>NC_132872.1:13228505-15728505 GCF_048164855.1 Canis lupus baileyi
AATCAGATTCGGAAGACCTCTTACGCTCAGCACCGACAGGTCCGCCAAATCTGGAAAAAGATGATGGAAATCATGACCCGAGAGGTGCAAACAAATGACTTGAAAGAAGTGGTCAATAAATTGATTCCAGACAGCATCGGAAAAGATATAAAAAAAGCTTGTCAGTCTATTTATCCACTCCATGATGTTTTTGTTAGAAAAGTAAAAATGCTGAAGAAGCCCAAGTTTGAATTGGGAAAACTCATGGAGCTTCATGGTGAAGGTAGTAGTTCTGGAAAAGCTACGGGGGATGAGACCGGTGCTAAAGTTGAACGAGCTGATGGATATGAACCACCAGTCCAAGAATCTGTTTAAAATTCAGACATTTAATGGTGACCAATAAAAACATTTGTGATGTTTAAAATAATAATAATAATAATAAAACTGTTTTCTTTCTTTTCTACCTTTGTGGAGAAGTTTTCTGGATATTTTCTTTTTAATTATATTTCCCCAACATAACATTTTCTTTGGCCAAGTTTAAGCAAGAAAAAAAGAAGGCACAAATGAATATTAGGAGTAAAAAATGTGAACTCCAGGTAAAGCAGATGTTCCGAAATATTCTACAGATAGTTGTCCTAATCAGGGATTCACACTTGGGATAGGTCAGCTAACAATTCAATTAGTACTACACTCCTTCAGGGGCTAGCTACTATAAACCCTTCTGCTACCTTTATTACTGTTCAACAACAAATGTTTGGCTAATTAGCATAGACACATTAAAAAAGGGTTTTCATTAGCGAAACTAGTGGCCTGTTTATTATCAGCATATTGGATGCTACACATGAGGTCACATTGGTGAAATCAGTTGCATAAATACATGAGGATTGGTTAAAACTTTTTAGAGATCCTCTTCATCATCATTATTATATGTACAGAGAATAAGAACCTAGTAAGCTTTCACCATTAGGTATGGCACTTCAGTGTTACCCTAGATCAAAGCTTCTCAAACTTTAATGTGCACATAAATTACCTGGGAATACTAGTGGAGGAAAATTTGTGTCTTCTCCCCCATGCATTTAATTATTTAAGCATTTATATCAATATAGAGTAATGGATATTTATTTTATTCTTCAAATTATAATCCAGTATTACAATTATTCATTTTATTGCTCAAATTATTCTGTCTTTGACCATTGGGATTTCTTTCAAGTTGGCTCCTTTTTTTTTTTTTTTTTTTAAGCACTTCCTTACTTTCTGGCACTATAGTAAGACTATAAGATACTCCACAGTTAATTATTTGTATTTTCACTGTCCCAGCCCCAGAACGGACCATTTCTTCAAGGAGCTCTCGTATCTTTTATTGGGGAATGGCAGTTAGAGACCACAATCTGGGTCCTAGACATGCTCACTGCTTACTGGGGTATTGCTGTTTCTAGGCCCTAGCAACAGAGAGAAGTAGGGAATGGATATATATATGCTAACCCACCTTGAGTACAATTATGTCACTCATTTATAATAGAGTTAGATTCCTTTTTTGCCAATGGCATTTCAACCCGGGATCTCTTAATATCCTGGTTGATTTAATTTTTATACAATAAAGTTACCTCTGTAAAGGTTTAACATGCAATTATGTAACCACCACCCCAGTATCATATCATATAGAACCATTCCATCACTGTAAAAATTCCTTTGTGAAATCACTCTCCCCTCCTAGTACCCACAGATCTGTTTTTCATCCTTATATATTTGCATTTTCCAGATGTCATATAAATGGGATCATAAAATATGTAACCCTTGAGTTTTACTTTTTTCACTTAGAAAAATGTATTGAAGATTCATCATGCTGCTGTGCATATTAATAGCTTGCTCCTTTTTATTGCTAAATAGTATATCATTATATAGATGTACCACAGTTTGTTTATTCATTCACCAGTTGAATGGCATCTTGGTTATTCCCAATTGTTCCCAATTGTTAATTAATTCCCAATGTTAATATGCTATGAACATTCATGTACAGGACTTTTGTGAACATAAGTTTAAAGTTCACTTGAAAAAATAACTAGGATTTGTAGGTCATATGATTAAGCGTATGTTTAACGTTACAAGAAACTGCCAACTTGCCATCCAAAGCAGCTGCCCCAGTTTGCATTTCTACCACTAATGTATGAGAGTCCTGTAGCTTTGCATCCTCATCATCATTTGGTGTTGTCAGTTTTGTTATTGTTTTTAATTTTAGCAATTCTCATCGGCATGTAGCTTACCTGACTTTTAATGTGCATTTCCCTGTAATAATTGATGCTGAGCATTTTTTATATGCTTATTTGCCATCCATATATATCTTTGTAAAGTGCCTACCCATTTTTTTAAGGTGGGTTGTTTGTGTTCTCACTGTTGGCTTTTAAGAATACTTTTATTCTATTTTTTTCTTTTTTTTTTTTTTTTTTTTTTTCTCAGTAAGAATTTTCATCACCCTTCTGAACCAGCTTATTGACAGCAGGCAACTGTCGCTGAGAAGAGAGTAAGACGCAAATTACAACATCATTGCAAAAGAATAATTTTATTCTGAAGTGTTTTTTTTTAATCAAATGGGATAATCAACTATTTTCTCTCTGTAGCTTGGTACAATTATACGTGGTTTTAGTTTTCTACTTTGTAGAAGTCTATATTTTCATACAATGAACAGGTTTATTGTTATCAGTGAGAGAAAACTGCAAAATGTAAATTTTTGAAATCAAATTTACATACTGAAAAACACCTAGAAAGCTATCCAAACAATATTAACCAACAAAGTATTAGGATTATCAATAATTTTCAATTGTTTTCTTTATATTTTTCTGTATAGCTTTAATGTTGTATAATGAGTATATATCACTATCATCAGATTAAATTCTTTCAAGATGGCAGTGACAAGTATAATAAATTTTATAAAGGTTTCCATGATAAGTATTTGACTTCAACTGACAAACTAGCAAACATTTGCAACACACATGACAAAGATCTAATTTTTAAATGCCCAGCAAGCTACTACAAATTAAAGACAAACAACCACCAGAAAAATGGGCAGTTTATGAAGAGAAATATTCACAGGAAAAGAAATACAAAAGGTTTATAAACATATGAATAGATGTTCAACCTCCTTTATAATTAAAGAAATGCATATTTAAACAATATTAAGTACCATTTCTATCAAACAAATTTTACTCAAAACTTCGAGGTGTGGCAAAACAGGTATTTACATACACTGTTAATGAAAATGCAAATTGGTGTAGCCTTTTTTGGAGGGTAACTTGGCAACAATAAATTTTTTAAATATTCATTACCTTTTTGCCACAATTCCACTTCATAAAATTTATCCCACAATATGCGTGTACATATGTGTCAAAAAAAATGTAAAAGCTTCAATGTAACATTAGCAGAAATAGTAAAAGACAAGAAGCAATCAAAATGTCCATCAAAAAGGATTTGTTAAATAAATTACGGTACAAAGTTCATTTAATTGAATACCAGGTAGGCATTAAAAGAATGAAGTGGATCCTTAAGTGATGCCAATAAAAGGAGCTAAAAACAGGTTCAAAGAGTAAGCATAATATGTTCCCATTTAAACGCTCTTAGGGAGTTGCCCAGGTGGCTCAGTCTGCCTTCGGCTCAGGTCATGATCCCAGGGGTCCTGGAATTGAGCCGCCACATTGGGGTCCCTGCTCAGTGTGGAGTTGGCTTCTCCCTCTCTTTCCCCCTTCCCCCCGCTTCTACTCTCTCTCAAATACATAAAATCTTTTTAAAAATTATGTCAAGAATATTTAAATATGCCTTTTGAAATACCTACAAGAAAACTTCTGGAAATATACACAGGAAATTACTCAAAGTGGTTATATAGTCCAGGATGAATGTTGCAGTGATCTCACTTCTCATTATATACCCTTATACAGCATTTGAATATTTTGTCATGAGAATGCATTACTTTCAAATGTTCTTAGAAGTTGTTTTAATTCATTATAATGATATTTAGGTACTAAGCTTAACTATCTAGAAATTCAGTTACACTGCATTGAATATTGCCCAACAATACCAGAAATCAGAAATTTCTATGAATACATAGTTTAAGTGAAATATATACTAAAATTAAAACCTAGTTCTATTTTTTGATTATACAGAATCTGTATTAAGCTTATATCAAAAACTAAGTACTTTTATAAGAAAAAATGGCTAGATTTTTCCTCTAAAAGTCCATTTAAAACAAAATCTATCTGAAAAATTAAACAAGGGGCACCTGGCTGGCTCAGTTGGAAGAACACGTGACTTTTGATCTCAAGGTCATGATTTCAAGCCCCACAATGGGTACAGAGATTACTGAAAAATAAATAAACTTTTAAAGAAATGAAAGATTATACAAAAATAATAGAGCCCTAGAAAATTTTATAAAATTGCTCTATAATCTGTTGAGGAGTACAAGGTAATATATATTGGGAAAGGTAATATATATTGAACATCAAATTTAAATTTCTCCTACAAAACCATATGAAATAACCATGAGAAGAAAGTATGACGATAACTTTTAGTTCTATTTTCTTAGCTAGTACTTAATATTTTTATGTCAGAAATCACTCCTCTCTAAATTACAACTTAGTTTTACATTGTCTAATTATGAATATAACATGCTGCTTATCTTGAAAAATATCTTCTGTCTAGCATAAAGGCTTAAATTTTCTAAAAATGTTGTCACTCATCAGTTCTATTTTGATAATGAAGTAGTAAAATGGTTTTTTACAACTTTTTTACCTGCTATCAGCTTCTCTGTATCAGGTAAATGTGTGAACTGTCTTTTGTATTCCTCATTCCTGTATTTATAGGTGGAACTTGAAATCTGCAATAATAAATAAGATTAAATTTCCACTTTATTATAATCTTCATTAGATTAACTGAAATGTAGGATCTTAGAAAATAAATTTAAAATGGGCTGTAAAACAACATGCTTTTATGCAATATTTCATATGTTTTTATATGAAAAACCACATATAAACATTTCAAAAAACACCACATGAAGCAAAGGAAGCTCCCTGCATGTTGGAGTAAGGAGTTTGGCAAATTTTCTCTGCAAAAGCAAACATACAACTGGAAAAAAACTGTCAAAAACATCCATCTCAAATTACTGGAAATTGACCAAAGCCATACAATAAACTAAGAAGTATTTGTTCATGAAAATCTACTGAACTTAGGGGATGCTGAAAGAGATGGATGAGTTGATTCAGAGTGGAGAGCAGAAAAGCTATGCCCAGAAGGAAGAGGGAAAAATTATGAAGCTATCCACGAGAGTGTGAGGTTGCAATATCAATTGGGGCAAGAAACAAGCATCCTAGCAGATCAGCAGGGGACCTAACAAAGAGATCTTGGAGGAGAGACAGCCATAAACGGGCTTGATAAACTTCCCCTGTATTCCCAGCTAAAGAGAAGCTGCATGCAGGTGTAGTCGAGACTAGACAGTTTCCAAACTATCTACCATTCCTGGCTAGAGACATAATAAGTCTCAAGAAAACAAAAATTGAGACAAACTTGAAAACATCCTGATCATTGAATACATTCCCCAACCTATACACAGATCTCTCAGCAAAAGGGAAAAATATTACTGGCTCTATGCATTTGAGCACAATTTCTGACCAATCACTGGCTGACATATGGGGTAGCCACTGGGCAGTCAGCCTTAAAAATAAAAACAACAACAATAAGGTGAGCAGAAACAGAAGAAATAGATTTCACAGATTTACTCTAGGCAAGTTACTAAACAAACAAAAGCCACTGATGACAAGCTTTAGGGGTAGAGAGGATGTGATCAGAATCCACAATTGCTACATCATCTAAATTGTATAATTTTTAATAAAAATTAAGAAAAATGCAAAGAAATAGAAAAATGTGACTTATACTGAAGAGAAAAGCAGGCAACAGAGTCAGGGTCCTCAGACACTAGATTTAGCAGACAAAAACATCAAAGTAGTTACTATAAATATGTTCGGACAACTAAAGAGAACCATGCTTAAAGAACTGAAGGAAGGGGCATCTGAATGGCACAGTCAGTTAAGCATCCGACTCTTGGTTTCAGTTCAGGTTGTGATCTCAGACTCTTGGGATCAAGCCCCAAGTTGGGCTCCACACTCAGCATAGAGTCTGCTTGGGATTCTTTCTCTCCCTCTGCCCTTCCCACTCATGATGTCTCTCTCACTCGCTCTCAAATAAATAAATAAAATCTTAAAAAAAAATAAAGGAAAATATGACAATGATTCAACAAGTAGAGAATCTCAACAAATATATTTTTTAAATTCTTTTAAGAAAAAATAAATAAAATTCTTTTAAGAAAAACAGAACATTCTGGAGTTGAAAACTACATTCACTGAAACAAAAAATTCACCAGAGGAACAAAAAAATTCAATATGGAAGGGAAAGAATCAGTGAACTTAAAGATAGATTAGCAGAAATTATCCAATTTGAATAGAAATGAAAAAGACTATAGAAAATGAACAGACTCAGAGACCTGTGAGATAACATTAAGTGATTCAAAATAAATGTACGAGAGTAAAAGGGAAAAAGGAAGAAGAAAAACATTTGTTTTGTTTTGTTTTAAAGATTTTATCTATTTATTCATGAGAGACACAGAGAGGCAGAGACATAGGCAGAGGGGGAAGCAGGCTCCCTGCGAGTAGCCTGATGCAAGACTCGATCCCAGGACCCTGGGATCACAACCTGAGCCAAAGGCAGAGGCCCAACCACTGACCCACCCGGGCATCCCCAGAAAAACATGTGAAGAAGCAACAGTTAAAACTTTCAAAACCTGAGGAAAAACATTAATTGATAAATTGAAGAAGCTCAATTAACTAAGTAGGATAAAGAAAAGAGATTCTGGGATACCTGGCTGACTCAGTTAAGTGCCCAACTCCTGATATCAGTTCAGGTCATGATCTCAGGGTCACAAGACAGAGCCAGGCTTTGGGCTCTGCGCTCAGCAGGGAGTCTGCTTGAGATTCTCCCCCTCTCCCTGTGTCCCTACACAACTCATGTGAGTGCTCTCTCTCTCTAAAGCAAATAAATAAATCTTAAAACACATATATAAAGTAGATTAAAATTGAAAAAAAAATTTAATTAAAAATTTTAAAAAATTTAAAAACTTATATCATAGTTAAACTTTTGAAAGACAAGGGAGAACATGGAAACAGCAGGAGAAAAATGACTCACACATACAGGTAAAAACCAGTATGATTGGGGCAGCTCGGGTGGCTCAGCAGTTTAGCACGGCCTTTAGCCCAGGGCGTGATCCTGGAGTCCCAGGACCGAGTCCCACGTCGGGCTCCCTGCATGGAGCCTGCTTCTCCCTCTGCCTGTGTCTCTGCCTCTCTCTCTCTCTCTCTATGACTCTCTCTCTCTCTCTCTCTCTCTCTCATTAATAAATAAATTTTTAAAAATCTTAAAAAAAACAGTACAATTAATGGCGGACTTCTCCTCCTAAACAATGGAAACAGCAAACCTACTTTAAAGAATTGCAAAAAGAATCCGTCAGGCTGCAAAGAAATGTGACAGCATGGTTATTCAAAATCACAAGAAGAAATGAAGAGCACCCAGAATGGAAATATCAAAAAGAATTAAAATGGTATCCTAAAAAAATCCTAAAAAATATCTGACACAAGATGATTCCAAAATTTACACGGAAGGGCTCCTTTCATGATAAAAACACTCAGCAAGAAGGCAAGAATATGGAGAAACTGGATACATTGTGGTCGGAACATAAAATGGTAAAGCCACTCTGGAAAACATATTGGCAATTTCTTAAAACTAAATATGCAACTATTAATGATGCAGCAATTGCATTCCTGGACACATACCCCTAAGTGAGGAAAACATATTCACACAAAAACCTGTACAAGAATATCTATAGCCGTTTTATTCATCATAGCCCCCAACTGGAGATAGCCCAGATAGTCTTCATTGGGTATATGGTTAAAACTGTGGTACATCCATACCAGGGACTACTACTCAGCATTAAAATGGAATGAACTCGGGCACTGGCTGGCTCAGCTGGAAGAGGGTGAGACTCTTGATCTCTGGGTCATGAGTTTGAGCCTCATACTGGGTACAGAGACTACTTTAAAACATACATATAGGGCACCTGGGTGGCTCAGTGGCTGAGCATCTTGCCTTTGGCTCAGGTCATGATACCAGGGTCCTAGGATAGAGTCCCATGCATCAGGCTCCCCACAGGGAGCCTGCTTTTCCCTCTGCCATAACTCTGACTCTTTGTGTCTCTCATGAATAAACAAACAAAATCTTTAAAAATAAATAAAAAATAAAACACACATATATATGTACATATATATGTATTTCTACACATACGTACATATGTTCATATATATATATACACACACACACACATATTCATACAAACATAAACTTTAAAAAGGAATGAACTCTTGGTACACAAAACAAAACAGATGGATCTCCAGGGAATTATGAGTAAAAATGGAAAAGGTCACTACTGTATGATACTATTTACATAATATACTTGAAATGACATAATTAAATTAATGAAAGGGAATAAAGGGAAAAGGAGAGAAAATGAGTGAAAATATCAGTGAGGGTGGCAAAACATGAGAGACTCCTAATTCTGAGAAACGAACAAGGGGTAGTGGAAGGGGAGGTGGGTGGGGGGTTGGGGTGACTGGGTGACGGGCACTGAGGGGGGCACTTGGTGGGATGAGCAAACTGAACTCCAATAAAAACAAACAAACAAACAAACAAACAAATAAATAAATAAATAAATAAATAAATAAATAAATAGAAATTGGTTAAAAAAATGAAATGACATAATTATAAAAATGGACAATAGATTAGTGGTTGACAAGGGTTGAGTAGGGAGAGGGGACACTATAAAAAAAAGCTATGTCTATAAAGAGGATTCTTGCTATAATGAAAATGTTCTGTGTCAATGTGAGATCAATGTGTATCAATGCGATATTGTATATACTTTTGCAACACATTATCATTGGGGGAAAATTGTTTAAAGGATACAGGTTATCTGTATCATTTCTTACAACTGCATGTGAATATAAAATTATCTCAAACTAAAAGTAAAAAAAAAATAAAAGAAGGAGAAAGTTTGTAGGGTTAGAAGAAATGTGTTAATTCTTCGTAAGAGGTGGCAATGTCTAAAGAGCTTTTAAAGCGGATTCAGAGGTCATTCTCCATATTCTTTTTAAAAATATTTTTATTTAAATTCAATTAACATAGATGTATTATTAATTTCAGAGGTAGAGGTCATTGATTCATCGGTCTTATATAACACCCAGTGCTCATTACATTATGCCCTCTTTAATGTTCACCACCCCAGTTACCCCATCCCTACTCCCTTCCCCTCCAGGAACCTTCAGTTTGTTTCCTATGATTAAGAGTGTCTATGGTTTGTCTCCCTCTCTGATTTCGTTTTGTTTTATTTTTCCCTCCCTTCCCCTATGATCCTGTTTTGTTTTTTAAATTCCACATATGAGTGAGATACGATAATTGTCTTTGTCTGATTGACTTATTTCACGTAGTATAATACCCTCTAGTTCTATCCACATCATTGCAAATGGCAAGATTTCATTTCTTGATGGCTGAGTAGTAGTCCATTGTGTATATATACCAAATCTTCTTTATCCATTCATCTGTCGATGGACATCCAGCTCTTCCCATAGTTTGGCTATTGTGGACATTGCTGCGATAAACATTGGGGTGCAAGTGCCCCTTTGGGTCAGTACATTTGTATCTTTGGGGTAAATCCCTACAAGTACAATCACCGGGTCATAAGGTAGTTCTATTTTTAACTTTTTGAGGAACCTCCATACTGTTTTCCAGAATGGCTGCACAGGTTTGCATTCCCAACAACAGTGTAAGAGGGTTAGCCCTTTCTCCACATCCTTGCCAACATCTGTTGTTTCCTGAGTTGTTAATTTTAGCCAGTGCAAGGTCATAACTCATTGTGATTTTGATTTGTATTTCCCTGATACCTTGTGACACCGAGCATGTTTTCATGCATCTGTTGGCCATTTGTATCTTCATATTCTTCTTTGTTCTCCCTCCAACCGACTATCTTTAGGCAATTTTACTACTCTACATTAATAACATCATCACCAGAGAAATAACAAAAGTAAAATTATTTAATTATTGAGCAAAATGTGACTAGTGTAATAGAAACTCACTCTTAGATATGGCTCATAGGATCAATGCCATGGCTTTTAACTTCATGTCTCATATATAATAAAAGGTTTTTTGGAAAGGTAGATAAAGAATGCTGAGCTAGAATTTTTGTATTACTTGAGATATGGTTTCTATGTGCTCTTTAAAATTTCTCATTGTTGGGAAACGTAGGTTAACATATTTAATAAATGACAGAGAATATGGAAAATAATTGAAATAGTAATGTGTTATTGGGATATTAATTAAGACTCCATCCTAAGTATATTCTTTCAATTATCTAGGACAATGAGAAATTTTAAAGATTTTATTTATTTGAAAGAGAGAGAGAGAGAGAGGGCGCATGCATGCATGAGCTGGAGGGGAGGGACAGAGGGACAGAGAGAAGCAGACCCCCTGCTGAACAGGAAATCCCAGGACCTGGAGATCATGACCTGAGCCAAAGGCAGATGCTTAACTGACTGAGCCGCCCAGGTGCCCCAAACTACTTTTTAATATCACTAGCAACCTCTACTTTCCAAATCCAGTAGTCAATTTTTAGGCCTCACCTTACTTTACTTAATCACAATAGATCATTCTGTCCTTAAAAGACTTCCATCATTTGCCTTTGAGGATGCCACACTTCCTAAGATTTTATCTCATTAACCAAATCCATTTCTTTTGCTAGTTCCTTCTCCACCACCTAAACATTAAAGAGAGGTTCTAAACATTGGAGAGTCCACTTTTTTTATTTATCCATATTTTTCCCTAGGTGATCTCATCTAATCTTTATAAATCGGTCTTTAAATAGCATCCATACTCAAAGTCTCCCAAATTTACTTCCCGCTTCAATCTCTTTCCTGAGATTCAAGTCATAAATCCAACAGCCTACTACTCTTTTCTACTTGTATATCAAATATGCATCTCCAACTTGATTTCCTCAAGCCCCAAAGCTACTTCTCCCCGCTGTTTTTCTCTTCTCCTAAGTGATGCTTCCACGCACCTATCTGCACTGATCAGAAACTGAGGAATTATTATCCTTGACCTTTTTCTTCTTCCTCACTCATCACATCTGACCCCATCAGTAAGCTGTCAAACAAGCCTGTCTTATTCCTGCCTCTTGCCTTTCCCCAGTATACCATTTCCCTTTTCTCTTCCTCACATGATTCATCTGGGTTCTTTTTGTCCCGCTCTTTCAAATGGCACTTCCTCAGAGCAGCTTTTCCAGACCCTCCTAACTGAAAATGCTACTCCCTTCCATGTGATTCTCTAAACCTTATAGTCCTCTTTGCCTTCTGTCACTACCTGACATATCACACATTTGCAAAAAGAGAGAAGAGGGGCAGGCAAACCGTAAGAGAGTTTTTTTTTAAAAAGATTTTTATTTATTTATTCATGATAGTGACAGAGAGAGAGAGAGAGAGGCAGAGACATAGACAGAGGGAGAAGCAGGCTCCCTGCAGGGAGCCCGACGTCTCCAGGATCCATCCCGGGTCTCCAGGATTGCGCCCTGGGCCAAAGGCAGGCGCTAAACCGCTGTGGCACCCAGGGATCCCCCCATAAGAGACTATTAACTATAGAGAACAAACTGAGGGTTGCTGGAGGGGAGGTGGGCAGGGGATGGCTAAGTGGATGATGGATATTAAGGAGGGCACTTGTGATGATATTCTATGTACGTGATGAATCACTAAATTACCCCGAAAACAATACTATATGTTAACTAGAATTTAAATAAAAACTTCAAACAAAAACATATATTACACATTTGTTTATGTGTATCTACTCATCTTCCAATCAGCTCTACTGGCAGAGACACTTAGAACAGCCTGGTGCCTAGAAGACTCTCAAATGAATTATTAAGACTATTGTTGGGGTGCCTGGCTGGCTCAGTCAGAACGGCATGTAACTACTGATCTCAGGGTCATGAGTTCAAGGCCCTTGCTGGGTGTAGAAATGACTAAAAAAATAAATAAACTTTTTAAAGAAAGCTATTCCTATCTTAATTCATGTATATCTGCCTTCGCCACTTGTTTGATACTAATGTCTCTGTTCAGTATTCTTTTCATTTATCCTGTGAGAGACTCACTGCACTTTTTGATTCTGGTCTTTCATCAAGAGTAGAAAATTTTCAGGCATATTCCTTTTGAATATTGCCTTTATGTTGATCTTCTGAAACTTCTATTTAGATTCATATTGGACTTCTCTAATTTTCTCCTTATCTCTTAAGCCATTCTCTTTCAAATTTTTCTGTATCTCTCAGTGGTACAATGTAATAATTTCCTCATGTATCAGTTCACTGATTTTCTCTTTAGCTATTTCCTCTTTAGCTATGTCCTTTGAATGTTTAAATTATTATTTCAATGACTGTATTTTCCATTTCTAGAAGTTGTATCTGATTGTTTTCCAAATCTGCATGGTGTTTTTAAGAATGTCTTATCCAGGGGTGCCTAGATGGCTGTCATTTAAGTGTCTGACTCTTAGTTTCAGCTCAGATCATGATCTTGGGGTCATGAGATCAAGTCCTGTGTTGGGCTCTGTGCAGCACAGAACTCTGCTTGAGATTCTCTCCCTGTACCCCTTGCCACTCCCCCTGCACATGCTCGCACATTCTCTCTCTCCATTAAAAAAAAGTCCAAAAAAAAGGTCTTATCTATTTATCACATGCTTAATTCCTTTTATTAAGTCTTTAATAATATCAAATGATGATTTTATAGCTTTTATCTGGTAGTTTTATCCTAACTTTTGAGGGTCTAATATGCTATTTATTGAATTTCCTTCTGCTCACTCATAAAGTATTAAATTCAGGTCCCAAAACTTCATGACTACATGACTAAATTGACTACAGCTGTGTACTCTCAGGAAGATTTCCCTCCCCTACTACTCCAAGCACAAGTTTATAGACAGGTAAGCTTCCTTGTCTTCAAATGGGCAGATGTAAGTGAATTTCTTTCCTAGTCTACCTTTCACAGACTATATAACTCTTCAGGAGTTATGGCTTTATAAGGAGTTCCCAGTTCTAATTCATACAAGTCCAAGGCATCATCTCCAATCCCAGGGTGGCCATTAAAGCATTTGTTACTGAGGCTAATAAACTCCTCAGGGCTGTCTCAGCATTAGCTCATGTGCTTACAACTCAGGTAATCAGTTCCCTCTCCGTTTTTAGCCCTTAGGTACATCTCTTGCTATTTTGTGAGCCCAGACATTCATTTTAAAAACATGTTTGTAACATTTCATCCAGCAGTTTTAAGTACTTTGCAGCAGAAGAGCTTTTAAGTTAAATGGTCCTCTTTCCATATTGCCAGAAATGTTAGTTCCTATTTCCTTATTATTAAATCTAAAAGTATTAATATATCCAGGTTTTCAAAGACTATCTTTCTATAATTGAATTTTAATTGGATAAAATATGATTTTCAAATCCAACAGAAATTGGAAAGTAAGTTTATTCTTATCAGCTACCAAAGTGAAAGTCTAAAATATCCTTCTTAGCTTGAATAAATTCAAGATACACTGGGGAAGACAACATATGATTACAGAAAATGCCTCTCCAAAGTTGCCAAAGTATGTTACAAATATACTAATTAATCCTCTTGGGTTTTTGTTGTTTAACAGTACAACATTAATTAATCCTCATGATGTACCTACCTCTAAATCAGGTTTGTGACAAGTTTTATCCCTTATTTATAAGTAGAAAAGTTTACTTGTGAATAACACGACTATCATCATGCTATAAGTCGATGATAAAGCATAGAGTCAATACTTATGATTTCTTGTATAATTAGAAAAACCTTGATTATGATCTAGAAAAACTCAACTATTTTCAAACAAAACATAAGTATACTAGTTCAAAATCTAGGCCTGTTTTATTCTTAAAATGTTTTAGAACAAAAATACTTTTTATTTTTATTTTATTTATTTATTTATTTGAGAAAGAGAGAGCATGCAAGGGGTGTGGAGGGTGGTGCTGGGGACAGAGGGAGAAGGAGAGAGAATCTTAACCAGGCTCCACACCCAGTGCAGAGCCTGATGTGGTGCTTGATCTCACAACTCTTCAGATCATGACCTGAGCTGAAATCAAGAGTCAGGTGCTTAGACAACTGAGCTGCCCAGGTACCCCGGTGTATGTCATTTTCTAACTGTCAGCAACAGAAAATTTCAAAGGCTTTTTTCTACTCTCAATAGTTACTAGCCCTACATCACTAAGAGAAGTTACATTAAATCAGTGCATCTGCTGCAAACCTCTGTATGCTTTTCCTTTGGGGCATTAATCCACCTGGAATATACCATTATTTTAGTCAGGGGAAAAAAGAATTTCTCTCTTATAAGTTTTGGGAGTTTGGTTTTGTTGTTGTTTTTGCTATGTATTTTTACTAACAGTTAAATGGCAAAAGCATAAATATTTATTTGCCATTAAGTTTATTTCAAGTTTTCTTTTTCCTTTCACATAATTTCTGTTCCATTGGGACTTAAAAGTTATTAAGACTTTTTTATGATTTATTTATTTATTTATTAGAGACACACAGAGAGAGAGGCAGAGACACAGGCAGAGGGAGAAGCAGGCTCCATGCAGGGAGCCGGACATGGGACTTGATCCTGGGTCTCTAGGATCAGGCCCTGGACGGAAGGCAGCGCCAAACCGCTGAGCCACTCGGGCTTCCCTATTTTCATTTTTAAATAGAAAAGAAAACAAATATAACAAGATTCCTATTTCTATATTACAGGATTGAAATAGAAAATCTGCAGCTGTTGATCTCACTAATCAGGTGCTATGGTGATGTAATCAACTTCTTTTAAATTAAAGTCCTACTGTTAGCTATTAACTGCCCTGGAAATAAATAAATAAACAAGCAAACAAACAAACAAATAAATAAATAAAGTCCTACTGTCAGAAAGACACTTAATAGCCAATGAGTTCAGCAGAAGATTAAACGGATAGGGTCTAAAAAGAAACCAGCCTCAGAAGCAAAAAACCTTTAATAAACTCTGTTTCACTGTCTTGTATCATTTTGTCAAGTTTTCACAATTTTTATTTATGGAGAATCATCAAAACGTATTTTCCAATTACAAATAGAAGATCCTTTTATCCAGTACTTTTCAATTCTTTTAACCACTCTTAAGGAAAAGGTGTTCTCCATGTAACATACTCCCACTGTATATACTCAGAGTTTTTTATGACTGATACACAGCTATCACAAACGTTAAGTTACGAGCATTTGCTAACCAAACACACCCTCCACCTTTTTTTTTTTTTCATATTGATTCAAGACACACCAATGTTGTAATACTATGGCCCAATCTCTCACTTTATAAATGAGGCACCTGACAGGTTGAACAACATACTCAAGAACACCACACGGTGAAATCACCAGGGACAGAGTGTACACTCTCCCCTAGATTTTTTTGTTCCCAATCTCTAATTCATTCAATGATATCACGCTGCCCTCTAAATTCACTACTGTGGAACAACTAAGTTAGCCAGAATGTATGACTTATTCTACACCAGTGAATTTTTCAGGTCCCCACAGCTTAACTCTTTGAAAGGCCAAAACTTTAAAAAGTTATCAATTCCTTTTGTGGAAGCCTTCCCTAAGTGAAAAGACTTTTGGGTATTCCAGTGAAATGGCTCTAACAACCTTTTCAATTTTTTGTTTAACTACCAGGTCATGTGCCTCATGAATATTTTCCTGCTTTGGTATTAGTTTTTCCTGTGTTGATCTTGGATTCCCTCAGTGAACACAGCCATCTTATTATGCTCATTCAATTCCAACTTTATTGCCAGAAGAATGTGAAAACAGAAACAGGGTGGTGTCAGCAGTAGAACGAGATGGATTTAAAATGACAGAGAAAAAGTGCATTATTTTGCAGACTTCTTAACCATCACTTCTACCAATAACCATGACTGAGCCGCCCAGGTGCCCCAAACTACTTTTTAATATCACTAGCAACCTCTACTTTCCAAATCCAGTAGTCAATTTTTAGGCCTCACCTTACTTTACTTAATCACAATAGATCATTCTGTCCTTAAAAGACTTCCATCATTTGCCTTTGAGGATGCCACACTTCCTAAGATTTTATCTCATTAACCAAATCCATTTCTTTTGCTAGTTCCTTCTCCACCACCTAAACATAAAGAGAGGTTCTAAACATTGGAGAGTCCACTTTTTTTATTTATCCATATTTTTCCCTAGGTGATCTCATCTAATCTTTATAAATCGGTCTTTATTTTTTTTTTTTTTTTTAAATTTTTATTTATTTATGATAGTCACAGAGAGAGAGAGAGGCAGAGACACAGGCAGAGGGAGAAGCAGGCTCCATGCACCGGGAGCCCGACGTGGGATTCGATCCCGGGTCTCCAGGATCGCGCCCTGGGCCAAAGGCAGGCGCTAAACCGCTGCGCCACCCAGGGATCCCTAAATCGGTCTTTAAATAGCATCCATACTCAAAGTCTCCCAAATTTACTTCCCGCTTCAATCTCTTTCCTGAGATTCAAGTCATAAATCCAACAGCCTACTACTCTTTTCTTAATCTGCATAGACCTTTGGCCCCCTCATTAAGAAGTCCAGGTTGCTTCACTTTTTGAGCTTCTGATGTCATTTTGTCCTATTGTCCATGTGTTATCACCAATTATTCCCCTATCTCCAATATTCTATTCAACTATAAAATAGGAACCAACTAATTTAGGCTTATAAAAAATATGTCAAAGATCTATTAAAGATATTCCAGATGAAGACTTGAGGAACTCTCCTCCACAAGATACATCAGCAAGAACTTTGATTTTAACTGTTCAGACTTTTCTTGTTTTTGTTTGCTTCTCAGTTCTGATAGTACAGTTTCTGGGTAAGTGACCTCTGAAAAAGTCGGTAAAACTTTTAAGATGTTGTATTTATCTTTAAATCTATTTCATGTGAATTCCTATAAAAATTCCTCTAAAAAATTCCTCAAAATAACGTACTTGTAATCAGCATAGTGAACTAAACGAGCTAAAGCAGACCTTCAAACACTGAACAAGAGCCTCTCAAAGGTGAATGTGCATACACATCTCCTGGAATTCTTGAAAAATAAAGATTCTAATTCAGTAGGTCTGAGGTTGGGCCCCAAGACTCTGCATTTCTAATTAGCTGACAGGTGATGCCAAGTCTGTTGGCCCCACATTCTACACCTGGGAGTTGCAAAGCTTTAGAACGCATATATCTTTTTTCCTCTCTCCTATTACTAAATCCTCATTTCCCTGCTTGTTTCTTTTCTTGCTTTTTTTGCTTTAAGTCTGCCAAAGAATAACCACCGTGACTACTGAGCCCTATAGATAGCCTTTGGAACTATAAAGGTTTTCCAATCTATAACAAAGATACAGAAATCATAGTGCAGAAGGGCCAAAACACTATAATAGTCAGAAACTTTCTCTGAATGTAACCAAAAATAATATAATTGATATAGAAGACATAATTTTCAGGATGTGTAGTTATTTGCTATGTTTCTTAGCAATTAAACATTTTCCTTAGAAAATGTTTTTAAAAACTTATGTTAAGTTTCTTAATAGGAATTAAGAAATAGCTATTCATGGGAACCCCGGGTGGCTCAGCAGTTTAGCGCTGCCTTCAACCCAGGGCGTGATCCTAGAATCCCAGGATCGAGTCCCACGTTGGGCTCCCTGCGTGGAGCCTGCTTCTCCCTCTGCCTGTGTCTCTGCCTCTCTCTCTCTCTCTGTGTGTCTCTCATGAATAAATAAATAAAATATTTTTAAAAAGAAACAGCTATTCATGTTAATATTCAATAATTGAACTACTACTTATGAACAGAATAATAGTACTTGTACTAATCTTTATAACCTATTAATATCATGTCTTTTTTTAGGCTACTCTAAAATTATAAGAAATTCTGCTACCAAGTATACCTAATTGCCAAGAGATTAGCTTTCTAATGAATTAATACTGGAACTATAAATGCCTTATAATTTTATATAAATTTCACTTATAGTTGCATTATAGCTGATTCTGTCAAATATCTCATAAATCTCATAGGAATTGCTAGATTTAGAACAAGCCTTTTAAGATAATAAATGCTAGGATTCATATAGCAATAGAAATGCTGGTCTTACCAAAAGACTTTATGCACCTAATCAACAAGCAGGAGTCTCATTTTACTGTAGGGAAACCTGAACCATATTCAGGTTATGCAAACAAGTAAGTACAGTGCAAACAGAATATGAAACTCCTAACTTTAAATTTTACCTTATAATTATTATATACTATAGGTCAAACACTGTTTAATTATTATATACTATAGGTCAAACACTGTTAAACTTCCTTTAGGTACTGAAACTAATTATTTAAATCAAAATTATGTAAAATGGCTCATTTCTCAGTAATGTTTAGAAATATGGTTCCTGTATAACGTTAGTCCCTTGCCAATACAGTGAACAACAACATAAGTGGAATCCAATTCTGTGGTATAGTTTTCTCCCAGGGAAACTGAAGCAGATAATTCCTCTCCCACAAACCAGACAACAGTGCATTCTAGTGGCCAAAGGAGAGCATTATCAGAAGTATCTTGGACTCTGGACTAAAACTTAAAAGATCTGAAAAATCTAGAAACTAATGAGACAACATTATAAGTATTATATGAATTGCTATAAATTTGAAGAAAATTTGGATTAAAGATTAAAATTAACATATAAGAAGTAAAAAATATTACCCAAAAGCCCCAGTCACTGCTCCAGTTATGTAAATTCGGCCCCTGTTTTTTTGCTGACACTATATTATTTTCATCCACAGCTGGGCTAGGATTCTCCTCTATCTCTTCCTGTGGCTCAGTGGCAAAGCTTGAATCTCCTTCATTTATTACCTGGAAACAAGTATAAATGATTTAAATTACTTACTGAGAAATGCTTATTTTAAAAAGAAGAGTTAGTGTTCAAAATAGATAAATTAACTTGAAAGCAATATTTAAGCTTTTAGGAAACAGTAATTAATATGTTTTTTCTCCTACAGTTCATATATTTATATATGAGACACATATTCTCCAACTAGTAGTACTTGTTAGGTAGTTTAGTTGGGACTGGGGATTCAAAAATGAATAAAGTCTTTAGCCTCCAGAATTTCCTAGTCACTAGAGGAACAATTAAACAGCAAAAAACCATGTAACAGGAGTGACATTAGTTCAATCTCTTTGGAGAGTCATTTGCAATACCTAGAAAGGTTTAAAATGAGTATAAACTAAAACTCTGTGTACATGGAGTTAACAATGTTTGGAATACTAAGAAAGTGGAAACAACTTTACCAACCATCTGTGGGAAGTTGGTAAATTAACTCTGATTTACACAAACAATGGAGTTAAAAATAAATGAATCAGGCATAGGCCCCAAATCTAAGGAGCATTCTGGGGAAAGAGGAAACCATGTGAAAGATATGGGCCCAATGGGTGGTCACTCATGAAAGACAGTTACTGTGGAGTTTAAAAAAAAAAAAAAAGAAAGAGAGAAAAGAGAAGGGAAGGAAGCAGCCATTGTGAGAACACATAGAGCTCACCAGGCCCCTTAAACACCCCTGTTGTTCCCTGCTGTTGCCACCGATGCCTCACTTATAACAAAAACCCTGATCCTCGGGGTTACAGAGGAAAGCCCCCATGGCACCCATGTGGCACAGCGAAGGGATAATTCAAACTCAACTTAAGCTCAGGATTTTTAAATTCCATGAAGTCACCATATGCCCCTAAACCTGGTGATATTGAGTTGAGACTTTCTGAAGGATGACATTTATAAACATGAAATGGTAGAGAGGACTCCTTCCACTTGAAGTATATTCACTCACCATCAAAAAGGAGAGAAAAAGAGACAAACAAAGCAAAAACCTAAGAGAGAAAAAAGAAACAAAACAAAAAGAAACTGAGAGGGAAGTCTACAATTTGGCCCAGTTGGAAATCGAAAACTTGTTAAAATAATTTATACCACAAAAGATAAAGATTGGCTTTTGTATCTTTACAGCACAGGTTTTTTATTAACTGCAACATCTGCTGAAATGCATCAGGTGGCAAATCTTCATGGCTTTAATCAATACTGGGCTCAAACTAGTTACACCTGCAGATCCCACGAAAAGATCCCACTAAATTTAAACAAGGCACTTCCTACAATTTTAAGGGAATTACTCAACATAAAATGGACCATAAATAGATATGCCTCACTTTAACCATCAGAAGTACTGCCTTGACTAAATTCTCCCTGGTAACAGAGTACAGTACACATCACCCTAAAATATCCCATATTGGCAATGGTTGCTCTGGCCCAACAAAAAATTTAAATAGAGTCTTTGGAGCTTACAAATGGCTTTTTAAAAGTGGAACGCCATGGACCACCCTCCCACTCCCCGCCCCCATCCCCAATTAAATAGTAAATACAACTCAATATAACATAAAACAGGCAGGGCCTTTGAGGTTTGGGAGTTATTATATAAAACCTAATTAGTGAAAGAGTGATTATCCCTACTGCTTCTCTATTTAACAGCCTAATGTGGCCTGTTAAAGTTGGAAAAATGAATGGTGCCTCACAGTTGATTACTGTCCCCTTGATGCTGTGCTCCTACCCACGAAGGTCCCTATCCCCTATACTATCGAAATTATTGACTCTATCCAATCAGAAACTGGTAAATATTTGTTATTATAAATTTGGCTAATACTCTGTTTAATGTGTCTTACAATAACCTCTAAGTATACTTTGCCTCCCCCTCTAGTAGGACACAATATACCTTTACCTAGCTAGCCACAGGATGCATCAGAAGGCTTGCTTTCACATGCAACCTTTACAGGCAATATTGTAATTGTATCCATTTTTCTCCAGGAGCACAAGTATGACATTACAATGATTACCTCCTCCTCCGAAGACATTCTTCTGACATATCCATTCAGGACTTACAAATATGCACAAAGGAGTTCACGAAAAGTAGATGGACCATTGCCCCAAATATAGCTTAAGGACTGCCACCTTAGTTAAATCCCTGAAAATTATTTGGTAAACCAGGGGCCACTCTACCCATGACAATGCCAAGAAAACTACTATTGACCCTCTCAGTATCCACAACATTAAAACAAGCCCAACATTTATTAGGCATTTTGTGGGTCTAGAGCAACTATTCCTTCCTCATTTACAAATTTTACTTACGCCTATTTACACTGTTACTTCCAAATGAGTAACATTCATGCTGAATGAGGACCTGTCTCAAAAAAGATGCTAAAATTTGTCAAAATTATAACAGACACTCCCATTAGTGCTATTCCCCTCCCCCCAAACACACACACACACACACGCACAGAATCCTTCACCATAGAGACTTTTGCAGCTTCTTTCCATGACTCCTGCATCTCTGGACCACCCATAGTGGCCATAAGTTGTCCAGAGGCTTCTGGTGCAAGAAAATAGCTCCCTAGCCCCACACTATTTGCCATTAGTTACAGCATAAAAGACTCTCATGAAAATAGAGTATCTACAAGCCCTGAGCCTGTGATCCTCTATACCCAGCTGTTCGTGCCTTGGGTCCTAGAACCAGCACTTTGCAGCTCAGCATGACTACCCAAGCCTCCTTGCTACAGGATAAAACCAACTCTCGGCCACATAGCACATCTCACCTGAAGAAGGACATGCTCTCCCTTGTCCTCATTCTTTTGTCAGTGTCATGGTGCCGGAAGAAGGCACCTTTCTTCTGAACCCCTTGAAAACCTGAGTGACTTGGGTTCAACTAAGTGAACTGCAATCAGAGTTTGTACATTTCAAAGTCCCATTTGAAGTCTGATGGACAAATGTGCTGTCCAGTGGTGACAGCATCACCACAATTATACACAACAGAGCTCGGTTATTTATTGCTTTTCATCCCTTAACCAAGATGTCCCTGATAAAGCTAGGGCCCAAGGGTCAGCACAACTGGCTGAACTTCCTACAGTCAACAATGAACGCCTGGGCCAACAATTGTCTCCATCTGCACATTTTTACAGACTCTTGGAGCATTACCTAGGAGCTGCACCCCTTGGGGTAAAGAACTCTGGGAACCTCTTGTTTCACAGATATTCAAAATATAAATCAAGATCACACGTCTCTACATATACCAAAGCCATAATAAAAGGCCTCACCCAACACCCTTTATCCCTGTTAGAGTTCCAGACATTACTAACAATGACCAAGGCACTCATTTTATTTCTCAAAATATGCCTTTGGGCTCTTGAACAAGGCATTCAATGGAACTTTTATCATTCTACTGAGTGCAGGCTACCGGCTTCACAGACAGCCATGAAGGCTTACTTACACAAGTTCAAAAACTAAATGAAAAATAGTGCACTTCCGTCATTAGCTGAATATCTTATATAAGGAGTCCCATTCAATTTTGTTATGTTTAGCTGCTGACAGCTATTAAGCCCCCCCTTCTTCCTCTTGGTTCCCTCAAATGGGCAAGCTGGTAAGAAAGCATCTTTGGTGTGGGTAAGAGAGTCAAACCAGGAAAGCCCCAGTCCACACACAGGAACTCTCACCCTGGCCTCAATAAAAACCCAGATCTAGCTTCCTTTCCTTGCCCTTTTAAGTAGTTTAGGATCTGCTTTTAAGTCATTTAGGTCCTGCTCTTCTCTTTTCGTTATGTAAGGATATAATAAGCCATTATGTGTAAGTCATAAGTCTTTTCGTGTACTCATGGTGTGTGTGTGTGTGTGTGTGTGTGTGATCACTCTATATCCAGATCAAGTTCTTGGGTGGGGGAAGGTTCAGTCTGGCTTCATAGAGTCCCTGCAACAGAATCCAAGCTCTCTAACTTTCAATTGTGTGACCTTGGCAGTCTGTCTAAATCTCTTTTCTCCACTCTATAGTAGGCGTGATCACTCAGGGAGGACAGGGATCATGTCTCTGTTGCTCACCCAGGGCCAGCCAGCCACAGGGGTGGAAAAAAAAAAAAAATAACTGTTTGGGTTCACTCATCCCTATCATGCCTATTTCATAGTCCTATTTTGAGAATGCACTGAAATAGTGCGTCCATTTGTGCAACAATTCTTTTTTTTAAGATTTTATTTATTTATTAGAGACACAGAGAGAGAGGCAGAGACACGGGCAGAGGGAGATGCAGGCTCCATGCCGGGAGCCCGACGTGGGACTCGATCCCGGGGCTCCAGGGTCACGCCCCGGGCTGGAGGCAGGCGCTAAACCGCTGGGCCAGCCGGGCTGCCCTACAATTCTTTGAATGCCTCTACAGTGTTGTGTTTTTTTTTTGGTAAACTGTAAAATGCCTCTCACATAAAACGTATCCCACGGGCTGCAAGCCTCTAAAAGGCAAATGCACACCCACGACCAAGGTGAAAGGCACGAGCATCATGTTGAGAAACGCAGATCCTCCCGAGGGCTCCTCGGCTCGTCCCTCCCTCCGTCCATCACCTCAGGCGGGAACAGCGAGGAGCACACGCAGCCGAGCCCCACGCCTGGCTGACAGCCCAGCGCGGCGAGCTCCGCACCCGCGGGCGGGGAGGAGGCGGCCCGGGAGGCGGCGGTGCCTGGGAAGCGGCGAGGTCCGGCCACTGCACGCCCGCAGCCCCGCCCTCGCCCCGCCCTCGCCCCGCCCTCGCCCCGCCCTCGCCCCGCCCTCGCCCCACGGCCCCGCCCACAGCCCCGCCCTCGCCCCGCAGCCCCGCCCACACCCAACCCCGCCCCGCCCGCAGCCCCGCCCACACCAGGGCTCGCCCCCTCAGCCCTGCCCCGCCCACAGCCCACCGCAGCCCCGCCCACAGCCCCGCCCACGCCGACGCAGCCCCGCCCACAGTCCCGCCCTCGCCCCTCAGCCCCGCCCACGCCCAACCCCGCCCGCAGCCCCGCCCACACCCAGGCTCGCCCCCTCAGCCCCGCCCCGCCCACAGCCCCTCCCCTCCCCGCAGCCCCGCCCACAGCCCCGCCCACGCAGCCCCGCCCACAGCCCCGCCCTCGCCCACAGCCCCGCCTAACCCCGCCCCGCCCCGCAGCCCCGCCCTCAGCCCCGCCCCTCAGCCCCGCCCACACCCAACCCCGCCCCGCCCGCAGCCCCGCCCACACCAGGGCTCGCCCCCTCAGCCCTGCCCCGCCCACAGCCCCTCCCCTCCCCACGCAGCCCCGCCCTCGCCCCGCAGCCCCGCCCACACCAGGGCTCGCCCCCTCAGCCCTGCCCCGCCCACAGCCCCTCCCCTCCCCACGCAGCCCCGCCCTCGCCCCGCAGCCCCGCCCACACCAGGGCTCGCCCCCTCAGCCCTGCCCCGCCCACAGCCCCTCCCCTCCCCGCAGCCCCGCCTACGCAGCCCCGCCCACAGCCCCGCCCTCGCCCCTCAACCCCGCCCACACCCAACACCAACTCGCCCGCAGCCCCGCCCACACCCAGGCTCGCCCCCTCAGCCCCGCCCCGCCCACAGCCCCTCCCCTCCCCGCAGCCCCGCCCACAGCCCCGCCCACGCAGCCCCGCCCACAGCCCCGCCCTCGCCCACAGCCCCGCCTAACCCCGCCCCGCCCCGCAGCCCCGCCCTCAGCCCCGCCCCTCAGCCCCGCCCACACCCAACCCCGCCCCGCCCGCAGCCCCGCCCACACCAGGGCTCGCCCCCTCAGCCCTGCCCCGCCCACAGCCCCTCCCCTCCCCACGCAGCCCCGCCCTCGCCCCGCAGCCCCGCCCACACCAGGGCTCGCCCCCTCAGCCCTGCCCCGCCCACAGCCCCTCCCCTCCCCGCAGCCCCGCCTACGCAGCCCCGCCCACAGCCCCGCCCTCGCCCCTCAACCCCGCCCACACCCAACACCAACTCGCCCGCAGCCCCGCCCACACCAGGGCTCGCCCCCTCAGCCCTGCCCCGCCCACAGCCCCTCCCCTCCCCACGCAGCCCCGCCCTCGCCCCGCAGCCCCGCCCACACCAGGGCTCGCCCCCTCAGCCCTGCCCCGCCCACAGCCCCTCCCCTCCCCACGCAGCCCCGCCCTTGCCCCGCAGCCCCGCCCACACCAGGGCTCGCCCCCTCAGCCCCGCCCCGCCCACAGCCCCTCCCCTCCCCGCAGCCCCGCCCACAGCCCCGCCCACACACCACCCCGCAAACTCGCCCCGCCCACAGCCCCGCCCCCGCCCGCCGCCCGCGGGCAGCTCGGGAGGCCGTTCCCTCGCTAACTTTCCAAAGGGCTCCCGAGGGCACCACGGAAACGGCCGGGGAGACGACTCGTCACGCCCTGCGAGGGCGCAGAGCTCGCTCGCGCAGAGGGCCGCCCGGCGCGGCCACCGCCAGGGAGCCTGCCGCCCGGAGAGGAGCGCCGCTTACCTGGCGGGCCGGCGGGGCGCCCTCCATCGCGGCTCCCTCCGCCGCAGCGCAACTGCGCACGCGCGCCCCGCGCCCCCCCGCCCCCCCCCCCCCCGCGCGCCCCCGCCGCCGCCGCCGCCGGACCGCCGAGGCCACCTGTGCTCCTGCCGCCGCGCCTCGCGCCCCCTGGCGGCAGCTGCGTTAGGCTAACTCGCAGGCGGGCGAGTTCGCTCGCTGGCCCGGGGCCCCTGTCGTCCTTACCTGCCTGCCCCCCAACCTCAACCTCCGGTGCCCGTGCTGAAGGGGCTTCCCGGTACAGGTCGCCCCTCCTAAAGCATCCCCTCGCCCTCTGCGGAGAGCACACTCCGCACTGCACACTCCGCCCCGGCGTGCAAGGGAGTGGAGCGCTCGGCAGTCGGGGTCCTTCAGATAAGGGCTTGGAGCTGCTGATTAAAAGCTGTTGAGGGGATGGGCGCTGGGTGTTAGATGTTGGCAGATTGAACTCCAATTTAAAAAATGTAAAAAAAAAAAAAAAATTTAAATAAATAAAAAAATAAATTTGCTATTTAAAAAAAAAGCTGTTGAGTGTGACAGCCTGGGTGGCTCAGCGGTTTAGCACCTGCCTTCGGCCCTGGGCGCGATCCTAGACCCAAGATAGAGTCCCACGTCGGGCTCCCTGCATGGAGCCTGCTTCTCCCTCGGCCTGTGTCTCTGCCTCTCTCTCTCTGTGTCTCTGTCTCTGTCTCTCTCTCTCTGTGTGTCTCTCATTAATAAATAAATAAATAAAAACCTTAAAAAAAAAAGCTGTTGAATGTTGCAGATTCAGGTTCCCTCCCTCCCAAAAAAGAGCCATGAAAGACATTCTGGAGTAATTGAGGAAGATTGAATATGAAATATATATATATATATATGAAAGTTCAGGTTATGGAAGAAGTAACCATTTGTGGATAAAGTTATTGATACTCATTTATGACTAATACTTTGTGGTTATGTTGTAGAACGTCTTCATTATTAAAAAAAATTCATGCTCGGGTATTTAGGACATGTCATGATGCCTACAACTTGATTTCAAATGCTTCAACGAATACAGATGCAATAAGCTGATGTGACCCCCTCCCCAAATTCATATATTGACACATAATTCCCTTCTACCATATACAGACACTGTAAGAACACTGCAGCCTGGGAAGAGGATGTGGGTTCTCACCAAACACAAAATCTGCAGGTGTCTCAATCCTGAACTTCCCAGACTCCAGAACTGTGAGAAATGTTTGTTGTTTAAGCCACCTAACCTATGGTATTGTTTGTCCTAACAACCTAAATAAACTAAGACTAAGGAGAAAGAGAGCAAAATGTTAATAATTATTCCATCTATGTGGAGGGTATACCACTATTCAGTTATTTTTTGTCTATTTCTGTATGTTTGAAAGTGATCCTAATGTGAAGTTGAAGAGGGAGAGTCAAATCCACTTCCACAAAAGGTCACATGCTGCATATATTTTTAAAATGTATTACATGTTAAAGAATAATTACCTAATAAGAAAATCAGAAATGATATACTCTTGTCTTTGTCCTGCAAAACTTAGCATAAGTTGTATTCTCTTTCAACGCTGTATATAAGAATAGGCTGAATCAAAAATGCCTATTTTTCTAATTGAAGTTGTGCCAAGAAATCTACGTTGGATTGAAAGAATTTAATGTTGCTAATATTTGAAGAAATAATGACTAAAAAAAAGAATAAGGAAACTCTTTAAGTACTGATTATGGGATGATCTACAAAATATATTATTAAAGAACAAAACTACATATTATATAAAAAATGCATGCTATGAATCTAACCAGGAGAAAACATCAGACAAATTTAAATTGAGGGACAAAAAAAAAATAAATTGAGGGACATTCTACAAATAATTGGCTTGAATTCTTCGGAAATATCAAGCTCCTAAAAGCTATAGAAATATTGAACTATTGCTCCATATTAAAGATGAAAGACATATGGCAACTAAATACAGTGTATGATCTTAGAGTGGATCCTGAGCCAGGATTTTATTTTATTTTATTATTATTTGCTGTAAAGAACATTATTGGAACAACTGGAAAACTTTGAACAAAGTCTACAGATTAGATGATAGTATTTATTCAATACTAATTTCCATTTTTAATAATTATACTATAGTGAAAATGTCCTTGCTCAAGGAAATGTAGTGCTATATATTTATTTGTGTTTGAGTCAGGTATTTAGGTTTAACTCACTCTCAAATGATTTTAAAAAATTATGTGCAGAGAGAGAGAATAATTAAACAAATAAAGCAAACACAGAATCGTTAATAATCGGAGAATGTGGGCAGCCCCGGTGGCTCAGTGGTTTAGCACCGCCTTCAGCCCAGGGTGTGATCCTGGAGACCTGGGATCGAGTCCCACATCAGGCTCCCTGCATGGAGCCTGCTTCTCCCTCTGCCTCTGTCTCTGCCTCTCTCTGTGTGTCTCTTAAGAATAAATAAATAAAATCTTAAAAAAAAATAATCGGAGAATGTAAGTCAAGGGTATATGGGAAACCTTTGTACTATTCTTCAACTTTCCTTACTTCATAAAATTAAAAACTAACCTGTCAAAATAAAGTGAAACCAACCTGCACAGGTGTGTGTTTCTCTGCACTTGCACAAGTGCAAGCACAGAAACGGCTGAGTTGGTTTTTTTTATTTATTTATTTATTTTTATTTATTTATTTATTTATTTATTTATTTATTTATTTATTTATTTAAAGATGTTATTTATTTATTCATGAGAAGCAGAGACACAGGCAGAGGGAGAAGCAGGTTCCATGCAGGGAGCCCGATGTGGGACTCGATCCTGGGACTCCAGGATCATGCCCTGAGCCAAAGGCAGACGCTCTACCACTGAGCCACCCAGGGATCCCTGAGTTGGTTTTAATTAGAGTTGATTTTTACCAGGTGAATATGCTAAAGCAAGGGGGAGCAGAGGAGATGAGTGTATATGTATGTGAGGCAGTAATGATTGTCCTTGGAATCTAAACTGGGTAAGAGGCAAAACAAAGTTATGAGTATGAAAGATAAGTGAAAAAATATTAGGATTAAAAGCTGATTAGTTGGGGTTGAAAGATAACTGGTACTAGACAGCTACAATTAAACGAGTTGTCAGCTCTATGTAAACAGTGTCACAAAAAGCTCATTCTGTTTCTCGCCTGGCAAAATCCACATACATTTGGATAAGTAAATTAATTTTTTAAAGTTTTTATTTAAATTCCACTTAGTTAACATACACTGTAATATAATTTCAAGTGTACAATGTAGTGATTCAACACTTCATATAACACCTGGTGCTCATCACAACACTGGATAAGAACATTATTTTTTTTTGGATTATATTTATTTACTTGAGACAGAGACAGAGATTGAGTGCACACAAGTGGGGGGGGGGTAGGAGGAGGAGAGAGAGAGATACAAACTCCCCGCTGAGCAGGCACCTGAGCAGGGAGCCTGATGTGGGACTCAATCCCAGGATCCCAAGATCATGATCTGAGCCAAAGTCAGATGTTTAACTGGCTGAGCCACCCAGGGGCCCCAGAACATTAAATTAAAAAAAAATTTTTAGAGGTGATGAGTTAGAAAAAATAGGAAATAGTGCTTGTAATTGAGATTATGGACAAACTGCAGTTATAATGATAAATTCTCTGCTATAAGCCTCAGATGGGTTGTTGCCTAGAGTAGACAAAATGATGGGGGCCAGGTCAAGGAACTCAGAAGCCAGGGATTGGAGATATAATCTTAGTGGAAATTGAAATCACCAAGTGCTATGGTCTGAATGTGTCCCCCCAAAATCTGTGTGTTGAATCAATCCTAAGCCCCAAAGGTGATGGTAGCAGGAGATGGGAACTTTGGAAGGCTCTGCTCTCATGAATGGAATTAGTACTCTTATCAAGGAGACTTCCAAGAGCTCTTTGCCCCTTCCACCCTGTAAGGATCCAGAGAGAGGGTGCCAGGGATAAACCAGGAAGAGGGTGTCACCAAAGCACAACTAAGCCAGCACCTTGATCCTGGACTTTCCAGCCTCCAGAAAGATGAGAAGTAAATTTCTGTTGTTTATAAGCCACCGAGCCTATAATATTTTGTTATAACAACCCAAAAGGACTAAGACACCAAGTATAAAAGCAACTGCATAGAGGAAAGTGACCGTGAGCGAGGAAAAAATATCTTCAATAAAAAAAATAAACGAACATGAATGAATTGGTACACAATTACAATAAAGAGAGGTAGTCTGTGACATTGTTTTCTGTTTAAAACAAATTTTTTTAAATCTATTTATGAGAGACACAGAAGCAGAGACATAGGCAGAGGGAGAAGCAGGCTCCCCACAGGCCCCACAGAGAGCCTGATGCAGGACTCAATCCCAGGATCCTAGGATCACAACCTGAGCCAAAGGCAGACGCTCAACCACTGAACCACCAGGTTCCCCTGTGACATTATTTTCGGACATGAAATTCGAAGCTTGGGTTTTAGGGAAGAGTGAAGCATAGGAGTCTGGAAGTGACAGGAGAAAAGTCAATCATGTCAATCACTTTCTCTGGTCTCAGTCATGTTCCAGTTACCTACTATGCTGCATGACACATCACCTAAAACCCTAGTGGCTGAAAACAGCAATAACTATTCATTATCTCACGTTTTCTGTGAGTCTAGGATTTGGGAGCACCTCAGTTGGGCAGTTCTGGATCAGTCTCTCTGATGTTGCCCTCAGTAAGCACGTGGCATCAAAAGGTCTGGTTGAAACTGGAGGATCCACTTTCAAGGCGTCTCATTTGCATGACCAGCAATGCTGGCTGTTGTTTTGGGGCCTCTGTTCCTCTCTGCAGGGGACTCTCCAAGAGGCTGCTTGAGCTCTCATAGCATGGCAGGGCTCTGACCATGTTGATGCAAAAGACCAAGCCGAAAGTTGCAATGCCTTTCATGACCTAGCCTTGGGTGGGTGTCACATACACCACCTTCTTTTGGGTTAAAGGGTCATGTCTGATTCACTATGGGAAGAGACCTTGTAGTCTACAAGGCATGACTCCTGGAAGGCAGGCTCATTGTGGGCCTTCTGGGAGTCAAGCTCCTACAAGTGTCGTGACAGTGTGGGAGGAAAAAGAGCCACCGCTAGAGAGGACAAGTGTCCTCAGGGGAAAACTAAGTTTCAGTCACAGCAAAGTGAGGTTCTAGAGAATTTTCAGGAAAAATAAAAAAATCCACCTCTGAGAATTTAAAATATAGGGGATTTTGTTAATGATTGATCTTGAATTCCACAGCCACCATGAAGGAATTTGAGAGTTGGGGATGGAGCGGGTGGGGGAGACGGCAAGAGGATGGATAGAGCTGCATGGTAATGAGAGTTTGGGGGTGGAGGGAGCTGGAAACCTTGGGTGTCTTGTACTGACTGACATAAGTAAAATTATAAGACTAACCAGATTAGTCTTGATGGCTATATTAGTCTCCAGAGAAACAGAACCAATTATATATATATAATTTATATATAAATTATATATATAAATATAAAACCATAAATAATATATATATATAAAACCATTTATATATATAAATTATATATATATATAATTTATATATATATAAAACCAACTACACAATCTGCTTTCTGCAGCCTGGAGATCCAGGAAGGCTGGCAGTACAGTTCTGAGAATATGAGAGCCAACAGTATAATCGCAGTCCAAGAGCAGAAGACTGAAGTTTCAGCTCAAGCATTCAAGCAGAGAAAGCAAATTTTCCCTTTCTCTGACTTTTGTTCTATTGGCCAGGCCAAAAAAAAAAAAAAAGAAAAGAAAAAAGGAAAGAAAAGAAAAGAAAAGAAAAGAAAGAAACAAAGAAAAGAAAAAGTGAAAAAAGAAAGTAGCTACTTTTTGCCCCTTTGCTAAGTGAAATTTTCCTGAATTATAATTCTTACACTTATATTTTATTATTAGGATTTTAAGGAATTTACAGATTTCATTCTTTCAATTGTTTCAGATGTTTAGTATGACTGACTTGAGCACAGATCCTTGGAAAAAATACCACTCTTCGTTTTTATCATTTTTTTCTGGAGCTGCTAACCCATAAATAGTGAGTCAATGTATCTGTACATATGTATCGAATTTTGTTCCTTCCTGAAATCCACCAAAACCCCAGTAAGAAGAATTATGGACAGATAGGGAGAATAGGAGAGGACACCAGGGCAAGGAAATTTCATAAGTAAGAAAGCAGTGGAACAAAGGGTAAATGATTTATATAACGGAGAAAGCCAGGGGCGCCTGGGTGGCTCAGCGGTTGAGGGTCTGCCTTTGGCTCAGGTCCTGATCGAGTCCCACGTCCGGCTCCCTGCATGGAGCCTACTTCTCCTCTGCCTGTGTCTCTGCCTCTCTCTGTGTGTCTCTCATGAATAAGTAAATAAAATCTTTAAAAACAAAAAATGAGAAAGCCAAGTCCTCAACCGATAATTGGGGAAAACTGAGGACCAACCTAACTTACACCTCAAAATCCTGAAAAGCCTTGGGAATTGGTAACACCAAAGTACCCCTAGAACTGGTAATAAATAAGAGGGGGAGGAGGAGTAGAATAGTAACTAAAATAAGGAGGACTAGGGGCAAGGCTGTTGGAGAAGCAGTTTGGTTCCTAGGTCATCTCTGTACCTCCAGGCTGCTGGGCAACTTTGTGATTGCAAATGTCTCAAACAAATTTGCCACCCTACCTGAGAAAGAAGCTTCTGGAGAGGCTGCCCACTAAGAAACCAGTAAAGACAAAATGTGGGATACAAACAAACTAGAAATGGAATGAGAAGAGTGTTGAGGAGACTCCCCAAGAGGAGACTGAAGGCAGATCCCAGAATGACAGCAGGGGCCCCGATGCAGAAGGCAACCAGTTCATACAGCTCAAGAGACGACCAGGCTGGCACTGGCATCCGAGAATCCTTGTTGTCATTTGCCGCCACCTTCTTCCTCCTCCTTTCCTTCTTCTTCTTTGTCTTCGTCTTCTTCTTCTTCCTCTACTTTTTTGGTCGTGGACAAAATCCCCTCACAGGCCACGCTCGGGTTCTTTTCTGTACTTAGCTTGCAAAGGACCTATTCTCCAAGCTCTGCTGCTTCGCTCCACAGGTCTCTACTTTGACTTTCTCCTGAGGACTGGAAGGAGCAGAACACAGAGAGCACTCCTTTCTCAATGACCATACCTTAAAAATAAATAAATAAGTAAGTAAATAAATAAATAAATAAATAAATAAATAAATAAATAAAAGATTTTATTCATTTATTTGAGAGAGAGACACACAATGCATGGAGGGGAGGAGCAGATAGGGAGAAGAAGGCTCCCTTCTTGAGCAGGGAGCCCAGCCTCAGTGGTGAGACTGGATCCCAGGACCCTGATATCATGACACTTAACCCAACTGAGCAACCCAGGCACCCCTCTCTGGCCATACTTTTGCTAAATGGCTGGTATCTAGTCCAAGGGCCCAAACTATGGTAAGCCCTACACTCGCCAGGATGCCAGGAGGCCCTTCCCCACTGACTTCCCTAGAAAAAGGTTTCTGTAAATGCTCAGGGAATCTGACGCCAAATCATGACCCATAGGCTCTGTTGAGTCTATTTTTCCCTAGAAGCCATTATCTGGTAGTGGCAACCTCACCCTTCCTCATACAGAAAGATTGCTGCTTGCTACTCAGCTGGGTTTGGTTTTGTTTCGTTTTAATTAAGGAATATATTATTTAGGGATACATATGTAGGGGGTAAATCTATAAATTGAAACAAAGAACTTATTAACACAAAACTCAGAGTAAATGTTTATCTTTAAGGGAAGGAAGGTGGATGCAACCAAGGGAGGGACATGGAGGGTTTCTATGTTATTTAAATGTTCTATTTCTTAGTCTGAGTAAGGGATACATACATGGTTAAATTGTTAAATTGTGCGAGAAAATATTATATATTTTTCTGTATGTATGACTTGTTTCATGGTATTTTAAGTAAATAAAAGAACAATTAAAAACACTTATCCTTTTATTTAAATGTTGCTTGTTAAATGTGAGATTGACAGAAAGGTTTTTGTTTTGATTTGAATAGTTTTTGTAAGATGCAAGTGGCTGGAATATATTTTTAACCGATAAGGGAAAAGCCAATAGAGAAGTTTAACAGAGAGTCAAAAGAAGTTTACGATAGAGCAAGGATAACATTTCCTGGGAGCGGAGGGAGAGATCCACTGCACAGAACAACTTCAGAGACTGGTCAAAGTGAAGGATACATGTGAAATAGAAGCTAGTGTTGGGGTAAAAGGGAGAAGAAGTGCAAACTGAGAGACTGGCTATGTCATTTGCTAAAGGTATTGGGTTTCTAGATTGCATTTCATCAAACTGTGAATTATTTAAACCTACCTGGAGCCAATTTCTGAAATGAGATGCCTGATATTAATTATCTAATGTAGTATGATAACTCATGATGTTAAATAAATAAATATACCTGAATTTGACCTCCCATCCCTCTCACTCCTCTCCTATCCCTATGCCTTAACCATATCTATAGCTTTGCAATTTGAGCATTGCTCTTTTATGTAGGAATGCTTTGCTTTTACAAAGATAGAAGCAAATGTTTTACACTATTGATAGTATAATTAAATTTAGAGCTCATCAAACATCTGGATATAATGTTTTCTTTCATATAATAGTCTTCCTGGAAATTAGACATATTTAGAAACTACATTATCCATTTTATTGAATCTAACAGGCCACAGGAGTATCATTTTTTTAAAAATCTCTAGTGAGATCATTTGCAAGTTAGCAGGTATAATTCATGGATAAGTGTTAATTCTGCCTACTAAAGACAAGAGTAGAAACGGCTCATTATGATTAGAACTCAATGCTACATACATAACAAATTGCAAAATATGTAATATTTTTTGTGTGGCTATGTTTGTTGGAAACAGACTACGAATATCAGTGGGTAACTACCCTTGGACCGCACAACAGTGCACTTACAAGTAAGTACAACCCCTTGGGAAATGGCATGTATGTGTGATTCACATCCTAGAACAGAAGAAAAACATAGAAGAAAAAGATGTGGACTTGAGTTCTCAATTCCCTTGAAAGGAAGGCTACAGTTTGAAGGCTTGCTGTGAGTGAAAAAATTCTCAGAACAAGATACTCGTCTGACCCTATTCAACATGGCTGGAAAAATTAAAGTACAATAGTTATTTCTACTCAGTGAGCATTTCTATGGAAGAGAAAAATGGAGCAGAGGGAAGAAACAGAAGGTCATGTATATAGCTCAGTTTCCTGGAAGTCGAGTGTGAGAGGAAGAATCATGTGAGTGACAGAGCAGGGGAGTACTGCTCTGGAGAAATGTGTAAGGAAGTGAGGGACGCTGAAAGGAGAGGAGACACTGATAAGGGATGTTTAGCCTCACCCCACAGGGAGCTCTAGAGAATGAATATTATCACAGACCTGTGTTTCCTTGAGGCAAGAGGATTGGTCTTTGACACCCTTATATTGGCTTGTGACTACTGGATGTGGGGGCCGGGAGAGCACAGACACGGAGTCCTTAACCTTCTAGACATTGCCAGATGTGCCACCTCCTGTTGGTTGGGGGCAAGTTTCAGTACAAATGTGCTATGAGTTCTTGGCTGCCAACACTCAGTTGGTCTGGTAAAGGAGCTATGGCCGGTTCACCAACTGGGACAACTACAGATAATATTTTCATTTGTGCTCTTTTTTCTTTTAACCCTAACAACTCACCATTTATTTCAGTTGCATATTTTATCTCCAGAATTTTCTTGGTAGTAGCCATTAATGTGTTAAAAATAAAACTGGATTTTAATATTTAAATACTTTCTTGTTTAACATCTGGGTTCATTGTTATCTAACATTTTAAAAAAAGCAAAATTAAAAACTTAAATTATTTTTCATAAAAGCCACTACAAGTATCCAACCTAAATAAGGCATATAATTAGGTGTTTAAGGGGAAAGGCTTGAGTAAAGTAGAAATGGATTTAAATTCTGGCTCCAACGTCCTCTAGCTGTGTGATTGTGTGCAAGGTTTTTCTACATGCCTCATCTACTTATCTGGGAAAAAAAGAGCAATAACAGTAACTCCTTCTTAGACTTGTTGTAAGGTTTAAAGAATGTATGCTAGAGTTCCATTTCTAGTTTTGCAACTAGAGTGGGTCACCTCATTGGACCAATCTTCTCACTAGGAATAACTAAAAATACATTATGAAAAATTTTCAGAAATGGTCTGTAAATCATCAAAGAACTGACAAGATAGTAAGAATTATCAGACCAATATCTAAGGAACCCAGAAAAATGAGTCTCATAATGAAGCTGCTTTTGTCCGGAACCTGACCAAACACTAAGGTTCAGTTTTCAAGGCCCAGTGAGGAGAACAACAGAAGATAAAATCCCAATGTGGAGACTCTAATGGGAACCACCTTCCTGCAAAAGCAGGAAGTGAACTTGAAGAAAACCCCTCCCATGTTCTCACCTGCAAGAAATTAGAAAGTAGTTGGGGAGCACATACCTGTAAGTTTGTAATTATAAACCAATCATGATTCTGCTTTGCAGACCACATTCATTCTCATTGGTCCAAAGAAACGTCAAGCTGTGAATTTTATTTAAAGCCATGTTGGATGTCCTTTTTTCTAGAAGAATCTCAGCTAAGAAGTATAGAAGGGATGATGAAATTGGATATCACAAGCATGAAATAATGAACCTTGACTTGTGCTCTCCTATGTAATAATTGCTAACCACAATTTGCTACTTAAATTTAAAATAATTAAGGGGTGCCTGGGTAGCTCAGTCCACTAAGCGTCGGACTCTTGATTTCAGTTCAGGTCACAATCTCAGTCAGGGTCATGGCATGGAGCCTCAAGTCAGGCTTTGAGCTCAGCACAGAATCTTCTTGTGATTCTCTCTCTCTCTCTCTCCCTTTGCCCCTCCCTCTGCTCACATGCATGCTCTAAATAAATAAATTTAAAAATCTCTTTAAAAATGAATAAATTTAAATTAATTAATATTAGAATTTAGTTCTGCAGTGACACTACTACATTTCAAGTGCTCAACTGAGTAGCTGCCATACTGACAGCATAGATTTAGATCATTTCCATTAACTGAAAGTTCTATTAGGCAATCTTCATCAAGGCAATAATCATCAATAACTGCTAAGATTATTAGGTGAAGTATAAGAATCTTAAAATCAATGCATTGGCTGACAACATGTAAACTCATGATTGGTTTTATTTTTTTTTAAGATTTTATTTATTTATTCATGAGAGAGAGAGAGAGAGAAGCAGAGACACAGGGAGAGGGAGAAGCAGGCTCCATGCAGGGAGCCCGACGTGGGACCCAATCCCAGAACTCCCGGGATCACACCCTAAGCCAAAATCAGATGCTCAACTGCTGAGCCACCCAGGCATCCCATCCATGTTCGGTTTTAATACACAATCACAACTCACAGGATTTGTTTCAACGCATATAATCATCATAGGACTTGCATCCACAATCTGAAATAATTAGAAGTCACCAGGAAAAAGCATGATAACTCAATTTTAAAATAGGCAAAACATTTGAACAGGTATTTCATATATCCAATAAACATAGGAATTGCACTCAATGTCATTAACCATAGACAAAGACAAATCAAAATAATAAGATACCACCACCCAACTACAGAGGTATTAGATTACAAAGATAGACAATCCTAAGTGTTGATGGAATGTAGAGAACTGGAATTCTCATTTGCTGTTGTTGGAAGAGTAAATTGGTAGAATCACTTGGAAAACTGTCAACATCTACTAAAGTGGAACATAAATACACTCTGTGACGTAGTGCTTTCACTCCTCAGGCTATGCCCAACATATGCAATCAAGTGTACAACAACAGACATATGAAAGAATATTTTAGCAATGTTATTTGCAGTAGCCTCCAAATTGGACTAACTCAATATTTATCATCAGCAAAATTGATGATATAGCCACACAATTAAATTTATAGATAGATGAAAATAAAATAACAATAAAAAATTGCCAGCTGCAAAAACACGATGCTTCTCACAAATATAATTCAGAATGAAAGAAACCAGATAAAAAGGAAAAACATTCTTATAATTCCATTCATAAAAAATTTCAAATGTAGATGTCGTGCCTTTAGACCTCAGTATAGTGGTTAGCTCTGGGGGGGTTAGTGGCTCAGAGGGTCTTATGGGTGCCCCTAATGATCTAATTGCATGGTTGTTACTTATGAGTGGTGATTTGGTGAAAACTCAAGCTGTACACAAAAGATTCGTGCACTTTTCTGTCTGTATACTTTAATAAAAGAAGTTTATTAAAAGATATACCATATATATTGACATGCATAATACGAAGTGGATGAAGAAAGAAAATTAAGCAATCTATGAGGAAGCAATTATATCCAGAATATGGATTGAAGACAAGGTATCAGTTTCATCAATAAATCAATGATATGAATAAAAAGGAGGTCTACCCTAGATTTTAAAAAACTTAAGCGGCATAAGAACCAAATGTGATTTGTGGATCTCATTTGGATTGTTTTGAAAAAAAAAAAAAAAAAACAACTAAGAGTTTGTTTAAAAACAATTGCAGAAATGTAAATACCATCTGTGTATTAGCTAATATTAAGAAATTATTTTTTTTTAAGAAATTATTTTTGTTAGGCATGAGAATTGTGGTTATGGCATGATGCAATTGTCAGTTATTGTGATTATGTAAAAAAACACTTTTTATAGATAGATTTTGAAGTATTGAAGTATTTAGTGGAGAAATGTCATGACAGGTATGGTTTGCTTCAAAATAGTTTAGCAAAACTAATAAATTGTGGCAAAATATAAATAACTGCTGAATCTAGTTACTGACATCTTGGGTCTTTTTGTTGTTGCTGTTATGTTGCAAAGCTATGTCATTGAACATAACATTGACTTGGCTCTTAAAAAAGTGATATAGACATTTATGCATGCAAATGGTTAGCTCTCCAACTTGTGTTATTAAATAAAAAAGAAACCAGATGTATAACAAGTATGTTATGCTTCTGAGGATTTTTAAGTATATATTTGTGTATATGAGAAATTTCCAGAAGTATGAACAAAAAAAAAAGTGGTTGCTTTTGTGGCGTATAACTTCTGGAAGGGTTTTGTTTTTGTTTTTGTCACTGTTAAAATTTTGTCGTGGTAAAATATACATAACATAAAACTTAACATTTTAACTATTTTTTTTACTTAAAAAAAAAAGTAAGCTCTACACGCAACATGAGGCTTGAACTCATGATCCTGAGATCAAGAGTCAGATATCCTATCAAATGAGCCAGCCAGATACCTCTTAACACTAACTTTTTTTGAGTATACAATTTTGTGACATTAAGTACATTCACATTGTTGTGTAACCATCTACAGAATTTTTTTTAATCTTCCCAAACTGAAATTCCATACCCATTAAACAATGACACCCATACCTCTTGCCCCCAGCTCTAGGCAACCACCACTATATTTTCTATTAATTTGGTTACTATGAGAACCTTACATCAATGGAGTGCTACAGTACTTGTCATTTTGTGACTGCCTTATTTCACTTAGCAAAATGTCTTCAAGGTTCATTTATGTGGTAGCATGTGTCAGAATTTCCTTCATTTTGGACGCCCGGGTGGCTCAATGGTTGAGCGTCTGCCTCTGGCTCAGGGTGTGCTCCCAGGATCCGCGATGGAGCCCCACACCAGGCTCCTTGTGGGGAGCCTACTTCTCCCTCTGCCTATGTCTCCGCCTCTCTCTGTGTCTCTCATGAATAAATAAATAAAATCTTTAAAAAACGAAGAATTTCCTTCATTTGTAAGGCTAAATAATATTCTACTGTATATACCAATCACATTTTATTTATCCATTCATCCAGTGAACACGAGCTACATCAAGCTTTTGGTGATTGTGAATAATGATGCTATGAACATAGGTATGTAAATAAATATCTGTTCAAGTCCCTGTTACTTATGTCCGCATGAAAAAAATATTTTTTAAAGATTTTGTTTATTTATTCATGAGAGACACAGAGGGAGAGAGAGAGAGAGAGACAGAGACAGAGACACAGGCAGAGGGAGAAGCAGGCCTCCTGCAAGGAGCCCTGTTATGGGATTTGATCTCAGATCCCAGGATCACACCCTGAGTAGAAGGTAAGACACTCAACTGCTGAGCCACCCAAGTGTCCCGATTAAAAAAAAAAATTTAAAGAGCAAAATACATGCATTGCCTGTAAAAATATTAAATGCTTAATAATAAATCTAACAAGAATTGTGCTGGACTTCTTTAAAAATTTTTAAAATAGATATTAAGAAAATTTTTTAAATATTTTATTTATTTATTTATTTACTTATTTATTTGAAGGGGGGTGCAGATAGAGCATGAGCAGGTGCAGGAGGGGCAGAGGGAGAGGGAGAAACAGACTCCTTACTGAGCAGGGAACCCATACGAGGCTTGATCCCAGGACTTTGAGATCATGACCTGAGCCAAAGGCAGAAGCTTAACCGACTGAGCCACCCATGCGCCCTGATATTAAGAAACTTTAGATAAAACATTAATGAAACGATGTTGCATGTTCATAGATTCGAATACTCAAAATTTTAAAATGTCAAATATTCCTCAAATTTAGATTAAAGGTAAGGGCACCTGGTGGGTCAGCCGGTTAAGTAAACATCCGACTCTTGGTTTCAGCTCAGGTCATGATCTCAGGGACCTGGGATGGGGCCCTGCATTGAATTCCACACTGATTGCAGAGTTTGCTTTGCCCCTTTCTCTCCCACTCTGCTCCTCCACCCATTTGCGCTGTCTCTCTCTCTCAAATAAAAAAATAAAATCTTTAAAAAAATTTTTAGATTAAATGTAAATCCAATTAAAGTTACAATCTTGTTCTAGAATTGCTAAAAACAGCCAAAATAAGAACAGCAAAGTGGTAAGCTTTGAAGAACAGCAAAATGTTAAGACTTGTCCTTTTATGTTTCAAAATTTAAGACTGCAGTAATAAAAGCAGAGTAGGAATAGTACAGAGATAGACAAATATGAGCAATGAAAACCATCCAGAAATTCCTCCCTTATGTGAACTCAATTTATGACAGAAGTGATACTGCATAGCCATGGGGAAAGGATGGGCTTTACTGTAACTGGTTCTGCAACTATTGGGCATTCATGTGGAAAAATGAAATTGGATTCTTCTACCTTCCATCACACCTAAATGTAAAAGACAAATAATTTAACTTTCAGAAGATAATATTAGAGAATACTTTCATGAATTCCAGGATTTTCAAAACAAGACGCAAAAAAGTACAATCATGAAGGATGAATAAATTCGACATTACAATTCAGAAATTCTATTAATGTAGGAACAGATCACTGTAAACAAGTGCTTAATCTATGTGAATGTCTGATGGAATATGTGAAATTCACACAGGATACAGGGTGACTTTTCATTCCTTCACATTTCAAAATATCTAGTGTCTTTGGCCCTGCCCACTAAGTATCACTGGCAAAGTAGTACCCATTCAAAACATGCATGCACACGCACACAAACACACACACCTGTTCACTGTGACAAATTTTAAAGACCTTCATAAATTTCCCAAACGTCCCTAGGGATGATGCCCCTATCATGAGAAACTCTGATCTTTGAGATCAGGATGAGATCACCGTCATAAGAAACTCATGATCTTGGTTGATGGCTGCCTGGAATAAGGGTTACATCTCTCAATTTGTTTTGCGGATAGATATGACCTTGTCACTAAGTATGGGCCCATTACATGTCAGAAATGCCTTTAAAGGAAAAGGATATATTCTTCTTATTCCTGATGGATGCAATATGCTTTGTAGGATTGATGGCAGGAGCTGGAGTAGCCATCTTGGACTTGAAGATGAAAAACATGTATTGAGGATGGAGAACAACCACCAAACTTGAGTACCTGAAGGTCATTATCCACTTTACCAGTCCTGGGATACTTACATTTATGTAAAAGAAATAAGCTTTGACTTAATTTTAATAATATTATTTTGGATTTCTATTACTCACATTAAACCTAATCCTAACAGGTAGCTATTTTTATTATCCCTATTTTACAGATGATAAAACTAAGAGGCTAAGTTAATTGTCCAAGGTTGCACAGCTAGTATGTAGCAGAGCTGGGATTTGAAACTGTACAGTCTAACTTGAGATCTTGTGCTTTTACTGACCATGATATTTTGTCCCTGCTATTAGACAGAAGGGAGAGAGCCTACTGGAACAGGAGCAATTGATGATGGGGATGATATTGAGAACAGCTGTTTTTTTTTTAAAGCTGTAATAAAAAATGTACATAAACATACATTTAGTTAGACATATTATTGTAACTGTAATTCAAGAATTCTTTTTTTCAGAAAAAGCAAGCCCATTGCTCCTGTCATGTGTGTGGAGTAAATTATTTCAATGAACTATAATTTAATCTTCAGTTCATAACATTTAAAGTCATATCACTTATACTTCAACCCAATTTGCTGTCAAATGAAGGTGCATTTCTCCCTTTCTGCTCAACGTACAGACTCTATAGCCTGTTTCTGTTTACAAGGTTTCTAGGTGTTAGTTTAATCTTCTCCTGAAAATATGTTTTGAGGGTATGGTAAAGTGACAGAGGTCATTTTTTAAAACAAAATTTATGCAAGAATAATTAATATGCAGAATTATATTAGTTCCAGGTATACAATTTAATGATTCCATATAGGCCATTTTAAAAACTATTTTATTATTATTTATTTATTCATGAGAGACACAGAGAGAGAGAGACAGGGAGAGAGAGAGAGAGAGAGAGAGGCAGAGACACAGGCAGAGGGAGAAGCAGGCTCCATGCAGGGAACCCAACGTGGGACTCGATCCCAGGTCTCCAGGATTAGGCCCTGGGCCGAAGGCAACGCTAAACCACTGAGCCACCCAGGCTGCCCCAGGCCATTTTTTAATGGAAAAAGAATTATAACTAAAGTTATCATCTAGTCAATGAGGGGTTCGAGAAAGTTGATCAGTGAATTTAGGGTAAAATACAGGCAATGTGACACACGCAAAATTCCTATTGAGAACTCCAAAAGACTCCTCGAAGAAACAAAGCAGCTTCAGATGTACATTGTGTTATTTCTTACTTGGGCAGCTCTATAAGAAATGGGGTTTATTTAATTATGGTTACTAAAAAGAGCATAGTAAGAGTGAACTCTCAAGCTCACCTAGAACTAATTTAAACAAGGTAGTATCAATAGGTGCTGTATAGGAAAAAATCTATTTGAAATGGTGTCTTTGTTCAGATATTCTATTTAATTTTAATTTTTTTAAAAAAGATTTTATTTATTCATGAGAGACACAGAGAGAGAGAGAGTCAGAGACACAGACAGAGGGAGGAGCAGGCTCCATTCAGGAAGCCCGACGTGGGACTCGATCCTGGGTCTCCAGGATCATGCCCTGGGCCAAAGGCAGGAGCTAAACCGCTGAGCCACCCAGGGATCCCTAATTTTAATTTTTTGAGTAGGTTAACAGTCACATGATTCAAATGCTAAAAAATATATATTTTTTTATTTTTGAATGTCATATCCTGAAGAGTTTTGCATTTGATGAGGAGTTTCAAGCTAACATTTACTAAAGGTCCTCTTTAAAAGTATTTGGCAAGCACTTACATTTTAATAGACACTAAAATAATCAGTCTGACTTTTAACTTACAGGCACTGTTGCCTCAAATTTCTGCTTCGAAGAGTACCTTTACGATTTTTGTCATGTTTTATTATTGTCTATAACTTTCTATACCTAATATTTTTCTGTAGCAATAACTCATTTTTAACATTTACCGTTTGGCTTCCTCCCTAAGCAGATCCTTGAGATCTTGGATATGAAGTACTAAACATTTGCCTCTATACATTAAAATGTGTACTATCCATGTCCTTCTCTGAAAACCATCTCATGGACACAGAGCTGTGCTTTGAGGAAAGACACATGATGTGTTGCCCAGCTGCCAGGAGTGCTCAGCGGACAGCCTGCTGATATTAGCTCCTTCCAGGTCTGGTCTGCAGATGCCACCTCTCCTGAGGTCATGTCCCCACAGGACAGCTTCAACCTGGAGTCCAAGGGAGGAGGAGTAATAAAGGCTGGCCATTTTAGCCAGATGCCTGTCAACTCTGATTGGCAATATTTGCTCCAGAGCTTCCTCACAATAGTGGCCAAGGCTTTGTTAGGCCTGCTTGGTATCCTGATTTCCACTATGCACACCCTGTTTTGTCCCTTCTTTTCTCAAGGTCAATTTCAAAGGGACAATGTGTACCCCCATCTCCGTCTCAGCATGTTTCCAGAGAAGCTAACCTGCAACACCATGCTTGAGGAAATACCGTCCTAAATGGTGTTTTCAGGACAGATGTCAAAGGGCTTCATGATGGCTTTAAAATAAAGCATGAAATTTAAAAACAAAGGCCATGAATATGATTTTATGTGATTGAAGGCAGTTCAGCTTTTATACAGGGTATCCAAAACTTTTAGTGCAATTTTAAGTCATCTAGTAAATGCTAGATGTCATTAGCTATTTGGAAGTTTTCAAGAGCTATTCAGATGATGGTTGAAAAATCAAACTAAAAAATTATCTTAATGGATTTTTTAAAAAAGAACTTGAATCCCGTGACAAATGCTGTTTTTTAAAAATGGAGCTAAATTATACTCTTATAATTATATTCACAAACCAAGCCTATATATGACAAAATTCAAATATGTCACAGAATTTTGATTCCTTTTTGAGTTCGCCTGCCTATAAAGAAACAGGTAGAAGAGAAACTGCTGGTCCATTCAATAAGTACAGTAACAATCCTACTTGAAATCCATACACATAACGATTACTACTGTTCAAAGGTCATGATTTTGGAATACTTTGTCCTACTGTCAGACCATTCTGAATCTAAATCAATTAGAATACATGTCAATCAGCAGAGCGGTGTTCGAGGTCAGGAACAAGGATGTCTTAAATTTGACACATGGTTCAGTCAAATTTTCTAACTCTGAGATTGTGGCACAACTAGTTAATGTTCCGAGACTACTCATTTAAGTATCCTTTGTTATCTTTCATGTCTGAGCATCAAATAAAGATACTGGTTTCATAAAAGTTGCTCCATGGTGAGAATTACCTGGGATGCTTGTTAAATTGACTCCTATGCCCTTTCCCTAGAATACATTTCATTTCAGCCCATTTAGAGACTGAATATTATAAATACAGCCCCATATATTTATGTTCAGAGGTTTCAGGAAATAGCTAATTAAGACGCATATACTTATTTAAGACATCAAACCTTTTTATAGTCATCCATTGCTGCTTGGAGTCCCGTGGTATGCATTCACAGACACCTGAGTACCTTCTTATTTGTGACTGGCTATAGCATTCTATGTCTGTGTGGTCTCATTAGCTTCACTGTTCTAAGAACGAATTATTCCCCAAATCCTGGTCACCTGTTTGACAAAGTAAATTACTGGTTGCAAAGAGAACTGACAGTTCTTGAATTGAAAAGTTCAAATCTATCACTTCTACAGAAGTGCAATTTTAAAAATCAAACAAAACCATGATTTTATTATAAGGTAGAACTTAAAAGCATTTTAAAACCACCATTAAAAAAACAAAACCACCATTAAACATTTCCTAGTGAAAAACTACTTTATTTTTTTAAAATTATTAAATAATAAATAAATAGAAAATCCTTCAATGTAAGCCTTTTCCTTTGATAAACTTATTAAGTATGACATATGTACAGAAAAGTGTTTGAATCATGTGTGTGATTTTTTATAAAATGAACACACCTGTGTAAGTAGGACCCACAAGAACCAGAGCATAAACACCTCAATACTCCCCCATATATTCTCCTATTGTAACATCCCCTTCCCTACCATGTGTAACTGCTATCCTGACTTTGAACACTGTATGTTAGCTTTATGGTTTTGAATTCTATATAGATGGTATCATATAGTATATATTGTTTGGCTTAACTAAATATTATATTTGTGAGATTCATGCATGTTGCATGAACTCTCATGTCTACATACTATTTTATTGTGTGAACACGCAATTTGCTTATCCATTCTTCCAAACTTCCATTTATTTGGGGGCTATTACAGATAGCGCTTCTATGAACATTTTGGTACATGTCTTTTGGTGAACATGCATGTATTCATTTCTGTTGTATATAGACCCATGACCGGGACTCCTATGTTATTAGGTATTCCTAATTCAACTTTGTAGATGCTACCAGAATAGTTACCCACACTGATTGCACAAATTTATATTCCCACATGTATGACAGTTCTGGTTGGTCCACATTCTCACCAACACTTGGCACCCTATTCTTTCCATTTTAGTCCTTCTAGTGTATGAAATGGTATCACAATGTAATTTTAATTTGCATTTCCCTGGTGACTTTCTAGCATCTTTTTTCATATATTAATGGGCCATTTTGTGAGGTGTCTTTTCAAGTCTTTTACCCATTTATTTACTAAGATCTGTAATTTTTTAAAAAGATTTTATTTATTCATGAGAGACACAGAGAGGCAGAGACACAGGCAGAGGGAGAAGCAGGATCCCCACGGGAAGCCCAATGCAGGACTTGATCCCAAGACTGTGGGGTCACAACCTGAGCCAAAGGCAGATACTCAACCATTGAGCTACCCAGGTGCCCCTGTAATATATACTTTTTTTGACTTGTAGTTCTTTATGCATTCTGGATTCAAGTCTTTAATTAAGTTGTCATTGTTTATATTCTTGTTCTCCACACTTTAATGACTTATTGTAACTTGGATAAAAAATTTTGATAAAAATTATTTCTGGACTCACCTCCCTAAACTCTGGCTCAAACTGTTTCTCAGTCACATTTTCCTTCTTAAAATGAGTTATCACAGTGTCTATGACTACACTACCTTGTTCAGCCAGTTATTTCTCCCTACTTTTCTTCTGGTTTATCTTTGTATCACATTTATTCAAACCAGCTTCCTGGTTTTGAAAGAAACATACATAAGGAAAAGATATACTGTACGATTTAGTACAAAGAGACACTAGAGGGATCCCTGGGTGGCGCAGCGGTTTGGCGCCTGCCTTTGGCCCAGGGCGCGATCCTGGAGACCCGGGATCGAATCCCACGTCGGGCTCCCAGTGCATGGAGCCTGCCTCTCTCTCTCTCTCTCTCTATGACTATCATAAATAAATAAAAAAATTAAAAAAAAAGAGACACTAGAAAGCAGGAGACTTGAAGGCTGATATTAAGTGGCAATGTGACATAGGGCAAATCAGTTAACCTCTCGGGACTTCAATTTCCTCTTCTGTATTAATGAGAAGGTTGGAATGAATGACCAAAATCCTCATTAATCTAATAAGTGGATTTTCTTGAGTATTAAATCCCACATCTGCTTATTTATAACCATAATAAGTATACTATTTCCTCATTAAAGTACAGCTCTTCAAAAAACTCTTTTCAAATACAGAGGCAGAATGTAGTGTGATTAAGAGTATGCTCTCTGGAATCAGGTTGCCTGGGATTCTTTTACAAGGTGCTTCCTTATTTTGCGGAACAATGGCTTTTCAGCTACTAATTGATTTTTATCCCCCCAGGGTTCTTAAGAAGCCAGAAGCAGTTGCTAGTAGTGCCTCACCTAAATCTCCTTGGCCATGACCACCATTTCACTGGACACCAGCCTAACGTCCCAACTACCTGCACTCAAATCTCTTTGCTGGGTTTTCTGTGGCCACCAGTGCCCCATCTACCTCTATGCAAGTGCTGGGCATTGACTTTCCCAGTCTTTATGGGAACAGCCTTCCCTGGATGACTGCCAGGAGCTGCAGAAAGTACTCCACTTCTCTTGTACCACAAGTGGGAAAACTGAGGTGCAGGTTGCTAGGTGTTCTCAAAACTCCAGAGCAGCGTTGTGCCTAATAGTCTAAAGTGTTAACTTTTTTGATAATGAATTTTTATTGGCTTCCTTCCATTCTGTCTGAATTCTTTACTGCCCTCCTGGTGTGTGCCCGAGATTACATCCCAAATAAACTCTCTGCACTCAACTACTTGTCTCAGAGTCAATTCTAGGGCAACACGAACTAAGAGGAGGCCCTTAGAACAACTTCAGGGGCATTTTATCACAGCCCACTTAAGAAAGTTGCTTTCCTTCTTTGTGCTCTTATACCGTAGCAATACATCAAAAGGATAACCCGAAGATATCAGGATATTACCAAGTGGACTAAAAATTACCCAAATATTGTATAATGAATAAACTTTCCTGTGAATTTTTAAGTATTTCTCTAAATAAAATTGACACTTGATAGTAATATACTAATATAGAGAGGTTCATTTCACACTCCTACTTTATTCCCTTGAAGTTGTTAAAAATACATTTAAAGAAATAAAATATGTCCTAAATAACATGTTGCTATATTGGATCTTAAATGATCTGGCTTGCAAAATCACAAATTGCAAGGCTTTTCGTTCATTTGTCAAAAATAGAATGACTACTATTCCTTTAAATTTATAAGTGCATTTTTAGAAACTATTCATTTTTTTAATTTAATGATACTCAGAATGATAAGGGATTCTGTAGACTACATTTCCAAATCATACCAGTATATGATTATAGGACTTTTTGCAGTTTATTGTGAGGGCCCCAATTCGATTTCATGATCTTAAGTAACAATCTATAAAAAAAGGGGAAAAACAAAAAATCTTAAAGTTCATACTGAAAACAATAAGTCAAAATACAAATAGGTGGCATGTTTTCTAGCAAACACACACACACAAAGAAAAAATGTTAATTTAAATCCACTTTTTATTCTTTCATAGATTTTAACAATTATACACAACTTTTAACATAAAGATACTGAAATCTCAAGGATAAGGAGGCAATATATATGGCCTCTTCTATTCGTTCTTCAGGATGGAAGGAAATTTCCAAAGGGTACAATGTGTGAGATTTAACACTGGAAAAATACATATGAAACTTGTTTAACTGGCTCCACCTAGGACCAGGCATAGCACAATAAATATAGAACTGCATCATCTTTTTAAAAGATTGTTGTAATTTTAACACATTCTTACCAAACAAATATGATCAGTGACCAATTTGAAATTCTACAACATACAGGTGGAGGAACACTTATAATGAATATCAGAGCATCTTCTATCTCTAGCATCTTCACATCCATACATCAACATTCTTAAAAGGGAGTAGAAATTACATTGCAAATTCAGAACAACAAAAAAAAAACTTGGTCAAACTTTCTTCATCCTATCATTCATTACTATCACAATCCTAGTTTGCTGGTAGGTTTAAGGTAGGAATAGAACATTTTTGAAATCCTTTTCATTTCCACGGGTCTTAGGGCCTCTGGGTAGGAGGCCACATTGGAAGCAAACTGATAAAGCAGCACCATTAAGTCCATATCTCAACAAATCACTGCATAATTTTTATCTTCTAATATTTGGAAAGGTAAAAAAAAAAAAAAAAAAAAAAAAGCTGCATAGAAGAGTATCTATCCTGAATAGCAAGCCACTGTAAAAAAATGCAATGAAAGGATTTAAACAAACTAGAGCTGAATTCTCTACTCATGGCATCTTTCCTTAACAGACCAAAAGAAATATGTTACCTAAAAATTAAATAATAATATACTGAGGCATAAAATAAATACTTTATTTATGCTATTGCATTTGGGTATTTGAGATTGTTTGACCTGTTCACATTCCCTTTCCTCTTCCCAAAGAGGAAGCAACGGTGCCAGCACTATTGGTCAGAAAGAGTTAATGAGAAACTGTTGCTCTCAGAGCTGTTCCGCAGTGTGCCTTATACAGACACAGAAATTATTATTTTAAAACATATACTTAAAAGACAAGATGAAATTATCTTTTCATCACACGACCCAGATTCTGGCATCAGCAGATATTAAGAATTAATTTCATCCCTATTAAACAGAATGGAAACTGTTATGCTGCTATTGCTACAGATATTCTGAGAAATCTTTTGAGCCAGTAAACTGGTTGTTCAAAAGTTCAATAAGCCGAGAAACATGCAAACACATGACACACATCATTATCTTGTAAAAACGCAATGCCACTCTGGCCCCAAGAATCACTACAGTCCAGCGGGTCCTTAATGGTGCAAACAGCCTTTAACCACACTGAATACTTTCTCTGTGGCATTTCACTGCCCACCACACTGCCACATGATTCTTAGAAGCTCAGGCTTCTAAGGTGTTTGAGGAAAAGAAAAGGGTTTGATGTGGATCAAGTTCCCAGTGATTGTTTTAAATGCAATTTTTAAAAAGAATTTCCTAGTTACGTAGTAGTATAGTCCTTGATACTGAATTTTTCATACTGAAATAAAATATGCTTTAACAAGATGATGTTTAAGTTTGACCACCTGGCTCCTTTTCCACTTTTTTAGAGGGTAGTGATTTCATACACTGTGCTGAGTCCCACAAATGCCTGTTTTAAAAACAGTAGAGTTCCCAACAGTTTCCTATAAACATTCCTGATTTACACTGGGGGAAGCAATGCATAATTGGAACATTAATCATTCATGTTTTTAAAAAAGCAATTATAAACCTTACCACATAGATATTGAGTCATTTCACAAAGTACCTGTCAAAATGTATAGAAATCTGGCCTTCCATTCCAAATCTATTGCAAAGAGAGTACATGCAGTAGTCCTGTTTACGATTTAATGGAGATGAGGAAAGGGCAAACCTAGGACAAAGAGGGATGTCACCCCACAGATAAGTTTACAGTAGTGTAGCCATTATATATCGTATTTACTACATTCACCACTTCGGAGAAAGGATCACGGAGGTTCTTCAAACACTGGAACAAAGGAATGTTTGTTTCATAGAAGACCTACCAGATAAACAGGGAAACAAGTGAGAACACACATAGGCACTAGTCTTAAAGCTGCACAGTAAAGAAGCAAGGGTTTGGAGATGAGAAATTTAGGAAAATATACACATGTGAGAGCCTGCCGAAGAAAGGAAGGAAAAAAAAATCACAGTTCTAATCTTCAAGGCTACGAAATGCGTTCTGCATATCTTCAAGAAGTTGTGCATAGTCGGCTTTGATCTTTGCCTCACCGTCTTTCACTGGATCCTGAAAAAAGACATTACAGAATTCAATTTACCTTTGGAAAATAATATTCAAGATAGGTAGTAAGTTACTTATATTTAACATATTTTGAGTATTAGTGAGGTACACTGGCAAATCGCAGGCAGGAGTCAAAATTACTCTTATTTTCCTTTAAGGGTAGAAATGTACACAAGGAAGAGTACTCCAACCTAACAAAGACACAAAGTTTTGATTCCCCCTGAAACTAATAATATACTCTATATCAATTAAATTGCATTTAAACAAAACAATTTTTTAAAAAGACAAAATTTTGGTTTTGTTTTGTTTTTTTAAAGATTTATTTATTTATTTATTTATTTATTTATTTATTTATTTATTTATTATTTATTTATGATAGACATAGAGAGAGAGAGAGAGAGAGGCAGAGACACAGGCAGAGGGAGAAGCAGGCTCCATGCAGGGAGCCCGATGTGGGACTCGATCCCGGGACTCCAGGATTGCGCCCTGGGCCAAAGGCAGGCACTAAACCGCTGAGCCACCCAGGGATCCCCAAAATTTTGGTTTTGTAATTGGCCTGCTAACTGTATTCAATGACCAATGGATATATCCTCAACAATATGCAAAAGATGGGGAAATTACGCAGTATCACACACTCGATGCATTCTACCGCACGTACACAATAGTTGGAATTCGTTTAGTCAAAACACAATTACTGTTCAAGGTCTCACGGTATCACACTGGCACAGGGAAGTAAAATTTCTAAAATAATCTTAAAATGCATCACATTTTAAATTCCTATGGAAAACATCTTGAGTAGTATGTGTAAAAGAGGCTTTAAAATATTGAAGCTCTCTAACCGAATCATTCATTCTACTTCTGGGAACCTATAATAGGAAAATACACAAAACCAACTACATAAACCAAGCTGTTCATACCAATAATTGGAAATTTCCTAAATACTTAATAATAGAAAAATATTACTCCCCAGCCACAAAATAATACTACAGAAGAATATTTAATAACATAAAAGACTCAGGATCCCTGGGTGGCTCAGCGGTTTAGCGCCTGCAGCCCAGGGCGTGATCCTGGAGTCCCGGGATCGAGTCCCATGTCGGGCTCCTTGCACGGAGCCTGCTTCACCCTCTGCCTATGTCTCTGCCTCTCTCTCTCTGTCTCTCTCATGAATAAATAAATAAAATCTTTAAAAAACCCAAAAACATGAAAGACTGAAGGGCGTCTGGGTGGCTCAGTCAGTTAAGCAGCTGACTCCTGATTTTGGCTCAAGTCATGATCTCAAGGGTCCTGGGATGGAGCCCTGTGCCTGGCTTCACATTCAGCAAGGAGACTGCTTGAGGAGTGTCTCCCTCTGCCCTTTGCCTGCTTGTGCTCTTGCTCTCTCTCTCTAAAATTTAAAAAAAAAAAAAAAAAACTTTAAAATTTTTATTTCAGTATGATTAATACACAGTATTGTATAAGTTTTAAGTGTGCAGTATAGTGATTCAACAATTCTATACATTACTCAGTGTTCATTATAACAGTGGACTCTCTTTTTAAAATAGATTTATTTATTTATTTATTTATTTATTTATTTATTTATTTATTGAGCACAAGCAGGGGGAGGGGCAGAAGAAGTGAGAGAATCTCAAGCAGATTCCATGCTCAGTGCAGAGCCCGATGTGGGCTTGATCTAACGACCCTGAGACCATGACCTGACCTGAAATCAAGAATCAGACACTTACCCGACTGAACCGCCCAGGTGCCCCAGTCCCCCTCACCTATTTTACCCATCTCCCAGCCATCTCTGCTCTGGCAACTACCAGTTTGTTCTCTATAAGAGTCTGTTTTTTGGTTTGTCTCTTTTTCCCTTGCTCATTTGTTTTGTTTCTTAAATTCCACATGAGTGAAACCATATGGTATTTGCCTTCATCTAACTTATTTCACTAAACATTATATTCTCTAGATCCATACATGTTGCAAGTGGCAAGATTTCATTATTTTTTTATATGGTTGAATAATACTCCACTGTACGTGTACATCACATTTTCTTTATCCAAATGAATGTATAATTTTTAAAAATAAAATTTGGATCAAGTTACATAAGGAGTTTTTTTGCAACCTGATTTTTTCAGATATCTGATATCCCCATATCTTTGGATTTTTCTTTGAAAAAACACTATTAATGTCTTCATAATATTCTTGCTAAAATGTACATGCCATAATGTTCTGTTGACTTTCACTCCTGAATGACATTTAAGAAGTTTAATAAATAATCTATTACATATATTCATATCAAAAATCTCTGATTATTGTGTGCCAACTATACTTCAACTAAAAAAAATCTCTAATCATTTCCTTGGGTTGTATGTTTTGAATTGGAATGACAGGACTCAAAGAGTGTGAATATTTTAAAATTCTTGATACAGTGAGTGTCTATTTTTACAGATTTACTTTCACCCTATAGTGTAAACAAACACTACATATACACGCAGAGAATCCTTCTCAGTTTCTCATTAGGTGATTGGTAAATATACTTGGATGTCGTGACTTTGAAATAATTAAATACAACCCAACTGACCAAATATTTTTAAAAAAATCTTACATGTTGGAGTTTCTACTGATGATTTCATTAAATCATCTATATGTTGTATACTTCAAAAAAAAAAAAAAAGAGAGAGAGAGAATCCACCTAAAAGTTAGAAATGATGTGTAATAGGGGGAAAAATATGATGTGTAATAGGATACTCAGAAGTAAACCGAAGCAGTCATTTCAGATGAGCATGGAGGTAAAATGGTAATAGGTACGTGAGGAAAAGTAATTGCTGCTCAGCCATGATTTTAGCTCTAAATTGCCCACAGTTAAGACAAAAGGGAAAACACGTCAGCATTTATTTTAGACATGACATACTATAATTTTTATCTCCAGAACTCTATTTGAACATAAATTTGTGGTCTGCTCTGATTCTACATAACCTGAGCATGTGTGAAAATGATAAACCCAAGTTCAACACACCAGGTTTGTGAATAAATACACTGTTGGTAAAGAGTTAAAAAAAATAAAAAGGAATATTTCCCAGTAAAAAAAGGTAAGTAGGAACAAAACATACCTTGAATTTCATGGAGGAAAGTTTATAGAGGATCTCCCCCATGTGCTCACGGATAATGGACCATGTGATCTTATTGTCACTCTGTGCAGTGGTTTCAACAGCTCTACGGGCCATATCATAAAATGCAATCATGTTGGACAGCATCCCGACTGTCTTGTAGAATGGACAGAACCTAGGGTATAAATGAAAACCAAAATAATTAATAAAAATAAAATCCAAACCAGGTTCATACTTCCATCTATAAAATATCAGAGCATCAGCTTCTTTATATAAATATGCAGACTACTTAGATTTATTGGATGATAATAATGAATGGGAAAAAAAAGCGGAAAAGACTAACAAAGATTTAACCTGAGTTTCTGGGCAGAGATGGAATATGGAGTGGACAGATAGATGGAGAGATATTTGTTTATTTACTTTAAGAGTGATATTTATTTTTATCTAGTAAAATAATCAGAGGAAGAACAATCAAACAATACTGCTATAATCTAACAACTCTCTGAGGGTCTGTTCCTGTACAGCGCAGTTAAAGGAGTAACAACCCAAATGGTAAAATAACTGAGTTCCAAAGACTCCCTGTGAAGTGGGGTTAAGGTTTAATGAGTAATAGAAAAACAGAAAACTGCCTTTTCCTAAAGTGAATAGTAGTCCCTCCACTAATGAGTTCGTTTTCATTTTACCCATACCTTTTAACAATGAGGACACAAAAGTTAATATTCAACTTGGATCACATGCATGCTTACTAACTTTCTGACACATTTAAACACACTTGCATACACAATTTCATGCACATTCTGTACTTCACTTTCCAAAGAATTTTCCCCTGGTTGAGTTATCTTTGTATGGGTAGCCAGAGCTTCTTAAGTTCCTGATACTTTTTTTTAAGATTTTTATTTATTTTCTTGACAGAGCGAGAGAGTACAAGTAGGCAAACAGAGAGGGAGAAGCTTGATCCCAGAACTCCAGGAGTGAGTGGAAAGCAGATGCTTAACTGTTGAGCCACCCGGGTGCCCCCTGATAGAGATTTTTGAGGCTTACTGATTATATTGTCATATTTTCTGCTTGTCCTACATTCTAGTAATCTTCCTATTTGTTCAGTTCCCTCTTCAATCCAAATATGATTTGAGGGAGAAAAGCTAGCCTACAATGAAAGGGCTCAAATTAATGAAGTTTAAAAGAAATGGAGGCTTTAAATGAACCACAGCAGTAGTAGACACAAGTGGGATGTCTAACAGAGACTACAGTGGAAAGAAAGATACTAGGACTATTGGGAAGTGGAACAGGAAAGTAGGACATAATTACTTAGGAAAAGAGTAGAAGAGGCATGGGCAGTTTTAACAGGTAGTGAGAAAAGCATCTGAAGGAGGCAATGATCCCCGGGCTCCACACACTATGCCACAATCTAATTAAAGATGGCTGGATAATGAGTGACAATACAGTCATCACTGTACAAATGAGCAAAATCAAGATAGGGAGACAGATAGTTAGATGTTTGCTATGAACATACAAAATAAACCTATATATCGAGTCAGAGTCGTGTCTGAGAAAAAAAAAGGAGGCAGCTTTTTCTTCAAAACTCAACAGAAAATCCTCAAACAAAAAAAGAAAATCAAGATAGGTCACCTGTCATAAGGAGTATATCCATTTTGTTGTAAGAAATCATCTTTGATAAGTTTTGCTACTTCCAGAGTGATTTTATCTGTTTCTGCTAGAGAAGCCTAGAAGAAAAAAATATTTTTAGAAATCAACTTCTATAATGTGGGACCAGTGATTGCAATCAATTGAGCAGGCAAAAACTATATAATCAACACACAATCATCTATAATTAACAAATTCACTTTATAACTGCTTGTTGATTTTTTTATTGTGGTAAAAACATACAACCTAAGTTTTTCATCTTACCTTTTTGAGTGTAGTTCAGTAGTGCTTAGTATATTCACAACAGATTTCTCTAATTGTTCTTGCAAATCTGAAACTCTATACCCATTAAATAGTAGTTCTCCTTTTCCTCCTCTCCCAGACCCTGGTAACCACAATTCTACTTTCTGTTTCTATGAATGTGACTAATTCAGATGGAATCATATAGCATTTGTCTTTTTGGTATTGCTTTATATCACCTGACACAATGTCCTCAAGGTTCATCCATGTTAAAGCATGTGTTAGAATTTTCCTCTCTTTTTAAGACTTGATAATAGCCCATCACATATACATATACATATACATATACATATACATGCATTTTTCTTATCCATTCATTAATCAAAAGACAGCTGGATTGCTGCTACCTCTTAGCCATTGTGAATACTATGCTACTATGAACATGGATATAACAAATAATGTTTTTTTTGAAACAATTTCTTCACATCCTGTCTTGCTAGCTTAACTATTTGAATTCTGAGTCTTGAGTTTGTTTAAAAAAAACCCCAAAACCCCGACATCCCATAAGCAATTAATTAAAAAAAAAAATCACATGCGGTTTGGAACTATGTACATGCATGGGGTGCCTGGCTGGATTAGTTTAGCAGTGGAGTGTGCAACTCTTGATCTCAAGGTTGAGTTCAAGCCCCATGTTGGGGGTAAAGATTACTTAAAAATAAAATCTTTTAAAAGAAGAAACTATGTAAATGCAAAGTATAGCAAGCATGCGCTTATCTATGTCTGAGAGGTACTTTATTGGAATTGCTGTTAGAGCTTCTTTAAATATCACTGTCTTGGGGATCCCTGGGTGGCTCAGCGGTTTGATGCCTGCCTTTGGCCCAGGGCGCGATCCTGGAGTCCAGGGATCGAGTCCCACATCGGGCTCCCGGCATGAAGCCTGCTTCTCCCTCTGCCTGTGTCTCTGCCTCTCTCTGTGTGTGTGTATCTCTCATGAATAAATAAATAAATCTTTAAAAAAAAATCACTGTCTCAAAAGCTTTAACTTTGGCAATCACCCTAATCAGCCTAACAGGTAAAGATTTGTTGGAAATCATGGCAAAGGGGCACCTGGATGGTTCAGTGGTTAGGCATCGGCCTTCAGCTCAGGTTGTGATCCCAGTGTCCTGGGATTGAGTTCTCCATCAGGCCCCCTGCTGGGATCCTGATTCTTCCTCTGCCTATGTCTCTGCCACTGTGCATGTCTGTCTCATGAATAAATAAAATCTTTAAAAAAAAAAAAAAAAGAAGGAAATTATGGCAAAGGCACAGGCTCAGTAAGTTAACCACAGTCTTCTGTCATTTCTCTGCAACTAAGCTTCTTAGAGGTAAGGATCAGATCTTCTTTTTCATGTTTTTAAAATCTCTCTTCTCTCTAATCCCCTCTTCAACCATAGTTAGGTATTAAAATGTGTTCTGTGTTTATCCTTTTATGTGCAAAGATTGATGTGAAATGTGTATTTTATTTTGTATTAGTATTCTAAACTATGTAAGGCAGTCATATTTGCGTCTTTGGCACTTTTTCAGATCCATGCATGTTGCCGTGAGCCACAGTTGGCTTCCAGGTCTTGCATACCTCATTCTCCATGGTATGCAACTTCTCTCTCTCTCTTTTTTTTTTTTTTTTTGTAGAGACAGCACTGAGGGACATGGAGGAGCAGAGGGAAAGAGACAATTCTAAGCAGGCTCTACAACCAGCATGGAGCCCAACGCAGGACTGGATCCCACGATCCTGAGATCATGACCCCAGTTGACATTGAGTCAGACGCCCAACCGATTGAGCCAGATACCCCAACAACTTCCTTATTTTTATTTTTCATCTTTGCACCCATTAACGGGCACTGAGATTTCCTCCCTGCCACCACAAGCATGTCTAGTTAAGGACCTGTTTGGGAATTTCTTTTGAGATAAATATCTGGTAACAGAGCCACTAAGTCTGAGGGTATACAAGCAAGTTCTGACACTGCTATCCACAATGCCAGCACCAGATGACAGACACTCCTACTCAGAGTACACCGTTCCTCTATCCTCACGTGACTTGGAATTATCCAGCGTTCTGATATTTGCCATTTTAACTGGTATAACATGATATCTCGTTACTGTTTGAGCCTTTCTCCACAGGCTTGTTAATCTTTTGTGTTTCCTCTTCTATAATCTTTCCTGCTCCTTCCTTTGCCCATATGTCTGTTGGAGTTCCAGTATTCTTGTTAACTTATAGTTCTCTGTACCTGTTCGATATCAGTTTACCACTTTTAGATGTTACAAACTCCCTCCCAGTCATCTGTTTTGTTACCTCTATACACAGTAGGCCTTTGCTGAACAAAACAAAATCTTTGCTTTTGACGTAATCAAAACCTTTTTTTGTTGGTTTTATTGCTGGTGCATATGAGGGTTTGTTTATAAAGTCCTTTTTTCAACCAGATCACAAAAACATCATCTTAACATTTGTTTTCTATTAACTTGAAAGTCTTATCTTTCACACTTAAATTGTTAATCTGGAGTCTATTTTTGTGTGGAATTAGATAATAATGCATTTTTATTTTTTCCCTAGTAAACAGTTTTTTTTTTTCTTTAAAGACTTTATCTATTTGAGAAAGAGAGGAAGAGAGAGCATGAGTAGAGGCAGAGGCAAAGGGAGAAGCAGACTCCCTGCCAAGCAGGGAGCCTGATGCAGGGCTCCATCCCAGGACCTCGATATGACTTGAGCTGAAGGCAGATGCTTAACCAACTGAGCCACCCAGGCGCCACAGTAAATAGTTTTCCATCATCACTGACTAAAACAATCCAATCCATCCTCCCCTCACTTGAACTGTGATACTATCTTTGCAATGTGAAAGGTCTATATGTACATGAGTACATTTCTGCTTTGTTTTACTGATCTATTTATTTCATCAATAACACATTTTTATTACAGTGGTTTTATATTGATATCCAAAAGAGTAAAAGCTCCCTTTTTACTATTCTTTTTTAAAGGCTTAATTCTTTGTGACAGCAAATGAATTTTTGAAGCATTACTAATTTGTTCAGAAGCTGCAACTGGAAATTGGATTGACATCACATCAAAATTATAGACTTAAGTGCTGTAAGAGCTTGGATTGTCTGTTTTCAGATTTTGTTTCATTTATTAGTTTTAAAATGTTTTCCATAGAAGAAATAATTTATTTTTAAGAGAGAAAGCTGTAAAAAGTGTGTGTGTGGGGGGTGGTAGGTGGCAGAAAGAAAGGAAGAGGAAGAATCTTAGGCAGGCTCTGTGCCCAGCGCAGAGCCCGACGCAGGGCTTGACCTCATGACCCTGAGATCATGACCTGAGCCAAAATAAAGAGTCAGAGACTTAACTGACTGAGCCACCCAAGTGCCCAAAAAATAATATATATTTTTAAAATTATTCCTACAGTCTAGCTTTTGTTACCATTGTGGACACTTTATTTTTATTTTCTAACAGGTATTGCAAATATAGAGAAATTCTCTTGATTTTTTACATTTATCTTAAATCTAGAACCCCCTTATTAGTTCAAATTGTTTCTCTGTTATTTTTCTTGTCATATGAACACATTATCTACAAATAATGGTATTTTAATCTCTTTCTTTTCTTATATCATTGGTTAGGCCCCCTGATACTATTGAACACAAGCAGTGATAGTAGGCATTTTGATTTGTAAACAGAACGATCAGAAAATTCTCCACTAAGTAAAATGCCTTCCCTAGGTTTTAGTAAGTTACTTTTAACAAATTAAGGAAGTTCCTTTCTATTCCGTGTTTGCTAAGAGATTTTCAAAACTATAAATAAGTGGGGCACCTGGGTGGCTCAGTTGGTTAAGTGTTGGACTCTTGATTTCAGCTTGGGTCATGATCTCAGGGTTGTGGAATTGAGCCCTGCATTGGGGTCCTCACTGACCATGGAGCCTGCTTGGCTCCCTTTCCTTCTGCCCCCTGCCGTACCTCCCACTCACTCTTGTTCTCTTTCTCTCTCTCTCTCTCTCTCTCTCTCTCAAGAGAAAAAAAAAAAAACCAAACAACTGTAAATAAATGATGAACTTCAAATACTTCTTCCATATTAGTTCAGATATCCTTTTCCCATTATATTACATTGGTGAGTTACAATAATTGATTTTCAGTGTTGAATCATATTTGCATTCCTGAGATAAACTTTACTTGCTCATGATATTTTATTCTTTTTAATACCCTGCAGAACCTAGTAAATAGTAGCATTTCATTTAGGATTTTGATACCTACATTCATAAACCAAATTAGCCTGAGATCTTTTGGTCTTATATTGTCTTTGTCTGGTTCTGGAGATCTTCTGTTTCTAGTTCCTCTTAACTAGGGCCACAGTACTCATTTATAGAAAATGAGTATTTAACATGTGCTAGCAATCTAATAATACTATCATTTGTGGAAAAAGAATTTAAGAGGTGGAACGCCTGGGTGGCTCAGTGGTTGAGCATTTCTGCCTTTGGCTCAGGGCGTGATTCCGGAGTCCTGGAATCGAGTCTCACATAGGGCTCCCCACAGAGAGCCTCCTTCTCCCTCTGCCTGTCTCTGCCTCTCTCTCTGTCTCTCTCATGAATAAATTAAAAAAAAAAGAATTAAGAGGTGACTTTATAAGATATAATAAAAAGAACAGAACCAGATCAAGAACTCTAAGGTCCTGACTAGCCACTGCATACTAGCTGAGAAGTCATTTGGTTTTGGAATGTACTCTGGTTAAATCTATTAACACCATCCTCCTGTGAATCATCAAGACACAGACAAGAATGTAAGTCACTTGTTTAAGGTCACACAGCTAATTATTAAAGAAACTGGCATCCAACCTTTTTGATTTTTAGCCCCAGTGCTCCTGAAAAAATATAATAGATCTAAACCATGCCACCTCTAATTTGGTTGGTGATGGGTATATTTTATTTCAAGAAATAAAAATAAATCAAGTGTTTCTTTCTCATCTACAATATAACTGGGACCATGCAAAGTGCTACAAAGGATCAAAAAGAATACAAAGGTCCTAACAATTTAGTTAGTCCTTTTGATTGACCATTTTGAAGTACAAGCCCCTCTTCTGGAATCTGGGCAAGCTCTGTGGCTGCTCTGATCAGAATATAAGATAGAAGTGATATACTAGTTTTGGGGCCCAGGCTTAAGAGGCTGTTGGTTTCCATTTCTCTTTAAACACTCTGAGAGCCCTACACTGCTACATGGAGACACTACATAGAGAGAGAAATGCCCAGCCAAGGCCTAGCTGTTCTAATCATCTTAGCCCAGGCACTAAACATATGAGGGAAGAAAATTTCAGATGACTCCAGCCACCATATGATTGCAACTGTATGAAGGGCCTGAGTCAAGAATTCCAACAGTCCATCAAACCCAAAAGTAGAAGCAGTAAAACACTACTCAAACCACTAAATATTAGGAGTGGTTTGTTACTCAACAATAATCAAAACAATAATCATCTTTCCAACTTTAGAACATAAATAGGACCTTCAAATATCTGCTGAATAAAAGATAAGCTAAACTTCTTTAGTTCAAAAAATATTCAATAAGTACTTATTTTGCTAGGCAAGAATCTGCACGTCCAAGGTACAACATATCAGCATAACTGACAGATCTGTCCTCCATGGGACTTAACCACTCACCTTTCCCACAAGTTGTACAATTTCTGCCAGGTCTTCTTCTTCCTGCAGAATCTCCTTAGCTTTGGTCCTCAAAGGAACAAATTCTGTGAAGTGTTTGTCATAGTACTCATCCAAAGCACGCGTGTACTTGCTATAGCTGATTAGCCAGTTGACAGAGGGGAAATGCTTACGTTGAGCTAGTTTCTTATCTAAGCCCCAAAACACCTGATTTAAAAAGAAAACAAACATATACAATGATTTTTTCTTAAATAAAAAGCAGTAAAAAAAAGTTTTGTTTTTCTTTTTTAAGATTTTATTTATTCATGAGAAACAGAGAGAGAGAGAGAGAGAGGCAGAGACACAGGCAGAGAGAGAAGCAGGCTCCATGCAGGGAGCCTGATATGGGACTCAATCCTGAGACTCTGGGATCATGCCCTGAGCCAAAGGCAGACAGACGTTCAACTGCTGAGCCACCCAGGAGTCCCAAAATTGAAGTATATTTGTTTGTCCTAAGTATACAATTCTGTAATTTTTGGGTCAAATTATCAATCTTTTTAGTATATCCCACATATAATTGAAATAGAATAAAACTTAAAATATTAAAAAATATATTCCTTTTAATTTCAGGATGGATACTATCTATAAATCAAATTCAGGGGTCCCTGGGTGGCTCAGCGGTTTGGTGCCTGCCTTTGGCCCAGGGCACGATCCTGGAGACCCGGGATCAAGTCCCGCATGGGGCTCCTGGCAGGGAGCCTGCTTCTCCCTCTCCTCTGCCTGCGTCTCTGCCTCTCTCTCTCTCTATGTCTATCATAAATAAAAAAAAATAAGTTTAAAAAAATAAAAAATAAAAAAAATCAAATTCAAATTGTATCTGAATTTCCTTAATAGTGTGGTAAATCTGATAGTAAGAAGAAAATTAATGGGCTCTGCTGAAGATTTATTATGTTGCAATATAAACAGAGGAATCAGAAAATGCTTACTGAGATAGAATGGATTCTTCACTTTGGTCATACATCATGAAACATTCTGACTAAATTCAATTCCTTAAGGGCCAATCCAATAGGATCTTAACAGTCATTTTTCTGAGGCCATTCACATATATTTTATACATTCTTAACTTTGCTCCCCCTTTCTCTGCAATTTAAACTCAAAATGTGAGAGTTATATGAATACATCAACGTTTATTTTCTTTACTATAGCCCTAATTTGCATACATCCTTCATTTAGGCTTCTTCTGATGACCAGTTGACAAGCTATCCACTACAACTCATGCCTTGCGGCTGGGAAGCAGCTGTGTAGGCAGAAACTCCATTTTGCAGTTTTGCTTTCATCTGGGTGTGGCCAACAGAGTGAGTGGGGTGACTGCATCTGAGCCAAGAGTTCAGAGTGGGTGTGCCTTCTCCACAGTTTCCCTCAGGCTAGCCAGACACAGACAGTTACCAGGCTAAGCGACTGTGGAGCCCCAAGCTGGAAGGAACCCTGGTCTCTGAATTATTAGTGGAAAAAAGCTGCCCTCTGACACGATCATCTGCTTTAGACCATACTACAAGAAAAAAGATGCTTTAGACCATACTACAAGAAAAAAGAAACTTCTACTGAGTTTTTGCCATTATGCATCTTTAGGCCTATTTGTTTTTGCAACTAGGGGCTACTCTCACCTAAAGGGTAGTATTATTCTAACACTAATAAAACTTTGCTATTCCTGATGTATTTTCCACTTACAGAAATTAGGTTTGTTCTAAATCTTACACAAAGAGCTAAGCTCTCAGTGACAAGAATATTCCTAAAACAAATTTTCCTACTGCTTACTCTTTAGTGAATAAATTAAATACTTCACGATGATTTAGATAACATTAGAGAAGAAGCAGGGAGGGAAAGCTCAGAAGTTGACTACGCTAGGAAAAGATATACCTGAACAATACCAAGAGTAGCAGATGTAACTGGATCAGAAAAATCACCACCAGGCGGAGAGACTCTAAATTTAAAAGGAAAAAAAAACTCATTAGAAAGTTCAAGTAACTGGTATATGAAAAAAAAAATTGTTTGAGAGTCAATATTTTAATATTATTTTATTGTTAACTTTAGAACTAACTTTTAGAACTTCAGAACTAAACTTTAGAAATAAGAAAAACTTACAGAACAAATACTGATTAAAATAAGTCCTAAGTTGCAAATAACAACAGTAACTACAAAATGCCTTCTAGTATGAGAAATGAGAGAATCAGTTTCGTGATTCTAATCAAAAGATGAAACAGGAAGGAAGAAAAAGCTCTAAGAACAAAGGGGTTTTATGTAGTGATCATGGATCTTTACTGTGTTTTTACCATGATATAACCTTATCTTAATGTCTATAATTTTCTAAGTTATTCTTAAGATATTGTGACTTAAATATAATAAACCAGTGAAGCTAAATAACCATAATATGCAGAAAAAACCTACACAATTACATTGTAAAGAGCTCTCTAAATGACCCTGGAGTCCAATCTTGGTTAAGAACCACTACCCTCAGAGGAAACTAAATTTTTTCTCTTTAAAATAAATGACTTTTAATTTTTATTTTGAAAAGGAAAAAGTTTATGTGCTTACGCTCCTACAATGCTGACACTTCCTTCTCTTTCAGGATTTCCAAGACATTTTACCCTGCCTGCTCGCTCATAGAAAGAGGCCAGACGGGCACCAAGATATGCAGGATATCCACTATCTGAAAAAAACAAAAAGAAATTTAAGAGAGGTTCTAAGCCAGTCCTAAAAATACTATCAACCTTCTTACATGATAAGCAATACAAAAACTCACCTGCAGGCATTTCAGCTAAGCGACCAGAGATTTCTCTAAGGGCCTCTGCCCATCTAGAGGTAGAGTCAGCCATCATACTGACGTGATAACCCATGTCACGGAAATATTCTGACAGCGTAATTCCTAAATTGGGAAGAGTATCACAAGTTAAAATTCTACAATGTAGAATCTTGACTTTGTCACCCCTCCTACGAAAACTTTAAAGGAATAGGTACATGAGGTAGACTGCTAGTTGTTCACCAAAATCTGTTCTCCCTTTTTTTGTGCACACAGCTGAATTATGTTTCCAGGCCTCCTTACTATTAGATGACCATGTAACTGACTTCTAGCCGATCAAATGAAAGTCAAAGTAATGAGTTCCATCATTAGGCAAGCCACACATCCTTCCATGCTTTTTATTCCTTTTGGCTTACTGAGATAAAGAGGACTCCCAGGAGTCCTGGGAGTCATGAGCTGAAAATAGAAGAGTACTTTTCAGCTTGGGTCCCAGCCCAGACTGACAATAAAAAAAGTGTCCCCTGACCTCTTAAAAAAAAAAACATATTATTGAGCAATGACAAGTTTGGATTTATTTATAGCCATAGCCTATTCTAATATAATATAGATTTTAAAAAGTAAGAAAAGATATTTTCCCTATTCTTTGCTTAGAAAATTAAGTCTGAAATTAATTTCCACTGGAGTTATTTTTTTTTTTTTTTTTTTATGATAGTCAGAGAGAGAGGCAGAGACATAGGCAGAGGGAGAAGGAGGCTCCATGCACCGGGAGCCCAATGTGGGATTCGATCCCGGGTCTCCAGGATCGCGCCCTGGGCCAAAGGCAGGCACCAAACCGCTGCACCACCCAGGGATCCCCTCCACTGGAGCTTTTATCTACATATCACACATACATATACTAAAAACTCCCAACTAATTAGCCTATTTGGTTACTTTTCAAAAGTAACAAATTTCATTAACCTGAGTAATATCTTAATTATCCAGATTATTCTGCTGTGCATATCAGGTTCTGATAAATCAGAATCACTTATGATAAACCACGTAGAAGAAACTAATATACAAAAGGAAGTTCTGGGTTCTATTTCCTATTCTGACATTAACCTCAGCAAACTAGCTTCATTTCCCAGTGTGTAACTCTTGTTCTGTCTACCTGTACATATCAGATGAAATGATATATATAAATGTCCTCTGAAAAGTACAAAGTACTATGCAACTCTAAGATATTAGAAAATCATAGTTGTTAATACATTGTAAGAGTCCCAGAATCTAACACATTTTTTATTTACCAGTAAAGAAACAGAGGTTTATATAAGTAAAACTAAACAGTGCTCAAAACTTCAGCACTTTACTATTTATCCCATTACATCTTTCAGAATAAGAAATACTGATATCTGTGGCTTCTTAAAAATGATTCCATAAACAAAGTCTTCAAAAAATATCACTTATTATTAAGGCTTAAAAAAACACATTTGTCATGACACTTTTCAATCTGATGATGGGATCAGGTCCTCTTCTACACAAGCATGGCTGCATTTTCAGTCTCTGTGATGTTCATTAATGCTTGTGTATTAGAAGGACATGGTGGAAGAGACGGATACACATGAGTAAGCTTCAAAGGAGTTCCACAGACCTAACAATATCAGTGCCTACCAGTTAAAAAAAAAAAAAAAACAAAAACACCTCAGACAAAATCAAAAGATGAACAAACTAGGAAAACACTGGCAACTCATGACAGATAAAAGACCAATTTCAAAGGGCTTTTATAAATCAGTATGAAAAGGCACTCCTATCTAAAAGGAACATAGCAGAAAATAGTTTTCAAATGGTTAATACAGATAGGAAAGGTGCTAGCCCACTGAAAGAAATACAGACTGAATAGGTATCTAATAAAGCAGAAACAGTAAAATGCTAATTGTCAAATCTAGGTGCTGAGGACATGAGTGTTCACTGTAATGTTCTTTCAAATTTCTATGTGTTTGATAATTATCCTAAGAAAGTGTTACAAATCCTAGCAAAGGTGAAGATGTAGAGAAATAGAACTCTTACTCACTCTTATCCTTTTCGAAGAGCTACCAAAATCTAAAATGTATATTGATAGTTGTATGCTTGGAAATTTTAGTTCTATAAACTTACCTTACAAATGCACAAAGAAACATGCATAAAATATGAAAAGAAACCATAAAAAACACACATAAGGATGTTTTGTGATGCAAGGTTTGTGATAGCAAAAAAAAAAAAAAAAAATCAAAAACAAAAACAAAAACAAAAAAACAAAAAAAAAAAAAGCCCATTATCAATAATCCAAATGTCTACCAGAAAGATGCTATTTAAATAGGTTATGAGGTAGCCATATAGCTGGGATGCTGTGCAGCTATTTATGGAAAACTTCCTGTTTTAAAATAAGTAGATGAATATGTCACTTTTCCCTTCTCATAAAAGTAATCATCAAACAAGGAGAACGAGAAATATAAAAACTCTATTATCAAAAACTAGGGGATATGTTTAGCTCCACAACAAAATAATGAGAAAAGCCACCTAAATGATGTAAAACCCAAACAAGGCCATGGAAGACACTAAGAACTGACCAGAAACTGCACATCTCAAAGTAAACTTCAGCAAGAGAGAGGCAAAAACAAAAATCCTTTGAAACCCTGCACAAAGGATACAAGCAAGGTTCCTTGGAACTAGTTTGACATCAAGGAGAAGCAGGGATATGGCAACAAACAAAACACATGTAGGCACCCCTTTACAATAAAGAAAAAGTGGTGGAAGAGAAAGACTTCATTGTAAGTGACCTTGCAACTGCAGATATCTGTTGGCAGGAGAGAAGAGCAAAATAACTTACTTATACAACTCCATGCCATAACAAACTTCACAGATTCCCATGAAGAAATCCTGCCATCCCCTCCCATTTCCTGCAAAGGTGAATAATAGTTACAATACACTTGAGTATAGGAACTACACAAAAATACAAGAAGAAAACAAAAAGAGCAAATATAATGATGGCCAAAGAAACTGCCAAGGCACAGATGAAAACTATGATCACTTTTAATTAATGAAAGATGTTAATAACACATTCTATCACAAAATAAAATCTCAAGGAGTATATAGTAAGCTCAGCAAAACTCAACAAAGAACTGGAAGAAAAAACAAAGCTATTACAGAAATGAAGGTTTCATTAGAAGCAAAGAATATGCTGATTATCCTGTGAGCAAATGGACAAAAGGTTAAATAAAAAGAATCAGAGAGAAAAGATATGTATGGAAAATAGATAAATAGGTCTAGTTTGAAGAGAATAACCATAAGGGAAGAGAAAAAATTTCAGAAACAATTCTTGAAAACTGTCCAAAATAAACGATATATTCATAGATTGAAAAGACATAAGTTTCAGGGAAAAATTCATCAAAACTATCGATACTGGCATATATCCTTATAAAGTTACAAAACTTTAAATTTAAGGAGAAATTCCTTTGGGCACAAAGAATAATCACTTATAAAAAGAAAAAAAAAGCAGGTCAGCTTCAGATCTCTACCTTGCATTTTTTATTTTTTATTATTTATTTAAGATTTATTTATTCATCACACACACACACACACACACACACACAGAGGCAGAGACATAGGAAGAGGGAGAAGTAGGCTCCCTCAAGGAGCCCAATGTGGGACTTGACCCAGGCATTCCAGGATCATGCCCTGAGCTGAAGGCAGACAGACGTTCAGCCGCTGAGCCACCCAGGCATCCCATACCTTGCATTTTTAAAAAAAGATTTATTTACTCATTTTGAGATAGAGAGTGAGAGAGAGAGCTCACACAAAGGAGCACAGCAAGAGAGAGAGAGGAAAAGGGAGAGAGAATCCTAAGCAGACTGCGTTCTGAGCGTAAGGCCCAATGCACAGCTCAATCCCATGACCTATGATCATGACCTAAGCTGAAACCAAGAGTTGGAGGCCCACCTGACTACCAAGCCACCCCTCTTCTCTTCCTAGGATTAAATGCTAGAATAAGAGGTCTCAAGGAAACAAACATTGACCCAAAATATTTATATCCAGCCAAACTACTATGAAAATTTAAAAGGAGTGCAGGGACACCTGGCTGTCACAGTTAGAAGAGCGTTTAAGCCTTGATCTCGGGGGTTGTTAGTTTGAGCCCCTTAAAAGGTATACAGATTAAAGAGAAAGAAAAATGAAAAAATTTAAAGGCAGTGGAATAAAAACAAACTTATGAAGACAAAAAAGAATCCATGGAATCAGTTTCCTTGAGCCTTTCTTGAAGAAACTTAGAAAAGTCAGATTTTAATAAACCATGAAACAGATGAAGAAACTGTAGCCAAAAGACTGCTGTGGGGACGGATTCCATCTTACTCTAGGTTCAAGACCAGTGATGTCATTTTATGGTCATGCTGGCTTTAAACTTAAGAACAGATATAAACTGCTTTTTTTAAAAAAAAAAGATTTATGTTAGAGAGAGAGAGAGAGAAAGAGCAAGTGAGTGGGGGGAAGGGGCAGAAGGAGAGGGAGAGATATCCCCAAGTAGACACCCCAAGCATGAGAGCTGAGCATGGGGCCTGATGTGAGGCTTGATCTGAAGACCCTGAGATCATGATCTGAGCCAAAATCAAGAGTTGGATGCTTAACCGACTGGGCCACCAATGTACCCCCAGATGTAAACTGCTTTTATTCTAATTTGTATACTCACCAGTATAAATAGAAGCTTCTCTAGCAGCCACAGGCATATTGGAGGTATTGGCTACCAAAGCTGTCCTCTTCATAATTGACTCCACCTTACCATCAACTTCCATTGTGAGCTAAAGGCAAACAATCTATTTTGATATTCTAATATCCAAACAGAACATTTTAGTCCCCCCTTTTACAATTTACCCATATTTAATCCCTCTTATAATCAGTTTTCCCAAAGTAAAATTTCCCATCACTCTAACCTCTTCTCCCTGTCCACTATGGTGTAAAGACAGGAATTATTTCCACTTCATAAATGAAATTCATTATTTTATGGAAAGAGGAATATTACTTTAGCAAGCCAGTAAATCATATAAAGCTGATATTGAAGCTCCCACCTATAAATAGTCTATTTTATATCTTTCTCTTAATAACTGACAACCACCAGATCATAAAAAGAAACTTTAAAGTATTTAACTGAAAAAAAATCAAATTCCTTTCCTTAGATATACAAATTGAATCACAAATATAATTAGAAAATTCCTTAAGAGATCCTTGACGAATGAGAACATTGCTCCAGAGCCAACACAAAGCTTTACTAGTTGCCACTGAAAGTCGATTAGTGGTATTTTCTCTAGAATGATATTTTAAGCTTTATATATACAGACCTCTGGGAAGTCCCGGAGGACTTCAGACATCTCATTTCCTCGTTCACCACATCCTACATAGATGATCACATCACTGTTGGAATACTTGGATAGAGATTGTGATATCACTGTCTTTCCACAGCCAAAAGCCCCTGGAATTGCAGTAGTTCCTCCCTGTACACATCTAAGCAAAGTAAACAAAGTATGGATTACTTTACTTGTTAATAAATACTAACAAATAAGTAGGTAAGTGACCCAGAAATACAAGTTAGAGAAAGCACTTTGAAATATTTTCATCTTTTTCTGTATCTATATCTGTATCTATGTATATATACACAAAGATAGATATACAGATACAAATACTGTAATTGTTCCCCCAGTTGATACCTAGAACAGTGTATATTTTTTATTATCATTAACCATCTCTACCATCTTTAATAGTTTGAAAGTGAGAACATATGCCATGAGATACATGGGGAAAAGGAATATGAAAACAGATAAAACAGTATTAATGATATTTAGAATGCTTATATTAATTAGTTGATGAAAGCACAAATACAGGAATTGAAGCTAAAAGACAAATTTAAACAACTTTTCTAAGTTGTCTTCTGAGGCAAAAAATAAGACCTAAGAAAAATCACATCCTGCTATAAAGGTTAATGAACAAAGTCTTTTATTAAGTAAGGTGTTATGCCAATCCCCTTTTATATATTGAGTATTTACAAAGTACTTCCTAGGCACTAAAAATTGCTTGGAGATGTTGAAGAGAGATCAGCAAATAAGATAGTCGTGTTACTGTAAGCACAGAGCTCACATTCTAGGGGATAAAATGAAGAGTCAGCTGGTGATTACAGTGCCATTTAGCAGCTATGTTCAAACTTTCCCTAAGCAGTGGCAACGGAGAGTGAGCTACCCTTCACAGCAGAGGAAAGTGAATGTCGTGGTATGTGTCCATATGTCTGTGCACATGCTGTGTATGTAGAGCAGGAGGGTGTGGGTGGGAGAAATGAAATGCAATGCTAAGGGAAATTCTTTGCAATATTGTGTTTTATTATTATAAAATTCACAAAAACACTATAGTCTTAAAAATAATTATAGGTATCTTCAATATAAAACTAATATGCATTAAAATTTTTCGTCCTTCAAACTCTTCAGTGACTTTGATAAACTAAGAGGGCATGTCCATATTCGTTCTGTGGTTTTGTATACCTCTCTCAAATCACTTTTAACTTGAGTGGGGAGACAGGGTTGGGTGTGCCCCAGTTTGGAAGGTCAGCAATTCAATGTGAAAAGTGCTATCACAGAGAAAATCCAGGGCACTATAGGAGAACACAGGAAGGGATGTAAAGTCTGACACTGTATTGAAGTGGGCTTAGGAGAGCCTTCTGAGAGTAGCTAAGATCTGAAAGGAAAGAGAAACTAGCCAGACAGGAAAGAACATTCCTGGCAGAGAAAACAGCATACTCAAAGGCGCAGGGGCAAGAAAGAGCATTGCTTGAGGAACTGAGTCCTTTAGGATGCCTGGAAGATAGTATATAAGGAGACTGGGCAGTCAAGTGGCTGAGAGGTTACTGGAAGATAAGCAACAGCTAAATCACAGACTGTTTTGTAGGGAGTTAAGGAGTATTTGTTTTAAAAGCAATAAAGTGCACTGAGGAGTTTCAAGAAAAACAGTGCAGGACCAGATATGTGTTTTAGATGGGTCACAATATAGTATGGACAATCATTTAGAAAGAAGGCAAGACGGAAGAGAAGAAGTCTGTTTGTGATTATTGCAGAATTAGGGTAAGATCTTTAGGTAAAGTCATGGAGTAGGGATGAAAGATGTAGATAAAACATATCTAGGTAAGAGAATAAAAGCACTTGTTCAATAATTAGATGTGTGCACGTAAGACTGATCCTTGAGAGAAGTCACAGATTTTAGAGTAAGCATTTACTGGATGGATGATAGTGTCATCTGTTGAAAGCGGCAACAAAAAAGATGAGCAAGTTTCAAGGAAGAAAGTAGTGAATAAGATGCTGATTTTAGCTAGGAACATATTGACTTTGAGGCACCTCTAAGACGTTCAAAAGGAGAGGTGTGAACAGAAGTGAACATGTGAGTCTGGAACTCACATGAGATCTGGGAGGAAGATACAGATTTGGAAGTCATCAAATTACTATTTAAGTCATGAGGGTGAAAAAAACTCTATGAAATATCAAAATTAAGGGAGAAGGAACCTGAAATGGAGAATAAGAACTTGTATACAGAGGCTAACAGAAAAAACAAAGAAAGATGGTATTTCAAGGAGGAAGGAGTAGAAAGTAATATCCAAAGTTGTAGGAATTAAGGAAATACTAAAACTTATTTGTTGAATTATCAGTAATGGGAATGAACGATGATGTTAGTGAGAGTAGTTTCAACTGGGTGGGCAAGGCAACTGGCTGGGCACACCGAGTCAGAGTGGGAAACGTGGAGATGGCCAATTTGATCTTTCAAGAGGTCTGGCTATGAAGATGAGGAGACACAGAGTGGAAGGTAGAAAGGGGAAAAGGGTGGAGGGTAGATATTTTTTTATTAGATAGGAGATAAAAGGAAGATAACCTTTAAGGTTATCTAAAGGGAGATAACCTAAAGAGAGGTTTCTGAGGAGACAGGGGGCGGGATATACTTCAGAAAGAGGAAAGGAAGAAGGGACAAATGGAAGTATATATTAACTGAAGGAGTTTCAAATGTGATGGTCTCTAACTTCTCCATGGAGGCTCTAGCATGATCATTTGTTGCCACAGGAAGAAGGAAGAATGGAGCTGAGGCCCTGAGACAGGTGTAGAGGTCTGAAACAGCTGCTGCGGAGAGGGGGAACATGGTAAACAGGGAAATGCAGGACTGCAACCCAGTGGTGAGATACTAACCTGCACTGATTATCTGATTTTCTCAGTAGCCTGTGTGTAGACCTGGGAGGAGGTAGCTGGACTGATTTCACAGTTGGGATTTTGCCGGGTGGGTGTAACAAAAGAAAGAAATAAGAAATTGTAGTATACCAGCCAATATGCAGAAACTTGACAGCCTAATAAGCTTAAGCTAGATATTGAAGGATATGGAAACAAGAGGTGCTGACTAATAAGTCACAGGATCAAAGATCTTATGAGAAATAATGAGAACAACTCAGAGAATAGGTTTCAAGGGTCAGTGGGACATATGTGGGTTGGTGATCAAAGTTGAAGGAATTACTGTATCATGGCTTCAATCTTTTCTGTGAATTAAATGAAGTCATTTGTTGAAAGTAAAGCAGGGTATGGTGAAGCCTGAGAATTAAAGAGAAGAATTAAAAGAAGACTACTTTTTAAGTAGTCAAAGAAAATGGCAAAGAGCAGACTATAAATTAAGAATGAATTGTGGGCAGCACGGAGAGCTCCACTGATTTTAGAAACCATCGACTTATACTGATACCTATCTACTAATTCCAGCTATATTATTTGGGCACAGATTTACTTCTGGAAATTTTTTTCAGAAAGCTTTAGAAAAAAACCTTTCCTTTTGCTGGAAACTGTGAAACAATAAATCTTCAGTGATTTGACTCCATAATAAGCATTGGCAATATATGAATATATTTAACTAATTCACTGTTATTTCTCTAGATAAAATTTATTATAGGATTAGCACATGAAATCTTTATAAAGCAGGTAAACAACAAGCACATTTAATCTTCTGAGGAAAAACCACAGGGCACAGCTCAAACTTACGGAAAAAGGGCATCAAGGACCCTCTGGCCAGTCAACAAGGGATGATTAGCCGGCAGCTTCTCAGTGACAGGCCGAACTTGACGTACAGGCCATACTTGGACCATGCTAAACTTTTCCTTTATACCTTCAAATTCAAGCTCCAAGACAACATCCTATAAAAATGCAGCAGGATGTTAAATACAGTCAAATTTATGAATATGAACATTTCTTCCTCTAAAATCAAAGTAATCCAGATTCCTCTTGAGGGTAGAGAAGTGGTATGCAGAAGTGGAGAAGGAGATTTATACTTTTTCTTGTAATTCTTTATATATGATTCTCATTTTTTTTAACCAGGTATACTTATTACTGTTCCAATAACTAAAAAATAGGAGTTTTTGAGAAAGAGGTATTTTAAGTAACAGAGGAATAGTTAAATAAATTATATGGATACACACAGGGACAAGTCTTAAAAGATATAGAAGACACCCCTGGGACTGGGGGGAGAAATGAAAATTTTCATAATTTATTTTGTACTCTTTCATTTGTTTACTTTATTACTATGCTCTTATACTAAATAAAAATACTTATTCAGAACCCTAAAATATTTAATAACGTTAAATATTAAATATTTATAAAAGCAAAAAAGATGAGTAATACTCGAACATTTATGAACACTGAGATGGTTTCAACTATTCACAAATAATCCCAACATCCACACACCTACAGAAATCTGTAATTTTGTTGATACATGAATTTGAATTGTCTACCCCAGAGGGTTCCTTCCATGAAGGATGGAGTGTGAGTCTCTTAGCTAGTGAGTCAGGCTAACTGACTGCCTAGAATCCCAATCTTAACTCTTTCTGTTTCTATATTTTGTAGAGCACAGATTTACTCTTATTAAATAATTAGAAAATTATTATTTTACCATTGGGAACAGATTATTTGTTACAATGATCTTCTCAATAAAATTATCTTCATACCCACAGACTATTTTGACTTCACTATATGATATGATGTGACTATCAATAACACTAAAGGACTAAGTTTTAAATAGCTTATCCAGAGTTAGAATTCCTATAATCCAACATACAATTTATTATGTATATATAGATTGACAGTTAAAATCAAAGTAAGTCTATTCTATGCTTTACGAATCAGAGCTTTAATAATGTAGTATAAGTTAAGATGGTAGGAAAATGTTATACTATATATTGCTTTCCCTTTAAAAACAACTCCATATGTTCTGCTTTTTGTGTTCCCAAGCCCAAGTTTAAAGATAAAATCTTTATAAAAATCTTAAAAAAGGGACACTTGGGTGGCTCAGCATTTGAGTGCCTGCCTTCGGCCCAGGGCGTGATCCTGGAGTCCCAGGATTGTGTCCCATATCGGGCTCCCTGCGTGGAGCCTGCTTCTCCCTCTGCCCTTGTCTCTGCCTCTCTCTCTATGTCTCTCATGAATAAATAAAATCTTTTTATAGATTTTATTCCCTCAATTTATATATAGCATTTCAATGCATAAATCACATAAGCAGCACTTCAAATGATATCCAGAACACTTACCATTATTTGAAAGTAACAGGAAGTCCAAATGTCATACTTTGTTCTTATACTGACATTGCTACACTGATTAGATATAATGGATAGCCTATGCTATCACAAGATGGTAGATCACTCATAATTCAGGGATGCTAGAAATGTTCAAGGCATTTAGCTATTCAGCGTCCCAAAGACTCAAGCTAAATGATTTGGCAGATTTCAGGACAATACTAAGGATAAATCTGAACTTCTGTGCATTGCTAATTTGGAGAGTAATTTGACCATACCCACCAAATTTCAAAATGTACATATCCTTTGACCTAGTTCTTGCATTTCTAGGAATTTCCTTTATGTATACAAAATGTCCTGTTATCAGAGGCACCGGGGTGGCTCAGTTGGTAAAGCAGCTACTTTTGGATCAGGTCTTGATCCAGGATCCTGGGATGGAGTCCTGCATTGGGCTCCTTGCTCAACAGGGAGCCTGCTTCTGCTCTTCCCCCCACTCATGCATGCGTGCTCTCTCTATCTTAAATAATAAAATCCTTTAAGGCTCAGCAGTTTAGTGCCTGCAGCCCAGGGTGTGATCCTGAAGACCCGGATCAAGTCCCACGTCAGCCTCCCTGCATGGAGCCTGCTTCTCCCTCTTCCTGTGTCTCTGCCTCTCTCTCCTCTCAGTGTATTCTCATGAATAAATAAATAAATAAAATCTTTAAAAAAAATCTATTTTGTTAAAAAAAAAACAACAAAATGTCCTATTATCAAAATATTATAGCCCATTTCTTACACCATAAGTTTGGAAATGAACATTACTACAGAGACTAGTTAAATAACTTGTGGTAGTATAAGAGGCTGTAATATGTAATACTCAGCAGTATTAAGACAGATTCTCTGGAAAGATATGTCCTGGATTCAAATCCTGAGTCCTGGGCAGCTCGGTTGGCTCAGCGGTTTAGTGCAGCCTTCAGCTCAGGGCCTGACCCTGGAGACTGGGGATCCAGTCCCACGTCGGGCTTCCTGCGTGGAGTCTGCTTCTCCCTCTGCCTATGTCTCTGCCTCTCTCTCTGTGTCTCTCATGAATGAATAAATAAAATCTTTTTACAAAAATCTTAAAAAATAATTATAGGAATTATTTACAGGAAAAAAATAGGTGTTGGTGAGGATGTGGAGACAGGGGAAACTTCTTGTACTGTTGGTGGCAATGCAAACTGGTGCAGCTACTCTGAAAAACAGTATGGAGGTTCCTAAAAAAGTTAAAAGTAAACTACTCTATGATCTGGCAATTGCACTACTAGGTAATCACCCAAAAGATAAAAAATACTGATTCAAAGGGATACATGCACCTCAATGTTTATAGCAGCATTATCAACAATAGGCAAATTATGAGAAGAGCCCAAATGTCCATCCCTGATGAATGGATAAAGAAGAGGTGGTATGTGTACACAATGGAATATTACTTAGCCATAAAAAGAATGAAGTCTAGCTATCTGCAATGATGCAGATGGAGTGAAAGAATATTATCTTAAAAGCAAAGTAAGTCAGAGAGAGACAAATACCATAGGATTTCATTTGTATGTGGAATTTAAGAAAAACAGATGAACACGGGAAAAAAAAAGAGAAGCAAACCACAAAACAGACTCTTAACTGTAGGGAACAAACTGAGAGCTACTGGAGGGGTAGGGGATGGACTAAATGGATGAAAGGTCTTAAAGACAGAACTTGTGAGAGCACTAGGTGCTGTTATGTAACTGATAAATCACTAAATTCTAAGCCTGAAACTAGTATTACACTGTATGCTAACAAACAGGAATTTAAATAAAAAACTTGAAAAAAAAAATGAATAAGGGAATCTAACGTATAACATGATGACTGTAGTTAACAGTATTGTGTTATATACTTGAAAGTTGCTAACAGAGTAGAGCTTAAGTGTTCTCACCACACACACACATAAATTAAGTGCATGAAGTGTTCCGATGGAAGTGTTAACTAACCCTGTTGTAATCATTTTGCAATAAAGTATTAAATCATCATGGTAAAAAAAATATGGCAGTTATTTAAAACCGACATATTAAATATCAATTCTAGTACTATTTAGGACACTAAAATGGGACTACTATCAGGAAGGACCACACTATGAGATAAAGTTTATAAACTACTTACTGAGGTATCGTAATTTCCAGGTGGAGCAATATAAGTTACAGTTCCTCTGTTTCGTGGGGGTAACATGATTTTGTGTTTGATGAGTGAGTTCTCATTGACAATTCCATAAATATCTCCACCAGTGATGTGACTACCAACCTAGAGAACAAATGCATTCGCTGTTTAATGTTCAAATAAACATCAAGCTGTTTAATGTTCAAATAAATGTCAAATAGATTCATCCTTGATATTATTTAAATCATTTGCTTCACTTATCTTAAACATTTTAGTTCTACAATTCTTCTAGTAGATTTAAAGAGAAATTTAAACTATGCTTCTGTGGCCTATTTTTATTTGACAAAAGTACAAAAGAGTTCACTAAACATCCATTTCACATTCTTTCACCAACTTTAGAAATCTTGGTTACAAAGACATACCCGTAGGTTTTTGCAAGGTGTAAAATCCCATTTGACATCTCTACTAAGAGCAGAGACGTTTACTCCTCTTGGAATGTAGATACTTTGAGTCTGACTGCTGATATCTGACAAAGGTCTCTGAATACCATCAAAGATAGCTCCCATGATGCCAGGCCCAAGCTCTACCGAGAGGGGTTTACCAGTACGGAGTACAGGATCTCCAACAGATACACCAGCTAGAAACAGTAGTTGAGGAAAACTCACTATGAAAGTTTAGAGACATTATAAGAAGGAAATACCACAGCTGAATGGGAAACAATACTTAAGCTAAAACAGAAATTCTCAAACTTGCTTAGTTTGCAACATCCTCAGTGTTTAACTTTTTCACAGCGATCTATAACAAAAGATATACCTAATAATTCCATTTATTAAAGTTTTATCCAACCAACTTAATAAATATGTATGTCCTAACAACTGTCACTTTTTTTTTCTTTAAGATTTTATTTATTTATTCATGAGAGACAGAGAGAGAGAGGCAGAGACACAGGCAGAGGGAGAAGTAGGCTCCACGCAGGGAGCCTGATGCAGGACTTGGTCCTAGAACTCCAGGATCATGCCCTGAGCTGAAGGCAGACACTCAACTGCTGAGCCACCCAGGCATCCCCTAACAACTGCCACTTTAAGAGAAAAGTATATATAGGTTGAAAGAAAAAAATGGTATTTTAATTTCATTTTTCAATAACAGTTCTTCATGGATGATTTCATGGGATATAAATACCTACTGGGCATTGTAAAATTTTCAAACCTTGGAATCAAACTGAATATCTGTTCCACTTTCAGCTTAACAATCACAACTCAGCTTTGCAGAGATATGACATCACTGACAAGAATATAGTGTCTTGAATAATGAAAGGGTCTATTAACTGAAGCTACTGGTTCATGTGACGTCTGACAACATGTCTAATATTCCTGTGTTAACATCAAAAATTTTAAATATCCTGGGATATCACATGAGTTTGGGGCAGCTGCCCAGGGTGCCTTCTGCACATTTTGGGAATCACAGAGCTAAAAACAGAAGCAATACATTGTTAATATATTATTTCATCTCTACTTAATACTCTGTTTCAACTACACTATTGAGGAATATCAGTCCCCAACAGGGGCAAAGTTTAAAGAATTTTACAGTGAATTCTCTCATATTGACCAGTTAGATCCTATCATTAACATTTTCTGATACTTTTATCACATACCTATCCATCTTCATAATACACATTTTTAAGTAAAATGTTTTACTTTTAAGTAGAAAAAGCAAGGTGTAGAATAGTGCATATAATATGCTATCTTTTGGGAATGAAGAGAAGAAAAATAACATTAATATTAGTTAACAAACTAGAAAGATATATAATAAAAGGAATTAGGGATCCCTGGGTGGCGCAGCGGTTTACCGCCTGCCTTTGGCCTGGGGCACGATCTTGGAGACCCGGGATCGAATCCCACGTCAGGCTCCCGGTGCATGGAGCCTGCTTCTCCCTCTGCCTATGTCTCTGCCTCTCTCTCTCTCTCTCTCTCTGTGACTATCATAAATAAATAAAAATTAAAAAAAAAAAGGAATTAATAAAAGTGGCTGTATGCATATGTGTTTTGAAAATTGGCCAGATATAAGATGACAATGGTGGAGAGGTTTTTCACTGTATACAAGTTCATTTGTTTTTATTTTAAGTCTTCAAATCACATAGAAGATTGAAAGATAAACCTAACATTAAAAAACATCCATTAAAAAATCCTTCTAATTAGTTATGATTTTATAGCTACAGACTTCTAATTTTATTTAAATTTTCAGATGATTTTACTTTGATTTAGCACCCTAGTACTCACACAGAGAAGTTACCTGAAAAAAATGGATTTTAATATGGCAAAAAAGTTGTATAAAGTAAATCTTAATTAATGAGCCAAATAACTAATGCTGCCCGTATATTTATAGCAGCATTATTTACAATAGCCAAGATATGTAAGTAACCTAAGTGTCCACTGATACATTAATGGATAAAGACAATGTAGCATGTGCATGTGCGTAAAGAATATTCTGGCCGTTATGTGTATACAGATAGAATATACTGTGTTTTCAATATATACATGTTATATTACACAATAGAGTATGACCCAGCCATTAAAAAAAAGGATGAAATCTTGCCATTTGTGACAACATGGGTGGACCTAGAAGGTCCATATTAAATCAGATCGAGAAAAACAAATACCATGTAATTTCACTTATGTGTGTAATCTGGAAAACAAATGAACAGACAAACAAGGAAACAAATTCATTAAATATAAAGAACAATCTAGTGGTTACCAGAGGGGAGAAGGTTGGGTAGATGGGCAAAACAGGTGAAGGAGATTAAGAGGTACAAACTTTCAGTTATAAAATAAATTAGTCATGGGGATAAAAAGGTACAGCATGGGGAATATAGTCAATAATACTGTAATAACTTTGATAACAGAGGATAACTACACTTATGGTAAGCATTTCATAAAGTATATAATTGTCAAATCCCTATGTTATATACCTGAAACTAACATAATATTGTATGTCAACAATACTTCAATAAAAATTTTAAAAAAATAAGACTTAATGCTGATCTTGAGAATAACTTAAGTAAAACACAAAAGTGAAGTTAAAAAAAAGTGGTTCCTCTTCATAAAATCTAATACATTATCTCTTTTTCATTGAAAACTTAAAATAAATACTATGCTTAAAAGCCAAAAGTATGATAAACAAGTAGTAAAGATTCCCTAGTGCTAAAGCTATAATGTACCATGCCATACATACAACATTATTTTATTAGGATAAAGATAGAGTAGTGACTCATTTATTTATGAATTTTCTATTTAAAATGGAAATCATGATCAGAGAATTTTAACCCTTCAAACCGATGTCATCATTCTGTTTATGCTTTACAATATGTGTTCACTCTCAAGAAAATTGTAATTGGTTTCCCCTAAAGTTTGGGAACTACCAAAATATTAAGAGCAATACGAGTTCAGAAGATAATACTAATTTCTTAAAAAATGATCATAAGTTCCTAGTACCTTTCCTTAATAAATTCTTATATAAATCAGGTTTCTTTATGACACCATTTCATGCTTTTGATACTATTGGTTGTTGCTGTTTCCACCTTTGCCATAAATCCTTAAATTCTGACTTGCAGAAAGTGGCAAAAAATTGAACCAAAAAGGATACAAGTTTCTTCATACACTTGGATAGTTGCCATGTCACCCTCCAATCGGATAATCTCTCCAACCAACTCACTGTGGCCCACTCTCACCAGCTCATACATGGCTGCACCGGCCATGTCACAGGCTGTAACCACTGAAAAGAACAAATGAGTTTTTAGTAACTTAAGACTCCGTGAATAGAGATAATTAAGATATCCAATTAATCCAATAATACATCTTTCTCATATATTCTTAAGAAAAAATGTATGAAACATATATCGTTTTATAAGAATATAAATTTTAGCATCTGATACAGAGGTAAACAAAATAAATTTGTTAGGCTAAAGTTTATTCATTTACATAACACACATGAAAATTATTTTCAAAAAGTCTTAAGTTCTATACAGTAAATTCTTACCTAGCAGCATTGAGGCACATTTTGATCAACTCAAGTTGCTATACTACATGGAATGATGGGATTTAGGAACAACATAAAACATTTTTAAACTAAAATTGGAACAAGAGCTTTAGCTAGTAGCATGGCAGAATCAGTTTGCTGTGTTGTTACCATTCCTTTGAGAAATAATATTTAAAATTACATCTTTACTTTGACTTCTAACACTTCATATTGGTGGTTCTTAAAGCTCTTCTGGGACAAGAACCCCTTTGATAAACTAATGACAGCTCTACCTAGAAAAACTCACATATGCATCTACAAAAGTTTTTTTCAGAGGCACCTTGTCTAGCTCAATCAGTAGAGCATGCAACTCCTGATCTCAGGGTTGTGAGATCAAGCCCCAAGTTGGGTGTAGAGATTACCTAAAAAATAAAACCTTAAAATTTTTTTTTCATAGACCTTTTAGCCTTTCATAAGGATGTTTATAATCAGTCATCACCACTGGGTGAAGTCCTGATTAAGAATTCTTATTTCTTATAAATTCTGAACCAGAATTTTTACTTACTATTTTAGATCATGTTGTCTAGTAAGTAAAAGTTATTTTTCTGGTAGGCAGGGAAAGTTGTACATTTTCAGATATGTGTAGGAATAACTCTATTACCTAATACATAGTTCTAATAAATGTATCAGAAGGCTGAATATTAAAAATATTCAAGTAGAAACCATTAAAGTATTAATATTCAATTAATGCGTTAGGACAATGAAGATTTGTTAATTTCATAAATATTTACCTCTACACCTACCATATAAGAATAATTAAGATGCACAGAAATGTCAGAGATGACTAAAATTTTATTTTACTATTTTTTAAGAGGGGGGTGGGCCAGAGGGAGAGGGAGAGAGAATCTCAAGCAGGCTCCCCACCACAGGGAGACTGACTCAGGGCTCAATCTCACAACCCTGAGATCATGACCTGAGCCCAAATCAAGAGTTCAACGCTCATGACTGAGCCTCCCAGATGTCTCTAAAATTTTAAATCATATTTCACAGGGCTGCCTTGGTGGCTCAGTCGGTTAAATGTCTGCCTTTAGCTCAGGTCATGATCCCAGGATCCTGGGACTGACTCCTGCATCCGGCTCTCTGCTCAGTGGAGGGCCTACTTCCTCCCTCTCCCTCTGCCTGCTGCTCTGCCTACTTATGTGTTTTCTCTGTTAAATAAATAAATAAAATCTTTTATTTTTTATTTTATTTTTTTGTATTTTTTTATTGGAGTTCGATTTGCCAACATATAGTGTAACACCCAGTGCTCATCCCAAATAAAATCTTTTTAAAAACCATATTTCAGAAGCTTAAAAATATGCCACTGCTCTATCATTTTATATTAAATACTTAAGAATAATAAGTTCTAGGAGTTTACTACAAGTTTCAAAGAAACATTTTTACCTAAACTCTTTTGATGGTATTCTTTGTCTTTTCCCTAAAAATTCTTGAGTGTAGCCTGTGTTTCCTAAAGATGCTTCAATCAAGGGGAAAATTGTTTCTCAAATGGCAAAAAAGATTGAAAACAGTGAGATGCATTTTTGCCAATAAGTTCAAGCTCAAACACCAAGTTCTAAGCTTTAGTAGAAGCTTCTTAGGGAGAAAATAAACACTGTGACTGACTGACTTTATTTGCATAAACACTGAAAAAGGGTCATCACCACTACTGTGAATAGAACAAAAAAAGACTATAGAATGAGGTTTATAAAAAGACATAAGGAAAAATATCCATGGCCTAAGGATTATAAATCAATGAGCAGATTTTACCTATGGAAAACTATAAATCATATTTTACAGTTAGATTAAAATGAATACTAGAATGAGATTTATCATTTAAAATGCAGTACTGCAAGTTTTGGCAGGATAAACAAAGTTTTTAACTGCTTTCTATTATTCTCACATCATAAAACTTCTTACCCACATATAACTAGTTATGAGATATCTAAAATAAGTGTTCAGAAGGATTTATATATGCAAAGAGCCAAGAATGATATTGTTGAGAAATGCTCTGAAAAAAATTATTTAAGGGCAAACTACATAAACATATATTTACTGAATGACTATTATCTGCAAGATATTATATACTAAAAGCTATGAACTTTATATTTACTGAATGACTATTATCTGCAAGATATTATATACTAAAAGCTATAAACTTTATATAGTCTTTTAAGCTTAGATTTCACACAAAAATTAAGACATCTAAAACTGAACACCAATTATACATTTACATAATAAACAGGGTATTACAAATTAGTGCCCAATAATTATTAAGGTAATGAATGCCAGAGAAGTTCTTATGATGGAGGTATTACCTCAATAACAACTAAGAAATCTTTTAGGGACAAACAGAACTTATATGGGTAAACAGATACCTGTGTATTTTACCTAAAATGCCTTGAAAAGACATTCATTTAAGTTAAGAGTCTTTACTATCGAGATTATTACATATTACTTACCAGGTCCTGAGACCCCATGCACATAACCAAATGTGCTTTCTTTATCTTCATCAAGTATTTTGGGTAGCTTGGAGAAATCCATCATGTTAATTTACCTATGGTTAAAAAAAATTATAGTTACAAACTCTAAAGCAAGAAAACTGACATAAGTAGTCAATGCCCATCATTGGTGTATTCTTGAGTTATCATTTCCTCAGAGTAAAATATAAAATTCTTAAAATTTGGTTAAAAGTGCCCTATTCCTGGAGGGTCTACAGTCATTAAAATTCAGAAGTACATATTTTTATGCAAAGTATTCCACAGAAAATAACAAGGACCATAAGAAACAACACGAAGTCTTTCCTATGGCTCATCCAGCCCCACGTCTTGTCCTCCCTGCCACTACCACTCTAACCTCCTCCCCAATTCCTCTTCCCCTTTATCATTCTGCATATACATACTGAACATCTTGCCTTTCTTAAAAACACATACATTCTGCACCAGGGTCTTTGTTATCCCCCTGCATGGAGTATTCTTTTTCCAGATAGCCATTCCTATAACTCCTTCAAGTCTTTACTCAAATGTTTCCTTCTGTGAGGTGCTTCTCTGGCCCCCTATTTATAATTGCAACATATCTCTTTTCTTCCCTGCTTTACTTTTCACCATTTCAATGAAAATTTTTTTATTGAGAAAATTTTTTTAATGTATTATCTGTCTTTATAATTTTTCTGGAAGCAATTTTCCTTCCTTTTTTTTTTAAAGCAGACCACAGAACCATTTAAGAAATTCAGTTCAACTTTACCTTATAGATGTGCAATCTCAAAAACCCAAAGAATGAGGGGCACCTGGGTGGTTCAGTGGGTTAAGTGCCTGCCTTTAGCTCAGTTCATGATCCCAGGTTCCTGGGATTGGGTCCTGTGTCTCACTGTGTCAGGCTCCCTGCTCAGTAGGGAGCCTGTTTCTCCCTCTGCCCCATCCCCACACAACCACTTGTGCTTGCATGTACTCTATATTTCAAATAAATAAATAAAATCTTTAAAAAAAAAAAAAAGAAAAGAAAAGAAAAGAAAAACCTCGGGTAGCCCGGGTGGCTTAGCAGTTTAGCACCACCTTCAGCCCAGGGCCTGATCCTGGAGACCCAGGATCAAGTCCCATGGGGGGCTCCCCACATAGAGCCTGCTTCTCCCTCTGCCTGTGTCTCTGCCTCTCTCTCTCTTTCTCGCTCATGAATAAGTAAATAAAATCTTAAAAAACAAAACAAACAAACAAACAAAAAAAAACCTCCAAAGAATGAACTATTCAAGTCCAAACAGAAAATTGGTTGCAGGGATGCCTGGATGTCTCAGTGGTTAAGCGTCTGCCTTTGGTTCACGGTGTGATCCTGGGATCCAGGATAGAGTCCCACATCGGAGTCCCACATCAGGCTCCTTGCATGGAGCCTGTTTCTCCCTCTGTCTGTCTCTGCTTCTCTTTCTCTGTGTCTGTCATGAATAAATAAAATCTTTAAAAAAAAAAAAAAAAAGAAAGAAAATTGGTTGCAGATCCCAAAGTAGAAAGTTCATTTTTTTATTGCTGGTCTAATTTAATAATTATTGGCAACTGAATAAGTGAGATAAAATACATGTACATATAAAAAGCTAATAATGTCCACAAACAAGGTAAGGATAACAGATTAATAAGTAATAAAGTATCAAACAATACACATTTATTTACTAAAGGAATAGAGATCAGAATGTTTAGGGAAGACTTCTTGAAGGTCATGTAGAATTAGCATAAACTAAGGAAAGATGACAGGAAAGGCATTCCAGGTAAGGGAAATAACATGAACAAAAGAATGGAAAAAAAAAAAAAAAGAATGGAAATAAAATTTTCAGGAACAGTTAAAAGACCAGTCTGACTGGAATAAAAGTGAAAAATAAGAATGCAAAGGTAGAGAGAAACTAATATGTGGGTCTTGAAATGAATGCTAAGTGGACTTTAGCCTATAAACAACATGAAACAATCAAGGGAGAAGTGTTATGAGAATTGTTAATTCATCTAACAGATTAAAATAGGAGAGGGAATGCAGGCCAAAATACATTGAAAAGTTCTGGAAGTAGTTATGGCTTGAGTGTCAATGGTTTTCAATTTATTAAATGTTTATTAAGCTCCTATCCTGAAAAGACACTGTGTTGAATTTAGGGAATAAGGATTGTGAATAAAAGGAGCTATCACTGGCTTTAGACAAATGTAGTATATAGCAAAATGACTTTAGTATTCAAAATGACAACACACCGAGAACAGAGGAGAAATTGATTCAGATGTGGGAGAAGTGCAAACCAATGTGTAGGCTAAGGGGAACAGGTAGCTGGAAATTAAGTTTTGAGGCTGATGAGTTGAGTCTAGATAGAAGGAAGACAGAAAGAAAAAGGAAAAACAAACCTTGAGCTTTGGGGTTTAATTCAGGCAGGGTTGAGTAGTTGAGTAGTGTTTTTGTCTTTCTGGAGCCACTGAAGGATCACTATGGAAACATATTCTCCAAGGGACAAAATTTGTAATCCATTAACCAAGATATCAAAGAATTAGGAAGGGGAGTGTAACAATGAATTCTTTAACAGTGGAGTTCTGGTTTGATACACTCTGTGGCTGCAGAAGCGGAATGGTGGATAGGGCAAACAAGGAAGAACGGAGTGATTAAAGAAACAGGTATGCATGAAAACAAAGATGAAAACCACATGGAAATATAGGAGAGTTTGCAAGTAAGAGAAATATGACCAAAGAGGCAAGAAAAGTACCAAGAACTTAAAGATGGCATCAGTTGTAAGGTAGAGACTGTCAGGCTGGTAATTTATTGATAAAGGTAGGGAATATTTATATCCATTGGAAACAATGGAATTGAATTAGAAAGAGATACAGATTTTTGTATTCTCAATTGGAAAATTTAGTTGGAAGAAGGGTAGTTGAGGGAGGAAGTAAAGAAAAGGGGAAATTGGTTTACTAGGATTTTCCAGCTGTCCAAAGATGCAGTAGATGGGACTGTTAAGTAAGCAGGTATGGGACTGGAATAGAAAAAGAACAAGTTTTTCTAATAACTACTTTAGATAATGAGAAAAAATGAAGTTCAAAGACAAACATTTATTTGGGAAATGGGTTGGGCAAAGTCTTCAAAGGAGCAGTGAACAAACGAGGTCAGATTTTAATCTTCAAAAAAGAAATTTTCAAAATCAAAAGAGAATTTGATAATCATAGTGTAACTTCTTCCTCAAATATGGGTATTTCCTAAGAACAAGCATGATACATGGTCACCTGCCATGGAAATAGCACAAAATTTTGAGTTAGCAGACTTTGGACACTCTCTAGTTCTACCAGTGACATGCTGCAGGAAAATCTGGACAAATCAAAATCTCTTTGTATCTTCATTTGAAAAGTAAGAATAATGCTAATACCTACCCCATAGTTGTGACTGAATTACTAACTTGTTCAATGTTCCTTGTGAAAAGTAAAATGCTTATAAGGATTTCATCTGTAACACCACTATTTGGACAGGGCTTCAATTTAGAAAAAGCCATTCTATTTTCAAAAATCTCCTCTTAGTGTCTTATATGCCACATAAATCTACTTTCCATTGCTTCTATCCTCTGGCCCTATTTCTTCCAAATGCTGTAGCCACAAACAGTATGTCCTTCTCCCAAGGAAATTCTCTGTAATGCCTTTAACTTTCCAAGGATTTTTTTCAGATCTTTCTCTCCTGAGGCTACTTTTTCCTGGAAGGATTCATGATCTCAATGTTTCTTTTATTTGTTATTTTAAAAATATTTTATTTGAGAGCATGTGCCAGTGGAGGACACTGGAATGGAGATGAAGAGAGGGACAGACTCTGCCCTGAGCCAGAACCTGACTTGGGCCAATCTTACGACCCTCAGAACATAGAGCTGAATGCTCAATGGACTGCGCCACCCAGGTGCCCCTCAATGTTTCTTTTAAAGCAGAATAAAATAAAAAATAGTATTTTAAATGTTACATGAGTAAGTACTGAAGAGTACCATTTCATCTGTCAGGCTGCTTATTTTATTGAAACAGAGACCAAGGATTAGAGTCAGACAGATTGTTTGAATTTATAAATTGTGTCCTCCGGCAAATCAAATTCTTTCAAACTTTTGAACCTCAGTTCCATCTGTTAAATCTAATAGGGTTGTTGCATGCCACCTAAAAGTAAGCCTAACAGAAAATAGTGAGGACTACTAACTTTATTCTGTTAATGCAAGCTAATCTTGTCTAATTTCTAAAAAGCATCTAGTATATTTTCACCTTACTACTTGAACCAAATATAATCACTTGTCTAGTTTTTTTCCTTAACTATTATGTATAATATTTTACTGTAACTTTTTAACTAAATGGATTTTAAGCATGGATGATCTGACAGGTGCTTTGTGTTACAGGTTGAAGATATAAACTATAATGAAGTAATGAGACACAGTCTCTCCCCCAAGGAGCTTCTGGCTTGATGGGATATAAAGGCAAACAGCTAGTTAAGAGTGACACATGTGCTCTCAGAGGAGCTGAGCAGCTGATCTGGAAGGGCATAAAGTGAAGGCATGAAACCTGGGCTTGGCGAGGACAGGAATGAGTTAGAAAAGGTAAGTAGAGACTTGTAGGATGAACAAGGAGACATTAGAATATACACTAGGGCTTCTTCATAGATGATTCCAATCTTCCAGGGTTCCTTAAGGTATTTTGGAGAGGTCATGAGGCAATACAGGTGTCTCTTCCGAATTTTAAAAACAAGTATTTACATATGTTCCCTTTAAAACAACAGTGAGGGGATGCTTGGGTGGCTCAGCGGTTGTTGAGCGGTTGAGCTTTTGCCTTCGGTTTAGGGCACGATCCTGGGATTGGGCTCCCTGCAAGGAGCCTGTTTCTCCCTCTGCCTATGTCTCTGTCCGCGCCCCCCACCCCCCGGCCCCCTCTCTCTGTGTCTTTCATGAGTAAATAAATCAATCTTAAAAAAAAAAAATGAAAAAAAAAGTGATAACCTCCAAATGTATGAGCAATGATCAGTGGAAATCAAAGGGTTTATTTATGCTTCAGCTGCCTTGTGGGTTTATCACTCAGCTGAATAATCCTAGCCACCATGGAAACTAATAGATTTTGTGGTTTTTAACTTTTTTATTTTTAGGCATATATTATTTATGACAAAGACAGCAGTAATTAGAAACAGTGACATCAAACTAATAGAATTAGAAGCCTAAATAGTAAGTCCATAAATTTAGGGTGCTTTCACAAGATCCACAAATCTGTATTTATCTGATTAATATTCTTATATAGCAAATCAAGATTCTACTTTTTAAAAGTCAGTATAAAGAGGAAAAATATATGATAACAATTATGTGCAATTTAGCCTTTTCTACTCCATTATGTTATATGGAGAGAAGTGGTTGCAAATATATCCTCAATCCAACTCTTGATACATTTTTCAGGACAAAATAAGAAAATTATGAAAACATGAGTTTTTAAAGTATAAAATGCAGGAATTCTCAGGACTGTTGTCCATTTTTGATGTTTTAACACAGTCAAATTTTAATCTCGGCTCCACAACTCAGACCTTTCGGCTTGCTGTGCCCCAGCTTGTAAAGTGCTTCCTCACACCCATGAATAGTCCCCTGCTCCCACTGTCCTTCATCCTCAATGTTCTTACCCTGTTTTTCTTCACAGCACTTATAACTAACCACCTGAAATGATATAATTTTTCTTTTTAATTCACTTTTTTACTATCTGGATCACTCCCTACAATGCAAGTTTCATGACGGCAAAGAAAACAGTGCCCAGGCAAAGAAAATAAGCACTCAGTGAATAGTTAATAACTTCATATCCACTAATACCACTTCCATTTTACACATAGGAAACCCAAGGAATAGAGATTTAAGTAACTTTGTCCACAATCAAAAAATTGGCGAGGAGTAAAGTTAGGATTTGAACCTCAGCAGTTTGACTCCAATGCCTACTATGCTTATTAAGCCCTGCACTCTCTATCTCAATTAATATGCTGATTTATATTTTTTGCATCTAAATAGTCCTACAGGGTAGGAAGGACAGTCTCAGCCTCCAAGCAAGAGTATTATCAAATTAGAAAGGAGATGCAGCATCCAGATTCCCCTTCAAGAAAGGACAGGGGAGTGTCGTCAGCATCAGCAGAGAGCTAGCAGCTGTCAGCCCTTCACCACTGATCTCAGGTGCAGAGTGCTGGTTGGCCCACATTCACATCCATCACAGGGCAACCTGCACCCCATAACAGAGCAAATTGGAGATATAAAGACCCGTCATGTCAACTGGGTGTGGGATACTCTCACAAGTAATACTCACTCCAGATCTCCTCACAGGGTCAGCTAATAAGGCTTTTCCAGGCCTGAATTGCATTTCAACTTCTTTGCCCAATTTGGCATCTGCTTCCTTCTTTTCACATGTGTTGATCCCCAACAAACATCTTATACAATAGACTCTTTCTTGGCATCTGATTCCAGAGAACCCTAAATGCTCAACTAATGAATAAAGTGAATAATTACTTCCTGGGTAACTGAAACTCAGACTCACACTTGAACCACAATGATCTTTGGCCTGTTTTCTTAGTTATCTTGTAACTAGTTATTCTGCTAATGGGGAAAGAAATACAAAAGTGGCTTTAGAAAAGCAGGGCACTTAGGACAATGCTTGGGGTAAGTCAAGCAGCTAACATAGAGATCAGGTCCCCATACAACCAAAGCCTTAGTTTTTTCTTTTTCTTTTTTTTTTTTTTTTTTTTTAAGATTTTATTTATTCATTCATGAGAGACAGAGAGAGAGAGAGAGGCAGAGACACAGGCAGAGGGAGAAGCAGGCTCCACGCAAGAGGCCTGATGTGGGACTTGATCCAGGGACTCCAGGACCACGCCCTGAGCCAAAGGCAGGTGCTAAACCGCTGAGCCACCCAGAGGTCCCCGAAAGCCTTAGTTTTTTCAAGGAACTTGCTTTGTGTCCTTCAACATAAATCTTAGATAGTACCCATCATCAGTAGTCATAAGAGAAGAAATCTGAATTAAGAGTTTATTTCACTTCTAAAGTACTATATTCTGATAGAATTAGAAAATACGTTTTCCAGGTCCAGAAGTTTTTGGCTCCAACTCATTTAACATTAAACACTTTGAGAAACTTCCATGCACTGGTTGAAGGTAATGGGCTGTTTTGAACACTAAATTTTCAATTTCCACAGCAATGAGATAAGGGTTTCCATTGTACTTCCAAAACTTTTTCACCAAAGCATCCAATAAATACCCACCATCTCCTCCCAATCTTGAGAGAGAACAGGATGTTACAGTAGTCTACTGTAAAGAGGGAAATTTCTTTTTTTTTCTTTTAAGAGAGAGAGAGAACACATGCACTTGAGTGAGCCAGGAGTTGGGGGAGGGGGGGAGTGCAGAGCACAGAGAGAAGAGGGTTGGAGAGAGAATTTTAAACAGGCTCCCAGCTCAGCACTGAGCCAGACATGGGGCTCCATCTCAAGATCCTTAGATCATGACCTGAGCTGAAATCAAGAGTTGGACGCTTAACCAACTGAGCTACCCAAGTGCCCCCCAGGGTAATTTCTTTGTATGCTCTTGTACATTCTCTTAATCAAAGCAAGTTTTGTACTCTATTATATATAATATCTGTTTTACAAAATAACTATAAAAGTGCTTTCTTCCCACAAACAAAAATTATTCATTAGATAGAATAATAGTAACAATCATTGAATACAGCTGAGCATATAAGGGTATGATAAGCATGGTCACACAACATCTTACTTTGTATCCATTAATCATCCTTCATTGTTATCTATGAAAATAAAAATACTCCACACCAAAATTTTGTTTCATTATTTAATGCTTATGCCTTTATGTGAAAAAGCATAGGCTTTTAAAGATGTGTAAGACAACATCCCAAAACATTTTAACCTGAAATAAGCAAATGATATTGCAAGTTCCATTACTCTGAAAGTTAATCTTATCCCAAATCTCCATAATATCCAAAATAACATAGGATTTCATGCTATAGTTTTATATGCTATTTAATAACTGTTTCCTATTAATATACAACCCATTCTTGTTGTCTTCCATCATTTAAAAAATAAAAGCATGATACCTACTTTAAAAACAATTGCTTTTATCAAAACAATGTGGTATATATAGCTGCACTCATACAGAAATCAACTCAATGATTATATAAAAACTTTGCCTTTACTTGCTTGATTCCTACTTTGAGGATAAAAAGCAAATGCAATTTACAACTAGGATTCCTATAGTCACAAACTGTAGGGTTTTCCACCCATATTTGTGAAAAATTAACAACAAAATCCTGCTGTAGAAGGTGAGCACAGGCAACCATCTGATCTCATGAGTCATCAGTCTCCCCTCCAACATTTGCCACTGCAGAACACTGCAGTGGCAAATTACAACACCGGAGGCCCAGTTCTGTTTCTTCCATTTTACAAGATCCTCTCTAAATTGCTACTGGTTGACACACTATACCTGGTAATTTCATCATTCCAGAAATAATGGGGGCTTTGGGGGCAGGTATGAGGTGTTATATAAGAGCTAAATACCAAAGTTTCAAGACAATATTATTTACATATAAAATCCTGGGGCACTTAATTTTGTACACAGTTTACCTTCTTAGAAAAAGGCATCATAAATCTGTTTGATATTCTTATGGTTGGCCAAAAAGTTATAGAATAAGTAGAATTCCAGCTAATGACATTTCCTTGTATTTAGAGAATATAGTACTATATCATGTTGTAAAACACTTCCCTGTTTTTTTTTTTTTTAATCTACCCACTTAGCAACTCGATTAGAAAGGTTTATATAGCAGATGACTATGTATAACTAGTTTCTCATTTTTATCTTGTCAACAAAACCCTAAATTGGCTCCAATTTTGGTAAGCCCATCAAGGTAATTCCAGTTTCTCTGAGAGTAACTGTTTTGGAAATGAGCATGTAATGATGTTCTAACCAATAACAGGTATGGGAAAGTCTGCTCCAGGCAAAGCTTGTGGAAATAATTTATTTAGTCTTTTAAATAAAACAAGCCATGAGAAACACTTTTTTTTTGTGTTCATCTGCATGGGATGTACAGCCAACTTGGGACCTTGTAGGGAGCTAATCTAAGCAGACAGGCCACCTTGCATCTGGGTCCTTGTTGCTTTCACTGGTCTACTAAATTAACCAATATAACAAGAAAGCAAAGAGTTTCAAGAAGAAACTTTGTATGTCATATTCATATTTCATATTGCTATTTAAAAAAAGAAGAATGGGGATGCCTTGGTTGCTCAGTGGGTTAAGCATCTGACTCTTGATTTCAACTCAGGTCTTGGTCTCAGGATCGTGAATTCAAGCTCTGCACGGAGTTTCATGTTGGGCATGGAGCCTACTTAAAAATAAATAAATAGACCAAAAGGTTAAGAATAAAGGCAAACATAAGGTCATTACTTAAATAGTTTATAAAAATTACTGAGGTGGACAATAAGGAAATGTGTGGACAAAAGTGGGAACCAAAGAGTACAGAAGTATAGGAAAATCACAGATGGCAAACTGGACTAACAAAAGCAGGAAAAAATTATTCCTATTGGAATATAACTTTTTGAGGACAAGTATACATATACTCCTCCATTTATCAAAAATAAAGGCATTCCTGTAAAAGAGATAGTAAATATAAAAGCTAGAGTGGACACTTAAATGGCCACAGAATTCAAACTGTATCAGCTACATACACTCTAGGTTTTTTGACAGGCTTGACCATGAACAATTTTTAGAGCATTTCTAGACATCCACATGCAGAAGAATGAAACTAGACCACTCTCTTTCACCATACACAAAGATAAACTCAAAATGGATGAAAGATCTAAATGTGAGACAAGATTCCATCAAAATCCTAGAGAAGAACACAGGCAACACCCTTTTTGAACTCGGCCATAGTAACTTCTTGCAAGATACATCCACGAAGGCAAAAGAAACAAAAGCAAAAATGAACTATTGGGACTTCATCAAGATAAGAAGCTTTTGCACAGCAAAGGATACAGTCAACAAAACTCAAAGACAACCTACAGAATGGGAGAAGATATTTGCAAATGACATATCAGATAAAGGGCTAGTTTCCAAGATCTATAAAGAACTTATTTAACTCAACACCAAAGAAACAATCCAATCATGAAATGGGCAAAAGACATGAACAGAAATCTCACGGAGGAAGACATAGACATGGCCAACATGCATATGAGAAAATGCTCTGCATCACTTGCCATCAGGGAAATACAAATCAAAACCACAATGAGATACCACCTCACACCAGTGAGAATGGGGAAAATTAACAAGGCAGGAAACCACAAATGTTGGAGAGGATGCGGAGAAAAGGGAACCCTCTTACACTGTTGGTGGGAATGGGAACTGGTGCAGCCACTCTGGAAAACTGTGTGGAGGTTCCTCAAACAGTTAAAAATATACCTGCCCTACGACCCAGCAATTGCACTGTTGGGGATTTACCCCAAAGATACAAATGCAATGAAACGCCGGGACACCTGCACCCCGATGTTTCTAGCAGCAATGGCCACGATAGCCAAACTGTGGAAGGAGCCTCGGTGTCCAACGAAAGATGAATGGATAAAGAAGATGTGGTTTATGTATACAATGGAATATTACTCAGCTATTAGAAATGACAAATACCCACCATTTGCTTCAACGTGGATGGAACTGGAGGGTATTATGCTGAGTGAAGTAAGTCAGTCAGTGAAGGACAAACATTATATGTTCTCATTCATTTGGGGAATATAAATAATAGTGAAAGGGAATATAAGGGAAGGGAGAAGAAATGTGTGGGAAATATCAGAAAGGGAGACAGAACGTAAAGACTGCTAACTCTGGGAAACGAACTAGGGGTGGTGGAAGGGGAGAAGGGCGGGGGGTGGGAGTGAATGGGTGACGGGCACTGGGGGTTATTCTATATGTTAGTAAATTGAACACCAATAAAAAAAAAAAAGGAAAAAACAACAACAACAACAAAAAATTTTTAGAGCATTTCTAGAAAATAAGCAATTAAATTCCTTTCGCTTCAAATTTTTATAAGTAAAATTGTACTATTTTGAGTGTGATAGTCCAAAATTTTAGCTAAAAAACAAAATATTGCATTTACTGTATAAGTTCTATGGTATGAATTTATAGGCTAGAAACCTATGATCAATGGTAAGCCATTATATGAATGTATTTGAGTATTTCTGCTTCCAAGGAGCACTCCCTCCAGAAAGCAAAGTGCCTTGCACAGAAGTAACTTGATAAAATGTCTGAAATTAAAAAGATAATATCAACTACTACTCATTACGCACATATTACACTCCAGGCATTATGTTAAAAATGGACATATCTCATTTAACACTTAACGAGAGTCTTACGACATTGGTGTTGTTTGATTAGGAAGCAGTTTTGGAGACTTAAGCCACCCACTCAAGATGACAGAATTATAAAGTGGTAAAGCCTAGATTTAGTCTGATTTTAACACCTAAGCATTTTACAACAAATAATTCAAAGGATCTTATTTTAGCCAATAGCTCTATTACCTTTTCTTTTTAAAACCAAGAGTGCTTGTTTTTCATTAGTAACTGACTGTATGTTAGAATTACAAAGGTTGGGGCACCTGGGTGGCTCAGTGGTTGGGGGGTCTGCCTTTGGCTCAGGTCGTGATCCCGGGATCCTGGGATGGAGTCCCGTATCAGGCTTTCCGCAGGGACCTGCTTCTCCCTTTGTCTAGGTCTCTGCCTCTCTCTCTCTCTCTGTCCCTCATGAATAAATGAATAAAATTAAAAACAATCACAAAGGTTAATATGAAGGCAAAAGGGAAGAGATTAAAAAAAAAAAAGGGTGACAGATCACTCACAAACTAAAGTATAAGTAGTAGAACAACCAAGAATTGACTGCTCCTAAAATATCCATCTCCTTAAAAAACTAAGATTCTCTCTCTCTTTTTTTTTTTTTAAATTAAGATTTATCTACTTATTTGAGAGAGAGAACCGTTAGGGAGGGCAGGGAAAGAAGGAGAAGGAGAAAGGGAGAGAAACAGACTCCTTACTGAGCACAAAGGCCAACATGGAGTTTGATTCCACCATCCCAAGATCATGACCTGAGCCAAAATCAAGTTGGATGCTTAACCAACTGAGCCATCCATGTGTCCCAAAAAACCAGGATTCATAAAGAACAGTACATAATGCCATATTTTATTAATGACAAGCTTTAAAATACTAACCTAACGAATTCATTATAATAGCGGAAGGAAGGAAGGAAGGAAGGAAAACTATCAATGAAGTGTACAATAAAGGGGCACATCTAATTGGAAAATGAGTATCTTTGGAGCAAATGAGAATATTAATGAAAACAGACCCAATTTTGCAACTGTTAATAACAAATAGTAGTAGAAAACTTGCTGGTTAATTGACTATAATAAATTTGGAACAATGAAGCTACATATGTAGTACCTGAGTGAGAAATTCCTCTTATTTTTCTTATTTCTTAGATAAACTGGAGTGTAATAAAGTCCCTTGGTTTATATCCTAACTTTTTTAGGATGTAAAAGCCAAGAAGAGAGTCAAATGATATAAATATAGTAAAAAAAAAGGGATCCCTGGGTGGCGCAGCGGTTTGGCGCCTGCCTTTGGCCCAGGGCGCGATCCTGGAGACCCGGGATCGAATCCCACGTCAGGCTCCCGGTGCATGGAGCCTGCTTCTTCCTCTGCCTATGTCTCTGCCTCTCTCTGCCTCTGTGTGTGTGTGTGACTGTCATAAATAAATAAAAATAAAAATAAAATATAGTAAAAAAAAAAGCATTTATTACATACTTTTCTTTAAAATTTATTTTCAAAAGCAAAATGCTTACCATTTTTAAAATACTCAAAGGAAAGTCTCATTTCTTAAATAGACTTATTTCCTCACAAATAATCTTTGACATACTTGTAATTAATACTATAATACATTTTCACATATTGTTATTTGTAAGTATCATCTTAAACTATTTCATTAAAGAGATACCATAGCTTGCCTAATAATTCTCCTTACTGGGTACTGAGACAGCTTCCCATTTTTTGCTATTCTTATCCTTTATACTTTGTTAGTATACTTTTATTGATTTTTAACTTACTGAGTGAGTAGGAGAAGCCAAACTAAGGCAACCAACTAAGTATCCACAAGGATACTCTTTATGCTAATTTCTCATAGCAGCAATTCTTATACATACACACTCCCATCTGGAAGTGATATCATATTTCATCTAATCTAAGATACTATCAATTATAACATACTCTTCTATTACACTCAAAAAATTACAGGACAGACATTAATTTCACAGTTGTTAAAATACAGGGCAAAAAAGTATTTCCTAGAAGCAATAATATATGGTATTAGACTAAATACAGTACAATAATATTTATACAGGAGGCCAGACTTGGCAACCTTCATTAGAATAAAGACTAAGAAATAGAAAAATAGACTTCTAAACTGCTAAAATGACAATCTACAGGTTTCAAGAAACCTTCATATTGTCTTACTGACACAACTTATGCACAAGTAAAAATTATTACATAATATTTTAGATCACTGAAGATTAAAAGCAACAAAATACCAAAAATTAGAATTATCTTTAAGATCTAACAACAAAATGAAGTATTCGTTTATTTGAAATCCTATACTCTACCTTCCAAACTCCAATGTATTTAATAATAATAATGAAATTTCTTTTGTTAAAAAGTCTGCAAGACCAAGTTCACAGTATAAAACACTGTCCTTAGAAAATTTTCTTCTGAAAGGATCCTTAACCTTCATGGCCTTTGAGCGCTGTCAGTGGCTTTTTTGGCTTTTCTTTTTTTTTTTTAAGATTTTATTTATTTATTCATGAGAAACAGAGAGAGAGAGAGAGAGAGAGAGAGAGAGAGAGGCAGAGACACAGGCAGAGGGAGAAGCAGGCTCCATGCAGGGAGCCTGACGTGGGACTCGATCCCGGGATTCCAGGATCATGCCCTGGGCCAAGGTAGGTACTAAACTGCTGAGCCACCCACGGATCTCCTTTTTCAGCTTTTGGATAGTTGTCTCACATAAACTGCTGACAGAGTGACTATACCAATTTAAAAAAAATGTCAGCAGTCATGTATGAGAATTTTCCCCTTCCAAAGTAATCAACCTAGAAATTTTGCTACTTAAAAAAAACAAAAACGAAAACAAAAACAAAACAAAAAACAAAAACAAAAAAAACTCTTGCTCAAAATACTTAGAATCTTCTCTTGAAAACTGCCTACAATTACCATATCACTTTTTTCAATGTTAATGAGAAATTTTCTGGATTGCTTTGCAAAGCAAATATATCACAAACAGCCAAAGTGGCCAAATATAAGCAAAACACATATCTGAGAACAATGTACTTAGGAGAGTCAGCATCAACAGTGTTGCAGTAAAAATGCAATACAAATTGCATTTGTATTTAATACATCTGCATTGCATTTAATACAAATTGTATTTGTATTAGAAAGTGATATTTATATATTCAAATGTCCTGTCATTTACTTCATGGATGGAATAGAAGAGATAGAAGGTTTACAAACTGTGCAGACACATTAGCCTAATGTTTAAAAGAAGTATCATCATAAACAGTTTCACCTTCAACTCAGGAATTCATAAAATCTCTGCAATGAAAATATTACCTAGAGAATAAAGAATGCACAGAAGTGGGGAAAAATGCTGCCTAATATAGGTGACAAAACACTTCACAACATGGATATAAAGGTATGACTTTAGTCAAAAGTTCATAGACATTTCCAATTCAGAGGGCAGGAAGTCTGCATTTCTAATGGTTTGTCTAGTATTCCATGATTAACTAACGACCAGGGTTTATTTAAGTAAAGTGGCTGTGGGGAGAAAAGGATTTAACCAGAGACAGAAATTTTCAACAGTATGGTTTGCTAAGGAATTAACTTCCAGTTCCTCCTGGGACATGCTCACAGTCTTCAATATTGTTCTTTGTCATACTTGTTACTATAGTCATTAAAAATCTGTGAACAGAGTTGTTCATTGTTCGTCTCCACCACCAGATTGTAAATGCCAGGGAAACAGGGACCATACCTGTTTCATTCGTTGAGTACTCCAATTACATAGTAAAGCCCCCTGACACATAGTAGGCAATTACTAAATATTGCTCAGTAACAATATTGGCAAAGGTTGTGTGGGAAATAAGCATGCTCAACCACTAAGTGAAAATTGATATAACCCCTTTCAGGTGCACCGATACACATTTTGGCCTAATGCCCAAAGGCCAAGATCTAAAAAAACCAATATAGCTGACACCAAAACTGAAACCAAATATCATCCCCATGGAATGACCATCCAATATAAAAACTTTTGTTATATAAAAACTTTTAACCTGCTCAGCAGGTTATTCTCTGCCTTCGGCTCTGGTCGTCCCAGAGTCCTGGGATTGAGCCCCACATTGGGCTCCCTGCTCAGCAGGGAGCCTGCTTCTCCCTGTACCTATATCTCTTCCCCTGCTTGTGCTCTCACTTGTCTCTCTCTCAAATAAATAAAATTTTAAAAAACAAAAACAACAACTAGGAAGGCACATGATGAGATGAGCACCAGGTATTATATGTTGGCAAATTGAATTTAAATATTAAAAACAAAAACAAAAACAAAAAATAAAAAAAGAAAGTTAGAAGTTGAAAATCTTGAAATTTTAATGGCTAAAGGCTACTAATGTTAGAACACCAACCAAATCATTCCACAAAGAATAGATAAAAATCTCTATTGTTCTGCCTGGCACTACTACTTAAAATTCTATAAACATTTATTAGCTCAAAAAGGCTATATGACACAGGCATAAATGGACAACTAACTTTTGACAAAAGTGCAAAGGCAATTCAGTGGAGAAAATTAGTTTTTTAATAAGTGGTAGTGGAACAAGTCTATATACAAATGCAGAAAAAAGGTACTTCAATCCATACGTTGTATCATATATAAAAATAAACTAAAAATGGATAGTAGACCTAAATGTAAACCTAAAACCATAAAACTTCCTTTGTGATCTTGGACTTGGTGGATTAGATATAATATTGAAAACATAAATCCATAAAAGAACAAATTGATAAATTGTACTTTATGAAAATTAAAAACTTAGCTCTTCAAAATATCATTAGAACAAAAAGCCAAGGGATGCCTGGGTGGCTCAGTGGTTGAGCATCCACCGTTGGCTCAGGCCATGATCCCGGTGTCCTGGTCCACACTGGGCTCCCTGTGAGGAGCCTGCTTCTCCCTCTGCCTATTTCTCTACCTCTCTCTGTGTCTCTCATGAATAAATAAATAAAATCTTAAAAAAAAAAAAAAGAACAAAAAGCCAAGTTCCAGACTGGACAAAAATATTTGCAAAGCATAAATGTATTAAAGGACATATCTGGAATATATTTTAAAACTCCCAAAACTGGATTAAAAAAATTAAAATGATGTGCAAGAGATTTGAACATATACCTCACCTAGAAAATATATGGATGGGGGTTGCCTGGGTTGCTGAGCAGTTGAACATCTCCCTTTGGCCCAGGTCATGATTCTGGAGTGCCAGGATTGAGTCCCTCATCAGGTTCCCTGAGGGAGCCTGCTTCTCCCTCTGCCTGTGTCTCTCTCTCTCATGAATAAGTAAAATCTTTATTTTTTATTTTTTTTAGAGATTTTATTTATTTATTTATTTATTTATCCCAAATAAAATCTTTTTTTAAAAAAGGAGAATATATGGATAGTAAATAACTACATGAAAGATGCTTAACATCATTAGAAAGATGCAAATTAAAACCAAAATAAAATGCTACTCCACACATAAAAGAAGGGCTAAACTTAAAAAGACTGACAGGAAATATTAATAAGGATATAGAATCAGAACTATCATATATACTGGTGGTAGGAATGTAAAATGGTACAACCACATTGGAAAACAATTTGGCAGTTTTTTAAAAAGTTAACACATACTACATATGATCCAGCTGTTCTACTCCTTGGTATTTACGTGTTAAGAAATGAAAGCTTATAGGAGCGCCTGGGTAGCTCAGTTGGTAGAGCAGGAGACTCTTGATCTAAGGGTTTTAAGTTTGAGCCCCATATTGGGTGTAGAAATTACTTCAAAATAATAAGATCTTTTTAAAAAACACTTTAAAATAAAAACTTAAAAAAAAAAAAAAAGGAAAGAAAGCTCATATCCAAAGACTTCGATATGGATGTTCATAGCAGCTTTATTCCTAACAGCCAAAGTGGAAAGACAATTCTAGTATCTATCAACAGATGAATGGACAAATTGTGGTATACTCATACAATGGTATAACAGCAATGAAAAAAATGAAACATTGAAATGCTGAACAATCTGGAAGAACTCCAAAATAATTATGCTAAGTAAAAGGCAGATGGAAAAAAAATGGTTCTATTTAGGTAAAATTCTAGAAAATGCAAACTAACCTACAGTGTCAGAAAAAAGAGGAGTGGTTGCTTGGAAATGGGTAGTGGGGAAGTATGGAAGGTAGGGATTACAAGGAAGCAGGAGGAGAAACCTTTTGGAGTGATGACATTTCACTATAATGATTGCAGTGATGGTTTCACAGGTACGTGTGCATACATCAAAACATCAAACTGTACACTTTATGTGCAAGTATGTCAATTATATCTATAAAACTTTTTTAAAAAAGCACAAAGTATTAGCAATATGACTACGGTAAGGTATAAAAGTTTATATACTACACATCACATTCATTTTTTTTACTTATCAACTAACAGTTATAAAAGACTACGTGGGTTATGAAACTCATAAGAGAATCTTAAGCCCAGAGGCATCACAGGGGGAATTGTTTTTTTTTTAAAGGTTTTATTTTATTTTTTAAGATTTTATTTATTTATTCATAGACAGAGAGAGAGGCAGAGACACAGGCAGAGGGAGAAGCAGGCTCCATGCAGGGAGCCCGATGTGGGACTCGATCCCGGGTCTGCAGGATCACACCCCAGGCTGCAGGCGGCGCCAAACCGCTGGGCCACCAGGGCTGCCCCAGAGGGGGAAAAGACAGGCTTTTGTCTGTTTGTTTAGAATAAGTTTATGTGGCGGCTCTTGATAAGACTGTTCTGAGCACACTTCAAAACTGTAAAGTTCAGCAAGTCCTGGGAACCTTTAACAGCTCAGGAGTACAGAAGTCAGATATGTCTTTTTTTTTTTTTTTTTTTTAAGATTTATTTATTTATTCATGAGAGACACAGAGAGAGAGGCAGAGACCTAGGTAGAGGGAGAAGCAGGCTCCTCACAAGGAGCCCGATGTGGGACTTGATCCCGGATTCTGGGATCACGCCCTGAGCCAAAGGCAGACGATCAACCATTGAGCCACTCAGGCGTCCCAGATACATTTTTAAAGTTCTTCCCCGTCTATGCTTTCAGAACAGGACTTAATGGCAATATCTTGGATGAGGATTTGGGAAATCTTAACTCTATATTGAATGAATTTTTGAAATATGAGGTATAGAAATGTTTGTCTTCAAGGTGCAGGCTAAGCTCTAATATCTTGGATATCAAAGTTGCTATGGTTCAATGACTCATTTGGAAGATAAAGGTTGAGGGAGAGTTATTGTCTATTGTTTTATACTGCTCTAATTTGGAAGTAGAAATAGTTCACAATAAAGAACTGATAGATTGTTTATCTGTTTCTTTATAGGTATTTCCCCCCACCCTCATTATCCAACAGCATCTTTGGGTGAGGATGAGATCATATTTAAAACACACACACACACCCCCCACTGAACAACAGCAAGTACTATATAAATCTGCATTCAAGCACTGTAGGTACATTACACTGAGACCTGAGCAGGTTCTGTATTTTAAGTGTCTGCTTTGGACCACATTAAATAATTTGGTGTTGGGACCCCTGGGTGGCTCAGTGGTTGAGCACCTGCCTTTGGCTCAGGTCATGATCCTTGAGTCCCGGGATCGAGTCCCACATCGGGCTCCCTGCATGGAGCCTGCTTCTCCCTCTGCCTGTGTCTCTGCTCTCTCTCTCTCTCTCTCTCTCTGTCTCTCTCTCTCTCTGTGTGTCTCTCTCGTGAATAAATAAGTAAAAACTTAAAAAAAAAATTTGGTGTCAGCCAGCCTGCTTTTTGATTTAATGATATTTTCGTTTCTTAAAACAAATGAGACAGAAGACTCTGAGCAGAAGTATATTTAAAACAATTTGTAGATGATGTAACTCAGCTGAATAACCTCCCCCCACACTGCCTAATTCTGCATTACCTAAGACTAGTAGGACTTACAGATTACTAGAAAAACCCATTTCTCACTAGAAAATATGTAATTATTCGCACATTTTAGCTATCACTCTCAATGGTCTTATTAACTGGCATTCTGAAAGCACTTACATAATTGTTATGGTACATAAAATTGGCGACTTTCATAATTACTAACAATCATAGCATTTTACTTTTTAAATAATACACATTGGCAATTTCAACATTTTGTTCTTTCAATTGTACACATTAAAACTTCAATTTATATATAGCATTTCAATGCATAAATCACATAAGCGGCACTTCAAATGATATCCAGAACACTTAACATTATTTGAAAGTAACAAGAAGTCCAAATGTCATACTTTGTTCTTATACTGACATTGCTACACTGATTAGATATAATGGATAGCCTATGCTATCACAAGATGGCAGATCACTCATAATTCAGGGATGCTAGAAATGTTCAAGGCATTTAGCTATTCAGCATCCCAAAGACTCAAGCTAAATGATTTGGCAGATTTCAGGACAATACTAAGGATAAATCTGAACTTCTGTGCATTGCTAATTTGGAGAGTAATTTGACCATACCCACCAAATTTCCAAATGTACATATCCTTTGACCTAGTTCTTGCATTTCTAGGAATTTCCTTTATGTATACAAAATGTCCTGTTATCAGAGGCACCGGGGTGGCTCAGTTGGTAAAGCAGCTACCTTTGGATCAGGTCTTGATCCAGGATCCTGGGATGGAGTCCTGCATTGGGCTCCCTGCTCAACAGGGAGCCTGCTTTTGCTCCTCCCCCCACTCATGCATGCGTGCTCTCTCTGTCTTAAGTAATAAAATCCTTTTAAAAAAATCTTTTACTAAAAAAAAAAAAAAAAAGTCCTATTATCAAAATATTATAGCCCATTTCTTATACCATAGTTTGGAAATGAACATTACTATAGAGACTAGCTAAATAACTTGTGGTAGTATAAGAGGCTGTAATATGTAATACTCAGCAGTATTAAGACAGATTCTCTGGAAAGATATGTCCTGGATTCAAATCCTGAGTCCTGGGCAGCTCAGTTGGCTCGGCAGTTTAGCGCCGCCTTCAGCTCAGGGACTGACCCTGAAGACCCGGGATCGAGTCCCACGTTGGGCTCCCTGCGTGGAGCCTGCTTCTCCCTCTGCCTGTGTCTCTGCCTCTCTCTCTCTCTGTCTCTTTTGAACAAATAAATAAATAAAAATCTTAAAAAAAAAATCATGAGTCCTATTACTTATGAGCCATGTGACATTGTTGGGCATTTAACCACTCCATGCCTAAACTGCTTCATTTGTTAAATGGGGATTAATATAGCACCTATCTCATAAGGTTGCTGTGAGGCTTCCATGAATGAATACAAGTAAAACATTAAGAAAAGTGCCTGGATCACTAATAAACTCTAATAAATGTTACATACAATGATAATGACACTGTTATTTAAAAGAATGCTGTAGCTTTAACTGCACGAATGTGGAAAGATCTCAAAAATAACATTGCTAAGTAAAAATGCAATGTCCAGAATAATATGAAAAGGTACTACCTTTATGGAAAAAAAGAAAAAGGATTGGGGAGGAGAAAACACACACATATAAGCACAAAATTTTTTGCTGCATTTGTACATGTATTATTCATTCAATTTGATTAAAAATATTACTGAATGATTCAATGAGTGCTAAAACAATTAAGCCAAGTAATAAAAACTACTATCTATACCTAACTGAACAAAGAGTATAGTAACTATATAATAATGGCAAATACTTATACAGATCTTACTCTGTGCCAATAGTATTCTAATCACTTTCCTTACATAATTCATTTAATCCTCACAACATTTAATGATGTAAATACTCTTATTATCTTTATTTTAAAGGTGAGAAAATTGCAGAAAGATAAAAGGAACTTCCCCCAAAGTCACACTGCTAGGAAGTAGCAGAGCCAGCATGTGACCCCGCTTGTCTCCAGTACTTATGTCTTTAACCTACTTGCTATGTTGCCTTTCAATATACTTGAGAATTACTTTTTTATTTACATATATTCCAATTCTTTTCAAAAAGAAATTTGTATACTTTGCAATAAAGAACATATATATTTATATATATGTATATACCATAAGTTAATAATATTGGTAACAAAAGAAAACAAAAAGCACTGAGGTGAGAAATATAGATGCTTTAAACAAGCAACAAGTTAAACTCTAAAGCATCTGTCATTTTCTTTGTCTTTTTTTATTTTTTTATTTTTTTTTATTTATTTATTTTTTTTTTCTTTGTCTTTTTTTAATATTTTCTTTATTTGAGAGAGAGAGGGAGAGAAGAGGGGGAGAAAGAGAGAGAGAGAGAGAGAGCGCACCAGCAGGGCGAAGGGCAGAGAGAGAGAAGCAGACTCCTCATTGAACAGGGAGCCTGACATGGGACTCGATCTCCGGACTCCAGGACCATGACCTGAGGTGTCAGCATATGCTCAACCAACTGAGCCACCCAGACGCCCCAAATCTGCCATTTTCTATCACAGCCTTGAACGATGTATTAATTTCAGCCTCTTAAAAGGACTGAAATAAAGTAGTAAATAATTCTCAATACTTTTAATTTTGCCTCTTTAAAGACAGTATTATTTGAGGGGCAGTTGGCTGGCTCAGTGGGTAGAGCATACGACTCGATCTCGGGGTTGTGAGTTCAAGCACCACATTGCCCTTAGAGCTTACTTTAAAAAAAAAAAAAAAAAAAAAAAAAAAAAAGATAGTCTTACCTGAAGCTTTCCTAAGCAGATTTGCTCATGTAACTAGTTTTTTTTTTTTTTTTAAATTAACTAAACTGAAATGTGGACTTTTCCTTATTCTGTCATATGATTAAGTCAGGTGATACACCCCATATTCGTGCAATATGCTCTGTATCTCCCAGGCATAAAGGATTTCTGGAAAACCTAATATCCACACCAAATCTGATCTGGTAATGTCTATCATTTCCCTGCACATTTTTTAAAAGATGTATTTATTTATTTTGACAGAGAGCACAAGCAGAGGGAGCAGCAGGCAGAGAGAGAGAGAAGCAGGGAGCTTGATGTGGGCCTCTACCATGACCTCAGCCAAGGCAGCTGCTTAACCAACTGAGCCACTCAGGCACCCCTCCCTGAACATTTTTAATGACAATTTCTTATTGGATACACAATGGTTATCATATACACACAATTAAGGGGAACTTATGGCATTATCAGGGTAATTTAAACACTTTCCCCTCAGACATCAAAGTAAGTAAGTCAAAAATGTATTTCAGATAATTGCCATTTCTGGTATTTCAGGCAGTGTTTTCCCCTTATTAATTCCTTCTTTGCCCTGTCAGAATGTTTTTTAAAATGTCAATGGTTTTGTTTTTTGTAATTACAGAAACATTACATGTTCATTGTAAAAATAAAAACATGTAATATTAAAAAGTGTAAGGAAGAAAGTAAAAATCACTTGAAATGTCCATCCAACCACTGAAATGGCCACTAAACATTTTGGTGACTATCCTTTCCTGCAATTCATCTAATACAGACATGGGTAAACAGGTAGTTTTACATGCAATGCTATTGTAGATACTCTTTTTTTCTTCCCTCCTTTTTTCTTTTGCTTATTTCTTCCAGCCGTTAACAGCTGTTTAAAGCATATACAAAACTCAAAGTATTTTTTCAGCCATTTTACAAAAATGGGATCTCATTACATACATTTCTTTAACTTTGTCTTTGTCACTTAAGATACATGATTGAGGGGTGCCTGGGTGGCTCAGTCAGTTAAGCGTCTGCCTTCAGCTCAGTTCACGATTCCACAGTCTTGGGATCAAGCCCCGCATCAGGCTCTGTGCCTGCTTCTCCTTCTCACTCTGCCTGCCACTCACCCTGCTTGTACTCGCTCTGTGTCAAATAAATATAAATCTTAAAAAAAAAAAAAAAAGATACATGATGGAGATCCTTTCAACTCATCAGTATAGATTTAAGTCCTATTTTTTAATAACTTCAAAAATATTCAAGATATGCTTGTGCCATGATTTATACAATACTCCTATTGATAGGTATTCCCTTTGTTCCCAGGTTTTTGCTACTATAAAACATTGCTGCAAAAATATTCACATAAGTGCTTGCATATCTTTATTTCTTTTTTTAAAAAAGTGTATTTATTTGAGAGAGAGAGAGAAAATGTTTGCTTGCACATACACATGAATTGGGAGAGGGGGAGAGAGAGAAGCAGACTCCCCACTGAGCAGGGAGCCCAATGCGGGACTCAATGCCTGAGCCAAAGGCAGATGTTTAACCCACTGAGCCACCCAGGTTCCTCCAGTTTGTCTTTATTTCTAAGAAAAAGATTCCACAGAGTGAGACTGCTGGATGGAAGAATGTATATTTCCAATTTTAACAGATACTGTCTGATTGTTTTCTAAAAAAATCGTAACAGTTCACATCTCCATGAGCATCCTATTAGAAAATCCTATACCACAGATCCCTACTAGCAGTAAGGTTTACCACTTAATTTTTGTTAGTCAGAAAAGAATACTTCATTGTTAGCATATTGATTACTAAAGAGTCTCTATGTCTTTTTTTACATTTATTCAATGTTTGGATTTCTCTTCTATGAAGCTCTGGTCATATGCTTATCCATGTTTCTACTATATGAACTTTTACTTATTATTAACATAATAATTCTTACAAATGGTAACTCTTTAGCTGTTATACATATTTCAAACACTTTTTTCCCAATCTGTATTATTTTGTCCTTTATCTTTGCCACTGAAAACTACCACATCTAGGGGGCACCTGGTTGGCTAAGTCATGATCCCAGAGTCCTGGGATAGAGGCCAGCACCCAGCTCCCTGCTCTGCAGGGAGCCTACTTCTCCCTCTCCCTCTGCCAAGCTGCTCCCCCTGCTTGTTTGTTCTTTCTCTCTTCTCTCTCTGTCAAAATAAATAAATAAAATAGTTTTTAAAAAGTCAAAAAAAAATTTTACTGTGCTCATATAAGCCTAAAAATATATCTGCACTGATAAAAAATTTGAATAATTTAGTTATCTGACACATTTACAATTAAGATATTCAATATTCAGATAATTAAGAAATCATTATTTAAATATCTTAATTCTCCATATCAAATTGAAAAAAATTCTGCTGCCCAAAGCAAACTATTGATTATAAAAATTCAAATACACAAAAGGTAGAGTAATAAATTCTAAATCTTTAATCTCTTAATCTAGATATAATCATTTATTTTGATGCATTTCCTTCCAGCTTTTCATATACATATATATAAAATCACTACTACACAGTATTTTTATCATGCTCTTTTTTCAGTTTTACAAATATTTTCAGAATTAGTCTTCTCCATTTTACTTCTAAACACTCCTTTTTAAAAATTTAAACAAATATAACTAAAACAAAACATGAAATCCGGCATTTTTCATTGCTCAAACACATTTGGAACTCTTCTTCATCAGACCTGGCACTATTCATTTTATTTTCAATGAAATATGCTTATTTTTCAGAAAAGAAACAAAACATTGTATGTTGTAGGTATAATTTTTTAAAAAGGTTTATCACCAAAAGAACAATAGTTTTTACAATTGATAGCATTAGGATTCAAAACTTAAAATGTTTTGACACCAAAAAAATAGCACTGGTTAAATCTGAAAATACCTATGAATATCAATTTTTAAAAACGGCCTAACTGTGGTTGTAGAATTTATTAAATAGAACTAACTACTAACTACAAACAAACATAAAGGAGAGTTTTAAATAAATTAGTCATGGTTATTTTTACTCAGCGCAAATAATTTTTTAAATGGCTTTGAGGGACACCTGGGTAGCTCAGTGGTTGATCCTCTGCCTTTGGCTCAGGTCGTGATCCCAGGGTCCTGAGACTGAATCCTGCATCAGGCTCCCCACAGGGAGTCTGTTTCTCCCTCTGCTTATGTCTCTGCCTCTCTCTGTGTGTATCTCATGAATAAATAAATAAATAAATAAAATCTTAAAAAATAAATAAAAATGGCTTTGATAGTTTCAAGTAAAATGAATCTATACCATGAAAATATACATCCATTCCAGTTGTTTTTGTAAATACACACAAAAAAATATGTGTATATATGTATTCACTATATACAGAATATGTATACACTATATGCATAAAAGAACACACTTATACAAACCAGAGTCACTTTTGTTTCACAATAGGAAAAAACTATTTGTAAGACTTTTAAAATCTCTACAGAAGGAAATTAAATGGAAAACACTGACCAGTTTATTTTACCAAAATACAGAAGTTGAATTAAATTCAATAATCTCTGAATAAAATCTTCCCTTAGAACAAATGAGTAATGATTTTTTCAGGATTAAGGTGAAACATAAACTCATGATAACTGTATTTCAATTATTGTTTAATTTACTGGTATTTTCCGATATAAAACCACTAATCTTTGTGAATCATCAATTTACAATTTTTTTTACTCCAGTTCATCTCCCCATTTTATCTCTACATTCCCCTTTATATGAGGACAAAAATGAGATATAAAGGAATTTAAAATAAAAGGCAAAATTTGTAAACATAAGCATAAACAAGTCTCTGTTCTATAGAGCTGTATAATTTTAATATATTTCTATAACCTAATGTAGGAATAAAAATTTAGAAATGGAAGAACTACCTCCTTAAGTTAATTCCACATATTAATAATCATAAACTTTGGAAAGTCTATAAAAAATATTAAGTCACTGGGACACCTGGTGGCTCAGCGGTTGAGCATCTGCCTTTGGCCCAGGGCGTGATTCTGGGGTTCTGGGATCGAGTTCCACATCAGGCTCCTTGCACGAAGCCTGCTTCTCCCTCTGCCTATGTCTCTGCCTCTCTCTGTCTCTCATGAATAAATAAAATCTTAAAAAAAAAATTACGCCACTGCAATTGCCAAAATAACAAGACTTATGTTGAGATTTCTAGCTTATATTGATAAATCTGTTTTAGAATCTTTGCCAAAAGTACATTTTTCTGACTCCTCTATTTCTTGGTAATAGCCTCATTTCAAATTCTACTCATTTCTCCATACCCCATACCTGTTCCTCAATTTATTTATTTATTTATGATAGTCACACACACACAGAGAGAGAGAGAGAGGCAGAGACATAGGCAGAGGGAGAAGCAGGCTCCATGCACCGAGAGCCCGACATGGGACTCGATCCCAGGTCTCCAGGATCGCGCCCCGGGCCAAAGGCAGGCGCTAAACCGCTGCGCCACCCAGGGATCCCCTGTTCCTCAATTTTATAGGCTGCCTCAAGTCTCCTTTAAAAATTCAGTATATAGGGCAGCCCGGGTGGCTCAGTGGTTTAGTGCTGCCTTCAGCCCAGGGCGTGATCCTGGAGACCCGTGATAGAGTCCCACATCGGGTTCCCTGCATGGAGCCTGCTTCTCCCTCTGCCTGTGTCTCTGCCTCTCTCTCTCTTTCTCTCTGTTGCTCATGAATAAATAATAAAATTTTAAAAATTCCATATATAAAACCAACTAGATATGAATAAAGTTAACAAAAATTTACAAAGTATATACTAGGTCCCCCACCCCCTGCATTCATGATCTAATTTAATAGCACCTATGGGATAACATTGACTATGAGAAAACTTAAGCTTACATTAACTGTCCAAGGTCACACAGCCTAAATAAGTGGTAGGGCCAGAACCTAAACCTCAGGACTATCATGACTAGGAAATGTATTCTAATATAGTCTATACTATATTGCTTTACATGAATACCACTTAGTTTTTAAAATACTTTTACATAGATTACCTGGGGTTTATCTCACTTGAACTCACAATACTGTTGAGAGGAAGATTCCCAAGTATTAAATCCTAAGCCTCCACTCCCAACTTTACTTTAAAAAAGAATATAACTAATGTGGCAAGGCTGAATGATTATCCTCTGATTTTCATTCTACTGCTCTATCAACTTGTAGCCTATACACAACCACATTAATGACAACTCACTCTTCTTCCCATCCCTTCCATTTATGATAACCATACCTATTAGTAAACATATATGCTGTGAAAATAAGCTGGTCACTGTATTAATAAAGTCTAGATGTTTATGTCTATTCTTTTGACCATGATTTGGATGGATATTATTACCAATTTATATTTGAAAACTAATACCTAGTATACAACCTTAGAAGGAGCTATGATTTGTAAGAAGTTTATAACTAGTTTGATCTTCCTAATTGTCAAACATTCATTCAAAAAACAAATTACTTCAGCACCCTGGTTCTAAAGACATAGCAGCAGAGGCACAATTCTTGAACTCCTAGGAGCTTTATGGTTTACCGAGGAACAGCCAGCCAACAGTAATCATACAATCTGCTAGAAGTAAAAACAGGAAAATAGAAAATAATGTGTGTGCTAGAGGACTAAGTGGCTAGTTCTGCCAATAGGGGGACAAAGCATTCTTGGTGGTGGTGATAATCTATAAAGGCAGAGAAATGTTAAGAAAGATGTCAGAGTAAGCCCACAAGAGGTGTCAAGGACCTTAACACAAAAACTCTTGTGGGTCATTTGCTGTTGGGACTACAACACAATTCCCTAATGAATGTTAAGGTTTCTCAGTGTAATACTCATAAACTGATAAAAAGCTAGCTTCAGGGACGCCTGTGGGGCTCAGTCGGTCAAGCCTCAGTTTAGGCTCAGATCACGATCTTAGTGTTGTGGGATTGAGCTCCCCCACTCCTCTGGCTCTGTGCTCAGCATGGAGTCTGCTTATCCCTCTTTCTGTGCACCTCCCTTACCTCTCTCTATCTGTAAAACAAACAAAATCTAAAAAAAAAAAAAAAGCTAGTTTCAGAAATGGCTTCCTAGCTTCAAATCACTTGTTTGTGTATAAATTATGCTAAATAACATTAAAGCTCTTTTTCACATTCAACTTTAGTAGCGATTTAGTCACCAATTCCTGCTGCTAATTTCATTAGTGGTATAAGCTACTCTTTCAGAGTTCCCTAAAATTGGGGAAATTGTGAAGTAAAACTGCAGACTCATTCACAACCTCTTTCATACTGACATTTTCCCCTCTAGTACTCAATGCTCTTTAGCTGGTTTTCTCTTTCCTACTTTGGTCTCACCCAGACAGGACTGGTTTGGACTTCCAGGGCTCTTAAAAAAAATGTGTCGTCTTTGGTGGAATGTCACCTGGTCAATGAAGGAACACTGCTTATGTTTTTCTCCCTAGAGATTGTACAACTTCACTCTGGAGCAAATTAATGGATGAAACTATGTTTATACTGGTAGCAGGCATAACTACATAAGCATACCAATAAATTAGGACAATATCAGAAATTGCTGAAACTGTAAATCCAGGATACTGGTCTTGTTTATTACTTAGGGGAAGCAAGAAACATTTTTAAAGTTATGTTTTCTAGCGAGGAGCATCAATAGCTCAGTTTTTCTATTTTGAACTTACTATAAAAATATTTTGTTAAATTAATATTACACGAGAAACTTAACTTTTTGTTCCCCTTAACAAAATCAGTTTATTGTAGAGAATTTGGATGATACAGAAAAACAAAAACAAATAAGTCATATCCACTACTCAAAGATAAAGATTCCATTTTCCTCACTTTTCAGCCAGCTTTCTAATGGATACTCTTATTACATTAGCTAGAAAGCTACCAGGTTTAATAGAGAATCCATGACTTTCCAGATTTTTTAAAAGTGTAATTTAAATTTTAAAAATCAAATTTGTAATTTCTGTAAGGCATTTCAATGTAAAAGAACCAGGGGACTTTCTGAGTTTGCAGTATAAATAAAAGAGTTTAACCTCAAAACTGAAAAACACTCTTCCCTTAAAGCATATTGTTTGGGGTCAAAACATTGGTTACAACATTACACATGAAATGGGAGTACACTGGGCTGGGCAAAAACCTAAGCAAAATAATGTTCACAATACACTATTCATCTAAATCTGAAGAAATCAGATAGGGAAACCTAAGGAGGATGTGCTAGTTACTATAAATTTACCACCGGTCAGGGACTTGATTGGGAATGGCAATTAAGCAGGATTTTAGGTAGACACGACAATAGAGAATGTCAAAGGCTGAAAATATGAAGTAAGCGATATCTCGACTTAGCCTTCTTACCTCTAAATTTAAGGTCAATTACAATTGATTTCATTATATTTCCTGCTCAATCGGTTTCTTAAGAATTACTTCCCTGTCGGGGAAACCCAGTCACTTTTCCATAAGCTAGTCTGGGTCTCCTGCAGAGCACGAAACCGCAACACCATCATCTTTCAACGCCTCCCCATTCAATGGAGACTGTCGCATTACCCACACCTCCTGTTTTGAAGCTAGTGTATCTTTATTATTTCAACCGTTTTCTCCCTTCCTGTAGCGTAAAATCAGACAACAGAAAGGTAAAACGGCTGCCTCTACTCTTTCAGGCCCAACCAAAGTATATGAACATCTACAGAACGCCTCACACAGGGATGCCAGATTGAAAACTCAAAATTACTGAGAAAGCACATTCGGAGCAAGCTTTAACAGTGACTCCGCAGTGAGGGCCCCATCAGTGAGAGTCTCTCCCAAGCCTGTCTCACCGGAGACGCCTCTGCCTCCAGGGTGTTTCCTACCTCCCAGCTTCCCAGCCCAAGGCTGAAGATAAAGACGGAGCAGGGCCTCTGCAAAAAAAAAAAAAAAAAAAAAAAGGGGGGGGGGGGCTTTGGGGAATAGGACCTGGAGACTACCGCGGACCCCGAGAAATGGCTGAACCAAACCCACTACCCGAAGCCCCAACGACTCCGAATAGGCAACCATAGTGGCCGCAGTCACCCCCAACCCTGGGAAAGGTGGACAGCTCACCCCTAAGTGGCGGGGGCGACCCCAGTGGGGGAAGCGAGGGTCAGGAGAACTGGAGAAAAGAGGTCCTAGCCAGTGCAGGATGACAGCAGGGAGGAAGCCCCGGACAACGGAGGCCGCCGTTCACACTTTCCCTTCTCTTCCTCTTCCCACCCCTTCTCCTATTCCCACCAGTCGCCGGTTACCGGTCACCGCTCACCTGCCGGGGCGCGAGGTGCACAAACAGTACCGACCACGGACCAGAGGCTCTGTCACTGCGGGAGGGGAAGTCTTCAGCTGCAGCGGGGGGCGGGCCTAGGCAGTCACGTGACCTCGAGCTCCGCCCAGCCGCCCCCGGGGCGAGCGTGCCGCATCCTCGGCGCCTATCTTTTTGCGAGTCCTTCAAACATTCATCTCCTTGCGATGAGGTCGGAGGAAGAACACAAAAAACAAAACCAGAAAACTTTCACAAAGATTGTGTCGTAAAGTGTAATACAGAAGGCGTGCGTGAGTGAAACGGGTTAAAGTGCATTTCCAAGGAAGTGACGTTTCGGCTGGGATCCAGGGACCGGAAGTGGCGAAGGCGTTCTGCCGCCGGTAAAATCCCAGGCTTCAGCCCAGGCGATCACGTGACCTCAAAACTTGGATCGTGCCGGACTATAGCCAAGTTATCCGGCCGATTGCTCGTTACGTTGGTCTTAAAAAAAAAAAAAAAAAAAGTCTCATTTGTTTAAGTCTTCCACAGATGTCTTTACATTTAGAAAAACCATCTTTATAAAACCGTATTAGGAGGCGGGAGCGTTTGAAGGTCATTCTGGAAATTACCAACTGGAAGAACAGGACAGGGCCGGGGAAGGTTGCTCTTGCTGACATGGGAGAAGAGAGGGAAGGGTGGAAAAATCCGGATTTTACCGCCGGGGCCTACCGGGCACGCCCCACGAGGAGGTGTCGTAAGGGATGGGAGGAGAAAGGTGACGCCAGAAGCCACAGCCCAGTAGGAAAATGGAGGTCCTGAGGTGGAGGGGGAGGGGCGCGCGGAGGGCAGCAGTGCGGCTGCGCGCGAGGCGGCCGGCGCGCCGGCGCGCAGAGGGGGCGGGGTGAAAGGTCACAGCGCGGCGGCGGGTCTGGCGGCGGCGGCGGCGGCGGGAGCGGGAGCGGGAGCGGGCTGCCCGGGGCGCACGTGTGGAGGAGCGGCGGCCCAGCGCGGCGGCGGGACGCACCCCCGCCCCCTCCGGAGACGCAGGGCTGCGCTTGGCTCTCGCGGCCTCCGTCACCCGCTCAGCTCCCTGCCCTAGGCGGGGAGGCCGGCTGGTGGGGGTTGAGCGGCCCGAGCTGCGGGCGCGGAGAGCTCAGGTCGGCGACGACAACGGCGTTGGTAGCTGCGGTAACGACGGCCTCAGCAGGCGGGGAAGATGAAAGGGTGAGGAAGGGCAGCCGGGCAGGGCCCGGCGGGCGAGGGCGAGGGCGAGGGGCTGCGGAGAAGGGGAGAGAGTCTGGGCCGAGACGCGGCGGACGGAGGCTTCGGGGCGCCTCTGCTCGGCGGAGGGGGCGGGTGCTCGGCGCGGGGCTGTTGGCGGGCTCCGGGGCCAGCAGCGGCAAGACCCGGGACGCCCAGCACCGGGGCCCCGAGGACGCGTGTGGGTCGAGCGGAGACTAGCAGCCGGGGGGGGGGGGGGCGGGGGGGGCACGGCTGGGCCACCCCCGCCCGCCCCTCCGCTCCCCTCCGCTCCAAGCCGAGTGGTCGGGCTGCCCTCTTGAGATCCAGGCTCACCCCTGGGACCTGCGATCTTTGACACCTTCCAGCCGTGTTCACGCTTGGGAGCAGCGCAGAACCTTCTGGAGGGAGAAGGAATTGGAATAAAGAGCATGGAGATGAGTATGAAGAGCTAGTGACTCAACTGGATTTGGGTTGGGTCAGGGCGCGTGGAGGAGGGGGAGAGAGCGTGAGCTCTGTAGTCTTGGGGTGCCAAAATGTTTAAGGAAGTGTTGTTGATCAGTAGGTGGAGCTATTGCTCCAGTGGTGTGCTCTTGCCCCTGTGCGGTGGGGGGGTGGGGGGTGGGGGGGGGCCCTTGGTTCCTACTACCAAGCTTTTTTCAGGTGATAGCAAAACTAATATTTCTTTTTTCACAGTTTCCTTCTTGGATAAAATCAGGGACTATTTTGGCTCAACTCTTTTCCACTTGGATAAGGTGTCCCCTTACTGTTAAAATTATATACAGTTAAAATATTAATTACATAACACGACGTCTTAAAATAATTTCCTAAATTAACCGTTTTGGACCTCTCCTTTTATCAGCGTTAAAAGCTCTCTGGAAGAAAACAAAACAAAAAAAAAAAAGCTTTCAGAGATGTCTGAGGGTTTTTGTTTGTTTTTTGTTTTTTGTTTTTTTTCTATTATAGCAAGACTTGGAACTGTGTTTTGAGTTAGTGAAGCCTTTCAGATGTTCAGCCTTTTGAGAATAAAAGCCAGTCTCTGAAATAATCTCATGCCGCCTAAAACAAGGCCCTCGGTGTGTGTACGTGATTGGGGTTGAAGAGGTCCAAGAAAGGTTAATTGGCTGTAGGTCTGTAATGTGATTCCTTAACTCTGATTTTGCTTTAAATATTGGACATTCAGTCTACTGTTGAATTGTCTGTTTCACGTTAAAGCTCAGAAATGAAATTTTCATAGTACATGCACTACAGAACATCGAGTTCTAAAGAGTTCCAGTCGGGATACTCTTTAAAGTATGGGAAGTATTTGTAGCACTTGAATCACGATCTGGGAAGTTTGACTATTATTATATATGACCCAACATAATTTAGTGGGGTTTTTCTTTTTTCCCTTGAGCATGGATGCTTTCTCTTACTGGTTTTTGTATTCTTAATCAGCACACAGTGTTTCTCATCTTGTTCTGTTAGAATACTAAAAATGAGGCTGAATAGTTCTTACAGTTGAGGCTCTACATGGGTTTATAAAGGAGGGCTTCCAAGAAGTTATTCTGGGTGTTTAGATCCAAAATCTTTGGTCTAGCTCAGTCTTGCTAGGGTGTAATGTTCTTTCGGATACCTACCTTGGCAATAGAAATGGGGTCAAACAGTGGTATTATTCACAATCTACCTTCAGTTAATACACTCATGAGGCAATTATCTTTTTATTTAAACTGTGATTTATATGTAACAACACGATGGTGGCAAATCCCCAGAAACAAGTAACTGGCCAAATCTAGAGGAAATTAATAGTTACTGAATTTATGCCGCAAGCCAGCAACCATCCCTAAAATGAAGAGTCCTTACGTCTAGTTCCTATCATTTTTTATCGGGAATTTAAAGTTATGTTCCTAATGTTAAAAACTTTTAAGATGATTTCACAGGAATAGTCCCTTTAACTTCCCAGATGAAAAATTACTAGATAAAATGGGACTTTAAATTTTTTTAAATTTCTAACTCTTGTATTTAAGGCACGGAACAAATGAAGACAATTGACATTATTTAAAAGATTCTGAGGTCCTGGGATCCCTGGGTGGCTCAGCGGTTTAGCCCCTGCCTTCGGCCCAGGGCATGATCCTGGAGTCCTGGGATTGAGTCCCACGTCGGGCTCCCTGCATGGAGCCTGCTTCTCCTTCTGCCTCTGCCTCTGTCTCTGTCTCTCTCTCTGTCTCATGAATAAATAAGTCCTTTAAAAAAATAAATAAAAATAAAAGATTCTGAGGTCCTTAAGTTCAAAGACTTGTAACACATAGTGTGGTTAGCGTTATAGTCCTGACTCTTGATTTGGAAAGGCCTATGAAAATGAAACCGTGGTCCTGAGTATTTACTAGAAACATGAAGAACATCTACCTCTAAGTCGATCTATTTAAATGTTTTACGTCATTGCCTATATTCCCCATCATTTTCAAACTTTTTAAATGTACTATTTTATCAGATTTTTCCATGTATTTATATTTATACTTTGTTTTTATTAGTAGTAGCAGTAGGACATTTAATAGTGTTGGCATGTACTTGCCTTTCCACCATAGCAGATAAATTTCCAGTTTTTCATTACTGCATGTATTTATATGCATGGTCTAGAACTTTTGAGGGTATATTACAAGATGTTATTTCCTTTGCACTGAAGCTGCTTGTTTTTATGGACCAGGAATGTTGTAGGTTGAATTTGTGGGTAGTAAGCTGATCATTTTTATCTAGTATTCCTCTCTAGGGAAGGTGATATTCAGGCAAAAAGTTACAGCCATGACTGAGATGGCAATATAGTATGATAGAAAGTAAAACTGAATCCGTTTACCTTTGAATTGTAGCAAAGAGGTGTAAATTAGTTCTAATAAAAATGTCTTTAGGATGCCTGGATGGTCAGTCTGTTGAGCTTTTGACTCTGGATCTCAGCTCAAGTCTTGATCTCCTGGTTGGGAGTTCAGACGCATGTCGAGCTTTAAGCTGGGTGAGGAGCTTACTTTAAAAAATAATAGTCTTGGGATCCCTGGGTGGCACAGCGGTTTGACGCCTGCCTTTGGCCCAGGGCGCGATCCTGGAGACCCGGGATCGAGTCCCACATCGGGCTCCCGGTGCATGGAGCCTGCTTCTCCCTCTGCCTGTGTCTCTGCCTCTCTCTCTCTCTCTCTCTCTCTCTCTCTGTGACTATCATAAATAAATTAAAAAAATAAATAAAAATAAATAAAGTCTTTAACAAGATGTGAATACATGTAATGTAAAGATGGGGAAGTAGATAACAATATAAATACAGTATATAGGACAGTCTAGTTATTAAAATAGAAGATTCTGCAGTGAAAAGAAACTGTTGAAGAACTAAGAATAATGGTTATCTCTGACAGCATATGACAGAAGGAGCACGAGAGTTTTCTGAAGTGCTAGAAATACTCTCTTCTTTGGGTATTGCTTGCATAGATGTATAACTACGTAAGAAAAGTTATCAAGCTGTGAACAAGATCTGTGCTCTTTACTGTACAAATTCTGTACTTCAATAAAACAGTTTTTTTTTTTTTTTAAGGTTGTATTGCTGTTTTTGTAGGGGGGACAGACGGTGAGACTGAAGGAGAGTTCAAGAGCTTTTGTAAATCTCCAATTCATACTCCTTCTGTAAAGCCAATAATTTGTGGGGCATGGATTGAGATACTGTATTTTAAAAATACTTTGTAATGTTCCCTTGCTTTGTTGAAATGAATTCACACAAAATATAACCTACCTGTACCATGATTTTTTTTTTTTTTTTTTTTTTAGAAAATCAGTATAATGATGTAACCAATATAAAGGAGAACTAAGCTATGTTTATATCAATATGTAAATGATCGGGTACAACTATACCATAAATCATAATATCTAGATGTTTGTATCTGTCTGTAAATAAAACCATTATATAATTTAGAAAGTAGATCTGCTACCAAGATAGGTGTGTGCCGTGGTGACTAATGCTGTGTTGCCATCGATGTGATTTTTTTCCCAAAACTGTGGACAGCTGTTGGTAAAGTTCTGAACAAAGAATAATCATAAATTTCTGGGTTGAAAAAGATTTTTAAAGGTTATCCATATAAAGCATTATTTTTCAGAGCCAGTGTTTTTCCAGACCAAACTAATCATCTATATTAAATTTCACTTGGCTATGTTTTCCATTTTGGCCTGTGGAAATCCTTTTGACTTCTGATTTTCTCTTATGCATATTAGCTATGGCCTCTAGCCTCTGTGCCATCTGAAAAGATACAACTTCTCAATTTATTTGAATGGTTGTCCTTTTTTTTTTTTAAGCACAGTCTGCAGAAACCATTTAAATACCAGTTGTAACCAATGGAAACTTTTTCATCACAGAAATGAATACTGTATGTATTACAGTTTAATTACTAGAAAATATGTAATTTTCATGTCATTAACACTGCTTTCTCTTGATCTGAACTCTCCTATCAGTTCTATATATATATATACATCTCCTAACTTATTGGAAAAATGTTAATCCTGTCCTGTCCAATACAGTAATGACTAGCTATAGTAGGCTGTTGAGCAGTTGAAATGTGGCTTGTGTTACTGAGGAAGTGAATTTTAATTACATTTTCAATTTTAAAAATTGATATTAAGAGTCAGTTGGACAATTTTCACATGTTTCGAACAACCTGAATATGTGAATCTACTATAAAGTTTATGAAATGTAAATATAGATAAAATATTTCAAAGGAAAATTAGCATCTGAATTGAGATTTGCCGTGTAATACACACTGGATTTATTCTTTTTTTTTTTTTTTTAAGATTTTATTTATTTGAGAGAGAGAAAGAGCATGAGCTGGGGGAGAGGCAGACTCCCTGCTGAGCAGGGACCCCCCCCCCAATGTGGGGCTCATCCCAGAAACCCTGGGTGCCTGGCTGGCTTAGTCAGAGGAGCATGCGACCCTTGATCTCAGGTTGTGAGTTCAAGCTCCATGTTGGATGTAGAGATTACCAAAAATAAGTAAACTTTAAAAAGGCTTAGTATGAAATAAATATTTTTTAAAAAGATGAAATTAATAATTTTTATTTTGATTACCTTTTGAAATGATTTCATCTGTTTCTTTTTGGCTTGTTAATGTAGATACTAAAATATTTAAATTATGTATGTGACTTGGATTGTACCTGTTTTGGACGGTGCTGTGCTAGACCCTGAAAAAAAATTGGTGTAAAACATGATCTCTTTCCTTAGGATCCAATTCCCAGAAGGTGTTTCTAAATAGTAAATTTGCAAGCCAACAGATAGTGCGTGTCTGGTTATACCTCTGTGGTGAAGGATTCTGAGGAACTCTTGGTCTTAGATTAAAATACGGTAATTCAGTTACCTTGTTTACCATAAAGGAGAAAGCATAGTTGGAAATATTCGCTTGTCTTTGCTCAGCTAGTGCAACCTGTATTCTGCCTCTATCATTGCTAAAGCTGTTAATGGAAAACCTTATTTTCTAAGTCCAGAGGCTTCTCTCAGTGCTCAATAATGCTGCAGTGAATGCTTGTTTACAAAACTACTTGACACACATCTTTCTTTTGAATAATTCCCTAGAAGTGAATTTTTTTGGATCAGAAGGTACTGGCATTTTAAAATCTCTGATCTTTGTTGCCAAATGACCTCTAGAAAGATAGTAGCAATTCATACTGCCAACAATGTATGAGAGTGCCCTTTTTTCTTCTCCAAGGGCTGATGGGGAAGGGTAGGGACACTTAAACCTTAAAGAAATGAAGGAAGACATTACAGCTTCCATTTCAGCCATTGGTAGTATAATTTACCTTCTGGGATGAGTGGAATACATTGAACATTTATTTGTAAAATGGTAGAAATAACAGTTTCTTTACAAGTTGGGTTTGAGGACATAATCACATAATAGCTTAACTCCTAGCTTTATAGTTTTACTTGCTGGTTAGATGGTGAATGGTATCCACACCCACACCCACACCCCCGTTTTTTGTTACTGTTGGGTTTGATTACTTGGTGAAGTTGGACATTTTCCAGTTTCACTAGCCATTTGTATGTCTGTTACTTACCTGTTACTTGTGTAACTTAACAGTTTTTAAGTTGGATATTAAGTGTGTGGACTTCAAATTGCAAAACAACTAAAGGTAATTTTTTCAGAAAATGGGGTTGAGACATTCAAATTGAAAAGATTTTATTTATTTATTTGAGAGAGAGAATGCACACAAGTTGGGCGAGGGACAAGCAGACTCCCTGTTGAGCTTGGAGCTCCACTCAGGGCTTGATCTCACAACCCTAAGATCATGACCCCGGCTGAAATCAAGAGTCAGTTGCTTAACAGACTGAGCCACTCAGTATAATTTATCTTCTTAAAGGAGACTTTAACACAAAAAGCATTGAACTAAAAGCAACCACATTTTGTAGTTCAGCTGTGACAATCCAGCTAACTAATGTTAGTTAGCAGTGTGGTCACTAATAGGTTTTTTTGACCTCCGGGCCTTCGTTTGTCTTTAGAAAGCACAGCTTAAACTTGAACTGGAACAGCCAAAAGTTGAAATTCATGTGCTCATTTTAATCTGCTAATAGTACTTAATCAGTATTTAATCTGCTGATAGCTTTGATGAGTTCTCAGATTCCAAAAAAAAAAAAAAAAAGAATGATGTCATTGATTATTAATATCAACCATGACTGCTGTGGCATGTGTGTCACATGTTTGCCATCCCTGGTCTCTTATTATCTCTCTCTCTGATACCAAGAAACAAAACTTTGGAATCCTATTTGAACTGTTCTCTTTTAAGGTGCTTTCTTCATTGCTTTTATGTCTGTCTGTTGAGACCTGCTCTCCCATCCTTCCCCCTAATGGCACTTTTACTTTTTATAGCTACCTAGTACATGTCTTTCAGGCAATGGATTCTCACTTAATACTATAAAAGCTCTAAGATAGCATCCATAATGTACTAATGTATCTTTAGGTATAGCATCTTTAGTCTGCTAATGAAATAACATTATGGAGGTGAACCAAGAAGGACAGAAAGCTTGGTGGGTTCTAGAATCTTTGAAGTTTTATATGGCCAAAAAACAAGGTAGAGGAGAGAGAGCTACACCAGTGGCCACAGCTAGGTGATGAGAGTTTTATATGTAGTGCTATTCTAATTTCATTTGGGAGGTTATGTATAGCTATTGAAAGATCTTAAGCATTAGAAGTGAAGTGATCAGGGGATCCCTGGTGGCTCAGTGGTTTAGCGCCTGCCTTTGGCCTGGGGTGTAATCCTGGAGTTCAGGGATCGAGTCCCACATTGAGCTCCCTGCATGGAGCCTGCTTCTCCCTCTGCCTATGTTTCTGTGCCTCTCTCTCTCTCTCTTTCTCTCTCTCCCCCCCACCCCCTGTCTCTCATGAATAAATAAAATCTTTTTTTTTTTTTTAAGAGATCAGATTTGTGTTTTCAAAATATTATTCTGACTGCATTGTGATGGCTTTGCCTCCTTAGCTCTAGGTTTTTTTTTTTTTTCTTCCTTCATTAGGCTATTCAAATTTGTGTTGAAAGGATGATTTGAAGCATACTGCTTAGAGGGGGGTATAGGAACAGTTTATGAAGATATTTGGGGAGCAGAATTAACAGGAATTAAAGTGGGATATAAGAGTACATAAAAAACTAAATTTTTGTATTGGATGGGACTATTCATAAAGATAGAGGATACAGGTGGATGTTCTAACTTCCTGAGGAGGATAGTGAGTTCATTGTGTTGAATGTGAGATTTCTGTAGAGATAACTAGTAAGCAGTTTGAAATGTGTGCTTGGATTCCGAAATTGAGAAGTAAAAGCAACATTTAGGTGGTAGTAAGGGAAAAACCTTGGCTGGGAAGGAGCTCTCCTAATTGAACATATGGATGGATGACCATGGAAAATTTTTTCAAATAATTTATTTTTAGGTTATGACCTTAAGTAGATTATATCTAATGTGTGTTTAGCATTTCTGGTATCCAAGCAAATAATTGTTGAGATTTTTGTGCAGTTGACGCTTGGACTCACACAGCTTGCAGAGCTAATCCATCCACCACCACTTTTTTGATAACTGCTAAACTTCTAGAACAGTGATTCTCAACCAGGGTCACACCTTCCATCCCTGGATATCTGGTAATGTCTAGAGGCATTTTGGGTTGTCACAGTGTGGGGTGGGGCATTTAGATGCTAGAGATGTTACTAAATATCCTACAGTGCTCTGGAAAGCCCCTCACAAAGAATTATGCAGCGCTTAATATCGGTAGTACTAGGACTAAGAAACCCTAAAATCTAGATGAGATGAGAAAGAGCCCATCAGTTAAATTAAGGGTCTAGAGAGTCTTGGAGTAATTCATCAATTCCTTGAAATATTTGAGGTCCTGCTCTAAGTCTTACAGTTCAGTAGAAGAGGTAGGGTATAAAAAATAAATGCTTACAGCAGCACAGAGGTGCTCTGCCTTGGAAGGGTACTAACAATATGATACAGTTCAGATGAGGTGGAAATCTCAGCAGGATGACAAGTTAAGGCCTCATGAGCAATTAGTATTTAAGCTGTGCTTTGATAAATTCTCAGTGGACTTACTTTTAAGTTAAGGGAATTTAAACTTTAGAGGAATCACTCTTTGATGTAATTTACTTGAAGGCAAGAGTTTAGAACCAAATTTACTGCTAGCTAAGAAAAAATAACGTACTCTAAGCCCCTGGAAATTTTTTATCAAAGGGTCACGGGCATACTTTGATCCTTGCTAAAATACTTAAGTTTTATGCAAATCTTCTTTATCATTAGTATACGTTAGATAAGTGTTCTAGGTTTGGTATTTCTCTCTTAATAACCTTGAGTAAAGATGACTCCTTTGAGGGGAGTCATGGTATGGCTGATCTTGCAGTATAATGAAAATTTGTAGATTTAGGCCTGGTTCTGGCTTTATTGGTAATTGGCTGTATAACCACAGGTCCATTTGTCTGGGTTTCAGTTCTGTCATCTGAAATGAAGAGGGATGGACCCAGAGGCTTCTAAGGTCCCTTCCAGATCAAACACTATGCACAAGAAGTTGCCACGCAGTTAAAATTTTGTGCTACGGTGTATTAAACTTTAAACTTTCTCTCTACAGTATTTCATTTTCTCCTTTTGCAGTATAACTTAAAAAGTCAGACTTTGTAGAGAAAGACCAACTTTTGTGTAGTCATACCTCCATCTTGTGGCCCTTCAGAATATTACCACTAAATTTTGTTTTTATAATTATGGCTATAATTGACATTAACTTTTAATAGCTAAACATTTGAGGGCTTATTATCTGATGTTGCTGTGCTAAATCTTAAACGTGTGTTATCATTGTATCACAGTGCTTATTTTAAGCCACAGGTAAAGGTTTTCTGCTACCATATTCTAAGCGTGAAGTTGATAGATTTGACTGAGTAACATTAATCTTGTGGTGCTGATACAAAATAAATAACTAATGGGCTCTATAAAGTAGAAGGCAAGTAGCTGTGTTCAGATCTAAGAACTTGGTATACATGGTCACTTTTGCAATATCAGTTTTCCCCTTTGACATCCTCATTCTAAAATCTTTGGTATGAAGAAACTTTGGGATTTATTATAGATTTGAAAAACAAGGAAAAAAGACATGCCATATGAATTTACTTGAGCCAAGAGAATAATTAATTTCTTTAATTACTACTGTATTCAGTTTTTTACAGGTAGGGTTGTAAGTGGATACCAACAGGAACCTGGGACCAGGCAGATAAGATAAAAGAATTTTTAAAAAAGAGCAGAAATGTAGGCTTTATGTAAAAGCTTCTGATATAAATATTTGCAGTCGGGGATCCCTGGGTGGCGCAGCGGTTTGGCGCCTGCCTTTGGCCCAGGGCGCGATCCTGGAGACCCAGGATCGAATCCCACGTCGGGCTCCCAGTGCATGGAGCCTGCTTCTCCCTCTGCCTGTGTCTCTGCCTCTCTCTCTCTCTCTCTCTCTCTCTCTGTGTGTGTGTGACTATCATAAATAAAAATTTTAAAAAAAAATATTTGCAGTCAACTTAAAAACAGTTGAGTCTAATAGATGTGGCAAATACTAATGCTAAATTAAGATAATTGTTAAATTGCATTAAAATCTGGAGCACTAGGGTGGCTCTGTGGGTTAAGCATCTGACTCTTGATTTTGGCTCAGGTCATGATCTCAGGCGTGAGAGATCAAGCCCCATGTCTTACTCAGTATGGAGTCAGCTTGGATTCTCTCTTTCCCTCTGCTCCTGCTCCTCTTCCTGCTCCCATGTGTCCTCTGAATCAATAAATAAACCTTTAAAAAAGAATAAATTACAATGAAATCTAATCTGAAGTAAACAGTGTAGTGATTAATAATCAGTTTTCAAGAGTCAGGCCAATTTGAGTTTAAGACTTAGCTCTCAACACTAGCTATGCCATAAACCTTAAAGCTGTAGTGTAATATATAGTGTGTTACTTCCATAGGGAAAATGATTTAACATTTTATATGAAATCTCTATGCCCATCTTTAGCCTCTCTTTCCCTCCAGAGTTCTTGGATATGGAAATGTACCCATATGCAGTGGGAAGTTTATTTATTTAGGTGGATGCTAAATTTGTGTGGTTAACATAAGAGGCTTTAATTGTTAAAGATTCCATGGTGGGATGTGGAAGTCTGAGTTTTTAACTGACAAAGTGATTCTGGTATATAGGCAGATTTGGAATCCATTCTTCCATTCTTAGATTTTGTGACAATGCTTTTCCAGACTTTTTCCTTAACTCTTTTGAAAATTGTTTCTTGGGTTTCTTTATGGGCTCCTCTTTGTTTACCCTAAAATTCAAGTGTTTCTTTTAGTAGTTGTGTTTTTAGATGTTCTAATTCACTGTGATTTTCTTGATAACGTGATATGTTCACATAATCAGAGATACATATTATGCAATATTTGTATTACAGGAAATAGCTCTCAGAGTGATGTGTTAGAAAAGGGAATTCTTCCCTCATGAGTTAAATTAATGCAAAAAACTCTGGATGCATTCCCCCTACTATCTAATTGTTTTCAGCTACCTAACACCAACATAGCTTTTAGTCACATTAGGTAGCATTTAAACTACATTGTATAAATAATTTTTTAAATGATCATTCTTACCTAAAATGCATTTGACTGTAGTTTTAATGGGGGGAAAAAAAAAAGTGTCAGGACATGTAGCCATTTACACCAAAGACAACGACTATATAACAGGCTGCCCTGTGACTGAAGTTAGAAGAGGAGGTCTGTACCAGAATGGAAGGCTCATTCTTGTCTAGATCTGGTTCAACTTCTTTTCTGCAAACCGAAGGCTTGGTACAGCTGGAAATTGAGGGATTGTCAATTGTTAAAGGTTTGAAATTCTTGCCTTTTGTGTTTTTCAGATAGTAGAGATTAAATTAAGTCTGGCATCAAAGTGCTTTCTACCATGAGTTTCAATATCAAAAATAGCATGTCTTTGTCCTTTTTCAGCCAAAGTTGCTACAAAACTTAAATGCAAAGTGCTACAACTTGTAGTACCTTATGTAATAAGTAATGTATGTTTGTTTTATTTTTTTGTTGTGGAAATTTTCAAACACCTATGAAAGTAAATAGTGCATTGAGCCCTCGGTGCATTCAGTTCCAATAGGTGGTATTAATTTTCATGGTTTTTCATCTTTGCCTGATCATTACTTTCCCTTTTTGCGGTTACTTCAAAGGAAGTTCTTGATATGCTATCCTATTCTATCTGTTAATACTACAGTATAAGTCTTTATCATGGAAGACCTTAAAAAAACAAACATAATACTCTTAAACCTAATACCATCTTATGATCTGATACTCAGTTTGTATTTGCTTTTTCTCATTTGTCTTATAAATATCTTTTTCAAATCAAAATTCAAAAAGAGGTCCACACATTTTAATTGGCTGAAATGCCTCATCATCTCTTAATCTGACAGTTTCTCCTCCTTTTTTAAAAAACTAACTTTAAAATCGTTTTGTAGTTTTTAGATTTACATTTGTGAAGATGGTACAGAGAATTTCCAGTTCCACTATTAGTAACAGGTTACATTAGTGTGATATGCTGTTAGAATGAAAAGGCAAGCCATAAACTGGGCAAAAATAATTGCAAGTTATATGTCTGTTAAAGAACTTGTATCCAGAGTATATAAAGAACTCTTACAATTCGATAAAATAAGTAATCCAATATAAAAACAGGAATTCTTATTAGTTAATGTAAACATTTTAGGTTTATTCGCAGGCCTAAAACATGGGCAAAAATCTTGGACATTTTATCAAAGAAGATGGACAAATGGCTAATAACCATGCAGAAGGATGCTTGACATTAGTCATTAGAGAAATGCAAATCCAATTTGATTATCACTTCATACTACTAAAATGGTTATAAATAGAAAGACAGTGAAAAGTGTTGGTGAAGGGGCACTTGGGTGGTTCAGTCTGGTTAAGCGTCCAACTCTTGATTTTGACTCAAGTTGTGATCTCAGGGTCCTGGGATGGAGCCCTGCATCAGTCTTCATGCTCAGCAGAGAGTCTGCTTGAGGATTCTCTCTCCCTCTGCCCCTCCCCCCTGCTCTCATGTGCACACACACTCTCTCAAATCTTTTTGAAAAAAGTGTTGGTGAGGATGTGGAGAAACTAGAACCCTAATGCATTATTGGTAGGAATGCAAATGGTGCAGCCACTTTGGCAAACAGTTTAGCAATTTATTAGTTTTCCATTACTGCTATAACAAATTACTACAAACTTAATGGCTTGAAAACAAATCTATTAGCTTAGTTCTTGAGATCAAAAATCTGAACTGGTTTTTACTGAGCTAAAATTGAGGTGTTGGTAGATACAACAATTTTAAATAGTACCCTCCCCCCAAAAACAATTCATGTCTACTTGGAACGTCAGCACATGGCCTTATTTAGAAACAGGGTCTTTGCAGATGTAATTAAGATGGCCATATTCCATTAGAGTGGACTTTAAATCTGATGACTAGTGTCCTTAAAGGAAGAGGAAGGAGGACATGCACACAGAACACCAAGTGAAGGTGGAGGCAGACATTAGAGTGATTACCACAAGCCAAGAAGTATCTGAGGACACTAGGAGCTGGCAGAGGCAAGGAAGGATTCTATTCCAGATTCAGAGAGCATGGCTCTGCTGACCTGATTTTTGACTTCCAGCCTCTAAAACTTTCAGAGAATAAATTTCTGCTCTAAGCTACTCTGATAATTCTTTAAGGCAGATCTGTGAAACTAATACAAGATGTTTCTTCTAGATGTTCTAGATGAGATTCGTTTCCTTAGTTTTCAGCTTTTTAAAAAATATTTTATTTATTTATTCATGAAAGACACACAGAGATAGGCAGAGGAAGAAGCAGGCTCCCTAGGGGGAGCCCGATTTCAGGACTCAGTCCAAGGATCTAGGGATCACAACCTGAGCCAAAGGCTGGCCCTTAACCACTGAGCAACCCAGGCATCCCAGTTTTCAGCTTCTATAGGCCACATGCATTCCTTATTTCGAAGGAATAACTAAAGAGAAAAGCTAAAAGAAAAACTAAAGCTTATGTTCACACACAGACTTGTATACAGTATTCATAACAGCATTATTTATAATGGCCATTGAAGTTAATATTAATACTGTAAAAATCAGGTGGTGAATGGATAAACAAAATGTGGTATATCCTTACAATGAAATCTTGTTCAGTTGCTGACGTGTTACCTCATGGATGAACCTCAGAAGCATTATGCTGCGTGAAAGAAGTGTAGTGCAAAAGATCACATTTATTTTATGATTCTATTTATATGACATGTCCAGAAAAGACAAATCTATAGAAAGAAAGTAGATTTAGTGGCAGACTTTGGGTAGGAATTTACTTCAGATTTGCACAAGAGATTTTGGGGGTGTGATGTGAATGTTCTAAAACTGAATTGAGGTGATGGTTACACAACTCTGTAAATAGTCTAAAAACACTTAAAACAAACTCAGATTGTTTGCAGTTATACTAGTTTACAATAAACATTGTATCCAGGGCAGCCCAGGTAGCTCAGCGGTTTAGCTCCGCCTTCAGCCCAGGGTGTGATCCTGGAGACCTAAGATCAAGTCCCACGTTGGCTCCCCGCATAGAGTCTGCTTCTCCCTCTACCTGTGTCTGTGCCTCTCTTGGTCTCTCCTCTGTGTCTCTCATGAATAAATAAATAAAATCTTAAAAAAAAAAAAAAAAAGAACATTGTATCCATAATAAATACACTTAAAACCCAGTTAGAGAACCCAGTTTCCTTTAAATGGGCAAAAGATTTGAACAGCTCCTTTACCAAAGAATGGGAAACAAATAAATGAAAACATGTTCAACATCATTTGTTATTTAGGGACATGCAAATTAAAACCACAATGAAATATCTTTACACACCTCTTAGGATGGCATAAATTTTTAAAGGTTAATAGTGCATATGCTGAATGCAGAACAACTAGAATTCTTACACATATATGACCCAGCATTACATCTCTTAGGTATTTACTCAAGAAATTTTAAAAACTTATGTTCACACAAGAACCTATAGAGAAATGTGTATAAAACTGTAGATTTTGGAGATTTCAGCAAAAGGATAAACTGGTAATATCCATACTATGGAATACTACTTAGCAATAACAAGGAAAGACTGGTTGATACAACAGTGTGGTAAATCTCAAAGACATTATGTTGAATGAATGAAGCCAAGCAAATGGCCTTGTATTATGTAATTCCATTTATTTTATTTTTTTTTTAGGAATTATTTATTTATTTATTTATGATAGACATAGAGTGAGAGAGAGAGAGAGAGAGAGAGAGAGAGAGGCAGAGTGTGTCACAGGCAGAGAGAGAAGCAGGCTCCATGCCGGGAGCCTGACGTGGGACTCGCTCCCGGGACTCCAGAATTGCGCCCTGGGCCAAAGGCAGGTGCTAAACCGCTGAGCCACCCAGGGATCCCCTGTAATTCCATTTATGTGACATTCTGGAAAAGACAAAGATAGGAGAAACAGAAAACAGATTGTTTGCCTGGGAGTGGGGGTAGTTGAACTACAGAGGGTCATGAGGGAGATTTGGGGACTTGATGGAACCATTCTGTATCTTGTTCTAAATCTTGATAATTATCATTATACATGTTTGTCAAAACTCAGAACTATAGAGCAAGAAAAGTGAATTTAATTTTATATTAACTTGAAAACATAGAAGCTAAGAATGAAAATTGATTCCCCCCCCCCAAAAAAAAAGTCCTGAAAAATAGAGGAACAACCAAGAGTACATGTAGAAAATTTGTAAGCTGGTAGATTTGAATAGACTACATCAATAATTGTATTAAGTATGGACAGACCAAATGCTCCAATTGTCATTGCTTGCTTTGGCAGCACATTACACTAAAATTGGAATGATTAGCATGATTCAGTGTGATGACATTTTCCCTTTTTTTCTTTCATGCTCTTTTTTTTTAATTTTTAAAGATTTCATTATTTATTTTTGATAGCCCATGTTTCAGCAGGGGGTCTGAGGAGAGAGGGAGGGCTAGGGATAAGTAGACTCCATGCAGCAGAGCTTGAAGCCAGAAGCAGGGTTCATCCCATGATCCTGAGATCATGACCTGAGCCAAAAACCAAACCAAGAGTCACTTGCTCAACAGACAGCCACCCAGGCACCCCTGGTACTATTTTAATAAATAAAAGTAATACATGCACATTTGTAATATTTAGAATGAAGAATTGTGTAATAAAAAATACTCCAGTTGTCAGATTAAAGGAACAAAACTTAAGTATATGCTGTTTACAAAAGACTAAATACAAAGAGAAGTTGAAAGTAAAAGGTGGTAAAAGATACATGATGCTGCATTGATTAGAAGAAAGTAGTATGTCTATTGATGAACGAAGTAGATTTTAAGATAGGGAATATTATAGCATAAAGAAAGACATTTCAAAGTGATAAAAGGACCAACTCATTAACAGTCCCAAATATTTATGTTCTTAATAATATAACTTGAAAATACATAAAGTGAACATGGACAAAACTGAAGAGTAAGAAGGAATACTTCCAAACTTTGTTCAAGGTCAAACATAATCCTGATTGATAAAGCCTAGCAGATGTATTACAAAGAGAGAAAACCAGATTCCTCAGAATAAGCTTTCTTGAGGTAACATTCAAATAAAAGAGGTAAGAGTAACCTGCAGCCCAGGTTGGAGAGGCTATCAACAGAGAAAGCCGCAGGTGAAGCAGATTTGGGGAGGAAGATCAGAGATCTGGTTTTGGATATGCTTAATCTGAGGTGTCTACTACAGACGCTTTGAAGGTGGCAGCGTTAAAGCCATAAGATTATGAGATTGAGGTCAACTAAGAGAATAAGTGTAGATAGAGAAGACAGCCAAGTACCATCTTGATGTGCATGCCCCTCATAAAATTGATTCTTCTTCCTCTCCAATCCCAACTTCCACATTTACACAAAGCACACTTGTAGTTTTATGGTTTTATTTTTTTTAATTTTTTTTTTAGTTTTATGGTTTTATTAACACAACTGTGACGTGCATGTAAGCTGTCTATATTCATTTTCTTTGCTGCGCAGCCTGGCATTGGCATTGGTAGCTCTGATGGCCAGCTGGTTACTCTTTCTACAATGGCTTGCTTTCTGGAGGAGACATTGTGAGCAGTCCCTGCACAGTAAAATTTATTGGATGTTAATAGCACTTCAAGCTTCTTGACATTATGGACTAGGAACTTCGGGAAGTCACTGGACAGCATGTGCCTTGTTTTCCTGTTGTTCTTGTAACCAGTATTGGGCATCAAGTTCTGGCCCTTGAATCTTCTGCACACCCTGTTGTCAATGCCTGAGTTTTGGCCTGTTGTGCTTAATTTTGACATAGCAGTTTAACTGGTGTGCCATGAACTTCTTGGTCCACTTGTTAATGATCGTGGACTTTACCAGAGGTCTGAGGGTGGCCATGATGCCCAGTAGAGGAAGAGACGGCTGTCCCCTTAGTAGGAGCCCCAAGGAAGAGAGCCACAAAGTACACTTAATTTTACCAAATCAAACTGCCTGTAATTTGGGGAATACACTGTTGCTATTTTGTTCATATTCTACCTTCTACTTAGAATTCATTTCTTTCCTTCTCACAGCACAAACTTAGTCACCCTTCACATCTGTTCCCAGGATCACTTTCATTCTAGTACTATTTTTGTACTTCATGTGCATGTGCTATTACTAAGACATTATATTTATATATATATAATTATATGTATGTATGTAATTGTGTGTTGATACATATGTAATCAGACACTATTTCCTACTAGGTATAAACTCCTTTGCATTCCAGGTGTTAGCGCATAGGTGTTCATATATTTATTGAAATAGACCTGATTTATGCTTTGAATAGGCAACTATTCATAAGAACTTTGAAAATTATAGATTCACAGATAGAACTCTTGGACACCCTGTTTAATTTTGTAATGGAGACTTTGGAATTCCTTTTGACTTACTGTAGATTTTTTTTAACTTCTAAAAGCTTGTTGGTTGTTTGTAATCATGTTCTCATTTTCTTGACATTTCTACTTAGCACTCTATGTTTATGCCTTTGATATTTACACGTTCTTTGCTAAATTATATTTACAAGTTGCTATTACTCTGATATATTTAGAATATCTACATCTTAAAATAATTCAGAAGTGATCAAGATGACAGAAGTATTCCATTTCAATCAGACATATCATGTTCGTGAAAATGAAAACTGTATTGAAGGTGAATTTTGCTGACAAAGATATTTAATAGATACTTCTTGAACAGCTTCCAAACAGTATTCATAGTATCCCAATTTTGTTTTGAAATCTATATGTGTATATACATAGAAAATATAGAAAGAGTATATGTAGAACCTATTTCTGGTAGTAGTCTTATAGGATATTTTCACTTCCTAAGTCATTTCTATGGTGATAAACTTTTTTTTTTTTTTAAATCAAGACCTGTGGGGTTTCTTTTGTTTTGTTTTGTTTTTTAATTAGGCAGGGAAAGATTAAGCTGCCTATTCCGTAATTGATTTAATACAGTGTTCTTTATTTAGCCTTGATCTGCCTACTCTAATGGAAACTTTTTTAGTCGTGAATTTTTATTAGATTTAACCTTGCACATTGTATCATAACCATCTTTTCCTTCTCTTAAAGTTTAAAAATACTTGGTTATTGTCTTTTTAAGAATTCTAAAGATACTAGAAGCCTGGCAATAACCTAGAGATCTTTTTAGTTTTTATTGATTTTTAAGTAATCTCTGCCCCAGCATGGATCTCAAACTCACAACCCCAAGATCAAGAGTTGTGTGCTCTTCCAACTGAGCCAGTCAGGCGCCCCACCTGGAAATCATTTTTAAACTTTTTTTTTTATTTTTTTGAGATCTTTATTTGAGAGAGCGCACGGGAACCGTGGGGCGGGGGGAGTGCTGTTAAGAGAGGGAGAAGCAGAATTCCCCACGGAGAAAGGAGCTTGACATTGATCTCCATCCCAGGACCCTGGAATCATAATCTGAGCTGAAGGCAGATGCTTAATTGACTGAGCTATCCAGGCACCCCCATTCTTAAACTTTTAAAAACCCACGTTGTTTCACTTATAATTTAGAAACTTGACTTCCCTAGGTTAAGTTTTTCTTTATTGTTGTTGTTTTTTTTTTAAAGATTTTATTTATTTATTCATGAGAGACACAGAGAGAGAGAGAGAGAGAGAGAGGCACAGGCAGAGGGAGAAGCAGGCTCCATGCAGGAAGCCTGATGTGGGACTCGATCCCGGGTCTCCAGGACCACGCCCTAGGCTGAAGGCTGGTGCTTAATCGCTGAGCCACCCGGGCATCCCTTTATTGTTGTTTATAATTTGACTTTATAATGTAGTTTTTCAGTGACTTTTAAAATATAGAATCTCTTTTTTAATTGCAATGGATAATTTTTAAGTACTGTGCTCTAAATATAATAAATACTATATTTTATTTCAAATAAATTACTGTACCCAATTTGGGGTGCTATACCCAGTTAAAAAGTAGTAGTATGCCAAGTAAAATAAGCCAGACAGATAAAGACAAACACTGCATGGCATACTTATATGTGACATTTTTAAAAAAAGTCAAGCTCATGGAAACAGTATATAAGTGGTTGCCAGGGTGAGGGGAATAGCAGACTTCAGCTGTAAGATTAATAAGGTCTGAGGATCTAATGTATATAATTGAAAATTGCTAAGAGAGTAGAACATAAATGTTCTTACCCACCGCCCCCCCAAAAAAATGCAAGGCCATAGATGTGTTAATTAACTAAATGGTAGGAATCCTTTTTCTAAAAAAGGAATAGGCAGTGTAGGTGAGATGTGATCCCTGTACTGCTTTCTTTTCTTTTCTTTTCTTTTTTCTTTTCTTTTCTTTTCTCTTTTCTTTTCTTTTCTTTTCTTTTCTTTTCTTTTCTTTTCTTTTTTCTTTTCTTTTTTTTTTTAAGATTTGTTTCAGAGGGGTGAGAGGGGCCAAGAGAGAGGTAGAGAGAAAGTGCTAAGCCAACTCAGTGCTCAGCAAGGAGCCTGTTGTGGGGCTTGATTTCATGACCCTGAAATTGTTGATGTGAGCAGAAACCAAGAGTCAGAGGCTTATTAACCAACTCTGCCACCCAGGCACCCTGTGTTCCCTGTATTTTAAGGGTTCTGTATTTTACAGCATAACAATATCTGCCGATAAAAGTCTGTGAGTGGTAGATGGTGGATAAGTGAACCTAAGTAGCTATTTAACCAGAAAGGTTTTGGGTAAAATGTTATTTACTTCAGCCTTAAGGGAAAGCCAGAGTGTGCTTTAATGAAGAGGAGAGTTGTTCTGTGAGATATAATCTAGTTAAAGAGGACCCGAATCTCACAAAAGGAATTCATTTTAATTGTGAAATAATACTTGAGAGACCGTGTTTACCTGTATTTAATGTATCTACAAATCGAAAGAAAATATAACAAAGAAATCTTTATATTTTTTACTATGATTTTTGCATCTTAAGAACTTGTGTGGCTACTAAGAAACTGTGTACTCAGATTTTAAGAAAATATACAAGATAATGAAAGGGTAGTTGGTCACAGTAAGTAATAAAAAAACAGCATAAAAATGAAATAATGGAGTCAGGAAGGCTAAAGTTCCAAATGAGTATAATCGTTTATATTCTATTTTCTGATCATCTGAATTGTGACGTTTCAGAGAATTACCTACCATTCTTTTTTTTATTTTATTTTTAAAAATATTTTAAGTAACCTCTGCACCCAAGAAGGGGCTTGAATTTACAACCCTGTTATCAAGAGTCCAATGCTCTATTGAACTGAGCCAGGCAGGCGCCACCCCCAATTTTGATCACAGATTTTTTTGTATGTGCTTTAAAGGATTTTTTAAATTAATAAAAGCTATTTTATATGTTTATATATTGTATATATTTGGAGTGTGTGTGTTCCCCCCTCCCCCGCCCCCGAAATGTGTCATGCATGCTTTATTTAACGAGTTCCCTGATGGGGACTATGTAGGTTTTTCTTTTTTACCATTATAAAAGTGTGATGATTAACATTTTCGTTTAGTCATTCTCCAGCAGTTTTTTCAAAACCTTCTGCATATGATGCAAATGATTGATTAAGGTGCGTTGTTTGCATTTCCCTGCTATTTACTAATGCCATTATGATCTGGAACTAGCACCCAGTGAGTAAGACTCACCTTTTCTAGCTACTTGGATGACGACAGATTATTTTGTTTCTCTCTCTCTTTTTTTTTTTTTTTTTTTTTTTAAGATTTTATATATTTATTTGAGAGAGCGCAAGCAGGGTAAGAAACCAAGGGAGAAGCATACTCCTCCTTGAACAGGGAGCCAGACGAGGGGCTCAGTCCCTGGACTTCCAAGATTATGACCTGAGCCGAAGGACGCCACTTAACTGACTGAGTCACCCAGGCGCCCCGTTTTATTTTTCAACTCATTTTTTAGTTTGATGTTTTCTCTGAAGGATTTTATAACCTACTGTTGTGATTTTTAAGAAAGACAGTAATGTATGCAAGCAACTCGACTAATGATATTGCTAGTGTTAATAGGGGAAAAAGTTGTATATTTGTTCAGATTTGTCTTTCACATTTGATCAATCTTTAGTTTATGGTAGTGATATTGACTTGAGCTATTAAAAAATCCTTTTGTTGATGGCATTATAGGCAACACAGCTTTGTTACTATGAGTCTGAATCTTTTAAGCCTTAATTCCTTGTCCCATGGAACAAATTGTTTTGATTACATATGGTTTATGTTGCATTCTTGGTAAGTAGTTTTCAAACAGCACCCTGCCCTGTCTGGGTTCCTTTGTTTAATTTCCAGAGATTTCTTTCTTTTTTTCTTTTTTTCAAGATGTTATTTTTATTAATTTGTGAGAGACTCAGAGAGAGAGGCAGAGACAGAGGGAGATGCAGGCTCCTTGAAGGGAACTCAACATGGGACTCAGTCCCTGGACCCAGGATCACGCTCTGAGCAGAAGACTGATGCTCAACCACTGAGCCACTCAGGTGTTCCTGTTTCCAGAGATTCTGCTCCTGAAAGTGGCATGAGACCAGGAATCTGGATTGGGGGGGGGGGGTGTTTTTTGTTTTTTAAGATTTTATTTATTCATGAGAGACACAGAGAGAGAGAGAGAGAGAGAGGCAGACAGGCAGAGGGAGAAGCAGGCTCCATGCTGGGAGCCCGATGCATGCGGAACTTGATCCCTGGTCTCCAGGACCAACACCCCCACCCCCACCCCCACCCCCACCCCCGGGCTGCCCGGAATCTGGATTTTGAATACCACCCCAAGTGACTGATATGAGTGGTTCCTAGTTTAATTAATACAATATACATAATTTTTGTCCGTTTGGATTATTTTCTTAATAAATTTCTAAAGTAGGATTACTTCCATAAAGAAGATGTAACTTTCAGGCTTTTTTTTTTTTTAAGATTTTATTTATTCATGAGAGACACACAGAGGCAGAGACACAGGCAGAGGGAGAAGCAGGCTCTATGCAGGGAGCCCGACATGGGACTCGATCCCCGGTCTCCAGGATCACGACCTGGGCTGAAGGCGGCGCTAAACCGCTGAGCCACCGGGCTGCCCCCTTTCAGGCTTTTTGATACATAGTACTAGATTGTCTTCCAGAGATACTCTATTTACATTTTCACCATTTTCATTTGCCACCCCCTTGCCAATATTTGGTATCATCAGTCCTTTTGATCAGTAATAGATGTCTAAATTTTTCTGAACTGTAAACTACAAGGAAAATTCTGGGATTTATATAGAATATTAGTCTGGCCTTTTTAGTAATTGTTTACTGTATTTATCTCTAAATGTATAAAATTATATGAAAGCTGTGAATTGAATCTGGATGGAATGGCCAGCAGAATCTTATAAATGGTAATCTGCAGAGGATTATAAAGTCATTATGAAAGGCTGGATTTATCAGTCATGAAGAAAAAAAAAGCTTTAGTACTCTTCTAAATGTGTTCATCTTAACAGATGAAGCTAATTATATTTTATTGAGTACATTTTGGTTTGTTCCAGTAGCCGGATCGAGCTGGGAGATGTGACACCACACAATATTAAACAGTTGAAGAGATTAAACCAGGTCATCTTTCCAGTCAGCTACAATGACAAGTTCTACAAGGATGTGCTGGAGGTTGGCGAGCTAGCAAAACTTGGTATTATACAGTTTTTCTCCCTTCATTTGTTTGTTGGTGTTCTTGACCCTAGTTTTTAACATTAGAGCAGAATTAAATGATTTAATCCCCTTATTTTACAAGTAGGAAATGGGGGGTGATTCAGATTCTTAGCAAAATCTCAGAGAAACCAAGACGATATTTGAGTTTTAAAAGAAAATGCTAAATATCTTCTCTTATTTATTAGTGTGTCTTTTACTAGAAGAGGCTTAAATCCCTAAAAAGAAGTAGGAAATTTTTGAAGCTGTCGATATTCAAAGTAGCTGATAAAATTTAATGGCAATAACAGTTATTTAGTTCTTATAGAAGGGGGGAGATTGAATAAAATGTGTTATTCTGTCTTTGAACTTTATATTTTTATGTTTTCCATGGCAGCCTATTTCAATGATATTGCAGTAGGTGCAGTATGCTGTAGGGTGGATCATTCACAGAATCAGAAGAGACTTTACATCATGACACTAGGATGTCTGGCACCATACCGAAGGCTAGGAATAGGTAAATTTTTTTTTTTTTTATTTGTTTAAAGAAGCATAAATACATAGTTACTGTTTCTGACCCAGTGAGTCAGACTGTTTGTATTGGGAATATTGAGAAAGAGTTGCTGAATTATATAAGGTAGGAAATAACTTTAATATATTTCGGCTAGAAGCGCTATATAGATTTGTTATCAATGTCCCTTTTGCTTTTTTTGTTTTCCTTTTACCTGTAAAAATATATAAAATACATAAAAAACTTTTATATACAGGTAAAATATATATCTGTATATAAAAGTTGTTTTTCTGCTAGGAGTTTAAAACATCTGTAGATAACGTTGAGAGAAAAAATTTTTAAAAATCAGGTTGTCTAGTGTTTACCTCAGATTCTCTTAGGACCCAATAAATGTTAAGATGGCAATTAGATATATAATGTAAAGATTGATTTTTATGAGATTACTTATTTGTTTGTCTTGTCTTGTTAATAGGAACTAAAATGTTAAATCATGTCTTAAACATCTGTGAAAAAGATGGCACTTTTGACAACATCTATCTGTAAGTAAAATAATATTTAATGTCCTTAAAGATTTTAATAGATTGGCAATAAAAATCTTTACTAGAAACTTTAAAATCTGGTTAGTTATTTCATTGTCTTTTGGAAAAACCATGGAAGTTTAATGGTTATGTTTTGTTTTGTTTCAATAATAGATATGGAATCTGACTTAAAACATTCTCATTTTGCTTTATTATGTTGGAATGGGAGCTCCAAAATCACAGAGATGAAACCAAGATTAAAACTCAAGTGTTCAGAATTGGCGAATTAGTATCATTAATACTACTTTTCTCATGCTGTTTGCTCTCTGGGTTTTGTTTAAGGTTCTTAGTGCTATGTTCATTAGTAGTAGAATTCAGTAGTTAAAATCAGAGAGTACCTAGCTGATATTTCTATCTTAAGAGAACTCAAATTAAGAACCAAGGCTATATCACAAGGGTATTAAGATTGTTCTCATTTTAACTTTGTCGGTGGGAGAGATTATATAATGCTGTTTTAAGGAGCAATTGAGAAAGCTCAAATTATTTATTATCAAAATCTGGCATTTTTTAAAATAAATCCGTGAGGATATATTCAGGCATTTGAAACTCTAGTTATATTATTTTTCTGTATTTTTTCCTACATGTGTAAATATGGCTTTTGAATTATCCCTATGGTTATTTACCCATTTTTAATTACAGGAATCTTTTTTTCCCCTTGAAATGAAAAATATTATGCTAGCCTAAGGTACTTTGTCCTTTGCTGATTGTAAAAGTAAACACTATTTCTGAGTCTCCTAACCTCAACCAGCTGTCATGCAAATGTAGCAGGTTAATAGTATACATTTGTCATCAAAGGTTTTTCTGAGATGAATACTGACCTTTGTTGATTACCAGTAATTATGAGAAGAATCTAACAAATGTGTGCAGTATTCCAGCTCTAACCAATTGGAAGCTATTTGTGGAGAATACACAAAAGCTGACAAAATCTTATTTATTTTTTTTCTGATACCCTTCTATATCTCAGGCATGTCCAGATCAGCAATGAGTCGGCAATTGACTTCTACAGGAAGTTTGGCTTTGAGATTATTGAGACAAAGAAGAACTACTATAAGAGGATAGAGCCCGCAGATGCTCATGTGTTGCAGAAAAACCTCAAAGTCCCTTCTGGCCAGAATGCAGATGTGCAAAAGACAGACAACTGAACAAATTAGAAATGAACTTTCTTGCACTTGCTTGTCGCCAAATAAAAGAGAGGCCCATTGATTTTTTTCCCCCCTCTTTCTTTTCCCCCTCCTTCCTTATTCTTGTTTGTCCTCCCTTCTTTCTTTTTCTTTCCTCTGAAAAAGGTTTAATACTTCCAAGGACTTTCAAAATTAATCATGTTTGGATTGTTTTTAGTTTTCTTATTTTTGTGAGGTGGTTTGATTGTAGAAAAGAGGAGGTATAGATATGTTTGGTTTCACAGTTAAGATATATATGGTCCCAAAAAATTGGGTGTCAGTGTCAATTTTTTTTTTATGTCCTGCTTTCACATTGAAGGGCAGAGTCTACAAAAATGTTGTATATATCAAAAGACAAAAAGAAATAGCAGCAATATCTTGTTCTCTAATTCAAAGACAAGTTTAGTGTGTTTGTGGTACTTTGGGTTTTTCAAGACTGTGGGATACTAATCCCTAGACATTGCCTTCACTCCACCTTTTGTCCTTCTGAGTGTTATCTCAGGAGTTGGACCATTGTTATCCTTGTAAGAAATACTAAGCTTATCTTGTTTTTTTTTAAGCAATTATTTCTTTATTCCTTGCTGAGGGTGGGTGGGACAGTTTGGGTAGATAGTGTTTTACTTTGGTCTCAGTATTTGAGTTAAACTGCTTTTTGCTAATGAATGGGCTGGTTGGTAGCAGGTTTATTTTTCCTGCTGTTGATTGTTCTTAGTGGCATTAACTTTTAGAGTGTGGCTGGTGAGATTAATTTTTTTTAATATCCCAGCTAGAGATATGGCCTTTAACTGACCTAAAGAGGTTTGTTGTGATTTACTTTTTCCCCCCTGTCCTTTTTCATCAGTAAACTCACAATAGTTAGTCTAACCTTAAAAATGGGAGTTGATGTCCTTATAGGTCAGTACCCCTAAATAAACCTGAAGCAGGTATTGTCTCTTGGACATACTAGAAAACACCTAAAAGGAAGCTTAGAAGAACTCGTGGCACAATAAATGCATTTAATGTCAGCTAATGCAGACTGTTAAAAGTGTGGCCACTGAGCATTTGATTATATAGGAAAATATATCTAGACAGTATTTTTGAGAATAACATAGCTGTGCTATTGCTTATCTGTTGGAGAACATCCCAGATTTGCTTATTTTCTGTGCCTATGATACTGAGTTTAAGGATTTGGGGGAGGGGAAATTGTTCAACATTTTGCTTCTATTGTTGGAAAAGTAGAAGTTCAGAAGTGTTAATAATGTAAATGTCACTGTGACCTCCTCTACTGACAGGACTGGTTTATGCCAGATCATTTTCTGGCACATAGGGAGTGGCTTGGACGGGTTGGTAACTTTTTGTAAGATAGGAGACATCTGAAATTTTCATGTTTTCTTCTATAGTCCCATATCCAATATTTAAAATTTTCTAGATTGCCAATACCAGTGGCCCATGAAATGTTCTCATTAGACTTTAAAACAATGCAGAGGGCTTGGATTTTCTTGTCATTTGACTTTAAAAGGAAATTTGATTCATAATATTTATCCTCATGTAAATTGTGGTAATAGAAGTCTCATCTCTCCAAATATGTTAAATGACAAAATTATTTCACACAATGTTTATGCACATTTTATAATCCTAAGTTCTATTTTGAGAATGTGAAAGTACAAAGTACAGTAGATTTCAGCAGTCTTGAGTGCCAAGAGTAATACAGGAAAAGGAAGATAGTTGAATGAGTTTATAGAATTTGAATCTTAAGGTAGTAAAAATGTAGAAGGACCATGCTGGTTTCTTGGGTATCAGTTTCTTAAGCAGTCCAAATATAAGCTTAGAAGAGAAAGTTTAGTATTAAGCACCTTTACCTTCATGGATAAGCTTCAGCTTGCTCTTGCCAAGAGAAGAGTGCTTGAGTTACACAGAAGGCATACTTAGTTTGAAGAATTCAGCCTTTTTGTAAACTTCCAGATATCAAAATAGATTTTGATATATAAATGAGTTTTCTGAGATGACACTGCCTCTATTTCTATAACCATTTCACCTGGACTATCTAATCAGTCCTATGAATGTATCCCTAAATGTGGTTATTGAAAACTGAATAGCTGCCTCATGACAATTAAGTACATTATTTAAGGAGGGGAAAAAAGTTAAATTTTGAATTGAGTATGTTGTAGGCTCCATATTGTTACAGTTTCTTTTTCCACATTAGACAATGACTTTATGTCTAAATTGTGTATGTTTGAAAAAGTTAGTTGTCCTACATCAAACTTGTTTGGAAAGGATTAATTGTCCTACATCAAACTTGTATTAAGTAATTCCATCCATTTAAGGAAGAGGAGGATGTAAGAAGCAGTAGAAGCTGGGCACTAGTTCATATGCCTGTGAGTCAGTAGAGACTCAAGTAATGTCCCTTGTTGAGTTGGTTATTTTGGAACATAAAAATTGTTGAGGTAAAACAATTCTATTAACTGGAAGATCAGAGGATATATCGATCATATTTTTTAGGACAGATGGTTTTTACTATGGGGTAAATAGGTAAAAAAAGTCCTTATGGTAATTGCATTTAGGTCCTAAAGAAAAGAATCTGCAGAGAAATCTATGCAATATATAATTTGTCCAAATTAGTTTCTATTTGGGGAAAGAAGTTCTAAAATATCCCAAAGCAGTTTACTCATCAATTGAAAGTCCTCCAAAAATAGAACTATTGGGAAACCGTGGTTTGTGGGGTGGAAAAGAAAAGCTCCCTCAGTTTTTTGGAGGGAATAACTTTAAAAATACTTAAATGGCTAAGTTTACTTGGTGCAGTTAAAAATTAAACTTGTTGATTTTAACATTGCTGTTACATCTGAAATAAACTTATGTGATGTTCTAGTAGTAATCTATGATGTCTGGTAAATGTCAAAGAATACCCTGCACTGTGTTGAATCCTGAGATCAACAGTTATATGTAGTAATTGCAGTTATATGTAGTAATTGTTTACTTTGGTCATACTGTTTTATTTACTTTAACATTTCTTTAAGATCTAATGTAAAACATTGAAATAGGCCAAATGCAATCAAGGCCTCCTCATTCAGACTTTTTGGAACTTGCTAGGAATACTGCTAAGTATCTACAGTTCTGTCCCAGTGAGAAAAAGTAAGATCTAAAGAGGAGTCTTAACTGCTGGGAAGTTTTAAATGTAATTGTTAAAAACAACTGACACTGTAAGCTGTGATCCAGTTAGTGTGCATTGAGTACAGGTAATGTATTTTCAGAGTTTTTTTCTTTTTGTTAGCAGTGAAGGAGTTTAGTAGTTGAGTAAGTTGGGAATGGCTTAAGTTTTTTCTGATTATCAAAGAAACAAGAATTTAAAATTTTATTAACAAAGTTAATTCAGTATCTTGGAAGTGTTGTAATTAGAATTTTGCTTATTCAGGGAACAACAGGTGATCTTTGCCCAGTGTGTCTCAGTTATCAGTATGTAGCACATCCCAAAATTTAGCAGCTTAACCACACATGTGTATGGTCACCCGCAGTTTCTGAATCTGGAATCCAGGAGCATCTTAGCTGAATGGTTCTGGCTTGAGGTATCATCAGGTTGCAGTGAAACTCAGCCAGTGCCACATCATTGAAGGCTTGACTAAGGCTGGAGAAGCAATACTTAAAATGACTCCCTCCAATGGAGGGACTCCGTTTTTTACTATTTGGGTGTCTGTACAAGGCTACCTGGGTTACAAGTGGTGTCTAGCTTCCCTGAAAGCAAGTGATACAAGAGAGTAGCAACCATATTCTTGTATGACCTATGTCCAGAAGCAACACCATTTATTTCTGCCATATTCTGTTGGCAACCCAGACCAACCACTTTACCATCCTGCTACAGTATGGAAAGGCAATACACAAGGATATGATTTGCAGGAGGTGGAGATCAATGTGGACCTCCTACAACATCATACTTGGAGAAAATGTTGGGTTTTATTGTCATGCAAGGCAAAGTAGTTGGAAAGCTTCTGTTACTCTCTGAAGGGTTTAGTTTCCTAAATGAGGGTTAGAAAACAATTTACCATTCAGAGTGTAAAAGAACAGAAAGTGAGCTTAAAAAGTTCTGTTCTATTGGTTGAGTTTGGCTAGGTGGAGGCATACAGTAGTCTATCTCCCAGGTTGTGCTTTTCTAGCTGGATGTTTTGAACATTCCTGAGTGGAGTACAGCAGTAGTAAGGAGTGGTGAGCCTCTAATAAGAATATTGAGAGAATAAATCATGGCCGAGGGTCCTGAATTGGATTTCCCCTATTATAAGCCTATACTGTAGGAATTTAGTCCTAGTTTATGATACAACCAAGTAACAGACACGGGGGAAAAAGGACTTGAGTCAGATTTTACAACCAAGTAACAGACATGGGGGAAAAAGGACTTGAGTCAGATTTTTAAGTCCAGTTACCTTGATAGAACGTTGAGGGGAGTGAAGTCAAATAATCAGTTACTGGGACAAATTCTCAACTTTTCCAGTTTTCTAAAACACTTGATTTCTTAGGTAAGAAAATGTTTTATCTAGAATCAAAGTCTACTCAGAAATAGTTGAGAGCATAAAGTTATTACGAAGCAGTCACTACTTAACAACATAGAATTTACTTTAAAAAAATTATTATCTTTACACTCAACGTGGGGCTCAAACTTAAAACCCCCTGAGATCAAGAGTTGCATGCCCTACCAAGTAAGCCAGACTGGCACCTTCAGCATAGAATTTTAAATCTTGAAGAATTAATGGCCTGTTGTATATTAATTTATGGTGAAAGCTTAAATCCACCATTTCAGAAGCTATCAGGAGGGAATATTTTGCAGTTTGTGAACTCTGATATTCCTGATTTGCCACAGAGTTCTCTATATAAAGATTTGAACAATCTTTTGGCTCCTATTTGTCATTCGCAATCTCCTACACTAAAGTATATTGAAACTGTTAGATTCCACACACAGGTGAAATTTGTATATATAACAATAAAATCTGGTAGGGTGAGGGCTGTATTACAGCACCCTCAAAGCAGTTTCACAACTCTTTGTTTTTACCATGTTCCTGTGTGAGAAAGTTACCTGCCTTTTGCTGATATAAAAGTTATAAATTGTTCCTGAAAATTAATATTAAGCACCTATTCTAAGCTTCTAGGAATATGTGAGTAAGCTAGGCAGATTAGAGGGCCTCTTTAAAAGGAAGTAAAAGTCTAATTATTTAGAATTCATGTCTTAAGTAAAGGCTTACCTCTACTAAAATAATGAGCAGAGCCTCCAAGGATGTTGACTTCAACTTTGGAAGGAACTTGGTGGAGACAAATATTCCCTACATTAACTTGCTTTCTCATAACACTGGTTTGAGTAAAAACAATATCTAATTCCCATAGAAGGACTGGGACTAGAGTTATGAGAGGGAGTGGGAAAGGAATATGCAATAAGCCATCAAATTTACTTTGTAGAGGTTCCACTTGTCCCCCTGGACTCAGGCTATCCCAGTCTAAACTTCCTTGAGGAAGCTACAATTTAGAAACTGGACTAGCTCAAAACTGGCATGTTTAAAAAACAAAAACAAAACAACAACAACAAAAAAAAACTGGCATCTTAGCCAGAGATGTCAGGCAAATTAAGAATGACCTTCCACACAATTTGACCTTTTGCATCAGAATCCAAAGCATAAACTTCTGCATCCATAGGTCTCCATCATTTTGGTTTCTGATCTATTTTTTTAAAAGATTTTATTTGTGACAGCATGAGCAAGGTGAGCAGACTCCCTACTAGCGGGAGCCTGATACCCCAATACCCTGGGGCTTGATCCTGGGGCTCCAGGATCATGACCTGAGCCAAAGGCAGATGCTTAACCAGTCGAGCCACCCAGGTGCCCCTGGTTTCTGATTTTTAACATTTCTTCCGCTGATGATTGATGTTACGAATGACCACCTACTGGGGACTTTATTCATTTATTTGACATATAAGCAGATCTATGTGACCTTTGTTTACATTTTGTGCAAGATTTTGCATAACCTTATTTACGTGGTTGTGGTTAAAATACTGTTAACTCCTGCAGTTGTAACTACCACAACTATGCAGTACTTACTGGCTTCCCCTTTTATCGCCAAACCCTATCTGCCTACAAAGAATTGTCTAGGATCTTCCCTCTAAATCAAAATTCATCTAATATGTAACCTGGGGCAAATTTAGGGCACGGTTCCTAGATTATTGTCACCCTTTAAAGTTTAAAAAATAAAGTGCTTCCTAAAACATAGGGCTAAATTACACTGCCTTACATGACATTTGGTCAAGGAGTGTACCCACAATGGGTCAGGCTCTAACAATAGAGCAGTGAAAATAACGGGCATGACACCCTACCCTCATAATCTTTAATAGTCTGGTATAGTGAACAAACATTTGAGATGCCATGGGGTAGTATGTCGGAGTGGGAGGTATAATATATTTTACAGAATTTGGGGGAAAACATTTAAGACAATTTAACTTTGGTTCTCAATACAAAATGACGTTAATATTTTTTACATCTAAGTAAAAAGATAATCACTGTAAATGCCATAAAGCTTTGGAGTTGCAAAAGCCAAGATATCTTAGCAGTATTTTGATACAGAACCAAGTAAATTTAATAAAAGCTAGACACAAGAAGCTCCTGGGTGGTACAGTTGGTTAAGCCCCTGACTCTTGATTGCAGCTTGGGTCATGATCTCAGGATTGTGATGTCTTGCCCCACGTTGGACTCCACACCCAGTGGGCAGTCTGCTCAAGCCCCTCCCCACTGCTCTCTCTCAAAAATTAAAGCTAGACAAATATCAGGAGCATCTGTCAGCACTCACCAGCTAGAAAATGGAAAACTATCACAAAGGAAAAGGAGTAAATTAGTAAAAACAAGTTATACAAGACATGAAGTTCCTTTGGAACTTAATGAGGGAATTGATGGAAGAGAAAGTAATGGTATATACCACATTCATGGGTGTAAAAAGTATAAAGTGCGTCTAAAAATGTCTGCAGAACAGTGAAGTCCAACAATATTCTGGCAGGTGTATCCCTCGGGGAAATTACAGAAATCACAAAGTTTTTAAAAATACGGTCAGATTTAACAATTACACATGTCTGTAGTAAAAGACTGGAAAATATATTAAATCAACTCTAAGGAGCTCATATTTAAGAAAAACATTGAGATCTTAGTAATTTACCAAGCAGACTATCAAAAAGGAAATATAATTAACAATGGGAAAGGGAATTCTAATAAATAGGCAGTTTATTAAAAACCACGGCTTTATTTTTGCCTGATGTTGAGAATTTGAAAACATTTGTGTCCTGCCAGGCCTAACCCTACTTCCTTGCACTGGATTCATTCATTGCTTTAACATGTATTTAAAGTTTACCATGTATCAGGCACTGATCAGTGCTCCATACCAAGTTACCTTACTTAATTCACACAGCAGTCTCTGGTGATAGGAACTTTAGCTTCATTTAATAGCTTCAGAAACAAGCTTAGAGTAACTCTCAAGGTCACAACTAGTTAAGGGGATGAGCTGGGATTAGTGTACAAGTTTTATGACTCCAAAGCCCAACCCCTAACCACTCACTACTTCATTTTTTTTTTATTTTTTTTTTAATTTATTTATGATAGTCACAGAGAGAGAGAGGCAGAGACACAGGCAGAGGGAGAAGCAGGCCCCATGCACCGGGAGCCTGACGTGGGATTCGATCCCGGGTCTCCAGGATCGCGCCCCGGGCCAAAGGCAGGCGCCAAACCGCTGCGCCACCCAGGGATCCCTCACTCACTACTTCAGATTTGGAGAAATACATCTTAATGGTATGACCAAATTAAGGAAAGCCACTTGTATAATAATGTTCACAATGAATAATGGGAAGCAGCCAGAATGCTGAGTAATAAGATTAAAATACAGTATGTCAGTATTACCTAGCTTTTGAAAATAATATGATCAAAAGTGAAAGAAGGCAAGATATAAAATTGCACACAACAAAGAATAGATGGGACAAATAACAAACCAAGATGAAACTTTAAATCCAATCACAATCATGGCATTGAATGTAGATAACCTAAATGCTGATTAAAAGGCAAAGATTCTTCATACTGCATATTAAAAAACAACAAAATGCTCCCTATAAGAAATCCACTTTAAACATAAGTGAGGGGTTTCCGGTGGCGTCGGTTGTGTCTGACTTTTGGTTTCAGCTCAGGTAGTGATTCTCAGGTTCCTGAGCTTGAGCCCCACCTTAGGCTACATGCTCAGCACTGAGTGGAGTCTGCTTGAGGTTCTCTCTATCCCTTTGCCAACCCCCCCCCACACACACACACACTCTCACTCTCAAATAAATATCTTTAGATATTTTTTAAGACCTTTTTTTTTTTTAAGAGGGTGTATGCGTCTATGTGCAATGGTGGCAGGGGTAGGGGGATGGGGGAGCCGTAGGGAGGAAGGAGCAGAGGGTGAGGGAGAGAGAGATTCTTAAGCTGCTCCATCCTATGCCTGGACTCAGTCTCAGGATCATGACCTGACCTGAAATCCGAATTGGACGCCTAATCCATTGAGCCACCCAGACCCCCCCAGCAGGTTCACTTTTAAAGACAAAAGAGTGGAAAAGATATTCCATGCAAACACTAATGAAAGCTGGGTTGGCTAAATTAATACCAAGGTAGATTCTGGAACAAAATTGATTTCCAGGGATATATATGATAAAATAATCAATTGGTCAGGAGAATATAATCTTTAATGTGTATAAAACCTAGTAACAGGGCAGCCCGGTGGCGCAGCGGTTTAGCGCTGCCTGCAGCCCAGGGCGTGATTTGGAGACCCTGGATCGAGTCTCACATCGGGCTCTCTGCATGGAGCCTGCTTCTCCCTCTGTGTCTCTGCCTCTCTTTCTCTGCATCTCTATGAATAAATAAATAAAACCTTTAAAAAAAAAAAAAACCTAGTAACAGCTTCAAAATACATGAAGCAAAAACTGACAGGTGAAATAGACAAATCCACAATTATATAGAGATTCCAAACTGCTGGTAAATTATAAGACAGGTAGAAAATAAGTAAAATTTAGAAGAATTGAATAACATTTTTAACCAATGAATTAACATGTATGAAATATTTCACCCATCAACATCAGAGTAGACATTCTTTTCAAGTGCACAAAGATGGTTCTCCAAAATGGACCGTATCTTGGGCCATAAAATAAGTCACAGTCCCTTTAAGAGAATTAACACCATGCAAACCATCCTCTTTAACCACACCAGACTAAATCAATAGCTAAATTGTCAAGAGTGAACCTATCTGGAAAATCTCCCAAATACTTGGAAATTAAACAACATGCCTCTAAATAAGTCTTAAGAAATTGCAAGAGAAATTAGATTTCGAACAGAAGGAAAGTGAAAACAATATATAAAAACTATGAGATGAAACTAAAGAATTGCCTAAGGGATTGTTTATAGTATTAAATGTATTATTAAATAATTTATTAATGTATTAAAACTCTTGAGGAAACTCAAGAATATAAGATTCCATCTTAAGAAACTAGAAAAAGAAGAGCCAGTTAAACCTAACATGAGCTGAAGGAAGGACATAATAAAAAAGTAGAAACCTGTAAAATTGAAAGCAAGAACAATATAAAAAAAAATAAGGGGCACCTGGGTGGCTCAGTTGGTAGAGTATGTGACCCTTGATCTCTGGGTCGTAAGTTTGAACCCCACATTGCACATAAAGTTTACTGTAAAATTTTTTTAGTTTTAATTTTTTTAATAAAGATTTTAAAATCTTTAAAAAATCAAAAGCAACTTATTTGAAAAAATAAAATTTATAAACCTTTCTTCTAGCCATATTGACCAAAACTGCTCCCCGAGACACACAGAAGACAGAAATTACCGACGTCAGTAATTTAAAGACAGGGCACATCACTAAAGAACTTACTGAGAAGATAATGGTAATAAAGGCATATTGCAAACAACTTTATTCAATAAATTCAACAGTTTAGATGACATGGACACATTTTTTTTTTTAAGATTTATTTATTTATTCATTCAGAGAGAGCGAGAGAGAGGCAGAGACACAGGCAGAGGGAGAAGCAGGCCCCACGCAGGAAGCCCGATGCGGGACTCGATCCCGGGTCTCCAGGATCACACCCCAGGCTGCTGGCGGCACCAAACCGCTCCGCCACCGGGGCTGCCCTGGACACATTTTTTGAAAGACGCAAATCGCTGAGGTCACTCAAGAAATAAAGTCTAGCAGTTATACAAAAAGTCAATTACCATATGACTTGGCAATTCCATTCCTACATATATACATAAAAGAAATGAAAACATGTCCACACAAAAAACTTGTACATGGATGTTTATAGCAGTATTATATAGTAGCCAAAGAGTAGAAGCAATCCAAATGGGCATTAACATGAATGAATAAATAAAATGTTCCGTGTCTATGCAATGGAATGTTACTCAGCCGCTGTGGATAAATTGCATGGTATGTGAGTTATAACCAATATACATATCAAATATTTTTTTAATTAGTAGCTATAAAAAATTGTAGTTAAAATCCTTCCCACAAAGAAAATTTCAGGCCCAGATGTCTTGTGAATTCTATCAAATATTTAGGGAAAAAAACAACACACTTTTCAAGAAAATGGTAGAGGAAAGAATATTGCCTAACTCATTTTATGAGAACAGCATTATACCAGTTATTGGTTATCAGTATACCATAACAAGAAAACTACAGACTAATATTCCTCAGGAAGACAGGAAAATCCTTTAAAAAAAAATTAGCAAATCAAATCCAGAAATTTATTAAAAAGTTTTATCCTGATCAAATAGAATTATTCCCAGGATTAAAAGGTTAATTTAACAATTGAAATTCAATTGGTATAATTCATCATATTGACAATTTTTTTTTAAAGATTTTATGTGTTTCTTCATGAGAGACCCAGAAAGAGAGAGAGGCAGAGACACAGGCAGAGGGAGAAGTAGGCTCCATGCAGGGAGCCCAACATGGGACTCCATCCCAGGATTCCAGGATCACGCCCTGGGCTGAAGGCAGCGCTAAACCGCTGAGCCACCCAGGCATCCCATATTGACAAGTTTAAAGAAAAAAATGTGATTATCTCAATAAGATATAGAAAAAAGTATTTGAAAAAATTCAACACTCATCCATGATAAAAAACTATAAAAAGTTTACAGCTACCATCATACTTAACCAAGTGAAAAACTGGATTTTATGCCTTTGGGAAGAAAGCAGGATGACTGTTCTAACTTTTCTACCATAAGGCAGTGGTAGCCCTAACCAGTCCAGTAAAACAAGAAAAAGAAATAATGAGCATGCAAATTAGATAGAAAGAAAGAAAATGGTCTTTATTTGCAGATGACTTAATGAAGTAGAAATGCTATAACTTTTTTTAAAAAGCTACTAGAACTCTGTATGTTGGCAAATTGAACACCAATAAAAAATAAATTTACTATTAAAAAATAAAATAAAATTTAAAAGCAAAAAAAAAAAAAGCTACTAGAACTAATAAGGGAGTGTAACAAGGCAACAGGATACAAACATCAATTGTATTTTCAGCTATAACAATTAGAAATTGAAATTTAGGGATCCCTGGGTGGCGCAGGGGTTTAGCGCCTGCCTTTGGCCCAGGGCGCGATCCTGGAGCCTCGGGATCGAATCCCACGTCGGCCTCCCGGTGCATGGAGCCTGCTTCTCCCTCTGCCTGTGTCTCTGCCTCTCTCTCTCTCTCACTGTGTGCCTATCATAAATAAAATAAAATTAAAATTAAAAAAATAAAAGAAATTGAAATTTAAAAGATAACATTTAAAAATTGAAAGAACATTTGCAGTAGCATAAAATATGAGATATTTAGGGATAAATTTAATAAAATATATGCAAAAGCTGGATATAGAAAGCTATAAAACACTTCTGAGAAAAATGTAAAAGATCCAAATAAATGGAGAGAGATAACGTTAATGAATCCAAAGACTCAATATTAAGTTGTAACTTCCCAAATTGAATTATACATCACCTCCATCAAAATTTTAGCAGGATTTTTTTTAACTTGACAAACTTGAGTCTATATGGAAATGCAAAGGACCTAGAACAGTTAAAGTAATTTTTAAAGGAACAAGAAAATTGGAGGACTTACACTATTTGACTTCAAGATTTATAAAGCTTCAGGGATTAAAATAATGTGATATGGGTATTAAGATTGACAAATAGATCACTGGAACAGAAGAGTCCAGGAATACAAGCATACGTACATGATCAATAGACTTTTGTCCAAGGTAGAAAGGCAACTCAAGAGCGGAACAATGGTCTATATAATTGGTGCTGGAAAAATTGAATTTCCCAATTCAAAAACATAAACTTTGATCCATACTTTCACAATATGCAATTAATTTAAAATGCACAATGGATCTAAATATAAAACATAAAGCCATAAAATTTGCAGAAAAAAATAGGAGAAAAGGGCAGCCCTGGTGGCGCAGAGGTTTAGCGCCGCCTTCGGCCCAGGGCCTAATCCTGGAGACCCCGGATCAAGTCCCACGTCGGGCTCCCTGCATGGAGCCTGCTTCTCCCTCTGCCTGTGTCTCTGCCTCTCTCTCTCTCTCTCTGTGTCTCTCATGAATAAATAAATAATCTTTAAAAAAATAGAAAAAATCTGTGTGACCTTGTATTAAAGATAACTTAGATATGACACCATAAGTATGACCTATAAAAGAAGTAATTGATATTTCGGACTTAAAATTAAGAATTACTATTTGAAAAATTGTGTTAGGAGAAAGAAAAGACAATCCATAAAGAATATGTATCTAGAATATATAAAGAACTCTTGAAACTCAATAAATAACAATAACAAAAAAACAATAAAAATAACCAAAGATTTGAACAGCAATTCACAAAAGATACACAAATGGCTAATAAGTACATGAAAATATTCTTAATATATTAATAATTAGGGAAATGCAAATTATATTCACAATGAAATACCACTACAAACCTATTAGAATGACTAAAATTTGAAAAGAATCACCATATTAAGTGTTGTCAAGGATATGGTACAATTCAAATTTCATTCTCTCCTGGTGGGAACATAAAATGATACAACTTTGGAAAACAGTTTGGCAGTCTTTATTTATTATTTTAAATTGAAGTATAGGTGATATACAATATTACAATAATTTCAGGTGAACAACATAGCGAATTGACATTTATATACATTAAGAAATGCTCACCACAATAAATGTAATACCATCTGTCACCACCATAAAGTTATTGCTATATTATTTCTATATTTTCTATGCTGTACTTTTTTTTTAAAGATTTTTAAAACTTATTCATGAGAGACACAGAAAGAGAGGCAGAGACATACGCAGAGGAAGAAGCAGGCTCCCTGCAGGAAGCCAGATGTGGGACCCAATCCCAGGACCCCAGGATCACAACCTAAGCCAAAGGCAGACACCCAACCACTGAGCCATCCAGGTACCCCCTTATGCTGTACTTTTCATCCTTTTGACTTCTTTCATCCTTTTGACTTAGATTTCAAGAGATGACCATTCGCTGGAAATTTGTACCTTTAAATCTCCCTCTATTTCTCCCATTCGCCCACTACCTCCTCTTTGGCAACCACCAGTTTGTTCTCTGTATTTTTGAGACTGTTTCTGGTTTTTGTTGTTGTTTGCTCATTTGATTTGTTTTTCAGGTTCCACATATGAGTGAAATCATATTTGTCTTTCTCTGATTTATTTTACTTAGCATAATACCCTCTAGGTCCACCATGTTGTTGCAAATAGCAAGATCTCATTTTTTTTTTTTTTTTTATAACTAGGTTTGGCAGTTTTTAAAAAAAGATACACTTACCTATGACTGAGCCATCCCACTGGCTATTTACCCAAGTATTAACCAAGGAAAATGCAAGGAAATGTCCCTAAAAAGATTTGTGCACAAATGTTCTAGCATCTTTATTTGCTTTTTGTTTTGTTTTTTAAGATTTTATTCATTTATTTTTGAGAGATAAGGGGGAGGGGAGCAGATTCCCTGCCCAGCAGGGAGCCTGGTGCAGGGAGCCTGATGCAGGGTTCTATCCAAGGACCCCGGGATCATGACCTGAGCTGAAGGCAGATGCTTAACTGACTGAGCCACCCACTCACCCCTAGCATCTTTATTTGTAATAGTTAAAAATTGCAAACAGCCCAACTGTTCTCCAATCTGAATATATATATAATGTATCCATACATTTGAATACAACTTAGCAACAAAACCTAAAAAATTATTGATACACACAACGAGGTAGATGAATCTCAAAAAAAGGTATGCTTAATGAAATAAAGAGTTTACATTGAATGATTCCATTTACATAAAATTCTAGAAAATGAAAATGAATTATAGCAAGACGCAGTTTAATGGTTGCCTGGAGAACAGGATGAGAGCAAGAGGAAGGAATTAATAAGGAGCATGAGGAAATTTGAGGACAGGATGGATATATTATTTTTGATTGTTGAGATGGCTTCAAAGGTGTATAACTATATGAAACTTAACCAGTTTGTACATTTTATTTATGTATTCATTTTTTTTTTTTTTAAATTTTATTTATTTATGATAGTCACATAGAGAGAGAGAGAGAGAGGCAGAGACACAGGCAGAGGGAGAAGCAGGCTCCATGCACCGGGAGCCCGACGTGGGACTCGATCCCGGGTCTCCAGGATCGCGCCCTGGGCCAAAGGCAGGCGCCAAACCGCTGCGCCACCCAGGGATCCCCTATGTATTCATTTTTAATGTGAGTCTACACATTCAACATGGGACTTGAACTCAGGACCCCAGATAGTCACATGCTTTGTGGACTAAGCCAGTGAGGGGCCCCATCTTGTACATTTTAAATATGTTCAATTTGTTTTTCGTCAGTCATACCTCAGTAAAGCTATTTTGTTTTTGATTTGAAAGTCACAGATGGGTGAAGATATTTGCACAACACATACCTGAGAAAGGACTTTCATCAAGAACATACAACTTTCACAACTTAACAAAGACAAGCATCCTGATTTTTTTCATAAAAAGATTTTAGTTATTCATCACAGACACAGAAAGAGGCAGAAACGTAGGCAGAGGGAGAAACAGGCTCCCTGTGGGGAGCTGGATCCCAGGACCCCAAGGTCACAACCTGAGCCAAAGGCAGCTCAACCGCTGAGCCACCCAGGTGCCCCAGGCCTCCTGATTTAAAAGTGGGCTGACGATGTGAACAGTACCAAAGATGCAACTGGCCAATAAACCGGCAAAAATATTCTTGACATCACTAGTTATTAGAGAAATGCAAATTAAAACGAGAGGAAACCATGTCATACCCGCTAGAACGGCTAGAATTAAAAAGACTGACAATATCCAGGGTCGGCGATGATGTGGACCCTCTGGAATCTGCATACGTAGCTGTTGAAAATGCGAAATTTTGCAACCACCCTGGAAAAACAATCGGGCAGTTTCCACGGGAAATACGGAAGTAGATGTCAGGAGATGATCACTGGCTTGCATCTCTTGCATGGACTTCAGAAACCTTCTGTAAAGAAGATGCCAGCTTGGAGCCTCTCTTGCCCAGGCTGCAGATCCGCGGCCCGGGCGCCAGGCGAGACCCCACGGGCCTGGCACCAGGGGGCGCGGGGCGCCCAGAGGACGCGCGCACCGCTCGGGGTCGCGCCCCAGCAGGCCCCGCCTCGGGTGCCGGGGAAGGACACACGCTGCACAGCCCCTGCTTTTGGGGACACGAAGCAGGTGGGTGGAGCAGGGCCGAGAGCAGCTCTTTGCAGCCCGAGCCGCAACCCCAGACCACGCCCTCCGGCTGGCTGTCAGCGCCCCCTTCCCTAGTCCTACATCCCCAGCAATAGAGAAAAGGAGCTGTTAGGAATTGAAATTGCGGATGCAAAAGCAAGGGGCTTGCAGGTCATGCAAACAGCCTTTCAGAGCCATGGAAGGGCCTTAAGCATGTGGGTGAAAACCAGAATCACCTGGACTGTGTGAAAAGTGGACTTGGCCTGGAGGCAAGGAGACCAGTTTCGCTTGACCACCGTGTTTTATCACTAGTATATGTTCGTCAAACACATAGCAGCGAGCCCGAAAATTGGGCTTGTGCAATTATTTGATGTCATCATCCTCTCATACCTAGTGCAGCAAACCAATGCTGAAAGCACAAAGCCAATAGAAAGATCTATGATTAGGACTTCAGCTTCAGTTATGAATGAGGATAAAATAAAAAAGCTGACATTTCAGATCTTTTCAAACAGAAATTCCTCTTATTTGGCACTTCTAAATTGTGCTAGAAAGGCGTTAACGTGTGTTGTTTTTAACAGTGATCCAAAGAAACCCTTAAGTTCTGTTATTCTTGAACCGTCAAAACTGTGTTATGTTACCTTAGGCTTGATAAATTGCAGTTGTTTAGAAAAATCACACACCCCCTAGACGTGATATTTATTAGCCAGAATAGTTTCTTAACATGAATACCTTCTATTCTGATCACAATGGAAATTACTTCCCAAAGCTGGACAAATCAATACTATATAATTTCATGGAGGTGCTATTAGCATTATTAACTACCAGGTTCTGAGCTGTAGGATCTTTTTCAGCTGCAGCTTTGATTTGGTTGTACTAAGTCCATCCAGAGACTAATTAGAACTACACAGGGCAGGACAGATGAAAATTTTAAAGCACCAAAGTGCAAAAGTTCCACAGTTTATAAGCAACGTTAAAGGCTTTCTGTTTCATCAAACCCTTTAAACCGCTGTGCCAACATTATGCAGCTACTGTTTGACTTTACACTTTTCTTCTCAGTTCAGGGTCAGCATCTTCTGCACACTTGGGCTCAAGTAATCCCCATTATGCCATGTTCTGGAAGTTACCTGGTCCTGCCCATGGACATCTCTAGTATCTGGGACCTTTTCCAAACCTGGTAGTGGAAGCGCTTGGAAATCCTCCACCACCACTAGGTGGAGGACACCTGTTCCAAGGGTGGGAGAGGCATGAGATACGAAGAGAAAGGAGGAAGAGGTTCCAGGGCTCCCAACCCATCCGGGAGGTAGGGGACCCTCAGCCTCAGGTCCCCTGCTGCTCTACACCTGTCAGCTCCAGGTCTCCAGGAGCGCCAGCTTGGGGCCCCAAACCCCGCCCCCCAATGCCACATACTGCAACCCCCCGCCCCCCAGGGGGGCCCCAGGACACTGCTGAGCACCGTCATCTGCAGCTCAGAGGAATCCGTGCTTTGTTGTAAGTGAAGGATGACAGGTTACCACGACCTAAAAAATTGGAGCACCGTCAGCTCGGCAGGGATCCTCCAGGGAAAGGGGCAATCGGGGACGTCTGCGTTCCCTTCTTTCTGCCCCGCTTCCCGCGACCGGGGCATCATCCTTCATTCCCCTCCCTGCCCCGTAAGCTCAGAGGAGCTCTCTAATCGTTCTTGAAAGCCTTGCACGCCCTCTTTCCCTTTCAGCTTTTCCAACTTTCCAAACTACCGAAGGACGCGCGACGAGCAGCGCGGAGAACAAGATACAAAGAAGTTTTTCTTGTTAAAACACCTCCTTTTTCCAGGTTCTCAGGGCGGCCCCTTTAAGGAACCAGGCCCACCTCCCTCCCAGGCACCTACTGGCTTCCTCTGCTGCCCATCACTCTACCTTTAAGAATATTTCCTGTTCCTTCAACCCAACTTGCGCACCTCCGTCCCCGCCGGCCCTCCCCATTGGGCCGCGCGCCCGCTTCTCCCTCCGTCTCCTCCCGCCCTCTAGCCTCGCGCAGAGGCGTCCGGGCTCTGATTGGCTGCCGCGGCAGCCTCCCCGGGGCCGGATTGGCGGGCCGGGCGGCAGGGGCGGGCGCGCGGCGCAGCCAGCGTAGGCTGTCCGCGTGCCGAGCGGCGGCCGCGGGAGGGGCGGGGAGGGGCGAGGGGCGAGGGGCGGGGGGAGGGGGGCTGGGAAAGTTGAGGCCGCGCTGCCGCCGGGTCTCCGGCCTTGAGGGCTCGGGCTCGCAGCGGCGGCGGTGGCCGCAGGAAGAGGCGGCGGGGGCGGGGGGAGAGGAGGGCCTGGGCCCGCGCTCCCCCAGCCCCAGAGGAGCAGGCGGCGGCCGCGGACGGAGAGGTTCGCCCCGGCGGCCGGACGCCCCTGCCGTCCCCGCCTGGGACCATGACCCGGGCGGGGGGCGCCGCCGCCGCCGCTGCCGCCGCCGCCGCCGCCGCCGCCGAGGCCGAGACCGCGCAGCCCGCGGGTGAGTGACTGCGGGAGGGGGGCGGCTGACAGCCGGGGCGGGGGCCGGGGGCGGGGGCCGGGGCTGCGGGGGCGGCTCCGGGGGGCGGCCCCGGCTCCGCTCCACCCACCCCCACCCCCCGGAGCCGGAGACCCGAGCGCGGAGCCCGGCGGGGCGCGAGCGTGGGCTGCGGCTGCAGTGCCCTCCGCGACCTCCGGCGGCCCGCGCCCCCTGCTGCCCGGCCCGGCCCGGCCCGGCGGGGGGGACTCGCGCGGCCGCCCGGCCCCCAGCGGCGCGCGGGGCGAGCGCGGCTCCTGGCGGCCCGGGCGCGCGGGGCTCCGGCCGGAGGGCCTCCGTCACCCCCGTCTCCTTGCCTTGCTCCCCGAGCTTCCTCGGACCCCGCTGGTCGGACGCACGCGACCCCAGAGTCCGAGAGTCAGGCTTGCGTCTCCTCTGTGCGAGCCTTTCCTGTCCTCTGGTAGGATGGGTGCAAGCGGGTGGCCAACCCTCGGAACCCGGCTCCAGGTTTCTTGGCTCTTTTTCATGTCTCACATTTTGATGGTTGGGTTTTCCCTCTGCCCACCCCCCACCCCCCTCCCCGCCCCGTGGCTACGTTGGGAGATGGTCCTTGGAGTTTGCGGACTTTGTCAGGAAATACGAGGCTGCGCGAACCTGCGTGTGTGCCACGGGCTTCCAACTTCTGTTCTCACACCATTTTTACCTTTAAGTAGATATAGTGAGTGACCTAACACCCTCCCCAAAAATAAGACAGTTGTGGCTAACTTAAATTTCGCATAAAGAAGACAGTTGCTTACCTATGAGCAGAGTACAGATTTCTCGAATACACACTTTGTGAGGGACATGGACCCTGAGGCATATTTCATGCCTTTGCTTTTTTCCTTTAAAAACAAGTGACCAAACAAACCAACCTGCTTTTTAAAGGATCAACAGGCTGTCATACTCTCTAATCACCTTTTTTTTTTTTTTTTAAGATTTTTAATTTATTCGTGAGAGATACAGAGGGGGAGAGAGAGAGAGCGAGGCAGAGACACAGGCACAGGGAGAAGCAGGCCCCATGCAGGGAGCCCGATGTGGGACTCGATCCCTGGGACTCCATCCCTGGGACTTGATCCCTGGGACTCGATCCTGAGCCTGACGTGGGACTCGATCCCTGGGACTTGATCCCTGAGACTCGATCCTGAGCCTGACGTGGGACTCGATCCCTGGGACTCATCCTGAGCCCGACGTGGGACTCGATCCCTGGGACTCGATCCCTGGGACTCGATCCTGAGCCGGACGTGGGACTCGATCCCTGGGACTCGATCCTGAGCCCGACGTGGGACTCGATCCTTGGGACTCGATCCTGAGCCCGACGTGGGACTCGATCCCTGGGACTCGATCCTGAGCCGGACGTGGGACTCGATCCCTGGGACTCGATCCCTGGGACTCGATCCTGAGCCCGACGTGGGACTCGATCCCTGGGACTCGATCCTGAGCGCGACGTGGGACTCGATCCCTGGGACTCGATCCTGAGCCTGACGTGGGACTCGATCCCAGGTCTCCAGGATCAGGCCCTGGGCCCAAGGCGGCGCTAATCCGCTGAGCCACCCCGGCTGCCCCCTCTCTTATCATCTTAATGTGTTTGTTTGTTTTTCCCACAAACACTTGTTTAACGTAGCACAGAGTTGTTGTATGGGATACATTTGTTTCCCTTCATTTGTGAAGTATTCTGACCATATTTGTTACAAAATAAGCAAAATACTTTGTAGTCCTTGCACATCTGAAACCAGGACTAGTATAATGTCTCTAGGTACTGCAAGAATGACTACTTAAATCTCACATTTTGCTCTTCATATGTCTCTTGTATATGTAGGTATTACATCCTCTCTATATTTAGGAGAGAACATTTGTAAAAATCCATCCATGGATGTAGCCTAGAACATTCCTTAATATGAAAGCATTTCACTGCAGGGATGTAAGGGCAGCATGGGATGGAAATGTTTTCTAAGTTAGTTGTCTGTAGGACATCATGGAAATAAAACTCTTAAGTTTCACACCGTGCAGTCAATGAACCAGTCATGTAAGAGAAATTGATGGGTTGTTTTCTGATTTTCGGAGATTAGCATTGTCAACAAGGGAAAAGAAACACTAAGAAAACAGAATGTTTAACTCAGGTTGGAAGATAAGCTTCAGTAGGTAATCAGCTCAGAATTGTTACTTATAAACAGGAACTGAGATCAAGTGTAGACTTAACCATATCTGTCATGCCTTATACTTCTCTATCCTCAAGCCCAGTGGTTCTGAATCTGGACTATCGAGTAGAATCCCCTTGTATGCTTTTACATTTTAACATCCTTGCCGCTCCCCTCAAAGATTCTCTTGCTTTTGATACGGGGTAAGCCCTTGCCGGAGGTACAATTTTTAAAGATTTCCAGGTGTTTCTGTTTAGCAGTCATGGTTGAGAACTACTGAGCCTAGAAGTGTCCAAGCTGCTAGGCTTGTGTTCTAGGCTCTGTTAAAATCAGGCCCTCACTCATGCGTCCACTTTTTACCCAATGCCTTCCAAACCTTTGGACCTTCTCATGGTCCCACAACTATGTGGTTCAGATCTCTGCTTTTCTTAATGACATTGATCTTTGCAACCCTAGTTTCAGGTTTGATTCTATCTCAGATGTTTCTGTTGTAGCTTTCTCCCACCTTGACTTGCATTGAATTCATGTATGGATGTCAGTGTCTTCCATATCTTTTCCTGATTTCTTCAGAAATTGATTATTTTCTCCTCTGTGGCCCCATAACATCTTGTACTTATTTCTGGGTTAATGCTAATCACGTTGCCATAAATATGTGTTTCTCCACTCTTTCCACCAGACTGCTGCCTCGAGCCTCCATGTTGAGCAACTCTACTTTGTATTTTTTCTTTAAAGTAGGTTCCACACCCATTACATTGTATTTTTAAATACCAGTGCCACATAGCAAAGCTAGAACCCCCAACATAGGAACTGTGTTCTCTTCGTCTTTGTAATTTTATTTATTTTTAAAAGATTTTATTTTTGAGCAATCTCTACAGCCAGTGTGGGGTTTGAACTTCCAACCCTGAGATCAAGAGTCGCATGCTCTATGACTGAGCCAGCCAGGTGCCCCCATCTTTGTAATTTTAGGACCTAAGGTAACACTTGTCATTAGTAGGGACTTAGTAAATGTTTGTTGAATGAATAAATGACTGTCATTGTTATATGGCTGTATAGAGACAGCCCTATACATCTTTACGTAGGTTAATTTGACATTGAGTGATTTGCTATTAAATATTCTTATGTCTCATACTTACATTAGGAACTCGTTAGTGGAATTTAAGTAATTACAGTTGTGGCAGATCCCTTAAACTTGTAATCTTCCTTCCAATATGTGTGGGGATATACAGTCTTTTACCCTGAGCTCTAGAGGTTGACTCTTGTTGTCCATAAAATATTTGTGGAACTCTCACTAAGAGAAAGGCTTTTAACTGTCCAATTGGATAGTTTTTCTTTTTCTCATTAAAGTTTCCATATGAGTACAATTGTACTACTTCAGAAGGCCAGATCTTTTAATTAGATCAGTAGAGCATAAGTTACTCCTATTAATGTGCTAATACTGTGTTTTAAATTCAGTTCATCAAGTATTTATTGAGTGCTTACCATGTGCCTAATACTCATAGGTGCTAAAGAGAATACAGAAATAGTAAACACGGAGAACTCAGCTCTTAAGAAGTTTTTAGACTTATAGAAAGGATTGGAGAATACCATATCAAATAATTAAGGGACTGAACACAGTATTCATTAGATGCTAATTTAAACATAAGTACCCCAAATCTAATTTTCTATCCACTATGGAAAATTAAGAAAGACCAGATATTCTTCCAATAGACATTTATTACTCCCATATATTGAGTAATAATTGTTGAGGATACAAATCTAAAAGATGTGGTTTCTACCATTTAGAAGCCTAACAGGCTAGTGGGAAAAACCAGTAAGCATGTAGATTATATTTCATGTTAAGACTTTGTGGAATATTATGTCAGGATGTTTGGGACTAATCTCTAGGGATCAGAGAAAGTTTCAAAAAGGATAATTAGGAGTTTTCAGTTGGAAGGTTGATCCGAACATTCCACACAAACTAACAGGTACAAAGGCTGGAAATGAGAGGGAGCATTTCTTAATTAAGGTGCTGAAAATAGATGGGTATCAGTGGAAAGTGCTATGTTAGAGAGTATGGACTTTGGAGTCAGACAAACTTTTATTCCCAATTGCTTTGAGCCCTTATAGGTCTTGCCTGTGTGGGGTAGCAGTAGTCTACTGGTTACTTCACTGCTAGTGTTAGTACAAAGAGGCACCCCAGGATTCTTCCAGTTTCCATCTGTGCGCCTGTACTTTCCCTTTTAACTATTGCCTGGCTCTGTGTGGAGCCCCAGATAACCTTACCTCGCAATTAGTGAAGCTGTTACTGGGTCTCTGGTTGAAAGCTTTCTCACCTTAGCTATTATAATTTCTTACAGCAGGAGTCACGGTGAAAGGAGACAGGGAGAAGAAAGTTGAGGTGTAACCATTAGAGGAACCACTTCCACCTCCACTATAATTTCTCTTAGGTTATGAGCAATAGAAATTGCCTTTGGCTAACTGAAGCAGAAAATTTATGGGTAGATTTATGGATAGATATTGGGTATGCTCACAGAAGTGAGGAAAAGCAGAATAAGCAACCCTTGGAACGGCCTAGGGACAGCAGCTTCTAAGATTATATGGGCCTATGGGGCTAACTCAGCTCTAGCCACCTTCCTGCCTTGTATGGTCTTATTGGTCATCCCTGGGCCAACCCCAGAGATAAGCTCATGTTTGATGGTCCTGTCAGATCTCAGAAATCAGGCAGAGAGGTTCTCCAAAGGAAAACTTAGGTATTGTTGTCATAAAGCCAAAAACAACAGATATTTCCTATAGAGTTCATCGGATTTTGATAATGTGGAGATCTTTTGCAAGCAGTTTAATAAATAAAAGCCAGGTAATGGTGAGCAGAAGAGTGGATGGTGAGGAAGAAGGGACATTGAGTATGAATTACTTGTTCAAGAAGCCTGATGGGTGGGAGGGAGAAATAATGGGAACACATAGAAGGTGTTGCAAGGTCAGAGAAATTTTTTTTTGCCTTTTAAATGAAGAAAAAAAAATGGAATAAGAATGTATTTTAATGGAAAAGCACTAACAGAGAAGAAGTTAATAATATGAGAGAGAAGAGATATTACGTAACAAGATTACTAAGAAGTGAGAATGATAGAATCCAGAACAAAGGTAGTGGGTTTAGTGTTAGCTGGAAATATTAGGGAAAGTTTTAGAGAGGAGGATGGACTTGCACTGGGCCTCAAAGGGTTAATAGCATTTGAAAAAGCTAAGCAAAGTGGAAAGGTCATTTCAGTGGGCAAATAGCAAGATTTAGCAAAAAAAATGAACAGCTGATAAGGAGCACAGGGAAGAACCTGTCTGGAGGGCAGAGGAGGGAAGGGTAGATGGCATGATTAGCTTGATAGCCCTGCTCCTGTGTGTGTGTGTGTGTGTGTGTGTTGTATTAAGTGTAAGTGGATGAGTGAGACTGGCCAGTGAAGAAGGTGGTGTTAGGTAGAGTCATGAAAGCTAGGACCCAAGAGTTTGGATTTGAAACAGTAGATGGTAGAAAATAGTACTGTGGATTCCGGAGCACGGGAGGTACATGTTGAGTACCATGAATTGGAAATATTACCAAGACATTGAAATATGAAACCATGGAAGAATAGGTGAAAGACTGGGAGCTAAAAAGACTTGGGGACGCCTGGGTGGCTCAGTGGTTGAGCATCTGCCTTTGGCTCAGGGCCTGATCCCGGGGTCCTGGGATTGAGTCCCACTGAGGATCCCCTCAGGGAGCCTGCTTTTCCCTCTGCCTATCTCTCTCTCTCTCTGTCTCATGAATAAAAAAAAAAAAAAAAAGAGCCAGACATGTATAAAACAGGGCCTAATCTGAGATGGTAGGAAAAAACAGGAGGAGATGAGCATTGTGAAAAGAATTGAAAGGATTTGGTGAGAAAGTTTGTAGATTATTTTTGGGTTTAGAGCCAGGTTAAAGTTTTGGTGTCATTGACAAAATGGAGAAATTGGAAGAAAGTCTCTTAAGAGGCAAAGCAATTCAACATGTTGCAAAAACCTGTTAATTGGTATTGAAATGAAATGTTCTGAAGAGAAGTTGCCTAACCAAAGGTTTGGAGCAAGATCTGTGTTGTAAGTTGGCTTTATTATAAAAAAGTAATGCCTTTTACACAGAAACTGTTTGAAACTATGTAGAGAGAAAGCAAATAGAAAAGCAAACAGTATGGAGCCTTGGAAGTCAAAGTGAGAGACAGGGATTCGTGTTAGAGAAAGATGATGCATAATTGGGGACAAGGAAGGGAACGTAGGAGAGAAAATGTGGGGAAAAAACAGCAGCAGCCTCCAGTCCTGCAGAGAGGAGGGGAAGGCAGAGAAAGACCTCTGATGTGAACAACAGTAGTCCTCGTCTCTAAGAAAGCAGTTTTGGTTGGTGGAAACAATCAAAAGACTCTGCCCGGGGTTTAGGAAGGATTGGCCAATGAAGGAAAGATGAGAAGCTTCAGAGGATAGAAAAGACAGTGAATTCTTATTTAATAAGCTCCATAGTTTGGAAGCAAAAGAGAAATGGCTAAGAAGAAATGAAGTGCTAAAGAGAAAGGAATCAAGTATAGAGTCCCACCATAAACGGAAGAGTTAGCTTTAGGATGTTCTGGTGGGCTGAAGGGACAGATGCACGGGCAGAGGTCTCTTATGGTATATGTAGGATACAGTTAAGGAACTCACACTAGGTGACTCCGTCTTCCCAGTGAATTAGGGGGGAAATGGAAAAAGGCAACTATTGTGTAGTGAGCTCTTGCTGTGTACCAAACACTTTGCTTGATCTATTAAATGTATTAACATGTAAACTCACAACAGTCCTCCCAGATGGTGGTGATAGTCTCTCAGTTTTAAATGTGAGGATGCCAAGACTTTAAGGAATACTTATTTTTTTATGGAGGAACTTAAAACAATTATTATTATTTTTAACTAATCTCTACACCCATCATGGGGCTTGAACCTACAACTCTGAGATCAAGAGTTACACACTCCGTGGACTGAGCCAGCCAGGCACCCCAAGGAATACTTACTTTATTTTTTCTTAAGACTTTATTTATTTATTTGAGAGAGTGAGCACATGAGAGAGAGAGAGAGAGCACACATGAGTGGGGGGAGGGGCAGAGGCAGAGGGAGAAGCAGGCTCCCCACTGAGCATGGAGCCCAACATGAGGCTGGATTCCAATCCTGAGATCATGACTTGAGCCAAAGGCAGACACTTAACCAACTGAGCCACCCAGGGGCCCCAGGAATACTTACTTTAAAATCAAATAGCTAGTGAATGTCAGCTTTAAGATTTGATTCTAGGTCTGATATCAAAGGCTATTCCCATTCACCTATACCATTCATTCATTAATATGAGGTAGCAAGTATATATGGGGGTATTATAGTGATTAGAGTGACTTTGCCTCAGAATTACTTTCGGGGCCTTAAAAAATTCCTGCACCCTGCCTCAGTCTTTCACTCCTTCACCAACATACTTACTGATTACCTATTATATTAGCATTCTCCAGAGAAACAGAACCAATAAGATACATATCACAAGATGAGCCCAGAGCATCATATAGTGCAAAAAAGTAAGGAAGCACTAAAAAAAAATGAGGGTGAGAGAGAGGTGAGGGTATGTGAAAAGGATATAGGAGCCAGCCTGAAAGAGTCCCCAATGACCAGAGCTTGAACAATTTTAACAACAAAATAACTGTAGCATTCTATTTTGACACAAAGGATAAAATATTTCCTTGACTCCATACTGATATAAATAAATGATTGAATAAATAAATTGGGGGAGAAGAGAAATCTCCTTTGCAGAATAATTGTAAAAAATATATTTAGATACTCCCTTCTCCAAGAGGTGGGTATTAGTTCCCTTCTTGTTGAATGTGGGCTAGACTTAGTACCTGCTTCCAAAGAATAGAGTATGGAAAAAGAAGAATAGTAATGTAGCAGTAATTACTCGAGTCTTGTTAACAGGAAATTTCAGGAGGAAAGTTGGTGTGGGAGACTACATCTTTTATAACTTAAATCCTTTAATGTGATCTAAGTCGTTTAATTTAGGGTGTTTTATTTATATAATGAAGAAATCTAAGGCACCTGGGTTGTGTGGTTGGTTGAGAGACCGACTCTTGGTTTCCGCTCAGGTCATGATCTCAGGGTCATGAGATTGAGCTGTGCATTGGGCTCTGCACTCAGCAGAGTCCACTTGAGACTCTTTCTCCTTCTGTCCCACCCCTTAAAATAAATAATCTTTAAAAAAATCTAGTTAAGTAACAAAAAGAATTAAAAATAGGAAAATAAGAACACATCATTATTAGTGTTCAAAAGCTGGGAAGAGTGTCATCTAAAGATCAAAAACATTGAGGAATTTATGAAAAATGCAGTGCATATGGGATCAGGTTGATGGCAAAACCATACGGTGTGGAGAGATCTGCAACCCAATATGGACATAAAGGGGAAACAGTAGGAAAGTGAGTTTTCCCACTGCAATTCTGGAAAAATCCCAAAGCTCATAGACTGTGGAAAGTAGGAGAGGGTAGAGGTTGACTGTCTTAGTCTGTTCAGGCTGCTCTAACAAAGTATAGACTGGTTGACTTGTAAACAAAAGGCATTTATTTCTCACAGTTTTGGAGGCTGGAAGTCCAAATCATGGTGCCAGCATGGTTGGATTCTGGTGAAGGCCTTCTAGATTGCAGACTACCTACTTCATGCTGTATACCCTTACATGGAACAGGCAAGCTTTCCGGGCCTTGTTTCATAAGGGCACTAATCCCATTCACGAGGACTTTACTCTCACGACCTCAACATTTCCCAAAGGCCCTGCCTCCTAATACCATCACCTTGGCGGTTAGGATTTCAACATATGAATTTTGGGGAGACACAAACTTTCAGACCATAGCAATGGTCAAAGGTAATTAATTAGTAGACTTCAGAACAACCATAGCAGGGCAATTAGAATACCTAATTACAGCGCTTACTCACAGGGCTAAGCTACTAGCACATATTTGTATGAATTGAGGGTATCTCCATCATGGACTTTAGGGGCAGAGAGAGAATCAGGGTTATACTTTAGAGAACTTCCAGTTTTCACTGTGAATGTGGTGCTCCTTTCTTCAGAAGGCACTCATCTAGTTGTTTACCTCATCCATCAATGTGTGATAATTTTGATAGCCAGAACTCTTATTTTTTTTTTTTAAGATTTTGTCTATTTATTTGACAGAGAGAGCTTGCACACAAGCGGAGCGAATGCCAGGCACAGGGAGAGGGAGAAGCAGGCTCCCCTCAGAATAGGGGGCCCAATGCAGGATTCCATCCCAGGATGGTGGCCTGAGCCAAAGGCAGATACTTAACTGACTGAGGTACCCATATGCTCACCCAGAACTCTTTTTTTTTTTTTTAATATTTTATTTATTTATTCATGAGAGACACAGAGAGAGAGGCAGAGACACAGGCAGAGGGAGAAACAGGCTCCATACAGGGAGCCCAACGTGGGACTCAATTCCCGGTCTCTAGGATCAGGCCCTGGGCTGAAGGCGGCGCCAAACCGCTGAGCCACCCGGGCTGCCCATCAGCCAGAACTCTTAAACTCAGCATGGACATTCATGGCAGAGAAGACTAATTTTTACATGTATTAAAGTACTGATTCTTAGTAGTAGATACACATTAAAATCAAATAGGGAGCTTTCTTTAAAAAGATGATTTCTATAGTGCCTGCAGAATTGAGAACCACTTTGTTAGGGAAACCAGCTTCATCTGCCAATTCAGTTAACTGACTCTCACTAAATATTTTTTTTTTAATTTTTATTTATTTATGATAGTCACACACAGAGAGAGAGAGAGAGGCAGAGACACAGGCAGAGGGAGAAGCAGGCTCCATGCACCGGGAGCCCGACGTGGGATTCGATCCGAGGTATCCAGGATCGCGCCCTGGGCCAAAGGCAGGCGCCAAACCGCTGCGCCACCCAGGGATCCCCCTCTCACTAAATATTTAAGGAAAACCACTCTTTCATCAAGAAAGAGTGACATCAAGCTGAACAGAAGGAGGAATTGACCTTTGAGAAAACAAATTGAATATAATAGACAAAAGATAACATTTTTGTCCTAAAATATCCTAAAAAATTCGAGAGCATGTAATCTCCATAAAATAGCAATGAGTGCTATGAAAAAGAAATGAGAACAAGAAAGTTTTTGGAAATTGGAAACATGTTTTCTGAAATAAAAACTTTGGTAGCGGGCTGAATAGCAGCATAGTTATAGTAGATGACTAATGAACTACATAATGAAACCAAGGAGTTCTTCTAAAATATGGTACAAGAAGACAAAGAAGAAAATTATGAGCTATTGGACTTGGAAAATAATTCTAGAACTAACGACTCTAGAGCTAAAATTCTACACAATTGTAGTAAGTGTCTGGCATGGGAGATGGGCAGTGGACAGTTGGTGGGTAACATAGAGTATGTTAAAACTTTTAGTGGGAGGGGAGGAGATCATACTGTTTTAATAGGAAGAAAGTATATTTAAATTTTAATATTAAGATACTTTATCATAAGCAGTTCCTTTTCTCTCAGCTTTATCCTCTCAGCTTTGCTTTTCTTTGTGTACACTTTCATCCTTAAACTGGCGTCTTTCTTTTGCAAGATGTCTGTATTTGAAATTATATGTTTTCTCTTTAAATTGGAAAGGGAAAGAGCATAGCTACCCACACCATCAAAGAAAAGTCCTGAAGTTTGTTATGTTTGGACCAATTTGAGACCAGTCACTGTGCCCAGAAAAAAAAAATCACTTGCCAAGGCCTGCCAGCCACTACCACTGAAGCACAAGGGCTGATTTAGAGGTACTTACGTAAGTGAAAATGGGGGGATTTCATGAAGTGGAGAGGAGAAAATACCAAATAAATGTCCACTGTAGTATGTTTCTCAAAATTGTTAGGGAGATTCATAAATCAAGCAGATAAAGTAGGAAAACAGGTATTGAGGAAAATAAAGTATGAGGCAAGGAAAAGTAAAAAAATGGTGGTGGGGAGAGAACAGAATATGACCATCAGGGACAATATTTACAATAAATATGACTGGAATAAATTCTCTCTTTTTTTTCCTTCTTTTTTCAAAAAGGCTCTTAGATGGTATAGAACCAAATCTCCAGGTGACTTCAGACAAATATAAAACAAAATAACGCAGGAAGTTTTAAAAAGAAATATGCATGCTCTGGGGGCGAATGTTGAGTAGAAGAAAATGCACAGTAATTTTTTTTTTTTTTTTTTTTATTCATGAGGACACAGAGAGGCAGAGACATGGGCAGAGGGAGAAGCAGGCTCCATGCAGGGAGCCCGATGCGGGACTCGATCCTGAGAGTCCAGGATCACACCATGAGCCAAAGGCAGGCACTAAACCGCTGAGCCACCCAGGGATCTCCATGCACAGTAATTTGTTATCAAAATTTATTCCAAAGAGCAAACATTGACTTTTAAAAATATTTAATATAACTTTTTACCTAAGGAGATAATAATACACACTCTTCTCAAATACTCATGTAACACTTAACAAAAATACATCACGTAAGAGGACGGTAAAGAAACTCTCAAATTCTAAAAATTAGATACTTTTTGAAAAAAGTTTATTTAGGTAACCTCCACACCCAAATGTGGGGCTTGAATTCATTACCCTGAGATCAAGAACCGCATGCTCTACTGACTGACCAGCCAGGCACCCCTAAAAATTAGGTACTATTTATTGCCAATCATAATACAAGGGAACAGTTCACATACACACATATAAATTAACAAAGGTGGAGCCAAAAAAAGAAATACAACTACTTGGAAAACTTTATTTCAACTCAGGTTGAAGAGGATGTGAAAGTTGAAATTACAAGGAAGAAAAAGTCAAGATAATAAAAAGCAAATCACAGAAAAAAGTATAAAGGATTCATGACATGTGAAAGGGTATTCAGTCTCACTAGTCATCAAGGAGATGCAAGTTAAACAATAATAAGATATCTTGTTGCCCTTTGGACTGAGAAGAGCTCAAAATATGTTGATTGCAGTCTTTTTTTCAGGATAGTCTTTAGTAGCAAAAATAATAAAAGAGGAAAAGGGAAAAAATGAGTAATTGGTCAATGGAGAACAGCTAAATAAAGTATGGCTCTGTGCTACATAACACTATGTACATATTAGAAAGAATAAGGTAAATTCATATTTACTTACCTAGAAAGATGTTTATATTTCTAACTAAAAATAAAGCATGTTTCAGAGTGACATATATGGAATGATTTCATTTTTATAAAAAGTTTATGTGCATGTGATAATATCAAGAAAATTGGTATCAAATTGATTCCCAACTAGGAGAGTAAAACGGAATAGATGGTGGTGGGGACTTTAATTTCTTCCCCACAAAAAACGGATGTAGTTTTTTGTTTTTCAATATAGTATTTTTTAAAATAATTTAAAATTTAGCTGAAACTACATACTATTTAGAAATTAATGACTATTCGGCGATTGACAAAATTGTACCTTGAGTAAATATTATAGTCTTAAATACATTTGTTAGAAAGACTGAAAAGTTAATTCATACTGTAGAAGAGAAAATGCATACATGTGGCAGAGGATTAAAATTCTATATAAGGATATACAGTAGGTTTTTCTCATGCCCTTTCCCCATTCCCCTTTTCAAAGGTGATCCTTCCAGAGAAATTCTGTGCATTTGTAACATATACATATATATTCTCCCCATCCCAGAGGATAGGTATTATGTATGTTTATAGCTTTTTAAATAAAAATATATACATATAAATATATATGTATATGGGTGTGTGTGTATATATATGTATATTTATATATACTATATGTAAAATACAGTTTGCTAGGGCTGACATAAAATACCACAGACTGGGCAGCTTAAACAAGAAATATTTTCTTGTAGCTCTGGAGGCTAGAAGTCCAAGATCAAGGTGTAAGTAGGTTTGATTTCTTCTGAGGCCTCTCCTCTTGTAGATGGGTGCCTTCTTGGAGTGTGTCTTCACTGGGTCATTCCCATGTCTGTGTGGTCTGTGTTTTAATCTTCTTTTTTTCTTTTTAAAAAGATTTTATTTATTTGAGAGAAAGCGTGAGCAAGAGAGAAAGCACAGGAGTAGGGACAAGGAGAGGGAGGGAGGAGCAGACTCCCCACTGAGCAGGGAGCCCGACTTGGGGCTCCATCCCAGGACCCTGAGATCATGACCTGGGCTGAAGACGGAAGCTCAACTGACTGAGCCACGAATGCACCCCTTAATCTCCTTTTCTTATAAGGACACTAGTCATACTAAATTAGGGTCCACTCTAATGACCCATTTTAATTTAATTACCTCTAATGACCCTATCTCCAGATACAGTCACATTCCAGGGTACTAGGGTTTAGGACTTAAACATGAATTTAGGGGAGACACAATACAGCCCATTTTATAATTATACATATATACATATATTTTATTTATATTACACATATGTACAGACATACATATATATTTAGAGTGAATATTTAGACATTATGATTCAATCCAATTTATTTAAAGATTTTATTTATTTATTTATGAGAGAGAGAGAGAAGCAGAGACTCGGGCAGAGGAAGAAGCAGGCTCCATGCAGGGAGCCTGACATGGGACTTGATCTTGGGTCTCTAGAGGACCACACCCTGGGCTGAAGGCAGTGCTAAACCGCCGAGCCACCCGGGCTGCCCAATTCAATCTATTTTAGATTGAACCATCTGACATGTAGTTTCTAGAGGGAGAAAAGGTCAAATGTGGGCAATTTCAGATGATTCAAAATAATACTGTGACATATTTAATCATTCTTTTAAAAAAGATTTTATGTATTTATTAGAGAGTGCGGGGGGAGGTGGGGAGGAGCAGAGGGAGAGAATCTCAAGCTGACTCTGCTGAGTGCAGACCCAGCCCAGGGGCTCAATCACATGACCCTGAGATCATGAACTGAACCAAAACCAAGAGTTGACGCTCAACCAACTAAGCCACCTAGGCACCCCTCTTTATTTATTTAGCAGTGAGGAGGGGCAGAGGGCGAGAGAGATTGACTCCCAAGCAGACTCCCAGCTGAGCGTGGAGCCTGATACAGGGCTTGATCTCACAACCCCAAGGTCATGATCTGAGCCAAAACCAAGGGTCAGCTGCCTAACTGCCACCTGAGTGCCCCCAATCATTCTCCTCCTAAAAACAAAAAAGTTCTTTTGATGAACTTTTGGGGTGTTTCCTTGTCCTTTGCTACTTGAAACAATTTTATAAAGAATGTCCTTGGGGTGCCTGGGTGGCTCAGTGGTTGATTGTTTGCCTTTGGCTCAGGGGGTGATCCTGGGATCCTGGGCTCCCACAGGAAGCCTGCTTCTCTTGCTGCCTCTCTCTGTCTCTCATGATAAATAAATTTTAAAATCTTAAAAAATATATCCTTGAATAATGTCCCTTTGCACATACATGAATATGACTTATATAGTAAGTTTCTAAACATTGTTGCATCAGAGAGGTACATGTTTCTGCATCAGAGAGGTAACAGATATGGGTCCACAGTATGTCAGGAGGAGTTGATCCAGGTACTCTGCCACAGGCCTTCCATCAGCGGCAGGGTGACCTCAGCAGAAAGAGACTGGAGCCTTAAGGACAGAAGCAGATGCTGGGGGTTGGGGAGAGAATGTAAGCGATAGTATTGGGAGAGGCATTACCCACATCAAAGGAACCATATTGAAATATTCTTAATGGATTGTGACTAAAAATGACTACGGGACTTTTATTGTATAATTGTGATCAGTAAAGTCATGGGATCCACCCTAAATTTTACCCAAGGAGCAGGATCACCCCATAGAGATTTATATTGGCAATGGAAGGTATTTTGTAGTTATTGCATTTTATGTGTCCTGCTCTTTCAGTGTTACAGTTACTAATATGTCCTGTATATATGTAATTGTTTGGACTTAATAGGTAAATGTCTGGAATTAAACCACCAGACTGTTAAAAGCAGAGGGGTGTTCATACTTCATATACTTTGTGCTTTTAAAAATTTTTACAAAGAGCAAGGATTACTTTTACAACTGAATTTTTAAAAGATTATTTATTTTAGGAAGAAGTTGGGGAGGGAGAGATAATCTCAAGCAGACTCCCCTGCTGAGTGCAGAGCCTGATGTGGGGCTCGATCCCACAACCCCTATATTATCACCTGAGCCAAAGTCCAGAGTTGAACACTCAACTGACTGAGCCACCCAGCACCCCGAGTTTTTAAAACTTAATGCATGAAATCTAGATATAATTTCTTAGCCAGGAGTGTTTGTAGTTTGTATGGATAAGAGCAAGAAAAGGATCTAACAAATTCCAAACTGTTTACAGTGGGTATTCCTGGAAAGCATGATTGTAGAGCAGAATAACTTTTCCATTTAACTTTATAGATTTCTGTACTCTTTGAAATTTATTTATTTATTTATTTTTATTTTAAAGATTTATTTAATCATGGGAGACACAGAGAGAGAGATCTCGGCAGAGACACAGGCAGAGGGAGAAGCAGGCTCCATGCAAGGAGCCTGATGTGGGACTTGATTCTGGGCCTCCAGGATCACACCCTGGGCCGAAGGCGGTGCTAAACTGATGAGCCACCCTGGCTGCCCTGAAAATAATTTTTAAATAAATTGGTTGCTTGTATAGTTTGTAAATAAACATTTAAAACCTTTGGCTTATTTCTTTTTCTTTGAGGGACAGTTTGATTCAACTTCACAGAGAAAGCTCCAGGGGCAGGACTTTGTTCATTTCCTTTTCTTTTATATGTTGTAGTATCTCTGGGTTGGCATTTGGGAACCACCCTGACTAATTAAGCACCAAGCATGGATGGTGATACGAGTGACAGGAAGGAGCCAACAGATAATGTTAGAGGATGTAAGATGTCTGTAATGGCAGAAGAAATGAGGACTTCTGATAGCAGTTACACAAAGCAGAAGACAACATAGCACACTCATAAATTTATAAGTCCTCAACTACCCACCATGATGGAAAGCAGCTGCTGAAACCAAACAGAAAGGAAGGATTCTTTGGGCTCTAAAAAGCACCCTGTGCTGTCTCTGAACTATATAACACAGATGTGCCAGATTTCATGATATAGTGAGTTGAACAGGTAGACCAGGTAATAAGACATTCTAGGTAGAGGGTTCTTAACTTAAAATATGCTGAAGGTGGTAAATGCAAATAATAACTCATACAGCACAATATGGAAAGCAAAGATGCCTAAAGCATTAAATAAGAAATTAGAGCATATGTGTCCATAATGTCAAACATAAAAACTATAATCACGATTTTGTATATTTAATGACAGAAATGCTCACCTCAAGTAAAGTGTAGAATGCAAAATTGCTTATGGTCTAACATTTGTAAAAAATCAGTCTTATGCAGGAAAAAAATCCATAAGAAATATATAAGAACATCAGCAATAATTCTTGTGAATTCTGGTCAAGTGATGTGATTGAGAGTAGTTTCATTTTTTTCTTTATGTCTGGCTTTGTTTTCTAGGTATATGTTCTTTTTATTATAAGGAAAGTGTTAAAAACTGTTAAATAAGCAGTTATAGAGTATAAAATTATATTTATTTCAATTACATTAGGGATATAAATGGCTGTGATTCAGACCAGAGATTTAAGCTTAGTTATGTTATCATTTCCATGGATCATGCTTTAGTTCAGTGGGTTAAGTCATTTTGATTGGAGAGAGCTAAGGATTTGCTAGAGATCTCAGATAAAGAAATAGAACACATTTAAAAACTGCCTATGTAGGCATTCCATAAAGCATTATAAATAATTGTAAATACTTAAGAATACATTAAGCAACAATAAAATGGAATTAAGTATAGCAGTTAAAAAGATTTCCCACAAACTATGGACAAATTATGTTTAAGCAATGTGCCAAAAAATGTTTTCAACTAAGACCTTTTAATTCTAATTTGAAAACTTGATGCTAAGAGTTAGATTTTTCTTCATTGTATCAAAGACAGAATTTAATCTTTACCACTAATTTGGTTCTTGGTGGAAAGAAAACACAATTTGCCCCTGAACAATTAGACCTACTTTAAAATGCTAGTACTTATTTTTGGTAGCTTCACATTTCCTCTGTAGTAGGAAAATTGGGGATGATTGGTAATGAGATAGAATTTTATACTGAAAAAAATTAGATGTATAAATAGATTTTTTTAATTAAAAAATTTAAATCTTCATAAATTCTGGGTTTTTTAAATTTAGGAAACGGAGACATGGAACTGTACAATGAGAAGGGGGCTGTCTTCAGTGGGGGATGGGAGCAGTTAAAAGTCCTGTCAGGAGAAAAATCACCCTGAATCCACTGATTCCTGCTATTCCATGCCATGAAAATAGATTGAAACTGGTCCTATGAATAGCGAATCCAGGCTGTAAGAATCTCAGATTCAGTAGTTTACACTCTGGGTGTTTCAGAGCTTCACATAATAAACTGATGAAAAAGATGAACGAGAATTTCAAATTACCCAAAGAGATTTGCATCAAACAGTTTCTTTTCCTTTTTAAACAGAATGATTGAGATACAATTCACATACCATAAAGTTTAAAGTGAAATTCATTGGTTTTTAGTATATTTGCAGAGTTGTGAAACCATCACCATAATCTAATTTTAAAACATCTCATCATCGCCAAAAGAACAAACACTCTCCCTATACTCCCAGACCCCCTTAGCAGACATTCCTCATCTTCCTCAGCTCCTGGCAAACACTAATTTACTTTCAATCTCTATAAATTTTCATGTTCTAGAATTTAAAGTAGATGGGATCATACAATATGCAGTTTTCTGTGGTTGGCTTCCTTCACATTGCATGAGGTTTTCAAAGTTCATCCATGCTGTAGAATGTATCAGTACTTCTTTCCTTTTTATTGCTGAGTTATATTCTGTTGTGTGAATATATCACAATGATAAAGTTCATATGCATTTGGATTTTCTCTTTTTCGAGATGACGAATATTCCTGCATGAATCTTCATGTACAAGTTTTTGTATGTGAACAATTGTTTTCAGTTATCTTGATAATATCTAGGAGTAGAAATGCTTGGTCATATGGTAACTATGTGTAACATTTTGAGGAACTGCCAAATTGTTCCATAGTGGCAATATATGAGAGCTCCAATTTCTCTACATTTTCACCAATACTTGTTATGGATTGTCATTTTTATTTTAGCCATCCTAGCATATGTGAGGTCATATCTCACATGTTTGTTTTTTGTTTTTTAAGATTTTATTTATTTATTTGAGAAAGAGAGCATGAGCAGGGCAGAGTGGAGGGAGTGCAGAGGGAGAGGGAAAAGCAGACTCCCCACTGAGCAGGGAACCCCATGCTAGGTTGGGCTCCACCCCAGGACCCTGAGATCATGACCTAAGCCAAAGGCAGATGCTTAACTGACTGAGCCACCCAGGTGCACAATACGTGATTTTTATTTATATTTTCCTAATGGCTAATGTTACTGAACATCTTTTCATGTGTTTATTGGCCGTTTTTATATTTTCCTTGGAGAAACATCTATTCAGATTTTGTGCCCATTTTTAAATTGGGTTGCCTTTTTTTCTTTAAGATTTTTTTTTTAAGATTTTATTTATTTATTTATTTATTTATTTATTTATTTATTTATTTATTTATTTATTTATTTATTTATTATAGACATAGAGAGAGAGAGAGAGAGGCAGAGACATAGGCAGAGGGAGAAGCAGGCTCCATGCACCGGGAGCCCGACGTGGGACTCGATCCCGGGTCTCCAGGATCGCGCCCCGGGCCAAAGGCAGGCGCTAAACCCCTGCGCCACCCAGGGATCCCTAAGATTTTATTTATTTGAGAAAGTGAGCAAGTGAGAGAACATGAACAGGGGACAGAGCTGGGCGAGAAGCAGGCTCCCCACTGAGTAGGGAGCCTGATGCAGGACTCAATCCTAGGACTCCAGGATCATGACCTGAGCCGAATGCAGACACCCAACGAATGGAGCCATCCAGGCGCCCCAAATTGGGTTGTGGGTTTTTTTTTGGGGGGGGGTTGTCTTTTAATTATTGACTTGTAAGAGTTCTTTACATAGCCTATATACAGTTTCCTTATTAGAGACATGATTTGTCAATATTTTCTCCCATTCTATGGATTATTTTTTTCACTTTCTTGATGGTGTCCTCTGAGCATGAAAAATCTTTAATTTTGAAATCTAATATATTTATATTTTTCTTGTGTCGTCGTGCTTTTGGTTTCATATCTAAGTTTTAAAGTGTTAGCTATTATGTTGAGCCATGATATGATTCTTTCTTTCTTTCTTTTTTTTTTTGATATGATTCTTTCCAAGTTAATTTTTGTATGTGTTATAAGATAGGGATCTAAATTTATTCCCTTGCATGCGAATATCTCATTGCCCCAGCATCATTTGTTGAAAACGTTATTTGTTCCCCCATTGAATGGTTTTGGCACCTTTATTGAAAACTACTTCGCCACAAATATAAAGGTTTATTTCTGGGCTCTTAATTCGATTCCATCGATCTGTGTGTCTTTCTTTATGCCAGTACCACACTATCTTGGTTACTGTAGATTTGTAGTAGTTTTTAAAATTGTGAACTCTCTTTTTTCTTTTCAGTCTTTCTAAATAGTGCCTGACAGTAGAATTCTACTTCAAAAATTTAACACCTGTCTAAAGCAGATTATTTGAATATTTTGTTTTATGAGAAAACTATAAATCAAGTTGCTTTTTATTTGCATATGGCCTCTGATTGAGGTTTTATTTTCTGTGAGCAGGGGCCTTATGAGAAAATAAGTTTTCTGGGCTAGATATTACCACTATATTGTTCAGGACAATAAGATATAAATTGAAACAGAAGGAATATAATAGTTGAAGACATGGTTTTGCTAAAATGTACCATACTGTGTTTTCTTTTCTTTTCTTTTCTTTTCTTTTCTTTTCTTTTCTTTTCTTTTCTTTTCTTTTCTTTTTTTCTTTTTTTCTTTCTTTTCTTTCCTTTTTTTTTTTTTTTTTTTTTTTTGCTGCATGGGGTAGAGGAGGTAGAGAAGCACTATGAAAATAGTTAAGGACTTAGTAGAGTCAGATAGTATTAAATTAGAATCCTGCCTCACCATTTAGCTGTGTGATGTGGACAAATTACTAAATTATTTCAATGCCCCTTACCTTATAAATTGAGATGAGGTTGTGTGTATAAAATAGTTATAACATTATTTGTCTCAAAATAATTTTTAAAGTGTTTATGAACAGAGCATTGATTAAATCTGGAGATGTCAAACATTTTATATTTGTAGCACAATTTTTTGCTTTCCCTTTTTTCTCTTTTTTTTCCCTTTGTTTTTTATCTATATTTTTTATTAAGGTATAATTCATGTGTCACAAAACTCACTCTTTTAAAGCATATAATTCAGTGCTTTTGAGCACATTGACAAAGTTCTGCAGTCATCTCCACAATCCAGTTCAAGAGCATCATCCCTAAAAGAAACTCCTACCCATTAGCCATCACCCTTTGTTCCCTCTCCCCACTCCTGACAACCACAAATCTACTTTCTGTCTCTATGGATTTGCTTCTGGGCATTTCATATAAATGGAATTATACAGTATGTGACCTTTTGCGTCAGGCTTCTTTCACTTAACATAATGTTTTCATGTGTTACCCAGGCTGTAGCATGTATCTGTACTTTATATCTTTGTATCGCTGCATAATATTCTCTTGTGTGGACATAGCACATTTTACATATCCATTCGTTATTCAATGGGCATTGGGCTTGTTTCAGTTCACTTGCTATTATGAGTATTGCTGCAACAAACATCTGTGTACAAGTTTTTGTGTGAAGTTTTTTTCAGTTCTTTTGGGTATATACCTAGGTAGCATCGCTGGATCATAGAGTGATTCTATGTTTTACCTATTTGAGGAACTGCCAAACTGTTTTCCAAAATGATATCATTTTACATTCCCACCAGCAATCTGTGAGGTAAAAGTACACTTTTGAATATAAACATGTATTTTTGCCAGTTTTATTAAGGTATCATTGACAAATATTGTATATATTTAAGGTATACAGTGAGAAAACATCTGATATCTATTTATACATTATGAAATGATTACCACAGCTAAGCTAATTAATATCCATGCACTACTGGGTATTTACCCCAAAGATATAGGTGTTGTGAAATGATGGGACACCTGCACCCCAATGTTTATAGCAGCAATGATCACAATAGCCAAATTGTGGAAGGAGCCATGATGTTCTTCAACAGATGAATGTATAAAGAAGATGTGATATATATATATATATATATATATATATATATATATATATACACACACACACACACACACACACACACAGACACAATGGAATATTCCTCAGCCATCAGAAAGGATGAATACCTACCATTTACATCCACAGAACTGGAGGGTATTATGCTAAGTGAAATAAGTTAGTTGGAGAAAGACAGTTACCGTATGGTTTCACTCATATGTGGAATATAATAGTGAAAGGGACCATAAGGGAAGGGGGGAAAACTGGGGAAGAATTACAGAGGAAGACAAACCATGAGAGACTCCTAACTCTGGGAATCAAACAAACGTTTGCAGAAGGGGAGGGGGGTGTGGGGAGTACCGTAATTGTGTGACAGACTTTAAGGAGGGCACATGATGAGATGAGCACTGCGTGTTATACTATATGTTGGCAAATTGATAAAAACAAAAAATAATTATAGTTTAAAAAACAAAAAAAATCAATAAATAAAATAATTATAGATTCAAAGTTACAAAAATGTTATGTACTATTGAATCCATGCACTAGTGATGTTCTTTCCCCTAGTAGTGACATATATCAAAACTAGGAAGTTGACATTTGTTAACCAACTTTTAAATTTATCTTCTTTTAAATGATTTTTAAAATTCCCTGTGCTGCCCAATATGGTAACCGCTAGCTACATGTAACTATTTAATTTAAATTACTTAAAATTACATAAAATTAAAAGTTAATTCCATGGTCTCACTAGCCACATTTCAAGCATTTAATAATACCCACATGTGATCAACGGCGACCATATGGACAGCACAGATACAGAATATTTCCACTTCACAAAGTTCTTTTGGAAAGCCCTGATCTAGACTGTGTTCTTCCTGAGGGAAGACTTGCCTTTTTCATCTTTATAATTCCTACACAGTGTGGGCATTCAATCCATACCTATGATTGAGTCTAGTCCTCTCCTCTGTTTTACATGTTAAGAAATTTGGGCCCTAAGTAGTAATAAATAAAATAATACCTAGCTTTTGAGTAGCAAATCTAGAGAGCTCATTTCCCTAATTCCAGGTTCACTGTTGTTCTCATGTGGATTCATTGGTTTGTGAGCTTATTGATTTGTATCAGTTTTAGAGGAACAGTATTAAAATAATGCACTTCTCAAACTTTATAGTGCAAAAAAATCAACTAGGAAGCTAGTTAGAACATCATATTTCTGGACTTGTCCTTCCTAAGATTCCAATTCATTAGGTCTGGGGTGGGGCATAGGAATCTATATTTTATTTTATTTTTTGGAATCTATATTTTAAACATATGCTTAGTACTGTGTGGTAGTAGCATAAGGAAGCTCAGAAAAGATACAAAAGAACAGAGAGCCTAGAAATGGAACTGCAGTAATAATACACATTTGATTTTTAATAAAGTAACCATTGAGGAAAGGAAATCCTTTCAACAAATGGTGTTGGGACAACTAATCCTATGGAAAAAAAATGAATTTTAACCCCTACCTCCTGCCTTATATAATATGGATCATTGATCTAAATATGACAATATCATAAACCCTGTAGAAGCAATCATAGGAGAATATCTTGGGGATGAGTAAAGGTTTCTTAGGCACAAAAGGAATCATCATAATTAAAAATTGGTATAAGTTTTACTTCATCAAGAACTTTTGCTTACCAAAAGACACAATTAAGAAAATGCATAGGTATACCACATAATGGGAGAAAATATTTGCAAATTATATTTCAGACAAAGGACAAATATCCAGAAGATATAAGTGACTCAGTATATATATGAAGATTTTCTATAAGTCAATAATAAGAGGATAAACAGTCCAATTTAAAAAACTGGCAAAAAGATATGAGCATACAAAATAAGACCTACAAATGGTCTTGATATGCACATTAAAAAAGTATTCAATATTAGCAGTCATGTAGGAAATGAAAATTGAACTATAATGAGATTCTACTATATACCGACCAGAATGGTTGAAATGAATAGGCAGGCAGACACAACCCAGTGTTGGAAGGATTTGGAGGAACCTGAACTCTTAATTTTGGATGGGAGTGCAAAATGGTAGTGTCACTCTGGGGAAAGTGTGACAAACCTTCTTATAGAAGTCTTTTTGAGGGGACACCTGGGTGGCTCAGTTGGTTAAGCATCTATCTTCAGCTCAAGTCATGATCTCGGCTCAGGGTCCTGGGATCAAGCCTTGCATCAGGCTCTCCACTCCGGGGCGAGCGAGTCTGCTTCTCCATCTCCTTCTAAGATCTCTCTTGCTCTCACTCTCTCTCAAATAAATAAAATCTGCAGAAGTCTTTTTTGTGGAGATACTTTTTTTCTCTTGGGTAGATCCTTAGGAGTAGAACTGTAGGGTATATAATAAGCATTTCCATTCCTAGATATTTACTCAACAGAAAGAAAGACTATATCCATGAAAAATGTTACACAAGAATGTTCATGGGTGGCCAAAACTTTATTCATAGTGGCCAAAACACAGCCCAGGTGTTCATCAACAGAAAAGTGAGTAAACAAACTGAACTATAAACTCCCACACAATTATACATTGATACTTAGCAAAAAAAAGGAACAAACTGCTGAATAAATTTCAGAAACATTATGCTTAGTGAAAGCTTGACACAACAGAATCCTCAGTTAATGCATTATAAAGTTCAGTGCTGAAAAAAATGAGAACACTGGTTGTCTTTGTGGGTGTAGGGGAAGGTATCGATTAGGTAATGTCATGAGAACTTACTCCAGTGATGGTAATGTTCTGTACCTTGATAGGAGTTGGGCACACAGGTGTGTGCATTAGTCAGCACTCACTGAATGTTAACACTTAAGAATTGTGCATTTTACCATGTGTAAATTTTCCTGCAAGGGTCAAAGGCAGTTTTAAAAGTTGTGATTTTGATGCAATTGATCTCAGAACTATGCTTTGAGAACCGTTGGATTTAACTAACTTCAGAAATAATTCTTTCTTCCTATAAAAAACAGTAATTCATAGATTACTAATTAACATTTTGAAATTTTTCTTTAAAAATTCATGGTGGCGGTTTGGCCCCTGCCTTTGGCCCAGGGCACGATCCTGGAGACCCGGGATCGAATCCCACGTCGGGCTCCCGGTGCATGGAGCCTGCTTCTCCCTCTGCCTATGTCTCTGCCTCTCTCTCTCTCTCTCTCTCTGTGTGACTATCATAAAAAAAAAAAAAAAAAAAAAAATTCATGGTGGCACTTTAAATATTTTAAAGTATTTTGTAGCAAGATTCGTATTTAATTATATAAATATTGTATTAAAAGTAACATTTCCTTATTAGGAGGTTAATGAATCCGTGGATAAAGATGTATGGCAATATTATATAGTTTATTATTTCAATAAGTGTTCTTTTTTAATGTGAGGAATGCAATTTTAATATCAGGAGTAATGTATGGAAACAATTGTGCATTGATAGATGTAATTGAATTGGTTAAAATGTGGTTTGAGATAGATCTTTATAGTGACATTGTGTAAACTGGCTGATATACCTTTCAGGTAAATCCCTGCCTCCCACCTCCCCCCACCCCCATGCAATGAATATGTTTACTTATGTGATAGGCCTCTAGTATTACTTAATTTAAGATTCTAGATGTTAAGAAGATTGGAACTTCATGCATCTTAAATGGAACATGAAGCTACAAACTTTCAAAAGTGCTCCAGAGGAACAACTAGAACTGTGACACAAATGACCAAATGCTGACTCATGGATATACAGGAAATCTGACCTTATGGGTTTATAGGTGAAATTATATGTTCAGCTCTCTTGACACATCCCAAATAATATGCCCCCTTCCCCTGCCCACCCGCCCCCAGGATAGGCTATCAGTCAGATGCCTGAAATTCCACCAACTAAAGATACCTGCCTTTCTAAATTTTCCTGATAGGAATCTCCTGGGGGCATTCATTAAATTTCAGTCTCCTCCCTTAAAGATTAAAATACGTCCCTTAGTGACTGATTCAGTGGGTGGGGTGGGGGATGGGCTGACAATTTGTAGTTTTTAACTAGCACCTTGTTGAAAATACAGATTCCTGGGCCCTACCCAGCACTTCTCCTTAGGGAAGAAGCCCCCAAATGCACATGTTTCAGAGCCTATAGAATGCACCAATCTAAAGGCTGTCTTCTAGTGTCACTGCCCTCCGGGGAGACCCTTGAGTAAATTCTCAGTCACTATCACAACAGAGAAGAGGGAAGTAGGAAATTGAGGGAAGATAATTTTAGAATTGAGGTCAGAGCTTAGCGTAGGACCCAGGTGGAGTAAAGTAAGAACTTGAGGGGCAGGGAGCATGTCTGAGAGAAAAGAATCTCCTGGGAACCATCCAATGGCTATAGGTACTTGCTACCATTTTTTAGGGGGGTGGGGCACATGGGCAACCCACTGGAGAGTGACTTTTTATAGCAAGTACATTCATTAGCTCTCAAGTGGTAGGGAGAATTCAGGGTCCTTCTGTATGCCACTAAAAATCTGCATGCCATAGGTTGCCAGACCTTGTTTTTATGTGGTGCTAATGGAAACCTAGCAACTATAAACATCCACTGATTTTTCTCTTGTGTAGTAAGAAGAAAACAGAACTTATAGACCATCTTCTGGCAGAAGATGATAGATTTGGATCAGAGACGGGAGGCGTTGGAAGCCAGGAATCAAAAGTGAAAGAAATTCTGCAAGCCTTTGGGTGAGAAAGGTGACAGGGATTTCTTTATTGACTCATATATCCCATGTCATCATTATGTGTTTATCTAATGTGAGTGTGTTGCTTATAGGCAGATGTGTGCCATCCCAGATGTTAGGGAGAAGGTGAAATAAGCTGCTGGCAGTGAGTCTTGAGTGCACACTTCTCCTTGGGCTGCTTCAGCCAGTACTTCTGTCATTAGCTTGTCAGCATTCACTTCTACTTATTTTCCAGGACCCTTCCTCCACCTTTCCAGGGCCAAAGCTACACCTGAAATACCTTCGTTATTATTCATAGCTAACATTTGTCGAATTCTTTTTGCTGCTAGGCACCGTGCTGCTGTGTTCCCCCTTCATTTTTCATTCCTTTCTCAAAATAAGCCAATGGTCTAGATGCTTTGATTATGATCCATTTTGTAGACGAAACATCTGAGTATCTGAGATTCCAAGAGGCTATCTAGCTTGCCCAGAACCTCACAGCTAGGAAATGGCAGAACCAGATTTGAAACCCATGCTTTCTGTTTTTCTTTCTCATTTATTTATTTGTTTGTTTGTTTGTTTATTTATTTATTTATTTATTTATTTATAAAGAGAGAGCCTACATGCAGGTGCCTGCACACTAGAGAGTGGGAAGAGGGGCAAAGGGATAGAGGATCCCAAGCAGGCTCCATGCCTAGTGAGGGACCTACATGGGCTCGATCCCACAACCCTCAGATCATGGCCTGAGCTGAAATCGAGAGCTGGACTCTTAACCACCAAGTCACCCCTAAGCTCATGCTTTCTGACTTCCAATTCCACACTCCGAAAATGGGAAACTGCACTTGCACCTCCTTCAGTGTACCAGAACAGGTATCCCAACTGGACAGACCACTTTTAAAAGGCTGTCAGTCCCTGAGATCTAAAAGCATTCAGGTTTTCATTATGAAATTCTTGAAAATCAGAGAAGAGAAAGAAATCACCTATAATTTTGTTAGCCTTACATAACTATGACTAATTTTTTCATGTATTTGCATTCATGTATTTGGCATATGAATATATTTCCCTATAATACGTATATTCTTTAGCATCCTGACATTTTTTTTCAATTTTTAAAATTTTTTTTTAAAGATTTTATTCATTCACTCATGAAAGACATAGAGAGGCAGAGACATAGGCAGAGGGAGAAGCAGGCTCCACGTAGGAAGCCTGATGTGGAACTCCATCCCAGGACTCCAGGATCACGCCCTGAAGCAAAGGCAGATGCTTAACCACTGAGCCCCTCAGGGCATCCTGTATCCTGACATTTTATTTTTATTTTTATTTTTTTAATAATAAATTTATTTTTTATTGGTGTTCAATTTGCCAACATACTATCCTGACATTTTAAATACAAATAGAATTTTCATACTTCTACCCAGAGTTTAATGACTCCTGAAGGATAACATAAGACTTCTAGCAGTTTGAGAAAGGCTAGCAAACAAATGAATGAATTGAGTGAGTGGCTGCTTCCATGGATAGAATATTACATGTTTGTGTGCCTGTCACTTTTGTTTTTTCTGTGTTCAGAGAGGAGGACCATTGTTCTAGTTTAAATTCTGTAGAACACTTCAAACAGTATCATGAACAAAGAACATCCTCTGCCAACTCAAGTATGTTTTACCTGTCTTTCCAGGTCTTGCACAAATCCACACTGCCTTTAAACCTTTCTAGATTTCTAACTGCATAATGATCTTTTTCTATTCCAGTCTTCTCAAGCACTTTCTGGATACACCTCACATTTGACTTTCACCATGCTCTCCATCTGCTGATTATGTTTTTTGTCCTGTTTTCTTATACTTTTTTTCTCTCCACGACAGCTAAGCCAGTGCTTTTTCATGATGTCACTTTTATTTTTTAGCATTTTGATATTCAAACCAACTTACTATTAATCAATTTCTCTAACATATTAGTATAACTTTAAACTTTCTGGTGGTCTTTCCATGCCTTGTAGGTTCCTATCACTGTAATCATGCCAGAAATGACAGAGAATGAGACTCCTACAAAAAAACAGCACAGGTATGTAGTTTTGGTCCCAAAATAATATAGTTTGGGCAAATAAGCAGAATGAATCCCTACTTTGCTAAATAGGTAATCCTTAGGGAACTTATATTTGGTGCCTGGAAAACTGTTACTCTTCAGAAATATGTGTGGATAAATAAATACAGATTTACAGAAAGGAGTATAAAGTTAAAATTTACCTGTCTTTAACTAGTTCTTTAATTACATTTTTCAAATAGTTAAAGTTTTTTCAGTGATTAATTTACTTGCCAACCAATGATTTCTGGGTGTGGAAGAATAGAGAATTAGTTACTTCTAGAAATTGTAGATTCTAAATTTGTATCAATTTATCTGCAGTTAGGTTTTCACACCATAATATATATTAAGAAAATGTTTCTTCAGATGGTTTCTTGTTAATACCACAAATACAAATTCATAAAATTTATTTTTATGGTTCTCAAAATAAAAAGTGGTTAAAAATATATTCCCATAATTTTCATGTTCTTTTATCTGTACTTTCTGTTTCAGAAAGAAAAACCGAGAGACACACAATGCAGGTAGAAACAACAATTTAAATTTTATTTGATAGCACTTTTTGCACTCAAAATGAAGGCATACTGTAGTTGCTTGTAAGTTTCTATGTTACAGGGCAGCCCCGGTGGCGCAGCGGTTTAGTGCCGCCTGCAGCCCGGGGCGTGATCCTGAAGACCCTGGATCGAGTCCCACATCGGGCTCCCTGCATGGAGCCTGCTTCTCCCTCTGCCTGTGTCTCTGCCTCTCATTCTCTCTCTGTGTCTCTATGAATAAATAAATAAATAAAATCTTTAAAAAAAAAAAGTTTCTATGTTACAAGCATAGAATCATGATTCATGATATTTTAGGAAAATGTTCCTTACTATTTTTGTTCCTTTATTGTTTAATTGACATAACGCCCCTCAAATCTCATGAAGATGGCCTCCTTCTTACTATCTTCTGATTCATTGTCTATTTAGATAAATTAAAGATTAATATGCCCCTGGAACTAGTGTTTTAAGTGATTTCACTCACTGAAGAACTCCAGTTCTACCTCTTCCAAATGGAACAAAGAGTATGTGTCTTTGCAGAAATTCCAGAGGTGGCTGGTTGCCTAGAGGAATAGGGGAGAGATGAGCAGCAGGCTGTAGATATTAAAGGTCCTTGAACTGTCAACAGTCTTTTTTTTTTTTTTTAAAGATTTTCTTTCTTTATTCATGAGAGACATAGAGAGAGAGGCAGAGACATAGGCAGAGGGAGAAGCAGACTCCCTGTTGAGAGCCTGATGTGGGACTGGATCCTCGGAACCTGGGATCATGACCAGAGTAGAAGGCAGACGCTCAACCACTGAGCCACCCAAGTGTCCCGAAATGTGAACAGTCTTAAATGAAGTTGTGGAGTCCTCAATTATAGGAAAAAATGTAGAAAAGAAAGATTTGATTTTATGTCAGATATCAAAATTATTGGCCAAAGCTGGATAAACATAGAAGTAGTTGTGCATGCTTTTAAAATTTGGTACATTTTAAAACATTTTATTTTTTAGGGGCTATAGTCCAGATCTAAAACAAAATATTTTAGAAGTTAATATCTATTACTCTGTAAATGATATCTTTCTTTCCTTAAGGAAAGGTCCCTGGGGAATTTTTGTCTATGGAAAGAGGTGGTGAACACTGTTGGAATTATTGCTGGTCCCCAAAATGGGAATTTCCTGCTTTTGAATTCCCCTTTATCACTGTGGGTAGAGTCTTAATGTTGGGTTTTTTTTTTTTTTCCACCTCCACACATTTAAAATCCACTCTTAGATAAAAACAAATACTATTGTTAGAGAAGTCAGAAGAAAAGTGAGTTATACTTTATTGCTTTGCTGTCTTTTGGCCAAATGAATTTAATCTTTCTTGACCATAGAAGCTAAATATTTTTATTGGAATCAACTCAGATGGTGTCATAAATATGTCCTGATAGTAATTTATTTTGAGAGAGTAATTAGATATCATTGAAAAGCTATCTTTACTGCTAGACTACGAAGCAAAAAGTATGTATTTTACAAAACAAGGCCTGCCTATGGTCAATATGCAAGATCATCCTCTTAGAAGTACTGGCATCTTGTAAGAAAGGAAGGTTTCAGAACCTTTCTGAGAGAAAATAACCAAGACTATAATGTTTCTACTTATAGTGTCTTATTGAAAGTATTTAGATCATCTTGTACTCTCTTGACCCTTCCGTATGATCTTTAAAGTCTTAGCATGTAAACCCAGAATACTTGCTTAATTTGATTAAGATGTTGTCAGTTGCTCAGTTTCTTAGATGAGAAAAATCCTATGTGGCCAAAATGAATAGACAAAGCTCTGTAGAAATTTTGAGGCATAAATAATAGTTATTAGTTCTATATGAAAAATGCCTTCTAATCATCCTGAACAGTGTTTTAAGGTTCTGGAATCTAACTAAGTAGGTCTCACTTGCTCATGTAAAAAGGCAGCTGCTTAGTAACTTATCCTGTAAGGGGTTCTCAAATTTTAGTTATCACTAAAGCATTAGAGTAAAATCTCTAGTAATTACTTGAGACACAATAATGGCTTAACAGTAATGTCATGTTAGCAACTTCTGTTTATATTTTAACTTAATTATTATAGATCACGTTTTTAAAATGCTAATAAAAGTATCACTTATGTCAATTCCTATAGTACTAGACTTAAAATACGACATTCTTAGAAATCTAATTGTAGTTATTTGTCTTCAGTAGAAACTGTTTGATAAAATTTTGTTAGGGATTTCTTTACCTAACATTTCTTTACTCAAGGAAAAAAACGAACTTTGGCAGTGGTATCATGAGGTTTGATAAATGGATTTTCTCCCCTATCTAGTGGAGAGGCATAGAAAGAAGAAAATCAATGCTGGAATAAATAGGATAGGAGAGCTGATCCCATGTTCCCCTGCCCTGAAGCAGGTAAGAAGTCCACTCATATTTTCATTCATTCCTTGTGAACAGATAACTCCCCAAGTTTTTTCTTTGCTCAGAGTGATTATTTTTGTTTCCTTTCCTTTATGGTATATAGTTAGCTACATGCCACACATACATGCTGGTATATAGTTAATAATTGCTTCAATGTGGTTTTTTTTGCTTAATTTTCTATATATCTATTTTTAATTTTTCCCATACTTATAGCAGTCTTCTAGTGGAGCATTCTACATGATCAAAAGGATCATATAATTTCTAGATCTTTAAGGTCTTGAGTTTTTCAGTCCCATGATTACATTTATTTATGTGCTATTGTGTTTACCAGGCATTTCTTTTATTTTTTGTCAATCATATTTTTCATCTTTAAATTCTTACCTTGAATCTTCTAAAGATCTCTATTTCATTCTCTGTGCCCTATCATCCTCCAGTGGTACATAAATCTCAGCTTATTAAAGTTTTGCTTTAATAAACTTGAGGGAACAGTTTTCCCTCAAGAAGATAGCTTTTGTTTTCCTCTTATAATGAGGATAAAATGTGCTCACTGAAAACAAAACAAAATAAAATGGAAACAATATGGAAGGCATAAAAAAGTTTGAAAAATAAATTGACATTCTACTCCCAAGTCATAACTACTATTAAAATGTTGTAAAAAAATAAATTAAAAAAATAAAATGTTGTTACACATCTCTTCAGACATTGCTTTATGTATATATATATGTATGTGTATATATATATGCATGTGTATATATATATTTGTAAAGCAAGGAATATATATTTATGTGAATACATACATATATATATATATATATATATATATACACACAAAAAAAAATACACACACACAAAGTGCTGTTTTATGTTCTTTTGAAAGATTTTATTTATTTATTCATAAAGACACAGAGAGAAAGAGACAGAGACATAGGCAGAGGGAGAAGCAGGCTCCATGAAGTGAGCCCAATGTGGGATTCGATCCTGGGACTCCAGCATCACACCCTGAGCCAAAGGCAGACATTCAACCACTGAGCCACCCACGTATCCCCCAAGTGGTGTTTTATAACCTGTCTTGTCATTTTCACTTACTGGTATATAGTACATCACTTTTAGTTATGGATAGTTTTCCTCATAAGATTACCTTTCTTTTTGATGGTTATATAGTTTTTCATTATAATGGGATATCATAATTTGTGTTAGCCTTTTTTTTGTGCATGTGTGTTAGCTTTTTTCAGTTAATTTTTAATTAAATTAATATACATGAAAATTAATATATAAACATAACAGCACTAAAAAGCTTAAAATGACAATTAGTGTCTGACCTGCTTGCTTCCCAAGTCCAGTACAACAACTTAAAAGCATCCATTCTCAGCTGCTTCTTCGGGTATTCACTTTTATATTTTCAAATAATATGCTTATATTACTATATCTTCATTTTTCTATTTTAGATTTTATCTATGGACTTCCTATCATGCTTTTCCCCTTTGCTTCCCTAGTCTAATCCTCCAATATAATTCTACTCCAACTTTTAATTAAATCAGTATTCAGTTTTTATGTTTTTAAGACTGAAAATATTGTGTGTGGTAGGCCAAGGAGTACTATTATTATGTTTTGTGTTTTGGGGGTTAATAATTGCCTTGTTATTTTCATTTGCTTATCATATACCTATCTTGTTATTTATTTATTTAAATTTTTAAAATTTATTTTTAATTTTTAAGTAAGCTCTTTATCTAGCATGGGGCTTGAACTCACAACCCTGAGATCAAGAGTCCCATGTTCTACTGACTGAGCGATCCAGGCACCTCTCTATCTATCTTTAGTTCTTTCCACACTTTCAGTAGTCCCATGCTGACTGAGCCATCCAGGCATGGCACCTCTCTCTGTACCTATCTGTAGTTCTTCCCGCACTTTCAGTGGTCTCTTTAGAGTTTCTACATAGTCAAGTGTACCATGACTACCATTTTCTCTTTTTCCTTTGAGACTTCTGGAACCTCTGCCCTTCTTCAGTCTCAATTGATTGGTCTTTTCCAACTCTTCTGTTTTTAATTTCAGCTCTCATATTTTTAATTTTCAAGAGTCTTTTTCTTATTTTTTTTTGTTCTTTTTCATATTACATATTTGGTTATGAATACAATACAATATCATGTCATTTCTGAGAATGTTGTATAGGTTTTTAAATTTTTTTCTTTTTGTTTTTGTTTCTTCTGATTTTCTTTTTTCCATTTTGTTTTGATGTTTTGTCTTTGATTTGGAGACTTTCCTTAACTGTTTAGTGATACTTAGCTGTTTTCTTATATTCGAGAATGAAGCATTAAAAAACTGCTTGGATAGGCTTGACTTCGGTGCCCTAACTTTTGAGTGATTAAGTAGTAGGCTAGTGTTGTTGTTTTTATGGCACTAAAAAATATCAATATTGGTAGCTTGTTTAATTTTGGGAATAACTATTAACTTTTATTTTCCAAAGAAGAGTCCTTCAGCCCCTTATCTAGAAGTGGAAAGGGTGGGAAGAGGCGTATAAGGCTGGTTGCCATATTCTGGGACCTGGGTCAGGGAAGGGGTGCAGGAGAGTCTCATGCTTTAGCAGGCAAAATTTTACTTTACCCTCCTGTCTTCACTGAGTTGCTTAATCTTGTCCACTTCTGTGCCAAACATCCCTGAGGTCAAAATTCTCTGATTCAAATTTCACAGAAAATAAACTTGTCTCCTGCAGTTGGGGCAAGAAGGGGAAGTCATCCAGCTTCATAGGGTGTGTGTGTGTGTGTGTGTGTGGGAGGGGGTTAATTTGTATTACTGCATAAGAAGAATCTTTCTACTGGTCCCCTCAATTTTTAAAAATGATTTTATTTATTTGAGAGAGTGAACAAAAGAGTGCAAAAGTGGGGACAGGAAGAAACAGACTCCCCTACTGAGCAGGGAGCCCAATGTGGGGCTTGATCCCAGGACTCTGAGATCATGACCTGAGCTGAAGGCAGATGCCCAACTGACTGAGCCACTCACTGTCTATTTAAAGGATCCATGTATCAGCATAGAACATTTCAGGACGGATACACAAGTAACTTTAGGGCAGTTGCCTCTAGAATGGGTCTAAGTCTAAAATCTTTCCATGGCCTTGAAGGCCCTTTCTGGTCTCTTCTACTACCACTCTTCCCCCTGGATACTTTACTTTTGTTCCACTCACCTCACCAGTGTCCCTCCAATATACGAGCACAGCCCCGCTTGGGGGCCTTTGCCCTTGCTGATCCTAAGACCTGGCCCCTCTTCCTCCATCTATCCAGGGGGAATACTTCCTTGTACTTCCTTCAGATTTTTGCTTTGCCTTACAAGAGAGGCCTTTTCCAACCTCCATATGCAAAATAGATTATAGTACAATGTCTTAGTTTGGGCTCCAATAAGGAAAATAGCACAGACTGGGTGGTTTAAACGATAGAAATGTATTTCTCACAGTTCTGGAGGCTGCAAAGTCTAAGATCAAGGTGCCAGCTGATTCAGTTCCTGGTGTATGCTCTTTTCCTGGTTATATTCTTGCATGACAGAGAGTGCGATCACTTCTCTCATGTCTTTTCTTCTAAGGGCACTGATCTCATTCATGAGGGATCGATCTATCTGCCAAAGGCCCACCTCCAAATACCATCATATCAGGGATCAGGGTTTCAACATGAATTACAGGGAGACAGAAACAGTCAGTCCATAGAACAGAATGACCTCTGCCATCTCTCTGGCCCCCTCTTCACCTTGCTTTATTTTTTCTTCATAGCACTTAGCACTACCATCTGATTTTATATATATATATATATATGTATATATATAAAATTCCTGAAGGTCAGGAATTTTGTCTTTATTTTGTTTATTATATTCCCCAGTAACTAGAACAGAGCCTGACACATAATAGATGCTCAATAATACTTAATAAATGAGAAATGAATAGTAGGAGCATTTGATGATGAAATGCTGGTGATGAAAACCAAAGCTTTAAGTTTCTTCTGGCAAGTTCTTACTCCTCAGTGAAACTTTTAAATGGTTAATTCTCTCTGGCAGAGCAAGAATATGATCCTGGACCAAGCCTTTAAATATATAACAGAATTGAAAAGGCAAAATGATGAACTCCTGCTTAATGGAGGAAACAATGAACAAGGTAAAGATTTTAAGATTCTTTTTGTTGTTTTTTTCCGTGTTCAGGTCTTTGTGTGGCAGGACAGTTTATATGAGGATAGAGAAGGCTTTTTTGACCCGAGACATTATTAAGATTGTATATTCTGTGGGTCTGAGAGAATAGTGCTACAAAATAAATTCATCTTAGTTTACGTCTTTCCCCTACTCTGAGCAACTCTAATCTTGCAGGCATACAGAATTCTGATTTTGGACTCTTCTGTGTACTTCATGTTTGCTTAACTCATGACATAAATAATGCTGGAACTCTCTTATTCCACTTGGATCCTCCAGCTGGGGGAATCCCATAAGAGGATGGAGGGGAGAGTCCTGCTCAATGTAACTTAAAAACAAAATAAAAATATGCCTGGGCCAAGACTTCACTGTGAATTAGCTCAAAAGGTCAAAACATTCTGTTCATAATTGTTTATATTGCATGGCATGTGTGCATCAGACTGCCTTATCCTTTGATGAAATTTGGTTTTTGTTCTTCATTATTTTTTTTTAGATAATTGCATTGTAAAAAACTTAATCAAGTTTAAGTTAAGTTTTTTTTAATAACAGCTTTTACACCCAGGCGAGTGTAAAGCTCAGAATGGTAGACAGTATGAGTTGTTCTTTATTTATGGCTCTGACAGGAACAGAGAAAGAATTTCCTGTGACAAGTCAGTAGGTCACCTTAAGAGGAACAAAGGTAGAATTTACTGGGGTGGGGGCAGGGTTGGGTTGCCTTCATTGTGTATCTGGAAGGTTAGCGTTCAGAATTCTCTTTGCTTACTTTAGTTAGACGACAGCTCATCCCTTCACCCAAGTCAGCTCTCTTTCACAATCCAGGCCTTGTTTTATGATGCTGGTAGGTGGGTAGTTTCATAATACAGGTTTGGTAACCTATCTGAGGCCCCACAGAAGGGATGTGAAGGCTAGAATGATGTGTAGACTTTTCTAAGGAGAGCTCCTTTGGTTTCACAGCCCAGAGGCTGAGGCAGTCAGGTTGCCGTAGGGAAAAGGGAACCTGTTAGAAAAACACAGGTTGCATGGGGCTCAGGACAAGAGCAGGTAGGCCAGCTTGAGGCGGCTCAAGTTTGACTACGCTGTCACCTCTGCCACCATCCTTCCTTTGGTTCTTTATTGTGCATCCGCTCTCTTCTCGTTTCTTCCCCCAGCAGCTCCCTCATATACTTACTGTCCATATGACAGCCTGGGCCGTGGTCCGAGCAGTGGCCTGGGGAGTTAAGCCCAATGGGGTTGAATCTTGTCTTCACTTACTCATTTAGTATCTGTGGTGATTTACTTACCCTCTTTCCGTCTCAGTTTCCTTATCTTAAAATGAAGATAATCTTAGCATGTGTGTGGCTGACTTTCGACACATTTATGTGATCATTCCAAGCCTGTTTCTCACACTTCAAAATAGTGATGACAGTAGGTAGTTCCCATCTCATGGTTGTTATGAGGATGAAAAGAAATAATACAGTAGCAGTACTTAGACTCGAGCTGGCATAGAGTAAATGTTACCTGTCATTGTTGTTGTTATGAAATGAGATGAAGAATGAAAAGTGCCAGGTGTGCCAGATGACAATAGTCATCATTATTATTTGGTCCATAGTAATTGTTCTTTAGTCTTTCTTTCTTTCTTTCTTTCTTTCTTTCTTTCTTTCTTTCTTTCTTTCTTTCTTTCTTTCTTGATTTTATTTATTCATTTGACACAGAGAGAGAGAGAGCACAAGCAGGGGAAATGGCAGACAGAGAGGGGGGGGGGAAAGCAGACTCCCTGCTGAGCAGTGAGCCCAATGTAGGGCTTGATTCCAGGACTCCAGGAGCATGACCTGACCCAAAGGCAGACTCTTAACCAACTGAGCCACCCAGGCGCCCCATGTCCTTTACTTTCTGATGTCCATGACACATCGGCATCTTCTGTGTCTCTTAGTTTAAATAATCTGCTAGTCTCAGCTCATCCTTGTCAGAACAGAACTTTTTATTCCAGGCCCCCACACAGGGCATTAGCTTTGAAGATTGACTGCCATTGGTGGAAGGAGAGGGGAGAGTACAACTATGGCAAGACAGTAGAATTGTAGGGTCACAGGCATAAATACCAGCAGCCAAGGCTGCTGCAGTAGTAGGATCCATGGGTAAAGTTCTCCCCCTTAAGAAAGAGTAAGGTTGTGACAGTAGTGTATATACATTGACCCTACCAAGGAAAATTCAAGTTCCATTATTGACACTTTCTTTGGTGCTCTACTAGATTACTTTTTAAACATTCCACTTGGGCTCTGTTATTTCAAAGAGTAAAATAGAAGCAAGTTTAAAACCATTTTTAAAGAGATTATCTATTACCACCTCAAGGAAAGTTTGAAGTTAGAGCATTTAAATGCTATTCTATTGATATTCAGTGTGATTTTCCTAACATGTTACCATGATATAAGTATGTCTTTCCTCTTTTTTCTTTTCTTTCTTTCTTTTTTTTTTTTTTTTTTTACTTTTGTGACTGTGCTATTGGCAATTTTTGAATTGGGAATTTTGAGATTTCTACATTGTAATTTCTGACCTTTGGGTTATTGACCTTAATGATACATTCTTTAAAAAGGATGGGATAGAGGCTTAAGATATCATTGTAAAAAGGAGAAAGAATTTGCTTTAGAGAAGAACTGAAAATTCTCAGTTGAGGTGTTTAGAAATACTAGAACTAGAATTCAGTGGTTAGCACACAGCATTTTCTTAGTTACTATTAATACTGACAGTAACAGGTAATTGTTTCACTTTTATTTTTAATATTGTAGCTGAAGAAATTAAAAAGCTACGTAAACAACTGGAAGAAATTCAAAAAGAAAATGGCCGGTATATTGAATTACTAAAAGCAAATGACATATGCCTCTATGATGACCCCACGATCCACTGGAAAGGAAATCTTAAAAACTCAAAGGTCTCTGTTGTTATTCCCAGTGATCAGGTTCAAAAAAATATCATTGTTTATTCCAATGGGAGTCAGCCTGGTGGAAACAGCCAGGGAACAGCTGTTCAGGGGATAACCTTTAATGTTGGTCATAATTTACAAAAGCAAACCGCCAATGTGGTGCCAGTACAGAGGACTTGCAATCTTGTGACTCCTGTGTCTATTTCTGGAGTTTACCCTTCTGAAAACAAGCCATGGCATCAGACTACAGTTTCTGCATTGGCTGCCAACCAGCCTGTTCCTCTTTGTCTTCCTGCTACCATTTCTGCTCAAAATATTCTTGAACTTTCCACCTCCGAAAGCGAATCGAGTGTGCTTGGTGCCACCAGTGCCTCATTGATCGCTGTTCCCATTGGGCCTGAACCTCCCCAACGTCGTTCCTTGCACACATGTCTAAATGATCAAAGTTCTCCTGAAAATAAGAATGGGCAAGAGAGCCCCAAATTAGTGAAGAAGACAGTCTCTTGTGCCACAAGCATCCCCACCGCCTCCTCAGCGACTGCCACGAAAGTGCACCATGGAAGCAAGTCCTGCCTGAGCGTACAGGATTTCAGAAATGATTTTCAAACCACCTTTGTTGTTTCAGTTACCACCACGGTCTGCTCCCAGCCTCCCAGATCTGCAGGTGATTCTTGTCCAGCGAGCATTAGCAAGGGTGCAGACTCGGCAAGTGTTACCGCAGTGGTGGCCCCTTCTGCCCCCGGAGGAGGGAAGACCACCACTCCGATAAGCACTGTCTCTGCAAACCCTTTGGACAATGGTTGGACTCTTTCTTGTTCTTTGCCTTCTTCAAGTGTTAGTGCTTCAGATTTAAAAAACATTAATAGCCTTACCCGAATTTCCTCCGCTGGAAACACACAGACCACGTGGACTACTTTGCAACTGGCGGGAAACACTATTCAGCCCTTAAGCCAGACACCTTCTTCTGCTGTGACTCCGGTATTAAATGAGTCTGGTACCAGCCCTACCACAACCAACCACAGTAGACACGTCGCCACAGGCGTCAACTTGAATAATTCCTTTCCAGCAGATGGGCAGGCAGTTGAGCAAGTAGTTGTAACCTTGCCTTCTTGTCCATCTTTACCTATGCAGCCACTGATTGCCCAGCCACAAGTTAAATCTCAGCCTCCAAAAAATATCCTTCCATTGAATTCAGCAATGCAAGTGTTTCAGATGGCTCAGCCAGTTGGGTCGGCTGTTAATGCAGCTCCAGCTAATCAAAATGTTATCATTCTTCAGCCCCCCAGCACTACCCCATGCCCAACAGTGATGAGAGCAGAGGTTCCCAACCAAACAGTAGGTCAACAGATAGTGATCATACAGGCAGCTAATCAGAACCCCTTGCCGCTCCTCTCAGCTCCACCTCCTGGTTCTGTTCGACTCCCTGTCAATGGAACCAGTGCTCTCATAGGGTCTAATAATTCAGTGCAAAATGTTTCGAACCCACAGACTTTTGGAGGAAAGCATCTTGTCCATATATTACCAAGACCTTCATCTTTATCAACATCTAGTTCAACACAAACTTTTTCTGTCACCATGTCAAACCAACAACAGCCTCAAACCATTTCTTTAAATGGACAGCTCTTTGCTTTGCAGCCTGTGATGTCCTCATCAGGAACTACAAATCAAACCCCTATGCAAATTATCCAACCCACCACCAGCGAAGATCCAAATACCAATGTTGCCCTGAATACATTTGGAGCTTTGGCCAGCCTCAATCAAAGCATATCACAGATGGCTGGGCAAAGCTGTGTACAGTTGTCTATTAGCCAGCCTGCCAATCCTCCAACTGCTGCAAATAGTCAGACCACCCCAGTCAACTGTGTTTCATTAACAACAACTGTAGCATCTCCCATGACAACTGATAATTCAGCCACACTACCCAGTACTTACAGTCTAGTAACTACTCCCTCAGTGAACACTGTAGCTTGTTTACCTAACGTGAGGTCAAAAAGGTTGAATAAGAAGCCAAGTGCCAAGAAACACTTAGGAGCTAACAAGTCAGCATGCCCCCTGAACCCAGTCAGAGATGCGAGCAAGTTAGACTGCCCCAGCGCTGAAGCCACTGCAGAGCCATCGTGTGCCGATGGGCTGCTGGAAAGCCTCCCTGTTGTGTTACCATCTGTCACCGTGTCCCAGGCAAATAGTATAAGTGTTTCTGGCTCACATTCTTTGGATGTTCTGAATTCTGAATCAGTGATACCTGAATCTGTACCCAAATCTAAGTCAGCAGAAGAGACTAGCTCACCCTCCCAAGAACCTGTAACAAGTGAACATTTTGTAACGGCCCCAGCAAAATCCAAAGATTCTGCCCCCATTTTGCAACGAGAGACATCTCAGGATAAGCCACCAACTAGTCTGGCATTGTCAGACGCTGCCAAATCCTGCACTTCGGCCAACGTGTTGATTCCATCTCCAAGCGATCCCCACATTTTGGTTTCTCAGGTTTCTGGTCTGTCATCTACCACTAGCACTAGCACCGACTGCGTTTCTGAGGTCGAGATCATTGCTGAACCTTGCAGGGTGGAGCAAGATTCCACGTCTGAAACAATGCAAACGACAGCTCTCTTAAAGGGGCAAGGTTTGACTGCATTGCTGTCTGGTCTTGCTAAAGAAAAAGACCCTCAGAAACTCTCTCTTTCAGTCCAGGTGGACCATCCTGACTTTTCTTCTGACAGTTCTAAAATAGTTGATTCAAGTGTCGAGTTACATCCCAAACAGGACCTCTTGCTGATGAACAGTGATGATAGAGATCCAGGGCAGCATCACTCCTGCATCCCTGATCAGGAGGTTATTAATGGTTCCTTGCTTGGCAGCAGGCAGGCTGACTCTCCCATGTCAACCAGTTCTGGCAGTAGCCGCAGTTTCTCTGTGGCGTCCATGCTTCCTGAAACGACTAGAGAGGATGTCACCAGCAATACGACAACTAATACTTGTGACAGCTGTACCTTTGTAGAGCAAACTGATATAGTCGCCCTTGCAGCAAGAGCTATTTTTGACCAGGAGAACCTTGAGAAGGGAAGAGCTGGCAGCCAGGCTGATATGAGGGAAGTTGCTTCGAAGCCTTCTGAAGCGTCACCTTTAGAGGGAGACCAGCCTTTCAAAACACAGATATCTAAAGAGGGGGGCACGGGACAGACGGAAGCAACACCAAATGAATTTAATTCTCAGGATTCGATTGAAGCGACTGTGGATCGGCCCCTTGGAAAACCAAGTTGTTCTGTAGGAATTAAAACATCAAATGCCTCTTTACAGGTTTCGACTTCTCAGCCACCGAGCATCACCAGTTTGAGTGTGAACAATCTTATCCACCAGAGCAGCATCAGCCATCCCCTGGTCACCTGTGCTGGTTTATCCCAGACTTCAGAGCAAACAGCTGTTCCTGCAACGGTTAACCTGACTGTTGCCTCCAGCTCCTACACCAGTCAGCCTCCTGGACCAGCTCTGATGACGGAATATCCCCAAGAACAGCTGAATACCATTGCTGGCACCATACCAAATCCACAGATTCAAGAGCCACTCTTAAAGCCAAGTCAGGAAAGCCGCAAAGACTCTGCTAAGCGTGCTGTCCAAGACGACCTTTTATTGTCTTCGGCTAAACGTCAAAAGCATTGTCAGCCCGCCCCGCTGAGGCTTGAAGCTATGTCCCTGATGAGCCGAACCCCAGACAGCATTTCTGATCAAGCTCAGATGATGGTCAACCAGCTCCCTCCCAATTCGGCAAACTCTGTTGGGCCTATTAGCAACCCAGCACACGGAGATGGCCTTACACGACTATTTCCACCTAGTAACAATTTTGTTGCCCCTGCACTGAGGCAAACGGAAGTCCAGTGCAGTTCTCAGAATTCAGTTGCTGAGCAGCAGCAAACCCAGGCCAGTCAACATCTCCAGGCCCTGCAACAGCATGTTCCAGCCCAGGGGGTATCTCACCTGCATAGCAACCACCTCTACTTAAAGCAGCAGCAGCAGCAGCAGCAGCAAGCAGGGCAGCTAAGAGAGAGGCATCACTTGTATCAGCTGCAGCATCATGTACCTCATGCAGAGAGCTCTGTCCACTCTCAGCCCCATAATGTCCACCAACAGAGAACTCTACAACAGGAAGTCCAGATGCAGAAAAAGAGGAATCTTGTTCAGGGCTCTCAGGCCTCTCAGCTTTCCTTACAACCAAAGCACCACGGAACTGACCAGTCCCGACCCAAGAGTGGGCAGCCCCACCCCCACCATCAGCAGATGCAGCAACAGATGCAGCAACACTTCGGAAGCACCCAGCCGGAGAAGAGTTGTGAAAACCCTTCAACCAGCCGGAACCACCATAACCATCCCCAGAACCATCTCAATCAAGATATCATGCACCAGCAGCAGGATGTGGGAAGCAGGCAGCAAGGTTCAGGGGTTTCTTCGGAACATGTGTCTGGGCATAATCCAATGCAGAGGCTTTTGACATCAAGAGGCCTAGAGCAGCAAATGGGGTCCCAGCCGAGCATCGTGACCAGACCTTCAGACATGACCTGTACTCCACACAGGCCGGAGAGGAATAGAGTTTCAAGTTATTCTGCTGAGGCACTTATTGGAAAGACGTCTTCTAATTCAGAGCAGAGAATGGGCATATCAATTCAGGGTTCCAGAGTTTCAGATCAGCTTGAGATGAGAAGCTATCTTGATGTCCCCAGGAATAAGAGTTTGGCCATTCACAATATGCAGGGTCGCGTGGACCACACGGTTGCCTCGGATATCCGCCTTTCCGACTGTCAGACCTTTAAACCAAGTGGAGCCAGTCAGCAGCCCCAGAGTAATTTTGAAGTACAATCTTCAAGAAATAATGAAATAGGTAACCCTGTATCATCATTGAGGAGTATGCAGTCCCAGGCCTTTCGAATTAGTCAAAACCCTGGTCCACCGCCAATCGACCGCCAAAAGAGATTACCTTATCCAGCAGTTCAGAGTATCCCGACAGGAAATGCCATCCCACCAAGGGACAGTGAGAATCCATGCCACCAGAGTTTCATGCAGAGTTTACTCGCCCCTCACCTTGGAGATCAGGTCCTTGGAAGCCAGAGGTCCCTCTCAGAGCATCAGAGGAACACACAGTGTGGCCCCTCCTCTGCAATTGAATATACTTGCCCCCCGACTCATGAAAGTGTCCATATTAGAAGAGAGAGTGAGAGTCAGAACAGGGAAAGTTGTGACATGTCCTTAGGTGCAATTAACACCAGGAACAGCACCTTGAATATTCCTTTCTCGAGTTCTTCTTCTTCAGGAGATATTCAGGGTCGAAACACAAGTCCCAATGTTTCTGTGCAGAAGTCCAATCCCATGAGGATAACTGACAGTCATGGGACCAAGGGCCACATGAACCCTCCAGTCACAACCAACATGCATGGGGTTGCAAGGCCAGCTCTACCCCATCCGTCTGTGTCTCACGGAAATGCTGAGCAAGGGCCTCCCGTACGTCCGACTAATTCTTCAGTTCCCCAGCGATCAAGGCATCCCTTGCAAGACAGCAGTGGTTCCAAAATTCGTCAGCCTGAACGGAATCGTTCTGGAAACCAAAGACACAGTAATGTCTTTGACCCAAGTCTCCCCCATCTTCCTCTGTCTACCAGTGGCAGCATGATCCTTGGACGCCAGCAACCCACTACAGAGAAGAGAGGAAGTATCGTTCGTTTCATGCCTGATAGCCCACAAGTCCCTAATGATAATTCAGCGCCTGACCAGCATACACTATCACAAAATTTCGGTTTTCCTTTTATTCCCGAGGGTGGCATGAATCCACCAATAAATGCTAATACTTCTTTCATTCCACAGGTTACTCAGCCTAGTGCCACTCGAACGCCAGCTCTCATCCCTGTAGACCCCCAAAACACGCTACCCTCCTTTTATCCCCCGTACTCTCCTGCTCATCCTACACTGTCCAATGATATTTCCATCCCCTATTTCTCCAATCAAATGTTCTCAAATCCTAGCACCGAGAAGGTAAACAGCGGAGGCTTAAATAACCGATTCGGATCAATTCTGTCTCCTCCCAGACCTGTCGGTTTTGCTCAACCAAGTTTTCCTCTTCTCCCTGACATGCCGCCCATGCACATGACCAACTCTCACTTGTCCAACTTTAACATGACATCTTTGTTTCCAGAAATAGCTACGGCTCTTCCCGATGGCTCGGCAATGTCACCTTTGCTTACGATAGCAAACTCCTCTGCCTCTGACTCTTCCAAGCAGTCCTCAAACAGACCTGCCCACAACATAAGCCATATTCTAGGTCATGACTGCAGTTCAGCTGTTTAAATACTGACAGACTAAATGTACATGTATCTGCTGAGATTGCAAATGTATTGGTGTGTGCATGCACAGGTAATGCACATGGAGAGGGAGGCCGTGTGTGTGTGTGTGTGTGTGTGTGTGTCTTTGTGTTTGTATAATCAATTTCCAGTTACCTTCTGAATGTAGGGAAACTACGTCAGAGATGATGTGAATCCTGGGTTGTCCAAAACAATTATCTCTCCTTTTTAACTGCACAGTGTGCTTTTTAAAACTTTCCAAGCAGAGTTACATTTTCAAGTTTGATTTGTAATCTTATATTCCCTAAATGCTAGTCAGCTGGAAGTTGGGGGGGGGGTCCTTTTGGCATGTGCTGGGTAGTAGGAAAGAACCTGGATTTTAAACTTGATTGTTGATTATTTATTAAATAGATACTTGAGATAGTCAAATTGCTTTCCAAAAATCCAGACACTTTGATACAACACAGTGGCTCATCACCAAATGTTTGGCCAATGTCAGCATCTAGAACGGTTCCTTACCCATGGCAGGTGTTGCATTAACATGGAATGGATGTCCATGGTTAGAGTCAAGCAGTCAGCAAATACATGAGTTGTTGAATCAGCTTTCATTTCCAAGGTTTGGTTTAGGTAGAGGCTTCTTTCTTAATTATGACAATTCATTGGTTTTCTGAATTTAATGTCTTGTCCTTCAAATTAGAGAGCCATTTTATATTTTAATGTGCCAAGATGCTGGAACACAAAGGTCTTCCTTACTTAGCCTTAAAAATAGCAATCTAAAAAAGCAAAGTACATAGATGTTCTCCATTTTGCGCTTGCATTTTGCATCAGGTCATAAAGATAGAAGCAGTTGTATTGCGAAGTTTTGCTTGTGTCCAGTTAAAGATGGTTGTTTCATCAATTAAATTTTGTTTTAGTGTTCTTTTTTCTGTTTATTTGATCTTGAAATAGTTTCCTTTATATTTGTTTAATCATTAGGAACTGCTCAGTAAATAATGTGTTTGGAATCTACACAATTATTTGAGCCTTACTTTTTAAATATTTCTGAGCAGGGTCTTGAGCTCTGTCAGTATTTTCACTTACTGATATTTATATTTAAAATATGGCATTGTATGTTACATTGTTACCCTCCTTAGTAATTATAATGAGAAGATGAATTTGTTCATTATTTTTCCTGATGGTAGATGTGAAACGGTGCTTCAGAAAATTGTCTATGTATATATCCGTGGGTGTGAATGTGTGTGTGCGTGCGTGTGCACGGGTTCACAGACATAGATTTTAAAGTATAAATTGGTCCTTTAAAAATTGGCCTGCCATCTGGAAATGGAAATTGTGACCTGAGACCTGCTGAAGTATTGGAAAACTTGACATAAGGGTTTTTAAAAGCCCCAGAGGAGTGAGTTGTGTACACACACACACACACTCACACAGAGACAGATATATTGAATCTTAAAAACTTAAAACCTATGAAAACAACCATATATACTCATATTCTCAAACCTATTACTCTTTGTTGTTATATTCTGGGCCAAATAGAGGAACGAGTGGGAGAGAGAAGTATAAATGATGTTGTCTGCTCTGTTAATAAAATGAACCCAAGGACCAGCATTTTATTTTATTTTTTCCTCCTTAAAAATGCCTCCTCAGGCTGGGTCAGAGCAGTTAACTCTGGCAAATACCTCTTGTGAAGACTCAGTAAAAGGGTCACGTGTGCCTCTTGAACTGTCCTTACCAAACCTTCCTCCCTCTTCCTCCTGCCCACCCAGCAGCCTCCTGGGGGCAAAAGAGAAAAAGAAAAAGAATTGCAAACAGGAAAAGCTTCTGTATTTTCTCCTTCAAATTGGTCATGGTGAAGAACAGGAGTTACTTAAATAAGACCACAGAAAAACACAGTAGTTAAAAGTCTCAATTGGGAAAAAAGTGAGATTCATGGCCTGTTTTTTAATTTTCTTAACTGGCTTTTAAGTTACAACATTCAGATTTTTCTCTGTACTTGAAAGGCCCAACCTGCCAATTTCAAGAATAGTGTTCAATATGCTTGGCTATTCATCCTCCCTCCCTCTGCTCTCCCTGTCGCTGTCGGTCATTCTGTCTCTCTCACATACACATCCAGACGCACGCACGCACGTACAGAGAGGTAGCCACTGCGTTCTGAGGAACTGGGCACCGTTAGATATAATTAGAACTACGGTAACAAGCCAAGGAGAAGATCAGTTTGAACACTGCAACAGGAAGGCCTCAGAGCCTGGTACTTTCAGGTATTTCTCTGTTGCACTGATTTTCCTTTTCTGCACAGCCCTGTTCAGAGGTAGCATCTGCATATTTCAGAGCTTTCATTCCAAGCATGTAATACTTTGATCCCAAATGAGCCTCTACCCCTAAGTAAGGCTTATTTGACCATCTCAAGAAAGATGTGACCACCTGCCAATTATTTGGCTCCTGCTTACATGTAGCTCTAATTATCTTACAGACGTGCATGAATATGTAAGAGATCACTGTATATATGGACTCGATTCTGAAAGTGTTCGAAGCCTAGTAGTCTTACTTGATTTAAAAGCACGAGTGTATGAGCTTTACCAGCAGTATATTAAATATTTGATAATCAGAGCTACATGATTTTGGGGAGGAAATTTATTATTTAATATCCAACAATCTCGATACAATTTTTGGCTAAAGTATGGCAGGAAACAGTCCGTGTTGGTTATAACAAATTTAATGTTATCCTTGGCTTGCTAATATATGACTGTAGAATGTAAAACCATTTCCACAAATAATTTTGTAATTTCTGGAAATACACAAACATGTATAAATGTATGAATCATAAATGAGTCATTAATTAAATTATTTCTCTTTTAGTGTTACAGATCACATAGAATCAATTAGAGAAAGTGGTTGATTCCTCTAAATATTTAATGCAGTAATTCCTAATGAGGTGAAAATTTCAGATTCTCATGTATAATTTTTAATGTGTGAATCATGGAAAAAAGAAATCAAGTGTGATGTCATTTGTTTTTTTGGTACATAGCAGTTGTTTGGGGGTATTTTATACCATTTCAGGAAATTTATTTTTATTTAAATTGTAAGACCTTTTGGAGGGACCAGGGATGGCACTTTTTTCCAAAGGTGGAAAAATACTCCACAGTGATCATGCTTTATAAAATTTAACATTTTAGAACTGTGGAAAAAGAAGAATGAGGAAGGAATATTCTTTTATAGCAGTTTCCAGTTACATATTAGGGTGAACTGCAATAAAGATCAATTTTTAAAAATCAGCCTTGTTTTTTCCCCCCTGATCAGCCTTCTTAAAATACACAATTAATTAAACATTTTAAAGATAATTAATTTGTCTTGCTCTTGCCTTCTAACATCCATGTCATAGAGAGGCTAAAAATTCATACCTCCCCCCCAAAATGTAGAAACACATTTTAATGGGAGTGAAATTTTAAAAATTTGAAAAAGCACCTTCTTAACCTTGTCCTTCCTTTGAACCATAGGTACCTGGGCTCCTCTTTTCTTCCACCTGCTCCGTGTCAAACAGGTGGCAGGGAACCTGCTCATTTCCTTAGGATGATTCCTCCTCTGCCTTGAAATGTTTACTGGGCCCATTGTGATAGTGAGGCATGCTCCTAAATCAGTGATTCCCAATTCCTGGCTTTGGGAACCAATATATCTCCTGTTCTATCAAGGGACAGCATGATTTCTTGACACAAAATTAGTTCAGAGTTGATTTAAAATATTGAATGTGCCATACAGTTCTGCTCCTTGTTTTGATGAACTTGGTTTTTTTTCCCCCCACGGAAGAGTTTAGGAAGCGCAAAGGTGGTACCAAAATCAGATGGCTTTGGGTTGATACCTTTAGGAACCTGGAAGTCGTAATTCTGTTGTCTGTATAAGTTCTACCTTTGCCCGGAGAGAATCGCCTATGGCTGTGTATATCCAGAGGGCAATAATAATAAGCCAAATAAACTAGTGTGAAGTTAATCTGTGAGTGATGACTTTATGATACTTATATGCAAATTAGAGACCAGAAATTCGTTTCTTCTCGAGCTACCGTTTTGGCTAAATGCTCCCAACAGAAAAGGGTCCTTTTTTTTTTTTTTTTTTTTGACTTAACCATAGTCTCCCTGCTTTCTACACTTTCTGTGTGAGCCTGACAGTGTTTTAATCCAGAGTCTGTGGGGGACAGACACCAAGTTTAGACTGAGGCAGTCCAGCATGAGGACCTTCTTGGACATAGAGCTTCTAGTTCTGCCCACGTGCCTCTATCCTGGCACTGCACTTTACCTGAAACTGTGCCTCTGGTCCTAAGACCAGTCATTGGAACACATCACTCACCCACTCCTCTGTTAAAAAGCAAAGGGCCAGCCAGAATGGTACATGCTGTGTCATCAAACACCTAGAAGACTAGAACAGCTGATATTTCTCACGGTTGCCTTATCATTCTCTGAGCCATCTTCAATGCAGATCTTGTAAAAAAAATATGTACTAGTTAGAAGCATAACTCCTTTTAAACTCAGAGCTTGTAGGTGGTGGTCATTCAACATTGTTTCCATATTTGCCCAAACCTTATCAACTGTAGGGCTGTGGTGCATGCATGTGTTCTTAAACATGAGCCAACCTGGGTTGAAAGTATTGGATCTAATATTCAAATTGCTGTTGTTTTGGATGATAATCTGTCATGAGAGATCTCATGAGACATAGAAGATAACTCTTGTGATTTAACACTTTTTAAAAAAAGTGATCCTAAGTTGTGGGTTTTTCAGGTTTTTTGGCTCAGTTGTGTGTCTAGCTCTCCACCATACTATGTCATAGGAACTTAGAGTTTTCTCCATCTAACTCCTTCTTCACTTCTCTGGATCTCTTTATCCCCAGCCCTTAAGTCTTAAAACCATTTTCATCTGTGAGGTCATCGAGGCACTGGACTTGACTATAATGGTAACCTTTAAGGGAGTTGAACTGTTGATCTTCCAAGAAGAAAGGGACCAGACAGTGTTGCTTAAAATGCTGCAGTTGTGTTACTGTGAAGAAAAGATTTGCTTCCACTTTCAGCAGGCCATATATATATATTATATATATATATATATAATTTGTATATATACACATTTTGGTAAAAATAGGTGGAAAAATCTGAGAACATAATTACCTTCACAAATTATTTATAGATACACTGGGTGAGAGGCTTACTGTAGGGCAGTCACCAGAAAAAACCTAACTAGTCTTTCAATAGTGTAATATTTGGATCTATTCCCATGCCAGCGATGTCTGCTGTGTACTGTGTCCTATTACTGTAAATCACCTGGTTTATAATCCTAATGGGAACTAATTTGTTTTATAATGGAATCCAGAGCAGATATGTATAATACGATCAGGATTGTCCTACAGTTGTAAATAAGAATAGGTCCTGTTTATTTTGACATCTTTTTACAAATGCATTGTATTAGGGTGTGAATATTCTGAACCATGCTCTTGTTTAAAGTTTTGAAATTTTTATTGGTAAATGTAACATTTTAATGGTTGTAATAATTATTTGTATAGATATGAATATAGTATTTTATTTAAGAAAATAAACTTTGCATTTTTGCATTGTGAATTCTGTTGTTTCTGATCATTGCATATGCCGCCTCAAACCTGGTATTAAAATGACTTGTCTTGCCTACCAAAGTTTTCTATTCAAGTAATCTTTCAATTTTACCAAAATGTCTGAAAATGATACCATGACACATTTCCCATGGGAAGTGTGTTCCTGGTCAAAGAGTCAACCTCAAGTAAGTCATAATTATGACCAGTGCCATATTGTCAGAGCAAACCATACACCTTTGTACCTATTGTAAAAAGCAAAATTAAAATTTTAGATCTAGAGGTGCCTAGGTGGCTCAGTAGGTTGAGCGTCTGCTTTTGTCTCAAGTCATGATCCCAGGGTCCTGGGATGGAGTCCGCATCAGGTTCCTTGCTCTGTGGGGAGCCTGCTTCTCCCTCTCCCTCTGCCTCCCGCTCCCCCTGCTTGTGCTTTCTCTGTCAAGTAAATAAATAAAATCTTAAAAAACATTTCAGATCTAGAAGAGTACTGAGAGATGATTCAGCTAAACTCACGTACTTTTGTGGAGGAAACAAGCATAGACCTTTAGAACAAGAAATGGGTCTTTTTTATAGCTACCCACATCAACTTGGTTACATATTTTTTAAAAAGATTTTTATTTATTTGAGAGAGAATGCATGGGAGCAAGGGGGAGGAAGTGGAGGACGGGAGGAAGCAGCAGAGGAACAAGCAGACTCCCATTGAGTGCTGAGCCCAACACAGGGCTACATCTTACGACCCGCCCCCCGAAATCATGACCCTGAGATCATGACCTGAGCCAAAATCAAGAACTGGAAGCCTAATCAACTGAGCCACCCAGGCGCTCCCAACTTGGTTACAAACTTCAAGCATGAAGTTTGAGGGAGAAAACAAGTTGCAGGAGAGCTTGAACAGCATAAGTGATATAAGTTTAAATACCTAGAAATCAATTTATTTTTTAGGGATACCTACAGTTGTGATAAAAATGATAAATTAAGGAAATGATAAACCCAAAGTTCAGGATAATGAGTGCTTCTTAGGAAAGGAGGGAGGGGAATTTTATCAAGGAGGGATACTTCAAAAGCACTGGTATGTTCCATTAAACTGAATAGCAGGTACTCAGGTGTTTATCTCACACCTGAAGTGTTCGTTTTATGAATGAATAAACTACATCCTAATATTAAAATGGGTAAAATGAGGATGTTAGAGATCATTTATTCCCATATATTAATAAAGCTGTTCTTTTAAAGGTCTTTCCAAAAAAAAATAATAATAAAGGTCTTTCCAATAAATAAATAAATAAATAAATAAATAAATAAATAAATAAATAAATAATCTTTCCACTTCATGCCCAAGTGATTTTAGTGGAAAGTTCCTCTAAATATTAAAGGAAGAAATAACACTGATCTACCCATACTCATGAAATAGAGAAAGACGGATCACCTACAAACTTTTTTTTTTTTAAAGGCAGTCTAGTTCCTTTTTTTTTTTTTTTTTTAATTATTTATGATAGTCACAGAGAGAGAGAGAGAGAGGCAGAGACACAGGCAGAGGGAGAAGCAGGCTCCATGCACCGGGAGCCCGACGTGGGATTCGATCCCGGGTCTCTAGGATCGCGCCCTGGGCCAAAGGCAGGAGCTAAACTGCTGCGCCACCCAGGGATCCCTACAAACTTTTTTTTAGGAAGTTAACATAACCTTGGTACCAAACCTGTACAACATTATATTATAGCAAAAGAAAAGTATAGGCTGGGGCAGCCCAGGTGGCTCAGTGGTTTAACACCGCCTTCAGCTCAGGGCGTGATCCTGGAGACCCGGGATCGAGTCCCACAACAGGCTCCCTGCATGGAGCCTGCTTCTCCCTCTGCCTGTGTCTCTGCCTATCTCTCTCTCTCTTGTGGATAAATAAAATCTTAAAAAAAGAGAAAAGTATAGGCCAATATTCTAATGAACATGGATGTGAAAATTCTGAAGAGAATGTCAGCAAATTACATCTAGTGATATAAGGAAAGAATTGTACATCATGACTAAATGGGGCAGGAACACAAAGTTAACGTTTTACAATCAATTCATGCACTCATGGTCTCAGAATAAAGGAGAAAAAACATATAGTAACTCAAACATTTGATAAAATTCTGAATCCATTCATGGTAAAAACTAAACAAAATAAGAAGAGAAGGGAGCATTCTAAGTCTCATGAAGCATATCTACAACCCAAACAAAACACCAAAGCACAAACCAACAAAGCTCACATTATACTTAATGATTTGCCCCTGAAGTTAGGAACAAGACAAGGTGATCGTTATTTAACAATCTATTCAACATTTTATTGATGTTGCCAGCTGGTGTGTTATCAAAGAATAAAGCTACTCACCCCAAACTATACAATGTTGCTGGCAGAAATTAAAGGATATGAATATCAAATCATTTTTGTACACCTGAAACTCTTGCAATATATCAATTATATCTCAATAAAAAATTGAAAACTTACTTTAAAAGCTCCCACACTTAAAACAGTGTGATACTGGCACAAGGAAAGACAGCAGACTGATGGAAGGAAACAGAAATTTCAGAAATAGATTACATATTATAGTCATTTGATTAATGACAAAGGTACCAGGTACATTTCAGTGAGTAAAAGGTGGTATTTTCAATAAATGAGCTGTAGCAAGTGGATATCAGTATGGAGGGGGAATCCTGGACCTCCCTATTTCACACTATATGCAAAAATTAATTTGAACTGGGTCACAGACCTAGATGCAAAAGGTAGAACCCTACAGCTTCTAGAGTAGTTGTCCTTAAAATGTAGTCCCCAGAACCCGGGGGCTCTCTGAGACCCTTTTAGGGAGTCTGTGAAGTCAAAGTAATTTTTTTGATATCACTAAGATGTGACACGCCATAACCGTATTGGCATTTGCACTGATGGTGCAAAAGCAATGGTGTGTGAAAACACTGGTGCTTTAGCACAGATCAAGGCAGTGGCATCACTACTGTGCTATTAGCCATTGTATTCCTTAAAAAATTTTTTTGAATATAGTTAACACATGATGTTATATTAGTTTCAGTTATAGAACATGATGATTCAACTTCTTTTTACGTTAAGCTATGCTCACCACAAGTGTAGCTTCCAGCTGTCACCATACAACCCTGTTACAGTATCATTGACTCTATTCCCTCTGCTGTACCTTCCACCCCCGTGACTTGTTCATCCCATAACTGGAAGTTTGTCTCCCACTCCTCTTCACCCACTTTGCCCACCCCCACCCCCCTCTTCTCTGCCAATCATCCATTTGCTCCCCTTAGTTATAGATCAGATTTTGCTTTTTGTTTGTTTATTCATTTGTTTTGTTTTAGATTCCACATGAGTGAAATTATATGGTATTCGTCTTTCTTTGTCTGACTTATTTCACTTAGCATAATGCCCTCTATGCCCATCTATGTTGTCACAAATGTCACAGCCTCATCCTTTTTATGGCTGTGTAAAGTTCCAGTGTGTGTGTGTGTGTGTGTGTGTGTGTGTGTGCATCAATCGTATCTTCCTTATCCATTTGTCTGTCAATGGACAGATCTCTTCTATATCTTGGCTATTGTAAATAATGCTGCAAGAAACATGAGGGTGCAAATATCTTTTTGAATTAGTTCGGGCACTCTTTATTGAAGAGACTCTTTTCCCTTTCATATATTCTTGCCTCCTTTGTCATAGATTAATTGACCATATAAGTGTAGGCTTATTTCTGGGCTCCCTGTTCTGTTCCACTGATCTATGTGTCTATTTTTGTGCCAGTACCATACAGTTTTGATCACTGCAGCTTTGTAGTGTTTCTTGAAATCTGGAATTGCGGTATCTCCAGCTTTGCTCTTTTTCTTTGTTCTTCTTTTTCAAGATTGTTTGGGCTGTTCAGGATTTTTTGCAGTTCCATATAAATATTTGTATTTGTTTTGGTTCTGTGAAAAATACTGTTGGTATTTTGATAAGAGATTATATTGAGTATTGTACTTTAAAGTTTTTTATTTATTTGAGAGAGAACATGAGCAGCGAGCAGGAGCATAGGGAGAGATTGGAGCAGGCTCAATGTGGGGCTTGATGCCAGGACCCTGGGATCATGACCTGAGCCAAAGGCAGATGCTTAACTGACTAAGCCACCCAGGCACCTCTTAAATTGTTGTACTTTTAAGCATCATAAACTCACAGTAAAAAAAGAAAAAAAAAAAAGAAGGCCACTTTCACTTTAGAATGTCCTTGATCAAGTAATACAGATTAGTAATTTTGTTAAGTCTTGGCTCTTAAGTACAATTCCTTTAATATTCTTTTTAAACATTGCATTAATACTTAGTATTCTGTAAGCACATGGAAAGCAAACGTAATGCACTTCTGCTGCAAACTAAAGTTTGTTGTAGGAAAAAGCACTAGTCTTTGGATTATGGAGTGAAATAGTGGCTTTCTAGTGGATGGAATACTAGTTTTAGCTAAAAGAATTATTGAAATCTATAGTTATTCAGACCTTGGTTTCTGGCAGACATTTTTTCAAAAATGAATGAAATGAGCTCATCACTATATCTAGTACTATGAGCTTGAAAATTTTCCGTTAAGACCTTTCTGTTAAAACCATTGATGGTATCAATGAATATATATGTTTTATTAATAATTATATAATTAATGTGCAAATGTTTGGAAGATTTGTACAATTCAGTGAACCAAGGTTTTCCAAACGACCAAAGCATGCTGTTTAAAGATCCATCCCAATTGCAACTAGAAAAAAAACAAAAAACAAAAAACAAATTGCAACTAGACCGGGATGCTTGGGTAGCTCAGCAGTTGGGCACCTGCCTTCAGCCAAGGGAGTGATCCTGGAGTCCCGGGATCAAGTCCCACATTGGGTTCCCTGCATGGAGCCTGCTTCTTTCTCTGCTTGTGTCTCTGCCTCTCTCACTGTGTCTCTTATGAGTAAATAAATAAAATTTAAAAACAAACAAACAAACAAATTGCAACTAGACCAAGGGATTTTAATGTTACAAAACATGGCAAGTTTACCAGTGGTAGTTTTAAATTACATTAAATAATTAAATTATTAGTTTTAAATTAGTTGCAACTAATCTTAGGGAAACTACCAATTGTTGAGCTTTGGTAGAGTATTAAGGAAGAATATCTGTAATTACTTGGAAAGGCTGCTCCCTTTTTATTTTTTATTTTTCCCCCTTTTCCAACTACATATTTCTGTGAGGCTAGATTCTCTTCCCATGCTTCAAGCAACACACATACTGCAGCACAGTGAAGGCAGAAAGTGATATGAGAATCCAGCTATCTTCTAGTAAGCCAGACATAAGATAGATTTACAGAAATGTACAACATTGCCATTCTTCTCACAACTATTTTTTTGTTTTGGAAGATGTAGTTATTTTTCATAAAATATGTTCTTTGTGTTCTTGTGTTCTGTAATGCGCTTATTGTTATCTTTAAATGACTTGATAAATGTTTGTAAATTTCCCATTTTTATTTCTAACATGGTAAATATTAATGGTAATATCAATGACTATAACTCATAAAACCTCTTTGGGATCCTCAATAATTCTTGAGAGTGTACATAGGTCCTGAGACCACAAAATTTGGGAACTAATGTTTTAGGAGGAACCTTAGAAAATATGGTCTGGCCATATCCATAAAAAAGTTGTTGGATGAGACTTCATTAAAAGTGAGATTTTCTCTTCAGCAAATCACACACTGGCAAAGATTATATATATCAAAAATAAAAATACTCATAAGCCGATTTTAGAAATCAGCAAAGAACGAGAAAGAATCATTCACATAAATGGCCCAGAGGTTTATGAAAAGGTGCTCAACATCAGAAGTCACCAGGGAAATGTGAAATAAAATAAAATGAGATACTATTACTCTCTCACATAGAAGAACTAAAAATGAAAGAGCTGACAAATGCAAATGTTGGCAGAAATATGGAATAATTGGAACTCTCATATTGTGCTGGTGCGAGTATATTGGTGTGACCACCTTGGAAAATTGTTGGCAGTATCCTTTAAAACTAAAAATTTACCAGGGGTCCCTAGCTGGCTCAGTTGGTAGAGTGTGTGACTCTTGATCTCAGGGTGGGGAGTTTGAGCTCCATGTTGGGTGTAGAGATTACTTAAAAAAATAAATAAACTTTAAAAAATCCACTAAAGACTTACCTACCCTATGATTCAGCAATTCCATAGTGTACCCTGTATGTAGCCTGGAAGAAATGTTTGTATAAGTTCACAAAAGACATGTATAAGAATATTCACAGAAGCTTTTTTTACAGTAACCAAAAATTGGGAATGACCCAAACATACGTCAATAGGAGAATGGATAAATGAAATATCATATATTCACAAAGAGAAGATATTGATACATATGGATGAATCTCACAGACGTTATATTGAATGAAAGAAGTCACACAAAAAGGAGTATACACTGCATAATTCCATGTATGTGAAGCTCAAGAACAGGCTATACAGCAAAAAGCTAGAACAGTGGTTATCCCAGGGGCAAAGATTTCACTTGAATCAGGCACTAGGATGTGGGGAAAAGTTTGTATCTCTGGGTGGGTGCTGGTTACACTACTGGATATGTGTGTGTGCAGGTGCACATACCTGCGTTCCTTAATATATTTTATACGTGCCTAAATAAAAAGGTCAAGAAAAAACTATCTATGGAAGTCCGAATTGATGTTGGTTTTCTCTTGATAAATTTCTTGAACTGGTAAATTCTAAACGCTATTTTACTGTCATTCTTTAGAAAAAGCAAAAGCAATGGCAGGATTTTGTATCTGGCTCTGTTACCGGGCTGCATGACTTTGGGCAAGCATGGTCATCTTTGCCTCGTAGTTTATTTGTTGGAACATTATCCATCCTACCTCACAGGGTTTGTATCAAATAAGGGACAAATAAGGGTTTGATATTTGGAAGTGTTTTCACACAGTTGCAAAGGAATATTCGAATGTAAAGTGGTAATTATGTTCCATGACCTTCCTCATTTCCACCCACCCTACCCAGGACACTGAAATGCAGGGAACGCTAGAATCCGGTCTTGTTCAATGTCAGCAGCCCCTTTGACCTCTTCTTTCCATGAGACATGAAGGAAATAATGCTAATTTGCTGCCTACACAAATTCAGAAGTTCTGGTAGGTTGGTTCACTGGTATCAATGTGCCACCAGTGTTCACACGATCAAGTGAACTGCAGATTTGGGGGAAGAAAATGAAAATCCAACTTTTTAAACTACGTTTGTGCTGGACAGGTCTGGTTTTGTTTTTGTACATTGCTTAATCATATTCAGATCTGTGGTTTGGAAAGTGGCTGAAGCCAAATTGCAGTGGTAGAGAACTTACTGTTTCAGGGAAGCTTTCTGGGAACTCATGATTCAATTAGGTTAAATCCTTTTTTTTTTTTTTTTTAACGTTGCTGAGTGGCAAATGTGCAAAGTCACATTAAATACAAATAATATATATATGAAAGGAGACAACTTATTATAGGTTATATCACTGCTTCAAACCAAGTCATGTTCTTTTTCTGTCTTAATTCAGGACACATTTAGAAGCATTTACCACTATTATCACTGTACTTCCAAGGAGAATTCTGATGCCCCAGTTCAAGGTAGGCTGGTTCCTCTGCCTCAGTTTGGCAAGATGAAACCACTCCGCTATGGGAGGTGAGAGCTGGGCCCGGTCACTGCGTATGAAGATGGTTGAGCCACTGACAGGAGCAGTAGATTTCGCCTGAATCTGATCTATTGTGCTGGCATAGATTCGTCTGAGAGGCAGCTGTGGAGCACTTTCTGACTTGAATGTTTTCTAGGAAATAAAGACCTACTACGTTCTTATGCTTTTGCTTCATTGTTAACTTTGTTTCTGAACCAGCAGGCTTCCGGTGGACACCTGACACCCTATGGTACGTGTATTTTAATTTCAAATGGATCTTTGGGCCTGTAGCCCTTTGCCAAGTACAATCATTGAATTTATAAAACGGACTTTGGTTTTTAACTTTACAAGCTCAGAGATGGAAGCAGCAGTGGTCCCATGAGTCCAGCTGTTCTAGATGTAGAGAGCCAAAGGGATCCAAAGCCCTGATTTTATCGGTTGGCTTTCCTAAAAAGCACAGTAGGTTTCATTGTTATTCAGGCTTACATAACAGACACACATCTTCTGAATTTTGCTGGAACCTTCCCTGTTTTGTTAATAAATTCAATAGTTACATAATTCTAGGCTACGTGGTTTGCATCTATAATCCACACATAAATGAGAGTTGAACCTTCCATATGACACAATCCATCTTCTCTCTCTCTGGTCTCTTTACCTAAGCTACTCGTTTCGGACTGTTAGCCAGGTTCCTGCACCATCCACTTCATCTAGTGAACGGTGACTTAAGTGTCAGTTTTCCATCTGGCAAATGTAGTAACAGTGTCCACTTCTTGTGGGGTGGGGGTGGGGGGTTCAAGATTAAATACGGTAATACATATAACACTCTTGACAGGATGCTATGATGACAAAGTTTGCTGTTTTAACGATCAGTTCCCCTGACTCTAATGTTCTAAGGATAGAGGTGGGAAGACAGTTTCCAACAGCAAGACCCCATTAAAAGGGCATATGGATAAGCTCAGTCTCCTGCTCATCCTCTAGCAAGAATGGGTTGTTGTGGTTCCTCAGAATTAGGGAGTTGGAGCAATTTTTGTTTCTTCAAGAATGGACTGAGATGATCCCCACCCCAGCTCTCTCTCTTTTTCTGGATCTCTGTTCTCCACTAGCATTGACATTGGACTTTCATTTTTCTTTTTCTTTTTTTTTTTAATTTTTATTTATTTATGATAGTCACAGAGAGAGAGAGAGAGAGAGAGGCAGAGACACAGGCAGAGGGAGAAGCAGGCTCCATGCACCGGGAGCCAGACGTGGGATTCGATCCCGGGTCTCCAGGATCGCGCCCTGGGCCAAAGGCAGGCGCTAAACCGCAGCGCCACCCAGGGATCCCGACTTTCATTTTTCTTATGAAAAATTGGAGGTGGTCAGTTCCAGGTCTCTCCCTATTTTTCTGACTTTTCTCCTTTCATCTGAGGAAGATACATGATTCTCCTCTTCCGGGCATGACAGGGCAGGCTGTGAGAGTCCAAAAGGTCATGGGATTCCCTCTTAGTCCAAATATGACATTCTAAAATACTGCCCAATTTTATAGCCTCAGCTAAGTGAACCCCAGGACCTCTTCATTTGGCTTTCAGTCTGCCTGGAAACAAGCAAACAACATCAAACCCACAACGGCACCACATCAAAGCTTATCCCTCCCACTTGAGCCTAGTCTCTCTTTCTTACAGGGTCCTCACCAAAACGACATTCTGGTAGGCTCTATCCATCATGTGAGCCACCAACGCCATTGCCACTTGAACTCTCTCTCCCCTCTAGTTTACTCTTTCCCCTTCGTTATTCAAAGAAGCAGCTATCTTTCCCTCTGCATCTCAATCAAGTCTTGATTTACCCTCTTATTTAAAGCCACTTTCCACATTTATAGCTTTTAGGGATGGTGCAGGCCTGCATCTCATCTGTTGCCTTCCACTTCCATTTTCAGAGAACACTACTGCTTGAACCTGGCCTTTAACTGGATCTCAATTGGGTCTTCCAGGTTTACACATCTTATTCCTGCCTCATCTCAGTTTCCCTTCTCTGTAGTGCTCCACTCACCTACTTGTTACGTTGTTCTAGAACTCAGAAAGTCAGTTTGGAATTCTCAGACATCTTTGGTGCAGTATTGTCAATAAGCCTCTTCCTTCAAAGTTACCCATCCCTGAAGATAGCACCCACCTCTCTGATGCTGAGCAGGGTCCCCTCTAATTATTTTATTTCTTTGTGTAGTAGGATTGGGAACCATACAGGGAGAAAGCCTGCACCTCCCTGAGGGCATCTCATCTCTTCTGGGGACCCAGAAAATATTCTTTCCAGGAATTTGATTGCAGGGGAGATGCTATGTTGTATCAGCAGCAAGTTTCGGGCCTCACAGCTGGTGATAAAAATTGCTGATACCTATTTGGACTTTTTTCTGCTTTGCATCTAATGGCAAGATTCTCAGAAGGCCACTCTCTTGTTGGAGCTCTTTGCCCACTTATAATTGACAAATTGTAATGATGTACTTCGTGTCTATCTTTCCCTTTGGACCACCGATCCTGTGATGGAAGAGACTGCGTGTTTTGCCCACTGTTGCATCCAGCTCCTCACATATTTCTTGATTGACTATTAGCTGAAACAGTATTTTGGATTCTCTTTAAGCGGACAGAGAAGAGGTGAGGAAGAAGAGGTTAAAAGAGAAATGGATCCCCTGAAAAGAAGGTTACTTTATCTGGTATCCTATGTTGAGAGAAGCAGAGACAACCTCAGGTCCGAATTTGTCCTCTTCCCTGAAGGGGCCTGCCTATGACTGGGTACTACTGAGCCTTATGAAAGACTCAGATAGGCAACATAAAAAAAAAAAAAATCATAAAATGCAAGTCAACATTTTTTCTGTGATGGCCCCCTAAAATTGAGGGCTTTTGAGATATTTTGGGTAATCTTCGGTTTAAATGATTTAGAGTCCTAATTCATGAAGAATATGGGAAGATAGGGCAGACGAGGGTCCCAGGAGCTAGCTATAGTGGGATTGGGTGTCAGACTTCTCTTGTCCTGACTTGAAAATCTTTCACTGTTTAAATCTCTTATTTTCTAAATCAAAACTATAATGCGGGGGCACCTGGGTGGCTCAGTGGTGGAGCGTCTGCCTTTGCCTCGGTTCATGATCCTGGGGTCCTGGGATGGAGTCCCACATCTGGCTTCTCCCAGGGAGCCTGCTTCTCCCTTTGCCTATGTCTCTGTGTCTCTCATGAATAAATAAGTAAAATCTTAAAAACAAAACAAAACTATAATGCTGTACAAGAGATAAAACACCTAGACTGTATTTAGCCCTTGACTGAGATGTGATATGACTTCAAGGCTATTCTATGTTAAAATATGGCAGCTAATTATTTTTCATCTCCAGTGAAATGGGAAAATCTGAGATGACAGAACCTTTAAGGTGATGAAAAGGATGGAGGAGAGAGCCAACAATTTTTTTTTAAATTTGAAGTTCAGGGGAAATTACGAAGTCTCCTACTCTAGGGGTATTTAGGAAGAGGGTAGAGCCCGTTTCCCTGAGATTGTGAGAAAAACAAAGGGCAATTCTATGTGAACAGTGGCAACCACTTAGTCTTTTTTGTGTTTCAATAAGAACAGCAAGACCACACTTGTAGGAAAACTCTAAAAATCTGCCTTTGGAGTTCACAGAGTGAACAAGTCTCTTCTTACAGAGGAGTCCCATCCAAGCCAAACTATTCCTCTGGCCTTTTAGAAACTCATGGAGAAGGCTGGTCTGTGAGTCCTGTGAAGCTTATTTGAATTAATGTGTGTTAAGTCCTACGATTTAGCAGGCACTCTATCTCACTGGCGATGGTGCTCTAATGCTAAGGGGACAGGAAAACCTAGTCACACAATATATCTTGTCTCCGTCAAACAGCATTAAAAACCACCACACAGAGCCTACCATAAACTGGACGGAATCATGCTAAGTGAGGGTTTTACATCGCTTCAGGCAGAGGCAGATCCTAGCTTCCTCATAATGCTTTTCCTGAGTTTGACCAGTGATATTGGTCATTTCAAAACCTGGGTGACCTTCCCCTGCTTCTTTCTGGGGCCAGTTACGTTTCCCACAGGCCGAAGCCCATCTTCATGCAGGGCTTTCCCTACAGAACATCTGGTTATGGGGCAGGAGGTGGAGGGAGCTGGTGGGGAACATCTGCACATGGCATTCCCTGAACCACAGCAGTAACAGCTACTCCACAAAGGAGAACATCCAGGTTTTCTTTAAGATTTCCAGGGCAGAGATGGCGGTAATGAGGTGTGACCCACTTAGCTGGATTTTCCACTTGGCTGTAGCTTTGGTAGTGATCTCTCTCTCTCTCTCTCCCTCCTTCTCTTTTTAAAAAAGATTTTATTTATTCATGAGAGACACAGAGAGAGAGAGAGGCAGAGACACAGGCAGAGGGAGAAGCAGGCTCCATGCAGGGAGCCCGATGTGGGACTCGATCCCAGGACCCTGGGATCCCGACCTGAGCCAAAGGCAGATGCTCAATGGCTGAGCCACCCAGGTGCCCCCAGTAGTGATTTGTCCTCCGGGTTGGAGTAGGAGCCTTAAGAGCCAGAGGCAGTGACAGGCAGGGTAAAGGGCCAGGGCCTGGACGGTTCCTCTGAAGGTGAAGAGGTCCCCCAACCCCTTCTGGGCTTCCTGGCACTGATGGCAGGAAAGGAGCAGTGGGGTTCATCGGCCAGGCCCTAGAGGAGAGTGGCCAGCCCCATGGAGACACCTGCTCTTGCCCTGCCACCCCACGGGGCTCAAGGGGGGTGCAGAGGGGACAGTCTCCTCCTGCCCGCCACATCGCCACCTGTGTCACCCCCACAGAGCCGGCGTGGTAGGAGAGGATCAGAGACTTCCAGCGACTTGCCCCGGGTCACACAGTGAGCACGTGAACATATTTGGACTAAAATCAGACTCCGGAATCTTTCTCAGACTCCACGGTTCCTTCTACAAATAATGTTTATCTTGGTGTCTCCCTTGCGCCCAAGTTTTCCAAAGAGACACGATCTCCCAGAATGAGAAACATTTGGACGTTCGTTTAGGTCCCTGACACATGCATTTCGTGACCCCAGTGGAACATTCTGGTGGCTGCTCAGGGCTCTGAAGGGGGCAGCTGCCACTTCCTTGGCCCTGGGAGCTGGCCTGGCGATGGCCTTGAGGGGACAGTCCCCTCCCCACGGGGACTCCGGCTTTCCACTGGCTTCTCCTGCTGTTAAAAGAAGCCCGGGCTGATGCTGAGCCTGGCGGCCCCAGGCGGGCCTGCCTCTGCGGCACTGGTCACCGGTCACCTGTCTCTGTGCGCAGCCTTGCTCCCGGGCTGCCAGGCCTGCCGCTGCCCCCGCTGGCCTGCCCTCCTTCCCTCTGGGCCTGCTCTGCCAGCAGCCTCTTCCAGGGGCTCTTTGCTCCCGTTACCCTCTTGCTGAACTTGGCTTTCAGAGTTCCCTTCCCTTCCCTTCCCTTCCCTTCCCTTCCCTTCCCTTCCCTTCCCTTCCCTTCCCTTCCCTTCCCTTCCCTTCCCTTCCCTTCCCTTCCCTTCCCTTTAAAGAGCAAAGTCCATGAGCCCAGGCAAAAGTTGCGTGGGCCCTGTGCCACCTGTGGACGAGGGGCCATTCCGCTGCGCAAGGGTCTGGTCCCCCACCCCGGTCCCCCAGCATTCGTGTCAACCCCACGGATGCAGTCGGGTGACTTCCTCATGTCCCCCGGCCGTGACCTTGGCACCGTAGGAAGGACTAGCAGCAGGCACATCTACAAGTGACAGCTCTAGGAGCAGCCTTGCTCTGGGGTTTTAGTCCTGCGGCTGAGAAGAGAACTGACCACGATGCGTGAGTGCACAGCACAGTACAGACGTGCTGGGAAAATTCAAGAACACCGCAGCCCGTTTTAGAGCCCCCTGTCCATTCCCAAGGACACATTTCCCAAATAAGCTACTGAACGGGTAACGCATCTCACAATTTATTCACTTTGGACCACAGGGCCACTTGAACAGACTTTGTCCATATTTTCTTAGGGTATCTTTCTTTCTTTCTTTTTTATATTTGAAACCAGCAGTGCATTAAAAATAAAAGAATAAGGTCAAATAAACCATAGTTAAATAGATTTGAAATTGTTTTAGGTGTTAGACTAACACAACCATTTAATAGATGGCCTTCAGATGGCCTTTGGAAGCCAACAGTTTTTGAGGAATAAAGAATAACAGAAAGCCAAATATAAATTTGGGGGCGTTTAAGAAAAAAGCCAAACCATGAAAAGCTTCATTAAAAGCATCTCTGTGGGAAAAAAAAAAAAAAAGCATCTCTGTGTTTTTAAACTTTTCAAACTTCCAAAACTGTGATTTTGAGCATTATGCAAATATTTTAGAGACAGAAGAATAATTTTTTTAAAGGATGCTCAATCCATTTCTCTAATGAATGATCAGGAAAGCAGAGGTGACAGGTGACTTCAGTTTCACAGGCAAGTATATGTGCGTACACATTCGTAGGTCTATTTTCTGATTACATCTTACTCCAGGTAATAAGGGTGCTTGGTTGAAATGGGGCTGTTTAGGGGAGAGTGAAGTGGGACGTGGAGCTTTGCAACACCCTCCTGGGGAGAGAATGAGAATCAGGTGCAACCTGATAATCCTCAACCATCCTGCTCTTTGCAACTGGAGGATGCGTAAAATGTTCATATGGAGAGTTACTTCTAGAGAATTTGCAGGGAGAAAATCTGGAGCCCCTGATCTGCATAGAGTGACAGGTAGGAGGCTTGGTGGGTGGTAGAGGGCCCCCCAGTGCAGTGCTGCTGGTTAGGGCAATTACTTCTTCCCTACAGGTGATGTGGGCACAGAATTGAGCTCTTGACATTGGAGGCAGGAGGAAGCGATTTCGCCTTTGCTGGATTTGCCCCAGGAGCCGACGTCCTGAGGGGGAGGTCTGTTTGCTTGATGCTGATGTCACCAGTGTCTTAGGCCCGTTGGTCATCTCCCTCCTCCAGCTGCTAGAAGAGTTTTTCCTGTTTCCCCCTCAGCCTCGGAGCTGGTGGGGTGACAGCCTTCCCAAGAAAGCAGAGCCTGAGATGTGGGGTCAGCACACAGTGAGATGAAGACACTAAGAAGTAGGTAAGCACCCAAGCCTTGGTCCCAGAGACAGTTACCTGTTAGGACAAGTGTGTGAGAGAGCCCAATCCTGAGCCCTTCTAATGGGGTCAGGAACCTAGGGGGCGGGGACACATCCGGCATTCCTTCCAAGGAGGTGACTAGCTGGTCCTACTAAACCCGGATGGGTAGGGTGCTGGGTTCAGCCGTCCACCAGACTCTGAGCAATCTCCGTCATCCCTGGACCTCGGAAAAGTGAGCTGGTGCTCTGGGATGTCTAGAGCAGCAGATGTTGTGGGGCGCAGGGGTCGCCCACCTGGTGTCTGGGCAGGAGATCTGGGCTGCTGGCCTCTTTGGGCCTGGAGGCAGCTGGACAAAGAGTGTAGCGTCGCTCTGCCCTTGCTGGCAAATCTCAGGTGAGGGTGGGTGGGTGGGGGTCCCAAGACAGCAAGTTGACGTTGATGCAGCTTTTGTCCACATCTAGCTCAGGGCTGCAAATGGAAGGGGGGGTTTCTCTCGACTCTTCAGGGCTTGCTCTGTCCATACCCGCGGGCTCCCCTCTGCCTCGCTTTCTGCAGGCTTGAATCTCCCTCCAGCCCCACTCCTCCCTGGTGAATGCACGCAGAGTTGACTTGACAGAGGCAAGTGGAGCGTTTGGCAGTGGTGACTTTGCTGCAGCCCCCGTATTTTCATGAAACAGCACCAAGATTGATTGCTCCCTCTCCCTCTCTGAATGCTGGAGGCTCAGAAGACAGGGATCTGGTCTCTCCGGACCACATCCAGGTCATCATCCAGGGTTAACAAAACCTGGAATGAGAGGGGCAGAGGCTGCAGGGAATGCACAGTCACGGCCACAGTCAGCCCCTACTTTCTTTCTGACGCTCACACAGGCTGACCCGACAAGCGCCCTTACTTGCCTTCCTATCCCCTCCGGCTCTCTGCAGCGCGGCGCTCTGTACAGGCAATTAAGCTCACACAGCTCATTTATTAATCAATTCAGATGTTTATCAAGGGTCTATATGTGCTATTCTAAATACCAGAGATATAGTCTGGAACACAAGAGACAAAACTCCCTACCCTTCTGGAACTCTTACATTGAGAGGCAGCTTCAGACATGAAGCAAATATGTGAGAACAATGTAGCAGGTTAGTGACACATGCTAAGTACCTATAGCATGTCAGTGGGGTGTGCTAAGTACAGTGTCCTAGATCATAATATGTAATAAAAGCAGTGATGAAAATTAAACTGCGGGGGGAGCATAGGAAGTATGAGGGGGGAAGGAAAAAAAAAAAAAGAAAAGTGCTGATAGGGTGGCCAGTGAGGTCATTACTTAAAAAGGGACATTGGGCTCAAGATCCAGAGGGAAGGAAGTTTGTTGCATAGAGTATTGCTGTACGAGAAGTGCACACCCCCTCCTCAATTATTAGTTCCCTCTACCGCCACTCTCTTCGCGTGGAAACTTTCACTCTTTTGTGGTCTCTGTCTCTCAAAAGAAATTGTTTATCAAAAATAAAAGTGAGGAGGCACGAGGTTTATGGGGCTTGTTGAACTTCCCCAGCTGGCCACCAGGGGGCAGCCCCGCTCCACTCCGGTGGTTGCGCGGCGGCAGCGCGGAATCCGAGTCCCAGGCACCGCAGACTTCGGAAAAATCTAAATGAGGCTGAAAGGATGCCAGTGAGGGGATCATCCAAGGTTGTTGGGCTATGGATGTATAGCTCCTGAAAAAGGTGTCTGGGCCTCAAGAAATGGAGGGATCACAGGAGAGGTCTGGGACAGACTAGTTAGAAGCAGCAGAGGCCTGGCTGCTCTCCGGGGTGCTCTAGGAATTTGTAAAATATTTGTAAGATATTCAGTGAGACTGGAAGAGGAGGAGGAATGTGAGTGCCGCACGAGAGGGAATAATAAAATATTACTGAAATTTGAGTGCATGCTGAAAGGGACTCCTGGGGCGATTCAGGGCATGGGAGTTCTAATAACCAATTCAGTCCAGGCGTTGTGCCATTTAAGAAAGGTCATTTTGTCACTCTGTCCTAAAATATTAGAGTAAAAGGGAAATGAAAATAAATATCTAACAGAAGGGGATGCCTGGGTGGCTCAGCGGTGGAGCGTCTGCCTTTGGCTCAGGTTGTGACCCCGGGGTCCTGGGATCTAGGCCCACATCGGGCTCCCTGCATGGAGCCTGCTTCTCCCTCTGCCTGTGTCTCTGCGTCTCCCTGTGTGTCTCTCATGAATAAATAAATAAAATCTTTAAAAAAAGAAATAAAGAAAGAAAACCTTAAAAAAAAGATATGACTGAAGGACACAATGTAAAATAAAATCTGTATATTGAATTACAATGAGGAATTGGAAAGGGAAATTGGAAAGAAATACAAGGGTAAGGAAGAGGGGGAGAGAGAAAAAAGTATGGGATGTGAAGAGAAGAAATGAACAAAGAGGTATTTATAAACTCACCAAGAATGAGAAAAACAGGGCAGTGGCCGAGAGGAAGTGCCAGACGTCATGGTCATCAAAGAAATCCAGCAGGATACACTCCCGGTTCTTCTCCCGGGACTCTGCTGGGGTTCCCTGGAGGAAGGTGAGGCAGGAGGTGGGTGAGCCTTCCCACTGTTCAACTGTTTAGAGGGCTGAACATCCAGGAAAGCTACCCAAATGCTATAGGATGCCCTGCTCCAAAAATGAGCTTCCAAGAAAACATGAGTCCACACAAAAACTTGTACACCATGGTCCCAGTGGCATCCTTCACAAGAGCCAAAGAGTGGAAATGATCCAAAGGTCCATCAATCATGACAGATGAAAAGTGCTGCATGCACACAACGGAGTACTATTCAGCAGTAAAAAGTAATGCGTACTGATACGTGCTACCACCTGGGTGGATGCGTAAGCCAGACTCAAAGGCCACAGATTGCATGAATCCGTGTACATGAAACGTCCAGAACAGGCAGGTCTCTAGCGGCAGAGTAGATCAGTGGCTGCCTATGGCTAAGGTGTTAGGGAGAAATGGGGAGCGACAGCTAATGGGCATTCCTTCCAGGGAGATGCAAATGTTCTAGAATTATGGTCATGAAAAAAATAAAAAATAAAAATGAGATTGTGGAGATGGAGGGCCGAGCTTCCTCTCCGCTGGGTGTGTCCCTGATTTCCTAGGCCTCAGCCCTCTGCTCTATGCCCTGGATTTCTAAGCACCAGCAGCTGGGTATTTGTTTAGGGCCGGGGATTAGGAGAAGATACACTCATTTAACCTGTTTGCACACGTTAAACACCCGCTGGGAAGAGGATCGTGGTACAGCGTGAGGATCACATGACATACAAGGAAGATCAGGTCAAAAAGGCAAGTGGGAGGGAGACACTGTTTGGAAAGGAAACGGCCCTCTTACCTCCCAGGTGCTGAGATTCTGGAAGAAGAAGTACAGGGCGGCGGCCCACATCACAGCAGTGGCCACGATGCAGAAGAGCGGGATGGGCAGGAGCTTCTCGGAGCTGCGAAGCTGTGGGGGGAAGCGGGTGCTGCCAAGCTGCTGGCACGGCAGCTGGAGGCCCCAGGGTTGCACCCCCTCTTACCTTCATGATGATGTAAAAGGCCAGATAGAGCAGCAGGTTACAGATGAAGATCCCCAGCATGTAGGAAGCAAAGTCCCTGGGCCGATAGATCAGTCCAAAGAGGGCGCTGAACATAAGGAGGAATTACTTGCAGCCATAAAGGGGGCACTGGTAACCTTCTTGGCTTTTTCACCCTCCCCACTCCATTTTGGGAAGGAGGGGAATTAAAAAAAAACTTAAACATAAGTAAATTACTACATCTCCTTCAGCCCTTGCATTTTTGATGATTATAGGGTTCCCAGAAGTAGATGCACCACAACCCGCTTTCCCCTCTAGTGGAAATAAAGCTTTCTTTCCCTTTGCCTTGCAGCTTTCCATTATCATAAAGAACACTGCGATGAATAAATGAATACCTGCAGACATTATGCTTTCCTTTTCTTTCCTTTTTTTTTTTTTTTTGGCATTTAAGATTAATTCATTAGACTAGATTACTAGAAATAGAATTATCTCCGATAATTGGCTTGACAACACATTATCACATTTTTGCTAGCCGTCTGTGGTTTTTAAATGGAGTCTATTTTGGTTGGGGCTTAGCATTAGCATTTAGCATGTTCCAAATTTCCGTTCAGTTACAATAAAACTCTTTATCATACAGCCCTTCCTATGTCCTTGTTTTGGAAAGCTTAGTTTTGGTAAAGAGATACACGCACAAACACACACACATAATTGGATTTGTATCCTCTCCATTCTGATTCACTAATTTGTTTCCGATTTCTAATCTTGGATCACTGTGTTTCTGTTTTAGAATATGTTAGATTATTTGGTTAGGCTAGTTTAGACTACCCGATAAGGTAGCTACATGTGGCTGTTTAAATTTAACGAAAATTAAATAAATTTGAAAATTCAGTTCCTCAGTCACACTGGCCACATTTCAAATGTTCAGTGACCGGGATCCCTGGGTGGCGCAGCGGTTTGGTGCCTGCCTTTGGTCCAGGGCGCGATCCTGGAGACCTGAGATCGAATCCCACATCGGGCTCCCGGTGCATGCAGCCTGCTTCTCCCTCTGCCTATGTCTCTGCCTCTCTCTCTCTGATGACTATCATAAATAAATAAAAAAAAAAATTCAAATGTTCAGTGACCATACTTGGCTAATAGCTATCTCGTGGGACAACGCAGTGTAGAACATTTACATCATTCCAGAAAGTTCTGTTGGATAATACTGGACTAGTCACTGCCTCTCCTTCCTTCCATTAATCTTCTTTTGCAGAGACCTTTAGAAATTTTGTGTAAGTAGGCAAATAATTTCAGAATAAAACCCTGTTAACTTCATTCCAATTTTAAGTCGAAATTTATGCATTGAGAACTAATATCCTTACAGTAGTTAACCTTCCCAGCCAGGGGACAGCATCTCTCTTCCTTCACTTAAATTTTCCTTTATGTCTCCTAATAAGGTAATTACATTTTCTGCAGAAAGAGTCCTCCTGTCTCTCAAAATTTATTCCTATTTGATGTGTAAAGCTGTTACTGATGAACTCTCTTTTTGTTCCCTTTGTATTCCAACCAACTTTGTTCTATACAACATAGGAAATTTCCTCCTCCCAGAATTTGAATTCTTTAACATATCAAAAACCCTTGTATACTTTTTAGCATTTGCCACGTTTGGTTTATCATTCTCTCTCTCATTCTGTATGTGTCTGTGTACTGACATATAGATATATACATCTCTCTATATATGTACAGACACACACACACCATTCCTCTTCATGACCGTATGAGTGTGATTCCCTTTATTTTTATTTATTTTTAAAAAATATTTTATTTATTTATTCATGAGAGAGACACACACAGAGAGAGAGGCAGAGACACAGGCAGAAGGAGAAACAGGCTCCATGCAGGGAGCCCCATGTGGGCTCGATCCCGGTTCTCCAGGATCACACCCTGGGCTGAAGGCAGGCACTAAACCACTGAGCCACCCAGGGATTCCTGATTCCTTTTAAAATAACATTCAAGGTTCATATTAAATCACTCCATGTCTTGTAATGTCCACAGAAAACTGAGGATGGAGGAACAGAGAGGAAGGCAACCTTCCACCTGGTCATGACAGTGCTGGTGTGTCATCACAGCTCATTCATCCCTGTAGGCCTTGGTGCCATTCATGCTGTCTTGTGAGCGGATTGTGTGTTTGGTTTTGGTTACACGAGAGGCAGGGACAAGCCAGGTGATTGTGAGCACTGGGGACATGGTGATCGGTTGCTCCTTACCAAGCAGTTGTCTAACCCTTTTCCCCTACCAGCACCCAGCACCCTGTCTTACAGTCACAGGATGGTGGGCTCTGCCCTAAGAGAGTAGCACCACAGGCCACCACCAAGAATCACCCACCTCGACATATCCCTACATAAAGGCGGGGTCCTTCACAGCTGTGGACCTTAGCCGGAGGTAATCCCTGGGTGATAACATTATGGGAAGATCTTTCCAGAAGCATGTGTCCCAAAGAAGCTTCGAATTCTCATGACCAGATTCTGGTTTCCTCTGAAGGTGTGCCTCTTTTTCCATTCCTTTCATGTCATAAATGGGGCAGGAGTAGGGAGTCATCTTTCTATCAAAGGTCACTGACCTTTTTGGCACATCAGCTAAGAACCACTAATAAAAGCGATTAAACTTATTGATATTTTTGAGGGATTAATAAAATGTCCCATTCACATTTTAAAGTTGAGAAGAGGTTGCATAAAATAGTTACAGGTAGCAAAATAGATGTCTGCTGTACTGTTTTGTTTTGAAGCCATTTGGGAAAAAAAGGCCAAGGTGATAATGACGGGAAAGAGGAAAAAGAAGGATATTGATGTGGCAGGAAGATTGAGACCTACGGGGAAAGAAATAAATAGGAAAGAGACTTGTACACACACACACACACACACACACACACACACACACACAGAGTAAGAATGGGAAATGTCCCCTGGGTAGCCTTTATGGAGAGTTCTACAAGAAATTAAAACTATGCTTCATTTGTGCATCTACTGGCCTAATCCCTATCATCTGTCTACGAGTCTATCCACATAGACAACACATTTGATGTTGGTCTTGTTGAGCAGCTGAACTCAATACTTCAGTGTGTTGAACTCAGTGCTTTAAGAGAGTCCACTGTTGGTACACAGGCTTCCTAGTGTATTCTTTGCAGGAGGAAAAATACCTTTCTTTCAAGTCCTAGGGCAAGCGCAGTCCTCCACTCTCCTTAGTTTCAGATTTCTTTTTTTTTTTTAATTTTTATTTATTTATGATAGTCACACAGAGAGAGAGAGGCAGAGACATAGGCAGAGGGAGAAGCAGGCTCCATGCACCGGGAGCCCGATGTGGGATTCGATCCCGGGTCTCCAGGATCGCGCCCCGGGCCAAAGGCAGGCGCTAAACCGCTGCGCCACCCAGGGATCCCAGTTTCAGATTTCTTTATAAAAATGACAGCCAAGGGAAACCAAGTCACAGTGTTACAGACATCAACAAAGAGAAAGACATGTCTTCTCCTAAGACTACTTACAAGGACCAGTTAACCAGATTTCCCACGATGAGCAACACCATCCTGTCCTGGTGAGAAAACATCAAATGAGAGGCTGCGCGTACCACTTTTCTTTTCACCTACCATAGGGGAGGCATCAATTACAGGAAAACAACTGTCTGGTGGAAGAGTTTCCTTGGTTCTAAGAGAGTAGTTAGTGCTCACAGTCAGACCCTAATCCCCTACGAGAACAAATGGCAAGACCTATTCAGTCTGAGGACCATGAACAGACATGAGTTTATTAAAGAAAATGTGAATAAAGTAGGACTTGTAGTATTTCCCCACAGGCACCCGGGACCCACGTCCTGGTGAGTAGGTTGGTGGTGCGTGCAGGTGACTTGGGAGGTAAAAGCATCTGCTGCGGGGGTTCCCCTGCAAAGTGCTACTCCGTGGGCCATGAGGCAGCTCTTGGGACTCAGCTGTGAGGTGCTGGTTTCCTACCATTACTCTGGCTCCAAGGAAGCCCTGCAACTCCCAGGCTCCCAGTTTCTAAACAGCTTCAAAACAAAAGATATTGGTAGTGGGGAAAATAGGAAAGGTCCATCTCAAAGGAAAATTCCTCTGCTGGAGATTAATTCACAATCTGGTCCTGCACCTTCGTGTACCACTTAAAACTCTTAGGTGGTATCTGATGACACTTTAATTTGCATGGTCTCATTGACTATTTAAAAGTGGTGATTCTCTTTATGGGTGATCCATCCGGTTTGGAGGAAATACTTTCGTTTAAAAAAATTAATTCATCTCTTAGAAAGGCTAAGACGTTGACACCATCAAATATCAGTGAGGATGTGAAACAACAGGAACTCTCATTCATTGCTGGTGGGAATGCAAAATGGTACAGCCACTTTGGTAGATAGTTTGACTGTTTGTTTGAAAACTATACTTATAAAAAAAAGAAAGAAAACTATACTTATGCAATACGATCTGGAAACTGCACTTCTCGGCATTTATCCAAAGCAGTTTAAAACATGTGCCCACACAAATACCGGCACATACATTTTTTTTTAAGTAGGCCTCATGCCCAGCACAGAGCCCAGTGCAGGGCTCGAACTCATGGCCGAGAGATCAAGACCAGAGCTGATATCAAGAGTCAGACGCTCAACCAACTAAGCCACCCAGGCACCCCTGCACATAATTTTATTTTATAGCAGCTTTATTTGTAATTGCCAAATTACGAATTGTCCTTTAGCAGATGAATGTATAAGCAAAATGCAGTAGTACATCCAGACAGTGGAATAGTATTTAGTGCTAAAAAAAAAAAAAAAAAATAGCTACCAAGCCATGAAAAGACACAGAGACATCTTGAATGCATATTATTAAGTGAAAGAAGCTAATCTGAAAAGGCTAAATTCTATATTATTCCACCTATCTGACATTCTGGAAAAGGCAAGACTATGGGGATAGTGTAAAGATCAGTGGTTGCTGGGCATTGGGGAGAAGGGAGTGTGGGAAGAATAGGGGGTGCACAGAGGATTTTTAGGGCAAGGAAACTACTTTGTATGATATTAAAATGGTGAATACTGTTGTTATAAATTTGTCAAAATGCAAAGACTGTACAACAGCAGGAGTCAGCTGCAAACTATGGACCTGGAGTGATTACGAAGTGTTAATGTAGACTCATTGACTGTAATGAATGTACCGCTCTGGTTGGGGGTTCTGATAGTGGGAGAAGCTGTGCATGTGTGGGGAAGGGATTGATGGGAAATCCCTATATTTTCTGCTCAATTTTTTTGTGAGGCTAAAAAACTGCTCTAAAAAAATAGTCTATTAGGAAAAAAAAAGATAGCGTCCATCACTTAATGTAAACAAACAAAACATTAATTGCTCCTCATGGCTCACAGATAAGACATGCTCCTTCTCAAAATACTTACAGGTCCTCCTGGATTTTTAAGTTCTCATGTGAATAAAACCCGTTAGCCTCAATCCCCTCAATTTTTAGTGCCTATAGCTCCTGCCCATGCTCTAGAGGGCTAAAACACTCTCCTATTCCTTTATGTAAGCATTCTTTGATCAGAAGCTGTCAGCAGGTACTCCGTGAACTCCTGGGTGCCAGGCCCGAACAGCAGCACTAGCTCTGGCCACCATACTCTGTAAAGGGCAGGGTAGTGGCTCATAGGACGTATGTGGCCTTCCTAAGCCGGCAAGCCAACATATAGCTGGGACCAGGGCCCCAATCCCTCTGCTCAGTGTAGGAATGTAGATATATTGAAAACAATGATGGCAAATTTTTAGGACTTTGTATTTCAACCATTGAGTAATAACCACAATTTTGAAAAAAATTCTTGCTCACTGTGAAAATCAGTGTATAAAAATCAAACAAATGTATAATGTAGAAATTATAATCATGAAATTATAAATGTGAAATGTATAATTACATTAAAATTAAAAATTTATGATTATATTTATTATTATTATGAAAATTTATAACTAAAATGATAAATTACGAAATGTGAAATTTCGTAAATTCTTCACGAAAGCAACTGGAGCGACAGATGCCCCAGTGAGCTTGGGACAGGCCTGGTTTCTGCTTGCTGTCCTGGTGCTATTATTGTGTGAGTGGCCCTTTCATTTCCACAAGTGAAATAATCGGATTTCTTTGGATGATTTTATACAGGGATGCCCGGCCTTGATCCTTCCCCAAGGCCATGGTCACTGTTTTGTGGCTTTCTATGTATACACACACATATTTTTTCTTCATACGCTAGCAACATTTCATGTAGAAAAATAGATCCATCACAGCTTGTTTTTTTTGTTTTGTTTTGTTTTTTCATGCGCGAGAAGAAGAGTAAGTAACAAGCTTCTTCCCCCTAGATGGACCTCAGCCACCTGGGCCATCTGGCTCTCTTGAGTTAGGGAACCTGAGCGTCTGGCCCGAGCCTGCCCCTCCTGCTGCCCCCTTCCTCTCTGGGAGAAGGCCAAGGCACACAGGAGCACGCACGTACCATATACAGCGGCCGGCTGCACTGCTGCACGAAGTCCGTGTAGAACACCAGAGCGGCCCGTCGAAAAATCCCCAAATCTGTTGATGACACAATCGCATGGTGAGGCTGAGCCAGAGGTAGCACAAAATACTCCCATACGGCCCAAGCGTTTAGGGTCAAGATGATGCCGTCTTCACTTTATAAAAATGATGCTTTGCACCCAACAGGTCAGCAATAAAGGTTTGCTTTTTTTTTTTTTTTTTAATTTTTTTTTCTAAAGGTTTGCTTTTTAAAAAAACGGGCTGTCCCATGAGGCTGCAGAAAGGCAAGTGAGGTGGACACGAGGAACAAGCACTTAGGCAACAATCTGGGCGGCTGGCCAGCCCTTCGGTGGGCTCCTTCAGCTGAGATTCCCTCTGGGTATCCTCTGGTCCGGTGGCGTTTCCTGCGGAGCAGAGCTGGGGTGGTGCCCCTGGAACTGCCTTCAGACATCTGGTCTCTCTAGACGCTGGGGAATCTCAGCTCGGAAAAATTCTATTCTACTTTTCTCTGGTTATAAGTCAGTCAAAACTGAACCAGGGGGGACTGAGGTCTACTAAGCACGATCAGAAAGTCTAAAATTGTACCGAAACTGTAATCAAGGGGACGTAAGTGAAGATGGAGAGAAAAAGAGGATTTTTAAAAGCAATCCTTCAAAGGCATAGTACGAAACGCAGCAGGTGTGGGGTGCAGCTGTTATGCCAACAGAGTGAGGGTCACGGGGGGCTGCCTTTCTGTGGACCGTCTACCCAGCAGACATCACAGGCCAGGCTGGGGTCTGCTCGGAGCAAGCGGTCCAGCCAGGGGGGACCCCAGCTCGGCTGTGAATGCTATTCCTCTTCGTGTCTACTCTTGGGGTCAACATAACAGACTCCCCTCAAGCAGATATAGGGAGGGATGGAGGAGGGAGCCATGGGTCCTCGCAACAGCCCCTCAGAGGTGCAGGCCAGGCGGGGCTGGAGTGTATCCCTGCCTCTGAGCCCCTCTGGGCCCCCCCACCCCCCAGCCAATCCTGCCCAGCCTGGAAGGGGAACGTTCAGGAGAAGAACTGGCAGGTCACTTGGTTAAGAAAACAGCCTCGGGCCCTGGGAAGGGTGGCCAGACATTACCTGTCTCAGACACGTCTGAATCAGTGGGAAGCAGAGAAGAAATGAGAAAAGAAAATGATATAAGAAGGTAGTCAAACAGGTAAACCGCTGGTCATTTTATTTTTCTCTCAATACGATGACTTTCATTTTATTTTCTAATTAAAAAAATAATGTTTATTCATCATAAAGAACAAAAGAATCTTTCCACCTGTCTCTCATAACATTCGATGTCAACTACTCCTCGAAGAGGGAACCGGAAGTCTGTCTGTCCCTATCTCCTTGGGGCACCACTGGCAACTTCAGTCCATCCTGTCTTGTCACAGGCCCTGCCGCCCTTTGCTCGGGCTCTCTGCTGGCACAGTCATGATCTGGGCAGGTGGCTCATCTGTCTGCCTATGGAATGCTCTGCTCCATCACTGCTGCCTTTCCTGTGGCCACATTTATTTTCAGGTGTGGCCTGAGGGTCACTGACAGGGGTGTCTGTCGTCCTAGGAAGCAGAGGCAGCTTATAACATGGGCAGAGAGCCCATGGTGTTGGCTCTGTGTGTTGGCTGAGCCACTGTCCACTAACCCAACTTCCTGCCTTTGGACTAAATTTAGATGTGATCATTGTCACCATAGAACAGCACATTTTCCTTTTGATGCTGGCAAATCTGTGACCACTTGGGGAAGACCCTGGGTAAAGAAATCGAAAATACTCGGTTATGCTATGCGCTGGCTGTCCTCCATTTCTCCTTGCCACATCTCTGTCCTGTACCATGACCCCGGGGAGGCCGAGTGAGTGAATCTGCTCACTCTCCAGGGATTTGGACAATGGGAAACCACAGCAGGGGACTGGAAGGGCACAGAAAGGAGAGTGAGCTCGGAGTATTTATCCACCTGGTGACCTCCCTGGGAGGTTGCCTCAGACTCCCCGTGTCTGTCAACTAAAGGTCACTGCTCCTTTCAGAGTGACTGCCTCTCCTTCCACGTTTTGGTCACCACTCCCTCTCTGTCCTTTGGGCTAATGGATAGAAAGCTTCTCTGCTCCTGACCCCAGGTTGCCAGCTACCCCTTTCATGCTCCTCTACCCTGACCTTGCCCTATGAATGGTCCCTCTGTGATTAAATCCTCCATCTTTGTGTGTGACATCTTTTTCCTGTTGAAACCACCCCTCCAGACTATTACATGGTCCTAATAGAATACATCACATTTCTCCTTTTTAAGAAAGTAAACTAATACAGTATGGCAAAATTGTATGGGGCAAAAGTTGTATAAATATACTAAGAGCTCCTTTATGTATCATTAACGGTCACCGCTGTTACACATATCTGTATTCAAGTTTATTTTTCTAACTCTGGGAGAACCTGACAACAGCCAGAACAACTGTTTTTCAAATTATTTTCCTTTTCAAGGCTGACATTTTTTGTGTTTAAAGATTTTATTTATTTATTCATGAGAGACAGAAAGAGGGGCAGAGACATAGGCAGAGGGAGAAGCAGGCTCTCCATTGGGAGCTCGATGCGGGACTTGATCCCAGGACCCCAGGATCACGACCTGAGCTGAAGGCAGATGCTCAACCACTGAGCACCCAGGTGCCCCTTCAAGTTGACGTTGGATGATGATTTCACTCACTTTTGAGTCTGGGGGTTGGGGCATGACCAGAGCACCACACCAAATGCTCTACACAACCAGTTAATAATGCTTCCACTGGGCAACTTGAAGATGCATGGGCTGTGTTAATGCCAAGGGCAAATCTACTGACTGTGCCCAAGGGGAAAGCTAAACTGCCCAAATAAGAAATTGTTTTATTCAGTTTTCTGATCTTAAAGCTACTTGTTTATGTAAAATCATACTTAGACCTGGCCATATTTTAAAGGCCTTTACTCCCCAGTGAGTAAGGCGTCTGCCGGGTGAGGGAACTACTTCTTCTCCTTCTGGGCCACATTCTGAATTCCCAGACCCCAGAGTCCCCTGCCCAGATGGACTGGAGTCTGCTCACAGAGCCTGCATAGCCCCTTCCTCAGTCTACCTTCCTGAGGGCAGATGGCACTGCTAGAGTGGACATCTCTATGGGCAAGGAATGGCCAACTGAATGTTGGGCAAGAATGTTCATGTACACACCTGGGAGACCCCTTAAGATGCAGGACAGAGCCAGAGTGGAAAGAAAAGAGGGTCAGGGGCTGAGGACCAGCTCTCCTATACATCTATGTTCTGGAGTGTTCTTCTGAGGAACTGGCAATTTTAAATTTGAACCTGAACCTTCCAGGTTGTAATGAAGCATATTTTATTTATCAGTTTGTGGTCGTCCTTGCTTCCTCCTTTCTTCCCTCCCTCCCTCCCTTCCTTCTATGTATTTAAGAGTTTCTTTTAGTCTGCTTTACAACTTTAAAATTTTTATCCACACAATATGTGGGTTTTTATTTACAATCTTGCTTTGGACTCTGCAAATATTAGGGATGGGCCTATGTTTGTATATAATTCTTTTTCTTGAAATACACAAAAGAATATTTAAGTCTGACTGCCTGGCTCTTAACAGGACTGGGGAAATTTAAATGCTCTAAAACGACTCAAGTCTGTTCGCACATATAACAACTGGCAGCAGCAGATCAGAAGCTGAATTCCATGGAGCACTCAGTGCTCCGATGTGATATGTTCACATTGCTGGGGGTTGGAAGGAGTTCAGCAGGTGTCCTGCCTGTTAAGATGGATAAGTCTCAAAACATTCCAGTCTCAGATTTTGGGAACAATATACAGTTCATTCTGGACAACCACTTAGCCTGCTCAGAGAAATGCTCCCTTCAGTTGCTACAAACTGAAAACTATTTCTGTAGGTGGAACGAGTGGCGTGATGACTGACACCATTCCTCAAACACACTTTCAAAGTTCTGCTAGGTGTAAGGCACCGGGATTTGGAGCTGGAGGTCTGCCTCAGTCTGAGGTATGGCAAACTTAGCTTCCTGGTTGAAAAGAGAATTAGTGGCAATAAATAGCTCATTGTATCCTCTACAGGAGACTCAGAGCACGTGTTCATGTTGACCAGCAACACTTCCGTTTAGGGTAAGCAAAGACAATGCTTCCTCGGGGTAAGTTCATCAGTGTGTTTAGTATAAAGTAACAGGTGACTCACCTATCTTGAAACGACCCATGTAGTAGATCTGGGTGCTGAGGGCCAGAGACGCCAGGATATGAATTGCAGAGAAGATGACCCAGAACCACAGGTCATTTTTTCCAAACACCTAGGAGTAAAGATGGAAGATACCTTCATCTGGGGTTTTCCCCACCTAACTGACGAAAATCATCCCGTCTCTCATGTACGCATAGAGTCAAAAACCAAGCTGTGCATGCATTGGGGTTCCCCCCAACTTTTGTGAGCCCACTGCACAAAAACGAATGGCTACCTGGCCAAATGAAGATGGGAGAGGGAAGGAACGGGGAAGGCACCGGACAACAACAGGTAAGGGGCAACAGGTCTGGGGCTGGGGGCTAACGCTCTTCAAATAACTGCACACAACCGACGTGTGTCCCTGCAGATTTAGCAAGTGGTGTCTATTAAATGTCTCCTCTCTCTCTCTTCTCTCTCTTTTGCATTAGCTTGTACATCTTTATGCCAATCCATGGCAGTCAGGTCCTAGCTTGACAGTGAAACTCTCCAGGGGTAGTTTTACAGGTGCCTATTACATGATTAGAGATGACTAGCTAATTAAGCCAATAAAATACCATGAATCGACCCACGATGGCCCTGGTATCAGGAGCCAAGGATTGTGATTAATTCAAAACTGTTCCCATGAGGTCCAACAAACAAACAAATAAATAACAAAAAACCTCCCCAGGGGGCACGTTTGGAGAGCCGGGCTGGGGGCCGTGGGGAGGGACGCACCACTCCGAGGACGGTGAGTGTGATGACCACTGCGAAGGAGGCGTAGGCCGAGTAGGCGCTGGCATTGATGTCAGGGTGGCGGGTTTGGTAGAGCTTCAGCATGCACAGGCCCGCGATCATGTACATGAAGGAGGTGTCTGAGGGCACACAGGAGGAGCCGAAACAATCAGGATCCAGTAGGCCACAGACAGTTTCTCTTTGGCCTGGGAAGCCCCTGCCTTCAGGCCCTGGAGTAGTTGCTGCCCTCAGACAGTGTGGAGACCTCCACCATGGCAGGCTCCGCAGGCACATCCCACACCCCACATGTACACACTTCTAAACCCCTCCAAGGCTGCTCCTAGCTCGCAGAAGAAAAGCATCTGATTGATGACTTGATAAATAACTATCCTCACTCACAGGGGAATTTGGGTTTAAATGCTGGTGTTGAGCAGCTATAACAGGAGCCCATACTGGGTGACAGGGCACTGTGACAATCAAAAGAATCCTAGGTGAGCGTGGAAGGGTCTTATCAGCGTCCTGAAATATAACCACGCTGATTGCTGCTCGTCTATAGCTTTATAGCCTAGGGATGGAAAACAGCTGGAAACTAAATGTGGCTTAGCTGCATGAGAGGTATGGAAATGTTAATTAAAACAACCAGGCAGAGTGAAATAAGTCAATCGGAGAAGGACAAACATTATATGGTCTCATTCATTTGGGGAATATAAAAAATAGTGACAGGGAATAAAGGGGAAAGGAGAAAAAATGAGTGGGAAATATCAGAAAGGGAGACTCCAAACTCTGGGAAATGAACTAGGGGTGGGGGAAGGGAGGTGGGTGGGGGGTGGGGGTGACTGGGTGATGGGCACTGAGGGGGGCACTTGATGGGATGAGCACTGGGTGTTTTCTATATGTTGGCAAATTGAACACCAATAAAAAATAAATTTACCAAAAGATAAAATAAAAAATAAAACAACCAGGCAATGTCCCGTATTACTCAAGACTGTAGCAAAACATTTGAATGTCTGACAATAACACTTTAGTGATGATGTAGGGAAATGGGAGCTCTCAGACAACTAGCAGGAGTGGGAATTAATAATCTGTAGAAATCTGGACGTTTTTGGTCAAATGGAAGATGCGTAAGCAAGGCAACTCCAAAATTCTACTTCTAGGTGTCCCAGGGAACCCCTCTCACGTGGGTGCAAAGAGAAGTATGTAAGGGTGTTCACTGCAGCAGTGTCTGCCACAGCACATCCTGGAAACATCTGAATAGTGTTTGATAGAGGGACTGATAAATGTAGTCTCATATTTTTATTATAGAAGATGACAATGCTTAAAAATGAGTGAACTGTATGTCCTTGATTCAATATTGATAAATCTTGAGAACATGTTGGATGAAAAAAAAGTTACAGAACATAGTGTGATAAAGTAAATATCAACTCACTACAAATGTAGTAAAATTATAAAAACAAACAAATATCAAATTTGTTATAGCTGTTGCCTCTGGGGAAGGAGGCAGGGGAATAAGTTTGGAAAGCAGTTCAAAGAACCTCACCTTTATCACAGCATTTTATTTCTTAAAAGGTAGATTTAAGGCAAATATTTTTAAAATGTTGGCATTTGTTCAGCAGGGTGACTCATACTGTTCTCTGTAATTTTTTCTATTAAAAATGTTTCTAACTTAACAAAAATTAAACCTGACGGAGAATTTCTGTGATGTTCTGGGTTCACGGACAGAGGTTGGAGCACAAATATAAAAATGACCGTTTCTAAAATTTGTATCCTCGCATGTGGAGGTCACTGTTAATTGCCTACTACCATCATCAGCTCTTCCCTTCCTCCTTCCTGACCGCGGATCAGTACTAACTCAAATATCTTGGCCCCATTTTCAATTCAGAAATGCATGCCTTTCCAGTCTATTTGTTTAAGCAAAGCTAATTCCAACCCCTGGTTCCATGAATGGGTCTCGTTGGTCTAAAGGTAATCTCCCTCTTTTGCTGCCATGATTGCCAACCCATGCTTGAGCCAACCAGCATCTAGGGAATAATTCTGGAATGGGCTCAGGACTATTGTAATTACTGAGATGTGGAATTATATTATTGCGGGGGGGGGGTTGACAAAGAACTTCCTTTGCTCTTAAATGAAGGCTCCTGGAAACCAGCTTGCTGCAGCCACCAAACATCATGAAGTAGAGACAGGAAGCCAGGACCTGCTGTAGCTACTTTTGTCATCATGAGTTTCCTAAAAGCCTGAGGATAAACATCAGCCTACAGGCTGAGGACAACCCTAGGGATCACAGAGAACTGGACCCAGAGCCACCTGATAAGTCACCTGCAAGCTTTTTATATCTTTGGATTTTCAGAAGGCAAGCCGATAACTGTCCTTATTATTTGGCCCAGTTGGACCAGGCTTTCTATTATTTTCAACCCAAAGCAGTCTAGTTGCTAAGTTAGGCCAAATTATACTAAGGGAACTTACCAGATGTCTGTTGGTGGACATTATCTGCCTTGCTGCCTAACGCTTAGCCCAATGCCCACCTGCAGATCTAACCATGGGATCATCATTCAATGTTGAGGCTTTTCTAGTCTGAAAGGTGGTCAGAGAGAAAAGATGGTACAACATGTGGAAACTAGGCCCTGTGAGGAGGTGCCCTCAAATCACTTTAGCTCACATAACATTTAGCTCACATATCATTTAACTCTTGCATGCATTTGGGGAGGGTCCCAGGACAAGACTCCTATAACTCAAATCTGTGTGATTGATGAAAATTCTAATTACCGAATTGGAAGTTGGAGTAATTAGGGCAGACATGGTAACACGCACTGAGCACTCCTTCCATCATCAATGCGATGCCCATTGCATAGAAAACACCAAAGTGTTTAGGAATCCCATACTCCTGAAAGGGGAGAAAGTGTGGTCAGTGGAGAGACACCAATTGGTGATAGAGGCATAGGATCTGGAAACCCAAGCTTCTGGCCTCCTGTTGTTCATTACACACAATCCAACACCACACCATCAAGCCAGATGTCCCTCCCCTTGGCAGATACTGTTTGGAACCATGACCCTTCCCAGCATCCATGTCTGATTTACCCGCCCTCTCCTCACCATGGCAAAGATGTCCTTGGCTTCCAGGGCTCTGCGATGGAGAATGTCCCGGCGCAAGACTATTAGCAGGAAAAGGAAGCCCAGGAGCACGTGGCCCAGGTTACTGAGAATGTTGTTGAAGGCACTGTTGGATGAGAGGGAAATCATGAGAGTGGCCAGGCGATCCCAGAGATCAGAGAAGGAATGAATGAATGTATGAATGAGTACTCTAATCATTCCATGTTTTCTGCCCAGCCCAGCCTTTTCATCAGACTTAAGGACTGGTAAGTAGATCATCTTTAACCTTACTCCTTTATTTTAGGATGCCTAGCCTGTGATAATGTGTCTGTTTCTTCTCTGAGATGCCTGACTGGCTTCCCTAACACTTACTCAATCCTCTCTTATCCTGATGGCACTGGCATGAAATGAATCCTGGGAAACAGTTGCTCCAAAGATGGGCAGTTTGGCCAAGAGTTTCAGCTACACTGTCACAGGGAATTCTCATAGACGGACCCTCATAGACAGACCCATGCTATGTGTGTTGATATTCAGCTTTGTAACTGTGAAGTGTCAGGTGGTCATAGCCAGCTGCTTTATTTCAAGAAACTGAGGCTGGTTTAATTCTGGAACAAGAAGCCTGGCTTCCAACTGCCAGGTGAATGCTCTTTCCATTTTTCCATGTTCTGGTGGGTAGAGCATAGCCTTGGAGGCAGCAGGCCAGGTTTAGTCCTGACATCACTAACAGTTGAGGGACTTTCCAAAAGTCCTTCCTTTCGATGCCTTAGCGTCTTAATCTGAAAATGGGAGTAAGGATAATGCTATTTATTTAATGAGGTTGCTTAGTGGCTTAACATATGAGCATCTCATGCCCATGGAAGAGTGTCATCACAACTAGGATCTGATATTTTATTTTATTTTATTTTATTTTATTTTATTTTATTTTATTTTATTTTTAAGATTTTATTTATTTATTCACAAGAGACACACACAGAGAGAGAGGCAGAGACACAGGCAGAGGGAGAAGCAGGCTCCATGCACTGGACCCGACATAGGACCCGATCCCAGGATTCCAGGATCACATCCTGGGCCAAAGTTAGGCTCCAAACCGCTGAGCCACCCAGGGATCCCCTAGGACCTGATATTTTAAAAAACAACCCTTCCCTCTTCTCAGCTGGTTACTCTTAGGAATGTTTCGTGAGGCCCCTATACAGGAATGAGAGGCACATATCTGGTCTCAAAACTTCTTGATTTCATCCCTCTTTACCCTTGACTGGGGTAGTTTTCCATGGCTGTCTTTAGTATTTTTAAAAACGGACATCACATCTCACAGAAAGGAATCTCTAAATGCCTCCTGGGCAGCCAGAGGACCGGGCTCACCTCAGGACACCCAAGGGGTGAGCACAGAGGAAGTTGTAGTAGCAGATATCCTGATTGCCAGTGACATTCGCCACCTGCAAAATCAAGAGTGAGAAGAGGAGATGCAGAGTTTCTCCATCTGTTGAGCTCAGCCTGAAATCACAAAAGACAGGCACTGCACACATTGATTTCCCACATAACCAGTGTTCCTTCTCAGCAGGGATGGGTCATTGTCTGCCACCTTCATATAGCACAGGCTTATTAGAACTGTCATGATATGTTCTATTTTCTAGATGCATTTGGGAGGGTATGGAGCTGTCCCATTCTGTGTGTGGAAGTGATAACCACAGGACAAGGAGACCTGAAGAAGTAAGTGTTCAGTTTATTGCCATCTCTATCATTAAGAACCTTCCTAGACCATAGCACAGCTCTATCTTCCGACAGGGCCCTGAGGTACTCAGAGAATATTGGGATTATAAGCAGTGTGCCCAAACCTTATAAAAGTCCTTGTTCTCATTGCATAGTAAGTATGGAATTGGCTAAATATTGGCTAAATGGTGCCATAAGATCATTGGCCTTCAAACTTGGCTGTACATTAGAATTGCTGGGGGTTTAATTAATATTGATGCCTGGTTCTACTTTCAGAAACATGGATCTAATTTGGTATAGGATACAGCCTGGACACTGGGATTTAAAAGCTCCCCAGGTGATTTGGATGCACAGTAGTTTGAGAGTCACTGCATTAGAAACACCGTCACCCTTATGCTTTTAAAGTAGGCTTTCTGTATGTAATAAATGCTAGAGAAGGTCATTATGTGATCTGGACCCTAGGGTTCTATGAAGGAGCAATGAGGATTTTCAGGCTGCTTTAATTATCTCAGTTCATTTGTTTTTACTTTATTTTTGTTCTTTTTTAAAAGATTTTATTTATTTATTCATGAGAGACACAGAGAGGCAGAGACACAGGCAGAGAGAGAAGCAGGCTCCCCGTGGGGAGCCCGATGCCGGACTCAATCCCTAGACCCGGGATCACGACCTGAACCGAAAGTAGATGCTCAACCGCTGAGCCACCCAGGTGGCCCTATTTTCGTTCTTATTTTATATTTTCTTAATTAATAATATCTTATTAGTTTTGTAAAGCTGTTTTTAGTTTTGCAAAAAAATATTTACCCTCAATAGAGGTACAGCTAAATTAGACACTAGGTTTCTTTGTTTTGGTCTGGAACTTTATTTATTCTATTCATTACCCCTTGATATCAGAAGTTCAGCCTGGCAAATAACAGATATATTGATAGATATTATGACTGAATAAGCCTAAGGTAATAACTTCAAATTGAGTTAGAATGATACAAGAGGTCCCAGGCCCTTCTGTGATAAAACAATTGGGAGCTAGGTTTAAAGGTCCGTCAAAGGGACACCTGGGTGGCTCAGTGGTTGAGCGTCTGCCTTTGTCTTGGGATGTGATCCTAGGGTGCTAGGATTGAGTCTCGCAACAGGATTCCTAAGGGGAGCCTGCTTCTCCCTCTGCTTATGTCTCTGCCTCTCCCTTTCTGTGTCTCTCATGAATAAATAAATAAATTTTTTTTTTTTTTAAAAAAAGGTCCATCAAAAACGAAGCAAAGGAGAAGTCCAACAGGAACTAAAATGGGAAATTAATTACTGGACTGAGCTCAAGTTATATATATAAATATATATATATATATATTTATATATATAACCCCTGCAGTACGAAAGCTGGGGTTCTAGGATTCTGGGCAGCACTTACTGTCTGGTAGGTGATGACCAGCTGGATCACAGGCAGTGCATAAAACACAGCGATGGTGATGATGTTCCTAAGCAGGCAGAAAGAACCGGAAATAGTGATTTCCAAATTAACAATGGAATCTTGGCTCAACTTTTAAAATAGAATCCTTCTACCCCATAACTCTTTAGTTAATTTGTAAAAGTAATTAGAGACTGATTACACAGTTCCTGTCTCTCCAGCATCCTACTACTGCAATCATTAGTAAACCTAAAAATAACACTTGCTTCTGCTTTACTCAAATTATGGATGAGGTCCATTGCTTTAGGATATTGTCTGATTAAAAGTGATCAGAGTGTAAGTAATGGGAGATGGATCACATGAAGGAGTGTGGCTCTCTCAGAGACCTCTTAGTTCCAAAACTATGGTCCCACTCTGAAATTCCCTGGGGCCCCCCCAGGCTCTTGCTTGCCTCAAATATTTGTATCCAAGTAAAAGGGAATCCTTCCAGAGGAAAGGAAGGGCGTGAGCTTGAGGGGAGGGGGGCCTCCTGCCAGGCAGATCAGCACCTCGACTTGGAGAGAGGCTACCTCTGGGTGCTTGACCACCACAAGTCTATTTATCCCTGGCTGGGGTATCCTCTCTCAGGGTGGTTTCCAGCTCCTCTGAGATGCTGTAGACCCTTAGTCCCTGAAATTACCGGCTCTTCTAAGAGCAAGGCCGGGTGAGAAGATGGAATATTAACATATTAAGAACATAAAGGCTCAAGAAAAAAAAAAAAGAACATAAAGGCTCCAGTTTAGTGTGTCTCATGGAAGGTAGTGACACGTTATTGTTATGTTGTCTTTCTGGAAATGGATTTGGTGTGCTCCCTAAGCATATGGGATTTTACTACCATTCTCATTTTTACTTCATTTGTATTTAATTTAGGGATGGCTGCCTTTTGTAGTTCATTTTTGTTTTTCTTATAGAACGTGACATGAATTATTAAATGGAAACTGGTGCCATAAGTGATTGTGGCTTTTACTAAGAAAACTTTCATTTTACTTAAAGGAACCGTGGTCCTAGTAGTCATCTACTCACCAAAAATAAATCTTATATTTTTTGCTGACAATTCTCCGGTCCTTCCTGGACAGATCTGACAGGTAAAGGAACATCTAGGATACCAAATAAAAGGAGAATGCAAGACTGTACTTGGCTTTTTTTTTTTTCCCCAGAAAATACAAAGGAAAGCTTTACAAAATTTCAATCCAATTCCTCACTTAGGGATTAAAATTATTTAATAAAACTTTTCTTTCCATTTTTTTCCCCCAAGACACCTTAATAAAAATCCAAGTATTTTCTCTGAAATTGTAAGAATTGGCTGATGCGGAAAACCTATGGGGGGTGGGCAGGGTCTCAACTGCTTCTTTTATCTCAGGAATTGGTTTTCAGTTTTCAGAGATGTCTACTCTGTGGTCCTCGAATGATAGGATTGAAACTGGTTACTGGATACAACACAATAAATATATGCTGGAAAGAAACGAGCTTTACTCCTGAGGCCCGGTGTGTGCACAACCAAGGACTTTTCCCGGGTATACCCCTAAGCGAATCTTTTCTTCCATCTGCTGGATCCCTTCCTCCTATATGGTCCTCAGTCAGCCACTTCAGACCCTGGGTGTTGCTGCTGTTGTTTTTTAAAGTTTTATTTACTTAGGTAATGTCTACCCCCAACGTGGGGCTTGAACTTACAAAGAGATCAAGAGTCCTATGCTCTTCCGACTGAGCCAGCCAGGTGCCCCCGGGCCCTGAAAACCCCCGAGTAAATGCTCTACTCTCCTTGATGATCTCACTTTCTCTCTCCAGAGAGAACTGCTAATTAGCAGGGTATTGCTTTTAGCCTGTAGTTATGTTTGATCTCAAAAGCCCTTAGGGAAGTCCAGTTTCCCTTGAAAGGAAAATAAAATAAAGGAAACTGAGGCTTGCTGGAGGTGTATTTGCTGAACTTTCAGTGCTTGTCAAGAGTATGACCAGGCTGGGGTACCTTGGTCCGGATGACGTTCTTATCACTCTCAATGTCTGGCATGGTGTCGAAGTCACTCTCCTCCACGGAGCTGTCTGTGTCTGACTGGCACGTGTGCCCACCGTCGGAGGAGGACACCTGCCTGCCAGGGCTGGAGCTTGATTCCTCTGAAACAGAGAAAACTCATCTGCCTTCCAAAGCTAGGAAAGACCCATGCAGCCCATTCCTCCTCTCTGCAAAAAGCACAGTGCTGACTCATTCTTGAAAATGTTGTGTTGGTAAAAATGAACTCCTTACCCACAACACATGTTCTTTCTCTCAATTTCTCCTCAATGGACTTCTAATTTTCCCCTTCTCCTATTCATATATTTAAATTGTCTATGTCTAGGGCCAAATACATATCAAGAACATAAAGGCATCTGCTCTGTTAAGTATTTGGATGCAAAAAAATAAGATTATGCTTATATGTCATGTTTCATATTTTAAAATATGAACATAAATATATAAACATATACATGCACAGTTATGTATAGCATCCACCGCATATACGTGTAAGCACACACATATCCAGCAGCTATACATTGCTCGTGGATCAAGTATTAATACAGTGAAATCCCCCACATGCCATATCTATGATTACATAATGAGAACAACACTCTTGGGGAGAAGAATCCTTGTGTTCTCGTGAATGTTTCCCAGAGCAGATGGGAATTTGTGCAGCTTGATAAGCACATGAGCTGAGCCTACCTTCCGCTTTATTGCTTCTGTTCAGATAGTTAAAAAAAAAAAAAAAAGCCCACAACAAACCCAGTTCTTGCAGAGCCAGAAATAAGTAGCCTGCACGAAGCCCACATGCTTCTCCAAGTTGCAGCACACCAGAGCAGGAATAAGGACTCCCAGCCCCTCTGCCCTGACATTTTAAGCGAACCATTCATAGACCCACAGGAATTCTGTCTTTCAGGCCGCACAATGAACACGGGGGGCTGCCGTGTGAATGACTAGGTTCAATTATGAAGTTGGCCAAAATGAGCAACTGTCAGGCTACAGCCATGTTCACCTGCAGCAGAGCCTTAGTCTTCTGATCGCCCTTACTCCACTGAAACCTGAGAATGAAACAGCTCGTCAATCGATGTCGGGCCCCCTGACCTCGACTCTGACACACTGTTCGTGCCCCAGACTCGGGCTGGGTTTGAAGACACCCCCATGGGGACCTTGGGAGTCAATGGCAACCATGGTAGGGCATTCTGCTCACATGTGGCTAGCACAGAAGAACAGGACTGGAGACAGAGCTGGAAGGAGCTTTCCAGATCACCCAACCAATGCATCTTATTAAAAAAAAGAACAAGGAAAAAAAAACAAAAACAAAAAGAAAAACAAGGACAATCTTACATGATGACTGCCTTGCCCACTCTCACAGCCAGTAGGGGCTGGAGGACCCTTTGTAGCCTACTCTCTGGAGAGTTAGGAAATACTTCAATGAATGGACTCATTGTAGGAAATACCTATTGCCCCGTAATTGCTTCCTTCAGGGGTGCTGGCAGCAATGGGACGTGATACCGCCGTATTACCAGAGCCTGTTAAAAAGAAACACAAAGAGGCAATGCTTTATGTCCACTTGCTGGGTAGTTTGAAGCATCAGGCCACATTTTAGGCTTTATTGTTCTTCTTACTCTACTACAAGACGCGCTAGACTTGACCTGCAAGCCAAATCCCGTCTGCCACCTGTTTTTGTACGGCCCTTGAAGTAAGAATGGTTTTCAATTTTTTAAATGGTTGGGGCAAGAAATCGAAAGAATATTTCATGATAAGGTAAAAATGATATGAAACTCAGAGTTCAGTATTCATATCTAAAGTTCTATCGAAACACAGCCACAGTCATTGGGGTACATCTGTGGCTGCCTTTGGCTATAGCGACAGAGTTGAGCAGTTGTGACCGAGACGTCTAATGTATTTGCTCTTTGGCACTTTTTTTTTTCCTTTGGCACTTTTCAGAGAAACCATCTTCTGGTTCCTGCCTGATGGGATTGCAGAATCACAAGAACAAAGGAGCACAGGTCCTGAAATCACTTTGAGGAAGGCCGCCACTGAACAGAAACATAGAGATAAACTTCTCTGATGAAAGCCCTGTAATTTGAAGGTTTTCCTTTTTTTTTTAAGATCCTATTTATGTATTCATGAGAGACACAGAGAGAGAGGCAGAGACACAGTTAGAGGGAGAAGCAGGCCCCATGCGGGGAGCCTGATGTGGGACTCGATCCTGGGACCCCAGGATCACGCCCTGAGCCAAAGGCAGACACGCTCAACTGCTGAGCCACCCAGGGGCCCCAATTTGGGGGTTTTTTAAATAGCATTTAGCAATACCCTGACTATTGGCAGGCTGAGCCCAGATAGAGAGGAAATTACTGCACTCCTTGGAGCAATAAATGATGACAACTGAGCTAAGGATATGGAAAAATATGAGATATTTTGAGATTTCTGGATCTGTTGCCAAATGTTTGTTGGCAGTGAGAGAGAAGCAGAATAAGATAATGCTCCTCAAACTTTTCCATTGAGGTACTCCTTGTAGCAGCACCGGGAGTGAACTCGTTCCTCTGAGTCTGGCGTTGGCATCTGGAACCATGCCACCGCCAGCAGCAGAGAAAAATATCTCCCAACCATCTCCTTGGTTATCAGAAGAGATGCTACCATTGGCTTTGTCCGCCTCTGAGGATGAGGCAGGGCTGAACAAGAAGAGGGGAAACCACGACTAAGTAGGGTTTCTAGGCCATCTCTCGGACTCTGACTTAATGCTACGGTATTTCCAGCAGCCACACTCGTCTGGGGAGATGCATGAGAATATTTCTTCACTGCCTCCTGAGTTTGTCAAGGATCCTGGATATTGTCAGGCTGGTGGGAAGTTCGATATGGCCTCTCTCTTCTGAGGTGAGACTGCCTGTAGCACATGCAAGCAAGACACACTGTGAGTTAACTGGTCGGTCTCGTATACTGTTGCAGGGAAATACATGTTCAGTGAAGACACATAACTGAGGATATTCTATAACATCCTCACTGTGAATACATTTCCATTTCTTCATAGAAAATACAGTTCGTTATTACACTCATGCTCCAGGACGTAACACGTAAAATGGAACCAAAGCCTCCAACAGTTCATCATTTGTCACAGCCAACCCTTCTCATCCAGTGCTTAGCCTTCCTCCCACCGGTGGGTAGTGAAAAACATTAAAAAACAATCTTATTTGTGGGCTTTATCTGTTTTTTACCCTTTGTGTGTTCACTTTCTTCATGAAGAAAAAGAATTAAATCCCGAGTTCAAAATATTTAGCCAGGTGATGAAAGACGGCCCCTGGAGACTCAATTTCCTTCTCCTTTTGGTAGCTTAGCCAAGAGTTGGCTCAGCTGGAAGGCCCCAGCAAGGCCTTTGGCTCACACAACATTCCTGGCAGGCAAGGTTGTTCCCAGGCCCTCAGAATGCAGACTCCCTGGCACTGTCCCTAGGCCTGGAGATTCTCTGATATATTTCTTATTACTTCAAGAAAGCAGACATTCCTTGGCCTTTCTTGGGCTCACCCATAAATATGGAACATGGTGTCGATACTGTCTCTGCTCTTCATCCAACTTCAAGGCAGAGAAGTAAGTTATTTTCAGACTTCAAAGTTTGAGATACTATATTTTTGTGTGTGCAATAGTAGTGTCAGATGGAGATGTTGTGTATGATTTGATTGACTCTTTGACCTAGGACAGACTTGGCCATAGTTCCAGCCCAGAGCTTTGCTGCCTTGACTACTAACTATAACAAATTCCAATTACTATTCTCACCACCACTAGTACTGCTACCATAACTCATGTTCCCATTGCCGTTACTACTGCTATGGTTGCTGATGGTATTACTACTACTACTGCTACTACTACTACTATACCTCGCTAGCGTTCACTGAAACTTCAGTGTATGTCAGACACCCTTTTAAGTTCTTTACAAGAATTTACTCTTTTAATTTTTTAACGGCCCTATGAGGTAGGTACTATTATCATCATTTTAAAATAACAAAAGGAAGGCAGTGAGAGATTGAGTAATTTGCCCAGAGTCCCCCAGATAGAGAGTGGTTCATTGTATTGGTTTCAGTTAAAACTTTTTTCTTTTCTTTCTTTTTTTTTTTTTTTCTAGAGAGAGAGACAGAGTGTGAGTGTGAGTAGGGGAGGATCAGAAGGAAGAGAGAATCTTAAGCAAGTTTCCTGCCCAGCATGGAGCACAGCATGGGGCTCAATCTCATGACCCTGAGATCATGACCCTGAGCTGAAACCAAGAGTCAGATGTTTAACTAACTGGGCCACCAAGGTGCCCTAAAACTTCTTCTTTTTTTAATATTTAATTTATTTATTTGAGAGAAAGAGAGAGAGAGAGAGAGAGAGCATGAGTAGGGTAGTGGTGGGAGGGCAGAGAGAAAGGAGAAACAGCCTCCCTGCTGAGCAGGGAACCTGATGTGGAGCTCAGTCCCAGGACCCAGACATCATGACCTGAGCCGAAGGCAGACCCTGTAACTGAGTGAGCCACCCAGGTACCCCCAGAAGTTATCTTCTTAATTGAAAAATAATACAGGGATTTTCCTTCAAAATATGAACAACTGGCAGCAAGGGTATTACTTTTATGGAATGTCCAAGAATATCTTTCAAAAGAGACAAGAAGTATAAGACTTATTTGCATCTCCACTTTAATAAACTGATACTTTAAAGAAGTATCTAAGCACAGCATTTGCTTTTTAGGTTGTCTGCTGCTGCTTGCTGAGGATTCTCTATTGGGTCATGTTAGTCAGTATCTTCCTTCCGTCTAGCTCACTGTGAGGAGTCTCACAGAAACCGTGTCGTGGTCTCATCTCAGGTGATGTGGTCTTTTCTATTTTTCTCCTTTCAAGCTTAAGCTCCCTCTTTTTAAAACTTTCTATTCAAGTATAATTAACATACAGTGTTATATTAGTTCCAGGTGTACAACGTGATTCAACAATTCTATACCTTACTCCGTGCTTATCGTAAGTGTACTCTTAATCCCCATCACCCATTTCACCTGTCTCCTCACCTACCTCCCCTCTGGCAACCAGCAGTTTATTTTCTGCATTTAAAACCTGTTTTTTAATTCATCTTTTTTTTTCTTTGTTCATTTTGTTTCTTAAATTCCACACAAGAGTGAAATCATATGATACTTGTCTTTCTCTGACTGACTTATTTCACTTAACATTATACCCTCTAGATCCATCTATGTTGGTGCAAATGGCAAGATTTCATTCTTTTTTATTTATTTATTTATTTAATTTATTTTTTTTTCATTTTTTCATGGCTGAGTAATATTCTTTCTTTTTTAAAAAAGATTTATTTATTTTAGAGGGGGAGTGAGAGAGAGAGAGAGACAGAGAGCAGGGGAGAGGGACAGAGGGAGGAAATCCTGCTGAGCATGGAGGTAGACTCAGAGCTCCATCTCACCACCCTGAGATCATGACCTGAGCTGAAACCAAGAGTTGGCCACTTAAAGGAATGAGCAACCTGGGTAATATTCTTTTTTTTTCTAGTAGGAGAATTTATTTTATTATTATTATTATTATTTTTAATAATAAATTTATTTTTTATTGGTGTTCAATTTGCTCCCTGGGTAATATTCTAGTATATATATATATATATATTACACACACACACACACATATACACACACCACACACACATATCTTTTTTATCCATCATCTACCTATACACACTTGGGCTGCTTCCATAATTTGGTTATTATAAACAATGCTGCAAGAAACATAGGGGTACATATATCTTTTTGAATTAATGTTTTAATTTTCTTTGGGGATTACATGGCAATTCTATTTTTCAATTTTTTTGATAAACCTCCATACTGTTTTCTACAACAGCTGCACCAGTGTGCATTCCCACCAACAGTGCATGAGTGTTCCTTTTTCTCCAAATCCTTACCAACACTTGTTATTTCTTGCCTTTTTGATTTTAGCCATTCTGACAGGGGTGAGGTGATGTCTCATTGTGGTTTTGATTTGCATTTTCCTGATGAAGAGTGATGTTGAGCATCTTTTCATGTGTCTATTGGCCATTTCTATGTCTTCATTGGAGAAATGTCTGTTCATGTCTTCTGCCCATTTAAAAATTGGATTATTTGGGGTTTTTTGGTGTTGAGTTATATAGATTCTTTTTTTTTTTTTTTGAGTTATATAGATTCTTTATATATTTTGGATATAATCCCGTATTGAATAAATCATTTGCAAATGTCTTCTCCCATTCAGTAAGTTGTCTTTTTGTTTTGTTGTTTTGTTGGTGGTTTCCTTCGGTGTGCAGAAACTTTTTATTTTGATGTAGTCCCAATAGTTTGTTTTTGCTTTTGTTTCTCTTCCCTGAGGAGACATATCTAATGTCACTCAGGCTGATGTCAAAGAGATTACTGCCTATGTTTTTTTCTAGAAATTTTATGGTTTTAGGTCTAACATTTAGTCTTTAATGTATTTTGAGTTTACTTTTGTATATGGTATAAGACAGTGGTCTGGTTTCATTCTTTTGCACGTAGTTGTCCAGTTTTCCCAACACCATTTGTTGAAGAGACTGTCTTTTTCCCATTGCATATTCTTGACTCCTTTGCTATAGATTAATTGACTATAAAAGCGTGGGCTTATTTCTGGGCTTTCTATCCTGTTCCATTGATCTATGTGTCTATTTTTGTGCCAGTACCATACTATTTTGATTACTACAGCTTTGTAGTGTATCTTGAAATCTAGGATTGATACCTCCAGTTTTGTCATCTTTTTCAAGACTACTTTTTATTCGGGGTCTCTTGTGGTTCCATATAAATTTTAGGATTATTTGTTCTAGTTCTGTGGAAAAAAGCTGCATCTTGATAGGGATTAAACCTGTAGTTTTAAGGTCTCTCTTTTTAACTGTTAACCTATGTCCTCTTATAAAGGTGTAATTAAAAAAAATATCAAATGTGTAAATAGTAAGGGAAGAATGACACTAAAATCAACCCAGAAGTTTTGGCATTTTGGGGTTACTGAGAAGCCCTCTGCTATGAGAAGTAGAAGTGCACATAGGAAAATGCTTGAGGCTGAGTGAAGTAAGTCAGTCAGAGAAGGACAAACATTATATGTTCTCATTCATTTGGGGAATATAAATAATAGTGAAAGGGAATATAAGGGAAGGGAGAAGAAATGTGTGGGAAATATCAGAAAGGGAGACAGAACATAAAGACTGCTAACTCTGGGAAACGAACTAGGGGTGGTAGAAGGGGAGGAGGGCAGGGGGTGGGAGTGAATGGGTGATGGGCACTGGGGGTTATTCTGTATGTTGGTAAATTGAACACCAATAAAAAATAAATTAAAAATAAAATAAAATAAAATAAAATTTATTTATTAATAAAAAATAAATAAAATGCTTGAGTTTGGTTATGTATGGTAGGAGGTTGAAATGGTTTGTGGGAAGCAATGTTTTTGTGGGTGTAAACACAAGAGGAAAATCCCCACAATAGCTAAAATTAAAGCATACGAGTGAACAAAAACAATCACTGTTATGTTAGTTGAAACCTCATTAAAAAGCAAAAGCCAGCTGTGTGAGTCTGTTCAGACTTGGATGTGTTACTGATTTCTGTACTCAGCTCTGGCTTGTTAGTGAGCAAGCTGTGGTTTTGATGTATCACTAGCTGCTGTTCTCACTCTGAGGCATCTGCAACACCAGTGGTTCCATGATGGACAAGAGCATCAAGATTGTCATGGGCAATACCATTGCCAGCATATAAAGATGTTTTACCTCTGTGGATGTCTACAGGCACAATTTAAGTATGAGACTGACCAACATTGGATAATAATATTCTACTAATGTTTCTAATGCCTAAGGCCTTCACCGAATGCAAAAAAACAAAGCATTATCTCCCAAACTTCAAATATAATTGTTGCTCCCAGAAGGGGCATTATATTTATATTTAACTCTGTGGTGTTTAGAAAGAATTAAACACAGAATATCAGTTTATAGGACAGGCCAAGCAAGATGTTCTGGCTGGGAATAAGCAAACATAACAAAGTTGTGAATGAGCTCATCTTAATGAAGAAACTTGTTCAGGCATCTTTTTTTCTGAACATGAACCCTTTGCCATCTGCTTACTTTACCAACGTTGAATAAAACACGCTTGCATGCTGGCTTTTTATGGCAAGTGCTCAGTGTGAGGAGAAAGACTTCCCTTCGTTTTGCACATGTTTGAATCTTTCAGGGACTTCATATTTATAACTGTCCTGCCTTCTTCTGTCTCTGGACTCAGGAAGTTGGAAGCTGAAGAGGGAGTCAGAAATGATGTGAACTCACTGCCAAAAATTTCGGTTTATGCCAATGGGCTACCTATCCCCAAAGTCTTAAAAGTTGAGGAGGGAGTTCCAGTCCAAGATGGCAATGTGGGAAGACACTGAGCTCACCTCCTCCACAGACACACCGAATCTACACCTATTTATAAAGCAATTCCTCCTGAAGAACTGAGGACTGACTGAGCAGCTTTTGCACAACTAAAGATAGAATAGCAAGAAACACAAAGACACAGTAATGGAGGGCACTATGGGAACTGCAATTGGAGGGATAGTACTGAGGGACCAGGAGCAGATTTGTCTGTCTTGGGGCACAGACAAAAACTATGGTTTAAAAGTGCAACCAGAATGTAAAAGATCCAGTCTTTGAACTCCACCAGTGGTGGGAGAACTACTGCAACTCTCTGCTGGGAGGGGCTGGCCAGGGCCTCAGGTCACCATCCCCCTCCACCTGGATAGTGCACAGGGGAGCAGGGGCCAGGTGTCAGAGCTGGCCTGCCTCCTCAGTGCACATTGGTTTTAGGGCTTCTCTCTTCAGAAAGCTAAATAAACTTTAAATACAAATATACATATGTATATAATGTATATGTGAAGGCTTTCTACTCTATTAAAATTCGCCACCAATATTAAGCTTATCTATCAAAGAGAATGTGAGGAAAAAAAGCAAAAAAGACAGGCATCCTGAGTCCCCAATGACAAGTTGGGTAAAATCTCCTCTGTTTTGGCATTCCTTTTAACCTATCACTACTCCCCAATTTCAGCAATGAAGAGGAAAAAACACAAGTCATGCTCACCTGGTCACTCTCATTGTCCCCACCCCACTGCCATCTTCTTCCCACCATCCTACTGCACTGAATGAAATGGGCTGCTTCTCTCTGGCAAGAGTTTTCCCTGCCTCCTCTTCTTGTGGTAGCCTCTGACCTCTCCCCTTCTCTAGCGTCACAATGGCACATGCAGTGGGATGAGATAACAAAAAATAAGCCTGGAGGTATTTAAAAAAAAAAAGTTGAGGAGAGCATGAAGAAAACCACTAAAATAAAATTTCTGTCAAAGAAAAAGTGGCAGGAAAAGTCAAGGAAATTTGGAAGAAGAAGAGGCAGGACTCGAGTTTGAGACCCACTGCCACAGAGACTGATGATGGCCTGTGCTCCTTGACTCCTCCAAACTCACACCATTGGCCTTATTCCCTCTGGACCCTGTTCTTGGCCAAGAGCAGGATTCGTCAATGGTTCCATCCAGGGAAGGATTTGAATGGCCATTTGGTTCTTCAATCTAGCAACCTGTCAGGTTTGTTTAGTTCTCTCTCACTTGAGAAAATGACCTTCTGGTATCACCAGGTTCCATGCTGACAGCTCGTGTGGCCCTGGAAGCCTGCGAACACGCCCCATTCACCTTTCTCTCGTGCTGTAACTGAATTTCTATATGGACTCTTGAACAATGATGGGAAATGTGGGATTTTTCCACTGACAGAGGAAATGTGTTTAGAGCACAGGGCCTTTCCTAGCAGCCCTCAGACTACCACAGAGGCCCCTGTCTTCAGTACTAAGTGGTGAGTGGAGAATATGGTGTCCGGCCCAACATACCACAGTAAAAAAACAAAAAAACAAACAAAAAACCCAAAAAAACCCCCAAAACCCTTCGTGGCCTGAAGCAGCTCTTTACCAACACTATTTCAACTTCAGCTGGCTCCACAGTCTTATTTCCGTCTTTATCTCATGAAGTATGAAAGATAGCTCTTTGTTTTATGGCACAGTTGGGGCCAACGTCAACATTTTTCCAATAGAATTTAAGAAAGACCGGCAGGCAAATGAAAGAAAAACAAACACCAGGACGCTGACAGATCTTCCAAATGAAGCCTTCCTGTTGTCACAGAACTAACACAGGGCTGCCCCCCTCTGCTGGCCGGTAGGACCTGGCTCCAGATCTTCCACCTCAAGCGCACGCAAAGTGAAAGCGTGAGGCCAAGCTCCTCGGATGCCTAGGTCCACACTACTTTGGGTGGACCCCGTGAGGAGTCTAATGGGATCCTCCCCTTTCAGACGCTGCGCCTAGCATCTACTCTGGCTGCCAGCCCCCAGGGCATTTCCGGTAGCTCTGAGCACCCCTGAACTTCTGGTGGCCCCCACAATCACACTCACCCTGGCCCTTGGGTGACATTTCTCTATCCTTGCTCCTCGGCAAAGGTCCCTCCCCAGAATGTCTCACATTAGCTTTCAGAGACTGTCCTCACTTGCTTCTGTCTCTTGCTCCAGGCTGGTTTCTCAATGCTCCATCTGATAGGCTTAAAAGAGTCGCTAACTGGTTCTTTCCTAGGGTGGAATGTGTCTTCTCTGCTCTTGTCCTCAGCACCTGGGTCTTGTCTCACTTGTCATGTGCATGTTTCCAGTGTAGCCTGTCTGCGTAACAAAGGCTCCTTATTTCTTCCCATTTCAAAGCCCTTTGTGGTGAAGCATCCCATTCCCTACTTCCTAACTAAGCTGGGATTCTGTTCAGGTAACCTCATCTGGCAGTCTGTGTGCTTAAGTCCGATATTCTCAATTGGGGGTAGAGATGGGGAGGGGTGGCATTTTGCCCCCAAGAGGACAAGTGCCAATGTCTGGAGACATTTTTATTTGCCACCAGGAGGGAGTGTACTACTGGTTTCCAGTAGGTGGAGGTGCAAAAGGCAGTTAAACATCCTATAGTATATGGGTCAGCCCTAACAACAAAGAATTATCTGGCCTGTAATGTCAATAATGTTAAGTTTGAGAAACACAGGTCTTAGAGGAAGATGATCTCATCTTAGCTCTGTAAGTAGGCTTGATCCATCTGTAGATAAATCTACTCCTTTGCAGCGACTGATTTAACAATAAGCAAATAATCTGCTCTACGCCAGTGAAACATGAGAAGTAATGGGAGCTTCTGAAAAAGTCCTTCCTTTTGGACATTGTGTGGTGAGAGCGTCATCCTAATTCACCTCGCCGCCAGCACTTGGAAGCAAAGCAGAGTCAAAGGAATGGTGGGGAAAACGACCAGGGCCACTAGACTCAGTCAACCCTGAAGCCCACCCCTCTGCTCAGCCTACAAGGAGAGGAGCCTCTTTATTGTTTAAGCATGTTTTGGGATCTATTTTGCTGTTATTTGCAGCCACGTAAGTCCTAACTGATGCATCTTTACTCTTTCTTCCTTTCTCCTCACCTTCCTCCTTCCCTCACTGCCTCCCTCCCTCCCTTCACTTCATTTCCTCTTTCTTTCTTACTATTTTTCTTTCTCTTTCTCTTTCTTTCTTTTTCTTTTTTCTTTCTTCTTTTTTTCTTTCTTTCATCATTCATTCATTTTTGCTTGTCACCTGAAGGGTACCTGTAGCTCCTAACTAATTTTCACAGCCTTCTTGATCTTGGACAATGATCTGGCTAAAGTCTCACCTCTTTCTACCTACACTTCACTGTTCAGGAAACTCTTCTGAACACGAAAATTCCTTTAATAATCATTGCAATATAAACATGTTTTCACTCATACAATAAAAATAACAGACCATCATTTCACAAGCACCAGTTGGATCTGACATATCAGGCTTTCTAAGTTCAACTAGGATCAAAATAAGAGCAACACTTGGAGAGCCCTAGAAGAAAAGGATGAGATCCAGAGAGAAGACGAATTTATTTAAACAATTTATGAATACAAGGGAAAGTAGTACTTTGTATTTTAAAGATACTAGAGTGAGTGTCCTTTCGTAGTCTTTCATACTGCTAGTTGGATGTTATCAAAACCAATTGCATAGGTGGCTGGAAAAAATAAACATGCTGACATTGTGAAGAAACAAGTCAGAGGAAGGCTGGAGAAGCAGCCCTCCAGCACAGTGAGAATGTTCCTGCTGGGTGGGTGGGGGATCAATTTGTGTCTTTCTAATATTCTGTATTAAGTACAGAAAAGACAGAACTAAACATCTGCTGCATGTGACTGAAAAATCAAGTCTTGTTTCATCGTTCCTTTACCAAATAATCACTCTATGCCAAATAATTCATGAACACTGAGTAACTCACACTGATTTAGAGCTCAAAAATGAGGACATTTACAAAAGGTATACACTTCCAGTTATAAAATAAATACGTTCTGGGGATAAAAGGTGTGGCCTAGTGACTGTAGTTAATACAAATATTGTATATTTGAAAGTTCCTAGGAGAGTAGATCTTACAAGTTCTCATCACAAGGAAAAAAAGTTGTAACTATGTGTGTTGATAGATGTTAAGTAGACTTATCCTGGTGACCGTTTTTGCAATATATACAAATATCAAATCCTGTGTTGTGCACCGGAAACTTATACAATGTTACATGTCAATTATTTCTGAATTAAAAAAATAAGGACATTTAATATTTTCTACGTTTTGATAAAAAGATCAGGTAATTGAATTCCTTTGTTTAAATTATCAGAGTGGAGGAAAAGACATATTACAATGGTCAAATAATAATCAGTTACTCCGGATTTCCCAAAGTTATTATACTCTTTATTATACTAACTAGTCTCAAATATTTCAGACTTAATATTTAAGCCTCTATCTCAATTTGAGAAAAGTGAACTCTGTATCAGAGCTGACACAATAAATTCTTATTATTGTTCACAAGTCAGTTTTGGGATAACAGATGTGAACAATTTACATCCAAGAAAAGATTAAACTTAAAAAAAAAAGATGCATGGCTGATAAGTGGGCTATGGGTAACTGCAAGGAATACTGTGAGCAAAGGTTCTTAGTATGAGCTCCATATCTCAGTAATTATCAACTACGAAGGCTGGTTCTCACTAGCTCTGCTTTCTCTAAAAAGTGCAGGTTAGATTACTCTGTGGGATAGGAACCAAGGGAGGCTTTGGAAATTACAAAATGCAGAGAGACAAAAGAAGTACCAAATGGGATGTTGCCACATACTTGATATCTTTTGAATTTGAAACCAGCAGTTTTTCTTACCATCACTGGAACCAAAGCTTCCACGGATGGATTTTCTTTGAAACCTGTAAACAAACACACACACGTTTTTAAGAAGACAGTGAAAACCTCAGCATTTTACATTTGTTCCGTATAGACTTTGGTGCAGAGTTGTCTGCTAGGATCTCTTAACAATGAGCCTTTGCAATCAATCAATCAATCAATCAATAAATAAAACAAAACAAAACAATGAGTCTTTGCAAGTGGAGAAACTGTAATTCTGATACGTTGCTGGCGAGACTGTAAAATGGTTGTGCCACTTTAGAAAACTCTTCAGCAGTTCCTCAGAAAGCTATACATAGACTTAACTTATGACCCAATTCCACGCCTAGGCATGTATCTACATACATAAATTCATTAATTTATTTTCAGATTCATTTGTTTTCATATAATTCACATATCATAAACTTCATCCTTTCGTGTGCACATTTCAATGAATTTTATTATGTTCACAAAACTGTACAATCATCACTATTATCTAATTCTAGAACATTTTCATAACCCCCTAAATTAAAAACCTATTAGCAGTCATTCCCTAATACCCACTCCTATACTTTCTGGAATCCATGAATCTACTTTCTGTCTCTATGACTTTGCCTATTCTGGAAATTTCATATAAATCATACTATAACGTGTTCTTTTCTTATTGGCTTTATTCATTAAGTGTAATCTTTCAAGTTTCATCTATACTCCAGTCTTTTATGACTGAGTGATATTCCTTTGTATGGATACATCATGTTTAATTTATTTGTTTACACTCAATGGACATTTGGTTGTTTCCATGTTTTGACTGTTGAATACACTGCTATGAACATTTCTGAACAAGTTTTTGTGTGGACATATGTATTAAGTTCTCCTGGATATACCTAAGTATGGAAGTGCTGGGTATGAACTAACTCTATGTATTTTTTTTTCAAACTTTTCTACAGCAGCTTTATAAAGGAACTATTATTCCAACTAGTATTGTATAAAGTTTCAATTTCTCCACATCTTTATCAGCTCTAGCTGTTTTTCATTAAAAAATATTATCGCCATCCTAGTGGATAAGAAGTGATATCTCATTGGTTTTTTGATTTGCATTTTCCTGACGGCTAATGATGTTGAACATCTTTTCATATGCTTATTGGCCACTTGTATATCTTCTTTGGATAAATATCTAATCAAAGTCTTTGCCCATTTTATTTTTCTTTGTATCATTGGCTTGTAAAAATTCTTTATATAGTGCGGATACTAGACTCTTATCAGATATATAGGTTGCAAGTATTTTGTGTTGTATTTTCATTTCCTTGACAGTGTCCTTTAAAAGCACAAAAGTTTGGCAAATCGAACTTCAATAAAAAATATGTGTTATAAAAATTTTTTTAAATTTTTAAAAAGCACAAAAGTTTTGGGGCCCCTGGGTGGTGCAGCTGGTTAAGCACCTGACTCTTGGTTTTGATTCAGGTCGTGATCTCAGGGTCGTGAGACTGAGCCCCTTGTTGAGCTTCATGCACAGTGTGGAGCCTGCTGGAAATTTTCTCTCCCTCTCCCTCTGCCCTTCCTACTTTTGCTCCTCACACTTTCTCTCTTAAACAAAATAAATAAATCTTAAAAAGAAATCATAAATGTTTTAACTTTGATGAGGTCTAGTTTATCTCTTTTTTTTTTCTTTTGTTATTTGTGCTTCTGGCATCCTAAGAAACTATTGCCTAATCCAAGATCACAAAAGATTTACACCTATGTTTTCTTCTAAGAGTTTTACAGATTTAGCTCTTATATTTATGCTCTTTGATTTGTTTTGAGTAAATTTAAAAAAAAAGATTTTATTTTTTTATTTTTAAAGTAATCTCTAGACCCAATGTGCACCTCAAACTCACCACCACACAATCAAGAGTTGCATGCTCTTCTGAGTGAGCCAGCCAGATGCCCTTTGAGTTAATTTTTTCATATGGTGTGAGGTAGAGGTAAAACTCTGTTCTTTTTCAGGTCAATACCCAGTTGTATCAATATCATTTGTTGAAAAGAACATCCTTTCTCCATTGAATTGTCTCAGTACCCTTGTCAAAAATAGATTGATTATAAATGTGAGGTTTTATTTCTGAACTCTCAATTCTATTCCATTGATTTATATGTCTTTGTAGAATTTTGATTATATAGTTTTGTAGTAAGTTTTGATATCAGGAAGCATAAGAATAAGATCCCTAGTTTTGTTCCTTTATTTTTTTCATGACTACTTTATTATTATGGACCCCTTGCATTTCCATATGAATTCTAGGATCAGTTTGTCAATTTCTACAAGAAAGTCAGGTGGGACTTTGATGGGGATTATTTTCAATCTGTAGATCAATTTGGGGAGTATTATGTGTTTCAGTTTCTATTGCTGCTGTACTAAATTATCACAAACTTAGTGGCTTAGAATGATAAAAATTTATTGCTTTACATCTCTGGATGTCATAATTCCAAAATACATCTTATGTAGTATCAAGCAGAGCTGTATTCCTTCTGGAAGCTTTTGGGGGATTACCCTTTCCCTTCCTTGTCTAGTTCCCATAGGCTGCCTGCATTCCTCAACTCATGGCCTCTTCCTCCAGCTTCCAAGTGCACTGCTCTAACCTCTGCTTCCATCATCACATCTCCTTCTTCTGCTCTTGACCTTCTTGCCTCCCTCTTACAAGGACCTTTGTCATTAGATTATACCCACATGGATAATCCAGAACAATCTCTTTAACTTTATGACATCTATAAAATCTCTTTTGCCATGTAAAGTAACATGTTCACAGGTTCTGGATATTAGGATGTGGACATCTTTTGGGGGCCATTATTTTACTACACCAACTGAACAATATTAAGTCTTCCAAACCACAAACAGGGGATGTCTTTCCATTTATTTAGGTCCTCTTTAATTTCTTTCAAAGATTTTAAACAAATCTTTATTTAGTTTGTTAAATGTATTCTTAAGTACTTTATTATTTTAAAAATATCTTTATTTTATATATAGAGTGAGCGGGGTTGGGGGTGGGGAGGCAGAGGGACAGAGGGAATCCTTAAACAAATTTCCCACTGAGCGCAGACCCCAATGCCGGGCTCGATTCCAGGATCCTGAGATCACGATATGACCTGAGCTGATCAAGAGTCAAACACTCGGGGATCCCTGGGTGGCGCAGCAGTTTGGCGCCTGCCTTTGGCCCAGGGCGCGATCCTGGAGACCCGGGATCGAATCCCACATCGGGCTCCCGGTGCATGGAGCCTGCTTCTCCCTCTGCCTGTGTCTCTGCCTCTCTCTCTCTCTGTGACTATCATAAATAAATAAAAAAAATTAAAAAAAAAAAAGTTAAAAAAAAATTAAAAAAAAAAAAGAGTCAAACACTCAACCAACTGAGTCACCCAGGTGCCCCAAATATGTCATTGTTTTTGATGCTATTGAAAATAAAATCGTTTTCTTAATTTCACGCTTGGATTGTTCATTGCTAGTGTATAGAGATATAACTGATTTATTTTTTTAAAATATTTTATTTATTTATGAGAGACAGAGAGAGAGAGAGAGAGAGGTGGAGACACAGGCAGAGGGAGAAGCAGGCTCCATGCAGGGAACCTGACGTGGGACTCGATCCTGGGTCTCCAGATCAGGCCCTGGGCCAAAGGCAGGCACTAAACCTCTGAGCCACCCGGGCTGCCCTATTTTTTTATTTTTTTATTTTTTTTTTAATTTTTATTTATTTATGATAGTCACAGAGAGAGAGAGAGAGAGGCAGAGACACAGGCAGAGGGAGAAGCAGGCTCTATGCACCGGGAGCCCGATGTGGGATTCGATCCCGGGTCTCCAGGATCGCGCCCTGGGCCAAAGGCAGGCGCCAAACCACTGCGCCACCCAGGGATCCCTATTTTTTTATTTTTTATATCAATCTTGTATCCTGTAATCTTGATGAACTCAGAGTTCCTTTTTGGAGGTGATGAGAATTAGATAGTGGTGATGGCTGTTACAACTGTGAATATACTAAAAACCATTGAACTGTATATTTTAAAAGGGTGAATTTTATGGTCTGTGAATTACATCTCAGTAAAACTAACGCTAAAAAAGCGAGATATATCATTTGTGAATGTCTATCAGACACTGAAATGTGAATTACTGTCTTCTCACAAAATGAGCCTCTTTTGGATGTGAGGTTGGACTCAGGGAGGAGGAAAGTTAGGGAATATATGTGCTTGTGTTCTTTCAGTACGTGCTCTTATTTACTTCCAGATGGCAACTCTAGAAGTTGCACACTCCTGATCCTGCTATGTTTGGTGGAAGAACTTCTCTTCATATCCCTTTTGTTCCTAGACACAGCAAACTCATCCCTGCCTCAGGCCCTTTGCTCTTGTTCTCTGCCTGGGCCACTCTCTCCTCACGTCCTTCATGGCTGGCTCCTTCTTGCTCTTAAAGTCTTGCTTCTGAGGGAACTTCCTTGCTGAACAAACCAAATCTAAAGTAGTTTCCCCAATCTAATCATTCTCTATCACACTATAGAGTTGTTTTTTACCCCTCCTGTCACTAGCTGAAATCATTTGCTTTATTAATTGCATGCTTGCTTATGTGTTTCTCCTCTGTACAATATAAACTCTATTAGAGCAGGGATCTAGATTGTCTGTTCACCACTGCATCCCTAAACTCTGGAATGGAGCCTGGCACATAGGAAATGATAACTATATATTTGTTGAATGAAAAAGGCATATCATTAAGGAGAGCAATTAGAATTTGGCCCAACTGTTTTAGGCTCTGGTAAAGTCCCTGTTTTTTAAAAAAATTAAGTTTAAAATTTTAATTCCAGTATAGTTAACATACAGTGTTTTATTAATTTTTTTTTTTTGGAGAACCTATTTTTATTCCTGGTTGGGACCCTGAGTCTCTCTTCTCTCCATGTAGAAGGGTACAGCAGTGTCAGGGCACAATGAGGTCAGTATCTGCTCCTCACCAAACCACCCCCACCAGCCTCTGGGCCACTGCTCTAATGCCAACTGATGAGGAGCTGAGCCAGCCAGCTTTCCTCAGGACGGACGATGGCTTCATGAGAAACACAAACATATTCGCAGTAAAATAAGGAGTCTATATAATAATATAGGGGTTCAATAATTCTATACATTACCCAGTACTCATCATAAGTGTACTCTTTAATTCCCAAGCCCTATTTCCCCCATCCCCCCACCCACCTCCCTCTGGTAACCATCAGTTTGTTCTCTATAGTTGAGAGTCTGTTTCTTGGTTTGTCTTTCTTTTTTCCTTCCTTTGCTCATTTGTTTTGTTTCTTTAATTCCAAATATGAGTGAAGTCAATGGTCTTTGCCTTCCTCTGACTGACTTATTTCCCGTAGCATAATACTCTTCAATTAGTGCTTTTGTACTTTTTGGGTAAATACCCAGTAGTGCCATTACTGGAGGAGCCTCCATACTGTCTCCCATAGTGCCTGCACCAGTTTGCATTCCTGCCAACAGTGCATGAGGGTTCTTTTTCTCCACATCCTCACCAGCACTTGTTGAACTCCCCTTTAAAAACAACCTTAGTGATATTAACTGGCAAGCAATTATATGGACTCATAAAAGATGATGTGTTTGTGCTAACAGGTTTTACCCACACTGTAAAGGTTGGTAGATTGCTGCTGTAGGTTTTGGAACTGATAAAACTCTTCAGTAGAGGAGTTAAAGGATTTAGAAAGCTAGGCGGAGGCAGGCAGTATCCAGTGAGCAAAGGAGAAAATAGTAAATGAGAACTATGCCAGACTGATTACAAAATGGCTACACTTCCTCTTGTATTCAGCTCCTTAAATCAAAAGGCGGAGTCTGTATCTTCACCTCTTGAATCTGGACTGGCCTCATGAATTGTTTTGACTAATAGAAAGGAGAAGTGATGCTATGCCACTGCTGAACCTACGTGTTAAGGAGGCCTCGCACTCGGGACACCTGGGTGGCTCAGCGGTTGAGCGTCTGCCTTTGGCCCAGGGCGTGATTCGGGATCGTGTCCCGCATCAGGCTTCTTGTGAGCAGCTTGCTTCTCCCTCAGCTTGTGTCTCTGCCTCTCTCTCTCTCTCCGTTTCTCATGAATAAACAAAATCTTTAAAAAAGAAATAAAAAGGAGGCCTTGCACTCTTCTGCTATCTCTCTTGGAGATACAATAAGCCAGGGCCAGCCCCCTGGAATTTGAGAGACCAAGTGCAGCTGAGGCTGGTCTAGAAGAGTCAGCGCCTAGCTGACCTGCCAGGTGATTGCACTCTATGGCCACACCCAACTGAGATCTCTGAGCCTACTCTGGAGTGGCAGCAGCATCCTGCTGACTCACAGATTTGTAAGTAAACTTAAATATTTATTGATGTATGTCATTGGAGTTTTTGTGGTTGGTTTTTATGCAACATTATAGTGACCATAGATAACTAATACAAGAATCATAGAAGGATGAATACTCTCAGGATTATGCAGTTTGAACTCAGTGTCTGGCAGGGTGTTTGGGAGAAACGAGTAAGAGAACCTGTATCCAGTGTTTGGCTCAGTGTCTGCACATTGATTGTAGTGGCTCCTTAAATACCTGTTGGATGGATTGTGGCTGGGAATGAGAGGGGAATGGTGTTTAGGTTCAAGCCAGTGCAGCTAATACATTCGATTCTTAGCTCCCTGAGGTCAGGCGCCATGTCTCTTATCCATGTTTCATCTTGATTTCATAGCATGCACTGCAAACCCCATATTTATTAATAACAAAATACAGGGAACTCATCAAGCAAATGGCTTTATGCTCCAGGACTAGCTTCATTTGGTTTTGTAGAAAACTTTGTTATTTCTCCTCAGCTCAATGAGGGAAGAGTTCTGTTAGCATTTTTCCTCAGTCTATCCTCTCATTAAGAATGCCAAATAGTTCTTATGTCTCCAGATTTCTATTTTAAGTTTCTCTATACTTGGAAAGAATCTATGCTTGTGCAATTGACTGTAGCAAAATAATCTGGCAGAGGTTTCAACAGAGCTTTATACCACAACTTTCAAAAACTGTGCTTGCTTCTGTAGACTAAATGACAATGTCAGGGAGATTGATATCCAGCTCTTAATTTTTTGTCTGTATATTGATAATTGTGTGCTAGTTAACTAAAGAGGTGAAATTTTATTTTCTGAAATTTATATCATCAGGAGTAGAGACAGTCTTCCTAAGAGAGGCAGAAGAGATGAACTTCTTTGATCATGATCTTGGAGCTCATCAGAGTCAAAATTAAGAGCTTTTTGGGTCCTTTTCCAATAGAATCCATGCTGGGATGCCAGGCTTTTGGTTTGGCCTCCCTGATCAGGACTGCCCTCCCTCACATGCCCTGACCACTCCAGACCCGTCTTAAGCATACCCAGTCTGCTTAAGAGGTAAGGCTCTAGAGCCATGCTGCCTGGAAATCTAGACAAATCTCAGCTTCCCCATTTACTGGCTATGAATTTTTGGTCAAATTGCTTCACATCCCTATGCCCCAATTTCCTTAACCATGAAGTGGTGATAATACTAATACTTGTTGTAGGGCATTAAATGAGATAACCTGGGACACCTAGGTGGCTCAGGGCATGATCCCGGAGTTCTGGGATTGAGTCCCACATCAGGCTCCCTGCATGGAGCCTGATTCTCCCTCTGCCTGTGTCTCTGACTCTCTGTGCGTCTCTCATGAATAAATAAATAAAATCTTAAAAAAAAAAAAGACATAACCTGCTCAGAGAGCTCAGCACAGTGCCTGTTAATGGTCAGCTATTATGATCTAGTAAATTAAGTGGGCCGATAATCAGATACTATTTATACTTTCCAGATATAATTGCCTATAACCTGGAGTTTTCGTTTTTAACTTTTATTAGAAAATAACGTCAGATTTACAGAGAAGTTGTAAAAATAAGAATAAAATATAGAACACCTATACACCCTTTATTTAGATTCACTTATTGTTAGCATGAAACCCCATTTGGTTTATCATTCTGCATGTGAATAATATATATGTGCATGTATATACACACATATACATGATACACATATACACACATGATATATACAATTTTTTAACCATTTGAAAGTAAGTTGCTTATGTCATGAACTTTTATTCGTAAGTATTTCCATTTTTTTAATTGAGCTACCCAGGTGCTCTTTTTTCCATTTTTTAAAAGTAAGTTCTATGCCCAGCATGAGGCTCAAACTCATGATCGATCCTGAGATCGAGTCACATGCTCTACTGACTGAGTCAGCCAGGTGCCCTAAATAATCTCCAAAGAATAAAGGTATTCTGATATTCTCTGACCTAACCGCAGTATCATTGTCAAATTCAGAAAATTTAACATCAATATGATACTCTTATCTAATCTGTCTGTATTACAATTTTGTTAATTGACCCAATAATGTCCTTTATAGGATATTCTTCTAGTAAATGATCCAATCTGAGACCAGATATTGCCTCTAGTTGCGTATATCTCTTTCATCTCCTTCAATCTGGAACATTTCCACGGCCTTCCTTTGTCTTTGAAGACACATTCCTTTTTTTAAAAAACTTTTTTTTGTAATTTTTTCAAGATTATTTATTTATTCATGAGAGACAGAGAGAGAGAGGCAGAGACACAGGCAGAGGGAGAAGCAGGCTCCATGCAGGGAGCCTGATGTGGGACTCGATCCTGGGTCTCCAGGATCACACCCCAGGCTGCAGGTGGTGCTAAACCGCTGAGGCACCCAGGCTGCCCTGAAGACACATTCTAATAAAATGTTTGTCATTTTGAGTTAGTTCAATTTTTCCTCATGATTATTTTCAAAATATGCATATCTGGCTGGAATATTGCATACATGGTGTTGTGTCCTTAAAGTGTCCCACATGGAGGCACACAATATCAATCTTACCCTCACTCAGTTTAATTTTGATCACCCAGTTAATCCTATTCTGAGTTTCCATTGTATAACTACTATGTTTCCCTTACAACTCTAAAGAGACTTGTGGGGATACTCTTTATAGCAGTGTAGTACCTTGATTCTCATCAGATTTCCCTCTTAGTTTAGTATCCACTGCTGATTCTCTCTCTCTCTCCTCTTTTTTTTTTTAAAGATTTTATTTATTTATTCATGAGAGACCCAGAGAGAGAGGCAGAGACACAGGCAGAGGGAGAAGCAGGCTCCCTGTAGGGAGCCCGGTGTGGGACTAGATCCCAGAATCCTGGGATCACGCTCTGAGCCTAAGGCAGATGCTCAACCACTGAGCCACCCAGCCATCCCTCCGCTGATGATTCTTAATTTGCCCTATGCAAAATGATGATTTGCCAATTCCAGCATGCCCTCCATATTTTCCAGTAAGTTTTTGGCATTCTGATGTAGGCAAGAGTGCTTCCTTACACTGTCAGCATGTGCTAATGGCTCCCTTCCCTAATGCATACCTCTTTTAGTGACTTTGGATTTATATATGGAGGTACTTAGGTCCTTCCTTCTTCCCTTTAACAATTTGGATTCATGAATTTCTATTTTTCTCAATGGTTTATAATTCATTATTCTTAATTATTTTGATGCTCAAATTGTGCCAGGTATGGCCAGCAGTGGTCCCATGGTTTTAAACTTCAGTTTCTCAACTGAAAAGCTTTGTAAAGGTCAAGGAAGAGAATTATTTTTTGAATCCTGGATCGGTCTGTATCACTGAGACAGCTGTATTACTGTGGTAGCCATGAAGTTTTTCCAGTGATGCTGTGAACTTGCCCAGCACTGTGAAAATTCTTTGCTGGCTTTGTTTTCTTTACATGTTCAAGACAGGAAAGAACATTTGTTTATTGTAGGCCTTCTGCCATTCTTTTATAGTCGTTTCACAGAGACCACAATAAAGTACAGAGTTCTCAGGGTTTGTGCCTACTCAGAGGTGCAAGGAGAAACTGGGGCTCTGTTTATTACAGGCTCAGAACTCTTGGGAAGGGAAATGGTCTTGGTTAAATTACAGTACAATCATTTCCTTTTTTTCTCCCAAGGGACATTTTCTTGGAAAATTGATGCTTCAGTAGTAAGAAAGCACCAGGTAATGCAGTATCAAAGCACATCACTTCTGCTATTTATTATACTTCAAGATTTATTTTAGATACTAATTTACTTGTTAATGGAATATTTAAAGCTGTTAATGTAATATTTAATACATTTTTCCATGTTAGGAAGAACTCATTTCCTAAATTCCATAGGATTTACAGCATTATCTGGTCCAAAAAATATCCGTGCTTTCTGTTGAGGTTTTATTGACTATGCACTTACTCTTTGCAGGACACTGATGTAAACACTACAGTTATACAATTTCTAGGAGGTAAATTATCATCTCATTTTGATAAGTAGGAGGGCACACTTATGTCCTTTATAGCATATTCTTAGCACAAAGTGCTATTATAGCATATAGCTTAGCATAAAGCTATATATTTATAGCATAAAATGCCAAGGGCACACAGTTGGTGGTTGAGGTAGAGTTGAATCCAGTCAATATGGCTTTAAAGCCTAATGCTCTAATCCCTATGTAGAGAAAGGCAATGGGAGTTAACATTTTTTCATACTCTTGACCTACCTGATATAATGAACAAACGCAACAAGCAGGCATCCCAAGTAGAAGGAGAAGAAGATGAGGGAACTGAGAAGGATGGATTTTACATAAACAGATCCTGAGGGAAGAGAAACAACTTTGGTCAGGGTATCCTCAGAAGAAAAGAGGATTATGTTTGGGACAGGACAGCTTCAAGGACCCATCTCCATCACACACATTCTAAAGTCCTAATATATTTCCATTCAAAGTAGCAAAGCTGTCACCCAGCCATTATCCACAAATGGCCACCTTTCACAGTCAGGAGTTCCCAATGGAAGCTAGGAAGGGACTTCCCATATACAACTTCACAACTGAGTTCCCTCTCTTTCTGGAAGAGATTTAACAAAACACTTTGATTCTATCTTCTATCTCTAGGGTATATGTCAGTTTTCTTATGATGTTTCTCTGGAAGGATGACATTAGCATTGATGTATATGACTGACTTCCTGATGCAGGAATCTTTCTCCACCGAATCGTAGTGCCAATACTGACCTTTAATGGAAGGAACAATGGTCACTTTAAGGTTCTTTGTTCGTTGTAAATTCCAAGTTTGGTTCTCCTTTCCTGGTAAGAAAAAAAAAAAAAAAGAACAAGGCATAATAGATCAGATACTTTGTTCTTGGCCTCTTATTTGAGGCCACAGTTGTTCAAAAACTGTCCACAATTAGCTCTGGTTGTTGAATTTTCTTGTAGCAAGAACTACAGGAAAATTTAACTCCCAAAGCCACAAATCTAATACCCCTTTTGGCTAAACTTTCAATTTGGTCTCTGCTTGGGTGCCTTTGGTAGTATTGAAGCAGTGAGACTGCAGCCTCCTTTCTTGAGTGAAGAAGGCTTGACTCATCCTTTGCTATCCATGTTGCTCAATATGCCACAGACATCTGAAGAAAACAGCTAGAAAAATAAAAGCTGTCTCATCTCTTAGTTTGCATTATCTCAGCCAGTGAAAATTTGTTTTTTGTTATATAGTCATAGAAGGATTTGTAGTTTACCAAAGAACAATGCATACTGGCAAAACTCCAGACTATATATTTAAGAAATTTAAGAATACATAAGCAAAAATTCCACCTACCTGGAAAGAGAACCATGTTATACTCAATAGTAAACACCCTCTGTGTTGATCACATGTGGCTTATTAGCTGCTGGGGGTCTATGTTTTCAATCAACAGCCTATTTTATTCCATTCCCACGGTAGTTCTTGGGTAGTTACCCATAACCATTTGTACTATCCTCAAGAGCTCACACACAATTCCTTGTCATTGGATAAATTGTCCCACTTTGTTTTCTTACCATCTTGCCAGGTATAATTTTGGCGACTGAAATTGAGAACTCTGAATTTTCCTTGTACATCTTTGTGGAAATGATGACTACTGATAAATACAGTAGCTCCGTTACTGCTGGCTACCAAACCCATCTTAGAAAGTGGACCTTGATATGCTGCATAAAATCATTATTTCATAACAGCAAATAATGTGTTGAGTAAAAGGCCAACTGAGTGAATATAAGTCGCACAGTCTGAGGGAGCACAAGACTGAAAAGATGTGCTAAGTGATGCTACACTAAGTGACATTTTGTAGTATCAACAATAGCTTTAGATTTTTCATCTTCTCTCTTACTTTTTTCACATATCTCTCAGACTCCTGATGACCTTCAGTGAGAACCGGAGATAAGAGTCGGGGGCCCCTGTGAGGTTTTGGCTTTCCTTCTATTCCATTTCATTAAGTTTTTCTAAGTGACAAGCATTCCTCACTATCTCTTACCCTGGATAAAGAAAGATCCTCCACAGGCATAATCTTCAGGCTTTATCACAAATACCACGAAGAACTGCTCGCCTGGAAAATCCTTCTTCTGCATAAGACATAACAACATGTGATGTAGCAAGAAAGGATAGCAAAAGGGGAGTACAACCATGGTGGTGGGTATGGGAGCAGTAAGAGAGGAAAGAGAACGTTCACCCCTGTCCCCTAAGTTCTTAGAAAGAATTTTCAGATAACCATGATCTACTTCAGATTTTATCCACAATAAAATAATTATTACATACAAAAATTCAAGTAAATAGATACCTTATTCTAATTTCAATCTATCTTGTGTCCACTTAGGTGATTAGAACTGTAATAGGTCCCATATAAAAAATATGTCAACAGCCTATGTTTAATAATTAATATTTGTATATTATAATTTTAAAATTAGCATACCTTAGAGTATTTTAGGTTCACTATATTGAGTTTTTATTATTTAAAAATCCAATGATAGGGGTACTTGGGTGGCTTAGTTAGTTAAGTGTCTGTCTTCGACTCAGGTCATGATCTCAGGGTCCTGGGATGAAGTCTGCTTCTTCCTCTCCACGTCCCCCTCCTCCCCACTGCTCATTCTCACTCTCTCTATCTCTCCCAAATAAATAAAATCTTTAAAAGATAAAAAATAAGACCGTCTAATGATAAATGACTTTCCAAAAGTCACACAGTCACAATTGATTAAATAATGTAGGTTAGGGATGCAAGGATTTAAGTGAGGAGACCTGAGGTACAGTCCTGGCTTTAACTTTCTCTAAACGTGCTTCTCTGTGTCCCAGACTCCTTATTCATGAGTGAACAAGAACAGATATTTGGCATATCAAAACTGAGGCACTAGGAAATTAAAGCCTAATAGAACTTACTACATTTGATAGCTAAATTATAATTAACCTTTCTTCATTCTTTGTTGCTCAGTAAACAGTATCACCTTACTCTGGAGAATAGACTAAGTTGTAGGTAACTAAAGTAAATGCCACCCTAAAGGTGGTAAAGGCAGGGACAGAATCTCTTTGAAAATTTACTGACAGGATATACATTCATTTTTTGCCATAAAATTGCTATTGAAATAATTTAATTACAAATGACAAAAGGGCAAACCCCTATGCACATGTGGTCCATATTCCTTTGAACCTTTCCATTCTGGACAGAATGGAAGTCCTCTTTGGGTTACTGTTATAGGTATACAGAGCATTAGAATATGTTCAGTTCTTTTAAATAAATCAAACTTTACACTAAATTGTCATCTCCCAATGAGTAGATTGGCATCTTAGCAATCTGTCAGATATATGTGCCATCACATCATGGGTCCCCAAGACTTCTGAAGGGGTATGGGGTACTTGGCAGAGGAGCATTGTCTACCACGGCCTGTGCTTTGATTTCAGGAGTAGCAATCTTTATTTTATATATATATATTATATTATATATATATATTATATTATATATATATTATATTATATATATATTATATTATTATATTATATTATATATATTATATTATATATATATAATTTATTTATTTGAGAAGAGAAAGCATGAGTGGAGGGTAGAGAGGGGTAGATGAAGAGGGAGAAGCAGACCCCTTGCTGGGCAGGGAACCTAACTCAGGGCTTGATAACAGAACCCCAAGATCATGACCTGAACAAAGGGCATATGCTTAACTGACCAAGGCACCCAGGTACCCCACAATCTTTGTTCTAAAATCAATCATAAAAGAGAGAGATCCAAGGCACACAGTGGACGATGATACCTTCTGGATGCTGGTCAACAGGTAACCTGACTATGAACTGTGTATTGTCATTGACAATAGTGACCACAGAATAGATGTCTCACCTGTAGTGTGATGGCAGCTTTCTTGGTCATGGACTGATAGACACCATTAAATTCCACATTGTGGTCGAGGTCATACACTGGGCACTGTAACGTGCATGAGGGATAAAAAAGGAAAGCATCACTAAAGCCATATTACACACACCACCATTCCACCTGGATCATGGAGCGAGAAGTTTCTTACTCAGCCAGAAACCATGAAAAGTTTTCTTCAAGAAAAGCCATGAAGCATTCCTTCTAAAACTTGGTGCTTTGTCTTCTAAATCTTCTAAAGTGCCTTCTAAAGATCACTTTATATCAAAGAGAACTGAAGATTGTCTCAAAGTATATAACACCTTTCCCATTTTTTATTAACACATGAGACAGAAAGGGCCTAATATTACAATAAAAATTTTAAAGCATAGAATAAACAGTAGGTTTCTATGTTTCTTGTGCAGCCCACAATTTGGTCTTCCATATTCTTTGTCATGATCCTCCCTTCTTTCCTTTGTTTATTTTGGTGAGGAGTCAACTATTCTCTATCTCCCCAAATCAGTATCTCCAAACAGATAACCCACTTGTGTGCACAAGATATTGTTTTTATTATTTAGCAGTTTTGCAGGAGATACAGAGTAAGAGGATGAGATAGTCCCCACCCTGCTCTTTCATTTATCCTGGGACAATATAATGCTCCATATTGAAAGGTCGACAAGTTATTAAGACTCACCATGATATTCTGGACTGAGACAACAGAACACGGATAAGCCATTTCAGACCCTACTTTAATAATAACCGAATCCACATCATCAGGAAACTTGTATAGAAAATACTGAGAATAAGAGAAAGAAAGAAAAGATTTGTTAATATTAAGAAATCTTTATAGTTGTGAATTCAAACTGGTTTTACATGAATAGGATTGTTTCCTCTAATATTAGGCACAAAGTTCAGATTACATCTCCATTAAATCAGTCAGCCCCTCATCTCACATATATTGAGCCCTGTGTGCAGGGCTCCGGGTTCTGTGCCAGATAATAAGCATACAGCGGTGAATAAAACAAGGTAGGCATTTCACAATGTCATTTCATTTGCTAGCATTTCTTTCTCAACTATACTTTCCTGCACTTCATTCCAGTTTCTGTTTAAGGAGATCCTTCCAATCCTTTGAACTACGGATATTCAAGATGTAACATGAGACATTTACTTCGATGTGGTCATTTTGAAATAGGAAGCTCCACTTTGAAAAGCAGATAAGCCTGTTCTTCAAGATTCTTAACCACCTTCCTATAGGCAAAGAATTATCACTGGACCTACCTGGCCCACAGACTTCTTGCTAAAGAATCTCTTTCCTGGTTGGAATATAGCGAGACAATATTTTCATTCAAAGATCAAGATCAAGCACTACTTCTAGCTCCCTGAAATATATTCACAATTTTGAACAGGCTGAGATATCTTTAAAATTATTTCTCAGGTATCATCAGAATCAGGAAGCATTTATAATAGAAAGAAGTTAAACCATTTACCTAGATTAGATTATGAAATCTACTGTTTATTAACCCTGAGTTTGAAATATGTTGCTAACAAATGAAGAAAGGAGACTCTTGTCCAATAATTATAAATGTGGTAACTGGTTGAGAAGCTTGACATCAAGATTTTGAGGACACTAATCAAAACAAGCTCAACATCCTAGAACTTTAATACATATGTCAGTTTAAAGGAGACGCAAAACCTGTTAAAACCTAATTTTGTATTCTAACATCCTTTTTATTAACCTTATACCGAGAACCAGAGCAATAAAAATAGAGTGTTTTTCAATAATCCAAAGCCTTCTGATTGGGGTAAAAAATAACCTCAAGATTAAAAAGTGTCATTAACGCTGCTGTTTGGAAGTCTGTTCATGCCTTGTAACAGATGGCAACACTCCCAAGAGCCCACTTCGTTTTGACCTTTCATTTTGAAGCTTGATTCAAATACATATAACACAGGGTTCTTCCAAGGGTAAATGCTCTGGAATTCTCAAGAGGTATTTGGTTCTTAGGGAACCCAAATAAATGTTTTTGATCCTTGCCCGGATAATCTACTTTTATCAAAAAGAAGCAAATGACAAGTACCTAAAGCAATGGCTGGAATTTAGGCCAGAAATCACCATCTTGAGTCCTCATTACCTACCTGTAACCTGCTTCTGTAACCTGCTTCTATCTGATAATCAAGGTTCTGTGAGAATGTATAATAGTTTGGGTGAGTTTATATAATTAGAAAATGTTTCCTACAGTTGAAAAGGATATAAAATTTAGGCCAAAAAATGGGTACAGTTAATAGTAAGGTCAAACTTTCATAGATATCAAAAAATTTCTGTTTTATTATTTTTTCTAAGGATGCTTTACTTTAGTTTGAGATTTATATACAAACTGCTTAGATTTTCACATTTACATACCTTTTTAAAAATAAAAGGGAGCCGTAACATATAATCATCACTGATTTTCAACAAACTGAAAGTGCACTTTAGCATTCAGTTCATTACTATATTTAGCATAGCACTATAGAGTACTATTAGACTAGACTGTAGTTGAGGTGTAAGTTTTTCCCTCCCTTTTTAGATATCTCCTTTTGCACCTAGCCACTAGTGTTTTCAAATATTTCTTTTCTTTAATTTAAAATTAGCATATAGTGTATTATTAGTTTCAGAGATAGGGTTTAGCAATTCATCAGTTACATGTAAAACTCAGTGCTCATTCCATCATGTGCCTTCCTTAATGTTCATCACCCAGTTACCCCATTCCCCCACCTACCTCCTCTCCATCAACCCTCAGTTTGTTTCCTAGAGTTAAGCGTCTCTTATGGTTTTATCTCCCTCTCTGATTTCAAATATTTCATGAATGAAGTGGCCAATAAATGTTGAGGGCAATAGATTGTGGCCCTGTAGTCCTCTTTTGTCACTGGATGGCAGTATGTATACACTGTGGAGGCTTTCACCGATGGGAAATTTAGCTCTCAAAAGATGTGTGGGAGTTGGCTCATACAGGTATGGAGAGCTGATTGCTCACGTCTCTTCCCAACTCTGTATTCAAGGACATCATGTTGGCAGCTTAGGATTGGCCATATTAGAGGTATGTTCACCACAGAAATGGGAAAATACTACAAATCAGGAGTTTCTCTCCGGGAACTGGTTGTTAAGTATTTACCAGCACATAAATGCTTGTAATAGGTTTACAACAGTATCCATATATTATGTTAATCCCAGTTTTAGCATATCCAAAATAAAAATTAAGTAGCCATTTATGATCTAACCTGTATTACAGCCTGCAGAAGATTTACAAAAAATATCAAGACATTAAACAAATCTGTTATAAACTTGCTATTGCATACACTTTACTCTTTCAGAAGCTATGAAGGAAAAAAGGAAAGTAGCTCAAAGTGTCAACAGAAAAGCAACTTAAAGTTTTCAAATATTTATTCTGTTTATGATTTGGTTTAGTAGAGAGCACAGCACAGATATCTAATTCTTCTCATGTCAGCATTCCTGTTCTCTCTTTATGACAAGAGTAACTAATTTATTCTATCCATTACACTGCAGAAATTAATATGTTATTTCTAGGTCAATTAATTATTTGTGTACCTGTTTTGTGTTTGGCCTTCCACTCCCTGCCACCCCCTCCCCTGCCCCCTGCAGCACCCATTTCTATTATAAGGTCCATGAAGGTGGAAGTTGCATCTTTTTCTTCTTCACCTCATATGTCCAGCACCTACCACAGTCTAACACTGTCTTTGATGCATAACAAACACACAATTTGCTAAAAATTGAGTCAAGGAACATCTTCCAAAAAATGTCATGCCTCCCATTTTGCACCAATTAAGGTGATGAGATTAAATGTTGTGTCTAAAATCCCAGTAATAATATGAATAACATGCCAAAAATACAAATATATCTCAAGTTGTGAAAAGTCAACGGTAACACCATGTTCTGACTCTACCTACTACCATGGCTTTTTTGGGTGCATTGTCAACAGGTAGAATCATGATAACCTTGAAAATTTTCGCTTACCTGAGGTTGAGAGGGGCTGGCAGTGAAGTGAAAGGCAACATTTGTCCTGAGAAACATAAGTGGGAGAAAGGAAAGGGGGGAAAGTGAGAGAAAAGCTAAGTTAGTAACCAAAATCTATAATCTATCTATCTATCTATCTATCTATCTATCTATCTATCTATCTATCTATTTATATTTTTAAAACTTTTATTTTATTATTTTTTATTTGAGAGAGAGGGAGAGTACAGAGGGAGAGGGAAAAGCAGACTTCCTGCCAAGCAGAGAGTGCAACATGGGGCTTGATCCCCGGACCCTGAGATCATGACCTGAGCTGAAGGCAGACACTTAGCCAACTGAGCCACCCTGGTGCCCTGCAAAAATTATTTGTGTAAAAGAAAATCATCCTACAGTAGATGCAAGGAAACCCTTACCTTTTGTGAAAAGAGTTCTAGTCCCATCAAACTGACAAAGTAGACTGAGGACTTGGTTTCAACTCTCAAGAATGATCAAATTGGGGAGGGGTTCAATTTTAGGTCTTTATATACCCATCAAGTTGTACCTATAAAAGTAATTACTTTGTTTACTTTTGTAGACACTTTTGCCTTTGGATTCTCTTAAGGTTTTATAATCAAGCACAGGGTTTGGGTGTCAGAATGGGCTAAAAGAGAGAGGAAAAGAAGGCTTGAGATCCTTCTGGATAACGTCGGTGACACTTCAGAATACTTTGGATGTATCTATGGCAAAAGATCATTATTTTAAATGTGGTGAATGCATAATCACCATGGGAGGGGCCCTAGGGTTAGAAGCATACACTTCCTGCTCCCAAGCACTTCTCCAATTGCCTGGCACACTGGCTAATATTCCTGTCCAAGACTTCTTCCTCTTCTGTTTACACATTGCCTTCTAAGGCCATCCTCCTTTAAAATGCAAATACCACCAAAAGAATATAATGTAGTTGTTTTCTCTCCAGTTAGTAATTTACTGTGAACTATTTTATTAGATATGTTCATTCTTCTGTGGAAGACAGCAACAATCCAGCACTGAGGACAGGAGTGTGGGAAGCATGTACTTGCAGCAGAGAGTGCTGGCTGCCATGAACATATGTAGAACAGGTTAAAGAAGCCAGAAAACACAAAGACAAATTGGTCTTCTCCAGAGTTTTGTAAGGGCTGCTTTTGGGCTTTTGCTTTTTCTGGCTCCTGCCTCATCTTTGGCTGTGAAGGTCACTCACTCAAGCCCACTGCACTCTCCGTGCTGGCACCTGGGGGATTGCATGTCCCCACCCCTCCAGGGTGGCCTGCATTGCAGGGAACCCAAAACTGAACTTCTCCTGGGGCTCCTTCCCAGCTTCATCCCTTGGTGCTCTCTAAAGAGTCTTTCACTCTGCTGCTAATTTTCCTTTTATAAAAGTTAAAACCGTTTTAAAAACTTTATTAAAGATTCCTTTATAAAGGACATGTCAAAACATTTAACAAGAAGTTTATAATTGGAGGCGTTGTTTAGAAGTCATAAAACTTAAGCACTATTTCTAAATTTAATGACCAGCAATTTTAAGCTGTTGGCAGACGGGGCTCAGAATTTAGCAATGGGGGCAAGTTTGATGTGTCTACTCCCAACAGAAGTTGTCAGAGTCAAGGACTGTTTCTGTCGAAGCGCAGTTGAAAACTTGTGGCCCTAAGTCAGCTAAAGAAGCCAAAGTCAATGTCAAACCCAGTTGTGTGTTTGTTCCTGAGATTCCACGGCCAGGGTCAGGACCCGGCGCTGTGCGTGGCTGGACAGCACCCTGTCAGCAGTGTGGTGTCATCTACTGTTACCAGGGCAACACGGGGCCTTCAACTCTGTTCCTTGCCAGGTCAAGGGAAAGAAAAAGACGCAGATCTTCTTGGCTAGCAACAGACAGCATGAGATTTCCAGATGCAACCAGTTTTCTTTGGCCAGAAATTTCTTTCTATACTCCCCTATAATTTGAATTCCAGTTGTAACACTGAATGTATGGGCATCAATATGATTTTTTTCCCTTGTTCTTTGCATTTTCTTTACCAGTATAATACATACAAGCTTCAAAAACATTATTTTCTTTAAGACTATCACATTTAAGTCCTTTCTTTGTCATAGAGCCAACAGGGTATGCAAAATAAACATGGTGTCTGTTTCCGATGAAACATTTTGCTTCCTTCCCCATGGGCCCTGACGCAGGTTGGGGAAGGTTTATCTTGCCAACCGTCCTTAACAGTGTTGTTAACCAACAGGACAAAGCTAACTGAGACTCCCACACACCTTTAGAGAAAAAAAGTATAAATTTTTCAATCCATTTGTTTAAAAAGATTAAGCACAGGAAACAAATGTTTATTCGATAAATAAGAAAAACTCAAAGCTGATATTATTCTCTTGCTCTGCTTAGTTTGTGGGACGGGGGAAGAGAAAAGGACCTGATGGTGTCCAGAGAGGTGAGTGTGCAGATAAGGGAGACAGGAGAAGAAGAAGAGGAAAGAGGAGAAATCCATATGGGAGAGTCATAAAACAGAAGGAAAAGAAAGGGGGGTGGGTAGAGAGGGTGGGTGGGAAAAGAGGCAGAGACAAGAGCAAAGCGGTTTTTTGGGGTGAGTACTGGAAAATACTGTGAGATTCTCAGCATCTTCTTTATCCTGTGATAGCCAGGCCCTGGCACAGAGCCCAGTGTGTGTTCAAAACCCCCACTTTGTTTGTTGAAGGAAATTATGCCCTATTATTCACTTGGACTATGGACTTCGGAATATCATTCCCTGTTATCTCCTTACTGCCATCTGTTATGAACTCCCTTCGCTCACCCCAACCCTTCCAGCAACCCTCTGGCTGTGAATAACCTTCCACCTCATCGCTCTGGTTTAAGTATAAACCCTGCATGCATGTGCTACCTCCTATCCTTTCTCTCCTTCTCTGGGACTCTGCTTCTATAAAATCCAACAGTCCTAGAAATTCTATACGGCCTTGGCTTATAAATATGCTCTCATCTCAACCATTTTCAAAATAAATAACAAACAAAAACACCCTGACAAAATGCCTCCCTTTTTCCTGTATTTCGCTCCTTCGGTGTCATTCTACCTCCTCCCTCTCCTTCACAACCCAGCTTCTTAAAAGACTATTCTCCTTCATCCCTCCTTCATCCTTTCCTCTTCCCACTGCTGTCAGGATTATTTCCCCACCATCCCCCTCAGGTTGCCTTTGCTAAAAGGTAAGAGTCACCTCCTAATTGCTAAACCCAGCGACTTCACTCTTAACTTTACCTCTCTGTGACGCTTGACCCTGACGACCACTCCCTCTATCTCAAAACTCTTTCCTTCCTTGGGCTCTGGAACACCTGCTTTCCTGGGTTTTCTCTTACACATCTGCTGTGCCTACTCAGCTTCTTTTCATGGCTCCTATTTCTCAGACCATCCCTTACATAAGAATGTTACCCTATTCTTGACCTTCTCATTTTCCTTAGCCACATATTATATATAATATATATATATAACTATTCAATTGCCATAAAAATCCCATATATATTCAGTTGCACAAAAAATATCAGTGAATCTCAAGCACCTGGGTGGCTCTGTCAATTAAGGGTCTGCCTTTGGCTCAGGTCATGGTCTCAGGGTCCTGGGATCAAACCTGGCATCAGGCTCCCCATCCCCCTCTCAAATAAATATCTAATTTTTCCACCTCCAGTCTTGTCCCCTTCAAACCCTCCACACAACTATTACAACTTAGACAACTACTAGGTTTCTTTTTAAAAAAATATTTTATTTATTTATTCATGAGAGAGGCAGAGACATAGGCAGAGGGAGAAGCAGGCTCCATGCAGGGAGCCCGACGTGGGACTCAATACCCGGGCCTCGGGATCATGCCCTGAGCCAAAGACAGATGCTCAATCACTGAGCCACCTAGGTGCCCCAACTACCTAAGTTTCTTAACACCTTTTCCAAGCTCCCCTGACCCCATGATTAGGTGCCTGCCTGCCCCTATAGCGAGGGGCTCTTCCCTGCCTGCAGCTTCACACTCTGCAACACAGAATGCTAGGGCACTGGAATTGGGGAAAGTAAGTGGTGGCAAAGCTATGTGTGTGTGGAGGTGGGTGAGGGATAGTTAGGTGGCAGGGAGTAATGTTTTAAGTCAGAATTTTATTTTTAAGACTTGATTGAAATAAATAAATGCTTTATGGAATTGAGAAACATATTTAGGGCAACATAAAAATTCGGAGGACAGTTTTAAACACAAAGTAGAAATAGCATATTATAGTGGGAAGAGCTCAGAACTGGGAGTTAGGAGTAGAATGATTTTACCCTGATTTTACCCTTTCCTAGCTGTGTGTCTAGATAAGTCACTTAACCTTCCTGGACATCAGTTTGCTCATCAGTACAAATGAGGTCAGTGGATTCAATTTCCAAAGTTCCTTTCATTCTTAAAATTTACAATTCTAGAAAAAAAAGTCCTGAAACATGTTTTCATATACCTTCTATCTGCCACTCAAAAGCATACAACAGAAACTGCCATGTTAGGACTTTTGAGTTGATTTTTCAGCATTTCTCTCAATCTGTAGACTTCAGATCTCACCACAATCCCTAGATCCTGCCTGTTACCATCATCCTCCAGATTTCTGAGTAGCCAATCCGGAGCCAAGGTGGAAGAGATGCATATATATTTCAGTTACCAGCTCTTCTCAGACTTATCTTATTCTCATAAAAGTCCTAGTAACTGTGTGCATTTTGAAATGCTCTGAATGCCTGGTTGCTGAGGTCAGGTCACATTATTCGAGGTGGAAACAGAAGACAATGTGAGGGAATAGATTTGCAGTTCCACCAGCATGCATGTCATTCATTAACACTTGCACAGAGTTGTGACCTTATGATTTCAGTTTCACAGAATTCAGTTCTCCAAAGGGTCTAATTAGCCTCACAGGAAAACCAGCCCTAGAATTCAAGTTAAACTGCTACCAGGTGACAGTGACAGGTCAAAGACACAGAGACCAATCAGTAAATATGAGGCTTCTCCAAAGTTCAAACTGTACTCTTCAAGTAATGTACTTCCACCTCCTTCAAATATATCACCATGAGTTCCCATATTGTTTAATATCATAAAGTATTAAAGTATTAAATAAAGATTTATTTAAATAAATAAAGTATTAAAATAATTAAATGTAAGCACCATATTTAGAAATTGCTTAGAGGTAGTGGTTCTCAACTCTGGCTACACATTAGAATCACTTGGGAAACTCTAAAAATGTATATTCTAATGTTCAAACCTCCCTTCTAAAACTCTTACTTAATTGATCAGGGTAGATTTTTTTCTACCAGAGAAACTTTTTCTGCCTTTTCCCCACCCAGGGATGAGAGTGAGGTTTTTTTTTGTTTTTTTTTGTTTCTTTTTTTTGTTTTTTTGTTTTTTTTGTTTTGCATTTCAAATTATCATGTTACTTTTTTTCTAAGCCAAAATTAATGGAGAGACTTGGATAAAATGCTGTGACTACTTCTCCATCCTTCTAGCCATTCATTCACCTGTCTGTCCATCCACCTCTTAGGTACATATTGCAAGAGCTGCAGAGAAGACCAAGATAAATATCTGATTCCTATTAGCAACTCCACTGGCTATAGACCCTTTTAAAAACTGCCTTAGAAAATGTAAGGTGAGCTTTACAATAGAACAAAACATTCTGATCAGAAAAACAAGCTGCAAAAGTAATATATACTATTTTAAAATATTATGATTTATTTTTTTTAAAGATTCTTTTTTTAAATTTTTTTTTAATTTTTTATTTATTTATGATAGTCACAGAGAGAGAGAGAGAGAGGCAGAGACACAGGCAGAGGGAGAAGCAGGCTCCATGCACCGGGAGCCTGATGTGGGATTCGATCCTGGGTCTCCAGGATCGCGCCCTGGGCCAAAGGCAGGCACCAAACCGCTGCGCCACCCAGGGATCCCCAAAATATTATGATTTAAAAAATTAACCTTCCTATTGAAGTGTAACAAACATACAGAAAAAAACCACAAGTATAAGTATATATCTGAATGAATTCTCACCAGGTAAACAGTAATACACTCTCCAAAGTCACCACTGTCCTGACTTGTCACATTACAGAATAGTTTTGCCTATTTTTAAACCTCATATAAATGGAATCAAATACTATGTATTCCTTTTGTCTGGCTTCTTTTGCTTGAAAATGTGTTTGTGAGATTTGCCCATGTTGCCAGCTATTGTAATAGTTTGTTCCGTTTTACTGTTGTGTAGTATTCCATCAGATGAATAAGACAATTATATATCTAGAAGTTGGATTTATAATAAGTAGGAGTGAGATTACTTTGGTGGGTCTTTTCAAATGATAGAAATTGGTAGGTGTAGTGAAATCTCTCATCATAGTTTTGCATTTCTAATAGCTAGTTAAGATTGCGTTTGGGGACCATTTTGGATACCTTCTTTGGTAAAGCGTCTGTTCAAATCTCTTTCCAATTTTTTTCCAATGGGCTTGCCTTATTTTTAAAAAGCAGTTATAAAAATTATACTAGTCATTTCAAATAACTGATTTGTGTTTTGTTTGATTTTTGTCCATTGTTGATTTATTCTCTATTTCATTGTTTTATGCTTTTATTTAATTATTTCCTTTTACTTTCTAACTTCTTGAAATGGCACTTACCACATTGATTTCCAGCCATTCTTTTCTAACATACACATTTGAAACTATGCATTTTCCTCTAATCAGTGCTTAGTTGCATCCCAGAAGTTCAGATATGTTGTATTCTCATTATCATTTGTTCAGAATATTTTCTTTACTCATATGTTACTTAGAAGTAGACTACTCAATTTCCAAACATTTGGGGATTTCATAGACATCATTTGTATTTGATTTCTGTCTCAATTCCATATACAGGATTTTAGTTAAGTTTATCAAGATATATATTAAACCTTGGCAATTTTGGTAAATGTTGCATGTGCATTTGAAAAGGTTAGGCATTCTATCATTTTGAGATACAGTTTCCTAAATACATTAATTGGTTCAAGTTTGTTGATCATGTTCATCTGCTTTTTATATCCTAAAAGGCCAGATAGTAAATAGTTTAGGCTTATAGGCCATAATGTCTCCATACTCACCTTTGCCATTGTAGTAGGCAATGAATGGGCTGTGCTCCTATAAAACTCTAGTTATAAAACCCAGTTGCCAGTCTGTGGGCCATAGTTCACCAATGCCTGTTCTATCTCATATATACATATTCTATCTAATATTAGATAGATATTATATATATACACACATATACATATATATTCCTTGGGTAAATATGAACATCGATTCCCTTTCGGGGACTCTTCACTCTTTATTCCAAAGTTTTAGTGAGAAGTCTAGGTCACAGGATTGTTTTCTCAATTTTTGCTCCTGGATCTCCTCATTTTTTCCTCAGAAAACCTATTTGTTCCAGTGAAGCTGAGTCTGGACCTATGGGCACAGAGATTTGGGCACACAAACTTGTGCACACCTGGGTGCCAGTCTCCATTCTCAGCGGTATCTAGACACAGGGGTGCCAAGATTATTGCCTTGGCAATAGGAAGGGTGGGTGATAATGGGGACAGTAGCCAAGTCTTTTAGTCAATGGCTTGTCTTTTTGTTCTCTTAATGATACATTTTGATGAGTGCAAATACTAATTTTAATAAACCAATTTAATGATATTTTCTTTTAAAGTTTATTTAAAACACTGAGAGAGGAGGAAGTGGTCTGAACCCTTGAGAAGCCTTGATCTTGAGAGAGAATGGGGCAGAAAGTCCCTGAATTTAATGGTCTTATTAAGGAATGACTTTTCTGTTTAAATTTTTGCACAGATTTATACAATATTTTACAAAAGTAACCTCTGGAAAAGAACAGATCCCTTGGAGACTACTCTTCCAACTGAATTTATTCTATGTATGTCTAATACGAACAATTTGAGATGGTGTATCCCAATTGATTTTGTTTCAAAGGGTGGTAACACAAGAAGGAAGAAATAGTCATTGATTTTCGCACAAAGGAAAAAAAACCACAGAACACTACTTTTTATCTGTATACATTCCTAACATGGGAGGAGAAAACTGGAATAGCAGTAAGGACAAGAAAAATAGGTTAAGGGCTTCCTCAGAAGAAAAAGAAAACTTCCTTCAGGAGAGTGGTACTCATGCATGCATAATATAAAAGTAACCAGTCACCAGAGCCTCTCCCTTGGACTACAAACAGGCAGGGTCCTCACAAAGACCTCTGAGAATAGCACACCTCTGAGGTTAGGCACTGTTCCCCTCTGCACCAGTCTCTATTGCTTCCCTATTGCATGGATTGCATCCTGATGCCCAGCTATGAGCAGGAGAGTTCAGAAGGTGGTAAGACAATATGCCAAGTGGCCAATTTCCTTCTTGAGTGCTGACTTGGAAGAAGGGAAACTGGATTGAACATGCCCAAGCACAGCAACAGCAGACAGATGAATAGAGAAAGGCCCCCATAAGTCCTGCTTACTGTAGCTGGAAGTGCTTGATCTTGGTAACCAGCAGTTTGTACTGGGCACCCAGTGGTGCCATGGATGCTACATCCACAAATATCAGTTGCTCCAGAGGTCCTGTTTCATTGGTTGCTTCTGAGGGACACAAAGTACGGCTTACTTCCTGGTAGTTGTAACTTCTCTGGTATCTGTAGCAGCCAATGAAGGAAAAACAAGAAAACAAGAGAGAGACTCAGTGAACAAGCAAGGAAAAAAGCCGATCTTATTTCATTTCTCTCCAAATTTATTTTCAAGTCCTTGTGTTTTAAATTTCAGACTGGACCTTCTGATAGTGATTTAGTCTTTGGCATAGACTTGCATGATGTAATAACAGGGACTCGAGGACTCTTTAGTGCTGACCGGTTCACTTTGATTGTGTCTACATTATATTAAACCATCTTCCTAATTCAATGAGGAAAAAAATACCAAAATTTGAAGGGGAAACTGTCCTGATAAAACAACCAGTTGATTTCATATTTCCACTCTTTGAGTTTTTGCTAAATGGAACATTAAAAAAAAAAAAGAAAGAAAAAAAGAAAAGAAACAGAGCCCAAGTCAAGACTATGAGAGTTACTATTTTCAATCCTCAAATTACTCAGCCACTAAAAATGATTTAACACCCTGATATGTATCTATGTCTGAATGCCTCCTGGTTTTTTTCTTATCTTATACAGTTTCCCCTGCAAAACTATAAACTTCATGAGGGCATGAGGGCATGTTTTCCTTTTCTCCCACTGTTGTATCCCTAGTTTCTAGCACTTTGTAGTACTTAATAAATTCTATAGAATGAAGAATGCTTACTCTCTGGGCATTTTGAAGACTGGAAGAAGGGTTACTCATATACATTGACTGCTGAACCTAGCCCTGTACTCAGCGGATGATCCACTAACCAAGAGCTATGGAATATTCTGGATGGAATTAAAATGCTAAAAGTTCTTCCATGTGCTACACATCTAGGTAGAGTGCTTATCTGAATTCAAGAGTCAGGGTGCCTGGTTGGCTTAGTTTGTTAAGCATCTGACTCTTGATCTCAGCTCAGGTCTTGGTGTAAGGGTTGTGAGTTCAAGCCCCATATTGGGCTTTATGCCCTGTGTACTTAGAAAACAAAAACAGAGGATGGAAACTGAACAGCTTTGGATGGGTTGGGCTATGTGCTATAGCCATTATTTGCACCTATGATGTCAACATTCCAAAAGACTGATTTCTCCTTTTCCTAGGGAAAACACCAATTAAAGTCTAGGTCATTGGAAGAAAACAAATGAAGTGAAGTTGTCCAGGAGAAGATCCACTTACAGTCCTTGGAAGAGCAGAGGAACCTGCCAGGACAGCACCCCTTTCTGCTGGCGAACCACGACGAGGACTGGATAGTCGAGGTTCTCTGAGGAACTATTCACATATACTCGCACAGCATTCACCTGTGAGCCAGGGAAGAGAGAGGAGTAAGGCAAATAACACATTAAATACATGTGCATGCATGTGCACACACATACACACATCAGCTGCCATCTGACACGATGTTCTGTGAAACCAGATTCTGGAGGCTTCAAATTGTAGGCTGACGAGTTCAAATTGGACAGTCAATACAAGGTTTTGAGAATAAGTTCAGAACAGAAAAAGAAAGATATTGATGTCTCATTTGAATATAAATGCTATAGTTACAAATATCTTTTTTGGGGATTCCTGGGTGGCTCAATGGTTGAGTGTCTGCCTTCGGCTCAAGGCGTGATCACAGAGTCAAGGGATCGAGTTCTGCATTGGGCTCTCTACTCCATGGGAGCCTGCTTCTCCCTCTGCCTGTGCCTCTGCCTTTCTTTCTGTGTCTCTCATGAATAAATAAATAAAATCTTTAAAAAAACCCAAAAACAAATATCTTTTTTTTTTTTAAAAAAAAGGACCTATAAGCTCCTCGGTTGCTGACAAATTTTAATTTTGGTTTGGAAAATCATTCTGTGCTTCAAACCAAAATGTTATTGCCACGTTTTATTAAAGCCTAGCAGATGGCCTGATGCTCCCCTAGCAACAGATACCATAGGGGCTGAGTATTCTTCTCTTTGCCCTGCTCCAAGGCATAAATCAGTCCTTGACACAAAATGCCTTTCTACATCAGCAGCTCCATGGCTCCTCCTGAATACACATATCTACGCAAGGGTTTAACACTGTCATGGCTGTTTCAAAGACAGAAGATTGAACTGTGGCCCGGGATCTACATGGTTCTGGCGTTTTCTTTCATTTTTTTTTTTTTTAATAATACCAGAGACTACAAAGAAAGAACAAAATAGGAAAAAGACATGGTAAGAAAGAAAAAGTAAAACTTTAACTTTCACATGATATTTCCTCCTCTGCTGTATTAAAACCTTAATATTCTCTTGAAGGCTTCTTTGTTAATTAGAGGGAAGAAATGAAACAAGGAAATCTTGCAGTTAAACCCTGAAGGATCTCTACAAAATGGAAATTGAGAGGAAACAGAACCACATGGATACCATATAATTACTATTTGGTTCTCCTATATCAGTTTTCATTAAACTACTTTGACTTTTTAAAAATTGAAATAATAAAAGAGTAATTTATTAATTTGATAAGAAGCACTTGCTCATGAAGGAAACATTTTCTTGTGCCTAAACTCTACCTGTTTCCTTGGAAATTATGCTGCAGCTGATAATTGCCAATACCCTACCTCTAATGCAGAACTTTTTCCTAAGTTCTGGATTTTCCATGGGTACCTCAAACTCAACCTGTCAAAATGGAATCTATCACTCTTTTCACTCTTAATTTCTTCTGAATTTCCTTGCTCATTGAATGGCCTCTCCAGGAAGCCATTAGATTAGAAGCCATGAGAACCATTAGATGAGAATCATCCTTGATTCCTACTTCTTCAGCCTTCTTAGTTAATAGGGCTTTGAGTTCTATTGCCTCTATGTCTTTCCTACTGTCCATATCCAGACCTTCCACTCCACCCACAATGATGTTCTCACAGTTCTCATAGTTCATCTCCTCATTGACAGTACCTTATCTAGTCTTCTTATCCCCAGGGCTGTGCCCTTCAGATTTCAGTTTCATCTTGTCATTGTCCCATAGGGCAAGACTTTCAGTGGCTCTGGGAATTTTCATATTTACCCCAATTCCTGGACTTGCAATTGGTATCTTAAGTAAGAGGTGGGAAGTCTTGTGGACTTGAGCCCTCAACCTATGAGATCTGATGCTAAATCCAGGTAGAAGTGAGCTGAACTGCAGGACACCCAACTAATGTCACAGAATTACCTTATGTGTGGAAAACCCATATATCTGGTATCTGATGTATTGAGTGTGAGAAGAAGAAAATGGAAGTGAGTTTTTCCTATAGACAACCACAGAAAGCATTTTTTCCATGTAGTCCAATTATTTTTTTCTTGGACACTTCTTCCATCACTTTTTAAAATTGAGATAGAATTCACACATCACACATTCTTAAAGTGTACAATTCAGTAGTTTTTAGTATTTTCACAGAGCTGTACAACTATCACCAGTATTTATTTCCAGAATACTTTCATTACTCCCAAAAGAAGCCCTGTACTCATTAGTAGTCACTCCTCATTTCCTCCTTCCCCTAGTCCCTGATAACCAGTAATCTAATTTTAGTCTCCATGAATTTGTCTATTCTGGACATTTCATATAAATGGAATAACATATGCCCTTTTGTATTTGGCTTATTTCACTTAGCATAATGTTTTCAAGATTCTTCCATGTTGTAGCATGTATTTATACTCCTTTTTTTATTGCTAAATATGTTCCATTGTATGCATGTACCACATTTGTTTAAGTATTCTTCAGTTTATGGACATTTTGGTTGTTGCCACTTTTTGGCTGTTACGACCGATGCTGCTATGAACACTTATATACAAGTTTTTGTGTAAATATGCTTTTAATTCTTTTGAGTGTATACCTATAGTAGAATTATTGTGTGACATGGTAACTCTATGTTTAACTTTTTGAGGAACTGCCAAAATGTTTTCTAAAGAGATCACCATTTTACATTCTAGCAATTTACATTACTGGTAATATATAAGAGTTTCAATTTCTCCACATCCTTTTCAACACTTGTTACTGTTTTCTTGACTATAACCATCTTAGTGGGTGTGAAGTGGTATCTCATTGCAAACCATACAGTATTTTAACTATTTATCTGCCTGGCTCTTTTAGGGAGCTGTAAACTTCACCTTTGGTGTCCCTAGTGTTAACAAAACAAATTAGCTCAGAAGCAAGCTCACTTTTGAGGTTCATGATACAGACACTCATCAGCAATATGCAGCACATGATTTTAGAGCACACTTCTAGTCTGGCTTAAATCCATAGCAGTCAGAACTGAGATAAAAACCTAAGTAAAGCTGTGAACTTTAGCTTGTTTGCTCCCTTTTCATTACCTAGGAATACAGCCTCCTTCTTACTTCCTAGGTACTCAGTGCCAGAAGGGATTTCCCTCCATTTTTTTCACACTTTAAGATAGATTCTCAAATGTTAGTGTGCTTTTTGGCATTTGAATCCCTCAAGCCCACCCCTAGCATTTCTGATTCAGCAGATCAAGAATAGAAGCTAAAAATACGCATGTTTACCAAACATGCTGGGGGGTTCTGATGCACATGGATTGGAGCCTACACTTTGGGAAGTACTGTTCCAACAAAATCACCTAGTAGATGATTCCATTTGTCAGCAACTTGTCAACTACCCATTATTAAGAAGTGCACAACCATAGCACCACCAAACGTTATGAGTATGACTGGAAGCTGGTGTCTTATGGGACTGAAACTGGGCTAGTAGGATGGAGATCTGTAGGGAGCAGAACAGATATATCACCCACCATATTACCCCATTCACTGTTCATTGCCACACCTAATTTTATTCCTTGTCTGGCTCTTGTAATCCATTTACTTTCCTATTATTTAATAATGGTCTTACTGATTATAATAAAAACAAACTCAGAGATACTGACATAATAAATTGCAGAAAAATATATTAGAGTAGGAGGCAGAAGACATTGGGCAGTTTTTTGGCACAAATAGATAATGCATCACCGCAGGAAAGGATAAAGAGTCTTGTCCACATTTTGCTTTGCTTTTTCAGAAGCTAATGGGCAGCTGAGAAAATTGGATTACATTTGCAGCAGTGAAGTAAGCCATGTAAAGGCAAAACTAAATGAAGGACAGAGCACTGACCATGCATGATGATGGATCGTGACACCTTGTAATAGACCATTCTTAAGAGCTAAGATTTTCCCTCCTGTTGCTTCTTCCTGTTGTTGTGAGCACTCAGTAATCCTGCCCCTTACCCATGGGGGATGTGTTCCAAGACCACCAGTGGATGCCTGAAACTGCAGATAGTACCAAATCATATATATATATATAAAATACTTTCTCCCACACATACATACCTATGATAAAGTTTAACATATATTAGGCACAGTAAGAGATTAATAACAGTACCTAATAATAAATTAGAACAATATAACAATATGTAGTAATAAAACTTATATGAATGTGGTCCCCCTCTCTCTCAAAATATTACACTATACTGGACTCACCTTTCTTTTTGTGATGATGAGAGGATAAAATGCCTATGTGATGAGGTGAAGCAAGGTGAGTGATGTAGGCATTGTGACATAGTATTAGGCTTCTACAGGCCTTCTGATCATACATCAGAAGGAGGATCAATTGCTTCTGGACTATGGTTGTCCATGGGTAACTGAAATTGTGGGAAGTGAAACCACTGTATATATACCTTATTTTCTTTCTATGTTTATTATAAGCAAGGAGTTGCATTATGGCTAAGAAAGAAGAATTATTTAAATACTTCCATTTCTGATATTATACAGATTTCAATTATGAAAGGTCCTAAAGCTTCAAGACTCTCTTTTTAATCTTTCAGCATGTATCAGTAGGGAAAACTTCAAAATTATAAGTAATATAATTCTGTTGCATAAAGAGGATGAAAATGAGTTTAATTTAAAATCTTGTTTTGTCTTGCTAAATTAATAAGGCTGTAGGCTCTTTTACTTGGAACATCTGATTATAAATCAGAGGTTATTGGTTTCCATTATTAAGCATAGCGCTGTTTTCCCATGTGATCTTGAAAAACTGAGTCTGACTGTAAAATAGCTAAAATAGTACTTGCTTTTCCTACTGTGCATTGTTTTAGTAACTGTCTTATATTCACTAGGTGTATATTTTGGGAGTGCTTAAGTTATTTGGTCCTTCCTTCCCTCTCTCTTTCCATCCTTTCCTGCTACCCGTCCATGTTCCTTCCATCATTCATCAAACATTCCCACAGTTAAGAGCTATGGGAGGTGCTGTGGGTATACTAAAGGCAATGCTGTCCTTGAGGAACTTGTGATCTAGTCAGAGAGAAATGATGTTATCACCAACAGCATAATGTGATGACATTGTGGTAGCAATGTGAACAAGTACTGTAGGGTACACAGAGGACAAAGTGGTTACCCATCCAGAGGAGTCAGGCAAAACAGAGAGAGCTGGTCAGTCATTTCCCAAACTATAATTAAGTTGGTCTTTCCACATAGGTCCTGCCATTGCCTGCCTGGTGCACATGACCTTGACTCATCAGAGAAACTTATATCTGGGAAGGTGCTCAAGAAGATAATCTAGTCCAAAGGCATTATTTACAGAGGAGGAGCCCAGGACACAGAGGTGATGTGACTTCCCCAAGGATACTCAGCTGTGGAAGAATGAAGCTTCTGGCATCCCAATCTGCACACAATGCTTGGTCAGACCTGGCTATCACCACTATTTTAAATCCCTGATTCCATTGAATACCACTATGGATATGGGCTTTTCCTACTATTTCACTGTGAAATTTAAAAAAAAACAACTATATAAACACCATGAATAAAGGAGAGAGACAAGCCATAGAATAAGGAATGTTATTTGTACATATATAACAGACAAAATATCAATATCTTGAATACATAAAGAGCCCTTAAAACTCATAGAAAAACACAACCCAATAGAAAAATAGGCAAAGGATATAAGCAGCAAAAGATGAAGAATGACCAAAGAACATGTGAAAAGATGTTCATCTCTTTACACTCATCAGAATGGTAAAGGTATGTAAGTATGACAATACTGTATTTGCAAGGATGCAGAGAAACAGGAACCCTTGCATATTGCTTATGGAAATGTATTTAGTACAACCACCTCAGAGAGCAAGTTGGCAATCTCTACTAAAGCTGAAGATGAATTCATATTACATTTCAGCATTTCCACTAAGTTCATACACAAGAAGAACTCTCTTACATATGCCCCGTGAATGATGAACAAGAATGAAATAAATAAACTGTAATTGGACTGATACAAATCACTCTGAAGAAGGTAAGTTGAGAAAAAGAGCAGGCTGCTGAAGGATATATACCGCATGATCTCATTTACATAAACTTTGTAAACAAGCAAAACAAAACTATCTATCTCTACATCCATCCATCTGTCCTCTTCCTGTAGTAAAATATACATATGCAGAAGTGATAAACACCAAATTGGAGACAATGGTTTTCAAAAGCTTTAAAGGAGCTGAGATTCCACCCTAGTTGCCATAGTTTCATTGATCCTGATGGAAGACAGACTTCTGGGTTAGGGACAAAGGACTTTATTCCTCTCGTCACAGCAAGCAGCATGAGCATCAGCATGTTTGCATCAGTTCCTCTTGAAGGTGATGTGGATGGACCCAGATGGCTGCCTACATACACACAGTGGGTTGCAAGACAGAAGAGGAACCATGAGCTTAGGGAACACACCTCTTTTATAATGGGCAGTACACCTGCCTTACTTTGCTTCAAAGAAGGACACTGTCTCTACCATCTGGGGATGTTTGCTATACAAATATCCTTGAAACGATACTATTGGGAAAAAATCCAGACAGTGCCTTCCTATAAGATGTGCAGAAATCAAGAGACCCATGAAAAACGGTGTCCCCCAAAATGGTTCCTCTGGGGAACTAAGGACAGATTCTAGCTGCTTTAGGATGAATGTTGCTCATTCAATAAATATTTGACTCCCTATCCTGTGCCAAGCATTGTTCTGACATATATTACAAAGCAACGTAGACACAGTCTGCCCTCCTTGAGATCACAGTTTTGCATGTGATATGCCAATTAAATAAGGAATTGCATTAATATTCAAGTTCCTGTGGCAATGCGTGGCATAGGGTGGGGGCAAATAGGGAATTCTAATTGTCCTTTTGTTCCTTAAGCTGAGTTGTGGGTACATAGGTGTTTGTTACATTATTTTCTATACTTGTTTATATATCTAAAATATTACATTATAGTAATAAAAAGGAAGCCTTTGTATTTTGCCCGTTTCTGAGTGACAACCCTCCTTTTATGTAGTCTTTTTGTTGTTCAGGGTTGTGGCAAACAGTTTCCAAAACACTCTTACTGCTCTCATGGTTTATTTTGCTATAGTCTATCCTTTATTTTGGTGCTTCACCTGCTTTATGCTAACTTCATCGATTACAGTCTCTCTCTCTCTCCCTCTCTCTTTCTCAGCTAGCTGCAGAACTTTGCATTGTGTTTGGTCTAATTAACATGGCTCATTTCCCCCATTGCTCTACCCTGGAAAAGAAATATGGTCAGGGACCCAGATGAAGCTAGTACTGCACTGCAGGCTAAGATGCTAGCCTAGCTTCTGCATTAGATGTATTTGTTTCCTAGGGCTGCCGTAACAGAAAACCACAAACTGGGTGGCTTAAAGCAATAGGATGGTATTCACTCACAGTTCTGGAGGCCAGAAATCTGAAATCAAAATGTCAGCCAGGCCACACTCCCTCTGAAATTCTGGATAGAGTCCTTTCTTGCCTCTTCGTAGTTTTTGGTGGTGCCCATCAATCCTTGGTACTCCTTGGCTTACAACTGCATCACTCCAATCTCTGCCTGTCATCACATGGTGTTCCCTCTGTGTGTCTCTGTTTCTCATGTGGATCTCCTTTCTGTGTATGTCTGTATCCAAATTTCCCTCTTCTTCTAAGGACTTCAGTTACACTAGATTAGGGCCCACTTAATGACCTCATCTTAGCTTGATTACAGCTGCAAAGACTCTATTTCCAAATAAGGTCATACTCATAGATTCCAGGGATTAGGACTTCAACATATATTTTGGGAGAACATAAGTCAACCTGAACATTAGATGTGTAGCATTATTAGGCAATAAAGTCATTCTCTAAAACTCTGAACCTCTCCCAGACCATCAGCTTATCTCCAACTTCTACCCAGCTGCCAAGACCCTTCATGCTGAGTGAAGCAGACCTGCTGGGAGGGTCCCTTAGGTGATAGGAGCCTTGCAGTTCTGAATCTCTTTCTTGTTGGAGGTTAGAAAGTCCTATTAAATGACACGTTCCTCTCCAAATTTTCATAACTACCATAAGGAATGGAGTTAGTTCAGTCACAGGTTATATCTTTTTTTTTTAAGAGACAAGCATTAAAATAATTCCTATAGTTATTGATGTGACTGTTTAAAATTCCCTCTGCCTGATTCAGCCTTAGAAAACCACCTTCTGTAAATGTACGCCATAATGAAGAAAAATACGTAGACCTAGGTTTTCTGTCTCTTTCACTAACACTACACTATCTGGGTGATTTTGGACAAATCACGTATATTCTCTGGACCTCAGTTTCCTCAACTGTAGACTGGGAACAGTCACACCCAGACTACCTACCTCCCTAGATAGACTATAGGCAACAGTATTCTGTGACCTGCAGAGCACCAGGCAGAGCTGTCCCACCTACGCTTTGGGTTGGGCAGTGCTTTTCCACTCCCACACATTCACTAATCAATCAAGTTGTTGACTGTTTTCCACATGTGGAGACACTCTTATAAGCCCAATCACCCCTGGCAAAGGAGAAGATTATACGGTCATCTCACATAGGATATTAATTTCCTTTCAAGTTTGGCCTACAGCTTTCCTGGAACAGCTCATTCATCCCTTGAAAAGAGCAGCTTACCCCTTGGGAGCTATTATTCCCTAAACTTTTAGATACTCAGCATTTTGCATCCAAAGTACTTTTCTAAGAAGCATGTTTTACATACCTCAACTCACGAATTTCATTATGCCAGTAACAATCTACACATAAATATAGCCATATAAACTTTCCTCTTTAGGTTTATGATTTAAGTTTTATATTAAACATTTCAGTTCCAATAAAAACATGGGAAAACATTAAAGAGAGGAATAATAATTGGCAGGCCAGGAGTATAGAACAAAAAACAGTCTAGATTCTAGCTACTTTGGGATGAACTTTGCTCATTCACTAAATATTTGACTCACTATCCTGTGCCAGGCATTGTTCTGGCACAAGAGATATGTTACTAAGCTATGTGGACATAGTTTGCCTTCACTGAGATCACAGGTTTGCCCATGGAATGCCAATTAAACAAGGAATTGTATTAATATTTAAGTTTCTGTGGAAGTGCATGACATAGGTGTTCAGGGTGAATATTTTCCTAAAGGATGAGTAAGAATTAACCAGAAAAATGCAGAGCAGAACAAGAGAAATGTCTAAACAAAGGGAACAGTGTAGTAGACATAAGGAAGGAGGGGGAGAAGGAGGAGAAACCGAGAGAGAAGGCAAGAAGGAAGTTTGAAGAATTAAGAGAAAATCAGTTTGGCTGAAGTTGAAGGCATATGAAGGACTATTATACGTCCCAAAGAGTCTTAAAATCATGTGAGAGATTGGGGCTTCACTCCAAGGGCAATAGAAATCCTCTGGAGGGTTTTAAGTGCCATCACCCCATTGTTATGGCCATTGCTGGAAACCAGTGTTGCCTCTGTTGCTGCTGAACACTGCTTCTCTACATCACTGACTCCCAAAGCAAAGTCTGGGAAAGGCAGATCTGATTGGTAATACCAAGGCCATGTACCATGCCTGAATTTGGGGTGTGTGTGTGTGTGTGTGTGTGTGTGTGTGAGCAGGTGCCGTTGTTCTACTTCTGTACAAGAAGGAGCTCTAGCTCCAGTGAAGACTCATAAAATGAGGATTTCCCCCAAACATATAGGAATGGAGCTCAGATGTTAGGCAGTCAAACCATGGCCAAGTTCCACTACACTTCAAAAGCCTTTTACATGAAACACCAAGACTATTCTACAAAACAAGTGTTCCATAGGACACACTTTGGGAAATGCTGTCCTACATATTTTCTTCACATGAATAGGCGTCAAGGCAAGTATACACTGAAGACCTTAACTTAACCAGATCTCACCGTTTAACACTCACAAAACTTATGGACTGTACTACCCAATTTTATACTCAATTATAGAATTTCTTCATGTTTTATAATATTTGGTAATTGTTTCATACATTTGCTCTCTCGGAGGATTTTATCTGTGATATATTTGGAATCCAGCATATATCTGATATTTAGTACAAACACTACAAAATATTTACTGTTGTTATACCAATGGAGATAGTCCAGCTAAGCTTATAGCGTTCAACAAGTACTAAGAAAGCACCTCCAGGATGTTGGGGAAGTGGCTGTTCTTAATTCTTCAGCATTATTTCTACAAATATTTCTTTCTCTCCATTTGTCTTTTTCATGTGGGCCCCCTATTATGTTGACATCATAACCAGGTTTGCCCTCCCAATTTCTTAATTTTTCTGTTGATATCCTACATCTCTTTAAGTAGATTCTCCAGTTCTGTAATTCATTTTCATTCTAATGTCCAACACATTGCTGAGGTCTTTTTTTTTTTTTAAGATTTTATTAATTTATTCATGAGGGACACAGAGGAAGAGGCAGAGACACAGGCAGAGGGAGAAGCAGGCTCCCTGTGGAGAGCCTGATGCGAGACTCCATTCCATAACCCTGGTTCATTCCATGAACCTGAGCCAAAGGCAGATGTTCAACCACTGAGCCATCCAGGTGCCCCCCCATTGCTGAGGTCTTTATGTAAACAGTGTTATTTTTAACTCTGAGATTTCCAGTTGGCTCATCTTCATAACTGTAACCTGGTTTATTTTAATGAAGCCCTTCTATCCACATCTCTTTCGCTATATTCGCTTTGCTTATTTTAAAGTCTTAGTCTTCTGATTTATTGGTTGGGCTACATCTGGTTAAAGGCTATCCAGTTTGATTTCTCTCATGTAGTTTCCTTGCAGATGTGTGCTATTTTCTTCTGTGAGCTTGAACTCCTGGGGGTATCAGCTACCTGGGGTAGTACTGAGAACCCCAGAGTGGAGGTGCTAAATGTGAGGAGGGTCTAAAGTAGAAAGAGGCTAGAAGAAAAGCCCCCTAGGGTGGACAACCTCTGAGTTGACCACACCCTTTTCAGCCCCACACAGGGGTCTAGCCTGTCCCCTGCATCTAATTTTACTTCTACTCCCCACCTACACACTGTTCTCATTGCAATCGGCAGGCCTATGCCTTGTGAAGGGAATGGTGGGGAAGGAGGGAATGCTCAGAATCAGCAAGTCCACGGGCACAGTGGTTATCCTATGTACTCCAGCAGGCCCCCACGGAGCCCAGCCAGCCCTGGGCTGGTGCTGCTGGTTTTCTCCCTTACAAGGGCAGTAAGGCAGGGCAGGTGGCAATCCACGTAGCCCAAACCGAGGGAGGCAAAAACGCACAACAAAAAACTCTCTCCTTCAACCTATTCCTCACCAGGGGCCTCTTAATTGTGGGCTGCCATTTACCTCTCGTTTCAACAGCTAACCATCTTCTGTCTCTCCAGGGTTTCTCACAGATTTTGCATTAGTTCCTCCGAACCATGACTTCCTCCAGCTTTAGGCATGTCCAGTCTTGGTTCCTGGGAGACAACCAGCAGCCATGCTGGTTCCTCATCCTCTCAGGTATTGGGGTCTGCTCATCTCCTGTGCATGATTCCTTTTTCTCTTTTTCTCCCTACATCCCACTTTATACTCCTTCTCCTTACAATTCCTTCACTCTAGGAATCCCTGGGTGGTGCAGCGGTTTGGCGCCTGCCTTTGGCCCAGGGCGCGATCCTGAAGACCCGGGATCGAGTCCCACGTCGGGCTCCCGGTGCATGGAGCCTGCTTCTCCCTCTGCCTGTGTCTCTGCCTCTCTCTCTCTCTCTCTCTCTCTGTCTCTGTGACTATCATAAATAAATAAAATTAAAAAAAAAAAAACAATTCCTTCACTCTGGAGTACAAGTGGAGGAGGTTGAAGAGGGAAAAACAATTATTTTATGGTTTGAGGCAGAATTCAAGGATCCACTCCTTATATTTTATTTATTTATACGCTGAGTGGTCACACTACAGGCAAGTTTCTTCTAGAGCTATTCTGAGACCTACTTACTTAATGCTCTCAAGCTGGGATGGCACTAAAAAATTATTGTTATGACTGTCAGAGTTTTGATGTGACACTTATCAGCAATTTTTTCTGTAGTAGTATTTATTGGCAGACCAGTGCCGTTTATAGTTCTTTTTTTTTTTAAGATTTTATTTATTTATTCATGAGAGACACACACAGAGAGAGAGACAGAGACAGAATCAGGCTCCACGCAGGGAGCCCGATGTGGGACTCGATCCTGGGTCCCCAGGATCACACCCTGGGCTGCAGGCCAGCGCTAAACCGCTGTGCCACCCGGCTGCCCGCCGTTTATAGTTCTAAATAAGTATTGTCAGGATATAAATATTACTTACAGGAAATTGCTTTCGAAACAAGACAAAACTGATCATCTGCAAACATCTTCCTCTTCAAAATCCTAAAAGAAAATTTCTTGAAATAAGCAGAAGAAGCCTCAGGAAAGGCCATGTTTAAGAGATTAAACTATTTTTAATTATGGAGTGAACATGGTGGCAGAGATGCTATATAGTACTCAGATTCTTCTCTGAGACTCATATTAGATGTTCCTCTTTAATGGGCTTAGATAAGAGGCTCCAGCACCCTTTTTCCTCCCTGCCATATCTTGGTCCCTGACAACCTATATCTGGACACACATAGCTGTCTTTGAACAAATGCCCTAGCTTGAGAAGACCTCATGAGGACCTTTGGTGGCATTGACTTGGGGGCTACCCAGCCCCTACTTCCTCTACTCCACTAAACTGTGTGTTTTGTGGGAGACAAGGCTGCTGATGGATGCCAAAGGAATTAGATATATGACCTATGCTTGGATAGTTGGATGCTTCCACTTGGTACTTAAATTTTTTTTAAATATTTATTTATTTATTCATGAGAGACAGAGAGAGAGAGGCAGAGACACAGGCAGAGGGAGAAGCAGGCTCCATGCAGGGAGCCTGATGTGGGACTCGATCCTAGACCCTGGGATCAGGCCCTGAGCCAAAGGCAGACGCTCAACTGCTGAGCCACCCAGGTATCCCAACCACTTGGTACTTTCAATGGTGACTAAACAATACAAAGATGAAGGGAAAGTTTAGAATTCACTGTCAATGCTGACACCAGTAGGGTCCATGCCAGCAGGGTCCAGGGGTGACCATATCTAATGGCAGAGCAGGTGGTAGTTCTCAGTGGGTATCTTTACAAAACCTTTCTGCATCATGACAGTTGCCATAATTTCCTGCAGCTTAATTTCTCTTGGTTCCTAACCATAGTCTGAGCCTGGCAACTCAAGTTTGTGAGCTACCCAATGTCCTTCTAAAAATTACTTTTCTGCTTAAGTTTGCCAATTGATTTCTGTTGCTTGCAGCTAAGAACTTTGCCTGACCCCCAAGTCTGCTTTCTTTTTCTACCTCACTCATACCCCATAGCTATTTTAGAGCCTCACTGTCCACAGGCCTCCCCAAACCATCTCTGCATGCTCAGACTTCATTTTGTTTGCCTCTTTCCTTATCCCCATGTTGTGTCCTTTTATTATCCGGATAAACATTGTCTTCGTCCTAGAAAGTTGTACTTGCTCTACTCTGGTGAAGATAGTATGGGGAGAGAGTGCGGACAAACACAGAATTTCTTGTTGCAAATATTGGAAAGGACAAAAAAAAACCTGTGAGTATTTTCATGTCAATTTTTAATATATGCTTCCAGTTTAGATAATTATGAATTATTTGTCCATATCAGAACAGTTAAATCTAGAAGAACAGAAACAATTGGCTAATCCTGTTTGCTGAGGCTTATCTTCATGGCTGTTTAATGAAGATCCAGAAATACCAGTTCTCAGCATTAGCCCTGTCTTCCAGTGACAGATAGGCTAACTGCTTGGGTCTCCAAGCTGCCTGGTATCTGTCACAAAGGAACCCAGCATTGATGTAAATAAAGCATAAAGGAGATGAAGATTGGCCCTCTGGGTCCACAGGGAGTCCGAGTAAGATCACAGTTGGTGGGTGGCTGCTGCTCTGTGAAACACTGAAGCAAATCTGCCAACTTCTCAGTTTTTTTTTTTTTTTTTTAACTTCTCAGTTTTATTTAATGCCAATCCTGCTGGCTTGATTCACACAGACGAATGGATGCTTGGACAATTCCTGGGCTGGGGCTGAGGGGCAGGGTGGGGTGGGGGGGCGACAAAAAATGAAAACCTGTGTAGATTTTCATTAATTGTAAGGGAATCCAACATAAAGTGTGATCAAATGACCTGACTGAAAGTGCAATTGTTGTATTTTAAATTATTTTTTATTGTTGTTGGTAAGTATATAGATGTGCTTTTGTGGGAGGGAGAGTGGTTTAGCAGAAATATCTTGAGGAAATATCCTCAGGAGCTAGTTATGTTCCTGGCTTTGCTTCAAACTAGTTACGTGATTTGGAACATAAGTAATTAATTAATTATGTAAGTAAGTAATTTATTTCACTGGCTTTTAGGTCCCTCTCCTGTTAAGTGAAAAAGAGATGGGTGATTTAAAAGGGTTTTTTTTTAAGCTCTTAAGTTTAAAATACAATTATCCATTTCCATCCCAATGGTTTCAAGGGATATTTTATGTATTTCTTTTAGTGATAGAAAAAAAGAACAGAAAATGGAAGCCCAATTACACTTCTGTAGCTAAATATACTTGACAAGAATATCTTGTCGCCATGAATAAAGAAAATAATGGCACATGAAGTCAACAGAAATACAGGCTGACTTCCCAAATAGCATATGTTCTTCATCCTCCACCGTTGGTATTATTAAAATTCTATAGCATAATTTTAAAAATCGAGAGACCAGTTCTCTAGTAACTAAGATTACCCATCACGGCTTTGAATTTGGAAATATGGAAAAAAACATGTTGTCTGAAATGAAGAAGGAATGTCTTTGCCAGTAGCAAAGCCTCAAACAACCTGAGGAGATCAACCAAAGAGGAAGAAATCTGATGGGCCAACAGCGTTCGTAAAAGGTTTGAGAGACAAAAAAGATGGGGGGAGCAGAGAGATATAAGATACACAGAAAAAACTAGCAAGAAGAAAATGTTAGAGATTAGAGGTAGTGGCAATAGAATCGAAGATTGGAAACAGAAATAAGAACAATGAGCTCCAGGTAGAGAGCTGCTTCAGATTCTCTGATCCAAGTTGGGATATAAATGCACACACACATATGTAACACTATAATACTAAAAACACAGAGTGGTCTTTTCCACATCATGCTGGAACAATAGGATACCACATTTAAAAATACATATGTATCTAGACAGAGACCTTATCCTACTCACAAAATTAACCCAAAATGGATCATAAACCTACATGTAAAATTCAAAGCTATAACATTTCAGAAGATAACCCAGGAAAAAATCTAGGTGACCTTAGACTTGGTGACAACTTTTTGTTTTATTTATTTATTTATTTATTTATTTATTTATTTATTTATTTATTTATTTAAGAACCAAGTGTTATAGGGGCTGGGAGTGGGGGTAAGTGGGAGGGGGAAGGGGTGGAGGGGGAGAGAGAGACTCCCAAGCAGGCTCCACACCCAGGGCTCTATCTCATAAGCCTGAGATTATGACCCTGAGATCATGACCTGAGCGAAATCAAGAGTCGGATAGTTAACCAACTGAGCCACCCAGAGCCCCTTTACATATAACACCAAGGCATGGGATGATTCATTAAAGAAAAATTGGTAAGTAGTACTTTCTTAAATTAAAAATGTCTGCTCTGTCAAACAGCACTCTTAAGTGAGTAAGAAGATAAGGCACAGACAAGTAGAAAATAATTGCAACACTTATATTTGATAAAAGACTCGCATCCAAAATCTACAAAGGATTGTTAAAACTGAACAAAAAGGAAACGAACAATCCAATTTAGAAATGAGCAAAAGATCTGAACAGATACCTTACTAAACAAAATATACAGGTAGCAAATAAGCATATGAAAATATGCTAATATGCCCTTAGGAAATTGCAAATTAAAACAATGAAATACCACTATACCCCTATTAAAATGGCTAAAATGCAAAGCACTGACAATACTAGATGCAAATGAGGATGTGGAGCAACAAGGACTCTTTCATTGCAGGTGGGAGTACAAAATGGTGCACTCACTTTGGAAGGCAGTTTGACAGTTTCTAAGAAAGCTAAACATATTCTCACCATAGGATCCAGGAATTAAGCTCCTTGGTATTTACCCAAAGGAGTTGAAAACTTATGTTGTACAAAAATCTGCACACAAATGTTTCTAGCAGCTTTATTCATAATTGCCAAAAATTGGAAGCAACGAAGATATCCTTCAATAGGTGAATGGATAAACAAACTTTGGCACATCCAAACAAAAGCATATTCTTTAATACTAAAAAGAAATAAACTATTGAGCTATGAAAAAAAAAAACCATGAAGGAACTTTAGATGCATATTGCTAAGTGAAAGAAGCAAGTCTGAAAAGGCTACATACTGTATGATTCCAACTACATGACATTCTGGGAAAGGCAAAACTAGAGAAACAATAAAAAAGCTGCTTCCAGGATTTGAGGGAAAGAGGGAGAGGTGAATAGGTGAAACACGGGATTTTTACGGGGATTAAATGAATTATCCTGTACAATCCACTGAATGGTGGATACATTATGCATTTCTCAAAACCTATGGAACCATATAACACCAGGAATGAACCATAAAGCAAACTGTGAACTTCAATATATAATAAAGATCAAAGTAACACCAAAGCTGTATCAACATTGGTGTATCATTAGTGTAGCACGCTAATGCAAGATGTTGGTAATTAATTATAAATAAATTAATTGATGCTTAATTTTTTCTAAACCTAAAACTTCTCTGAAAAATAAAGTCTATTTAAAAAAATATATATAAAGGAAGAGTGAGGAAGCATACAAAGCTGAAAAACTTTTGTGTCTCGGGATAGGTAGAGGGAAGGGCAAACCTTTACACTCTTAATCGTCCAATCAATTGTAAAGTACTACAGCCAGGGGATGCTTTTACTTAGGACTACATGCTACTTGATGATGTTAGATAAACTTTAATTTTGCCACCATTTTCAGATATAGAGTATTTTATTTAAACACTTATGAGTTTAACCAAAATAAGTGATCTATACTTATAAATAAATGAATACTTTCATAATTACATATAGACACCCTGGCTAGTCTTTGGATCAGCTGAAGAAGGCTGGGTCCCAAACAAACTTCCTTAAAATTATGAGCTGAGAACTAGCTCTTGAAAAGGTTTTTAATGGAACAGAGGGAAAATTTACCAGTTCTTGGGAGCTATGGCAGGGAAATGGATTCCTATAGCTTTCCTATCAGAAAAGAAGGCTTATATTCAACTTTCTTTGGACACATTTTTCAATATAAGACACCTTCAAATCAGTTTCACTCTTCTTATCCAACCCATTAAAAAATCACTTACTTAATCTTTTTTTTTTCACTTACTTAATCTTGTGCAAAATCAACATCTGCATATCCTTCTTCCTAATAGCAAAATCAATTTATTTGCCTATTGTCACTTCAAATAAACTAAGGGATGAGACAAAAGCGAATTTGAAGTAATTACTATAGCAAATTATTTCAATTCATTTTATTATTAAAAACATTTAATATATAATCTACATTTGCTATATAGCACTCAGCTTTGCTTTTATCTCTCCAGGAATGGAGCACTATCTTTTGATTGGTAAATCAACTGCTTCTCCTGTATAAACAATTTTTACACATGTTCTTAGAAATTTATTATATATGAAAACCAAAGGATCTTAGACTGAGGACATAGGTGTTAAGTCCAATAGTTGTTCTTACTGCTGACCTTAGCCTTTAAGAAGAATACAAATCCTTAGATTTTGTTTTGGTTTTGGTTTGCGTAGGAACTAATGTGCTAAAGAAAACCTCAAACTTTCATTTTCACAATGTACAATAAAATAAACAATATTCAAAAAAATTTTAAGCAAAATAAAAAAGACTATGATTTTATTGCCTGGCAGCACTATGGTATGTTTGATATTTTCCTTGGCAAATAAGCAGAAAAAATGGTGAGGCCCCAATTCGAATAGCTCATTAGATGTCCCTTTAAATCATTAATGCACCATCTTGGTGTATTGACATGGGACTTCAGTTAGTTCCAGAGTTAAACAATGTAGGAAGAGCTGGCTAACAAACTCTGGGTGCTGCATGGCAACGTGTAATAATATCAATCCATTTGAAAGGAAGAAAGAAATCTTTCTTCTGGCATCTTCTTGCAGCACAGAAGTTTCATGGTATCACAAGTATCAAGTCCTTGATCTTTTAGATTCAAGCCAACAGTGAGAAATGACATAGATAAGGTGTTGAAACCAAAGAGGGAAAAGAAGGATGACTGAAAATCTCTACTTTTTTTTTCTTTTTTAAATATGTAAATTCAATTAGCCAACATATAGTACATCATTGGTTTCTGATGTAGAGTTCAGTGATTCATCAGTTGCATATAATACTCAGTGCTCATCACATCACGTGCCCTCCTTACTGCCCATCACCCAGTTACCTCATCCCCTCACCCACCTCCCTTTTAGCAACCCTCAATTTGTTTCCTACAGTTAGAATCTTTCATGGTTTGTTTTCCTCTCTGATTCCTTCCCAGTCAGTTTTCTGTGCTGTGATTTATTTTCCCTATGATCTTCTGTGCTGTGTCTTATGTTCTACATATAAGTGAAAATCCCCACATATTGTATAAGATACCTAAAATACCCCCCACAGAAAAGAGCATCACAACAGTAAAATCAAAACAAAACAAAATAACAACCAAAAAACTAAACCCAAAACTATCATAAGCCTATTGACATGGCACTCAGGAAGAAACAAAAGGAATATGAGAAAGAAACTAAATGGAATTGGAATACAAGCTTAGCACATGTGGCAAAGGTGGAGGGAACAAAGCAAAACAAAATAGAACAAACACACCTCCAGGTGTGAAGAGCCCTAGGGGAAACTTCTCAAAAGAAACGAAACAAACAAGCAAAGAATAGTTTTTCAGAAACAATAATTTCAAGTTTCATTTATTTGCTTTTATAAGACAAGGAGTTAGAAATAATATTTTTGGCAAGAAATTTCTCCTACTTGTCTATAGTTAAGAAAAACATTACGAGCACCTGAGTGGCTCAGTTGGTAGAGTTTGTGACTCTTGACCTTAGCACCATGAGTTTAAGCCCCACACTGGGCATAGAGCTTACTTTAAAAAAAAGTAATAATAAAGTTGTACACAAGTATAAGGCATTCTTTAATTACACATAAAAATTACAATCTTGCACATGGTAAAAAAAAAAGGCTCAACTTCGTGCTTGAAAAAATATTAAAAATGTAGTCTCTTATCTGTGGGGAAAATAAAGCTCAGGGAGGAAATAGGTTTTGCTGAAGGTACATAGGTTATTAAAAAGATAAAAACACACATTTTCTGGTGTCCCACTCAGTGTTCTTCCCCAATAGTGCTCAGTATCTTGGTTGTTTGTTGTCCTTGACTTAGGAGAGCAAAACATGTTTCTTTTGAAATATTAAAAAAATACATTAAAAGTACATTAAAGACCATTAAAATACAGACAGGTTCGGAAAAGACCACTAAAAGACCAGAGACAATGTAAAGTTTACCATATTTCAGAAACGCCTAGCAAAACCATATATTTTTAAAAATATGAGAACTCTACAGTCCAAGATTTGAAATGGATAAAATTATGAACCTGAATTCAGACACTCATATATTCAAGCCTCAGTGATTGCTGATGTAATTTGTTTCACTATTGTGGTTTTCAGTTTCTCATGAATAAAAAAATAATGATATGCTTATCTTTTTAACTATAAATTCAAAACTGAGGATTATTATCACTGGTCTAGTGACAGAGCTGCCTCTCTAGATGATCTGGATAATGGGTTACAATAGATGCCCTAGATGATAACTAATGATGTCATCTTCCCTTGTGATTCCCTAAAAGCCATGAAAATATTATTTATTTTGCTAGTGATGGGGAAGTATAATTCTGCCTCCTCAGTTATAATATGTGGGGTTTCTTTGTTTGTTTTTACCACACCACCAAGGGATTCTCAGACATTAGCTGGGTGTCCCATAATTCAACTCAATTCTGACACTTTCTACTTGGAGATAGCATCAGATTCCACAGGTTAAAGGATCAGTTCTACAAGACTGCCCTTCCCCACACTTCTTCCTGCCTTCAAATGCCAATCAAAAAGTTCAGGTTGGGGGCACCTGGCTGGCTCAGTCAGAAGAGCATGCAACTCTTGATCTCCAGGTCCTGAGTTCAAGCCCCAGGTTGAGTTTAGAGATTACATAAGTAAACAAACAAACTTTAAAAAAAGTCCTGGTTGTCATCTGACTGACCAGGTATAGATTAGAGGTTCCAACAACCCATCTGTGGATTTAATTAATTTACTTGACTAGAAAGAGGCAGACTACATAAAATGGGGAAAAGGACCTATGAAATTTCTCAGAAAGAAAGTCATGTTTGATCATTTCACAAAGATAAGAGAAGAAAGCTAGGAAACCTATCCAGGTCCATCTTTCCCTGCTAAAGTAAGAAAAATTCATCTAATGTAAAGATGAGCAATAGATAAGGACTGCAGTTGAATCCCAAACAAAGTTACTGGAAGTAAAAGAGACTAAGAAGCAGAAAAAATCATTTCAGATGGTGAACATATGCCAGAAAACTGTACCTATAAAATAGGTAGAAAGTATAGCCTAATATTTCAACATTAAAAGTTATGAACATTTAAAAATTATAAAAAAGCCATAAATCAGGGTTTTAAAAGTTCAGAAATGAAATCACTGGAAAAATGAAGTTTTAAAAAATAAATAGCAGAACTCAGGGTAAAAAAAGGGAGATAAATTTTAAAATTGTCATAAATGAATATTTAATTTGAAGGAGCACAGAGATATAAAAAAAATACTTCCATAATATCATAAGGAAAACAGAAGATGGGAAGGAGAAAAATAAATTAATCTGGGCAGGATATAAAAAATAATTCTAGAAAAGTTGGTAGATATAGGAAACAATAAAGAAGGGCCAACATAAGTATAAAGGGAATTCCTAAAGAAGATAAGCATTTGAATAAATGAATGTTAAAAACTCTAAGGAAAATTTCCTGAATTAAATAATCATTGAGGTTACATATTGCAAGATTATATCACATACCTGGGAAAGCCTGCCCTACAGACATGGTCTGGTAAAACTACTGGATTTCAAAGAAAAAAGGAAAGGGAATCTTTTAGGATTATGAAATTACTTGCAAGAGAAAGAATCCCTTTTATCATCACTTTTGCCAGAAGCCAAAGAAAAATGCTTAAAACTCAAGGAAAAAAACCCTATAAGCCAAGGGTTTTATATTCAGCTAATCAGACTTGCAAGTACATGGCTTTGGACAAAGTGTTGTGAACATGAAAGAATTGTAGGAGATACCTCCTAGATAATAAGCTTTAGACAATCAAACAACTGGAGGACATTAACATAAGTCTAGTTGTGAACTTTTAATTTGTAGATACCTGTAGAACTAAGACTAAATGTTTGTTGTAAGGAAGATAGCCTAGCTTGTAATGATATATGCTTTGATAATGCAGATATGAACAACTAATCAAAAATGGGGCAAGAATGGGGACAATATTTGAAAAGTAGCACAAGTTCATTAATTTCTCTAAAGGTATTAACTAGGGTTTAGATTTGGGAGTTGTAAAAAGAGATGGAGGGGTGCCTGGTAGCTTAGTCAGTTAAGCGTCTGCCTTTGGCTCAGATCACGATCTCAGGGACCTGGGATTGAGCCCCGAGTCTGTATCCCTGCTCAACAGGGAGTCTGCTTCTCCCTCTCCCTCTGTTGCTCCCCTGGCTTTTGCTTCTCTATCTCAAATAAATAAATAAAATCGTTTTTTTTTTTTTTTAATGAGATGGAGAAGATACCAGCTAATTTCAATATTGCTCATCATAGAGAACTAAGAGACAAAAACAGAAGAGGCCAATGGCATTATATAAATATATTAGTAAAAAGGTAACCATTGGAACAACAAAAAACTGCTTTATTTTACAGGCCATAATTTTTTTTTTTTTTTTTTTTTTTTTTTTTTTTTTAGAGAATGCACCAGTGTGCACACACACATGAGGCAGGACGAGGGGCAGAGGGAGAGGGAGAGAAAATCTTAAGCAAACTCCATGCTCAGAGTAGAGCCTGATGTGAAGCTGGATTTCATCACCCTGAAATCATGACCTGAGCTGAAGTCGTGAGTTGGACGCTTAATAGACTAAGTGACCCAGGTGCCCCTGGGCCATAAATTTTTAATGGTTACCAATATAGGAAGAGAGGAAATGAGGTGCAGGAAACAGGGGTAGAAGCTAGACTTCTGTTTGTATTGTTGTGGGTTTTTTTTTTAATGTGATTTTATCAGTCTGTGGGTTTTCTTTTAGTTCTTTTTTTTTTTTTTTTAACATGTTATTTCTTTATTTGAGAGAGGGAGAGAGAGAATGGAATAAGGAGGAGCAGACAGAAAAGGAGAAGCAGACTCCCCGCTGAGCAGGGAGCCTGATGTGGGGCTCCATCCCAGGACCCTGGGATCATGATCAGAACTAAAGGTAGATGCTTAACTGACTGAACCACCTAGGTACCCCAAAGCTAGACTTCTTTGAATATATCATGTTATACAGATTTTTATTTGTTAACTTTCAAACAAAATTAAGAAGCATCCCTGAAATTCAAAAGTAAAGTGAAGCAAATGAACCTAGTAAGTTGATAATATAACTGCATTGAAAGGATAACATAACTGCACTGCTACCTTACTTTCAAACACAGTAATTTGACTCAACATCAATCATGAAATATGCCATAAGGTTAAAGGAACTGTAAAAATAACTCTCAAACTGTTGCCAGTAATCTTATTGTTGGTAATGTTGTTAGTATTGTTATCTAAAACTGCTGTGTGTATATTGTGGGTTAAAGCAAATGAGTAAGTCAATATAGTCGAGAACCAGGGTTTTGGGCATAGGAGAAAGGAAATCGATGTGTAAGATGGATAAGGTTAAGTAAAAACCCTGTATTTCTGAAGTACTAGTGTGAATTCATGATACAAACTGTCCTTTAGCTCTGTGTACTAAAAAGAATTAGAAAAAAATTACCAATCCATTAGCAATAGAGGCCTCTTGGTTTCATACTGTGGTCTCTATTTCTTACTCAAAGGACCCTGACCTTTCTAATTCCATGTTGGAGACAAGAACTGAACCTGATGAGCTTAGAATAACTGTCCATGCCAGAAAGCAAGGAAGATGTCAGAGAGTGCTTGTATTTTATCAAGATAATTCAGGATCCAATTCAAATTGTCTTTTTCTGGCCAATAAAGAATCTGCACTTAAGTTTAGTAACAGCAATGGGTTAACACACATAAAATATGTTTAAATTCATGAGCTCATACTTATGCTAAATGAAATCTCATTGGTCATTATAATAAGATGCTAAAAGACAACTCATTATTTTGAAAATTGGTAAATAAAGGTGAAGAATGAAGTCTTTATCCCATGTCTGTTTCACAAACAATAGCTTAAGGTACCCAAAGAGCTGATGAGGAAAGATTTCTTATTATAAGAGTATTCCAGCTCATGAATGAGAAAATAAGAGATATAATTAAAATATCATTACTTTGTTATTCCTAATGAAACTAGGCAATTATGATCCACGGTGGGTATCATCACAAAAAAAGAGACAAGCAGGTATTATATGCCTCCTGGTAGAAATATATACCACCGCTTTTGACGCAGTGTTGTCAATAAAGAAATCAGATACGTTTTTCTATATGTGAAAGGCCTTTGTCCTTTCTTCCTGTTGAAGTTCTTTTTATCTCTTATGACCTTTTCAAGCCTCATATCCTCCAGCAAAGCTATCTGTGGGATGAATGAGTTCTCTAAAGTCTTGTAGGACTTGGAGCAGTGCTGTCCAAGGAAAATATATGACTCACATGTGTGCTTTTAAATTTTCTTGTAGCTACTTTAAAAAGTACAAAGAAACAAGTGGAGTTAATTTTATTAATATATTTGATTTAACTTAATATATCCAAAATAATATCACTTTAACATACAATCAATGGAAATATTAATGGCACATTTCTACTGTCTTTGAGATCTGGTGTATATTCTACACTTATGGTACATCTCATATTGTGACTGGCCACATTTCAGGTGCTCAATGGCCACATGTGGACAGTGGCTACCATGTTGGACAGCAAATACTTACAGAATCCATTATATAACTTAGCACATGACTATCAGGTCTAGGCAGGCAGAAGATGGGTTCTGCATGAAATTGGATCCCAGACTGGAAAATATCAGCCTCTAAATATCCTTAAGACACTTTGATGTAGAATTTTCAGAGCCACAGAGGAAAACATGGGAAGTAACTGCTATGGACTGAATGTTTGCATCCCCTTCTGCCTCCAAACTCATACGTTGCAGGCTAATCCCCCATGTGACCTTCCAAAGGTAAAGCCTTTGGAAGGTCATCAGGTCATGAGGTTGGAGCCCTCATGATGAGATTAGTGCCCTTAGAAGAGATAGGAGAGAGCTTGCTTAACCTCTCCGCTTGCTGGGCCACGGGAAGATAGAGCTATAAGAAGGCACTGTTACATACTAGGTAGTCAGCTCTCACCAGGCACCAAATCTGTTGATGCTTGGATCTTGGACCATGTAGTCTCCAGAACTGAGAGAAATGATGTCTGTTTTTTAAGACACCCGGTCTATGGTAGTCTGTTCAGCCAGATAATGTAGTAATGAGAGAATTTTCTCCTCACAAACAAGCACCAGTCCAGTTCATTAGGGGAACTGGGAGACCAGCAGATGAGGCTTCTCTGCCTCAGTACATAAAGAACACAGGGGGCGTGCATCCCAGACCCGGGGAACTGAGGGTAATCCTATCACAAGTTTTCATTCTTCCACGTAATCAGTAAGGTATAGTTAGAAGTTACTGCTCAAATATCCTGATATATACGTCATTGTTCCCAAGAACTGGATAGGCTTTTTGAATTTGGACCCAAAATGCAGTATAACTGGTTCTAGGTAGACAACTACTGGTTGATGTGAATAAAGCCAAGGATTGTTCCTTGGGCATAAAACAAGCATATGTCCTTAAAAGATAAATGTCTCAGTTGAATAAACAAAAGGAATATTTCCAGGGAAACATTTCAAATTAAAAGATCTATGGTGAACAATGAATTCTGTTGCTGAAAGCCTCAGAGAACACTTCTTGTTGCATGGTAGTTAGATTTTTATTTAAACGCTTCTTATCAGCATCTAGCTCAAGTATAAACATCTGATTATTGCCACCACCTGTCTCTACAAGAGTATTCTCATTTCTCAATAAACCTGCTTTTGTGCCCTCTGTCCTAGTCAAACATATGCCTGGTGACTTTCTCAACAAGGTGATTTCCTCCTCGTTTATTTCCAGCCCTGTAGTGATAGAGGACCCAGTTTACGATAGTGAAAACTCTCCTCCTCTGAAAAGGAGTCTCCAGATACTTCCCCTCCAGAGAAATAAAATGAACCATGATCTCGCCTAATCTGCAACTTCAATCCTTATATTCATTATTTTTGTAAGCAGTCGCTCCATTCTTCCAGTGATTTTTTTTTTTTAAGGGCAACTTCCTATTTACTTTACTCTGCCTAGAAGACATATGAGACCTTTCCTGATGCTGACCTCAGCTAATTAGCATGACACATGCTTGGCTAAATAGTTCCTTGAGACCAGTGTTTGGTACAGGAGATGCAGTGGCTGACAGGAAAGATTAGGGGCAAAGGTTCCCACAGCAGCTTCCTCTTCTCACCAAAGCCTAAATTGGGAATAGCCTTTCTCCACCAAAGTGAAGAAAAAATAATGGCAAACATAACAGTAGCTTGAAGAGAAAAAGAAAAAAAGATGAAAACTCAAAAAGCTATACTTTTTTTTTTTTTTCTAAACCCAATTCTTTGTTGCTTCGAAGAGGTATAGGTGGGAGGTGACCCCTGCAGGAGAGGGATCCCTGACCAAAACTTGGGTCATTAAGGGAAAAAGGTCCTGGCCAGCCTTTTGACCTTGGGTTCATAGTTCTTTATTTAGTAGGGCCCTTCAATGAGTTTGGGGTCTGTGATGGAGGCAAAACTGCTTCTCACGAATAACAAAAATTTCGAGAGTGGGGGAGGCCAGCATTTGGGGTGGGGAGTAGCCAGTAAGATGGTGATAAACCAGAGCCTAAACATAGTGCCACCATCTTAAATTGGTAAATTGTTATAACAGCATTGCCTAGATTTCTGCTTTAATCTATCACCTACCCTATGCTGCTCTGCAAACCCTTATGTTACTCCAAACATTCAGGAAAATTCTGCTATACCTAAAAGCATCGTATTCATGTTTTGGAAGGTGGGGCTGCCAGTATCCAACATGGGGCAAACAGGACCAAGAAGAGAAGAGGCCATCAAGAGAAACAAGAGTAGGGGCACCAGGGTGGCTCAGTAGTTGAGCATCTGCCTTTGGCTCAGGTCATAATTCTGGGGTTCTGGGATCGAGTTCTGCATTGAGCTCCCTGCAGGGAGACTGCTTCTCCCTCTGCCTATTTCTCTGCCTCTCTCTCTCTGTGTCTCTCATGAATAAATAAATAAAATATTTTTAAAAAAGAGAAAGAAACAAGAGCAGTTAGATCAGAAAAATATAATCTCTGATGAAGTCAATGGGAATACCAGCTGGAGGGAGAGGGGAGTAATCCCCAAAGTAAGAGGGTTGAGGTTTCCACTATCTTACTTGCATACTAAAGAGATGTCTCAAAAGCTGTAAGATTTAAGGACAGCTGGTTCATATTATTGCATGCCAGTATTAAAATAATTAAGATACCTGAGTTATCTGCTAGTCCCACAGTTCCCAACTGTATTTCTCAGATTAGTGAAATTTTAGTGACTACTGGGGTTGTCAACTTTTTATTGTATCATGCAAAGATATTTTAAAAACTAAGTTTCACCATTGTTTCATAAAATAAGAGATATGTAAACATGTAGACAGGTAAAATGGAAAGGGAATGATGTCACTTACCAAGGCCACACACCCCATGCCTATAGAGTTAGGATTTTAATCTAAGCCAATCACCCTGAGACCCAGGAGGCCTTGGGAGGAAGTTTATGGGCATTTATTTCATTTAACCCTATATCCCTGGAGAGTGAGTCCTTAGAATACACACACACACACACACACACACACACACACACACATCCATTTTATAGAGGGGAGGGCTGAGGCTACTAGCGTGCTGCATGTGCACAAAGTGAGTTGGGCAGCCAGTCCGAGTTTAGTCAAGTGCCATATGTTAGCCTAAATACAGCATCTAAACTGATTCTCTATAATCAGACTTTCTAAATAATAGCCAAATAACCATTCTCAAAAAAGAAAAAAAAATTCATAACAATTTCATAACAATTGTTAAAAATGTTTTTATCTGGAATGATCTCACACTTCCAACCTAATAAAACATATACTTTATTTTTAAAAAAGATTTAGTTATTTATTTTAGAGGAAGGGTGGGGAGGGGCAGAGAAAGGGAGAGAGAGAGAGAGAGAGAGAGAGAGAGTCCCAAGCAGACTGTGCACTGACCATAGAGCCTGAGGTAGAGCTCAATCCCAGGACCCTGAGATCAGGACTTGACCAGCTGAGCAACCCAAGTGCCCCCAAAAGTATGTATTTAGTTTTATTTAGTTTTAGTTTACAATTTCCTTAAATCTTTCTTCACTTATTCACTTTTCAAAAATATTAATAAACCTTCCATATGCCAAGCACTGTGCTAGGTGCTGGAACACGGAGATGAACATGACTCTGCCCCTGTCCTCAATATCTCACACTTTTCTAGGAAAGTCAAGCAGGTGACCCAGCTGCAAACAGTGCACCCGTGCAGTGGCAGAGAAACTCACCAAATACTAAGGGTGAAAAGGTTAAGTGATAGTTAAAAAATAGCCAATGTATTTCTAAGCTGAAGTGCAAGAAATACTAAAGCCTGATGTCAGAACTTACTTTGTGCATATCATCTGAGTTTCCTTACCAATGATTTGGAGGGGAAACTGATAGTACACCCCAGAGTTCATGGAATATTTCAGACTTATTCTGAGCAAATTACAGGGCTAGGGACACAACTCATGTGCCATGTCAGCTTGTCCATACTACACACTGGAAGGAAGAGATGGAATTGGGGGGATGAGAACTGCCCCTCCCACTTACCCAGGATAGAATGGCTCTGCACATGGTCACTCTGCCTACTTCAGGACATGCAACCTGAAGGTCAGCAGAGGACAGGCCAGGGTGGAGGGCTCTGCTGCCATGGTGACAGCAGCTTTGTGCCAGACTGGAGATGGGGAACTTGCTCAATACGCACAGCTGGGAGATGTCTGGGAGTGGTGATGGGCACATTGGTCCACCCTGCTTCATACTACTCCAAGCTACCAGGTTTCTGAATTCTGATTTTAAGTGAGAGTTAGAGAGGGAGGCATAAGGTGGTATCTCGAGTTATCTGATTCTGGACTTTCCCGAGGGACTAGGGAATGCTGGAATAGTAAGGGGTACACATGCACATTCACATGGGAAAAGGATCCAGAGGAAGGTGCACTGGGGGAGTCTTCTCCTTTCTGCATGCCCCAGAAGGTACCATATTAGAGGGGAAAAAAACCTACCCATGCATTTCTCCTACATTATATAATCAGAGTATATATATATATATATATATATATATATATATATATATATATATATGTCAAAGGGATAGTTGCTGGGGCAGTCATTTCCTCCCGTTGTCTCACCTCGATTCTTGTCAGAAATAGGTCTAGAACTTTCACACAATCACCCATTTAACAGCAAAACCTCCACAGATCAGCTGATGGCTGCAGTTTGCACATCTCTGGCCACGTCCTGTGGCTTCTCGGGAGCACATACGTGTGACAGCGGTACAGAAACGCAGGAGGTGACTATCGAGCACTCAGAGGCTCTGCAGCTCGCGTCCATCCTCACACAGTCCTATTTTCCATTCTCAGCAGCTCTCCCTCCCCGTGCGCTACGAGGTAGAGGAGTCTGGAGAATCATCCAGATGAAATGAGGCTCCTTCTCCGCAAAGGCTTAGGAGCAGAGAGGTGCAGTCCTTTCCCTCCGCAGCCCTAGAAATCTTGAGTTTCCTTAGAGAAAGGCGCGGCAAGGGGGCCACGAGCCGCGGAAGGTGCAGGGAACCTGTGTCTCTGCAAAGCCCCGAAACGCCAGGGGACCAGGCCAGGGAAGGTGCGAGAGGAACCCGAGTCGTCGGTCCCCGGGCGGGCTGCGGAGGATGCGGCAGCCCGGGCAGGGCAGTGATTGCTTTGAAGGGCAAAGGGCACGAGGGGTCCTCTGGTCCCCGAGCTCAATTCTCAGGGAGGGGACCCCCCCCCCCCCCCGGCAGCGGCGGGGCTCCGATCGGGCAAGTTCCCGGGGAGGAGAGCGAGCGTCTTACCTGGCCGGGCTGGCTGGTGTAGTTGAAGGAGTAGATGTTCTCGGTGCTGAGGCTCACCACCCCGCCGTAGACGCGGTCGAAATCGGCGCCCCTGGCGGGGTCGCGGGGGTCGCGGCGCGGGGCGGGGGGGCCCGCGGCCCCCGAGAGCCAGGGCAGGAGCGCGCCGAGCAGCGCGAGCCCCGGGCCGCCCCGCATGGTGGGCGCCGCGCCCCTGGCCGAGCCGAGCCTCCCCGCGGAGGGGGCGGGCGCCCGTCCTTGCAAAGCCCCCCGCGGGCCCGGGGGCGCAGCCTGGAGACGGCCGATCAAACGGCGCCGCCGCCGGGGGTCCCCGCGGGAGGTCGCGGGCCGGGGGCGCAGGGGGCGCGGGGGGCGCGGGGGGCGCGGGCCTGGGGCGGCTGCTGGGCTCTCCCGCTCCTGGGCGCCGGCCCTCCCCCTCTTCTCATTTCTGATAACCCCCCGCTTACCCAGCCAGAATTGCAACAGAGCCCTTCCCTTACTCTACCTCCAAAAAAATAATAATAAAAATTTCTCAAAAGGCATCGGAGACGCTCCAAGCAAGCGTTCCCCGGTCTCGAGGAGTCCACCTGAGCAGCCACCCGGCAGGAAACGCAGCCCGTGTGGAGGAGATGTGCGCCCTGGCTGCGAGCGAAGAAACAGAAAGCAACAGAGCCTGTCCCCAAAGAGGGTGCACGAGTTTGCTTTTCCTGTCTGCTACCTGCAGAGAGCCCCTGCCCGTTGGAACGATGGCCATGAACTCTCAGGTCTCCAACAGAACTCCTTCCCTCCCCGACACCTGTTTTATTTCCCCCAGCATCTTCTATTTTCAGGGAGAGCCTCCCCCCCTTCCGAGTTCTCTCTCCCTCGCCCTGTGTGTGTACGTGTTAAATATGCACAAGTCATAAAAGCAGCGAATAGCTGGGGGAAAGGAGGCACCTTCGAACACCGCCTGAAATCTGGCTCCGGAAGTTGTCAAGGACGATTTAGAGAGCTGGATTTCTGCAGAGGGTGCTTTTTTTGTTTGTTTGTTTGTTTGTTTGTTTTTTGTACCCCCCCCCCCCCAACTTCTTGCCTACTTTACCCCTGCAGTGACTTCTTAGATTCTGGGAGAATCGCTGGGGTTCTGAATGGTCTTTCAAAAGAGGGAAACCACAGCCCATCATTAAAAGGAAAGATCCTTCTAATAAAAGTGAGGGGATTCCATTGAAACTGTTGAAGAGGCAGCTCCAGGGTGAGGTGGGAAGAGGATCCCTGGGAAGCCCTTGCGGGATCATCCGACAATCACAGTTCAGGTGCGGAAGAGAACTGACTGATTTCGGCTTCAAGTTATTCGTAAACTAGAAAATAATATAATTGCGTTCAACTTGAAGGAACATTTTAAAGAGAAATCGGAAGAAAAGGTCCTGTTCAAAGAGTTAAAAGATTAAAATCCTAGCATTTACCATTCAAAGGGAGGGATTTAATTAATTAACTAATTAATGATTTAGAGAGTAAGTGGGGGAAGGGCAGATGATGAGGGAAAGAGAGGATCTCAAGCAGGTTCCACATTTAGCCTGAAGCACCACTCAGGCTGGATCTCACCACCCCAAGATCATGACCTGTGCAAAAATCAAGAGTTTGAGGCTTAATGGACTGGACCCCAGGTTGTTGTTTTCTTTTACCTCTTTGAGTTCCTATAATTTATTAAAATATCACAAAGGAGTTCAATACATTTGGTATAATGTTTTATTTTTTTAAAGAGTTTATTTATTCATGAGAGACACAGAGAGAGGCAGAGACATAGGCAGAGGGAGAAGCAGGCTCCCCACAGGGATCCTGATGAGGGACTCAATCCGTAAACTGGGATCACAACCTAAGCCAAAGGCAGATGCTCAATTGCTGAGCCACCCAGACATCCTTGGTATAACATTGTATAACAGTGCAGTCATAAAACCATGGAAGAGTGAGTTAGAGATTCTTTATTAGGACAATTTTCACTTTAAAACAACGTTCTTGAAAATGTATGGGCATAAGGACAAAAATACTAATTCAAAGAGGAGTCTCGGGGTAAAGTTTAAAGTGCAGCTCATTGTTTTGAGAAATAGAATAATTTCATACTGAATTTGAATGACATTAAACTGTTGTATTTAAAATGTCTATGCCTCTTTTTAGAATTTTTTTTAAAAGTTTTTTATTCACGAGAGACACAGAGAGAGGCAGAGACATAGGCAGAGAGAGAAGCAGGCTTCCTGTGGGGAGCCTGATGTGGGGACTCCATCCCAGGACCCCAGATCACTACCTGAGCCAAAGGCAGATGCTCAATGGCTGAGCCACCCAGATGCCCACCTCTTTTTAGAATTTTTTTTTTTTTTTTAAATTTTTTTTTTAATTTTTATTTATTTATGATAGTCACAGAGAGAGAGAGAGAAAGAGGCAGAGACACAGGCAGAGGGAGAAGCAGGCTCCATGCACCAGGAGCCCGATGTGGGATTCGATCCCGGATCTCCAGGATCGCGCCCTGGGCCAAATGCAGGCGCCAAACCGCTGCGCCACCCAGGGATCCCTCTTTTTAGAATTTAACAAAATTTCATAAGCTTGAAGTTTATAAAGTCTTTCAAGGTTAACTGGCCTAGCCAGTTCAAGCACTCTTTACAGCTATAGGGTCATGGAGTCCTACTCAACACCACAAGAGGTGAGTAATTGGCTTTTTCACACAGTAACTCTCTTGGGGGCAAGTGTCTCATTATTAGAAAACTATTTCACTTTCTAAATTGAAATCTGCCTCTTTTCCACTCACTGGCATGGGTTCTGCCCTCTGGAGCTAGGAATAAACTTAATCCTTCTTCCACATGACAACCTTGTGGGTATTTGAAGGAGCTATGATCCCAACATTAAGAACTGAAATTAGAAGTGATTAGAACAGATCCTTCATCTTAGCAAAGAACTCAAAATATTTATTTTAAAGCCACTACAGATTTTATATATACCATTTTGAATTATATACTACAAATTACTCTATACTACGATCTAATCCTCATTCTGTTAAATGACCTTGGGTAATTAACCTCACAGGATCACACGGTTCCTATAAGGAAAAGAGAAGGGGAAGAATGTTTTTGAAATTGTATTAGAAAGTTTAAGATGTTGTATGACCAAATATTGTTATCATACGACTCCTAGTTCAGCTAAAAGGTTAGATATGGTCCATCAACTAGGCTGGCTCGTAAAATATATACAAAGCCACGCTTTTATTGTGAGAGGCTGAATATATGAACAGACATTGCATAGACCATATTTGATAATAGACCTCTGACCCCAAACTCTGCAGCAACCAGTCCAGGGAGCCAAACCACAATCTCTGCAGCAAACGGCCCAGAACAATCAGGACGTGGTCAGTGACTGCCAACTTCCCCAATTTTTGCCTTTGCTTCCAATTCAAGATCAATCAGAGGAAGCCAAATATGCTCTACAAACCATAAAAATGCCCCACTTCTAGTTAGTCTACTCGCAGCTTCTCTATGTCACCAAGATACCATCAAAGTATTTTTAAAACCTTGTCTTTTTTTCATTATAAAGCTTTCCCAGTCCCCTGCCTGCCTTTGAGTCTTGGCCAAACACAGACGATGGTGGCTTGCTATAGCAAGCTCTGAATAAATAACCTCTGTTTTCATTTGAGTGGTCTTTTTTTTTTTTTTTACCCCCATAGTTTTCCTGAAGGTTCCAAGGAGATATTGTCTGTATTGCTTGTCACCATAACCCCAACCTTTAAGCAGGTGCAATACACACCACGACATTTGTGCCTTACCACTTGCAGTGCTGGGTATGTGTTGACGTGGTAAGTGAGCATCACGTCTGAGCTCTGCTTTCTTTTAAGTTCTTTGGCTATCTAGTCTCAGCTTGATACCTGGGTTTTGTGATTGGTTCTCATTTGTTTGGCATCTTTGGTGGAATCAGGTCATTCCTTTCATTGCTTTTTCTCTCTTTTCTGCTTCTGTTTTGTGTTATGCTGTCCAAAAATATTGTTTGCTATGGAGTAGAACACTGGACCAGCATTCTTCTGGACAAACATTGCTTTGGATTGCCTATAAAACTAGGCTATCTTTGTTTCAGTTGTTTTGTCCTTAGAGTTTGGCTTTGATCCACAGAGAACATGCTCTCTGGGTTTCCACCTCCCTGCAGGTGTAGGTTGTTGGGTCTGCATTTGGAAGCAACTGCCTTCAAGTTGGGATTTCAAGACTCAAAGTGCACAAGCATCACTTTTGGCTGCCAGCTCTTATAGGCCTGACTAAGTCTAATTCTTCTCTTCTTTTAGAGAAACCCCTACTTCTTATATGTCCATTCATTACAATTTTAATTCTTGTACCTATGTTTCAAATAGTGTAACAAAGGATGACCTGGGGCTTCAGTGGCCATTCTGTGGAACATTGGGTTTGATCAAAATTGTTTATTTGACAGGTACTTTAAAAAAGAAAAAGAATAAAGATTTCTCAGATCCAATGGGCTCCCTTTTTGACTGGTTTTGGAGGTCTTCAGATGAGATTGTGTTCAAAAGTTCCTTCACTAAAATGTTCTTTGGTCAAAGCTAATGAGAAATTTGGCAAGCATTTCCATAGTAAGTCCTCCCTGTCCAACCCTCCACTTGTCTTCTTGTGCCCAGCTCTCCCACTTCCCCCTTATCCCTCTAACGTCCCTTCTTCTGCATCTCCTCCTTCCTCTTCTCCTTGTCCAGACCCATCTTTCCCCAGCAATTCTCTAAAACCTCCAAATGTTGGTTGTCTCCAATAATCTATCCCTCCCATAAACCAGGTATGCAGAGATCCGAGATGAATTAAGAGCTATAATGAAAGATTTCCCAAAACTCAAGCAAGACTAGCCAAGATTCACAGAAGAATTTGTAATTCTTTTAGTGCACATGACTCAGGGTTGCCTGACCTATGTTAACTTGTATGCATATTGATCAGAACCTCAGATGCTAAATCCTTATTACAAAAGTTGGTTGGACCAACCTGAAGAGAGACCTCCACAAAAAACCTCCTTAGGGTCAGAAAAAGGCCGAAAAAAAAAAAAAAAAAGTCAGAGTCTCCTAAAAGCCATACCTGAACATATTTAATAAAAATTGATTGAATCATAATTCAATCATGCAAAAACAAAAGATGAAACTACAGGAGACTTTGGGATAAATAGAAAATATCCTCCAGAAACACTAATCTTTCTACATTAAATTCTGCTGTCTTTACCCAGCCTCTTTCTTGGAGTAAAGTTAGAATCAAAGTGGTAAATATTTCAAATAACTCACAGATTTGTCCCTATCTCCCAGTCCTTAAGTACAACTCTTGGGTCCTTGGTGGAAAAACAACTCTTCCTGTTTTGCGATACCACATATACAAATGTATTAGGGAGAGATCTGCTTTGCAAATAGAACTGTGATATTAAATGCACACCAGAGGGACTATTTCTTGAGATTTCAGAGGATGTATCCATTCCTAATCAACTTATGTCTGTTTATCACCTTTCCTTTTCCACTCTACTTGATGTGTACTCCAGATACAGATCTTGACATTGTACTTGACTCTTTATGGGCTAAAATTTCTATCAACATAGGAAAAATAATTGGAGCAGAGTCTATTAAAGTTCAGATAGATCTTATCAAACTGTTACCCAAATTTCTACAAAGTTAGAAGCTAGAGCAGGGCCTCAAATTTATAGTCGAAGGCCTTATATCAAGAGTCCTTTTCATAACCTGCACTAACTCTTGTTACATTATTGTCCTGCCAGTAAAGAAACCAAATGGGCAAATATATTGATTTGTTCAAGATCTCAGGACACCAATACAATTGTTATCTCTCCTCCATTAGTACTTAACCCAAATTCCATCCTGTCATCAATTCCCCCACAAACCACTTCCATCCTTGTAGTGGATTATTGCTGTGCCTTTTCTGGGTGTATTCCTACACTTAAGAGTCAATATCTTTCTGCCAACGATATACTACATGGATAGCTAGGCCTTAAGGGTTCACTAACTCCCCTTCCTATTCTTAGGTCCTTAATCAATAACTAAAAGGTCTCAATTTCCCTTGTGATTCATTTCTGATGTATAGGTGATTTTCTACTTTGTTCAGAGAAGCCTGTAGCTCTCAGCCTTGATAGAAAAAAGGCAAAAAAAAAAAAAAAAAAAAAAAAAAAAAAAAAAAAAGGCACAATGTCTCAAAAAGATAAATACAATTTTGTCAAAACATAGTACATTATTTAGGGCATGAGCTGTTTTAAGGAGGGAAAAACAGTCTCTCATAACAGGATAAAGACTATCCAAAACTCTCTTAGATCCCTCACAAAATTATAGCTAAGATGACATTTAGGTCTAACCGGATATTTCAGACAATGGGTGTAATTTTTTTCTAAGACTGTGACACCTCTTTATGAAATGGCTAAGTCTTTAGTAAGATCCACTCTCTTCTGGGAGCTCAAATGTTCCACAAGTCTTCTTTAATTTGAAGAAGGCTCTCCGACAGTCTGTTTCCCTAGACATCTCTCACAACAAAAGAAACCCTTTTGTTCTGGGGCTTAAAGCCTTGGAGTTTTAATTCAACTTAATGGACACCATCAAAAACCCATCACTTACAGTCGCCTCACCCCCATTCCAGTTGCAAAGGCTGATACCCTTTGTGGTATAGCAATACTGCCACTGCAAAACTTGTCAATGCTTCTGCAGAATTAGTTCTAGGTTCTGTGTTGATCTTATGGTTCCTCGTGTAGTACAGACTTTACTCCGCACTGAGAACACACATCTTTCAGCCAGTTGATTAACTGCTTATGAATTTCTGTTGCCCTTTCCCTCTTATGTTACTATTCGTTGCTGCAACACTGTGAATACTACCACTCTTCTGCTCTGAAGAAGAGGAACCCCGTGATTGTCTTACTTCAGTTAGGGGACTTTCTGCACTTTGCTTAGCTTTATTGGAGACTCACATTGAAAATCTTGACCTAATATTTGTTCATGGGGCATACTTCAAAATTGAAACGGGAGTTATTAGGCTACCTCTAATGCTATAACTAATCCAAACTCTCCTTTATAGGATGGTGCCTTACCTGGGGTAAAGTTAGTCCATATGGCAGAATTTGTAACAGTTATGAGAGCTTGTCAACAGTCAAAAACCTGAGAATCGATAAATATGTATGCAAACAGCAGGTATACTTCTGGAGTAGTGCGTGATGCTTTAAAACAAAAAGAGTTTCTGCTGGAACCCCCAACAAAAGCGGACAAGGTAAGGAATTTTTAGATACACTTCTACTACCCAGTGAGATGGCTATTGTAAAGACCAAGGTCCATGCTAACAGAGATAATATAGTAGCTAAAGGAAATTCTCTAGCAGATCATTTTGCCAAACAAGTTACCCCAAAAGATAAATCTCTGGATTGAGTCAAAGAGGCCATCATTAAATACCCACATTTAGCCCCTGATTTGGAAATGGAAGAATAGAAAAATGTAGCATATCCTTCACTGAGATCATCCTCTGCTCAAGATGGCCATTTGGTGGCACCAGATGATTTCAAATGGATATGAGCTGAATTTCTCCATAAAAATACTCATCACAATAAAGACAAAATGCTTACTATTTCAAATCAGCATTGCTGGGAAAACTTTAAAAAGACAGTGGAGATTATTTGTGCACATGTGTTACTTGATCATATCCTGGAAAAACTGTAAAGATAAGGCATGGTGGGAACCAAAGCCTCAAGGACCCTTTAAACACCTTCAAATGAATTTTATTCAGTTCCCACTCTCCACAGGATTTATTTTTAGGATGAGCTAAAGCATTTCCTTGCTGAAAATCTTTGGTGTAATTTTTTTCAATCTCTGAAATGCTGCCTGATTTTATGTTTCCAACCTGGGGTATATCAATTTTTCTATCAAATGACCAAGACACAATTTATATGAATCCTTTTAAAAGAATTTTGTGAGGCATTATCCTTTCTCAAAAACTGTACTGTCTTTACCACCTACAAACTTCTGGAAAAAATTAAAAAAAAAAAAACCAATGGCATCTTTAAGTTAAAATTAGCAACACTTTCAGAAATCTTTGAACTCCCTTGGCTATAGGTACTCCCACTAGTCCATAGGGCCATATGATCCATTCCCTCAGAGATAAATTGGTTATGTCCCTATGAACTGTTAACAGGAGGCCCATATATTTAGAAATTTTATGCCTGATATTAGACACTTCTCTGTTGAATGGAGATGTGACAAAATGTTGCAAGGGAGTCATGTACTATATCCATGAACAAATTAAGGCCAGCTTTCCACAACTCTTCTTAAATAGTCTTTTTATGGGGCACCTGGGTGGCTCAGTCATTTAAGCCACTGACTTTGGCTCAGGTCATGATTTCATGGATCATGGCATTGAGCCCTGCATCAGGCTCGCTGCTCAGTGAGGAGTCTGCTTGAAGATTCTCTGCTCTGCCCCTCCCCCACTTACACGTGTTCTCTCTGTAATAAATAAATAGATATTAAATAAGCTCTTTATGATCATCAACCAGGAAATTTCATCTATTAGAAGAAACATGGGATAAAAAATGCACTTGAACATCACTGAAAGGGATCTTATCAGGTGTTATTACAAATCTTGCCAAGATTAAAAATAACCAATGCCATTAAAAAATTGAAGCAGTTGTGGAAACAGAGTCTCATGACATGAGAATAAGAAGACTGTTTATTTGGAGCTTAATATAGGAAGGGTTTCAGCCACCATCTCTTGCATTTGGTAGAGGCTCAAAGACAGGAGGGGAGTGAAAAAGATTTACAGTGAAATAAAGGGAAGACTTCAGAAACATGGATTAGAAGTTGGAATGGGAAGTCAGAATTAGAATAGAAGTGGGACATCTTATGATTTGGGGAGCACATCTGGCTTATATATGGACCACCCAGAGAAATCTATATAAACAGCTTTTTGAGTGTAACTGACAATGAACTTCACATATTTTTTTTAACTTTATTTATTTATTTATTTATTTATTTATTTATTTATTTATTTATTTAAATTTATGACAGTCACACACACACACACACACACACAGAGGCAGAGACACAGGCAGAGGGAGAAGCAAGCTCCATGCACCGGGAGCCTGACGTGGGATTCCATCCCGGGTCTCCAGGATCGCACCCTGGGCCAAAGGCAGGCGCTAAACCGCTGCGCCAACCAGGGATCCCCAACTTCACATATTTAAAGCACACATATCACCTGTGTTAGATATATACATATCTGTGAAACCATTATCTATATATACCTTACTCTAAAGTTTCCTTCCTCTTTTGTATCTCTCTCCTGCTTCTTCTCTGCTTCCTTTCTATTCCCAAGTAACAAGTGGTCTGTTTTCTGTCACTGTATTAGTTTTCATTTTCTAGAGTCTTATGTAAATGGATCCATACAGTATGTGCTCTCTTTTTGTTTGACTTCTTTTGCTCAGCATAATTACTTTGTTAGAAGAATCTTAAATTTTTTTTGCTAAGAATTTTTACACCTACATTCACTAGAGATATTCTGTAGTGTTGTTTTCTTTCTTGTAATGTCTCTCTCTGGTTTAGTTATCAGGGTAAGAGTGATCTCATAGGGAATTGGGAGATATTCCCTCCTTTTCAATTTTTTTGAAATAGTTTGTATAGAATAGGTGAAATTTCTTCCCCACATGTTTGGTAGAATTCACCAGTAAAGCCATCTAAGCCTCTATTTTTCTTTGTGGGAAGCTTCTTTTGTTTGTTTTTTTTCTTCTGAAATTTAAATTTCTGTAATTGATACAGAGCTATTCATTTTTTTCTTTTTTCTTGAGAAATATCATTTTTTTCTTGAGAAAGCTTTGATAATTTATGTCTTTTAGGAAAGTTGTCCGTTTTATCTGTGTTATCAAATTTATTACTATACAGTTGTTCAAAATACATTCTTTTAGTGTCTGTTGAATATTCCACCTCTCTCATTGCTGATATTGGTAATTTATAGGTAATTTTCTGGATCAATTTGTTTAAAGGTCTAGCTGATTTTCTGCCTACTTGTATTATAAATTATTCACTGAATGGCATTGAGATTTCTGACTATAATTGTGGACTTTTTATTTTACATTGCAGTTGTGTCAGTTTTTGCTTCATTTATTTTGAAGAGCTCTTATTTAGTGAATGATTGTTTAGGATTTTTATATATTTTTGATTTAATGTCCTCTTTGCCATCGTGAAATTACTTTTTTAAATCCCTGGTAATATTTTTTACTCTGAAAATTTGTTCCTCTAATACTGATTAGGCCATTCTAACTTCATTTGACTAATGTTAACATGTCTTTTTCTATCTTTGTACTTAAGACTTCAGTTTTTATATTTAATGTATGTTTCTTCTAGTAGGCAGCAATAAAAAAATTAATCTGATGATCTCTGCCTTTTAATAGGGGTATTTAGTCCATTTACATTTAATGTAATAATTGATATGATCCTGTTATTTTGCTATTTGTTTTCTATTTCTCCCACCTGTTCTTTGTTTCCTTTTTTGTACTTTTTGTGCTTACTTTTATATTAGTCAGCTAATTTTTAGTATTTCTTTTGTAAACTCTTTATAAATACCTCTTTTAGCCATAAGTTATTTTAGTGATGGCTTTTGGGTTTATGATATACATCTTTAGCTTATTACAGTCTACCTGCAAGTAATATTATACAAAGGATTGTTTTCCTTTGCTTGAAGTATTTACTTCAACACTTCTGGTGAGGATCTGCTGGTGATAAATTCTATCAGTTATGTGTAAAGGTATCTTTATTTTATCCTTATTTTAATTTTTTAAAATTTTTATTTATTTATGATAGTCCCAGAGAGAGAGAGAGAGAGAGAGGCAGAGACATAGGCAGAGGGAGAAGCAGGCTCCATGCACCAGGAGCCTGATGTGGGATTCGATCCCGGGTCTCCAGGATCGCGCCCTGGGCCAAAGGCAGGCACCAAACCGCTGCACCACCCAGGGATCCCTATCCTTATTTTAAAAAGCTATTTTTGACAGATATAGAATTCTAGGTTGACAGTCATTTTCTTTCAATATATTTAACTATTCTGTCTCCTCACTTGCAAAGTTTCTGATGAAAAATATAATGTTATCCTTATTTTTGTTTCTCTTAATGTTTCTCTTTCAGTGCTTTAATTTTTTTAAATCACTGTTTCTGAGCAATTTAATTATTATGTTTGTTTATTTATTTATTTATTTATTTATTTATTTATTTATTTATTTTTTGGGGGAACTTTAATATGGTTTTCAGGCATCTTTAAGGGCACACTTAAACTTAGTGATCATGAATTTAAAGTCAGGATGGTTGGGTATTTTTCTCCTTCCAGTTTGAGTTGCAAAGTTGCAGGCACTTAGTAATTAGTTTTGCTATGGCCAGAATTGTGGGTTTGCCCAGTATTACAGTAATTCATAGAGGGGTAGGGAGTTGAGTATGTGTGCAAGGAACGGTTATATTGATTGACCAGCGAATGTATCTACCTCAAACCTTCCTAATTAGAGTGGAAACTATTAGAAGGCAGTTCTTCTTTTTTTTCCCCCAAAGATTTTATTTATTTATTCATGAGAGACAGAGAGAGAGAGAGGCACAGAGACACAGGCAGAGGGAGAAGCAGGCTCCATGCAGGGAGCCTGACGTGGAACTCGATTCCGGGTCTCCAGGATCATGCCCTGGGCTGAAGGCGGCCCTAAACCCCTGAGCCACCCGGGCTGCCCTAGAAGGCAGTTCTTTGCATCTAGAAGGTGCTGAGTATGTTTGCTGATCTCTGTATGGATAAGTCTTAACAGTTGAAAAATAGGGACTAATGGAAGGTGTCATATTGGAGCAAATTAACTCCGTTTCCAAACAAAATGCTTTGAAAAGTCCTTAATAGGCCTACACAGCTCTTCCTGTCCTGGCTCTAGCCTCTTAAGCCAGCTTCCCTTACACCAAGCTCTCTGATCTCCAGATACGCTCAACTTCTTCCAGTTCTTTGCTCTTGCCACCGCAGCTTCGCCTACGTAGCTCCCTCCGCAGGAATGTTTTATGCGTCCCTGGTAGCGGACTCATCTACTTTCCAGCTTTCCTGAGTAATTCCTATAAATATTCCTTTTTTTTAAAAAAGATTTTATTTATTTATTCATGAGAGAGAGAGAGAGAGAGGCAGAGACACAGGCAGAGGGAGAAGCAGGCTCCACACCGGGAGCCCGACGCGGGACTCGATCCCAGGACTCCAGGATTACACCCCGGGCCAAAGGCAGGCGCTAAACCGCTGAGCCACCCAGGGATCCCCTTATAAATATCCTATAAATTTAGTGTCTAGTAACTTCTAGCACTTGTCATAGTCCTAATTTTACATTTGTGTCGTTGATGGCTGTTTGCTACTATACAGTAATCTTATTGAGGACAAGAATCTTGCCTGTTTTTTTGATCCCGCAGGATCTAGCATAGCCTATTGGCACATTGGTAGGCGGTAACACACACTTTTTTTTTTGGGAAAAAGAAAAGATTAAGAAAGGTGAAAACAAGTAAATGTTATATGTGAAAGAAAAAGATCAAAAAAGGCGAAAACAAGTAAATATTATATGTGAAGCCTATTGTGAAAACAAGTAAATATTATAGGTGAGAAAAAAAGATCAATAAAAGTGAAAACAAGTAAATATTATATGTGAAGACTATTGTGAACACAAGTAAATGTTATATGTGAAAAAAAGATCAAAAACGGCTAAAACAAGTGAATATTTTATGTGAAGCCTATTGTGAAAACAAGTAAATATTATAGGTGAGAAAAAAAGATCAATAAAGGTGAAAACAAGTAGATATTATAAGTGAAGCCTATTGTGAAAACAAGTAAATGTCATATGTGAAAAAAAAATCAGTAAAAGTGAAAACAAGTAAATATTATACGTGAAGCCTATTGTGAACACAAGTAAATGTTATAAGTGAAAAAAAGATAAAAAACGGCTAAAACAAGTAAATATTATATGTGAAGCCTATTGTGAACACAAGTAAATGTTATATGTGAAAAAAAGATCAAAAACGGCTAAAACAAGTAAATATTATATGTGAAGCCTATTGTGAAAACAAGTAAATATTGTAAGTGAGAAAAAAGATCAATAAAGGCGAAAAGAAGTAAATATTATATGTGAAGCCTATTGTGAAAACAAGTAAATGTCATATGTGAAAAAAAGATCAGTAAAAGTGAAAACAAGTAAATATTATACGTGAAGCCTATTGTGGACACAAGTAAATGTTATATGTGAAAGAAAAAGATCAAAAAAGGTGAAACCAAGTAAATATTATATGTGAAGCCTATTGTGAAAATAAGTAATTATATGTGAAAAAAATCAATAAAGGTGAAAACAAGTAGATATCATAAGTGAAGCCTATTATGTGTGAAGCCTGTCGACAACTTTGTTTTAGGGAATTCACGAGAAAGTGGCGAAGGCTTCACGCCCACCGCCCGCAGCGCGGCCCCGAGCCTCGCGCCTCGCGGGGAGCCCAGGGCTGGAGCGCGGCAGCGCAGGTGCCTCCCCGCCCCCGGGTTCCCGGGACGCCCCGAGTCGGCGCCTGCGCACTGGCCGCACCGCATCCGGGCCGGCGAGGGGCGGGGCCTGGGTAGCCTAGGCAACGTCCCGGAAGTGGCGGGCTGCGCGAACCTGTGGCGGGCCGGGCGGCTCTGGCGCCTGGAGGTGGTTTAGTGGCGGCGGAGGCGGCGGTCGGCCGACGGCAAGGCAGGTGGCGACGGCGCGGCGGAGGCCTGCCGCCTGTGCCCCCTGGTCTCCCCGGGCCCCGGCCCCTTACCCTGGTGTGTGGCGCCCCGGCCCTGAGTGCGCTCCTGCTGCCGGCCGGGGGCGGGGGGGGGGGGGGGCGGAGCCTCCCGTAGCCGCCCGGGACGCTGCAGACTGGCGGGAGGCCGGGGCGCAGGGAGGGCGGCTTCAGGGGGCCGCATGCGCAGGAGGGGCCGCCCGAGAGAGCCTTGGGGGTGAGTGCGAGGCGGAAGGGTGTTGCACGCCGCGCAGAAAGGATGGCGGGACCCACAAGGGCGGGCGACCCTTGCACGGGCGGGAGACGGAGGCCGGCGGGCCTCCGAGGAGGGCAGAGGGCCCGAGGGCCGCGGCTGGGCCCTGGATTCCTCCCTGCGGGGGAGAGCCACGGTCCTCTGGGGCTGAGAGCTGCCCTCTGTCCTTAGATCCGGGTAAAGGATTGACTGCAGGAGCAATGTAGGGAAGGAGGCCCTGTTCCCCTCTAGCCAGAGAGGATTTGCTAAATCTCACCGTAATTCTCCTTATTTGGGGACCTCCAGCGGCTTCCTGAGGGTCGCTTTAGGATTGTGTCCCAACTGCTGTAGCTTAGAGGGCCTCTCTAAGGGTCTGTCCTCTCTGTCCCTTTGCATCCTCTTTCTAGACTCTCACCTTCTCGGTTCTGGTCCAACTGAACTTGTCAAGCCCTTTGCAAATGCCTTTACTCCCTCCCACCAGGAAGATTGTTTTCCCCTTTTCGCCACGTCTAGCTGGTTTTGATGAAGAGGGGGGGAAGGATGAGAGAGGGTTATTCCAGGGAAAGAATGCACAGATTCTGGTATCTGATTGGCTACGAGACAAGAGGGATCAGAAGGTGATGCTAAGGTTTCAAACTGGAGCAACCAGAAGGATGGTCATTCTGTTTGTTCCACTGAGCTTACCGGTTATGTAGTAAGGACTAGAGGTTGGTAGGGAGGGGACGTGGGTGATTAAGTTGTATTTTGACTACACTGTATGTGAGATGTTTGGGAGATGTATACAGAAGGCAGTTGGAAATGAGCACTTTGGGGTGTTGGGGGAAAACGTGAATCCTTGATGATTTGGGGCTCATTTCTACAGTGTGTCTATATGCCCAGGGCATTTGTAGCTTCGTTCAATGGAAGGAGCGAGATCACAGAGGGAAGATGTGAACTCCCTCTAGGTGATCTGGAAAGGAAGCCGCATGAGAGCTGGCCCCATATTAGACCTGTCTACTGTTTGATCTCCAGTGCCTGGCCAGAGTCTGGCAGGTGAGAGATTCTCAACAGCAATTACTGAATGAAGAGAGAGAGTGTCCAATGGAAAGATAAGAGGCTTGGGATAGGACTGTGGAGCTTTTTGATTATGTGGTATCTGAAGAGGGACCAACAGAGCCTGCAAAGAAAGGGAGAGATGAATAGGAGAGAAGCCGGGAGAATGTCGTGGAAGCCAAGGGAGAGGAGGGCCTCCAGCAGTGGGAGTCTATAGAGTTGGAAAGGGCTTTAGAGGTAAGAAGTCGCCAACACTTTCATCCTTTGGGAAGCTATTAATATTTTGGATTTTCTCCAAACAGGCCTAGATTTTCTGGGCTGTGCCGATTTTGTACTCCTTAGTACTATGAGAATATCTCTGCAGCCTCACACATCGGTATGTAAGCTGTAGCTCCCTGATGATACCTGATTTCTGTAAATAGGTCAAAATACCTTTGTCAGACTACGAGGTCTCATCCTGGGTTAAGAAAAGATATGACCGCTCGTATTGGTGCTGTTCAAGAGGACACTTTTCAGGGCAAGGGTGGTTCCCACGTTACAGAAGTTAGCTGGTGAAGGGGAATCCACGAGTGGGACAGCAGCTTAGTTCTCCGTTTGTGACCTCAGCACACGCAGGCTGGAATTTAGAGTTGGCCACTGTATTAGTCTCCTACGCTGTGTAACAAAACACCACAAACCTGGTGGCTTAAAACAGTACTCCTTTATTACCACATGGTTTCTGTGAGGCAGGAATTTGGACATGGTTTAGTGGGGTTGTGTGCTTAGGGTCTCACAGAGGCATGATTAAGGTGTTGGTGGTCTGTGTTCTCATCTAGAGCCCAGCTCGGGAAAAGTCCGCTTCCAGGCTCACGTCCCTTTGGTTGTTGGGAGAATTCATTGCCGCTTATGGCTGTATGCCGAGGGGTCTTTTTACTGACTTTCTGCTGTGGGCTGCCCACAGTCATCTGAATTCCCAGCCTTATGGCCCTTTTCATGGGCAGTCACAAGTGGCGATTGGCTTCTTCAGGGCCAGCAGGAAAGACTCGTTCTACTCTCGTAAGACAGAGACCCGTAAAACATAATGTGAAAACAGGAGTGACATCTCCTCACGTTTGCCTCGTGTTGTTGGATAAAACAAATCACGGGGGGAAGAAAACCCAAACAAGTCCATGGATCCTATCCAAACTCAAGGGTAAGGGATTATATGATGGCATTTTCATTGTGGGTAATCACAGCCAGCTTTGCTAGGCTAAATTGAAGTTAAAAAAAAAAAAAAAAAAAAAAAGGAAACTGGTGTGTCCTGTCTTAGTCCATTCAGATTTCCATATCAAAATACCAGAGACTAAGTAGCTCAAAAATGAGAAATTTTTTTCTCATAGTTCTGGAGATTGTGAAGTCCAGGATCAAGGCTCCAGCATGGTCATGTTCCAGTAAGGGTCCTCTTCCCAGTTCACAGCCAGCACCTTGCTGTGTCCTCAGATGGTGAAAGGGATTAGGGATCTCTCTGGAGCCTCTGATGACAGTACTGGCCCCATTCACGAGGGCTCTGCCTCCCAAAGGCCCCACTTTCCAAAGCCCTCACCTCCTAATACCATCACCTTTGAGGATTAGGATTCAACATGAATTTTGGAAGGACACATTCAGACCATAGAATATACATTCATTTCATCACTTTTTTGTTTTTCAGTGAATATGGTTTTATTTGGACATAACATTTTCTTATGCTAAAATTGATAACTTCACATTCCCATAAATAATGCTCAGGCATTTGTTCAATGTTTGTTAGTTTTTTTTTTTTTTTAATTTTTATTTATTTTATGATAGTCACAGAGAGAGAGAGAGAGAGAGGCAGAGACACAGGCAGAGGGAGAAGCAGGCTCCATGCACCGGGAGCCTGACGTGGGACTCGATCCCGGGTCTCCAGGATCGCGCCTTGGGCCAAAGGCAGGCGCTAAACCACTGCGCCACCCAGGGATCCCCGTTAGTTTTTTTTTAAAAAAAGATTCTATTTATTTGAGAGAGAGAACAGGAGCAGAGGGGAGAAGCAGAGGGAGAGGGAGAAGCAGGCTCCCCCAGAGCGGGAAGCCCAACAAGGCTCAGTCCCAGGTTCTTGGAATCACAGCCTGAGCTGAAGGCAGAGACTCAACCTACTGAGCCACCCAGCTGCCCCTGTTCAATTGTTTCTATTAATTTCTATATCTCTTTGCTCAAGAAAAGTTGTTTGGATACATTTATATTTGTCATCAGAAGTCATCATTCGCGTACAAATAGCTATGATTTAAAAGATACTGCTTTTCCTAAATTTCAGATACTGTTATATTGAGGGCCTCACCTATATCTAGGGCCTCAATAGTGGAAGAAAGAAGTATATGGGCCTTTTTGATTGTTCATAAACTTTTGCATACTTCAGATTCATGGTTGGATTTTTAGAATTGAGGCTGGGAGAATTTCAGCCTCTGAATAAGTATAGTATTTTAAATAATATAACTTGAATTATTTTAAGAGTAATATGGGTTCATTGTAAAAAATTTGGAAAATCTATAACCAACCAGAGATGACTCAGTGTTAGTGCCATTTTCTAGGAAGTGCATTATATGTAGTCAGACCTGTTTTTTTTTCTTTTTTTTTTTTCAGACCTGGTTTTGAATGTCACCTGCCAGCTGCCCATTATTATTTGTGTGACTTTTGAGCAATATAATATACTTAATCTCTCTAACCCCCTTTTTGTCTCATTTGGGAAAGGACTAATAGTTGTCACTGACACCATAGTCATTGATCCTAAGCAGAACTTAGTATGTGCTAGGTAGGGGTTCTTGGCTATTTATGTCTTTAATTAGTTCCATTTTACAATTATAATTATAATTTTGAAGCACAAAAGTTTTAATTTTGATGGAGTCTGCTTATTCTTTTAGTGTTCTATCTAAGAAACCATTGCTTAACCCAAGGTTCATGAAGATTCACACTTATGTTTTCTGTTGGGAGTTTAATAATTTTAGCTCTTATTTTGAAGTTGGTGATTTATTTTTAGTTAATTTTTATATATGTTGTGAGGTGGAGATCTTGATTCATTCTTTTTCATATAGATCTCCACTTGTCCCAGCACCACTTATTGAAAAGACTTCTTTCCCTATTGAATTGTTTGTTGGCACCTCTGTTGAAAATAAACTGACTATAAACGTAGGGGTTTGTTTTGGACTTTTAGGTTTTTCTCTTCCATATCTTTTGTTTATTTGTTTATTTTTATTTTTTTAAAGATTTTATTTATTTGTGAGAGAGAGAGAGAGAGAGAGAGCATGAGTAGAGGACAGATGCAGAGGAAGAGGGTGAGGGGGAAGCAGATTCCCCACTGAGCAGGGAGCCAGATGCAGAGTTCAATCCCAGAATCCCAAAATCGTGACCTGAGCTGAAGGCAGATGCTTTACTGACTGAGCCACCCAGGCACCAAATTTGTTTATTTTTAACAAAGATACTCTATTTATTTGAGAAAGAGTGCACTCATGTGGAAACATGAGTCGAGGGGAGGGGCAGGAGAGAATCTTTAAGTAGACTCCCTGCTAAGCATGGAACCTGATGCGCTGTATCTCTTGACCCTGACCCTGAGATCACGACCTGAGCCAAAACAAAGATTTGGTTGCCCACCCAACTGAGCCACCTCTATTCCATAGGCACTCCTCTATTCCCTATCTTTTAAAATGGTATTTATGGTTCTACCACTTACTTTGTGACCTTCACAGTTGGTTATTTCTTCATCCCTTAGCTTTCTCATCTGTAAAATGAGTAATAAATAGTAAATGCTTACTGGAATTACTGTTAGGATTAAAGGAAATACTGTGTGGGAAGAGCTTACTTAGAACAATACCTGACTTGTGTTAGCTATTGCCGTCATTATCACCATCTCCACTGTCCTCATTACCATCAACACTGTCTTCATAATATGACTTAAGTGTTATTCTCTGACTCATATGTGACTTACCTTTTTGCTGGATTGTAAACCCTGAAAATAGATAACATGTTTGAAGAGTCAATGTGATTGATAAAACAAAGCGAAGAGAACTGAGAAGCTCATGAAAATACTCGCATTTAGATGTTTTTTGTTATAGTAGACCAAATCATTTTTTAAAAATGTACTTAAGGAAAATACTACAGTCTTTGTTTCAGGATAATTTGGAATAAGGGGTCAGCTTCAAAGTTCTGTAATTAAATTTAGGTGTATAATGAAGTTTTGGAATGGGAGTCATGTACATATGTCGCTTGTTAAAAGTCACATATATGTATTGTAAAATTCTAGTGTACAGGGACTATGAGCCTTTTTCTAATTTTGTGTAATATTTCATCCAGTGTCTGTAGCATTGCTATTTTAAGAGTGCCAAGCAAATATTGGCAATTTCTAAATGCTGGTTTAGTATCAGTAATCACCGCTATTTAGTATTATGTGGAAATATACTAGAAATGTTGTAACTCATTTGTTCTCTAAAATTTAGCCATTTTTATCTTAGGCAAGTAAGCTAGTGATTTTAAGTGCTAGGATGCTTAACAAAAAGCTATAGCTCTCTTTGCCTTTTTCCTTTTGTTTTCAGATTGTTAGCCAATGACTGACATTTTCTCTGTTAATTATTTAGTTTGTAACTAATGACAAAGTTTATGCCCGTTGTCGTTGCTCTGTGCTTTATATCATAATTTGTATTCCTGGAGTTCTTTATTAAGCAAATATACATAAGTTATTAACTTAGAACCTGTTTTATCATAGTTATCAGTACAGCTTTTTAATTGTGAAGGGAGAGAACCAAGTATTTTGGTAGACTGTTCCTTTCATTATGCTTACATTTTTCTTCTGACCCTTGAAAGTTTATTTTCCTAGATGTCTTTGTCCTTATCCAGTGAGATGTAATTACCACTTTTTCTTGTATCTTAAAAATTTGATAATGATTATTGCTTCTAGATGTCACTTGTCAGAGTGAACCGTTATGGTCCCCGGGGAGGAGGAAGGAAAGTGCTGAAAGTAAGGAAGAAGAAAACATCACTGAAGCAAGAATGGGATGTAAGTCTAGATGGGATAATAAACCTGTAAGATTGCTCTGGAGGGATAGATGTGATGACATGGCCCTAGTCACTCGATCCAGGGCTCTGAATGTAATAGGGTGGAATGGGTTTCTGGGCATGTTATATCCCAGGTCTTGGAGGGAAGAGCAGAATCCTGTGGGGATCTTTTAGAATCCACATGTCAAGTTCGTAACTTATATCTCCTTTGAAGAGGAAATCTTAAGAAGGCGGGAAGTATGTTTTTAAAAAGTACGGCCTCCTCCACTTTGAGAACTCACTGTTTTAAGGCAACTGTAGCTAAACTGTGTCACTGAAATCTGAATTTTTTTGTACTTTCTTAAGATTTGCCTATAGCAACCAGTGCTATCATAATCATGTGAGTGGCATTTTTGGCTGAAAAGTGGGTAATTCTTGCTCTCTTATTCCTTGAATTATTTCTTTTTCACCTCCAGAAGCTGGTCAGTTTCAGTACAAAGGTTCTCTTTAGAAGACAAGTCTCAAGTACCTGGGACATATGATTCCTGGCTCCCATTCTGATTACTGTTTGGTATTATCAAGGGTATCTTTATCTTTCACAGCTTGGTACTTTAGTTTGAACCATTGACACTTTAGGTGTCTTTACTTTCTGTTGTGGAGAGCAACTAGTCAGGGACTACTTTGGATCTCAGAGTTTCTTTTGGACTTGGAAACTTCTGAGCAAACTGAGAGCCTTTTTGAAGTGGCTCAGGGGGACTTACCTATGTTTATATTGCTTTGTTGTCATCTGATTGGCTATAATATTTTTAAAAAAGATTTTATTTATTTATGAGAGAGAGAGGGAGAGAGAGAGAGAGCATGGAACTGGAACCTGATGCGATACTTGATCCCAGGACCCTGGGATCATGACCTGCTGAAGGCAGATGCTTAGCTGCTTAGCTACCCAGATGCCCCTAGCTATAAAATATTATAAGGGTGTAATTCCAAGGCAGTGAAACTTATTAAAAGGAAAAAAACTGCATGTGATAACTTAAAAGTTGTCCACTTCAGAGTGGTTACTGTGGGACATTTAGTATTTATTCTGATATGCTATTGCTCAAAACATAATGGAAACCCACCATTGAAATTACATTTCCCTCATTTGTTTTTTATTATCTCCAGTGCTGGAAAAATCTATTTTTTGTAGACTGACCTTGGAAGTAGTTTTAAGTCATTTGGAGTAAATGGTACATGAAGGAGGAGAGAGCAAACTGAATAATACTATTTTGATAAAAATAGTGAGATGTTCTTTGAAATGGCTTGTAAATGATATTTAAAGGTAATTTCAAGAAAATAGTTTTAAGCAATAGTAACATTAATGAAATTATATTTTCTTCCAAGACAACTAAGTCTAAGCATATCCCTTATATGCCTGAATTTTATTATGATTATTAAAAATGATTCTTAAGATCTTATGGTTATATATTGTGGTTTTCTAAGTTAATATGAAAGGAATAACAGTTTTAGTGTAGAAAACCCCTGAACTAATTTAAACTATGGCCAAAAAGTTTAGTCTTTGAATAAATCAGAAGTTATATCACCAGACCCAGTTCCCTGTCTTTCCATTAGAAGAACCCTAACTTGTTTTATTTCCTGCCTTACCAAATCTGTGTAACAAAATGGCTGAAGTCATTTTGGAGAGAGCCAAATTGTAGGGCAGCTACTTCAAGCTGCGTAGACTACGCATTGCACAATTCTAAGGGATGCTATTTACATGGACCAGGGTAATAATGGAGTTGTGGGGTGTGGAAGACCTGCCATGTTGGTTTAGTGCCTTTTTACGAAGTGACTGTTTTCACATTTGATGAAATTATACAGTGCCCTCAAACTTTATCCCTTATTATGTATGAAACATTCTATGCTTAAGTTGTTTGCATGCACACAAATTTAACCTCCCTAAAGTAATCACAGTTTTATATTTTAGGACTCTTTAGAGGTGCCTCATTCCCTGGAATGCAGCTTGAAAACTACAATTTTAGTTAAACTTACTCATTTTGAATTATATACTACCCTGTTTTATTCCTTGTTTTAACATAATATATGCCTGCTTGGTAAATTTAGTGCTTATTTTCTGTAAGACACCTAAAAATAGCCTGTTATTTTTTAATAAGACAACTAAAAATAATCCATATTAATATTTAAATTGAGAATACTAGTTCCTGGACAGGAAGTCTTTTTGGTCCCAGGACTTTGAAACCTTTCAGCCATTAAAATCCATTTTGTACTCATACCTAACCACAGATAAATGAACAGTGTAAATTCATAGGTATGACATAACTCTCTGAGTGAAAAAATATGGTAAGAGGTTTGAATAATAAAACTAGCATTTTATTTTAATTAAAATAAACACATTTCTTTTATATATTGTAAAAAATAGAAATAATTTCATTCAGTTTAAAATAGCAATTTTATCTTGCTAAAATGTGATGATTGGACAAATCCCTTAACTTTTCAAAGAAAGGTTTCTTAGAGGTTAGCATGCTTAGTTAAGTACATAATCCTTTAACTGAGGCCCATCTGGCATGTAGGAGAAAAAAAGTACACAAGGCTTAAACTAATAAAAGAAGGCTTTTGAGAGGTTCCTTGCTGGCTCAGTCAGTAGAGCATGTAACTCTTGATCTTAGAGTTATGAGTTTGAGCCATAGAGATTACTTTAAAAAAAAAGTTGAAAAATTAAAAAAAAAGGAAAATGAGTTTATCAAAAATAAACTAAAATTGATTAAAAAATTTTTTTTCACCTAGTTTAAAGAAATTTTTTTCCTGCAAGAAAATTACCCAAAGAAAGCGAATAAATATTGAAATCCTATTTTTTTAAAAAAATCTGGTATATACTAACATTTTATAAGTTTTTTTTCTTTTTTTAAAAGAAAGTTGCTCTATTTTGCAGAATACTGTGAATGATCTAACAGTTCATCGGGCAACTCCTGAAGATCTGGTAAGTTTAATATCAAAAGATATATTCAGTGTTTCATTTGATATTTGGTTCCTGACCTTCAGAATAGAAACCAGGGGCGCTTCCTGGAAGTTGGTTAGTTATATTTAATCTTGCTTCTGTCTATATAAAATTGAAAAGCATATCACCTGGACATCCTGATTTTACCTAGGAATGTCACTTAGCATGTATTACAATTTTATTAGATAGACTTGGTTTATAGTTCAAGTCTCTCTCTTCTAGTATTGCCCTGTATGTCTTTTGCTATCTATGTAAATCTCTAAACTTATTTATTGATATGTCCATCTGCAATCATACTTTAGTCTAATGTACTAATTTATTTCTTGAATATGCCCTGTGTATTTCCACATTTGAGCCTTAATTCATGCAATTTTCTTTACTTAGAACAGTTTCTCTACCTTCTTGTCTACCTGTCCAAATCTTACTTTGCTTCCTTATCCTAGTTTAGTCTTACTTTTAAAAAGGTTTCTGCTATAGATTTTTTTAAAAAGCAGCTTTATTGAAATATAATTCACATACTATAAAATCCGCCCTTTTAATGTGTATGAGCCATTGGTCTTCAGTATATTCATAGGGTTATGTCACCATCATAGTTTTCTAATTTAAAACATTTTCATCACTCCCTGAAAAAACTCTGTACACATTGACAATCACTCCTTAGGCCTTCATTCATTCCAACACCTGGCAACACCTAATCTGCTTTATGTGCTATATGTGCCTGTTCTGGACATCTCACGTAAATAGGATACAGTGTGTGTCTTTTTGTGTCTCGCATAGTGTCTTCAAGGCTCATCTGTGTTGTAGTATGTGTCAATGCTTCATCCCTATTATTGCTGGTACTGTTACATTGATTGTAAGGATATACCATATTTTTTGTTTTTCCATTTGTCTTTTGCTGGACATTGGATTATTTTCACTTTTTGACTATTATGAATGAGGCTGCTATGAACATTCGTATACAAGTTTCGTGTGAACATAGGTTCTCAGTTCTCTTGTTGTATACCTGGGAGTAGAATTGCTGACTCATGTGGTATCTCTACCGTTATCTTTCTGAGGAGCTGCCAAATTTTTCAAAGTGGCTGCACTATTTACATTCTTACCGGCAGGCATGAGGGTTCCAATTTTTCCATATCCCTTGCCACATGTTATTACCATATTTTTTTGTTTTAGTTTTCCTAGTGAGTGTAAAGTGGAGTCTCGTGTTTTTTATTTTCCCTAGTGACTAATGATGTTAAACATCCTTTTGTGTGCTTATTGGCCATTTGTATTATCTTTTTTGGAGAAATGTCTATTCAGATTTCTTAGCCAGGGGATCCCTGGGTGGCTCAGCGGTTTGGCACCTGCCTTCGGCCCAGGGCGCAATCCTGGAGTCCCGGGATCGAGTCCTGTGTTGGGTTCCCAGCATGGAGCCTGCTTCTCCCTCTGGCTGTGTCTCTGCATCTCTCTCTCTGTCTATCATGAATAAATGGAAAATTAAAAAAAAAAAAAAGATTCCTTAGCCAGATAAAAATTAATTACTTGTGTTTTTATTATTTTATTTTATTTTTTTAAAGATTTTATTTATTTATGTGAGACACACACACACACACACACACACACAGAGAGGCAGAGACACAGGCAGAGAAGCAGGCTCTATGCAGGGAGCCCAATATGGGACTCGATTCTGGGTCTCCAGGATCAGGCCCTGGGCTGAATGCAGCACTAAACCGCTGAGCCACCCGGGCTGCCATACTTGTGTTTTTATTGTAGAGTTATAAGAGTTCTTTGCCTAATCTGGATCCAAGTTCCTTATCAGATATATGATTTGTCAATATTTTCTCCCATTCTTTTGATTGTCTTTTCATTTTCTTGATGATATCTTTTGAAGCACAAAAATTAAAAAAAAAATTTTAAAGAATTTATTTATTTATTCATGAGAGAGGCAGAAACACAGGCAGAGGAAGAAGCAGACTCTCTGTCGGGAAGCCTGATGCAGGAGTTGATCCCAGGACCCCGGGTTGATGACCTGAGCCAAAGGCAGATGCTAAACCACTGAGCCACCCGGTGCCCCCCAAATTTTTAATTTTGATAACTCCAGTCTATCTGTTTGTTCTTTTGTCAACTGTGTTTTTAGTATCATATCTAAGAGACCATTGTTTAACCCAAGGTTTACAAAGATTTACTATGTTTCTTCTAAGAGTTTCATAGTTTTAGCTCTTATGTTTAGGTCTTTGATCCATTTTGAATTAATTTTTGTGTATAGTATGAGATGGGGTCCAACTTCATCTCTAAATGGATAACCATGTACCATTTGTTAAAATGACTATGCTTTCTTCATTGAATTACCTTGATACCCTTGCTGAAAATCAATTGTCTGTGAACCTAAGGGTTTAGTTTGGGCTCTCAGTTTTATACCACTGATCTACATGTCTATCCTTGTACGACACAACAATGTCTTGATTTTTATAGTTTTGTATTAAGTTTGAAGTTTTCTGAAGCTGCCCAACAATTAGTATCTCCTCTAAACTGTTGTCGTACTTGCTAGGTACATGAGGCATAGCGTATGTGCTGTCTAATGCATTTCATTTATCTTTATTTGTACATTTGGCCTTTGAACAATGTGGGGGTTAGGGGTGCCAACCTCCTGCATAGTCAGAAATCTGCATATAAGTTTTTACTTCCCCACAACTTAACTACTAATAGCCTACCATTGACAGGAAGCCTTACCAATAACATAAGTAGCTGTGTGTTATATGTATTATATACTGCATTCTTACAATAAAGTAAGCTAGAGAAAAGAAAATGTTATTAAAATCGTAAGGAAGAGAAATACACTTACAGTACTATACTATAGTTACTGAAAAAAATCCATGTATAAGTGGATCTGTGCAGTTCAAATTTGTATCAGCAAAGGGTCAACTGTATGTGCCCAATCTCCCTGGGCAGATTTTTAATGCTTTTGAGGGATAAGGGCTGTCTATCTCTTGTATGTCTTTGTGGACCTAGGAATCTTAATCCTGGTAGATACTCATTAAATATTTTTGAGGTTAATAATGATGCCCTATTGATTTAAAATTTTTTTGTTATGAGAAGTTTCAAAGTTACATGGAAATGGGGGCAATAGCATAAAGATCTCCCATGTACTGTTCACCCAGATATAATAGTTAATAAATTTTGCCATAGTTGCTTCATTTTTCATACCTTTTCCTTCCTTCACTGTTGCATTTTAAAGCAAATCCCAGATAACATGGCATTTTGTGCCAACATATTCAGTTTGTGTTTTAAAAAATACATTTTCTTATGTAACCACGATGCCATTATCACACCTAACAAAAGTAACAATAATTTTTTGATATTGCCTAATTCCCAGTCTATATTCATACTACCCCAGTTATCTCAAAAATATCATCTTCATTTGTTTTTTGTGTTCAGAATCCTTACACAGTATTTGGTTGTTGGTCTCTTAATGGACTGATTTCGTATTTACATGGTAAAAACGCAGCAGTATATTTTATCAGATGCCATATAGGTTTTGTTCATGTTCATTGTTCTGAATACTAGAGTGCTTGTAAAGCCAATATCTGCTCCTATTCCTTAGCCATCTCAGTGAACTCCTCTCTCTCCTCTGCTCTTAAACTATGGCTCTTATTTCTCCTTCAGGAATTCCACTTTTCTGGAGTTATACATTTCCAGTGACCCACTTCCAAATGTAGCCATTGCAGGGCTATAAAAATATTGCATTGTTAGTTTTTGGTAGTGATGTGAGTACTATGAAATGGGTGTGTTTTTGCCACAGATGGGTTAGTGAGCTTTGTGCCTTTTTACATTGTATTCAGTGTGTATGTGTTGGTGTACGTATATGTGTGTGTGTGTGTGTATGTAATTGTACATGTACACACGTGTAAATGAAAAGTTTAACAATAATTAACTTCCTTATATATGATTTACTCTTAACATTTTCTATTCTATATTCTTTTTTATTTTAAAAATGTTGGTTGACCCACTGATTGATTTTACTGTCCATTAAATGAATCCTGGTCTGTAGTTTGGAAAATAACATTTTATTGGATAGTCTTGTACAAAGGAAGTAGAAATTAATATTTTTTCATTTTGTCTTTTTGCTAGGTTTACTAGTTCTAGGATAATTCTTTTTTTTTTTTATCACTTTTTAAAATTTAGAAGATTGAAAATTTTGGTCATGAATATGTATGAATATACACATTTGGACCAGAAAGAAATTTTTAAAAGATGAACTAAATTAGGTGGTCCCACCATCTGAATAGGCAGCTTCTTTGTTCCTGAAACATTCTTTTATATTTTTTCTTTTGTACAGATACGTCGTCATGAAATACACAAATCAAAGAACAGAGCATTAGTACACTGGGAACTCCAAGAAAAAGCTTTGAGGAGAAAATGGAAGAAGCAGAAACCAGAAGTTTCTAATCTTGAGAGAAGGAGATTGTCTATCATGAAGGAGGTATGCTAAACTGCATTTTCTTTAGAGTTAGAGAAGAAAATAGTTTTCTCTCTTTTCCCCCAAGTTTGATTCACATTGGAGAGACTCTAGTATTATGACTGTGTCCTTATATGATGGATCTACACATGGACTCTGAAAAAAGGAGCAGAGTGATGATTAAAGTCTAGTTTGGAGGTTTGAATTCCTGCTCTGCAAGTTACTGTTTATGAAACTTGCCTGATTGTATTGTTATGAGATTTCAGTGATACATACTAACTGACGAATATAGTCCTTGGCACATAATTAGTGCCTTATATACATATATAAACTGCTGTAATTATTTTTCTCAGCTCACACACACAGTGCTATTAGATTGATTACTCTGCAAAAAAAAAAAAAAATGTACTTGTCCAACAAGTTAGTTAGTAAGCCACTTGTCTTTACCTTAACCTTTTGCCAGATGTAGGGTATTTGGATAAGTTATCAGATATATAGAAATAAATAATATGGCAAATAAGAGGAAACTACAGCAAAAACCTTTTATGGATGAAATCATTGTGAAGGAAATATACTTTGTAGTGTTGCTTCTTGTTCATTATTGCAGCTTATGGCACCTGTCTGGGTGATCTTTAACTGCAGCTGTAGATTACTCTGTCTTTGAGGAATTCGTTAGTCTTGTTAGTGAGGTATAAAAGTCCTAATCTTATATATCATCAGGAAGAATTCTATCTCCCGAATAAATGTTTACATGAACTTGTAAAAAGACCGGGGGGTTGAAAGACTATGGTTCTTTACAGATAATTATCTTTTGGTAATCTTGGGCAAGGTATGTGTATTTGAATATTAGGTAATAATTCTCAGTGACCAGGAAAAAAGGCAGCCCCTTTGAGGTGGCTCTGGGCTTTTGTTTCCCTTCTCTAGTGGCTCCTGCTCATGTCCCGAATTGCTTATATGAGAATGGATGCAGTAGAATTAGGGATTGAAGGAGGCTGGTGAGAGAGGATGAATGAAGTCACTCTGCCTTCCCACCAGTGCCATTCCTCAAGCTCTGGAGTCTGCACATTAGTTCAGTCAGTGTTGAGATTGTCCATTTAAAAAAAAAACACCATATCTGGACTCAAAAATACCTATACTCAGATATTCTGATTTAGTAGATCTGTGATGTGACCCCACTTAGGTACTTTTCAGACAGTTTTTATGTACTTTTAATTCATTGCCTGGGTTGAGACCCTCTGCTGTTAGTAAGAGCAAGTATTTCCATTAACAGTATATTTTGGAGGTTATCCCGTGTCAGTATTTAGAAATCTACCTTTTCCTTTTAATGGCCAGGTAATATACAAATGTACCACAATTTATTTTTCCAGCGCTTTATTTGTGCCAATTTAGGAAGTGTATTGGAGTATAGTTTAGGCCTCAGGAAAAAAAGAAGATCCCAAGATATAGTGGTTTAAACAAAATAGGAATCTATTTCTCTCTATGAAACTGTTCAGTGGTAAATAGTGGTTGGTACAGTCTCTGGGGTCTTTTATTCCAGGGCTTCTATCTCTGAGTAGAGAATGGCTATTCCAGCTTCCTACGGCTGTATTCCAGCCAGCATGAACAGGGAAAGAGAAAACATGCTACTCTTTTTACATATCACCCAGAAATTCTGGCTTATATCCCACTGTCCAGAAATTCATCACATGACCATTCTTCCTAGAATGATGGTTAGGAAATCTAGCTAGGAACTTGGCTCTTACTTGGGAATTCTTTTGTTAAAAGGAAAATGAAAAGAAAGGAGATTGGTAGCAGATCTGTCACCCACAGATTGTTACCGGCCTTGTCACCATAAATAATACAACGAATATCCTTGTATATGTTTTTAAGTACATGTAAAACTATATTTGTAGGATAAATTCTTAAAAGTGGAACTGCTGTGTCAAAGATATGTGTATCTTTTATTTCAGGGTTACTAAATCTGTAATGTCTCTATTAAGGGATATGATGGGATTGAATGATGAAGCCTCCTTGGGCATATTCACCTAGGTGGTATTTTTATTACCAGTACATCCCCCAGAGCTGGACTCCTAGGCGAACAAAGTTAAGAGAAAAGCTCTTTGGCTAGCATAATCATTTGCTGTGTGATGTGTTCGTATCATGGGAATCAGGCAAATGAGGGTCCAAATTCAATCAGAGAGAGGGAAAATTTGATAAAGATTTTATAAATTCTGAAAGTATAATAACTTCCCAAGTTTCTCTGTAATTTCCTCTTTCTTTTTTTTTTTTTTTTTAATTTTTATTTATTTATGATAGTCACACACAGAGAGAGCGAGAGAGGCAGAGACATAGGCAGAGGGAGAAGCAGGCTCCATACACCGGGAGCCTGACATGGGATTCGATCCCGGGTCTCCAGGATCGCGCCCTGGGCCAAAGGCAGGCGCTAAACCGCTGCGCCACCCAGGGATCCCTAATTTCCTCTTTCTATCTGGTTTTTATTACCAGAGAACAAAAGTGCTAGGATAAAAAGTTTTTCATAATGTTTTTGAAGAGACTTTGGCTGATCCTTAGCAAATTCAAGATGTGTACCAGTATTCATAAGTTTGACTTTGCACTCCATGAACCCATCCGGAGAAATAATGTATACAGATGGGCTTGCAGAGATTGGTTTACCTATCAAGAGGGTGAGGTTTATCAGAGAGGAGTGATAAATCTAGAGAGTGCAAAAGAAAGCCAATACACTGATCTGTGGTCTCTCAACCCATCTGCCTTAAGAGGGCTGGGCAGAGACTGACAAAGTGCAACAGGGCAGTGGATTTCCTGGAGACCTCATTGTAATTGACATCAGGTCTTGATATGATAAAATTACTCCTCTGCAGTCTGCTTCTGTCAGTTTTATCTCTTTATTTTGATGGAAGGTCAGTGATTTTTTTTTTTAATAGTAACTCAAAACTGCTATTAGGAAATATCCTGTGTGTAATTTTTCTAGTTTAAATGATAGATTATAATGTTCCATTTACTCTCTTGCATAAACTTTAATTGCATGTACTTGGAAGATCGCTAACCAGGGATAGAAATCTGGTTCATGGGATACTATAATTTAAGTTGTAACAACATTTTAAATATCCCTAGAATGGTTTTCATTGTGTCCACATCCTTATAACACCTCTTTGAGGTTGGGGAAGGTGTGGTATCCTCATTTACATATTAGAAACCTAAGTTAAGGTGGTTGGATTTTGCTTAGTATCCCTTGACTGGGCCTAGGATTCCAGTCTTCTGGCTCCGAATGTACTCTTTGCCTTATATCATTCCAAAGCTTACTCTTTGTGGAAGGAACAAATTTCAAGACTTGATTCTCACCAACTAAGCCAGCCAACCTGATTGGCCACAGCAGAAGAAAGGGAAGAAGTCAGAATGTGACTCTTGTTATTTTTCTCAGTGTCCTGAAACAATAACTGAGGTCATAGTATATACTTGTTTCCATGGGCTAGAGATTCTGGTAAGAGCATTTGTTGCCAGATGCTTTATTGTTTTGAATCCATATTGGAAGCTGGGCAGATTCCAATTTTGTAAACTTCTTTCAATTTAAGAATGCCATCTGGTGGTGGTGGCTAGAGTTGACTTGCCTGCGTCTCCCTGCTTGTAATTATGAATGTTGAATTCTAAGTTGAAAAGTGCTTACTCAGAGGCACTACTGTAATGGTATTTTTTGAGTTCTCACTCCTCCCTCTAGGATAAAAATCCAGCTTGTTTGTAAACAGACAAGCATCACTTTTTTGTTTGAGGCCCCAAAGCTCCTCTTACTTCATATTCTCTTAAGTTGTTGATCATGATCCATTAGTGGATTATGAAATCACTTTTTTTTTTTTTTTTTTTTTTTTGTGAAATCACTTTTAAAGGTTGAAACACCTCTGAGTTTATGGCTTGGAGATTTATATCTTTAATCAGTGTTTTTCAAACTGGATCACAACTCTTTAGTGGCTTGTGAAATTGAGTTAGTGTGTTGTAGCCATTATTTTAAAAAATAGAATAGAAACTAAAGAAAATATCAGAACGGCTCTCAAAAAGTTAGGTTAAGTAAGCTCTTATTTTGTTATACATTTACATTTACATTTGTGCGTATGCTGGGTCACAGTTTAATAATAGATTTCATGTTTGGATTGTAGGGAAGCATATGAAATCTACTAATTATTGTAATAGCCCCATCTACTGGTACTTAAGGATATTGCCACTGAAGGATTTTAGGAAGATAGTGGCCTATGGTTATTCTGTGTGCCTATGTATGGACTTCTACTTTGTGATTTCAGAGTATATATGGATTTTTTCCTGAATAATAATCTTTATTATTAACACATGTCCAGATTCTTTCTGATCAATACCAGATGCAGGATGTTTTGGAAAAATCTGATCATTTGATTGCTGAAGCAAAAGATCTGTTTGTTGATTTTCCCCGTAGGCGCACAGGTATAGTATTTAAATCAAACAAAAACTTCTTTTTCTTATTAACCATAGCCTACAATTGGCTATTTGCAAGAAATTTAAATCTTTTTTTTCGGGCATCACATTACTTACGGCATGAGTAATCTAGAGTGGATAGCATGCAGGAGTTGTTAGGTACAGATTCGTTATGATTTCTTTGCTTTTCACCAAGAATATTAACTATTGCAAATTACTGAGCTAAGCAAAGGTGAATTGTTATTGCTTACTAGTATATCTTGTGGTGCAATGTGTAAGATTTTGTCATTTAAAATATGACTTAATTTCCAGTTTATTAATATTACCATATAAAGTATCTGTGTTTATATGTAACTTGAGTGAAGCTTAATTTGAAGGCCAAAGGTACTTCAATCTCTCTCTCACAGAGACTTTGCCTCTTGTCCAGTACATAGCATTATTCATTTTAATGTGTATATAATCCATTGTTTACTTTAACCTCTGAAAACAGATCATTAGTTTTTAGTTAAGGTTTGAATTCTGGCTTAACCATTTGTTAGTGTGATTCTGGCCCATTTGCTTCAAGTCTCTGAGTTTCAGTTTGCTGATCTATGAAATAATAATAGTAACCTCATCAGATTTTCTGAGGGTAAAGTGACTTAATATATGTAAGAGCATTTAGAACAGTGCCTGGAATACAGTAAGCATTATGTAGGTGTGAGCTGCTATTATTATTTAAGATTTACATGTGATAATATAAACCTGTGGCAGTGTATAGTGCCTGTGAGGTCAATTTAACTAAATGAAGTAAAATCATCATGATTTCTTTCCCTTCTGCAGGGTTTCCGAATGTAACTATTGCTCCTGATTCCTCTCAGGGTCCCATTGTGGTAAATCAAGACCCTGTCACGCAGGCCATTCTTAGTGAATCTGTCATGGAGCCTCAGGTAATATGCTGTCTTCATAGCCATCATGCTTATGGTGAAATTAAGTTGATGTAGGTATTGTGGTAAACATTTCAAAAGCTTAAATATCAACAAATACCAAGTATGGTTGCTAGAACTGTTCTTAAGCATATTGCACTTTTGGGGAGTAATGATTGTATCAAACAAGACAGGACTGGGCAGTAATAGCTACCATTTACTGAGTACTTATCTACAAGGTGGGTACTATCATTACCTCCATTTAGCAGATAAAAACACTGAGGTTCAGAAAAATTAAGTGCCTTGTCCAAGATCACATAGCTAGTTAGCATCAGAGATGGCATTCAAATCTAGGCTCCATCTGCCATAATGGAAACACTCTTTTCACTTCTACTTTATTTTTTTTTTTATTTTTCACTTCTACTTTAAAGTCATGTGGATATGTGTTTATATTCTGTTAGTACTAGCTTTGGATCTTGAGTTGATTTCTTAAGGTATCTGAATTGGCACAGAGTTTTTTTGTTGTTATTGTTAAATGGAAATAGAATATACTTACTATAGTTATTATGAGGATCAGCTGAGGTAAATAATGTAAGGCGCTTAGTGTAATTCCAAATACTAGTTCTTCATTAAATGTTAGTCCCTTCTAATAGTGTGTTTACAAAGTATCTCCCCAGGAAACTTGGAATTTATTGACCAGTTACATGGGAAAATTATATTACAGTAGTAAAATGTTAATTAGCTATATCCTAACCTAATTAAACTCTTAATCAAAATGTTTAGAATTTTGAGATGGGAAACATTTTTTAAAAGCTCAGAAAGAATTTAATATTAAGAACTCAATACCTATTTAATGCAATTTCCTAAATTATTTATATGTTTTAAGAAAAAAAGGAGAATCATCAATGAGAAGGATGTTCCTGGGGAATTACAAGGTCCAGAATCATTAAAAAAAAAACATGTTAAGTATACTGTTTTCTGCTTACAAAGGCAGTTAAATAGAATGTTACATGTTTTCAATAGCCAAAAGCCATTAGCCATCTCTCTAGCCAAAAGTCATTTTGTTTGGCACTTATTAAAAATGTTAGTTTTCAGATAATCATGGTCTCTGTTGTGGGGATTGGGAAATGCGAAGAGCTGGAGTTAGAGAGATGGGGGTAGCTAGATAATAAAGGGCTAAGGAACCAGAAAGTGAGAAGAGAGCCACCAGAAGACTTTAGGAAGAGTAGAGTCATGATGAAATCAACTGTAGAGTGGAAAATGGGTTTGAGAGCGATAAGAATGATAGGAGAAGCTTGGAAACATGACCAGTTTTGGACATGTTGAGTTTATGTATATAGGATGACTACTAGGAATATCTTTTAGGCATTTGGATATAATTGTCTAGGACTCCTGAGAGATCTGGGTGAAGATAGAAATTTGGGAATTCACAGCATTTGACTTGTAATTGCAACTTTGGAACTAGATACAATCATTCAGAAAGGGAGTCAGATGAGAGGAGAAAAGGTCCAAAGGGAGGACCTTGAGTCCCATCAGATATTAAGAAAGGTAGAGGGCAGCCCCAGGGGCCCAGTGGTTTTGTGCCACCTCCAGCCCAGGGTGTGATCCTGGGGACCCAGGATCAAGTCCCATGTCAGGATCCCTGCATGGAACCTGCTTCTCCCTCTGCCTGTGTCTCTGCCTCTCTCTCTCTCTCTCTCTCTCTCTCTGTGTGTGTCTCATGAATAAATAAATAAAATCTTTTTTTAAAAAAAAGGGTAGAAAGAAAAGAACAAATAAAGGAGATTGGAAAGGAAGCGTCAGAAGGATAGAAGAAAAACCAGGGAAATATGGTAACTTGGCAGTTAAAGGAAGAATGTATCAAAAACATCTTGAAGAAACGAAAGGAGTGGTCATTAATGTCCAATGAATCAGAGATAAAGGAAGGCAGAGACTGAAAAATACCTGTTTGATTTAAGAAAAATCAAAAAAGAATGTTGACCTTGTAGACAGCACTTTGAGTGGAATGGTAGGGCAGAGGCAAAGTTGGAAGGTATAGGTAGTAAATGAGAAGTGGGGAATGGCTCTTTCAAGTAGTATGGTGATGAAAGAGCGGATAAGATGAGAGATTGGTTCACATTTAAATGTGGATGAGTTAAAGCCAGTACAGAGTGGTTGAAGATGCAGGAGAGAGAAGGGGCCCTTGCTACAGTAGAAGGAGGTAAAAGGGTTTAGGTCCTAGAGCACCTGTGTGGATGTTAGCCTTAGAAGGAGGGACCTTCCTGTTACAATGACAAAAAGAAACAAAGGATGAATGTACATATAACCAACATGTGTTTTTATTTTTATTGTTATGTTGAGATAGGCTCTTAATGAAGTAGATGATGATGAAGGAGGAACTGTTAATAGCCAGTCAGAAGAAAGTGAGAATGAAGCAGATAACTCTCTAAACTCTCAGTCGAATATGAATGTAGACAGGTATGTATGTATGCCATAAATATCCAAAGTGCTTCCCTTTTTTCCAAGGCCATTTCTTTTGCTTCCCAGCTTTATTGAGACATAATCAACATACAATATTGTGTAAGTTTAAGGTGTACAATGTGTTGATTTGATACATTTATATGATTACCATCATGGCGTTAGCTAATACCTCCATCACATCACCTAATTACCATTTCTTTTTTTGCGGTGAGAACATTTATGATCTACTCACTTAGGTTTCAAGTATATAATACAATATTATTAGCTGTAATCACCATGCTGTATATGAAGTACAGCATGAAGTTATTCACCTTATACCTGGAGGTTTGTACCCTTGTACCCTTGTGCTTATACTATTTCCCCATTTCCCCACCCTACAGACCCTAGTAACCACCACTCTATTCTCTGTTTCTACGAGTTTAGTTTTTATAGATTCCATACTTAAGTGATGTCATACAGTATTGTTTTTCTCTGACTTATTTTACTTAGCATAATGCCATCAAGGTGCATCTATGTTGTCACAAATGACAAGATTTCCTTCTTTCTCATGGCCAAATAACATTCTATTGTGTATGTATTTATACACACACACTATATCTTTATCCATTTATCTTTTGACAGATACTTAGGTTATTCCCATATGTTGGTTATTGTGAATAATCTTGCAATGAACATGGGAGTGCAAGTATCTCTTTGAGGTCCTATTTTCATTTCCTTTGGTTATATACCCAGAAGTGAAGTTGTTAGGTCATATGATAGTTATATTAATTTTTTGAGGAATTTCCATGCTGTTTTCCTTAGTGGCTATACCAATTTATGTTCCCACCAACAATTGTGCAAGGGTTCCCTTTTCTCCACATTCTCGCCAATACATTCCCACTTTTTTGATGACCGCCATTCTATGAGGTGATATCTCATTATGGCTTTGATTTGTATTTCCCTGATTAGTGATTTTTTTTTAAAGATTTTATTATTATTTATTTGAGATAGAGAGGAGAAGCAGACTCCCTACTGAGCAGGGAGCCTGATGCAGAGCTCTATCCCAGGACCCTGGGATCATGACCTGCTGAGCCACCCAAGTGCCCTTGATTAGTGATATTAAGTGACTTTTCATGTACCCTTTGTCTACTTGTATGTCTTCTTTGGAAAAATGTCTCTTCACTTCCTCTGCCCACCTCTCCCCAATCCCCCCACTTTTTTTTTATCAGATTTTTTCTTTTTTATCTTGCCATTGAGTTATATGAGTTGTTTATATATTTTGGTTATTAACCTCTTATCAGATATATGATTTGCAAATATTTTCTCCCATTTCTGTAGGTTGCCTTTTCATTTTGTTGACCATTTCTTTTGCTGTGCAAAGCTTTTAGTTTGAGTAGTTCCACTTATTTATTTTTGCTTTTATTGTTTGTGCTTTTGGTGTCAGATCTAAAATGTGTTGTGAACCAATATGAAGAAGCTTTTCCCCTGTTTTTTTTCTCTAGGAGTTTTGACCATGTCAGGTCTTATGGTTAAGTCTTTAACACATTTCCAGTCAATTTTTGTGAATGGTATAAGATAGGGGTCCAGTTTCATTCTTCTCTGCCTATGCTTTTCCAATTCCCATAAAGGTTCTTGATCCTTTATGTGGTTTATAATATTTTTCAATTATAAAGATGCTTCAGTGGATAGCCTGTACATATGTATTTTTGTATTATTAGATATTTACATTAAGAGTAAATTGCCGGAAGTGGGATTTCGGGGTTAAAATGTACATATGTGTGTGTGTATATATGTGTATGTGTGTGTGTGTATCTGAATTTATTGTTCATCTTTTTGCATGTGGATCTTGAATCATATTCTGAAATTCTTTCCTAAAACTGGTTTTAGAGGAATTCACTCTTGTTTTCTTTGATATGTGTTGTAGTTTATTTTTTACATGTAGTTCTCTGATCCATGTAGAGTTTATTTTGATATTTGGTAAAGCTTATTATTTGGTATGAGATAGGAATCCAGTTTTTACATTCTTCTAAATGGCTATCCAATTGCCCAACGCTATTTATTAAAAAGATTGTCCTTGCCCCGCTGATTTGAGATTCTGCTTGTGTGTTCATAAGTTACCATGTATACTTGGATCTATTTCTGGATTTGCTATTCTAGTCCACTGACCTTGTCTGTTGAGTTATGCTCCAGTACCACACTGTTTCACTTAGAGAGTTTGTGGTGTTTGAATAGACTTGCCTCATAGCTGTTTTTTAATTTCAGTTTTCGTAATGATTTTTACGTGTTTATTTTCCACGTGAACTTTAATGTCAACATATCTAGCTTCATAAAAAAGGCTTATTGGTATTTTTGTTTTATTAATAAATCAAACTAGACAGAACTGACATCTTATTATATTGGGTTTTATTATCCAGAACAACGTTTTTCCGTTTGTTGGAGTCTACATTTTTGTTTTTGCAGAGTGTTTTAATGTTTTTCTTATATGGATTTTGCTCATTTCTTGTTAAGTTTATTCCTAAGTATTTAATGTGTGTTTTTTTGGGGGGTTATTCTTTTAAATGAGATCTTTTCTTCCATTACACCTAACTAGTTGTGTTTATGAAGTCAATTGATTTCATGTGTTATCTGGATATTCTGCTGCCTTACTGAATCTTGGTTGATTTGGTGTTAGCATATTGGTTTTCTAGAGTTTTCCAGGTATTCCATCATGTTTTCTGCTAATAGATATAGTTCTATGTATTTTCTAAATTTTATATCTCTAGTTGGTTTCTTTTGTATAATGTAGTAGCTATAGGACAGTATTAAATGAAAATGGAAATAATGAAGAAAAAAAAGTAGTGGAAATAGTGGGCATCTTTGTATTCCTGATCTGTGAAAATGAGCAATGTTTCCTCTTAAGTAAAGTGCTGGCTTCAGAATTGGGGGTTTTTCTTTTTTTGTTTTTGTTTTTTTAATCTAGTGCTAAGGAAATATCTGTCAATTCCTATTTTGAGTTCCTTTAAAATCAGGAAGGAGTGTTGACCTTTTCAGCATCTGTGGAGATAATCATATGAGTTTCCTGCTTAGATCTATTAATATGGTGCATTGGATTATGGATTTCCCAATATTGAACTATTCTCGCATTCCTGAGATAAATTTCACTTGGCCATTGTGTGTTGTTTTCATTATTGTGGTGTTGGATGTTGTTTGTTAATATTTTATTTAATATGTTTTCAATAATATTCATAAGTGATATTATCTATAGTTCTTTTAATATACAATATCAGGTTGAGGTAACAATATTATACTTGATTTCATGAGAAACATCTGGAAGATTTTCTAATTGTTTAAGTCCTAAGACAATTTCTAGTATTGGGACCATCTGTTTTTCAAAACGTTTGTAGAATTCCCCTGGGAAACATTTGAACATGGTGCTTTTTTTGTGGAGAAGTGTCATAATAACTTTATTTCTTTATGGAGAGTGGATTATTTAAGCTTTCTGTTTCTATTCAGGTCAATTTTGGTAAATTATATTTTCTTAGGAAAATTTAGGCTTATCAGTGTGTTTCCATAGAGTGCAAATAATCTCTATACTTCTAAAAAATGTCTTGCTTTAGTGTTTATCTCCCCCTCTTCATTTCTTTTTGTCCCCCCCCCCCCTTTTTTTTTTTAAGATTTTGTTTATTCATGAGAGACAGAGAGAGAGAGGCAGAGACACAGGCAGAGGGAGAATCGGGCTCCATGCAGGGAGCCTGACGTGGGACTCGATCCTGGGTCTCCAGGATCAGGCCCTGGGCTGAAGGCAGCGCTAAACTGCTGAGCCACCCAGGCTGCCCTGTCCTCCTTTTAAAAATTAGGTTAGTTAGTGGTTTTTCTATCTTATTAAATTTTCAAAGAACCAGACTTTTGATTTACTAGTTAGAGCTACTGTTTTTCTGATTTCTTCTTAACAATTTTCACTTATATCTTTATGTGCTTCTTTGTGCTTGCTTTTTGTTTACTTTGCTTTTTATACTATGCTTTCTTTTTCATTTGGAAATTTAATATATTTATTTTTGTACTTTATTTTTAATTGGTAAACAAGTTTAAGGTTCTGATTTTATGCTCATTACTGCATTAAATATGTAACATATATTCTAATATGTAGTGTTTTGTTATTTTAGAAATTAGGTAATTTCATTTTATATCTTTTCTTTTACCTAAGAGGTGTTTAATAGAAGGTTTTTTAAAAAAGGTTTCCAGATAGAAGAGCCTCATTTTTTTTAATTTCTAGTTTTATTACATTCAGAGTGTGGTTTATAATATTTCCACTTGTGGAACTTAATCATGTTTTCTTTGTGACCTAATATATGATTAAATTTTAGTGAATGTTCTTTTGTGTGCTTGAGAAGAAGATTATTCTATATTAATAAGGTATAAAGTTCTATATGCACAGCCATAGTAATTACTTCATTGATGATGTTTACTTCTGTGTCTTTACTTATTTTTGTCACAATCTTATATTGAGAGGAGTGTATTAAAGTCTCTGTTAGTGTGTTTCTATTTTTCTTTGCATTTGATGTTTAAGTATATTTGATTCTGTTTGGAGTTAAATACCTCCATCCTTATACAGGTGATTGGTGTGCTTTTTGGTACATGGATATCCATAAGTATTGTTTCTTCATTATGAATTATGGCTTTAGCATTATAAAGTATCCTTTGTCACATTTAATGCCTTTTGGCTTCAGTTCTACTTTTTTGATATCAGGAATGAAACCTCTGCCTTCTTGTTTCTAATTGCCTGGTTCATCTTTGTTCATTCTTTTATTTTAACTTTTCTGAATGACTGTGTACTGAGTCTATCTTTTGTATTCAACATAGAGTGGATCTTGCCTTTTTAGCCAGTTTGAAAATCTTTTTTTTTTTTTAATTGGTGAAGTAAGCTTGTAATATTCTTGATATGTTTGATGACAGCTTTGTCATATTTTATTGTTCTATGTGTATTATACTATAATTACAGTTTTCCTTCTCCATGTGATGCCTTCTCTGTTCTCTTAAAAATTTCTTTTGGTATTAGGAAGTTTGTAATTTTGTTGTGTTTGGTTGCCTTTGTATCTACCTTCTATAGAGCCTTTTAGTTCCCTGTTTTCTTTAACCTTTTATTCTCAAGTGTATTGGCTTTAAATGGTGTGTTTGATTTCCACTTATTTTCTATGCAATAAATAATTTTTTTTTGCAATAAATAATTTATTCTATATTCTCATTCTTTCCTTTTTCTCTCTGACCTTCTCTTTTAGCTTCATTTTTTTTTTTGCTTTTACAGGACACAAAACATTTACATGTTATTCTTCCCTGTGTATTGCCATTTTTGTTTTAGTCTCAGAGCTACAGTTAAATATATTAAATGCTCATCATCAGTTCTCTTATGATGTTTCCCTAGTTAACAACTCTTTTGTTTGGATCTCTTAGACAAAGCATATGCTGTAGGGTTTGTGAGTTCTATTCTTTGAGTTCTTAAATGCTTCAGAGTTTTTCTATAGCCTTGATATATGAAGGACAGCTTGGCTGGATATAAAATCTTTGATTGATACTTAGTTTCCTTAACTTTCTTGACAATGCTTCTCCACTCTTGGCTTACTTTGAATGTTGCTTTGAGGGGTGCCTGGGTGGCTCAGTCAGTTAAATGTCTGCCTTTGGTTCAGGTCATGATCCCAGGGCCCCAGGATTGAGCCCCACTTTGGGCTCTCTGCTCACCAAGGAACCTGTTTCTCCCTCTCCCTCTGCCTGCCTCTCCCCCCTGTTTGCTTGCTTGCTCTCTCTCTCTCTCTGTTAAATAAATAAATGAATAGAATCTTTAAAAAAAATGAATGTTACTTTGACAAGTCTGATGCTAGAATAATTTTCTTGCCCTTATAAGTCATTTGGCATTTTTATGTATTGATTTCCTTTATATTTAAAATTTATTTTTTTATCTTTAAAATTTAAATATTGCTAAACTGTGTCTTTGAGTTTACCTTTCCAGCTCAGTTTTTCTAACATAGTTCGCTTTTTTTGTGTATAGATACAGTTCTTTTCTTTCTTTCCTTTTTTTTTTCTGAAAGTGTTCCTGGGTTCTAGTTTCAGTATTAGTTTGATATCATTATTTTTTTTCTTTTTCAGAGACTCCTTTTATATACATAAAAGTGATGTTTCTTGTTTTCTATTTCAGTACTTTCTAACCTATTTTATTCCTTTTTTGTATTTTTTTGTAATTCTTCAATCTTCCTTATTAATTGTTTATTTAACAATTATCCATTGGACATATTGTAATTTAATCTTTATTTCTGAGTTTTCCTTTTTCTTTGTATTCTTTCCTGAAATCAATCAATTCTTATTTTGTTTCTTCCTTGGTTTTGTCGATATCAGGTCTTAGTTTTGGAACTTCTGATTCAAGATATGTATCTCCAAATGCTTATTTAAGTATATTTAATTCCATTTAAAGTGTTTTGTTATGATTTTCTTCTGCTTTTTCTTGGGAGGGGAGGATTTTTTTTTTTTTTTTTTTTTTTTTTTTTTGAGAGAGACAGAGAAAGAGAGTAAGCAGGGGAAGGGGCAGAGGGAGATGGATAAACAGACTCCCTCCTGAGCTTGGAGCCCATCATGGGGCTCAATTCCAGGACTCTGAGATGATCACCTGAGCCAAAGTCAGACACCTAATCAACTGAGCCACCCTGGCATCCTGGGAGGGGAGAAATTTTTTTAGATGGAATATTTCAATTAAATTTTTATTTTGTTATATTGTCTTTGTGTGGATATAGACTATTTTAGTTTGTATATTTTGTGGAGAGGTTTGGGAGTTCGAATTAGATCTCTCAATTATAGTGAAGCACAGTTATTTTAATGGATGCTTTTTTTTTTTTAATCAGCAAGTGAAAGTTGGTTTGTCCTCCAATAAAGTTCTTTTTTGTCTCCCTAGTTAAGCATATTAAGATAATACACTTTTTTTTTTTTTTTCTTTTTGCCTTCAGCACTCAGCCTCCTAAGAACTCTTCTTTCTTCCTGTTCACATCAAGAAGTGATGCCTTTCCAAGACCTACTACCTTGGGTTCTACACATTTCTTGGTAGTATTGTGACTGCTCAGGGTTGGGGTTTTTTGGTTCTTGTTTTGTTTTGTTTTTTCCTTCCTTTTTAAGTATTTGCATACTTAGAGTGGACTTTTTTTTTTTTTTTTTTTTTCTGGAGGTGATTTTGTCACCATTAGGCTCTCTGCTTTCTCCTTTGTGTAGTCATTTTCAATTGCCTTTACTCCCTGCTAGGGCTTCTGACAGGAGCTCAAGAAGTATCTTTGCTGGAATTTAGTGTGTATTTTTCTACTTGTAGGTAATTTGAAGTTAGTAGTAGTCTCTGTCTTCCACTAATGTAGAAGGTGTGGGGGTATGTGTTATGTGTTATTCATGCTCTTCTTGTTACTCTGTCTAGTGGGTTTTGGAGGATGTATAGAATGATTCAAATTTAGCTGGTCACTATTTCCTTTTTTTTTTTTTTTAAGATTTTATGTATTTATTCATGAGAGATACAGAGAGAGAGAGAGGCAGAGACATAGGCAGAGAGAGAAACAGACTCCATGCAGGGAGCCTGATATGGGACTTGATCGCAGGACTCCAGGATCACACCCTGAGCTGAAGGCAGACACTCAACTGCTGAGCCACCCAGGTGTCCCTGGTCACTATTTCCTTAAGGACATTTGGAAACATATATCATCTTTTAAGCATCTTTTCTTTCAGAACTGGAATATAACTAATCTTGTGCAAAATTGTTTTTATTCTTTACATTTGAATCAAAAATTTTTTTTTAAATTTGGTCAGGCAAGGTTAGTTTTCTCTCATTAGTTGTGTGAATAGGTGGTTTCTAGTTTTTGAATTCCTCAAGTCTCAAAATGTTACTTGTTAACTATTAAACATGACGTATCAGAAGATGCATTAGACTTGGGATCTGGAGGCTAAGCCTTTGATTATTTAATACTTAGATATATCTGAAATAGGTCTTTATTTCCTCACTTATAAAATATGAGGGGTAGAACATATGATCTCTAAGGTGCCTTCTAGTTTCAAAATTTCTATGAATATATGTTCCCATGTGACCTAAAACAAATTTATTCTCTCACAGTTCTGGAAGCAGGAAATCTGAAATCAGTTTCACTGGACCAAAATCAAGTTTTTGGCAAGGCTGCGCTTCCTCCAGAGGCTCTAGAGAATCTGCTCTTTGCCTCTTGCAGGTTTTGATGGCTGCTGGTCTTCCTTGGCTTGTGACAGCTGCATCATTATAATCTCTACCTCTATCTTCACATCACCTTCCCCCTTCTGTATGTTAAAGTCTTCCTTTGCCTCATTTATTTATTTATTTATTTATTTATTTATTTATTTATTTATTTATTTATGATAGTCACACAGAGAGAGAGAGAGGCAGAGACATAGGCAGAGGGAGAAGCAGGCTCCATGCACCTGGAAGCCCGACGTGGGATTCGATCCCGGGTCTCCAGGATCGCGCCCTGGGCCAAAGGCAGGCGCTAAACCGCTGTGCCACCCAGGGATCCCCTTTGCCTCTCTTTTTATAAAAATATGTATGATCACATTTAGGGCCCTCCCAGGATAACTCCAGATCCCGATATCCTTAACTTAATCATACCTGCAAAGACCCCTTTTGGACATTTATTGGGTCCAGGGCTTAGAACATGGACGTATCTTCAGGTCCTACCACAGTTCACCCAGTGGCCCACATGCAAAATTTATATTCATCCCCATTCCAGTATTCCCCAGTTTCTCAGCAGGAACTCAAGTTCAAAAATCTCATCTAAATGTCATCAGCCCAAACCAAATCTTATCATCTCAAGCAGGTATGGGTAAGCTCTGAATAAGATCTATCCTGGGCCATATTCCTCTACGTATGATCCTTTAGAATTAGAAAACAAATTACCTGCTTTGAAAATGCAATGATGGAACAACCATAGTGTAATAATTATAGATATTCCCATTTGAAAATACAAGGAAGAAAGGGGTCACCAGTCCTAAGTACCTTTGAAACCTTAGCAGGGTTGGGATGCCTGGGTGGCTCAGCGGTTGAGCATCTGCCTTTAGCTCAAGGTGTGATCCCAGAGTTCCGGGATGGAGTCCCACATCAGGCTCCTCATGGAGAGCCTGCATCTCCCTCTGCCTATGTCTCTGCCTCTCTCTCTGTGTCTCTCATGAATAAATAAAATCTAAAAAAAAAAAAAAAAAAAAAAAGAAATCCAGCAGGGCAAATTCTATTAGGCTTCCAAGCCTGGTAATAATCTTCTCTGGCTTAAGGCTTCACCCTTTGGGCCCATGGCTCCATCCTTTGTGCCTGTGGCTCTGGCCTTAGCCTCTGTACCTGTGGATTTGGCCTCTGTATCTTCAGCTCTGGCTTGAAGTCATTCTTCCTTTTCCTTGAAGTCCATCTTTACAGCTGAGTAATTTAATCAACCTGTTGGCTGACTGTAGAATTTTGGGAATCTGACTTGTCCTTCATTTTATCCTATTTCTGTCTCTTTCAGTCCAAGCTAGCATTATTTCTGCTGGTATAACATTCTCAAAAGATCTTATGGGGGGCAGCCCGGGTGGCTTAGCAGTTTAGCACCACCTTCAGTCCAGAGCCTGATCCTGGAGCCCCGGGATCCAGTCCCATGTTGGGCTCCCTGCATGGAGCCTGCTTCTCCCTCTGCCTGTGTCTCTGCCTCTCTCTCTTTGTGTGTGTCTCATGAATAAATGAATAAAATCTTAAAAAAAAAAAGACAGGAAAAAAAAAAGACCTTATGGGTATCCTTTGTATGTTGTATGCCATTAGATAGGAGGCCCTCCAGAGATCTTCCTTGGATAATCCCATCTATGTTGCTGGTTTGTGCTGAGATCATTGAGGGGATCCATGAATCAGATGCCTAATCTCTTCAGACTAGCAAAACACTGTCTAGCCATACACTTGTTCTTCTCTCCAGAGCATGCTTTCCTAACAGTGTCTCCTAATTTGAGCATCTTTTGCATTCTGAGCAGGCTGAAAATTTCCCAAATCATCAAGTTCTGGGTCCTTTGGCTTAGTAAGTTCTTCCCGCAATGTAGCTCTTTCCTCCTGCATTTCACTCTAAGCAGCAGTAAGAAAGTGCACTTCACCTTCAACACTGGGTTTGGAAAAATCTCCACAGCTAAATATCCCACGTTCATTGCTTACAAGTTTTTTCAACACAACTCAGCTAAGTTTTCTGCCAGTTTGTAAGAAGGGTTGCCTTTCTTCCAGTTTCCAATAACATATTTCTCATTTTCTCCTGAGCCCTCATCTTTAATAGTCATATTTCTACCAGTGTTCCGTTTATGTCGATAGAGGCTTTCTCTACCATGCTCCTCACTTCCTCCTGAGTTCTCAGTGGAAGAGTCTGTGACATCCATATTTCTACCAATAGCCTATTTAAATATATATTTTTTAATATTCACCTAAATTTTTTCTAATAACAACCAAAAAATTCTTCCATCCTCACCCATTATCAAATTTCAGAGCTTCTTTCACATTTTTAGATAGTTTGTTACTCTAGCCCCTCATATCTAGGTACCAGAGTGTATATATTAGTTTTCTGTGGCTACTATAACAAATTACCACAAACCTAATGACTTAAAACAGAAATTTATTCTCTCACAGTTCTGGAGGCCAGAAATCTGAAATCAGTTTTACTAGACAGAAATGAAGGTATTGATAGGGCCTCATTCCATCTGGGTATTATAGGGGAAAATCCATTTCTTGCCTCTTCCAGCTTTTGGTGGCTGCTGGCCTTTCTTGGCTTGAGTTCACGTAACTCCCGTCTCTGCCTCTATCATCACAACACCTTCTCCCTCTGGTGTGTGTGTCAGAATCTCTTTATGTTTCCCTCTTAGAAGGATGCACTTAATTGCATTTAGGGCCCACTCAGATAATCTAAGGTTAGATAATCTCTTTATCTCAACATTCTTCCTAACGTAATCATATCTACAAAGTCCCTTTTTAGTCAGATACGGTAACATTCATAGGTTCCAGGGATTTGGTTGTATCTTTTGGGAGGCTGTTCTTAAACCTGTCTTACGTAGCACTGTATTATTTTTCTTGTTGTCGCATAACTTGACTCTTAAAAGTATAAACATTAGAGACAGTAATGTAAATTCAGACTGGTTTGGATTTTCCTAACTTGTACGGAAATCTCATTACAATACTCTTCTTAGGATTTATCCTGAAGGTTGGATTTTGAACTAACACTGTTTTAGAGAGGATTCTTTCTGATGCATTGGATGATGCATCTGATGAATGGATTGTGTTATAGGCTTTTTGCTAAATATATTTTGTAGCAGCTAATGTGCAATGTGCTATCCATAATTTGCTCGAAAGCAACTCCCTTAGGCTGAGCTTTGTGGAGCCACCAAATAAGATTTTCCCTTTCCTCTTTTTTTTTTTTTATAACAGCTGTATTGATTTATAGTTTACATACTATATACAATCCACCCATTTAAAGTATAATATTCAGTGATTTCAGTATATGCAGAGTTATACAACCTATAGTCAATTTTAGAACATTTTCATTACCCAAAAGAAACCCCATACCCTTTAATAACCAAACTCCATCTCCTCCCAAGCCCTTCAGCCCTATCCAATCTGTTAATCTATTTTCTGTCTCTATAAATTTGCCTATTCTGGGCATTTCATATATATAGAATCATTCAGTATGTGGTCTTTTGTGTCTGGTGTCTGTCACTTGATATGTTCTCAAGATTCATCCATGTTGTAGCACATATCTCCACTTCATTCCTTTTTATGGTTGTATGGATGTAGTACATTTTACTTCTCCACTCATCAGTTGGTGGGCATCTGGGTTGTTTCAGCTTTTGTGTTACCTGCCTTTTTTAACTCTCAGTCCAATTGAGAAATAGACAAGGGAATCAGGTGTTGGAGATTAAAATATCAGCCTTATCAATGATAAAGATGATTATAGCAAAAGGCTTAGTTCTTTAACTCCCTATATGCAGATCTTCCTCCCATTCCTTCTCCCTGCTCCCAGAGACTCAGGGCAGAGTCTGCTCCTGTCACTTTACTTCAGGGATGAGCAGAGACTGTGTTCTGAGGATGGCCTTCTTCACAGGAGAGAGAAACCAGAAAGGACCAAGCCATGTACTTTCTCTGGGAGAGAGAGAGGAGAATGGGGTCCATACTGCAAAACTTCAGAAAGGGCAAATTGCTCCTGTGATTAGGAGCCAGAGTAGATAGGAAACTGGGAGGAAGATGGAATGATTTCTTCTAACACTAAGAAGTCTGGCATTTTAGCTTTCTGTCTTAACAGCTAAAGCAAAATATATTTTTCTTTGATTATGAATTATTAAAAGTGCCACCAGTCAAACATGTAAACAGTTGAACAGTTTAAATGAGAGCATTTATTAATTCTAAAATAGCTTGTTGTCCCATAATTGATAGGCTTCTCCACCAACTAAAGGAAGATAATTCTGAGTTAATTAATAAGCTGTGGACTGATATTCAGCAGAAAATAGCAGCACAGTCACAAACCCCTTCAGGAACTCCATCACCTGCCCCTCCATCAGGAGAACAAAAAGGTTTGTTCCTCCATTGTCTTATTTTGCAGGAAATAGTGACTTGTTTTATTATGTTGTTTCTTAAATATAGTAATTTTTAAAGGAGTATTATTTGAGTTTTGACTGACTTTACCAAATTGTATACTACTGATTGATCTATTAATTGAAATGCTTTAAACTTTTTTTGTTGTTCATTTGAGAGTCTTTTGGAAATATACATATATTTTTTCAGCTGCTCTGAATGCTACTGGTGCTGTCAAGAGAATCCATACCAGGGTTCAATCTGAAGAATCTACTGCAGCTCTAGACTCAAGCTATGTTGTCGGACAAGTGCTGAACTCAAGGAAGCAAAAACAGTTGTTAAATAAAGGTTCAGTCCCTTAATTTACAAAGATGAATTATTAAACACGTAACTTGATACAGCTTGCTTAATCTCTTAATAGAGTTTTTTTCCTTAAACTCATCCATTTGGAGCCAACTAATTAAGGCTTTGTTGAACAGTATCTAAGAAATGCCTCAAAATACAACAATGTAACTCTATAAAAAATCCTTCTAATACATTCATTATAGATAGTGTAAACCTGATTTAAACTGTATGAATTCTTTTGTGAGAAAATGGTGATAATTTCTATAAAAAGCTTTTATAAACTGAATAACAGTCAATGATTTTTCTAGTAGCTTGCTGGCATAATTTTTCCTGGTCTTCTAATAGAATGACTTCTGTTATTCTCAGTGAAAAGAAAACCGGATTCACATTCTTCTTCCAAGCAAAAGAAGAACACATTAACAGCTAGCACAGCCTCTACCGACTTACCAAATAGCAATAATTCCAGCCTGGATGTCCTCAAACACATGATAAATGAGGTGGAACATGAAATGGAAGAATATGAACGGTGGACAGGACGTGAGGTCAGGGGACTGCAGAGTAGTCAGGGTCTTACAGGCTTCACTTTGTCACTGGTGGGCTCCCTGTGTCGCCTGGTTCGGTACCTTAAAGAGGTAAGAGCAAGAAGTTATTAGAGTCTCTTCTTCAGAGTGGTGGTAGAAAATTTTTTTTTCCCTCTACACTTAGTTTATTGCAATTTCCAAATGAAATATCATCAAATTCAAATAGATTTGTATAAAATACCTCAGTTTTAGATTATCTGCAGTAAAATTTTCTCCTCTTAATTTTCCTCTACATGCTGATTTATATATCATCAATTATAAATGATGTTGATTTTAATATGTTGATTTTAATTCATAAAATATAATTAGTAATGTAAATCTACTATAAATTAAGTTGTGTCTTATGCTGACATTGGATATTATGGCTTGCAGTATTAAATTCAGTAGTACTGTTAAGTTTGTCCTCACTCTTGCTTTTCTCAGTTTCCTACTCCCACTGTGGTTCAGTTTGGAAAGTGGCATGCCTGCAATCTAGACACAGACTGGAAAAATTCTTCATATTATCCGTGTGGCTACTTGGGCTTTGTCTGAAGTGGGAGATCTTTTGTTGCTGTGAAAATAATTTATAAGAGAAGCAAGAATTGTTTCTTTAATTCATCAGTGAATAATCAGTCTTCAGAATGCTGTGGAATTAGAGTTAGCTATACATTTCATCTTTCAAAAATCATTTAAACTGTTATTTACTTTTTATATATTTAAATTTGTTAAATACAACAAAAAATGTTCAAGGAAATTTTATTATTAAAGTAGTTGATTCATCACTCTAATTCAGATGTTTCAATTTCTCTGGAGCTATCTTCCTAAAATTACTTTTTAGTGAAATATTTATTGTACTATCAGACTTATGAAAGTCTTACCTTTCTTCTGCCCTTAAGTTAGGAGTCTCCAGAAGTGTACTTTTGGCTCTCCGAAGGTATTACAGGTTTAGTAGCATCTGCTGATCACCATTCACATGGTATGAAATTCAAAGAAACAGAGGGATATAGATAAAAATTCTGATTCTTACCCTTAATTTCCATTTAACTGGTTTGCTTCCTTGTAGCCAGCTATCATTACCAGATATGAGTGTATTCTTCTAGAGATACTCTGTGTGTATTCAAACAATATGTATATGTACTTCCCTCTACTTTATTCTACAAAAATTGTATTTACTTCTGTATACCATTTTGTTTATTGTGTTCTATGTAAAGAAGGGAAAAGGACACAGCATTTCATTTTAATGAAATATAAAGCTTTTAATACAAATGTGTAATTCTCATTACTGTCACAATATACTTGGTAAGTATTATTTTCTTTGACGGCTTTGAGTAGAAACTCTTAGTTTTCAGTATTTGATGCTTTTGATGGGAGTTTATTTTTGAGAGTTTTATTGATGCAAGTTGACTTTTTTTTTTTTTTTGTAGAGTGAGCTCCAGCTGCGTAAAGAAGTAGAGACAAGGCACCAACTGGAACAAATGTTAGGTGATCATCGAGAGCTCATTGATGCTCTTACAGCTGAAATTCTTTTTCTTAGAGAAGAAAATACTGCTACCCAGGTACTTAGAGGAAATCCCAAACTTTTCTTTTCTTCCTTTTTTTTTTTTTTTTTAAAGATTTTATTTATTTATGAGAGGCACAGAGAGAGAGATAGAGAGAGAGAGGCAGAGACACAGGCAAAGGGAGAAGCAGGCTCCATGCAGGGAGCCCAATGTGGGACTCGATTCCGGGTCCCCGGAATCATGCCCTGAGCTGAAAGCGGTGCTAAACCGCTGAGCTACCCGGGCTGCCCAATCCCAAACTTTTCTATGTTTAGTAGAATAAAACATTTTTAAGAATATATAAGATTCTCCTTTAGTTGTCGTTGGTTAAGTTGTGCTAATGTGATTACTTATTACTTCCTTATTATCATCAATGGTAGCTTTTCCTGAACATTTATTATACTGGAGGTACGATAGTAGAAACTTGGACTACAAATAGAATATAGAATATGTCTACTAAGGGGATCCCTATATCAGCGGTTTAGCGTCTGCCTTTGGCCCAGGGCATGATCCTGGAGTCCTGGGATCGAGTCCCACATCGGGCTCCCTGCATGGAGCCTGCTTCTTCCTCTGCCTGTGTCTCTGCCTCTCTCTCTCTCTCTCTCTCTGTGTCTCTCATGAATAAATAAATAAAATCTTTGAAAAAAAATATGTCTACTATCATTAAGAAACATACTATTTAGTGGAGCAGAGAGAATCCACATTTAAATGGTAACTACCAATATTATAGTAGTTTATCCAAAATAAATGAATGAAATAAATAAGTGAAATAAATGTTGTGATAGCTACTTTTAACTTCAAAACAGCAGAGGATACCATTTAGGAAGCTTCCTGTAATCATATGCCATTTAAAATTGCTTGCAGTATCTTCATATTTATCAGATAAGTCCTCTTTGCTGCTTGTCTGGATAATTGCTCCCTTTTTTTCTTTTCTTTTTTTTAAACATACACAGTATTATTTCTAGAAACTAATCTTACTGCCTCAGTACTTCATTAATTATTGTTTATTTGTGCCCTTTTGGTACTCTCTGGATATTGCTCTCATTGCGCTTACACATACATATATATCTGTTTTCAAGACTGAGCTGTTTGAGGGTTTTAGTCATCTCTGTTCTCCAGTGATGGTTATTATTACTTTTATTTATCAGTCAAAATACATTGGAAAAGCAATAGTTAGTAGGCAAGTTGTGTTGTATAAATGGACCCTAGATATAAGACATGCAATTTTTTATTGATCTATATGGTTCACATAGCATTTAATTCATCCTTTTAAAGTGTACAATTCAATTGTCTTCAGTATATTCAGAGTTATGCACCAGCACAACAATTATCTAATTCCAGAATGTTTTCTTCACCCCAAGGAGAAACCCCAAACTTGTTAGCAGTCGCTCTTCATTCTTTCCTCCCTTTAGCCCCTGGCAATTACAAATCTACTTTGTGTTTTTATAGATATGCTGAATGTGGATATTTCATATAAATGGAATCATGCAATATGTGATCTTTTCTGTCTGATTTCTTTCACTTATCATAAAGTTTTCAGGGCTTAACTATGTTGTAGCAGGTGTGAGTGCCTCATTCCTTTTTATTGTCCACTAATATTCTCTTATATGGTCTATACCTCGTTTTATCCATTCATCAACTGATGAATATTTGAGTTGTTTCTGCCTTTTTGCGTATTATGAATGAATGATGCTGTTATGAATACTCATGTACAAGTATTTGTGTGAACATAGGCTTTCAATTCTCTTAGGGAGATGAGCAGTTTTAAAATGTACTAATTGGCCCAACAACTATTGATTTGGGCCTGGCACTGTTCTTGGTGTAGAAGATACAGTAGTGAACAAAGAAGAAATCTTTGGCCTCATGGAGCTTATATTCTAAATAAACCCTAAAAAAAAAAAAAAAGTGAAGTACATTGTAAGTTGGATGGTGATATGTACTGTAAAGAATAAAGTGGGTAAGAGACTTAGGAAGTACCTAGGGTGGGGAATTGTAATTGTAATTGGGATGGGCCATGCCTGTTTGAGGAGGAGACATTTGAGCCAAGCCCTGAAGAAGGTGAGGAAGTGAGTGTGCAGAGAGCTAAGAGAAGAGCAGTGCAGGCAGAACAGCAGGTGCAAAGGTCTTGAAGTGGGAGCATGTTTGTTGAGCTCAAAAACCACTGTATTAGAACGTGGGAGAGGGAGAAGAGTAGTAGACAAGAGCCGATAGATAAGTCGGGTCATTGGGCATACAGGCCCAATGGGGAAGGATTTCGGCTTTAATGCTGGATAAGAAGGGAGACCACCGAAGGGTTTTGAGGAGAGAAGAGATGTGATGTCATTTAGGTGGTGGCTGTGTGGAGACTAGATCGGAGATCACCTCCCTTTCTCAGTTCATGGTGCCTTTTAGTATCTCAAGACGCCTCTAGGCCAAAAGAAATACCTAATGGTTTTGTTTATTAAGTAGTTAGGTTCAAATGACTTAGTTAAGTATTTAAGTCTTAACAACTTAAATGATGTTTGAAAATACCAAAATATCAATATTGATAGAAAAAGTTCATCTTTATTCATGATTAAATAATTATTATTAATGGGATATGTATCGCTGTTGGGTACTGTATAGCTTCTCAAAGATTGGAATCAGAGAGGTAAGATAGTGGAGGAGTCAGGCTACCCTGAGCTTGCCTCCTCCCTTGAACTCAGCTAGATAAATATCAAATCATTCTGAACACCTAAGAAATTGATTAGAACTTAGAGAGCAAAGGTCGTTCTTAGAAGAATGACCTGTGTAAGGTAGGAACTGCAGAGTTTATTCATGGGAGGAAAGAGCCTGTGTGTGCTCAAAGGAGGGAGCCCTGACTACAGGGGCTGTAGAAAAAGAGAAGGAGGAGAGAGAGAAATGGGGCTGGGGTGGAGGGTGGGGGAGAAAGAGTGGAAACACATGCAGGAGACTGCACAAGAAAACTATTCTGCAAAACCATTGATAGAAAGGAGAAGGTTATAGTACTGCCAGTTTTCTATAAATAGCAGAGCACAGATTCTGAAGTTTCAGAGGTCTGAGACATTGCAGATTTGTGTCTGGGGAGCTGACCAAGTGCTCTGATGGGAGAGCAGAGCTGAGCCCCAGCAGGGGACAGTCTGAGGATCCCCAGTGTCACATGGGGAGAAATGGTTCCCCTGCCTGGAGTGCATTTAGTAAAATGATAGGGCCTTTCCATGGGTACGTGACCCTGTAGGCACCATGGAGCTGTCTCACTCACCAGTATAGGATCAAAGAGCCGACAGAGGGCTGCAGACCTTGAGGCCAGCTTTGTATTGCAGTTTACCATAAACTCCCAACCGCTGCACAGTCAGGCAGCTGTCTTCTGGGATAAGCGGGCACTGGCCATAGTGCAAGGAGACCCTCCCCCAGAACCTCGGTGCCTGTCTGTGCTGTGGGGGTCTCTGAAGTGTGGGCTTTTAAGACCCAGCTGAGCCTAAGATAAGCTGTGAACTACCTCAAACCGATTCACTGATACCTGCCTGACAGATGTTAAACAGCAGCGTGTTCTTCAAAAACTTTAAATGTCCTTTGGTGCCCTTGTGAGTTCACTATTGTGCCCCAAGGTGCTTCAGGCTTTTTTTGGGAACAGGCTATAACTAGACTCTAGGTGGTCAAACACAGAAGCAGAGTGTTATACACAAGAGTTATTGAAATAATTCAGGTGAGACATGGCAGCCTGGTCTATCTAGGTTGGAAGTAGGATAAGTTGTGAAAAGTGACCAAATTATGAGTATGTTTTGAAGGCAAGTAGTAGGATTTGCTGATGGTTGGATATGGGGCTAAGGAGAGGATGTGAGAAGAGTCAAGAACTCTTGATTCCAAAGTTGCAGACTGAGCATTTAGAAGGATGGAGTTGCTGCTAATGAGGTGAGGATGTTCAGGGAGAGTTTGGTTTTATACATGTTAAATTTGAGAAGCCTATATGTGAGTTCTAGATGGAGATGCTGAGTGGGCACTGGAGATGAGTGTGGAATTTGGGAAAAAAATTTGGACTGATATGAAATTGTATAGTATACTTCATTTAGTAGTCCCACTAATAATCCTTCTGACTTCTGATATCTGTTTTTATTAAATGCCTGTACATTTTGGATAAATATATGCATATATATACATACATATATGTGTGTGTGTATGTATGTGTGTATAATATTTCCTATCTCTGTATAGATAATTTTTGTTAACATTATTTATATACATTACATAAATTCTTACAGGGTCATGTTTATCAGTTTAAATGCCTGTAAAATATTCTGTTAAATTTCCTCTACTTGATATACCTGTCTCTTGAGGTAGCTTGAATCCGTTGATACCATTTATATAAAGAGGTTTTACAGATCAAAAGCCCTGTAAAGAGGTTAATTCTTATTGTTGTAGCAGTGTATTTATTAATTAATAATATTCCATTATACATTTACCCATTCCTCTGTCATAGGACTTTTAAAACGTTTATGATTATGTGTTCTTACAAATGTGGTATTCTATTTGAATGAAAATCCGAAGTTCCTAGAGTAAAGTAATGATATAGTTGTACATGTCTAGGTGATGGTCTGATGTCTGATATGTCAATGATGTTATTTCATTCTTTTTTTCTCCAGGCAAGACTTCAGCAGTACATGGTCACAACAGATGAGCAGCTTATATCACTCACACATGCCATGAAGAACTGTCCTGTGATAAAAAGCAACAAAGAAAGTCAGACATCAGAAAGGGGATCCACGAGTAGAAAAATTATAGATAATCTAGGTAAGCGTGGTCTTATTATCCCAGGTTGGTATTAAAACACAGAGTAAACAAAACTATAAACTTATATATTATTGGTCATGTATACATATATAATGTCAGGTGACAATCGCCATCACTATTTCCAGCTAAGATTTATGGGGTATCTGCTCTTTGCCAGGCATTTGTAAAGTGTTTTATGTGTATTATCTCATTTAGTCCTCATAATAGTCTTACGAAGTACGTATCCTTGTTATCTCTACTTTCTCAAAGAGAAAACCAAGGCTTAGCAAGATCACACAACTAGAAAGTAGCAGAATTTGCTTCCTAGAGTGGGGCTTTAATGCCAGCACTTTCGCCAGGTTCAGGAGGAATGGAGATGGTCTCGGAAACAAAAAGAAATATTGAGTTTTAGAAATTCGTAACTTCTGTTCATTTGTGATGATGTTTGGAAAACCTTTCTTCATGTACCATCATATGCCAGAGCCTGAATAGGACATTTAGGCTTCACCATGTTTTTTGCTTCCAAGTAATACTTTGATGAATGTCTACGTGTGGCAAGTATCTTATGCACTTTAGGAATGTTTTCTCAGGAGGGATTCTAAGAAGTGGCTGACGAAAATTTAAGTTACATGAGAGAAACTCACTGGCCAGTGCAGGTCTCAAGGACTAAAGGCTGTCAGTGCTTTTCTCAAAAAAAACAGCTTCCTCTTCCCTGTGCTGGGCCCTTGGGAGCCTTGCCTGTGAGTGACAGCTAAAGGAGGCGAGGGCCTCGGAAGTGAAGGCTCTAGAATCCGTGTGATTTTGCTTTCTGTGGAACTGCACATCAGTGTAAATACCTGCAATGTGTCCACACTTTAAGTGCTGATAGCCTCTCTCTTCTTCAGAGGGTCCCATTGTAAATGCTAATGTCTCCATGCCATTGGTGTTCAGAGGGGAAGAAGTGGCGGAATTTGCACAGGAAGACTTGCCAGTTAAACTGTCTCAGGTGCCAGCTCCCCCGGACAACGTGACTCTGACTAACAGTTTTCCAGCACATGTATTTGAGCCCGCTGTGCTGTTAACACCACCCAGGCAGAAGAGCAGCTCCGGATTCTCCCCCTTGCAGGACGGTAAGCAGGCTTCTTCTCAAGTTGTGTGGCTGTTGTTTTATGCTTGTATGTATGTATCAGGTTGTGTCCATTGTTTCCCAATAAGCAGAATTCTCGAAGATACTGAAGCCAAAAGAGAATTTTTCAGGGTTGTTTATATCACGGGTGTTATACCTGTGGTGAAATTTCATTATGTATCTCTTCTGTTAGACATTGTAAATATTAAATCAGATCAAAGGATCAAAGGCCTCAACATTAAAATGTGCAGTAAGGGAAATTCTTTTCTCCCTATGGTCCAGGAGTGTAGGAAAGGGTAAGAAATGAGGAGATTATAGTCCAGAGAGTAATGAAAGCTTAACCAAGGAAAGGTAAGAACTTGACTTTTTTAAGGATTTTGTAAATCAGATCTGGTTGTTAACCTCTTTCTCCTTGAAACTTTTTAGCTTAGCCAGTTGAGGTAAGTTTATAATGAAAGTTGATAGACAAAAAGAGCTTTAGGGTTGCTCTTTGTAGGACACAGAGTTTAAAATAAAATTTTGAAAATTTATTGTTAATCCTTGGCTCGGCGATTTTTAACTTGGGGGCTAATGGATGGCCTTCAGAAGTACCATGGAATGCTTTATTGTTTGGAAAATTGTGTTTATTTGTCCACCTATGAATTTTTCTGGACCTATATAGCCTTTTTTTTTCATTTTCAAAACAGTTCTTCAATCAAAAAACTACCTTAGACTTTCTCTTCCAGTGTTTTTAGAAAAATGTTATTCAGTCCTGATTTGCATACATTTTTCTTTCTTTTTTTTTTTTTTTTTTTTAAGATTTTATGTATTTATTCATGGGAGACACAGAGAGACAGAGACATAGGCAGAGGGAGAAGCAGGCTCCCTGTGGGGTGCCTGATGCAGGACTCCATCCCAGGATCCCGGGATCACGACCTGAGCCAAAGGCAGACGCTCAACCATTGAGCCATCCAGGTGCCCCACCATTTTTATTTCTTTAAATAGTGTACATTCTCACATAGGGAAACAGAATAATAAGTTTTATTGTCATTGGAACTTACAAATTTGGTCAGATTTTCTGTACCTTCTTTTCAATAAAGGACATGAAGAGGCTGTAAGGATTAAAGAAAATGACAAGTCCTTGTCATTATAAAATTTGTTTTGGTATTTATTATGTGATTATAAAGTCTGAAAGATTTTGTGGTAGGGAGACAGTGCTAGGCTGAGGGTCAGAAGTGCTAGAATGCTGGCCCATTTAATGACTAGCGGGGAGGCGGGGCTAAGACCCTTACCTTCTCTGCATTCATTTTCCTAGCTCCAAAATGAGAGATTTTTCTTTTATCTTTAATATTCCTCTAACTCTACAGTTCTGTGATTTGGTGTTACCTCTTTAGAGGCTAGAGAGTATTATTAACTCTGGCTAGATTTAGGATTATATGATTTCAGTTCTGATTTCTGTTCAGGTTAGATTTTCATTTCTTAAAGTAATCTTTCAAATGTTTACTAATGTTTATTAATACTAAATGTTTTAGTATTAATAAACTTGCCTAATGATTTCTTTGAGATATTATAAATTATTTTCCACTGGTGATAGTAAGAGAGCTTGAAGTTCTTTTTTTTTTTTTTTTTTTTTTTTTTTAAGTGCTAGGCACGGAGCCCAACATGGGGCTTGAACTACTTAAGACCTGAGCTGAGATCAAGAATTGAACGCTTAACCAACTGAGCCACCCAGGGATCCCCCTCCCTTAAGTTCTTTTAAGGAAACAATTACCATTAATATTCTTACTCTGATTACAAGTAGACTAAATGTTCACTAAAACAAATTATTTGGGGACTGTTATAGACAACCCTTTGTTAGCAGGTTTGCAATGAAAATAATTCCACACATTTCTTTTAGAGTGTGCAGATAGAACAACCTTCGAATGTGTATTCTTAATTGGTGAAGTTTTATCATCGTATTTTTAACATTTTATTTAGAATGCTCACATATAAAGAATTGTTCAGTTAAGCTGAACATGTAGATAAAGGTGGGAGATACATAAGGCTCTTTATCAGCATTTAGTTATGCTCTGGAACAACTCTGTCCAATAGAACTTTCTGTGATCATGAAAATGTTCTATGCTCTATTCAGTCTGATAGCCAGTAGCATCAAGGGGCACTTGAAATGAGGCTAATGTGACTGAAGAACTGAATTATTGATTTCATTTAACTTGAATTAATTTGCATTTGAATTTGAATAGCTGCGTATAGCCAGAGGCTGTCATAATGGACAGCATTGCTCTAGAATTTCCTATGATACATCATTTCCTTTAGGTACTAATTGACTTCTTAGTTTTATAGCCATACTTTTTGAAAGAGTAGTTTATATATGCTGTTTCCATTTTCTTATCTCTTATTCATTTCATTTTCAAGTGTCAGTTGTAATTTATATTTTCATGTGGTTAAAAAAAGCCGCATACAAAGGTCTCTTCCTCTTTCATCTTTAGACCTGCCCTAAGAGAGAAGCATTTTTTCGCAATTTGATTTCTGCTTCTCTTGTGGTGGTCTCCATAATTGACATAAAATATTTTTTATATTTTTTCTTAAATGTCAGCTTTACACAATAATTATAGACTGTCCTTTATTAAATAAGAAGGTTTAATTAACATTAACTCCTACTTCCCTTCTCTATCTAATTTGGATGATTATATTTTAATTTTTAATTCTTCTGTTGCTTAACTTTGTGACTTCAAATACTTTCTCTTCTTTGTTAACTTTATGCAGCATCTCCAGGCTTGCCGCTGGGAAAGATGGGGATACCAGCTCTGCTTTCCTTTGCTTCCACTTCCCACCTTCAGTCAGCCTGTCTTTCCTTTTACCAGATCCAGTTGGGTGACATTACATTGTTCCACTACCACAATAGTGTCTTCTGTGTCTTGTCTAGAGATGGATACTGAAAATTGCAAACAAATGACTGCTTTTTGTTTCTCGATCTATTATTATTAGCTTTGTGCCATAGGAAGGAGAAAGTTCTCAGTATAAAGATCAAAGTGAATTTCCTTTATTTCACTTGGTCAGTTGCTCTCTTATTTTATACTGACTTTCTCCTTCAGTTTTTGTTTTGCTTGGAGTTTCAAATTGCTTTTACCCTCTTGTTTACACAAGAATGATGTGCTTTTACTCTCTTGTTTACATATGAATAATATCTTTTGGTCCTTTAGTTATAGAGTCCGTGGCATGGAGTCCACCTTCCTTCCAGAGATACCTTCCCAAAGCTCTTGACCCCTGCTCCAGTCTACACTGCTCCCTGGGCCCACTGCACACCTCTTGTCCTGGGACTTGCTAATGTCACACTCCTGGGTTGTATCTACTATTTCTTGGATCCCATTTTTTCCCTCTTCTTTGATTTTTCTCCCTCAAGTTTCTGAATGAAATCATCAGAATGGGTGTATAGAAGGTAAACCCTAAGTTCTTAAAAATCTGAGAGTATTTTTACTTTTCTATTACACTTGGTTGATAATTTGGCTAGATATAGAATTTTGGTCCATAATCTTTTACCCTGTGAAACTAGAGGAATTTTTCTACTGATTTTTAGTATCTGTGTTGCAGTTAAGATATATGGTGTAATCTCTAACTTTTATTTCTTTGTATTTGACGTACTTTTTCTCTGTGGGAGCTTTAGGATTCCTTTGTTTTTATTCTGATCTTGCATAGGGTGTTTTAAGTATGTCTTTTTTCTCTCCTTGCACTATGAGGCACCAGTGAGATCTTTTGGACTTGAAGACACATGACTTTCTGCAGTTTTAGAAAGTTGTATATTGACCTTCTGGATCATTTTCTTATATATTTAGTTTTATATCTTCCTTATATTCTGGAAGATTTTTTTTCATTTTATATTCAAGCCTGTTTTTTAGATTTTTAAAATTTCACCAAATTATATTTTTAATTTCTAAGCAAGAGCCCTCTCTTATTGTTTGGTTGTCCTGTTTTTATTGATGCTTATTACAAATGCATTATCTTCCAGAAACTCTCTTCTGAGTAACCAGTTAGAATTTTTTTTTTTTTAAGATTTTATTTATTTATTCATGAGAGACACGGGGAGAGGGAGAAGCAGGCTTCCCACAGGGAACCTGATGCGGGACTCCATCCCAGGACCCTGGGATCACGACCTGAGCCAAAGGCAGACACTCAACCACTGAGCCACCCAGGTGCCCCCACCGGTTAGAATTTTATTACATATCTTCTGTATCTGAATTTTCCTTTGCTTCTTAGTCTTTTGTTCTGTTTTCCTACCCTGGTTTTTCTCTTTTGTGCTGTTGATTTTCCATATATGTCTGGTGATCCTTTATTGCCCATCATAGTTATGAATAAATGTCTAGAGTGAATGTTACAGATGGTTGGCATATGTTTTCTTTTCCATGGTGTAGGTTGGTCTAGGTCTGATTTCCCAATAGACTTTCCCTTCAGCAGTTGCTTTGTATATGTGGACCTGCTCTGTAAACTGCAGGCTTCCTTGTATGGTATGTAAGTAGGATCCAGAGGTTCCACTGGGGCTACCATATTTGCTCTCCCAAGAGCTGAGGTTCTTTTGCTTTTGAGGATGAATGGGGCAAGTAATGAGCACAGCCTGACTGACATAACATAAAGTAGATGAACTTTCAAGTTATTCTCCAATTTTCAATACTGCTTCTCACTTTCTCCCTCTGTATGGTCAGCTTTGAGCTAGCAGCCTTTCTAGGAAAGACCTAAAAGTCTTTCCCCCAGGAAGACTGACTTTCATCTATAGCGTCCTTGTAATATATACATGGTCTGAACTGTGGCTTCTGTTCAATTTCCTTCTTTCATACACTTTCCCACTTTTAGTCTTCCAGAAATGTGTTGAAATATCTCATTTGCTAATGACTGTCTTCCTAGACAATTATCTTTACTGATGTGGGTTTATTTATTATTTATTTATTTCCTTGTCCGGGAAAGAAGGCAAGTCTGTAGTCTTGAACTAGGAGCTTCTGTCTCCCCAGTTCTTTCCCTATTGGGTCATTTTACCTAAACTACTCTTGCTAAGGGATCTAATGGCTTCCAGGTTAGTGACTCCAGTGTACTTTTCTTTTGTCTTTGTGTTTCTAGGTCTTACAGTAGTATTATAGATGGTTAACCACTCCCTCTTGGTTTCTTTCATACCACATTCTTATAATATTTCTCTAAGCTATCTGGCTGCTCCATTTCAGTCTGCTTTGCTAGCTTCTCCTCCTTTATACAGCTCTAGATGTTGACTTCTTCCTCTGTTGGTGTTGGTTTCTTTTCTCATTCTATTCTTTTTCTCTAGATAATCTCAGCTAATTTCATTGCTTCCAGTACTTTCTATATGCCAGTGATTTCCAGTTTTATTAGCCTAGATAACTCTCTTGAGTTTCTGACCCATGAGTCCATCTGCTTGGAGGGATACTTGGATAAATCATCAGGCACTTAAACTTATCCTGTTCAAAATGGAACTACTGATAACGTCTCTTCCCCCAAATCTGTTCTTATCTTCTCCATCTCTGTAAGTCGTATCATTACCCACACAGTTGTTTGTGCCATCTTGATCTGTGTGTTTCCTTTACTCCCCACTTCCAGTTCATCACTCCTAGTTCTCTTGCCAAAATTTCTCAAATTTATCTACTTCGCTCCATCCCTATAGCCAACATACCTTCATCAGAGTTATCATCATCTTTCTCCTAGACCACCATGATGGCTTACTGGTCTCCCTACTTCCTTTCTTGGATCTTCCAAGCAACCACAGCATTTAAGAAATATAAACTGGGTCATTGCCGGATCTTCTCCACATTTCATTGCTCATGGATTAAATTATAAAATTCCGAACATGGCTTAAAAAGTTCTGTAAGAAATAGTTTCTGTACACCTCTCCAGTCTCCCTTTTTCCAGTTTTTCCTTGTTGCTGTGTTACACTAAAGTGGCCTCATTTCTTTCCTCTTTCCTATTTTGGGGTGTTCTGTATGTTATTCTCCCTGCCTGTAATGTTCTTTGCTCTACTTTCTGCCACATTTGTGATCATTTCATTTTTAAGTTTTACTTCTTCAGAGATGCCTTTTCCTCACTATCTTCAGTTTGCATTAGGTATTCATACTCCCTCCACCCCCAGGATTCCCAGATATGAATTAATACATGTATTAAAATGTTAACTTGGCAGACTTTTTAACAAGGATACTGATAAAGCCTAAGTAATATAAATGTCTCTGTATTTGATTGTTTGAGGTGGCATTGCTGGTATATTCCCTCCTAAAATAATTTAGGCATTCAGGAGTCAAACCCTTCTATTGAAATATATTTCAGACTACCATGATGAGTAATGAGAAGATTGTAGTGCCAATCTGTAGCTAAATGATGCATGTTTATTCTGTTTTAATTTTATCTACAGTATTAAGGAGAACTGTTCAAACTCGTCCTGCCCCACGAATTCCTCCAACTGTGGAAATAATTGAGAAAGAACAAAATTGGGAAAAGAACACCTTACCTACTGGCACAGACAATCAGAATTCAAACGAAGAGAATCACCTCTTCACTCAGAGGTGGAGGGTGTCTCACATGGGGGAAGATGTGGAGAACAAAGCCCAGGCTCCTTTTGTTAACCTTTCACAGCCCTTCTGCGGTTCCCATTCAAACACTCAGCAGGCCAGAGTCCCCGAGTTCTCAGAAGAGCCTCCAGTACTAGGAGACAGGCAGCAGCTTAAAACAAATGAGGCACTAATACAAAGAAAAGACATCTTGACACGAATTGCTGAGTTGACACTGCAGAATTCAGCTATCAAGGCACATCTGAATAATATTATTGAACCAGGAGGAGAGCAAGGGGATGGACTTCGGGAACTAAACAAACAAGAGACAAGTCATGTGAGCAACATGACTACAGTGAGTACCAATGAAGGGTTGATTAGGGACATTTAGGAATTTAAGGACTTTGCTGGAGCACTGTAAGGGCTGAATATGAAGTGATCCTGGATATCTTTGAGGCTGCTACTAGAAGGCTTATGCTTTGTCATGTCTTCATCACAACATAAGGAAAAGTTATTTATCAGTTATTTACCACATGCAGCAAGAGGACAATATAAAATAGAAAATGAGGAAAATAGGACACAGGTAAAATATGGAGGAAAGCTGAAATAAAGCTGGGAATGAAGTTATAAATATAAAATGTAGAATTAGTATGAGTTGAAAGTCTGCCACACAACTACATTTTAATTGAAAGCATTTTTTACTCTTACAGGGACTCCTACAAGAGAATTATGTGTAGCTGGCCCTCAATTCATAAGGAGTTAATTTTTAAGGACACAGAATGCATTTTCCTATAGAAATAATGTTTTAAAGGGTTATTAAAGCCATACTTTAATATACATGTGAATCATCTGGAGATATTGCTAAAATGCAGTTTCTTAGTGAGCAGTTCTGAGATAGTACTTGTGCATTTCTGATAAGGTGCTGGACTGATATTTAAACTTTGAATAGCAGAAGTCTTCTTATTATAGTGCAGGAATTTTGGAAGTTAAGTAAACTGTAGGCTAACCTGGTAACAAATCTTCATTTCCTTTGTGGGGAGAAAAGGGATTCTGAATTCCAACTGGGGAGTGTTTAAATACAGGTTCTCATGCTGATCCCAGTGATGGGAGAGACTTCCTTTTACCCCTTAGTGAGCCAGAGTGGTTCCTGTCAAGGTTCTAATAGGAAATGGAGCAGTGTTTTAGCAGTGGGAAGGAGCTGAGCAGGTTTATGGTTTAAGGGTTCCAGAGGTGAACGCTTCTATAAAAGGCTTTACCAATGATAGATTGAGGGCTTTCATGAGGAAGTTTAGGAAGGGGTTGGGGATGGGAAATAAGGGCTACCTCTGTCAGCACAGGGTCATGGGAAATAAGGGCAGTATAATGAGTGTGGAGTCACGGAATAACCTTCAGAAGGGCCTGCTAAGAGAGGAGCCAGGAAGGAGTATTAGGAGTGGGAAGCAGCCATTGGTATAGATGTAAGTACAGATTGCCTTAATTTTGAGTCATTGGAGGCATTTCTGTGTTTGCAGTTTTGACAATTATTTGAAACAGGTAACTAACTCTTGGTTTTGAAAAGGCAACAGAGTTAAAAACTGAGCTTGCCTACTTTTCTAATTAGTATATAGATCAGGCTAGTGAGGACAATCTATTATAATAGATCTATTATAATAGATTGTCCTCACCACTTCTTTGTCATGATCAGAATTACAAAGTGATCTTTAATTTAACTGTTTTGCTTCTATCTTTTTTTCATTAATGGGCATAGGCTGCAAATTAGTGATTTCTATTAGGAATTGTTTTTTCCCAAAAGGACATATGTAACTCAATGAAAAAATCAAGAATGACACATACATTCCTCTCAGGAATTTTCTTTTTTCTTTTTTCTTTTTTTTATATTTGATAGTCACAGAGAGAGAGAGAGAGAGAGAGAGAGATTGGAGAGAGGCAGAGACATAGGCAGAGGGAGAAGCAGGCTCCATGCACCGGGAGCCCGACGTGGGATTTGATCCCAGGTCTCCAGGATCGCGCCCTGGGCCAAAGGCAGGCGCCAAACCGCTGCGCCACCCAGGGATCCCATGGATTTTGTATTATAAGGAATTTTCATATTAAACTTATGTTATATTCCTTGGGTGGCTTTTTTTAACTTCACTTCTCATATTCCTTTCCAGTCATCTTCTTTCTCAAATTAGGTATCTGAGGCCAACCATGGCTTGGGGAAGCTGACCCCTGGTTAAGAAGAATGATAAGATTCCCAGAAATCTTTGCCAAATAATTCATGGTACATGCATGATGATTGGGATGATAGAAGCATCTCTCAAGTACAGCAGATCCCCTTTTGTACATTTCCATTTAAACCACAGATCTATCATTAATAGACCTGTTTCTTAGAAGTTGGATCGTTAGCAGAACTGTCTTTGCTAATGTGATCTTTTGTGTACCTCAGCAAACATGAAGAGATGTCTGACATCTCAAAGCAGGAAAGCTTTGTCCCACAGACACTCTCTCTCTGTGGACAGAGGGACTAGAGGGCTTACATGGTACCAGTATCAGGAGGCTTAGTATCCCTTTACTTGAGTCCTAGTTTTTCCACTAAATGACTTGTAGATTTTATTCTTTGCCTATTATTCAAGTATACATATAGTAAGGGATGCGAAGAGTAACTGGCTGGCTCTTAGTGGAAGAGTTAATTTTTACAAAAAGTCAAAATTATGTGGATTATTTTTAATGTGGAATTTGTGCCCCCTCCCCCCCTTTAGACTTTTCCAGCAGCACAACCTCTAATACCAAGTAGCATGGAGGAACGGATTGCAGAATTGAATCGGCAGAGTATGGAGGCTCGTGGAAAACTCTTGCAGTTAATAGAGCAGCAGAAACTTATTGGTTTGAATCTTTCCTCTCCAACAGTATCACCCATTCTGTCACCTCTCAGAGCATGGACTGGTTGGTCACAAATTCATAATTTCAAAGTCAGATACATGAGAGTTTTCACTTTCTTGATTTTGCAAGTATATATTAAGCTGTAAGAAATCTCAAAGCATATATTTCAGTGCTTTCAGTTTTACATAGAAAGAAACAGACCTAAGTCACAGAAGGCCAGTCTCCTGGTAGAAAGCTGTTCCATGGTGCCTGTAGTTAATCTTTGGTGTATGAGTTCCCACGTTGCCCAGTGTGTAAATGGAATTCATTACAGCATATGATTCACTTAGGACATATGCAGTGGCTGAATATAAAACATTAGAATCAAAATGATAATTTGGAATTTCATCAGAAACAAATTACAAGTTATTTTGTTAAAACCAATTAAAACATTTTCATTTGTGAATTAAACTTTCCATTCTGTTATTACATATGGAAATGGGAAAACTAGAGGGGATTCTGAGTAATAGAATCGTAACCAAAAAATGAGTTGTCATATTTTTTAAAATTTTTATTTATTTATTCATGAGAGACATAGAGAGAGAGGCAGAGACACTGGCAGAGGGAGAAGCAGGCTCCATGTAGGGAGCCTGACGTGGGACTCGATCCCGGGTTTCCAGGATCAGGCCCTGGGCTGAAGGCGGTGCTAAACCACTGAGCCACCAGCGCTGCCCTAGTTGTCATAATATTTACATTCAAAAAGGCATTGAAGAAATGAAGTAGATCTTAAGTTGTTCTTTGGCAAAAATTGAATTACTAAGACCCTCAAGGAAGAGAGCTGCATGCAGGCTATAGAGAGACTAATTTTGGCCCAGTATAAAAGAAATTTCTAATTGTGAGGAATAGAAAATAATTATATCAGTAAGTGATGTGTTCCCTGAGGTGCTCAAGTGTTGGTGTTTTAGAGGGATTCATCTGTCCTGAGGCTGGTTGAAATAGGCTGTCTTTAAGGTATTTGCCAATAAGACTTTAAAAACATTTTTTATTCCAGTATAATTAACATACAGTGTTATATTAGTTTCAGGTGTACCATATAATGACCCAACAATCCTACACATTACTCAGGGATTACTTAGTGTATTCTTAATCCCCTTTACCTGTTTCACCATCCTCCCACCCACCTCTCCTTTGCCAATAAGACTTTTTCTCTCAGTTACAAATCATTTCTTTTTTGAAACTTCAGACCTAGAAAGCAGACTTTTTTTGAAAATTACTGGAAAATGACTGATTATGCATTTCCCCAGGGCCCTTTCTCTTTGTTTATCCTAGACTTCTTCAAATGACAGCTTTGTCTGCTATTTTTCATAGTCATGAAGCCTAGAGGCAACTTCTGATTAGAATAAATACATTAAATTACCCAATACCTTTGAACATCTATTACCTGCCACCCTACTCTGGGCCCTGGGGAAACTGCTTCAAACAGGACAAATCCCTGTCCAGCATTATAAGATAATGTTAGTGCTAAAGTACAATGAAGAAGAATAAAGCAAATCACTCTTAAGAATAATTTTATAATTACATTTAACATCTTCTATTTCAATTGTTCTTTAAGGTTAAAGGTACTTTTATTTCTATTATCTTATTTAGTTCTCCACACACCCTGAAAGTAGACAGAGTTCATATTATAGCTATTTGATACATTAGTAAACTGAGGGAAAAGAAGTTAAGTGATTTGTCTGAAGTTCTAAAGCAAACTGGTAAATTTGCAACCTGTGTTCTTTTCATTCTAGGTTTATAAGATATTCCTTTTTAAAAGTAAAATTCTTGGTTTCATGGGTACCTTTGTGAGCTGTGATGATAAAGATATAAAAAATCATATGCCATGCAAAACCTCTTTTGTTTTCTAGGGTAATGGAGGAATATGTTATACAATGAAACATGGTTTCATTACCCACTAAAGCCCTGGAAATCACAGGTGTTTAGTAGCGATTCATAGGAGCCTCTCTGAAACTGCCCAGAATAGACTTTAAGTCTTTGATTAGTAGACAGTAAATATTTCTTAATTGATAACCTACTTGTGAAATATTGAAAATGAACAGTTATACTTGCCAATGGCTATATAAGCTCTTCAGCCAACTTTCCCCTCTTAAGTTAATGCCTTTAGGAATCTAATAATAGATTTAGAGGTTTTATTTTACTTTATTTTTTTTAAAGATTTTATTTATTTATTCATAGAGGCACACAGAGAGAGAGGCGGAGACACAGGCAGAGGGAGAAGCAGGCTCCATGCAGGGAGCCCGATGTGGGACTTGATCCCGGGTCTCCAGGATCACGCCCTAGGCTGCAGGCGGCGCTAAACCGCTGCGCCACTGGGGCTGCCCAGATTTAGAGGTTTTAAAGTTTAATTGAATGACTTAAGAAATTTTCCTTTTTCTTAAAAACTTAATTTTTTTGAAAATTTGTAAGCTGCTTTTGACAAAAATCTCAAGTTTTTTAGGGCTAGCTCTTAATTTCTGTTTATCACTTCCAGATCTGACATGATACTACTTGTCTGAAGGTTCTGGCTTTCTATGAACTGGCATGCTACTGAATTGACACTAGTAACTAAAGTTTCTTGTCTCACAGTTCATTTTGAAAAAAATTCTTCAAGGGTGTCTGTGGGCCATAATGAAAATATAGAAAGAACCTCCAAATTTATAATGTGAAATTTGCAGTAAGATAGAAATCAAGTTAAATTTTTACTTTTATTTTAATGAAAGATAATGAAACTAATATTTGTTTTTATATTTTAGAAGGAGGAAAGAAGACAATTGAGGTATCTATTCCAGGAGCAGAAGCCCCAGAAAGCTCAAAATGCAGTACTATCTCTCCTACCAGTGGGATAAATACAAGAAGGTAGGGTTACAATGTGCATAGTTACTTAAAGAAATCAAGAATGTGGTATGTTTCATTCTCTTTGTGAAAGTACAGGGTATCTGACTTAGGTTCAGACAGACCCACTTCTGTAGAGAAATAAAGTAATTGGAAAAGAGAATTTCTGGGGAAAAAGATGAGGAGTGAGGAACAGGCTTTATGTAGAACAGCGTGAGTTGGCTATTGACAACAAAAATAAGATAAAACATAGAGCAGTTTATGGGTTATAAAATTACAAGGTAACATATGACAGGGCAGATAAATTGACAAGTGGTATTTTTTCTCTTTGCAGTAAATGAAACTGAAGTTCATTGAACTAATTGTGTGGTTTGCCTAGAGGGGTCACATGGTTGGGAAATGGTGGCACTGAGGACAGACCTGGCTCTTGAGTCCACACTCTACTCACCACTACACTGCACTGCTGTTCTCAGGCTCTTTACTCTTCCAGCCTGGCTCTTCTCCTACCCCTGCACATGCAGATTTCATCTTTAATGTTAAAAAATGGTGGATATTATCATTATACACTTGTCACAACCCATAGAATGTATAACAAAAGGGAGAACCCTGATGTGAGCTATGAATATTTAATTAATAATATATCAGTATTATCAGTTGTGATAAATGTAGCAGACTGATGCAAGGTGTTAATAATAGGGGAAACTGTGTGGGGGAGGTGAGGCTTATATTAAAGCTCTCTGTACTTTATGCTTAGTCTTTTTGTAAACCTGAAACTACTCTAAAAAAGGAAGTCTATTAATTAAAAAAACCAAAACAAAAAACTTCGGTTGGTAAAGATATGTTACAAGTAATTGACCTCATTTGGACCTAACTCAGCCATTCTTTTTCAGGCTCTTGCCAATACTGAGATCTGTCAGTCTTATATAATTTTTGAAGGTTAATGATGGTAGATCACTCTCCCACTCTCTTTTATTTCTCATGAATAGATCATCAGGGGCTACTAGTAATTCTTGTTCTCCATTAAACGCCACCACAGGAAGTGGGCGATTCACACCTGTTAATCCAAGAGCAAAGGTATGTGATAAAATGTAATTGTGAAATGTGTGTAGGAGTCAGAAGAGTGGAGGGGAAAGTGGCTGGTTTAGTGATTTCCATTCTAATCAATTATTCTTGTTATCCTAAAGGTGACATAAAATTCTCAGAAGAAAGGAATTTCTAATCCACCTTTCCTAGAAAAAAAACATTAAGCCAAATAGTTTCTTTTTTGTTCTGGGATAGCTAAGGAATAAGATACAATTCAATAGGATTCCATACCCTGGAAATTACTTGTTTCATGCAGAGCATTCCAGTAATGCAGCAGGACATACAGGTGTGCCTTGAAGTAGTAGATAAACTGAGATATTGGTTCCCTCAGTGCTTGCTGTGGCTGTGTGAGCCACTCTCCTTGTCACTTTACCCTAGTAAGCTGTATCTGAGTGTGCCACTGGTTAGAGAAGCTGTGGGTAATCAATGTTATATATATTCTTCATGAGTTCTGATTTGCTGTAGATTAGACCAAATAGTAAATGCTTCAGTAAATATTGAATATTTATAACCCAGATTAATTGATAATCTCAGATATCCCAATTATCTAGCAATAGATGATTTGTCTTTTGCGGTTTCTTATATCCTAAACAATTTTTTTTTAAAGATTTATTTATTTGAGAGAGAGTGCAAGTGGGGGTAGGAGTAGAGGGAGCCAAGAGAGAACCTCAAGCAGACTCCCTGCTGAGTGCAGAGCCTGACGTGGGGCTTGATCCCACAATCCTGAGATCATGACCTGAGCGGAAATCAAGAGTTGGACACTTAACCAGCTGAGCCACCCAGGTGCCCCTGAAAAAGTTTTGAAGTAGATTATTTTATATAATTTGATAGTTTCTGAAATTTAGTAATAAATTTAATTTACTATGATCAAATAGCTTTGTTATTTTAAAGAGTTGTACCTATAATACTAGATTTATCCTTTATTTAAAAATTAAAGTTTCCTCTATCAGTAAGGGGATTTGTTGATCAGGGAATCAGTTATTTGGAATGACTCTTAGAGAATAAAAACTGCCAGTAGCAATTTAATTTTTGGTACCATTTGATGACCTTGGATAATTTTGGTTGTATGTACTTGGTCTAAATAATTGTATACCTTGATGGGCTTATGTTTCTGATTACTTTCTAAATCCATCTTGCATCTTTGTTCAACAGATTGAGAAACAGAACGAAGAAGGCTGGTTTGCTCTTTCTACCCACGTGTCATAAGTAAAGATAGTTGTACAGATTTTATTTTCAGTAGTATATTCTTGAGCTTCCACTCCCTTTTCCCGGCTCCTGCTTTCAAGTTTTCATGTCCTTTTAGATAAAACCTGCAAAGTTCTTGTGACTGAGTACTTAAGAAACAAAGAATAAAGCAATTATTTAAATCTTGGATCTTTTCAAAGAAATTTCCAACAACTAACAATGTACAACATGTTAATAAAATTTTGACTATAGGAAAGTTGAAGTTTTATATTTTAATAACTTCATAAATATTGTAAAATTTTTCTGAGTAAAACATTTTTACCTTTGTCATCTTTTTTCAAGTTTTTTGGTCTAGTATATCTTAAATGATGGATTCTATTTTTTTTCTGAAGAATTAAGTCGTTTTGCATATAACATAGTAAAATGGCATTTAGTCATTAAAGTCTGGTTTTCAGAAAAATTTAACATTCCCTTTGATTTCATTTTGGGAGGGAGGTCACTATTGTCTGTGGCTTTTTCCATCAAGTGGAATGTACAGCTTTAAAAAGTAGGTGTGGGAGCATTTGCTTATATTTGCTTATGCAGTTCAGAGTGGTGTATATATTATAAAATTCTTCTATAGTCTTTAAATGTGAAAATGTAATCAATAATGGTAGTATATATCAAATAAATAATGATCATAGCTCATTTCTAAATGCAGTAACATTGATTTATTGGTATATTTAGTGTTTGAAACAGAAATGGGTACTGAAGGTTGCTGTCAGCTTTCCAAGCCTTGAATCTACTACACATTCAGGGTAGTTTTCTTCAAGGCACCTGTTTAAAAAGCAATTTTAGACAGACAATGGTTTTTATTTTAAAATTGCTTTTTAAATGATCTCTGTCTTTTCACTGTGGGATAGGAATTCTCAACCTGGTATAGTAGGGAGTAGGGCAGGGAAACACATTGAAACTACTTGGGGAATTTTCTCAATTCCCTCCTCCTGCAATTATTCCTATTCTATGGAAGTGTCCTTTGCAACTTTTATTTGCTCCTCTTCATTGTGGTGGCAAAAATAAAATTTTTCTCTGTTATCATTGATTATATTTACATGAAGTCATCTATATTCATTTGCATTATTGCAGATTTTTCCATCTTTATTGCACTTTTTTGAAACTTGGTATTTAATAAATACTATCCCTGTCTGGAATATAAAACCATTTTAATACCATTCCTAATATTATTGAAATGTCAAGTTATCTGCTTGGTTTGAGAATACATTCCTTTTTAAAAAATTTTTTGAAGTTTTTATTTAAATTCCAGCTAGTTAGCATGCAATGTAATATTAGTTTCAGGTATACAATATAGTGATTCAGCATGTACCTACATCACCGGGTCCTCCTCACAAGTGTGCTCTTTAATCCCTATCACCTATCTCATCATCCCCCCCACCCACCTCCATGCTGATAACCATCATTTTGTTCCCTGAAGTTAAGAATATGTTTCTTGGTTTGCCTCTCTCTTTCTTTTTTCCCTTTGCTCGTTTGTTTTGTTTCTTAAATTCCATGTGTGAGTGAGATCATGTGGTATTTGTCTTTGACTGGCTGACTTGGCTTAGCATACTACTCTCTAGTTCCATCCACGTTATTGCAAATGGCAAGATTTCGTGTGAATGCGTCCTTTGGACTTATCTTTTTCTTAATATTTAATTGGTTGGCCCTTTCCTTTTTTCCCTTATATTCCTTTAAACTTTAAAAGCAATGATTCTCAACTTTGAGAGCATTGAAAAAGACCAAACTGTTTACTTGGGGAGTGAGCCCTTGACATGACATTTTAAAAAGCTGCTTAAGGTGGTTTAATGTGCAGCCAGAGTTGAGAACCAGTGCTCACTGGCAACCTGTGGAACTGATAATTTAAATATCCATCCTGCTAATACTTGTTTTTGTTGGTAAGCTTCAAAAGTAGATTTAAAAAACTTCAAGAATAATAGATACAGAGAAAAGAGCTTGCTGTCTTAGGCTTTCTAAAGCAGTGCTTCTCAGCTTTGACTGCCATTAGACTCACATAGGGACCTTCTAAAGTTCCCGTAGCCCAAGTCTCACTCCAGACCAGGTAACTTAACACTCTGGAGGCAGGGCATATACAGCAGCATTTTAAGAAACCTCCTCAGATGATTCCAGTACATCTACTCAGATGACTCCATCAGTTAAGTTAGCGAAGCCTGGGAAACATTATGAAGATATTTATCATCCCCAAATCATAAATTGTGCATGTTGGGTTTTAATTACACTACTTTGGGCCCTCTTTATCAGCATTCAGAGCCAACTGCACCAGTGGGTCTCAAAGTATGAACTCTGACCAGCAGTGTCAGGATCACCAGGGTACTTGTTAGAAATGAAAATTCATGGGCCCTAACCTAGATCCATTGATCAGAAACTCTGGTGTCTGTTTTAATAAGCCCCTCGTGATTCTGATGCATGCTCCAGATACAGCATTGCAGAGGGGTGAACTCTGCTATATTTGATGATATACTACATTCGTATTCACTTTTCCAGTTCAAACTCAGATTACTTGTATTTCTTGTGTTTAGACTCAAGATTTTGGGTAACATAGGACTTCTCCAAAATGCCCTAGGGGTGCCTGGGTGGCTCAGTCTGTTAAGCAGCTGCCTTCAGCTCAGGTCACAATCCCAGGGTCCTGGAATTGAGCCTGTCCTGGGGTTCCCTGCTCCGCATGGAGCCTGCTTCTCTCTCTTTCTCTGCCTTTCCCCCTGCTTGTGTTCTCCCTCTCTCTTTCTCAAGTAAATACATAAAATCTTTGAAAAATAGTAAAATTTTAAAAATTCCCCAGGAAACTGCTAATCAGTTGCTAAACTTTAATAAAATTGGCAGTTTTCCATATTTATTGCTTGGGAGAGAAACTAGAGTGATGATCAGATCCACAGTTAATGATACAATCATTCCTGTGCTGTATAGGGAGACCATTTAAGTTAGCAGAATTTAATAATTATTTACAGTGCCAGGCACTGTTTTAGCCACTTTTCATGAGTTTACGATACCTTTATGAGGAAGATACTATTCTCCTTTTGCAGGTGAAGAAACTGAGGTACAAGGAGGTAAGTATCCTCTCTAAGTCACACAACTTGGACATGGGGGCCCTGGGATGGGACATAGGAAGTCTTTTTACAAAGGCTGCACTATGCTGCTATCTTATAGTGAGCATGGTATGGAAGCACCATAATTATAACAGCAATCTCTATTGAGCCATAGCTGTGGTGGGCACTGTGCTGAGCTGAAGTATCCCCAATATCTCATTAAGGTCTCAAGTAAAACAGACATGTTTGAATGCCACCCACTTCCCTTTTCTAGATGAGGACATTGAGCTCTGGTGGTGAAATAATTTGCTTAATGTCAGAGTATATGAAGCAAAGCCAGGACTCAAAGCTCTCTTTTTTAGAGAGCATGTGAGTGGGGGAGGCATAGGTGGGGGCTAGAGGGGGAGAGAAGGAGAGAGAATTTTTTTTTTAAAGATTTTATTCATGAGAGACACCCAGAGTAAAAGAGAGAGAGACGTAGAGACACAGGCAGAGGAAGAAGCAGGTTCCATACAGGGAGTACAACATGGGATTTGATCCCGGGTCTCTAGGATCATGCCCTGGGCTGAAGGCAGGCACTCAACCGCTGAGCCACCCAGGGATCTCAGGAGAGAGAATCGTAAGCAGGCTCCATGGGGCTTGAGATCATGACCCGAGCCGAAAGCAAGAGTCCGATGCTTAACAGGCTGAGCCACCCTCTTTTTAAAAAATAATTGTTGAACTCTTCCTAACTTAGAAAAAAATAGTTGGTTTAGTACAGTGACTATGGCTGCAAGCACATAATGGCATAATAATCCAAAGCTTGGATTCCAATGCCATTTTTGCCATTTGGGCTGTGTCCCTGGATAAATTAATTATTTTTCACATTTGAGAGTCAGACATGTTATGTAAAAATGTTAAGAACAAGACCTAACTCACAAAAAGCATTCAGTAATGATGACTGCCAGTTTTTTTGGTGTGCGAATAAATACACTATTTCCTCTGTGTTTTTTGAGATATTACGTAGTGAATTTTTTGTGGTTTTCTCAGATTAACACTTGGACCTAATGCTTTAAATTTAGAGGTACTTCACCTGAAGATGTTTGGAAGTGAAAAAAAAAATGTTGAGAACATTGAAAATATAATATGCTGTTTAAAAATAAGTTTATCCTATGTTTCCTGACTCTTCAGACACCCTGGGTATATCATTTAATAACAGTGAAGGTAGTGTTTTAGGTATTAACTGCATCTAAATTTAAGGAGAATAATTCATTGGCTTTTGGCAGATGAAACTACTATCACAAGACCCATTTCTATCATCTCCAAAGGTTCTTCCTGTCTCTAAAGTATATCCCTCCCTTTGCCCTAGCCCTGGGCAACCAGTGATGCGCTTTTTGTCATCATAGATTTGTTTACATTTTATCTAAAAGGAATCGGACCTGGGACTGTTTTGTGTCTGGCTCTTTGACTCACCATAACTGAGATTCATGTTGTATGTATCCATTTCTTCTTTTTACTTCTGAGTAGTATTCCATAGAACGGATATTTATCCATTCACCTGTCAATGGCCATTGAGTTTCCAGTTTTTGGCTATTGTGAATATAGCTGCTATGAATATTATGTCCCCCTTTGTATGGACGTAAGTTTTTGTTTCTTTTGGCATGGAATGTCTTGGTATATGCTAAACTTTTAAAGAACCTTCCAAATGATCTTCCAAAGTCGTGCTATTTTACATTTCTACCAGCATTATGTGAGTTCCAATGGCTGCACATCTTCCATATTGGGTGCTGGCAGTTTTTAAAATTTTTTGCATTCTGGTGGGTGCGGTGTATGTGTACTCTGGTGTGCCTCTCCCAGAGCACTACTGTGTTTACTGGCCACTCCACACCTTTGATATAGTGAAGCAAGTATTCAAAGTCCTTTGCCCATTTGAAAAATTAAGTTGTCAGGATTTTCTTTTTTTTTTCAAGATTCCATTTATCATGAGAGACACAGATAGAGGCAGAGACACAGGCAGAGGGAGAAGCAGGCTCCATGCAGGGAGCCAGATGTGGGACTCCATCCCAGGACCCCAGGATCACACCCTGAGAGGAAGACAGACACTCAAGCCCTGAGCCACCCAGGCGTCCCCACCTTCTTTTTTCTTAATTCTAAGAACCTTTTTATGTATTCTCCATGCAAAGTTCCTTGGTCACTTATTGCAATATTGTAGCCGGTTTTTCTTAAAGTTTTTATTTAAATTCCAGTTCGTTACCATACAGGGTAATAGTAGTTTCACGTGGACAATATGGTGGTTTTAACGCAGTGTGTGGTAGCCAGTGACCTCAGGTACTTAAGCTTCCAGTACCGAGGGCGGCTGCAGCACAGCGCAGCCCAGGGCCAGCTGCAGGGCCACGAGTCCGTGCAGGAAGGCCTATACCTGCTCGCCGGGCCTCGGGAGTCCAAGGCTCCCACGACATAAAATCATTTCCTCGTAGAAGCCAACAGGGGCAACAGCGGAAAATAACGAAAGAAAAAAGGCTTCGTGGTGTATCTTTGCGGATGATCGTGTGCGATCACGGCCCCTTTAGGCTAATTTTCAACTTACCGGGCAGGTAGCTAAGTATCCAAAGGTCCTTTCGTTTACCAATATAGAATGCTTGGGATAATTATAATATAAGCTTGACACAGACGCAAAGCGGGGTCACAAGCTGATGGAGTGTTGGGCTCCTCCGTCCGGCCGCAGCCCGGGCCCCGCCTGGAGACCCAGGGCTCCCGGAGCCCCCCCCCACCGCCCCCCCCCCCGGCGGCGCATGCGCCCCGCGGCCCAGCAGGCTCCGCCCCCGGGAGGCGGGGCGGCGTTGCCTGGCGACCGCGGGACGCGGGGACGCGGAGCCGGGGCCGCTACTGACCGGCGACGCGCGGCGGCGGGTGAGTGGAGCCTCGCGGCCGCCGGGTCCAACGGGTCCAACGGGTCCGCGGGCCAGTCCGGGAGCGGCCGGCCCCGCCTGACTTCTCTTAGGCCGGGCAGCGTCGGCCGGCACGGAGCTAGAGCCTGTGGACACAGTGGGCGGGTTCCTGGCTGCAGCGAGCTCCGCATCGGCCGGGGCGGGGGGGGGGGGGGGGGGGGTGGACCCCAGGAGAGCCCGTTAGGCGGGGCTCAGCCCGAAGCAGGGAGCCTGCTGGGGAAGTGGCTAGGTGCCGGGGCCAAGCAAACCAGCTCGCCCCACACTTGTGGGGTTGGCCCCTCTGCACCTTCAGCTTCCTGATCCCTAAAAGGAAAGCTGGCAATGCTTACTTCGTGGGGTTCTTGTTACAATTGAATAGGATATTGCAGGCAAAGTAGGGAGCAAATTCGTGGCACTGCAGTAGGTGCCCGGTAAATACTTGCGGCATCCAAGTAGGTAAAGTTGCACACAGGTGCTCAGTGTGTCCAGCCCATCGTGAGTTGTCCCAGGTGGCCACTAAGACTTTTGAGAAGCAGAAGGGGCTAAGGAGGGAGTAGGAAGGGGGAAGTGACAGGAGATGAGCTCAGACCCGAAGATGAGGGATCTTTGTGCCACGTCAAGGACACTGAGTCCTTTATTTTATTTTATTAAGATTTTTATTTATTTTTGAGAGAGAGGGAAAAAAAGAGAATGAGCAGGGGGAGGGGCAGAGGGAGAAGCAGACTCCCCGCTGGAGCCAGATGGGGGCTCCCTCCCAGGCCTCTGGATCAGAACCTGAGCTGAAGGCCTGTGCTTAACCCACTGAGCCACCCAGGCGCCCTGGAAGCTGAGTTCTTATTCCTGTGGCAATGACGAACCATTAAAGGTTTAAAAGAGGAAGAGTAGCACGCTGAAAGCTGTGTTTTGGAATTACAAGAGGCAGGGTAGAGATGGACTAGAAAAGGCAGAGACAAGGTATGAGATGAGGTTGTGGTAATGGTACAGGTGAGACAACGTAGCCACATGAGGGTGTGACCGTGGGAGTAGAGGGGAGAGGATGAATTCAAAAGTCTCAGTAACTGTTCGCTTGGCAACGGGACACAGAAACCAATTGCATGGGTGAGAGGCCGAGATTCAGGGTAATTGCTTTTTCGTCTGTAAGTCGCACCTAACTCCTAGAGTTGTTTTGAGAAATACATGAAACAGTGTGTGCAGACTCCTTAGAACTGTTTGACACATGGTAAACATTCAAAATACACAGACTATTATCAGTCTTTGCACAGTGGTGTTTCACATTGTTAAGTGAAAACCGAGCATCTGTTTGCAAGGACCTTCGCTGAGTCTTAACACGGCCAGCTCTGGCACACTGCAGAGATGGAGTGTCCGAGTTTGTGAGGCTGAGGACTGACCCTGGAATCTGGGGAATGAATCTAAGTAATGTTGCTTTAGGGACCACTCTGTCTGGCAACAACACATGCCTTTGCACCACTGTGTACTATGATTTTCTTTTTCTTTATGCTTCCTCAGGGTTGACTCAAAACTTGAAAGCCTATTCAGTGAGTTGGCTAACAGAATTAGCCATAGGCTGGATCAATTAACCTGACTCTAATAAAAGTACGTTTAAGGTAGTTCGGGACGCCTGGGTGGTGGCTCAGTGGTTGAGTGTCTGCCTTCAGCTCAGGGTATGATCCTGGGGTCCTGGGATCGAGTGCCACATTGGGCTTCCTACAGGGAGCCTGCTTCTCCCTCTGCCTATATCTCTTCCTCTCTCTCTTTGTGTCTCTCGTGAATAAATAAAACCTTTTCTTTTCTTTTTTTTTTTTTTAAAGGTAGTTCTGCAAATAGACTCCTAAACCTAGCTAGTTCAGTTGTATGAGATGGGAATGGTTGAGAACAAAGTATGGTGTAGTTATTCTGGTTGGTTACAACCAGAATTATGATGAGTCAGTCAGTATATAATGAGCCTACCCCCCTCCACCCCCAGAAGATAATGTAATATTAGGCTGCCTTAAAGGAATACAGTGTTCCCAAAGGGTAGAGTAACAGTTCATCTCTTTTGGAAAATGTCTGGATCCTTCAAAGAAAATACAAAATCGGGAGAGATATTTGGGAACGAACTTCTTTGAGCTCTCAGGATACAGAAAAGAGTTGAAACCTGGTTAGTGAGGAATAATTGAAAGCATTGGGATGCTGTAGCTAGGAAAGAGAGGATCTAGGGAGAAAAGTAAAGCAGCTACAATTATTTGAATGGTTATAAGTACACAAGAAAACGTTGTAAATGTCCCAAGAAGAATAAGGGCAAAATGGGCCCAAGTTGCAGGGAGGCAGATTTCACTGTGTATAAAATGAACTAAAAACTACAGCTGAGCATTAACAGAATGTGCTTTCTCGCTTACCTGAAATGTTTAAACCGAAGCCAACTGATCGTCTTTTGAAGTGTTCCATTCATTTACTCAGGAATGAATACATTAATCCCTTCAACCAGTTTACATACTGAGTGCCTATGTGCCAGGCACTGTTCTTAAAGCTCTACTGTATTAACTCAGTGAGATCTCTGAGCAACCTTTGAAGTAGGTACTGAACTTTGCAGAGGAGACTACCAAGGCTCAGAGAAGTTGAACACCTGTGTAACACCTCACAGGGGTATAGTAAGGGGAACCAGGCTGTAAGCACAGTCAGTCAGACGCTAGCCAGTTCTCACCCTGACCGACACACCAGACTGCTCTTCTAATGGTGCTGAGCTCGATGTTGATGTGCGGCTCTCACTGGGTGAGAGGTTGGACCTCTTTCAACTCTCTGAAGATTCCATGGTCACATTTATTGAGCCCTGGCTGTATTGGAGAGAATTTGTAGTAATTATGCTAAAAACAACTACCATTTTTGAGTACCTACTATGTGCTTTATACAAACCCCTGGTCCTTAACCCCAATTTCTTATCTTTGGCTGCACAAAAGAATTACATAGAGAGTGTGAGTCTGAGAATGGTATGCTATGAAAGTTTTCCAAAGGGCAGCTGGTGTTGAGAACTATGGGTATGAAAGATCACATTTGAATACTTTTGACTATGCCAGACAACCTTATTTATCATCATTTTACATATAAAAGGACTAAGGATTCAGGGGTGCTAGAGACTTGGCTCTTGGCCACACTAACCTTGATCCTGGCCAAACTAGGATATGAACCCAAGCCATTCTGCAAAGCCTTAGCAGGTTACAACTTTCCAATCCTTTTATTCTAAACAATCTTAAACCTAACCAACCAACCAAATAAAAACCACCTTACTCCATCTCATCATTTATACTGCTAATCCCCAGAAGATCAGGAGCTCCTCCCACCTTACCTTACCTCAATTACATTTCACAGGTTCTTCAGCCACTCTTTCTGAACCAGGAAAGCCGAGAAAAGATCTCAGTATTTTTTATCCAGTGTTGCTAGTTCGGAACACTCGGAAAATTCCTTGGGTTCTAGTATTTTCTCTCATACTGCACACAACCTGATAGTAACTGTGTTTGTGATATTAAAATTTATTGCATGGAAACATTAGCCACTTGAGGAATATATTGTTTATAATAGCATGGGATAAAGAGTATACTTTTGTCTTGACACGAATTTACCTTTGGTTGTGGTTTAAACCCTTTGTTTACAGAATGATGTCACCATAATTGTTACCATAATTATTTACTGTAATTATTTCTTATTCATTTTATAATACACTTGTAAGTAAATTTATTAGGTCTTACAAGCTCTTTATTAGAATATATATGCTATTAATGTTGAGTTACAATATGTTAAAAATAAATGTATTTGGAAAAGAGAAGACTAGAAGATAGAAAATAATCTCATGAAGCTTTTATTGGTAGGAAGCAGAAAAGAAAAACTATAAGATTGAAATCATTGAAAGGTAACTGACCTACCATTGCTGGCTTTGAAGGGGACCATGAGCCTTGTGGCCTCTGGAAACTTAGAACAACTCCTGACCTATGGCCAACAAGAAGATAGGGACTTTAGTCCTACAACCACATGGAACTGAATTCTGCTAATAATCTAAATAAGCCTAGAAATAGATTTTTCCCCAGAGCCTTCAGAAATAAAAGTAGCTCTGCCAACACCTTGTTTTGACCTTGTGAAACTCAGAACCAGTTGAGTGTGCCTGGATTTCTGATCCACAAAAGTGTGAGATAAGAAATGGGTGTTAGTCTTTAGTCAAGACTTTCAGATCATCCTTGTTCTGGTCAGCTTCAGATGTGGATCGGTGGTTTATAAAAGTTTATTCTGAGACTATATTAAAAGAGAATTGTCAATTTATTTTTCCTGGATTGTAAAGCATTTAAGGTCAAGGGCTCTCTATTGCTCATTTTTGCATCCTCTGCAATGCCTAGCATAATGCCATTTGATATAAGTGTGCTCAGTAGTTTTAAGAATCGAATTGGTAAATTTACATTATGAAGAACCTTGAAAGGGAGGGAGAAAATGGCATTTGGATATGTTTGTAGCTATCTGAAGAAGTTTACCCACAGTATGTGATAATTTGCAACCACGCTGCAATAACTGAAATTACCCTGTGATATCGATTTTTAAAAAATTATTTCATTATTATAATTATTTCATTATTTTAAAATCAGTGACTTGTATAAATGTACAAAGCAGGTCTGCATATCCAAACTGGAAGGAAAAGGAAACATACTGGATGATAGAATTTGGATTTTAAAAGATCTTGCTACAAAAAAAAAAAAAAAAAGATCTTTCTACTTAAAATTTTTCTGTCATTTGATTCCTACACGCCTCTCAACCCCAGTGGGTGTATATTTACAATCAAGTGAAGAAGGAAGGAAGGAAGGAAGGAAGGAAGGAAGGAAGGAAGGAAGGAAGGAAGGAAGGAAGGAAGGGAGGGAGGGAACAGGAGAACAACTAAGGAAAAAAAAACCAGACAAACTTTTTAAAAGGTAAATCATCATCCCTGTAACCCAGAAAAATGGCTTCCAGGGTGCTAAACAGTTTAATAACATAAGTGCCATTTTAGTGCCATCTTTCTTGATAATAATAGCTTTTAAGAAAAACATTCGGACCCTGCACTATTGTCCCCCAAATCAAGACAGGGCATCATTATGACGTCACTGCAAGAGAACAGATGGAATGACCCCCAAGGTCCAGATGAAAGGACCTCTCCACTGATCACGTAGTGTGTATCCTATCTGGTTTTGGCATCCTAGCCTTTCTTTAGAGACCAGGAAGGGATAACAATACATTAGTTCAATTAATTCTCATAGCAGCCTTGTAAGTTGTTTTTATTTCACTCCCATTTACAACTGAGGAGTTCATGTAGAGGTTATGTGGCCAAATTGTGATTCAAACCTAAATCAAAACACAAATCTGAGTGAAATAGAACTGTGGTTTTGTTCTGCCTGCCAGCCTTGCCATAGAAGGATGTTGAGGATATATTGTGGTGTGAAGAAGCAAACACTTACAAGGAGGACATAGCAGGTGCTTTCAAAGATGAAGAGCTGCAATAGAGAGAGGACAGGGAAGACCTGCTGTGTCACTTCCCTCCTTAAAACCTTCCAGTGACTTTCAATTGCCATAGAAATTAAGTTGTAAACTCCTTAGCAAAAGCTTAGAGACAGTTCTATAATCTGCTGCTGGCCTCCTCTTAGCCGCCCATTTCACTCTCCTACTCTCACAACAGACTGCCTTCAGCCCTTCACAGACACAGCTCACTCTCTCAACTTCCCTCTGCCTAACACACACTGTCCATTCTAGGCCTGGCCGACTTCTACTCATCACCCTTGTCTCAAATACCTCTTCCTGAGCTTGAGGACATGGGTTAAGCATCTTATTAGACATGCCCACAGGACCCTATTCTTTCCTTTTTGTAGCATTTATGATATTTTAATTGCTCATTTAATATTTTTCTTTTTTAAAAGATTTTATTTATTTATTCATGAGAGACACAGAGAGGCAGAGACATAGGCAGAGGAGAAGCAGGCTTCCTGCATGGAGCCTGATGTGGGACTCGATCCCAGGACCCCAGGATCAGGAGCTGAGCCAAAGGCAGATGCTCAACCACTGAGCCACCTGGGTGCCCCTAATATCTATCTTTCTAAGCAACAAGCTCCACAAAATTAGAAATCACATCTCTAGTTCAGTACCATAATTTAGTGCCTACTGTAAGACTTGATACATAGCAGGTGCCCTGAACAAATATTTAAAAATCGAAATTAATTAGTAACACCAGGGGAATTAAATGATGGGAAGAGGAAATGGAGGGAATGAACCAAAGTAAGGATGGCAGGGGGTTAACTTTAAAGATGGAATACTTAGAGAAAAGATGGACTGGAATGGCATTTCACTGCAGGCTTCTGGGAAATCAGATGGCACTGCAGTAACTTGGCCTAGAAAAAGGGACTGACTATATTCTGCTGTTGTGCGAGGTCTCTTGGCTGGTGGCTATACCTCCTGCTGGTGAAGTCATCTCGGTTACTCTGCAAACATACAGTTATCAATACACATGCTGTTTGGTGCTTGTGGAATTTGTTAGGAGAAAAATATCTGTAAATGATTTTTATCTCACAGCTGTCTCAATTTTGTGCTTGCAGAGGAAATGAAAGAACCAGGTGATCAGGATTCTTATGGGGAGAGATTAGATAGATCAAAGAGTCCTGGGAAGCGGTCTCTGAGCTCCTTGAAGTCTGCATCAAGATGTAAGTAAAGATAATACACACTTAGGTTTTTATTATTAAATTTAGGTACAATTACTTTTAAAGAGTACTTAAATTTGTATAACAGAAATGGTTTACTTTTAGTTTATTACTAAATTCTAAGTTCTTTGAGAGCAGAGACTGGCACACAGAAGTTACTGTCAACTCTATGTTGATAATGACCTCTCTGAACATCTGGTGTTGCTCTCTCCTGTGAGGTCTACAAAGTCTTTAATGGACTTTTCTAATACAGTGTAGTAGAAAGAGATGGACTCTAGGTATGAGGCTTGGGTCTACTGCTTAGAGATGCTTCATCTGGGATAGATTATTTCACCTCTTTGAGCCTCAATTTTCTCACTCAGTAAGCTGATAATTGTGAGTTGTTTGAGGATTAAATTGGATAACATATGGAGGAATATCATATACTGCAAACAGAACAGAAATACCCAGAAACTAAAACCAAAGACATTACAAAAAGGAGATAACTACAGGCCAATATCCCTGATGAACGTAGATGCAAAAATCCTCAACAACATGTTAGCAAACCACAGTCAAAAAACATTGAAGAAATCACTCACCATGATCAAGTGGGATTCGTTCTCAGGATACAAGGGTGGTTCAATATTTGCAAATCAATTAATGTGATACGCCACATTAACAAAATGAAGGATAAGTATCGTATACCTTAATAGGTGCAGAAGAAGCATTTGCTATCCAAAATCCAACATCCATTTATAATAAAAACTCTCAACAAAGTGGGTTTGGAGAGAACATACCTTGATATAATAAAGGTCATATATGAAAAACCTATGTCTAACATCATATTCAATGGTGAAAAATAGCTTTTCCTCTTAGATCAGGAACAGGATGCGATGTCCACTCTTGCTGCTTTTATTCCACATAGTACTGGAAGTCCTAGCCACAGCAATCAGATAAGAAAAAGAAATAAAAGACATTCATATTGGTAAAGAAAGCGAACTGTCACTATTTGCAGATGACATAATACTATACAGAGAAAACCCTAAAGATTTCACAAAAAAATATTAAAAATAAAAAATGAATTCAGTAAAGTTTCAGGGTACAAAATTAATACCCAGAAATCGTTGCATGCTATACACTAATAACAAAGTAGCAGAAAGAAAAATCAAGAAAACAATCCCATTTATAGTCACACCAACAGGAATAAAATACCTAGGAATGAACTTAACTAAGAATGTGAAAGACCTGTACTCTGAAAACTATCAAACACTGATGAAAGAAATTGAAGAAAATACAAACAAATGGAAAGGTATTCCATGCTCATGGATTAGAAGAATTAATATTGTTAAAATGTTCATATTACCCAGAGCAATTTACAGATTCAATGCAGTTGCTATCAAAATACCAAAAGCATTTTTCACAAAAATAGAACAAAAAATACTAAAATTCATATGGAACCAGAAAAGACCTCGAATTATGAAACCAATCTTGAAAAAGAACAAAGCTGGAGGTATCACAAGTCCAGACTTCAAGATATACTACAAAACTGTAGTAATCAAAACAGTATGGTACTGGCACCAAAATAGACACATAGATCAATGGAACAGAATAGAGACCAGAATAAGCACATGTTTACATGGTCAATTATTCTATGACAAGGAAGCAAGAATAGACAATGGGGAGAACACAGTCTTTTCAACAGATGGTGCTAGGAAAACTGGATGGCTACATGCAAAAGAATGAAACTGTACCATTTTCTTACACCATACACAAAACTCAAAATGGATTAAAGACTTAAATGCAAGACCTAAACCATAAACTCCTAGAAGAAAACATAGGTAGTAATTTCTTTGGCATTGGCCATAGCAACATTTTTCTAGATATATCTCCTAAGGCAAGGGAAACAAAAGCAAAACTATTGGGACCATTTCAAAATAGAAAGCTTTTGCACAGCAAAGGACACTGATAACAAACATGAGAGGCAATCCACTGAATGGGAGAAGATAGTTGCTAATGATGTATCCAATAAGGGATTAATATCTGAAATATATAAAGAACTTATACAACTCAACACCAAAAAAATCCCAAGCATCCTGACTTAAAAATGAGCAGAGGACCTGAATACATATTTTTGCAAAGAAGACATGCAGATGGCCAATGGACACATGAAAAGATGCTCAACATTAGTTATCATGAGGGAAATGCAAATTAAAACCACAATGAGATATCTCCTTGTACCTGTCAAAATGGCTAGACTCAAAAAGGCAAGAAACAGAAGTGTTGGTAAAAAAGAACCCTTGTGGTCTGTTGATGGGAATGTAAATTGGTGCAGCCACTGTGGAAAACACTATGGAGGTTTCCTAAAAATTTAAAAGTGGAAATACCATATGATCCAATAAATCCACTACTGGGTATTTACCCAAAGAAAATAAAAACACTAATTTCAAAAGATCTATGCACCCTCATGTTTATTGCAGCATTATTTATAATAGCCGAGATATGGAAGTGACTCAGACATTCACTAATAAAGGAAAAAGATAGGGAACATGCGGTTTTCTATCTATGTATCTATCTATCTATAAATATATATATTATATATATTTATATAAATTATATATATATAAAATGGAACGATACTCAGCCATAGAAAGAGGAGAATTTGCCATTTGCAACAATATGGATGGGCCTAGAGGGTATTTTGCTAAGTAAAATAAATTAGAGGAAAACAAATAACATATAATTTCATTTATATGTGAAATCTAAAAAGAAAGCAAATGAGGGCAGCCCGGGTGGCTCAGCGGTTTAGCACCGCCTTCAGCCCAGGGGGTGATCCTGGAGACCTGGGATGGAGTCCCACGTTGGGCTCCTTGCATGGAGCCTGCTTCTCCCTCTGCCTGTGTCTCTGCCTCTGTGTGTGTGTGTGTGTGTCTCTCATGAATAAATAAATAAAATCTTAAAAAAAAAGAAAGCAAATGAATAAACAAATTAAAAGCAGAATCCGCTAATCATGTGATTACCATAGCTTCAAGGTATAATTTTCCTGTCTTATTTAAATTTTATGAATTTGAATGTTTCTAACCCTAACTTTTGCCAGTAAAGTCCATTCTGAAACAAAAAAACTACATACATAAAAAGCAGAATCAGACTTTTAAATACTGAGAACAAACTGATGGTTGGCAGAGGCGAAGGGCATGGGAGGATGGGCAAAATGGGTGAAGGAGAGTGGGATACAGGCTTCTAATTAGGAATGAATAAGTCACAGGAATAAAAGATACAACATAGGGAATATATTGTCATAGGATTTTAGGGTGACAGATGGTAACTAAACTAGTAGTGAGCATAGAATGATGTATAGAGAAGTTGAATCACTATGTCGTACACCTGAAATTAATGTAACATTGTGTTACATTATACTCAACTATACTCAAAAAAAAAAAAAAAGCAGAAGACAATGTGAAGAATTGTGTAAAAGGATTTTTTAAAGATGGCTTGCTCTTTCTGATGGGGCATTATGGTGTTAGATGTCTGTTGGAGTCTGGAATTTTCTACTTCTAATCCTAAATATAGTTTCAGAAATATAATTTTGATTATTCACCTAGAGGAGACCTGGGCAAATCAATTCATTCACAAAATTTACATTAAACTATTTCAATGAATCTGAGACCTATCTGTAATTTCTCCACATCATGTTTTATTTGAGATATTTATCTCCTCTTGCTTGGACTCTTACAACAAAGATTTCTACTCAAGCCTTCCTGTTCAAGTCTCTCTCCATACTACCACTAGAATTATCTCTCCAAAAAGGATTATTATATCACTGTCTTCAGAAATGTTAGTTTGTTCTCTCTTGATGTTCTATTTCCACTTTTCTCCATTTTCTATTTTCTGACACAGGATTACCTACTTTTTGGTCTCCAGTCCTTTGCAGCATTTTTCTGAATGGATGGATTTAATAATAATGGCCCTTTGTAGCACTACCTCAGGGTCTCCCTTTCTTATACTAGACTCTTGTAGGGGCAGGACTGTTAATTGTGGTCTGGCCCTGTGCTCAGCTCATAAATTCACACATTGTGATTCTTAGGATCCCAAAAGGTAACATGAAGCAATTTGCTGGTATCCTTTATCTTGCTGCTGTGAGAAGAGGTCTCTTTTCTGATTTGGCCACATACCTGGTAGCTTCCCCATTGTCTCTCTCTCTCTCTCTCTCTCTCTCTGTTTTTGTTTTTGCCTGGAGACCTTGTCCTTTTCTCAGGCTTGCTAAGATATGAGCAATATGGAATATGGAATTCTCATGCAGAGTCCATCAGTTTCCTGGTTTTCCACTGAGCAGAAAGATTAAAGTTGACTCTCCCCATATTCAACAAGGGGTTTCTGTGTAGTCCTATCAAGAAATCCAGGCCAAATGTATCAGCCAAACCATCCAGAATTTCTCACAAGGATGAAGGATTCTTAACTACCAAGACATTGACTTCTGATTCTTATGAAAGGACTAAATTATTGCTGGTCTCATGTAATAAACTGAGAAAGATTTTGGTCTCTTTTATTTTCAGAAATGTTTTGTGTACACTTGGTATTATTTCTTCCTTAAATGTTTGGTAAAATTCGCCAGTGAAGTATGTTGGCCTGAAATTTTCTTAATGGGAAAATTTTTAATGAATTCAATTTCTTTAATAAACAGAAAGTTGTTTATTTCTTCTTTTGTAAGTTTTGTAACTTTGTTTCATAGAATTTGTACATTTCTTTTAAATTGTAAAATTTGTTGGCATAACTCTAGGATGTATTTTCATTCCTGATGTTGGAGATTTATATTGTCTCTCTCTTTCTTCTTGGTTGGTCTATCTAGGAGTTTCTCCATTTGGTCAATCATATCAAAGAATAAGAATTTGGTTTTGCTAATTTTCTCTATGTTTGTTTACCTGATTTTTAATTGATCCTTGCTTTCATTTTTATTATTTCTGTTATTTATTTTTATTTTCCTTTTTGCTTTTTCTAGATTCATGAGGTAGAGCTTTAGGTCATTGAGTTTTGACTTTTCTTCTTTTCTTATAACTACACAAAAATTATGAATTTCCCTCTAAGCATTGTCTTAGTTGCATCCCACAAATTTTGACATATTATATTTTAATTAACATTTAGTTTGAGATATTTTAAAATTTCTTTGTTGATTTCTCCTTGACCCATACATTATTTTTAAATGTTCTTTGATTTCCAAATATTTGTAGGTTTTCCAGATATCATAGTTTATTTTTAATTTATTACTGTTGTGATCAGAAAATGCTAGCTCTTTTGGAAATAAGGAAATGTTTAATTCAAAATGTAGAAATTACTAAAACAAATTACTCTTAATAGCTGCTGTGAGAGAGGGTAACAAAGCTTTAGAAGATGCCACAGATGAAACACTTACTGAAGGGGGAGGAGAATCATATTTAGAGGATGATGATTATTCTATGGAACATTTGGAAGGAAGTTCAAGTTCATTTCAAGATGACTATGTGGAAACCATTAGAGGTAAGCATTATTATTTTTCTATCAATAATAGTAACTGTTTTATTTTTTTATTTTTTATTTTTTAATAGTAACTGTTTTAAAGTCAAGTTGCCCAAATTGAACAGTTATAAATCTATAGAAATAAAAATTTGCAGGCTGTGTCAGGGTGATAAAAGGAAAAGTATGGAACATATTTTAATAGGGTGATTTAGCAGCTCTGGAGCTATACTTTAGGTTTCTGAGGATCACATACAAAACCCTCATATTTGGTTTTCTGGGGAGTAGGATGGTCTAAGGAATGCTCTATCCCAGATTAGTGAATTATAATTCTCCCTTGGAACTAACTAGTAGTTCCTCTTTGAGACTGCAGAAACCATGACCAGAGATCTGCATTTACCCTGATGCAAATAGACAGGTTGGCTCTTCCTCTCATGCTCATTAGTGGGTGGCCTCCTACTAGGCCACTGGTAGTACTTACTGCTAGAGTACTGCAGGCTAGGTACATGCCTCTTGCCTTTGATAAATACAATTTAGGATTCACTAGATGACCTTCTTAGTTAAAATATTTTAATTTTTTAGAATCTCAGTATTTGGAAGCCCCTGCTTCAGCCTCAGAAGGGGCAGAGGAGGAAGTTAAGAAGAAAATCTCAGAGAACTTCTTCTACGATTATATGGAGCTTGTTTTGCTGCCTTTTGTGACTCCGGATTCGAACATACCACTGGATCTCCTCACACTTGTGTATCCACTCCAGTTACATGTATATGATTTTTGGATTTCAGTTTCTTAGGTCAGGGGTCGGCAAACCAGCCCATGGACCAAATCTGGCCTCTAGTCTGATTTCATGAATAAAGTTTTATTGGAACACAGCAATTCTTATTCATTTACATTTTGTCTGTGGCTGCTATCACACTACAAGGGCAGAATTAAGTAGTTATAACAGAGGTCACCTGGCCCACAACGCCTAGACTATTTACCATCTGACCCTTTATAGAAAAAGTTTGCCGATCCCTGTCTTAGGCAATTCCAAGAAGTTTGGCCTTTACAGAAGTTGAAATCTTAATTTATACTAAGCTTTTGTTGATGCCAAATAACCATAATGAGAAATGATGCTTTTCAGGCTGTCTTTTGTGAGACATGATGTGAAGGAAACCAGAAGGCCTCTTATCATGGTTTACCACCTCTATAAGCCTGACATCCCTTTCTCAATGGCTACCTAGTTATAATCATTGGTTTCTTAAACCACAGATGCCATTGTCAGGCAGTAGTACTTACACATTATTTATCAGATGAATATCAGAAGACAATCCTCAGGAAGTAGGGCACAAAATAACACATTTTAATTGGTCTGGAGAATAAGAGTCTGTGAAAAAATTTAAAGGTGGGAATAAATCAACAAAAGGGTTTAGGATCACAGTACAATGTTGGTTTGTGATGGGGATAGTTGGGAGAAGATTTCCATTAATGCCCTTGGCTGGCAATTTAATATGTTTGGTTTCAGATGGGTGGTGGTTAGGACTACATGGCCTCAACCACTGCTGGGCCTCTTATACAAGGTGTGCTTAAAGAGGAGGGCAGTGTACTTCCTGACTCAGTTTTGGTTTTTATATAAAAATAGAACATGTTATTATAGTTTTCCGTTTCAATCCCAGGTATAACTAAAACTAATTCAACCTGAATCTTTTAACTTGAAGCTTTTTCTCTTAAGGATTTTTTTGCATATGTGGTCTTTGGATAAGTTGCTGATAAAAGTTAGACTATTGCCTTTCTTCTATCCTGTTGTTTCAAATGAGGTACCTTATCAGAGTCACTCGGAAGATTTTCCTAAAATACACATTCTCTGATACTGTTCCTGGACCTACTGCATTATATCCATATGGAGAAGGACTTGGGCACTTGTAGTGTGAAAAAGCTTCCCAGATACTTTTGATTGTGTTGCCCTCTTTCAGCCCCCAGCACTGGGGACTTGCTGCTCCAGGATACAGGGGTTTCTGTACTAGAGAGATATGCCTAGATTCCAAATAATAAGAATCAGAGTGACCTTGACTTTTGACTTGATATATGAATTGCTTCTGTTCGTACTGGATGAGTAGCTGTATAAACTATAGACCCTTCGTGAACACTTTCAAAATCAGGGAAGTCACAAAGTCGCTTGTCCCATTTTTGGATAGCTTACATTATTAGGTCTTCCAGGCCTTGAATCAAAAGCTGCCTCTCAGTAACATCTCTCATTAGACAGGTCTTGCTCTCCAGGGATGGAATAGATAAAATCTCTATTTCTTTATGAGAAGCTCCAAGGAGAAGTCAGCTGTCATGTATCCCCTGCATACTCTTTTATACTTCAGTAATTATACTGAGTCTACTTCAATTTTAGAGTTTGTGTCTTGTAAATCAATCAAGAAATATTCATTTATTAAATATCACCTAAATCATAGCATAATTTCTATAAGATGTATTTAAGCGCAATCTTAAAGTGAGAGTCCTAGATGCCCACAAACACATGGTGAAGGCCCTGAGTCTCTGATAGGAAATTCAGAAGATTCAAGTCAGAAGATAGAATAGGATAAGACAGAAAGGAGTTGAAGGTACACCAGAACAGAATTTAACATCTTCCAAGGTCTGGTCAATGGCTGCCACTGTCTTCTGGAGTTAAAAGAGAAGCATCAGACTCTAGCTATACATTAATTAACTAATTCATCCAACAGACATTTATTGAATGCCTAGGTAAGGCTCAAGGCACTGTATTCAACATTCTAGGAAATAGAGATGAGCTGGGAGAAGAAGCAGGCTGTGATTTGAAGGGGAAGAGTTTGGGAAGTTACCGTCTCAACCCATTTTGCATTGGAGAGCAGCAGCAAGTGAAAGAGAGTTGCTCCCACCCCTAATTCCAAAATTAGAGATGATAATATCAGATAAATGATCACATATCTGATTCCCAACTGCCACCCAAGTTAGTGAAAAGATGGTAGCCTACTTCTACTCTCCCAGCCATAGACCTGGCTTTTAGCCCTCCAAAGTGTTACACTGACACCTGGGAAAAAGAGAAAGGAGAGAAGGAAGGAAAGGTGAGAATAGCAGTTTAGGGAAAGGGAAAAGGAGCATAGGTGAAGCCTCCTACCCCATACCAGGATTTGTGAGGGTAAGGACACTGTGACTCCCACTGTTTATTTGTCAGGAGATCTCTGATAGTTTCCATGAGGCCCGAATAGCTTCTGCAAAATCTTTGGATCACATATCCATTTGTACTTCTACATAACGTTCAATTTTAAGTATTTATGTCTTTATTAAATTGATGGAATTCCTTTTTCTTGAGCAGATCAAAAGCCCTGAAATGTGCCCTCTCTTTTTCAATTTAACTCTTAGGCAATGAGGTAGGTATAGTCATGTCTAGTTTGTTGTAATTTGTATATACTTCACAATTAAATTGCATTAATTAATTTTTTCTTTTTTACAATTGTAGATATTCTTTTTAAAAACTCTGCATAGTTTCTTTCTCTAAAAATATGCACTTAAAAGTAAAGGTAATCCTCTAAAATCAGAATTTATATTTTAGATCAGGGCTCAAAAAATAAAGATTTCTCTAATGGTCCTTTAACTTTTGTGTTCAACAGTGAATTCTTAGAAAATACAAATCTATCTACGTAAGATATGCGGTAATATTTCTTTTGCAAACTATTTTTTATAGATTAGTCTTATTTAATTATTACATTTATATCATATTAATTTAAACTTGAATGTACTAATAATGTACATTTAAAGGATGTTTTATGAAAACAGATTATTTTAACCTGTATTTTTAATTAGTGCAGATTTACTGTATAGCATAAATGTGCATGTACACACACACTCATCTACACACCTACACACACACACACATACTACAAGCTCAGAAAGGAAATGTTAGCATATTTGTTATACATACTTCTACACTATATATTATTTTGTCCATTTTCTTGATCTGTTCACATGAATTAAATTTCAAGTACATTTATGTGGATTTATTATGTTAGTCCCATTGTCACTGGGTGTGTCAGAATTGCATAACATTCTTTCAGAATTTTAAACATCTTACCTTTCGACATCAAGGAAGAGGCCTATATAATACTTCTACTTTTATAAAATTAACCTGCTTTGAGGATTTCTTTAGGAAAATTAAGATATCGACTAAATATGAGTATGAGAATTTTCACCTAACTTAAAAACAAAGTTGCATTAGTAATAACTAAAAACTCTGAGTTTCAAAGTAAAACTCAACTACTTCAACACTGAGCCTTTATCAATGGGCACAGATTTTTTAAAATATATGTATTTCATTACTTTTCCTGTATCTTGGATGTTTACTTTATTTATTTATTTATTTTTTTTGGATGCTTACTTTATTTCACTTCTTTTCCTTAACAATCTTCGCTCAGTCATTCCTTTGGTTATGACTGCAAAAAGCGGGCCAATCTACAACTTCTGGACAGCAATACTGTGATGTACATAGCTGGGAACCAGCTGATCCTTCTGAATTTGAAAACCAAGGAACAGATCTACCTGCGAAGTAGCAGTGGTAGAGGAATTGGTGTCATTGGGGTATGCTGTTAATGTCTTAGGAAAAAAAAAAATCCACTATCTTTTTTGTATTTGTTTCTTCTGTGGACCAGCCAGGCTGTCAGGTGCTAATATCATGCGCAGTATTCCTGCAGGATTACATGTGATGCATGTCCTTATTCTACGGAATTTTCAATTCAACAGTTACAACCACTCCATTCATCGACATTACCTCTGTGCAGTGTAACAATATTATGCTAATGATGCTATCATCTCATATTGCAGATAAGGACACTGGAGCTCATAGAGGCTAAGTGGCTTCCCACAGTCATGCAGGGTTTTCATGTTGAATGCTATGTTGCCATTCTGCAAAAATATTCAGATAAATAATATAAATGGTATTTCAAATAATAAATAGAGATAAATGCCAGATAAGATGTAGTTATAGAACCAAACGTTAGGAGATCAAGCATAGATTGTACATTCAATAATTTTGAGCAGTCGACAAAAGGACTTGAATGTGAGGTGGGGGTTGTCTCTTCTTCCTTCTTTCTCAGGTGCCTGCCTCCAGTCATCATCTTTCTTGTATCATTTGCCTCTACGTCCTTAGACTTTTCATCTTAGCATAAAAGTACACCAAATCAACTTGTTCTCATCTTGAAAGGCCCCTCTCTAATCATACATTCTGTGTACCCACTGACTCTTCCCTGAAAGCCAAGCTTCTGCTGTCTTTTCCCTGCCACCTTACTGAAACTGCCCTTACTAAAGTGACCAATGGCTCTCTGAGTAGCCAAATCTGAAGAATACCTTCCTAACTGTAGCTTACTCGACCTCTCTATAGCAGCTGGCCCCGCAACTGAGTTTTTATAACTTTGACTGTTGTTTTTTTTTTTTTTTTACTCTGTAGCTCTTAAAAGTTGATGTCCATAGGTCTGCTCTCACCAAAAACAACCTGAGAAACAACTCTTTGTGTCTTTAGAGTCATGAGAGGGGTGCCTGTTTAGATGAGGCTGTATGAGACAGGGAAAGGCGCACAAATATGCAGGATTTGGGGCTCATACAAGCAGCACTTCCAGAGCAGATGCACAAAGGGTTTTTTAGAAGGCTCATGATCTAAATAGAAATCTTCCCTGCTCTTGCCTGCCTGCCAGGTGTGAGCAGGCCAGACAGAACTGGAAGGTGCAGGGCCCACATCACCACACCCTGCAGAGGTGGAGGGCTTCCAGCAGAAAGCCTTGATGCAGCTCCAACAGAGACTGGGCCAAGCTGGCACAGAGTAGTGGGAGATACTTTAGATTAGATTAGATGGGACCAGGTAGGGTATTTAGATTAGAAATGGAAGTGAGGGGAGAGGTTTTGAAGATTCTTGCTCTCATAAGCAGAACAGGGACATGAATGGGAATGGAGAAGATAAGGAAAATCTGAGATCCACAAATAGATCAACTATGGAAACAGGATATAGTGAAATGGAAGAGTGAAGATGGTCTCATGATTATTTCTTTCTTGTTCAGCTATCTATACATAGCATGTGTTCATGATAAAGTCCCTATACTCAACAGGAATTAATTAATTAATTTTAACATTTTATTTATTTGAGAGAGAGAGCAGGAGTGGGGCAGAGGTGAGGGCGAGAGTACGGGTGGGAACAGGGACAATCAGACTCCTCGCTGAGCATGGAGTCTGATGTAGGCTCGATCCTAGGCCCCCAGGCCCCTGAGATCATGACCTGAGCCGAAGTCAGAAGCTCAACCAAACTGAGCCACTCAGGCGACCCAAACAGGAATTTATTATATTACATTGTGTATCCAACAGTACTCAGAACATGCAGGGATTTAAATGAAGAAGGGCTCATGACCTCTATGAATTCCAAGAGCTGAAAATCCATCTAAAGAGACAAGACTCATTTTAAAAAGTGAAAAACCAAAATCGTAGATACATACATGGTATGGTGGCACTGGTCATGTGCAAATATCCAAAGGCCCAAAGTGAGGGTCATGGGTTCTATGGAGGGAAGTCAGTGAGGGGCCACCCTGAGGCATCGTGAGCCCTGAGATCCACATTACCTGCAGAGTACTGAGAAACAGGTAACTATCACATCTTTTTCTCTCACTTTATGGCCAATGGTAGTTTTGAAATTTCTATTTTGTTATACAATAATTTGGTCTGAGGTCGGTAAGTAGAGGTGTACTGTGGTCAAGAATGCTAATCCTAATCCTCACCCTCCTGGACTCTGGGCAGTTGTATGTCCATGGTTTTTTTCTCCATGTGTGCTAGAGCTGTCAGCACCTGGATAGTGGCTAGGGCCTTTCCTTAACTGTCCTTATCACTTCATTTTTTTCCTGAAACTGTTATCTGTTTGTAGGTGAGAAGTGCTCTTGCAAGGCAATCAGAAGCCTGTGAGAAATGTGTCTTAGGGGTAAATCAACTATCTTTCAGAAAAGATCGGGTGAATCTGTATGTTGAGTATAAAGTCAATGCTTCTTTGGTTCCAGGTCTCCACTAAAAATAAAACACCAACCTCAACTGCACAGAGCTTCTGACCTGAAAGGGCCGAAACTTTTTCACTCATTGTAGACAAGACCTAGGGGGTAAAAGATTTGCCTGAATTCCCATCCAGATTTCCGTGACCACATGTCCTTCCCAATATTCTTCTGTAAATGAGCCTCTGGAAAGATGTAGTCGTAACCTGTTTCCCCCTAAGTCCTATGTAGCTCCTATTTTTAAATTCCACTTTCTCCTTGGCTCCAACACCTGGCTTGAATCCTACTTCTCATATTTGCCAGCTGTATGACTTCAAGTTATTTCACCTCTCTGTGCCTATTTCCTCATCGATATGGTGGGAATGATAATGGAATCCGAACTCACAAGGCTGATGTAAGATTTAAGGGAATTAATTCATATAAAACTTACACAGTGTCAGGGGGCACATAATAAGCAGGCAATAAGTGTTATTCTCTCATCGAATGTCCATTCTATAAACCCAAGCTTCTTTCAAGTTAAAGTGATGGGTGTCTACTTGAATGGAAGAGGGCTCAGCAGAAAGATGGCTTATTATGGGTCTTATGGCCCCATGTGCGGGAAGAAGAAAAAAAGCTACAATGGTATCTCGGGTACCAAAACCACAGTGCAGTCTGTAAACCCTGAGGAAACTCCTCTTCCACAGGTAGCAAATCAGGAGTAGCAAAATGGTAACTGAAAATAGAAGTTTATAAAGCACAATTTGTGTCTTAGTTTATTTTTATGACAGCCTCTTTTTATTTTTAGGCTCTCCATTTACTCTTCCTGCACATTGGCTTATCAATGAACAAAAATAGCAGGAAGAAACATAGAATTCTACAACAGTTATAAACCGCTATCACTTGAAATACTGACACAAATAGTTTACCCAGGACATTTTTACTATATTTTCCTCTGCATCTGGCTTGGAAATATTGTAGCTTTGTCACTTCTAGTAAGTTTATATCCACTGGTGGTAAATTTGTCCAAGGTGAAAATTTTTTTTTTAAACTGAGATGTAACCTATTCTGCAAACATGAATTTTTTTCTGTACAACAATTTAGACTGGTTCATATGTGGAGGGTAAACAATTCATCTAACTTTGTTGTCAAAGAGTGTTCCCGGGGCTGGCAGCATCGGCATCACCTGGAACTTGTTAGAGATATAAGTGCAAATTTGGGGGGCCCAGTCCTGATGTACTGTCAGAATCTCTGCTAGTAGGGTTTGCCTTCTGTGGCTTAATAAGCACCCCCCCCCCACCATGGTTCTGATGGATGCTAACAATTGAGAACCACTAGTCTAGCTCTTCTGATGGCAATTAAAAAGGTAGAGGTAGAGATAACAACAGCAAAACTTAAAATGAGTATTCCCCTAGATTTCTACGTAAATCACATCCAACACCAAGTTCTTCTCAGATGCCTAATTTTTAGTTTCCTATTAGAGTGGATCCTAATCGATTATAAAATCACAGATTATAAATTCTGCATTCTTAGCACCGTTTATGAGAAAACCCTCCTTTTACTACTTGAGATTTTACTTCTTGTAGGTTCATCCTGATAAAACTTACTTCACTGTAGCTGAAAAAGGAGTTTTCCCAAAGATTATCATCTATGAATATCCTTCTTTGAGGCCCTACAGGATCCTCCAAGGTGAGCCCAGTACATACAACCTCTAAAACATTCCATGTTCAAGGTTAGCAACATTGAGGGTCTCCCAAAGACACAGAACTAGGAGGAGGTAGACAAGAGATTTATTTAAGGGAATTGGCTTATGCACTTGTGGGTGGCGGCTGGCAGGTCTGAGGTTTGTAGGGCTGGCCAGCAGGCTGGACATTCTTGGGCTGGGGTTGATGCTACATGTTCAGATAGAATTTCATCTTCCTCAGGGAAACCTCAGTTTTGCTTTTAAGGACTTTCAACTGATTGAATGAAGCCCACCCAGATTAAAATAACCACACCTAAAATTAATCACTGCAGTTCTTTTACAATTTTGTTTTCCATATAATTAATTTTAGGAGTTAGTTTTTTAAGCAGACTTTTTTTTTTTAAGATTTTATTTATTTATTGGAGAGAGCAAGAGAAGGAGTGGAGGGAGAGAGAGAATCAGACTCCCTGCTGAGCAGGGGAGCCCAATGTTTGGCTTGATCCCGGGACTCTGGAATCATGACCTAAGCCGAAGGCAGACACTTAAATTACTGAGCCACCCAGGTGCCCTAAACAGATTACTTTTCAGAGCAGTTTTAGATTTACATTAAAATTGAAAAGAATATTCAGAGATTTCCCATAGTCCTCTTCTCCCCACATGTGCATAATGTTCTCCAATATCAACATCACTACGAGGTCCATTTTTCACTGAGGACCAGTCTCAGTACATCACAGTCCTTCAAAGTGCACATGTCCCCTGGGGTTTACCCTTGATGTTGTATTCTAGAGGTTTAGATAAATGTACAAGGATGTATACCCATCATTATAATCTCATACAGTGTATTTTCACTGCCCTAAAAAATCCTCTGTGCTCAGCCTATTCATGACTGCCCCCACACTGGCAGACATCGAGCTTTTTATTGTCCCCACAGTTTTGCCTTTTCCAGAATGTCTTATAGTTGGAATCATAGAGTGTGTAGCCTTCGCAGGTTGGCTTCTTTCACTTAGGAATATGCATTTAGGGACGCCTAGGTAGCTCAGTGGTTGGGTGTCTGCCTTCCACTCAGGGCTCATGATGTTGGGATGGAGTACCGCACCGGGCTACCTGAGGGGAGCCTGCTTCTCCCTCTGTCTGTGTCTCTGCTTTGCTCTCTGTGTCTCTCATGAATAAATAAATGGAATCTTAAAAAAAAAAAAAAAAAGATATGCCTCTAAAGTTCCTCCCTGTCTTTGCATGGCTTGGTAGCCCATTTTCAACTATTCTGTTGTCTGGATGTACCACAGTTTAAGGTATTCATCTGCATATTGAAGGGCGTCTTAGTTGTTTCCAAATTTTGACAATTATTAATAAAGCTGCAGTAACCAACTGAATACAGGTTTTTGTGTGAACGTAAATTTTCAACTACTTTGGGTATATACCACAGAACATAATTACTGGAGCCTATGGTAAGGGTATGTTTAGTTTTGTTAGAAGCTGCCAAACTGTCTTCCAAAGTGGCTGCACCATTTTGCATTCCTACCAGCAGCGAGTGAGAGTTCCCATTACTCCCCATCCTCACCAGCATTCGGTGTTGTTAGTGACTTGGATTTTGGCCATTCTGAACAGGTGGGTAGTGGTATCTCAGTTTTTAAATTTGTGTTTCCCTGATGACATAGGATGTGGTGCAGCTTTTTATATGTTTATATATTATCTGCGTATTTTTGATGGGGGTGTCTGTTAAGGTCTTTGGCCCATTTTGTGATTGAGTTGTTCATATTTATTGTTGAGTGTTAAGAGTTCTTTGTATATTTTGGGTAACAGTCCTTTATTGCATATGCCTTTTGCAAATATTTTCTCCCACTTTGTAGCCTTGTTTTGTCATTTTCTTGACCTTGCCCTTCCTAGAGGAGTTTTTTATTTTAATGAAGTTTGGCTTATCAATGATTTCTTTCGTGGATCCTGCCTTCAGTGTGGAATCGAAAAAAGTCATCACCACACCTGAGGTTACCTAGGTTTTCTTCTATGTGCTGGGAGTTTTACGTTTTTGCATTTTATGTTGAGGCCTATGATCCATTTTGGATTTTTGTGAAAGGTATAAGGTCTATGTCTACATTAATTTGTTTGTTGTTTGCATATTTGTTGCCTATGGTTGTCCAGTTGTCCCAGCACCATTTACTGAAGAGACTGTCTTTGCTCTGTTATATTGCCTTTATTCTTTTGTCAAAGATCAGTTGACCATAATCCTGTAGGCCTATTTTTGGGATTTCTATTCTGTTCCATTTATTTATTTATCTTTTCTTTCCCCAGTGTTACACTGTCTTTATAGGAAGTTTTGAAGTCAGATATTATCAGTCCAACTTTGTTCTTTTCACTTAATATTATGTTGACTACCCTGGGTCTTTTGCCTGTCTATATGAACCTTAGAATCAGCTGTTGATACCCACCAAATAATAATCTAATTGTTCTTGCACATTTTTAGATTCAATTTGCTAATATTTTGTTGAGGATTCTTGCATCTGTGTTCACGAAAGCTACTGTTCTGTAGTTTTCTCTTCAACAAACTGTTATTTGTAATATCAATTAAGAATAAGAAAAATAAAAGTGTTCTTCATCCCTTTATGTAGATCTGAGTTTTTGACCTTTCTGTTTGGAGAACTTTTTTTTAATATGAATTTATTTTTTATTGGTGTTCAATTTGCCAACATATAGAATAACACCCAGTGCTCATCCCATCAAGTGCCCCCCTCAGTGCCCGTCACCCAGTCACCCCCACCCCCCACCCACCTCCCCTTCCACTTTTTTTTTTTTTAACATTTCCAGCAAAGCAGGTCTCCTGGCAACAAATTGCTTCAATGTTTGAGAAAGTCTGTAACTCACTTTTGAAGGATAATTTCACAAGGTGCAGAATCCTAGGTAGGTGGGGTTTCTTCTCCCCGCTTCCTTTTCTTTAGATATCTCAGTCCATTCTTCTTGCTTATATGGTTTCTGATGAGAAGTTGGATATAATTCTTCATTCTTCTCTAAATAAGGTGTTTCCCGTCACCCCCGGCTTTTTGCAGGAGTTCTTCCTTTATCTTCATTTTTCTGTAGTTTTCTGGGCACTATTCTAGTTGGTGTTCTCTGAGCTTCCTGGATCTGTGGTTTGCTGCCTGATATTAATTTGAGGGAAATTCTCAGTCGTTACTGTTTTAAATATTTCTTCTGTTCCTTTCTCCTTTTCCTTTTGATATTCCCATTACACATACATTACACTTTTTTATAAATTTATTTTTTATTGGTGTTCAATTTGCCAACATATAGAATAACACCCAGTGCTCATCCCGTCAAGTGCCCCCCTCAGTGCCCGTCACCATTCACCCCCACCCCCCTTCCACCACCCCTAGTTCGTTTCCCAGAGTTAGGAGTCTTTCATGTTCTGTCTCCCTTTCTGATACTTCCAACTCATTATTTCTCCTTTCCCCTTTATTCCCTTTCACTATTTTTTTATATTCTCCAAATGAATAAGACCATATAATGTTTGTCCTTCTCTGATTGACTTATTTCACACATTACACCTTTTTGTAGTTGTTCCATAGTTCTTAGATATTTTGTTCTGTTTTTATCAGTCTTTGTTCTCTTTGCTCTTCAGTTTTCAGAAGATTCTATTGATGTATTCTGTAGTTCAGAGATTATTTCCTCAGATGTGGTCAGTTTACTAATGAGCCCACCAAAGACATTTTTCATTTCTTTTATAATGTTTTCTTACCTCTAGGATTTCCTTTTGGTTCTTTCTTAGGATTTCCATTTCTCTGTTTACATTGCTCATATGTTCTTGCATATTGTCTACTTTATTCATTAGAGCCCTTAGCATATTAATCACAGTTGTTTTAAATTCCCAGTCTGATAATTCCAACATCTGTGCTATCTGGTTCTGATGCTTGTTCTGTCTCTTCAAATTGTGTTTCTTTCCTTTTGGTTTGCTTTGTAATATTTCCTTGATAGCCAGACCTGGTGTAGTGGGTAAAAATAATTGCTGTAGAGTTATAATTGCTTATAACTTGGTGGTAAGGGGTCGGGGGAGGGTTAGTATTTCTTAGTTCCATGATTAGTTCTCAAATTTTGAGTGAGTCTCTTCCTCTGGAGTGAATGTCACAGTTGTTTCTCAGTAGTTATCTCTTTATTGGTTGAGACAGGTTGGCTAGAGGGGGCTGAAGTTGGGTATTTCTTTCCCCAGGTTAGTTAGGCCCTGGTTAACTAGTTTTTCCTGAGGGCAGGCCTTATTAAGAAGAACTGAGCGTTCTGGTGTATTTCAAGATGGTTCCTTTTCCTCTCTCCCTACTGAAAGTCTGAAGCATTTTCCAGGTATTTACTGTGGGAACCTGGTCAAGCTCCTGGGGATAGATCTCACAATATTGTTGGGGCTACCTTGACTGGGTACCCCTGGAGTTTTTAACTCTCAGACTTGTCCATGCTGAACCTCCAGCAATTCATCAGTTATAAGTGTTCAGGTTTTAGGGATCCCTGGGTGGCCCAGCAGTTTGGCGCCTGCCTTTGGCCCAGGGCGCGATCTTGGAGACCCGGGATCGAATCCCACGTTGGGCTCTCAGTGCATGGAGCCTGCTTCTGCCTATGTCTCTGCCTCTCTCTCTCTCTCTCTCTCTCTCTCTCTCTCTCTCTCTGTGACTAACATAAATAAAAAAAAATTTATAAATGTTCAGGTTTTATTACGCTTGGCTGTTTCCAGTTGGGAGTTCCTGATGTGGTAAGTCGCAAATACACCTCACTTGTCAGTATTTCCAGTGTCCTTCCCTCACTTATGAATCCAAGGAGAGTTGTTGATTTTTTAGTGTGTTCAGCTTTTTATTTGTTATTATGGAATAGTGACTTCCAAACTCCTTACATGCATAACCACAAACCTGAAGTCCTCGATTTTTATTTGATGAATTTTTCAGTGGCAAATTTTTAATTACAGATTGACTTCTTTCTGCCATCTAACATGATTTTCTATCCCCTCCACTTCATAAAATGAAATGTATTCTCGGTGTTTTTCTCATGTAAAGTGTGACTAAGATTTCTTCATTCTCCCTCATCATGTCCTGTAATTCATTTTAAAGCCAAGAGTGATGCAGGATTTTGTTTTGTTTCTTTGGGGACTCTTGGCATTCTTTCATCAGTACTTCTAACCAAGGATGCTCGCTTGCTCTCTTTCTCTCCTTTTTTAAAAAAAAAAAATTGAAAATGAAATAAATGTTGCCTTTGTCCATTAGACTCCCATTCATCCTTTCAGATGGGACTGAGCTGGCATATGCTTATGTGGATTTTAACTATGATGGTACCTTGCTAGCCTCTGTTGGCAGCAACCCCGATCACACACTGATCATCTGGAATTGGAAAGAAGAACAGCCCATACTGAAGACAAAAGCTTTTTCCCAGGAAGTTTTTAAGGTTACGTTCAATCCTGAAGATGATGAGCAGCTTACTACAGCGGGATCAGGCCACATCAAGTAGGTTGTGTGACTGGTACAGGTGCTGGTTCATTATCATTAAGGATATTGTCTAAGGGGATTGGCCAGCTGGAGACATTTGTGCTTATGTTAACATTAGGATAATTTTTAAATGTGTTATCTTCAAAACTAACTGTAGTGCTGCTTTTCTAATTGGATATGGGGTTTTTATTACTGAAAACAGTATAGATAAAAAGAATAACTTTTAAATATTGCCTGCTGCCTTCATATAGGCTTTAGCACCTAAAAGGGTTTGTATAACTCTTACTAACATGGAATATTGAGTTTTCAGATCTACCGTTACATTTGTGGTATCAGTATTGTATGATGGATAAGTCATTTCGACATCTCTGAATCTAGTCTTCATCTGTAAAACAAGAATTATAGCAATCATTCCTAATGCAGGACCCTCAATACTAAATTGTAACAGAGCCTACTCTTGATCTCAAGTCTCTAGCTCTAAATTCCATGTCCTTTTCACTCTAACATACACAGCTCTACCTTCCAGGATGGAATGATTTTGTCCTTTTCTGTCTTCATTCTACCCTGTCTTAGGCATTAATTTAACAACCTTCTACCACCACCTCTTAGCAGTTCAGAACTAGATTTCCAGTGTCCTTTTCAAGAAAGACATTTTTATCCTGAGTTTCCCTTCTTCGGATTTAAACCTGGTTCTCTTCTTATTCATTCACTAGAAATATAGATTAATTGAACAAATTTTAAAATGGAAATTTGGGGGAAATCTCAAGTAATCTTCTGCTAGCTATAGGCTAAAAATGTCCAATTCTTTACATTTTCCCATCATTTAATAACGTGCATATTTTCTTTGCATTGTATCTTTGGAGAGAGAGCTAGAAAGAGAGTAATTTCATGAGTGAAGTGCTATAGAAGAAACAGAGTATTTGGAAATGTATGATCAGAGGACCTACCATAGCCTTGAAGAAGGAGGTTTGCTATTTAAGCTTTTGGCTTCATACTATTGGCTTGTTGATGCCATTCATTATCTGTTTTATATGTATTTGGAGGGCCAGATTCTTTTTTTCTATATGTTTTTCATCATCTGTTCATTTGCTTAGACTATTAATAAGAAATGTTAGTAATAACAAACATTTATTCATTGCTTTAATGTGCAAGGCTCTGTTCTAAGAGTTTTTCAACAATTTTATGAGGTAGATGCTATTAATATTCCCATTTTATACATGAGAAAATGAGGGCACAGTGTTATTAAGAAAATCATTCTTAAGTTACATAGCAAGTAAGTTAGAATTAAAAAAACTTTTCCATCTAAAATGGTACTATAGAACAACTTTCTGCCCATATGGAAATGTTCTATGTTGTCCAATCTAGTAGATACTAGCTACACAGAGCTATTGAATACTTGAAAATGGCTGGTCTGACTGAAACACTGAGTTTTAAATTTGATTTAGTGAGTGTTAATTATGTTAATTCTAAATTAAAACAGTCAAACTTGTCTAGGGTCAGCTGCATAGGACAACATGACTCTAAGATTAAATCTCCACAAAGGCAGGATTTTATTTTGTCTGTTTTGCTCAATTCTGAGTTCATATTGCCTAGAACTTTGCCTGACAGATAGTTGATACTTGATACATATTAGTTAGGTGAATGAATAAATGAAATAACAAATGTGATTCTGAAATATGAAAATATTTGGGTGATAATAAAAATAAATAAAGCCTCTTAGAGGTACATCCAGTCTCTTTCTTATTTATTTTCAGGTTCTGGGAAATAGCTCTAACATTCACTGGTCTCAAGCTTCAGGGTTCATTGGGTCGATTTGGCAAAACAGCCACAACGGATATAGAGGGTTACATGGAGCTCCCAGATGGGAAAGTGAGTATAGCCACTATTGTACAATAGCAAAATTGTTTTCAAAAAAATATATGAAAACACATTAGACATTCTAAAAAGCACTGCCAGGGATAGCTGGGTGGCTCAGCGGTTAAGCGTCTGCCTTTGGCTCAGGTCGTGATCCCACATCCCAGGATTGAGTCCCACATCGGGCTCCCTGAGGGGAGCCTGCCTCTCCCTCTGCCTGTGTCTCTGCCTCTCTCTCTCTCTCTTTGTCTCTCATGAATAAATAAAATCTTAAAAAAAAAAAACTGAGGTGGACACTTGACAGGATGAGCACTGGGTGTCACACTATATGTTGGCAAATCGAACTTCAATAATCAAAATTTAAAAAAACACAAGAGGAAAGCTAAAAAGCACTGCCAATGTTAGTAATAATGGAGACTATAATTGTAAATATGGTGGACATTTAATTTTGCCTCTTCAGATGATCAATTTTAATTTAGTTCCAGGGAATTGTCATAATCCACATGTAAATGTCATTGTTTTGTGTTTACTAAATATCATACACATATATATAAAGTATGTAACCTTTTTAATATACTGACATAGTGACATATTGTCACTTTCTATTATGTCATGGAGTTGCAGTGTTTATAAGGTTTATCTTTCCCTCCTCTTTTGTCATGATGCTCCAAGAGGACTTACTGGCTCAAGGGTTGTATACAATCTTGTGGCTTTTGTTTTTATTGTCAGATTATTATTTAGGGAGATTGAGCTACTTTACAATGGTGCCTACAGATGCACTGCGACTTTAATCTCCTAGTTTATTCTTTTTTAAATTTTTTTAATTTGTTTTTTATTGGTGTTCAATTTACCAACATACAGAATAACCCCCAGTGCCCGTCACCCATTGACTCCCACCACCCGCCCTCCTCCCCTTTTACCACCCCTAGTTTGTTTCCCAGAGTTAGGAGTCTCTATGTTCTGTCTCCCTTTCTGATATTTCCCACACATTTCTTCTCCCTTCCCTTCTATTCCCTTTCACTATTATTTATATTCCCCAAATGAATGAGAACATATAATGTTTGTCCTTCTCTGACACTGTTAGTCTATTTTCTCTCTTCCTCTTACAAAATTTATGGGCATATTGCCCATGGATGGATGAGTTTTCCATTAATATTGGATCAATTTTCCACTAATGGATTCAATAATGGATCAGTTTTCCATTAATATTGTATTTGGCTTCTTTTCAGGAAAAGTTATATAGTATTACTTGTGAACATCTCAGTTATAAGTAAATGCCAGCATACAAATATTACTTTGAGGAACCAAATGGACTAGTCATTTACCTAGTAGATATTCTCACTTTGGAATCATGTTGTATACAAAGAATAAAAAACTTTGGATGCTGTTAAATATATACCCAAACCTATAAAATGATCATAGATCATTTTAGCTTCAAATTCTAAATACCATAAGAATTAAGCAGATATAAAGATTATGAAAAACATACCACATGGGGCGCCTGGGTGGCTCAGTCAATTTAGCATCTGACTCTTGGTTTCAGCTCTTGGCATGATCTCAGGGTCCCTGGATTGAGCCTCGGATCCAGCTCTGTGCTCCGTGTAGAGTGTGCTGGAGATTATCTCCTTTCCCTCTCCTCCCCCCCTGCTCTCTATATCTCAAATAAATAAATAAATAAAATCTTTAAAAAAAACACAACAAAACATGTCACAAGATCTATCTTTAACAGGTTTAGTAGGGTTTGTGTATATGTAGGGGAGAAAAGAAGCCATTTTAAAAAGAGAGACGCCAAAAAAAAGAAAATTAAATTGAATTAAAAATAAAAAGAGAGATGCCTTTTCCTTTTAAAAAGGAAATGTTTAGAGTTAGGAATAAATATCCTATATTTGGAGGGCTACTTAGGGAAGAACATTCATGTTGGGAAAGGGTGGGAAATTAGGTTGAGAAGTAGAGTTGGGCCCTATGTATAAGGCATTTTAACAGCTGGGCAGAGCTATTACACATTGGAAGAGTAGAGTTGCAAATGAAGTTGTATATCAGTCGGGTCACAAAAATGCCAAACAAATTGGGGGAAGGGAAATCTGGAGTCAAGGAGATAAGCCAAGAAGGAAGATGTTACTTTCATTTCATTATTAAGGACAAAAGGAAAAAGAAAGCTAGACGCGAGTGACCTTTCAGAAGGACCGGCCTGCCTGCCAGATGTTGGTGGCTTTGGGTGGTTTTGTCACTGGATGGAAGAAAGCAAGTCTAAATAAAGACTATCAAAAGTGAGCTGAGGTCTAATAGTAGGTGAAATAGGTAGAATGGATAGGATGAGTAGACTGGGGAGACAGAAAGACTGAGCAAATTAGTCTAGATGAAGGACATGGGATGCGGAATCCTGGAGCCAGCAGAAAAGAATTAGATCAGAGCTGCCCAAAGAATATTAGCCTGCACAGAAGCTCTGTGGAAATAGGACTTCCTGGATCAAATTCCTTTGTATCTAGGAATTCCTCTCAGTGATTTCCAATGGACACTTCTATGTTAAAGTCTCCTAGGGGTCCTAGAGATAAGAAACTTGTTTGATTTTTGTTTATCCAAGCATAGGCCTTGTGAGGCATGTTAGGACAGGAACTTTCGAGCCAGGGTTCCTGGTTTCAAATCCTGACTGCTATGGGTACTTTGTGCAAGCTACTTAACTGTTCTGTTCAGCGTTCCCCTTTGTAAAATGGGAATAATAATACTTGGGGCTCCTATTGGCCCATATGATTCCTTTGTGTGAGTGAGGATAACTGTCTTTTCCGGGAAAGTAAAGTGCCCAACCTGTGTAACTGTACTTAGTACCCCCAATAAATGTACCCCTTCATATGGGTTCTTAGGATTAAATAATGTATGTAAAATGCTCAAGCAGCACTTGGCAGAGTCAATACTTAATTAGTATGGCTTATTATGTAATACCAGTTAAGCCACCTAAGAACTAGTGTTTGGTGGTACATACTCGGGGAAGCGCTGGATTAAATGGATTAATAGGAGCTGGTCCCAGGTGATTATTCTTGTTTGAAACTGGATAGTATTATGCTATAATCTTCTGAGTTCACTAATGGCCTCATAATATTTTAAACATCCTGTGACATTTGATATGATCACTCTTAAAAAGTAGACTGTCGCCTATCAAGTGTTTAAACACGTCTCTAATTTTTCACCTGGTAATTCTGTTACTGGATTGTGGCTTTAAGAGATGTACAAAGGAAGCTATTACAGTTATATTTGAAAAATTACCAGCAGTGTACAGCCTAATCACAATGATGTAAACTATGCTGGGATTTCATATCATGCCAGGAAATACATTCAAACGTGATTAGTGATTTTTTTTTCTCAAGTAATGAATTTTTATTTCTAGGTTTCTTATTTTTCTATATTTATTTTTTTTACTTTTATAATCAAGAGATACGCTCTTTAAAAACAATTCTCACCTGCTATTTGAGGCATAAATATCCACGTTTGTCTGATTTAATGAACATTCCTTCCTTTCCGCATACCTGCCAGGTGCTCTCTGGGTCAGAGTGGGGCAACATGCTGTTGTGGGAAGGCGGCCTTATCAAAGTTGAGCTCTGTCGAGGGGCAAGGAAGTCTTGTCATCAAGGTCCCATTAACCAAATAGTGCTGGATGAGGGCGAAGTTATCACCATTGGGGCAGATGGATGTATTAGGGTAAGTTTTCTTGACACTTGGTCAGTAGCACCCACATCAAAACCTTCCCTGTTGGTTTGATCAGATTTTTCTTTCTCACAAAGGTCACTTTATGAAAGAGACAAAGAGTCATTTGCTCCCAGGCCAATCCATTTTAAATAATGCTTTCCTTGTGGTAAATGTTTAAATTTGAGTCAAAATTAATTTACAACATCTTAGCCGTGCATTTTCTGAGGGGACCTTTTGTTGTTTTGATTCTGTTGTTGAAATAGTAGTTTCAGAACATGAAAACCTATTTTAACAGAATATAAGCTGCGGATGCAGATGATCTTTCAAAATACACAGTATGAATGGAGAGTTTTCTAGCCAAGGTGCCAAACATTTTTTATTTTTTGAGGTTATCAATTAGAAATATGCTCAAAAGTGAGCTGATAGGGTTTGCCCGTGGATGCTCTCCTTTCCTTGCTCCTGACACTGGTGAGCTCACTTGTCCTCACCTATGGACACTGTCCTGTCCATAGTGTGGGCTAAGCTGGAACCCTGCTTCAGCATCTAAGTGCTCCTGGTTGTCCCCCACATTCATATATACATACCCTGCTGTTGCTGGCAAACCTGGAGGCTGGTGATTTGCCTTGTGGCCCTCATGGTACATATTCCTACTAGCACTTTTCATAAGAAAGTGGTAATATTCTCTGGGCATTCTATAGGAAGTATTGTTCTGAGAGGTAAGACTATATTTTTAAAAATAGTCTGGTCATTCTGTTGATCCCTACTGAGCTTATGATGTCTAATACACTATTTAAGCCATCTCTCTCCCAGGCTGTCTTCTTGCCATTGGCTTTTTGAGACCAAGTATACATTTTTTTTTTACATTTACCATATTAAAATTATTTTGTTAGATACTACTTACTGTTCTGGGAAATGTTTATGTCCTTTTGTTTGTCCTAGTATATTCGCTATGCTTCTAAGATATATACCACCCCAAAATGTCAAAATACCAACTGGAAGGAAACCTCAAGAGAAAAGAAGTTAAATACTTCACAGAGGGTCCCTTCATGAAAGCACTAATTTCTAAACTGACTTCTTTTAAAAATTTCATGCTAATCTCTTTAGTCTTTTACAAAGTAAATCTCTACATCTAATCCTTTAGGAAAAACTTACCCCAACTCCCAGGAGTTAGTCCAGTCTATGATCTGGGCTTCTTCCCCATGAGGCTAGTCTATGGGATAACACCAACCCTCCCCAAAGGCTGAGTTACTGAGTCTGGGTTAACAGGGTGGGGTGTGCTAATTGATCCATCCAGGGTGGGCTTTAGCACTTCACAGAGGAAGTCCTTCTCAATCTCTTTGCCTTATGAAATTGTGCTTCTTCATGCTTCCCATAGCATTTTCTTCTCTTGTCCTGGAACAACAATCCTTACCTGAATGGTACAGTCTAAATCAGTCTAAATGGTACGAGACACATTTTCTCATAAAGGACCTCATCTACATCCATTTTCTCTGCTTATAATGAAGAAGCAGAGAAATGTTGAATGATTCATGTTGAATCATTAAGAAGGCCCATTTCCCCTTTCCAGGGGCCCACTGGTAAAATCAAAACAGGGCTCATTATAGTGTCTCCCTGAACAACTGAACCATTTACTCCTTACAGACACTTTATATGCAGAAAGACCTGACAGATACCTTGACATAACATTTACTTTAGGCAAATTAGAATTCTTACTAGGCTGTATTTTCTCACTAATCTCTGTACATACAAAGGAAATTTGTTATCCCCATAGTTGGGAGCAATATCTCAGGGGACATATTTTGGCTGGTGTTCTCATTACACCAACTCACTAATTTGCATGAAACAAGAAGAAACAACTTTTGGGGGAAAAAAATCAGGGCCTTTTCTTATAGAAAATATAAATTCAGAAATTATTGATTTAAAGTATCTTCTTTATTTATAAGATCTGGGATTTTGAGACAGTAGACACTGCTGATTCTATTGATGAGACTGGATTGTTAGAGATCGAGCCCATTAATGAGCTTCAAGTAGGCAAGAATGTCAAACTCTTCTCTATGATAAAAATGAATGAAATTGGAAGTAACTTTTGGTTGGCTCAGGTAAGTTGTGTTCTTGTCTCTTGGCTCTTTTAAGTTACCTGGACATAAAATTAAAATAATATGATTTATTGTGACTGTAAGTCCATTTTACTATTAAGACTACTATTGATATGTCAACCAGGAATACCTGAATTTTGGTATTTAGTTGACCTGTATTTGATACACAGAAAACCAATTAGCATTCTTATTATATTAAATTGACTACATGTATTATGAATATGTTTCATTTATTGTGTATTCTAATATATATATATAGAAGTTGCTTTTGTTAAATTTCAATCATACTTTAAAACATGTAAGCTCTTGGTATTATTGTTTTCCTTTAAATCACGGGAATAAAATTCCTTTCATTTGATATAAGTTAAAAATAATAAACTAATATTAGGTATTTAATTTTTTAGGATGCCAGCGGAGCCATATGGAAGCTAGACCTTAGTTTTTCAAATATTGTAAGTTGTCCATTTTTCTTATTTTTCCCTAATTTTTATAACAAAGGTCTATTATTCTCCTTATTTAAAAGATACTTTTTCTTTCTTCATATTTGATCATTGTTCCCATGAAAAACTTGTCCAACATGTCCTAGTCCTGAGAATGTATTATCTCCCTCTCTGCTTTTGCATAAAAAAGGAACTATCTCAGCAAAATTTAACCAGAAAAGTGGCAATAGCAATGCCTAATGTTATCTAGTGCTTTACAGTTGCCATAAACTTAGTGGTATTTTCATTTCTATCATCTCCTGTCCTCACAGCTACCCTGATAAACAGGTAGACAGTTGCCATCACCTCATTTTACTGGTGAAGAAATGGAAAGCCTTCAAGCCAGTACTGTTTCTCCTAATTCTAAAGTCCACCACTCTTTCTAGCCCATTTTGCTTTTTTTTTTTTTTAATTATTATTTTAGAGATGGGGGAAGAGCAGGGGGAGAGGGAGAGGGAGAACCTCAAGCAGGTGCCATGCCCAGTTTGGGGGCTTGGTCCTACCACGCTGAGATCATGACCTCAGCGGAGACCAAGAGTCAGATGCTTAACTGACTTCAGCCACCCAAGTGCCCTAGCCTATTATGCTTTTAAAAATTTCTATTCAGATAAAATCACACATGTGTTATTAGGCTCTAGTTATATTTTTAAAAACTTGACCTTAATTTGATTTTAACTAATCTTTGAGATCTACTAGGATATCTGTATTTTTATTATCAGACCCAAGATCCAGATTGCCTCTTCTCCTTCCATTCTGGAGCCATCGAAGCCTTGGCAGTCTCTCCCCTCACTTACCTTATGGCCACTACTGCCTTGGATTGTGAGTAGGAACTCTAAATGAAAATCTGTGATTTTTTTTGTTTTCCACACAAAATTTTATATGTGTTTGATGAAAAGCATTTGAGAACTTTTCCAAAAGGTAAGTCTCTTGATGCAAGTGAGGTGGGTTTTTGTGGAGGGCAGAGGAACTGAAGTACAGCGCCTTGGTTGTTGTGAAAGTTTGAAGGACGTAGTCAGTTACTCATGAAGATGCCATTCATTTTGGTCTTATCCACATTTGTGTTTTCCCTATTTTTTTCACCTTGTTTCTTCCTTCTTGATGCATGGCGAATCTTTTGTGGGCTGTGCAAGGTGAAATTAATCTGAGTCAGTCATCAATTGTTTGCCTTATTGTCCATGCTTACAAATTACCTGCTTGAGGATATATATGTAAATTTTTGACTAAAGAAAGCCTAATAGATTATTAATTGATTTATTTATGAAATTTCTTGTTATAATGTTTAACATGTTAAATGAGCAAAAGTTATTTAAGAAAAAAAAAACTATCTTTCTGTAGGCTCTGTTCGAATCTATGATTTTGCCAGCAAAACTCCTTTGGCTCAGATGAAATTCAAACAAGGAGGTACTGCCCTTGCTTGGGTGCCCCGACTGGTGAGTTAATGATAATGAACTTCTACTGTAATCTATTGGTAAATACGGTATATCAGTGCTATTTCTTGGAAATATGTCTTATGACTCGACTTTAGAGAAGGATAAACAGTTTATTCACTCAGAATGTGATAGAAATCGTATCATGACCTTGCTTTGTTGTTTTGGTCCTGTTTTAATGAAACTCTATTTTTATGCCATCTGCAGGTTACTAATTCTTCCATGTTATAAAATAATTACTCAACAGAACTTTGTGTATCTCTCCTTTATCTCACTGTGATTTCATTTCTTCTATTTATATTTACAGCAAGCCTGATGCTGGATCTTTTCTAGCTTCTGGGAATAGAGAATGAACAGAAAGGCAAAAATACCTGCCCTCATACATCTTACACTTTAGTGGGAGAGAGGAGGCATAAATGCACAATAAAGAAAAATAAATAACATATGTGATATGTTAGATAATGATAAGACCCATGGAAAACAATCTAGGCAGAGATAGGGAGTTGTTCTAGTTATCCATTGCTATGTAATGAGCTATTATAAGATGTAGTGGCATAAAATAGCAGTCATTTTATTTTGCTCATATACTCTCTGGATTGGGAAATCAGACAGATGACAACAGGAATGGATTGTCTCTGGTTCATCGTGTCTGAGGCCTGGAATCACATAAAGGCTTCTTTATCATCAGTCTGGCACCTGGGTTGAAGGCTGGGTTGAGCTGGGCTGTCAGTAGGAGTACCTCTCTACATAATAACCTCTTCATGTGGCTCGAGCTTTGTCACAGCATGATGGCTTCACAGCAGTCACACACTTCTTATATGGCAGCTCAGGGCTCCAAGATCTTGGCCTGTTCCGATAAACAGGCCAATGCTGGTGGCCTTGTAGGACCAGCCTGGAAGTCCCATGATGTCAGCTGTACCGTACTCACTTGAGTGAAGCAGTCACAAGTTCCACTCAGATTCAAGGAGAGGAGGGACTTAATTGCCATCTCTGGGAGGCATGCCAAAGAATTTGCAGCTATGTTTTAAAAATATCATGGGAGTATTTGGAGAATGTTTTATCCTTGCTGTTTTGGGTTGAAATCAAAGAGAAAATGTTCCAGGGCCAAAATAAAGGCGGAAATGGCTGGAATAGAGGAGAATTTCATGATGGAATCAAGACCAGAAGGAGAACTCTGGCTAGGGAATAGAGGTAGGACAATGATAAGGTTAGAACAAGGAGAAACCATAGAGTGTTTGTCTTCCTGAATCTGACTGACTCTTCATCCCCCTTCATTTACACTCTTACCTGAAGTGTTTAAAATACAGCCATGTAATTAAATCATTTATTCAGATGGTTGTGCAATGTCCATAGAATTGTTTCCTTTTTCAGCCTCCTATGCAAGTAATGATCATTGAATAGCACGCTAGAATTGAAATGCCCCTTCTTTATACCCTCTTGCTTCTCTAGAAAACTCCGTATCTTTATGACTTAGCTCAAGTCAAACATCCTCTCCTGTGCATAGCACTCTGTGGGACTCTACCTTCAGATAGAGCTAGGTACTCCTTTCTCTGTGATTTTTTTAATTTAATTTTTAATTTTTATTTATTTATTTTTAAAGATTTTATCTATTTATTCATGCAAGACAGAGAGAGAGGCAGAGACACAGGCAGAGGGAGAAGCAGGCTCCATGCAGGGAGCCTGACGTGGGACTCGATCCCAGGACTCCAGGATCACACCCTGGGCTGAAGGCAGGCGCCAAACTGCTGAGCCACCCAGGGATCCCTGTGATTTTTTTTTTAAAGGATTATGTATATACCAATTTTATGACCCTTATCACAATGTACTATGATGAATTGCTTTATGTCTCTTTCCAACCAGACTGCTCTTCATGGGTGACAACTACTCTTTATTCTTTGAATTTCTAGTGCTTCTATGGTAGGTTTAGACACACAGCAAGTACTGAGTGAACAACATTCAACTGGAGTTGAATGGAGTATGGTTTTCCTATTACCAAGACTCTCCTAATGACCTGGGCTCAGCAATGATCACTCTGTTCTAAAGAATATCAAGGCTCTCGCCTTTTTCATAAATGCCTCCCAAGACAGCAGATTTATTATATTCAGACATTGCTAGATTTCTTTCTCCAGCCCAGACTTCTCTGAGCTGCAGACTATATGTCCTCCCCATTTTGAGATCTCCAGGGGATCTCAAACCCAATATGTCCAACACTAGATTCATGATACCCTGCAGGCCTCCACTCAGTCCCCTCCAAAATGATAATAGCAACAACAAACCACACATGCACTTGGCTCCCTTCCACTGTTTCCTATCTCAGTAAATGTTTCAGTCATCTTTGACACCTCCCTCTACCCCCCTCCCCCATATTCAGGTGTCACCAAATAGGGTCATTATAGCTCTCTCTAAACTATGCCCATATCTCTCCTCTCCGTGATGCTACCTCAGACCAAGTGACCACAATCTCTTTAAAGGTCTCCCTGCATCCTATCTAAGCCATCTCAGTTCTGTTTTGCAGCTAAGATGACTTTTCTGAAATAGCAAATCTGATCATGTCAGCTCCTACACACACACCAAAACCCCCAACTAAAAACCTTTCAATGGCTTCCCATTGCTCTTGGGATGAAGACCATCCTTAATGTAATATGTAAGCCACTTTGTGACCTAGGGCTTGCTTATCTCCCTCTTTAGCCTCTCTTCTGCCACACGACCTTTGCACAAGCTATGTCTTCTCCCAGAAATACTTCTCCCATCTTCCTGAACTTAATTTCTGGATATCCTTCTGGTCGCAGCTCCACCATCTCTTCCCTAAGAAAGCCCTCCGTCTAGGTCCACTTTCTTTGTTTAATGCCCTCATAGATTGTTTCTTTCCTTTAGCATTTATTTCTGTTCATATTTTACACTCATCTGCGTGGTGTCCTCCCACTAGACCTAAATTCTATGAAACCAGGAACAAACCGTTTATGCTCACCCTTGAGTTGCTGGTGATAGGTGCCTGGCACTTGGTAGACAGACATTCCACCAACATTTGCTCCTCAAGTGTTTGAATTGCCATTATTTACTCAGAAAGTAGTATAAGGAATTACCAATGAGCAGTCAATGTTAAATCATTTGGCTAAATAAAATACAGAGTTATCTGTTATGTAATACCTTTCTTAATCAACTAATTTGGAATTTGTTACATTTAATTTTTATCCAAGGTAAGCTACAATGGAGCACAGATTATCGTAGGATTCGAAGATGGCGTTGTTCGAGTTCTCGAGCTTTATGATCCAAAAAGGCTCACAGTTTTTGCAGGACGGAAGAAAGTATCTGATGCAGATATTAGTTTGAAGCAGGTTTTCAAACCCCATACTGCTCGTGTCACTGCTTTAGCTTATGAACGTGATGGAGAAATTCTAGCTACAGGGGTGAGTGCTACATTTCCTTTTGTTTCCTATTGAGCTTTCATGGTTAAAATTACCTTATTCATCTTCCTATTTGATGATAACTTATGTGCTAATGTACATTTTAGAGAAAAATCCATAGTTTGCTTTATGTTCATATTCTTTCAGTATAGTCTGTGCATGACATTTTAAAATTTTCTTAAAAATTGAGTTTTAATGCTTATTTAAAATGAATAGAAATTTTCAGCTGGGAGTTATGATCATGTTTCATGTATAATCAATACATAAAACCTAGGCATGTTCTTATATAGAATTGCCATAAGTGAAGAGAATAACCATGTACATTTTTAATGCATTAATAGGTGAGCATATTACTTTGTGGAATTTTTTTTGTGACTTAATCTATGGACAAGTACAGTGATCATTTTTTCAGAAACACATCCCGGAACACTTGGTTTGTCAAATGTTCCCATGGGGGAAATAAAGCAAATATTTGAAATAATTTTCCAAGAATAATCTGAGATATGATTGTTGTGAGTATAAATATACATATTTATATGTATACTATAGCTTTTAAGTGCTGCTCTGTACTCTGTGGAATAGATTTCAAAAAACCCCATATTTGTTGGATATTTCTCTTTTTCTTAGAGTGAAGATCAAACTGTCTTCTTCTTTGAGGTAGAAAAGGATTATAAGCCCATAGGGTATATTACTACTCCTGGACCTGTTTGCCAGTTAATATGGTCTCCAAACTCCCATGTAAGTAATTCTTATTTGTCTTTGTGTGTAAATCTCAACTACTGTGTAATAAAGTGATCTGGATTAAGTCCTGATCTCATTTGATGCCTCTAATTTCCCTAAGTTTAAGCATAGGATAACCCAGTCATCTGAATGTTGATTGAATGTCTAAACCAGGTGCTGTCCTGGGTTCTAGGATAATAATACTGATTGAACTGCACAGAAGTGTTGTCAGAATTATTGAAATAACATCTATAATCTGCTTTAAACTCTTCTAAGGAAAAGGACTGTGACAAAATAGTATCTAGAAAAAACTTTAATTAACAAAGACTCATATTTTCATCCTTGCTAGGCACTGATGATGGATTTAATAAGCAATACAAAATAATATCTCTTGAAAAAGAAAAAAAATACACCTATTTAAGAAGTTAAAGAACTGTCACAGAACAATACAAGGTTTCACAAGGGAATTTGTGACTAAAATATCAGTATGGCCATATGTGCTGTGAATGTAGATTAGGGAAATCTCAAGAAGGGAATAAGTTAACATAAATTGTTATTTTGTATTATTTTACCTTAATCTTGAGGAAATGGTAGGATTTGGGTCCTTGGAGAGAAGGGTGAGTGCAGGTGGTTTGGGTGAAAAAAAAATGAAAGCTGCAAAGGGAGCTCTGTGTTAAAACATGAACACAATGTGTGATATTATGGGCATCCTTTAATAATTTCTCAAGATTCAAAGCCAAAACACCAAGAGTTAGGAATGGTGGGTGGAAGGGGGTGATTGTGACTACAAAAGTGGCATATTGAAGAAGATCCTTATGGTGATAGGATAGTTTTGCATCTTGATTGTGGTGAATGGTTCCATGCATCTACACACGTGATAAAATGACATAGAACTATACACAATTCTATATTAATGTCATTTCCAAGTTTCGATATTGTTGTATAAGAGGTAACCAATGGGAGAAACTAGGTGAAGGGTATATGATTCCTCTCTCTACTATCTTTGCCACTTCCTGTGAATCAATAATTATTTAAAAATAAGAAGCTAGAATTTTTTTTAAATAGACATAAGAGACCAAAACTCCTAACATAATTCAAAAGTTATTTCAGGCAGTGCTGCTAGTTAGTGCTTATATTTCTATTATTTGGGAATTACTAATGTCAAAATAAGTTACCCCCATTTCACAATATGTACGTGTATTGAACCATCACGTAGTACACTTTAAACTTATACAATGTTATATTTCTGTTTTATTTCAATAAAGATGGGGGACAAAGGTAAATTACCATGTGTAACTGATAGGCTGCATATTTCAGTCGTCCAACTAGCCATCACTGTCAGCTTCCACAAGCTCTCAATGGTCAGATCTCCTGCCTTCCTGGAAGCACTAAACTTCTGTCCACTATTTATAATTTGTGTTTCCAATAAGGATGCACCACATGTACACACAGAATCACTCTGCCTCCCGCTGCCATGCGGGATGAGCACTGGGTGTTATGCTATATGTTGGCAAATTGAACTCCAATAAAAAATTTTTTTAAAAAAATGAATCCCTCTGCCTGCCGTGATTACCACCATGATCACTCTGGGCAATAGTGTGAAGTTGCAGAGGAGGCAGATGAGAGGCAGGTGGATCTATTGGGCAACTGTGCTCCAGACATGTGACCAGAGTTTGAAAGACTGCAGACAAGAACTATATAGGAGGTAGAATTGACAAAATTTGGTGATCTTTTGAATTTCTGGGGATAGTTTTGAGCTGTCTAAATGAAACACGTGAGTTTCCCTAAGACATGTTCTTTTGCCTGCCTTGTTCTGGGACCACTGTTCTCTTCTGTTGCTCTAACCAGAAAATCCTGAGAATCATTCCAGTCTCCTCCCTACCTCTAACCACCCTGCCCTTCATTGGTTCACCAAGCTTCTTTGATTATGCATCATAAACATCCTTGCTTCCTCTTTGATATCCTAGATGCAGACATAATACTACACATAAAAGCATTCAGATAAATGAAAATGAAGTGAAAAATAATGGGCCATTCGGAGGAAAGTAACAAACCCCATTCCCACAAAGTTTAGAGTTACGTAAATGCTTTAAGGCAAAGGCCCAGCAGAATGTCAGGCTCACTTTTCTGCATTTCCCTTTTCTCTGGGATCATATCCCCTCAAGTCCTAATTGTTCTTGTAGCTTTGAACTTCAACTTTTGTCTCCTCATCTTTGCAAGAATCCCTAAAGCTCTAGGACACAGCATTCTGTCTGGCTTCTAAGTCTCATGTAAACTGTTGGTGATTTGTCCTTAGGAGGAAAAGCTGCAGAGGAATCCTTCACCTTCCTACTACCCCAAATAAAGTCCCGTTACCTCTGCATCCACCTTCCCTCTTCCCTTTATTATGATAGAGATGCCCTCTCCCTTCCCAAAAGTCCCATTCCGTCTCCTGTCCTTTGGGTTGTACTCTCTCCCACTTTTTTCAAGATTTCATTCTTCTTATTTTCCCTTTTCCATCGTATAAATGTAACCTCACCTGTTTACTGGACCATTTCCATCAATATTTAAATATGTTCAAGTATCTCCCATGAACAAAAAGTAAATTCCTTGACTTTCTGTTCTTCTGTAGTTACTGTCACATCTTTCTCTTCTGACTTTTCCAAGAGGATTGATTATTCCTATGGACTCTTAACTATTTCTAGGCTCATCACTCCACCAAATCATCTTCTGTAAAGACACCAGTGATATCCATTTAACATTTTCAGTTCTTGTTTTTCTTGACCTCTTGGCATCATTTGACTCTGTTGACCCTTACTTTCTCTTTGAAATATCATCTCCCTTTGACATATGTGACATTATGCTCTCCTCGTTCCCTCTTCTACATCTTGCCATTCCTTTTCAGCCTCCTTCACACAGTTGCTGAGTATTGTTTCCCTAACGCTCTGTCCCAATCTCTCTTCTCACTCTTTCTCTTGATTTAGGTGATACCACCCAAGCCCATAACTCCCTTGTAAGTGAAAAATGTGCCATAGGATATTTATACATGATATTTCCTTTGTATAGCATACTCCCTCAAACCTTCCCCTTACTTATTGTGTAATTGTCTTTACTCCTCCTCCACATTGAGGCTTAGATACCATCTTCTCAGCCTCCTTTGCTCTTATGGCATCTCTGTAACACTTGTTGCAGTTATACTTTACATTTATTTATAGGATTTGTTAAATGACAGGCTCTCTTGAGGGAAGTAAGCTCCTTAGCACCAGACACTGTGTTTTTCTTTTACAATTTTACCCCTAGCCCACCACAAAATGCCAAATACAGAGCAGATACATAATAAATAATTACAGAATGATATAACTGAGTGAAGAAATATTTTGAATAATGGGTCTATGGAATATCAAGATGGGGACTTCCCATACACGATTAAATATGTGATTTTGGAGATCAAGAGAGTGATCTGGCCTGGAGAGTAATTAATTTGGAATCTAATTGTGCATGAGTGGGAATGAAGTGTTAGGTTGGCTGTAAGATTTCCAAGGGAATGTTTATGGAGTGAGAAAAGAGGGAACAAAACAAAAACCTTGGGAACATCCACATTTAATGAACTTGGGCAGATAAAGAATGATCCACCAAAGGCTGCTGAAACTGGATATGCCATCCACACACTGCACATTTTCCTTGGCAGTCCCAATTTTAATATTCTGCTTATTGAGCTAACATATTTCAAGCTGTATTTTTGGCTCAGAAAACATGTTGCAGCATCAATAAGAAACAAATCCTAAATCTAATCTTAACACTTAACTTATTAATGATAATAATAGGTGTTAATAATTCTAAAACTTCACCTAAATGTAAATGATATGTTAATCCTTCTTTTTTTTAGCCTGACAGTACTTTACTGATTATCTGTGAGAATGGCTATGTTCTTGAAACTCCATATCCAACCATAAAAGAGGAAGAGGAAAATCGTGATGTTGTTTCCTATGAAATCAAAGACATGCACATAAAATGTTTTCATTTCTCAAGTGTCAAATCTAAGACTCTGGTATGAGATATCCTTGAAGCGTTATCTTCTAATAAGTTTTTTTTTTTTTCTTGGAATATAATGTCTTTTTGTCTTCAAGTTTCTATTTAAATTCCAGTTAATATGCAGTGTAATATTAGTTTCAGGTATACAATATAGTGATTCAACACTTCTATACATCACCTGGTGCTCATCCCAACAAGTGCCCTCCTTAATCTCTCACCTATCTAACGTATTCCCTCCCTCACCTCCCCATTGGTAACCATCAGTTTGTTCTCTGTAGTTAAGAGTTGGTTTCTTGGGAGTGCCCAGGTGGCTCAGTCAGTTAAGCATCTGACTCTTGATTTCTGCTCAGGTCATGATCTCAGGATTGTGAGATAGATCTCGCTGGGCTTCATGCTGGGTATGGAGCATGCTTAAGATTCTCTCTTCCTCTCCCTCAGCTCCCCCCACCCCCCACCAAAGAGTCTGTTTCTCTTCTTTCCCCCTAGGTTCATTTGTTTTGTTTCCTAAATTCTACGGATGAGTGAAATAATATGCTATTTGTCCTTAACTGACTTACTTCACTTAGCATAATATTCTCTAGCTCCATCTACATCATTGCAAATGGCAAGATTTCATTTTTTTATGGCTGAGTAATATTCCACTGTATAAAAGTGCTGATGAAATAGAAGAAGACGACATTTACTCTGACTTTGGAGAGCTGATAAGCTGGTAGGAAGCAGCTGACTGTATTAGAAGGCAGTAATGAGCAGATACTAAGATCACAGTACAAAGAGAATAATTTTAGGGGTGTGGAGTGAAACAAATATATGATTTTGATGGAGGGGTGAAAGGGGATCAAAGATGACTACATAGAAGGGACATTTATTACCAAAAAAAAAAAAAAGAGAGAGAGAGAGAGAAGAATTTTTGAGAGGATGAGAAAGGAGAGGAAGGCGATAAGGACTGGAATAACATCCTGAGGGAAGGCAGAGTTGTAAGAGTTTCTGGTGTCTTCAGAAAATGAAGAACAGAATGGAATATCTTCAGAAAAAGAAGAATGGAAAATGAGGAACACAGTGTGTTGGAGGAATGTGGAAGAAATGTGTGACCAACCCTCGGGCTCCTTAGATACCATCCAAGAGGTTTCAGTTTAATTCTAGACAATTGAGATCCATCGTGGGCCCTTTGTCGCTATTCTGTTTTCCCCACCTGTTCTCTGAAGAAATTTTTATTCTTGGTGTATAGCTGACACACAATGTTACGTTACTTTCAGCGGCACAACATAGTGATTCAACAGGCCTACACGTTATGCTGTGTTCACCACAAGTGTAGCTGCCACCTGTCACCATATGGCACTTTTATTCCTGTGACTTACTCTGTAACTGGAAGCCGGTATCTCCCATGCTCCTTTTTTGCCTAACCCCCACTTCTTCCCATCTCGCAACTATTAGTTCTCTGTATTTAGGGGTCTGATTCTGCTTTTTGTTCATTGGTTGGTTGATTTGTTTCTTTAGATTCCACATTTAAGTGAAATCATATGGTAATTGTCTTTCTCTATTTGATTTATTTCACTTAGTGTAATACTCTCTAGGTCCATTCATGCTGTCCGAATGCCGCATCTCTTCCTTTTTTTTTTTTTTTTTTATAGTGGAGTGATGTTTGTATGTCTACTACTGCCTCTTTATCCATTCCTTCATCAACAGACACTTGGGTGGCTTCCATATCTTGGCTGTTGTAAATAATGCTGCAGTAAACATGGGGGGGGGTATATATTTTTGCATTAGTGTTTTTGGTTTCTTTGGGTATATACCCAGGAGACATGATTGGATCATATGGTATTTACATTCTTAATTTTTTGGAGAATCTCAACACTGCTATCCACCGTGGTTGCACCAATTTACATTCCCACCAACAATGCACAGGGGTTCGTTCGTTCGTTCGTTCGTTCGTTCCTTCCTTCCTTCCTTCCTTCCTTCCTTCCTTTTAAATATTTTATTTATTTATTCATGAGAGAGAGAGAGAGAGGCAGGCAGAGACACAAGCAGAGAGAGAAGCAGGCTCCATGCAGGGAGCCCGACGTGGGACTCGATTCCGGGTCTCCAGGATCAGGCCCTGGGCTGAAGGCGGCGCTAAACCGCTGAGTCACCCAGGCTGCCCCAGGGGTTCCTTTCTCTTCATATCCTTGCCAGCACTTATTTCTTGCTGTTTTGCTTCTAGCCATTCTGACAGGTGTAAGGTGATATCTCACTGTGGTTTTGACATGCATTTTGCTACTGATGAATAGTATTGAGCATTGTTCATGTGTCTGTTGGCTGTCTATATGTCTTCTTGGAAAAAAGTCTATTTAGGTCCTCTGCCCATTTTTAAAATTGGATTTTTTTTTTTTTTGGTGTTGAGTTGTATAAGTTCCTTATATATTTTGGCTATTAATCTCTTACCAGCTATATTATTTGCAGATATCTTCCCCTATTCACTGGATTGCCTTTTGTCTTGGTTTCCTTTGCTGTGCAAAATCTTTCTTCTTCTTCTTCTTTTTCCTCCTCCTCTTCCTCTTCTTCTTCTCTCTACTTCTCTCTTCTTCTCTCTTCTTCTTCTCTCTTCTTCTCTCTTCTCTCTTCTTCTTTTCTTCTTTCTTCTTCTTTTTGGTGTAGTCCTGATATTTTATTTTTGCTTTTATTTTCCTTGCCTGAGGAGACATATTTAGAAAAATCTTACAACCCATCTCAGAGGCATTACTACCTATGTTTTCTTCTAGGAGTTTTATGGTTTTATACCTCACAATTAGGTTTCCAATCCACTTTGAATTCATTTTTACATATGGCATAAGAAAGTGGCACAGCTTTTTTTTTTTTTTTGCATATAGCACTCCAGTGTCCAGTTTTCTCAGCACAATTGTTGAAGAGACTCTTCCCCATGTATATTCTTACTTCCTTTGTCATAGATTAAGTGAACATATAAATTGGGCCTATTTCTGGACTATTCTGTTAAATTGATCTATGTCTATTTTTTTTGTGCCAGTACTATTCTGTCTTGATTACCACAGTTGTAATATATCTTAAAATCTGAGACTGTGATACTTCCAACTTTGTTTTTTCTGTCTCAAGACTGAGTTAGCTATCTGGGTCTTCTGTGGTCCTATATAAATTCTAATATTATTGATTCCAGTTCTATCTATAAAAATTACAGAATTTTTAATAGGTAATTTTGATAGGGATTGCATTGAATCTGTAGGTTGCTTTGGGCACTATGGAAATTTTAATAATATTAATTGTTCTAATCTATGAGCATAGAATATTTTTCCGTTTGTTTTGTCTTCAGTTTTTTTCATCATTTTTTATAGTCAGAATATAGGTCTTTCACCTCTTTGGTTAATTTTATTCCTAGGTATTTTATTCCTTTTGGTGTAATTGCAAATAAAATTATTTTCTTAATTTCTCTTTCTGCTAGTTCATTCTTAGTATATAGAAACATAACTAATTTCTGTGTATTAATTTTGTGTCCTGCAACCTGACTGAATTCATTTATTATTTCTAATTTTTTTGATGAAGTCTTTAGAGTTTGCTATGTATAGTATCATGTCATCTACACATAGATACAGTTTAACTTCTTCCTTGCCAAAATGGATGTCTTTAATTTCCCATCTGATTGAAGTGGCTAGGACTTTCAGTACTGTGTTGAATAAAAGTGGCAAGAGTGAATATCCTCATCTTATTTCTGATCTTAGAGGTAAAGTTATTTCACTATTGAGTATGATATTAGCCATAGGTTTTCACATATGGTTTTTATTATGTTGAGGTATTTTTTTTCTCTAAACTCACTTTGTTGAGAATTTTTATCATGAACAGATGTTGAATTTTGTTAAATGTTTTTTCTTCATCAATTGAGATTATATGATTTTTATCTTTTGTTCTGTTAATGTGTATCACATTGACTTGTGAATATTGAACCATCCTTGCATCTCAAGGATAAATCCCATTGCTTATGGTGAATGATCCTGATAATGTATTATTGAATGTGGTTTGCTAATATTTTGTTGAGGATTTTTGTATCTATGTTCATCAAGCATTTTGGCCTGTAGCTTTCTTCTTCTTCTTCCTTCTTTCTTCTTGTCTTTGGTTTTGGTATCAGGATAATACTGGCCTCTTAAAATGTACCTGGAATCTTTCCATACTCTTTCATTTTTTGGAAATAGTTTGATGAGGAGAAGTAATAAGTCTTAAATTTTTGGTAGAGTTCACCTATGAATCCATCTGGTCCCAGGCTTTGTTTTTTGGTAGTTTTTAAAAAATATAACTGATTCAATTTTATTTCTAGTAATTGGTTGTTCAGATTTTCTCTTTCTTCCTGATTCAGTTTTGGAAGATTGTATGTTTCTAGTCATTTATCCACTTCTTCTAGGTTGTCCAATTTTTTGGCATATAATTTTTCACAATATTCTCTTATAATTCTTGTATTTCTATGGTGTTGTTTGTTACTTTTTCATTTTTGATTTTATTTATTTAGATCTTTTCTCTTTTTTATTGATGAGTCTGGCTAAAGTTTTATCAGTTTTGTTTTTCCTTTGAAAGAACCAGCTCTTGGTTTCATTGGTATTTTCTATTTTTTAAAAGTCTGTATGCCATTTATTTCTGCTCCAATTTTTATTATTTCCTTCCTTCCTTCTTACCTTGGACTTTGTTCTTTTTCTAAAAGTTCTTTTACATGTCAGGTTAGGTAGTTTATTTGAACTTTTCCTTATTCTTGAGATAGGCCTGTACTGTTGAAAAATTTCTTCCTTAGAATTGCTTTCACTGCATCCCAAAGCTTTTGGAGAATTGTTTACATTTTTGTTTGTCTCCCACGTATTTTTTTCATTTCTTGTTTGATTTCTTCATTGACCCATTGGCTGTATGTTTGGCCTCCATGTGTTTGTAGTTTTTCCACTTTTTTTCTTGTGATTTCTAGGGTTTTTTTTTTTTTTAAGATTTTATTTATTTATTCATGAGACAGAGAGAGAGAGAGAGAGAGAGAGAGAGACATAGGCAGAGGGAGAAGCAGGCTCTCTGCAGGGAGCCTGATATGGGACTTGATCCCAGGACCCTGGGATCATGACCTGAGCCAAAGACAGATGCTCAACCACTGAGCCATCCAGGTGGCCCATGATTTCTAATTTCATAGTGTTGTATAGTGTTGCATAGTGTTGTGATTGCAAAAGAAACATATGATTTCAGTCTTCTTAAATTGACTGAGACTTGTTTGTGGCCTGACATGATCTATCCTGGAGAATGTTCCATGTACAGTTGAGAAAATGTATACTGTGCTGTTTATGAATGGAATGTTCTATATATATTAAGTCTATCTGGTCTTATGTGTCATTCAAACACACTATTTTCTCATGGGTTTTCTGCCTGGATGATCTATGTTGGATGTAAACGAAGTGCTAAAGTCCCTTACTATTATTGTATTGACAATTTCTTCCTTTATATCTCTTACTATTTCCTTTGTGTATTTAGATGCTCCAATGGGGGCACATAGATATTTGCAATTGTCATATTCTCTTGTTGGATTGATCCCTTTGTCATTATATAATGTCCTTCTCCATCTGTTTTTATAGTCTTTATTTTAAAGTCTATTTTGTTTGATAGGACTTTTACTACCCCAGCTTTTTTTCTGCATTCGTTTACATGGAATATCATTTTCCATCCCTTTACTCTCAGTCTGTATGGATCTTTAGGGTTGCAGTGAGTTTTTTGTAGGCAGCATATAGATAAGTCTTTTAAAAAATTATTATCTTTTGATTGGAGAATTTAGACCATTTACATTTAAAATAATTACATATGTACTTATTGTCATTTTGTTAATTGTTTTCTGGTTGGTTTTTGTAGTTCTTCCTGGTTCCTCCTTTTCTTGCTCTCTTTGTTTGTGATTGACAGTGTATAGTGTCATGCTTGGGTGTTTTCCTCCATTTTTTGTGTATCTAGTATAGGCTTGTGGCTACTATGAGTTTCATATGTTGCATCCTAAGTATATAGTAGTCTATATTTAAATGGATGTCATTTAAGTTCAAACACATTATAAAAAAAACTTATTTTTTATACTCCCCCCCTCCATATTTTATGTATATGTCATATTTTACATGTTTTAATTCATAATTTTTTCCTAATTATGGCCTTTTTTTTCTACTTAAATCTCTTTCACATTTTTGGAAGGCCAGTTTAGTGATGATAAGCTCCTTTAATTTTTCTTTGTCTGGAAAACTTTTTCTCCTTTTATTCTGAATTTGATAACCTTACCAGGTAGAGTATTCTTGATTTTTGTTTTTCATTTCAACACTTTGAATATATAATACCACTCCCTTCTGGCCTGCAAAGTTTCTGCTGAAAAACTGGCTGATAGTCTTATTGGGTTTCCCTTGTACATAACTTTTTGCTTCTTCCTTGCTACTTTTATAATTCTCTATATATCCTTAACCTTTGACATTTTAATTATTATGTGTCATGGGTTCATCTTGTTTTAAACTCTCTGTGCTTCCTAAACCAGGATGTCTGTTTCTTTCCCTAGATTAGTGAAGTTTTTAGCTACCATGTCTTCAAATGAGTTTTCTGCCCCTTTCTGTCTCTCTCTCTCTCTTCGGGAACCCCCCTATAATGTGAATGTTTGTTGGCTTGATATCTAAGAGATCTCTTAACTTATCCTGATTTTTTCCCCCTGCTGTTCAGTATGGGTGCTTTCCATTACCCTATGTTTCAGATCTCTTCTCCATTCTTCTGTATCTACTACCCTGTTGATTCCCTCTAGTAGTTCTGCCCCCCCACTCACTTCAGTTATTGTATTCTTCATCTCTGATTCTTTTTTATATTTTCCACATCTTTGTTGAAGGCCTACTGAGTTATTTTACTCTTTTCTCCAGCTTGGTGAGCATTTTATGATCATTGGTTTAAACTCTTTATTAAACCTATTGCTTATCTCCTTTTTAATTTAGTTCTCTTTTGGAGGTTTTGTCTTGTTCTTTCTTTTCTTTTTTTTTTTTTTTAAAGATTTTATTTATTTACTCATGAGAGACAGAGAGAGAGAGAGAGAGAGAGACAGGCAGAGGGAGAAGCAGGCTTCATGTAGGAAGCCCAGTGTGGGATTTGATCCCGGGTCTCCAGGATCAGGTCCTGGGCCTAAGTCGGCACTAAACCACTGAGCCACCTGGGCTGCCCCTTTCTTGTTCTTTCTTTTGGAATGTATTCCTCTGTCTCTTAATTTTTCTTGACTTTCATGTTTGTTTCTATGAATGAGGTGGAATAGCTACTTCTCCTAAATATGAAGGAATGGTCTTGTGTGTGGTCTCCCCTGTGTATACTTGGAGATGACTTCTGGCTGGCTAGAGCTACAGTTGGTGTGATTGGGGGTTGCAGGACATTCTGTACTATGGCTGACCTGGTGAGATGGCTGGAGCTAAAGTGGGTGCAAGTTGCGGGGGGGAGGTTCTCGGGGCTCTTCATGCAGTGAACATCCTGGCAGGACACCTAAGACTGAATTAGATGCAGGTTTGGAGGATCTTGGAGCTCTATGTGGAGTGGGTGCCCTGGCAGGCTAGCTGAAGCTTAAGTCAGTGCAAGCTGGAGTGTCCTGGGACGCTCATCCAAGGGGTGACCTGATGTGGTGACGAGTACAGGCCAGCACAGGCCAGGGTGTCCAAGCACATACTATACAGGGATGCCGTCAGGCCAGCTGATGCTGAAGTGGATATAAGCTGGGGAGTCCCTGAGCTTTTCATATAGAAGATACCCTAGCAGGACAGCTAAAGTGGAAATGGGTACAAGCCAGGGTGTTTAAAAGCATTCCACACTGAGGGCACCCTGACAGGACAGATGAAAGTAAAATGAGTACAAGCTGTAGGGTTCCCTGGGTGTGCAGCACAGGGACTGTCCTTGAGGGGTAATGGAAGCCACAGCTGATGGAGGCCTGTGTTGTGTACATGAGGCAACCTGGTGGGATAGCTGGGGCCAAAGCAGGCATCAGCCAGAAGGTCCCAGAGCACTGTGTTGGGGGTGCTCTAGTAAGCTGCCTGAGGCAAAACTGGTGTAGACCAGGAGTGTTCAGGGATGCTTTGCACCTGTGTCACCTTGGTGTGACACCTGGCACTGTAGTGAGCACTATCCAGGAGTGTCCTGGTGTATAGCTCCCTGGATCCTCTTTCATGGGATTGCTGGGGTTAGTGGGGGCTAGGTGCTTAGGGCTCACTGATGTGGTAGGCCGGGGAGGGTGTCCAGACCTTGATTCCCCCATTTATACTCTCATGGAGGAGGGGGAGCATAAACAATGGTGCTCACCAGCCCTTCTGACCTGCAGAGATTTCTAGCAGCTCCCTGCCGTTTGGTGATTCTAAGGTTGGTTCTTTTACTAGTTGCTCTCTTAAACCTTGGCCTTTTTATCCTGTGTCCCAGGGCAGGCAGATCTGCTCCTGCTCTCTCAGTACTTTCAACGCCCACTGCAGCTCACAGCATTTGGGGATGGAGGTTCCCTTTATTGCTGTGTCTTCATTTCTGTTTTCTTGTACAGAAGCTGTTCAATCACCCCTCCCACTGTGAGATTGTGAGGAGGGGTTGCTGTGATGAGATCATATAAATTAGGAGGATAATTATGAGGGATAAAAAAGAACAAAGAGATAAAATATGGGAGGTAGGGATCCCAGTATTAGGTGGCTTTTGAAATAATCATTTGAAAGAAATGATGGGGTCTAACTCATAGTATTATTAAAAATAGGAACAACTTTCCTCAGGAGTTATTTTGATCTACCTAACTTGTGGGCTGACAGTGATAGCCTCTGGGAGCAACTTTATTTAACTTCTTTATTAGAAAAAAAATAAGAAAATAAGTTTTATAAAACTAGGATTGAAGGGGGGAATACAGAAATTATTTGAAAATGTTAGTGATAAAATACATCTCCAAATTGATGATCATTTTTAAATGACATTATTTTACATCAGAGCTGTGAGTTTTTCTGGGACCCTATCTTCCTTCCACTTTCTTTGAAGGAACCACCACGAATGAATGGTTTACAGTTGTTTTTATATCTTCTTAATGTCTCTTGAAAAAGCGATTTATAGAAATAGAAAAGAGAAAGAGACTAAAGGAGTTGAAGGAGAAGCAGAAGGAAGAAAGGAGGAAGCAGCTAGCAGCAGAGATGGGAGGAAATGGAGAAAAGGAATTCCACGCAGAAGAGGAAGAGGTAGAGGCAGAGGAGCCATTACCTGAAATCTTTATTCCATCAACCCCCTGTCACATCCTCTGTGGATTTTACTCTGAGCCGGGGAAGTTCTGGGTTTCTTTGGTGAGTAATATTGTAATACATTATTTTTATCTCAGCCTTAATCAAATATAGTTTATAATCATGATTTTCCAGCACATTCTTACTTTCTAACTCTTCTGGTAAGACGGTTTATTAACTACTATTGAAAGTGTAAATTTTGAAGAATGAAAGTGAATTACAATTTTTATATTATCTTAATATCTCTTTTATGTCTACTTATATCTGCAATTATCTATAACCATCATACATGTTCCGGGAGGTCAAAGGGGAGAAGAATAAAAGATAGAAGGGCAAAGGGTAAAGGTTCTTCCAGTCGATTCTGCTGTTTTTAAAATTTTAAAACTAATTGACATTTTGAAAATAATGGCCACACTATCCTGTAAACTTTTGCTTGCATTTTGTTATTTGCAACTATGCTGTGTGGCCATGTGGAAGTCTGGGAGGATTACTCTTTTTAAATATATATATTTTTTTATTTGAGAGAGAGTGGAAGTCAGAGACAGAGTATGAGCAGAAAGGGAGGGTGAGGGAGAGGGAGAAGCAGACTCCCTGTTGAGCAGGGAGCCTGATCTGGGGCTCCATCCCAGGACTCTGGGATCATAACCTGAGCTGAAGGTAGATGCTTAACTGACTGAGCCAACCCAGGTGTCCTGAGGATTATTGTTTTTAGATGGTCACATTGCTATTATGAATAAATGGGATTTGACTAATAAGGAAGAAGAGAAAAATGGATATCAGGGAGACAAACACCAAGAACTGTCACAATGTTGTAACATATCCTCTAATTATATATTTTCCTATCATAAGACATTGATCAATTGCAAAGCAAGATTTCCTTCATTATAAATTTGTCACAAATTTCAGCTCCATTAACCAAAAAAGTAATAATTGACATAAAAGTAATACAGGCATACCCTATTTTATTGCACTTCACAGATACTGTTGATTGTCACAAATTGGTTTGTGGCAATCCTATGTTGAGCAATCTTATTGGCATCATTTTTCCAACAACATTGGCTCATTTCATGTCTCTGTGTCACATTTTGGTAATTCTCACAGTATTTCAAATTTTCTCATTATTATTTGTTATGATGGTCTGTGATCTTCATTACTATTATAATTGTTTTGGGGAGCCATGAACCATAACCACAAACTTAATGACAAACTTAAAGCCACAAACTTAATGACAAATATAGTGTGTGTTTTGACTGCTTCACTAACCAGCCATTCCCTTGCCTCTCTTCCCTCTCCTTGGGCCTTTCTATTCCCCGAGATTAAAAAAAATATATTGAATTTAGGCCAACTAATAACCCTACAGTGGCTTCTAATTGTTCTGGTGAAAGCAAGAGTCCTATGTTTCTCACTTGAAATCAAAAGCTAAAAATGATTTAAGCTCAGTGAGGAAGGCATGTCAAAAGCCAAGACAGATCCAAAGCTAGGCCTCTTGGGCCAAACACTTGGGCAAGTTGTGAAAGCAAAGAAAAATTTCTTGAAGGAAATTAGAAGTGCTAATCCAGTGAACACATGAATACTAAGAAGGAAAAACAGGCTTATTGCTGATAGGAGAAAGTTTCAGTGGTCTGGATAGAAGATCAAACCAGCTACAACATTCCTTAAAGCTTAATCCGGAGGAAGACCCTAATTCTCTTCAGTTCTATGAAGGCTGAGAGAGATGAGGAAGCTTTGAAAGAAACATGGGAAGTTAGCAGAGATTGGTTCATGAAGTTTAGGAAAAGAAGGAAAGAAGCTGTCTCCATAACACAGAAATGTAAGGTGAAGCAGCAAGTGCTGATGTAGAAGCAGTGGCAAGTTATCCAGAAGATCTAGCTAAGATAATTCTTGAAGGTGGCTACACCGAACAAGAGATTTTCAATGTAGATGAAACGGTCTTACTGTGGAAGAAGATGCCAGCTAGGACTTCCATAGAGGAGAAATCAATGTCTGGCTTGAAAGAATGGCCTGACTCTCTTATCAGGGGCTAAATGCAGCTGCCAACTGAAGTCGAAGCCAATGCTCATATACCATTCTGAAAATCCTGGCCCTTAAGAATTACATTAAATCTAACTCCCAGTGCTCTATACATGAAACAACAAACCCGGATGACAGTGCATCTGTTTGCAACATGATTTACTGAATACGTCAAGCCCACTGTTGAGATCTGCTCAAAAAAAAAAAAAATTCCTTTCACAATATTACTGCTCACTGACTACACATCTGGTCACCCAAGAGCTTTAATGGCAACATACAATGAGATTAATGTTTTCAAACCTGCTAGCACAACAATCATTTTTCAGCCTGTGGATCAAGGAGTAATTTAAACTTTCAAGTCTTATTATCCAAGAAATACATTTTGTAAGGCTATAGTTGCCATTGATTGTGATTCCTCTAATAGATCTGGGCAGTCATTTGAAAAACTTTCTGAAGGCATTTACCATTCTAGATTCATGGGAAGAGGTCAAAATGTCAACATTAATAGGAGTTCTTGGAAGAAGTTGATTCCAACCCTCATGGATGATTTTGAGGAGTTCAAGACCTGAATGGAAGAAGTAACTGCAAATGTGGTAGAAATAGCAAGAGAACTAGAATTCAGAACAAGAATTCCCTTGAATATGGGACTGAATTGCTGCAATCTCATGATAAAACTTTAACAGATAAAGAGTTGCTTCTTTGGATGAACAAAAAAGTGATTTCTTGAGACGGCATCTGCTCCTAGCGGAGATGCTGTGAGGATTGTTGAAATGGCAAAAGAGGACTTAGAAAATGACATAAACTTAGTTGATAAGCAGCAGCAGGATTTGAGAGGATTGACCCCAATTTTGAAAGCAGTTTTGCTGTGTGAGTAAAATGTGAACTAACAGCATTGTGTGCAACAGAGAAAGTCCTGAAAGGAAAAGTCAGCTGATGCAGCAAACTTCCTAACAATGAAGTTATTCTTATTTCAAGAAATTGTCATGGCTGCCTCAACCTTCAGCAACCACCCCACACCCCACCCCCAATCAGTCAGCAGCCAACAACATTGAAGTGAGACCCTCCACTGGCAAAAAGATTAAGACTTGCTGAAAACTCAGATTATGGTTAGAAATTCTGGGCAATAAAGTATTTTTAAATTAAGGTAGGTACATTGGTTTTTTAAGGCATAATGCTACTACACACTTAATAGACTATGCTGCAGTATAAACACAACTTTTATGTGCACTGGGAAACCAAAAAATTCATTTAACTCACTTTATTGCAATAGTAGCTTTATTGAGGTGGTCTGGAATCAAACCCACAATATCTCCAAGGTATGCCTGTATGTGAAAGATTACCATTAATTCATAACCAATCCCAGATCTTTGGCCAGACCAGGACACTGAGCAGCCAAGGACTGTTGCTACAAGGAGTAATGAGCAATTAGCTTCTCCCCTGTTCCACTTTTCCTAGAAATACATCTTCGTTAGCAACTTCTAAAGAGGCAAGCAGAAAGAGGATAGAAAATAGTGATGGAGGCACCTTAGAACTCCATTTATTAGTGCCTTTACCTTGATTTATTTATTATTTTTTAAAAGATTTCATTTATTAATTCATGGTAGACACACACACACACACACACACACACACACACACACACACACACACACAGAGGCAGAGACACAGGCAGAGGGAGAAGCAGGCTCCATGCAGGGAGCCCAATGTGGGACTCGATCCCGGGACCCCAGGATCACACCCTGGGCCAAAGGCAGATGCTCAACCACTGAGCCACCCAGGTGTCCCTTGTCTTTGTTTTATGAAACCATTGTTTCTGGCTACTATTGTGTGGGGTTTAAGAGTGAAGGGATAAGTAAGACCTGGTTCCTGCCCTCAGGAAATTTCTTCATTTCAAGAAGGAGAGAGGCATAGAAACAACTGTAATACAATGTAATAGAGTTCTAGCATCCTTGAAACACACAAAAATTTTTGTATAACAAACACATTTAGTGCTTATTCTTCAGGTTGCCAGATAAATACTACATGACACAAACTTACACTAGGTATATTTGTTTTTTTTTTCTGAAATTCATATTTAACGGAGCATGTTGTATTTTTATTTGCTGATTATGGCAACCTCTTTATTCTGTACCAGACAGCATTCAAAGTGATTTATTAACCACCCTATAAAAGAAGTCCTCTTATAATTTACGTGTTCCATAAGAAGAAACCAAGGCATGGAGAGGTTATGTAATTTATCCAGGGTCATATAACTAATGAGAGGTGGAACCAGGATCTGGACTCCAGCAGTTTGGGTCTAGAGTCCCTGCTTTTAACCATTAAACTCCACCAGCACACAAGATTAAGGTCCAGTTTACAGAGGTAGTGACACTGAGTGCTGAATGCAACTATTTGCCAACTCTGCCTACAACCAAGTAGACGGTATGGAAAACTGGTCTCACTGTGAAGTCCTGACCACAGTTCTCAAGAACACGCTCACCCTGCAGGCCCCTTCTACCACCTAGCCATGTTCACTTGGCCACTTTCTAAATTTCTGATTTAATTCTTCCTTCACATAAGCTGCATGCTCCCTCACTTTCTAATGATAACCTCTTCTCACATTTCACTGAGAAAATAGATTTTCCTTGCCTTGTCTCCAACAGATCCAACACCCTAAGGGGACCAACCCATACAAGTTTTGTCTGCTTTGCCTATTACTCCAGTTGATGAATGGTCTCCTGCGACTGTCTAAGGACACTTTTCCCAAAGGCCTCTTGATCTGACCCCTCTCACATCCTTCAGTATTTTATTCCTGCAATAAACCACCTAATCTGTATCATCCACTTCCCTCTGTTTACTAAATTCTTTTTTTAAAAGATTTTATTTATTCATGAGAGGCATAAAGAGAGAGGCAGAGACACAGGCAGAGGGAGAAGCAGGTTCCATGCAGGGAGCCGACGTGAGACTCGATTCTGGGTCTCCTGGGTCACGCCCTGGGCGGAAGGTGGCTCTAAACCACTGGGCCACCAGGGCTGCCCTGTTTACTAAATTCTTATCATCAGCACATAAACATGCTCTAGGACTTAAAATTTTTCCTTAAACCTCTCTTTCTTTCCCTCCCATTCCTCCTTTTAGAGATGATCCTAAAGGTCATATTATGCACCTTCAACTTCATATAATTTGATATAAATTTATTCTTCTAAAATTCCAAAGAAAAAAGATCTTAGAGCACGTTAATGCTGTGTATCCTGCCCCTCCCCATTGTCCTGTTTTCTTTATATATGTATATTTGTATCTTTAAGGGATATTTTATTATAGTTTTATAGTGCTGATATAATTCTGGTTTATCCTTTTTATTACTGTTAATTCCCTTCTATTTCTTTGTAGTTGAATCTTCTGCCTAAAATATATATATGTGTATGTGTGTGTGTATATATATATATATATATATTTAGTGTATATCTGCTGATGACAAATTCTTCATTTTGGGGGCTCTTGAGGGTCTTAAATTGCCTTCATTTTGCCTTTTTAAAAATTATATTTTTTGCTGGATATCTTCAAACTTTGATATCTTTTAATCCTCTTTTGCCTTCCATTCTACCAGCTGCGTCTTTTTATTGTTGTTTCTTTGAAACTTAGTATGTCTTTTTCTCTGGCTGATTATAAGATTTTGTATTAAAGCGTTTAATTTCCTCATATTTATCTTGTGCTCATAGCATTTCTTGAATGCCAACATAGTTTTATTCAGTTTTGGAAAATTCTTAGCCATTATCTACCACAGTATTGTTTCTGGCCCATCTTTTTACTTGTTTCTTCTGGGATTCCAGTTTTATGTACATTAACCCTTATCACTATGTCCCATATGTATTTTACAAACACACCAGTCTATTTTTTTGTTGTTGTTGTATTTTCCATCCTTCTTTTCTCTCTCCTGCTTTGGTATGACTACTTTATCTGGTCTCTGTTCCAGCTCCATAACTCTAGCTGTGTCTAGTTGCTTTCAAACTAATCTGTTGAATTTTTAATTTGTCATTTTGTCAGTTCCAGAATCTTATTCCATTATTTTTTATAGATTCTAGATGACTTAAATTTTCCATATTGCCTTCACATTCCTTAAATAGATTAATCATGATTATTTGAAGTCCATCTTGTAAACACATCAACCAATGTCTCATGACTTTTTCTTTGATCTGCTTGTCTTTTTAAAATTTACTTAAATTCAATTCAGTTAATATAGCATATTACTAGTTTCAGAGGTAGAATTTAGTGATTCAACAGTTGCATATAACACCAAGTGCCCTCCTTAATGCTCATCACCCAGTTACCCCATCCTCCCATCTACCTCCCCTCCAGCAACCCTCAATTTCTTTCCTATAGTCAAGAATCTCTTATGGTTTGCTTCCCTTTCTGTTTTTATCTTACTTTACTTTTCCTTCCCTTTCCCTATGTTCATCTGTTTTGTTTCTTAAATTCCACATACGAGTAGAATTGTATGGTATTTGTCTTTCTCTGACTCATTTCACAGAGTGATATCCTCTAGTTCCCTCCACATCATTGCAAATGGTAAGATTTCATCCTTTTGATGGCTGAATAATATTCCATTATATACATATATCACATCTTTATCAATTCATCTGATGGACATCTGGGCTTTTTCCACCCTTTGGCTATTGTGGATATTGATGCTACAAATATTGGGGTGCATGTGCTCCTTTGGATCACTATGTTTTGTATTCTTTGGATAAATATTGAGTAGTGCAGTTGCTGGGTTGTAAGGCAGTTCTATTTTTATTTTTTAAGGAACCTCCATACTGGCTTCAGGGTGGCTGCCATTCCTGCCTGGAATGCACCAGTTTGCATTCCACTATAATCTGTTTGGCTTTTGGTTTTCAATCAAGTCTTGTCTTAACTAGTATGCCCAGTTTTTTAAAATTTAATAATTGACCTTGTATGTGAAAAGCTATAGCTTGAGAATCTATATGTCGCCATTGTCTCCTGGAAATTTATTTTTGGTTCTGGAAAGCAGCTAGAAATCCTAGATTACTTTCATCTACTCAGTGATTGAGACTCACTCAGGTAGTGTACAGTGTTCCAGGATTGCAATGGAAAGCCTGCTGGAAGGTTTATTTACTGTGGCTCCTCCTCCCTGGGGGGACCCTGCAATTTCTTTCCCTCTCCCTAAGTGCATGAGACAACACATTGCTCTGCTGAGCTTCTAAGCCTCTCAGCTGCCACTTACAGAACTGGCAACTGCCTTAGGGGAAGAGCAATGCCCTAGACTCAAAACTAGTTCTGAACACCATGACCTATAAAACCCTTTACTAAACACTAAATGCAGAATAATACTTGAAATAAAAAGAAGGTAGTCAGAAGAGATATCTCTTCCACTTTTAAGCGGAAGCAAATTATTATAAGATGTTTTATTATTGTATAATCATATAGTTGCATGTAAAAAGACAATGGAGATACTTTATAAAACTTTATAATCATAGAAATCATATAAAAATAGATGTTTTGAGACATCTATTTTAGGTTTTAAAATTTGAACTAATAATAAAAAAAAGTCCTCATGTGGCCATATGTATCTTATATTCAAATACTACCTTTTATGTTCTTTATTTCTTTTCCAGGGTGGCTATGATGCTGGTTTTCTATATCACTGTGAGTTCCCCCCATATGACAAAAATAGTGCTATCACAGAAATGAAAAATGAACCTTTTGATTTTCGTCGTCTTGAAGATACAGAGGATAATCCCATCCAAGCTATCACTTTCAGGTGAACTGAATTTCAGAAAGCCTTAAAAAAACCATATCCCATATGTGTGTATGTTGTTGCCCATCATGAATATTGTTCATTTTTAAAGATCTGTCCAAATGGAAAGGCACTCAAACATTTTCTAGTTAAATCAATTGAATGAATAAATAGAATCAAAGCTAATTCTGAAACTGTATTTCAAGTCCCTCTGTCAAATATTCTGTCCGAATTTCTGTTTATCACACAATTGTTTTAGGGATTTACTTTCTGTTACTTAGGAGGATGCTACTGCATGGTCAGATAATAAAGGTTAAGTATTAAAATGATTCTGGACAAATCACAAATTGATTCATTATTCCTTTATTTGAGAATTAAACATATATGCCAGTCATTCTTTTGAAGATCAACTATAATAGCTCCAAATTTCAAACTGGCTTTTTACCCCTTCTACCCTTTTGTATGAGTTTGCTAAGGCTGCCATAGTTCGTTAGGATTTCAAAATAGGAGTGGGGAGCTGCACAACGTAATCCATGAGATCTGTGTTATTAAAGTTCAGTCATTTGTCAGTTAACTTAAATATTTTCATATTAACATGAAGAACAATTTATGTTTCATAGCATTCATCAAGATCTAATGTTCTGTGGAATGCAAGATGGAGCAATTCGAGTCTATATCTTAAGTCAGAATAATCCTTCATTGATGAATATGGTGGACTACTGGCACTTCAATATTCATGACAATAATTATGGATGTGTTAAAGGCATCTCTACTAGTTTTGATGACCGTTTCTTGGTGACTACTGGGGCAGATAGTAATATCTTTGTTTTCACCATTTTTTCTGAATTTGAGCTGAAGAAATCTATCAAAGCCAAAGTGCCATCTCCCAGGGTATGTAACCGACTAATAACAATGATAAAAAATACTTTAAAATAGTGATGTCAAGGGATCCCTGGGTGGCGCAGCGGTTTGGCGCCTGCCTTTGGCTCAGGGCGCGATCCTGGAGACCCGGGATCGAATCCCACGTCGGGCTCCCGGTGCATGGAGCCTGCTTCTCCTTCTGTCTATGTCTCTGCCTCTCTCTCTCTCTCTCTGTGTGACTATCATAAATAAATAAAAAAAAAAATAGTGATGTCAAAATTACTCATTCTTTAAAAACTGAAAACTCTTTAGACATATTTACCTTATAGTCTATTCTTGCTGTTAGTATTATAATTTTGGCTTTCTGGTGCCTCTGTTATTAAATATTAAGGTCACTGAATTCCCCTATAGCCCTAAAATTATAGAATTTCTCAAGTCAATTTTTCTATATCAATCAGTTTCTTGATTTAAATTTCTTTGTTTTCAAAATGTACATTTTTTCCAGATATATATTTTTCATTTACTCACTTATTAAAGGGACATATATGAGATGTACACCATAATTTGTGTTTGAAAGGGGTTGTAAAAATATTAGTCTTTAGTATTAGAATATGATAATGTAGATTATGATCAAACATTAAGTTAAATTATTCTATTCTTAGGCAGAATGTATTATCGGCTTTGTAATGAAGATTGCTAGTTCATATCCCCAATTATATCCATTTGCCCTACCACATGACTTGAAGTTTCTATTATCAAAGTGGTTCCTTTGGGGAAAAAAATCACTAATAACCATTAGAATTGCTCCTCAAGAGGGAATTATATTAGACCGTAGTTAAAATTCCTGTGAATACATTGACATCCCATTTAATAGGTAGCCCACTTCAAAAGAACATACAAAAAGTAGGGCAGATTTGAGCAGATAAATTTTCATTTCTATTAATAGAAGCAAAATTTGGAGAATGGACTGTTCTCTAAAGACCTTTAGCTCAGGAAGAATTATAGAAGGGAAAATTATGAAGAAGAAAATCCTTTTCTTTCTACCTTGCCAGCTCTCTCTATGGAAATCTATCTTGGACAGAAGAAATCCATTCCACATTTGTATAATAGCATCCTTTTATTTATGACTTCAATAAATATTTCTTATGTCATTGATGCAGACTTTGTTTTTAAGAAGGCAAAATCAGAAAGAAATGAATCAAGAGAGGACTAAGCTCTGCCTACGTCTAAGCTTCTTCCTTTAGAATCTGCTGGGAAGTCATTTAAAGTACAGATGCCTGAGCCCTAGCCAGGAGCAGTTAAATCAGAATATCTGAAAGTGAGGCCAAGGTAGCAGTATTTTATAAAATATCTTACCCTCTCCCCCAGTCTCAGGCCCTAGGATTCTAAGGTACAGCCAGGATTGAGAACAATTGGCCTGTATCTTGGCACAGTTGGCAGCAACTCTGTTTAACTCAAATTTATTGAGCTGAGGCTGGGGTAGTGGGCTTGGTATCAGCATCAAATCCTGGAGACCACACTGCTAATGGAAAACCAAGGGACTTGGCTCTGGGCAATAAAAGAATAAAAACATAAAATTCAGTATAATACCCTCCAGTTCCATCCACGTCGAAGCAAATGGTGGGTATTTGCACTTGACGGGATGAGCACTGGGTGTTATTCTATATGTTGCCAAAGAACACCAATAAAAAATAAATTTATTTAAAAAAAACATAAAATTCAATCAAGTTATGTCCTAAGTGATTAACAGTAATTACAATGTATTAGCCATCACTGTTTTTTACGCTGGTCATGTCTTGTGTCTTAGAAAATTGATCAAGTAACATGTTGCATGTAGCTTACTCTGGATATATCTAAACCCTTCTGCACATCTAAACTTAGATGGAGTTGGTCAAATGAGGGAACATCTGGGTTATGCCTTTTTTTTTAAGTAGTTTTCTTTAGGAACTGTCAGCATGTTGTTGTTGAAGTGTGGAGTTGTAACTCTGCGTGGACTATGGACAGTCAACAATATGTACTTAAAAGTTGCACTATTGCAAAACGGGTGTATTATCCAGGTACTCGTACACTATTTTTTTGTACTGCTGGTCCTGTACCAGAAACATTTTCTTTTATTGTTACTTGCTTTTTAAACTTTGTTTTAGCCACTTAAAGAAAATTCTGCTTATGGCACAATTTGCCTCAAATCCATTCCAAGTTGTATATTTGTTTTCCAATAAAAAAATTACAATTAAAAAAAAAAGAAACTCTCTCTGTAGAAACTCTCTGTAGAAACTTCACTTTTACTGAAGTTCTAAACTTTGGGGCACCTGGCTTGCTCAGTCAGTAGAGCATGTAACTCTTGATCCTGGGATTGTGAGTTTGTGCCCTACGTTGGGTGTAGAGATTACTTTAAAAAAAAAAAATCTTAACAAAAAAGTTCTAAACCTTGTCTTACAGAAACATATGTAGATATATTTCATATGTGTAAAGACTAGTACTGTAATAATACAACTTGGTGAAAAGAGACTCCTTATTTCTTTACAATGAATGACAACAAAATAGATCTGTGATGAAAAAGAATAGAGAATGAACAAGTTCACTTTTACTTAAGAACTGATTAGCTAGCAACCTCAGACTTTATTTGGTTCACTGGATTATAATTCTTCTTCCTTAAATTTTATAGCATTGCACCTGAATAAGCAAAGTACTTTTAAATGATTTACTTCATAGTTCCCTTAAACTAATTTATTTTCTAAAAGGAGATTCATATTTCTGACTTCATCTTTCTTTCTCAAGGAGGGGAACTATACTATTCTGTGCATTTCTCACTGTATGTCTTTTTTAAATAAGGTCAAGTGAAATGCTTAAAGTTTAAAAAAATATTGTATGTCAACTATACTAAAATAAACTTTTAATTTAAAAAATACATTTTAAACTCTTCCTGTATACATAGAGTACTTGGGGAGAATTATGCATATATGAAAGGGCATAAGCTAAAAAATAGCATTTTAAAACAAATGACCTAGAAAATTTTTGTGTTTATTCTTTGTTGGCAATGCATGATATTAGCAATTCACATTTTGGAGAGGAATTATGGTGATCTCAACATTTTGCAGACGCATTAAGTTTCAAGACTTTTTCTACCTACCTGTTTAAAACAGAAATAAGTTTAATCAATTGCAATATTTTCCCTTAGTTTTCTCTAGTTTATTTCTTGTGAAAATACTTGGCAAGCCTATAATTATTAGAAATTTATATTAGATATTAGATATTTTAAGAGAAAATATTTTAAGAGAAAATATTTTAAGAGAAAATATTAGATATTTTAAGAGAAATATGCAATTTAACCATTTCTCCCCTTACTACAGTTTGGAATTGAAGCAGAGCCAATTCCAGAAGATATTGAAGATCCCAAATCCTATAGGTATGGGAATTTTTGATAAATACTCACTAGCCCTAAACTGTTGCAAAATGGCACTTTTTAGAAGCTGACCAAGCCAAAAGAATTTCCAAGTTATTGAGTCCTTGTTTCTTCTTACGCTGTTTCTCTATCTCATTATCCTTTTCAATATCTGTTTTCAGTATTGAGAATGCTAGAAGAAAAAGAGAACACGACAAGTTAATGAAAGAAGTGGAAGAAATAAAGGCTGGGAAGAGAGAAAAGCTCAAAGCTTTGAGAAATGAATTTTGGAAACTTCTAGAAATGAATCAAGAATTACCAAAGCATATGCAGTTTAAGCGAACAGTAAGCCTCAAAGAAATTTGACTTTAATTTTTTAAAATATACACTATTTTTTTTGATCAAGACTACTATTTTGCTGATAAAGTAGGAAACTTAAAATCATCCTTAAGGTCCCCTTTTATCTGGCTAGTGTATTGGTAGCAGCTAAAATACTGTAGAACTTGACACACAGCTTGGTTTGGATACAGAAGAGCTTCCTTACATAAGGTTTACTTCCAGATTTAGCTACCTCACTTTTTTTTTTTTTTTTTTGATGGGGGCGAGTAACAAGTAAAATATAAATACAGGTTTGAATCTGGTTGTCAACACTTACTTGTACCTAATCAAGATACACATATATTCTGATTCTCTGTGATTCTATTTCGATAATTCACTGAATTCATCAAAAAGATAGTACGCGATAGATCCACAAATTTTTAAAAGATGACTTAGTGTAATTGTAGCTATGGGGACAATCAACAAATTGTTTAAGCTAATTTTGTATTATTTTTTCTCTTTTCTGACTTATTACAAAGCTCCATCTACCTGCTAGTGATTTTCTTTTCATTATATACTTCTTCCAAAGTGGAATTGCTGTCAAGAATCTAATCAAATAAAAAGCCAGAATTTATCATCCTGACTATACCTATAATTTTAGAGGCATCTAGTCAATTCCATATGAAAAATGCTCTAGTGAAATCATAATGGCTACCTTATATTGTTTAAAAGACCAACCCATAATGGTTAAAAGATATTGCTATTTTACTAAGAAAAAAGGTTGACATTTACAGAATATAAGTAACATAATTCAAAATAAAGAACGCCTGAGGTGGGTTCTATAGCTAAGCATTTTATATACATCACTACTTAAAACTGAAACACCCATGGAGGGCAGCCCAGGTGGCTCAGCGGTTTAGCGCCGCCTTCAGCACAAGGCCTGATCCTGGAGACTCAGGATCAAGTCCCATGTCAGGTTCCCTGCATGGAGCCTGCTGCTCCCTCTACCTGTGTCTCTGCCCCTCTGTGTGTGTGTGTGTCTCTCATGAATAAATAAAATCTTAAAAAAAATACTAAGATATTCCAAGATTGTGTTGTACTTTCCCTGCCCCTGAAACACCCCTGGAAAGATAATTACTACTTATAATTTAGTCTGAAAGCAGGCACTGATATTTTTCCAAGAGAAAAGGAAAAAAAAAAAAAAACATTGCTCCCCTAATTACCCTTATGGGAGAAATAGCCCCCTTGCCAAAGGACATCCAGCTAGAACTTGGTGACCTTAAAAAAGACACCAAAGACTTAGCTGTCTTTCCTGGGTGGGGCCACGTGGGAAGGGGTGCCATGAACCCCTACCCTGTGCCTCGCTGGTTATGTGCCACTGGTTGCTTTAGAGTGGTAGAAGTATTTTTTTTTAACCTCTGCACACTCTCCAAATATTCTGTTATCGTTCATTGTTTTTATGTGGGAAAATCCTTTAATATAGAATTTTATTTGCAGTATTGTTAATTATTTCTGAGAACTTTTCTCCATATTTTGTGGAAATAAAATTGTTATTTTTTTCTAGAACAGTTTGTGATATTTGGAAGAGAATTATGATGCAAAGTGAAATTAGGTACAAAACTTAATCTGTATCCGGGTATGAAATAGGATTGATAATGTACAGTGATAAATGTACCCATTTTGATGAACAAATCCACTTATTTGCAGGATTTTGATGTGGATTCCAAAATTCGTGCTGAGATTGCCAGAAAAACAGCTTTTAAAATTCATCAAGTGGAAAAGGAATTAGCTTGGGAAAAAGAGAAACATGAACTTGGCCTCATGAAGCTACAGAATAGGTAGGATTTGTATTTCCTACAAGTTAGGATGTTTGAGAACATATATTTGAATGAAGTTGTTCACAATGGCTTAATCAAAATGGTCAGGTAAGAGGTGTCCTGGAGTACCTACTAACATTTGAAATCTCAAGGAATCCTCTTGTCACTGCTACTGATATCTTCTTGAGCTTTCTGGGAAATTTAAATCTGGGAAGTTTAACAATTAGATTTTTCAAAGCACTACCGTGGCTCAATTGGTTAAGCATCTGACTCTTGATTTTGGCTCAGGTCATGATCTCAGGGTCATGAGATCAAGCCCCATATCAGCACCATGCTGGGTGTGGAGCCTGCTTGAGACTCTCTCTTTCCCTCTTCTCCTTTCTGTGTGTGTGTGTATGTAGGTATGTATAAATAAATACATTTTCAACTCAACACACAGAAAACAATTTTAAAATGGGCAGAAGACATGAATAGACATTTCTCCAAAGAAGACGTCCAGCTGGCCAACAAACACATGAAAAGATGTTCAAGATCAGGGGGGCACTTGACGGGATGAGCACTGGGTGTTATTCTGTATGTTGGTAAATTGAACACCAATAAAAAATAAATTTATTATAAAAAAAGTGCACTTGTGATGAGCCCTGAGTAATATGTGGAAGTGTTGAATCACTATATTATACACCTAAAACTAATATAACACTGTATGCTAACTACACTGGAATTAAAAGTAAAAACTTATTAAAAAAAAGATATCTCATCATCAGGGAAATTCAAATAAAAAACACAATAGGATATCACCTCACACCTGTCAGAATGGCTAAAATCAAAAACACAAGAAACAGCAAGTGTTGGTGAGGAGGCAGAGAAAAAGGAAACTTCATGCACTGTTGGAAATGCAAACCAGCCACTGTGGAAGACAGTATGGATGTTCCTCAAAATTTAAAGACAGAACTACCTCATGATCCAGTAATCCTACTATTTGGATATTTACCCAAAAAATACAAAAAAAAAAAAAAACTAATTCAGAGGCATACAAGCACCCATATGTTTATTGCAGAATTAGTTATAATAGCCGAATTATGGAAGCAGCCCTAGTATCCATGGATAGATGAATGAGTAAAGAAGGTGCAGTATCTATACAATGGAATATTATTTAGCCATAAAAGATAATAAAATCTTGCCATTTGAAATGACATGGACACCTGGGTGGCTCAGTGGTTGAATGTCTGCCTTTGGCTCAGGGCATGATCCTGGGGTCCTGGGATTGAGTCCTGCATCAGGCCCCCCAGAGGGAGCCTACTTCTCCCTCTGCCTATGCCTCTGCTTCTCTCTGCCTGTGTCTCTGCCTCTCTGTGTCTCTCATGAATAAATAAATAAATAAAATCTTTTTTTAAAAAATGAAATGACGTAGATGGAGACAGAATAATGTTAAGCAAAATAACTCAGAGGAAGACAAATACTGTGATTTGTTTGAATTTAAGAAACAAAAAAAATGAGCAAGAGAAAAAAACAGAGACAAACCAGGTAACAGACTCTTAACTATAGAGAACAAACTGATGATTACCAGAGGGGAGGTGATTGGGTGACAGAAGAAAAGGGTGATGGGGATTGAGGAGTGCACTTGTCATGATAAGTACTGGTGATGTATGAGAATGCTGAATCACTATATTGTACACTTGAAATTACTAGAACACTGTATTACATATACTGGCATTTAAATAAAAATAATATAATAAAATTGTTTTTAATTAAAAATTAGATTTTTTACAAACTAAATTATGTAATATTTATTCTGTTTTTGACAAATTATATCTAGTTAACACATGAGCATGCACATATTTTAAAAATAAAAAATGAGATAGAATTAAGAGATGTATAATGGAAGACAACTTCCTGTCCAGTCTCTCTCATGTACCAATAGGACTCCCCAGAAGAAATTGTGCCTTTTTTTTTGCCTTTTTGAGATGTAATTTACATTCAGTAAAATGCATAAATTTTAACTGAATAGCTTGATAAATTTTACAGTTATATATCACATACATCCACTGCCCAGATTAAGAATATTCATGGTACTCTGAAAAGTTCCCTTGTGGCCCCCTTCCCGGTAAATATTAACTCGCCAGAGATGAATGTTTATCATGAGTTTTGTCTGAGAATTTCATACAATTGAATTCTGCAACATGAACTCTTTTGTATTTGGCTTCTTTTACTTAGCATCATGCTTTAGGTTATCTATGTTGTTGCAGGTAGCAGTAGTTTATACTTTTTCATTGTTTTGTAATAGTCTTCAATGCTCATACCATGATTTATTTATTCATGCTACTGTTGATGGATATTTGAATTGTTTCTATTTTTTTGAAATGATGAATAATGCTGCTATGACCATTCTTGTGCATGCTTTTTGGTGGACATAAGAACTTATTTGTTTGCAATATAACCAGGAGAAGAATTGCCGGGTCATAGATTATATGCATGTTTGGCTTTACTAGATACTACGTACTAGGTACTAGATACTATATACTAGAACCAAAAATGATTCAACCAATTTATACCATGGCCATTAGTGTATGAGAATTCCAACTGATCCCCATTGTATCAGCTTCCTAGGGCTTCCATAACAAAGTACAACAGACTGGTTGGCTTAAAATAACAGACAAAGAGGCTGGAAGTCCAAAATCAAAATGTTGGTTGAGTTGGAGTGGATTTTTTTTTTTTGAGGAGAGATATGTATTTTTATTTATGTATATTGAAGTATAATTGACATATGAGTTTCACGTATACAACATATTGATTCAACAATTCTATACATTACTTTGTACTCACCACAATAAGTGTAGTCACCATACATTATCACGATATTACTGACTATATTCCCTATTCCCTATGCTGTATTTTTCATCTCATGACTTATTTTATAAATGGAAGTTTGTTAATATCCTCTTTTTTAAGTAATCTCTACACCCAATGTGGGGCTTAAACTCACAACCCCGAGATCAAGAGTCACATACTCTACAAATTGAGCCAGCCAGGTGCCCCCATTAATCTCTTCTTAATCCCATTTGTCTATTTTACCCACCCACCCACCATCCCTTCAGTATGTTCTCTGTATTTAAGAGTCTGTTTTTGTTTGTTCACTTGTTCTGTTTCTTAAATTCCACACATAAGTGAAATCTATGGTATTTGTCATTCTCTGACTTCACTTTGCATAATATCCTTTAGGTCCATCCATGTTGTTGGAAATGGCAAAATCTCATTGTTTTTTTATGGCTAATAGTCCATTGTATGTATGTGCCTGTGTACACACACACAACACACACACACACACACCCCACACACATACATGTATACAAACCACTCTACCCATTCATCTATCAGTAGACACTTGGGTTGCTACCATAGCTTAACTATTATAAATAATATTGCAAAAAGCATAGTGGAGAATATATCTTTTCAAATTATTTTTGTGTAGTCCCAACAGTTTATTTTTACTTTTGTTTCCCTTGCCTGAAGAAACATATCCATAAATATGTTGCTAAGGGTGATATCCAAGAGATTACTGCCTATATTTTCTTTTAGGAGTTTTATGGTTTTAGGTTTCACATTTAGGTCTGTAATCCATTTTGAGCTTATTTTTGTATATGGTGGTAAAAAGTGGTTGTTTCATTCTTTTACATGAAGCTGTCCAGTTTTTCCAATACCATTTGTTGAACAGAGGGTCTTTTCCCCATTGTGTATTCTTGTCTCCTTTGTTGTAGATTAATAGACCATATAAACATGGGTTTCTTTCTGGGCTTCCCATTCTGTTCTATTGACCTATGTGTCTATTTTTGTGCCAGTACCATATTTTAATTACTACAGCTTTGTGGCATATCACAAAATCTGGGATTGTCCTACCTCCAGCTTTGTTGTTTTTTCTCAACAAAGTTCTTTGTGGTTCCATATAAATTTTAAGGTTACTAGTTCTAGTTCTATGAAAAATGCAATTTGTTAGTTTCTTCTGAGACCTGGGAGGGAGAATCTGTTCCATGCCTCTCTCAGCTTCTGCTGGTTTGCCAGCAGTCTTTGGAGCTCCTTCCTGTTAGATGCATTATCCCAAACCTTCTGCCTTCAAGTGGTGTTGTCTCTGTGTTTTTTCACATAGTCTTCTCTCAATGCATGTCCAAGTTTCCACTTTTTATAAGTATATAGGTAATGTTGGGTTAGGACCACTCTAATCTCACTTTAACCTGATTACCTCTGTCAAGACCCTATTTCCAGAAGAGATTATACTCCAAGATACTGGGAGATTTCTAAGTGTCTTTCTGGCAGATACAATTCAACCCATAACACTCATGCTTGTCATCACTTAGTATTGTTACTTCTTTAAATTTTAGCTATTCTGTAGTAGTAGCTCCATGTGATTTAAATTGGCATTTACCTGATGAGTGATGATTTTAGCCCCTTTTCTTATATTTATTGGTTATTTGTGTATTCTCTTAGGTGTTCAAGTTCTTTGTTCATTTTTAAAATTGGGTTGTAAGAGTATTCATATCTTCTAGGTAGGAATCTTTTGTAGATGTATGACATGTATTTGTGATACATGTATATATATGATGTGTGATGTGTGTGTGTGCATGCATGTAAAATATCTTTAATCTGTGGCTTGCCTTTTCATTCTTTTAATGAGGTCTTTTTTAAGCAGAAGTTTCTAACTTTAATAAAGTTCAATTTATCAATATTTTTCTTTTATGGTTCGTGTATGCTATAGGTAAGGAATCTGTGCCTATTCCCAATTCATGAAATAATTCTCCTGTGTTTTATTCTAGAAGCTCTATTGTTTTACCATTATCTATATTGATTTTTGGGGGTGGTATAAGAGGGAGATCATGTGTCATTTGTTTCTATATGGATATTAAATAGACTTAGTATCATTGTTGAAAAGACCATGCTTTCCTCCTCAGATTGTAGTGATAGGTTTGTCATAAATCAAGTATTTATATGTATATAATATATATGTATATGTGTGTTTATATATTCATATATATTCATTTCTGAAGAACTATTCATTCTATTCCATTGGCCTGCCTTTGTGCTAGTATAATGCTATTTTAATTATTCTTGACACCTGATATTATAAATCCTCTGGCTTTGTTTTTCATCTTCAGTATTGCATAGGTCCTTTGCAATTTGTCAATTTTCACCAAAAACCCTGCTAAGATTTTGACTGGAATTACACTGAATCTATAGATCAACTTTGACATAATAGATTTTTAAAATAAGTATTGAGTATTTCAACCCATAAATATGATAGATCTCAAAGAGAATCCACTTTTCATATCTCTTCTAGTGGTTATAACCATACATGTAAATAATGTATTTATATGAATTTATTAATCATTATTTATGGTTTCCTAGTATCATAGGTAGGATTTTGTTCACTCTAATGTGCTCATGCTTTCCTCTACTTCCTGAACTTATAAAATATAATAACTGCTTTAATGTGCTTGTCTGCTAGTTACATCATGTGTGTTTTCTGGGTCTATTTCTATTAGTTGAAAATTTTTTCTTTATTTTGGTTATGCTTTTTGCTTTGCTGAAAAACTTTGGATGCCAGACGTTATGAATTTCACATTGTAGGTACTGGGTATTTTTTTTTTTTTTTGACACTTTTAAATACTCTTGAGCCTTGTTTTGGGATTAAGTTACTTGGAAATAGTCTGAGTTTTTGAGGCTTGCTTTCAATCTGTGTTAGGCAGATTAAGTCTAGGCAGCCCTTAGTCTAGAGTTAATTTTTCATCATTACTAGGACAAAAATCCTTCTGAGAACTCTATCCTATGTATTATGGGGTTTGTGGAAACACAAGCTATTTTAACTTGTGTGAGGCCCAGGGATTATTCTATCTGTTGTCTTCTGGTGATTCTTTCCCCAACCTCAGGTAGACATATCACATGCATACAGGTGATCAGTAATCACCTGAAGCCTGGAAGAGAGACATCTGCAGACCTTCAGAGCTCTCTCCCTAGGCAGCAGTTTCCTCTCTGGTACTCTGCTCTGTGACTCATGGCACTGATATTAAATACCTGAATATTTGAATTGTGGAATTATATCTAGATTACTACCTACCAAGAGATGGAAGTAGCTAAGAAGTTCTTCTCAGGAACTATATATTTCAATATAATATATCCTATGTTTGGCTTTAATGACTATTCATATTATATTTGTTTATATATATATAGTATGAATTCATACAAATGAATATATTATGAATCTTAAACCAGTGAGGCTCATTGCCCCAGCCTGTCTGCTTCTTTCATTTGTTTGCGTTCCTGTGCTCTGCTGGAGCAGGTAGTTTTTGGTGAGGCCAGGAATCCCTGTTCCCAGGATCGAACATACTTGCAGCCGTTGTCTTTGGGACACTCCCCAGAAGCTGTCAGAATCAGGGAATATGTGCCTACAGCTCTAGGACCCAATTTGTCCATCATCCCCCTTGTCAGGTGGAACCTCTTCTTCCTCAATCTTCTTGCCTTCAATTGCTTGTTAATTCCCTGCTTTCCCTCCCTCGGCTTTATGTCTTCACTAAACATACGGAAGGAAATAAGTTACCTTGCTATCTGATCAGAATGGGGGAGAGAATAAAGTTGTACCACTGGGTACTACCAGTGTTTTCATCTCCACTAATTTAAATAGACCAAATGTGATAACTCTTGCTTGAATAATTTGCATTTTTCTGATTATTGATGAAGTTAAGCATTTATTTTCATACATTTATAGTTCACTTATATTTAATCTTCGGAGAAAGAGTCCATGTTCAATTTCCTTTGAATTCTATTTTTCCCTAGTTTTATTCACTGTTTCTGTGTTTTTCTTTTATTATATGTATTGCAAATACTTTCTCACACTTTGCTGTTTATCTTAAACTTTGTTTACATTTTTCTAACTATGCAGAAGTTTAAATTTTTGTTAAAGATTTTATTTATTTATTCATGAGAGACATGATGAGAAGACAGAGACATAGGCAGAGGGAGAAGCAGGCTCCCCATAAAGAGCCCAATGTGAGACTTTATCCCAGGACCCTGAGATCACGCCCTGAGCCAAAGGCAGACATGCTCAACCACTGAGGCATCCTAGAAATTTTAAATTTTGATGGAACCAAAACCATCCATGTTTTCCTTCATGTTTTTTTGTTTCATTGAAAGATTAAAATTTAAAGAGTAATATTCCAGCAGGCAGGAAGATAAAGGGAGTTAAGTTTTAGAGTGAAGAGAAAGATACTATGCTCTGCGAGAAAAGGCAAAATTAGAATTAGTAAGGCATTTTAAAAGAAGAAAGTGTTCAAAGGATTGGATTAAAAAATAGAAAGATGAACTAGGAATAATTACTATATACACAAATTAAATTCTAAAATTAAAAGATTGGAGAGTAATTATGAACTAGTGCCAAAAAAATAGCAACAATTAGCCATTAATTGATAATGATTAAATCTCTGTGGGCTGTAAAAGAAAATGAACTAGATAGTAATATGAATTCCTGAATTGAATATTTTTTATAGAGACAAATATGGTCATGTATATGAGCTATATGATATGTATATATATCAGATTATATATATAAAAGAGCTATATGAGATATTAGGTGGATTACATTTTGTCAGAGTTTGATGTGATCCACTCACCATTAAATTATAGTCTGCCTGAAAATTTTTCATTTTTCTACATATTAGCAAAAGAGTGGCATTATATGATTAATAATGGGTTGTGTAATGTTTTCATTAGAAAGAAAATTCTACTTGTTCTTTAACCAAGTCCTATGCGACTTCTATCACATCCTTGTTGGTTAACGCATTGTCAAATTTTTGGATCTAGCAATATCATTTATAAGCATAGTGTATAAGTGGTCTTATTTTGTTACTTAATCTTGCAGAATTATTAAAATAGTATAAATGGTTAAAATGGTGACTAGTGTAAATACTTGTTCTATTTTTTTTTTTCAGATTTCGTGAGTCATTGGAAAATGATATTATTGTGGTTCGTGCCATACAAAGTGATCACAAGATATCTTCCTATAGACTTGTGAAGCCCTCTAAGTACTCCAAGTTCAAAAGAATAAGTCTAACAGAGAGAAGAACAAGCAAATTGGAGAGATCTGAAAAAGAGGGAGCTGGAAGAAAGGATAGCCAGAAAGATACAGGTAGCCTAAATAACAAGAAGGCTTCTAAATTCTTACTTTAATAAGTTTCTTTTTTTTTATTTTTTATTTATTTATGATAGTCACACAGAGAGAGAGAGAGAGAGGCAGAGACATAGGCAGAGGGAGAAGCAGGCTCCATGTACCGGGAGCCCAACATGGGATTTGATCCCGGGTCTCCAGGATCATGCCCTGGGCCAAAGGCAGGCGCCAAACCGCTGCGCCACCCAGGGATCCCTTACTTTAATAAGTTTCTTTTTTTTTTTTTTTTTTTTTTTTTATTTTTTATTTTTTTCTTTAATAAGTTTCAAATAGGTTTCAAATAGGTAGAACCTTCAGATCCTTTTTTGATGGCTTGAGCTCAATCTCTTGCCTCCCTTTCCTTATTCCTTCGGAATAATAATCAAGAGAGATAGGGCGGTGTGGCATGGCTGAGAATGGGAAGCCATGTTCCTCCAGCAAATGCTCCGCACCAGCTCTTCAATGCGTGCTGCTAAGGAAAACCCACCCTGGTTATGTGACTGAGTGGGTTAGAGTACTTGATGCTGCTGATTTCTTCCAACATCTATTCTTAAGTCTAGGATTTCCCCAGTTGCTAGTTTCTAGGCAGTGTTTCCTTGCAGATTCTTGGACCCTAACCCAGAGTATGGGGATAGAATGTGACATTTCAAAATATTGTCCAAGAGCAAGTGCTTTAAACAGAGCGATGAGCTTAGAATTCAGGTGTGAAAAGTACCTCTTAATCTCTGTGACCTGCCTCTTGTAACTACCCACGGGGTGACTGCAGATGAATAGGAGGAAGACAAGAATTCTGGGAATGACTTGGAGAGCCCAATCAAAAATAAATCAAGGGGGGCACTGCAGCTAGTGCCCATGATACAGTACTGACATTAATGCCGCTTTATCCTCTTGATTGAGAAAAACTTAATGGCTCCTTTCTGCCTCTGGGATAAATTCTGAAATCATTTTCCTGGTATTTAATCCTTCCACAGCATATCCTTATTCTGTTTCCTATTAATAGTGCATTTTCATACTGTTCTGCTAGTATTTTTAGCCTATTGTCTTGCTCACTGCTCTCTAATTATGCCTGATAGTTTTATACGCAGGCTCCCACTGGAGGGACCAATTCCTTCCTCTCTTCTCTGAATTCTACCAATTCTTAGAGATCCCAGATTGAATTACACTTTTGTTATAAAGTCTTTCCATGATCACTCAAGCCACACTAAACTCCTGCTTTTCCATATTACCATATATTTGAAATGAGAAGTGAAATCGTGAGTTATAACCATATGACCATCTCATATTATTATTTAACTTTTTTCCAAAGTATATCTCTCCATAGCTTGAACATAAAGTAAGAAATTGCCTCAGTAGATACATAACTCTTAAATCATAGGTTTGATTGCATGTTTCTGACCAGTTTTTTAATTGGCCCCAGACCACTGCAGTTGGTGAATGTCACCTCAAATTATACATGTCAGATAGGACTTGCTTGGTTTCCCCTTCCCCCACTATATCACAAATATTCCAACCATTTCCCAGTGTATCTTATCTGTCAGTGGCCTCTCGTGATTTATCTTGTTTTTGTCTTATCTTGCCAACTTTTCAATAAAGTCCTTTGGAGCAAATGCTGTGACTTAGGTCTCTTTATTTTGGTATGCTAAAAGACTTATTTTGGGGTTGAATTGATGGTCATTGTTTAACAAAATGAATTACAGATTCATTATATCCTGTTTTTTAAAATGGGGCAGGTTTAAAAAAGTTTGAGAATTTCGTTTTGATGTTTCAAGAAGATGGAAAACAAACAAACAAACAAACAAACAAACAAACATTGACTCTCTGTACAGGTGGGAGCATTAGTGTGCCAGAAGAATCAATTATAGAGGAAGGGAAGAAATTTCGGCCTAAAACCCTAAGTGAAATTATGGTGGAAAATCAAATTGAGAAAACAAGGAAACTTATATTAAAAGCTGAAAGGGCCCAGCTTAAGATTCAGCAGCGAAAAAAAGAATGGGAAGAACTGTAAGTGTGTGTATTTTTGTTTTCTTTCTTTTTTCCTTCTTTCTTTCCTTTTTTCTTTTTTTTTCACCCATACGCTTTCATCTTAACATGAGTTTCAGGATATCTTTGAAATAGAAACAGAGATGAAGTATTGAAATCGGATCAGCTGGGTCTTTGAGAGTGGTGATACCTTAGTGGAACATCCTTAGGGTTTGGGGCCCAGGAATTCCATTTTGTGAATGCAGTCAGAGATTTTTAAGGATTAAGAAATTCCTATCTATCCAACCATCAGGTTATTTTTCTTTATGCTCTAATATCTTATAATTTTGACTTTCACCTTTAGGTCTCTCATCAACTAAAGTTGACTTTTAAAAACTCAGGCATGGGGTACTTTTATTTAACAAGCACATTGTTTTTTTTGTTTGCCACCTACATGTGTTTAATGAAATGTTTCTTCATGTCTTTTGCTCATGTTCAAATAAGATTGTTTGCTATTTTACTGTTAAGTTCTGAATTTCTTTTTATATTCTAGATACAAGTCCTTAGTTGTTTATGTGGTTTTCAAGTATTTTCTCCTAGTCTATAGCTTGTCTTTTCATGTCCTTAATAGGGACCTTTTGCATAGTGCAAGTTTTTAATTTTGTTAAACCCAATTTATCATTTTTTTCCTTCTGTCAATCTTGTTTTTAGTGTTGAGTTTAAGAATTCTACCTAGCCCTAGTCCCCAGTGATTTTCTACTATATTTTTCTTTCTTTTTTTTTTAAAAGATTTTATTTATTTATTCATGAGAGACACACACAGAGAGAGAGAGAGAGGCAGAAACACAGGCAGAGGGAGAAGCAGACGCAGGCAGAGGGCGAAGTCCCAAGGCGGGACTCGATTCCAGGTCTCCAGGACCACACCTTGGGCGGAAGGTGGTGCCAAACCGCTGAGCCACCGGGGCTGCCCTATATTTTTCTTTAAAGTTTAATAGTTTTACATTTTACATTTAAGTCTATGATCCATTTGGAGTTCATTTTTGTATAAGTTTTGAGATTCGGGTGTTTTTTCCTACTTTTTGTTTTGTTTTGCCTGTGGATTTGCGATTGCTCTAGCACTATTTGTTGAAAAGGCTCTCCTCCGCTGAATTGGTTTTGCAATTTTCACATTTGTCAGAAGTCAATCTGAGCATATTTGTGTGGGTCCAATTCTGGGTTCATGTTCTGTTCCATTGATCCATGCGTCTGTCCCTTTGCTAATAACATACAATCTTGATTATCGTAGCTATGTAAGAGATCTTGAAATTGGTCCTCTCATTGTAGTCTTTTTTTTTTTTCCATATTGCTTAACTATTCTAGTTACTTTGCCTTTCTATATAAATTTTAAAATAATTTTGTCTACACTTACAAATAAAATCTAACTGGAATTATGATAGAAATTGTGTTAAACCTGTGTATCAGTTGCGGGGGAGGGGGGTTGACATATTTATTATGTTGAATTTTGTAATCCATGGACATGGTATGATTCTCAATTTATTTAGATCTCCTTTGATTTCTTTCATCAGTGTTTTGTTTCTGTATAAAAGTCCTACACATATTTTGTTAGGATTAGACACTTTTTTGGCAATTGTAAATGATAATTTGCTTTTGATTTTGGTATCTATGTGCTCATGTTCATTGTTAGTATAGAAATACAATTGGTTTTTGTGTGTGTGTGTTTATCTAGTATCCTGTGGCCTTGCTAACTGTCATATTCTGACCATCTTTTGGTAGGTTCCTTAGGATTTTCTGTGTAGACAATCTTATCATCTGTAAATAGGGACAGTGTTATTTTTTCCCAGTTTGTTTGCCTCTTATTTCCCTTATTTTCTTGTTGGACTGGCTAGAATTTCAAATATAATGTTGAAATAGAATGGAGCTTCTAGAATTTGTTCCTGATCTTAAGGGGAAAGAATTCAGTATTTGAATGGTATATTGGTTTTCATTCTTCTGCTTGAGGCTGCCTGTTTGAGGTTGATGTTTCACTGACTGTATATAGTAGGGTTATGTTTTTTAATCTATTAATCTCAGTTCTTCAATTGGTATATTAAGACCATTTACCCTTATGTAATTTACACATGGATTTACTTATATATTTATATATATAATTATTGATAGTTCAGGCTTATATCTGCTATTTTATATTTTGTTTTCTGTTCTCTGTATTTTTTGTTAGTTTCAGAGACAGAATGTATTGATTAATCAGTTGCATATAAAATTTATTGATTAATCAGTTGCATATAATAGTCAATGCTCATTACTTCAAGTGCCCTCTTTAATGCCCATCACCCAATTATCCCTTCCCCCTGCCAACCTCTCCTCTAGCAAACCTTCAGTTTGTTTCCTGGAATTAAGCATCTCTTATCGTTTTCTTCTCTCTCAATTTTCATCTTATTTTATTTTTCCTTCCTTTCCCCCATGTTCATCTGTTTTGTTTCTTAAATTCCACATATGAGTGAAATAATATGGTATTTGTCTTTCTCTGACTGACTTGTTTCACTTAGTATATTATCCTCTGGTTCCATCCATGCCATTGAAAAATATGGAAAGAGCCCAGATGTCCATCAACAGATGAATGGATAAGGAAGATGTGGTATATATATAAAATGGAATATTACTCAGCCATCAAAAAGAATGTTCTCGGTGTTTTTTTGTTTTTAATTTTTCATGATTTCCTGTGGTTTACTTGAATATTTTAGAGTTCCAATATGATTATAATGTTTTTGAGAGTATCACTTTGAACACCTTTTTTAGCATTTTCTCTGGGTAGTACATTATGTATTCACAACTTACCACTGTCTACTGGTATTGACATTTTATCAACTTGAATGAAATGTAAAATTACCTTACCTGCCTTCAAGTCCCTTTACATATCCCACTGCTTCACACATCCCACTGCTTCTTGTTTCCCTTGTTTATAGAATAATTGTATAAATATTTTCTCTATATACATTTTATTCTCTTGATTTTTTTTCTCAACTGGCTATCCAGACTATGTTGTTAATCTCCAGATATTTATGAATTTTACAGTTTCTTTCTTGTAGTTGATTTCTAGTCTTATACCTTTGAGGTTAGGAAAGAAATGATATGATTTCAAGTTTTTTCAGTTAATTAAGACTTGTTTTGTGGCCTGCTGTGATTTATCCTGAAGAATGTTCCATGTGCATTTAAGAATGTGTATTCTGCTACTGTTGAATGGAATGTCTGTAAATATTTGTTAAGTCCATCTGGTCTAACTTGGTATTTAAGTCCAATGTTTCCTTATTGATTTGGGGTTTTTGGGGGGAGGGTCTGGATGACCTAGTTTTGTTGTATGTTTGGATTCTTTCTCTTTATGTTGTTTGTATCTGTTAAAGGTTTTGCTTTGTGATGACTATGAGCCTTATATAAAACATTTCAATCTATTTTAACCTGATAATGACTTAACTTTGAACATATGCTAAAGCATACTTAACTCCCCCCAACACTTTGTTTTTGATGTCACAGTTTGTATTTTCTTACTTTATATATCCATTAACAAATTATTGTAGTTATAGTTACTTTTAATACTTTGCCTTTTAACCTTTATACTAAATTTATAAAATATTTACTCACCATCATTAAAATATTAGAGTATTCCTAATTTAACTTTATATTCGCCTTTATCAATGAAATTTATACATGTTTTCCTGTTCCTAGTCAGTGTCCTTTCACTTCAGCTTGAAGAACTGACTTTAGCATTTCTTGTTAGGCTGGACTAGTGGTGATGAACTCCTACAGCTTTCATTTGTCTGGAAAACTCTTTATTTGCCCCAATGCTTAAGGGAAAGCTTTGCCAGGTAGGTTATTTTTGGTCAGCAGTCTTTCTTTATCATACAATTGACACATTTAGTGTCCAATTTAGTGGAGTTTTTTATATATTGAGGTTTTCAACCATTACCACTATTTTCTAATATCATAGTCCCCCCCCCCAAAAAAAACCCCACTCATTAGCAGTCACTCTCCATTTCCCCAAACTCTCATTCTTAGCCCTAAGCAACCACTTTTTTTTTTTTTTTTTGAAAGAGAGAGCATGGGATCCCTGGGTGGCGCAGCGGTTTGGCGCCTGTCTTTGGCACAGGGCACGATCCTGGAGACCCGGGATCGAATCCCACATTGGGCTCCCGGTGCATGGAGCCTGCTTCTCCCTCTGCCTGTGTCTCTGCCTCTCTCTCTCTCTCTCTATGTGACTATCATAAATAAATAAAAAAAATTAAAAAAAAAAGAGAGAGCATGAGTAGGAAGGCATAGAGGGACAGAGGGAGAGGGACGGAGAGAATCTTAAGCAGGCTCCACACCAAATGTGGACATGGGGCTCGATCTCATGACCCTGTAGCTGTGATTTGAGTTGAAATCAAAAGTTGGACACTTAATTGACTGAGTCACCCAGGTGCCTCTTAAGTCTAAGCAACCTTTTATTTTTTTTTTTGTCTACAGATTTGTCTATTCTAGACACTTTATATACATGAATTCTGTGGTCTTTGTGACTGGCTTTTTTTTTTCTTCGTATGACTTTCATTTTCATCCATGGTGTAGCATGTGTCAGTACTTCACTCCTTTTTATGACCAAATAATCCATATCACATTTATATGTCATCAGTTGAAACACATTTAGGTTATTTCCACTTTTTCACCATTATGAATAACGCCACTGTTAACATTTACATAAATTTTATGTGGACATGTGTTTTCAACTCTCTTGGGTGGATACCTAGGAGAGGAATTGCTCCTTTAATATGCTAACTCTGTTTAACCTTTATTTTTTAATTGAAGCATGGTTGACACACAATGTCAGTTTAGCTTCAGGTGTACAACAGAATTTGACAACTCTATATATTATGCAATACTCATAAGTGTAGCTACCATCTGTCCCCATACAGTGCTATTACAATACTGTTGACTATATTCTCTATGCTGTACCTTTCAGCCCTGTAGCTTATACATTTAATAATTGGAAGCCTGTGCCTGCCATTCCCCTCACTCATTTTGTGCATTCTCAAACCCTTCTCTTTTTTGGTAACTATGGTTTGTTTTCTGTGATTATGGGTCTAATTTTGCTTGTTGTTGTTTGTAGACTTGTTTTTTAGATTCTACATAGAAGTGAAATGATATTATATTTGTCTTTCTATGAATTATTTTATTTAGCATAATGCCCTTTAGGTCCATCCATGTTTTGGAAATGGCAGGACCTCATTCTTTTTTATTGCTGAGTAATATTCCATTATTATTTCTTTTTCTTATATGATTGCTGTGGTTAGGACTTCCAGTATTATGTTGAATGAAAGGATGAGAGTCAATCTCTCTTGTTCCTCATCTTAGAGGAAAAGCTCTCTCTCTTTTTTTTTTTTTTAACCATTGAGTTTGAGGATAGCCATTTGGTTTTTTCCATATATGCCTTTATTGTTAAGGTTCCCTTTACACTCACTGTGTTGAGAGTTTTTATCATGAGTTGATATTGGATTTTGTCAAATGCCTTTTCTGTACATATTGAGATGATTGTATTATTTTTATCCTTACTCTGTAAATATGATGAATTAAATTGATTTGTGAGTATAGAAGCATCCCTGCATTCCTGAAATAAATCCTACTTGATCTTGTTGATGTCTCTTTAATGTATTGTTGAATTCAGTTTGCTAATATTTAGTTGAGGATTTTTATATCTATATTCATCAGGGATATTGGCCTATAGTTTCTTTTCCCAAGTTTTTATTTAAATTCCAGCTAGTTGACATACAGTGTAATATTGGTTTCAGGTGTAGAATTTAATGATTCAACATTTACATTCAACACCCGGTGCTAGTTACAAGTACCCTCCTTAATCCCCATCACCTATTTAACCCATCATCCTACACATGTCCCCTCTAGTAACCATTGGTTTGTTCTCTAGGTAAAAGTCTGTACCTGATTTTCTTCCCCACCCCCCAGTTCATTTGTTTTGTTTCATCAATTCCTAGCCACAGCTATCAGACAACACAAAGAAATAAAAGGCATCCAGATCAGCAAGGAAGAAGTCAAACTTTCACCGTTTGCAGATGATGACATGATACTCTCCACATAAAACCCAAAAGACTCCACCCAAAAATCGCTAGAACTGATGCATGAATTCAGTAAAGTCACAGCATATAAAATCAATGTGCAGAAATCTGTTGCATTTCTATACGCCAATAACAAAGCAGCAGAAAGAGAAATCAAGGAAACAACCCCATTTACAGTTGTACCAAAACCCATAAGATACCAGGGAATAAACCTAACCAAAGAGGTAAAAGATCCGCATGCTGAAAACTCTTTAGTCTCTATAACACTTATGGAAGAACTTGAAGAAGTCACCAAAAAATGGAAAAACATTCCATGCTCATGGATTGGAAGAACAATTATTTTTAAAATGTCTATACTACCCAAAGCAATCTACACATTCAATGCAACCCCAACCAAAATACCACCGGCATTTTTCACAGAACTAGAACAAACAATCCTAAAACTTGCATGGACCCACAAAAGACCCTGAATAGCCACAGCAATCTTGAAAAAAGAAAAAAGCAAAGCTGGAGGCATCACAATTCCGGACTTCAAATTATATTACAAAGCTTTAGTGATGGTACTGGCACAAACACAGACACGTAGATCAGTGGAACAGAGTAGAAAATCCAGAAATGAACCCGCAACTACGTGGTCAATTAATCTTCAACAAAGCAGGGAAGAATATCTAATGGAAAAAGGCCGTCTCTTTAACAAATGGTGTTGGGAAAATTGGAGAGCACCACGCAGAAGAATGAAACCAGACCACTTTCTTAATTACCACACACAAAAATAAATTCAAAATGGATTAAAGACCCAAATACGAGTCAGGAAACCCTTTAAATGCTAGAGGAGAACGCAGGCAGCAACTTCTTTGATCCTGGCTGCAGCCCGTGTTTTCTTATTAGATATGTATGGAGGTACACTGTACAAGGCCAGCATTACCCTGATACCAAAGCCAGACTAAGACATTACATAAAAACAGAAGTATATGGTATTTGTCTTTCTCTGACTTATTTCACTTAGCATAATACCCTCTAGCTGCATCCATGTCATTGAAAATGGCAAGATTTCATTCTTTTTGATAGCTAAGTAATAGCCCATTGGGTCTGTGTATGGATGGATATATATGTCTCACTTCTTTACCCATTTATCAGTGGACATTTGGGTTCTTTCTCCATAATTTGCCTCTTGGTGATAGTGCTGCTATAAACATTGGGGTGGAGGTACCTCTTCAAATCAGTATTTTTGTATCCTTTGGATAAATATCTAGTAGTGCAATTGCTGGGTTGAAGGTAGTTCTATTTTTAATTCTTTAAGAACATCCATATAGTTTCCAGAGTGGCTGCACCCATTTGCATTCCCACCCACAATGTAAGAAAGTTCCCCTTTCTCCTCATCTCACCAACATCTATTGTTTCTTAGGTTGTTAATTTTAGCTTTTCTGACAGGTGTGATGTGGTATGTCATTGTGGTTTTGATTTGGATTTCCCTGATGATGACTGACGTGGAGCACCTTGGCATGTGTCTGTTAGCCATCTGGATGTCCTCTTTGGAAAAATGTCTGTTCATGTCTTCTGCCCGTTCCTTGACTGGATTATTTATTTTTTGGATGTTGATTTTGATAAGTTCTTTATGGATCTGGGTACTAGCTCTTCATCTGATATGTCATTTGCAAATATCTTCTCCCCATCCACTGGTTGCCTTTTAGTTTTGTTGCCTGTTTCCTTCACCTGTGCAGAAGCTTTTTATTTTGATGGAGTCCCAATAGTTTCTTTTTCCTTTTGTTCCCCTTGCCTCTGGAGACGTATCTAATAAGAAATCACGGGCTGCAGCCAGGATCAAAGAAGTTGCTGCCTGCGTTCTCCTCTAGCATTTGAAGGGTTTCCTGACTCGTATTTAGGTCTTTAATCCATTTTGAATTTATTTTTGTGTGTGGTGTAAGAAAGTGGTCTGGTTTCATTCTTCTGCGTGGTGCTCTCCAATTTTCCCAACACCATTTGTTAAAGAGACGGCCTTTTTCCATTAGATATTCTTCCCTGCTTTGTTGAAGATTAATTGACCACGTAGTTGCGGGTTCATTTCTGGATTTTCTACTCTGTTCCACTGATCTACGTGTCTGTGTTTGTGCCAGTACCATCACTAAAGCTTTGTAATATAATTTGAAGTCCGGAATTGTGATGCCTCCAGCTTTGCTTTTTTCTTTTTTCAAGATTGCTTTGGCTATTCAGGGTCTTTTGTGGGTCCATGCAAGTTTTAGGATTGTTTGTTCTAGTTCTGTGAAAAATGCCGGTGGTATTTTGGTTGGGGTTGCATTGAATGTGTAGATTGCTTTGGGTAGTATAGACATTTTAAAAATAATTGTTCTTCCAATCCATGAGCATGGAATGTTTTTCCATTTTTTGGTGACTTCTTCAAGTTCTTCCATAAGTGTTATAGAGACTAAAGAGTTTTCAGCATGCGGATCTTTTACCTCTTTGGTTAGGTTTATTCCCTGGTATCTTATGGGTTTTGGTACAACTGTAAATGGGGTTGTTTCCTTGATTTCTCTTTCTGCTGCTTTGTTATTGGCGTATAGAAATGCAACAGATTTCTGCACATTGATTTTATATGCTGTGACTTTACTGAATTCATGCATCAGTTCTAGCGATTTTTGGGTGGAGTCTTTTGGGTTTTATGTGGAGAGTATCATGTCATCATCTGCAAACGGTGAAAGTTTGACTTCTTCCTTGCTGATCTGGATGCCTTTTATTTCTTTGTGTTGTCTGATAGCTGAGGCCAGGACTTTCAGTAATATGTTGAACATCAGTCATCCCTGTCATGTTCCTGACTCTAGGGGAAAAGTTTGCAGTTTTTCCCCATTTTGAGTGATATTTGCTGTGGGCTTTTCAGATATGGCATTTATGATATTGAGTTATGTTGTCTCTATCCATAAATGTGAAGAGTTTTAATCAAGAAAGCTTGCTCTATTTTATCAAATGCTTCTTCTGTATCGGTTGAGAAGATTTTATGTTATTGTCCTTTCTTTTATTTATGTGGTGTATCACATTGATTTTGCGGATACTGAGCCACTCTGCAGCCTAGGAATAAATCTCACTTGGTTGTGATGAATAATTCTTTTATGTACTGTTGGATTTGATTAGCTAGTATCTTGTTGAGAATTTTTTGTATCCCTGATCATCAAGGATTTTAGCCTGTAATTCTCTTCTTCAGCAGGATCTTTGTCTGGTTTTGGAATCAAGGTAATGCTGCCCTCATGGAATGAGTTTGGAAGTTTTCCTTACATTTCTATTTTTTTGTAACAGTTTCAGAATAGGTATTTAATTCTTTAAACATTTGGTAGAATTCCCCTGGGAAGCCATCTGGCTCTGGATTCATGTTTGTTGGAGATTTTCAGTTGCCGATTCAATTTCTTTGCTGGTTGTGGGTCTGTTCAGGTTTTCTATTTCTTCCTGTTTCCGTTCTGGTAGTTTATGTTTCTAGGACATTAATATGTTATTAATTTCTTTTTTTAAAAAAAAGATTTTATTTATTCATAAGAGACACAGAGAGGGAGGCAGAGATACAGGCAAAGGGAGAAGCAGGCCCCCTGCGGGACCCCGATGTGGGACTCAATCCCAGGACCCCAGGATCATGCCCTGAGTGAAAGGCAGATGCTCAACCACTGAGGAACCTATGTATCCCCAGAAATTTATTAATTTCTTCCAGATTGCTCAATTTGTTGGGATATAATTGCCATAAGATTCTCTTATAATTTTTTGTATTTTTGTGATGTTGTTTGTCATCTCTTATTCGTGATTTTATTTATTTGGGTCTTTTCTCTTTCTTTTTTGAGAAGTCTGGCTAGGGGTTTATTGATTTGGTTTGTTCTTTTCAAAAAACCAGCTCCTGGTTTCTTTGATCTGTTCTGCTGGTTTTATTTCTATATCATTTATTTCTGCTCCAATCTTAATTATTTCCCTTCTCCACTGGTTTTAGGCTTTATTTACTGTTCTTTTTCCAGTTCCTTTAGATGTAAGGTTAAGTTGTGTATTTGAGACTTTTCTTCTTGAAGAAGGCCTGTATTGCTATATACTTTTTTCTTATGACTGCCTTTATTAAATCCCAAAGGTTTTGGATGGTTTTATTTCCAGTTTAATTTGCTTCCATGTATTTTTAAAAGTTTGTTCTATAATTTCCTAGTTAACCCATTCATTCTTTAGTAGAATGTTCTTTAATTTCCATGTATTGTGGTCTTTCCAATTTTTTTCTTGTGGTTAACTTCATGTTTCATTGTACTGTGGTCTGAAAATATGATGGTATGATCTCAGGCTTTTGGTACTGGTTGAACACTGATTTGTGGCCCAGTATGTGATCTCTTCTGGAGAATGTTCCATGTGCACTTAAAAAGAATGCATATTCTGCTGCTTTAGATGTTCGGAATATATCTATTAAGTCCATTTGGTCCAGTGTGTCATTCAAAGCCATCGCTTCCTGGTTGATATTCTATTTAGATTATTTGCTTGTTGTTGTGAGTGGGGTGTTAGAGTCCCTTACTATTGTTGTGTTATTATCAGTGAGTTTCTTTAAATTTGTTATTAAGTGATTTATGTATTTGGCTGTTCCCAAGCCATGAGCATAAATATTTACAGTTGTTGTATCTTGTTGGATAGACCCCTTTAGTATGATATAGTGTCCTTGTTCATCTCTTATTACAATCGTTGGTTTAAAATAGTTTGTCTGATATAAGTATGGCTACTCCAGCTTTTGATGTTTGCTAGCATGATATATGGTTCTCAACCCCCCCTCACTTTCAATCTGGAGGTGGTTTTGGGTCTAAAATGAGTCTCTGGTAGGCAGCATAACAATGGGTCTTGCTTTTTTTTAATCCATTCTGATACCATATGTGTTTTGATTGGAGTATTTAGTCCATTTACATTCAGAGTAATTATTATTTTAAAAAAATACTTTATTTGACAGATAAGGAAAGAGCACAAGTAGGGGGAGTGGCAGAAGGAGAGGGAGAAGCAGGCTCCCCACTAAGCAGGGAGTGCAATATGGGGCTCAATCCCAGGACCCTGGGATCATGAATTGAGACAAAGACACTTAACCAACTGAGCCACCTAGGTGCCTCAGAGTAATTATTGATAGATATAAATGTAGTACCATTGCATTACCTGTAAAGTCACTGTTCCTGTAGATTGTCTTTATTCCTTTCTAGTATTTGTTGCTTTTGGTCTCTTTTCTGCTCAAAGAGTCCCCTTTAACATTTCTTGCAGAGCTGGCTTAGTGTTCATGAACTCCTTTAGTTTTTGTTTTCTCTTGGAAACTCTTTATCTTTCTTTCTAGCCTGAATGACTGTTTTGCTGGATAAAGTATTCTTGACTGCATATTTTTTCCACTTAGCACATTGAATATATATCACATTCCAGTCCTTTCTGGCCTACCAAGTTTCTGTAGGCATATCTGCTTCTAATCCTCTGTGTCTACCCTTGTAGGTTGAGGACCTTTTGTTCCTACTGCTTTTAGAATTCTCTATTTTTGTATTTTGCTAGCTTCACTGTGATATGTCTAGGTGTTAGCCTGTTTATGTTGATTTTGAGGGGAGTTCTCAGTGCCTCTTGTATTTGAGTGCCTGGTTCCTTCCCCAGATTAGGAAAGTTCTCAGCTATGATTTTGTTCAAATAAACCTTCTGCCTCTTATTCCTAGTTGTCTTCTTCTGGAATCCCTATGTTATGGATATTATTGCACTTTATGGAATCACTGAGTTCCCTAAATCAACCTTCAATATCTAATAGTTTTCTTTCCCTCTTACTTTCAGCTTCATCATTTTCCATAGTTTATCTTCTCTATTCTAATTCATTCTTCTGGTTCTTCCATCTTCACTGTGATGATTACATCTAGTTGTTTTCCATCTTAGTGATGGCATTTTAAAAATTTGGCCTGACTAGTTTTTAGGTCTTTTATCTCTGCAGGAAGGGTTTCTCTGGTGTCTTCTATGCCTTTTGCAAGCCCAACTAGTATTCTTACGAATGTTGTTCTAAATTCTTATTCATATATCTTATTTCTATCTGCTTTGAGAAAATCCCTGGGTGTGATTTCTTCTGCATCTTTCTTTTGGGGAGAATTCCTCCATCTTGTCACTTTGTATGTTTCCTGTTCCTGAGAGTAACACTATATTAAGAAGGGATCATACAATATCTAGGACCTGGCACTTCAGAAAGTGTTTCTGGTGTATCTATGTGCACTCTGCTGTTGTGTTTGGGCTGCTCTTTTCCCCCCTTTTTCTTTGGAATCGGGCTTATAGATTTTTGTTAGTCTGTTTGGTTTTTTTGTTATTGTTGCTCCCTTTCTTTTTACCTCTTTTTTTCAGAGAGTGCTCTGGCTCATAGTCAGATTTGCCTAGTAACCACACACTTGCAGGGCACAGGGGGGCGGGGTTTGGTGTAAGTGGGTCCCACCTCCACTGCGGGTGTTGAGTTTCTCACTGAAGTCTGACTATGTTGGTGGCAAGGGAGAAAATGGGGCCACCCCACTCTCTACTCCCAGGACAAGGAATCTGGTGCTTGACACTGAGAAGTCCTCACAAAAGAATGAACAATCTCCCTTGTGTTCCAGGCTTTTGTCAGATCCCTACCCTTACCTTTTCTGTGCTTGGCACTATTGGCATGCCTGACACCACAGGTCTCCTGCCTTTTATCTCTGGTGCACAGATGGGATTTAAGACTCCAAATCTAATGACGTGGCATGATACAGATCTGCTACCCTCCGCTAGGAGAGAGCCTTACCATGTCTGGTGCTGTTTCATCCCAGAAACAGTCACGCATCTGCACAAATGCACCTCTGTGTGCACCTATATCCCATGCAGGTGAAGGCCTGCTTAATGGCACATGCAGGGTTTTTTTTTTTTTTTTCTTGTCCTTGGAGAGACAATATATCTTCTTTCAGATGTATTCCAGGAAGGGGAGCATTCTCTCCCAGTGTGATGCAGGGGATCCCTACACCATGCTTTCTGCTTCCAGGCCTGTGCATTTCTCTTCCCCAGGAGCATCCACCATGGCTCAACTCTGGTGAAAATCACTCACTTCCAAAACCTTAGTATTTGAGCTCTACACACTCCTTGCAAAAATGTGCAATACCCAGTTTCTTTCAACTCCCCAGTCAGTGGTTTGGGGCAGTGGTTTGGGTTTTTCTTGCATGAACCCAATGTGCTATTCTCTCTGTCCCCCTCCCTTTCTCTCTCTGCAGAAAGGGCTCCCTCCTCACTGTGGCTTTTCTCTCCCTCAGTTCACATCTACATGCCTCATATTTGCCACAATCACTACTTCTGGCCATGAAGATTATTCTCCCAATCCTCAGACTAATATCCTAGGTGTTCCAAATGATTTAATGTCAATCTAGCTGTGTTCAAGGGGTGAGGCAATCCCAGAGTCGTCCTACTACTCCTCCATCTTAACTCCTGTCTCTAGATGCCTTTTTAAACGAAAGCTTTAAACTAATCTGCTCATGGTCCCTCAGCCCCATTGCAGTTCAGTGTCAGGAGTGTAAACTAATCTGCTCATGGTCCCTCAGTCCTATACCTCCCATTGTAGTTCACAGTGTCAGGAGTGGTGATTCCCTTTGTTACTGTGTATTCATCTCTCGTTGTTCTTTGTGTGGTCTACCTTTTGTTGTGCAGAAGCTGTGTTGTCAGCCCTCAGTTATTCTTTGGAAGAAATTACTTTATAAATAGGTATAGATTTGGTGTGTCTGTGGAAGAGAGGAGTTCAAGGTTTTCCTATGTTGCCATCTTGAGTTCAGGCTAAGCTGAACTCAGTTGTCTTTCAGACCTTTGTGATTGTGCAAGCCATCAAAAATCATATCATCTCAAGAGATGCAGGAAAAGAATTTGACAAAATTCAACATCTACTCATGATAAAAATTCTCACCAAACTGGATATAAAAGGAACATACCTCAGCATAATAAAGGCTACTTATGACAAACTGACAACTAATATCATATTCAGTGGTGAAAAGCTGAAAGCTTTCCCTCTGAAATCAGGAACCAGGATGTTCAGTCTCGTTATTTCTTTTCAATATAATTGTAGAAGTCCTGGCTAGAACAGTTAGGCAAGAAAAAAAAAAAAAACACATCCAATTGGGAAAGAAGTGCATCTGTCTATTTGCTGATGACATATTATATATAGAAAATCCTAAAAACTCTGCCAAAATACTGTTAGAAATAATAAATGATTTCATTCAAGATGACAAGATATGATAAATATATAAAAATAAGTTGTGTTTCTATATATTAACAACCCTCAGAGAAATTAGGAAAACAATCCTGTTACAATTGCATCAAAAAGAATAAAATATAGGATGCCTGGATGGCTAAGCGGTTAAGCTCTACTTTTGGCTCAGGGTGATCCTGGAGCTCAAGGATTGAGTACCACATCGGGCTCCCTGAGGGGATCCTGCTTCTCCCTTTGCCTTTGTCTCTGCCTCTGTCTCTTTGTGTCTTTCATGAATAAATAAAATCTTAAAAAAAAAAAAAAAGAATAAGGGATCCCTGGGTGGCGCAGCAGTTTGGCGCTTGCCTTTGGCCCAGGGCACGATCCTGGAAACCCGGGATCGAGTCCCACGTCGGGCTCCCAGTGCATGGAGCCTGCTTCTCCCTCTGCCTGTGTCTCTGCCTCTCTCTCTCTCTCTCTGACTATCATAAATAAATTTAAAAAATTAAAAAAAATAAAATACTTACAAATAAATTTAAGCGTGGATATGAAATACCTGTACAGTAAAAACAATAAGACATTGATGAAAGAAAATTAAAGAAGGAGATATAAATAAAAGACATTTCATGCATGGACTAGAAGACTTAATAAATCTACAGACTCAATGCAGTCTCTATCAAAGTTCCACAGAAATAGTAAAAGCAATCCTAAAAATTGGGTGGAACCATAAAAGACCCTGAATAGCCAAAGCCATCCTGAGAAGGAAAAACAAAGCTAACCTGACTTCAAACTATATTACAAATCTATAGCAATGAAAACAGCATGGCATTGGCATAAAAACAGAGACTCAATTGATGAAATTGAATAGAGAGACCAGAAATAAACCTATGCATATATGATCAATTTATGACAAAGGACCCAATAATATATAATGGAAAGGTTAATCTCTCCAATAAATGGTGTGGAGAAAACTGAACTACTACATGCAAAAGAATTACACTGGACCAGTATCTCACACAATATGTGAAAATTAATGCAAAATGAATTAAAGACTTGAATGTAAGACCTGAACCCATTAAACTCCTAGAAGAAAACATAGGTTGTAAGTCCCAATTGGCGGGGGGGGGGGGGTGTTCTAGCAATGATTTTTTTAAGGCTTGAAACCAAAAGCAAAGGCAACAAAAACAAAAATAAACAAGTGGGACTATAGCAAACTAAGAAGCTTATGTACAGTAAAGGCATAAAAAAAATAAAAGGGCAACTTAGGGAATGTATTCACAATCTTATATTTGATAAGGGGTTAATATCCAAAATATAAAAGAAGTTTTACAACTTAATAGCAAAAGAAAAAGATTTAAAAGTGAACAGAGGACATATATAGACATTTTTCAAAGGAGACTTGCAAAAGGCCATTAAGTATATGAAAAAGTGCGGAACATCACTAATCATCAGGGAAACACAAAACCACAATGAGGTCACCTCATACCTGTTAGAATACCTATCATTAAAAGGACAAGAGCTAACAAGTACTGGCAAAAATGTGGACTAAAGGAAACTTTGTGCACTATCTTTTTTTTTTTTTTTTTTTTTTTTTTTTTTACTTTGTGCACTATTAATGGGAACATAAATTGGTGCAGCCACTATGGAAAACAGTATGGAGGTTCCTCAAAAAAAATAAAAATAAGACTACCATATGGTCCAGCAATCTCACTTCTGTGTATATATCCAAAGAAAACTAAAATGGTCTTTGAAGAGATGTCTGCACTCCCATGTTTATTGCAGTGTTGGTAACAATAGCTGAGATATGGAAACATATCTCCGAGTCTCCATTAATGGTTAAATGAATAAAAAATTATGGTACACATATATACATGGGAATATTTTTCAGCTTGAAAAAGAGAGAAATGTTGCCATTTGCAACTACAAATGGACTTTGAGGACATTATACTAAGTAAAATAAGTCAGAGAAAAACAAATGCTATATGATTTTCCTTATGGGAATCTAAAAAATCTGAACTCATTGAAACAGAACATATTGATGATTGCTAGAGGTGAGGAGTTGGGAATGAAGGTGGTCAAATAATACAAACTCCTATTTATAAGATAAGTTCTAGAGATGTAATATACAATATGATGACTAGTTAACAATTATATTATGTATTTGAAAGAGAATAGTTCCTAAAACTTCTTGTCACAAGAAAAAATTGTAACTGTGGACAGATGTTAACTAAATTTATGGAGGCAAACATTTGTAATAGATACATGTATGAAATCATTATGTTGTATACCTTAAACTGTTACAATATTACATGTCAATCATGTCTCAGTAAACTGGAAAAAAAATAGGCATTTGATATTTTCCAAAAATATATATTGCTAGATTTGATTTGCTGGTATTTTGTTATGGACTTTTGTGGGGTTTTTTTTAAATGAAGAATACTGGTCTCTGGTTTTATTGTTATGTGATATCTTTCCTGGTTTCTTACCAGGGTAATATTAGTTTCATAAAATGAGATGAGAAGTTTTCCTGTCTCTTCTATTTTCTGAAAGACCATGTAGGCTTCATATTGTTTATTTCTTAAATATTTAATCAAATTTGTCAATGAGCCAACTGACATGGAATATTCTTTGAGAGGTATAAATACAAATTCCAATTTTTCATGGATATAGTGCTATCCAGATTTTATATTTTCTCTTGGATCAATTTTGATAATTTGTGTCTTTTGAGGAATAAATTTATTGGCACACAATAGTTCATACTATTGATCTTTTACTTCTACTTCTGTAGTGTCTGTTGTATTGTCCTCTGTTTTATTCTTGACATAGTGCTCGCTTTGGCAGCACATATACTAAAATATTCTTGACATAATTAATTTGTATCTTCTCTCTTTTTCTTGACCATTCCAGCAAAAGACATCAATTTGATCTTTTCAAGGAACTAACTTTTGGTCATAGATTTTTAGAAATATTGCTTGTCAGCTTTCTATGTCACTGATTTTTCTGTTCTACATCATTTCATTTATTCTAATTGAGTTTAGTTAATTCTTTTCTTTCTTGCTGCTTAAGTTTTAAGTTTAAGCTGTAAGCTTTGATTTTATACTTTTTAAATTGTAAGCATTTAAAGTATAAATTGAAGTATAAATTTAAAATATAAATGAAACACTGAACTTCATTAATTTTATAAGTTCTGATATATTTTCAGCATCATTTAGTATAAAATATTTTCTAATATCCCATGTGATTTCTTGCTGATTGTGATTTTTTAAAAAAACATTTATTTTATTTGCGAGACAGAGATAAAGAGAGCAAGCAAGCACACGTAGGGGAGGCACAGGAGTGGGAGAGAGAGAAACTCAAGCAGACTCAGTGCTGAGTGCAGAGCTGGATGCAGGGTTTGGTTTCACAACCCTGAGATCATGACCTGAGCTGAAATCAAGAGTCAGAAGCTTAACAAACTGAGTCACCCAGGTGCCCCCGTCGTTTATTTTTAAGTATGTTGTATAATTACCCAACAGTTTACATGGTTTAAATTCTTATAAATTTATTGTGAGGTGAGTGGGCCTGCATAGAATCTATCTTCATGAAAATTCAATGTGTGCTTCAAAAAGAATATATTTTCTTGTATTCTTTGGTGTAGTTTTCTGTAAATGTCAGTGAGGACTGGATAATTGCTGATAATGTCTAGATCTTTTATTTTTCCTACTTTGAAGGCATGACTCTTTCAAGGTCTCTACTGAATGTTCCCTCCCTTTAATAAGGTCTCTCCAGCTGACGAACTCAAAGGTGATTTCCAGCCATGTGTAAACTATGAGAATTGTTTGCCTTATAGCTTCCCAGTAATTGTATTTTCCCCAGATATTCCTCATTTATTTTCATGATGTTTCACACTACACATATACAGGTTAATACTTGGCCAAAAACACCAGACAGCCCTATGTGAATTTCTAAAGATATTGTTTTGTGTGTAGCTCTGATATTTTTTCCACAAAATTCTAACCACTCTGGCCTCTCTGAACTCTATCTTTGTAATTAATCAGTGAGATTACTGGACTCATATTTGGTATCTCATCCCTCTTTTTCAGTCTGATAATTTCCTCCATGGAAATAGAGATAGTAATGATTAGTTATTTTGTTTCGCTTCTCACATGAATTATAGCCCTGTGCTGCCAATTATTCAATATCTGAACATAGTTGTTTCATGTTTTTTTGTTGTTGTTGTTTAGTTTTCTTTTGTAGCATGAGGATAATTATGGACCTTGTTTCTCTCATATGACTGGAGCCAAAGTATCTACTTGCTTTTTCTTTTTCTTTTCTTCCTTCCTTCCTCCTACCTTCCCTTCCTCCCTCTCTTCCTTCCATTCATCCTTCGTCCCTTTACTTCCTTCTCTCCCAAACAATTGTCAATTAGTACATTAGACAACGTGTGTTTCCTCTGTTATTGTATGTCTTTGTTTTCCTAAAGGGCTGACTGTAAGCTATGTGCACATGTTCATGTTGACTGATAAGCTTCACTTTAAAGAATTAGGTAGGTTGGATCCTCTTAGGTCTGTGCTTGGAGCCTCCTAGGATCTCTACTAATAAGATCATATCCAATCCTTTTTATAGCCTTCCCCTGGATATTCTGGGCCACAGTTTTCTCTGGTCTGATTTATCCTTTAAAATTGCTATCACCGATTTGCTCATAGCTTTCTATCTTATTTTCAGCCTTCCTGATTTATTCCTTTTAATATCTCCACACCATCATTTCCATGGAATTTGGAGAGAGCAAGAGGCAATCATTTTTAACTATAATGCTTTTTTTTTGAAAAATTTCTGATACTTATGTTGTTTAAAAGAAGGTAAATTAACTTTTTACTGATTACCACTGTTGCTTGATGTCAATTGAAGGAATAAATAGTCATCTTAATATAAATCACTTAGAAGTGAACCAAAGCCTTAAAATGATTCCAATTATTTCAGCACTGTCTGGTAATTAGTTTTCACTTGTTTCATTATTACTTTGTTTGAGGTGCTTTAAAAATACAGAGGGTCCCCAACTTATGATGGTTTAACTTATGATTTTTTTGGCTTTATTTTTTTTTAAGATTTTATTTATTTATTCATGATAGTCACACACACACAAACAAAGAGAGAGAGAGAGAGGCAGAGACACAGGCAGAGGGAGAAGCAGGCTCCACGCAGGGAGCCTGATGTGGGACTCGATCCCGGGTCTCCAGGATCGCGCCCTGGGCCAAAGGCAGGCGCTAAACCGCTGCGCCACCCAGGGATCCCCTTTTTTTTGGCTTTATAATAGGGTGAAAGTGATTTGCATTCAGTAGAAACTGTACTTTGAATTTTGTTATTTTCTCAGGCTACAAGTATATGCAATGTAATACTTACTTTCTCATGATACTGGACAGAGCAGTGAACCACAGCTCCGAGTCAGCTACACAGTCATAGGGATAAACTATCAATACACTTACAACCATTCTGTTTTTTACTTTCAGTACAGCAGTCAATAAATTACATGAGATATTTAACACTTTATTGTGAAATGGGCTTTGTATTAATTTTTCCCAACTGTAGGCTAATGTAAGAGTTCTGTGTATGTTAAAGATGGGCTAGGCTAAACTTAGGTGTATTGAATGCATTTGCGATTTATGATATTTTCAAGTATGGGTTTATTGGTACATAACCCTATTGTAAATTGACAAAAGTCTGTAGTCATTAACTTAAAAAAAATGCTTGGGGTTTATGGACAAAAGTACCACAGACCCAGAATTATACTTTTGCTTTATGACTGAATTTGATTATATACATACAGTAGACAAACTAAGTTTATTGTTACATTTGTGTCTGGGTTGCCTATTTTTCTGATAGGTACAAGAGTAAACCGCAGGATGATTTTGAAGATCCCAGAGATGTTCAGGCCATCAAAGAGGCCCAGCTGTATATGGGAGACTTCAATCTGAAGACAGCTCCAGACTATAAGATACCTGAGCACATGAGAGTAAATGCTGCCAAGAAGGAAGAGGAACTGGGGCACCTAGATTCCATGGTACTTACCCACAGCTTTCATGACAATAAGAGGCACCCTGAGTTTTAGTGGAATTCTGCTGAAATCAGCCATTTCACTAGCTGGTTTGTAAGGAAATATAGAAATTTAGAAGTGGAAAAGAGCTTCATGATTATTTAAGACGCCTCCTTTTTACAAATGGGGAAACTGAGGCCCATTGAGGACAAGAGATTGATTGGTCTGTGATTTTTTAATATGGTGGAACTTGCCTTCAAGTCAATTACTTGCCTCAATACATTTATGGGTGAAAATACTATATTTTATAGACTTGAATTTCTGAATTCAGACATGCATGGCCGCCATCGATTGCCAAAGACTTAGGGAAAAGGCTATTATTTAGCCCCTTTTTTCTTCAGGACTTAAAATTTTGTAGGTGTCTCAATAATAATCAGTTACCTTATTCCTTTTTAAAAATATTATCTGCTTTCTGCCAAACTGCTTCCCTGATTTCTCATCTCTGTTTTCTTACTGAAGTCTCCTCTCCGTGTCATAGTAATTACTTAGTTTAACTGACAAGTGACTTTTCACACACAGAGGCTCAGAAGGTGTCTGAGCTACCATTTTGAGGAGAATTTGGTACATGGCCATGCAGTTTGCACATTGCAAGGCATCACATTGAAAAGAGTGCCAATCACACCACAGATATAGTATATTAGAATATTTTATAATTTTCTGACAAATGGAAGTAAAGTGTCTTGTGGAAAGAAAGAGTCTTGTTCAATTTCACCAAAGCTGCAGTACATACCAGCAGTGCAAAGGATCCTGGTATGGCAAATTATATCCATAAGTAAATTTTTATAGCTTATAGCTATGGCTTTTTGTTTAGGCAGACATTTTGAACATTTTCTTAGTGACCATTTAGATTGTTTATCTAGCTGGTCATCTCAGGCAGTTCTTGTTTCATCAATCATATTCCATCCATAATCATAGAGAATTTTTTTTTACCGTAATTTGCCAGTCATCCATAATCTAGCTAGAGGATAGACAGGTATGACGTCTTGAACTACATTACACTGAAATCCATTTTATTAAAACAGCAGCAAAAATAACATAGAATGTACTATTCTACATGTCAGATCAGAATTCTGTTCCCATGCCTGCCACTTAATAGCCATGTAAACCTTTCTGGTCATGTAGATCTCCCTAAGCCTTGGCTAAATTGTCTGTAAAGGGGTGTTAATTCCAATTAACAACAATAAAACCTATCTAGTCTACCTCATAAAATTAATGTGATGGTCACAGTTCACAAATGGTCATTACTGTTGTCACTAAATTAAAAATCTCTAAAGTATCAAGTTTAGGGGAAATAGCATATTACATATCCCCCTTCCCTGTGGCTAGTGTTTAGGTATGCGTGGTATTTGGAAAACTAAGAAGAAACTGTTGGTGTGTAAAGGGGGTTCCTCAAAGAAGTGAACCTTACAGTCGTTGGGCTGGCTTAGATTTGTTCTTTTAAGCTTGATTGTCAATCTTCCAGGTGCTTCAAACAGGTCCTCCATTCACATAGGGCTGGATTTTGAGCTCATATCTTACTGCTTTAAGTGTTTATTCTTAAGTATGTAAAACATCTCTTCTATTTTGTTACAGTGTTCTTACTTCATAGGTAGTAATCATGCAGGTAAGTTTTGTAAGACTGCCTAAAGAAGTGCCTTTTTTTTTTTAAAAAAAAGTATAACATTCAGTATTAGTTTCAGGTATACAATATAATGATTCCACAAATCTTTCCATTGTTCGATACCCACCACAATAAGTGTAGTCACCATCTGTTACTAAACAACATTAGTATAATCTCATTGATTATATTTCCTGTGTGGTACTTTTCATCTCTGTGACTTATTTATTTTCTAATTAGAGGTTTGTACCTCTCAATCCCTTTTATCTATTTCTCCCATCCCCCCATCCCACGTCTGGCAACCACCGGTTTTTGATCTGTATTTAAGAGTCTATTTTTTTGTTTTTTTCTCTTTGTCTTGTTTCTTAAATTCCACATGAGTGAAATCATACGGTATTTGTCTTTCTGTCTGGGTTATTTCACACAGCATGATATACTCTAGGGCCATCCATATTGTCACAAATGGCAAGATCTTATCCTTTTTATGGATGAATAATATTTCATTGTATGGATATACCACCTTTTTTAATCCATTTATCTGTGGATGGATACTTGGGATGCTTTCATATCATGGCTATTGTAAATAATGCTGCAGTAAACATTATATGTTTTCAAATTAGTGTTTTGCTTTCTTCAGATAGGTTCCCATAAGTGGCATTGTTGGATCATATGGTTGTTCTATTTTTAATCTTTTGCTAAACCTCCATACTATTTTCCACAGTGGTTGTATCAATTTTTACATTCCCACCAACAGTGCATGAGGATTTTTTTTCTCTACATTCTCACCAATACTTGTTATTTCTTGTCTTTTTGATACTAGCCATTTGACAGTGTAAGGTGACATCTCATTGTACTTTTGATTTGCATTTCCCTGATGATTAGTGATATTGAGTACCTTTTAATATGTCTGTTGGCCACTATGTATGTCTTCTTTGGAAAAATGTCTATTCAAGTCCTCTATTTTTTAATTGGATTGTTTTTTGGGGGTTGAGTTGTATAAGTTCCTTATATTTTTTAAATGTTAACTCCTTATTGGATATATAATTTACAGATATCTTCTCCCATTCACTGGGTTGCTTTTTGATTTTGTTGATGGTTTCCTTTGCTGTGCAAAATCTTTTTATTATGGTGTAGTCCCAACAGTTTAGTGTTGCTTTTGTTTCCCTTGCCTTAGGAGATCTATCTGGAAAGATGTTTCTATGGCTGATGTTGAAGAAATTACTGCCTAAATTTTCTTTTAGGAATTTTATGGTTTTTAGATCTCACATTCAGTTCTCTAAACCATTTTCAGTTCATTTTTATGTAAGGTATAAGAAAGTAGTCTAGTTTCATTCCTTCGCATGTAGCTGTCCAATTTTTCTAGCACCGTTTGTTGAAGAGGATATCTTTTCCCCCATTGTATATTCCTGCCTCCTTTGTTGTAAATTAATTGACCATCTAAGTGTGGGTTTGTTTATTTCTGGGTTTTCAATTCTGTACATTGATCTGAATGTCTATTTTTGTGTCAATACCATACTACTTTATTGCATCTTTGTAGTATATCATGAAATCTGGGATTATGATACCTCCAGTTTTCTTTTTTTCTTAAGATTGCTTTGGCTACTTGGGGTCTTTTGTGGTTCCATACAAATTTTAGGATTTTTGTTTTAGCTGTGAAAAATGCTGTTGGTATTCTGATGGGGATTGCATTAGGTTTGTAGCTTGCTTTGGGTAGGATAGATATATTTTTTTTTTTAGGATAGATATTTTTAACAATATTCTTCCAAACTATGAACATGGAATATCTTTCCATTTATGTCTCTTTAATTTTTTTCATCAATGTTTTATAGCCTTTCAGAATACAGATCTTTTACTTCCTTTATGTAAGTTATTCCTAGGTATTTTATTCTTGTTGATGCAATTGTAAATGGGATTGATTTCTTAATTTCTCTTTCTGATACTTTGTTATTAGTGATAGAAATGCAAAATAATTCTCTTTTTTAAAGATTTTATTTATTTATTCATGAGAGACACAGAGAGAAAGCAGAAATACAGGCAGAGAGAGAAGCAGGCTCCCTGCAAGGAGCCCAATGTGGGATCAATCCTGGAACTCCGGGATCACTCCCCGACTTGAAGGCAGAGGCTCAATCACTGAGCCATCCAGTCATCCCAACAAATATCATGCAACTTTGCAGGATTAATTTACCAGTTCTAGTAGATTTTTGATGGTTTCCTTATGATTTCTCCTATGAATAGTATCCTGTCTACAAATAGTGTCAGTTTTACTTCTTCCTTACCAATATGGATGCCTTTTCTTTTTCTTATCTGATTGCTGCAGCTGGGACTTCCAGGGCTATGTTGAGTGAAAGTGGACATCTCTGTCTTGTTGCTGATCTCAGAGGAAAAGCTTTCAGTTTTTTTTTTTTTTTTTGCCATTTAGTTATGATGTTAACTGTGGGTTTTTCAATAAGGCCTTTATTATGTTGAGATATGTTCTCTCTAAACTTACTTTGTTGGGAGCTTTTTTATTTTTACCATGAATGGATATTGAATTTTTCTACATCTGTTAGTTTTTCATTCTTTCTCTGGTCAATGTGATATATGACTTTGATTGATTTGTGAATAGTGAACCACCCTTGCATCCCTGGAATAAATCCTACTTGATTGTGGTGAATATTTTTTTCAATATGTTGTTGATTGTGGTTTGCCACCCAGGCATCCCTCCCCTCTTTTTAAAAAAGATGTAATATTTTATTATAATCCTTTTGTATTTCTGTAGAGTCAGTTGTTATTTCACCTCCTTCACTTCTGATTTTATTTATTGAGTCCTCTCCTTTTTTCTTGATGAGTCTAACTAAAGGTTTATCAATTTGGTTTATCTTTTAAAAAAGCAGCTCCTGGTTTTGTTGATCTTTTATTGGTTTTGTTTGTTTGTTTCTATTTCATTTATTTCTGCTCTAACCTTTACTATTTTATTATTTCTACTAACTTTGGGCCTTTTTTGGGTTCTTTTTCTAGCTCCTTTAGATATAAGATTAAGTTGTTTATTTGAGCTTTCTCTTGCTTCTTGAGTAGGCCTGTATTGATATAAACTTCCTTCTTATAACTGCTTTTGCTGCATTCCAAAGATTTTTGACTGTTTTTCATTTTTTTAAATTGCTTCTCTGATTTCTCAGTTGATCCATTCATTGTTGAATAGCATATTATTTAACCTCCATGTATTTGTGTTCTTTCCTTGCAACTGATTTTTAGTTTCATACCAGTGTGGTCAAAAACAATGAATGATATGGTTTCCATGTTTATAAATTTATTGAGACTTGTTTTGTTGCCCAACATGTGATCCATTCCGGAGAATATTCCATGTACATTTGAAAAGAATGTGTATTCCATTTTTGGATGGAATATTTTATATATATCTGCTAGGTCCATCTGGTCTAATGTGTCATTCAAAGCCACTGTTTCCTTATTGATTTTCTGTCTGGGTGATGTATCCATTGATGTAACTGGGATGTTAAAGTCCCCTACTACTATATTATTACTGTCTATTTGGAGAAGTACCTTTTGATCCTTTTTTTAAGAACCTGTATATTTATGCTAAGTAATTCTTAATAGCCTTTGGACCACTTCATTGCTTAATTATACATAGGATTAGGTTTGCATGTACCTATAGGCTTGGTAAGAGTATTTTGGAAATAAAGACTTGGAAAACAGCTGGTAATGATGGAACAATGGGTCACTATGTCTCCTGTAGCTTGAGACAGCGGACATAGTTTGGCTTAAATACATGAAGAAGGAACCAAGAAAGTATCCTGGGGTCTCTCGGTGAGCATGATACTGAAATTGAGGATGGTGACATTGACTGCACAAGAAGTAACAGGAATAATGTGGCCAAAATGCAGAATAAAAATAGGCTAAACTTTAGTTTGGCCCTAAGTGGGCAACCCTAAATGTGTCTAAGCCAGTGGAATTTGAATTTCCATCAGGGATGGGCAGTTATGTGTGTGTGTTCCTCACCAAAGAATGACTTTCCTCTCTCTAGGCTCTGGCTGAGTACAAGCCTTCAGGAAGGATTTTCCCTGGGTGGTCAGAAAACAGCAGGACTGAGCCCTACAAGGCGGCTGAGGGATACCAGAGGTCACATCCAGACTATTTTCTTCTTTTGGAGAGGCTAAATGGGAAACAGCCTAAAAGCTAGAGTAAAGAGTGACTTAGTAGTAAATAGGAATGATTAGATAAATTTTATCATGGATTTTTGCTAGGCCTACCAGTCAAGGGACAAAAATCATATTTCAAACTGTTCTTTGTGAGTGGGCTGTCATTTTTTTCCTTCTGTTCTTTTTATCAGGCCCATTCAAAGAAAAAGAACATGAACAAATGTATTATCTCTCTACGAGACCTTAAAGTGGCTGTCATCGAGGAAATACAGTGCCTGGTTCAAGAACTGAAGACCATCCAGGCAACTCTTCACATATCCAAGCACATTCCTATTCCTGAAGTCCCACAGATATACCCAGAAGAAGTTCCAGAAAAGAGATTTCAGTATGATGAAGAAATTCTCCTAAATTTTAAGCAACAGCAGATTCAGGATGAAAAGTCCCACCAACTGGAACAGGGAGAGTCTGCAGGCTCAGCTGGAGGATTCTTTAAACTCTCTTCTAGAAAGGATGGTGATTTGACAACAGATTCATTGTCTAAATCATCAAAGGCATCAGCATCCAGTGCAGACACTGCAAAGTTATCAGAATTTGAAAAAGTAGATCCGATTGATGTAGAGCTGGAGATTATGAAAAGGGACGAGATTAAACACTTATACATGCAACAGTATTTAACCAACAGGGTAAGGGATGAAACTGCCTTTTTAAAGCTGAAAGAGAGAAGAGCAGGGAAGAACTAGATCTACTTTCTTATTTATTAATTTAAATTTTCTCTAAGATAATCTTTCCCAAGCCCTGACTGGCCCACAGCTCACTGAAGGCTTAGCTTCCTTCCCATCCCTGGCCTTCTGATAATTATTGTGCTCTGCCCAAGAACTTTAGAGCTTTTAAATGTTTTGCTTTGGGCAAAGCTAAGAATTAAGAGCAAATCCGTATTAATTGGCATCTAACTGAAGTCTTGGTAAAGGGGAAGCAATGGAACATCTTTCAGATGTTCGATGGAACATAATGTTAAAAACCCAGAGAAAATGGGGCACCCTCTGCTTTTTTACATCCTCCTTTCTCTAATGTGTGATTTGCCTCATTAGTGGGAATGTTCATGGTGATGACTGGCTTCAAAATTGTTCTGGAGCTGGAATGGCATCTATTTTTATTTCTAGGAAATCAGACCAGGTTGGGGCCAGTTGTAGAGGTGCTCTGAATCTGGAAGGCAAAGGGCCTTTGCTGGATAGATAGCTCCCAGCTGCCAACTTTGTAGAGTCCCCTTCCTCAGTGTCTGCCCAGCTTCACCTGTAAAGACACTCTCTATAGCTTCCAAAATGTATTCTTCACTTGTTATCTCTACTTTGTCAGCCTTGCTTTCTCACTCTTCCTGCTCCTCCCCACCCCTAACCCCCACCCTCATTCTGAATTTTATATTTGCCTTCTCCTTTGCTATTTCCTCCCACCTGCAATGATTTCCTTTCAAACGTGAGTCATCATGCAAAACTCAGCCCAGTTCCAAATCTCCTGTCCATATTACATACTTCTCTTTTTTCTAAACTCCAATTGCACCTATAAGCAGCACCTCATGTTTTCCACTTATCTTTCTTGCTGTTTTATGTGTGCTAAGTTTTTTTTAATTGAAGTATGACTAACATATAGTGTTAGATTAGTTTCAGATGTACTATATAGTGATTCAGCAACTCTATACATTACTTAGTGCTCATATGCGTTCATTTTGTCTTGCAAATTAGGTTACACAGTTCTTGAGAGAAAGACCACATAAAATTGTCCTTGGATTTCCGGGCAGTGTCTAGAAAATGCCAGACGTGTAATATTTAGTAAAAAGTTTGATCGATTTAATTGTAACTAATTTATTTATGGTATCAACATATTTATTGTTCATTCTTTGTGCAAGAACAGTGCTAGTTAGGTAGCAGGGATGCAGTAATACTCAAGCCAGGCATACTCTCTATCCTCATAAAGCTTATAGGCTATCAGGTGAGTGAGAGCAAAACAAGTGTGAGCCTTACAAATTTCAACATCTATGTGGTACAATTTTGGAATGGTGTTACACTGAAAAAATATAGTCCTGCCTCAAAAGAAATTTAAAAATAATTCAAACTTGTTGAACAAACATTGAAGAGGACCCCACTTAGTCTACAAACATACATAAGTAAAAGTTTAATTTTTTTCTCATTCTCAAATTCTCTAACAGTAGCGTTCACTGTCCCAAACCCACAGATCGCTTCCTTTTTCTTAGCCACAGGCTGGGCCCTCCCTCATTATGGGTTTTTGGTTGTTGAGGCTTCCCATCAAGCACAGCCTAATGAAAAATTTGGAATGGTTTGTCTTCTACCACTGTACTAGTTTCCTCAGGAGAACCAGTCCTTGGGACTCTTTTTTGATCTCTTCATTGTCTTTGGGATGGGATGAGGAAGAAGCTGTGCCAAAATCAGAGCAAAACCAAATATTTAAAATCATTGGGATGGCAGTGGGATGAGGTCTAGGCCCAGGGCTTGGGATACTTCAATTTTATCCCAGCCCTGTAATAAATTAAATCACCATTTGAAATGTTTGAAAATTTTCAAAATAAGAAGTTGAGGGAAATATTTACTGCTTCCTGTATGAAAGGCAATGTAGAGATACTGTGGGGTAAAGTGGAGGCAGATAGAAACACTACACACAAAGAACTCATAGTCTCTGAGTTAAACCGTACCATAGAGCAAGAAGGGCAGTCTCGATTGATGGCTTAATCATGGCAAAGAAATAGCTGGCAGGGCTATAGTTACAGAATCCCTAACACTTTATGTAAGTAAATTTCATAATATTGATAAATTGATTTATAGAACTACGCATCCACACATGTGAGCCCATATAATTCATTCTCCATAATGACAGTTTAATGAGAAAATGCTTTTACCTAAACAAATCAGTATTGTTAGATAATCTTAAAAATACTAATCTGTTCTTAAGTTCTAACATACACTCAAATCTTTTTCCACCACAGATCAAAGAACTGATTGTCACTTTTGATGCAGAACTCCGTCTCCTGAGGCATCAAAAATTGAAACTAGATACTCAGATGAAATTATCTGACCTTCATCATGTCACATTATTTCAAGAAATGCTTCTCCTCAAGAATTTTGAGAAACAGGAGAACATACTTCAAGAGCGTGTTAATTCATTAGACAAAGAAGAGCAGGATATGCAGGTATGAAAGGGCAGGAGAAAGCTGGCCGGGCCGGCTGTGTCCTTTAGTTATGGAGAGGACTCGATTCTTTGTTTCCTTCTTCATCTTCTCAGCTTAGTTTCCCCTGTTGTTCTGATCCTCCTCTCATCCTTTGTCCCTTATCCTCCCCCCACCTCCAATCCCCTCTTACTCCTGCTGGCTCGGCTCTTGGTATTCTTGATCAGAGAGAAGCGAATTAGGTTTTATGGTGAATTTGATCTGATGTTTTGTAAGGTGGGTGAATAACTTTTCAAAAGTGAGCCTTCTATTTAGTTTACAAATTTCAAAGTACATTTTAATTGTCACTAGCTATCCTATAAAGTTGAGTTTTGATTATATGTTATCCTTCTGAACATACTTGGAAAAGAAGTTGACTAGTTCCTAAAATGTGATAGTTTCATGGTAATATTTGAGTATCAGAGGAAAATAAGTTTATTTGTTATATATGTGTTAAATTTAAAGAGATAAATTATACCACCCAACTTTTGTCTTGAAACAAGAAGGATTCCATCAAATAGATATTACATACTGAATAGTAGCATCATTTTTAAGGTATATCTGCTGCACTAGGAGATGAGGTGTGTTTTTGTTATATATTCATATGAAAAACATCTTTTGTTTTTGAGGCCACACATACAAAAATATTAACTGACAGTAAAAATTTCATTTCATTTAGATTTTTTGAGGAAGCTAAACATTAAAAAGCTGATCTTATCTGATTCTGAACTTAACTGGTTTTTACAAAAGAATTATAAAATTTTAATCGAGGAAATGGATGGCTCTGCAAACATTAGAAATGTAAACTTCCATTAAGAAGGTTAAAAAAATGTTTGTGAACTGTAACCTTACCTTGTATAATATACATTGTTCTCTGAACCTGGTTTACCAGAAATACTTTGCCACCTATTCCTGTTTTTGTTCATTTAGTGGAAAATAAGTGAAACTCTTAAGGAGATGGAAGAGAAAAAAAATGAAATTGCCAAGTTCCAGGACCAAGAAAAAGCACTCTATGCTGGTTTCCAAGCAGCCATTGGAGAAAACAATAAATTTGCTAATTTCCTCATGAAGGTCCTAAAAAAGAGGATTAAGCGGGTGAAGAAAAAAGAGGTTGAAGGAGATGCTGGTTTGAAATTCTTTTTAACATATGGTCTAATTTTTTCTCATTAGCATGAAATAGAGAAATAACTAAGGATGTATTTGACACTTTTTGTTCCTACGACATAGACAGAGGGTACTGTGGGTTGAAGGGGAGAGGATATAAACCTGTAGGTCTCTAACCCTGTGGAGTTAATTTTTGTGTGTGTGTATGTGTGTGTGTGTATCTGGTCCAAGATAGTTTAGGGGTAGTTTCATGTAAGAAGCACATCTTCTCTTGTGTTTATTTGCCAACTGGATGTCCTCTTTGGTAAAATATCTCTTCATGTCTTTTGTCCACGTTTGATTAGGATTTTTACTTTTGTCCTCTTGAGATTTAAGCATCCTTTGTATAGTCTAGGCATTAGTCTTGTGTCTGACAAGTGCTTTGCAAATATTTTCTTCCATCGTGTAGCTTGTCTTTTCATTCCCTCAGCAGGATCTTTCACAGAGCAAAAGGTTTTATTTTTGTTGAGGTCCAATTTATTAGGTTTTGGGGGTGTTTTGTTTTGGATCTTGTTTTGGTGTCAAAGTCTAAGAACTCTTTGCTGAGCTGTAGGTCCCAGAGTCTTAAAAGTTATTATAAAACTGCAGTAACATGAATGAAAATGAAAACCCAACTTATCAAAAATTGTAGAATCTAGCTAAAGCAGTGTTAAGAGGGAAATTATAGCACTAAATTAGAAAAGAGAAAAAGTCTCAAGTCAATAATTCACACACCTCAAAACCTAAAAACATATGTTCAGAATAAATCCAAAGTGAGTAGAAGAAGGTAATAGTAAAGATAGGGGCAGAAATCAATGAAACTGAAAGCAGAAAATAACCTTAAAAAAATCACTTAACCAAAGTTATTCAAACTTATCCAGTTTAATCCTCAAAAAGACCAAAATGACAAACCTCTAGCAAGTGTCTAAAAAAAATAGGAAAATAAGAAAAAAGGTACTAATATCAAGAATGCAATAGGTGATATTACTATAGACTTTGCAGGTATTAAAAAGATAACAGGGAACCACAATGAACATCCCCACACACATAAATTTGGCAACTCAAAAAAAAATTTTGGCAACTCAGATGAAATAGACCAATTTCACACACAAAAATATAAATTATCACTAGTCACCCAATATGAAACAGATAATCTGAATACTTCCATAGGTATATTAAAAACATTTGAGTTTGTAATTTTAAGACTCCCTTGAAGAAATCTACATGTCCAAATAGATTCACTGGAGAACACTACCAAACATTGAAAGAATTACTACCATACACATTATTTTCCAGAAAATCAGAGAAGACTTTCTAATTCATATTGTGAAGCCAGTATTTTCCTAAAACTAAAACCAGACAAAGACAGTACAGAAAAAGAAAAAAAAAAGAAAAAAAAAAAAAAAGCAAACTGCAGACCATTGCATACACTTTCAGGATTACTATGTCTTCTTGATTAGGTGGACACTTTTATCTTTATATAAGTTCTTTCTCTGTCTAAAGTAATTTTCTTTGCTCTAAAGTCTACTATATCTGATGTTAATATCACCAGTCCTGCTTGGCTCTGATTGTTTGCATGACATATCTTTTCTCTCCTTTTACTTTCTATTTGACTATGTTATTATATTAGAAGTGAACTTCTGGTAGACAGCACATGGTTAATGTTTTTTTTTTTTTATCTATTCTGTCTTTTAATTGGTGTATTTAAACCATTTACATTTAATATTATTAGGGCTTAAGTCTGCCATTTAATTGTTGTAGGTTTTTTTTTTTCCTATTTTCGATCTTCTACATTTTCCCACCTTCCCATGGGTTACTTGAAAAATTTTTGTAATTCCATTTTAATTTTACCTAGACTTTTGAGTGTATCTCTTTGTATAACTTTTTTAGTGGCTGCTTTATAAATTACATTATATATACTCAATTTATCCCAGACCACCATTTTACCAGTTTAAGTCAATATAGAATACTCATCTGTCTCTACATCCTTTTATCTCCTCCATTCACAATATAATTGTCTTGAACAGTTCTCCTACATATATCTAGAACCACATGAGACAATGTTATATTTTTTGCTTCAACTACCAAATATAATGTAAACACTCAAAAGGAGGAAGGAAGCCTATTATTATATTTACCCATATTTTTGCTTACCATGTTTATTTTTTCTTGATGATGTCCCAAAGTTCCTTTATAAAAAAATTATTTCCCTTCTGTTTAGAGAATTTCCTTTATCCATTTTTTTAGGATAGGTATACTAGTGGCAACTTTTTTTTATTTTCCCTTAATCTGAAAATGTCTTAACTTCCTATTTCAAAAAGATATTTTTACTAGGTATAGGATTCTAGGTTGACTTTTTTTCTTTCAGCATTTAAAAAATATTATGTTACTTCCTTCTGGCCTCCATGGTTTCTAATGAGAAATCCTCTGATATTCAAATTGTTCATCCCCTATAGGTGAAGTATCACTTCTCTCATTGCCTTTCAGACCTCTTGTCTCTAGTTACCAGACATTTGACTATGATATGTCTTAGAGTAGATTCTTTGGGTTCATACTGATGGGAGTTCACTCCTTTAATCTGTAGGATAATGGCTTCTGCCAAGTTTGAGAGGTTTTCAATCATTGTTTCTTCAACGCTTTTAAGAATGTCCTCTTTACTTCTTTTGGGACTCATGTCATGGATGTTTGACCTTTCATTATAGTCCCATAGATCCCTGAGACTCTGAATTTTGGGGTATGTTTGTTTTTCAGTTTTCTTTCTGTTTTTCAAACTGTATAATTTATTTTTTTAATTGAAGTTTGATTTGGCACCATATAGTATAATTCCCAGTGCTCAACTCATCAAGTGCCCTCTTCAATGCCTGTCACCTTGTTCTGTCCTCATGTTTACAGATTCTTTCCTCTGTTCCCCTCTGTTATGCTATTGAACCCATCTACTGAGTTTCTATTTTAGTTATTGTATTTTTAGTTCTAAAATTTCCATTTAGTTCTTTGTATTTTCCGCTTGCTTAAAGTATGTTCATAATAGGATATTAAAGAATTTGTATCGTGGCTATTTTAAATACTTTGTCAGATAATTCTAACATTTCTGTCATCTTAATAGTGACATTTATTCATTATTTTTTTCTCATTCATTTGGAGATCTTCCTGGTACTTGATATGATGAGTGACTTCCAGTTGAAACCTGGAAACTTCAATATCATTTTATAAGACTCTGTATCTTATTTAAATCTTCTGTTTTTTTTCTTGGCTTTTTCTAACACTGCTTGGCCAGAGAAAGTGGTGGGTGGGTACCTACTTCTTATTGCCAGGTGGAGGTACTCAGCCTTCACTGTGATTCAACGGAAGGAGGACCTCCTTTTTCTGGAATTCCAGTTCCCCATGTAGTGTCTATTGACAACATAGTGGGGATGGCCTTGGTACCTCTGGGAAATGGTGAAAGTCCTGACTCTCCACTAGGGCTCTTCTTTTTCCCATTTTTCAGTAGGGTTCTTCTGATGTGACCTTTGTGGGAAGAGGAAGTGAGTCTTAGTTATTGCCAGGTGAAGGTAGAAATCCGGGCTATCCATGTGGTCTTCACAGATATCTTGGTGGGGATTTGGGAGCAGGGCTGGTTACCAGCCAGCAGGAACAAAATGTCCTGGTTCCCTGCTTGGCTTTCTCTGATACTGTCCTGGGTGATGAGAATGTTGGGTGCTTCACTGCAGCTTTGCAAGGGTGGATGTCTAGGTTGGCCTTTACTGATGGGGATGGGAGTGAGACCATAGTTTTTTTTTTTTTCCCTGTGGTTTTTGGTTAGGATATTGTCTATAAGTCTTGTCTCATTAGGCTGCCTCTTTCTTGGCCATTTGGCTAGAGAGAGCAGGGTCTTGTTTCTCTGCACCTACTGGTGTTTCCAGGTTGCTAACTTATTCATTTCTAAGTCTGATATATATAGGAGGCAAAAGGAAGACCCAAAAAACTCACCATAGTATTGTTCCTCATATTTGGTCTGCCTTCTTTCCCTTTTTCAGATTCTTATGTTTGTTTTATGTACAATGTCCATATTTTAGCTGTATTTTGCAGGAGGAATAAGAAAAAGTAGATCTAATTTGTCTTCCTGAAAAGAAATCTGTGTAGGAATTTTAAAGTCTAATTTTAAACTTTGGTCATTTATTTCATAAGGTGGTACAGACCACTTAGAGTAATTTTAAGAGATACATTTAAGAAATCTAGAGAATATGAGGTCCATATCTTATTCTTAATTTGATGTTTCATAAGATAGAAATTGCCAATTGGTGATCTATGGTTCATAGATGGCTTCAAGATGTTTTAAAAGAAAATAGGGTAGAGTTGTGAGGGAGAGGTCTACAATCCTATATCTGAAACTCTTGGGGGGGCAGATGTGTTTTAGTATTTTTTATATTTTATAGAATATTTTATATATGGTACTGTTAAAGAAAGAAAACACTCATGGCACTTGTTAAAGAACAATAAGGCAAACTTTGTTCAGGGGCATCACTACAATAGGATTTTATAATAGGGGAGAGAGATCAGCTCAACTCTGAGTACAACAAGAATGAGTAGAGATTTATAGCCAAGGAGCAGGGTGAGAGTGAATGAATGAAAAATTACTAAGAGGTAGGATAATTTGTTAGACTGACCTAACAGAATTTTTGCTAAAGATTAGCCAGAGTGAAAAGATAGTGAAGGTAAGGATTAAGGAGGAATCTGGTTGGATATCAAGGGTACAGGATTTTTACTAAACTGACTCAGCAAGATTCTTGCTAAAACTGGACTAAGTGGGTCAAGGACTGAGCTCATGGTTCCACTACAGGTCAGAAAGAGGACTCACAGGAGCCTGACTCAAGTTTGGACAAGGATAGAGTCTTTGTCAACTAACATCACCAGGAGGGTTTAATGTAAGATCTCTCAATCAAACTCCTTATTTCTGCAGTAGGACACAAATACTCACACTAAGTTGGTTAAATAAATATAATAAATAACATTACTTCAGATAAGTTATGAAAATCTTTTTTTTTTCAAGGCACTATGATTTAGGAATTGTGGCCCTATAAAACCAAGTATGTGTTAAGTGGGTCACAGCAGAAGTGGCTTGGCCGCTTGGTCTCAACCCTCTTTGAGTCAATGCATTGAAATTAATTGCACAACCTTCTTCAGGCATTTGAGTTTGTGGTGTCTGTGTCCTCAACCATTTATTTATTTGCTTGTTTGTTTTTACTTGGTTATTTTATTTTATAGAATTTTATTATTTTAAGATCCTTTTTGATTGAAGTGTAGTTGATACACAATGTTACATACATTAGTGTCAAGTATACAACATATTGACTCCATGACTTCATATGTTGTACTGAGCTCTCACCACAAGTGCAGCCACCATCTGTCCTCATGTAACACTATTATAATACTAATGACTGTATTCCCTATTCTGCACTTTTCATCTCATGACTTACTCATTCCATAACTGGAAAGCTTGTGCCTTCTACTCCCCTTCACACATTTGGCCCATCTCTTGGCCCCTCTCCCCTCTGGCAACCGTCCACTTGTTTTCTATGTTTATAGTTCTGTTTCTCCTTTTTTTTTTGGTTGTTCATTAGGTTTTTTTTTTTCTTTTTTAGATTTCCTATGTAAGTGAAATCATATGGGATTTGTCTTTCTCTGATTTATTTTACTTAGCATTATACCCTCTAGGTCCATATTGTTGCAAGTAGCAAGATCGTATTTCTTTTTTGCAGCTGAGTAATAATCCATTGTGTGTGTGTGTGTGTGTGTGTGTGTGTGTATACACACATACACAATGGCTCCTTTCGTATCTTGGCCATTGTAAATAATGTTGTGATAAACATGAGTGCATATATCTTTTTGAATTAGTTTTTTCATTTTCTTCGGGTAAATACCAAGTTGTGGAATTACTGGATCATATGGTAGTTCTATTTTAAATTTTTTGAGAAACTCCGTACCATTTTCCACCTCATATTTGGTCTGCCTTCAGAACAAATATGGTATCAATTTACATTCCCACCAACACTGTGTGAGGGTTCCTTTTACTCCATATCCTTGCCAACATTTGTTATTTCTTGTCTTTTTTATTCTAACCATTCTGACAAGTATAAGGTGATATATCTCATTGTGGTTTTGATTTGCAGTTCCCTGATGATGAGTGATGTTGAGCATCTTTTCATGTGTCTGTTGGCCATCTGGATGTCATCTTTGGAGAAATGTCTATTCATATTCTCTATCCATTTCTTAATCAGATTATTCTCTTCTTTTGGAGTTGTGTAAATTCCTTATATATTTTGGATGTTAACCTATTATTGAATATATCATTTGCAGATATCTTCTCCCATTCACTGGGTTGACTTTTTGTTTTGTTGGTGACTTCCTTCACTCTGCAAAAGCTTTTTATTTTGTGTAGTTCCAATAGTTTCTTTTTGCTTTGTTTCCCTTGCCTTAGGAGACACATCTAGAAAGATGTTTCAATGGCCGATGTCAAAGAAATTAACGCCTATGTTTTCTTCTAGGAGTTTTACAGTTTTAGATCTCACATTTAGGTCTCTATCCATTTTGAGTTCATTTTTATGTGTGGTATAAGAAAGTGGTCCAGTTTCATCCTTTTGTAGGTAGCTGTCCAGTTTTCCCAGCACCATTTATTGAACAGACTGTGTTTTCCCCATTGCTTATTCTTGCCTACTTTGTCATAGATTGACCATATAAGTGTGGGGTTATTTCTGGGCTATTTTGTTCTCTTGATCTATGTGTCTATTTTTGTGCCAACGCCAAACTGTTTTGATTATTATAGCTTAGGTAGTATATCTTGAAATCTGGGATTATGATACCTGCAGTTTTGTTCTTTTAAGATTGCTTTGGCTCTTTAAGTCCTTTTTTTTTTTTTTGGTTCTATATAAATTTTAGGATTATTCATTCTAGTTCTGCGAAAAATGTTATTGGTATTTTGATAGAGATTGCATTGAATCTGTAAATTTCTTTGGGTAATATTGCCTATAACCATTTTAAACTCTTCTAAAAATATTGACTCATTGCCTGCCTTATCTATTATATTCCTAGTGACTAACTTATTTTTTAAAAAACCTTCATTTTTAAAATCTGAGACTTAGATTAACACAGGAACTTCTCTGCTTATTAAAATGCCTTCTTCTCTATTTAGATGAAGATGAAGATAGCGATGAATCAAGTGAAGAAGAATCCAGCTTAGAGAGTGGTGAAGATGAGTCTGGATCTGATGATGAAGTTTTTGATGATTCTATTTGCCCAACAAGTAAGTTGGATAAAAAGCATGTGTTCTCTGTGAAGTGTGAATATGAACTGATAACACTGAGGAGATCCTTTTTTTTTTTTTTTGTCTCTCAGTTGTCTCATAATAAAATTTAAGGGAAGCATGTGAAGTTGTATGGAGTATAGTTGAATGAATGCTTTTTTTTGGCTCTCTGGATCATTTATTTTCTTTTCATTAGGCAGCCATTTTATGAATGACAAATAATTTGCAGATAACTCATAGTTGGTTCAAAGTCAAATTATGCAGAAATAACAGATTGAAGTGTGTGTATGCATGCATCTGTGTATTATTTTTTTTACAAAGTTTCTCTTTTTGACAAACCAATTCAAATTTTCATATTTAAAATCCTTTTTGTGAGGGTACTTTGTGCCAGGTTCTTGGGGATGCTTAGCAATTTATATTCACTATTTTCATTGGTAAAACCAGTCTGACACAGCCAGACCAATATTTTTATAGTCTCAAAAGATGAATTGTCCAGTACAGAAAAAATAACTTCATTTTGATGTGAAATTTATTTTTGTAGCCACCTTATATGGATTTTAAATCAAATTTTAAGGTTTAATTTCAAATAAAGTTTTAATCTTGTTTTAATATTGTAAACAAGAGTCTTTCTAAGATCATATGTATAAGTGAAATAGAGCTCAAAAGATTATAATGCAACTTCTTATTTTACAGCAAGATTAAATGGCCTGAAAATAGTCTCACAACTAGTTTAGTGGTAGAACTAGGGCTAGAACTAAGGTTTCTAAATTCCATTGCAGTACTCTTATTTTCACATACTTTATCTATTGCTTTGTGGATGAATGTGACTGTGGTATGATATAGTGGAAATTAGTAGAGAAATACTGTACCTGAATCCCGCTGTGTCATGTATCAGCTATGTGACCTCTCTGAGACTTTGGGTCCTCAACTATAAAGTGGGAAAAATAGTTCATACCTTGCAAGAGCCTAGGAGACTTGACTGAGATGAGTTACATAAAGGGCCTAAACAGAAAGCCTGGCTCATGGTACTGCTCAGAACATCAATGCTCGTATCAGAATTACTATCATGATTACTTATACTATTAATTTTTCCACCTGGAATGGTGGAGCCCTAGGTGGAGTGAAAGTGTGCTAGTGAACTCACAAATGGTCATTAATAATTTTGAAGCTCCAAAATCCACGCTTCTAATATTAGTACATTCTATAACAATGGGGCTTCTTTTAATTTTGACTGTCTTTTCAGATTGTGATGTGGGTCTTTTTGAAATGGCCCTTCAACTTCGAGAGAAAAGGTTGGACATTGAGGAGGCCTTAGTTGAAGAAAAGAAAAGTATTGATAACCTCAGAAAAGAACATGATGCATTATCCAAAAAAGTATGATGGTGTGCTTACCTATTTATCCCCTCACAGCTACTGTACTGCTGTTTCATAGCAAGACATAAGTTAGGCCTTCTCCCCAGAGAACAAACATTTAAGTGTTAAAAGTTTTTCCTCTTCAAGCATAGTGGTGGGGGAGGCTGTTGACTCTTTTGAAGATTGGACTCTCTTTATCTAAATCATTGATCTCCAAACTTTTATTACATACTTCTATAAGTAAAGAACAAAATGTGGAGCATGTAAGTCCACAATATATGTATATTTATTTATAGATTATATTAATGAACTATTATACTAATATATTTTGTATATTAGGAAACAGTCACAAAAACAGAAATGAAAAAGAATAAGATAAAAATAAATAGAAATAGAAACTGATCTTTTTTTCCCTCTGTGCCCTAGTAGATCACTTTATTGACCCTCTGGGGGATGTGCATCCCATGTTGGAGAACATAAAGCTAAACTTTTGGTATAATTATGCTGATGGATTTGATTTCTGCCTTATTTGCTCATTTCCTCTCTTAAATCCTTTTTCCTAGGGCAACATAGTTTAATTCATATTCACAAATATTTTTGATAAATTACTTCTCCTCTTGCAGGTAGGAAATGATTTGGAAAACTTTCAAATTTTTAAGATGAAGAATGTGCTTTATAAGTACTGTAGTTAGTAGTTTTGCTGCTTTAAAGGACTTTTTCCTTTTGTTTTTTGAGGTCATTTATGACCAAATGAGATTCCCACCATCTTGACAAAGACATTCCATGCTGAGAGCTGCTTTCCATGCAGAAAATGAAAGGGAGATAGAACATGTCTTCTGAACTCCTATTCATGAAACATTTACCACTCTGGGGACACAGGAATGATTGAAAAAGTAGTATGAATCATGACTTAGCAGGAAGAAAATAATACACATTCCTGGGCTGCAAACTGGGATCATTCATTTAATCACAGCCCAACAGAGCAGGTCCCACTCATCTCCCAAGATGTCCTCATTTATCACATTTATCACATGGGGATTTCCACAGGTAAAAATTGTGGCAACTAACCTAAATGCAGCGGAGGAGGCCCTGGAGGCTTACCAACGAGAGAAGCAGCAGCGGCTGAATGAACTGATGATTGTGATTCCACTCAAGCTCCACCAGGTGATGGGTCTGGAGAGGATGTCATGTCACCCCCCACCCCCCAGCTGCCCCCACCATCTGAGCAGAAGAGGCACCACACCCAGGCTTTTCCAGAAAAGATGGGAAGAAGTGTAGCCCTTTGCTGAGATTTCTACCTGAATAATGACACTCCAACTTTTCTTATCCATTCTCAGATTGTTATGAAAGAGTAATAGTCAAATATATATATTTTCTGGTGGCCCGTTACCAATTCCAAAGTCCAATTAATTATTTCGGGTCTGAGGAAATCAGGAGCCTATGATTAAATTTTTTATATTTATTTTTTTCTGATCTCTACACCCAACATGAGGCTCAAACTCAACATGAGGCTCAAACCCTGAGATTAAGAGTCACAGTGCTCTTCCAGCTAAGTCAGCCAGGTGCCCCAAGGAGCTTATGACTTAAGAATGGAATGGCTTGGAAGTTGAGGTCTTGGATCTTACACACATGTTCCTTTTCACACCATCTTCAAATAGACATGAACTAATGATGCAAGAATTATCATAATCTCTGCTTGTTTATGAGGGAGGGCAAGGGAAAAGGAAAATATCCTTTCTCTTTCTTCCCTCTTTGTTCACTTCCACACTCATTAGAATTACAGCTTAATTAAAGTGCAGAGGTGCATTTCATACCCCATTTTGTCAGGTAAAGAGAAGAAGCTGTATTTTAGAAGACAAAGATCAGCCTCAAATATATTTTGTGTAATCTGATCCAAACTGGATTAGCCATATGTAGCAATTTGCCTAATACGCCCACTGTGAAATGCTTGTTCCATGAGTATGCAGCAGATATCATGGTCTGGGGGTAAGATTTGCTGTCCCTACAGGTACATTATGTGGCTTACTATCTGAAGGCAACTGCTGCTTTTTACTCAGTGCTGGGAAATGATAGAAATCCAAAGGCAATCACCTAAATAAGGGACAGAAAAAGAAGTGCTTCCCATGATCTTACATTTAGTTTGATCTTGGTTCTGTTGTTTTGTTTTTTGTTTTGTTTTGTTTTGATAGATAGAGCATGTGGTATTTGGAGAAATACCTAGTGATCTTTCTGGAACCCTGGTCTTTTCTAACCAATCCTTGAGCCGGCTGCAAGAACGAATCACACAGCTCCATGAGGAAAATGCCAAGCAGCAAAAACTCAACAAAGAATGCCGGGAGAGGCGTAAACAGCTTATCCGAGAAAAGAGAGAGATGGCAAAAACTATAAGCAGTGAGTAACTAAGCGCACGGGCCATCTCGTACTATCTATTAATAAGGGAGGGAACCATTAAGTGACTTTGAAAGCGGTAAGTAATCACAGAATCAGAACCCACTGAGAGCAAGGAATCTCCTTGTCATCTTCCTAGCTACCAGCTCTGCTGATACCACTGAATGGTCACCCTCTTCTTTTAAAAGAATAAATTTCTTATCACAGAAACTAGTTATCTTAAGTTTAAAAGGTTTTATGCAGGATGAAATATAGAGTAACGTCATAACCTATGCACTAGCCACCACGCTTAAAAAACCCCAAAACATTGTAGATACATCTGACGCCCCTTCTCTTCTTGGTACTGTCCTGCTAGCCCTTGCCCAGGGTCACCTGGCAGGTGAGCACACATGCATATATGTATGTATCCACACACAACGTACGGAACTACTTTGCATGTTTGTAACTGTAATATTATATTATTTTGCAGTTCACTTTATGAAACCAATTTTTGAGAGGTATCCATATTGCTATAATTTATTTACTACTACAATAGTCCATTATAGAACTCTGAAACAGTTTGTTTCTTCAGTCTTCTCTTGATGGTTATTAAGGGTGTTTCTAATTTTTCACAGTAACAGAATTCTAGTAAGCCTCCTTGTACACATCTCCCTGTGCACGTGAGAAGGTGAATCCCCAGGACTGGGGTGTCTGGGTTGGAGAAGGATGTATGCACTTCTGGTGCTCCCGTGTATTGCCAGGCTGCTCTCTGAAGTGGTCGTACCATTTTGTCTCCACACCCCCCTCCCCGCCACTTCCCTGGCAGTGAGAATTGTCTAGGCTCCCTATTCTAGGAATATTTGATGGTGTCAGACTTTAATATTTTTGCCAGGCTGGTGGATGTTAAATTGTATTTCACTGTGGTTTTTATTCATATTTCCTGGATTCTGGTGGGATTGAACATCTTCACATACATTTATCTGCCATTTATTTGTGTTTCCTTTTCTGTAACTTGCCTATTACATACCTAACCAATGTTTTACTTCTATTTCTTATTAATTTTAGAAAATTATTTCTATATTCTTTTACGGCACTTCAAGTTTCTTCTAGTTTGTGACTTGCCTTTTATTTTGTTAAGTGTGTCTTTTGGGGATGTAGACATTGAAAATCTTAATATAGTTAATTTTATTTATGATTTGTGCATTGTATCTGTGTGTATGTCTTGTTTAAGAAATCCTTTTCTGTTTTGAGATCATAAAGATATTTTGTCCACAGTTTCCTCTATTAGTAGTGTTTTTCATGTTTGCATTTTTAATCTATCTGGAGTTGTGGATATTATATGATGCACAGTATAAAGATTACTAGCCTTTAAAATATATTTTGAATATTTGACATATGGAACACAAACGTAAGTTGTGAAGTTTCCAACTTTAAAAACAACAATATTGCCAACACCTTAGCATCTACTTTAATATCACACAACTGTACAATAAAAATGCTTAAAATGATACATTTTATGTTGTATATTTTACCACAATTGAATAAAAAATATGTATAATTTAATTTGAAAAAGAAAAAAAATGGGAAGCCTATTGTGGTCAACTAGTTAACCAATCCAAGTTGCTTGGAATGTAGAGGCCAGTTTCCAGTTTGTGTTGATGTTCTGGCTTCATGGGTGGCTGGGTTATAAAATTAAAAAGAAAATACACATTAGGACTGCATGTTTAAGTAACACTTATTTGAGACACAGAGTTTTCTCAGGTGTAAGCCTTGAGGTTCCAGTGTTTCTCATGTACTTCACATTCCTCTGGCTTCTGTAGGCCATGAATGTTGTTTATATTTGAAAGTACTAAAAAAAAAAGTATTATTCATCAAAACAAGGAATAGACCAGTATGAACACAAGGGAAGAAGTTTGTTTCAGTTTGGGTAAACTCTTAGTTTGGGAAAATGTGTGAAGATGAAGTATTCAAATTTTCAGAGTGTTAATAGAAATAAAAGGGAATACTAGTTCCACATGGTATAAGTTTTATTCAGCAACTTTCAGTCCTTTCTCCCCCTCCCCTGCCGCCCCATTTTCTGGAAAGCAAGTTGTGAGTCTCGTTAAAGATGGATCTCCGAAGGTGATCTAAGAATGACTTCCTTTTCTGTTAGCCAAAGAACAAAGGCTTAGCAGTAATGAGAAACACCACAGTTCGCTTGTTATTGCCTCTCTCCCTCCAAAGACCTAGTGAGCAAGAAGAGGAGAGTCGAGAACATGGTGGTGGGAAAGGGGTATGTTCACTTCATTCCAAGGAGAACACAGCTCTCAGCCATGGAGAAGGCACATGGCAAACATTCCAGAAGGCTTTATGTGCCCAGTGAACACTAGTTGGCATAATCAAGTCAGGAGAAGGGTGTTAGGCTGACTCCACAGGGGGAATGGCAAGGACCAGAGTCCATGTCATAGTACATGAAGTTGTGATGGAGAGGACACTAGCTGGAGGGAGTTAAGGTTCTTACTGAGAGGCCAAGCAGGCAGCCACAGACTAGCACACATTTGCAAATAATCTTAACCATCATTTTGTTTTTGCGTCACTGATTATCATGGTCTCCACATTAGATAAGTCCATGGGGACTGCGCTCACATAGAATACAAGTGAATAGCCCCTCCTTGGATCATGCACAATAGCAGCCATACCAGTTATACTATTATTTTCAACTGCAACAATGACGTCAGAATACAAACTTCCACACCATTGCATAATTGTATCATCTTATACTTTAGGGCCTCAGACTTCACTTGGGGGACAGTCTGGAGACTGAGAAAGTCTTGTTGCAAGGTTACATTTTCTTGGGGACCTCAGACCCCACAAATGGAATTTCCCCCAGATGTTACTGTGTTTTTATGTTGAGGAAAGACAGTAAACAAAAGTAAGATATATTGCATATTAGATGGAGAGCGTTGCTAAGAAAAAAAAAAATTAACAAGGGACTGGAAAGGAGAATGATTGGGTCCGTAGGAGCAAGGAACTGCTCCCTGGAAATGTGCCATACCTGGTAAGGTGTGTTCTTTCCTGGTTAGAGGGCAAGGACCTGCTCTTGGTTACCCCTCAGAACTGAGTGTATTGGTATGAGCCTTATACCCATCTTACAACTTGCTTTCAGAAAATGTGCTGGCAAGAGCGATCCATATGGCTGTTTGGGGAAGAACATTCCAGTCAGTGGGAACTGAGATGAGAGTGAGCCTGGAATGTTTGAGAATCAGACTTTAATTTTCACTTGGAGTACGATAGAAATTTCCTCTAGGTGCCTGCTTTGTTCTTAACACTAGATGTTATAGAGATCAGTAATAAAAAAAAAATCTGAAGAGTTCCTAGCTCAATTGGGACCTGTTAACAGTCTGAGGAGGGGCACCAGCAGAGCATGGAAGCTATCGGGAAAGCGGAGTCTGCTTTACATAGGATTTTCAAGTAGATGAAACGATGACACAGGAATGGGCATTTTAAGTGAGGAAAGGAGCAGGTGAAGAGTCACAGAGGAAAAATCAACTGGTAACATAAAATCTTTACCATCCTCTTGCAAAAGCTGTTCTTTGGAATGTTGTTGCTACTCGTATTGTTCATTTAATATCAATGGGAGCCACTGAACGACCTAAGACAGTGATTTCTTCTTTTAGAAATGGAAGAAACGGTCCGCCAACTAATGATCAGCAAGTTTGGCCGTGTGATCGACCTAGAAGCCCTTCAGACACTTTCTGTGAATACTACACTTGAAGAGCTAAAGATCAGAAAGATTCGAAAGGAGCTACTGAATGCAAAGGAAATGAAGATGTGGGAGGTATGGCTGAGAGCACAGGTGATGCACCTTGGCTGAACATGGGCTGAGGCAAGAAATGCTGTCAGTGGTTCCTGTGAAGCATCGGTGCAGCCGGAGACGAGTCTGTGAGCCCTGCTGGGTTCCCCCATGATCTTAAGCCTGTCTCAGCATTCTTATCATTCACTTAGTTGAAGGGACTTGCCTGTCTTGGGGTGAAAGCACCAGCACTAGGTTTTGGGGTCCTGGGTACATGGAAATATGACACAATGGCATGGATAATGACAAAGATTCCACTTTGAGATCTACATTAATATACAAATAAATGCTCTGACAGTGTTAGAGATGGAATCACTCACTATGCCCTGAGATCCCAACTGTAGTATTCCCTATAGCTTTTGCATGCTGTTCGTATCTGGAAATTAGAAAATCTCTCTAAGCAATAGATTCTATAACCAGGTATGGACTCTTTAGCTGGTAGGGTCCTAGAAGATGTTAATGCCTACATTGTTCCCTGAGCTATAAGATGAGACGGTGCCCCAGTTAGAGCCAGATTCAAAGATAGGAGCTTTTATAAAGGTTTTATAAGCTCCCAAGTCATTGTGACACCTCCAGTTTTTGTCTGACCTCATCAGTGGATGGGGTGGGAAGGAGGTTCGTAGTGTTATCTTGTCTCATGTTTGCTTATCCAAGATTTTCAGGGGCATGCTGGAGATAATATGTACAGTATAAATTTTTTTTTTTTTTGAGCAGTAAGAGAACAAAGACAACCCACTAGGAGGTATATGGCTGTTCAAGCTGGCTACTTGAGAATCCTGGGCCAAGACTGGGGAAAGAACAATATATGAAAGTTTGCTGCTTAAATTAATATTCTTCCTTTAAAGTAATGAATAGCAACATTCGCTATGCATACTGATTTCATTCTTCAACAATGAAGCACTTCTATGCCTATCTTATTTTTACCTCCTTGTATCCTCGAGCATACCTACATTCTTCTTTTCTCTAATTGAGCCAGAGCCAATGCAGTTGGCTCTGGTTGCATTTTCATATTGATTTCTATTTTTCCATATGCATATTTGCTGAATGGTTTGATCAAATCTGGACATGTATTTTTCTGTTTCTTCTCTTACTCAACTCATTTTGCATCTTCCTGCCTTGGCAGGAAAAGATTGCTCAAGTGCGATGGGAGTTGATGATGAAGACAAAGGAACACACCAAAAAGCTTCATCAGATGAATGATTTATGCATTGAAAAGAAGAAACTTGATTCTCGACTGAATACATTACAGAACCAGCAGGTATGTTTCTTTTCTTCAGACCGTTTGTCAGAGTTGGGGAAGCTCTGTAAAGTTAGCTATTCACAAGAATAACAAGTGCTAGTATTTAAACAAACCTTGATCCTGGACCTCTTCCAGTCCACCTGGGTCCCTGAGGACATGAAGTTGCCAGTACCTACTTTATAAATGAGCCTGAGGGGCTAACTTTATTGTATGCCTTTTTGGTACCACGAATTTACAGATGTACTAATCTACGGAGTTTGCCTTAGCCCTGGAGAAGTAAGGTTATTTAGGTACAAATGACACCAACATAATCCCTAAATCTGGTGTCAAAGACCCATTCCTAATATTTATTTCATTTGATTTAAAGTGGGTATCCGTAATTGTAGGATCTCATGTTACCTTATTAAAACACTAGTTACTTTTTATGGCTTTTAAATTTTTCTTATATAATATTTATTGAGCCTGACATAATACATAGTATATGGTGGATAACTCTTATTTCATACAGGTTCACCTGGTTTAAGGTTCACCTAGGTGAGGTGACCTCTAGGAACCTAACACATATATGACATTTTAAAATATGTCATATTCTTACAATGGTATTTGCAAAAATGCCCATTGTTTCCCTTTTCTTTGTTTTCTTTAAGCGTCCTAGAAATGGTCTAAGTTAAGGGAAAGTTAAGGTGACTTCAAAGTGACTAGCTGGAGCGATGCTATGAGCTGATGCATGGGTTTAGCTACAAGTAGTTAAAAAACCTTTGGAGAGTAACTTGAGGAAAATGACCCTTATTTGTTTAACAAGAAGTCTGGAGGTAATGACTGATGGTTTGGGGTTTAGTGGGTCTGTAATGCCAGGGCTAGTATCTCTCTGATTCTCTCAGTGATTCTTTGGTGTTTCTTTCAAAGTCACATGATGGCTGCCTCAGCTCTAAGCAGAGCAGATACTACATTGTTATATTCTTCTCTTAAATGTGCGTTCAAAGCTTTTTGAGCCTATACTTATGGTAACATGCTTCAGGAAGGTGCTGGGTAGAGTGGTAAGAGCCACCTATCTCTTAAAGGCACAAGATCTTTCAAGAAAGACCTCAAACAGGCATTTAGGTTGAACTATATATGAAACTGCCTATTTTTTCAACCTAAAAACGAGTCTCAGATATAAACTTAAATGGTTCAATCTCATAATCACAGTGATAATGTGATGGATGTTCTGAAAGACCATAGAACAGGAAATCCTAATCTAGTCCACAGGACAAAGGATGCCTAAACGTGATGTCTGAAGCATGAGCAGAAGTTGGCTGGACAAAGGGAGGGACTGGATGAGGAAATAAAGAGATTTCCTTTTTGGAAAACAAAATATGGGCTGCATAGAAAAAGGCGGTACCTTGTCCTTTATGGTTCCAGTGCTGCGCCCTCTACAGTAGGAATGATGGATAGCTAGCTTGATGGGATTTTCATTTTAAGAGCTACTCATTAGGCCAGAAGGGCAACATTTCTAATGGTAGGATTTCAATGGAAGAATTGAAGGCCCCTTAAAATAAGGAGTAAGGGGTGTTTAAGTTGACTGTAAGATAGGCACCCCTAAAGGAAGAATGGGGAATCTTTCACATTCCGAGTGATGCTGAAAGCAGGGAGGTGTTTTCTTTCAACAGGGCAATGCCTTCCAGGGCCCTCGGAAAGCAGATATTGTGGCAAAAGAGAAGGTCGCTGAACTGATCCAACTCCAGGCAGAAAGGATTTTGGCCTTAAAGGAAGAGATTGCTCTCTTGCGTAAGAAAGGTGGTCTTATCCTCCCGCCCATTCAGCCTCCACAAGAGAAGGAGATGAACCCCATGGGTCTTTAAGTTTGCCTCTTGCTGAAATCCATCCAAGATTAATGACACAGAACTTACCGGAAGTTGTTTCCTTGCCACCTGCAGCAATCCTATTGTCTTAAACTTATTTAAAAGTCTAAGACCAGATCTAGTCATACAGTTTTAATAACTTTTCTCCAATTTGATCATCTTAGAACAGACTCTAACACCCAACATCTATTTCCTCTTGAACTTAACCATTTTAGGTTTGTTTGGAATCCACTGGATTGAGTATGGAGCCTCAGAAGGCCGTATCTCAAAACTGTAAGAAAGCATCTGCAATACATCTTGTTTTAGGAAATATGTCTCTTGTTTATCTGAATTTTTAGCCACCGGGGTGGGGTGGGGGGGTGGGGGGGAATCTGTGAGAAAATTTTTTTTACAGGCCTTGGAAAATAAACTCTCATGTTCAGTGTTCTCTGAGAGAACAAAAAAGCACAAGCTAGTCTGCCAACAGTATCTTAGACTAAGATGCAAATCAGAATTCTGACATTGTTAACTTCACAGAGCAATTACTTGAGGGCTCAGGATGCAGGAAATGTGGAAAGGGCAGTTAGCTTTGGACTGGCAGAAAGCAGGAGACTACCCAGCTTCCTGAATCACCCCTGGCTTCAGCAAAGTCCAGCTATGAATGGAGCAGAGGACTGTGTTTGGCAAAAATGGTCAGCAAGGAGGCTTTTCTCTAAAGGTGTCTGCAGCTCTACCAGTATTCTAAATGTTCCCAGAGTTTCTCATGTCCTATGCATTTTCTTTCGGGGTCTAATGGGAGTCATTCGTTGTTTCTGATATAGATCCAGAAATATTGACAGGTTATGTCACTCTGAGAGACCGTCCCTAGCAATCACTCTTGATTGTGCATAACATTTTAAACGGATTGTCCTTTTCGTTTGGGGGTAACTGGTCATGGGGATTTATTGCTGTACCCATTTAGGAATGATCTCCCTGATATTTGCATCCCTGTTTGTTAGCAACAGAGCTTAGCACTTTAGATTCAGAGTTCCTTAGGTCAATATGAATGAGCTTCTTCCCTGAACCGTCCCACAACAGAACCTCGTCCCAGAGAAGGAAAGGTGAGAAAGGCGATATTACATCAATGTAGAAAGTGACCCAGCAACATCAAGTCTTTCCGTGACTAGCCTGCTGATGTGTCCCTGCCAGATAAGAAAGGACTTCCTTCCTTTTGAAGATTCTTTCATGATCCTATTTAAAAGATCTGAATAGTTTGTGCCTGTTAGCTTAAATCTCTGGTGTTGTAGTAGAGGTATGTAGCTTCTCTGCCCTATACTATGTGTGTCCCCCAAGCATTTAAAAAAAATGTGATTGTCATAGCTTTGAGGGTTGCTTATTTATTGCTGCATGAATAGTTATCCCCAAATATTACATAAAACAAGGACTTACCTCACCCGGTTTCTGAGGGTCAGGAATCTGGGAGCAGCTTAACTGCCTGCTTTGGACTCAGAATCTCACGAGGTTATGGTCAAGCTGTGAGTTGGGGCCACAGCCATGTGCAGCTTGGCTGGCACTGGAAGGGCTACTTCCAGACTCACTCAGCTGTTTGGCAGGAGGCTTCCGTTCCTCACTGGCTGGCTACCGCAATGAGCAACTGCCTGGATAAAGTGGTTGGTCTCCAGGGAGACACCATTCCCTAGGTGGTAGTGGGAGCCGGAGGAAGTTACGTAATCTTCCTGGGCTTCATTTTATTATCTAACAAATGGAAGGATTTGGATAAGCTCTAAATCTCTTTCCCATTTTGAAATTCTGTGATTCTAATTGCAGCAAGAATGACTGTAGAGTCTATGGAAGGGCCACAGCAAAGATTCTCTGAGTTTTTCAACTCCGTTTTTTTTTTTTTTTTCCCCGATTGGTTTTACAGTCAGGATATTTTTCCCCCCAGAATTGAGCTAAGACTAAATTCACCACTTAAGTCCACAATATGCAGGCCTTCATCCTGTAGGTTTGATAATATATAGTTATATATAGTTAACACTCAAGTTGTTTTTAATTTTGAATTGGACAAGACCTATGGATAGCTTTAGTTTCATTTCTACTTGATTCCAGATTTAGTCTTAAGTTTGTAGTTAAGTATCAGCCTTTCCATTCACTCCTGCTCCCCTGATCAAATTATTTTCTGCTTCTAGCTGTGTCTTAGAGAAAGCTGCTTTACTTCTGAGAGTAAGGCCAAAATTGGTCTACACTCAGTTACCTCTGGGTCAACTGCTAACATAATTTGGCTATTTTGAACTCTTGTCCACAGTATCATCAAAGCCCAATACTGGAAGAAAAAGAAGCTGTAGAGTAGAGGCCCTTCTGTCACATTTACTCATTGTTGCCAAGTCTGGCTGTCCTGTGGAAAAGTCTTTTGGCCTTGAGCTGGGCTCTGTACCACCATTGGCACCTGCCTACTAGCTCTTACTCTTCCTTCGGTAAATTATACGGCCTTTGCGTGGCTGAATCAGGCTTTTAAAAGGCACTGTAATAATCCGAGTCTAAAGAAATATAAAATACAATGAACTCGAGTATGTATTTAATTTTCTAGGCTAAAATTTAGAGGCCTGATACTTTTCCTCTTTTCCTTCAATTGGCTAAGGTAAATATGTATATTCATCTCACTTAATGTACCTTAGAAGTGATTTTTCTTTCCTAAAAAATTTTTTTTGAGAGCTAAAACCATTCAATATTGTTACGGTTCCAGGGCTGTGCAGAAAGCAATTTTACATATCACTTCCATAAAGTTCACCAAAATTCACTTTGACAACTACCTAGGATTATCAAGGAAGAAAAGACAAGAAAAAATACAATGAAATTTAAAGCCAATGGACTATGAGGTGAGTTACAGCGCAGCTCCAAGAGGCCCTGGATTAGCGGAGTTAAGATTGAGAGTAGTTGGCCCTGTCCCACTCCTGAAGTGACTTTTAGGTCCCCAGTGCAAGGTCGTGGCTGAAGTTACATCTTATTTCTTCTATCATTTCCATGTTCCTTACAGTCCTTCATTTTATTTCTTAAAATATTAAGTACAACCTTTCTGAAGATCATGTCGTACCCCGATGAGAGCTCTTTTTCCAATTTAGCTGTTGGACAGAAAGAGCATGTGATACAAGCTAGGCGCAGGCTCGGTATCTCTTCTGACCAGTAGAGGGTGCACTTGGCCTGGAATCTTGTTTCTCCCACTGGTGACTAGCCTGTAGCATCTGCCTCCATGACTCACTTAACCAGACTTGAGAGTCTCCAGGGGCATTCCATCTGTAACTCACCTTCGCTGAAATCTCACAACATATATTTTTCCCTCCTGGGAACAGTCTGAATGTTAGGGCTTTTCGTTGCAAAGCTTCAGGCCCCAGCTAGTGCCAGCTGCACGTATGAAGGTTGATCCTGTGGTTGTATGGACGTAAGTAAATGTTGATTTTAAACAACTAGTGAGTCAACTCCTCTGGCAGTGCTGATCTATCTTTGGAAAAAAGGAAAGTGAATTTTATCAGGCACCACATGTGCACGTGCAACATAGCATTCAACTAAATGATATTTTGGAGATCTTCCACACATCTCTCTATGACCAAAGCTTTACCTCAAGTCCATTCAGTAAGAGAACTGCGAATCTGCTTCTCCTTGCCTACTTCATGCTGAATCTCTCTTGACCAAAACGGTTACCAACGTAATACTTAAAGAATTAGACATCCGCTACCTCTTCCTGATCTCAAACTCTTGACAGAACTGGAAAATGTCACAAGGGGAGACTTTTCTTCAAAAACTCAAAAAACTGAATCCTAAAACCTATAAAGAGGATGCTGACTCATACATGACTAAGTTGAACGTTACAGGGAAGACTAAACATTTATTTAGAAATTACAGTGTTTGTTTTTACAGAGATAGGTTGCCACAGATTATTGATTCTGGAAGGTTTGTTAATGCTAATAGGACTATACACATCTTAGTCTATTCTCACGGGCATCTTCTGAAAACGTTTCCTGTAGTACCAGGTCTGGCTGTCTTCATGAGTATCTCCAGCCTGAGATCCTGTGGCTTTTCCCTCCTTGTCATCGTAGACAGTGTACCTAAGGCTCGTCCTCTCATCAGCTTCTCTGGGGGCTTTCTGCTGCCTTCTCAGTCTGTTCGGACCCGTCTGTTACTCTTGCCAGGCTGAATCCTGTTATTGTGGCATCTTTGATTTCCCTCTCATACCTCAACTGGGTAGGATTCTCTGCGTCTCTCCAGAATTATAAAAACACATATACATTTATTTACAAGTGCATAAATATATAAATATGACTATTATAGAAAAATAAATACCAATTTTCTCTCTTTTTAAAAACAATATATAGTCTTTCTGGGATATTGGTTTCTGCCTACATTGTAGGAGGTGGTGTTTCAAAAGATATATGCACCGGTGGGCTGGGGGAGAGCCGCATCCCAAGTTCCTGCCCTGTGTAGGCCCCTGTGGGGTGCTGGGAACGCCAGTCTCCTCCACCCATTTGGCAGGAGTTAGGACTGTCCACTTCTTCAACTGGTACAAGGCCCAAGCAGCACGGGGGCCCTAAGGAGGAGAAAAGTGGGAAACATTAAAATCCAGACTAACCAGGAGCCGTTGCTCAAGAGTACTGGGTTAGACTTGCCCTAAAGAAAAGACAGAAACACAGGACTATGGCAAGGGCAGTTTGCTCTGACATCTCAGATATATGGGATGGGCCACTAGTACCCATGTCCCACCACAAAGACTCGCAAACACTAAGCACCTATACCCTAAAGCAGATGAAGTCAGCTGAGCCCTTGAAATGTGGAAGAAAGCCCTGTTATTTCCAGATTTAAACTGCTACTCTACCCTTCCAGTATGATTTCTCTGGGCATCATCATCCCACCCGAGGGAGTCCAGTTTTGATGATGTTGGGGTCTGGCTCTAGGAGGCACCTGTCTTAGAATTTTATCTCCCAGAGACAGGGTCTAGGATCTGCATGCGAATGGATACATGCCACAGAAGCTAAGAAGCATTAGCCAATTGTCCGAACCAGCCTGTGCCTCCAATCAAGCATCCACTGATTGATTTCCAAGAGCCTGGCACAAAGGAACACTGTAGGATGGGCAGTGTGCATTGAGGCCCTTGGAGAAAAGGTTCTGTGGAAGCACAGAGTTATGACAATGATGTGAGAACTAGGCTGCTTAATGACTGATATCATCTTCCTAATTAAGAGACAAGACCCAACACAGCAAGGTATTTGGGGTGATTAGAGAATACCTCTTGGTGTGATGAGAGGCAGCAGGAATCTGTGAATGGTCATGAAATGCTGAGACCAAAAGGTTTGCTTTCTCTGAAATGGGGGTGTGTCCTTTTCTCAGCTATTGAGGACACAGCTTGCCATGCTAGAGTTGGACCCACCCAGATTGCCCCCATGGACCTGCCGGACCAGGTCTCTCACTCCCCCATAGAAAAGCTGTGGATGGCTCTAAACACCACCTTTGAGGAAGGTTACCTCCCCCTCTCTAGGCCACTGCTGGGTTGTGGACGCCTCCCTCATGTCAGCCCCAGTCTGTTCAATTTCCCGACCTGCCCCTGGCACCAACCTCGGTGAAAGAGAGGGTCCCATGTTGCTTCCAGCCCAGGACTCGGGGGTACATTCCTCATGACTGACTGGCCCGTGGCCGCAGGCTGCTCCTGGAGGTGGTGGCAGTCTTGGTGAGGCTGGAGCAGCTGGTGAGTTGAGTCATCAGGCAGCGTATATAAGAAAGAGCCCTCATCTGGACTGGACCTAGGACCCCTGCAGGCATGAGACCAGATGGAGAAGTGAAGTGGAGGCAGAGTAGGTCTGTATCCCCACTACCCTGGCTGCTTCCCTGTCTCAGGGCATCAGAGCCAGTCAGGGCTCAGATGGGGCAGGGACTGCTCCCCTTTGAACCTTAGGTGTCATACCACCACTTCCATGGATAATTCTAGTCTACTTCCTGAATGCATGAAAGGATGTGCAGTCAGGTATCTAGGAGACTATGGACAGAGCCAGCTGAAAATGGCTGCTCTGGCCTGCCAAGTGAGGAAGGACTTCTAACGGGCCAACCCAGTCCCCAATGCAGAAAGCACGTTATAATTGCCAACACACCTCCTAAGGAGGGGAGTCCAGTGGAGCAGGTTGTGGGATATGCCTCTGTGCCTCACCCTGTCCCTCTCAGTGACTGAGATTGGGCTTAGGGTAAGCTCTGGAGCAGAAGGCAGGGAGGGGAGAGGCCCAGTTACCTGGTAACCTGGTGACTGGTGTGGTCATATTCAGTGCCAAGAATGGTCTGCTTTAGCAGGCTGCTGGTGTCATCCTGCTGCTCAAGAGAAAGAGTAACAAAAAAGTCACATCGGAGTCCAGGTAACTTTCCTGTTCAGTGTTCAACAGAATGAGCTGTTCCCAACTAAGGAAGCCAGACCCAGTAGCCCAGGATTAGAGGCTGGAAGGAAGAAGGCCCCAGGAGGCAGCCCCAGTACTCCCCTGTGCTGGCTCGCACCTATTTGCCCACATTCCCAGGGCTGTGTTACCTGCTGAAGCACCCCTGGGCAGTGTTGCTGAGGTTTCACGCCTGGGTAGCCCATGGCAGCTGTAGGGCAGCCCCTATTCACATGGATCCCATTGGCACAGGCCCGTCTACTGGTACCACTCAGGTAGGGCTGCCCATTGGCTTGGTGGCCTGGGAGTCCTCCCAGTGGTACCATAGTGTATTGGCAGGAGGAGGACAGAAGGGCACTTCGAGGAAAACCCAGGTCTGTTGTATGTTCTGGAAGAAGAAGGACACAGGTATGCTCAGGCCCAGGAGGTCCAGGGCAGCCTCCAGTACCATAGAAATCTCAGAAAACTTCTGACACTGCCCCAGGGATGAGAATGTTCTCAGTCACCCATTTCTCCTACCATCTAGACTCTTCTGCAGTGTGGGGAAGGGTGAGGAGATATAGCAGCACAAGTTTGGGGAAAAGAAGTGGTGAGTCAACAGAAGAAACTATTTAAATGAGGCAAGTTGACGAGATGTATTGTCGTTTGAAGCAGAGATGAGTGGATAACAGGGAAAGGGAGAAAGCCCAATGCGTCCACAGACCCAGAGAAGTGACAGGGAAGAGGTGGGGTCTATTTTCAACATGAACGTGTGGTCAGAGCAGCAGCTTCAGACGTTAAAAGGAGTTGGAGCCAGATAAGTACTGAGTTCCAGAGACGCAGAGGCCAGAACACTCTCCACTGCATACTTTCCATTTGCCAAGATCCATAAACTGGGAGGAAAGGGCCCAGACTTGGAGTATTTTTCTCTCTCTCTCTCTGAGCCCTGTGGGGAACCTGGGAGCTGACGCTCTAGTGAATGTGAAGCAGGGCACCTCTGATCCTGCCCTGGGTGAAGGCCTTGTTGGCAGGCTGGGAGGCCCCTCATCCCCACTAGGCTCCTTCCCTTGGTGCTGAGGTGGTAGGCGGGGGAAGGGTCACTCACTTTGCTTAGACCAGGCCCTCCACAAACAGAAGGGGATGAAGGCGACAATGATGAGGACGATAGAGCCCAGGACGACCCCAACAATCAGGTAGGGCAGGTCACTGGAGCGTGCCACCATGGCCCCGGTGCCGACCGGCCGCTCTATGGTTTCAGGGGGTGGCAGCTGAGGTGGGGCCAGAGTTGGGGGTGGGAGACGACCAGGCTGACCAGAAGACTTCCGAGCTGTAATTGTGGACAAAATACACCTCAGTATCTATTCTTCGACATCTCTCTCACAACAAACAGAAAACACCAACAACAAACCTGATTCTATGGGAGTGGGAAATGGGGTCAAACTCACAAGGCAGGGCCTCAGAACTCAGTAGTAGATGAGTGTGGTGTCCAAGCTCAGCACGAAGCTGGCCTCGAATGGCAGATTTGGCATGGTCAAAGAGAGCGGAACCTTCTATTTCAAAATACACTCTGAGATGTTTGTGAGTCTAGCACTGGTGTCAGGCTGCGTCTTCTGAGCGGGAAAGGTGAAGGGCTTTTCCCAAAGAAAGCTAGTGAACTTTTGGAAGACAGTCTTTAAAAAAAATGCACGAAACCAGCAAAAGAACTGGGAATGGCAGAGTTTACCCATGGATTTGCTACTCCTGGGAAAATTAAGGGATGCAAAGGACTAGATCTGAGCCTGGCCTCGGGGCAGGAGTGAAGCGGAGGTAGGGGACTCTGGGAGAGGCGGTAACTGCGAGACACCAATTCTGCGACAAGATGGCAAGCTGTCCTCTGGGTCGTGCTATTACCAGGCTGTGTGTGACCTGTTCACTCCTGTTCACAGCTGTCCTCTACCTCGACTCTGACAGCACAGCCGGTGATTTCCCGCTACCTCTCCCAGGGCTGCTGCTTACATTTGTCTGCCTCCTCAGAACTGGGAGGCCTCCTCGTCCCTCTGGGGCCACACTCTCCCCACTCTGTCCTGCGTCCTGATGGCTGCCAAGTGCCTATGTCCACGGCTCTTCCCCGCTGGGAGACCCGCTTCTCCCTCAGGGTCTCGGGAGAAACAGCCCCAGGAAGTCTCTGAGTGGCCTCGCCTTGTTCCTTCCTTCCTCCTGGGCTCTGCTGTTCTTCTGGCTCCCCCATTTCAAAAAAGGGCAACATCATCCATCTGTCCTTTATGCTAGACTCCCTTCCCTCTCCCCCCGGCCTGATGTGCTAGCAGCCCCTGGTCCACCGACACTTCCTCGAAAGAGTCTCCAACCTGTCCCTTCTCCTTGCCTGGACTTCACAGCTCCCACGCGCTCCCCCTGCCCACTGCTGCAGAGATTCCTGTGAGCTTCTCAACCTCACGGACACAGGGTCCTCGATGATCCAATGCCCACAGCCCACCCATGCCCTTCCCTGGGCATTCCCTTTCTAGAGGCCACATCCTCTAACCACCTGGAGCTATTTGCTGGCTGGCCCTGTCCCCAAGGATGGTCCCTCCTTGGTCCCGCCTAAAGATTCAAGCCTTCCAGACCAGTGTGGAACCTTCGTGGTCTCTGCTCTCTGCCCTGGGCACTCGGTGTATCACTTGATAGGGGACTCTGGCTGTGCAGTATTCTCCACTGGACATGACAAAAGAGGGCTGGGGTGCACAAGGAGGCACTTAGTATTTGCTGAATAGGTGACTGAAAGCTGCACAAAGCCAGAGAGACAATGTTGCCAATGTCAAGAAAATGCATTATTTTCTCATCTCCCTTCCTATTCTTTTGTGATCCTCTCCTGATTAAGTTCTCTGCAACATTCTTATGTTATACATTTTCAGTATTTGCAAAATGGAGATGGTGATATCTATCCACTTGACCAATGTGCAAATATTAAGTTATTATGTGAAGATGTTTAACATGTTTTAGTGCAGAGAAGGAATCCGGGCTTGTAGTCGATGAACTGTGCCCAAAGTGTGCTCCACCCCTAACTCGCTAAGTGACCTTGGTGGAGATACATCATTTCCTGATGCTCAGGTCCTTTTCTATCTCTGGTTGGTTTACTGAATTTAACTACAACCTCATTGTAAGTACCAAATGTTACAGGAGCATAGTGTTTATAGAGAGTTCTGACATTAAGAATGGGTTCTAATCCATAAGTTCATCATGTAGGAGTTAACTCCCCAGTTCCTGGAAGCCATCATGATGGCAGCCCTATTCACACTTGAGGCACAGGCAATGAGCAGAAGATGACAAACGGGTACTTGGAAAATAAGGAGTCTTCATGGGGAAGAGATATCAGCATGCTACATGGAACAGTGACTTTTCCTGCTGGCTAAAAATAGCAAGAGGAAAGCAGAGAACCTAAAGACAATCACCTTTGGTTTCACAGATCATCACGTTGCTGAACTCACTCTCCCCTCCCTCATTGAAGCACTGCATCTTAATGTCGTAGGAGGTCTCTGGCTGCAGGTGGCTGATGGAGTGCCAGTATCTATCCCCTGGAAGAGACAGCAAGGAAGTCACATATAGGAATACGCATCTGGTCTGCCTGGAACCTTCCCAGTCAGCCTCGGACAGGGGTGTGTGTCCAGGCTGGTGCCAGGAATGCAACAGGATGCCCTGGGCTGGAGAAGCACTGGAAGAAATGTTCTAGGTGCCGCCCAAATTCCTGTCGTCCCATCTCCATGGGAAGGAAGCATGTGGACTTATGATCTCGATGACCCCAACTGTAGCATGTGTCAATGATATGTGCACAGATGCTTTATGTCACGCCAGCCCAGGTTTTATTTTTTTATATTTTTTATATTTTTAAAAGATTTTATTTATTCATGAGAGACACACAGAGAGAGGAAGAGACACAGGCAGAGGGAGAGAAGCAGGCTCCATGCAGGGAGCCTGAGGCGGGACTTGATCCCAGGACCCCGGGATCATGCTCTAAGCTGAAGGCAGATGTTCAAACACTGAGCCACCCAGTGTCCCCAGCCCAGGTTTTATACTTTCACCAACACCTAGACCCCCATTATTAACAGAGAAAACCGTATCACCCAAAGTGCTTCTTACCTTCCACCATATCCTTCTTGTAGTCACTATCATTGTCACTGTCTGTGGGTCGATAATAGATATAAAAGCCATGGATAGGGGTGTTGTTGTTACTTGCTGGGATATACTATGGGGAATGGAGAAGAAGCAAGTTGACAATGGAGTAGAGAAATCATGTGAGCAGAACCACTGGTGGACAGAAATTTGACACCAGCTTAGAGTATAAAAATTCACAGAGGGAGCCTGACAAATATTTCTGACAAGATCTCCAAGGCTTTCTTGGGGAAGGCTGTGAAGATCACTTGTTATTTAGCCTAAAAGTCCCCCAGCTCTTAGAGACTAGAAACAGTTCTCCAAAGATGTAAGTCCCCTCTGAACCTGCCTGGGTACTGTAAGGATGAGTCTCTTGGCTCAATTCCCAGGTATGGGGGTTGGGTCGGGGGCAGGGCAGGGGGTGACCACTTAAGGGAAAGGGTCTTAGAAGGGAGAACAGAAAAGTGATTCCTTCCTGCCTGCTGCAGCAGCCAGCCTCTATCATCTCGAAGCTCAGCCCCACCTCCCCGTTGCACTCTATGCGAGGCCACTCACCATCCACTTGAGCATGATGGTAGTCTCGTTGACAGCATCGGTGAAGGTGATGTAAGGGCCTGCCACAGGCCTCTCGTACACACGGCCACTATAGCTTGACACCACATATGGCCGGGAGGGGGCACTGGGCTCACTTTCCCCCAGCATGTTCAGAGCCCTGACTCGGAATTTGTAGGAGGTGCCTGGTAAGGGAAACTCACTTGAACCCAGGAGCTGGAAAACTCTTCTGACCCACCCCCACCGAGCACACCCAGAACCTAGAGGGATCTTTTGGGTAGCTCTTCACCAAATACAAGTCCCCAAAGGACACAAGAACTCCCATCTTCTTCAGAAAGGAGCCACAGAAGGGACAGCTCTGGACCTCTTATAAAGAGAGGGAGGGGAAGGAAGGGTTTGTAGGCTGGAAGGAACACAACCAAAACCATACATGTAAGCAAGGTGGCGGGTGGCAGACCGGCAGAAGAAGAGCCCTCAAAGCTTTAACTACTTCCAAGGGGTTGGGGACAGATGGGGAATCAGGTGGGATAGTGGCCAGACCCCTACCTTTCTCTAGGCCAGTGATCTCCACCGAGAGCCGGGAAGGAGGGATGGCACTGGTGGCCAGAATCCAGTCCCCCACTTTCTTTAGCTTCTTGTACTCTACCCGGAAAGACTGGATTGGGAAGCCACCATTTCCACGGGGAATCCATGTCACGTACACTGATGTCTCAGAGGCCATGGAGATAGTGGGCCTGTCTGGAGCTTCTGGGGCTGTAGGAAACCATCCATGAGGGAGGATGAAAGTAGAAGGGACACAATAAAGTGGTTGAAGTGCAAATGGACTTGACCTGTTCCTGACTGGGGCCCATTCTTCCCCCCAGCCCTCTCCCTCTGGTGGCTGTATCAGATCTCCCAGGGCTACTGGGGTCACCTTCTCCCAGAAGGAGCCCTTGAGCTAGGACCCCTAGAGGCCATGCTTCTGCAACGTCACACTATGGAGCGCCTACAGTCTGTGGCTCCCTCCTCTGTGCTGTCAGGACCCACAGGGTTTAGCAATCCCCTATCCACCTTGTCAGACTACCATGTTTTCCTTGAAAAAACTCCAATCTATGTTTTCTTATTGGGGTTAGCTGGATGGATGCCAGGAAAAATGTCACAAGGCTTCCTGGACCCACAGAACAAGACCCCATTCCACCTGCAACAATGAGCCTTCTGAGGCAGAGGACTTGGTTGCAGTTCTGACTCCTGCTCACTCCCACCCCTCTGAGCTGCTGGGGACCTACGAGAGAGGCGACCATGGTCTGGCTGGCTGCTGCTCTGGGGGTTGGATCCTGGATCATCTCTCTGGATCTGCTGCTCCTTGCTGGCCATGATTTCAGGTTTGGGCCGCCGTCCTGGATGGAAATGGGTTGAGACCAGCAAGTATGGGGGCGTGTGTTAGGTCTGCCTTTCCAGAGTTCTTTCTGCCTAAGACTCTGCTGAGGGGTCTGACAGGGTGATGCAAATAATATAGGATATTGGCAGTGTGGTCTGATCCCCAGTTCTGCTTAACCATCACGGTACTGAGCCTGGGCCCAGCATGTATGTGTGTGTGTCTGTGTGTGCGGGGGCATGAGCACAAGGTGGGGAGGGCAGAGAGGCCAGCTGGCAGCTCTCCTGAGGAGACACAGGACCTATGCCTGGGCTCATAAACCATGGGGAGGCAAGAGCTGACAGGACGATAAAGTTCAAGGTAAATGGATAGGGCAAGGTGAGCAGGGCTTCCCACCTGGGCCTGGCAGGATTTGCTCAGGTCTATAAAACCCCAAGATGGGGGCAGTGTTTGACCCTTACCAGTTCGGAAGGTGACCATGGCTGTCTGGCCTTCGCCTGCACAGTTGTAAGCTGCCATCTCCACTTCATACAAGCTCCCGGGGTCAAGTCTGGTGAGGGTCAGGCGGTGTTGGCTGGCTGCAATGCTGGAGACAGTCCAATTGTCAGAGGAGTTTGTGACCTGCTGGAGAAGACAGCCGGTATCAGAACTGGCATCTCAGCTTGGAGCTAATGGTGGCTGTGGTTTGCATAAAAAGCAGAGTGGAGGGACGCCTGGGTGGCTCAGTGGTTGAGCGTCTGCCTTTGGCTCAGGGCGTGATTCCGGGATCCCGGATGGAATCCCACATCGGGCTCCCGGCAGGGAACCTGCTTCTCCCTCTGCTTGTGTCTCTGAGTGTCTCTCTCTCTCTCTCATGAATAAATGAATAAAATCTTTAAAAAAAAAAAAAAAAAAGCAGAGTCCACCAGAGCAGGAGGAAGAACCAGTGGGCTGGGAGCAGAGGGGTGGTACTGCAGAGAGCACACTGGTCCTGCTGGCTCTGGGACTTCCATCCTTGCTGGGACAGTGAAGTAGGCTCTGTGGTCCCTCATCTAGCCATCCCGTCAAAGAAAATTCGGTGGGGAGGTCAAAAGACCTCTTATTGCTGAGAATTTCTCGAAAGATGTCCTCTCCGTATTTCTAAAAACTTCCATATTTAACTTTTCTTCCCTCCTTGCTCTTTTTAAACCAAATAAACACAGTCCCTTCACAGTTTCTATTCTGGGATGATGATTATGATGATGAAAGCAGCAGCACCAATACAGAGTCTTGGTCGCAGAAGCAAGCACTTCACAGGCTCTCTAAAGACCTTTGTGACAATAGCCCAAGAGACAGGTGTTAGTTTTGTACCCACTTCACAAATGCTAAGGCCTGAGGAAAGGAGTAATTTGCCTAGACCTACATTGCTAATAAGTACAAAAATCATGACTTGACTCCAGAGAGCACATTCCTAACCATTCGTGACTTATCCTAGAAAGAAAAGGAATCTGGGAACCTGAAAATCTTGGGTTTAAATCCTGATTGTGTCTCTTACCAGCTGTGTAACCCTAGAGCAAGTTCCCTGACCTCTCTGATCCTCAAGGTTTTCAAATCTAAGATGAGTCAAAGAAAAGCTCTCAGCTTCTTCTGAAGGTTAAACGAGATGATGTATACCAAGCGTGAGGCACTGAACGTGGCACACAGGTTCCCAGCGAATGCCTGGCCCCTTCTCCCGACTTGCCCACATCCTCCACTTGGGAGGTTTCTGCCATTCCAATCCTCCTCTGCTGCTCCTGTGCTCACTCCTTGCTTCTTGCTTAAAAACTGTGGATGAACAGTAACTAATTCTGGATTAATCCTTAATGGCCCCAAATTCTTGGCTCTTTTAAAAAAAAATACATCCAGGTTCCGTCCTCCACAAGCAATGCCTAGAAGCTTCTTCATCTCACCTACCCCACCTTTCAGGACAAAAGGCTTAACTGGCAACAGTGCACATTTTACACAGTCTGCTGGGACCTAAAGCTGTGGTTTGCTCAAGAATTAAACAGCTGGTAGGAAAACCTCTTATCCTCAAGCAAAATATTCCAAAGTAAAACAAAACCTACTATTCAAGGGACAGAGATGGTCTGGGCTCATTTATGTCAGACTTCCAGGATTTGTTCCAAGGGGAGAAGTTTTTACAAACTGAGAATCCTCAGTAGTACTAGAAACCCAGACACAGTAGCCCAGGGTCTGCAGATGTATCACGAAGTGAAACTGGCTTCACGAATGTGAAAAAGTGAAAATGATCTGAGTGATTCCCAGTCTCCTGCAAAAGAAGGGGGCTGCAAACACAGTCCAAACTGATTTTTCACTTCGAAATCCTTTCTTGTGTGACAATCCTTAAGATTTGCTAGTTCCTCAAGAAAAGCACTGCTTGCGAGGTATCATTTCTGCCCTGGCCATGTCCACTGAGCAGTCCTAAGTGCCCCACAGGCCGGAGTCTAACTGAAGCCAGACCCAGCAGGGGCACAGTTCCTCACTTTCCCTGTACCCCTTTATCCTCTGGCCCGCCTGGCGCTGGCCTCACACTGACACTGGGCTCTGAAACAAAACTAAGAAATAGCACGGTCATTAGTCACCGTCACACTCGCACAGGGTGAATGTGGCCCCCCGCCTGGCATTTCCGGATCGCCACGCATGGCCTTTGCCAGCCTGCCTCTTGGTGAAGCGGTTTCATGGCCACCTACTGGCCTGAAAAATATGATTCTTGTTCTCATTACTGGTTCTTGTCTCCCAGGGACCATGAGCATTTGGCCTGCCCTGATCTCTGTCTACAACTCTGAGATGGAGGTGTCTAGTTACAGAGAGAAACGAGGATTAGGACCGGCCCTGCCCCATAACCTGGGCTGAACAATGCAGCTTTTTGTTAAAAATATATTTACCCCCTTTGCTGGCTGCCTATGAAGAGGCCAGCAGGCCAAGTGTTAGTGAGAGACTGCATCCCCACCCCCAACCCCCTACCTAGGAGGCAATTTTGCCTCAGGTGTCTTTCTGACGACCCAGTGGGTCTATGGACTTGTCCTGAGCCAAGGTCATAAAGGGAAAGATCAGAATGAGAGAGGCTGGCAGGGTCCAGAGCAGGGGAAAGAGCTACTGCACAGCTGACATGCTGCTCCACACAGGGCTGATTTGGTCTTTAGAGGGGGAGAAGAGCTGATAAATACTTTTACTATATAAAATATAGCATGTATACACATTATCAAATAACATTTTTTAAAAATCCATTTAAGAACAATAATTTTCAGGACACCTGGGTGGCTCAGCAGCTGAGCTTCTTCTGCCTTTGGCTCAGGGCGTGATCCCTGGGGGTCCTGGGATCAAGTCCCATATCGGGTTCCCTGTATGGAGCCTGCTCTTCCCTCTGCCTGTGTCTCTGCCTCTCTGTGTGTGTCTCTCATGAATAAATACATACTCTAAAAAAAAAAAAAAAAAACCAATAATTTCCTGTTGCCTAATGGACTTAGGAAAAAAAAAAGCACACATCTGGGATGAACAGAAATGCTCCTCCAGGACATTTTTTTAAAGGAAATCTTATGTCCTTCTCCCCTGGAGGGTAACAGCAGGTGAGCACACAGCCTCGAACAAGGGGGCCGCCTGCGGGCCCTGTCCTACCTCAAAGGACACTGTGTCCAAGAGGATGGGCTGGCCAGCTGGCTCTACACCCTGCCAGAGCCAGAGGCTCCCTCCCTGAGAGCTCCTGAAACATCCACCTGGACAGGCCTCCTTCTGTCAAGGAGAAATAGCTGAGGTCTGAGCAACACGATGTGCTTTCAGACCCCACGCCTGCTTGTCCAAGCCGAGCCATGAGGAATCCTGAAAACTGAGGGGGTGTTTTATAGCCCTCAGAAAAAACACTTGTTCATAAATATTTGTTTTCCTGGCCCCAGAGCTAGCTTGCCATACAGAGTTCCTGCAGGTATGTGCCCAGTAGAGCTTACTTTGGTTAAAAAACAAAACAACAACATCAACAACAAATGACAGAGAGAAAAGGGGAGGGCAGGGGATGGTTAACAGGGAGATTTGTTAACTATGCCCCAGGATGAGGAGCTGGTGGGGGGTGCCAAGCTTCTGGGAAACCAGTGCACACAGGAGCTGAAGTGACACACACTTTTCCTGGGCCTCTGGGGGTCCCACATGCCTCAACTCACAACCATCCTCCTGGGAGGTGGTAGGAAGTAGGGCAGAGGAGGCCAAAGGTCAAGGTCCAGGCTTCAGGAACTTGGGGGGAGATGGCCAGCGGCCAGAAACCCCTGCCCAGACTCACTGAGAAGAAGTCTGCACAATGCCAGGCACCGTACCTTGCGGTGTTTCACCACATAGTAGAGGATCGGCGCACGGCTACCACCCTCATGCCGAGGCCGCCACACAAGCTCATATGAGTCCGTCTTGGAGGTCCGGGGGGAGCTGAGAATGATGGGTGCTTCTGCAGGAGCCACCTGCCCCTCCTTCTCTTCAGGGCACTGTGGGGAAGCTGGCTGCACCGATGTCGGCGGCTTTGGGAGCCCTGGGTGCCCCCTTAGCATCTGGTCAGGGCTTCCGGGTCTGGAGGGCAGCACGGGAGGGGTGGCAGTGTCCAGCTTAGCATCCCGCCATGGCCTCAGGGTTGTGCCTGGAGGACCAAGAAGGAAAGAGAAGGGAAGGTGGACAATGTCGTTCCCCTGGTCACTGGCTGCATTGTTGCCCCAGGGAGAAGGCAGAGGGAAGTGAGAGATAGGAAGAGCCCACAGCCCAGAGCCTGAGATGACCATCAGCCCAGTCCACACGCAGCCAGGCTCTGTGGGAAGAGAGAGGGCTGTGTCACTGCCCCGCCAGGAGATGGGCAGCCCGGGGCCCTGTGCCCAGGCTTTTTGCGTGGCCAAGGGTGGCAGGCAGGCAGCTCTGCAATCTGTTTTCCTGAACCCCTACGCTAGCCTCACCTTGAGTGAATGTTCTGTTTACTCCTGAGGAACCTTGCACCCTCCTCCTCCTTCTGTCTGTGTTGGGGGAGGGGACACATCCCTTCGCTGCGGGGTCTTAACACCATGCAGTCTGGGCCTGTTCCTACACCAGGCAGCAACCTGCCTTGCAAGATGGAAAGCCAACTGTAACCCCGCTGAGAACCTGAGAGGCCAGGAGAGGCAACACGTCCTTCAGGAAGCATCTGCAGAATCTGCCAATGTTACTTGTCCCTCCACCTGACATCCTGAACCACAGAAGGCTGGCATCTGATCATGTGGATTCAGCATTATTTGGGGTCGTATTTTTATCAAATCATTTCCTTGGTGAGTTTGGCGTCCTCCATGAGGAGGTTGAGTCTTTGTTAATTTTCTGTGCACCCCCCACATTACCTAGTCCGGTGCTGAGGACATAAGTAACTGCTCAGCCAGTACAGGTGTCAACTGAAATGAATCAGGCTGAAAGGGATGGATTTGCTTTTCACAATGGTTGTTAAAACCAGGTGTCATGGAACCCTACGAACCTAGAGATTCCACAAAATAAAAAGCATTTGAGAAAATACAACAGTAAAGGGGTACCTGGGTGGCTCAGGTGATTGAACATCCAACTCTTGATTTTGGCTCAGGTCATGATCTCAGGGTCATGGGACTGAGACCTCAGTTGGCTCCACACTCATCACTGAGTCTGCTTGGGATTCTTTCCCTCTCCCTCCTCTTCTACCCTTCCCCCTACTCACATGTGCTTGCTCCCTCTCTCTCAAATAAATATTTGTAAAAATAAAACAATTAAATGGATCGCTTTCACAAGTGAAAGGGTACACACTTTGACCTTCTAATAAGTTAACGTAAACTTGAACTTACAACTAAAAATCACTTTTACCTCTTTTATATATTAGGGTTCTTAGTCAAGGAAAAGGCTCTGTGAATGTGCAGCTGCGATGTCCAGCCTTTCGGGCTACACTCACCTGGCCTGGCGGTTCTCAGCTGGACCACGGCATGGGCGCTTCCGACTTCATTCTCAGCCATGCACTGGTAGACGCCTTCATCCTCAGGCCCTACGCTAACCACCCGCAGGGCCCTGCGGGACAGTCGGAGGCGCTGGCTGGAGGTGAGGGGCACAGCGTTCCTCAGCCACAGCACAGAGGGCGGGGGGTTCCCACGCACCTCACAGGTGAGCTTGGCACTCTGGCCCCACGGGATGACCAGCTGGGACAGCTCCATGGTGACCTCGGGGGGTTCTGCCGGGAAACCAGAGCAGGGGTGAGAAAGGCCAAGTCTTCCTATCCAGGACCACACAGGCTGGGGAGGGATCTATAGTCAGGAGTGAGTCCCTCCTTTCCTGTGAGTATTGGTAGAGGGAAGGAAAGGTCCTGTGCCTCGTCTGTCAGTCATGACAGGAAAGGGACTAGAGAGGGACATCAGGCCCATACACCGAGGCCCTGGGACCCAAGCATCCCAACTCTCTCTATCCTCTTCCATTACACCCTGGGCATGGGACCTCTCACAAGGCACCTGAGCCTTGGGGTTATGAGTTTCTAAGAAGACCACACTGACCAAAGAGAAGAAGGTCTGCAGGAGACACTCACCAAATACCTGGACGTTATACAGGATGACCGCTGCCCCAGGCTCCCCAACTCCGTTATCGGCCATGCAACGATAAGTCCCTGAGTCCTCCTCACTGGTGGCATCGATGAGGAGGTTGCTTAGCAGGAAGCGTGTCTTGTTGTAGCCGGCGACACTGGACCCATCCTTGGCCCAGGTGACCCGTGGGGGTGGGATCCCACTGGCCACACACTCCAGAATCAGACTCTGGCCTTTGGTGACAATGATGGTCTGGGCCTCTGGGGGGTAGATGATGCGAGCAGCCTCAGCAGTAGAGCCTGGAGGAGCCGAGAGGTGAAAGGCAGCATGTGGGACCAGACTCAGTGCCGAAGATCCCCTCCGCCCTGCCTTAGGTGGCCAGGTCCCAGGAGGCAATCCCAGACCATGGGGACTTGGAATCAAACAGCCTTTCAGGGGTTTACAACCTACATAAAGTGAGGCAAGTTACTTAATTCCCTTGAGCCTTGGTTTCTTTATAAAAACAAGGCCCTCTCTCTGCAGAGAGCTGTTGTAAGAGATGTGGTAACATACTGGAATATTGACACAACACACATTTGAATACGCACGTCAGCAAAGAAAAAGATGAGGGGGTGGATGCAGGTGACTTTTCCTGCTTGCACTCAGCAAGTGCACCCCAAGTCTGAGGATGAGCTAGGAGACAAGGATCCATGGTATCCCCCACAGCAACCAGGAGTCTCAGATCTCAGCATCCTTCATAGTGTGAGCACCTCGCTGCACTGAGAGGGACCCACTGTGTAAAGAAATGCATTTCTCGCACAGTAGTAGTACAGGTCCCCAAAGCAAATCAACTACTTCGTTGGCTGCTCAGCTAAGGAAGGAGAGATCTTTTCTCAGTGCTGGTGGAGAAACAGCACAGCACTTATTGGAAGGCAAGTTGCTCCCCAGCAGTCACCTCCCTCCACGCTCTGTGTGATTCTGCTTTGTGTGCCAAGCAGGGGCAGATCCTGGTGTTACAAGACCTGAGACATCTACAGCTTGGGAGGCCCTCTTGAAGAAACAGAATGTGAAATTACACAGAAAACTCTGTGAGTGAGGGACTGCTGTAGTTTGGCTTCATTAGCTTCACGGTACATCTGCCTCTGGTGCTGCCTCTAAAACCAAGCTCCACGTAGGCTGTCCCTCCACTGAGTAAGCAGGAAGCCTAGAAAAGTGCCTGGCACCCGGAGATGCTTGGCAAAGGCAGATGTTGTTTTCATACAAATGGGGGAGTGTGTGGGCCTCCACGGACCATCACCAGAGGGAGGTGTTGGGCTCACCGCAGCGGTGCAGACAGTGTAAGCACAGCTGGGCCTAGGGCCAGGCAGGCTCTGTGGCCTCACATAGGCACAAGCACATCATCGTCTTTCCTATGCATGTGCTGCCAGCTGCTGAGCACAGGCCGTCTGGCCCCAGCAGACACATCCCAACAGATCTCCACTCTGAAAGTCTCCCAGGGAAGGAGAGCTCTCAACAGGCAGGAGAACGGGACTAGCAAGCACAGCTACCCCAGAGGTAGGCAAGGGATATGTGCCACTAGAGGGGAGAGGACCCCCCCACTCTGTCTGAGTCCTGGTTACTCCCACTGGCCCGAGCCCCCCAGCTCCCACCCCCACCTGAGAGAACGGGCTTGGAGCACAGCCTGTGCCCCCCTTCCTGTGTCCCCTTCCATCAGTGAGACACCCCCTGGCCCCTTACGGCGCACGCGGAGCCGGTCACTGGAGCCCGAGGTTTTCACTTCCTGGGTCACCGGGTTGTAGGCAGCACACTTGTACATTCCCTCATCCTCCTGGCTTGCGTTCACAATCTGGAGGTTTCCTGACGGCATGATCAGGTAGTTATCTGAGAAAAGGGCAGGGTGAAGGGGACATGGGATGAGTCTGGCAGCAGCTCCCAGTGGGCAGGACGACAGGAACCATGAGTCGAACACCTGAATCCCAAGCAGCCCAAACTGGAAATGCTTTTCTCCCTGTAAAACCTCAGATCAAGCGGGACAGAAATGCCGAGAATAGAACTAACCAATTAGCCGGCAAACCAGCTAGCTAACCCACCTGAGCTAGTCCACAGGTCTCTGGATGAATATTTTATACTTTTAAGGGAGCTGGAGGAGGGTGAGAAGGAAGCAAGATTTGGGGTCTGCTACACCTGGGCTTAAGCTCTGGATCTGCCGTGCGCAGTGTGATTGTGGCAAAGCTGGTTAAACCCCTGAGATTCTGCCCTGCCTTCAGCTCAGGGCGTGATCCCAAAATCCAGGGTTCGAGTCCCATGTCAGGCTCCCTGCAGAGAGCCTGCTCCTCCCTCTGCCTGTGTCTCTGCCTCTCTGAGTCTCTCATGAATAAATAAATAAAATCTTATTAAAAAAAAGACATGAGCCACCTCAGAGCTGCTGTAAGGATTGAGGGGCCCGTGCTGTACACGTGGGAGATGAGATGATCATTCCTGCAAGCCACCAGGAAGGAGAGAAATGAGTTTAGAATTCCCCATGAGTCCCTGTCAGGGTCAGAGCTCTGAGCCACCTCACTACTGGACTTCTGCAAGCAGGGAGGACTATTCTAACTCCGCCAACCACCACCTTCTCCATGAATGTCACTGAAACCCTTTATCTGCATCACTGGTTTGCTAGGCTTTGTCTGCTTCAGGACCAGAGGTGCCATGGGGGTGGGGCCCCAGGGCTGTATTCGGCTTCTTTCAACAAGAGACAGATTCATGGCTTCTGGACACCCCACCCCATGGTGTTCAGCTTCCCGGCAGGCAAAGCACTGGCCATCAGCTCTGAGCTTTCTGGTGGTGCAGCCTGCCCTGGGAGTCCTGCTGTCTCTGAAATCTAGGTTCAGGGAGCCTGGTGCCTGCCTGTCACTGGGCTGCCCCCGGTATGAGCAGCTTAGGCAAATGAACCGACAGAATGGGGGGTGGGGGGACACCCTTGACTCTTGTGGGGCTTCTTCCAGAGGCTGCTGCCAAGCTTCTGCTAGGGACAATGGAGATTAATGCTCTAGTCCTCTCAGATTAATATTCTATTCCTCTCCAGTTATTTCTGAGTGGCGGGATTAGGAGTTTTACCTTTCAAAAAATAGTTTTCTGTATTTTCTACAGTGAACGTATATATTCCTCATAGGAATATAGGAACATATATTCCTTTCATGGCCAGAAAAACTTAATGAAAATATTTAAATATCTACAGGATATTTGTAAAGGAATAGATCTTGAGCTATGGGTTCTGTCAAGCAGGGTCTACTTGGTCTCCAGTGAAGGGTCAGCTATGGGAAGAAGCTGATTTCATCTTGAAAGGCACCCCTTCTCCTCCCAGGCACTCTGTGGCCCAAAGCTTGGCCTTCCCTGGCCCAGCTGTCATTGACACCGCAGCCTAAGCAGGAAGCTAGGACAGCTGAGACAGCCGCATTACCAGGAAGATGGGAAGAGGGAAAAACCCAAGTCCCACTTGAAACATTCCTGTGCTATGTGGGAAAGGGCTTTGCCTCCCACCAGGGAACACTACAGCTCCACGAATGGCTGGGTTCATCAGACAGTCTTGCTGTGTGTAGCAGGGAGCACACACATGGGAGGCTCCAGAACCCTGTGCTGACAGCCTCGATCAAATAGTGACAGCTGAGCAACATCTTCCAGAGCCTCAAAAGATGAAGAAATTCCTCTCAAAAGGGCAGGGGAGGGGGATCCCTGGGTGGCTCAGGGGTTTAGTGCCTGCCTTTGGCTCAGGGCGTGATCCTGGAGTCCCAGGATCAAGTCACACATCGGGCTCCCTGCATGGAGCCTGCTACTCCCTCTGCCTGTGTCTCTGCCTCTGTGTGTCTTTCATGAATAAATAAAATCTTAAAAAAAAAAATAAATAAATAAATAAAATCTTAAAAAAAAAAAAAATGACCTCCATTATGGAAGCAAATCCCTTTAGGACCTGACAAGGCTAAACAGCAAGGTAGAAGACAGTTGACCAGTGTGAGGAGGGGGCCACAGGCATGCTGATGGGGGGGGGGGGTTGGAGAGGCGGAAGCCAGAGGTGGTCAGCCTCCTCCCTGGCCTCGGCCTCTGGGCTCCTCCTTGCTCACTCACCTCTGGATGCCTCTAGCCACTCTTGCTTGACACTGTATCGGACCTGGGCTTTTGGATGGCTCTCTGGAAGGTGGCAGGCAATGACTGCTGTGTTCCCCTCATCTACTTCAATCACGTGTTGCACATCCAACTTGAAGTCCTGGAGGTCTGTAGAGAGAAGGGAAGGTGCCAACTGGGCCTCAATGAAGCAGAGAGACAAAGCAACATTTTAGAGTGGACTTCCGCCTTGGTGTCATGATAAACAGCTGTAGGGGCCTCACCCCGAGGGGCTTCCCAGTGGCTGTCCAAATCCTTCCTCCAGCCTTCTGTTGTCTATAGGAGTTTACAGGATGCAATGTGTAGCCTCCATTAGTGCATCAGAGTTCAACTTGATATACAGAAGCTGGAGAGTGGGGACATGTATAGAGAATTCCATGAGGAGATGCCTGTGACACAGATCAGCCTCTTCTGGGACATGGTGGCCAGTTGACCAGGCCCATTGGCCCTATGGAACTTGGCTGGAGATGGGTCAGCAATCAAGGCATAAATGTCCTGGCACAACTCAGCTAAAGGAGACTGAAGGGAATGATGAGAGCAAATTGTGATCTCTGGAGTCACAGAAAAGATGTGAAATATGTCTAATGAATGTGAAGTAAGAAATACATGCTGTTTGCAAGTGGCATGGCAAAAACAAAGAAGTCCTTTGGTTCTTCTCTGACATGCATAGTAAAGTGACAGGCCTGAGATTCCACTCAGTTACCAACCATTGTTATAACAGGAAGGCTGATGCTACCTGGGAGCTATGTTCTCCTATCATGGCTAATCCTTACTCAAAGCTGGGGTGGGAGATCTGTGGATGCTCTGAGAGCTTTCTAAGGGAAAGATGGGTCTCCATAATGTGGCTGATGGCAATGGAATATGGGAGACCTGAGGGTCTTGACACCAGGCTGCAGAGTCTAGTAGCATGATGGCCATCTTTTCTGATTTGGCTTGGTGGTAAGACTAGGATCTAAAATGGTAGAGGATGAAGATCCACCTGCAACAAGAGCAGGATGTTTCCCAGATAATCTAACAGTTCAAACCACAAAACTCTCTCCAAAACTAGAGCCAGAGCCCTGATGTTGCTGAACAAAATTGGACACTTGTGCAAAAAAGATTCCAGATTTGTTTTTTAGGACTGTAGCTGAATCTAATAGAAGTAAAATGAAAGGGGAATAAGATAAGAAAGAGGAGAATATTTACCTGGATGCTCCTTCATAAAGATACCTAGAAAGCCCTCGAGGCACCCTGTCTGAATGCTGACCACACAGTGTTCAGCTCAGCTCCTGAGAACGGACGCCATCAGAGCTTTTACTGCAATTCCACTGCAAGACTCCACCTGCCTGTGTTGTTTCCCCTGGAGACCCAGAGAAGGCAAGAAAGCGACAGGAGCAGGCAGGAATCAAGTTTCTCACAGTAGATAAGAGGTAATTACCAAAAACAAACTACTGTCACCATAGGAGAGCCCAGGGATCAAGGCAGGCAGTGAGGTCAGGTTTCCCACTTAATGGAACTTTACAGTAGAAAAGCCACACCAGAATAGGAAAGTCCTTTTGTTTCTATGAAAGGATTATTGTCCTTACAATACTAGAGTACGAACTTTTTAGGGGCAAGTCTTATTTGTTTATGTGTCCTCTGACCCTAACCAGGGCCTGGCCTAACTAGATGCTCAGTAAATGGTGAATGGCCGAATGAAGGACTATCTTAGAAGTTAGGACCCTCAAATCAGTTACATAGTATGGTTATTTTGAAAACAGACTGCTTCTTGAGAAGCTATTTCTGGAGTCATGGAAAAGGTGCGAAATAGGTCTAATGAATGTGAGGTAGGAAATACATGCTGTTTCCAAGTGGCATGGCAAAAACAGACAGGCTGCCCAATTCATTTCTAGCACTCTCTTTTACCTTCCCGGCTGAGTGATACCTGTGGGGCAAGGTGATATCTCGCTTACGGATTCTTTCCTTTGAGTGTGTATAGAACCTTCTGGGCTTTTAAAGATTTATTTTATCATTGTTTAATTTTATATATGTGGTATCTGACTCCAATTAAATTGTAAATTCCTAGGGGCAGTATACTAATTTTACACTCCATGCCCCAACCCCAAACCCCATGGCATGATATTCAGGATATAGCAAATGTTCTCTAAATCCTTGCTGAATGAATGAACAATTTGGCGTTTGAGCCCAACGCCAGCTTCATAGGAGTGCAATCTGTGTAGTTCCGTGTGGCCCGGAAGGGGAGGCCAGTGCTTGGTTTAATGCTCTATCACCGTCTTCAAATTCTTAATGTTTGAACAAGACTCCACATTTTAATTTTGTATTAGACCCCCAAAATTATGTAGTCCAGTCCTGGCTGAGCTTTTCAGCCAAGACGGCGGATGTGTTTTTTCTCAGAGAGGAAGGAGATATGGATGACGGAAAAGGGCGGACTGCCTGTCCTTAGCGTGTTCTGGCTAAAGATTGTGAACTGGTTTTCAAAAGCAATGCACTTAAACAATGCAAAGGCCTTAATCCTCCTCTGCACAGTGTGTGCTGTACCTGCCAAGTCAGGAGGCTCCCCACAAAGCGAGCTGTGAGCGATTGTCAGCTCAGGGGCATCTGGAAAATTCCTGTCACCAAGAAGCAGTCTCTTCCACGGTCCAATAAATTCTAAAACTACTCCACCAAGAGTTTGAGTTTTTTTTTCCCTCCTCCTTTGCTTTATTTCATTCCAAGGAAATTTGCCTCAAGCAAGGATATACTTAAACCTAACAGATCATTTTACAAGAAAGAGAGGAGTTTGGCACCAGAATGCCATCTCCATGTTAATGGCCCAGGCTCTTGCCCCATTGTAATTGAGAGCTTATCCAGGCACAAGGCACACACTCTCCAGCACCCACCTCACGGACCCAATACTACAAAACATAACCCCCTCCCCCTCTCTGTCCCTCTTGGCTCCTTCTGTACCCTCTGACAACTGCTAAGTTGGAGACAGAAGGCTGTGCAGTGGGGGAGGCACAAAGCTGGGCACTGGTCAGCCATGTGGCCAGACTGCCCCTTTGTTCTGATGCCAACATGTGCACAACAGCCCATGTGGGCTGGACTGAGGACACCCCAGCTGGGCATCCTACTGGCAGGCCTGCCTTCCTGGCTTCCAAACAAATAAGCAGTAGTTCGTTCCTTGGCCCTGTCCCCTCCCTGTTCCTCCTGAGCTTGAGCCTTAGCTGTTGCTTCACTAGACAAACACATCCAATTTGGCTGCTGGAGCAAAAGTTGAGTTTCACTAAGGATCAAAGAGAGAGTAACAAAGTGATGATGGATCTGAAAATCAGAGCACCCTCTCTCAAGTGTTTTTAGGCAGAAAAGAGACTGGGGAGGGGGGCGGGCTGGAGATGTGTGATCAGTAAAGGCCTAATCAGCTACCCTATGAGGCAAATGCAGAGATCTAGTTGGCTGCGAGTGAAGGAAACCAGCCTGTTCCCAGGCTCCTTTGTCTGCAAAGCTGGGTTCCTGGCCAGTCCCGGGGCTGCTCAGGGTGCCTCACTGGGACTAGGGGGCAGGCCCTTCAGTTCCAAATGGGGTTAACAGGCTGCACCACAGAATGATGGATCGGGTTTCATGGGGAAATGGTTTGAAGGGACACCTGCCCTTGCCTGTGGGCTGGAGTGTTTGAGAAATCCATTAGAGGAATGTTTTTGCAGCTTTAATCCTCTTACCTTCCCCCAGAGCCCTCTTGTGCATCCTTTCTTTGTGTATTCTTTCGACTATTTTATTAACTTGTCTGCACTAATCAAATGCCAATAGGACCACTCTTGTTTCTCAGCTCTCAACAGGCTAGAGCTCTGGTCTTTGGGGCCATCTCTGAATTTACAGAGTCTCCTTTTGGGCTTTCCAAGAAAGCCCAAACAGTTTGGGCTCCGTGCAGAACCCTTCCCCAGTGCCTTCCTTGTAAGCCCTCAATTTCTTAATGGAATATGTATCTTCTGCTACATCACTTCCATGGGACCCGTGGAAACACGGACGTCAGGAATTTGTTCAGACACAAATCGTGCGGTGCTTTGGTTTTCCTCCTCGCATTTATAGGGAACAGCAGGCACCTGCCTTCTGAGCCAAGGGAAAATGGGAGGAAAACAAGAACTGTGAGGAGCACGTGGCTGCCGTCACCAGGGTCACATGCATAGAGGCAAGTTTTATCATAAGCCCTTTGAATTTCTTCTCACCTTGTAGCCTGGATCCTTCTTTTAGCTCAGCAGATCTATGAATTAAATTACGGTATTTGGTGTATGTTCACAAATTCCCACGACACAGAAGTATCAAATCTTAATTATAGGCTCATCCTCCCAGTTTTCCTAGAATTTACACTTCCTGTTACAGGGTGCATTGCACTACAGTAGAACGCCCCCTCTGTAATCCAAAAGGAGTTTCACGGAGTTTCCCCATTTGGTCCTCCTCTCCCGGAGACCTCTCTTAGGCTGCAAGTCAAAGTTCAGTTAAGTAAGAAGTAAGACAGTGCCTTTGGTTGGAGGCTGCCTGGAGTCACCAACATCTCCATCTCCATGAGCTCAGCTGAACAGTCCAAAAACAAAAACAAAAAAGTCATTTTTCTACTCATCCAGGTAGTACTTATGTATAGTCAGTTCTGTCCTTCTCTCTTGCCTCAATACAAGCCAGTACCCATCTGCTGAGGTTTGGACAGGATCCACTAAATTGTGGGGGCACCACATGGGTGGGGCTCACTTGGCAATGCTGTCAGGATGGCTCAATAGCCTCTTGGCCATTGGCAAGTTTCTGGGCTGATAATTCTACTCCCTAACTCTCATGGCCTCCAGGCCTCACTGAGTCATTCATTCAGCCAGGAACTACAGAATTATCTAGTATGCTAGGAACTACAGAAGACACTATGAAGACAAAAATATAGTTCCTAACTTCAGGGTCCTTTACTCTGATAGACAAGACAGATAAAAACACAACAAAAGGCAGGGTACAATAATTTCCAAGAGTAGTATCTGCAAGTTTAGTCTCCACTACCTTCACCAGCATTCCAACCTAGATCAGGTCACCTTGAGCTCCAGAGCAACTTAGAAATGGCAAAGGGGGTTGGCAGAGGGAATATTTGCCTCCTTCTGCAGGCCAGGAGAGTGGATAAATATGTTTGCTTTTGTTAGTTTTTTTTTTTTTTTCTGCTTGTCCAATTGCACAAATAATTTTGGCTTGAAAACTCTCTCCTGAGAGCCATGGAAACATGGCATAAAATTTTTCAAATATACTTTCCGATGAAAACAAGACATGCTCTTTCTTATTTAAATAAAAACAGTTTCCATGGGGGTAAAAAAAAAAAAAAAGGACTCTTGCAGATGCCAAACACATTAGTTGTTCAGTCTTGTGTTTCTTTCTTTCCCCTTGAGTTGAGGTGGGGTCTAAACTCAGATTTGAGCTGTGGGAGAAAACTGAGATGAGAGAACCAGGAGGATGAGGGCAAAAGATCAAAGACAAGACCAAAGGTGGGCAGGAGGGGAGAAAGGGCATGAAGGGAAGAGTGCGACAGGAAGAAGGAAAAATAAAAAGAAACTAGTTTGCAATGTCATTAAACGATGTGCAAAAAACTGGCCTAATGCTTCAGGAATTTCTTGGCTTGAATCATTGAAAATGTTTTTTAAAAAATAAGAGAACACGAAACGTGATTAATCCTTGAAGACAAGGCAAGGATGGGAGCCATGTCTCTACTGAGTCTGGCAGCCAGATGAACAGAGAAGATGTCTGTAGACCATCTCATTTATCTGACTTCACTACTGCAATGAGGTAGGGCTGGTTAGCAGAACTTGGGAGTTTCTTTTGGACTTGATGAAGGAATGAAATGGTTTGAAAAAATACACTTAAGAGAAGGGGAAAAAAAAAGATTTACTTGCCAGCAACCCACATCATACATATTTCTCTGATCAACCAAATATAAACTATAAACTTAGCAATGGGAAAATTAATGTGAATCCTGGTGGTCTGGGATCATGAGAGCCAGAGCTGGATCCTGGCAGAGTCTCTGGCAGGCTGGCAGCCTGTACAGGAAGAGGGAGGGGAGAGAAAATGTAGGCCAAGGCACTCAGGAAGAGCGGAGAAGAGAGCTTCAGCAGGGTCCTGACATGCAGAACCCTGGGTGGGAGGCACGGGTGCTGTCCTAAGGCCAGCAGGGCCCACAGTGGTTCCACTTTTTCTGCCCACACACTTGGGAACTACATATTCCTACAAGCAGTGGTGGCTACTAATTGATGCAAACTGCCCGCCATCTCCAATGGTGCCCTAACAAGTCTCTGGTAGGACGTGGAGTCACATTCCCTGACACCTCCCTTCAAAGTTTCTAGGGGTTCCTCCAAATATCTCAATCCCTTTTAAGCAGCCCTTTAGGCTTCTGACATCCATCAATTTTTCTGAACCCTCCCTGAATCCATTTGTATCTGTTTATATGCTTGCTTCAAACTTTTTTACTTCCTTAAGCCTTTTAATCTATCAGGATTTGGTGAAGAAATCTTTGTTCACCTTTTGCATGCTCCTTTTGACCTTCTCGACTTCAAACACATCTTATCCGGGAGTCTTCCTCTTTCTAGACATTCACTGAAGGCCTACTGTGTGCCAGGTCCTATGGGAAGCTGTGGGGTCACAGAGATGAATGGCAGCAGCCCCTGCCCTCCAGGCAAATGAGAGGGCTACAGAAGTAAACACAGGGTGGTAAGGAAGCCAGGAAGAGGAGACTCCACTCTGGGCTTGGGAAGTTGAGGGCTTCAAGAAAAGACTCCTAGAGGAGACACTCGAGGCTGAGAAGGAATTTGTTATCCCAAGGGAGATGGGCACGTTCTGGGAAAGGGAACGGAAAGGATGGTATTGCAGGTAGATAGGGCACCATTCCAAAAACAAGGGGAAAGTGCAAGACAACAGATAAGGAAGTGGTAGATTTTGAGGGGTCTAGAGTGAGAGGTGAGGCTGAGAGACGGGCTTAAGCGCCACGCTACAGCCCGTGTCCTGCTCTGTGATTCCCAAAGTCTTCACATGTTTCTAAGTTAAGGAGGATGGTCACTCAACATTAAACATGATTTTCCCTCAGGAAAGAAAATGCTGTTTTTGCCTCAATCAAGGTTTTTTCCCCCCTTTGCCTACATGTTTTCTCGCTATTCAGTGAGTAAGTCCTTTATCTTTGATGTGAACACTGAACCACCTGCAGGACAGACTTGCTGTTCTATTGTTCTCAATAACAATAACCTCAAGGTTATTACCAGTCCAGGAAGGGTTGAAAGTCTAAGAACAAGGTCAAGGTAGAAATTCCTAAGCTTTTCCACAAAAAAAGGGGGGAGCCAAGGGACTCATCTGCTCTCTTAATTTTTTATTTTAAAGGAACCATCTTACATCATGTTCCTTAGAGGGCTCCAGTGATTTCAAGTAAGCTAATCAATGCTTCCCTCACCTTCCTGAGCGAAGTCTACTCTGGCTTGTTGAAATTATAGGTGGTACCAGCTAAACACACTATGAGGTCTCCCCTTCACTCTTAGAAGATGGACCTAAGATTTTTACTTAAGCATGTGGCTGTATGTGCAAAGAACAGATTGAGGAGGAGAGAAGGGTAGGAGTTGTAAACGTGTCCTTGGTAGAAAATACACCATGGATTTGAGGTCTTCTTTTGGTAAATTCTGACCATCACTAAATAGAAAACTGGAACTGTCTTTGGGGAAGACAGTTGCTGCCATGATGCCCTGAGCTGAGCTCATACCACACATTTGTCTGGGTACTTGCACCAGGCCTGATGGGATTAGGTTGAAGATTTCACCAGAATATCAGGGGAAGTTCTTGGGAGGCATGAACTTCTGCCTGTATCCAGTAGAAAACAGAAAGGGTTAATAGGACCTTGGTTTAATACTAGAAGGCATTCCTTAGTCATTTCCTATTTAGATATTCAAGTTGCTTAGCTCCTTTTGGGTTTAAGCTGTTACTAATTTTCTTGTCTAACTGGCAAAGTAAAATAAAACTTACAGTGTAAAGCTAAATCTCACACTTAGGCTGATTCTCCCTTTCTGACTGAGGACACCCCCCTGTAGAGCCACCAAGGGTCTCTCTCTCCCGCTCCACCTGGCAGTACCGCCAGCCTGGCCTCCAGCTGCGGACCCCCCTTCCCCTCCTGGGCCAGCTCAGGACGCCACCTCTGTTTCCTCTGGTTCTCCAACTCTTCTTCCTGCCACCGCCCATTCACTGCAAAGCAAAAGGCTTGCACGGGATTCCTTCAGATGCCTAAGCTAACAACAAATGTTTTTCCAACTTGGAGCGTATCATTCCTTCTTGTTTTGTCAAGGAGTCACTGGCTGGCTGAAGGAGACAGGTGGAAAGGAGTGGCATTGGAGAAAACTTTGAGGCTTCCTTTATTAATCACAGAATATACACCCTCAAAAGGAAAAGAGAAACAATGAAAAATGGGGGAGAGTTAGGGGAGAATCCGATGGGGTAGCAAGAGAGAGACAATTTATCTGGTGGCTACATACAGGATTTAATTGAACTCACCATGGAATTACCTCACTATGGAAATTAGACTCACGATGGAACTATCTGCCCCATCTCAGAAATTGCACTAGGCTTACATCTAAGTACACAATGCTAAGAGCTAAACTTAGTTGTTGAAGATCTGAGAAAGGTATGAGAGAACTCAAGAAATGAGAAATAAAGATTGTCTCACACACATTCTTTAAGGCTCAACTCCCAAGTCTTCCTCAATTCCCTGAAATTGAAATGAATCCCCGTTAGCCTGAGCTCTCAGGAAAATCTGTATCTCTGTTGGAGACTGACTTGCTTTAGGGCTACTGCGTTACTGCAGTCAATCTTTTCCATGAGATTAAGAGCTCCTCAAAGGTGAGGGTTAGGTCTTACTCTGCTCTGCTGGAAACTCTGAGTATGTTCCTAATTCTTAGGACACCAACCTCCAAGACATCTAAACACTGAACTCACTGCTGGAGAATGGGTGCTTTGCTGTTTGCCAGTGGGACTCCCTAATCTCCAGTCTGCTGGCTTGCTCTATGAATTTTGGACTTTCCAGCCTCCACAATTATGTGAACCAGTTCTTTAAAATAAATCTATATTTTGCCTTTATTAATTTCTCTATATACATATGCAGGATGCTTCATTTGGTTATACTTTTTTTTTTTTTAACAAACTGAAGGTTTGTGGCAATCCTCCATCAAGCAAGTCTATCAGTGCCATTTTCCAACAGCATTTGCTTATTTTCTGTTACATTTTATTAACTCTTGTAATATTTCAAATCTTTTCATCATTATTATATTTGTTATGGTGATTTCTGATCAGTGATTACAACTCACTGCAAGCTCAGTTGATGGTTATTTAAGCAATAAAGTATTTTTAAATTAAAGTGTGTACTTTTTTTTAGTTGTAAGGCTATTGCACATGTTAAGAGCTACAGGATAGTATAACCTTAACTTTTATATACAAGGGTATATAGGGTACCAAAAAATTCACTAGACTCACTTGATAGTGAGTCACCTGGAACCAAACTCACAACATCTCCAACGTACACCTGTATGTATAACTGGTTCTGCTCCTCTGGAGAACCTGACTAAAACACAGAGAAAGCTATAAATATTTTAGTAAAGGCATGTCCACAGTGGTCCTTTATGGCTTATTCTAGTTCACAGTTTGAGCCTATAAGACCTCAAGGAAGTATCTGGTAGGAATTAGAGGTGGAGGGGGCTGAACAAAAAAAACCATGGCTCCTTCTGTGGAATCACCATGCTGAGGGCCCACGGTCAGCCCAGCCTGCCAGTACAAATCAATGACTACCTGGTTAGAGGAATGAGCAGTGGTGAGCCACCAGAAACATAAATGAGCAGCTCTGTGGCTATGGGGACAAGAAGCAATGCAGTGACACCATGGCTATCCTCCAATGCAGCCAGGAGTTAGGAGTCTGGGTTAGAGATCATGTGTATACAAACTGCTGAGAAATTCACAGGAAATGGGTTAGTTCTCTCTTCCCAACAAGCCAGCCCTCTCTTTTGGCTCTGGCTAGGAGTGGAAGCTTTGCCATTCCCTGGACTTGTTCTTCTGAAGGCTGCTCCCAGAATGGAGCTGGGCAGCCCAGAGCTAGACACAGGCCCTAGAGCCTCCTGCAGGAGGACACTCCACAAATGTTCGCTGACCAAATGGGTGGAATGTATAAAGCCTGGAATTTATAAAGTGCTTCAAAATATTACTATCCCATCATTTGACCCTCAAAAAACCCCCACAAAACCAAACAAACAAAAAAACTATGATACTGATGCTATAAATTATCACTGTGCTCATTTCATAGTTGTGGCAATCTGAGGGACTGACTTACCCAGAGTCACATCAAGTCCTAAGGGCAGAGTTAAAACTTCAACCCAAGGGGTTTTTTTAAGTCTTTCTTTCCCCTCCATAATATTAGTTTGTTTCTTCATTTTATTCATGGGTTAAATTCTGTTACCTTCTGACCTTCCTCAGAGTCGGGGTCATGGAGACAACTGGCTAAGGGGAGCTCCTTCCTCTCCCGAGGAAAGAAAACTCGAGAACCATGCTTGATTCTTAGGCCTAAAGGCCTTAGGGAGGAGTTACAGATCTGGTCTCAATTAAACCAGCATAAGTTTAAGACTTCACATTAGCTTGAGAACTAAAGTTCCCAGCTATAGTACTACCCAGTTACCACCTGTTTTATTTCCAACGACAAATGGGACCTAGGGATGATAGGATAATTAGGAGAATAATTTTAAAAAATGGAAAAAAGTTAAAAATGAACAATTACGTAGGAGTTCATTTGAATTATTAGAGGTAAGGGATCAAAAACAGTTTTCACATCGTATGCCAGCTCTGCTAAATTGTGATTCCTTGCTGGGCTGTGTTGAGAACAATTGTAAGGCTGAGTCAAGGTATAGAAAAAAGGAATATGGTGTCCATTGGCAAAGTCTGCTGTTGGTTCAGGTGCAGAGAGTGGGAACATGTGGGCCATGTAGAGTGGTTGGCCTCCTGGTGTAAAGCTTAGAAAAAGGAGTAAGGAAGAAAGGAGATCAAAGTCAAAAGTATCTTGAAAAGCAAGAGTTAGACAAGGTGGTCTGAAGTGAGGCATTAGCAGCAAGAGATTTACCACAAATAAAGTTTGGGTTCAATAGGAGAAAAAGTTCTGTGTGGAGGAGAGTGGGACGGACACCTCCAGAGAGTGAAGACAGCAGTTATCCACATGTGCTCCATTTGACCTGAAGACCAGAAGCCAATGTCCACAGAGAGGAGTGAAGTCCAAGTGTACTCCCAGCCCCCAGCGTCTAAGTAAAAGAGGTCTGAGGTCTGGACCAGGAAAAGTTCTTCTAGAGGCCTCCTTCACACCCTTGAATCCTCAAGCCATGTCTAAGACCCCACCATTGGAAGGTCCCGGTGATCCAGGAGTCCACGAAGACACAGGAGGTAGCACCTTGCTAGGTAGGCCAAACAGTGGGCGCTTTGTCTGAGGGTGAACATCTGAGCGCACGCAAAAATGGCCAGAGGAAAAGGAAGCCTTAAGTGTTGAGTGTGGGCGGGTGTGTGTGCGTGTGCACAGGCACGCCACGGCCCAGCCTTGCCTCTAAATTCAGACCATGCCTCGGTAATCCCTTCACCACTCAGCCTCCTTCCATCAGCCAACCAGCAAAACACAGCCCCCATTCTGCTCAGGAATGTGCTTTCGGAAACTTAATCTAACTGCTGAGTCTGGGCCAAATCCCCCATGGCATTAGCCCAAAGACAGCACCCCGTTCTGCTGCCTCTCCTGCCTTCCCGCCGCCACTGGCGCCTCCTCCTCTGAGCTGGGGAGGCTGCAGTTTCACTCCATTGCCACAGCCCCTGAGCCAGCTCTCCTAATTTCCAGCACTTCTCCATCCCGCCAGTCAGCTCCAAACATTTCACTTCTGATTCATGTCTCTATGACAAGCCAACAGATCTTGGCTTTCCAGCAAGATGCACTAGGCTTCTGCACAAGCCACTTCTCTCACTGTGCCTTCTGGGATACAACCAAACCCTCCCCTTTGTCCTCACTGTCAACTATAGATCCCTTCAAGTACCACAGAAAGAAGTGGCCAGGAATTTCTTTTTAAATAAAGGCAAAAAAAAAAAAAAAAAAAAAAAAAAAGGTCTCTCCTCACACAGACACATCTTGAAGTAGAAGGTGGGCTCCAACATAAATCTACACTCTAACTATCCTTTCCTGCAAAGAAAAGGTTCAGCCTGGCTCCTGATAAGGCCAAATGAACAGTTATGGAGTTTTCTGGGTCTTCACAGACACGTGCTGGCTATTTGCAGATGAGCAACCCTCCTAGATGAGCAGCAAAATCCTTTAAAGGCATGAATGCTACTAAAAGGCACTTTTTTTTTTTTAAGATTTTATTTATTTATTCATGAGAGACATAGACAGAGAGAGAGAGGCAGAGACACAGGCAGAGGGAGAAGCAGGCTCCATGCAGGGAGCCCGACATGGGACTCAATCCCGGGTCTCCAGGGTCCCACCCCAGGCTGAAGGCAGCGCTAAACCACTGAGCCACCGGGGCTATAAAAGGCACATCTTACTTGTAATAATGAACCACTGAAAGCAACCTAATGGTCCAGCAATAGAAAAAGGGTTCAGGACATAGTGTAGAGCCACCCAGGGGATATTTCAGGACCATTGGTAACCGTGATCCTGCTCTGCTTGTGGCTGGGGGCACAGATGACTAGTAAGGGGCATGGGGGGAGCTCGCTAGAGTGATGACTGCCGGGGTTGGTTATACATGTGAAAGATGAATCAGGTTGTTGACTTATTAGTCCACTTCATATACTTTGCTGAATTATACTCAACAGAAGAAATATGGTCATATGGCCAACAGAAAATGCTTACCACACAATGCTGAGAGGGAGAGAATATGGACAGAAACTATATATTCAGTAGATCACTACGAAAGCGTGAAATATGGGCATGCCTTATGTTCAGTGAAATAAGTCAGGGAAAGACAGATACCTATGATTTCACTTATAGGTAGAATCAAAAAAACAAAACCAGGGACACCTGGGTGGCTCAGCGGTTTGGTGCCTGCCTTTGACCCGGGGCGTGGCCTGGGATCGAGTCCCATATTAGGCTCCCTGCATGGAGCCTGCTTCTCCCTCTGCCTGTGTCTCTGTCCCCCCCCACCCCCCGAGTCTCTCATGAATAAATAAAATCTTAAAAAAAATAAAAATTAAATTAAATAATAAATAAAAAACAAAACAAAACCAAGCCCAGACTCACTGATACAGAGAATAGAGTGCTGACTGCCGGAGGGGAGGGAGGAGGGGTGGAAAATGGATGAAGGAGATCAAGAGGGACAAGCTTCCAGTCATAAAGTCAGTCATGGGGATATAATGTACAGCACAGGGAATTCAATCAGTGATAGCGACTGCGTGTGGCGACAGAGGGTAAGCAGACATATCGTGGTGACCATTTCACAATGGAGACAAATGTCAGATCGCTATGTTGTACACCCGAAACTAATACTGTATGTCAACTACACACTTCAGTCAAAAAAAAAAAAAAGGAAGTACAGGTATGGATGAAGAGTGGAAGGATATACTCCAAAATGGTAAATGATGGTCATGGGATAATGGTGGGCTGAGGGGAAATGGTATTTTCTATAAATTCTATACTTTCTATGATTTTCGTTACAATTTAAAAATAGAAAGAGGACTATGATGGCAGGAGTGCAGCTCTGACCTCAGCCCTTCTTGTACGATGAGATGATCCCTCCCTACCCTCTACCTTCCCCACTTAAGTGCCAGTACCCTCCTGGCATCCCGCAAGCACAGGTAGGGGGGAGGGCCGGGCTGTGGCCGAAGGCCTGCCTCCCTCACTGAGCATGTGCTCCTGCCACCAAGGAAAATGGCTCCTATTGCATGAGGAGGCTCAGCCTGGCCCCCTGGGGGGACAGCTGAGGACCCACCCTGCCTTCTCCCTTCTCTGAGAAAAGGGCAGGGCTGATTGACTGTTTTCCAAGAAAACCAGAACACTGCCAGCAGCGTCTGCTCTGTTCTCTCACAGAGTGAAGTTCCTCCAAGGACCTGGGAACCATGGGGGGAGGCAGGGGTCCCCCCTCTTTTCTACTTCCTCATCTCCCACCACTTTCCTCCTGGACTCACGCCTCACACACCCCAGGGACCCCAGTCAACCTTTAAGGAGTATTTCAGAAGTTTGCTGTGTTAGGCATGACCCCTAACACAGGGGAGTGATGATGATGGTGACATGAAAGTCTGAAGCAAGGCTGTCAGGGGTTAGGGGACCCTGCTAGGTCAGGAGGGAACAAGTCTCCAAGGAAGAAGACGTCATTCTTAATAGTTCCTGGCCGTAGACTCATATATAAGAACAGATATTGGAGCTGCCCTGCAGCCTTCAGAAGTTTATTTCGTCAGTAGGTCTTGTCTCCCAGATGTACAATGGGTAGAAAACGAGGCAATGTGTGTTTTGCACGTAATATATGCAAGTGGTAATTACGTATTAAGGGTAGTATAAAGTCTTCTTTGAACATCCTCCTTGGACCAAATTGTACCCCAATCTTGTCCTCTTTTCTGTTCTCTTTACTCTTTGTCACACAGTTTTCTTTTCATTGTGTTCTTTTATTTATACCCCAGGCCTTTGGATAATGCTTGCCCCTCAGACAGACAGGAGGCCAAGCATGGAATGGGCAGGTCTGTTTGGACTGCACATGGCCTTGCAAATGCTCTGACCATAACTGCCATGAGGATGGAGTGCAGGGGAGACAGTAAGCAGCTGGCACAATCACACCTAAAGTTAAGGGGAAAGTAGAAAGGCATGGCATGGCCCAGCTCTGGCGCCCACAGAAACAGTTCAAACATGTCGCGTCCCCCTCCTTCTAGATACTCACTCCAGACATGGTCCCTACTTAGAGAGCAGCTTCCTAGAGGCACAATGGTCCTCCACCATTGGGGACCACTAGGCAACTACCACTCTCTGGTTTGGAATTTCAAATTTGAGCGCCCCCTTTTATGTTAGGACTACTGACATGGGGTAGGAATGGTCTGGGGAAGAGAAAGAATGGGAGAGTCGAAGAGAGAGTGCACTGTGGCAGAGAAGCAAAGGAGCAGCACTCACTGGCTAGTGTCACAGTGGCTGGCACACTGGCCACGGCCCCTGCAGGCATCCGGGCCACACACTGGTACCGTCCCACGGTGTGGTTATTGAGGGCAGTGATGACGAGGGTGCCGCGGGTGATGAGGATGCCCAGGGCATCATCTGAGCCATTCAGCTCTCTCCCATTCAGGCGCCAGGTGGTGTTCATCCATGGGGGTTCCACGACACAGCCCAGGATCACAGTTCCTCCGAGCTTCTGGACGGTGGAAGAAGGCTGGACAGTGACCTGAGGGATCTGGTCTGGAGGAAGAACAGCGACATAGCAATGAACAAACACCCCCGATGAAAGCAATACATGAGCACCCACACGGCCTTCCAGAGCTGAGCAATCCAGAGGGGTCGATCTTTTTCTGAAGAACGCTACTGTCCTTGGGTCCATTCCCCAGCCTGTACTTGTTCTCAGAAGGCAGACTGGAGTGGCAGCAAGGTGTAAAGGCAAGAGCTCGAGCATTGGAGTTGGACAGGACTGGGCCCAAACCCCAGTGCCACTGCTTCTGAGCCATGTCACTTGAGCCTTTTTATGTCTCTTACCTATAAAATGGGGCTAATGATACTTGCCTCCGAGGGCTGCTGTGAAGCTTACAAACAATGCATATCAACTGCCAGCCATAATCTCATATAGTAAGTGCTCAATTAAAGGCAGTCATTACTATTCCTCCTCCTCTGGTATATATTTGAAATACTAAAATACAACCACTATGAGGCTGCCAAGATGATTTCTCATCTTATTGGATGTATCCCTGAAGGCCAATGGGAATGAATTATTCTTTGAAATCCAGGAAAAGGAAGGCCTTTTTAAAGGGTTACTAGTGAATGTGTAATGCTTCCATTTGACATGGGCAGCAAAGTGTTTTATAAGAGGGGCAGGCTGAGAAAGGGAAGGAAAGCACTCACTCAAGTCAGCAAAGCAGCCTGCTGTGGCCAAGAGGAGGCAAGCAAGGGTGACCTCACGCCTTTTTTCTCTCTGAGTCGTCATCATCCCATGCAGCACGGTGTCACCAAGGGTCCAAGCCAACGTCCCATAAGCCACTGGAGTCACTTCAAGAGGTACTACAATCCCCCACACCACTCTGTTGTGAGAAAGAGAGAAATGGCCCTGGTAGTGAGTGAGGCTGCCTGCCATAGGGCCTGGCTCTGTCCCTTCACCCCCTGCCTCTACTGCACATGCTGGCAACATTCAAGATGTCAACCTGAACAGTGGCTGGAAAGCCAAAGAATACTCTCATTTCTTATCTAAAAGAGGCTTCTTTTAAGTAGTTCCCTTGAGCTAGAAGGGGATTTTACTGTGGTATGAGAGCCAGAGCCTTGCCCCATGTACTGGCAGCAACCAGGGCCTGTTAGAGGGTCTGGGACCTGCAGCCAGGGCCAAGGTCCAGGCAGTGAGCATCTCACACATTGCTGGGAAGGATGACCTCATCTTTATCACTGGCTTGCAGGAGGCCAGATGTCCATGGCCACATGGCATGCCATGTCACCAGTACCAGGCTATTGTGGACATCACCGTCATGTGTGTAATGCATGCTGAACCCCTTGTTTAGGCAATGTTACTAGTGAATCCTAAGGTCACAGAAATTCCAAGATCTTTTCAAATCTCTGTACTTTTAACCATAATAGAAGCCTCTTCACATTTTTTTTTTTCTATAAGTGCTCTGCACCTGGTGGGAGCTTAACAGAATTAGAATCAGGGTGATGTAGAATAGTGAGGCATCTCAAAGGTGGCTCAGAGGTTGGGCGTCTGCCTTCAGCTCAGAGTGTGATCCTGGAGTCCTAGGATCGAGTCCCAGGTCAGGCTCCCCGCATGGAGCTTGCTTCTCTCTCTGCCTGTGTCTCTGCCTCTCTCTATTTCTCATAAATAAGTAAATAAAATCTTAAGAAAAAAAAAAAAGAACAGTGAGGCCTTTTAACAGTGAGTTCTAGAGGAAAGCTTCATTAATAGATTTATAAACTAATTCCAAAAGCAAGTTTTGGTGTCCTCTCAATTTTCCAGATACTTGTTTTAATTCCCTACTTTCCCCCAAAGAAGTAACGTATTTATCTAGAACACTGCATGAGTTACCGATTTGAAAGATTCTAGGGAACGTGACCACAACAAGCTTCAGTTTCCCCAACTCTAAGAAAATTGCTGACACCTGTTTTGTCCCTGCCCCCAGAAAGGAAAGGGAAGGGAAGGAAGTAGGAAGCACGAAGGCAAGAAATGAACATAAAGTAATAAAAGTAATAAAGGGCAAAAAGAAGACAAGCAGACAGAGAGGACAGGACTGTTTCTGAGCACAGGGTGGCTGCAGAGGTGTTTTGGTTGTAAAGTCCACAAAGGTTTTACTGAGGAAATTCAGCCCAGACCCCCTCCTGCTTAACGAGGACCAGCCAAACAATTACTGTTACTTCTGCACCCTTGGTAATTTATAGGATTCAAAATGGAAACAGACCCCACTTTTGCTGCCAGCCACCAACTCGCTTTTATAAGCAAACAGGAGCAAAGAATGTATCTGGGGAGGGAAAGGGAGTGAGAAGAAGCAGGTATCTAAAGGGGGAGAAAGGAGTTAACTCCTTCACCCCCAGAACAGAGTTGTAAGCAGATACCATTTAATGACCCCAAAGCAGGTCACAGGAAGTCTCATTCACAAAATGCAGAACTAGGACAAATACAGGGAGGAAGGGGCATCACTGTAGGTACGATACATCTTATTTAGCAGCTGGGAAGTTGGAGTTGCTTCCTGGGCCAAGTTACCTAGTGAGCTTTGTCTAGAAAGAGAATTCCAGAGACATACATTTCTGAGAATTCTGTTATAATGGTAAAAAAAGATGACTAAGGCTTAACTGGAATTCCTACAGTGTAACTTTGTCCCATTGTGAAACGAATGAGGTACAATTTCAAAGTTGAGTGAAGGCAACAGTAAAGTCTATTATTTTTCTTGGCAATGCAAAGTATGTCCAGATCCTTATTTTCCATGCATTTTCTCAGAAAAAGAGGAGAAATGAAGAAAAAAAATCAAAAACAGAGTGGAGAATAATTTCCTGACATGAATTCCTCATTGAGGCCTAGGTACTTGCTATTTTTAAGGGTTATTTGGATAAGAAAAAGAAAAGAAAATGCATCTGAGAAATTTAACTGCTGACATACATGCTCCCACTGAAATAATCTCTACCAAGCAGACATTTTTGAGACTTTCCAAAAACAACAACAACAGAATACACTTCTGGGGTTGAGACCAGTGAGAAATTATAGCCTCGGAGTATTTATTTTGTGAGAAAATTACAAACAACTGAGAATCCATAAGCAGCAGGAGGCAGGCAGCTCCACCTTCTCCCAAGAGGACTGGCTGGAGCACAGGAGGCCACATCTCCTCCCTGGTCAGCCAGGGCACTGCAGCTGTCTTGGAAAGAAAGGGAAGCCTTCATGGTCTTAAACACAAAACACACCCTTTGGATATCCTATGGCCAGTAACCAAGATGGATGAAATAGAAGAACATGGGATCTAGCAGATACCATACAGAGACTTATTTCTGAGAGCATGCTAGCATTCTTTCAGTGATTAAAAAAAAAGATCTGACAAAGCTTTTAGTTCCATTGGTTGAGGGGGCCTGGCCACATGAGAAAAGAAGTATTTCTGACCCCAAGTTATTATTATTATTATTATTTGCAAGTTTTCAATTCTGTAGAGTAAGATTCACTTTCCCCAAAGATCTTTGAAGGCAGAGAGGTTTTGCTCATAAGAGGTGATGCCAAGTGGCTGTGGGAAGGGGTAGGGGTGAGTGCTGGCAGCCCCCTGACCTCAAGAAACAGGGTAGCACTCCTGCTCAGAAGAGTGGCATCGCGGGAAATCTCTGGGACACAAGTGAATTTAGTTCTCAAAGGGCTGAATATATGAGTTTAAATAGACTTAGGAGAAGAGTTTAAGAAAGGTCATTTTTACTTAAGAAGTTGTACTTTTACCCACAGACCTAATTAAAAAGAAAGATTTTAAATTAGGAGGGACCTCAGAGAAAATAAAATAGCAGCTTAGGATAACACCTATGGGTATCGAATGTTATAAATGAGGAAAGTAAGGAGCAGAGAGACTAAGTGATCTGCAGAAGGTCTCCTGGCTAATTAAGAGAGATTTAGGGCTCCAAGTCAGGTCTTCCGACTCCTCATCCCGGCCTTTCTCTACTTTCCAATACTGCCTCCCAGCAAACCGTTTCTGAAGTCATATTCACCAAGTGCGTAGAACTACTGTTAGGATTAAGTTTGGAATATTTTTTAATCTATTTCCTGAGGCACAAAAATAATGTAACTTTCTCTGAGGTTGCCGGGTGGCGCAGCGAATTAAGTGTCTGCCTCCTGGTTTCTGCTCAGGTCATGATCTCAGGGTCCTGAGGCTGTGCCCTGTGTCAAGCTCTGCGCTGGGCGGGGAGTCTGCTGGTCTCCCTCTCTCTGTGCCATCCTTGCTCGCACTCATGCACGTGCACTTTCTCTCAAATAAATATATATATATTTTTTAAAATAGAGTACCTTTCTCTTTGGTTTTCTTCATTCTTTTAGCATTTGCATTCAAATCTAGGATAGTCTTACTGCTCTTCACACAATCCCCTTCAGTAGAACCTTCTGCAATGGTGAAAATACATTTGCACCATCAGCGCCAGTCACTGGCCACCGGTGGCTACCAGATACTTGAAGTGTGGCTAATGCCACCGAGGAACTAGATTTTTAATGTATCCACACCGGGCAACGCAGGTCTACACTAATACGTGGAACATCTACCCAGACCACTCTGAGGTCAAACAGGAGAGAATAACAAAACTTCGATGTTAACTGTGAGCCATGCTGTAGCTTATGCCTTAACCACATGTTGCCGGAGTATCTACTAAAACATTATGTATATTGTGATTTCACTATTATCAGGTAGAAAAAACACTCCTGTGACCTACCGTCGAAGGCCCGATGCAAGGCCCTGTATCACAGGATGCGTTCGGGCAGCCCGGGGGGCTCCGTGGTTTGGCGTGATCCTGGGGACCCCGGATCAAGTCCCTCCCCGGAGCCTGCTTCTCCCTCTGCCTCTCTCCCGCTGTGTGTGTGGGTCTCCCATGAACAAATAAATTAAATCTTAAAAAAAAAAAAAAAATGCATCCCGCCCCGAGAAATGTTCAGTCATCGAGCGCCCGGCAAACGCCCACGCGCTCCCCACTTCCCAGCATCCTCCGCAGCTGGCGGCGTCATGTGACTAGCGCTGGCCAATCAAGCGCAGGCAGCCCTGTCACGTGTCAGCTGCGGGCTCCCGCTGCTAAGAGCTAGGGAACCAGAGCGCGGCTCCCGCTTCTCCTGTCCCCCGTGCTGCGGCGCGTGTCCCGGGTTTCGGCCGGCGCTGGGACGAGGTGGAAGTCAAGGCAATCCAGGGCAGGGGAAGAAATAAACCGTTGTTGCACAAAACCACTGAAACGTGGGCGATTCCTCTCCTGTAAGGACCTCAGCGTTCTTGACTTTAAGACCTTAGCCCATCAGATCAGTAATTCAGGTGCAAGTGGGAAGTGGCAAGTGAGAGCAGAGGGAGGGGCGCGTTTTCAATATGGGGTCTGCAGGAAGGGCTTTCTGGATAAAGGGTTTGGATGGCCTCTTGGGATAAGTAGCTGCAGGGCTGGTGGGGAAGGCCTCTCTGGAGGGTGGCGCATCAAGCAGCTTGGCTGTTACAGGTTTATCTTGACCGGTGGTCTGCAGACTTCTCATTTCCGCCCCCCCCCCCTTTTTTTTAAATTCATTTAAATTCAATTAACATATAATGTATTATTGGCTAGAGAAGTAGAGCTCAGGGAGTCATCAGTCTTCCATGATTCCCAGCGCTCATCACATCACTCCAGTTACCCAATCCCCTGCCTCCTCCCCTCCAGCGACCCTGTTTGTTTCCTATGATTAAGAGTCCTTATGGTGTGTCTCCTCCCTCTCTGATTTAGTCTTAAGTTTTTCCTCTCTTCCCGTATGATCCTGTTTTGATCTTGCTTTCTTATGACTAAAATATCCTGAGCCAATATCCCCAACACATTCACAGCTATTCCTAAATTAAATGCATGGGCTGCCGAACTAAAATGTAAAAAGAGTAGGTAAAAGTGAAACCATGTTTTGATGACATGATAATCATGATTGTTTTAGAATATAATTAAAGCTAATACCTTAAGACAGAAAGACTGGTTAGGGTTAGATGCATCAGTAAGGATATGGATGTAACCTCTTTCAAACGGTCTGCTTGAATGTTGATTATTTTGTTGACTTCTCATCAGGTGGGATTCCATGAGCGTTGTTTTTATATTTTCTTATGTGGCTTGAAGAGGGTCAGCTCTGCTGTTTTCTTCCTGTTAGCACGTGCTTGGATACTGCATACTCTTCAGCCCCCATTTCTTTGCAGCGATCTCTTTAAGCCACTTGTCCTTTTGTGAGCATTAATTTTTAAAAGTAAATTATATAATCTGTAAATCCACTTAACAGAGAACAGGAAAACTGGGGAGTGAATAAGCAAGTGAGTTCTCTGCGGTCTCGCAGAAGAGATCTCTTGCCATTGTTGGGACACATCACTTTGTCATATACAGACCAAAGGTACCACTGTCAACCCTAATATTAAATACCAGGAAAGCTGAATTTCTTTCCTATCCCTTTTTAAGACAGAAATTAACCTTAAAAGCCATCTCTAATATTTTCTTCTAGTACTCCAGTGACATTTATTATATTTTCCCTGTGGAGCTTGTGCCCCATTTTGAAGACTTCTAGAATGAAAAGTGGCAAGGTAAGAAACTGAGACTGGGTCATGCTGTGGAAGACTAGGGAAAAGAGTCTGAAATGACCACCACAGACAGCGGAACCACTGATGGTTTTTGAGAAGGGAATATATAATCAAAGTGGCATTTGCCCAACCTGGGCTTCTTATTCACTGAACCCAAAATTTATAACAAGTTGCTAACCAACATGGACAGAGCCTATTTCCACCCAGGTAGGTGAACTCCTTTACCATCCATGGATGGGGAAAGGCGTCTAGACACAGCATGTGGGCTCTGGGGAAGAATCCCCCAGAGAGAAGCCACCTCTGCTTTCTGAGTAAAGGGAAGATGTGGTCCCTTGATTTGCCCATTGAACAAATCTAATCCTCTCTCACCTCCACCACTTGAGGAAAAAGTTACTGAGGAGTCACATTTCTTTGTTACATAAATCCCTTCCTTAAATTTCTCTTTAAGGAAATTTAAAAATCTAGCCATGAAGGGCAGTGTGTGGGGGGGGGGGAGGGGGGGACAAACCTTAAGAGAAAAGGAAAATCACTTTCTTTCTTCTACACTCCCTTCTCAATTCCCCCACCCTATTCCATATAAATTCAATTTGACAACCCTGCTAATTGGATAAACGCAGCTCCTAGAAAGCCATTCCCTTTTCTTTTTTTTGTTTTTGGAGGGCTCAAAACAGGGTGATTGTGCTGTTCTTTAACACGAATTCCATCTGCTTTATTTCTCTCTCTCCATTCACCACTCCTCTTGAATATTTATGAGGCTTTCCCTCCTCACAGATCCACTTTCCACCCCACCTCCATCCACCTTCCTCTCTCAGCCTCCCCATATCCACCCTCTGCCTCCAGCCTCCTCTCCCTTCTCTCAGAGCCGGACAAAAACCTTCCAAATGCACCCCCCCCTGCTTTAGATAAACACAGGCAGTGTCAAGTGTGAGGGGTAGGGGGAGGCAGGAGGGGGTTCAACTGCCAGTCAAGCCTCCCGCCTTCAATGAGGCCCAGGGGCCCACCCTAATCTGCTGCATGCTTGCCATATGGGGGCTGTGTTGCCCTGGGAAACACTAACAGGCAGAACGGAGCTTAATAGAGTCCATATTCATTGTAATGCAGTGAGATGGCTCAAGGCACCACTGCCCCTTCGGTCCAGTTTCATTCTTCTGCTTTCCTCTTTCTTTCTGGTTTTCCTCCCTTTTTCTTTCTTTCTTCCTTTCAAAAGGAAAGGGTCCCCAGAGAGCTCTAACCTGGAGATGCCTGAGCTGGCAGGAAGGCTGGGCTCTGGGGTTAGGAAGGACAGTGCTGGGGTAGGGGCTGGAGGTGGTGGGGAGAGGTGAGAAGTGAGGGCTTCAAGGGGAGCCAGCTGGGGAGCGGGGTACAGTACCTGCAAAGGGACATACTGTATGTGTGCAGGTGTGCACAGGCTTGAATCGAGCGTGGTGGAGTAGATATGGCCTGTCAAGGCCTTGGAACAACAGAAAATTTCGTATTTTAATCAGTTCTCTAAGCCTAGTATCCCAACACAACCCCCAATCCCAGTCAAGTCAAGGTCATTTTAAAGCCAGTGCCACCTAATTCCCTCAGGTGTCAGGCCCTTGGCCAATTCCCAGCTCTTCACAATTGCCTTGAAAAGTCACAACAGTATGAAACCACTTCAAAAATCTCTATAGGGGCAGAAGACCCACCAGCCTGCCACACTGGGGCCTATTTCCTCCTCTAGCAGGCTGGCACTGAGGAAGAGGGGACAGTTGTAGTTTGCCACAGCCAAACTAGGGCATATGAGGCCCACTGCATGGACGGAGTGGGCTTTCTAGAGATTAGGCCTTGTCATAAGTATATGTGCTGGAAATGAGACTTGGGGCTCTCAGACATCTTGGGGATCCCAGAGGTGATCCTTTCCCAAGGCCTAAAAGGAGGGCAGAGAATGTAGGAGGGGAAAAGAGTACATTCCTCCCAAGTTCTCAGAAAAAATAAAATTGGTACCCAGAATACAAGTCCTCAAAGAGTAAATCCCTATGACTGTCATATCAGTTTCATAAGTTGTAAAACAAAGCTATTTGTTCTGTGACTGTAAAAGTCACAAATTTAAAATCAAGATAGAAAATAAAAGCAAACCAAAGCAATTAAAGCTTTCATGTACTCTCCTACACCTAACACGTTAATCCCAAGGTGTCTGGCATGTGGAAAGAGACCAGTAAATGGTTGCTAAAAGAATGAAACCTGTATGTGCTCCTATAGTTTTACCACTACCGACCAAGAACTTGAAACTCTTTACCCAGCGGACAACTACAGTCAGGGTTCAGATGGGTGACAGTACTTTAGCAGAAGCATAATGCTGCTGGTAAAGATACAGCAATGCCCCTGCCATAGTGATGCCAGGATCTGTTACAAGGCCTTTTTGTTACCCGCATCAGCCAATGCCGAAGTCAGATAAAACTTCTCAAAGCAAGGCAGATACTGGTGCTTGGTGTGGTTTACTTTTGCCCTCCAAACTTGATATCTTCCACTTGCCTTGCTCTTTCCCACTAATATGCATCCAAAATCTGTGGTTTCCTGAGCTCCACCCATGGGAGACCAACTATAGGGAAGTATATAAAAGTTCTTAGAAGTTTTCTTTACTTCTGTTATCTTGATTTTAAGGCTCTATTACCCAGCAACACTACAGGAAATGTACAGTGGGTATTTTAAGAGCTAGGTAGAATTTCAGTTCCTATTTGGAAAACCTAAATAGCATTTGGTTATCTGAAATGCTACCCAGAAGCCAGCCTCAGCATTAAATCCATTTACATCCATTAGAGACCCATTAAAGGGAATAATACTTTTCTGAGGACTCCAAACCAGAGATGAAGACACACAACTGAGCAGGGTTGTACAGGACTCAGAGCACTTATCCTCCCTTTAGAAGAAGCCTGTCCCTCCAACTTCATTTTTTCTATAAGGTCTTTCTCCCAGTTGTTTGACCCCAGCATTCTCCAGGTGTTTCAGAAAAGTGCTCCACAAGAGAGTGAATGGGGACGCCCGGTGCTTCACTGCCAGCCAGTCCTGAAGCACTCTGGGGGCTCAGCAGAGAAGTCAAGCTCTTCCCAGGCTTCCCTGCAATGAGCACTTTGGTCAGTCATCTTACCACTGATGTGCCTGATGTGGTTAATAGCCAACTCAAGGAAAGTGGGAACAGCTTCTCTGGTCTTGAACAAATACTTGCCTTTCATTTCAATGCTCAGAGGACACTCGCTAATGATGTATTTATACAAACATGTACTCAAATTTACCTACTCCTCTGGTCTTGCCTAAATATGATCAGTCATAAGGACTCAGAGAAGCCAGAGAAACACAATGCAAGCCCCATGTCACTTACAGTTTTCTAGTGGCCACATCTTAAAATCAAGTGAAAATAATTTTAACATCGATCAACACAATATATCCAAAATAACATAATTATAATTAATATAAAATTAACAAGGTGTTTTATATTTTGTTTCATACTAAATCTTCTCAATCTAGTGTGTATTTTGTATTTACTACACATCCCAATTCGGACCGACCACATTTCAGGCACTCAACAGTCACATGTACCAGTGGCCACTGCTGCTGGCCACCATGGGTCTAGAGCCCTCAGGTGGCTCCCTGACCCACTCCTCTCCCCATGCAATCCACCTCCACATTGTCACCTACCTTCCTTCTAGAACATCAAGCTCAACCAATCAGTAAAGATAAGTGGGTAGCCACCACCTATTGAATAAACATCTCCTCCAGGCCATAATTCATAATACATATAATTTGGTTTTTTAAAAAGATTTTATTTATTTATTCATGAGAGATACACACACACACACACACACACACACACACACACAGAGGGTGGGGGGCAGAGGGAGAAGCAGGCTCCATGCAGGGAGCCTGATGTGGGACTCAATCGCGGGTCTCCAGTATCATACCCCGAGCTGATGGCAGCACTAAACCACTAAGCCACCGGGGCTGCCCAATACATCTAATTTGATATAAGCCTCTCAGTGGTCCTGTGAGTAAGCCAAACCAAGCACCAGTATCTGCCTTGCTTTGAGAAGTTTTATCTGACTTCGGCATTGGCTGATTGGGGTAACAAAAAGGCCTTGTAACAGATCCTGGCATCACTATGGCAAGGGCATTGCTGTACCTTTACCAGCAGCATTATGCCTCTGCTAAAGTACTGTCACCCATCTGAACCCTGACTGTAGTTGTCAGTTGGGTAAAGAGTTTCAAGTTCTTGGTCGGCAGTGGTAAAACTATAGGAGCATTATATATGTTTCATTCATTCATATACACTTGCACTGTGTTTCTCTGGCTGCTTTGAGTCCCTATGACTGATCATATTTAGGAAAGACCAGAGGAGGTGAATTTGAGCATGTATTTGTATAAGTGGATCATTAGTGTCCTCTGAGCAGTGAAACGAAAGGCAAGTATTTGTTCAAGACCAGAGAAGCTGTCCCCACTTTCCTTGGGTTGGCCGTTCTGGCTCTTAACCACATCACACACATCAAGTGGTAAAATGATTGACTAGAGTGCTCATATAATATGGTCAACACATTTTATCAATGAAGAAATTAAAGTTCAGAGTGATTAAATATTTTGTCCAAGATTACACAGCTGGTAAATCACAGTTGGGATTTGAACAGCTTCTAACTCAAAATTTTTTGGTTCTTTTCACTCTACTGCTTTAAAGAAATTATAGCATAATAATTGATGGATTGTTAGTTAGCCATTAAAAATGATAATTATAAAGATCAAGTAGTAACATGAAAAATATGTAAAAGAAGTTAAAAAAAAAAAAAAACATAGATCTCATTTTGTAAAAAGCATGTAAGCAGTTAGCTGAGGCCTAGAAAGGAACAGGAAACAAAAGCAGCTGATTTGAAAATGTGAAGGAAGTAGGGGTGATTTTTTTTTTCCCCTTTTGAGGTTGGTTAAAAACAAGCAAATGAGCTAACAGACCCACCTTCCACAGCTCCCCAACTGAGTATGATTAAATACAGCCCAAACTCCTTCACACAACCTTCCAGGTCCCTTATAATTGGGCTGTAGGTGACCTTTCTCAGGTCTTCCTCCTGCAAGTTCTAAAATCTGTGCAAGCTGCATTTTTCACCCTTACTTCTGCCAGAACCATCTCCCCTTTCTCCCTTCATTCCACCAGAGGAACTCTCATAACTACCCTTCAGAGCTTACCTAAAGTGTCACAATATGCCGCCTCCGGTGACTATTCCTCATCCGTTTCCCCAGGGCTTTTGCACATCTACTGTAACATTTCCACAAGAATTTGTGTATTTGATCCTGTGTGTGTCTGTGATGGGTCTCTGATCTCTACCCTCCCACCCTAGACTGTAAACTTCCTGAAGGCAAGGCCGTGTTGACTTTATCTTGGTAACCCTAGCATCTAGAAAAGCCTTGGTGCATCACAGGGGATCAGGCAATGTTTGCCAAACTGAAGGGTTTGTTCAGATTAGAAATTTGAGATTGAGCAGAAATGTTCATCTAGCCCTGGACCTATAGGAGGAATGCACGGAGAAAGACTCACAGTTACTGGGGGCGGAACCAAGGGGTTTTTCTAGGGGCAAAGGACTACAGCCATGGCCTTTATTTTTCAAAACCAAATGGCCCTTAGATCATTGTAGGCAGCCCTGGGAGGGAGGGCCAAGCTGTCTGACAGAAGTCAGTGCCTCTGCAGATGCTCCTGTGGCTTGGGGCTTCATTCAAGGACCTTCTTTGTTTTCCTTCTTATCTCTCTTCCCAAAACAAACACCCTACTAAGCTTGAGACTTGGGCTTCCTGCAGCCACTGAACTGTAAGGAAGGTAATCTAGGAAGATACTGAGAGTAGGTATTATATGGCATCAATATGACCCTAAGTGTGAGGCCAGGCTGGAAGGAAAGAGGCATGGAAGAAGGATGGCTGGGAAGCGGAAGAGGGAAGAGAGCAGAGATGCGAGAAAGGCTGCTACATATGCTGAGTTCCCACTCTTGGCCAAGCCCGGAGCTTTGGGCTTCATGTGCCCCATCAGTTTTAATTTTCACAAACCAGGAAGTGTTATTGTCCCTGAGAGGTTATCAAAACCCTCTCTATGCTTTATCACATAAGGATTTTAGGGGGCATCTCAAGGTTTTATTATAGACTTGCCTTTTTGTTAAGTGACAGTGTTGGAACTCAGCAGGATCAAGTACTGAAAAATCATAAGCCTTGGGGTTTAGACATGAGCTCTGCCACTTCTACCCCTCGTGAAGTAGGCAGTTTTGGGTAAATTAATCTCTGAGTCTCAGTCTACTCTCTGTGAAAATTAAATTGATAATACCTCATTTGCTGACCTGCTAAAGAGAGCTAATGCAGTTGATGTGAGAGCAGCCTGGCACACGGCAATCAGGCAATAACTGGGGGGACAGGTGTCATGGAAGCCATTGACTGGAGGTCTAATTTCATACAGTGGCACTGCCACTGAGTGGACTCTGAGATTCATGTACTTTAAGACTTCAAGATGTTGCATTTTAAGAACTCCTGATACATGTGATACCATCTCTTTGCTTGTTCCTTCCATGCTGTAAAAAATTAAGCAAAGGCCTGATTTGCTGTATTACACACATGCATCAGAATTGAGAAACAGTCTTTGTTGAAGAAAAAAGAAAACAGTAATACCTACATTCTCAACAGTGTTTTACAGAACTTCACAATAGCTCTGTGGGATAAGAGATCCATGGAGAGTGCTATAGTATTCCCAAGTTTCCACCAAGACTTGGTTTCTAGCCTCTTACTCTCTACCCAACACTAATCCATATTTACATCACTTAAGCTAATAACTTCTCCCACCACCTCTCCCTCACCCTGTTTATGCCCTCTCTCTGCACTCTCTTGATGATGATAATGACGATAATGATCCTAATTTCTCCGTAGTGTCTCTACATGTTCAGAGAGAAAAGGGAAGAGATCCCCATCAGACAATAGGCCATTTGGGACAAGAAGTTATGAAGAAGATGTGTTTATAGAGAAGAAAACATTCCCCTGATCCCTCTGACCCCTACTCCCAGCCCAGCCCCAGAAAGGAGCTCACCTCTGACCCTGTCAGTAAAGGAACAAAGCCACCTGCTTCTATCCACCTACCTGCTTCTAATTACAGCCTATGGTCAGGGCTATATCCACACAAGTAAACAATGAAGTAAAATGGTAACATAGTGACTGGAAAGGAAACAGGAGCATCCACTCCCAAACCTTCTGGTGGTGGTGGTTGACAAGAGCCCATGTAAGAGGAATTAGAGTCTGGATAGACAGCGGGGATAGGGTATATAAACAAACCTGTCTTAGGACCTGAACAGCACTTAAAGCAGATCTTAACAGCTTAGTGTCCTATCTCCTAGGACAAAGGAAAAATGATCCTGTTTAAGTGATGAGTATGTAAACACAAACCTTATTACCTATCCTAAGCAGGCTCAGGGGAAGGCTGGGACTCAATTCTATCTGGAAGTAGCCACTGAAAGCAATGGAGCCCTGAGAAGAATGGGAAGTATAATGCCTGGAAGTACACCAGAGAGCAAGCACTGCTCAGTCTCAACGTACACAGAACCACAGAAATAGCTTCTTCCCCAAATCATCCAGAAAGGGATCAGGCTTTGCCTCAGAAGTACAGGAAGACAAACAGGGGCAATCTAACCTACTTAGTGTTCCTGCGGAGAGGAGCATGTAGCATAGCTGGCAACCCCAGGTTCATGATCGAAGCACAGGGCCCTGAGGTGGACGAGGAGCAGTATTCGGGTCAGTTCAGCAAACCCACACTGAGTAGCCCCCAGGTACCACACACTGGCAGAGGGTGCAGCCTCCCATCCTTGAAGAGCTTGGAACCGAGTCAACTCTCTGCTTTGACAACATCTTTCTATTATACCAAAATTTAAATGCATCAGGGAAGGAGCTTCAGGGAAGCTTCAGGGAAGGAGCAAAGATAAACCACAGATTTTACTAAGTACAGGCAAGGAACCAGAGGCCTTAGGGGTTTGATAAATGTGTCACACACTTGAGCATGCACGCACGCACACACACTCTCAGGCCCTGCTCAGCACAGAAGGCTATTCCTCCAATGCAGCCCCTTTCACGAGTCCTAAAAGAACCCTCCTTTCTATCTAGGTTCATCTGCAGCATAGTCCTAGAAGATCAAAGACATCAGTAAAGGCAGGAAAGAGGCTTGGAGCTAACAGAGGCCAATGAGCTCTTAAGTCTCAGCTTTATCACTGTCACTGCTCACTCTGTATCAGAACTTGTTTGCAAAGCTCTCTTCTGGACACATAGTAGGTATTCAATGAATTTTTCCTAAGCTGTCAAGACCTTCCAAGATTTTTTCCAAGTCTATTTGGTTCTTGGAATTTGCTCTGATGAACTCCCAAAGGCGTTCTCACTGCAAAGCAGAGCTTCCTTGAATTGGGGAAGGTGGTGCTTGAGTGTCTGATATCTGTTCCTATCTCCAACCAGGATGTGGTTCTTATTCAGTGGAGGTGGTGGGCAGGACGCAGGTCTTTCCTGTTGTAGCATCCAACAGCAACAAGTGGGTGGGGGTAGGCTTGCCAAGGAGGGGGTAGGGAAGAAAATGTGAGAGGTAGGCACCTGAGGAAACTCTTCTGTTCAACGCATGTCCCTGGCATCTGCTGTGTGTCAGGCAGTGGTTAGGAACCCAGCTCTTGTTCCCCTAGGGAGTTCTGCACTTCCCCTGTGGAGGTACCATCACACTGTTTTTGGCCTGCCTGGCTACTAGATCAAAGGCTACAGGAATCAGGAATGGTGAGACTATTCACAAGGGCATTGTCAGCATCTAAAACAGTTCTAGGTACTCAGCAAATACCTGTTGAGTGAGCCAATAACAACCTGAGGCACAAAGATGAAGGTCAGGGCAGACAGAAGAAAGAACTATAGTCATCTAGTCAAGGAGGGAGCTTTTCCTTAGAAGCTGGCCATTTAGGAAGCTGAATTGAAAAGACTTTGATTTACTTTGTTAGGTGAAATAATCACCACTAACTCCAATTAAGCTGTCACCTGCAATCATTTTCTGTGTCCCTTCCTCCTGATGATTAAACAACCAATGGTACCAGGCCCATACCTACACCCTTCACATGACTCAAAGCTGGTCTCGGGTTCTGTGACCCAGAATGAATGAGGAACAGGCTGCTGCTTCTAGGTCTATCTGGATCTAGGGTTGACTCAAGCAAATGCTGGGCAAAATCAGCCCCAAACCCCAAAACACCAACACACACACCATCCCCTAACAGGCTCATGCATGCTGACAGGCAATTTGAAGCATTCTCATGAAAAGCTAAGCCTTGGGGCCAAACTGCTGAAGTCAGGACCAAGATGGGAGATCAGGAGCTAGGGCTCTTCAGTTGGCATCTGACGGCACAGTGACATGAACAAGATCTCTCCTAGACCTTCCTGCAAGCCAGAAACCCTTCCCCTGAACTTAGAAGAAACCACTTTGATGTAGGACAACAAAATCTATATCGCACACGGGAATAGTGGAAGAAAAAAAAAGAAATTAGGTTAGTAATTCATCTAGAATAATGACTGGTACAAAGTAGTAGGCTCGATACAGGAGAGCAAGTTATTAAATTTTCATAATTCCCTTCAGGGTTACTTTTAGGAATACTTTCATTAGTCTGATCATTGTTGCAGGTTTATTCCTAGTATTTCAACAAGAGACCTTAGAATAGGTAGTTATCTCGGGCGCCAGACACCCCCACCTGTGCTCTCTGGGCATGTGCATTCACCTCTAAGACAGACCCACATGCACCCACGCGTGCATGCACATGTGCTCACACAGCAAACAGCTCCAGCTGCTCAGTATGCTTTAGAAGCATGACAGTTTACTTTCTTTCCCATCTGACCTCATGCAAACCCACTTTCTTCACCACCTCCCTGACCCCCCGCCAAATACACATATTTAGTCCACAGCCCACCCCCACTCTCAATTACAGAGCTCTTTCAAACCACTGAAAACTTAAAATAAATACCAATTTGGAAACCTGAAGCATGCTCTGGTCCATCTGTGTGCCGGCCCCTACCTTCTGCTGGAAGCCCCCAACCCCATCTCCGGTCAGCCCTCCCCAACTTGTAAAGCACAGTGGCCTTGGTTGCAGGGCTGGCACACGCAGAGAAAACAAACACATGGAGTCATGCCAGCTGGGTCAGGCACCACTATTTATAGCAGGAGCAAAGCGTGGGGAATTGGAGAAACGTAGTGAAGGGTCAGGAGCAGCAGGGGTGGGGATAATTCTAGCCTGCTGTTCCAGGGCTCCAACAGCTGCAGAGAGGATCCCCTGCCGAAGCGCCGCCACTCCCAGGTGCAAGCCATCCTGGGATGACTAATACCATTGCCGCGCAGGAGGGGAACTGAACACCTCTGAGGCAAAGCGCCTGCTAGCTTGCTCATTTTTGTATCCCCAGCATCAATCACAATGCTTGCACATAGGAGCAGCACAATAAGTATCTGATGATTAAATGAAGAGATGAGCTCTTCTCTTCCTGACTACCCCCATAGGATTATGCCACAGACGACTGAGAATAATGGGTAGAGGGGAGGTTAGTGAGGAATGCCTAAAATGGCTCTTTAAAAACCTAGTGGTTGTAAAAGTGCGACAAGCAAAAATAACTGAGGGAAATGTTATGTTGAGAAAAACAAGTTCGGTTTCTTTACTGCAGGCCTTTTCAGAGCCTTTAATATGCTGTTATGCACCGTGAATCACCAAGAGGGGGACAGAATATGCACTGAAGTCTAAACTCACTTAACCACAGGCCTGGACTTACTTGACCACAAGCCTGGACTTATTTGACCACACTACACTTTTTCCTCAGAGTACCATTAGTGAGGAGAATTTCATCAAATACACTTTGGGAAATGTTGGCCTAAGAGGTTCCTGGAAAATATCCCAAAAGCAACTTGTAAGACAGCATGATTCCATTTTTGTAATTTAAAAAATTGCATATGATGTGTGGCATATACTTATTCGGAGGCCACAAGACACTTAAATGTTAACATCATTTATCTCTAAAGATTAGGGGATTTGTACTTTTTACATTAAAAACTTCAGAAATATTCAAAGTGGTTTGATATGTAGTTATCACTTTTATAATTAAAAAGACAAATTTTTAAAAAAGTGACCTCCAAATAGCATGTCATCACTGTTCTTTTATCTTCCCATAGGCCTCAGGACCTCATTTCCCAACAACCCTGTGGACCAATAAAAAGGCTGTTCTTTGCTCCATTATCATATCCAAAGAGATTCCTGTGTCCGTCTGTTAACATTCAGAAACTTAGGCTTGTAAGGAACACCTCCTCTAATTCCAGGATCTGCTGCTTCCATACAATATGGACAAGTGTTACGGGAAAAGTAAACATATTTAATATTCTGTTTAACCTTTACAAATCTGAAATTACTTTGTTTAGTAAATTGTACAAAGTATCCATTTAGAAGTTAGTTTGCTGAAATTATCATGTTGGGCATATGAACATTTAAAGACTGCCTTTTTCCCTAACTTGCTTATTTCCTAATTTAACTGATTTGCAAATGTAATTAAAAGTCATTGGGACGCCTGGGTGGCTGAGTGGTTGAGCGTCTGCCTTTGGCTCAGGCCGTGATCCTGGAGACCCGAGATCGAGTCCCACATCAGGCTCCCTGCATGGAGCCAGCCTGCTTCTCCCTCTGCCTGTGTCTCTGCCTCTCTCTCTCTCTGGGTCTCTCATAAATAAATAAAATCTTAAAAAAAAAAAAAAGTCATTGAGATTTAGTAAATATACCAAGTTTTGTTGCGATACGGGATTAAGGAAGATACTTAGAAGAAATCATCAATCTTAGTATCAAAGTACCTGACCATTTGTTGAGCTACTATGTGTGAGATAATGTGCATGCATTGTTGTCTAACCTCTAAACAAGGCTATGAATCAGGTGGTATAGTCATCCCCATTTACAGATGCACCAATTGAGGCTCAGAGAGATTAAGCATCTTGCTCAAGTAAAGAGTCCAAAGCCAGGGCTTTTCTGCTTGCCCTGTTGGTCCTGATGTCCTTGGTCACTTCAAACAGATATACAATGACCTGCTTTCCAAAGGAGGAACTATGAAAGGCTGAAAAAAACCAGAGTCAGTCTGAGTTAGAGTCATGGACTAGCTACCATGTTTTGGGAGGGACTGGTTTGGCAGGTCCCACAATGCATTCTGCATTCAAACTCCTAAAGATGTGTTGTCCCAAACGCCACTGAGAGTCAGTCCTGATGTCTGAGAGCTCAAATCCCATTCAAAAGTTGGCAGCAGTGTTTTGAGTCTGGATCCAAGTTATATGCACCAGCATGTTAGCAAGAGACAATAAAACTCTTCCATTTCCTAACCTGGCTTCTCTCTCATCTTCCTTCTGTTCTTACACAAGCATTAGATTGAAGGTTGCCAACTCCGGCTGCACAGAAGAATCATCTGGGGACACTAAGACAGACCAATACCCGGGCAGCACCTCAGACAAGTATAAACCCCAGTTCAGAGGTGGAGTCAAGGCATCAGTATTTCAAAACTCTTCCCTGGAAACAGCCAAGCTTGGGAACCACTGGGCGTCTCTGCCTTGGATTTAAGGCCCATTTTGATAAAGAAGGTCTATCAGAAATCCTTTGGCTACACCGGATGCCATGGCTGGGATTGAGAATTCTGTATAAGAATGTTCCCTACTAAATTATTTTAAGGAAACTCTTGTAATTTTTAATGCTAAAACCTTTTTTTTTTAATTCCAAAAGTTGGACTATCTTTAAAGAATAAAAACATTTTCTTAAAGCTTCTCTCACACTTCCTTAGATATTTTCTGGACTTTCAGATTCCTAGCTTTCTTTTCTTCGCACAGAAAGAAAAACCCAAAGGGAGGCCATCACTGCAAAGAGTGCCTACTTTGGGGGCCAAGTTAGCCTCGGCAGTAGAAAAGGAGATTCAAACAGGTCCTTGGGCCACAGGTCCTTGTCAGACTGGGGCCATCACCACTACTTCTGGGGCCTGGGAGGTTAGCAGAAGACAGGAAGTTTTTCAAGCACATGCTCATTTTAGTGTTTGCACGTCCAAAACCTAAAATGGCAGCAATGAGTCCTTTAACAAAGGCAGGACAGTCTCCAGAGGCTCATAGACCACCAGGAAGTGGGACAGGTGTTGACCATCCAGGGTCCCCACATCCACTTAACACCATACTGGACAGAGGGCTTTGGTTCCACTGGAATGGTCTTTTTGATGCCCCAAAGGGTTAACAGCTTAACCGCTAGCTTCAGGCCTTCCCCAAAGAGGTCCATTTTCAATTCGGTCCCTACCAGGGAAGGAGACAGCTCCCCACCCGTGCCTCAGAGACTTGGTCTCTACCCCAGCCCCTCCCCCTCCATGGCCCGCCCACTCCAGGAATGAAGCTGCTGCTGCCCAACATATACCCAGACTGGTTTCATCTCCTTCCAAATCCATTTTGTGTCTTAACTTCTGCCAAGAATAAAAATTAAAACACTAACACACACATCATGCATGTACGGGAGGGGAGGACAGGGCTGGAAGTTAAACTGAAAAAGACCAGGCAGGGAGTGCGCAGGGCAGGTCACTGATGAAAGTCAGGGCTTGGAGACTTTGGCTGGGGTCCGTTGTGGGCCTTGGCCCACCCTGCCTGAGGCTCCTGCTGGCTACACCCAGGGTCGAATCTGAGGGGAAGTGTTTGCAGCATCTGCCCTCATGTTCCTCCAAAACCCCATTTCATATCCTTTAACGTCCCCAGCTCTGCCCAGAGCCCAGAGCGGCACAGAGTAGCAGAGCTGCCCAGCACTGCAAAGGCTGGAAGCGGACTCCCTTCCCCATGCTCCAAGGAGCCTTGTTCCTTGCCAACACCACAGTGAATAAAAAAATAGCACTTGGAATGACACGCAGGCCTGGTGGTGCAGGCGGCTTGTGGGTTGTCTGTGGCCACCCAGAGAAACGGGTCTGGGGCTGGAGCCTCATTCTCAAAGCCTGCTCCACCACACCCACAGCCTGCAGGCTCCAGAATCTGGGGGCCAGGCAGATAGCAGCCCCTGTCCCACCCTCTTTTGTTCTCTCTTGCTGCCGAAATTTTCTTCCCCTCTTTCTAGGCAACAGCAGGAGCCCCTGCACACTAGAATGATAAAGGCTAACCCTTCATGCATTCAGGATCTCCCAGGGTTCTGAGAATCACCTCCTGCGCAACTCTGAATCCCACTAGCTACCCATTTTGGGTGAACTACTCCCCAAATGGTGAACTAAGCGCTCGCATGACTTGCACCTGTCCAGATGGAACCCGCCCTGTCTCATAGAATCACCTGCCTTACAAGTCAGTCAATGCTTATTGAACACCCACTTAATACGAGGTCTTCAGAATCCAAAGACAAAGTTCACGCTTTCTCCAAGAGTTCAGCATCTGGTAGGGAGGAATGCAAAAACATCTCAGAGCACCGTGCAACAACTGGGAATCAAACTCAAGTGCCCCAGGCTGGTGGTCTTTCCTGTCTATGCTACTGTGCAGATGGTGGGGAGGTTGGATCACACACGTCTTTTGGAAAGAGCAACCTGTGGCATCCATCCTTGTCCCATCTGGCATACAGTAATGAAAACAAATTGATATTAAAGAGCAAAACAAAACACACTTTGTCCTGATAACTGTTGAATCTGGGTGATGGGTAGGTTGGGGTCATGATACTATTCTTTCTACATCTGCATGTTAGGGTTTTTAAATAAACAATAATAAAACGGGTGTTTTTTTGTTGTTGTTGTTTTGCTTTTTTCCCAAAGGATAACTAGACATCTCAAACCTTCCCAATCCCATACTAACTTCCAGAAAATACTACCACCACAGTCACCACCACTCATTCACCCACATACCCAATGTCCTCTCAGTTAAGTCAAACAGCATTTTCAAAAGCAGGCTTCAGTGAGTGCCCTGTTTCTGGTAGGGTAGGGGTGTTCTCTTTGACCTTGAAAGGCCCCCTGGTATTGGGCCCAAGAGGCAGCCCCATCTCAAATGGGACTGCTGGCCACAGCCAGAAGAGACCTACAGAGCTACCCTCCTAGCTCTCATAGAACTGGGACCCAGAGCTAGTTGGCAGCCCCCCATGCCCTCTGTTTCCTTTTTGGGGCTTCTGTGTCCAGGATGGGCCTTCCCCAGGGCCCAGAGCATATCTCACCAATAGCACGCCCCCAGCTTCTCTGACTTTCCTCTGACTGGAGAACCTATCCAGTGCAGAAGCCCTGAGGTCCAGGTGAAAGACCAGTAAGCAAACGGGCTTGGACTTCTGAATCTATCATTTTTCTCTGGGCTTCCATTTCTCTACTATAAAATTCCCAACATAGGCAGCCCAGGTGGCTCAGCAGTTTAGCGCCACCTTCAGCCCAGGGCGTGATCCTGGAGACCCAGTATCGAGTCCCACGTCGGGCTCCCTGCATGGAGCCTGCTTCTCCCCTCTGCCTGTGTCTCTGCCTCTCTCTATGTGTGTCTCTCGTGAATAAATAAATTTAAAAAAATTCCCAACACACCATAATTGACAAAACTATTTTTAAATAGCCAAGTGCTCCAAGAATAGGAAAGATTTCTAACTCGCAGGTTATTTCAAGCCAAATTAACAAGGATGATAATGGTGAGCATTTAGCACCTACTCAGAGAGCACTTTTCTAATGAGAGAATGTGGATAATGCAATTCACTGTGAACTAACCTCTTGTTTGGACTTCAGAGATAGTCTAGAAGTGTCTTGTGGGCAGCATGGAACAGAGCTCAGTAGTGTGTTGACTGACCAACTGAAAGGCCACTATTTCACGGTTTTGAATGTGTTTGGGGGCCTATGCCTGATGAAGCACGAACAGCAAAGCTCTCAAGCAAGAGTTACTGCTGGCTACTTGGAAGGAAACCATAAGTGACTCAAGAGAGGCAGTTTGTGACCCTCGTGAATCTCAAAGGGTGGCATTCTGTACACTAGCGAGACAGGTCAGAACCCTCATCCTCAGACAGGGATACACACCCGTGTTGGCTGAGACGCAAAGAAACAAGGTCTGTCTGCCTTCCCCCCATGCAGACCAAAGGTGTTAGTACTGGCATTTTTGTTAAATGTGGGGAAAATTAGTTCTGTCTGCCTAGGAGTCCATCAAAATTGGGCACGCGTTCCTCTTTACTTTCTGACTTTGAAAGCACATAGACGTTGGTTAGTAAGGGGCTTCCCTCTTCCACTATCATGGAGGCTGGCTTTTTCTAAAGAGGGGAGTAGAGCAGCAGTGGGTCAGATCCAGACCTTGCCCTGGTTTCTGCATATTGTTCTGGAAAGTACTAGAGGAGACCCAGACTGCACCAGAGACTTCCTTCCACCAACACTGGATGAAGCTCCCCAAATCAAGTAGGGCCCAGGCTGTGCTATCCTGAGCATCGCATGCTGACAGGCAACCACAGTTTGAGAGGTTCTGGAATGATCCCCACTGTATAAAATGCCATTCTTTATGCTAAAGAGGATTTTTTTAATGCATTGATTTATAAATTTATACTTTGGTAAAGATAAAGGTTATTTATAAAATCAGCCTGGGCCTGGGTGGCTGAGCTTAAGGTTAAGCGCCTGCCTTTGGCTCAGGGTGTGATCCTGGGGTCCTGGGATCAAGTCCCACATCAGGCTCCCTGTATGGAGCCTGCTTCTCCCTCTACCTGTGTCTCTGCCTCTCTCATGAGTAAATAAAATATTTTTAAAAATTAAAAAAAAAATAAAAAATAAAATCGGCCTGCCTGAGATTTCCTCCATACACAAATTAGGAGGTGGGGGGGGGGGGGGGAGACCCAAATGCTCTGTCAGATGACATATTTATCTCTTGGTTCAGGAAAAGTGCCCCTGCTCCTAGACACTCTTTACCTGGAAGTATCTACAGGAGCGGGTCTGGGATTCTCTCTCAGGACTCTCTGTACCTCCTGTGTGTCCCTGTTAGGAGAGACACAGGGCTAAAGGCTGCATTTGGTGAGGAACATGGGGCCCACACTCACATGGTTCAGCACTTCTCTGCTGTCTGCCTCTCTGGGTAAACCAAGGCAAGGGTCAAGGCCTCCTCTGTGCTGATGGTCAGTGATCACTGTCACAGCCTCCTAGGCTCTAGAATTAGATTCCAGGAGACAGGGGGCCAGGAGGCCACACTCTGATTCCATAATTAACAAAGTCAAGGACAGCTTGCCTGTGGAGAGTGTCCTCTGAAGAGCCTGAAGAACTTTAGGCACTCCAATGCAACATCACTGCAACCAGCTCACCATCTCAGTGGCAAACTTGGGCCAGGTACTATTTGCCTCCACTTGCCCTGGGGACAGCTAGGCAGAGCCAATATATGGTGACCTGGGGCTCTTCAATGAGTCACAGATTGGGATGGCCTGAGCTCTTTAGTGTCACCTATCAGGATACAGCCTGGACGGTCGCCTGGGTGAAGAAAGAAAACCGGAGGAGGGGGTATGGACGCAGGCCATCAGCATGGAATTTCCATAGTCCAAAAACTGACTTTCCAAGGGGGCCAATGAGTCTTCTTCCTCCTTCACACTGAACTCTGACATACCTGGCTGGCGTCCTTCGGTGTGAGAAGGTACCAGCTGGCCCTAGCTCTGTGTTTATTCCAAACAGGAAGCAATGGAACCTGGAGCCTAGACCTCAGTCCCTGTTCCCCAGGATTGTTTTTTTTTTTTTTTCTCCCCAGGATTGTTAACTCTCTGCACCTAGTATGCATCCCTTTCCTTAGCCCCTGGAACTTCTCATCCTGGTTCAACTAGATGCTCCACAGGACCCCATTCACAGGCACTTTCCTTCCCTTAGCTGGGGCCTAGTTTTGAGGAGCTCCCTCCACCGGCTTTCCTCCTAGCATCCAACATCATCACTTATGCCCCTAGGGCCTCCCTGCCGGGAGTGACTGGTGAATAGGATGAATACTGAGGTTCCTGCCTCCAGCTTCCAGGGAGTCCTGGCTTGCAAGGCTGACTCAGGAAAACAGCGCTTCTGGGCAGGGAAAACATTCTCAGCTGCTCTGCTCCCTACTGGTCTTCCTCTCAAATGACCACAATACAGGCCTCAGTGCTCACACTCAGGGCTCAGCACGGACAGCGGACAGCCTTGACTTCAGAGGCTTCGGGACATGTGGCCGGCCAGCGGATGTGAGTGTGAAGGAGTGCTGCCTGCCTGGGGAAGGCTCATGTCCCCACCCTCGACCCTGCTCTGAGGCAAGTAAAACAAACGACTGAGGAGGAAGACAAACAGCCCCATGTGCTCCTCCTGTCTCTATTTAGGAATGGGATGGGGAGGTCTGCACAGCTGATGCTTCCAGATGTGGAACCACAACACAGGCAGCTCCTGACAGTTTACCAGCCTGGGCTAAACTCCAGTAGCACCAGGGCCAGGCATACTCATGGGGAGACGAGGAAGGAAGGGGACTCACGGGTTCTGGTCAAGGGGGTCCCGGCACAAGGCTTTTACTCCAGATGGACACGTGCATATAGGGGAGGGAGGGGGGACAGAAGGCCATGTTTAAGAGGAGCCAACCTGGAAACACTATATGCTGTGTGATTCCAACTATACTGTAATGGTGAATAGTTATGCATCTGTCAAAACCCAGAGTGTGTAATACAAATAGTCAACCTAACCATGTACCTTAATAGTCAATGTAAACCATTTAGTTAATAACAATGTATGCAAAAAAAAAAATAACAATGCATGCATATTGTGACAAATGCACTGCACCAACATCTGAATAGTATGGTTGGAACAGGCCTGGTGTGAGGAGTATGTGGCAACTCTGTATTTTTCACTTAATTTTTCTATAAACCTAAAATTGCAAGGGAAAAAAAAAAAGCTATCAATTTTTAAGACTTAAAAAATAAAATGAAGGAGGAAGCTAAGGCCTTTAGCTCCCTGAGATGCTGTAGATGTTGGGTCTGGGGATCCCAGTAGTGTAATTTCTCAGGCACATTTGTTGTCCACACAAGACCTCCTGGGATCTTTATCCCTATTTTTATTCTTCCTTAGCTTCTAAATCTAGAAGCAAGTCAGAAATGACTGAGATGCAATTAGAAGTCAGCTCTATCCTCCTCTGGGCAGACGTCCAACCATGCTGTCCCTTGTATGTAGCTGTCAGCTCTCCGGCAGTCTCTCCACAGAGACTATCTCTGTGGCCTGTATGCCTAGCATGGGGCCTGACTCCATTAGGCCCCCATGCGTGTGAGGAACTGAAGTATTCTCGAATTCATCAAGTTCCTCTTGTCCCTGGTTTATGGTTCCAAACCCCGTTCAACAGAGCTCCAATTCCACTCAGGTCACCATGCTACTGGAAGGGAGCAGCAAAATGGATTGTCCAGGCTCACTCAGGAAATCCCAGGTAAGCAACGAGAATGTGGAACTCGGTGGAATGATAGAATGCGCTGGGCTTCTCTGCATCTCCTAGCCAGCCTTAGCACAGGGCATACAGACATGTTCCACGAATGCCTCTGAAGTGAGCGGTGAGGAAGGGCCAGAAGAGGCATCCATTCTTATGCACCTTACAGGTGCAACAAGTGGCACACCTGTGGACAGTCCTGAAGTCAGTCACCTTGAGGACAAAAGAACTGGGCTAGATCTGTCGTGGCCTAGCACACGGCTCCCTGGCATTTCTGAAACAGACACTCAAATGTTACTAGAATTCTCTGCACTACTTTCCCACATGCTCCCATATACATATACCCATTTTTCTTACATAAATCCGTAAGTAATTCTTTCATTTTGTTTAAAACTCATATTACACCTCTTTTGAAATTCAGAAAAGCCCTGCAGACTAGTGGGGGAGAAAATGAACACCAGTTACGTATCAGACTCTATTCCAGGTACAGAAAAGACAGTGAGGGGGAAAAAAAAGTGCCTGGATTCAGGGAGCTTTCATTCTGGAGGAGAAGGAGGCAGTAAGCAAATGGACAAATGGATACCTGTCAGCAGGTGATAACTTTGAGGGAAAATAAATTAGGCTGAGGGGAGAGAGAATGATGAATTGATAAAAGGCAGCTAGGTTCAGGTCAGTTGCAGGAGGCAAAGCCAGTTGCTCAGCTGGTTGCAAGAGCAGCAAGGAGGCCAGGGTGGGTGGGATTGGGGGTGAGGGGGAGTAAGGGCAGGCCTGCTAGGCCTGGAGCTGACCACACTGAAGGCTTTAGGGTTTTCTCTGAATTAAACAGGCCCCCTGGAGAGTTTGGAGAAGTGACCTCCCCAGGCTTCTCCACGGGAAGCTGAAACTGACTTCTCAAAGTGGACAGACGTGGGGCAGGAGGGAGGAGCGTCCAGGTGGAAGCAGGCAGATCCCTGAGGGAGCGACTGTGACAGTCTGGGTGGTAGAGGACCAAGGTGGTAAGAAGGGGCAGGACTCTGGATACGGTAAAGCCAGTACTCTTTGCCAATTTAAAGTGGAGTGGAGAGAAGGAACAGAGTCAAAGAGGACACCAATGTTTTTGGCCTCATGGGTAGAATGGAAGACGCTGAAGTGCAAAGAAGCCGAGGAGGAGGCTGGGTGGAAATTCTCTTCCTACTGACCAGGTCTGAGGACACCTAAGGGGGCAGTGGGCAGGGCTTTGTCCCACTGCGGGCTCCCCTCTCATTCCCTTGTCCCTTGAGCAGTGGGGGTTTCATGAGCACAGGCTTCCAGCTGCCCAGCTTCCAACAACCCCTTCTATTGAATGTTCATGATGTGCTTCATAAATGCATTATAAGCCATCTCTTGTTTCTCTTTACCACCCTAAGAAATTGGGATTTCAGAGTCTAGGTAACTAGCCCAGGGTCATAGACCTAGCAATTGGCAAGGCCAGGATTTAAACCCGGGCCTTTCTGGTTCCAAAGCCCGCACTAACCAGGATGCCACACAATCTCCAACCTGGAAGTGGCCCTAGAAATACTGTTTCCTCTTGAACAAACTTCTAATAAGATTCACCCCAGAATCTGTCCTCTCACAGGGGACATTCCAGACGCTCCCCCAGACTCCTCTGGTCCTCCTCTCTCAGGAAGAATGTTAACCAGGATCCCCCCACCATGACATTTTTTCCTCTCCCAACTCCCGCCAGACCCTGAGACCCCCTTACTGCCTCTTCCTGTATGAGGGGGAAAGAGCTTGTCCAGAGCTTGGGAAGGGTTTCTGGCAATGCGATGAACTGCCTCCGGTCCAGGCCCCTGCCCTCAGAAAACAGACACAGCCACAGAAGCAGATGCAGCCCATATGGCCACACTCTGACCTCTGGCCAGTTCCCTAGCAGGTCTTATCTCCTAACTCATCCTGGGCGAGCACAGATGCCAAGGGGCTTGGGTTTCTGATGTGAGCAGAAACATTCTGAATCAAAAGCATTCTCTTGTGTTCTCTCTCTGCATCCTAATAGTGCTCTGAAAGGCAGCTTTGTGGGGACAGGGAAATAAAGGCTCAGAGAGTTTCTGTGACTCCTCTCAGTCACCTAACTGGCTGGTCACATAATTGTTCTTAAACCCAAGTGTCCTGTGTTGTCCCTCACTCGCTGCAAAGAACCCCCTGGCTTCAGGCTGTCCACATTTGCTAGAGAAAAACAAGGAACTGTGGGCAGCTATGAGTTTTCCACAGCCAAGTCTCCACAACTGTCCTAAGCCAAGAGGGAGAGGTCTGTTTCGCTCTCCTGCAGGTAATTGCCTGTAGAACTCTTCCTGCTGGCTGTCCTGTGAGGATTTGCCTGCAAGGTACCATCTCCTGTCAGTTACCTGTCTGTCAAAGCTCCTGCCTCCTTCCCCAGGCTATTTTTGTGTGCAAGCTGCCACTTCTCCTGACCAGGAAAAGTATTTGCTGGGCCAAGCGCCTTCTCCCCCTCTTCCCACTGAGGGCACACAGGACCTGCTTGATCAGACTTGCGGAAACCTGAGGAGCAAGTGAATTCAGCTGGCATCTACAGCGGACGCAGAGACTCAGACAGCCAATTCAGATGATGTCCTGGGCGGAGTGGGGCCACGGAAGAGGCAGGAGACATGTCCTGAGATGAGACCCAGCTGGAGGCAGCTTTCAGAACCATCTGCAAAGTCTGACTCGAGCTGTGCCACAAAGCCTGGCTGCCCGTGTGCTGCTGCTGTGCCAGTCAAAACCTCCCAGCTGTGGTCCCAGTTTTCAGTTCCTGTTTCCTACAGCAAGTCTCATAAAGGCCCCCGCTTGCCCCTTACATTTGTTAGTTGCAATAGAAACAGTCCTCCCTGCCACCACCGTCCTCCACAAGCTTCTTCTTAGCAGGAGAAATTGGGCATTTTTTCCCCGCAAAACCCGAGTTCAGGAGTCAGCAGTTTTCTGATGGAATCTTGGCTTTGCCACCTAACCAGCTGTGAGTGCAGAACAAGTCACGACAATTCTTTAAGCTTTGGCCACTTTTCTGCAGAACAGGATCATACTGCCTGTCTCCACAGAACTGCAGAGGGAGAGTGCAAGGGTAAAGCCTGGAGGCTTAGCACAAGGCCCAGCACACGGTCGGTGCTCATTAACCAGCAGCTATCATTCTCCATATCACCAGAAGGACAGAAGAGGCAGGCGGGGCTGCCTCCTTGGCACCAGGGCTGATTCCAAGTGATGGAATCATTCTCCCCTCCCGTGAAGGGTACCTGCCGCTCCTGCGTGCTCACCCTCTTGAGGGAGCCTTGCTACATAAACACGAGGCTCTGCCTATAAAATCAGGGGAACAAAAATGAAACCCTGCACAATACTGCCCTCAGCAACCTGTTCCATTTTTTTCACCAGTGCTCAAGACCTTTGTGGTGTTTCAATGATGAGGCGGGGGGGGGGGGGGGGGTGCTGGCTGCCAACCTTCTTGTTCCCCTTTGGGCAGGAGAGCTGAGCTCCTCCACCCCTCCTCTCTCCCATTGTCAAAGACCACCCAGTGAAACTTGCTGGCAAGCTGCCACAGTCCAGACAAGCGAAAGCTGGGCCTCACCACCACCCAGCCTCCATCTCTGCAACACAAGGCTACAGAATGAAAAGCACCTGACCATGGGGCTTTCACCTGGAGCTGATGCAGCCTTCACGATGGCAGACCACCAGTGGTGTCAAGGAAGGGTTGCAGGTGATTGCTGGGAAGGCCTGTACATTGGAAGAGTCATTAGAATCTAACTCTTGGCTATAACACAGTAGATTTTTATGTAACTTGTTCACTACAAAACATCCATTCATAATGAGAGAGGTAAACAGCCATGAATTTTCACTGCTTCATGTGGTCTCCCTGTGCTGACTGGATTGTGAAATCCCCCTCACGTGGACACAGGTACATAAAAAGGAAGAGCTATGGTAACACCACTGTGGGATGATAGTCATTAGAGAGCAGAAAGAGAGTCAAGTGGTGGGGATGATCTGTGAAATAATTAAGAGCAGCCTCTGCTTTCATAGAAAAGTAATAAAGCTAGAAACCCCCAATTTTCCTCTCCAATTAACTGGGACCCATACATAATAAACCTGCTGAGATTGTAATGTTAGGTAAACTCAGACTAGTAAAGGCACCTGGCTGAGACTACTCTGGAAAAATACTGGCAGGGCTGGGGAAGGTTGGGGAGGGCTCTATTCCAGAGTTCAACTCCAGCCCTGCCTGGTGGGAGGTGGTGGTGGGGAGCACCTCCAAGGTCAGCCAGCTGCAGAGGGGCCTTCTTCCTCTTACCTGTAGCTCTCATCCTGTGTAACAGTTGCCTCTCAGCAGCCAAGGAGGTTCCTGGGCAACTGGAGAGCCCAGCGACTTTTATTTGTCCCTAAAATAAATGACCCCTCACCAGCAACTCTGGAAATGATTTCAGAGTTAGCAAACCTGGTGCACACAGTAGAACAAAGGGCAAATGAAACTGAGAGGTAAAAAACCGAATTCAGGATTTTGTTTCTAAAATTCTCAGCTAAAATCTGACATGGGTGAGAAAGAAAAACCAAAATCACATGTTTCTCCTCCCACTGCCCCCAAAGCCATTCAGTAACTGGTTTCAGAATCCTAAGACTCAGATTTCTGAGATTCTGTACTCACTGCAGAACTTCCAGTTTTTCACTTTTCTAAAATTAACAAAACTACTCTGAACTTGCAATCTCCTGTCTCAAGTACACTTGAGCCTATCATCCGCTGAAGAAAAGTACATTTTCAGGGAGAAAATAAAGAACACATATAGGCAGAAGTCAAAGAACAGTTCAGTCCTACTAGTCCCATCTCTGTCTTTAAGACTTAGTCTGAGATACTGACTCTCCTCCCTCAAGAAGCCTTTATTTTTTTTAAAGATCTTATTTATTTATTCATGAGAGACATAAAGACATAGGCACAGGGAGAACCAGGCTCCATGCAAGGAACCCAATGTGGGACTCGATTCCGGACCCCAGGATAATGCCCTGAGCCAATGGCAGACGCTCAACCACTGAGCCACCCAGGCTTCCCAAGAAGCCTTCCTTAATTGACCCCGTCCAAGTACTTTAACACTACAGTTTGTATTGCAGTGTTCCCTTTAGTAATGGAATTCTGGATGGCGTAGGCTCTGGTATTGATCCCAGGCACACAGCAAGTACCCAATAAAAGCTTGTTGAAAGGATGAAGGCTCCAGCCTACACATACATCATCACCCTCGTCTTGTCCAATGCTGTCCAAACTCATTTTAGAGAAGAACAAACATTCCTTTGCCATACTTTTTGCTGCTCAGCTCCTTTTGAGTTATTATTTTTTTAATTCAATCCTACTTATCCTGGCCATATTATGTACTTTCCTGTTTCTTACCAGGAGAACTAGTTGAGACTTTCCTCAACATTTTCTCTGGCAACCAAATGAAGTTGACTGTGTATTATTGGCTCTGATCTTTCTCCTATGATTTCCTCTGACTGCCCAATAATCCTGTCCCAAACATCAAAGGCCTTCTTTGAAGATAAGGCCAAATTCACCATTAGGAAAAAGAGAAATTATTTTCTAACTTTATTTCAAAAGTTGGGATGACACAGAATCCCTCTGGGTTTTGTGAAATAAACATTGCCCAGTAGAGCAGATCACAAGACATTCGCTCTAATACCGTTAACAGAGACATAAACACAAGGCTTTCCTCACCCAAACCCAAGCCGGACTCTTCTACACAGCCTCAGACTCCAAATCCCATAGTAAATGGTTTGTATCCAACATGTTGAATGGATTTGCCTCAAGGAAAGGAGGGTTCGAGGGTTCACACAGTCACAGAGGTTATCACAGGCTCTGACTAAAAGAGTGTCTGAACCAATCTGTTTGATCCAGATTCCACTGTCAGACTCTTCCAATGCTAAAGGATGAGAAACACTGTATCCTCAAGAGGACAAAACATGAAAAAAAAATATAAAAAGACCGATCCAATAGGCCAGAGAGGTATTAGATTGTGGGCAGAAAAGCTCACCTGCTTCTTCTACTTCATTGCTGCTACCCTCAGATGGTGTGACTGTTGACAAGACTTCATGGGTCATGGGTTCCAGAAGTTTGTGCTGAGACTGGGGAAAAAGAGAAGTGTCTTATCTTTTGAACAACAAAATAAACAGTTCTGAAGTACTGGCTTTTTATAAGGTGCCTTGCTATAAACCATAGTAATTCCTTATTAATCCATTTTATAAATAAGAAAACAGAAAAAGCAGTTTTTCTAAGATCCTAGGCTTCCTTAAATCTCTAGTTACCTGGTCCCTTGTAGAAATGAGAGGAACCATGAATTAAGGACAATGATTACACTGAAGCCTAATCTTACAAAACCATTACCTTTGCAACCAGCAGCCCATTTTCATCAATATTCATCATATATCTCTCAAGAACATATTATTAGCAGGACTCATACAAAGTAAGGTGGGCTTATAGGAAAGGGGTTTAGGGTGCTAAGACAGCAAGCAAGGAATGAACCCAGCATAAAATCAAGGGTTAGCTACTAGCTAGGTTTGGGCTGGAGCAGAAGGCTCCTGCTAAGGTAATATTATCATAAGATGGGACAGAGCCACATGTGAGAGAGCTAAAAATTTGGGTTGTAAAGTTAAACTGTTTTTAAGCTGGGTGCTGAGTTGTTTATGGGACGGATGGAGGATGGGCAGTGTGGTGATAGGTAGCCAGTGGGGAGTCTAGCCATGTGTCAGCAGCAATTGTCAAGGGCATGAAGCAGCACGGTAGTAGCAGGCATGGAAAAGATGGTATAGATGGAAGAATAATAAAAGGTAAGGGCAGGAACGACAGGGCAAGCTTCAAAAGGGAAGCTAACACAGTGGCAGTGCAGCCACGACGATCAATGAGTTAGTTTGGTGGTTTGAGTCCGTGTGAATGGAGTCCTCGGAAAAGCCAGGGCTTCCACCCAAATTCCCTACTCCTCATCTCAGTGCCACTTGAGATGGATCCTCTAAATCTTATTTTCTGCCTTCCATCTCCCCTTCTCTACCCATACCAACCCTGAGGGCTCCAAGGAGGCAAAGCCCTATTTAGGGAGGCTTTTTGTAAACACAGATACCTAAATTAAAAACACCCACTTCCATTCCACTCTCCCCCCACCCACTGCCTAGGTCCCAAATATTTGATTCGGCCTCATAAATGATAAAAATATTATACGTGAAGGCCTCATGTGGGAGCACTCTTAGGATTTAGGTGAAGTAGATTGGACACATCTGTTCTCTGTGAGTCTTTGGACAAAAATCTCTAGATGCTTCACTGTGGATTACAAAAATGTGTATACTTTTATCACAACTATGTGAAAAGTATGTATGCACACAGATGAAAACAAAATCAAGTTGTGTTATAGTATGGGAAAAAGGGTCATTAAAATTTTTTTTAAAATTATTAATAGATGCTTGTGCAATAAATAAAAATGAGGGGGAAAGGGTTTAGTTTGGGGAATCATCCTTTAACTAAGCTTATTCCCTCAGGGGCAAGAAAGATCCCAGTCTAGGGTCTGATGTACTAGAAATATTTGATAAAGTATAGAGATGACAAGAAATTCTAAATGATAAATATTTTTTTTAAAATGTAGCAAATCACTATCTTTCCTCTGCCTCCCCAATTTCTACTCCCATCCCCTTTCTCTTATTTCCCCAGAAAGCAGACTCTAAGTATATAATATCTTTTGGTGCCAGTTTAATACTTCCTTACTCAAGAGGTCAGAATGTACTGGATATCAATTAACTGATGCATTTGGGTCTTCAGCTTCTTCCCAGTTGTTTTGAAAGACAAAGAAAACTCCGTTTTCATTAACCCCATCAGTGACTTCACTGAAGTCTGAACCCAGACCCTCTAGGATCTTGTGGAATACTGTGACCACCAGACTCACTTGCTCTTCTTGCTTAAGCCCTGGAGGTCTCTGGAGAAGTCAATGGAATTATTTAATGAGTAAAATCCCCTACTCCTTCTTGGGGAATGGAAATCACAGATAAGTTGCTGAAGAGAGCTGAGAGCCCAAACATTTGAAAGAGCACTTCAAAGAAAGGAATATCTCCAAATCCATTTGGAGGATGGAAAGGAACACCCCCTTATCACAAGTTGGCCAACCAGTCCACAGCTAAGCAGGGTCTTCCATCCCCCACCCCTATCTGTGGTCAAGGAACCAACCATCGTGGCCTCTGGCAACCTTGCCAGAGTAAAGCCAATGTCTGTGTCTTGGGCAATTTCTCCTGAGGAAATGTCTCTTGTAATGTTACTCCTCTTAGATCTCTTGAAAGAGGATGAAAGGGCCAGTGTCTGACATCTCAATCCTCAGATTTCATAGGAATAGACAGCCTCCAGTTTCCCAAAGGGCCAAACTGAGAAATAAACGGGGGTGGGGGTGGGGGTGGGGGGTGGGCACAGTCAGCAAAGTGGTAGAATGAGGCAACTCTTCTTTCGTTTTTTACCTCTTCCATAAACTCACTCTAAAACTCACCTGGCAGGAAAATCATAACTCCACTGCTGTTTCCACCCTGCCTCCGTCCCACTGACCCCAAGGTGCTTCAAGATTACCATGGGAACCTTCTGGGTTTCAATTATGAGACCATTAAAAAGTGCCAATTATAAGACCTCAGAAACGTTCCTGGGAAAGCTGTTACACACCTCAAAACGTCCAAGCTCTTGCCTCAGATTCACTTAAGTTCAGAAAATAGGTCACCCAGATGGATAGGTGCCCCAGCCCGCACCTGAGTCCAACAAGACTGTGTTATAATATTGTCCATGCTGACCTGGAGGAAATGGAGATTGATTTATTGGCTGTAATCAGAGGGGTGAAAAAAAACCATCACAGAGCTGAGCTGTGTGGGGCCCAGTTGTGGAAGAAATCAAAAACATTTGTGCACTGAAAAATTTTGAAAATTACATTTATTCCGTGTCCAATGTTTGCAAAGTTCTGAACAACAAAATACCAGGTGACAAATGTGAGCCGGGTACAGGGAATTTGGGGGTGGCACAAGGGCCTGAAACCAAAGCACACTTTTCACTCAGTCCACTCAAAGGAACTCTGAATCAAAAACTTCCTCGAGCCCATTTGAACTGGCTAGGAATGGATGGAGGAGCGGCAGTACACCCCACCACACCCATAAAGTGCTTGTTTAGGATTGCCGGCATGTGGTTTGGGTATTCTTAGCTCTCCTGCCACATCTCTGGAAGAACACCTTTCAAGTAACCCTGCCACCGCCATCCCCCAAACAAAACTAAACAAATCCCCGCGCTCCTCCTGAAGTCCTCCAGGTCCGATGCCCGGTGCCCCTCGAAATCCTCCCATCATCTGGAAGACCGAACTTGTGGCACCCTGAAAGTCAAGCGAGGCCTTCAACAATCCAGCAGGAGATCCCGCCTGGGCTCCTGGCCCCTCCCTACCGGCCCTTCCCACCTGTTCCAGAGGTTCACTTCCCCACCTCTCAGTTACACAAACAAATCTAAGAGCACAACTCCAGGATGCTGCGCGCGCGAACACCCCCCCACACACACACACACGCTCTCCGGCCGCTCCCCCAGCCCCACTGACACCTCTGGACACCCCGCTCTCCGCCTCGCCCCTTGCACACACTCCCCCTTCCCGCCCCCCGCTAGAGATGCTCCGCAGGGGGCTGTTTCCCTCCCCGGCCTTCGGTCCCTCCTTCGGTGTTTTCTCTTTCACCCCCTCCCCCGGGGGTGCCAACCGGTGCTGCGCGGTTCCGGGGCGCCGCTGACCCACTGCGGGCTTCTCCCCGCGCCCGGCGCGCGGAGCCGGGGCACCCGTGTCAGGCTTCGGGCACGTTTCGGAGGCGGTCCGGGCCCCGCTTCCACCGGACGAGCTTCCGGGAACCACCGGCCAGACTGCGCCGCAGGGAACCAGACGCGGCGGCCGGGGCCCAGTGGCGGCAGTCCCCGCACCCCGCACCCCACCTCGCCCCAACTCCTCCGGTCCCTGCACCCCGCGGCCCGCCTCGCCCCAACCCCTCCGGCCCCCGCACCCCGCCTCGCCCCAACTCCTCCGGTCCCTGCACCCCGCGGCCCGCCTCGCCCCAACTCCTCCGGTCCCTGCACCCCGCGGCCCGCCTCCCCCCAGCTCCCCCGGCCCCTGCACCCCGCCTTGCCCCAACCCCTCCGGCCCCCGCACCCCGCCTCCCCCCAGCTCTCCCGGCCCCTGCACCCCGCGGCCCGCCTCGCCCCAACTCCTCCGGTCCCTGCACCCCACGGCCCGCCTCGCCCCAACCCCTCCGGCCCCCGCACCCCGCGGCCCGCCTCGCCCCAACCCCTCCGGCCCCCGCGGCCCGCTTCGCCCCAACTCCTCCGGTCCCTACACCCCGCGGCCCGCCTCGCCCCAACCCCTCCGGCCCCCGCACCCCGCCTCCCCCCAGCTCACCCGGCCCCTGCACCCCGCGGCCCGCCTCGCCCCAACCCCTCCGGCCCCCGCACCCCGCCTCCCCCCAGCTCCCCCGGCCCCTGCACCCCGCGGCCCGCCTCGCCCCAACACCTCCGGCCCCCGCACCCCGCGGCCCCCCACGCCCCAGCTCCTCCGGTCCCCGCACCCCGCCTCACCCCAGCTCCTCCGGCCCCTGCACCCCGCGACCCGCCTCGCCCCAGCTCCCCCGGGCCCTGCACCCCGCGGCCCCCCACGCCCCAACTCCCCTGCACCCCGCGGCCCGCCTCGCCCCAGCTCCTCCGGCCCCTGCACCCTGCGGCCCGCCTCGCCCCAACTCCCCTGCACCCCGCGGCCCGCCTCGCCCCAACCCCTCCGGCCCCGCGCCCGGCGCGCCCCCCTCGGCCGCGGTCCCCGCCGGAGCCCGCGGGCCGAGCTCCCGGACCCGCTCCCGCCGTCGGCGCTCCCTCGGCGTCGCCCGGCCTCCGACCGGCCTCCGCCCCCCCCCGCCCCCAACCAACACAGAAACACAACTTTTTGTGAAAAGAAAACAAACTTGAGCGACGTGACTCACCCCCGGTGCAGCGGCTCCTGCGGAGGGCGAGCGGGGCCCGCGGCCGGCCGGAGGGAGCCACCCGGCGCCGCGGCGCACGGCCACACGCCCCGCACCGCGACACCGCGGGCTCACCGAGCCGGAGGGCGGCCGCCGCGGGAGCACAAAGGACCCCCGGCCCGAGCGGTTGCCGGCCGGGGAGGGCGGGCGCGTGCGGGCGCGTGCGGCCGCGGCTGCGGCGGGCGTGAGTGCGTGTGTGTGCAAGGGCGAGTGTGCGTGCGCGCGCGCCGGCTAACACCGCGGGCCGGGGCTCAGGGTCTCTGCGCCAGGAAGCGGGGGTCGCGGCGGCGGCGGCGGCGGCAGGAGCACAAGGCAGGGGACGCCGCGCCCGGCGCACCCGGTCCCTCCATATGGAAGACGCTTTTTTGGATGAGTGAACTCGCGAACAATTCCTTCTTTTGCTTCTCCTGCCTAGGAGCCTCCCATTGCCGCGCGAGGCGGAGGAGGAGGGGGAGCCGAGGAGGCGGGGAGGAGGGGGGGAGGGGGAGGAGCAAGCCGGGGCAGAGAAAAAGTCTTGGAAAGGAAAGGAAGCTGGAAAAAAAAAAAAAAAAAAAACACCAGACCAGTCCCCCAAACTCCGTTTTCTCCTAACGCCCATTTTCCTTCTGCTGCGCTCTAGCCCGCGCTCTTCCCCCACTTCTGGCTCCCCTTCCGCGGGCAGTGCCCCCGGACCCCTCTCCCCCTTCAGCCGCACCCCAGAGCCTTGCTCGCCAGCCTATCCTCCTCTCTCCCCGTCGCTCGCTCCCCCGAGACTGTTTCTGACACCCCAGTCTCAGTAGTCGTCCTCATTCGGCAAACTATCGGCTAAATCACTAAAAGCAGACTTTGTCATTAAACGTCCCCAAACTGGGGCAGCGGTTGTCAAAGAAATTGGGAGGAAACCGGTCTCGGCGAAGCCCCGACGCCACCTCCCCCGACCCACCGGGTGGGGATGGGAGGGAGGGTTGGCCGCGTCCTGCGCTGACAGCGCCCTGACCTCCATTCATCATCCCGGGATGGAGAAGCAGGAAAAGCATCCGAGGGGGGAGAGAGGGGGCGGCTAGTGGCCTAAGAGAGAAGTTGGTTACCTCCGCGTGTGCGTGTGTTAAACGCCTCTGCTTAGTGTTGGGCGGAAAACAATTTAGCGGTTCTCGAACTTGAGCGGCCTCAGAACCTCCCAGAGGCTTACTAAAACACGGATTGCCGGGCCCCGCCCCCAGTTTTCTGATGGAGCAGATTCTAGGGTGGGCCTGGGGGTTTGCATTTCTAGTAAGTTCCCAGGTGACCGTGGTGATCCTGACCTAGGGCCACACTGTAAAAACACTTTTCAACGGTATTGAGAAGCTAAACATATACTGACTTACTGGCAAGTTGGGTCCTCTCCTTCTTCAGGGATGAGACCTAGATGGCGAAGCCTCATTCAAGTCCACACCTTTATATTGCAGCTGAGGAAAACGAGACCCAGAAAGGTTAAAGTATTTGTTCAACGTGAACCTCAAGTTTGTGCCCAAGTGGGAAGGAAGCCACCTCAGAATTGATCAGCAGGCCAAGAGTGGGGGAGGAAGGTGCTGCCTCTTTTCTGCGGCAAGGCAGCTGCCCTGGGAGTCAGGAAGCCACTGTGTGACTTTGAGAAAGTCACATAACCAGAAGGTCTCTAGGCCACAATTGGATTTTTTAAGTTTCTCATCAGTAAAAAAGGACATACTTTACGCTGAGTATATGATTTTAATCGAATCTGAATCAAAAGATGTTTAAAGGGGCAACATAGGGGACACCTGGTTGGCTCAGCAGCTGAGCATCTGCCTTCAGTTCAGGGCATGATCCCCGGATCCTGGGATCAAGTCCCACATCAGGCTCTTCGCAGGGAGCCTGCTTCTCCCTTTGCCATGTCTCTGCCTCTGTCTCTCATGAATAAATAAAAATCTTAAAAAAAATTTTTTTTAAATAAAGGGGCAAAATAAATATTTCATTCAATATGTTGTACTGCTGCTTTTTTCATGTATTTGGTGATTCAGGCAGCCAGATTTTCACTGATTTATCTGATACTTTCAACAATGTATGCCTGGATTCTTGGGGCCTGTCTTTGGGGCAAAATGAAAAAAGGGATGATCCATCTTCAACAAGAAGGTGAAAAAGACACTGAAACTCCCTCTTGGAACTGTGTACCTATACTCTTTCCTCTTCTTTCTTCTCCCGTACCCTCCCTCCCCACTTTCCTTCTCTGGTACTAACATTCTCCCCAACCCCACCCCCAGCATTCCCCAAGACCTACTTTTCTCCCCAGCCAATGACCTTGTTAGCTTCCACCTTCTTCTTGTCCTCCTCCTGCGGCACAGGACTACAAGGCCTGGAGTCTACCCTGGATACAGAACTCTTAATTCCCCCAAGGGAATAGGTTAGCAGCCTTCCACCGCAGTGAAATAGTCCTTCTCCGCAAGCCCCAAGTGGGGTATCCAACTGTGTTTTTCAAAGATGACTCCAAGTAGTACCATTCCCACTGGCAATGTGGGGTTCTAATGCAAACACCATGCATGAAGTTCTTAGATCGATTCTTCTGTATTTCTATACATACTATTTGTTGCTCAACATCTCAAAGATGTCCCTTCCCCTTCACATTGTCTTCTTCCTCAGACTTTCTCTTAGGACTCTCCATTCCCTCCATTCTTATTTTTGAATCTTTGCTCCAGGCTCCGAGTCAACAAGTCAGAGCACAAGCAGAAAACAAAGATCACAGTCCCCTACCAACGCTATGTAGCCAGGGTAAAGGCCCATGGCCTTATACTTCCCTCCATCCGAGTCTGTTCATGTGGCTGCTCATCTTTCCCACAGAGTTTAGACAGAATGCAGATCACAGCTTAATTTAGAGGGTTTAATTCTGCAACAGCATCAAGCATAGTGTTGGCACCCCAGAAGTGTTTATTGTTTTTATGGCTCTTTGTATTAACAATTATGTTTGTTATTATTACTTCAGTAAGAACACTGTTATCTCTGAATTCTCCCCCTTTGCTTGGAGCAATCCTTGTCTAGTTCCTCCCTTCTCTCTCTGTTAGTTTCTCTATCCTAACCCTCCCCACCCAACACTAGCTCCCAGCCATCTCAAAACAGAGTCAAAGCTTGCAGTAAGGTGCTTTCTGCTACTCTCCACTCTGTTCATGGTGATTTCCCTTTGGCATCTTGCTTTCCTGGGGGCTTTCTTGCCTCCATGAAGGAGGGAGCATTTAGCATGAAAGTGATCATGACATTTATTACATTGGGAAGGAGCAGGCAGGGACTGTATATAGGTCTACATAAGTCACTATATAGAGTGAACTGGAAGGAATCCCAGTGAGTGAAGTGAAAAGAGGGGTGTCCCTCAGGTGCTGCAGACACACTACCCATTACAGCATAAACAAGAGAACTCCTTCGTTGTGAAGCATATCTGGAGAGGATTGTACTGAGAAAAATTACTAAAATGTACACAGAGAAATAGGTACTAATTTTCCCTCTTTTAAAATAAATCTGTCTACCTGAGTATATACTATATTTATTGAAAAAAATTTAGAAAATACAGAAAAGCATAAAGAAGGGGAAAATCATTTTAGACCCACTTACCCCCGGATAACACTGTTAACCCATTGAGGTATTTTTCCTGATCATTTTCCTCTTGTTATTGTTGTTGTTTTTTTTTTCTCATCAGTACAAATACATACTTTGTCTACACTGAGTATATGATTCTAATTGATCAGAACTGGAAGATATTTAAAAGGACAACATGACCAGATACCTTTATTCAATATTTTGTACTTTTTTTCTTATGCATTTGGTAATTTAAGCAGGGGCCAGTTTTATTGTTGATTTATCTGTACTTTTGTATTTTACAAAATTGTGTTTATTGTATATAGAAGTTGTTATCCTACTTTTTAAATTTAACGTTCTGATATAATTAAATCTTCTCCAAAATTTGCCTTTAACAGCTGTGTACTATTCCATCAAAGAGAGACATTGTTATTTATTCAACCATTATCCTATTGTCATATATTTAGATTGTTTCCATTTTAATTATGATAATGCATCAGAGTTAACTAAACATGTTGTCATAAATCTTTATTTACAATTCTGATTATTTCCTAAGGGTGAATTCCTATGAGTAGGAGCTTTGGATCAACAGATATAACATTTTAAAGGCTTTTGGCTGGTATTGCAAAATTGTCCTCTAGTGGCTCCAATGTACATTTTCATCTCTCAGATCTCAACAACAATGAGATCATCAAGCACAAGGCCCCAAGTGGAGACTTGATTGAATTATCCAGTTTGGATGACTGCACTAACCAGATAAAGAAAACAACTGCCAAATATTCACTACACTGGAGACAACGCTCAAGTGGGAAAAGCTGAACAACAATTGCTTGCTATGTGAGCTCAGTTATATTCATGATCTTATGTAACCTTTCCAATAACCCCTTGAGAAATAAGGTAACATTTACTGAGCATCTACTCTCACAGCCTCTGTGCTCGGTTCTACGTGTACACTCAGTCTTGAATCCCCGCAACAACCCTTCATTGTAGGTTTGATCAACTCCAGTTCCAGTATACAGATATGAAAAATTAAGTAACTTGCCTAAGTTCCCCCAACAACTAAGTGGTGGTACCAACGCCTAAACCTGAGGTTTTTCCAGTGTAACATTTCCTATAACTATTTCAGGAGGTATATAGGCTACTTATGGGGTAAGAAAAGCATATTCAGAAGATACTTAGGGATCCCTGGGTGGCGCAGCGGTTTGGCGCCTGCCTTTGGCCCAGGGCGTGATCCTGGAGACCCGGGATCGAATCCCACATCAGGCTCCCGGTGTATGGAGCCTGCTTCTCTCTCTGCCTCTCTCTCTCGCTCTCTCTCTGTGACTATCATAAATGAATAAAAAATTTTTTAAAAAAAAAGAAGATACTTAAATTTTGTCAAGTCATTAAAGATCTTTTCTGGGCTTCTGAATGGCTGATTTTTTTAAAGGCATCCAAGTTAATTCAAGGAACTAAGGTATTTTATACACTGTAATTGATAGAAAAGTCTAAGGACTGTATACCTTAAGAGAATGGAGCGCTGATGTAGGAGTTAAGATTAAAGACTAGATACTAAAATTCATAGTATCAACAGTAGTTAGCAAATTGGCTTTTGTATACATTCCTATTCTCAAAGCTAATGTTTGGATAAAGATTTTTATCTTGATCAGAGGTGCTAGAAATAAAATATTGTATCCAGCTTGCTGGTTTCAAATTCTAGCTATTGAATGTATAAAGCTTTTAGTAATGAAGGGAATATGCTCATTTTCAAAATAAATACAAAAATTAATTTGTTACTAGGAAAATTAGCTCTCATTTGCTTGTTAGTGGGCCATTTACTAGTTACCTGAGTTGGCCTACCTTTCAATGCTGAGTATCACAAGGGCTGTCGGAGAAGTGTGCACAGTTGCTCCAAAATATTTGATGACTGAATGATGAATGAAAGTATAAGATTGACCTCTGCAACAATTAGTAAACAATGCAAGACAGCATGTAATTAAACCCTAAATTGCATGGTTTGGGCAGGATTACAGGTGAGCCTGGTACAATGCCATCTACTCCCCATACAAGTTGAGCTGGCTGGGATTGACTTCCCTAGTCCAGTGCTGCCAACTTGGGCATTCCTATGAGCCGGGTGTTCTGCTGACTTTAAGGGATCAGTCTTCTGAGCCCCCTGAGGCTGCCTAATGGATATGGGTACTCTAAGGGGGTGGATGACATTAAATAAAAGGGGAAATTGTGCAGCAAAGCAAATCTGGGTTTGGATACAGTCTTTAAACAAGCCAGCAAGCTTAGACATTCTGAATCCCAGTTCCTTCATCTGTGAAAACTGGAAATATATCTGAAGTATCTCTCTCATTATACGATTGTTACTGGGTTATCTGATACAATCATACCAGTTGTTTATGGCTAGCACCTGTTTTGAGAGGTCAGGCAATGCCCATTGCACTTTTAAAAACATAACCTTTGGTAGGCACATTATAAATGGCAGTTATAGTAGTAAGAGTCTGAGTCAGAGGTGAATCAAGGACAGAGAAATGGAAAACAGGACAATGCAAGGCCATTTTTGTGACCCGTGCTGCATGCTTGATTTTGCACACTCCTTAAGTCCCAGACAAATAGAATTTGTTGACACTGAGTTCTAAGAGACTCCATTTTTCCCAAGATATCAGATTCTCTGAAGCAAGCACAGGCCCCATTTAGTCCCACGTGAAACCTCTACCTTCTACAACTCTCTCTGTTTGCTCTCCTCCCCACCCCCACCCTCTCACGTGTTAGGCTGAGAAACTTGGATCCTCCAGCTGTTAGATATTGTGCAGCTGACGGCAGCCCAGGGCAGCAGGCAAGAGACTCCAGATGAAAGCCAAAACTCAAAGAAAACTGGACTTCAGAGCTTTGATACCAAACAGCCTCTGTTAAATTTGTTCAGTCGGCCATTAACAGGGAAGGAGTTTCTCACACGTCCTGTAAGGGGGTTTGGTGATGGGGTGCTTCTATGGAGGGGAATAATCAAGGTTCCAGAGCCCAGGCAGGACAGAATCAAAAGCCAAACTGCTGTTGCAAGTTTAGAGAGGTAATGTGCTACCTGGTTGTGCTCTCACTGTATTCTTTTCTTTCCCTCTTATGAGGTACCGGGGATTCACTGGGACTTTGGGCCATAGTGACAGAAAACCAACTATGTCCCAGCCTATGTCACCCGTCCCATTTCTTTAGAACAGCCCTTACAGTGGAAGCCCAAGAAAGGAAAAGGAGTTGAGAGGAAGACAGAGATACTGGGGCTCCCTACTACCTGTCCCACTCAGATTCAGATACCAGTTTCATCTTCTTTGCCTTCTATTGGTTCATCAACTAGGAAATGAAATCATCTGAGGTTCGATGGGCCCAATTTGACAAGCGCCTTACCTATGAACCTCTGCCTGGAATAAAGAAGGACAAAAATTAATCATAGTCCACCCTACTGACTTCCTCGTTTCTTTAAAAGAAACAAAACACCAAACCAAACCAAAAAAACTCATAAACCTTGTCTTTATTATTCAGGACAGATATAGACAGGATGTCACATTACTCACTGCCTTAAAGTTCTTTAGTGGTTCCCAGCTCCTTTGACATAGGGGACAAGTGCTCCCTGCTGTGAACCAGCCCACCTCTCCAGCCCGGCTCCCCAGTGGCTCACCGACCTGCACCTTATGCTCTACATCTCTTTTCTCTCCCTCAAGAGGTCATACTTTCTCGTGCTTCCCAACCTGACCAATTTCTGTCCCTCTGACTCAAACTCTTATTTATTCTTTAAGACTTCCCGCTAGCATCACCTCCTCTAGGAACACTCGCTGAATTCTCCCTCCCCAACTCCAGTTGTCTGCCCATTGCACTGGAGTTGAACCCTCTCCCGTCCTTTATCACAGCATCCATAATGGGCAGTATAGTTGTGATTGTGAGTCCATCTGACTTCCCTCAGCTGGAATACCCCCAAGTGGAAAGGCAATTCATTTCAACTTTGTACCCTCAGTGCTTAGCATGACACTTAGCACATATTGGGTATCCAAAGTATAAATATATCAGATGGATGAATGAATGAAGAGTTAATGAATCAAGTATCTCTGTCACAGCAGTTGAAGCCTAGTCAATCTATGTCGTCTGGAAAGCTGAAAGGATACTAATAACCAATACTGCACCTGGGGTAGAATTATAGTTTGAATACCAAAACCAGATCCTTGCCTAAAGCAACTATTGACTGATTTGTCTTAGAAACAAAGTCGGATGGCCACCATATGGTATTCTGCATTTGGATGCTAATGGTGTATCTGAAAGGACAGCATATGACTGACTTTCAGCTGTATTTTGTTTTAATTTTTATTTTGAGATAATTATAGATTCCCATGAGTTGTAGGAAATAATACAGAGTTCCTGTATACCCTTCACCTAGTTTTCCCCTAAATATAGCACAGTATCTAGCCTAATTATAGTAGTGTATCTTAATCAAAGATGTCTTAATATCTTAATCGAGTTTGACACAATCATCAACCTTATTCAGATTTTGCCAGTTTTACTTGCACACTGATTTGTGGGTAGTTGTGTTTTGAAATGATTTGTACGTTATTGTGTCTGTGTGGCTAAGCCCCTGAATGTCTGGCCACAACCATTAAGAGTCAGGATTGTGCCCAGTTGGCCCCATAAAGAAAGGGCTTGAGTTTCTCCCAGAAAGCTTACAGCAACAGGATTCATTCCTCATCCAGTCTCTGCTTTACACCCTCCCTCTCCTGAGATTCGACTGTAGAATGTCTTATTCCTCCTATGACAGGACAAGAAAAGACACAGTCTTCCTGGATGATGAGTTGGAATAATTCCATTCACCCTTCTCTGCCATCAGCCAACACAACAGAGTAGGCTACATATTTTGCAGAGTCTAAGTACAAAATAAAAATGCAGGGTCCCAGTCAGAAATGGGGAAGTCAGCCCTTTTCCTCCCCAGCTGCTTGAAGCTCGGCCGCCATCATGAATGACACAGTAACTATCTGGACCAGGAAGTTCATGACTGACTACTTCAGCAGAAACAGATGGTCATTGATGTTCTTCATCCTGGGAAGGCAATAGTACCTAAGACAGAATTTGGGGGAAAACTAGACAAAATGTACAAGACCACACCAGATGTCATATTTGTATTTGGATTCAGAATCCATTTTGGTGGTGGCAAGACAACTGCCTTTGGCATGATTTACGATTCCTTGGATTATGCAAATAAAAATGAACCCAAACATAGACTTGCAAGACATGGCCTGTATGAGAAGAAAAGACATCAAGGAAACAGCGCAAGGAATGCAAGAATAGAATGAAGAAAGTCAAGGAGACTGAAAAAGCCAATGTTGGTGCTTGCAAAAAGTGAGTTGGAGATTGAACAACAGAAAGAGTAAAGATTCTGCAGTAGCTTTATTTTCAGTGATTGTGCAGATTTTTCATGAGAGGATTAATAAACTAAGAACGTTAAAAACCAAAACAGAAACAAAACACACACACACACACACACACACACACACACACACACAAAAGGAATGGGGAAGTCAATCTCCCTTTCTTATACCCATAGCAGATGGCCAACCCCTAACGGGCTGTAAAGTGCATACCAAGATACCCTAGGAGATGAGCTATAGGCCCCTGCCCAGATGTCTCCTGAGAGCACTGTGAAACTGCCAGGCTTGGGGGGAGGGGGGTAGGAAGCCACTGCCTCATCCTTCCCTGAGATGCAATGGGTTACATGCCCTACACCAACCCTCCCCACTTACGCCTAGGCCCCTATCAGAGGCAGAGGGTGACTGAAGCCATGGAGCAAGTATCGGGTGGGGAAAGCCAGGGCACTAGGAGTCAAGGGAGTAGACAGCTGAGCCCCTATCCCGGGTAGGCAGTGGGAGGCAGGATGACATGTGAGCTGAGACTCCAGAACTCCAGTGCATGTTCTACTGCCCAGTTGAACTTCCCTTACAAAATACAAATTCAAAGAGAAAAATGTCAAGATAGTAGCCCCAGAGATTAAAACCAAGTGTGGGACCTGAGGGCAAGTCTCTGTGTAACACACACCCATGAAGTTGTCTGAATATACCAAACTCAGAATTCATTAATTGCATTTGTTACTCTGTAATTGCCTTAGTCCAGACCCTTATCATTTTTTTATGTGGAAGATTGCAAAAACCTCTTTATTAATTGTCTTGCCTCCCATCTGCCTCCATCACTGGTCTGTTTTTCATATTACCAATGGAGACGTCTTTAGAAAAGTCAAGTTTGATGATGCCATAGCTTTCCCTCCACCTGCACCTCACCACTTTTAGGATGAAATCAAACTCGTAAGCAAAGTGCATTAAACCTTTCACTCCAGTCCTGAGCAAGTATCTCCTCAATGTGGTCTGTCTCCTACCATTCCCCACCCCTGACCTTGTTCCCCTGACCTTGTTCCCTCCCTTACTTTACTCAACTTCTTCAGAATGTTCCAGGATCATGTCTCTAGGCCCTTGCTGGAGCACCTTCACTGCCTATTGCACCAAATTCCTATTTGTCCTGCAAAACTTAGCTCAATTGTTAGCTCCTCTGGTCTTCTTTGCCCAGCGCAATAAAATAGGTGATTATCCAAGGGCTCATATATCACTTGGTGTTTACCCTTATTATAGTACCTACTGCATTGTTTGGTAATTAACCATTTTATGCTGTCATGTTTCTCAACCATAGGAGATGTCATTTACACTGTGGTGTATTTTCAATTTTCCTCAACTGATGTGATCCCCTTGAAACCCCTAGTTACCACTGTATTCCTAATACCTTGCACAACTTCTGGAATAAGATAGGCAGTAGATAGATGTTTTCTAAAGAGAGGAAAAATTGTAGATGCCACTGTATAGTATTTCTTACTCTCCCAGCTCTGGCCCCACAAATTCTCCCCACTTTCTTAGCTGTTTGATGTCTTAGGAGCTAATATGGTTTGACAGCACAATCTGATCGTGCAGGCACAGGCGGTTTAGGTGACAGAAAATAACGATTTGACCAAATTTGAAGCAGTGGCTGTGTACAGACAGTTTTGGTCCCTCAGATTGGGGCCTTTGATATTAAACACAGAAATGCTGATAGTTATCTCCGTCAAGAATGACCAATTCATAAAGTTACCATGCAGCATTCTGAAAAATAAACAGAAATGTTTAAATATACAAAGCAAGAAAAAATGTTTTATGGACGCAGAAAAACAACTTACAAGTGCATAACATGGGGGCGCCTGGGCGGCTCTGTCGTTTAAGTACCTGTCTTCAGCTCAAGTCATGATCCATGAGTCCAGGGATAGAGCCTGAGTCAGGCTCCCTGCTCAGTGGGGAGTCTGCTTCTCCCTCTCCCTCTGCCCCTAGCCCCACTCATGCTCACTCTCACTCTCTCAAATAAATAAAATCTTTTTAAAAAAAATACATAACATGCAGTTGTTAAAACTTATAAAACTATACTCCACAAAAAAGAATTTTACTGTATACAAATTTTTTTACAAATCAGTTATGGTGAGGGAGGCTCTACAATGTAATACAAATTGTAACAACTGAACCTAAATATAACAAACTAATACAATGATAATGTAGAAGAACTAACCCAAGTTTCTCTGGAAAACAGTATTTGACTACATATTATAAGGCCAAAAGAAAAACAAATACACAAAAAAGGTATTTTAGTAAATTTCTTTTCTTTTTTTAAAGAAAGATTTTATTTATTTGAAAGAGAGAGGGACAAGAGAGAGCATAACCATGGAGCAGGGAGAAGGAGAAGCAGGCTCCCCTGCTGAGCAGGGAGCCAGAAATGGGGCTCGATTCCAGGACCTTGGGATCATGACCCGAGCCAAAGGCAAAAGCTTAACGGACTGAGCCACCCAGATGCCCCAGTAAATTTATTTCTCAAAGGGATATGGATTAGCAATTCTGAAACTACTTTGTGTATATAGTAAGGGTGAACAAATAAGCACATTGTGGAAATGTAGAATGTATGCAGAAATAAATACATTGTAGAAATGTAAAATTTCATTGTAGAAATGAAAGCCAGGCTTTTCAAAGTCAGAGGAAGAAGTTACAAATAAGGAAAAGGGAAATATTAGAATGAAGGCTGTGTGTTAAATAAGAGTCAGAGGTAGCAGTATGAACTCATGGTTTTAAAAATATATATACAGAGAAAAGTACACAGAAATAAACATAGATGTGTATAGGCACCAAGTACACTCCTTGTATTCACACATACATTTCCTAGCTCTATCTGCTGAGAGGGCCCAAAAGCAATGACATTCCAGCAATAGTGTGCATACCCAGCACTCAAATTGTGATTTCTATATACCATTCTTCAGTAAAAGGAATTAGAAATTCTTCAAAAAGTATTTGATTCTAGGGCTAGGACATTTGGAAAAATACAAGATCAGCCAGGAATATCTTCTGTTGTCAACAAAGGAAGGAAGTACTCAATAAAGGGCTGGAGTATACAGAAAGGGCAGAGAAGCCAACCTGCAGCTAAAGCTGGCTACAATTTCAGCAATAAAGTAACTAGCAGTTTTATTGGATTATAACCAATAGACCAAAATAAGTATACCTGAATCCATACTGATATAAGTAACTGAATGAATGAATGAATAAAATAGAATAAAAGCAGAAACTCCTCATTATAGAATAATTCCAAATAATAAATGAGAAGGAGTTAGGAAAACAGAAAATCTTTATTAGAACATCACATTAATATTCTTTAGGGTGCTACAATCAGTGGGCAAAAGGTATTTTCATAGTCTCAAAATATCACCCCAAGATATTAATCACAAAACTTTTAACTGCCTTTACTTTGAACAAAGAGAGTAGATACCACCTCAACAAAGTGATTCATGTTGACATCACTAATAATAAGATATATTAATACTATGTCCCCCTAGTATGATACATTGAGAAAAACATATCACTTCTGTGCTATTCTTGCCCCAAAATGGAAAGCATCAGACAAACTGAAATTGAGAGACAATCTACAAAATAACGAATACTCTTCAAAAGTGTCAAGATCAAGAAAAAAGGAAATGTTACAGACTGAGAGCCAATGAGACATGACAACTGAATGTAAGATGGGACACCAAATTAAGTTCTATAACAGAAAAATATAGTAGTGGAAAAACTGAGGAAATCTAAGTAAGTTCATAGTTAAATTATTTTGAGAGTCAATAAAGATATTACAGGTGAAAATACTTCTCAAAGGGTAAAACACTTTACAAATATTAATTTTAATTTCACTGTCCCAACACAATGAAACATATGGCATTTTTTAAATATAAAAAAACCCCACAAGGCACAAATTTTTAGAAACAGGTAATTTTTGTAAAGTGGTCACTTTTTTTAAAAAACCTAAAACATATTTTTTTCAGCACTTAGCTATGTAATCAGATGTGAGATGTAACAATTCTTTTCTATAGCTTCTTTAGCAGTGAGCCCAGTCTGGTTGCCAGGACCATAAAAACAGAAGGCTGTTGATCATTAGTCTGTGTAAAACAGAGCACTTGGGCATCTCACATGGAACTCGCTTTTTAACTTGTTTCAAGAGGTGGCGCACAGAACTGAAAAGGGTATTGTATGCCTGAATGAGTGCACCAAAACACCAGGCCAGACTGGGGTGTGGGCACCCACTTATGTGTGCAACTGCCTTTTTACCTAATTAATCCTCTCCTTGCAAGCCTGAACGGGGCCTGTGAACTTCACATTCCACTGGTAACTGGAACTCTGGGTCCTACAAAACCTGGAGGCTTTAATGGAACATTATTTGTTCAGGGCCCTTGAAGCAATGATATCTAATGGAGCAGAAGCAAAGAGAAAATGCCCTGAGCTTTAGTAAGAACAGTTGATTTCCATCACAGACCTGGCCCTGTCACTCCCCTGCTTAGAAACCCTGGAGGGCTCCCTTCCTGGATGGAGTCCAAACTCTTCTGAACCAACCCTGGTCTCATCTTTCCACACACTCTTGCCACTCCCACCTTCTCCCCACCCCTCCCAAATCTCTAGGCTTGTGCTTCTCAAAATGTGGCTTACAGACTACCTGTAAGAAATAAGCTGATGGTATTTGTTTAAAATACAGATATCCTTGTCGGACCTCAGGGCCACTAAATCAGAAATTTCTGAGTGTAGAGACCTCAGGACTCAGTATGTTAAAACTAACTCCTCCAGCAATTCTTATAAACACAGAGTTTGGAGATACTGGTCTAGCCATATATAAACTGCCTGTTCCTTGAATTCAGCATACACTTTATTTCTCAGTCCCTGTGCTTTGCTCTTCTTTTCCTCTCCATAAACTTACTAAAGCTTCCTTTATTGAGTACTTTTGGTACGGTAAACACAGCCTGTACATTAAAGCTTCAAGGCCTAACTCATGTTTATGGATTATCTGATGCCTTTCCTGATCCCTTTCAAGCAATCAACAGAATTAACTGAGTATCTACTAAGCATCAGGTTCAACGTGCAAAAAAGGAAATAGATATGAACTAGATTCAGTCTCTGTCCTCAAGATGCTCAGTCAGAGTAACGGAGATCTTGTGTCTCTGTGTCCCAGAACCGCAGCACTGGAAGAGATTGAAGTGGCAGCTAGTCCAGATGGGGAGGCTCTTTATGGCATTAAGATGCACAGGCACCATAATAACTGTAGTTCATTGTGTGCCAAGCCAGCAGTGCTTTTCTTTCTAAAATGTCTATTACAAAAGGAATGCTAACGTGCTTTTCTAAGACGTTTGATTTGGCTACAAGTTTTACAGAAGTAATACTGAGGTTCTGATGTATTCCATTTCCTTCTCTACGTCTTAGAGAAAGCTTATGGCAGAACCAAGTATACAAGAACTCCAAGTGTGTGTTAGCATGGGGTGCACACAAAATAGGTCCTCACTAAATGTGCACCGAGTGAATGAATGAATCAGTGAGTGATCAATCTGCTTTATAATCTTCTAAAAATAATAAACCACCTCTGACAGCACTAGCCTGCAGCATGAGTCTCTGCTCTAATACTGAATATCCCTCACATTCTGGAACTTTGAGTTTACCCTGCCTTTTTTTCAGTCCTTTGTTCTCTTTTCAGATCTTTAGCTTTAATTTGTCAAAACTGTATTTCCCTCTATTTTTGTGAATTAATTTTTTTCTTCCTAGGTCTGTCACTTGGTACTTTCAAAGTTTCTTCTCCTCTCACTTTATTTCCCCCCCCCCTTCTCCCCACCTCCCTCCCTGTGTCCCACATCCTGAGTGTGAAGGCAGGCAGGATTAATCTAGCCAGGAACATGATGTCTGAAAGCCATGACAGATGCACTAAAGTGTTTAGCGGTGATAAAAGGCAGCTCTGATGGGCTCTGTCAGGAATCCCTCAGGAACACGGAGGGAAATATTTGCTAACCCCTCTCCTGGCTCCAGGCCACCAGGCCTCACAACAGGATCATACCTAGAAAAGTCGAGGGAGAAAAGTGGTAAAACAAGAAAGTCTCCTTCCCCTCTTGGCACCCCACTCAAGAGACTTTTAACTAGAACCCAAATTCTCCTTTCTTCATCTTAAAGGCCCTGGCTTAAAACTGTGAGTGGCCACAAACTTTGATTTAAACCTTGGGTAGCTGAAAGAATACTGTAAGGCATTGGGACAGAAAACCATATAACCTACTTCTGGCTTGCAAAAAGAAAAGATGAGTGATAGTGAACAAGATCCCTTTAGTGCTGTGTTTAATCCAACATCCATGCTGTGTGTGTGTGTGTGTGTGTGTGTACACAAAACACACAAGCATGCCTGTGCATTTAACTTCTATTTCCCCTCCAAGTACATTCAAGTAATAATTTCTGAACTCTTATTATATGCCAGTCACTCTGGTTGGTTATAGAGAAACAGGGCAAATAAGGCAGGTCTTTGCCCTCAGGAAGCTCAAAATGCCTTTGGTAACAGATGCTCTAAAAGAGGCTTAGCCAGTGTTCTGGGAGAGTCCAGAATTTGGGGAGTTGGGAGAAAGGCATGGGGACAGAATAAAAAATAAATGAAATCTTCCAGAAAGTGGTAGCATCTTAGGTAGTAACCTAGGGAGGTTAGCTTTGGTAAATCAAGGAAAAAGAAGAAAAAGACTTCCAGCTATAGAGATGGGAAGTAGGAACATTCTAGGAGGAAAAAGCAATCTGATAAGTGGCATATCAGCAATCTGATAAGTGCTCAGGGAACAGATTAATAGGAAATTTCAATGCTAGCAAAATTTTAGGTTTTGTTTTGCAGTCAATAGAGACCACTAAAGAGCCTTTCCTTTTGAGCAGGAAAGTGACATAATTTATGTTTTATAGAAAATCAAGTTAGAATGACTCGTTAAGTAGTTACTGTAACACCCTAAGTGTGATACAGCAAGAGTCAGAACTGGATAATAGAAATGGGAATTAAAAGAATAGGAAAATATGATATTAGTTTCTAACTAAATTGTGGCTTTAGAGAGTAATGATATTAAGACAGAAAACTTTGGTTCAGGATGGTTGACTGGTCATGTACATTTATGTCTTTACTCCTAAGAATATATTAAATGATACTGAAAAAATAATAAAGTTATTAATACTCTTTAACCAAGATGGAAAGTGGGGGCATTTGGGCACAACAGATTTCAAATATTTATGGAAGACTAAAAGCAGATAAAAGAGTAGTGACCGGTGAAGCAGTGTGGAAGAAGCAGACCTGAGAATATACACAGAGAAAAGTTGGTCTGTCTATAGAGCCCTGGAGAAACTCAAGAGCTGAAGAGGCCAAAGCCTAAGTATAGGGAGAAAAAGCAAGAGTCTAGAGACATGACAGTCAACTTTCAACATATCCCCACTAACTGTGTACAAAAGTGCCAGGCAGTCAGGCACCAACAAATGGAAGGAGGGATAAATCTACTCTAAAGAAACAGAACAAACTATTTGGGAAAAGCTAAGGGAACTATTATGGAAGTTGACACCTCTGGCATTTAGGGAATCTCAAAACATAATGGCCTGTTTACTCTCTCCTCACCACTGGTGTGAACAGCCTCTTTTGATCTGTTCTACCTGCATACACAGAGCTCACAACCTGTCTGCCTGCTGCCTTATATGTAAGTGAGGAAATAAACATCTTAAAATATGAATAAGAAACATGGAGATAAACTAAAAGGAAAAGAGTAGAAGTAGGAAAAAATACAGAGAATGAAAACAGAACTGTAACAAGAAGGTACAAGTTTTGCTTTATTAATGCCATGGTTCTCAAATCATTCTAAGAATACAATAATTTGTAATAGCTTAAGTCAGATAAGAGTAGGATAGTATTTAGAAACACTTAAAACTATGGATACCTGAAATATCAATAATAATAATAATAATAATAAATTTATCTTCTGGGTTAGAAAGTAAAATACAGAGGAAATCTCATAGAAAGTAAAATTTAAAAGACAAACATATATAAGAGATGAGAAAAAAGACAAAACATCACTCCAGTTGTTCTAATATCTGATTAATAGAAAGATAAAATTAAGAAACAGGAAAAAGAAAAATTATAAAAGAAAAAATTTCACAGAACAGTAGGACATAAGTCCTCATATTTAAAAGTCCCATTAAGGGATGCCTCGGGGGCTCAGTCAGTTAAGTGTCTGCCTTTAGCTCAGGTCATGATCCTAGGGTCCCAGGACAGAGCCCTGCATTAGGTTCTCTATTCAGTGAAGAGTCCGCCCTCTCCCTCTCCTCCTGCCAGCTGCTCTCCCTGCCTGTGCGTTCTGTCAAATAAATAAAATCTTAAAAAAAAAAAAGTTTTAAAAGTCCCATTAAGTACCAAGCATAGTGAGTGAAAAAGATGCTTGCCTAGACATCTATTTGTGAACTTTTAGAACATCAAGGTGAAACAGAAGTTCCAAAAGCTTCCAAGGAATAGAAATTGAATACTTAGGGATGCCTGGGTAGCTCAGGAGTTGAGCATCTATCTGCCTTCAGCTCAGGGTGTGATCCTGGGTCCAGGGATAGAGTCCTACATCAGGCTCCCTATGAGGAGTCTGCTTCTCTCTCTGCCTATGTCTCTGCCTCTCTCTGTGTCTCTCATGAATAAATAAATAAAATCTTTTAAAAAAATTGAATATTTATAAAAAACTAGAATCATACATGGGATAGAAAACGTATTCAAAGAAATAACAGCTGAATGCTTCCTTAATATAGGGAAGGAAAGACACGTCTAGTTTAGGAAGCAGAGTCCCAAACAAGGTGAACCCAAAGAGGCCTACACCATGACACATAACAATTAAAATGTCAAACATTAAAGATAAAGAGAGAATTTTAAAAGCAGCAAAAGATGAGCAAAAAGTTACATATAAGAGAAACAGCATAAGGTTATCAGCTGACTTTTCAGCAGAAACTGCAGGCCATAAGAGAGTGACATGCTATATTCAAAGTATAGAAAGGTAAAAACTTACAATCAAGACTACTCTACCTTAATAAAATCTTAAGAAAAAAAAAAAAAAGGAATACTCTACCTGGCAAGATTATCATTCCAAATAGAGAAATAAAGGACTTCCCAGAATAACAACAACAAAAAATTAAAGGAGTTTACCACCACTAAACTGACCTTAGAAGAAATGTTAAAGCAACTTCTTTAAATGAAAAAGAAAAGGCCATAATCACACATAAGAAAATCATGAATAAAACATTGTAAAATATGACCATATATATATATACATATACACACACACACACATATATACACACACACACATATATAAAAATTGAGATGAAGAGTAAAAGTGGAAATTCCTTTAGAATGTGCTTAAATTTAAGTGACCACCAACTTAATATAGACTACTATATACTTAAGATGTTATATAAAAACCTCGTGGTAACCACAAACCCAAAACCTATAATAGTTACACAAAAATAAAGAGAAAGGCAAATACAACACCACAGAAAGTCATTACAGAGAGAGCAAGAGAAGAAGAGAGGAAAAGAGAATTAACTACAAGAACATCCAGAAAACAAAGTGGCAATAAGTACACACCTATCAATAATTATTTTAAATATAGTCTAAATGTGCCAACCAGGAGACATAGGGTGATGGAATGGATGAAAAAACAAGACCCATTTATATGCTGCCTACAAAAGCCTCACTTCAGACCTAAAGACATATAGACTGAAAGAGATGGAAAAAGAAGAGCTGGAAAAAGATATCCCATGTAAATGGAAGTGAATAAAAAAGAGCTGGGGAGGCAATACTTATATCAGACAAAATAGGATACAACAATTATGAATCTCTATGTGCCCAACACTGGAACAGCAAAATGCATAAAGGAAACATTAACAGACATAAAGGAAGAAACTGACAGTAATATAATAATAGTAGGGAACTTCAATACCTCACTTACATCAATGGAGAGATCATTGAGGCAGAAAACCATTAAGGAAAAAGGTTTTTTTTTTAAGATTTTATTTATTCATGAGAGACACACAGAGAGAGAAAGACAGAGACACAGGCAGAAACAGGCAGAGGGAGAAGCAGGCTCCATGCAGGGAGCCCGATGTGGGACTCGATCCTGGGATTCTAAGATCATACTCTGCCTGGTGAAAGGTAGGCGCTAAACCGCTGAGCCACCCAGGGACCCCAGAAACAGTATTTTTGAATGACACATTGGACCAGATGGACTTAACAGATATATACAAAACATTCCATTCAAAAACAACAGTATACACATTCTTTTCAAGTGCACATGTAACATACTCCAGGACAGATCACATGTTAGGCCACAAAACAAATCTCAATAAATTTAAGAAGACTAAAATCATATCATGCATATTTTATGACTACAACAATTTGAAACTAAAAATCAATCACAAGAAAAAGACTGGAAAAAAGAAACGTGGAGGCTAGCCAACATGTTATTGTACAATCAATAAGTAAGCAGAGAAATCATAGAAGAAACTTAAACAAACATGGAGACAAATGAAAATGAAAACACAATGGTCTAAAATCTTTGGGGTACAGTGAGAGGAGAGAGAAATATACAGCAACACAGGCATACCTCATAAAACAAGAAAATCTTGAATAAATAATTTAACCTTACATCTAAAGGATCTAGAAAAATAAAAACAAACAAAGCCCAAGATGAGGAGAAGGTAGGAAATACCATAGATCAGAGCAGAAATAAGTGACATGGATACACACACCAAATAAATAAATAAATAAATAAATAAATAAATAAATAAATAAATAAAACCAGGAGGTGGTTCTTTGAACTGATAAACAAAACTGATAAACCTTTATCCAACTCATTAAGAAAAAAAGAGAAAGGAGACAGACAAATAAAATCAGAAATGAAAGAAAAGTTACTACTGCCACATCAGAAATACAAAGGATTTTAAGAAAATACTATGAAAAATAACATACTAACAAACTGGACAACCTAAGAAAATAGATAAATTCCTAGGTACACAATCTTCCAAAACTGAATCCAGAAGAAACAGAAAAGCCTAACAGACCAAGTACTAGTAATGAAATTGAATCAGTAAAAAAAAAAATTACTGTCCAGCACCAGATGGATTCATGAGTGAATACTACCAAATGTTAAAGAGTTAATAGCTATTCTCAAACTATTCCAAAAAATAGAAAAGGAAGGAAAACCTCCAAGTACATTCTACGAGGTCAGCATTATCCTAATACCAAAACCAGACAAAACACTACAGAACTACAGGGCAATAAAACTATAGGCCAATATTCCTGATGGAAACAAATGCAAAAATCCTCAACTAAAAATCAGCAACCCACATTCAACAATATGTTGAAAGATCATTCATGATTAAGTGAAATTTATTCCAGGGATGCAAGGATGGTTCAATACTTGCAAATCAACTAATGTTATACACCACATTAACAAAACAAAGTATAAAAATCATATGATCATCTCAATAGATGCAGAAAATGCATCTGACAAAATTCAATATCTATTCATGATAAAAAACACCTCAACAAAGTGGATTTACTTATTTTTTTTTAATTTTTTTAAATTTATTTATGATAGTCACACAGAGAGAGAGAGAGGCAGAGACATAGGCAGAGGGAGAAGCAGGCTCCATGCACTGGGAGACTGACGTGGGATTCGATCCTGGGTCTCCAGGATCGCGCCCTGGGCCAAAGGCAGGCGCTAAACCACTGCGCCACCCAGGGATCCCAACAAAGTGGATTTAGAGGGAACATATACCAAAATAATAAAACCTGCATATGAAAAAGCAATAGCTAATGTCATACTCAATGGTGAAAAACTGAGAGCTTTTCCTCTAAGGTCAGGAACAAGATAGGGATGTTCACTCAGTATTTTTATTCAATAAGGCACTAGAAGTCTTAACCCCAGCCACCAGCCAAGGAAAAGAAATAAAAGGATGAAGTTAAACTGTCTCTCTCAGCAGAAGACACAATACTATATCTAGAAAACCCTAAAGACTCCATCAAAAAACTATTAGAAGTAATAAATGAATTCAGTTAAGTTGCAGGATTCAAACTTAATACCCAGAAATAGGCTGCTTCTCTATAAACTAAAAACAAAGTAGCAGAAAGAGAAATTAAGAACATAATATTATTTACAAATTGTATAAGAAATAATAAAATACCAAGGAAGAGACTTAACTAGGGATATGAAAGACCTATGTTCTGAAAACTAGAAAACACTAATGAAAAAAAACTGAAGATGATACAAATAAATGGAAAGATATCCCATGCTGACAGAAGAATTTATATTGTTAAAACGTCTCTACTCCTCAAAGCAGTCTACATATTTAATGCAATTCATATCAAAATACCAACAGCATTTTTTCACAGAACTAGAAAAAATACTACTACAATTTGTATGGAATCACAAAAGACTCTGAATAGCCAAGGGAATCTTGAGAGAGAAGAACAAAGCTGGAAGAATCACAATTTCAGATTTCAGAATATTCAACAAAACTGTAGTCCTCAAAACAGTAGGATACTGGTACAAAAAATAGACATATAGATCAAATGAACAGAAGAGAGGCCCCAGAAATAAACCCTCACTTACATGGTCAAGTATTCCATGACAAAGGAGGCAAGAACACAGAATGAGGATAAAACAGTCTCTTCAACAAATAGTGCTAAGAAAACTGGACAGCTACATGCAGAAGAATGAAATTGACCACACCATACACAAAAATGAACTCAAAATGAACCAGAGACCTAAATGTGATACCTGAAACCATAACACTCTTAGAAGAAAAATTGGAGGCAATTTCTTTGACATTGGCTTTTTTTTTTTCTAGATATGTTTCCTAAAGCAAGAAAAACAAAAGCAAAAATAAACTATTGGGACTAGTCCAAAATAAAAAGCTTTTGCACAGTGAAGGAAACCATCAACAAAACAGAGAGGCCATCTACTGAATAGGAGAAGTTATCTGCAAATTATACATCTGATAATGTGTTAATATCCAAAATATATAAGGAACTTATACAACTCAACACCAAAAAACCCAAATATGATTAAAATAGCCAGAGGACCTGAATAGACATTTTTCCAAAGACATATAAATGGCCAATAGACATGTGAAAAGATGCTCAACATCACTCATCATCAGGGAAGTGCAAATCAAAACCACAATTAGGTGTCATCATACACTTGTCAGAATGGCTAGAATCATAAAGACAAGAAATAACAAGTGTTGGTGAGGAGACGGAGACAAAGGAACCCTCATGCACTGTTGGTAGGAATGCAAATGGGTGCAGTCACTGTGAAAAACAGTATGGAGGTTCCTCAAAAAAATTCAGAATAGAACAACCATTTGATCCAGTAATTCCACTACTGGGTATTAACCCAAAGAAAACAAAAACACTAATTTGAAAAGATATACATACACACCCCCATGTTTATTGTAGCATTATTTATAACAGCTTATAGAAGCAACCCAAGTGCCCATCCATAGATGAATAAAGAGATGGTATATTTACACAATGGAATATTACTCAGACATTAAAAAGAGTAAGATCTTGCCATTTCCAACAACATGGATAGAGCTAGAGAATATTATGCTAAGTGAAATAAGTCAAAGACAAATACCATATGACTTCACTTACATGTGGAATCTAAAAAACAAAACAGACAAATCATAAACCAACAAAAAGCAGAGTCAGAGTCAGACCCATAAATACAGGGAACAAAAAGATGGCTGCCAGAGGAGGTGAGGGGATGGGCAAAGTTGGTGAAGGGGATTGGGAGAAACAGGCTTCCAGTTATGGAGTGACTAAGTCACGGAGATGAAAGGTCCAGCATAAGGAATATAGCCAGCAGTGTCATAATAGTGTTGTATGGTGACAGATCATAGCTATACTTTTGGTGAGAGTAACATATAAAATTGTTGAATCATGTTGTACATCTGAAACTAATGTAACATTGTGTGTCAATGATACAAAAAAATGAGCATCCGATTAGAATCAGCATCAGATCTCTTTTTTTTTTTAGCATCAGATCTCTTAACAGAAATCATCCAAATACAATATACAGCAATGCCTTCAGATTATGAGAAAGATTGTTTTTAACTTGTTCTACACCTTACCAGACTATCAATTAAGTATGAAGGCTGAATAGAGACATTTTCTGATCCAAAAAACCAAAAAATTTAACTCCTGTATACTTTTTCATACAATGTTATTTGAGGAGAGAGAAAGGAATATATGGTACTCAGAAAACAATGGATCCAAACTACATCAGTGAAGTCCCAGTACGACAGCTATGTAGTAGATTTAAAAAGCAGCCAGCCTAAATTAGAGCAGGAGGACATATCTAGAAGAAATACCTTCCAAGAAAAAAAAAAGTGGGTGGTATCAGAAGTAATGCTAAAATGAAGAGGTTTTGCTAAATGCAACTTTAACAGAGGCAAATAAAAAAGAGGGAAATCCCCCAACAAAGGCATTTAGAAACTCCAGAGAAAAATCAAACAACTAAAAAAGTAAGGCAATTTAATCATTGTGAGGCACTTAGGACTACAGTTAATAATTATTACATAGCCATAATACTGTTAATATAGCTTATTGATTTAAAATCTTTAGGGTCAGTCCTCATATAAAGGATAGAAGACAATGTTGGCTGAAGATAGAATATAAACATTACCAACTTTGACAATGTAAAAGTAAAAGGACAGAGGACAGGAGCTGGGAGATGGAGAAAGGTAAGGGTGCCAATATCCTATTTTCAAAGCAGGGAGTCAAAAACCAGTTTGCAGGTGACAGAACTACTGACAGGTATTATTTACAATGGAAATAAGCAGAAGTGGCACATCCTAGTTATTGGCCTGTCATCCAGGAGAGAAGGTTGGGGGAGCTCCTTATGGGGTGTGCATTCCAGGGAACAGATCTCTGCAGCATCTTCCAGCACAGGGAAATGCTATCTCTAAGAAGTGATCTACCTCTGCAAACTCTGAAGGCCTAGGGGAGTAGAGGCTATAGAATCAAATCTTCAGGGACATCAGTCTTGATGATCCCATATTATGTTTCAGGGTCCTAATATTTTCCTGATTTTAGCGTAGCAGACCTGTCTTTGCTGAGCACTCTAACATTGCTGGAGCTCTGCAACTTTAACTATGAGATTTGGTTTTTGTTCATCCTACTCTTAGCTGTACCTTTGTAAGCTACCAAAGAGGCCTTATGGCTCTCACATTGTCCTTTTTCTGCTTACTAATGACCCCATTTCTCATTAGCCCTCTGCAGGCAGTCAACACATCTTTGCAGTAACTGGAGACCCACTGTCTTTGTAGACACTTTGAAACCCCAAGGTTTTTCAAATACTTGACCCATCCCACCTGCCATGGCATCTCTCTACATGGAGATATTTTTACCTTTTGTGAAATCTTCAGTGCCTGAACCACCACTGTGTGATCATCCATGCCACACACATCCCTTATGATGGTGTCCTCTTGCCCACTGGTCATTGAAGGAGTAAGCCTCAGAATGCTATTTACTGCACCTCTTCTTGCATCACTTCTAGTACCCCTATGTTAGTTTAGGTCCTCTGAGGAACAATGCCAAGATAGGATAAAAAGTGCAAGACATTTATTAGGGAACATCTGTGAAGGAAAACGTGGAGGGAGACAGAGGAGGCTGACAGATAAGGCACAGGTCTGGGAAGGAAAAAAGGTTGGGCAAAAAAAATCTTAGATGATGTGCAGTCTAAAGAAGTTTCAGCAAAGCTGATGGCCAGTTTTTGGATGAAAGCTGCCTTTCTGAGGAATGCCACTTCTCCCACGAATGGGCCTGGCTTCATATCCCTGGTATGCTTACATTGCAGCCTCTGTATATGGATATGGATTTCACAGCATGGCAGCTGGGACCCTTAGTCAATAACTCAGACATCTGAAACATGTTTTCATGAAATTCACAGATGGTTCTTCTTGTGGATTTTTTTTTTTACCACGTGTACATTTTACTTTAAAAAAGAAGATAAAGCTGATACAAGCATATTGTCGTAGCAATGGGAATAACTAACAAGAAAATATTCAGTAGTTCTTTCCGTGGAGCAAGGCTACATTTCAGAAGGGTGGGAGAAGAGACTGGTACTTTTTATCAGTGTCTCTTTAGTACTATTTGTTTTTTCACCCACATACCTTCTTTACTTTCATTTTCTTTATTATTAAGAAACTGAAAGAACAGAAAGAGAAGTCAGGAAAAAAGAACTGGGGAGATAAGTTTTCTTCTGAAAATAAATTAATATTATTTATTAAACACCTTATTATCACTAATCCTTGGGACATTTCCAACAGGTAGAAAATATTATCCCCATTTTACAGATAATGACACCAAGATTGAGGATCAAGTTTTAGGTCAAGGATTTTGCTAAAGACCACATAGCTAATAAGTGGCATCAGGATTTGAACCCAGGTCTAGATTCATGCTCTTTCTACAATAGGGACAAGGCGGTTGATGGATGGAGGCCATGTGGGGGTGAGCCATAGTCTGATCATTGGCTCATAAGGCCAGCCTAAACAATGCCTTGGCCCAACAGGGTTCTCAGGGATCAGAGGGGCCAGTGTTAGTCATTGTTTAATTATACTATACATATTTAGCCTTTTAAATCTTTTCTGAGAAATCATTTCATTCTAACCCCTTAATCATCCTTGATTATCATCCTATAATAAAACAGTGGGGAGGAAGATGCCTGTGGCTCAGAGTCTGGGCCTCTCTAGAGCAGGACTGGAAGCTGGATGAAGTCAGCAGCCTGTTTTCTTCAGAGGTGGACAGAGCACACACATACTATCTGCTCCGTGCAGACACCCTGAGCAGGGACCAGCCCAGAAGGCAGCCAGCGACTCCCTCTGTTTATCCTACAGTCTGAAAGAGAGAGACTCTTTGCAGACAAGTGTAATCTTTCTTGATAAACATATTAGTTTTCTGTCTCAGCTCAGTGGAGACTCAGATCCGTAGGTCTGTGATACAAACTCTAATAATATTTTCTTTTTCTATGGTGACTTCTCCTGGATTGGTTTAGACAGTAGAGGAGAAAGTCAGAGGGGGCCAGTGTCCAAAAAACAGCAGTCTTTGGCCTCAGGATAAGTGAGATCACAATGTGATATTCTACTGCCATCAATGGGCAGGTGACTGCCAAGAAAGCCAGCCTTATGTCTGAAGAAGTTTTGCAAAGGGAGAGTGAGGGACAGAGGAGCAGAGTCTGGAGTCAGTAAGTGTCCTGGGTGAGTTGACAGGTGTTTGACTGATACCACCTCATTTAGCACAACTAACTGCTGCTGACCCCAGCACCTCTGAGCCAGGGGTTGATAGTAATAGTAACCACTTTGCAGGACTAAATGATAAAAGGCAAATTAAGTATTTAGCCAGTACCCGGCAAGCACTCACTGTATGTTAACGGTTTCTGTTAAGAAACCTTCTAGTGTACTATTTTATTCTCAGAGGCTGAACTTATGTTGATGGGACTTTTGAAATAGATGAGTTCTGAATTTGTATGCAATTAGATCTACTAATTTTTTCCTTTCTGCTTTCTTTCTTGACTTTTTTGCTTTTTCTCTTATGATATAAATATACACTATATTTTCTTAGAGTTTTTTTTAGTTTCCCTTTATTGTTTATGTTTGCCTCTTTAATCCACATGGAATGCATTTCAGAATATGGTATGAGGTAAGGAGGTAATTTTTTTTCCAAATAAACAATTTTCCCAAAGCCATGTATTGAGATACCACTTTTATCTTATACTGATTTATTTACACATATATTTCAGTTTACTTTTTTAAAAGATTTTATTTATTTGAGAGTGCAAGAGAGCACAAGTGGTGGGGAGGAAGGGCAAAGACAGAGGGAGAAACAGGCTCCCAACTGAGCATGGAGCCCTACCTGGGGCTCAAACCCAGGATCCTGGGATTATGACCTGAACCAAAGGCAGATGTTTAACCAACTGAGCCACTCATGCACCTTGAGTTTATACACTTTGAAGCAACTTCTATTCTAACATTCCTTAGTAATTTAAAGTTAATAACAGAAGATTTCTATTTAATAGTTAACCTTTTAAAATCCTGCTCAAATTATCAATGCCTCTGGAATGGACTCCATATACTGCTGATGAAAGAGTAGTATAGGTCAACTTTCTGGAGAGAAATTTGGTTTTGAAATGTTTATCTACCAAATAGTTATTACACTCCTGGCAACCTTTCCTAGGGAAAAGTAAAAAAGTTCAGGCAAATATTTATGTATATATGTATATTTATGTATTTACGTATAAAGCTGCCTATGTTGCCATTATTTGTAAAAGCAAAAAGCTGGAAACATTGTTTTTTGAAGAGTATAATTATGCATATTATATTATTTATAGAATGGAATTAAATCATTAAAACTGTATTTTTGAAAAAACACAGAAAATGCATTTTTATATTAAGTAAAAATACAGTAAACAAAATTTTACATATAATGTTAACTCATGTTTTGGAAAACAAACTTTAATCACACTGGTCTTTAACTTCCTTGAACAAACTCTTTTCAACCTCAGGAACTTGGCACATTCTGGTTTCTCTCCTGGAAAGTATTTCCACCTGTTCTTTCTAAAGCTGGCTCTTTTTTATATTTTAGATCTTTGCTTAAATGTATCATTTCAGAGAATCTTTCTCTAACTAGCATATCAAAAGGAGATCCAGATGCCCTCCCTAAGTCTCCATGTTTAAGCATCTAATTATACTTTCCACGAGTGAGTTGTCTTTTCATTTAGAAAGTTTACACCCTAACATCTCAGACTATATTTTTCTATTTTGTCTGCAAAGTGCCCATTCATGTGATCTGAACACAATGAATATGCACTGTATATTGCCCAGTCCACTCTTCTATTTCCTAAAGATTTAAATTTGTATCCTTAAAATAATCCACACACAAAAGAATGAAACTGGACCCTTATTTTACACCACTTACACAAATTAACTTGAAATGGATCAAAGATGTAAATGTAATACCTGAGACCATAAAACTCCTAGAACAGAGAGAAAAAGCTCCTTGACATTGGTTTTGGCAATCATTTTTTGGATATGACACCAAAAGCACAAGTACCCAAAACAAAAATAAACAAGTGGGACTACATCAAACTGAAGAGGTTCTTTCTACACAGGTCAGAAAACTATCAACAAAATGAAAAGGCAACCTAACAGAGTGGGAGAAAATATTTCTAAATTGTATATAAGGGGTTAATATTCAAAGCATATAAGGAAGCCATACAATTCCATAGCTAAAATACCCAAAAAACCAAAAACCACACAAAAAGTCTGATTTTTAAAATGGGCAAAGAATCTGAAAAATTTTCCAAAGGAGATATACAAATAGCCAATAGGTACATGGAAAGATCCTCAACATCACTAATTATCAAATCATGCAAATCAAAGCCACAGTGAGATATCACCCCACACCTGTCAGAATGGCTATTATCAAAAAGACAAGAGATAACAAGCATCGGTGAAAAGATGGAGAAAAGGGAACCCTCGAGCACTGTTGGTGGAAATATAAATTGGTGCAGTCACTCAGAAAAACAGTACGGAAGTTCCTTTAAAAATTAAAAATAGAACTACTGAATAATCCTACTTCTGGGTATATATCTGAAGGAAATGGAAAAAGAAGAAAGAAAAGAAAAGAAAAGAAAAGAAAAGAAAAGAAAAGAAAAGAAAAAGAAAAAAAAGAAAAGGAAAAAGAAAAGAAAAGAAAAGAAAAGAGAAAAGAAAAGGAGGGTGCCTGGGTGGCTCAGTTGGTTGATCAAGTGACTGCCTTGGGCTCAGGTCATGATCTCAGGGTTCTGGGATCTAGCTCCACTGCAGGCTTCCCTGCTGAACAGGGAGTCTGCTTCTCCCTCTGCCCCTCCCCCCTGTTCATGCTTGCTCACGCTCAAATAAATACTTTTAAAAAATAAAGGTGGGATCCCCGGGTGGCGCAGCGGTTTGGCGCCTGCCTTTGGCCCAGGGCGCGATCCTGGAGACCCAGGATCGAATCCCACATCGGGCTCCCGGTGCATGGAGCCTGCTTCTCCCTCTGCCTATGTCTCTGCCTCTCTCTCTCTCTGTGTGACTATCATAAATAAATAAAAAAAAATTTAAAAATAAATTAAAAAATGAAGGGTATGAAATCATTATCTTTAAAAGATATCTGCACGCCTGTGTTCACAGCAGCATTATTCACAATAGCTAAGACACAGAAACACCCTGTATCTGTCTAGAGATGAATGGGGCAAATGTGATAAACGCACATACACACTGGAATATTATTTAACCATAAAAAGGAAATCCTGCCATTTAAGACAATGAGGATGATGAATCTTAAAGGCATTATTATGCTGAAATAAGTCAGAGAGAGAAAGACAAATCAGGTATAATTTCATTTACATGGGAATATAAAGAAACTGAACTCATAGGAACTGAGAGTGGATTGGTTGCCTAGGCATAGGGGTGAGGGTAATGAAGGAGGAATGTGTGAAGATGGTCAAAGGGTCCAAACTGCAAGTCAGAAGATGAGTAAGTCCTGGGGATCTAACATACAGCATGGTGACTACCGTTAACAGTGCTGTATAGTATACCTGAAAGCTTCTAAGACAGTAAATCTTGAAAGTTCTCACAGAACACACAAGCACACCCAAAAATGTCACTATGTGAGGTGATGAATCTCTTAACTAACCTTATTTTGGTAATCCTTTCACAATATATACATGTATCAAACTACTACACTGTACATTTTAAACTTACACAATGTTATATGTCAATTATATCTCAATAAAACTGGGGGGGAAATAGCATCTCATTGTGTAGTCATCGCTGCAGGGTGAACTATGCACAGAAATAAGTTGCTGGTGATCAAACTTAAGGCAGATGTAAACATAAAACAGTGAGATATTTCTAGAGGGTATGTGTCAATAGCCAGGGCCCCCTCTACCACCTGTATTCCCTTAAATTCATGTCAGAAAGAGGATGAGTGTCTGGAGAGAGTGAAGTCAAGCTGCGAATCAGAGCCAGATGCCACTTCTCTTCTAGGTAGATGGGCCCTGAGGTAATTGGACCCAGGTGCCTTGGAGAGGGGGGCCCCAGAGCTTTCAGGGTGTAATCAAGCCTACTTAACTAATGATTATAAACAGCCCGTGTCCTTCGCTTGTCAGAGTTCTCTGGGCCTCTAATCTGACAAGACTCTGCAGTCCCTCCAGTCAAACCAATTCCTCCTATCCCCCTGCTGTTCCCACACCCCAGTTCCCATTGCTTTTGTCCTTCTGCTGCTGAAGGGGTACTGCTTCAATTCCTCTTTCCAGCCCCAGAGTGAATCTGGTGAATCTCTAGCCCATGACACCCAGTATCAAGGATTCCCAAAGTGCAGCTCCAACTAGGCAAAGACGCAGAATCCAGGCCCTCTGCACAGGTGGGGTTTCCCCACAGTGGTCCTGGGTCCAACACAAAATCATGGCGATTACTCACCTGGCAAACTTCACAGTGACTGCCAAGCCCCCAGCACAATTCCTGGCCTACCATAGTTCATAAAAATCACACCAAAGACTTATCACAACCAATGCTTGACGTTCACAAGTACTTGCAGTTTTTACAATTGTGGCCAACCTTTAGAATCTATGAAATGTGAATTTCATTTTCTGGAGGCCCAAGTTTGAATTTGTGTGGCTAATCCATGGGGTCTAATAACTGAGCTAAGGCAACTGCTCAGCATCCAGATTTCAAAGCAACTTTGTGTATTTTCTTATATCACATGGGCAGTAATATGAACTCTCCATAACATTTTCAGTAATAGCCTCATTTGTGGGGGAAATTGTGCTTTAGACATCTACGAAAGTAGAGATCTAGGAGGAGATCCTTTTGATTTTTACAACTCCAATTATGCTCCTTATTTTCTAACTCTTCCCCTAGGTTCTAAGATAAACCAAGATAAATTCCATGTCCTTAGACAAGGTTAACTTGGTGTCTTCGGGCTGTCAGAAGTCCGTAAAGAAGCTTGGAAGAGTGTCCATTTCACAGATCTTAGCCACAGAGGTGGGCAAGCCTGTGACATGCCTTCAAACTGTGTCCACAGGGTCACCATCCCTACCCCAAAGCAAAGGAAGCTCCTGTTGCAGCCTGCTCAGGGGTTGGCTATAGGCAACCTGGGGTTGGCCTCTAAGGACCCTGCCCTCCTCACGTGGGGCTGATTAACACAGGGCCTCCTCCCCTGTGGAGAGTTAATTAGAAATGTTACACTTCAAGAGGAAAAACAAGAGTAATGGAAAAGGCATCTGTGTGTGACCAAAGCTTAACTGAAAACAGGCTTTCTCTTCTCTCAGTCTGGGAAAGCAAGGAGCTGCAGCCAGGAAGAGAACAAGCAGAGATGCTCATCTGGGGATGGAATGACATGAGTGAGTGTGTGTGTATGGAAGGGTGGGGAGGGGGTGCATGTGAAGGGAGGAGCTCAGGGGCAGCGAAAGGAAAGGTTGGTATGAAGAATGTGGAATGAAGCAAGGCTGTGGTGGGCAAGTAGAAGAGGGGGAATAACCTTTCTACCTTCTTTTGGGGTCAGGCTATGGTGAGGAGGGGAGTGATGGAGGTAGGATAAACTCAGTTGTATCTGGTGGCCTCCCAGAAAACTGGGCTTTTGATTAATTAATTAATGCATTCCTATCCAGATAAGCCCACTCCTTCCCAGGCCCCCTTCTCATTGCTTCTCTTGGCTGCCCTTCTATTAGCCACAATGATCTTATTTTTATAATCTTTTTTTTTTTTTTTCTGAAACCAAACTTACCAGGACTTTAAGTCCAAATGTTAGAAATAGAGACTCCTGGCTTGTATGTCTCAGTCTATTGTTTTCAAATACATTATTTCCATAAACTTTTACTGAGCCCATTCTGGACCAGAAATGGTACCAGGCACTGGAAATATAGTCATCATCCTATATACTAATGAAGGACAGATAAATGAACAATTGCAATACGAGGGGATAGAAAGATTCATGAAATCCCAGAAGGGCACCTGGCTCAGTTTTAACAGATGACATCTGAACTGAGTCTTGGATAGTGAGTAGGAATTGCAGGCACAGAAGATTCGATTCAAATCCCAGCACTTCCTCCCAGTTAGGGGAGCCTCAGTTTGGTTATCAATGTAATGTCTCTAGTCACACCTACCTCACTGGTGGTCATGAAGATTATATAACATAAACTAAAAAGTGCATAGCCCAGGCTTCTGGTTTCCCAGTCTCAGTGATCTTCACTTAAATTCTATTCTCTGTCAGCCCCACCCCGGACCACACTGCAAACTGCTCAGCACTCAACTGCTCAGTCTTTAAGATCCCAAACCAGGAACGCCGCTGTGCCTCACGCTCTCACTTCCCACTCTCTCCCATTCATGCCAGTGCTAAACTGGCTCTGTCCCGCTTTGGGAAATTCAGTCCCTTTATCTTCCCCTCCCTTTCAGTTCATCTGCCCCCATGACTTTGTCTTCCTCCCCACGAGGTCCCCACATTAGCCAGGAAGTGATTCTCTTTGGTCTCATCGATCCTATTGCCTTTTGGCTTACACTATGTATATCCCCAACCCTTGCTCAACTGCGTGGTCCTCCTATTCCCGCTCCTGGCACTTGAGCATACTGGAGAAAATCCAGACTGTGTAGTTCCATTACACTTGGATGTTTCCTAATCTCCACTGGGCCCTTGCTACTTCTTAGTTCTCTATTTATTTCTATTGAAATAAGTCAATGTATGTAAAGGGCCTAGCACTTAGGCTGAAACAGAAGCTCCATATGTTTATTTCTCTTTCCTCTTCCCCCAATTCCTTATCATATTACCAATGATGCCTAGTCTGAACCTCTTCCATTCTTCTTACATCTCTGATTTCCTTCAACCCTAAACCTTTTGCCATCTCACATAAGCTTGTTCCACTTTCCTAATTCCCAGCTTGTGTTTAATAATTCAGAGCACGTGGCCTCAATCTGCTGCCTGGTCTAGTCATATTGCAAGGTCTTGGTTTCCTTTTCTGTAAAATGGAAATTATAACAGAGATGATAAAAAGTACCCACGCCATAGAACTGTTCCAAGGATTAGACAAGATAGATAGCATGTGTTAAATGCTTAGGAAAGGATCTTTTAATGTTGCACTCAAAAAATGTTAGTTGCCATGATGGTGGTAATTTCTGATGCATTTCAAAGCTTTTAAAAAAAAAACCTTCCCTCTCTCAGAGAAATAGAGCTGGTAAGAACAAATCTGCACTTTAGATTCTATTCTCTCCCAATCCTTAAAAGACTTTCCTCTACAATGAACCTCTTACTGCTTCAATCTCTTCCTTTCCATTGGCTTCTACTTCTGAATCTGTAAACATGTCAAGTCTTTCCCATCCTTAAAAAATAAAAAATCATGTCTCAGCTCTATTATCTTCTCTAACTTTCTACATCTACTTCACAACTGTCAAACTTGTCCAAATGGTATTTATAATTACAGTATTTTTCTCTACCCTCCACACTTACCTGTAAATCTCCTGAAATCTGGCATCTACCCTCAGCAGTCAACAAAACCACAAATAGCTTCTTAAAGATCACTGACCTTTTCTTTACCTTTATCCTTCTCATCTCTGCAGCATCCTTTGATGTTGGTTACCCAGTCTTTAAGGAACTCTTCTCTTTTGGAGTACTTGGGTCTCTTCTTTCCTGGTAGTGCTCCCCGCCACCACCAGCACCCGTTGCTCCTGACACCCGTTTCTGTTTCCTTATCTGGCTCCTTTTCCTCCTATGAATACTTGAGTGTACATGTTTTTATGAATCAGACTATAATCCTCTTTTTTTCTTGCTTTATACTATCTCCCTGGACAAAGTCAACTGCTTCTATGACTAATAGTTGCCCTAATTATACCTCTCCAATCTTCATCTCATTAGCACAACTACTTTGAAAAATACTTTGGCATTATCTTGAAGAGCTGAACATCTGTATGCTATATGACCCAGCAATTCCACTCCTCAGTATAAGCCCAAGAGTAATTCTACACCTATGCACCAGGAGACACATGAGAAAAGGCTCATAGCTCACTGTTCAGAATAGCAAAAAAACTGGAAACATTTATATGCCCAATGACACTAGGTAATACAAACTGAATTTTCGCACAATGAAATGTTATATAGTAGTGAAACTTAATGATGCTCAGCTACACATAACATGTATGAATCTCAGTGACATAAGATTAAGTGACAAAAGCAAGTTCCAAAAGACACTATAGTATTAATTCTTTATAAAGTTCAAAAACAAGCAAAGTCAATTTATTTTTTATACAAGAATATATATGCAATAAAATATAAAACAAGGCAAAGGAATTCTAGACAAGGATTCACGATCACGGTTTCCTCTGAGGTGGAAGAATGGGATATGGATGCACACCTGAGTAGGTGTAGGTTACTGGTAATGATTAGATGGGCTAGAAGTTCATAGTGTTCATTATATTGCTAAAGGTAAAATACACGAAATAAAGTAGGGTTGTGCATGATCAATGATGAAAAAAATCTAGTTTTTAAAAAAGTTTTATTTATTAATGAGAGACACAGAGAGAGGAGAGAGTGGCAGAGACACAGGCAGAGAGAGAACCAGGTTCCAGGCAGGGAGCCCAACGTGGGACTTGATCCTAGGTCTCCAGGATCAGGCCCTGGGCTGAAGGTGGCGCTAAACCAGTGAGCTACCTGGGCTGCCCAAAAAGAATCTAGTTCTAACCTCTCTCCTAAACTCCCATTTCATTTTTTCGTCCTTCCTACTTGGCATTTTCATTTGATTATTTCAGTAGCTCTTGAAACTCAAAATGTGAAAAACTGACTTCACATTCATCTTTAAATTTGCTGTCTCCTTAATCTCAAATTTTTATAAATGACCTTCACCTCCTCTGAGATAGTCTGGCCTATGCCTAGACTTCTAAAAGGCTCTTTGTTTCCTCTCATTCAGCTACTTGCCAAGTCTTACTTTATCCCCCTGTAACATGCATCTAAAAAGAGACAGAGCCAGATTTTGACCCATATTGTCTGTCACCACAGCCTATACTTTGAACTACCTATGTAGAGATGATACTGGATCAGTGACCCCTGGGCAATGACCTCTGGCACTGGCACCTGACAGTTTATATGCCCTTGCCATCAAGGAAGCTGAGGCACCAACCTGTTCTTTTCATAGCCTCTACCTTCTGTTGAGCTCTTGCCTCTCTAAATCCAGGCTGCTGAGCACTCAGACCCACCCCCCTGAAATCTTGCCCAGTGTTCTGGCTTTGACAAAATTTGCCAGGCCTGCTGGACAGCTCTTAAGGCCACCCTGTAGGGAGGAGGGCCACACTAGGCTCAGTGTTGGTAGGAATAAACAGCTCTTGTGAGCAGCTGGGATCAAGGTGGACCCAGCCAGATGGAATCTCTGGCTTTTTCTTTTCTTGGGCCCTGCCGAGCAGCAATCTCCAAGAGTGATCATAATGTACAGCCTCAGTGGGTTCTTACAGAAGCAATGGGGAGGATAGGCTGGGGCCCAGAGAGAGGAAGGGGGTCACAAGCAGTGTCAACAGCCATTTCTCTGCCTAATAAGAAGTGATTATTCCTAATAAGGACACAGCAGTTCCTGTTTACAGTTGTTCCAAACATCCCTCACACCACAACCCATTGCAAAATATGTGCCAAGGCCCAGCAACCTTTTCTGTTTGAGGACTCCTCTGACTTTACAGCTGTTAGGTCTGAAACTTTGCTGGATTCTGGCCTCTGCTCTTATGGAATAGGCATATTTTCTCCATGCCATGCCTCTTAGCCCAATGCTCTGCCTTCTTTTCCTTCTTTTGTGTCTACCAGCATGGCTCCCATTGTGGGCTTAAGCTCTGAGCAATGAACACATACAGATGTCTGGTGAGATCATTAGCATTTCTTCAGATGTCTTCTCACCGAACACAAGAAGTCTTCAAAATGCATAGTAGACAATTCCCAAGAGACTGCCTAGAGAGAGAGAAATTATGTAATTCAAATCCTACAGCTTCATGTCCTGTGAGAGATGTTTCCTGACTGGCTGTGCTGTGCCTGAGGAGGTAGATTCAGCATAGGAGATGAGAGGTCTCAGGATATAGAAGGAAGAAACCTTCTCTAAGAAAGTTTTCTTTCTTTAGGCAGTTTGCGGAAACCCTGTTTTTGTTTTTACTAAAACACTCAACACACAGTATAAAACAGGACTGTTTCCAATACTGCTGTCTTCCCAAGTTTTTTAAAGAGCTAGATTCTTGGTTACTAATTTCTTTTCCTCCCTTCTTACTCCCCTCCCCTTTAGCTTCTCCACCAAAGGGCCTTAGTTTCCACTCTAAGGACTGAGTGGGCCATTTAAAAGCACTTTCGATGGCGATGAAGGAATAGGAAGCTGTTATAGTATCCTCTGTGACAGGAGCCTGGGCTCTGTGGTTAGCCAGGTCGTGTGATGTCAGCTGTGGAGACAATTAACTCTGGACCCTCAGACAAGGAATGACATTCTCACTCTCCAGTGAGTGACTAAAATAGTTACCTCATACAGTAGTGTTGAGAATTAAATGAGATAATGTATGTAAAAAACAGCCCAGTTAGCATTATAATGATCAATAAATGGTGGTTATTATTAATATTGTGATCTCATTCATCTGGAACTCAGCCCCAAATTGGAAAGCCAAAAGGAAAAGGTTTCTGAGCAGCTAAAATTAATGTCTGTGGGCTGAAACAAAAATACTCAACTCACAGATGAGATTCTCTTTTTGAGCCTATTTAATACTGTATATAGAACTATATTAAGCTCACAGCAGATGAGGAGCAGCCAATTAAACAGGGAAGCATGCAGAGAGTACTCAGTGTGAGGGCTGAATCCCGATGACTGGTAATCAGAGCTACAGAAACAAGACGGAGAATTATAACCACACATTATTAAGGGGCACTTCGAACACGGTAATTCGTTGAGTATCCACTGGGTGATGCATCATCTATTGGGTGTAATGGGCATATTGTTTAATTCTCACAGCAGTCTTCTGCAGGGTGTATGTTTATCCTTGATATTACAAAGGTAAACATGAAGGTTCACAGAGTTTAAGAAATCTGTCACAAAGCTAGGAAGGGGGTATGACCTCAGAGCCTGCCTGCCTATAAAGCCTCCACATTTCTGATACTCCACACTCTCTCCCATATATCTTTTTAGGTCTCTAAAGGTCCCAAGTCCCACCATCTTTCCTTCTTTCCTTCCTTCTCTCCCTCCCCCTTCCTTTTTTCCTTCTTCTTTTCATCTACTTGATCATTGAATCAAGGTACTTTTTTAAAAAACCTTATTTTGGATGATTTTAGACTCACAGAAAGCTGCAGAAATAGTTCCCATGTAGCCTTCTCTCAGCTTCCACCAACAATATCATCTTACATAAGTAAAATCCATTATCAAAGTGATGAAATGAACATCAGTGTGATGCCATTAAATAGACTATAGACCTTTGGATTTCACCAGTTTTTGCATGTACTTATTTCTCAAGGAACTTGCAATCCAGCACATTTCTTATTAGAGCATAGTTTGTAACTGGCATTCTTCGAGTGAAATTAAGTTCACATGTAAGAAGAAAAGTTATATACCTTAGGGAAAGATTTCATGCCAAATCACGGAAATAAAGTTTAGGCGCTTAAAGGATAAACCCTTTGCTCTCTGAAACATTTAGCTCTTCAAAACAATGAATGTGCCAAAGCATTCTAGATAGCCAGAGGTGATCGTCTATGGTTACTCTGCAGAATACTGAGGAGTTGACGAAGTTCTTAGTGATACAGAAATCCTGTAAAGAATGTAGTCTTGTTCAAGGTCTCCAAGTTAAGCTATGGAGGTTTTTCCCACCATGTTATGTTACTCTTCAGTTTCCAAATGCATCAGGACACCATATTACACAGCGTGGGTGGAATATTTGTCAGTTTGGCTATCTCCTCAATTCCTTCCATGTGTGCCATGGAATTTCAGTGCTGGAGTCAGGCATTTCTGAATACATTTTTCCATATGTAGATTCACCACTACCCACCGAAGCACAGACATCTGACCTACTTAATGGAGTGTGAGATTGCTCTTTTCTTTCATCCTAAGAACATTTATGGTGATCAGAAGGGAGGCAGACTGCTGTGCTAATTCTGATCTAGGCATGTCCCAGGCCAAGAGAGCCAACTGTTTCTGCTGGTCTCTGGGTGGCACATCAGTCAAGAATGGAGCCCCTTTAAGCTCATTCTCCTCTCCATTTTGTTGCTGGTGTAGGAACCTTTGAGGCAGCCATTTTCTCGCCCAAAATATACAGAGAAAAGTCTCCCCAGTGCCATTTTAGAGAGATGTCCCACCAGACTTAGGTAGGTTTCAAGCTGACCCTGGCATCTTCCCTCTCAACTGCTTTTCTCCTCCATAATCTCCATTTGTGCTAGTCTCACCACCATCCTCTGGGAAGCTGAGACCTGAAATGTTAATGATGTTATTAATACTGCCTTTTCCTTTGCCCCTCACATCTGTTCAGGGGTAGTGCTGTTGATTCCATCTCTTGCTCATCTCTCCTCTGTCCTGCTGTTTCCATCCATACTCACTTGAATCTTGGACAGGCAGGAAGCTGGCCACTTGCCTTTGCCACACTGTGAACTCTGAGGGGGCTGGGGGACTGCATCTTTGCCACCACTGTGGCTCTGGGATGGCCATCACGCTGGACAGATGGTTGGCCCTTCAGTGATATCTGCTGAGTGATTAACTCAGATGCTGAGTATCATTCCTGGGAGACTCAATCCCCAGGCAAAGCTCTGTTTCTTCTTTTAGGCTGGGCTCCAAGGCTGCAGAGGAAGAGGATAATGGGGAGGCTGGCCACGTGGCCTGGGGAACATCAGCCTCCCTATGCCTCTGCTTCTTACCGCTTCCATAGGCCACTGCTCCCTGCCCAGCAGCATTTTCTGTTCTGTTACCCTAAACTACCATGTCACTGCATTGGAACAGGTAAGAAAATTTGAATTGACAGCCATGAGTCCAGATTTCCTGTTATCTGTTCTCAGCAAAATGCAGTCACTCCTCATTCAGTAACTGTTCAGAGTTTCTCCTTTGTGTTAGGCACACTGCAGTTTTTCTTCCACCAGAATCTCTTCTTATATCTTCTATTGCTCACTCATTGTGTTTCTACAAGATATCACATACAAACTGTGTGTTTATCCATCATCATTGCTTTGAATTTCACCCACTCTATCCATTTTACCTGTACATGTATCAGAACTCAGAGACCAAAGTGGTAGCTCTCAGTTTTTAGGGCCAATTTGGGTCAGGGCCTTAAAAGACCACCTGGGATATCTGACATTCTGTGCCTCATGTCCCATCCTGAGATCAGTTAGATCGCTGAAAATACACCCAATACAATTACATCTTTGAGCTGCATTCTGGAGGATTTTCTTTGCCAAATACTTTCAAACTTCAAAAGCTGTCTCTAACACCCTGAGATTTATGCCTTATCTGCTTAAGAAGATAATCAGGCCACAGCTTGGCATTTTACAGAATACACACTGAACATACATCTGGGGTACTGGTTGTAAAATATGCTTGGAAGTCTCCAGACAGATTAAACTTTGTCACCGTTGGGTATTGGAAAGGTCACAAATTCCCATCAAGTGTGGCAGCCTGTGTCTGCCAAGCCTGGGACTTCCAGCTATGCTTTCATTCCCTGAAGAGACAGGGATGTGAGCTTGGGCTGTACTGGCTCTAAACCCCTTGAGCCTGGGAAATTAAGATTCTGGAAAGGACCTCAAATCTTTTTGTGTTAAAGGCAATGTGTTTTTGGAAAAACACAACTTCCTGTTTTTTACCCTGAAAGCAAGGTTTTTAAACATACAAATAATGCTCATAAAGTTTCTTAGACATCAAACAGGTCTTGCATAACAGTATTTTGATGATTGAAGGGTAAATAAATCAAAAACACATGCATTAAATGTCCCTTAAAATACACACATTTTAAAATTACGAGGGGAAAGTGCTTGACAAAAGCACCCTAGGTTTCATGAAGACCTCAATGTTTGAAAAATAGTTAGGACATTTGATGAATCCCAAACAAAATCAGGCTCTTCTATCTACAGCAGGATGCTGTGAGCCAGATTTCTGTTATTTCCAAGATAAATGGTCTGCCTAATCCTGGAAAAGAACGGCCCCCACCCCTGCAAGTAAAGCCCTGCAATGTGAGCCATCATCTTCAGTGGAGAAAATAGGAGTGACGTAATGGCCACAGCTGTGCAGTCAACCCTCTGGAGTGGCTTGATTTATAACTGCTTTGGGAGCCTCACAATATTACATCTCTTGATTTTGTGTACACATAATGTCTCAGCCTTCCCACTCTATGAATGTGTTAGGTAGTATTAAAGGTTTTTCCACTGGGGCATGTAAAACCTTGGCTTTGGGCCCAGCCAAAATTCAGCCACCCTTTGGGCATTATAATTGAGGTCTAAATAGAACTTGGCATCATCCTAGGGTCTCTCAATCAACCAACACTAAATGCCTACTAGAGCAAGCCAGTACTAAGATGGGGTGGGAGTGAGGGGGATGGAGGTTTCTCCAAGGGACATAAAAAAAAAGTTCAGAAACTCAGAAGATAAAGTCTCAGTTTCAAGCAGCTAATGATCTAGCTGCAGGGCTTAATCACATGGGAAATCATCAAATGCCACCAGGCAGATACAAATAAGGACTCCTAAACTAGGAAGGCTTTCATAAAGAGGAGAGGTTTTTGAGGGCTTTGGGGGATTAAGCTGGGTCATTCACTTGTGAAATGTTTACTGAACACCTACTATATGCAACACATTGGGCTGGTACTGGGGATGCAGAGGTGAACCAGACAGGCCTGGTTCTTACCCTTGGGCAGCTTGCATTTGAGTTGGGAAGATAGGCATCAAACAGCTAATTACATCACTTATCCTTAATTATAATTCTGAGTTCTAAAAAAGGGGAGGATAAGGGTACTGGGAGAAGCCGTAGCAGAGGCATTTGACCAAAGCCATAAGAGTTGAACTGTCCTAGAGCCTTTGTTAAAGTGTGGTTCACCACCAGCTTGTTATAAAGGAGACTCTCAGACCCCTCCCCAGTCCTAGTGAATCCAAATCTGTATTTTTAACTCAGTGCCAGGTGATTCTTAGAGCACATTAGACCTCTAGCAGTATGAAGATAACACAATATGCAGCAGAAGCAGAAAACTTGTGGGTCACACAAGTGTTTGACTATCCCAATTAAATGGGACAGACAGCCCTTTTTCCTGGATGATAGTCATAGACCTGAGTCCAATGTCGAGAAATCTATATCTTTTGCATAGATGCCGAAGGATACCCAAAGTCAGTTAATGGGCCACTCATCTTTGCCTTTCAGGAGGGCCTCTTTGTCTATCCGTATCTTTTTTTTTTTCAGTTACACATCTACTGGGTCAGGATCCTTTCATGTTCCAAAATAGGAGATCTATTCTGTTTGGCATCAGTATTTCCCTCCCTCCCTCTCAGTGCTGGCTAATGCTTTCCAGATGAGGTGCGAGCAGCTGCTAATTGTACCCGGATCAGTCTTGATTTGTGTTTCAGTCAGCAAGGCACCTCACTAATGGGTCTGAAACTTGGCAGTGGGCCTGGGACCAGTGTCAAAGGAAACAGATCCGAAAGACACACAGAGAAAGGCAAGGAGACAGAGTGGATAGAAAAAGTTTAGAGGATGAAAGGAGGAGAGGAAATCAAAGGGACAGGAGAGAACTAGAGAGCATTTGGGGAAATCAACAGAGACTGATCTGAAAAAAAACAGAGGATAGGGGAGAGGGAGGTGAGAGGCAAACCCAGGAGAAAGGTAGGGGAGGCAAAGGGGAAAGAAGCAATGGCATCTGTATCTTTGAGAACCAGACTGCATTTTGTGATGTGATCCCAAATGCTGATGATGCCTGTGGTTGCTTGTGTGGACACTGTATATGGGGAATGTCAGATAGGGCAGCCCCCACATTTCTGCAGGCAGTAATCTGATGCCTCTCTCTTCTCTGTGGCCTCTAGCTTTCCAAGGGTTTGGCAGGGAGCACTGAACTCTGACAGCAGCCAGCAAGTGAAGGCTCAAGTTCCAAGTCTGACAGAGTTGTGGGGCCCAGACACACCTTGGCTTTATGAGCTGAGGCCTGAGGAAAGGCCTCTCCTGGCTTGAGCTCTTGGAGCCTGCTTTCCTGGAATTGAGTTGGAAAGGGGCCTTGTTAGGGGAAGCTGAGAACTGAGGCCTAAGACCTTTCTGAGTTATACATATTCACTGTACTTATTAAACACACATATACACCTCTAGAGGAAGAAAATCCACTTGCCGGTATGAATTCTGAATTGTTGCACATGCAAATTTGTGCAGGGAAAAGAGAGGAAGGGAAACATTATCAAGAGGCACAAGAACAGAAAACAGATGGGAGATTGCCAGTGGACAGGCTGAGCTTTGCTTAGGGCATCAGCAAAGTAGCGTCACACCCATCCCTGCCTCCAGCAAGAAACAAATAAACAAGCCTGTGTTGTGGAGAAAAAAATTAATACTTCAGAAAAAAAAAGCATTTGTGTTCATATGTTCAAGTTCAAAAACCTGTAGACAAATGTTCTCAGCAACACTATTCACAACTGCTGAAAGATGGAAACAACCCAAATATCCAAAAACTAATGAATGGATAAACAAACTGGTATATTCACATAGTGGAATATTATCCCGTCATACAAAGAAATGAATGCATGCTGAATGAATGCATCAAAAGCACTGATGCATGCTACAATTGTGATAAAACATGCTGGAAAACATTATGCAGAGTTAAAGAAGTTAGACACAAAAGGCCACATACTGTACTTTATTTACATGAAATATCCAGCAATGGCAAACCCATAGTGACAGGACATGGTTCAGTTATTGCCGGAGGCTGGGAGAGGGGAGCATTGGGTGGGACTTCTTACTGGGCATAGAGTTTCCATTTGGGGTGATGCAAAAGTTCTGGAACTAGAGAGTGGTGATGGTTGCACAATACTGTGGATATATTTAATGTCACTGAATTATGTACTTTAAAATGATAAATTTTATGTTGTGTTTTCCAATAAAAATGAAAAAAAAGCAGTGAAATAATCATCACTTTGAAAATCTAAAAACAAAATCAAAACAATCTGTTTTTCCATAAACTTGTTTTACAGTTAGGTACTATTTTTGAGTCACATATTGGAGGTGCATTACTATAATGTATTTTCCTATGTCCCTGAAAGGGAAAGAGCGATGAAGAAAGGAAAAAGGGTGAGGAAGACAGGAGGGGGAACGTCAAAGAAAGCCAGTGACACAGTGTAGGACATAAAGGTGCAGGGCTGGCTGCTGAAGAAAAGTGGCCAGGATGAAGCGGGGAGAAATAAGCTGACGATCTTTCACCTAGGAGAGAAAGAAACCATGGACATAAGAAAGAAGACACAGAGAAGGCGCCAAATCTTTGAGTCGTGTCAGATAGCACTGATGAGAAACTAAGATAAACTAAAAGAGATTCTTAAATCAAAACAGCAGAAAGACAAACAATGTGAACTTCATTCTCTACCCATATGTCCCCCTTTATTTCCCGTGAGCTGTGAAGTGCCCGAGATCTGGGGCTGAGAACCTGAGGGAGTTCAGGGGGGGATAGATCTTTCCACTCTACAGGGCAAACCTTCCTAACTAAGCCCAGTGTCCGTAAATAACTGGTATCCTGCCCCTGTGCTCCCCATCCGGAGATGTGATGAAGCAGAGACTGGATGAGCCCCAGTCAGGGATACGGCAGGGAGAGCTGAGCACTGTGCAGGCAATCAGGCAAGATCATTTCTGAAATCTCTCCCGATTCTATGCTCTTGGATGTGAAGGGTTCTAAGCCACACACAGGTGCCTAACATAAGGAGGCTGGTCAGAGGATCAGTCCATGGGTGCTTACCACACACACGTGCTCTATTTGAAAGAGGACTTGTTGGCAGAACTTAGAAGGCCCTGCCTCATAGAGAGTTGTTAGATGAAAAAGACTGAGGTTGAGACTGTAACTTTTTTTTTTTTTTAAGATTTCATTTATTTATTTGAGAGAGAGAGAGAGAAAGAAAGAGAGAAGCAAAAGCAGGGGGAGAGAGGGAGAAGCAGACTCCACTGAGCTGGGAGCCCAATAAGGGGCTTGGTCCCAGGACTCTGGGATCATGACCTGAGCCAAAAGCAGATGCTTAACCATCTGAACCACCCCAGGTGCCCTGAGACTATAACTTTCTTACATTATTTCCAGGTAGTCTCAGGCGCCCTGAGACTATAACTTTCTTACATTATTTCCAGGTAGTTGGTATGTAAGGATTTTTTAAATTAATCTTTTAATTTGAAAATAGACATGAAAAAGATGAAAATAAAAATCACTCATAATGCCACCTCTTTGGTGAATATTTATGCATATTTACCTCTACTCAGCACACATGACTATACTGAACATACTGTTTCATGTTCTGGGGCTCAAGCTCATTTCTCTTAGGTCTCAGACAATATCATAATGACGTGTGGGTTCAAGAACTTTATGATAAAGACAAAACAGGGAGATAAGGGTGAGATGGTCATGTGGGACAGGCAATATGGTTTATTCTGCAAAAGAAAGCACAGAGTTCCATCCTATTTTCCAAAAACTATCAGTAGGAAATACTTAGGAGGAGGAGTATGTTGCACACAGGGATTATGCCTTCAGTCTCAGTCCTAGAATGAGGACAGCACAATCCTACAGACATAAGGCAAGAAATAAACCTTACTGTTATAAACACACATATGCACACAACATGCAAATGGTATAAGACGGCCTGCATTTTCTAAGGCTTCAAGGAAGGGCACCTGTGAAAGAAATCGGCTTCTGGAATCTGGGTTCCTTTGTAATGCGTATCTGCTAATGCATTTGAATCACAGGTGGAGTGCAGGGTTTTCCCAATGGAGTCTGAACTCCGGTAGACAAAGCTTGTCCTTGAACTGTATGGGGAATTTGGGGGATGTCTCACTTCCTACATAAGGAAGAAGCTCGTGAAGGGCCTACTGGTATTTTGTTCTAGGCAGAAGAAGATGGACATAGCAGGTATCCTGCTGAGCTCTGGTAAGCAGAAATCTGGTTTACAGAGAGGTCAGGAGGAAGAATTTAGGAACTAGGAAGCAGAAACTGCTTTCTGAACATTGGGATAACAGCCACTTACTTGTGCAAGATGCAGCTCAAGTAGGAGGTCAAGGCAATCCCTCCCCAGCTGCCTGCAATTCGCAGCCTTTATGGCTTTCTCCATCTCTTCAGGCCCCGCTGCAGCCCAGAAGTACACAATCAGTGGCTGAAGGGCACAACCAGTTCCCCCAAGATTGGGGTGTGGAAGGCACGATCTCTCAGGCTAAGAGGTAAGTACCGCACTGGAGCATCACATTTACATGATGGCACAGTGCCATTCAGGCCCTCCAATAACCTGACAACTATATGATCTTCCAGTGGTCCCTCACTGCACTCAAAACAAATTCCTACACTTTTATCATGGTCTGCAAGGCCTGTGGCCTGCACTACGACACTCCTCCAACCTGTCATCTTATCCCTTATGATGCCACACTTAACTCCCTTGCTTCCAGCCACAGGGACCTCCCTGTGGCACCCAGCACATTCCTGCCTGTCCCCAGGCTCACTGTGCCCTTTGCCTTGGACACTTTTCCCTCTGTGTTTACATCGCTTCCTCTGACACTTCATTCCAGCTCTGCTCAAATGTCACATCAGAACCACCAAAGCATTCGGACCACCTATCCCAAATAATATCCCCACTCCATTACTTACCGATTGGCAGTAGGCAAAAGTACTAACAGAGCCAGCAAAGAGAACAGATAGGGATGGAGGGAAGATATATATAAATACATATAGAAATATGTATTTAAAAATACATACATATCTTGTTTATCATTTGTCACCACCACTTGAATATAGGTACCATGAGAGCAGGGACTTTGTTTTGTTCACTGCTATATCCCTGGCACCTTAAATAATATCTGGCACTCAGGGTTCAGTGAACAGGGGCCGAATTAATGGATGGTCACTTTTTCTTTCATGCTGATTACCTTTACCTTTCAGTCCACAACTTAGAGCCATTTCTCTCCTGACTCTTGATCTCTCTACTTGCACTTAAGCCTCAAGTTAACTGCCACAGTTTCAAATAGAAAATGTCCTCAAACCATCTGAATCCCAAATCAGGGAAGAGTAGAAGGACTGGTCTTTAGAATTCCCTTGGATATAGCTGCTTCTCCTTTGGACGCAGCATTTTCTTCATCAATCCTGAGTCCCTGACTCAAATGAATCCCCTCTTCCCTCTACCCAACTCAGAAACAAGGGGGGCTCCCTTAAAACTGATTTTAGGCTAATCTTGTCTCACCTGTGTGGTAACTGATGCCCTCCCAATTTTTTTGTTTTTTGTTTTACAGATTTTCTTTTTCAGCAACCTCTACACCCAATGTGGGGCTTGAACTCAACCCTGAGATCAGGAGTTGCATGTGCCAGCCCAGCGCCTTGCTCCAAATGGTAAAGGACTCTATCACATATCCAGCTGGTGACAATGTAGGGCAGCAGACAAACATCTCCAGGCCTGCATCATCTGGGTTCTCACACCGAGCTGTTATCATGAGTATAATAAACCTACTCCATTCCTGAGCCCTCACTTCTAACTCTGCCCGAAGAATCTGTCTATGACAGAGATACAGTCAATGACACCGACTTGAGATGCCCTAGCCTCCTGGCACCCATATTCCTAGTTCTGATTTCTGTGGCTTCCCATCACTCTGTTCTTCTGGACCCAAGTAGCTCCATCATTTATTTTCCTCCAGCCCGAGCCCTGGGAGCACCTGATGACTGAGGCTAATATCCTTAGAGTGATCTTATGACCCAATGGCTTCTGGCCATTACTCTCAGTTTAGAACCTTGTGTGTAGGAAGGACACAGTTTCAAAATGCCCTAAAAATAATGAGATCAAAGATAAATCTTAAAAGCCTGAGTGGTGATCCTCAAGATACTTTGGTTTATATGTGGAGTTTGGGTTTGTATGTGGCCAGCTTCTTTGTCTTCTGGTGTTGTAAGGACACTTAGAGAGGGGCTGTTGCTTCTAAAAATTTGGATGCTGCCATCTTCAGAACTGCCCTTCCTGGCTGGTGGAGGTTTTCCAATGCTGCAGGAGGGCAGCTTTTCCTACTTCAGGTGCCTACCTGGGACTATGACCTCATCTGAAGGAAGGAGCTGGAACCCTTAGGGCTGGGAGGCTGTGGCTGGGGAAAAGGAAGGATGGAAGAGGTGGAGTGGCCTTAGCTTGTTATAGGTGCCTCATTATACACGTCTAAATTTGGCTCTCTCTCAAGCCTGCTCAACCAAGGAATGTGCATGCAAGAATTTTTTTTTTTTTTTTTTTAGCTGTAATGAGTTTTGTTATACCTCCCATGCCAGAAACTTCTTTGAGGACAAACAGTAACATATGTAGATAGACATTACCTAGATGTCCAGCAAGACAGGACACTATGATATGCTAAGAGAAGAAATTCAAATGTTTATGCACATGTCACCAAAGCATTTTAGCATCTTCTTTTCACATACACTCAGTCTGCAGAGCTGTGGGCATGTTCACTTGCCCACTGCAGACAAGTAGATGAGGTGGACATCAGAGTACTCTAAGTCCTCTTGCCTAATACAGCCAGAAGTAGAGAAAATATGAATCTAGATTCTCACTCACTCCCTGCCCCCAATCTTTGATTCTTGGCCATTGTCTAACTTGTAACAGCCACATGATAAAGAACTTATTAACTTGTAATATAATGCATGAATAAGAAGGTAAAAAAAAAAAACTGCCCTTCCAACAGAAGGACTTTCTAAATATGAAACAAAACCTAGAAACCAGAAATGAAAAGATTCACATGTTTGACTACATCTAAACTAAACATCTTTGCAAGGTAAAAAATATTTGTTAAGCAGAATCAAAAGACACATGACCTACTGGGGGAAAATGTGTACCTTGTATCACAGATAAATGTTTAATTTTTCTAAGAACTTGGAAAATATCAACTAAAAAAACTACCAACCGAATAGAAGAAATAATAAAGGCTATTAATAGATATTTAATAGAAAGGAATATACAAGTAGCTCTGAAATGTGTAAAAGATGAAAAAATCTGGGCAGCCCCGGTGGCTCGGCGGTTTAGCACCTGTCTTCAGCCCAGGGCGTGACCCTGGAGACCCGGGATGGAGTCCCACGTTGGGCTCCCTACATGGAGCCTGCTTCTCCCTGTGTGTGTCTCTCTCTCATGAATAAATAAAATAAAATAAAAAAGATGAAAAAGTCTTATTCATAAGGGGAACTAATTAAAAATATACTGGCAGACCATCAAACTGACAAAGTCCAAAAAGTCTGATAAACTAAATTGGTGGGGATTTACAGAAATAGGCATGGCCATACATTTTAAGTGGAAATGTAAAACACTATCTTTTATGAAATTTCCCAATACTTACCATAATCACAAGTGCTTATTTTTTATTCCCTTCTATGTTTATCCTAATATACTCTTTTCTGTGAAATGATTCATATACAATGCTATTCATCACATCATTATTGAAAAAAATAAAATTTGGAAACAACTTAAATGTCCATCAACAGAGGGCTAAATTATGATACCTTTATGCAAGGGAACAGTTTTTTAGCTCAAAGGGAATGAGCATGCTTTTTCCTGTGCTGATAGGAAAGATTTTTAACCTATATTAAATGGGAAAAAAAGAGAAGTACAAAAAAGTATGGCCATCTTTTTATGGAACAAAATGGGGAAACAGGTATAGATACTTGCTTGAATATAAAGTCGCTCCACAAGGATACATACACACAAATGACAGACAGATGTGAGGGAGAGACTTTGTGCATATCCTTTCAAGCTTCCTAAACTCTGTTCCAGGTGAATGTATTCTCTCTTTAAATAAATAAATAAATAAATAAATAAATAAATAAATAAATAAATAAATAAATAAATAAATAAATAAATAAATGCAAGTTATCCTTGTTTCTGTAAAATATCAATTAATCCAATCATCAGCTTCAAAAATTAAAATCCTGGATAAAACCCCTCTCAAGAGATGCAGCAAATAACCTTTTAAAAATTCATCATCCTTAGCTGATGACTGGATAAGGGAGAGATGGTGTGTGAGAAGCCGGGTGACACAGACGCCACCCAGGAGCGCAGGGAGGTATGATGGGGAGTTTGGCAGGACGGGGAGAGAGGAAGCCGCAGAGGGAGAGCGCATCAGGGCCGGGCAGAGGCAGCAGTTGCTGAAGCAGCGGCTGCAAGTGGGTGAAAATGCCGCTACTGCCCTACTGCCCGTTGGCCTTCACCTCAGGGTGTGCTTCAGACGCGACTGCCCTTTGTTACCACTGCTGGTTAGACTCGGTTTATTTTTCCATGGACTTCTTGGGGCTTCTCCTGTGTGTCAGGAATTGACAAAGGCTTGAGAAATTTACTTAGGAGACATGCAGGTCCTCTGACCCCACCAGAGAAAATAAACAAGTGTAAAGTGGTCCTTAAGGGAGGGTAAAATGGCTGCGACTTCCTGGTTTGGCGGATTATATCTCTAGTGTGAAGGGTGGACGTTCAGGGCGCATCAGCGTCACCTGTATGTGCACGTGTACGATAAGGCATGGGAATAATTCAGAATCCCACACAACTCACCCCAGTAGGTTTTGCTTGTTGATGACTGTTTCCCATTTTATACTTTAAACAAAACCTCCGTTGTTTTCAAACACATCGACTGCACGATGCCGGTTTTCTTACGTCACCTTCGCTCCCGCACTAGCTCGTGGCAGGTTTCGCCTCTTTGGAGTCCCACGGCTAACACGTCACAGGAAATCGCTGCTGAATTTACCGGGATTCACATGGCCGTCAGTTCCGGGTTAGGTTTGGCTGCACGTAACGCAGACCCGACCTACAGCGGCTCGAGCAAAAATCCGACTCCCGTAATAGAAAGTACAGGGATGGCAGGCCCGGGTCAGCGCAGCGCTCGCGGGGAATCGCCGAGGGTGTAGGCAGCTTCCGCACCTCGTGCACCCGGCCACATGCCTCACGGCGAAAGATGGCGGCCGGAAGTCCGCACTCACCGCCGGAAGGGAAGGAAAGGGCAAAGGGCGAGAGGCCGGAGCCGCGTGATTGCCCCAAGCCCGAGCCAGCAACCTCTGCCTGCATCCCATTGGTCAGAAGGGGATCACGTGGCCTCCCCTAGCTGCAGTGGATTCTGGGAGGCTGAGCGGTTTTAACCGAGAACCCCGCAGCATCCCTTAATAAAACGAAGCTTCTCTTGATAAGGAAGCGAGGGATGATGAGGAGCCGTATTGGTCACAAGCGCGTAAAGGTCAAAAACACATTTCCGGGCAGCCCGGGTGGCTCAGCGGTTTAGCGCCGCCTTCGGCCCAGGGCGCGATCCTGGAGACCCGGGATGGAGTCCCACGTCGGGCTCCCTGCATGGAGCCTGCTTCTCCCTCTGCCTGTGTCTCTTCCCCTCTGTGTGTGTGTGTCTCTATGAATAAAAAAAAAAAAAAAAAGAAAGAAAAAGAAAAAAAACATTTCCGACTCCGTGTCTCGTTCGAGTGGCCGTGGTGAGGGTCCATTCTCTTGGAAATCCCAGCTGGTGCCATTTGACCAGACCCCCGGGGCCACGCCTTGCCTCCCTCCTACCGCCCCCCTCTCCCGGGGTGATGTTCTTGGCCTGTTCTAAGACTCTAACTAAAATACCTAATTACCCCCGGGGGCAGTACATTCCCTAGACTCTACGGGCTGCCTTCAGGGCTGGGAAATTTCCCAGGGGCAGGAATGGATGCAAATCCCTTCTCCCGCGTGCTCCGCTGCATCTGTAGCCTCCCCCGGCAATGCCGCAGTCCTCTGCCGCTGGTCTCACGGGATTGTGTCTATCGGTGGATTTCTTACAAACATCTGGCAGCACAGCCTTGCCCTCTCAGGCCACAGGCGTTCTCCTGGAGAGTCAGGTGATCTTTCCCCGGAGTCTAAGGAGGAAATTTGTGCTGGTCTCCTGTCCTTCTCTCCAAGCAGGGGAAGGCTGTTTATTCCACATAATTAATGGACAGAGAAACTGGGCCTAATTTATTTTACTCCTAGGAATGCAAGTCCGTTCTTTCTAGAGAAGAATGTGTGTCTTTGCCTCACCCAAGCCGACTCACAATTTCCCATAAGGAGTAGACATTTAAGCCAAAGGTGAGGGGAAGGAACAGTTCTCGAAACTCTGAAAGAAACTAAACACATTTTTAAAAAAGAAATCATGTTTCTGTTTTGGTCATTATCATCTTAAGTATTTTGTGTGATCGTGCAAAATTATTCAAAGGCATTTAATGAGGGCTGTGCATTGCAGACTGGATGTCTGTGGTATTTCATGATTTTCTAGTTCTTCAGGAAGTCAGTGTCTTTTAATTTATCTTGAATCAGGATTATTTCACTTGCACATCCTAAGCTAAATAGAGAAATGGCACATTTCAAATGCCTGCCCGCTGTATACAGAGTGCTAGGGACAGTGATGGATGACAAAGGCTGTGGCTCTGAGACCCTGTCAAACTGCATTTGCAAAATTCTTTGTAGAAGGGTTTTATGAATTCTTTAGAGCAGGTCAGCAGAACCTATCTCCTTCTCATTTGCAAAATTCTTTGTAGAAGGGTTTTATGAATTCTTTAGAGCAGGTCAGCAGAACCTATCTCCTTCTCATTAATCCCTCACCAGTAATAGTCACGTGTCTATGTAGAGGTAAAAGAGAATGGAATGGGAAAAGCATGGCTTTCAGACTCAGGCATATGTTTGGATTCCAGCTCTGCTGCTCATACTGGAGAAGTGACCCTCAGCAAGTAATATCTGTCCTTGCCTAGTTTCTTCATCTGTAATCCTGCCTTATAAGATTGTTGTTCCCAAATGCAAAGCTCCTGACTCATGATAGATGGTAGTTATAATCAATAGATGAAGACTTTTGCAATGTTTAACTTCCCTGAAACCTGCTAAATTCAAAACGAGGTGGGCATTGGCCTTAGCACTATCTCCCATGACATGAATACTGTTGTCATTGACTTAGCATGTGCCCTGCGCAACCCACATCCTCCCACCTACTCTTCCTAGAACAATTTCTCCCAGCCAGACATTGTCTCCTCTGGGAAACTTCCCTTGAGTGCCAGTATTGGATTAGGTCCCTGACTGCTCCCATAACCCCTTGGGCTCACCTCTAGGGCACTTAACTGACAGTGTTCTAAATGTTTGCCTATTCTGGGAACTATGTTTTGCTTGGTTTTGACAGTGCACAGGTCATGGTAGCCGCTCTTTTTATTTTTTTTTTATTTTTATTTTTTTAATTTTTATTTATTTATGATAGTCAGAGAGAGAGAGAGGCAGAGACATAGGCAGAGGGAGAGGGAGAGGGAGAGGGAGAAGCAGGCTCCATGCACCGGGAGCCCGATGTGGGACTCGATCCCGGGTCTCCAGGATCGCACCCTGGGCCAAAGGCAGGCGCCAAACCGCTGCGCCACCCAGGGATCCCTAGCCGCTCTTTTTAAAACACTTAATTGAGGTATAATTTTAAGACCGTAAAATCTACTCATTATCAGTATACAACTGAATGGGTTTTCATTAATTTTAGAGTTGTGCAATGATCACCACAATCTAGCATTAGAACAATTCTATCACCCCAAAGAGACCCCTTGTGCGCATTTGTAGTCACCCCATCCCCTAACCCCAGGCAACCATGATCTTTCTTTCTTTTTTAACTGGAGTTCAATTTGCCAACATATAGCATGACACCCAGTGCTCATCCTGCCAAGTGCCCCCCTCAGTGCCCATCACCCAGTCACCCAACCCCCCGCCCACCTTTCTTTTTTTTTTTTTTTAAGATTTTATTTATTTATTTGCAAGAGAGCAAAAACAGGAGCAGCAGAGGGAGAGGGAGAAGCAGACTCCCTGCACTGCAGGGAGGGGGGACGTGGGGCTCGATCCTAGGACCCTGGGATCATGACCTGATCGAAATGCAGCTACTTAACTGACTGAACCACCCAAGTGCACCTGATCTTTCTATCTTAAAAAAAAAGTCTGTCTTTTCTGGGCATTTCATATAAATGGAATCATATTCTATGTGTTCTTTTGCATCTCACTTCTTTTACTTAGCATGAAGCATTTGAGGTTTATACACCCTGCAGTCTATATCAATAATTTGTTCCATTTTCTAAGGTTTGCGTGTCAATGCATAGATACACAGAGACTGCATTCTGTGCACTAGCCACCTATGGCTAGTTCAGTGCTTGCAGATTACCGTAAAAGCTAAGGAAAACTTTGCTGCTTGAATTGAGTTCACAATGGGATAATATTAAAGTTAGTCTGACACTATTAATGCACACAGTAATGAGGGGGATAGACAAGAACACACAGATATCTGTGACATGTTTGGGCAATGTCAAGTCATTATCTGAAGAAATGTCTCAGTGACTTCTTATCTTGTCCCTTCACCGTATATGGATTTTTAAAATTCTGAAGTGAGAAACACCCCTCCCTTCTACATCCAGCTCTTTTGACATTACTTTCATCTCCTCTGTGTCAAAACTGAATGCTCACATTTGTCCCAACACAAGTGATAAACATTAAGTGATGATTTATTCACTTATTCAATAATTATGTATTGAGCACCTACTGTTTGCCGGCATCATTTTAGGAGCTTAGAATACTTGACTGAACAAAACAGACAAATATCTCTGCCTTCCTGAGGATGAATGTATTCGCATTTGGGTATCCACAATATATCAATAGTCCATAGATTTTGGCCCATGAAAGCCTTAATATGTTTTTCAAAACCATTAGACTTGAGGTCAAAGACATAAATAAACTACTCACATTGGAGGAAATACAGAATACTCAAAACATAAACAGACCAGCCTGAATAATAATGAAGGAAATGAAAATACAAACAATTTCATTGAAGTTACTAGAAACATTGTACACTTTTTAAGCCATCAAAAAGAAATAAAAATTAGTACATGTGATGTAGATGGGTTAAGGAAAAGAGAAATGCTCATCAATTGCTGGTGCCATTATAAATTGATTGGGTCTTTTAGAATCTGATTGCATCACTGATTCAGAAATTCCTTTTTTTTTTTTGTTTAATGAATGTCCAAAGGAAATAATTTAGGGAAAATATATATCAGAGCTATTAATCAAAGGAAAAAGGCTGGACATAGTCCAAATACTCCACTATTTGGGAGTAGACAAGTAGATAAAAAAATCAATTTGGGGGGATCCCTGGGTGGCGCAGCAGTTTAGTGCCTGCCTTTGGCCCAGGGCGCGATCCTGGAGACCCGGGATCGAATCCCACGTCAGGCTCCCAGTGTATGGAGCCTGCTTCTCCCTCTGCCTGTGTCTCTGCCTCTCTCTCTCTCTCTGTGTGTGTGTGTGAGACTATCATAAATAAATAAAAAATAAAAAAATATTTAAAAAAATAAAATAAATTTGGTATGATATGATGGAAAGCTCTTACCCACTAAAAAAATTAGAAGACTGCGCTCTGTGATATACAGAATGCTTATACAAAACAGTTAAAACAAAGAACAAAAAAATATTATGGATGATCTTATTATAGTTCTATAAAGTATGTACCAGGAAAGAGCATAAAGTGGTACACATATTTGTATTTGACAATTTTTTTATGCCATGTATAATGAATTCTTTAAAATCAGTAGCTACTCCTCCACCCCCCACTCCCACACATTGAAAAGTCTAAAGTCCTTGAAAAATACTATTCCCCACCCCACCCCCTAGCCTCTTCCTTTTCCAGTTCTTCACATCAGTAAATGAAAAGGACATTCTATTCTTAGGTGCTGCACCAGGCCTAGTCCTTCAGCACAGATTCTCCTGAGCTCTAGAGCAGTAGGATTAGAAAGGACCCAGAACTCAACTATCTACCCTTTCACTTTATAGAGGCAAAAACTGATGTTCCTAAAGAAGAAGGGTCTTGCTCAAGGTCCCCCAGATGTTAGTGTAAGGATGACATAACGCGTGAGTCTCAATCACCTTCACCAACTAACCAGTCCCTGGTACATAGTAGGAATTCAGGAATATTTGTTAAATGAAATAACAGTTTCTCTTATAACAGGAAACTGATAAGCCCACATCCGGGGGTTTTGCCTCTCAGTACCCAGCTGAGAATCAATATCTGAGTATGAAAGATTTGGACTCATAAGGTAGATCCAAAAAATAAAACAAAATGAAAAACAAGAAAAACAAAATGAAAAACCAAACAAAAACCAACAAAGCAAACCTAAAACAGTGTTCTGCCCTGGTGGAAGGCCACTGCCCAACCAAAAATACTTGGAACAGCCCTAATTTTCATGGGTGTGCCTACTGTTCTGCAGATCTAGGTCCTGGACCAATGAGAAGCTATGGTTTTATTTGGGTTTATTTTAGGCAGCCCGCTGTGGCATCTTCCTGTTGTGGTTGATGGCACTGTGTGGTTGGGCAAATACTTGGACTCCAATTTGGACTAGAACACAATGCTCATTATTTTATTTCAAGAAGCAGAGCCATAATAGGAAGTTTATAGAGAAATTCTGGAGAAAGGTTATATCTCTCAGTGCAGAACTGGGGCAATATGGGAAAAACGAAGATGGCAAAGGGAATCTGGCTGCTTGAGTTTATTTTGGAGGCAGTCCGGGCAAGGAGGAAATATCTCCTTTCTAATAGATGGAGTGAGCATGGGCAAGCTACTCTGGTCACAGTTTCTCCAAGGCTAAATGACAATTCCGATTAACAGGTTCAGAGGAGGTAACAGATATGAAAGGATTTTGAAATATAAAGTGTAGACAAACAAGCCATTGTGACGATGGTGGTTGAAATAAAACACCCTGAGCAATAATTAAAAACACAAAAGCAATTGGTGTGATATAATTTATGACATGGAGAATGGGAAAAATTGAGTGCCAACTTCCTCTCCTGCTTTCCTGCTACCACTAGCCACAGGGGGGACTTTGGCCACAATGTACCCTCTCTTCAAGCACCCTTTCTCCATCAGCTCACTTCTCATTTGGGACCCTGGCACACCGCTGTGACCGAGCAGAAAAGACAAGAGACAGATTCCAGCACTTGAGCATGGACCCACCAGATTCCTCCACACACTAGCTGTGTGGGCCGGAAAAGGCCTCCTTGTGTCTCTCATGCCCATGTTCCTCATTTGTAACAAAGGACAAACACCTGTTTCACCTACTATACAGGGTGTCTCCAAATCAGGTAACTTGTTTATAGAAACTCTGCACCAAACAACAAATGCCTTTTGTTGTCACTCTTTAGCCTCTTTATGCCTCTGTTTCTGCATTTGTGAAATAGTTGACAATGATGTGTGTCTCCACAGGTTCTTGTGGCTCTCTGTGAAGGCCCTCTGCATAAACGTCTTATATTAGAGGCTCACCCCAGATTTATAGGCTCCTATTTCTCTACCACATCCTGAAGTATTTATTCCCAATGTGACACTCTTTCTGTTCTGTTGTTAAGAGCCTGCAGTTGCTTGGTAAGCCAATACCCTCCCATGATTGACCAGACCACTCCTCTCTTTTTACCGAAGCCTGCTGTGGTGGGAAGCTGGGACCCACAGCTGACACAAGAGGACACTCTGGCCATGCTGATGGGAGAGAGAGAGAGACAGAGACAGAGACAGAGAGACAGACCCAGGACAAGACAGTCCGAAGAAAGTGTGCCACTAAAAGCCCCAAGGACACCATGTGAGAGGAGGGGCTGTGTCCGCCGGGCCACTGTCCCATCTTCCCTCACAGACAGATAGGCCCTTCCATTCACGTCCACATGCATCTGTTTTCTGCCTCTTGAGTGGAACCAAAACTGGAAAACATCTGCACCAGTTTGGTCTGGGTGTGATTTATAAGGACTCCCCACAGTCTTCTCTCTCCCTTCGCCTCCTCTTCACCTCTGGAGCTTAGAGGTTTCATGTTGTGTTGTTTTTCTTTCTTTCTTTCTTTCTTTTTTAAACAGGCTTGTGTTTCTCGAGACTGGGTCACCTTGATTTATTATGCCCTGGACTCATTAACAAAAGACTCTGGGACAGGTCATTTATTTTCTGAGTGGTGATTTCCTGTCCTACTCTAGCCCGGCACGGCAGGGGCCTAGTGGAGCACAGACTTAGATTAGCTGCAGTGTCGCCTTGGGAGAACAGAATCAAGCAAGAAGGTTCAGAGGGCAGAAAGCGTCTCTTTTCTTAAGAGCTCTCTCCTCACTTTAACAATTTCCTTCAGGGTCCCCTTTGATAGTTCTTTTTCTCCTCCCCCCTGGCAAATAGGACATGTTTACTGAATAAGTTGGGGGGGGGGCTGCCTTCTTCAAGGAACAAACACTGACCTGTTTTCTCTTGACATCGTCTAACATTTATATGCATCGTTATGGACGATATTAGTGGGCACCCAAGCTGAGCATGAAAGACATGAATTCAACTTCATACACGCTGTGGTCAACTAGTTTGTCAGGGTCTTATTAAAATAATACACGCATGTTTGGGCACTAAAACCTGAGATGTTAATAATTTAGGGAGAGATCAAAAATGAAATTATTCAAGATTTTCAGATAGGCTCTTGGGAAGAAGATTAAAGAATTTGGCATTGCTTAGCCTGAAGTTCAAAGTCTGAAGAATGATTTATTAACTGTTTTCAGGTCTCTGGTTATATGTAAGAATGATGGTGACCAGCTGTTTTCTGACTTCATGAAAGACAGAATAAGAGGAAGTGGAATTAAATTAATGAAATATAATTAACCAGATAACAGAGTAACTGGTCACAGAGATGAGTAGTCATGGCTGAAGTCCATTGAGAAAGATGGGCTGTGTCTCTAAAGTTGTAATGCTTTAGCACCATTTTATAGATTAACAAATGGAGGCTCAGAGAGATTAAGCAATCTAGCTGACTCCACAGTGTATGGAGTGTATAAATAGGTCAGAGAAATAGCGCAGCAACAACAACATATTATAAAGTTCCCAATGGTCTAGATTGGTCTATGTTCAGAGACCAGGAGATTCAATTCTGCGGGCCTAAGACCTTGGGATTCTGTGCTATGCTTGGGTCTGAGCTGGGAGGGCAATACTCTTCATTCCCCCTCAGCCCAGGAGACGGAGACAGGCGGAGTAGGCCGACCCAGCACCACCATCCCTCTGAAGCAGTTTGAAGACTTCGGGTGAAGTCTGTGCACCGCTCCGTTTCTGTTAGCTTGCCACGGACTGCACTCCCAGACAAAAGCTTTGGTCTCGGGAAAGCTATGGAGTCGGTGGATGAGGATGCCTGAGGCTCGGGAAGGGCATCCCTACTGGCCACTGTGCGTGTCTTCCCAAAGTTCACTCCGCTATGGAAAGGCCAGTTAAGGAGTTTCTAGAGTTTGCTTCACTTGTGAGGACTGGGATTTATCCAGGGCCACCAGAGTGACTGGACTCCTGAGAAATAGGCGGAGGTTGAGGAAGCAAATCCCTGTTGGACTACTGCCCTGCATACGGGTCAGTTTGGGAATGGCCATGACAGAGGAGCAAGACTATGAGAGAGATTTGCTGGATGGGAGGGATGGGTAACGTCTGCTGCACACTTATTCTGCCAGGCACTAGTCGAAGAGCCGTGACCCATGTCAGGTCAGTGTTTGCAGCAATACCGTGAAGTCAGTACTATTATTATCTTCGTTTACAGAAGAAGAAACGAAGCACAGAGAAGTCAAAACCTTGCTGATGCTCCACAGCTAGGGAGAGTTGGAACTTGAATCCAGACACAGAGACAGTGTGATCCTGGAGGCTGTGTTCTCAGCTGCCATGGCCTGGGATAGGGTACTCAGAGGAAACTTTTGCTCTAGGCTCACTTACTCAACAATGACATAGCTTCTTGCTGCCTGGTTTATAAGAAGTACTAACAATTATAAATACTGTTCTAATTTAGGGGTTTTTACATTCATTCTTCCTCCCTTCTTAGTGAACATTCACCAAGAAGCAAACATTCTATACTCCCCCACTAAGACCTTGGGTATTTAAGGGTTAATTCTTCTCTAATTGCTCAGTTAATTTCTTGGAAGGTGTAGGAGGCAGTAGAAAGGAAGGGCAAGTTTTTGTTTTTTTGTTTTGTTTTCCACAGTAAATCCTACTGGAAGGGGCAAGAGGAGAGAACCAGTATCTGCTGAGCACAGACTTGAGCTAAATGTCTTCCCATTAGTTACTTCATTTCATCCCCCCAGCAGTTCTTTGAGGTAGGTGTTATCAGCACCGTTTTACAAATGAGGGAGGTTATGTAACTTGCCTGAAGTCACATAGCCTGTGCACAGAGGCCACAATCTGAGCCCCCAGTGCCACTCTCCAGAGCTGTACACAAGACACCATTTACCATCCAGTGGTAAACACAAGCCAACCTTGACAGAGGGCTCAAGAGGCTCAGCCAGGAGCAAAACTAAGAGCCCAAGAGGAGGTGACGCTGGCAGCATTCTCTGAGCTCCTGCGAGGACTTCAAGCTCCAGTGTGTGGAGCAGCAAACTAGACAAACGAGAAGCCAATATTTCTGGGTTCTGCTCTGCCAGAGGCCTGGGGCATGACAAGATGGTTAATGCAAAGCTTGGCATGCCTGCCCTTCTTAATTTAGGTCTCCTCCCAGGAGGGAACCCAGAAGCGGGGAACATGAGAAAGGGATAGGGAAAATTATAAGAGATAAGTGAGAAAAGAGAATATTTATAGGGCTTGGAACATCTAATGGAAACCAGCTTCCTGATTGAGGGTGGGGGTCTCTGGCCTTGCCTGCAAGGGATTATTAAGCTTTTTCTTGTACATACCTGTGTGTGGAGAGGTGTCTAGGCAGAGAGAAAGGGCGGGTGAGTGCGGGAGACTGGGAGCGTGAGCGCCAGCCTGGAGGTTGGGGGAGGGCTGTGAGCTCTGTGCATTGGACAGAAGCGAGCTGATATCCTCTCCTGGCCTCACTCCACCCCCACCCCCTGCCTTCATTTTAAACTGGAGCTGATTCAAACCTGCTGCTCTTGGAAAGAGGCCATCAGTACAGGCTCCAACAGAAAGATGATACATCAGGGGATATGAGTGTGAGTGAGTGGGGCAATCAGAAAGAATGAGAAAATGAGACAAGGGAATGGAAAAGGTGAATAAACAGGGGACGATGAAGGAGGGAGAGAGATGGAAAGATTAAAATGCTGGCTCACATGGAGAGCTTGAAGAGAAAGGAGTGATTGAAAGCCCGGAGCTGGAGCAAATTCAGAGCCGATCCTTGAGGGCCCTGTCTGCTCTCCCACAGATCCAGAGGGTTGTAATAAAGATGTGTCTGAAAATTTCCAGGGCTGTCTCCCATAAATCTGTGTTTCTTCTTAATCAAAGTCTTCTGGACCAAAAGTATCATCCAAAAATTATGTAAAGAACACTTAAAGATAAGAGAGTCTATCATCAATGGAAAAAGGGTGATAACCAAGGGCCAGACTCTGGGGACACCCATTTAGAAAGACAGAAGCTAACAAGGCACTTTCCAAATGCCAATTTGTTCTGAAGCTAAAGCCTTAAGCATCAGACCCTACCTTTTATTTCTAGCTCTCACTTAGGTTCTTAGATGACGACATGTCCATAAATCAAACCCCAGTGTATTTAGTTGACATGAATTCAATGATATGTGTTAGGAAAAGGGGAAAAGGGAACAAAAGAAAGGCTACAGAGCCATTTAAATAGTGAAGATGATTGACCCATCTTTCAACTCAATGAACAATATTAGATGAGCTGAAATGAGAGATGTGAATCTAATTCTTCCTCTTGGTCCCTTTTGGTCTGGTCTCAGATGTATCTCATAATATGGGCTGATTTGTGTTTAAGGAAATAGGAATTTATCTTATAAGACATGATCCATTAAGTAAAAGTCCACTATGTTACCTTCTACCCAACTGAAGAAAAATACCCAACACACTATGTTGTGTTTGTTGAAAGATGGTATAATGATGGACTTTCTCAAAAGTCATTTTAATTAGACTTTTCTTAAACTTATAGTGCGGCCATTGAACTTCATTGTCCATTATAGTTGGTGAGTGTACGAAAATGTCGAGTATTTGGACTTGTAGTTGGTTAATGGACTGCTTTCTCCCAATTGTGCAGCAAGTATTGAGGTATATAAGATGAGAAAGGCTCATAGGCCCTTAAACTCTGGCAGAGCCACAAGAGGGTGCCAGTATGACCAGTGTGATAGAAAGTACCCCCTTCAGCTGCGTCCCTCCCTCTCATTTTATTCTGCGCACTCACTCCTATCTCTCAGTTTAAAATAAGTGGCTGCCTGGCTATTCTACAGAACTGTCCTATGCATTATAGCGGGTCCTATGCACCATAAGCATCTTACTAACAAAGACAAGCCTCTAATCCCCTAATTATCTCAAGGAGGTTTTCTCTTAAGCTCTTCTATCTCATTCAAATATTGACCTTCTTCATTAACTCAGCAACAAGTCTTCTGTGTCAGAAGGATTAGAGAGAAAGTCAGTTCAAAGATCATGCTAGCCAAAATGTCAACTTTCCTTTAAGAAATAATTATTACTACTGCTTTAAGAACTTCAGGGGGGGAAAAACCCAGACCCCTCCTCCCCTCAAAAAGGGGCAGGGATATTGTCTCCTTTGGGAAGAAACTTCTGACCAAATTATCAGATGGATTCTATCATAGACAGACAATCTCCTCAGACTGGCAGGTTACAGCTCTGTGGCAGCATCATCTTGCCCATGGAGGGATCTCTCTTTTAGAAATGAAGACTTTCCTTGCTCATCAATAGTCCACACACTCTTGTGATTTTTGAAAACTTCTATCCCACTAACTCAACCAGAAATTCCAAGACACTGGGCACAGAAGGGATTTCAAGAGTTTAAATCTCTTGGGGCACTTGGGTGGTCCAATTGGTTGAGTGTCAGCCTTCAGCAGGTCACGGTGCAGGGTCCTGGGATTGAGCCCCATGCTGAGCTGCTCATTGAGCCCAGCATTGGGCTCCTTGCTCCATGGGGAGTCTGCTTCTCCTTCTCCCTCTGCCCCTGCCCCCACTGTGCTCTCTCTATATAAATTTCAAGTGAATGAAAAAAATCTTTTTTAAAAAAAGTACTTATGTCTCCCTACTTTGACTTCTACATCAAACTGCTGCTGAGTCCTTATTCTTCAAGACCCATCAGGAGAGCAATAGTCAACCTTTCAAAGTAATGCTAGAGAAAAGATACTTTGGCACATCACGATTTCATGTCTGCTATTTTGGCACTTTTTAATGATGTTCCACATCTCCAGGCCATTCTTGAGATTATATATTCTTTTTGTTTGTTTTAGATTATACATTCTTTTTAGTTTTTACTTATGTCTCAGTGGATCCACTGCCCTAAAATGAAAACAAAAACAATGAGGGATCCCTGGGTGGCACAGCGGTTTGGCGCCTGCCTTTGGCCCAGGGTGCGATCCTGGAGACCCAGGATCGAGTCCCACATCGGGCTCCCAGTGCATGGAGCCTGCTTCTCCCTCTGCCTGTGTCTCTGCCTCTCTCTCTCTCTCCCTCTCTCTTTCTCTCTGTGACTATCATAAATAAATAAAAATTAAAACAAAAACAAAAACAATGAGCTATCTCTATTTGTGTTTTTTTCTAATGATGAATTATAAAAGACATTTTCCACTATTCCTTCCATCCTATGACCAGTCCTCTCTTCTCCTTCTACTGTTGTCTTCTCATTTGCATGTGTTTTACACAGAGTGCTAGATATAGGCCAATCATTATGATGGTGTTAGTGCTAGTAGGAAAACATAACATAATTCATATTTTTCAATGGCAAGAACATTATGTGGGGCATTGGCATTTGAACTTCTTATTCTTACCACATGAATTGGTCTAAATGGAAATACTACTCTATTGAAATGGTCTTGCACGCCCAAATGTCAATGTGAATAATAGGTGTCACTACTCAAGAACTAGAAAATATCTTTCCCAGGTACTATGTGGCCACAGATTTTCACGGCCTATGTTTAGGTCCTAGAGAAAGTTGATTGCCTTTAAGGCCAGTAAGTACCTCTGACTGTGGCAACTCATACTGTGGGAAACCCCAGCAGTACTCTGATCTTGGTATGCAGTGACTTAAAAAAAAAAAAAAGAATTCACTACCACTTCTACTTGGGTAAGTGACCAGCCATAGAAATGGGGGAAAACATAAGCAGTGGCAGATTTGGGGGTAAGAGATGAATATAGTTTTGGTCCAGTAATAGAACAGCTATAAATTTATTTAACTATATTTTCATCCAGTCAACTTTCCCCCATATGATTTAAAATTTTCATGGAAGCTTTTCCAGATTCTTTGCAGATAAACTTTTTCCAAGCATTCCCTATTCTACCAGCCTCAACCACTGAAGGCTTACTTTTGTCTAGAGACTCCCAAACAATCATGAGTGGAGTTGGAATGCTGCAGGAAAACTGGAGGTTTGTGAGAAGTGTTGCACTGAACATTGAATTTCCTCAAAAGATCCATCCCCAGACTTGTTCACACATTGGCTCTCACATCTGCTTCTCCTGTGTAGTCTCGTTAACTTAAAATTCTCTCACCTTCTCTTTGCATGACTGAGAACTGTTCATTCTTCAGGACTCAAGTTCATTTCATCTTCCTATGTGAAACCTTCCCTGACTGTGAGGTTCATCATAATTTTCCCTCCAATGACATGTACTACCTATCCTGTTCTTCTTAGGTTTCTGTACTATCCAGTACTCTTGTTAAGTTTCTGTACTGTCAGACAGCCCGGGTGGCTCAGCGGTTTAGCACCACCTTTAGCCCAGGGCGTGATCCTGGAGACCCGGGATCAAGTCCCACATCAGGCTCCCTACATGGAGCCTGCCTCTCCCTCTGCCTCTCTCTTGAATAAATAAATAAAATATTAAAAAAAAGTTTCTGTACTGTCCAATACTTATTACTAGGTTTCTGGGTGTTTGAGAGCCAGTCAGCTAGGATTCCTTGTGGATCGGTTCCAGAACTCCCACATTAGAGAAACTGTGGAGTAATCATATTGGACATGAAGGGGATAGTGTGTGTGTGTGTTTGTGTGTGACTAACATGAGAATGAACAGCTGATATGCCCTTCCTCTTAGGCAGATATTTAGCAGAGATAGCACCCTTCTTTCCCTTCTTCTTCCTTTCTCTCAGAGGAAACCCAGACTTAAACCCAAGGAGGCAAGACTGGCCTAGACAGGGAAGACTGGGCTGAGCTGTGTAAGGTGTTTGCCATTTATAAACAAGTCCTGACATCCCAACTTGAGTGTTGGCAAACAATGTCATCAGCCCAGAGAAAGTTCTCAGAGATACACCAAGGCCCCAGGCTAAACTGCAAAGTAGGCAAAGCTCTTCCCTACCCCTCCACCCACCCCCGCAGTTCCCCAACATCCTGGCTACCCCAGCCCTCATACTGCCCTCTTTGGAACTTTCATCCCTGGTCTCTAATGGCCCTGATCATGATAAGGAACTCATATGATAAAGTTAGCTTTTCCTCCTTCTCAACAGGTACTGATCTCTTAAAACCAGATGTGGGTAATTAATTGGCTTTAGCTTTCTAGGAGACATTCTGGATTGAACTAGTGTAACTTGGCAAGGTAGACATTGAGGGGCTAATGGCTTTGTCCATCTCAATCAGCTACCCTCTCCTAACTGAAACTAGCCTTTGAATAAACTACCTGATCATGGATTCTCTGGCTAGCATGTGGCTTCCTTTCTCCTGGCCCTCCTTTTCCCCTTCTCTTCAATGGACCAAAGAATCACCCTTGTGGGAAAGAGAGAGAGGCTCAGAGACTATTGGAAAACACAGATGATCCCCAAACAGAGTATCTCCCGAATGTCTTATTAATGCAACTTCTTGACAATTATCTTTCAGAGGTTCCTGAAATCTTTGGAAGGGACCTTCACTGTCTAATCTTACATCCAGTGCAGGATAAACTTCTACAATGTCTTCAGTTGGCAGCAGACAGCTTTGGATGAAATATTTCCTCTGAGGGGAAGTTTAGTTCTTTCTAAGTCACTGTTCCATCGTCCAATAGCTATACTTTTGGAAAATTCTTTTTATATAAAGCTCTTTTTTATATAAAACCAGTTTTACCTTTTAAAAAAGGTGGAATATAAGGGCACCTGGGTGGCTCAGTGGTTGAGTATCTGCCTTTGGCTCAGGTCATGATCCCAGGATCCTAAGATTGAGTCCCACATCAGGCTCCCTACATGGAGCCTGCTTCTTCTTCTGCCTATGTCTCTGCCTCTCTCTCTGTATCTCTCATGAATAAATAAATAAAAACATTAAAAAAAAACTTTAGAAAAACAAAGATAAAGAAAAAATCTTGAAAACAATCAGTGGAAGAAGAAAACACCTTGCCTCTAGAGGAGTGAAGATAAAATTTATATAAATACATATAAATGTGATAAAAATTATAAAAAAATTGTATCTGACTTCTCTTCAGAAACCATACACACAGGAGAGTAGAGTGAAATTTTTAAAATTTCAAGAGAAAAAAACCCCACCAACCAAGAATACTGTACCCTATGAAATTACCATTCAAAAGTAAAGGAGAAACAAAAACTTTCTAAGACAAACGAAGTCCAAGGGAGCTTGTCCAGTAGACCTGCCTTACAAGAAATGTTGAAAGAACTTTTTCAGGGAGAAGGAAAATGACATGAGTCAGGAACTGGTATTTACAAAAAGAAAGGAAGAATATTGGAAAATGAATAAGTGAAGGTCAAATAAAAACTTTTATTTTTCTTATTCTTTTTTTAAAGATTTTATTTATTTATTCATGAGAGACACACACACACAAGGAGAGGCAGGGACAGAGGCAGAGGGAGAAGCAGGCTCCATGCAGGGAGCCTGATGTGGGACTCAATCCTGGAACTGTGGGATCACGCCCTGAGCTGAAGGCAGATGTTCAACTGCTGAGCCACCCAGGTGTCCCTATTTTTCTTATTCTTAATTGCTGTAACAAATAACAGTTGTTCAAAATAATAAACAGCTGCAACATATCTGATGTATGCTTCACTCTTTCCGTGTGTGTGTGTGTGTGTGTGTGTGTTTATGTATAAGTGAAATGAATGACAACACTGAGACAAGAAAGAGGTGGGAGAAATTAGGAATATTTTATTATTATGAAGTGCTTATGCTACACATGAAACAGTATAGTGTTATTTGAAAGTGGGCTTGGTTTAGTTGTAAATGTATATTGAAAAGTTTAGACTGACTACATTAAAAAGTTAAAAAATAAGCATAATTGATATACTAAGAAAAGAGGGAAAATGGAATCATGTAAAAATGCTCAATTAAAACCACAAAAGGCAGAAAAAGAACAGAAGACAAAAATAGGAATAAAGAGAAAGGGCAAGAAATAGAAAACAATAACAAATATGGTAGATATTAATCCAACTATATCAATAATCACTTTAAACATCAATGGTCTAAATACACCCATAAAAAGACTGTCAGGATGGATCAATAATAAGACCATATTATAAACATATGTTGTTTATAATGAGTAGAAAAACTCACTTTCAATATAAAGACACATAAAGATCAAAAGTAAAAGGATAGAGAAAGGTATAGCCTATTTGCACCAATCAAATCAAAAGAAAGCAGGAGTAGCTATATAAATTTCAGAAAAAGGAAACTTCAGAGAAAGGAAAGTCATCAAGGGATAAAAAAGAGCATTACACAATGATAAAAGGATCAATTCCCCAAGAAGACATAACAAACCTTAATGTTGATGTGCCGAACAACAAGGCTCAGAATATGTAAGGCAAAACCTGATAGAACTTGTCTTAGTCCACTTGAGCTGCTATAACAAAAATACCATGAAGAGAGTATTTTATAACCAACAAATATTTATCTCTCACAGTTCTGAATACTGAGAAGTCCTAGATCAAGATGTGCACAGACTTGGTATCTTGTGAGAGCGTGCTTCTTGGTTTAGAGATGGCTGTTTTTCACTGTAATGTCACATGGTAGAAGGAGCAAAAGATCTCTTGGGGTGTCTTTTATAAACGTCCATTCATGAAGACTCTAACCTCATGATTAAATCACCCAAAGACCCACTTCTCAATACCATCACCTTTGGGGTTAGGATTTCAACATATGAATTTGGTGGTGGTGGTAGTGAATATAAGCGTTTAGTTCATTGCAGAAATACAAGGAGATGAATCTCCTATTATAGTTGGAGACCTCAAAACCCCTCTGTCAGAAATGGACAGATAATTAAATCTAAAAGAAGTAGGATAAAATAAATAATAAAAATTACAGCATATCAATAAAATTGAAAGCAAGAAATCAAAGGAGAAAAACAACAAAACCAAAAGGTAGTTCTTTGAAAAGATCAATAAGCCTCTACCACGTTAACTAAGAGAAAAAAGAGAGAAGACACAAGTTGCTAAGATCAGAAATAAAAGAGGGGACATCAGCACAGATTCCATGAACATTAAAAGGGCAATAAAGGAATACTATGCAAAACTCTATGCCCACAAATTTGATAACCTAGAAGAAACAGACCTATTCTTTGAAAGAGACAATCTGGCAGTAGTCATTCCCGCCAGAGTATGAGAACTACCTAAAACCCAAATAGTGTCAGATTAAGTATCCATATTTTTTATTTGAAAGTACTGCCACCATCCATATTCTTCAAATTATATATCTGCACATAATAGATATTATATATTCAATATATTATACATATTCAAATTTTATATATATTCTGCATGACTGGGCTGTGGAGGGAAGAAGTGGAAACATGAAAGGCAGAAATGGATGGAAAGGTGAGGCCACTTTGGATCGTTGTGCCATCTCTCAGAGGCCAGCATCCAGGCCACCTCCAAGATGCAGCCTTAGGCCTTCCTGTACTACAGAGCCCACCCGATCTGCTCCACTTGCCCTTGAGTTCTGTTTAATAAATTGCAGCAAATATCAGTAATCAAAGTAAGAACAAAAACAAAAACAAAAGCTCTGCTGGTTGACAGTGAAAACCTGGACAGTTAAATTATAAATTAATGTTTAGGATGTTCTGGATCTGTAATAGCAGAAATTTTAATTAGGGCCCCTCAGTCCATGACAAATCAAATGGAAACCAAAAATGGTGATATAGAAGACCTAAATAACATAATTAATGAGGTAGATCTGATTGATCTGTATCAAACTGTACACTAGACACTATGCTGTCTCTTCATGAGCTATGTGGCATTCACAACTGACCATATTTTAAACCAAAGAAAAACATCAATAAATTCCAAAATGTAGAAATAGTGCAGATAACATTCTCTGCTCATGATGCTGTAAAACTGGTCTTAATAAAAAAAAGAGATAATAAAACAAACAAAATTAAAAGGAAACAAACTGTGACATGCAAAATAAAAAGAAAACAAACTTCTCTTTAAAATAAAGTTTATGTCAAAGAGAAGTAAAACTCAAAAGCACAGACTTCAGAAAAAAGTAAAAATTGGGATCCCTGGGTGGCGCAGCGGTTTAGCGCCTGTCTTTGGCCCAGGGCGTGATCCTGGAGACCCAGGATCGAATCCCACATCTGGCTCCTGGTGCATGGAGCCTGCTTCTCCCTCTGCCTGTGTCTTTGCCTCTCTCTCTCTCTTTCTCTGTGACTATCATAAATAAATGAAAATTAAAAAAAAAAAAAGTAAAAATTAAAAATCTAAAATAAAATATATTTTAAGAATCTACAGATAGAGGTTGTAAACTATAAAAAGAAAAAAAGAATAAAAATAAAAGATTCAGGATGATGTTTATCTCTAATTGAGTGAAGAGAGAAGGAGGCAGATGGAGGAGATGGGGGAACATTTATGTAGATACAGGTTATTGTAAAGACCATGTTAGGCAGTGAGTCCATAATTTTAAAATTTATCACATTAAAATAAACACACTAAACAGATAAGTAAACGAAAGAGGGCTATTCACTGACCAATGATGAAAGTGTGTCACAAATCAAGACAATGATTAATTCAGTTCTGTGTCACAAATAAATTTAGAAATACTATGTACCACAACTTACAGGATGCAATTAAAGGAGTGCCCAGAGGAAAACTCATAACCTTACCTATAAAGAATAATAAATTAAAAAGCTAAAAATGAAAGAAGTAACATCTTTCTCAAGGAGTTAAAAAAAGAGAACTGAATGATAATAGGGATAATAATAAACCTAAAGAAAGAGTAAATCAGGATTTAATTAAAAGCAGAAATTATTTAACTAAAGACGAAACAAGATGATAGCACATTAAATCCAACAGCTAATTCCTTGAAGGACAAAATAATATACTTAATTTAAAATAAGAAAAGATAAAAATCACAAAGGAAACAATAACTGCAAATACAGGGGAAAATAAAAGAAAGAGAGATTACCTTTACTGAAGTTTTGGAGATAAATTTGAAATCTTGGGAAATAAATAATTTTCTAAGAATAAAACTTACTTAAAATGTTTCCAGAAAACAATTAGATATCACACAAATTATCATTTAAAAAAACAGTAAACTTTTTGAAGAAGTATCACCCTCCCAACAACCAGAAATGACAAAGCACCAGGAAGCTACAAGTAATCGACTACACCATTAAGTGACAGGACATTCTGCTGCTCTTAAATTTTTTCCAGGAAATAGAAATAGAAGATAATCTCTGAGATAACATTACCACACAAACCCATGGATACATAGCATAGGCTAATCTTATTTATTAATATCAATACACTAATCCTAAACCAAGTATCAGTAAATAGAATGGAACATCAATGAAAAAGAATGATGTACTGTAATCGAGCGTGATATCCACTGGGAATACCTATGTGGCTTGAGAATAGAATGGCTTCAGAATAGAAAGACATTAATATTTAACAGTAGATTGAAGGAGAAAAAACTCATGACCATCAATCACTATAGACACTAAAAGGGCATTTGTTAATTTTCAATAAAGACCACAAACAATGAAAAAAACTCAATGAAAATATACACTTATGATGATGAGCATTGAGTAATGAAGAGACTTGTTGAATCACTGTATTGCACACATGAAACTCACAGAACACCATATGTTAACTATACTAGAATTAAAATACTTAATGAAAAAAACTCAATCTTTCATTTCTTAATATGACTCTGTTTGTCAGCCCAAAACCAGCATTATGGGTTACACTAGAAACATTCCCTTTAAATTCTGACATAAGAGAAAGATGTCCACAACTACCATTATTATCTAACATTGTTCTGGTTCCAGCCAGCCAATACATTTAATAAAATAAAGAAAATACAGGTTGTATTCATGTGCTAGGGCTGCCATAACAGTATGTCTTAGACCGAGTGACTTAAACAACAGAAATTAATTTTCTCTCGGTTCTAGAGGCTAGAAGTCCAAGATCAAGTATAGTAGAATCAGATTTGGTAAGGACTCTTTTCCTGGCTTGTACATGGCCACCTTCTCATTGTGCTCTCATATGGTGAAGAGACAGCAAAAGAGAAAAAGAGAGCCAGAGAGGGAGTGTAGGAGTTTCTTCTTATAAAAAGGACATGAATTCTATTGAATCAGGGCTCCTGACCTCTACCTATGGCTTCAGTTGACCAGAGTTACTTTATTAGAGGCCCTATCTCCCAATATAGCCCCATTGGGGGTTAAGGATTTGACATATTAATTTTTATAGAACACAAACATTCAGTCCCAAATAGTCATACAAAATGGAAAGGAGATAAAGTTATCATTATTGAGTCACAATATTATTGTATATCCCCCCAAACCTAACTGACTCTATTACAAGTAATATGAGAATTCAGTAAGGTGGTGAGATACAAACTGGGCACAGAAATCAAAGCGTTGATATCTATGTTTATATAACAGCAACCACTTAGAGGAGATAGAAGGAAACATCCCATTGGCAACAGCAGCAATAGTAATTAAGATACCAAGAGATAAACTTAAGAAGTGATGTGTGAGTGCTGAATGAAGAAAATATCCAATTGCTACTGAGGAAAGAAATGAACACTTTATCAAATAAAAAGCATCTGTAAAGGGAATCATCATAAAGATATTTATCTATTCTCCCTAAGTTCATCTATATATTTAATGCAACTCCAATAAAAATTCATACAGGGTTTTGTTTTGTTTTGTTTTTTTGGTGGGGGGTGGACAAGGACAGAAGCTGACAGATACTTCCTAAAGTTCATAAGGAAAGAAAAACAAGAATTGTCAAAAGAATTCTGAAAAACAGAGCAATGGAAAGGGCTGACTGCTGAGTGTGCGGAGAGACGGGTGCTCTCATACTTCTGAGGGTATGACTTCTAAGGACAGTTTTACAATATTTATTAAACTTACAAATGCACATGCCTTTTAATCCAGTGACTCTACTTCTAGGAATTTATCCTTCAGACATATGAACAAGATTATTCACAGCAGAATTGTTTGTAATAGCACGCAATTGGAAACATCCTTACTATCGTGGTCTGGTTAAATAAATTATGGACCCTCCACAAAACATAATACTCCGAGCCTGTGAAAAAGTAAGAGAAAGTTCTTTCTGGATTTATATGGAATGATTGCCAAGATATATAGCTAAGTTAAAAAAAAAAAAGGCAGGGTACTTTTAATGAAGTATGCTATGACTTATGTAAAAATAAGAAAAAATAAAGAAGGTATACACATACATATTTATACATACATACATACATATACCTAAACTCACACACACATAAAATATATATATGTTTAGCTGCTTGTTTATGCATCTAATATCTCTGGAAGTATTTATCAGGAAATAGTAGCATTAGTTGCTTCCAAAGAGAGCTGTGCAGGAGAAGGGGTAAGAAGAGAATTTTTATCCTTTGGTGTCTTTGGAATTTTGATTCACATGAATGTGTTTATTTTAAAAAGTAAGTTAAATAATTGAAAAAGGAATTCACTTCTGATTTTTAGAAATATCATGGAGTTGAATGAACCTTTAAATTGAAGACCAGGAAATACAGCAATAGCAATTTTAATTTTTCTAAATTATGCCTTCCAAATTCCCTTTCAGTTAGGAGTGATTGTGGGAAACTGAAGGGAGAGATGAACCACAGGACAGTAGGGAGACCAGGGGGAATGAGACTGAGAGTCGGGAGCCTAGGAGCCATCAAGAAGGAGAGAGAGCCAGAGAATCAGGGAGAGCTGGTGAAGCAGGAAGGTGAATGGGCGGTCTGTAAGTTTTAGGGCAAGGACGGTCAAGTGAGACATTCTTGCAACACATTGCTCTCCACTGGGGACATGAGTTTCAGAGCAAATGTCTCTGTTTTCACTGGCCTTTGAAATTATTGTGTGTAAATAAAAAGTTTATTTTCCTGTTGAAATCTAAGGGTGTTCTCCTATGTGGAAGGAATTAACAAAGTTCTGAGAAATTCACTTAGGGTCCCTTTGCCATTCACAAGCAGTCTAAGTGCTTTATCTTTGTTCTTTGAAGAGGGTAAGACTCATTTAATAATGCCAGGAGGTGATAATTGAACACAGCATTTATTTCACTGTTTTGAGCCTCCCTTCACCACAAATACATCTCATTAATGGGACTATAATGATGTTGCCACCATTTCCATTTTTTTCAACCCAAACTATCAGACTCTTAGAGGAGCCCCCATTAGCAATCTGAGCACAACAGCAGCTGACTCTGGGAAAGGTTACGTGTCTCACTAAATTTTCTAAGGCTTGAACAATTCTGTCTCATAGAATGGTGGTGTAACACGGTAAGAAGGGAAGCTGGAGCTCAGTGAAGAAGTTCTGATGGTCCCCAGCTCTGGTTTATAAAATAATAAAAGTTTAATCTTTTGGGATACACAATTACCTCTATTGCCACCTGCTGGTAAACTTCTGTCTCATTTATTTCAGTTGATGAAATACATTTTGGGATGCAGAGTTGGCTTTGCAGCAAAAGAACTACAGCTGCTTCAGGACTGGTCACTGGTTTGCAGATGCAGGAGCTGATGCGTGGGGAGGATGGATCACACCATGTCATGTCCCTCAGCACGTAGGACAGCGAATGGCAAAGACTGCACCAGTATGAGGAGAGGGACAGTCTCCTCCGGCAGTGCCACCCACCCTGCTAATTCTGTGTCTACTCTCTTGAGTTCATCTAAATATAGGGTGCTCGGGGCGCCTGAGTGGCTCAGTCGGTTAAGTGTCTGACTGGATTTTGGCTCAGGTCATGATCTCAGGATGGTGAGACAGAGTCCCCCACCTCTGATGGCTCCAGCTCTGGGCTCAGCAGGGGAGTCTGCTAAAGATTCTTTCCCTCTGTCCCTCCTCTTACTCATGGGCTCACTCTTTCTTCTCTCTCTATAAAATAAATAAATAAATCCTCAAACAAATAAAAATAAATATAGGGCTCTCTACCTCTCACACAGAAAAAAGACCATTTAAAAAAATTCAATGATTTTAAGAACTAATTTTTTAACAGCTTAATCAAACACAAACACACACAGGCAGTTGCCTCACTTTTGTTTCGGAGTTGAAGCCAACATTGACAGAGACTTATTTATTCTACATGCAGACTTTCTCTTCCTTCTCTCACTCACATACTTTACCCTCTGATCCTTCAAAACCTATACTCATATACTCATACATGAACTATATGGCTAACACAGGCATCAGTGAACAATTTACACATTTTCTCATGTTTGCAATTGCATAAAATCCTTATGCTATCTGGAATCATTTAAAAAGTAGAAAAAATATATGGCCATTTTTCTTCTATGACCACCTCATGATATTAATCGATTATAATGTTCCCCCAAAGTACTATAAGATTCTGAAGTAGCTTCTGTGTGCCCATTTACCCAGTGAGGGATGTTTGGGGTATTTCAAGTTTTTGGTGATCATAACTAGAATGGCTATAAACATGCACAGACAGGTTTTTATGTGAATATAAATTTTCTTTTCTCTATAATAAATATGCAGGCATAGGAATTGTGGGTCATATGGCTTGTGCATGTTTAAAAGAAACTGGCAAGCCATTGTCCACGGTGGCTTTGCCATTTTGCCTTCATACCTGTGATGCGTGAGAGTTCTGGTTTCTCTGCATCCTTGTCAGCACTTGATATTGTCAGTACTTTTTCTTTTAGCCATTATATTAAGTATACAATGGTAACTTGTCATGTTGTTGAACAACTTTTTATGTGCTTACTTGTCACCCAGATATCCTCTCTGGTGAAGTACCTATTCATAATTTTACCCCTTGACCACTTTTGTTTTGCATTGGGTTGTTTTCTGTGATGTTTTGAGAGTTCTAGATGTATGCTTTGGTGAACTATTCTTGAATCATCAAAAAATGGAAACATTTAGATTCTTTCAGTGCAAATGTATTCTATTCACTTATTGGTGATTCACATATGGAACGGAGTCTATAAACTAAACTTTTCTACAACTAGAACTGTGGGTATTTTGAATGATAAGGTACTCTCTAAGGAGGCCCAAGGAGAGAAAGCTGGTGAGCTGCCCAGATCAGATTCTAGAAAGATCCATTTTCCTTGGTGAATTCACCAAAATCTAGGGTTTAGTCTCTTAGGCTTTGAAGGTTTTAGAGCTGTGGCTGGCCAGTATCCTAAGAGCTGATCCCACTGGAGGACACTTATTCATGCTAGTAAAGCTCTAAAGAGACTAAGCAAGGCCAGGGTGGCAGCTAATGCACCAAGGCGGCCTCTGGTGCCTTCTTCTCCTATAGATTCATATGATAGTCGTATGTTTCCTTACTGAGTTTGGACTTGGACTGAGGGATTTAGGCACTTATGTGGCTGTGATTAACTTTTCACTGGGCCATGATGAAAAAATAAGCAGAATCAAATGAGTTTTTCTTAATTGGCTTGATTTAAAGAGCTATCTTTTATTTGGAAGCTATGTTCTTTCTACAACTTTGATACATACTATATTAATGTATTTCCTTGAGGTACAACTATGGCTTGTTGGCCTAGCAGACATTCTGAAAGTGAGGAACTGTTGTTCTCTGCTCTAATGTCACCCTTATCTCCTGCTTTTCTGAGACTCTAGGAGGCACCTCCCTAACTTTCCATCTATATGTGTCTAAGTCAACTGGACTTGACATTAGAGGCTCTATACATTCTGACCCCTAATTTCCAATTTCATTTCAAGACACCTTGCTATGTGATTCTTCTCCAGGTAAACCAGTCTCCTGGTGTACCATGCCTTTTTTTTGGCCTCTGGATATTTACTGTCCATTCCTAGCCAACTTTGTCTCCTATACCTATCTTCCTCAGTGTCTTCTGAGACAGAAGTGGATGTTTACTCCTCTGGATTCCTACAATACCTATGTTCAGTCTCATTCCTAAAGTATTTCTCCTATAGTATTGTTCACTGTGGGTGACTTGGGTATGCTTTAATGGATGATCAGAGTACTCCTATCACATAGTAAGCTTTTAAAGGGGAAGAGTAGGGATCCCTGGGTGGCGCAGCGGTTTAGCACCTGCCTTTGGCCCAGGGCGCGATCTTGGAGACCTGAGATGGAATCCCACGTCGGGCATCCTGGCACATGGAGCCTGCTTCTTTCTCCCTCTGCCTGTGTCTCTGCCTCTCTCTCTCTCTGTGTGACTATCATAAATAAATAAAAAAATAATAATAATTAAAGGGGAGGAGTAAAGGCCCATTTTTAAAGAAATCTCAGCTGTCTCACAGCAAGGAGCACAGTGCTTTTCACGCTAAATGCTCAATTAAGATTTGCCAAATGAAAGAAGCAAATGAATATAGGAGAAATGGCATATTTAAATTTTTGCAACAGGAGTCCTTTTTTACCCACAGTTAACTATATATTTTGGTACTTGAGGGCCTTCTTATACACACCTCCTACATAAATATACTGATCAAGGGCTCCCTTGGGCTATATCCTCAGATGTATGAGTCTGTGAGTGGGGCCTACACACCAGCATGCCCAGGCAGAAGGAAAAATAAGCAGGCACTCCCAACTGGGGAAATCATTTGCAGCTCCTCCCATTCTTACTGGCTGAATCTTCTTATTTCAAACAAACAAAGAACTGGAAGCAGCAATTCAAGTGGCTGGCTATTAGCAAGTTCAGTTATCAAAACACAGACAGAGTATTTAAACATAAAAAACAATAAAGTCCCAAAGTCCACTTCTGACCTCTAACATCTCTGCAGCCAGAGCCTCCCCTAACATCTTCCTTTTGGACCCTCGGGGGGGTCGAGTGTTCTTATCACACGGAGGCTATTTCTACATTTTACTCGACCTAGAGCATTTTCATTAATTGTAAAGAGACTTTCCTCTCCTGTCTTTTTCTTCATATCCCAATACAAGGGTACATATCCAGGCTACAGCCTGGTGGTGTTTAGTCTGGGTTTATAAAATAAATTAGATCTATCAGCTTCTCTGTTGTCTTCTATTTTTTTCTCTTAAAAAATGGAGTGCATTAAAATATTAGTTGCATAAATATTCTAATTATTTGAATAGGCTAGATAAAAAGAGATACTTTAATTAAAAAGCATTTTGTGCATAATAGAAGGTGTTATTAGTTCCCCAAGTCTCATAACCAAAGATTTTGTTATATTAACTAGAAATGCCTACTGAATTCGTTCTTGGTCTCCTAAAACACAGCACTAAACACCGTTGAGTATGATATTACCTATGTAATGAGAAAGGAAGGTAGAAAAAAGACCTGAAGGAAATATACTAAAGGGCTTGCTAGTAGTGACTGACTCTGGGTGGCATAGTCATGGATAATTTTTCCTGCGTCTTTATATTTTGTATCACTTTTCCCACTTTCCATAATGCGCATTTGTTATTCTGATGATCTGGAGATGTGCTACATTTTAAAAATAAGATTATTAAATGTTCAGTAGGTAAAGGTTTTTTTCCACCTAATCTATCTTTCAGAGGCTTTGCTTTTTCCACCTGCGTGACCTTGTGCACATTGCTTAATTAACCCTTTGAGTCTTAGTCTCCTGAAAAAAACTGGGAAAAGAAGACATTCCTTCAAAAGTCTGTGTGAAGATGAAGTGAGAAAACGCAGGGAAGTCACCAGGCCCAGAGCTTGATGGCCTGCAGGTACCTAATAGTAGGTCATCAAAACCTGGGAGTAGCACCTCCCCCTTCTCAGACTAAAGCAACTTTAGGAGCCTATCTGGACCAGGATTGAAAATAGAATGACTCCACTTGCTTCCTGCCACTGTCATCGTCTACCCTCTGCATGATTTCTTGCTTTTCTTCAACTGTGCCTGAGAACTGCCTGCCCCAAATTTCAGAAGAGTAATGCAGTCCTAAGGGCAATTGCATGAGTGGAAATAATGGAATGATGTGGTAAAACGCAGGCACATGTGCTTTGGATTTGAAAAGTCCAGGGTTTAAATTTTCCTAATTACTAACTGTGTGATCTCGGGCAAGGGACTTAAGTTTTTGGAGTCTTGATTCTAAATAACATCCATTGAGCCCTTATTACATGCCAAGCACTGAGCTGAGCATTTAACATACATTATCTCATTTAATTAACCTAGCAACCTGTGACAGGTAATTATTATTCCCATTTTACAGATGAACAAGTGAAGACTATACTTTCAGGGATCATTTCTATAGTTTGCTACAGATGAACAAGTGGTAAAGTAAGTTGCCTGAGGTCACATAGCTGATTACTGGTAGCTTTCACATTTTAATCCAGGTAGTCTGATTCCAGAGTCTCTGCTCTTACCTCCTTGCCTGTAAAGGTTCCCAGTCATTAAATGGGCATAACAATACAAGCTGATGGGCTCATTGCAACAAATGGAATAATAAGTGTGAGATGTCTGTGCATAGGAGGCACTCAGTCAAGGTCTGAGATTAGAGAAGACGCTCTAATCTTTTTTTTTTTTTTTTAAAGATTTTTTTTTTTTTTTTTTTTATTAATGATAGTCACAGAGAGAGAGAGAGAGGCAGGCCTAGAGACACAGGCAGAGGGAGAAGCAGGCTCCATGCACCAGGAGCCCGACATGGGATTCGATCCCGGGTCTCCAGGATCGTGCCCTGGGCCAAAGGCAGGCGCCAAACCGCTGCGCCACCCAGGGATCCCAGAAGACGCTCTAATCTTAAAAGGTATTTAGGAGTGCATATAGAGGACTTTTACACACAGTATGCCTCATACCACTGGCTTCTCTCCTGTGCATCAGTGTTGCTACTCATGCATTGATCTCTTCCACACTCCTTTTCTTGACACCTAGTAGAGCATCTCTAGGAAAAGGCAACAACTTTAAAATATCCTTCAGATTTGCACATGATTTCTCTCACATACGGCAGTGATATTTACTTATTATTCCAATCCTGACACAATAATGGTGATCACTTATCAAGTACTAAGGAACTTACATGATTTATCTCAGTCAGCGTATCCCAACAAAGAATTATGAGTTAAGCTTTATTAGTTCTTTTTACAGATGAGGAAATTGTGACCCAGAGAAGTTAAGAAATTTGTCTGAGGTCACATGGGTAGTGAATGATGAAACAAGGATGCAAATCCAAATGGGCCTGGTTTTGAAACCTCTTTATTCAATCATCTTATTACTGTAGCCCTCACCACCACCCTTATCTCCATGTGTTTCACGTGTCTACCTGTATGGCTGAAGAATGGCATGAGGTCACTCTGGAATCAGGCTATTCTGGATATTTAGCAGTAGTTGCGATTTTCCTATTTTTCTTTGAGGCTAAAGAGACAGAATTCACTATGGTGAGGCTGAAACTGCCTAGTGGCCTAGCATCTTAGGGTTTGGATAAGCATCCATCAAATCCACTACATCCATTGTGAGTAGTCACTAGTGCTATTTGGCAAATATTCCATTTTCCTCCGTTCTGGGCACAGAGTAAGACTGAAAGTCCTGGCTTCTTTATGGTTGAATGGAGCTTTGTAACTAGGTATAGCCTTTAAATGTTGTATACATGTGACATGTGACATTTCCAAGCTGGAGCCCGGAGCCTGTTTTTGTGACTTCCCAGAGCTTTCTTTCCCCTTTGGTACAAAAACTGGCAACATTCAAGATGGCAGCTGCTCCATCAGCTTGTGTCTCTATGTAAATACAAAAAGCAAAGATCCCTGCCAACTTATGATGAATACATTTCTCAAGCAAAAAATAAATCTTCATTGTTTTAAGCCACTATGATTTTGGAGTTGTTCTACAGCATAACCTAGTTTATCCTGACTGATACAACCATGTAGCAAATCATGGGTCATACAAAGTGGTGCGTGGTTGTCTGTGTGGTAGTTACTAAAATACTCTGCTATGACTATCACCAGTGTGAGGAGAGGAAGAAAGGGGGATGAAGGTTTGAAAGAAAGGAGGAAGGAACACCACACACACACACACACACACACACACGCATGCATGCACACACACAGAATGAGAGAGAGAGAGAGCAAGAGAGAGAGAATGAGGAAAGAGAGAAGAGAGAGCAAGAGAGCGCGTGCGTGTTTTAGTTCTGAGAGAACCTTTAGGAAGCTATACTTTTTACTTTGAAGGAACATCCTCAAGGAACCATGATGGTTGGGACTGTGTCTTGGGCAGTATTTCCAGGGCTCAGTCAGTAAGGTGACTGACACTAAATGTTTGTCAAATTCATAGTATGTTGGATTATCATTTTATGAGTAATAGAATATGTAGGGATGCCTTTTCTTGGAGCATTTCACTTGGTTTTGGAATTTGCTTTAGCTAAAATGAATACAAGTCTGCTAGCTAACTCTTAAACAGGCTTGTGTACTTGCTTTTTCTCCCTCACTGGTCCAAGTTCTCCAGCCCTGGAGAGTAGATTCTTTTTTTTTACATTAATAGTATCCTTGTGCTTTGAGAAAGAGTGTTGAAGCCTGTTCATATTCAAATAAGAGTTTTCACTCTTAACCTCTTTAAAATCAATCAATCAATCAGCCCACACTTAAGCTTAATCTGAAGATCCCCTGTTCCTTTCATGGAGGAGGTGCTGCTCTGTGTGTGGGGATGGGTTGGAATGACTCATCCTGGAAAGCAGTGGCCACAGCCCTCAGACAGGCTAACAGCCAGACTCCAAAGGCCAAGAAGAAAGAGTGGGAAGGCAAGGAGAAGGAAGAAGGGGAGCAGGGCTCTTGGCACTGAAAAAGAGCCTTATGCTTGCTGGAAGAACTGCAAGGTTGAATGTGTCTCCAGGTAATTCCAAATGTTCCTTCTCCTTCTTGCCGGTCATTATCCCATAACTTATTCCAAGAACCACTTGCCAGCAAGCCAATGTTTCTGCCATTATTAGACTGTGAGTTCCAGGAGTGCACACACTGGGTATTACTCATCTTTTACTCATCCTACACCCACAACTCTCTGCCTGGCACTTTAGATGCTACCAGTAGATATTTTCTGAGCATGTAATTCTTCAGGAGCTGAGACCATTCTGAAAGCCTCCAGAGGGAAGAGACTATTCTGGGGCATGAGTCGATAAGGTTTCAGTTTATATACACTTCCATTGGCAGCTGCTTTCATCTCTTGTTGACTCCTCTGCTGTTCACACAGAGTTGCTGTTAGGGGACTCCGCCGAATACCATTTCAGCTCTGTAAGTGCAGTATAGGAAGAATGTCTAGAGTTGTCTTCACTGACAGGTGGAAGGCTTCTCTGTAACTCAGAGGAGGGATAGTAAACAGAATACACCAGTTCAGTGTCTATCTGTCACCTAGAAGCTGTGATTTTGGTATAGTTCATTCCTACTAATAGATCACAGTATTAGAAGACGTTGTAGGGCCTGAGGCCACAATGAGATATACTCTAAGACTTTGGAAATGCAGTTTGCCCTAAGAGTTAAATTACAAAAATCCTTATACAATGGATGTGATTAGCTATCTGTGCAAGTAAAGCAGGAAATGATCCCTAAATGTGTGAGTCAAAAGCTCATTATGAATACATAACGTTCCAATTAGATGAACTAGGAGAAGTCTCAGGAAAGCAGGTGGGACAGCACTGAGAACCCAATCGAGGGAATGCATAGTATTTGAAGAATGTTTCTGACAGAATGTGTCTGTCTAGGGAGTGGGGTTGATGGGTGGAAGTTATCAGCTGTAAAAGTAAATAATAATGGGGTTTGCAGAGGCAAATGGTATACTGCTCAGGCGCTCTCCCAGACGGAAGTTTTCCTGCCCCCTGCCCCTGACTTGAAGAGAGCACACTACTAAAGCTGTTTACCAGAGAGGCATTTCTGAAGCTCCACTCCCTCCCTCCATTCGGAGAGAGTGTCATGCCAAAGTGAATAACCAGTACTCTTATCTTGCTTCCTGGCAAGATTATACTTTTCTCCAATGTTTTCCAACCTCTTTGACTATGGCAAAAAGCACCATGGCTCGCTTGGTCTGTCTTCTATCACAAAGATGTCTTAATCTTTCAAGGCTCACAAGGCATCCTTGTAGCCCACTGTGGGCCTTCCATCACCCTTTGAAGATCACTGTCCCAGATGCAGGCCAAGTTCTAGTGCAGGAAGGACCCCATTTCTTTCTCAGCAGTCTGTTCAACTCTGCCAACATGTATACTGTCCCCACCACGTGCTGGTTGTGCAAAACACCTCCAGCTCCTTCTAAGGAAAGGTGTTACCAAAGCAGGAAGTAATTTTAGAGACAGAGGGGTCAACTCAAAGAGGCTGGCAGGTCTGAAGAGGCTGTTTTCACCTTGAAAGAGAGTGGAGCAGGAAGGCCAGACATGTGGTGAAGAAGGGGCCTAGAGGTTTGTGGATAATTTGCATGCACACCACTGAGAGTGGAAGGTAAACTATTAAGAAACATTAAGGCCACCAGAAGGTCTTCCTCCGCAAAAGAACTTCAAAATAGTTTTACAACTACAACAGTTTCCTCCACTTTGCTCACAAGCCTAGACAAGAGCTTGGGCTCCCTCTGTGTTATAGGGAATAGAGGTCTTAAGGTACCAGATTCAACTCATAAGCGGACCCTCCATGAGGAGATTGAGAGGAGTGCTGTGTGAAGGCTCTTTAACCTCCAAAAGTCTCTGTCCTGGGGACAATGCCTGAAATTATCCAATTATCAAGAAGTCATATCTGGACTAGAAAATCAGGACCTTGAGCTGGAAAGTATCAATGAAAGAAGTGTGTTTGGTCCTAGGTCAGGGATACTGCTCAAGGAAATATCCAAGACTAGAGATACATCAAGAACATCTTGAAAGGAATGCCAAGAGTCACCTGATTCCTAGGTAAAAACAAATCACTAGCAGGGAAAGAAGCATAGAACAGGAAAATAGCTGAACCCAAGAGAAAGAAACACCTTTTCTGTGGTTTTTCCTGCCATCAGTTGTGGCCACAGGTATCATATTTTTAAAAAGAAACCATGTCCATCATCCACTGGTCATGGCAGCTCAACATACATTTTTGATCCCACATCTCTTACCTATTCCCTATGGAGAAAAAACTGAACACAATAAACTGTATTCTTTGCTTGCAAAATTCTTCTTTTCATTTTAATGTTAGACTTTTCAGACAGAAATATTTGCCCTGAAGCTATTTAGCAAATATTGTTGTTGAAGACCCCACAAAACACTGCTGACAACTCCAAGTTTTTTAAGACAATGCCCATTCACTGAAATGCTACTGATGTATATTCATGTATGCAAACTTCCTCAGACTTGCCCTCAGAAAGATGTAATTTGTGATAGTACAGGGCAGCAGAAGGTCACATAAAAAAAAATAACACAGCCATGTGAGTACAAAACAAAACAAAAACAAGTAATTAATGAATTTTGTGAGTCATCCTAATAATATAATCTTCCAGTTACTTTCAACATCTGACAAAGGCATCGTGATTAGCATGGAAAGTTACCAGTTGCTGTGTGTGTGTGGCATCCTAATTGCCCGTTCTCATTCTGGCATTTACCTATGGAAGGGAGATGGTTGTCTGCTCATTTGCACTACCCTCAGGTCAGGGATGATCACGCCTGTTGATGAAGTTGGTCCAGGTGATCACAGCAGCATACTACAGACATAAAGCAGCCATAAGAAACACAACCTCAGTTTTCCCATTTATAAAATGGGCCAATGCATAATCTCTATCTACTTTACTAGATGGATGTCAGAATATTAAAAAAAAAAAAAGTGCCTAGCTAGATATTCTATAGAAATGCATAGTACAGGAGATCCCTGAGGTGTTATAGGTGGTGGGTTGGGCAGGAGGCCAGCACAGCCCAAGGGCCAAGAGGGCACTGACAGAGGAGCAGGGACTGACTTTAAAATATCTAGTGTAGGGCAGCCCAGGTGGCTCAGCAGTTTAGCACCTGCCTTTGGCCCAGGGCATAATCCTGGGGTCCTGGGATGGAGTCCCACATTGGGCTCCCTGCATGGAGCCTGCTTCTCCCTCTGCCTGTGTCTCTGCTTCTCTCTCTGTGTCTCTCATGAATAAATAAATAATATCTTTTTTTTAAAAAAAGAGATGCATGATACAAAGCATTGCAACCGCTATAATATGGTAAGAAACTTAACTCCAGGACCCTCAAAGGTTTTGTGCAGAAGTCCATGCAAGAGTTTCATTTTAAATGTCATCAAAATGTTCCTTGGTTATTAAGTGTAAAAAGGATCTTAATTTTTAAAAATTTAAACTGTAAGCATTCCAGCAGCATGGCCTAAACAGTATTATTAAAATGAGGCTTGGGATGCCTGGGTGGCTCAGGCCGTTGAGTGTCTGCCTTCAGCTCTGGTCATGATCCAGGGGTCCTAGGATTGAGCCCTGAATCGGGCTCCCTGCTCAGCATAGAGCCTGCTTCTCCCTCTCCCTCTGCCCTTCCCTTCGCTCATGCTCTCTCTGTCTTTCTCAAATAAATAAATAATAATCTTTAAAATAAATTAATTATTTAATAAAATAAAATAAATAAAATAAAAATAATAAAATAAAATAAATAAAATAAAATAAAATAAAATAAAATAAGGCTCTTGTTCAGTCATATCAGCTCTCATGTAATTCCCCAGGTGTTTTGCTTTTTTGTCCTCCCCTTCCTCCTGGAAACCTATAACCCCTCAATCTGCTTCTGTGTGTGTGTGTGCCTGTGTGCGTACCGGTGGAGCCCGTGAGCTCAGGTGTCAGGGAGATGACAGAAGCGGTGTCTGGATTGCCAAGTAAGGCTTTGATTCCCTTTGTTCCTACTGCTGGAGCCTCGGAGGCTGATTAAGTCGGGGGCTTCTCCCAGGTTTTGTTGGCCCATGAATGGAGCCTCTTCAGTGCTCACTGGAGTGCAATATCATTGATACTTCCTCCGCCTGCCTCCCTTCCTCCCCCAGCCTGGCTGAGCTGATGGATTAATCCTGCTGTGTACTTGGAGGGCTCACTGGCAGAAAAGGAAGCCGGAGTAGAAAAAGAGGGCTGGGGTGGAAGGGACCATGGAGATCGTCCTCCTAGCATCTAAACCCCTCATTTTGCTGAACTGAGGCCCAGCGGGGAGCAGTTAGGGGCCTGGCCCACGCCTGGCAGTAGCTGGTCAGGGTAAGCCTTAACCTCCAGGGCCATCTACTCTTCCCACCACTGACACTTCTGAGAGGAAGGCCTGCCAGAGCTCTGTGGCTCTCATTGTGGAACAGTAACCCCACAATCTAGACACATCTAGACACATCTTTTGTTCAACTGATATATCCTTGTCCAGCACCAAGAGTGCTATCTACATCATAAGAAAGCACTAAAAAAAAATGTTTTCATAGCATGAATGAATGAATGAATACTACATTCCCTTGGATTGGCACTGAAGAAGAAAAACAGATGGGGAGGGAAAGGATATGCACCTTCTTTCTTCTTGGTTTTCATTCCCTCCCCAACCCCCACCCCCACCCCCCAACTCCAATCACTGTCTCCTGGCTTCCTCTCCTCCTCCTCCTCCTTCTCAAGATGATGTGGTTCCTCATCTTCGCAACAGAATAAAAATAGCCGATAGCCATTTAAAAGTAACACCTTCCAGAGGTCATTTTAGAAAAACTCTAAGCCTTAAGCCAAAAAGATGTTCCTCTAATGGTAGAATTACAGGTATTGGCCAAAAAATTGCAGAGGGGTTAGAGGTAATAGACCTTTGTGGGGCTTGTTATAATCTAGCACATTCACAGCCTTGTCGTGCTAGAGGCCACTGAAATGGAATTCCAGAGCATCTTTAACATTGAACACGGAATAGTGTGGCCAGAAAGCAGCCAAATCTCATCAGCAAATTGACTCTGTTGGAAAAGATTCAAGAAAAGTAGGGCATTTGTATGGTGATGCCCCCGATGTAAACTAGCAAAAGTTTAAAATATGCAATTTGGTAATACATAGCGAGAACAAAAAATATTTAAACCATTTAATGCAGACATCTTACTCATGAATTTATTCTAAGAACATAGTCAAAAATAGAAAAACTTTATGCACAAAAAGTACATTGTCAAATTATTTCTAATAGTTAAAAATTTGAAAAAAAAAAAAAAAAAACCAGCCCAAACCCTATGTGATGAATAACAATGAGGGAAAAACCCAAGGTAAATTATACCACAGTAACAGATCTGACTTACACTGCCTGTGAACAATTTAGTAACTATAAGAACTTGGGTTTATATTTTTTAACATCCCCATGGGTCAATCTCCTTGTCTGTAAAATTTCTTCTCTGTATTAACAGTGCCTAATTCATGGAGCTGTGAGAATTAAAAGAGATCATTGTTATCACTCATCTCCATTATTATTATTTCCATAGGTGCCTTTATATCTTTGTGGAAAGAATCAGTGGACCTGAATCTTCCAACATTGTTGTTAAAGAATATTACAGGAACCACACTGAGGCCCGAGGCTCCCTTATGAGTACACCTCTTCTTATCAGTATGGATTTAGGATTTGATTCCAAACAGCCAGGACTAGAAGGTATCTTTGCCCAGAGGTTGCCTCACATTTTCACCCCCAATTAACCAAAAATAACTTGGCTTTGAAGAACAGGGCAGATAATCCCTTTCTTTCAACTGTTCTGCCTGGGTACATTCTGTGGAGGAAGAATTGTGGGCAGAATGGAAAGGACAGAGGTGAAAGGGTCCAATTAATGAGATAGCTTCTTCTAAGGCTTTGCAGCTGAACTGGCATTTAATCATGGAGCCACTCACAAAGCTTTGACCTGCTCCCCTTCTCTCCACCCCCAACTCAGCTCTCAAATCTGATGTTATTGCTGGGTTGTACAGATCTGGAACCCCTCAAAGAGCAGGGGATGTCTAATTGGGGAAACTCTGAGAGTCATCATTAAGAAGCACTCTGGTCTTGGATCTTGAAAAAAACATAATCAACGCATTGACTCAATTTGCACAGCTTTATCCTTTTTCCCACCCCCTCTTGCCCCTTTATTTACCTACCGCAGATTGGCTCCAAATCTGGGATTTTTCTCTTTTTAACTGTTCATGGGATGGTAATTTGATCTTTTTGGCTGCTTGTCTATTTGTCTTATTAGTCTGTGTGTGTGCATGTGTGCATGTGTGTGTGTGTGTGTGTGTGTGTGTGTACTGTTGAATATGTTTACAGTGAAGTTCCTAGGGCTACCCTGGTGCTTGTGAATTTATGCCTATGGACAAGTTGGGGTACACAATTCTTGGGTATAACTTGTGTATCTTGAGATTTAAGTGTCTGTTCACATTTGTATATCTGAGTATTTGGACATATTTATATCAACTTTTATGTCGGCCAAAGAGAACAGCCTGCCAAGAGAAGCATATGTTTCCTACTTAAGGATTTCTAGAATGATATAATTCTCCAAATGAATGAGAGAGGGGCGATGCTATGCAAGGGTTGCTCCATACGCTTTCTAGATTATTTAAGAAAGCAGGCAGGGCCACATTGTGATTTTCATGGGCCCTAGGTACTTTTGCCTATGTACGCCCCTTCCTCCATATGAAATTATGACAAATTACCCTACTTTAACTCCATTGGTCTACATTATGTTCATTTCTTCTCTTGATTTTATAATACGTTAAAACATTTTCACGGATCCTCAAGCAGATTGTGCGCTTCTGGCGGCATACCTGTCACACCTACTGGGTGTTGGCATGAAGCTGGGACATGGCTAAGCAGGGAGACCGTGGTGAAGGGGACCCAGGTCCTTCTCACAAAAGCTCCACTGCTGTAGCCTTCCATAAAAACATCTGAAAGGTTATGGATTTCTTATATAAAATCTGTGACTGCCATTTCTTGTTTACCGGCAGGAAATAAGATATTGTAGTGGTTCTTGCAGTCATTCAGACTCAAAGGTGAATTCCAGCTCTACCACCTACTAGCTATGTGATCTTGGGCAATCATTTAGTCCCTCTGAACCTCAGTTTCCTCATTTTAGAAAATAATATTGCCCTCGTGGTGTTGTAAGAATTTAAGGAAGTGACAGAGGTAAACTGCCCTAGTCCCGTGCCTGGCCTTCTGGATAAGCAGGCACAACCTTACAGCTGTTATAATTTACTTCTCAGTTCTCCTTGGGGGCTTTGGTGCAGCATGAATTTAGTCACCTGGCTCGAAGTGCAATGAAATCTTGGGGTAGACATGTACATAGGTGAGTAAAAGTCTGGTGTTCTTAGTGGAAAAACTCACTTGATGCTTGAGACATACCAATACCCTACAATTAGTTCCCCCACACTGGTTCCCAACTTTTCTGGCTGAACCTTATGCCTCCTTTAGCTCCAGTGTGCCAGATTCTTGCTATAGCTTGAGACAACTGCTTTAGAGGCTCCAGCCTCCCCTGGAACCTTAAAAAAAATCATAGTCCACTATCAGGTGTCCATCCTTCAGACTCTTCTTTCTCATTCTCAGGGTAAGGCTTTCCACAATAGCTCCACTTTCTCCCCAAATCCAAGTTTCGTATTTCTCCCCACATTTCATTTTTCTAGGTCATTCCTGCACCCTGCCACATATCCTAAAATTAACAGCTACCCTTTCTTTCCTTTCTATTTATCCTATGCCAACCAGGTGCTACGCCTGCAATATTTCATTTAATCTTCCAAATAATGCTGAAGGGTAGTCATAATAATTTTTATTTTTACTGATGAGGAAACTGAACCTTACAGCAGTTAGGCAACTCCCCAAATCAGTCTGATGGGATTTGAATCTATATTTTTCTGGTATCAAAGGCTTAGTATGCTTTTTCCATTAATTAGGTGCACAATCCCTCATATGCAATTTTTCACATCTAAAAAAAAGAGCTCTAAAAATCATAAAATGTTTCTTTCCTTAAAACTTTTTTGTTGTTGGTAAAAAAAACAAACCTGGGATGAACTGCTGTGAGGCTGGTTAGAATATTCATTCATCTCAATTGGTGTGATCAGTAACAATAGGACTTCCTGTGCACTGTTTGTTCTGCTAAACACGCTATTACTTAAAGTTTAAAGAAGAAGTAATAAGTCCCAGACCAGAGTATTCCCCTATCAGCCTGAGTGGTGCGGGGGCCCCTTGTGTCCCAGCAGTGACCCTGCAGAGTAAGTGAAGACAAGCATGTTGGAACTCTGAACCATAATCCTGCAGCTAAGCCAAAGCAATATTCCATGTGGGCCGATATTAGATTTCCCATCCAAGTCCCAGCAGAGCTGAGGCAAACTGGCTAGGCAGCTCTTCCCAATGAGCAAACTTGGGCCATAGCAAAGCAAAATAAATCTCCCAAGCTGACTATCAAGGGGAGAAGATTGAATCCTGCTGCCGGCAAAGGGGTCCATTGAAACAGCTCACACAAAAGGCAAGAGCAAAACAGCCAGCTGGGTGTCCTTTGTTTAGAAGAACAAGATGTCCAGATTACATGAGATAGCCCCTACATGAATGCCAGGTTGAGTTGCCCTCAGTAACAATTCCTACCCTGCTCCTTAAAATACTGGAATAGATGAGTATACGGGGTGTTCAAAATGGAGCTGTATGGGCAAAAGGGAAGGAGACACAGAAGAGATACCAGCTCTGAGGACTTGAGCCTAGGACCTGAGATGTCTGGTCCCCGGAACTTCCCTCCATAGTGAGTGATGTCCTTCATCTCTTGATAAGAGGGAGCTGAAACTCAGCTGAAAATACAGCCTCTCCAGGTCTCTGAGATCTGGGAACCTGACAAGAGTAGGACATGGGAAGGAAAAGATAGGCATGAAGGTGGAGATTGCTGGCGGAAACCTACTGCCAAATGGTCATCTGTGAGGTCCAAGAAGGGTCGGTCTTCCTTAGGGAGTTGTCAGAAGTGAATCCCTGTGAGGCTGTTATAGATGGACATGCACTAATGGCCCTTTCAGACAGTGGCTGTAAGCCAGAGAGTCTGCAGAACCTCATCCAGTGGAGAGAAAAATAAGTGGGGAGTGAGCATTTAGCCATAAAAGCTCTCAAAGCAACCCCCCACTTCATATCTCACTTCTCTATCCTTATTCCAGAAGTGACTGAAGAGAGACCTTTGACTTCTCCCTGTTGGGGTGATGTCATTTCTGTGTATGAACTTCACCTCAGTGAGATGATGTGATCCATCCCTCACCAGGACAGGGAAAATAGCACTTTTAAGACTGGAACAGAACTTAACATAACATACTCTTAGGCCCTGCAAAAGTACACTGAATACCTTGTGTTTTCTTTCTGGGCATCAGCTCAGTTGAGGGTGTGAGGAGATTGGGAGAGGAGGTTCATATGAAAGAAGACAACATCAGGTGTGGGTGCTTGATTATTCAGGAGGCTTTCTGGTCACTTAGATGAAAAGGTACAAAGAATAGCCCATCACTTCCAATATCTTGGCACTTAGATGTCATCAGGGGCAACTGCTAGTGAGGCACTGAAGAGTATTCATGGTGGGAGAATTAAGAGATTTGGAAAGAGCCCTGGGCATCATCAAAGATTACTCATATTAAGGGATGAGAACACAGATGCCCAGGGAGGCTATGGGACATTCCTAAATGATGGAAGAAATGTAGATTAAGAAACACATGGTTCGGGATGCCTGGGTGGCTCAGCGGTTGAGCATCTGCCTTCGGCCCAGGGTGTGATCCTGGAGTCCTGGAATCGAGTCCCACATCGGGCTCCCAGCATGGAGCCTGCTTCTCCCTCTGCCTGTGTCTCTGCCTCTCTCTCTGTGTATCTCTCATGAATAAATAAATAAAATCTTTTTTTTAAAAAAAAGAAACACATGGTTCACTTATGGCATCTTGGTGTAGTCCAGGCTCTGGTACCACTAGCTACATCTATGCCTTATTGATAAAAGGGAAGAGATTCCATCCATGCAAGCTTCTGTTTTCTCATATGTAAAATGAGGAAGCTGGGTAATGCCAAGTGTTGGCAGAGATGTGGGCACAGAAGGCCCTCCCTCATACACCACTGGAGAAACATGGATAGGGTAACCATTCTGGAGAGAGATCTAGCTCTACTTAGTCAAATTGATATTTACAAACTTTTTAAAAAGACATTTTATTTATTTACTCATGAGAGACAGACAGAGAGAGGCAGAGATATAGGCAGAAGGAGAAGCGGGCTCCCTGCAAGGAGTCTGATGTGAGACTCGATCCCAGGACCCCAGGATCAGGATCTGAGCCAAAGGCAGATGCTCAACCGCTGAGCCACCCAGGTGCCCCAATATTACGAACTTACGATCCAGAAATATTACTCCTAGAGATATGCTCCCAAGTGAAACACTTCCAATATTCCATAGAGGATATATACAAGGAAGCTTATTCCAGTACTGTCTGTGGTGCCAAGGAGTTGGAACCAAGCTGGTGTCCTCAGGGGTGCATAGATAAAGTATGATGGAAGCCCCCCCTGGAGTGCTACGTAGCAACTAGAAGCAATAGATGAGATGAGTACATGGCAACATGCATGGTCTTAAACTGATACTCAGGGACTGGGGGTGGGGGCTGGGAGGTAAAAAATAGGGTGCAATATATACCACATTTCCATCCAATCTAACTATCATTTATTGTACTGTGCACCATTATTTTATGTCTTGCCTAAGAAGGTGAAAACTGACAATTCAGCCCTGACATACCATTGATTGCAAAGTGCATCCAGATGTCAGAGATTAAAACATGGAAAACATGTTGTCTTAGCACCCATCTATGTAAATAAAAACACAGGCGCACAGAGGAGTATCTTTTGCAACAATACCTACAAAAACATAACTAAACATGTTGCCTATGGGCTGTGGCAGTGAAATGGGAGTGGCTATGGGGAGGGAGGGACTAAACAAATGAACACAAGAAGTTTTGCACAGACCAAACCACTCTGACGACAGAGTGGTTAACTGAGCACCTGTGAGGCCCAAGTGTGAAGGTGTACGTTAGTGCCAGCTTCAGGGGTTTGTGGTGAGAATCACTGAGATAACACAGGCATAGGCCACAGCATAAAGTAGGGTTCACGAGTTATTTCTACTCTCTCTTCATCTTTGTATTTGAAGATGCTGCCCAGGATAGGAGTTGAAGGGAAAGGTTCAATGTCCTGAGTGTCATTTATTTACTTAAAATACAAGGACCTTACACTTGGGTTTGCTTCACATTCATGCTCCAGCACCCTGTCAATAAACGTGGAAAATAGCAAGCAATCTTGCTTTTGTAACACTAGATGTCCATTTGATCACCTGCTGACAAAAAGATATGAATGCATAGTGATAGAGATGGTAAGGGCAATAATGATAATGAATTAAAAAAAAAAAAACAGTGTTTTAGCAATGCTTAATTTCCAGAAATTCTTTGGATGATTTCCCAATTTCCTTGGGGGAGCAGTACAAAATCAATCCAGTAAGCAAATAATACACAAAGTCTCTGCTGGGGGCTGCCAGGAAATGGATTAACTTCCCAGAAAGCTGTTCATACGTTCACCCTGAAACATAAAGCGCTTTCTGGAAGGAGCATTAAGGAAAGGAGCTACAATACTTAAGGTGCTCTGGGAAGGAAGAGTGAGGGCTAGTGAGATTTACTGAAAATGATACAAATTGTGGCTTTTGGAAATGCCTTCCCCCTGAGATTCCAGAGAGGAGAATAAATTCTGTGAGTGAATCAGATCACTTATGAATATGCTAAGGAAATGTCTCCTCCCAAAAATGAGTAAAGGCTCCTAGATGTGAGGTAAAAAAAAAAAAAAAAATGTATCTTGGTCTTTAAAAATCAGGCAGTGGCAAAGTGAATGTTTTAGGAACACCAGACAAGGGGCCACACTGCAAGCTTGCTGAGACTGGAGACCGCACCTGTGATCGTCCTGGCCAGTGTGAAGGGCCATTGTCTTACAGCAAAGAGCACCGCTCGGGATTTTCTGCACTAATGGAGGTTGGATAATAAAGGGTTGCCACCCACAGTGTCTGGAAACCCCAAATATACTATTCAGAGTTATAAGAGAGAGGAGGTGAGAGTGGGGGCTAGATGTCTGCCCCCCTCACAAGGGGACAGGGACTCGGGAAAGAAGCTATACAATCTCTGGGTTTCCGGATGTCTTTTTCCCCCTTCCTTCCCCTATCTCTTGAGTTTTAGCCATTCCCCTCTGTGTAAGGAGTCTCTAGAGTCCCTCCGAATCCAAGAGTTTTTCAACTTAGTATCTTGCGCACAGTGGATAAGAATCTTTCTATCTCCTACATTCACAAAGTCTTGTTGGAAGGACAAAGGAAAAACCATTTCCCTTAAATTTCTAGACCAAAGTCATTGGGAGGAAATTAACAACCAGGATTTAAATCCAAATAATCACGTGTCTTCATTTTTGCCGTATTTCCCCTAGCTATGAGGCCAGCAATAACTAGTTCTGAGTGGATAGTCCAACCAATGGCAACTCTGCTTTTCAGGGAGAATCTTCAGGATGGACTGAAATGAGGGCCAAATCCAGCAATTCATGACTTATTCATTCACCCTTAGATTTTCTAGACTTGGAGTATTTTGAAGTTAGGAAGGGTCTCACACATCATCTGGCCAGCAGCTCCCAAATTGTAGGAGATGGGGATCCTCAAAGGTAAAAATGTGGCTCTAAAAGCTTTTCTCTAATAACTATAAATGCCTAAAAGGAATCATACATTTAACTTCCAACAAACTCGCCAACTGATCATGTGCCAAGCACCTCAGTTGTTAGCACTGATGGGGCTCTGGCCGGCTGATGATGGCACCATTGCAAAAATTTAGGAATGAGTGACTTAGTGGTGACAAAACTGGGAACCCGAGGTATAGATTAAATTTCACTTTGTAGGTTTGGTAAGCAAGATTCTCAGTGTGAAAAAGTAGCATAGAATGACTGGGTAGGCTTTTCAGAAAGGCCAAAAGGCAGGGCCACCTGGTTGGCTCAGTGGTTGAGCATCTGCCCTTGGCTCAGGGCCTGATGCCAGGGTCCTGGGATCGAGTCCCACACTGGACTCCCACAAGGAGCCTGCTTCTCCCTCTCCTTTGTTTCTGCCTCCCCTCTCTGTGTCCCCCTTAATGAATAAACAAACCAACAAACCAAGCTCCAAAGGGCAGTAAACTTTCTGCCTCTTGGTTCAAATCAAGTCTCTGAGTGAATGAAGATTTTAAGGTTTGGTTGTTTAGTTAAAGATTAGTTTTGAATAAGTAGCATTTTACTTTTTCACATTTTTATTCTGCTCAGGATAGGATGCTGGAGAGGGAACTTGGAACAGAATATAACCTGCTTTCCCAATTTCTCTTGGAGACCCTGCATTAGGCCCAATCCTTAGAGGAGGATGCAGACATGGATGGACTCATTCTCTCTTGATTTTTTAGGAAGAGAGCAGACACCAGCCCCCAAACCTGAAATCCTATTTGTCTAAGTGGTCTGTTTACTGATGCATTAGATGAATTGTAGCTTAAGATTTAGCAGTTTCCGGGATCCCTGGGTGGCGCAGCGGTTTAGCGCCTGCCTTTGGCCCAGGGCGCGATCCTGGAGACCCAGGATCGAATCCCACATCAGGCTCCCGGTGCATGGAGCCTGCTTCTCCCTCTGCCTGTGTCTCTGCCTCTCTCTCTCTCTGTGTGACTATCATAAATAAATGAAAAAAAAAATTTAAAAAAAAGATTTAGCAGTTTCCTTCACCAATACTAAACAAACTACTCAAAGCAACCTTTGAGAATAGTGCCCTGTATAAATTAACCACACAATTTCACAAGACTGAAGTGTCCATATAAAACAACACTTTCCAATGCAAGGAGGTTTTCTATGTGTGTCCAGGTATGTGTGGGGAAGCAGTTCTGAGTGGACGGGGAAGTTAAAAGAGCAGGAGAATCTATTGCTGGATTTTGTCTTTCTCCTTTGTTCCATCTGGAAAATTATCCCTGCTTATTTGAATGCTTTGACTGTCAGGAAAAAGAAGGTGAAAGCACTTCAAAGCTAACATAAATTTAAATTAGGTAATACTGCCAACAATTTCCCAGAATTTCATCAATCTTTGAGCATCAGGTGGTTGGGACCATGTAAAGAGGTTCACCAAGGAAGTGAATCTTTGTCTTTAGGACTATTCAAGCTTTTCACAGCTCCTAGAGAAATGCTGAAGAGGAATCTGAGTCCCTCTTACTTAGTCACTCATTTCTGAGATTTAACCATTCTTTTTTTTAAAGATTTTATTTACTTATTTGAGTGAGAGAGCCAGCATGCACAAGCAGGGGGCTGGGCAGAGGGGAAATAGACTCTCCAGCGAGCAAGGAGCCTAATGTGGGGCTGAGATCCCAGGATCTCAGATCATGATCTGAGCCAAAGGCAAACACTTACCTGACTGAGCCACCCTGGCACCCATGAGATCTAGCCATTCTTGGTCTCACTTAGATTTCAAGAGAACTTGAAAATCTAAGAAAGACCTGATAAAGACTTTTTAAGGTAATCATTTTGTCCTTATGTTCTGAGAAGGAGCAAAGAGATGGGAAGAGGACCCACTGTTAAGAGTACACGGGAAGAAAAACGCTAATCATGACTGCTTCTCCAAGGCTATAGTGTATGCTCTTTATTTATTTTATTGAGATACGATAAAATTCACCATCTTAAAGTGCACAAGTTTGTACACCTATCACCACTATCTAATTCCAGAACATTTCATTCCTCCCGCCCCAGAAAAAAACCCTGTAGCCATTAGCATCTTGCAGGCTTGCTTGTGTGTAGGCCTGCCTCAGGTATGCAGCATCTTCACTCAAACATTTGTTGGGCACTTACCAAACCTGGGCACGGAATCATTTAAGCCTACACTTAGTCACAGAGGCACCACAGCATCAAGCGTCCAACCTCACCTTGGGGAGCAAAGCCTTCAGGGTTACAGTAAAGTGCACAGGCGTGGGACTGTGGCAGGTAGGGGCGGGTCATCCCCTGGGCTGTGGGTGATTGACAGCAAGTATGCAGAGGGGGTGACATGCTCTGCAGGAACATCTACCCTGCTGCTCAGGTTCCTTTAAAGACTCACAGGACTCCTAACATTTTTAGGAGTCATCACCCCCTCCAGAGGAAGGTGGGTCGGTCGGCAAACCAGCTCTGCGCATTTCCAGACTCCCACACCGCTCGTCCACATTTCCTGCTCAGTCCATGTCCAGCTGCAAAACTTCTTTCCATCTTTAGCAAGTTCCATTTTCTTTTTTTTCATTTAGTTTCCTTTTGCATGCCTTTTCTCAGTTATGTCCCCCCAGAAACCTCCGTTGCTTTTATCACCTTTTTTCCTTCACTTCTTTTCTTCTTTCCTAGTCTTTCCCTGCACACCCCAGTTGCCTAGTGGGCTTGGGTGGGAGCGTTGCCACAACAGAAGGGACTGTTTAGAGCTAAGAAAGGAGGTGTTGTGTATCCTCTCCCTATGCACTGACACTTAAAGAACAGACCCTTAAAGAACTCGGCTTAGTGGTCTCTCCCCTCCTGCCATGCCATCACTTATAATTATATGAACATAAAATAATAGCCCTTATGCTCTTACAGTGAACTAGACACTGTACTCAACTCTTTACAGGCTTTGTCTTATTTCATCCTCACAACAATCCCACAAGGTAGGTACCAGTATGATCCCCGGTTTACGGACGGGAAACCCCAGCTTTACAGTGGTTGAATCACTTGTTTGATATCATTAGCTAGTCAGTGGTGGAGGGTCACCCCAAACCAGCTCTGTTTGAGTGCAGAGCCTAGGCTGTGATTTATAATGCCTTACTTACTTTCTGGGCTCCTCTCTCTCCTCCTACCCACCTCCCACTTGAGCTGGCTCCCTCTCTCTTTCCGAAGTGAACTTTGCAGTAGAGTTGGCCTCTCTCCAGCCTCAGCAAGCTGGAGGATCCTTGGCATGGGCTTAGCTCTGAGCTCCATGGAGCATTGTAACTGCTGGTACTGGGGTAATAAAATCTTAACGGTCTCCAGAAAAGACGGCTGTAAATTCTTCTGAAGTCCCACTTTGAGTGTAAAGGTTCACGCCTCTCTTCCCCCCTCCTCCTCTTCTTCCTCCACTCCCCACCTCCATGAACTCTCCCGGGTTTCATGAAAGGGGCCATGCATTAAAACAAGGCACAGAAAAATCCCAGCAGCTTCCAGCTGCAGCCAGGGGTGTGTTTTGTCTAAAGAATGTTCTTAAAAAAAAAAAAAAAAAAAAAAAAGTTTGGAATCAACTTTGTTCAGGATCATAGACACATAGCCTATGCCTTGGGGAGCAATATAGATAAAAAAGAAGAGGCAGAGGAAAAGCCACGAAGGATAAGAGAAAGGAAACAAGAATAACCCTGAGTATGTAAGGACGCCCAGAAAACAACTTTGTGAAAACAACACCCAAGGGGTTCTGGGTGGGATTTTTCCTCTCTTGGTTATTTTTAATATTGTTACCTGGGCCTTGACAAGCCAGCTGTGGTCTTTCTGAAAAACTCATTTGGCTGTTTGGAACTGAGCTGGGAAATAAATACCAGCAGAGGGACTCAAAGCTCATTTCTTCCTTCAGGGGGCAAATGAGCACATTGGGAGCACCTGGGGGCCGATGCAGGAAGAGTAACAAAGCGGCCCCTTTTAGGGGTTCCCGGGCTGTCCTCGCCTAATAACTGACCTGTTCACATTTAGAGAAAGTGTGAAAGTTGGACAGTGACCTGGGAAAGTGACCACGGGGACCGAGGTGTTGGGAGCCATGTGACCTGGTGGTCCAGCACAAGGCTGCCTTTGCCTTCTCTGCCCCAAGGAAGAGACAGTCCCAAGGGGGCGCCTGGAGGGCTGAGCTCAGACAGAAGGTGAAACCCAGGGCCCCAGGGGCTTGATAAACACCACAAAAGGGCTGTGTGATAAAACCCAAATGTACTTGTCCAAATCCTCCTTCCCTCTTAGTTTCTAAACCCTTGTGCATCCACAGGAAATGAAACCGTGTTTGTCAGATTCCTATATCCCTACCTCACTGAAAGGAGGGTAGGCTGGAGTTGGCTTATGTACCAGAAAGTCTAAGATTTGTTTCTTTAATTTACTTCTAATGCTTTTCTGATCAAGACTGGAGTACAGGGGCAGGGCCAGCAGCAACGGGGTCTGTCCTTCGCTGGCCAGCTGGTCAAGGACATGACTGCTGCCAAAGTATGTGTGTGTGCATGCACTCGTGTGTGCGTGTAAAGGAGAGGGGTTGGGAGTGGATAATTTGTATTACCACTGTTCGCTGAACCCCCATCTCAAATTTGAGTCAAGTGTTCAAGGAAACTGGGAGTCGTTTTGTTCTTTTCCTTTCTTTAGCTGTTGCTTTGGGAGGAATGTGCGACATTTTTCTATTTTCTTCTTTATATATTTCAAGGCTCCCCGAGGGCAAGGATTTCGTCTTATGCATTTCTCTGAGTAGCAGAACACCTGGCACTCAGGATTTGCTCGATTATTGTTTGTGGGAAGGGAAGGAAAAAACTTTAAGGGAGCATTTCAGCCACTTTCTCGAGTTGTCCTTGTACCTCCTTTTCCTTCTGCAGCCCGGTGGTAGGTCAGAGAGTGTTGCTGGTCTCTGAAGTCTCCAGACTTCTTCTCTTCTTTCATTTTTAAGGCTCAAAAAATATTGCTTTTCTACAGATGACTTCCAAATTCCTTTGTTCTCACCACTCCAAACCACTGTCCCCCCTCGCAGCCTTCTGGCTCTTTGGGAACCTTATTTCGGGAGAAGGAAAGCCATAGGGAGAAGATATTTTTTCGGCATCTCGAAGAGGCTGAGACTGCTCTTCTGTGACCCTCTTCCTGGCAAAGCTTCCCTCTTTGTACAAGCCTAGAACTTTAGACTTCTCTGCTGCTCTCATCTGGCGACAGAGTGGAGCAGTACAGTCTGCTGACGTCCCAGAGAGAGAGAGGGCTGGAGGCACTGGGCCCTGGGGTCTGGGGAGAGGCCGAGGTGTGGAGGAGAGGAGGCAGCCTGAGGTTGTGAGCTCTGAACTGCATCAGTGGCAGGGCTTTGCACACAGTGCTGTTGCACACGAGGCCTTCAGGCAACCGGTGACATTCCCACTGTTTGGTTGGACACTCTGGTCCCTCTAAATTGCCTTTCCTCCTAATCTCAAACTCACAACAGTGTGAAACATCTTTGTCTCAGTTTCCCCTATAGAGAAGTAAGTCCTGCTTCTTTCTTTACCACAAAGGAAAGACCCTAAAAAGCTGTTTGCAAAGCCTCCAGCTTCCAGCCTGCCTACCTACCCTGTGGTTCCCCAACTTGAGCATGGTTCAGAATCATCCGGAAGCCCTGTGAAAACACAGGGTGCTGAATCCTACTCTCAGGGTTTCTCAGTTGTTCAGTGGGTCTTGGGCGGGGCCTGAGATTTTGCATTTCTAACAAGTGCCTAGGAGATGTTGATGTCACTGCGGGGGACCCCATCAGCCCCCCAAGACCCATTGATCTGCTCCTCAGGAACCACTGAGCCCTGGTTTCTGCCAGACACAGTCAGCTCCCACAACGAGCGTGCTCTCTGCTTAGCTGTTTCAAGGCTCACAACAACCCAGGAGGGAACCAACTACTGTCAATACTCCCATTTTAAAGAGGAAGAAACTGAAGCACAGAGAGGTTACACATCTTGCCCAATAGAAGTGGTGAAGTGGAGTTTCCTAGCCAGGCTGTATAGACTGACGCCTGTGTACTTAATCACCCTGCCATACTGCTCTCATGGTGTAAGGATATTTTTTTCCAAGTGGATGTCTTCTACCTCAGAAACACGGGGCTTTGCAAACAAGGTGCCCTTTCATTCTGAACCTCCCCCCTCCCCAAATTTCTCTTTGCTGCTGGCTAAGTACAGCAGGGGAAAGCACACATTTAATCTCCATTAAAGACCTTCAGACTTTTTGGAGAGGAAGTCTGACTTGGAAAAGAAGGCCAAAGTACTGAAATTTTTAAAGAAAGGCAGTTTTATTGCCTTCAATAACATGGTAGTACAAATGAATGACTAAGGGAGCATTTCCAAGAATTCCTCTTAGCCTTTTGAAATAAATAAATAAATATGGCTCATTTACATATAAACAACTGTATTAAAGAGCAGGGGCTGGTTATTTGAGTTCCCGTTAAAAATACATAAGAATTTTGCTGCTGATCTCGTAGAGGCTCAATACGAATTAAGAATCCATGTTTTGGAACATGCAAGCTTTAAGATCATCCCATCAAATGCTTCCTTTTGCTTCTAGATTCCAGTTTTGGTAGCTTAGATCTCTCTGGGTAAATCCACAAACAGGTGACTCTTAAGTCAAGGCAAAATATGATGCATACCAGGCAGGCTAGGATTTGATTTTAAACAAAGACCGCTCAGATATCTCTGTGTTTTGCTTCAGCCCAGGTTCCACACTTACTGAGAGTTTAAGTTATAAATTTTTCCAGTGATTCTTTGTAAGGTATGTGTAGAGGAGACCAGGGAATCTGCAACATACATAATCTCATATTCTATTTTGTTCTTTTTTTTCTTATCCATCTTTTTTCCTGCCTATGCCATTCTAATGCACCAGACTTTGAGAAACACTGCCAGGTTTTGGGGGGCGGGGGAGGCGGATGAGGATGGGGGAGGTTCTCAAACACTCAGTGGTTCCAATGCTATCTTCGCATTGGACCTACTTGCAGCTCTATTACAAAACACCAATTCCCCAGGCTCTACTCAAAACCCAAGAAAGCAGGAATTTTAGAAGTGGACCTGGATAGTTGGCATTAACAAACAAAAGGCAAAACAAAAAAAGTCCCTGGGTGATTCTACTACGGGGGCCCGTGTTGAAAACCACGAAGTCTGATTCGGAGCAACATAGTTAAGGGTATATGCAGCTGAGGGTAAAAAGCATAAAAGCAGAAGACACGATGATATGCTGAATGTATGGGTGGCTGGGTGGGTGTCTTTTCCGAATCAGAAGAACTCCTGTGATAGGAGACCCCAACTTAGGGAACAGGTGTTGCCCAGTTAGGAAGCTTCTGTAGGTCCTTCTGGCACCATGATTCATTGTCGCTGTCCTGTATATGGATGGGGCAGGGCCATCCCGGGCCACCCCCCCAGCCTAAGGCCCTGGGAGGGGACTTGCCGCAGGCATGCACTGGGCCTCCATCCTGGGCTGCTCTCCGCAGCCAGCGCCAATCTGGCAGCCGCACAAACCTCTGCCACCCGGTGCTTTCTGAATGATATCCCTTCAGCTTCAGCCCAGGGGCTCTGGCTTTTCTGTTTGTTTTCTTTTTTCTTTCTTATTGAAGAAGCTCAAGAGAACTTAAAAGCAGACCCTTGAAAGCTAAGCATTTCTAATCACATAAAGGTGTCTCTGCAGGGCCTGGGCTGAAGAGGGTTTGTTTGGGGGCTTTCATCTTTCCCTGTATCCCCTTCCTTCTTCAAACAAATCTTTCTGGGCTCTTATCCACCCAGCTTCTTAGCCGGACGCCCACCCCCACCATCTCCGTGTTTGGGGCCCAGAGAGTAAAGGAGCGGAGGGGGTGGCTGAGGGCCTGAGGGGGAAGGGAGGGAGCTTTCGGCCCCCATGCTGGGTCCAAGGAGACTTTGTGAGAAAGCCCCTCTCCATCTGCAGCCCAGCCCGGTGGGAGTCAATTAATTCTGAATAACCTAAACCGACAGAGGTATTTGCATTCACAACCTGACTGATGACCGTATAAAATTGATTTATGAATTAAAGTGCTTCCCCTCCCTTTATCCCAATTCAGGCTGTAATTGATTATACGTGCTGCAGCGAAATTAAATAAAAGAAAATTAAAAAGAAAAGAAAAAGGAAAGTGAAAAAAAGAGAGGCCCTTGCTTGGCGGTCCGGCCTTCTCAGGGCTCCTCGGGATTAGCCATTCTATTCATCACATATCAGTTTTTATTTAAAAAGTTACTTCCCCCTTTGTCTCCACCCCACCGCAGCTCCCCCCACCTCTGCTAACAGCAGCCTCCTCTCCTGCCTTGGCCTCCTCCCACTGGCTGATTCTCTGGGGGGTGGGAGGGAAGGAGTCAGTTCCCCTCCTGTTCCCTGGACAGGGAGAAGCAAGGAGGGCTGGTCCCAGGTAGCACTGTGCCCACAGACACTGAGGAGTGAGCAAGGATGTCTTCTATCATCTGCCTCCCTCTTTGGTATGAGTCTCTCCCCTTGCCCCCTTTCTGACTGCCCCCCACTCCGCATGCACACAATCAAAATTTCCTTGTTTGAAATGTTCTCATAAATATGTTTTCAGTGAGACATATATTAAGGATAGCCTTTTTCAGGGTTCGTTCCGCTCAGTTACCAAAGAATAAAGTGTTGGAAAAAGGAATAGATCTCTAATTGAAAAATTTCAAGCTCCTCTGCCTGGGAGGTGACCGTTTCTTGGTGGAAGGTGGGTCTAGAGTAGTGGACTAGGGGAGCTGGATCCAAACCTCCTCAAGAGCATGAGAACAGGCTTTGGAAGTTGGATGCAGACCGAAAATTATGAGTCGTATATCCTTGTGCAAGTCACTTAACCTTTCTTGCTTTCATTGATTCCCATTTAACATAGGGATAAAGGCCTAAACTGAGGTAATGCGTGTAAATCCCCTTGAAGTGGGGCTCCAAAAACATGGCGGGTCCTGCGCAAATATTAGAGCCTACTTCCTTGCTCAGTTTGCTTATGAAGCAGGGCAGGGCTGATGCAAGAGCTCTCTGGCAGTAGGATAATCAATAGCTTTCTCCCAACTCCAACCCACTGTTGCTATTTGAATGACAGACAGAGAACTGTTTTTCATTGCCAATCAGGTCTTGAGAGCAGACTACTTCTTTATTTCTGCATCCTCAGAGATCCTGGTGCACAAAATACATCACAATGAGACCCTCCCCCTCAATTCACCTCACTGTCTCTTCACCTTTTCGTTTCCCCCTTCTACCTCAGGACTGCCAACACTGGATCCCCAGTTCCTGCTATTGCTTTTTTCCTGCCTTAACTGTTGTCTCACAGACCCACTTCCCACTGTCCTCCCTTCCAGTCTTTGACAGGTAGGTATCGGTTCTCTCTCCGCTAAAGTGCTAACGTGCCGTTTTATGGGTGATCTCCTGTGAAGCACTGTGGGCCACATTTCACACACAGTTAAACAAAAGAGAGAGAGGTTGCATGGGCCTGAGCATCAGAAGCCCACTTGCTGACAACCAGCATGATGCTCATGTTCTCCAACGAGGAGCTCTTTCGGAATCAGATCTCTGAAGGTGCATGTGGAGTGGGAACCCCCAAGGAGTCACCATGACACTATGACAATTGGATATCGCCTTTGGGGAATGTTCACAAGGTGAGCTAGATGATGAGTGAGCTCCTGATAAATGTTCAGGCAGCTCGGAGGTGCTAACCTGACAGGAGGTTTTAGTGGCCTGGAAGCCCCTTATCATCTCAGGAGAGCGAGACAGCCGTACCCTGAGGTGGGCTCAGGCATCTTGAAACTTCATATGAAGACCCTACTTCAGGGATCCCTGGGTGGCGCAGCGGTTTGGCGCCTGCCTTTGGCCCGGGGCGCGATCCTGGAGACCTGGGATCGAATCCCACGTTGGGCTCCCGGTGCATGGAGCCTGCTTCTCCCTCTCCCTCTGCCTGTGTCTCTGCCTCTCACTCTCTCTGTGTGACTATCATTAAAAAAAAAAAAAAAAAAAAAAAAAAAAGACCCTACTTCCAGCTGACCTGCAAATTTCCTTTTTTGAAATGCAATGAGGGAAGGAAGGCACTTTGGCTATTTTGGGCCCTTTACCGGTTAGTATGAAAAGCAGAGTGTGCAGTCTGAGGAGACAGACCACCGCTGCAACTTTGCTAATGGAAGCTCTGCATCCACAGAAAACCCAAATACATTTTAATATATGTGGAAATCAGGGGAGAGCAAAATAACACACAGAAGAACCCAACGGAAGACATCTAAAGTGGAGAGTTCTTTAATAAGAATGTCCCCCTTTTTATAAGATTTATTCCTTTTTTTTAGAGAGGTGGGAGTGGAGAGCAGCAGAAGGGAGCACTCCATGCTGAGTGCGGAGCCCCACATGGACTTGATCCCATGATCCTGAGATCATGACCTAAGCAGAAATCAAGAACCGACTGAGCCAGCCAGGTGGCCCAAGAACATCCCTTTTTAAGTGAACCAGAGAACTTGACTATTTCCCTGAGGCTGGAAAGGTGATAAGAATAGGGTATCAGATAGTATCTAGCTAGCTGGGGATTGGCTACAGAAGATGAAAGCTTTCTGTCTGTGGCTTGGCATAACACCTCCAAGTGACTTCTAGGACACTTTCTAGGACAGAAATCTAAGTTTCATGGGCCAGAAGCCCTGGTGGTCATGGGCTCCCCCAGGTCGGCCTAGACTGCCTTTTCTCCATGATGGTGATATCTTAGAGCTCATCTCACCCTGGTCTGGGATCAGACCTTAGGCAATTTGGGTAGAACTATGACCTTAACTTCTGCCATAGTAAGCTTGGGGGAGGACCAAGAGCAATTGTGAGGAATCAGTAAGTCGTGAGGGACCAGTCAGTCGATAAGCCAGGTAGGAAAAGTGTGAGGATATAGACTTCTGGAAGGCTTGCTCTTGTCACTCAGCTTCAAAATGAGACAAAGCTGTACATGGATGCTTAGAGCAGCTTTAGTCATAACTGCTAACGCTTAGAAGCAGCCAAGATGTCCTTCAGGAGGTGAATGGAGAAACTGTGGTACTTCCATATGATAGGATATTATTCAGTGATAAAAAGAAATGAGCCACCCAGCTACCAAAAGATACAGAGGCACCTTAAATGCTTATTACTAAGTAAAATAAATCAATTTGAATGATTCCAACTATCAGGCAATCTGTATGGTTCCAACTACATGAGATTTTGGAAAAGGCAAAAATATGGAGACACTAAAAGTATCAGTGTATGCCAGGGGGTAGAGGGGCGAGAAGAAGTGATGAAAAGGTGCAACACAGGGGTTTCCAGGGCAGTGGAACTACTCTGTTTTCATACCATAATTGTGGATATGTTTCATTGTGCATTTCTCAAAGCCCATAGAATGTGCAACACAAAGAGTGAACCCTAATGTAAACTAGGGACTTTAGCTAATAACAGTCAACCAGTATTGGCTCATAGTAAGAAATGTACTAACACCAATACAGGATGCCAATAGTAGGGAAACGACAGAGGAAAAGGAATAAGGGAATGGAAAGGAAGAGACGATATATGGGAACGTTCTGTACTTCCGTTCAATTTTTCCAGAAACTTAATACTGTTCTAAAAATAAAGTCTATTATTTAAAAAAGAGAGAAAGAGAGCCCTTTCTTCAGTATTGACTTTTAGCTGCTTGTTGGAAAGATCCTATGTAAATGTCGACTTACTGAATCATTCTTAATGAAAGGCAGAAATGACTTCTGAAGACATAAAAACAGCTTGCTAATATAAAGAAAAAGATTCGGGCTGCAATAATACCAACACTGTTGGTGTTACTCAGTAAGGCAGAGGAGCCGAGGAGCCGTCACTGCAGTGGTATCATCCTATGCTCAGGACAGTCCACAGGGTGCTCTCACCAGCAGAATCTGATCCTCTGTAAGCAGTGACTTCCTATGACCGTCCAATGACAAAGAGAACAAAAGGTCCAAATCCCCACTTATGGAAAGAAAGGCAATCTGCAGAGGATGGATGAACAGGTGTTGAAACCACAAAAATGAGATCCTGGGATCAGTGTTGCCGTAATGGCCTAGTCCGAGATTCCTGGCAAGTCATGCAGCCACACAGATGTTTTTCTTTGAGTATCTTCACCTCTGGTGTCCAATTGGTTTGCTTGCCATTCTCAGCGCAGACATTTCTTCTGAACTCTTGCCCACAAATGGAACAGAAAATGTCCTTTCTTTTGCTTAGAGAAAGCCCAATCTTACTTTTGTGAGTTCTGCATCTTCAAAAATTCTGGACAGTCTGTCTGGGCTCCAGTCCCAAGCTAGGATTACCTTCCTAGGTGCCAGACTGTGGCCCAGGCCAGACAAACTTTACTCCTATCTTTGCTGTGATACTTTGTCTACTTGGCCTAGTTTCCCAGTTGTTCATTGCTCTTACACTCAGCAATTAGACTTCAGGGAAATATGCCATTTATATATAACATTCTCTCGAATTCATCTCAACAAATTTGTCTGACCTACAAAACAAGACTGCAGAATCTGCAAAGAAAAATAATAGTTCTTTTCCTTGGAACCTGGTTCTCTAGCTAAGATGTAGATGTAGATGTAAATTGCATGAATAGAGAACAGTTCGAAGCCAAGATAATAAACGAGGGCTTGGCGTTGAGGTACTGTCTGTATATGTGAATGCCAAGAGGATTCAAGGAAAGGAGCGGATACCTGTGGGAAAACCTTGTCAGCGAAAACTTTTGGGAAAAACTGATATGTAAGACCTAGAAGGAGATTTGTTTGTTCTAATGTACACATTTTCCTTGGCCCAGCAAAGTAACTAAAAACAATTGTGGTTTCAGTGTTCAGGGAAAAGAGAGGAAAAACTAGTAAAACCAACTTGGGGGAGCAGAGGAAACACAAGGCAAAAGTAAAATATGTCACCAACCATGTATTTTTTCAGTTGAGTTATTCAGTATACTTTTCCCACTTGTATGTGATTATGAAGCTTTAAACCAGGTGATTTTCTTTAAAGATTTTATGTATTTATTCATGAGGGACACACAGAGAGGCAGAGACATAGGCAGAGGGAGAAGCAGGCTCCATACAGGGAGCCTGATGTGGGACTCGATCCTAGGACCCTGGGATCATGACCTGAGCCGAAGGCAGATGCTCAACCACTGAGCCACCCAGGCGTCCCAAACCAGGTGATTTCAAGACATTTCCTGTATCATCCTTTTCTTCCCCCGCCTTTTTTTTTTTTTTTTTTTTAAATCTTGCCTTTACTTCTAGTGGTGTTGGAATAGGAAATTAGTAGGATAAAGATCAAGACTTGATTTTACCGAAATTAAAGTTGCCAACCATAACTCAAGGAGTCTCAAATAAGATGCTATAAATCGTGTGGAGTTCAGGGCACACATGTAGAAGGTGAGGGAGGGAAAAGGAAGTGGAAGAGCTGTATTAACTGTGTTTTAAAAGATAAGTCACTTCGAACTCTGCAAATGAACAGGCCATCAGAAAACCTGAGGCGTGGCCAGCACTTCTAAGGGCTGGAAAACAACCGTGGACTCAGAACATTGTTTATGTTAGTAATAATCTCTCTTTGGAAAAGGAGGACAGTGGTCCTGACACCTAGGAAGTACTATAGTATTAGTTTTTATTATTCACATGTGATAAATAAACACAAAGGGTAAAAAAAATATATATGTAAAAACCCAGTCACTCTTAACATTTGGTTGGTATATTATTTTTAAGTAACCACATGTTTGCTCTTTCCAAAATAAATGATATCTAGGATGGAAATGAGACAGTTTAAATCAATGTTGGTCTGGGTCTAATAACAAATTCATGTTTTTGTTCAGATGAGGAAATAAACTTTAATAATTACATTAAAATGACCTTTGATTGCCTGATATTAAGATGTCCAAGACAGGCGAATGTTTAGACTATTTAAAAACACCATACTTTTTTTTCTTTTTTTCTGATTAAAGACTGGTTTAAGAGGATAAATCAGTATCACTAGAAATGCAAGTCTTTCCCATCAGAAGAACCTTCTTTTGTCTTTGGGGCCAATGTTCCAAATCTGTTGGAAGAGCGAGTTGTCTAGTTCCTTGAGGTTCTCTGCTGGCCCCCACGAGTCCTTGTGCCACACCAAAACTCTGCTTGCTCTGGATGGATGTCCTTGCCATAGAATGGCCCCCGCTGGTCGAACCACGTGCTGGAAGATGCAGGCAGAAGAAAAGGGTCCTTAAGTGCTCCTCAAAAGCTGTGCATTCAGTGGAGGAAATGAATAGCTGGCTAGAGAACTCATCCGTCCTGGCTAGTTGGAAAGGAACATCCCGGAGACTGCCTCATTGAATTATTTCCTTCTGAGAAACAAAAAAGTGGGGATACACAGTATCTTAGCTGCCTGAAAGACGTCTCTTCTATTTCTTCCATCTGTCAACATCTGTGAGTCTAATAATTGTCCTGGACCTCAGTTCCTCATGGCTACTTTGGTGAGGGGGACCCTGCACATCATATGTCAACCTCTAATCGTCTTTTAAAAAGACACATTTCAGCTCCCCCAAATTACTTTTTTCTTAAAGTACAGGAATTTTGTTTATCTGACTTCCTAGAGCTATTGCACAGGAATATTCCAGAGGCAATTTTTCCATTAAAAGATGCTGGACAACAGAATGGCAACCTGAGGAGGAAAGAGTCAGAACTGCTGCATGGACATAACTCATCTCCACAGAAGGTCAGGAGCAATTTGAGGTGAAGTGCAGTTTTAGGGAAACCTAGTCTTGCTAAGAAAAATGCAGAGAAAATTTATTCCAAATAAAGGCCAAAATTAATTTTAAGAGTTTTCTTGTGTGAACAGTTGAATGTTTATGCAAATATTACGTTTTGAAAGGAAGAACAGGAGCAGGAAGGTGAGGCCAGTATTAAAAGGAAAGAACTAAGAGTCAAAATCATCGGTTTGTAGATTACCTGATAAACAATTCTGGTTTTGAAAACAACTTGGAATTCTTTTTTTTTTTTTTTTATGATAGTCACAGAGAGAGAGAGAGAGGCAGAGACACAGGCAGAGGGAGAAGCAGGCTCCATGCACCGGGAGCCTGATGTGGGATTCGATCCCAGGTCTCCAGGATCGCGCCCTGGGCCAAAGGCAGGCGCCAAACCACTGCGCCACCCAGGGATCCCCACAACTTGGAATTCTTAAAAGTTATTTCAACGTGCATAACTTCACATGATACTCATAGCAGGGGTAACTGCTTTTTTTTTTTTTAAGATTTTATTTATTTATTCCTAAGAGACACAGAGAGAGGCCGAGACATAGGCAGAGGGAGAAGTAGGCTTCCTGTGGGGAGCCTGATGCAGGACTTGATCCCAGGACCCCAGGATCACACCCTGAGCCAAAGCAGATGCTCAACCACTGAGCCACCCAGGCATCCCCAGGGGTAATTGCTTTTATTTTTATTGTGAGTATCTTTAGTTTTGAGACTATGTCCTATAAAGGTATGAATTTTGAAAATATAAAAGTCCTTGGAAGATAATTTTCTATGGGTCTGAAGACAAATCAGTCTTCAAGGTGTGATAATGGTGCTTTTCCAATTTTCTATTTGGGCTTAACAATTTTAGCATGTAAACATCATCATTAATAGAAGGGAAAAAATAAATGTTCCCTCTTAAAAACAAAACAAAACAAAACATGAGACTGTTCAATAAATAAGATCTATTGTAAAATTAGAAATTTGGTTTCAACTCTGAGGATGAAGTTGTAAAGAGTTGGCCACTTTTGATTCTGAAGTGGGTCTTTGTAGTTGTCTCCTGAACCCCTGGAATAAAGAGGGTTGATTTGCGATGGAATCTCCAGAGCCCGCAGTCATATATTACAATATGTTGTAAATCCAGAGGGTACAATATAGATTTCACAGGGGGCCCGGGGGTTAATTGAAATTCCATCTGTTTCTTCTCTGTGGCAAACTTAGTATCCTGGGATATTAGCTCAGGATAAGATATGACATTTACAACTTTTTAATTTTTAGGCTAAAGTAGAAGTTTGTCTAAATCTGCTCCTCCCTTTCTACATCTTACCTTCTATTAAAAAAAAAAAGTTTACAAGACAGCCTCTATTTTCCCCACAGCTGCCCCTGAGGCAGCCCCCCTTCTTTCCAGTGCATGCCGGGCAATGCCATGTATTCTTAGACTCCCAATGGCCCCCATTACTGTCAATTAGTTACGGAATGCTACAGGGATTCATGCCTGACAGCTCGGGTAAAGGCAGGAGAAATGGGCCCAGTAGGGAGCGAGGGGCCTGATTCTTTTTTGTGCACAAGAAATACCTTTCTCAGCAAAGCTTTTAATGGCCTTCCCTTCATTCTTTCCTTCTGCTCTAGCGCTGCGCCCCCCATGATCCCAACACATCATATACACATGCGCTCCTATCTTCACACACTGACACGTTTGTGTGACTATCGCCCAGGACTGTGAGAACTCTCTGGGCAGGAGGCTCTGAAATGTCCTTATAACCCCTGAAAATTACAGAGCTTTAACATTCCAGTATATATCTTTGCCTTAATCTGATTCCTAACTTCCTCTCTTCAGTAGGTTTCTTGTTACCAAGTGCCTCTTTGGCCTCTGGCTTTTTAGCATATTTTCCTTCTGCAGCTCTCCTCCTTCCAAAGAAGAAATGCATTCTCCCCCGGCCACAGGCTCTGGGTCGGGAGCCCACTGTACCATGTGGTCAGAGCTGGGCAGGCGGTTGTGCTTGGCCTCTCTTGCCACTCCCAGGCCTTTCTGACTTCTTCCTCTACTTCTTGCCTTCTCCTCTACTTTCCCACAATTTCTCCCTTTCCTCCTCCTATCTGTGCCTAGATCGTTCCATTTACTCTGGAGGCTTGAGGCCAGGGGTTTTGTTGTACTCATTTTTGTTCTCTCTCTTCCCTTCCTTACCCACTCCAAGTATTTATCACAACAGGACAAAGACTTTGTTTTGTTCACCAACATATCTGTACTCCATAGACTAGCACCTGCCACAAGTAGGAGCTCAGTAATATGTGTTGAGAATGAATGCATGCGTAAAAAAGCATTTAATGCCATTGGTGGTATTCAGGGTTAAGGAGCACCCAGCATCCCATCGAAATGGTCTGCTGTTCCTAGTCTGCTGTCTTTGCTTTCTTGTAGGAGTCTCAGCCTTTTCTTAGCATTTGTAACAAAGATACACTTAGGAAAAGCCTACCAGGAAAATAACATGTCCCAGCAGGAAATAAATACAATGCTTAAAGTGATTACACTTCTCTGATGGGTTTGAAAAAGATGACAGAGTAAAGGTATAAGATGATGACACACTAGAGAAAAACACTCTCTGGGGCAATTCATGCCTGGGTTACACACTGTTCCAGGCCCTTCCTCTCCTGGAGCCCAGCCTTGTGGGGGGTGTTGAAGAGTAACCCAAGGACAGTTTCAGCCCATCAAATCCAGACGTCTATTATAAAGGGCAGAGGAAAGATCCAGAAGGCAATATGATGGAAACAGGGAGGAATGTAAACATTGGAGGGATTTCCTGAGCCCAAGAGTAAGGCTGCAGGCATCTCTTTTAGGGCTCTTGCCCTTGACACTTGACACTGCCCACAGCAGGACTCTGGTCTGCAAAATGCAGCTATTTTATTATGGTCAACCCATCACCACCCACATATTGCTGTAAGAGTCTTACAGATTCATTAAGCTTCGTATTTATGCCATCTGAGAGATACTTCCAATGCTGTCTATCAAATCTGTCTTACTTCAGTGCTTTTCAAATGTTAATGTGAATGTAAATCACCTGGCAATCCCATAAAAGTGCCGATTCTGGGGAGTGTCCTGGGTTTCTGCATTTCTAACAAGCTCCCAGGTGATCTGTTACTGCTGGTCCACTGACATACTGAATAGCAAGACTTTATTTCATGATCTTGGCAAGAGGTAGAGAGGGCTTTGTAAAGATAAGTTGACTCTAACCTGAAGGAGAGAAGCCAAAGTCTCATTGATAAAGATTCTGACTCCTCAGCTAAGAAAAAAGATGTATTTATTATGATTCTCATAGCTTTCCTTTTTGGTGAGTATATGAGGTGCTTGGAAATAATCAATGAGGAGATCCCTGGGTGGCTCTTCAGTTTATCACCTGCCTTTGGCCCGGGGTGTGATCCTGAAGTCCCAGGATTAAATCCCACATCGGGCTCCCTGCATGGAGCCTGCTTCTCCCTCTGCCTGTGTCTCTGCCTCTCTCTGTGTCTCTCATGAATAACTAAATAAAAATATATATAAAAAAAGAAATAATCAATGAACTCATGAGCTAGATACGCTAACTCTGTTTGTCCAGTGTATATTCAATGCTTTTTCTACCCACTTGAACAAGAATTCTATTACAAAGTTTCAATTTTGTTTGTTTTTGTTTTAAACAGTGGAGTTACTTCATCATGAAGAAAGAAATGAGTCATTGTAGGATAAGGCATGAGGTTACTTGGAAAAGAGTATGATCAGCTAACTACTTTGTTTCTTTCCTACCTGCTAAAGAAGGGGCAAAGAAGAGGTAAGGTCCATAATAAAGTTCCATTGGTAGCCAATAAATATGATTCTGATTGGAAAGACGCACAACAGAATATCCACACCTGCATATGGTTAATCCTGCCCGAGGTATCTGGTGCTAGGTGCCATTTGGGAGTGCAGATCCAAAAGGAATGGACAGTCTAATTTGGAAAGAACACAGTAGGGGATCCCTGGGTGGCTTAGTGGTTTAGTGCCTGCCTTCGGCCCAGGGCGTGATCCTGGAGTCCTGGGATCGAGCCCCACATCCAGCTCCCTGCATGGAGCCTGCTTCTCCCTCTGCCTGTGTTTCTGCCTCTCTCTCTCTCTCTCATGAATGAATAAATAAAGTCTTTTTTAAAAAAGGAATATAACACAATGAAAATGAAACAATAATTTAAAATGTAAACTATAATTTTTCATTGTTCATAAACTTCCAGGTGTTCATGGGAGTTAAAGGGAGTTTATGGGAAGAAGAGATTGAAATTGAGATGGTCAGGGAAGGTTTTCTAAAAGGTAAGATATGAATTGGAATTTGAAAGAAGGTTAAGCCAGGAGATATGGGAACAGAGTGATGAATGCATCAGGAAGGACAAACAACTGTGCAGAGGCCAGAAAACATAAAGTGTGATGGGGGCTTATGGGTAGAACAGTCTGCTGGAGTGATTTATTTAAAGGAAATATGGTAGAGAGAAATGTAAGAACAACAAAGTTGGGATCAGATTAAGAAAGGTCTTGAATGTTAGGCTACAAAGGTTGGACTGATTCTGATGATGATGATGATGATAATAATAATAATAATGATAATAATAACCACTGTATATTTTGAGTAGAAGAGTACATTTTAACCAAAGTATTCTAATAAGTTGATTTCAATAGCCCAAGTGTAAGGCATAATTATTAGGATGGTAGCAAAGGACACCAACTATGTGGGATAGAAGGGTTGACCAGAAGGAATCATAGACTTTAGTGACTAATTATACTCAATGAGTGGGCAGTGACCTTGAGGCTTGAAGTTAGTAAAATAGAAAATAATGTGTGGGGATTTAATTTGAGATATTTTAAGTTTTAAGTACTATGTGGACATATAAGTGGAAAAATCCAATAGATAGTTGGAAGTGTGACAGTAAGACCCTGTTGAGACAGGGTGGTGACTGAAACCTTGGGAGTGGAAAACAAGGAACTCCAAGGAGTTTCTCCAAGGAAAAAACATGCAGATATTGAATCTGGGGAAGTGCCCCTAAGTATGGCCCAGATGGGAGAAGAAGCAGAGGCACACAGAGAATGAAAGAAGAGAGGGGAAGATGGGGTGACAGGGGCTACAGCACTGAATGCCACAGAAGAACCCAGCATGACCAGATCAGGGGAAGGTCCTTCAAGGCTACTGGTGCCTTTCCCAGTGTGGGCAACTCAGAGTGGAAGAGTGAAAACCAGATGACAGGAGACTAAGGGGTGAGCAAGTCATAACAAAGAAAGAATTTATGGACTTTTCTTTAGGCAAAAGTAAAAATAGAATGGAAACTGAAGGGGAAATTAAGACAAGTGTTGTTGTTGGCCTTTACATCTATTATAATGGTGACATGATTTTTTTTGTGTATTGATTAAGGGAAAGGAAAAAAAGGGGAGAGAAAAAAATAGTATTTTAAAAATTGCAGAGGAATGGGAATTTGAGGTGGTAAAATCCTGAAGGAGATGGGCTTCCTGAGAAAAGGTGAGCCCTATAAATGGCAGCATGGCAAAACAGAACAAAACAAATCTAAACCAAAAAACTCCCCAAACAACACTGCCTCCATATATTTGAAAGAAAACAGGTGCAGGCTTTTGGGGGTCCCATTGCCTCAATCATGTGAGACGGTTTTCAAGTTCTGGGTATGAAGGTAAAGTAGGAGAATGGAGACTATTTGGACCGGCCATCCTATTAGGAAATGGGCAAAAGATGAATAAAAAGCATCATCAAACAACAGCTGAGATGAAGGTGAATTTGCCAAATAAGCAGAAACACACACCTAGAGACAGTACACAGGGGGCATGACTCAGGGATGTGGGACCAACACAACAGACTGGGGACAATGAAGCTCCAGAACACAAGATGTTGATGAAGACAACGCCAAGGGGGCTGGCCTTTGAGTCCCGGTGGTTAATAACCTCAACCAGCATGATCCAGAAACTCTGGCATATCGACAAGCGAAAGATGGTAAGGAATGCTGGACCACGGCAACTATTTAAAAAGCACTTGTTGGGAATCAAGCAAAGGACAATAACTCAAGGAGCCTGGATGCTCAGCGCTCTGCTTGGATACAGCAGAACCACCAGGCCGCGTCCTGCCCTCCAACGTCAGTGTAGTTGGGGAGCGGCGCTGAGCACAACCGAACCCTGAGAGCACATCCACATTGTGCAGTAGATCTAGACAGGCCTTCAGGTAGGTACCATGAGGAAGAGCTGGTTGGAGCAGAGCCGGCTGAGAAGTAGCCAGGGCGGCAGCATGGAAGTGGTCTGCCATCCTACGTCCTTCACATCCTCACCAATAGTCATAGCCAAGCTGCACAGCCGTACCTGCAAGACTGGAAATGGAGCCGAGGCAAGGGTAACTGTGATTTTCTTATCATGTGAGGGAGACTTGAGAGCTATAATCTCCCTGCACAGAGGAGAGAGATCTGAAAGCAATGCTCATCTTCCTTCTGTGCCTGGTGTGGGGTGCTTTGCTCACCAGAGCAAACTGTGTTAAGAAGAAGGAATGAGATTTGGGAGTCCTTTTTAAACAATTCTTTAAATTTATTTTCTCGGGATCCCTGGGTGGCGCAGCGGTTTGGCGCCTGCCTTTGGCCCGGGGCGCGATCCTGGAGACCTGGGATCGAATCCCACGTCAGGCTCCCTGCATGGAGCCTGCTTCTCCCTCTGCCTGTGTCTCTGCCTCTCTGTCTCCCTCTGTGTGACTATCATGAATAAATAAATAAAATCTTTAAAAAAAATAAATAAATAAATTTATTTTCTCTCCTGTTTTACTGAGATATAATTGACGCAGAACAGCATGTATGCTTAAGTGTACAACACAATGATTTGATATATGTATACATTGCAAAACGATTACCACCCTTCTAGTAGCGTCACTTTTCATCCAAAACAACACAGGTTCCCTAAACTTCCTCATAATTCGACACTGAATTCAACCCTTATGAAACTCTTGATCCAATATCTTCCTATAATGGCATTCATAAGATTAGTTAACATCCATTACCTCACACAGTGACGTCTTCTCCTCGTGATGAGAAATGTCAAGATCTACTCTCAGCAACTTTCAAGTACGCAGGGCAGTATTGTCAAGCATAGATGAGAAGGGCAGCTGCCGGAAGCCGCTCCACAGCTCACAGCCACCCAGTGCATGAGTAGTCTTTAGGAGCATCCCTATGGGCTGTGGTGAAGACCGCTCCCCACTCCTGGAGTCTCCCTCCACTTCAGAGCCTGCTGTTCAGGTCATTCAGGCCTGGGGGTGGGGGTGGGGGTGGTTCTGGCTCTGCTACTTACCAGCTGTGTAACTTTGGGCAAATTGCTTAAGACGATTGAGTAGCATTTCCCTCCTCCAACGGGGTAACAATTCTTGTAGGAAAAGTGTATGGCACTAGGCAATTACTTGATGATTTTGTCATTTCCAGTTGCTCTCTCTTTCCCTTACCTTCATTGCTTGGTATTGAAAAAGTAGTTTCCTCCTTCCTGTTTCTTTCATTCAGTCTAGGCAGCTGAGAGTCTTCCCCTGGTTGGATGGATCTGGCCGAAGCACCTGACCATTTGCCTGGTACTGGACTAGTGCCCCCTGATCCCCCCCCCCCCCCCCCCACACACACACGTGAGGCCTGGAGTTCATATGTTTAAAAGTCTCTACTCCCGATTAAGACTGCTATACCTATTCAGACTCAGGTACCCCATAAGAACACATAATGATATTGTACGGAAAATAGATGAATTATTTTCTACCAGGCTGAGTGCATTAGGAGGCAGCAGCTGCCTCAATCACAGACTTAGGAATAAATTGAAAGGGATCCGTCTAATTGGAGACTTAACATTTCAGAGAAGTCCACCATCAAAAACAACTTCCTTTTTTTTTTTTTTTTTTTTTTTTTGCTTGTTGAAACAGTCTACCGTTGAATCTTAGGTTTGCTCCAATCTTTCATTTTTGCTTTTTTGGGTCGAAAATTACCGTCACTCCATAGTGGATGTTTCCTTTACCTGTGATCATGTGACTCATGTCCTTGTAAGGAGTCAAGGACTGAGGCATCCACTGAAGGAGGAGAGGGGGTGGTGCACAATGGAGGATGGAAGGTGCAGAGGCTGAGTGGGGGTGATGGGAGAAGGCAGGGAGAGTAGCGGGGTGGGGGGCACTGGCCCTGAACTGAATGTCCCACATGTCCAGTTCTGGCAGGCAGGTGTAAAATTCAGCAAATCTGACTCAAGGAAACAACTTTTCAGATGTTTCTAAAGTCTTGCCCAGTGTCCCACACTTTTAGGTGTGTGTGTGTGTGTGTGTGTGAGATGGGGGTGGGGTGGCTGTATACTCAGAGTTGAAAATAAAAAAGCTCCCTCTATTGACTCCTGAATGGCTGAGATAAAGAGAACCACATGGGACTCATTGTCAGAAATGAGAGCTCAGAAGCTGGCCTCCTTTTTCCCATTATTGTGCTATTCTCCTCCTTCCCCCTATCCCTCCCACCTCAAAATGTTTCCCCAGCCCCCACCCAACCCCCACTGTCCCCCCCAATAGCCCAAAGACCCTCTTTTCAAGCTCCCACTGTTGAGGCCCCCTCTACGGAGCCCAAGACCTCCATTCAGAGTCACTGGTTTGGGTAAAATCCCTTATTCACCCCCTACCCACCCCCCTGCCCCATCAGCTGAGCCTCAGTTCAGACCTCACAAAACAAAACAAAACCAGGCCATAGAATTGATGGTTGCTGCTGGAGGACCCCCCTCCGCTCTGTCCCCCAGGGGCTCCTGCCAAGGCAGCTTCTATTCTCCAGTTCCCTCCCTCCCTGCCCCCAATCCTGCTGGATTTTTGTAGTTAACAAGCGCACACTGTTATTATTGTGCCCCCTATCATATTTATTCCCTTTCAGAGCTGATCCGCACTTTTGTCAGAGGCAACCGAGGCATCTTTTGACATTTTAGCCTTTCTGTCTGCTGGGGAGTGATGGCATTGGTGGCAGCAGGGGTGACCCATGCTTCTAAGATGGAGCAAGCAACGCAGAAATGAGGAAGAAGAGAACAAAACCCCAAAACAACAGGGACTGGAGAGGAAAAAGAAAAACATTGTAACTTGTTAGTGACCCAATGCGAAAGAGGTAAGGGGAGGAGGACGCTAATGAGTTTGATGACAGTTGTATTTAAAAGAGTTTTATTTCCCAGCAAGGCTGTGAGTTGGCTAACTTCGTGATAACCCTCAACTAAACTTCCATTTTCACAAGTTACCTAAATTTGAGAGAAATGAGAAAGGGAAACAGAGAAAGTGAGAAGGGGTGGAACCCAGAGAGATTCAGAGAAAAATAGCAACCAAAAACCAAAAAAAAAAAAAAGAAGGAAAAGAGAGACAGAAATAAAAATTTCTTTTTAGTGTTCTTAATATAACACACAATTGCAAGTAGCTAATAGATTTGGCAAAGGTCCCTTGTACATTTTCTACATGAAAACCTTAGGAAATGTCACCAGAATCTCCAAACTTAAAAAAAAAAAAAAAAAAAAAAAAAAAGAATCCCCAAACTTTGGTGATTAGTAAGCTTCCCAGATTCTTTCATATTCATTTCCATTAAGAATTTTGTGGTCATAGGCTAGAAGTAACGTCTGAAAGTGTTGTTCTAATTAATGACTACAGCAGAGTGCTGTAATGTCAATGGAGAGAAACTTCAAGAAAACACAGCTAATTAGTTTTCATTTGACCTTGCAGAAAGGGACATTTTTATTCCAACTGTACATCTGAGGAAAGAAAGCTGAACAGCACTGTGATTTGCAAAGGCCCAAGGTAGGACAGAGAACATCTGACTGCTGGGACCCCAGCCAGCTCCTCAAAAAACCACAGCCTCCATTTTTCATGATCATATTTCTAGGAAAGAATGCATTTGTAGTGATGAGGAAATCTGAACGACAAAATTCAAACATACTCCTATAGGAGAAGAGCCTGTGTCAAGAGAACTTAGTTAAGGGAAGAGATTAGCCTGTGGGATTAGTCATCTCCTGACTTGATTTTCTTTCCTTATAAGACAAAAAGGGAGGAAGCTCATAAAAAGGCTACATAGAGGGAGATGCTCCAAGTCACAGCCTCTCTGATCATGTTCTTTCACTTTTCTAAATAATTTGTTGTATTCTTAAAGACCTTGTTTTTCCAAATTGCTCAAAGCACTTACAAACATTAATCGAACCTGAGGACAGTTGTAGGTGACATATATTATTACCTCCTACTTTTAGATGGAGAAACAGGCTTAGAGAAATGAAATTTCTAGTGCAAGGTTACTCAGAAACTCCACAATAGAACAAGGTCTAGAATTCATCATTCCTAGGCTGAAATCCACCCATCGTATCATCCAATATGTCCTCCAACAAAATTTCCAATGGCCAATTCTTATTTTTATGCCCAAGCTTTCCCCTGTCTCCTCCTGCAAACTTCATTTTATTTTTAAAGATTTTATTTATTTATTCATAGGGACACAGAGAGAGAGAGAGAGAAGCAGAGACACAGGCAGAGGGAGAAGCAGGCTCCATGCAGGGAGCCCGACGTGGGACTCAATCCCGGGTCTCCAGGATCATACCCCGGGCTGCAGGCGGCGCTAAACCGCTGTGCCACTGGGGCTGCCCTCCTGCAAACTTTAAATGGTGCCAATCACACTTTTTATAATCTTTCCTGAGATATGAAATTTAAGATTCTCACAGGTTTTGCTTCAGAATAAACCCTTCAACCTTTACTTTATTCTCCCACCATATAATTTCTACTCATCTCGGCTGACTCACTTGTATTTGGAGGCAGAAGCAGGATACCTGCCCCAATTTTCCTTTCTCAGGACTACAGGTACCCCTACTGGTATTAGTACAAAAATAATTGCTCCATGATATTTGTATAAAAGGTTTCATTTAATCCTTCAGTTGGATTTTGCTATAGTCCTAAGACTTTTATAGACAAGGAAACTGAGTCAGGTTCAAAGAGGTTATGTATCTAAAGTCTCATGGCTAGGAATTTTGTGTGGGGGCTGGGATGGAATGCAGGGAGACGAGAACCAGGTCTTCTGGGACTCAGGTACAGAATATTTTATGCTAATGTTGGAGAGAGTGGCTGAAAAATGAATTTTCTGTATATTCTGAAGAAGTTAACGAGCGCAATATGGTCTTTGAAAAGAATTCAGCCTCGAAGACAATTTGTAGTTTGACCTTGTAGATTATTCTATTCCTTAAGTATTACTAAGGAACCTAGAACCGCTACTCGAAAACAGGAAGACTGCAACAAGTGTAAGGTAAATTGCAATCTATTTGGATGCAGAGATGTGAAATCTGGTTGACATTGAAACATTCTCCTACATTGTGAAAGATCATTCATTCATGTAACCAACTAGTAGAGTTTTGGGGTCAGGGTTATGGCTCATTTTAGAAAAGTATCTTCTGTAGATGTGTGAAATTTTAAAATATTTTTAAATATTAATTTTTTAGGTTGAGGTGGGTCAATAGTGTTCAAGTCATCTATGTCTTCACTAATTTTTGGTCTAGTTCTATCAGTTGCTGAGAAAAGGGTGTTAAAATCTCCAACCATGACTGTGTATTTGTCTATTTCTCCCTTTAAGTCTGCTCATTTTTGCTTTGTATATTTTGCAGCTCTGTTATAAGGTGCATACTCCCTTATTATTTTATGCCTTCCTGATGAATAGAGTCTTTATCATTATGGAATGTCCCTCTTTATCTCTAGAAATACTCTGCCTTAAAATCTGCTTTATCTGATATAATAGAGCATTCCATCCTTCTTATGCTTACTGCTTGCGTGGTTTATCTTTTCTACCCACTTACTTTCAATCCTGTATCATCTACTCAAGCTCAAATACATCTAAATTCTTATTTATATAAAAGCTTTTGTTAATTCTATTAGTATGAGTAAAATACTGAGGGTATGATCATCTCTGGATGAATAAATAAGAGGAAATTTCTGAACTTAGCTAAAAGGTTAAAATCAGGCACAGGTGGTCCAGTGCACAGAATTTGCCAGCTCCCTGACCCAAGTTCAAAAGTCATCATCTGACTTCTCCATGTCTTCTCCTCTCTCTTCTCAACCAGATTTCCCAAAATCTTCTCCCACTTTCCACTGCCATCTTTCCCCCTTTCTCTCCAAAAGGTAAACACTAACCCATGACCTTGTCACTTGGTCCATGATCATTAAGGTTTTCTCAACTCCTGCATCCCTGCCTTTCATCTCTTCAACCAAAAGACACAATCAGGGAGTTTTACTGAATTTCTTTCTTTCCTGAGACTCTCTCCTCAATGCTCCTTTTGTTTCCATTTTAACCCCTTGGTTTGGTAATAGCTCACATTTTTGATGCCTCTTTATCCCTTTTTAAATCCCTCCATAAAACTTACTTTTTTTTTTCAGTCTCAGTTTTTTCCTCCTTTCCAGCCACATCAACTCAACTAGATGTCTCCCTGTTTATTCAGTGTTTTGTTTAAGCCTAAATCAGACAGTCAACGCCTTGAGGCTGGGGTTTCATGCTCAGAATTCTGTGCTTTGCAAAATGCCATCTGCACTTACCACACTCTACAAATAATAAATAATCAGACCAAAGAATCAGAAAACTGGTGCCAGATCACTGATTAGCATAAGTACTCAACACATAGAAAGAGCTGCTGCTGCTGCCACAGAAACTTTTTCTCCAAGAAAATGAGAGCAGTGAACAAGAAACTTGGAAGAGATACTTGGTCACGATTCAATTTGGATGAGGTAGAGGATGAAATGACTGTGGAGGGGAAGGTCCTCAGGGCTCCATCTCACCCTCTGTGTCTTAAGGAACTGTGGCCTGAGAGCTCCCTCTAGGTCTTGTCTTATTCTTCCCTGTACCCAGCCCCTGGCCCAGTGCCTGACATGAAGGAGCCACAGAATAAACATATTCTTGAACTGTTGAGTTGAACTTAAAGAGTTAGGGGTACAGTTATCTCATTCCAGTGCCTAGCTATGCCTCTTGTAGGAAGGGAAGTCTAGGAAGATGATTTATAATATACATTTTTCTAGCTGTGTAAGATTTCCTCAAGACCGAGGTCTCAGCTGGCTCTTCATTTAAGGGGCTCTAGATCTCAAGAAACCGGTTGAGGGGCCATAAGTCTCTATTGTAGTGATTCAGCTCAGAGTTCTGTTGAGCAAATCTAGTTTTCCTGCTTTTACAAATCAAGAAAACCTTTAGTAGACTGTCCATCTATTCAGCTCTAGGAACAGCAAAATTAACTAGCCAATGCCAGTGACCTTGGAGGTTCAAACCATTCTGTTTTATTATTTTGGCTCTTTTACCCATTCTAGTAATCATATCCACCTTGCCTTTGTGACTGTCTGCCACTTAGCCCTGAATCCCGGGGAACCAGTTAGATGGAAAAAAAAAAAAATCTGCCGAGCATATAGTGGCAGATACAAGTTTTCTATATCTCTAATTTCACTAAAAAGTTTGAATTTTTATCATCAAAAAATGCTGCCATTTGTTTTCACAGAAGTAACATGAAAATGTCAAGAAAAGCCTACTGTTCATCAGTCTTTTTTTCAAGTAAAAGGTGATATTCCATGAAAAAACCCTGCTAGTTCAGCTCCCAACTCAAACAGTCAAGTGCTTTTTCTCAAGATGACTATCATATTTTCAGCATGCAGCAGAAGTGCTCTGTAAATACTTTCCCTTTGGGGGCACCTGGGTGGCTCAGTCAGTTAAGTGGCCAACTCCTGATTTCGGCTCAGGTCATCTCAGGGTCATGGGATCAAGCCCTGCATTGGGCTCCTCACTCAGTACAGAGTCTGCTCCAGGATTCTTTCTCTCCCTCTCCCTCTGCCCCCTCCCCTGCTGCTCTCTCCCCTCTGCATTCTTTCTCTCAAATAAATCTTTAAAAAAATACTTCCCCTTTGGAATATAAAAATAGTGAAAGGGATTGTAAGGGAAAGGAGGAGAACTGAGTGGGAAAAATTAGAGAGGGAGACAGACCATGAGAAACTCCTAACTCTGGGAAATGAACAATGGGTTGCGGAAGGGGAGGTGGGTGAAGAGTTGGGGTAACTGGGTGATGGGCACTGAGGAGGGCACCTGATGGGATGAGCACTGGGTGTTATACTATATGTAGGCAAATCGAACTTCAATAAAAACAACAACAAAAAATACTTATTTAATTACACAGAATATTTAAAAGATGTTCATTCAAGCATTAAAACCTAATACGATTAATATTATTCCTGCTTCATCAAGGATATTCTTAAGTGCAGTTAACACTTTCTTTTTATTATGAGTGTGTGGCAGTGTAGATCAGAAAGGTGACTAGTATAGTTTGGTGATCCTGCTGGATTCTTCCAACATACTTTACCCATAATTGCTTTTGTACCATCAGCGCAACATAGTGACAAATGGAAATAATTATTATGAAAGCAGTTTTGATCTTATGCACCTATCCTTAAGGTCTGGGTGTTGCAGACCCCCAGGACTTGGTGGACTACATTGTAAGAACTGCTGCTCTACAGTAGCTCAAAGAAGTTCTGATTTTTTATCTAAGATAGGCCACCTTTGCATCCAGAATTCAATCAACCAACTCATGGTAGAGCCATTCCCAACTGCTCTTGGCTGCTTGAACTAGTACTTTGAATCCAGAATCTTGGTTTAGTGTGCCCATATCAATGAATTAGGCCATTTCCAACATTATATTCCTTCCACACTGATCTGTCATCTTTAGGATCTATGTAGGATTCTCATACATTTTCCCCATTTTCTGTGAAAATGGGCAAAATTGTGTAATTCTTTTTGTGTATACTGTACCTTTTCATGGATCATCAATTCTGCACGTTACCGTTGGGGCCTGCTGGGACTTGAGTCTAGTCGTGGGTCTAGAATCAATGAGAGTTTGTGGGGGAAGGTCTAAAAAAATATCAGGAGTTACCTGTAAGGCCAGTACCCCAGGATTATCCATTTCAGGTTCTTTGGGTAGGGGAGACTAACCTCCATAGACAGGAAGGAAGGAATGCTCCTTTCAGCAGTGAAGACTCAGAGAACTTAGGGGTTTAAGGTCAGGATGTGGCCATATATCTTCATTACAATGTGAGCTGGGAATCTGAAGCCCTGAACTCACCATTTTAAGTTCTCCAGCTTGTTAAGAAGTATCTAATTAGCTCCTTTATATTTCTTATCTTTATGTTCTATGACAACGTCTGCTTTTTCACAAAAAGCTTTGACTTCTGTTGGCAGTTGTTTACACATGTTTGCACATAATAGGTGATAATATAAATTCTGTATTGGAATGACATAGGCTACCAGTGTTCCCCTTTACCACTGGCAGTAAGGGAATTAATGCCATTAAATCCAATCAGATTAAAGTAACAATTCCAGAAAACCCAAAGCTAATTCAGAGAACCCATCCTTAAGGCTCTGCTGCTCTAAAATCACTTCCAGTGCTAGTTTCTATATCAGTAAGAATCAGTAAGCAAACCCGTAAGTGACATAGAGTAAGGGACTTTTAATAGGGATTAGGCCTTGCACAGTAATGGTTAAGCAGTTTATTTAAAGCCATGCCTCCATATCTCATGTGGGGCCCTAAGTCACCAAGGCCAATAGTCAGGAAAGAAAATTAGATATAAACTGGGAAGAGCAGATATCCATTAAGTGCTTACTATTATGTGCCCTCTGCTCTTCTGGGCCCCAGAGCAGTGTCCTCTGTGCATCTCATCACTACTGACTTTGCTGGCATTCATGGCAAATGTGAGCAGCATACTGAGGTCCCTTTTGGCTCAGGCAGGGATAGTAATCATGGCTGGAAGTCTTGATATGCAGACCCCTCATATGCAGACCCCTCTGGAATTGAGCTAAGACCTGTATTTGGCCTTGGTCCAGGTGGTCTCCTCTGCTGAGTATAACCCAATGCCAGATTAGCAGACCCTCTGTGGCAACTTCTCCAGATAGATCCTCACCTTAATTTGAGCTCTGTATGCCCTGGATAACTAAAGGTGGTTTGGACAAGCTAAATTAATATGCCTTCCTCTGCTCCACACCATACTCCTAGGTTTACATTAAAGTAACACATCCCATGTCAATCAAGGGCAGCACAAGATGTAATCTTCCAGAGCCCCAAGTGAGGAGTCAAAATAAAGATTCCCTTCCTCAAAACTCACTTGCTTCATTGGATGTTTCTAAGGCACCCCTGACATTTCAACTCATGGCCTGTGTACATATGTACATGCTGGGTGGGGTGCGGGGAGGGAGAGAGAGAGAGAATGAATTCTATGGATCCAATAGTGTGTTGGTCATCTAGATCTGTTACGAAAAAAAAAAGCCTTAATGTGTAATGTTTGCTAATTTCTGTAATGAAATGGCTGATTTCAAGCAACCAAAGATTTAACAACCTGCTCAGAAAATTTTTGAATATTTAAAAAGTAACCTTGCTAGCCAGTATAAGCTGACTCCAACATTCAGCTGCCTGGAGCCTTCCTTTACCTATTTTTGTTTCCTTCTATTTATCTATTGTCTCTTCTTACAAATCCACAGCCAGAAAGAGTGGGTTTTGTTTTTCTTTTTTTTTTTTTTTAAGATTATATTTATTTATTCATGAGAGACACAGAGAGAGAGAGAGAGAAAGAGAGAGAGAGAGGCAGAGACACAGGCAGAGGGAGAAACAGGCTCCATGCAGGGAGCCCCACGTGGGACTCGATACCCGTTCTCCAGGATCACGCCCTGGGCTGAAGGCAGCACTAAACCACTGAGCCATCCGGGCTGCCCGTGTTTTCTTTTCATTATATCACATTCTTCTATTTTGGAGTAGGAAGCCTCTTGGCTAGGCGAATCATAGAATTTATTATCTGAATCAGGACTTTTTTGAGTGAGAGGGAGTACTCTAAATTATTCATCAGAATAATAGGAATAAACAAGACTGTCCCAGAAAACTGGAATATATGGTCACCCTATTCATGACCTATTGTTCACAATCAGTAATTGTGTCTTCCATAAAATGTGTGGATACTGTATGATCTGAGTTCTTCGTGCTTCCTTCCCAAAGAAATTTAAGAAATCTTTCACAGTCAAAGCCTGGATTTTAAACCTGTTGTTTTGTTAAATGGGCCTCCAGTATGGAGGACTACAAGGAAACATCTACCATTTTAATATTTTTATCCCTTTCTTCATTTTTTAAAGATTTTATTTATTTGAGAGAGAGAGAGAGCAAGAGCGAGAGACAGCAAGAGAGAGCATGAACAGTGAAGGGGCAGAGGGAGATGCAGACCCCCCCCCCCCCATCAAGCAGGGAGCCAGATGTGAGACTCGATCCTGAGACTCTGAGACCATGGCCTGAGCCAAATACAAATGCTCAACCAACTGAGCCACCCAGGCGCCCCTATTTTTATCCCTTTTTGTCAATAAATATAAATATCCTTACAGATTTCCCAGTGAAAGGGAAGTCCTGTCTTTGAAGTCAGACTGGGATACAAATTAGGTTCTGCCATCACATAGTGTGTGATCTTGAGCAAGTTTCTCAATTTCTTAGAGCATCAGTTTTGTAGTCAGTGAATTGGGGGATGGTAGAATTGGAGTTTAATGGTGTTATCAGCTCTCCCTGATTTACCTGAGATTATTCTCATTTTGAAACTATAATTCTGCATCTCCAGCATCCCTCCCAGTCCTGGGCAGACTGGGATGACTGGTCACCCTGCAACCTAGAAAATCGTTATGAAGCTCACATATGTAGTAGTGCATCTCATCTAGATGGAACTACTATCCTCAGGGGAGGGTGAGTGAGTGGTCAGAGGATACTACCTGGCAATGGTTTTCAGTTTTACTCTATACTGTGTTTCTACAGTTCTACTTTATTGCCAACTATGGTTGGGGGGGCGGTTACCATGTATCTGATGGACTTGCCCATGGATGATGAGTTTGTCCTTTATGTCATCTTGGTAATTCAATTAATTATTAGACACAAAGTAGGAATTTTGAAGACTGATCTGATATAATTCTAGTCCCAAAATGACTAAAGAAAACGTCTGTATTCCTCTTGCCAAGGAAAGTCTAGGTTGCCAAGATAGACTTTATCCTCTTGTTACTTCTGTTAGAATGATCACTGTAATCAGAGAGGCAGAGAATCAATCAAGCGATACATTCCATCCACCCCTCTGGGGACCAGCATGGAACTGTTTTTTTCACAAAGGCTTTACTTAGACTGGCTTAATAAGAGCCTCTCTTTTAAAAATATAATGTGAGTTTAATACTGATGACAGGGGCTGGATGGCAAGTGCAGAAGCAAGTCTTCTATTGATTGAGAAGTTTCAGCTAGTGTAGCTACATGAGTTTCTCTCTCCGAGTCTGAGCCGTGCAATCTGGACAGGTAGGAAGTAGCTCTCAAGGGGCCTGTCTGGTCTCAGGGACTCATTCCAACTGTGACACCTTGGCCTCAGCTGCCCCATTATGTGGGGCAGTATGAATGACTCTTGCAGAGGCAAGGCTTGGGATGACATCAACCTTTTTCCATCTGGAAAGAATTGAAATCATCAGCTCATTTTTGGTAGTTTCCTAGAGAGTCAAGGTTGTGATTTAAGAAATTGTGACTTGGAACTGAATGTGGGACAAAAGATGGTACGTTCATAGCACTTTTATTATCATCTCTTCAAGCACACATCCCTTTTCTAAGTTGGCAGGCCCTTCATGGTTGGCGTTAATAAACCCAGTTCTCAAAATGATACATATTCCATGCATTGGCTGGAAGGGAAGGATTAACAAGTTTCTATTCTTCCTTTAATTCCAGCCTGCCTCACCTTTTTAAGAGTAAGTTGTAGTGGAGGCAGAAGTAGGAAGAGCAAGGATTAGGAACCATCACAGTCCCTGGCACATAGTAGGGATAATGAATGAGAACTGGTACCTGGCCCTGGCTATGGCATTAACTAGTTCCATGACCTATGAGTCAGTCTACCACTTTGGTTCTATTTCCACAACTTTAAGTGAGGGTTTGGGCTGGGTAATCCTCAAAGCCTGTCTTATCTGTAAAAGCCAATGAATTGCATGCTTCAGTAGCTATTCTACTTTTTCCTTTTCTTAGTTTGTGTTCCTCTCTGCCTCTCCTTAGAAAATGAGTAGGTTGATGAGATGGTCCTTGTCAGGGATGAGGAGATGGTGATTAGATTGGTTAGGGGGTGGAAAAAAAAGGATGTTTCTTTTATACCCCACACTCAAGTCTTGCTTTCAATAGGGGGCCTCTTCAGGCACCAGTTGGCTCTGCCCTCTTCTGCAGACATGGCTTCACCTTGTCCTTTCTCATGTCAATCCTTATATTCCTTCTAACTCTAAATCTATCATCTCCAATCTTGGGGAGTGTCCCTTTATGGTTATTGGCATGTGTTCTGGTAAACCAGCTTTATAAAAATGAAGTCCTAATTTGTAGAATGTGTCCATTTTCATGGTGTAAATATTACTTTTGTGGCTGATTTCATGCTAACAATGGTTTAACAACCTGCTCGAGAATTTGCTGAATATTTAACACTGTTCTTATGAGCTGGTGTGAGCCAATTCCAGCACACCACTTGGTCTGGCTAGATTGTAAATAGAAATCAGACTTTCTACTTCTTTCATTGGTCTATGGTATCAATACAAGGTTGTGCATATAGTAGGAACACAAGTGAAATCACTGGTTGACAGAGCTTCTTTGTGCCTTAATTAGTACAATCTTCCTTACTTTCTGCTATAGACTAAAAGCTCACATCTTTCCAAAATTCATTTGTTGAAATCTAATCCCCAGTGTGATGGTATTAAGAGACAGGGACTTTGGGAAGTTGTTAGGTCATAAGGGTGGAGCCCTCATGAATGGAATTAGTGCCCTTTCAAAATAGACCCCCCCCCCCCAAAGAGAGAGAGCTCTCTCACCCCTTTCCACCACATGAAGACACAGTGAGGGGCTGTCTGTAAACCAGACCCTCATCAGACACCAAATTAGCTGGTGCCTTGATCTTGGACTTCCCAGCCTCCAGAATTCTAAGAAGTGAATTCCTATTGTTTATAAGCCAGCTTGTCTATTGTATTTTGTTATAGCAGCCCTCAACAGACTAAGGTATCTTCATAATCTTTCTTAGGGAAAGTAACTGGAATAATTTCCAAGTTGGTCTTAGTTCTTGGCCCTAATTTATTTTATTTATTGTGGTTTTCTTTTCAGTTTACAAATTAGCCTGGTTTGCTTTTCTTTTTGTTCCCTTCCTCTTCTGGTATTTTGATATTTAATGTACACATACACACCCATGAAAATACAATCACCTTTAAGCTTCCTTGTTTGTATCTCAGAAAAAAGAAGATACTCCTAGAGCTCAACTTCAGGCCATGTGAACTCCATCTCACACTGGAGTTTTCTTGTGGTTCAGGTCAGCCTGTGAGGTACTCAAGGATTCCTTCTTGAAATGTCACCCATGGTGATCGCTGTGAGCTGAACATCAGGTCAGAGGAATATTTTAGAGACCAACCTAATATTAGTGAATCAGATACTACACAAAAAGCCTTAATAAAGAACAGCCTCTATTGTGCTCTTTATCCTTTCAGTTCTTCCCTTGTTTAACTTTTGCCCTAACTCTGTTGTGCAAGCTTACTTTGTAGGGCTGTGCCAGTTGTGGCTCTAGGACAAAGTGTTCCTTTTTCAGGCAGAGATGTTTCATCTGGAGCCAGTCTTGACTTTTCTTTCAGCCATAATGTAAGCATGAAAATATGAAAATGAACAGCACAAATAAGGTTTTATGGCTTTCTCCAGCAATGTAGGAAGCCAGGCAAGGCAATAACAGAATTCAAGCCTTCATCCTCCTTTCCTATTAACTTGATTTCAATTTCCCTTCCAGAATAAATATTCGACAAATTTCTTCATTAGTTGTGGAGCTGGAGGAAGTGCAGTCATTTTGGCTCAGGCGTGTCAATATTGTCCTGCCCTGGCCCTTCTGCCTTGTGCTGTTTAGGGCTGGGTTTGTAATTTCTACCAGGCTATGGTGGCAAAGAGTAAATAAAGAAGGTGATGAAGTTGCTGAGTAGGGGGTCCGAGGCTGAATCAGCAACGAACAGATATCATAGGTCAAGGCTGAGGTGTGCTGGCAGAGATGTGCTTAAGACCAAATGGTGCTTGCATTGGCTATATCCATGCCCAGGAGCACAATCCATTCTCCAAAGTGGAAAAACACAAGAAAACTGCCAGAAATTGAGTGAAGCCTTCAACAAATTAAAAACAGTCATGTTCTTCACAGACTTCAGGAGTTGAAGCATTAGGAGGTCAATTGCAAATTAGATTAGGGAGCAGTGAACACATATGCACATTCTAAAAGGGCACAGGAGATAATTTTGAGAAGGCATAGTCAGGGCCAGTCTGTAACAAAATTATATGATTTCTTTTGGCATCCCCAACTTCTGCTGTCCTTCCATCTTACTTTTCTTCTCTTATGTCTTGCTTAAGTCTTATGACTCCCCACCCTTTCCAGGGCCTTCCAACTCTACCCATTCAGTGAGATAGTGGACTCTTGCTAAAACAGAGATGCTTCCAGGAAAATGCCACATGGGGAGTTTGATAATTTGGGACTCAGGTTTACATGTAAATATTGCCTTCCTTTCACTCTCTATTCCAATGATGTGCAAATGTGTATCAATACTTAGAATAATCTGGAAAGGCTTTCAAAATACCAACCCATTTCCTTCCATTCTTATTTTCATCCAAAGAAGCAAGATGGTAAGGGGGTGGCAGTACTATGATGACGTGGTGGTGGGAGGCAGTCTGATGGCGGAGGAACAAAGTGGGAAGATGTAGAGGTGGCAGATGGAGGAGGCAGCTAGAAGTCTGTAGATTGGTTACCTTTAGCAAATAAGTTAATTGAGCAAATAAGTAAATATACTGAGGATAGTCAATTCATATTTCTTACCATCTCAGTCAAGATTTTCAAACATGGTAGGGAAGGCTAGAAAGATTCTGAGGTGTTGTGGATTGAAGTTTTAAGTATTGGTATGAATTCATGAATTTTAAATATATATACATTGATATAGAAATAGTTTGAGCATGCCATGTCCCCAGATCTTGGTTTTTATTTGCTTCCTCTATTAAAAGGAGCCAAGGCTCCTCAGAGGAATGGCTGATTGTAAGGCAAGAACAAGGAAAGAACCAGATGAACCCGAATCATCTTGTGCCAGGAAGTAATGCTCAAAGAATGATGAAGACATATCAATCAATAGGATATATAAGTCAGCTTAAAGAGCTTCCATTGGCCAAATCCAGGACCACTAAAGCATCAAGATAAATAATAAAACATTGGCTTGAAACTCAATGAATAAAATTAGAATCTCTAAGTTCCCAATGATATAAATAAATGTATAAAAAATGAAGGAAAAGTTCTTCCTTACAGTACATTTCCAGTTATTAAATGTACAGATTTGATGTATAGCATATTGGTGTAAAACTGACTATCTCCCTACAAAATACTAATCAAATACAAAGAAAAGTGATGACTTTGTAGTGGAGAACTTCGCAGATATAAATCTGGCCAAATGATTGAGGTTAACATCACCAGTAATGGGACAGGCTGTAGTATAGCCTCCTAATGTGACATAGTGAGAGGGGCACAGCATCTTTTCTCCAATTTTTCTGCCAAGAATGCATGGCTTGTGTCTAAGGAAACATCAGACTGATCCAAGTGGAGGGTCATCCTCGTGAATGAAAAGTCTGTCTCTTTAAGACTATCGAGTACACAGAGCCAGGGAAAGAAGGAGGGACTGTTCCAGACTGAAGGAGAACAATGAGACTATGGGTGTTCCTAGAGAAGAATGAGAAAAAAGAGACATTCAGACAGCTGGAGAAATTTGAATGGGGTCAGTGGATTGGAAGTTGGTGTTGTGTTGATGTTGATTTTCAGATTGGGACAGTGGTCTGATGGTCTCACAAAAGAGTGTTCTTGTTTTGTCAAAGTAGACATAGAGCATTTAGGAGCCGTGAGTCATGATGTTGGGAAAAAGACTCTCTGTACACACATACACACACACACACACACACACACACACAAAACTTATACACAGACATACATATATACACACACACATATATACATATAAGCAAATAAAAAGTATGTATTTCTCTATTAATAAATTTATAAAGAAACTTTACATATGTATCTGTATGTGTGTTACTAAAATTAGCATAAATACATACAGACCTTGGACAATAATGGGGAAACGAAATGGCAACTTCTAACATTTTCTCCATCTTTACTTGTCATCATTTGGATCAAACGCACATAAGACACCATGGACCCATTTAACTTCCTCAGAGTACACGAAATACCTCTTTTTTGGTCACCACCTCAGAATGAAAATCTATGACACTCTACACTAGTAATTCATCCAAATTTTTTTTTTTTCTTAGAGAGAGCATGTGTGTGTGTGTGGGGGGGGGTAGGGGCAGAGGCAGAGAATCTTCAAGCAGACTCCCTGCTGAGCCACCGCCTGATGCTGGGCTCCATCTCACAACCCATGAGATCATGACCTGAGACAAAACCAAGAGTTGGACATTTAACTGACTGAGCCACTCAGGGGCCTCTCATTTATATTGATATTTTAATAATCCTTCAAAGCCACAGTAGCATTCATTCACTCAGTATTTAATAAGCAATTGTTGCCAGGCCCTATTCAGGTGCGGGGACACATGGTGAACAAGGAAGATCCCCTGCCTTTGTGGTGCTTTATATCAGACAAGCACCATAAGTGTGTTGTCCATGACATAAGAACAACGGTCATCTGATGGGTACCATCTCACCAAGGTGTGAGCACATCATAGCAGTGTTAATCCATAGTGTGCTTATTCTGACTGAAAAATGGAAACTGTTCATACTGTGCCTACCAGCAAAACCTTTCCAGAACACCAGGAAACTGAGAGAAGCTCTTTGATAACATAACCAAGTTTCCTTGGTGATCTGCACGCACCACACCTCTTCTCCTTCAGGCGTGGGGCACACACGTGACTTTGAAAACAAACACTTCTCAGCACAAGCTCTCCACTGAGCAGAGCCACACGTTCTCATGTGTCTGAGGCAAATACATGTTTTCCGAACCGGAAATCAGAACCTGTGTCTTCATTATTGTAAATTCCAAATTATGTGGGCATGAAGGAGGTGAATACAAACGCTTCCTTCTTTCTTTTTTTTTTTTTTTTTTAATTTTTATTTATTTATGATAGTCACACAGAGAGAGAGAGAGAGAGAGGCAGAGACACAGGCAGAGGGAGAAGCAGGCTCCATGCGCCGGGAGCCTGACGTGGGATTTGATCCTGGGTCTCCAGGATCGCGCCCTGGGCCAAAGGCAGGCGCCAAACCGCTGCGCCACCCAGGGATCCCCGCTTCCTTCTTTCTTAACCTCACAGCGGCCCTGACAGGCCCTGCTGACTGAGCTTAACGTGTTACCAATTTAGGAGAAGCAGAGTATCTATGCCTTGGACCCCAGAGGGAGACTGGCTGTGCCATAATGCTTTCTCTTCTCTGGGTCAGCTTTGGTAGGAGCTCCGGCGTTGGCCTTGAGCCTGACTTCCCCCTGGCTGCCCTGGCAGTGACCCCAGCCTGACCTGGCTGAGTTTGCCTCCCTCTGGTAAGAAATGTATGTCAGGGAGGCTGGGGCAGGGCAGAGGGGTGTTAGGTGAGAGTCTCTGCTCAAAGTTTCTTTTACCACAGTGTAGACATTGTGGTTTTGTTGGAATCACATTTAGGTTTATGTGCATTTGGTTTTATGAAATACTGAGGGCCATTTGCCCAGGAGTGAAATGAGTTGACCCAGCTCAGCCACAAATGACATTCTGGCTAAAGATAAGCTCCTGTAGGGAAGGGGAAACCTCCCTTCTTTAATGTTAAAGGTTCTCATGGGGACAGCGCGGTGAGGGAGAAAGAACAGGAGGACCTGGGTTCTGCTGCCAATCCGCCATGTGGCCAAACGCAGGCCACTCCACCTCTCTGGGCCTGTTTCCTCATCTCTAATATGCATGGGGGTGGAACTGGTGACCTTTCAAAGCCCTTCCGGCTCAAACATGCTATGATTCTACGTAGGACTGTCTACATAACTTGCAGGGCCCAGAACAAAAATAAAAATGCAGGGCCCCTTGTTTAAAAAAAAAAAAAGTATTAAGAACTTCACGACAACAACAGCAGAGCATGAAGGGAAGCATAGGGTCATTCCAGCACGGGGCCCTGCGTGCCTTACCCCAAAGCATGTCCACCAACCCTTGATTCTGTGGGTGTCCCCATCACTACCCTTTATTGATTACATTTGATGGAGCCGCTGCTTAATATAATGGGAAGCATATGGGCTCTGCAGTCAAAAAGCCTTGGCCTTCCACATTGGTCCTGTGTACTAGTGTGTGACCTTGGGTGACTCATCTAAGGGCTCCTTGCCTCAGTCTCCTCGTGTGTGAAACAGTGCGCCCACCCAAGAGGCAGGCTGGAAAGGATACAGACAGCCCCGTAGAGCACGTGGTCGGGGTTCAGGAAGCAGCACCACCAGTGTCACAAGGTACTGCGTGTTCACACTAAACAGAATTCCATCTGAAACAGGGTTTAAAAAGCTACTGCTTTTTAAAGAACGGCTATGTGCCGCTCAAAAGATAGATTCAAAACAGACGTTGTTTTTGCCAAAAAAAAGAAAAAAGTCACGAGTAGCTTTTTACAGTAACTGTGTCTGTGGTGCTCTGCTTTCTGGACCACACACTCTTCGATTTAGGAAGTCATCCTGTTCCCAATTGTAAATTATCTCCTGGGCCTGTTCCTTTTTGCACTCAGTTCCCTGTCCTCCCACTCTTTCCCCTGCTATTCAGGACTGCATATGGCTTCTGAGAAAACCATCTGAGTTTCCCATTTATCTCACAGTTTTTATTTCTTCCTTTGCTTTCCTTCACGTGTGTGCACATGGGCTCGCACGTGTGCAGTCTTCCCCTGTCCTGTGTAGCCAGAGATGACTAGCCTCTCCTTGGGTCTCTCTGCGATGCTTACTACTGTGGGTACAGGTCAGCTTCTGCCGAGGAGAGAATTCCACTCATTCATTCATATGTTCATTCCTTCCTCCCTTTGCTCACTCATTATTTTTTGAACACATAACATGTGCTGGCCATGTTGCCAGGCACTGGGAATATAGAGATGAATTATGATCCCTAAGAAACTCCAGAGCTAACAGGAGAGACAGATGAGTGAATATAAAACCTGAGATACCACAAGGTAAATACCTTTAAAAGGATTGTAGGGATGGGGTGGGAGAGAGAGGATTCCCATGAGTTCAGTTTCTACCTGGGTAAGTCAGAGAAGGGAACTTTGAGCTGGGGTAGGAGTTTTCCAGGAGATGATATGTCCATCTGAAAGGAACCCTGCAACCTCACTGCTGTTTTGCCATCCTTTAATCAACCCATAACATCTGTCTGAGGATTATTCTGTGGTACCACAGGTTCACACATTGGGCAGGCCTTGGCGCATGCTCTGCCATCTTGCTCTAGGGATGAGAATGTCTGGAGGTGAGGTCCCTCCACTTTCCTGTTTACCTTAGTGATGTGGTGCTTCACTCCTCCTCCTTCCTTTCCTTCTCTCTCTCAGAGAAGAGGTCCTTTCTCTTTCTAAAAGCAGCTCTTTCTCAGGGATTCCAAGCCAATTTTGACAGAGAGAAATAAGAATAGAACTTTCCAGGTGAAGAAAACAATTTCAACAACTGTGTCAACATGGGAAAGTACCATGGGTGTTTGGAAAACCATGAGTAATCCAGATTTGCTGAAGCTATCTAGTCTAATTTAATCTTCTTGATGAGTATGAAAAACTACATATTCCTTTAGGAAATACATAGTAAGTGGCATGACTTAGGACTGTGGCTTATGCTTGCTTCAACAAAAACATTTATTTGAGTGCTTCATGTTTTTTGTTAGTGCAGGTACACACACACACATGCACTATACACACACACACACACACACAAGATCATGCTGGGTGGTGTGGATACACAGACCTTGGTCTTGAGGAACTCACAATCTCTTAGGGAGGAGGGAATAACAACTTCATACCGTAAAGACTATCAGTGCTAGCAAAGATGTGTGCAGTGCCTCTGGCAGCCAGAGGAAGGAAGAAAATTAAGTTGGCATGGACTGTAAGGGAAACAATATAGATAGATAGCATTTGATTGAGGCCTTCAATAATAAGTACAAGTTTATCAACGAGATAGGGAAAAGTAGGGTGTTTCAGGTAAAGGGAACAGGAAGAAAGGTGTGTATGTGTGTGTGTGTTTAGTGGGATATGGCGTGTGAAAATGTGTTCATAGAAGGGCAAGTTGTGTCATGGGTTAGAGCAGTGGTTCTCAATGGAGGTGAGGTAGTTATCCCTGGTGGTTCTCAATGGGGGTGACTGTATGTCCCAGCAAACATCTGGTGATGTATTTTAACATTTTTTGATTGTCGTGACCTTAGGGGTGGGGTGCTACTGGTATCTAGTGGGTAGAAGCTAGGGTTGATGCTAAGTGTTCTATAATGCACAAGACAGTCCTTTATAACTAAGAATCGTCCCATTCAAAATGTCAACAGTCCTGAGACTCAGACACCGTGGGGTAGAGTATGGCAGTCCTACAAATAGTGGCAAGACATGAAGTTGGGAAGACAGATTAGTGTTAATTTGTGAAAGGTCTTATATGCTATATAGTATAATAGAGGTTTCTAGAAAAGCAGTTTTCATGTTTATTCATTTGATTGGTCTCAGTTTACTCAATAATCCTCATTTATAACATAGCTCACTTAAAAGTGATAAAAGAGCATTTTCTGTACAAAATTCCATAACTAAAGCTTTGATCACTTGAATCAAGATCTCCTTATGGAAAAGTGTTCATTTGTGTCCCCTTCCTCGTTACCAGCTAGATTTCTTTGCCCCTCTGCCACTCCTTCCCCACCTCCCTGTAAGTTGTCCAGGGTCATCTGCTGAGCCTCTGTTTAAGCTGACCCATGAAGTACAAGGGCTGAGCTCAGGGTGAAGGTGGACCTGGTCTCTTTGAGACCATGAGTGATCTGCTCACTTGTTTAGAATTACAGTTAGGTATGGGTTTTCAAGAAAGATGGGCTCTGATCCAGGACTAATACTGGCTGTTTGTGAACAGAAGTCTGAGGATCACTTTTTCTAAGCCTTATTTATGTTGGAGAAGCTGAATTCATATTCTCTTCACTTAATTCAGTACTTTCCCCCACACTCTTGCATTATGAATCCCTGCCCCATCCCCAGAATTTGGTGTTAGAGCCACTCCATTATTAGGAACTTGATAATTAGCTGGAGCTTACTTAGGAAACACAGAAACTTCCAAGGCCTAGTTTCAACCTTCTAAAATAAGGTATCTGTCCAGAAAGTATTTTCCAAAGAATGGGGTCCAGGAAGGTTACAGGGCAGGCTCCTCATTCTGATTTAGTGATCAGTCAATTACTAGAGACTGTGTATTAGTGCTTCTCAAAATTTGGGAGGCCAGAGAACATTTTCAAATACTGGAATTTTTGATGGCACACTTAAGGAGATTAAATGTTATCTACTGTTATCATCCCACAATGATGGTATTCATATACTTAAGTTAAAATGATAACCTATGCCTAGAAAGGAAGAAAGACCACAAATTTTAAAAGTCAGACAAATCCCTCACCCTTCTGTGTATGCTTCAGAGTAGGACTGCCAGGTAAAATACTGGATGCTCAGTTAATTTTGAATTTCAGATAAATAATGAATATTATTATAGTATATAAGTGTGTCCCATGATAAGTTCATTTATCTGAAATTCAAATTTAACTGAATACCCTGTATTTTTATTTGTTAAATCTGGCAGTCCTACCCCAGAGAGAAAATGAGATGGCAATCTTATATTTATTCAGTCAGGATCTGTGCCCATATGCTTCTCTGGGGTAAGCAGCTTGTCTCTCTGAATATTATTCTTGTTAAAGATGTACACCACATGGGCCCTTGACCCTAGGCAACTACTTCACCTAGTGTTCAACCGAAGAAATCCTGATCTGCCTTAATGCTGGAGGTGGAGAAACGGCTACCTGGAGAGGGCTTACTCAGAGATATTGGTCTCTGATGTGGTAGGTTTCTTAAGTATTTTTTTCATTCAACAAGTATTAATTGAGTGCACTTAGGAAAGGTCCTTAGTAAGAAGAAGGAAGTCATTTCTTGTTAAAACAAGAAACAAATCATTCCTGTTCTCATGATGTCTATGTGCTTATGGGGGAAAAGTTTTAATACTAATCTTAATATCCTTAGCTTTTATCCTAGAGTTGATCTGAGTTAGATGTGACTCCATGTATTGGCTTTATCACACTTGAGCTCCTTGTTACTCTTTGAATACATTTGCTTATGGCCCTTGATCATGCTTGCTTTTTTGCTTTTGGGGGCAAAATTCTCGCTATCTGGCATCTCTTACAGTAGATTCTATTAAAATATGCAGCAATATATATACTGGCGTGAAAAGGAAAGCTTTAGAGGCATGACTGTCCTGAGCAAACTTTTTGTTTCTTGGGTGTGTGCATGTGTATCAGTGTGTTTGTGAGTATATCTGGGTGTATAGATGATGGGTCTCTTGAAAACGCTGGGTGTACAAAGACTATCTCTTTTCTGAGTGAGCCTTAATTTTTAAAAACCATTTCCTTAACTAGTTTAGTTATAAAAGCAAACAGTTGGACGGTTCCAGGAACAACTTCTTGGGCAGGAAAGATGGTTGCTGCTCAGAGCTTGGTTGAGTAGCAGACACCGAAATGTGGCTTGGCTCTGTCCCCTGGCAAAGGATGATGGTGTTAAGTTCCACTAGAGGCCCTGGTACCTTCTCAGAAACCTGCCAAATCAGGCACAGACTTGCTAGCAGCCACAATGGAGGGATCCTACTGACCCATGCCCAGTTCTCAGGAGGTAACTGGCAAGAGAGAAGAAAGCAAAACAAGCAACCAAATCCCTATATACCTTATAAATCTGACTTGGAAATTCTGCCTCAAGGCTGTCAAAAAGTAGAAATAATGATTCCAAGGCCAGTTCTTGGACATTTAGTCTTCAACATAGAAAAAAATAGATCCAATTACTTGATTATCAGCTTGTTTTTTTTTTAAATCTAGCCATTCTCAGGATCAGATGATTCTGGTCCTTTGCCTGTGAGACGTTTCCTTGATTATCTGAATCTCCTCTGCTAGAGATAAGTTGATTTGTCTCCATTCTGTCTGAGGTTGTGGAGCTAGGATTCCCTTGGAGAAATGTAATGTAGATTAAGTTCCTCTGCTTGGCTTCTGACTGAAGCCAGAAAGATGATTTAGAGGCAGCAATCTGGGCACGGCCTTTTGCTGCCCTCTGGAGGAAAAGGTGGGTATTGAACTAGCCTTAAAGACTCCGTTGTGCCCGGTAACAATTTATACTTAAAGCTATTAAGTTAAACTAAAATGTGAATCTACATGTCACAATAGAAAGATATATTAAATAAATGGAGTTTGAAAGGTTTCTCTGTAAGAGTATTATTTTAAGTAATGGGATTTTAATTCCACTCCCTATTTTTCTGTTTGCTAAGAACTTGTTTCTTGTTTTTCTCTCTAAATTCTTTTTTTTCCTTCAACCATCATTTCGTGTACCTTGAGAGAGCTATAAGAATATCATAAAGAATAATCTTTAAACATGTTTAAGAAGTGAAAACCAGCATTTGATTGAGAAAAACTGTCATTCTGACACACTCCAAATCATAAACTCAGATTTATACCTATATATTCAGATCAAAATCCAAACCAAAATTCACTTTAAGAATTCAAATGAATTATGTTAGTCTTATACCTTCTGAGAGTCCCTCAACGCAAGTGAGAGACTTCTGCATGCAAATTATACTTTTTGTTTGTTTGTTTTTTAAGAAGGCTCCCTGCCCTGCATGGAGCCCAGCTTGAAGTTTGAACTCAACAGGAGCTGAGGTCAGGAGTCCGATGCAACCAACTGAGCCACCGAGCCACCCAGGCGCCCTTTCACTTTGATTTTGGATAGAAATATATGCCTAGCTCACCTAATAGTCCAAGCAGTTGTTCCTGGTATACAGTGACTTTCCTCCAGGCAATGATTCCACCAATGGCTCTGCCATCCTTTAGGGCTTCATCCTATCTCCTGAACAGGAAAGAGGGTGTGAAAGAGGCAAAATTATTCTAAAGACACTAATTTAGGGATGGCATCCATTGTTTAAAACTCAGTGACATGGTCACCCTAAATTCAGAGAGGCTAAGAAGAGCAGCCCAGCTGTATACCCAAGAATAAAAGGAGAACCTCGATCTTGTTGCACAGCTAGCAATCTCTGATACATGGTTTGTGTATCATGTTATGAGTTTCAGGCTTTATCGTGGACTTAATATGCCATTGACAGCAAAAGAGTAAAATGATCATATTTTTAATTTTGGAAAAGTCATTCTATCAGCAGCAAAGAGAATGGCTCGGCTGATTGATTGGATAACCGGGAAGAGAGAAATGTTATTCAGTGAAACACAGGAAGAGGTGCAAGTTCACAGGGAGGGGGTGGGAAATAAGTGCAGTTTGGGACGTGCTGAATATGAGATGCTTTGGCATCATCAGGGGAAAATACAGATACATGCTCTGGTTACCTGCTCTAAAGTCTGAAGTTCTGGAAAGAAACCTGAGCTGCAGATGGGGATTTGTGTTTTCATCTTCTGGATGTAGCCATGGGAGCATATAGAGAACCACTGGGCAGAGGGAGAGGGACTGGCAAAGGACACTGAGTGGGAGCATCCCACAAGAAGGAAAAGTGGCAGGATGTAATGTCACAGGAAGAAATTATTTCAAGTAGGCAGTAGTTGACAATGTCCAAGCCAAACACAGGATATTTTGAAAAAGAGGCTGTGTGAATATGCTGGTTATTCTATTTATCTACCCTTCTCTCCCTTTCTCTGTGCCCCAGAGGCTGAGACCTGTCAATACTTTACCACTTGAGCTCCTTTGCTCTCTGGCTTCCAATTGCGTTTGGCCAATGGCAGATCAGAAAGCAGAAAAAGGCAAGATATTTTCCTCCATTCCTTCCCTGTTTCTGTGTCTGGTCTCAGGGAGTAGGTACATCAGTTGACTTGACTTCAGTTCCCACCAAGTGTCTGGCTCTCCTGTTTTAGTTCTCACTGTGCTACCTTCTTTTTTGTTTCTTCACCCCCAGGGATGATAATGGCTTACCACTCTCCCTACTGTCTGAGTGCATCACCATCACATGGCTGTTGCCTACATCTCTGTAAGTAACCTCTTCTGAGCCATCTGGAGTGGATTCCACTTCCTTCTGGCACACTCCTTGATAAAGCAGTTTTAGTAGGAAGTCAGAAACCAAACTGTCATGGGTTAAAGACTAAGTACATAGTGAAGAAGGAGTTCGACATCCAAGAAATTTGGCCACAGAATTAATTTTTCTCTTATTGTGAAAGGGAAGGAGAGAGGACAACCACTATAAATACTCTGAAGTGGAGGGAGGAGTTTGTTCTTTCCAAGATGGAAGAGACTTGCTTATGTTTAAATGCTGATGGGAAAGAGGGTATATTGTTGATATTCATGAGTAGGTTCATCTATTGCCTAAAGTGTATGAGAAGGCAGAGTGATTGGAGACATGGAACACAGATGGGGGACTTGCCTTAGGTGAAGAGAGGATTGCCTTATCCAATGTAACTGGTGGAATGGAAGAGGGGATGGGTAAGGAGGACAAGAAGGTTTATAGGTTTGGCATTAGGAATTTGAGAGAATTCTTATCTAAGGGCTTGTTTTTTCCTGTAATCACATAAAATTCAGAGAGTGGAATTAATATGGGGGTAGGCATTTGCCAGGCAAATGTGATAAAAGTATAATGAGGTGAGGGAGTTAGGAACATCAGCAAGAGATAGACTAGGAGAATCTAAGCTGCATACAAATAGGGATGAAGGTGAAAGGGTATCAATGAGGAGAGAGAAAGAGTTAAGGACTGGTGCTTCAGGGAGGCTTAAGATCAGTTTTATAAGGAGTAACTTGAGTAAGAAAGTTGAAAAGACAGAAGCTGATGTGACAAAGAGAAATGTCTGACTTTATGATTTCAGAGATGGAACAATTGTGGATGACAACAAGATTTAGGATATGACTTGTGAGTCACGAATGGAGTGAATTTGAAAGTCACCAATCAGGAATGACTATTATTAATATGCTGGCATCATTTTCACTCCAGATATAGATCTTTTTCGCCTCTTCCCCAACTTAGAGTCATACTCTATGTAACATCTTATAACCTCTTTTATAAACTTTATATAACATGAGCATTTCCCTGTGCCATTACATATCTTTGAAAAATGATTGTCACAGTTTTTACCTGTTCACCAAAATCCATTTCCTTCTTGGACTATATTTCCATGGCTCTCCTGCTGATAGGTGTAGCCAATGGAATATGACTGAGTGTAATATGTGCCATTCCTGAGCCAATGCTCTCAAGACGGTGTTTTTCCTGTGTGTTATCTGTTCCCCCTTCTTAGAGCAAGATGCAAATGATAAGGCCCCATGGGAATTCAAAGTCAAAGGGAAGAAGGAGCCTAAAATTCTGAATAATCATGTACAGTGTGGATGAGAATAAACAGGTTTTGTGTTTGAAACATTATATTTTTGGGTCTGTTTATTATAGCAGTTTTACCTATCCTGTTTTCATCCTACTATACTTTTTTTTTAATTCAAAATTTTTATTTTATTTTAGTTAATTTTTGAAATTTGAATATAGTTGATACAATGTTACATTAGTTTCGTTTACAACATAGTGATTCAACATTTGTCTGTGTTATGCTATGCTCCCTACAAGTATAGCATTTGACAGATGGTCACCATACAACACTATTACAATATCATTGATTATATTCCCTATGTTGTACCTTTTATTCCTATGACTTGTTTATTCCATTCTTCCACTCTCTTTCCCACATTTTGCCCATTCTCCACCTCTTTACCCTCTGGCAACCATCAGTTTGTTGTCTGTATTTATAGGTCTGATTTGGCTTTTGTTTACTCATTTGTTTTTTAGACTCCACGTATGTGTGAAATCATATGGTATTTTTCTTGATCTCCCTTATTTCCCTTAGCAGAATTCCCTCTAGGTCTATCCCTGTTGTTGCAAATGACACAATCTCATCCATCTCAAAGGCTGTGTAATATTCCATTACATATGTGTATATGTATACTGTGAACATGCGTGTATATATACATACCACATCTTCATTATCCTTTCATCTACCAATAGACACTTGGGTTGCTCCCATAGATTGTCTATTGTAAATAATCCTGCAGTAAATCCAGCAATAAACATAGGGATGCATATCTTTTGAAGTAGTGTTTTTGGTTTCTTTGAGTATATTCCCAGTAGTGGAATTTTTGGATCATATGGTATTTCTATCTTTAATTTTTTGAGGGACTTCCATACTGTTTTCCACAGTGGCTACACCAAATTACACTCCTACCAACAGTGTACATCCTTTCTCTATATCTTTGCCAAAACTTGTTATTTCTTGTCTTTGATTTTAGTCATACTGACAGGTCTAAGGTGATATTTCATGGTGGTTTTGATTTGCATGGCCCTGATGAGTGATATTGAGAATCTTTACATGTGTCTGTTGGAAAAATGTCTATTCAGGTCCTCCACTCATTTTTTAATTGGACTGTTTTTTTTTTATGTTGACTTGTGTAAGTTCTTTATATTTTTTGAATATTAACCCCTTATCAAATATATCATTTGCAAATTCCTTCTCCTATTCAGTAGGTTGGCTTTTTGTTGATGGTTCCTTTCACTGTGCAAAAGCATTTTATTTTTATGTAGTCCCATTGTTTATTTTTTGCTTTTATTTCCCTTGTCTTAGGAGACACATCTAGAAAAATGTTGCTATGGCCAATGTCAGAGAAATATGGCCTGTGTTGTCCACTAAGATTTTTATGGTTTCAGGTCTCATATTTAGGTCTTTAATCCACTTAGACTTTATTTTTGTATATGGTATTAGAAAAATGGTCCAGATTTCATTCTTTTACATGTAGCTGTCCAGTTTTCCCAGCACCATTTGTTGAAGAGACTGCCTTTTCCCCTCACTGTATATTCTTGGCTTCTTTATCCTAGATTAATTGGCTCTATAAGCATGGGTTTATTTCTGGGCTCCCTATTCTGTTCCATTGATCTATACATCTATTTTTTTTGTGCCAGTACTACACGGTTTTGATCACTACAGCTTTGTAGGTACATCATGAAATCTGGAATTGTGATACCTACAGTTTGTTTTTTTTTTCTCAAGATTGTTTTGGCTCTTTGGGGCCTTTTGTGGTTCCATACAAATATTCGTATTATTTTTTCTAGTTCTGTGAAAAATGCTGTTAGTAGTTTGAATTTGTGGATTGCTTTGGGTAATATGGACATTTAAACAACGCTCCAATTCATAAGCATGGAATATCTTTCCATTTTTTAGTGTTGTCTTCAAGTTCTTCCATTAATGTTTTATAGTTTTCAGAGTACAGGTCTTTTACTTCCTTGGTTAAGTTTATTCCTAGGTATTTTGTTCCTATTGGTATGATTGCAAACAGGATTGTTTTCTTAATTTCTCTTTCTGATACTTGTTTCTAGTGTATAGAAATGCTACAGATTTCTGGGTATTAGCTTCATATCCTACACATTTATTGAATTCATTTATTACTTAGTTTTTTTTGTTTTTTTGTTTTGTTTTGTTTTGTTTTGGTGAGGTCCCTAGGGTTTTCTACATATAGTATCACGTCATCTGCAAGTAGTGATAGTTTAACTTTTTCTTTACCAATATGGACACCTCATTTTATTTTCTTGTCTGATTGCTGTTGCTAGGACTTCTAGAACCATGTTGAATAAAAGTGGTTAAGAGTGGACATCCTTGTCTTGTTCCTGATCTTAGAGGAAAACCTCTCAGTTTTTCACCATTGAATCTGATATTAGTTATGCATTTTTCATATATGGCCTTTATTATGTTGAAATATGTTCCTCTAAGCCCACTTTGTTGAGAGTGTTTTAAAATCATGAGTATTCAATTTTGTCAAATGCTTTTCCACATCTGTTGAAATGATCATATGACTTTTATCCTTTGTTTTGTTGATGAGTACCACATTGCCTGATTTGCAAATAATGAACCACCCTTGCATTCCTGAAATAAGTCCCACTTCATCATGATGAATGATCTTTGAATGTAGCTTGTTAATATTTTGTTGAGGATCTTTGCATCTATGTTCATCAGAGATATTGGTCTTTAAGGTTTTTTGTTTTTGTTTTGGTGTTTTATCTGGTTTTGGTATCAGGGTAATGCTGACCTTATTTGAAAATTTTCCATTCTCTTCTGTTTTTTGAAATAATTTGAAAATAGATATTTACTTTTTTGGAAATATTTGTTAGAATTCACCTGTGAATTCATCTGGTCCTGGATTTTCATTTTTTAGGTAGTTTGTTTTTTTTTTTTTTTTAATAACAATTCAATTTTGTTTCTAGTAGTTGGTCTGTTTAGATTTTCTTTTTCTTCCTGATTCAGTTTTGGAAGATTATGTTTCTAGGAATTAATCTATTTCTTCTAGGTTGTCCAATTTGTTGGTATATGTGTTTTTCTAGTATTCTCTTATAATCTTATGGTGTCAGTTGTTACTCCTCTTTCATTTCTAATTTTATTTATTTGGGTCCTTTCTCTTTTTCTTTTGATGAGTCTGGGTAAAGGTTTATCAATTTCGTTGATCTTTCCTGAAAACCAGCTCTTGGTTCTTTGTTTTGTGTTGTTTTGTTTTAGTTTCTATGTCATTTGTGCTATGATCTTTATTAATTCTTTCTTTCCACTCACCTTGGACTTTTTTTTCTTTTTCTAGTTCCTTTAGGTGAAAGTGTAAATTATTTATTTGAACTTTTTCTTATTTTTTGAGATTGACCTGTAATGCTATATGTTTCCCTCTTAGAACTGCTTTCACTATGTCCTAAAGACTTTGGATTGTGTTTTTATTATCATTTGTCTCCATGTATTTTTAAATTTCTTCTTTGATTACTTATTTGACCCACTGGTTGTTTAGTAGCATTTGTTGAGCCTCCACAAGTTTGTGTTTTTCATTGTTTTTCTTGTGATTTCCAGTTTGATACCATTGTGGTTGGAAAACATGCATGGTATGATTTCAATCTTAAATTTTTTGAGGCTTGTTTTGTGGCCTAACATGTGATTTGTTCTGGAGAACGTTCCATGTGCACTTGAAAGAATGTGTTTTCTGTTGTTTTGTATATCTGTTATGTCCATCTGGTCTAATGTATTAATCAAAGACACCGTTTCCTTATTTATTTCCTGCCTGGATGACCTGTCCATTGATATAAGTGGGGTGTTAAAGTCCCCTACTATTATTGTCTATTTCCATCAATTTCTCTCTTTCTGTCCATTAATACATGCTTTATGTATTACGTGCTCCAGTGTTGACTGTGTTGATATTTATAACTGTTATATCCTCTTGGTGGATCAATCCCTTTACCATTATGTAATGCCCTTCTTTGTCTTTTATTACAATACTTGTTTTAAAGTTTGTTTTGTCTGATCCAACTTTTTTTCCTTTTGCTTCCATTACATGGTAAATGTTTTTCCATCCCTTCACATGAGTAAGGTGGAAGGGGAATGTAGACTGTATCCTTCAGACCCTTCCACCCAGAGAGTGTTCCAATAGCTCCTCTCTCACCACAGCTGCCAGCTGGTAGAGTTCTAAGCTTGGTTATTTTTATGCTAGTTGCTCTTTTAAACCACGAGTTTTTTTCTGTGCCCCAGCATGATTGCAGCTAGTATGGGTTAAAGGGCTTGGAGCTTGCTAAAGCAGCAAAATTGGCTATAGTGTCTGGACCCTGCTCCAGCCTGTGCTTTCAAGATAGAGGAGGGACATAAACTCTTATCATTCTCCAGTCCCTGTGACTCAGAGAGTGTTCCTAAAGCTTCTCTCACCATTTGGTGGAATTCTGGGCTTGCTCTTTCATATGCTAGTTGCTCTTAAACCAAGGCATTTTTTCCTGTGCTAAAAATTAGCACTATTTTGCAATTATTCTGGAGTATAAACTATCTCTTTCCATGTCAAACTTTATATTTGTCTCCATGGAGCAAACTGAGATCCTACTTGAGGTATAGCTCTAGGATGATTCTTTCAAGTTGGGGTGGGTCTTCTGGTTTTTATAGGGTCTTCACACAAGCCTTCTCAGACACAAAGTAACAGCCTGCTCCCAGATTCTCAGATTTTCCCAAATCAAATTAGATAATTCCTATCCCCAGTTTTGGGAGTCCTTTTTACCCATCAATGCCCTAACTCGTATATACAAGACTTGAGAGTCAATAAATTCAATTTAGGTTGGAATTCTTCAACCAACAAAATTAAATCTGGGATCAAGTTCAGCCCTGCAGCTTATAAGAAATAAGTGATTCTTGCAGGACCACCACAGAAGCTCTCTGATTCTCTATGGCTAGAGTTAAAAGTTAAAGATCTGAGCTTGTCATTTTGTGTAGGCTCTCCAGTGCACTCAGAAGCATCACTGCTACCATAATTGTTATCTAGTCCTCTTGGGGTTTCAGTAGGCATTTCATCACAATCAACTTCAGGTAAGTAAGCAACAAAATACCCCACAGCATGGGTTTATCATATTTCAGTTCCTCTTGATAAGGAGATCATTACTGAGTTCAAAGCTAAGGGACATGGCCAAACCAACAATATCCCATTTTGAGGGACTGTTTCACAGGACTACTTCTTGTTCTGAGTCTCATAACAGTCAGGGTCCATTAGGAAAACAGATTCATACTATTCCACTAGAGAGAATTTAACATAAGGAACTGGTTAAATAGATGTTTAAGAACTGAAGAGCATACATGCAAAAGCAGTTACAATTCCTGGAGCTGAAGAAGCAAGGGGAAAGGTTTGGGATTATCACAATATAGACTTTTGGAGACTTTTGGATCTGCAGAATTAGGACCAAGATCTTAGAGGAAAGAACACCATCCAGGTGCTGCTATGACCTCTGAGGGGTCAACTAGTTCTGCTAGCATGTCAAAAGAGTCAGAGACTAGAACAAACTGCCAGTACCCAGGATAAAGAGCTGTTGCAGAGTAATACTGTTAGAAGGGAGTAAACAGGAAGGAACAAGTCCTTTTTCTCCTTTTTTCTGCCTTCCATCCTCCCTCTAGTAGTCCATATTAATGTAATTACCAGCTGGCAAAGATGATTTGGTTTTGCAGAGTCCCAGCCACAGCATCACAGAGCAAAGTATAGAAGGGTAGGATTGAAATTGAGAAGCCACAGTAAGATGGCCCAGAATGCACATGTTTCTAAATACAATGGTGCACACATGTGCATACACACACACACATACACACACACACATCCTGACACTGGTGTACACTATTTTGGCATTAAATTTTTTTTCTCATGATATTAACACACATTTCTTTCCTTATTTTCCTTTCCTTTAAATAGAAAATACAAATAAACTCAGAAGAAAAAAGATGTATCCCACTGCTGGAATGATGACCATTGTTAACACCTTCATTTAGATTCTTCTAGACCTTTTTTTCAATGTGAAGGTGTGTATTTTCCATGAAATTGGAAATTTATATACAGTGTTATTTAAAATTTTTTTTTTACTTAAATTCAATTTGCAAATATATAGTATAGCATCCAGTACTCATCTCATCATGTGCCCTCCCTAATGCCGGTCACCCAGTTAACCCATCTCCCCACCCACCCCTCCTCTTCAACCCTTTGTTTTCCAGAATTAGGGGTCTCTCATGGTTTGTCTTCTCTAATTTTTCCTCATTCAGTTTCCCCCCTTCCCTTATGGTCCCTTTCACTATTTCTTATGTTCTACATATGAGTGAAACCATATTAATTGTCTTTCTCTGACTGACTTATTTCACTCAGTATAATACCTTCCAGTTCCAACCACATCAATGTAAATGGCAGGTATTCATCCTTTTTGATGCCTGAGTAATATTCCATTGTATACTACATCTTCTTTATTCATTCATCTGTTGAAGGAAATTGTGGCTCCTTCCACAGTTTGGGTATTGTGGACATTGCTGCTATGAACATTGGAACATTGGGTGCAGGAGTCCCATCATTTCACTACATCAGTATCTTTGGGTAGATGCCCCATAGTGCAATTGCTGGGTCATAGAGTAGCTCTATTTTTAACTTCTTGAGAACCTCCACACTGTTTCCAGAGTGGCCGCACCAGCTTGCATTTCCACCAACAGTGCAATTTTAGCCATTCTCACTGGTGTGAGGTGGTATCTCATTGTGGTTTTGATTTGTATTCCCTGATGGCAAGTGATGTGGAGCATTTTCTTATGTGCTTGTTGGCCATGTGTAGGTCTTTGGAGAAATGTCTCTGTTTCTTGACTGGGTTGTTTCTCTCCTGGGTGTTGAATTGATAAATTCTTTATAGATCTTGGATACTAGCCCTTTATCTGATATGTCATTTGCAAATATTTTCTTCCATTCTGTAGGCTGCCTTCTAGTTTTGTTGACTATTTCCTTTGCTGTACAGAAGCTTTCTTTCTTGATGAAGTCCCAGTAGTTCATTATTGCTTTTGTTTCCCCTGCCTTTACAGATGTGCTTGCAAGAAGTTGCTGTGGTTACATACAGTGTTCTAAGCTGCTTTAAAAAACACCTTATCGTATCATCAAAAATTGCTCACATCAATACATAAATTTATTTATTTACAATAGTGGGTTCAAAACTGTTCTTATAACACTTAATGGGAGGGCCCTGCATTCTACCATATATCTCAATCACAACAATTCCACTTTTACTTGTTTTACATATTTGATTTCCGTGGGGAAAAAGAATTCAATGGCCAAAATATTAGAAACCAACTGATTCATCATATAAGTATCATATCATTTTCCACTTTTATGACAACCAAAGATAACTTTATATCTAAATTTTTGTAGAAAACCCTAGTAACATGGGATAGCATGCTTTTTATGTTTTTACTCATTTGACAGTACCTGAAAATTATTTTAATCGGCATTTCTTGGATTACTAATAAGATGGCCAAGGTTTTATTTATTTGATGGTCATTGTGTCTGTGGCAGTCTTTCTTTACAGACTCTAAATTTTCTAGGCATGGATCTAAAACCTTACTTTCTGTCTAATGTACAGAGCCCCTGCCTCTTCCACACCTTCCCCCTCACTCCCCCACCCCGAGTTCAAGGAAGCTGACTTGAAATATCCACTGCTTATCTGCAACCCCATTTCCCTGCCCTCTACACTTGGTAATGATTGTATATCCTCCTCCACAGACAACACAGATGCTTTTGCTCTGGGGTCCCTCATCCTCCTAGTACCCCACACTAGACATCACATCTAAAGCTATTTTTATTTTCCTTCCTGGCTTGGATAATAAAGGCTTTTTTGATCTTTAAATCAACCCCTTTACCTGAATACTTGATCCTATCCTTGTTGGTCTCCTCTGGATTTAGTATGGTGCCTGGCAAACAACGGATGCTCAAAAACTATTGAATGAATAATGGATCTTGTTCTATTAATTTTCTCCCCTCTATCTCCGTAGTATGGCTAGCTTCTCTAACTCTTCTCTAACTCTTTTTGCCTCCTTTCCTTTAATCTGTATGGGAGCAAGTAATTTCCTGTTCATAATTGTCAGTTTTGTGTGTTAACTGGGCTAGGCTAGAGTACCTAGTTACTCAGTCAAACACGAGGTGTTTCTGTGGAGGTGTTCTACAGATGGGATTGTCAGCTACAATCAGTTAACTTTATGTGAAAAAGAGATTATCCTGGGAAATCTGGGTAAACCCAATCCAATCAGCTTAAAAGGTTTTAAAACCAAAACTGAGGTTTCCCTGAAAACAGGAAAGAGGAAGAAATCCCATCAAACAGAAGATCAGTAGCTTCAGCTCCTGCTTGAATTTCCAGTTTGCTCTTGTTGGCCTGCTATATGGACTTCAAACTTGACTATCCAACCTCCACAACTGTGCATGTCAATTCTTTCAGATAACTTCTATGTTTTAAAAGCTATCCAAGTAATCACAATCAGCCAGTTTTGGGAACCAACAGCATTCAGGGTAAAACCCAAGTTCTGCCCAGGATCTGATACCACAACTCCCAGCTTCATCCCTCAGCACATACCATGCTCCAGCTATACTGACCCAAGATTAATGATTCTTCCAACCCATGTTGTTTAACTCTTTTGTCAGGGATGTCCTTCTTCCCTTATCTGCCTGAGAAATTCCTAATCATCTTTTAAAAACTCTATTCCAGCATTATCTAGTCTCTTACTCAACCAGTAAATATCGATAAACTGTGAAGTTATATATGTGTGGTTTAACCACATTAAATATGTGTGGTTCTTTGTATAGCAATTATACCTCAATAAAGCTATTAAAAAATAAAGCTATTAAAATTTATTGAGGTCTTACTATATCCCAGGCTCTGAGCTAAGCATTAAGAGAAAAAATTAGTAAACTATACTGGTAGTACTGCCTTCAGTAAGCTCAGATGCTGTTGGAGAGAACATACAAGTACACTAATACAATACGGTGAAGTAAATTTTTTTTTTAAAGATTTTATTTACTTATTCATGAGAGACATAGAGAGAGGCAGAGACATAGGCAGAGGGAGAAGCAGCTTCCTCAAAGGGAGCCTGAACAGTGAAGTAAATTCTATGAGAGAGTACGTGGTAGCTGAATAATGGCTCTGCAAAGATGTCCACATCCCAAACCACGGACTCTGTGACTGTTACCTTATATTGCAAAACAAACTTTGCAGATGTGATTAAGTTAGATTCTGAGATGAGATTATATTGGATTATTTTGGTGGGTCCAATGCAATCACCAGGGTACTTCTAAGTAGTAGAAGGGTGGATGAGAGAGAGAAAAGGAGGGTGGAGGGAGTTTGAAAGATGCTACATTACTGACTTTGAAAATAGAGGATGCGGATCCCTGGGTGGCTCAGGGGTTTAGCGCCTGCCTTCGGCCCAGGGTGTGATCCTGGAGACCCGGGATCGAGTCCCATGTCGGGCTCCCTGCATGGAGCCTGCTTCTCCCTCTGCCTGTGTCTCTGCCTCTCTCTCTCTCTCATACATAAATAAATAAAATCTTAAAAAAAAAATAGAGGATGGACATATGAACTCAGGAATGCAATAGAAGTAGTCTTTAGAAACTGGAAAAAAATAAATGAATTTTCCACTAGAACCTCCAGAAGGATCCAGCCCTGCCAACTTTAGTCCAGTGGGATCCATTTTGGACTTCTGACCTCCAGAAATAGAATTCTTTTAAGCAATGAAGTTTGTCGTGATTTATTACAGCAGCAATAATAAGTTAACACAGAGGCCAATTCAAGGCACGATGGTAATATATAAAGAAGTCTCTATCTCAAGCTATGGAGTGGGGAATGGGATTTCAGGAAGAACCACCAGGGGAAGGAAGACTGTGTTTCATAGGGATGATCCAAGTGGAGGAATTAGTATTTGCAAAGGCATGCAGGAAGAGCTTGGCAAATGTTACAAGAGGACAAGATTATTACTCCGATGAAACGGTAGAAATAAGAACAATATTAATTCTGGTAAGAGTAAATATGTTTGTATGCCGGACACTGTTCTAAAGCACTTTACAACCCTAAGGTAGAGACTACTATTTTCATTTTACCCCTTAGGACACTAAGGTTTGTTGGAGTTACGTAAATTTCCTGAGGTCATAGAATTAGTAGTAAATGGCAGACCTAGAATTATAACCTTGGTGGTCTGTCTCCAAAACCCATGGGCTGCCTTTCTAACACGTTATAGACCTTTCTCAAGTAAGGTGTCGTCAGTGTGGCTGAAGACAATCTACCAAGAAGTTATTAATGAGGTGAAGATCAGCAGAGCTTGCAGCACCAGCTTGCTGTGAACACTGATCGAGGATGGGGGCGACCGACAGTCGGATAGATAGGGGAACCCCTGGGCGGGCTTGGACAAAGTAAATCTCCTCTTCTGGGTTTCAAATACCACACCTTGCATAAGCCTCTTTATTTCATTTCTTCCGCTCCCCCTAATGTCTGATGCGGGAATGGGGGTGTACGGGCGGCCTCCGGGTCTACACCTGTAAAATGCCTTTAAGTAATTCCGAACGTCCCCGTAAGGAAGCCTCAATACAAGGCAGACTCCTACCCTCTTCGGCGAATCTGACTGAGTAGGACTGGGACGGAGCCTCCCCCCGCCCCTCCCCGGGGGATTCGGACCCGCGGCCAGGTTTCGGTGACCAGGGACTGGACGACCGTCCTTTCCAGGCCACTGGATTTGGTCCACGATTCGCCAAGGCCCCGCCCCTCGCCCCGCCCCCACGCCCGCCCGGGCCCCGCCCCCACGCCCGGCCCCCGCCCCCGGGGCCCGCCCCTCGCCTTCTTTCTCCCCCCGATTTCCTCCCTTCTCTCCTCCCTCGGTCGCTCCGTTAGGTCTCGCCCAGCTCCGCCCTTCCGAGCCCCTCCCGGGCCTCCCAAGATGGCTACGGTGCTGGCGGGCCCGGAGCCGTGGAACCGCGTGAGAATCCCGAGGGCGGGGAGCAGCAGCGTGGTCACCGTCCGGGACCCCGACGCCGCCCTGAGTGAGTGAGGGGCCCGCGGCCGGCACACGCTTCCGGAGGCGGTGTCCGGCGGGCCCGGCGCACGTGCGCGGGGGGCGGGACTTCCTGCGCCCGCGGGTCTCTGGGAAGGGGCGCGGGGCAGGACCGCGCCGAGGGCTCCCGGCGGCCGGTGATGCCGGCAGCCCCACGGGCCCGTGGCTCGCTCTGGAGTCGCTCACTAGACCCACGACGCCGCCCGCACGGCCTGGCCGGAGCCAGCCCCGCGCGCAGGGGGCGAAGAGGCGGTGCAGCTCGCCTTGGGCAGGAGTGCTGCCCGGAAGCCCTGTGCCGCGGGCCGCCAGCCGCCCCGTTCGCCCTGCAGGCTGCGCTGAGCTCCCACGAGGGCGCCGGGGCCGCCGCCTTTACCCTGCGATCGTTCAGGCCCCCGGGTCCTTAGCTGTGAAACGGGGTTCGGGGCAGCCCGGGGGGTGACCCTGGGGACCCGGGATCGAGTCCCGCGTCGGGCTCCCAGCTGGAGCCTGCTCCTCCCTCTGCCTGGGTCTCGGCCTCTCTCTCTGTGTCTCTCATGAATAAATAAGTAACATCTTTAAAAATCAATCAATCAATCGGGGTAAGTCCTCCGACCTCTCCCTGGCTGTTAGCATCTAGTGATGTTATGAGGGGAGCGTGCTCCTAAACCAAAGTGTTTTAGCCATGGTACCTGTTTTTAGGCAGGAGGGCCCAGTATTGGGAGCTTGGCTCAGGAGCCAAATTGGGTTTGAATCCTGGCACTTCGCTCTGCGGGCGCGGGCAGGCCGGGGGTGTCGTGTAACCCTTCTGTGCCTCGGCTCATTTTCAAGTGCAGGTAAAAATAGTACCTGCCTCATAGGGCTGTTTGGAGGAAGAGTCACTGTTATAAAGTGTTTGGAACAGGGCCTGTACGGTGAATAGACCCTCAAGTGATAGCATTAAGTACAACCTATCAAATCCTCACACCCATCTCACCAGCCACCCAGCCTGTGCAATGATTCATTTTGCCTCTTCTTCAATTCAAAAATTCTTTAACAGGATTTCTGTGAGGCCTGGAAATTCAGCAGCTCCTCAGAGCGGTCCATTCTGGTTTCTTAGAGTCCTGTTCTACAGGAATCCGTCTTTGTATTACATCCATCTGGGAAGCTGGCGCCATCCTTACTGCCACGGAGACATTAACTCCAGCTTCTGCTTCACAGCCTTTGAGACTAGGAAGCCGTTCCTTCCTCCTGCTGAGCACCCCGTGTTCAGTCAGGCATTCACCAGTGTAACTTGCAGTTGCCACAGTGGTTTCTCTTTTCTGAGTATATCCTTACCTAAAAGTAGTACCCGCATACAGCACCTTTGCTTTTAAGAATAGGAGTTTATCCAATCTGTCTTGCTAGGGGATTTTTTTTTTTTTAAGATTTTATTTGTTTATTCATGAGAGACACACAGAGAGAGGCAGAGACACAGGCAGAGGGAGAAGCAGGCTCCCTGCAGGGAGCCCCATGCGGGACTCGGTCCGGGTGTCCAGGATCACGCCCTGGGCTGAAGGCAGGGCTAAACTACTGAGCCCCCCGGGCTGCCCCTAAAATAGGGGATTTAGACAAGTTTATAACACATACCCCACTGTCAAGGTACTTAGGTGTAAGTATACACCAAATGATTGCAAAGTATTCATATGAAAGATTAATAAAAATCATAATAACATAGGATACAAAGACACTAACAGATGCTCTCTCAGTGATTTCTGGACTTTTATCTCATCGGCCACCATTTTCTATCTTCTCACTTAGAATTGTTCATTATGTTCTTATAGTTAAGTTGTTTGTTTTTAATCCACTTAATAAGGAAAGATGTTCCTTCAGAGTATTTTTACATAATAAACTTAATGTAGAGATACTTATTAAGTCTTATTAATATCTCTGGTTTAGACCTCTGTGTTGCAGCTGTAATTAGAGAATGCGGTCTTGTTATACTGTCACTGAAGAGCCAAACCTTAGATGCAGAAACAGATGTGCTATGCGCAGTCCTTTACAGCAATCACAACAGAATGGGGCGCCACAAGCCCCATTTAGCCCTCAAACAGGTAAGGAGGCAGCCTTGTGTTAAAGACTCAACATGTTTACTTGATGAAAATGAGATCACACTGCCACCTAATATAATACTTTGTTATTTAGGGAAACTCAATTACTTGTGATTCAATAGATCTTTAGTCCACAACTGCCTGTGGACTTTCATTTTTGTTTCCCCGGAAAGCATTTCAAAAACCAATTTATTCAGAAAGGAACCATGTTTAATTCTTTCTCAGTCTTGTTTCTAGTGGGTAATTTTCATGAAAAGTTTTCTTCATTATATGTAATCTGTAATAAATTACAGTGCTTTTGCCTAGTTCACAGATACAGTGATTTGAGCAAGATAAAGTGTTGGATTAAGAGAATTTTCTGAACACAATAAAAATCCTGAAATCGGGATCCCTGGGTGGCGCAGTGGTTTAGCGCCTGCCTTTGGCCCGGGGCGTGATACTGGAGACCCGGGATCGAATCCCACGTCGGGCTCCCGGTGCATGGAGCCTGCTTCTCCCTCTGCCTATGTCTCTGCCTCTCTCTCTCTGTGTGTGACTATCATAAATAAATAAAAAAAAAAAAAATCCTGAAATCATAAAAACAAAAGTTGTGTGCTGTGGGGCACATAATCTAATCAGTAATATATTAGACTGAATGGTTATATAACAAGTTATGGAAAGTGGTTTCCTATAATTTTTAGAGTTTAAGACAAAATGGGTCCTCTTTGTTAGGGACTACATCATATAGTCAAGTCTAAGCTGGGTTCCTTATAAGCTCATTCATTCATTCACCTTATTCATTCTGCAGGTATTTTTTTTTATAACTTTCTATGTGCCAGGCACTGTGCTTGGTGCTCAGTATACAGGGGTGAAAAAGACAGACATGTTCTCTAACCTCACAGATTTGTGCTCTCTGGTTAATTTTCCACTCCTATTACCTAAAGCAAAAGAATGGAGATTTCTTCATCAAAGAAAGATCTGGGAGCATGGTCTTTCTCTTAAGTTTTCTTCTCTGGGGCAGCTTTTTTTATCTCTGCACGAGTCTTATAAAACCACACTTGAATGTATTTCATGTTGAACATACAGATTGAACCTATTTTTTCCTTCTGGCTTCCAAGCTGTAAATAATTATTCAATCAGAAAAATTTGGTGTTTTCTCTGCTTCTTCCTTTTATTTGGCTCTCCCATTCAGTCAACTGATCAGTCAAAACTTCCTCTGCATCTAGACCCATTTTGAGTTCTGGCTGCATCTTCTTTTTTCAGACCTTGTCAACTTTCAGTTGCCTTGCTATCCTAAGTGATCTTTCCTCAACTCCAGTCTTTACTATACTCTGGCATATTCCATATGCAAAGCCAGGTTAATCATCCTAAAAAATAGCTTTGATTTTTTTCTAATGGTTCTCCTGAATAAAGATGAAACCTCTTAGCTTGACTTATAAGATCTTCCATGATCTGGCCTTTTCAGTTTTCTTTAGCTCAGGCTTCTCTCTCACTTTCATATATTTTATATTCTAGGCAACCTGAACTCTTCACGAGTTCCCCTGATCACCATGTTCATTTTCTCCCCTGACTTTTGCTTACCTGGTCCTGTATGTTTAGAATGCCCAGCCCATCTGATGCCTGGTAAAGGACTTCCCATCCTGCAAGTCCCATTCCAAGCCGCCATCTGGCATTGATAAACGTCTTCCTATGGTGTAACAGGAGGGCATATTGTGATAATCTCATTTTAAGTTGCATTTTTTGATTATTAATATAGTTAACTCCTCTTTTATGACTGTGGGCTATTTGGGATTCCCCTTTGTGCTTCTCTTATGATATTGAGTATGGTCTGCATGTGGCAGTTATTTGTGTACAGTTTGTGCTCCCTACTATAGGGAATGTGTTTTATGCTGCTGCAGCTACTATCCCCATTCCTACTACTGCCTTCTATCTGTTTAACATTTCACTATTTACACATTACTGTCATCCACTTGACTTTTTTCTCCCTTCAAGGAAAGCTAAGTAGTAGAATTAGCATGCATCCCTCTAATGTTCCCATACATACAGCACAGAAAATAGTCTTGATTCCCCTTTCTGTATAATACTTTTGGTATATGAAGACTGTTCTTAGGTTGTTTCAGTTCTCTTTGCCTTGCTACAATTCTCAAAATTATTTTCCCTTATTTGTTTTGAACCATAGCTCACATACTATATTTCCCAAGTTAATTTTACCATCTTGGTTTGTCAATACTTCTCTCAAAGTATAGTGTCCAAAATTAAAAACTGAAGATAGGTGCTAACCTCAAAATTTGAAGATTGTTGCCTCCCTTGTTCTGAAAACTATGCTGTTATCATAGAATCAATTCTGAAAATTTTCATTAGTATGTATGTGGCTTTGGCAAGATATCTTTGCTAGTATCAGTGCCCCATTCAGATTTTAGACCCTCAAAATCCAGATGCAGTCCTGTACATGCCCTTTATGTGGTATTTCCTGAGGACTATAGAATTCTTACCACGTTTTGCATAATGGATAGCTCTTACTTTTTTTTTTTTTTTAAGATAAAAATGCTGTTAGGTGCCTACTTAACACTGTGCTAAGTACTGAGTTAGAGTGGGGGATAAAATAGATGAAATATATTGCCCTCATGGAGCTTACATTGTAGTTGAGAGGAGAAAGACCATCAGTCAATTAGTCAGTTGATCAAATGTCAGATGGTGGTAAGTGCCATGAAGAAAAATAAAGCAGGAAAAGGAAGAGTGCTGAGGGGATTGCAATTTTAAAGAAGGCATATCTTTTATTTTAGTATTTAAATACTTTATATGTCTTATTTTTACTACTAGATTTTTATAACAAGAGAATGAGAAGTATCTTATATACTACTTTATTTCCTAGCATACCTTGGAAATAGTAGATGTTCAGTATGCATTTGTAAAGTGATTTGTAAAATCTGTCACTTGCCTCATTTCTGTGGCCATTTACAAACTGTTGAAATTTAGTAGTTAATTAACTTACTATCTTGTTTTAATAGTTTGAGAATAATCTCGTATTTACTTTGATGCACTTTATAGCATCAATCACATCCTGGCATATAGTAAATTCTTAGTTATAACTTGAGACATATGTTTGGCTGGGTTAATTTCAAATTTTTAAGCAGGAACAATTGCTTTTGGGGTAGACTACCCTAAAATAAAGCTATTCTCTGGTGTTCAGTATATTTCCATACTTTTAACTTTTGCATTTCTTTGCTTTCCTGGTCACATCAATGGCCATGTCTGTATTATATGAATTTGAGCTGCTCTTCCCCTCTCAGGTTGAACAATGTTTAAAACGTTTGAAAAACATGGGATTGGAGGGTTCAATTCAACATCTGTCTGAGTTGTTTTCTTCCAAGTAAGTGGTCCAGATGCTTTCTGATGGGCTTTGTGGTGGGTTGGGAACTCATGGTCTTCAATATGATCACCCTTTGGGGACTTTTCTTTGCCTGGTGCTGGGATATAACCCAACAGGGGAGCTTTACAAATTTTGTTTTAATAAGGGGCACCTAGGGGACACCTGTGTGGCTCCGGGGTTGAGCTACTTCAAGGCATGATCCTCGATCCGGGATTGAGTCCCACATCAGGCTCCCTGCGAGGAGCCTGCTTTTCCCTCTGCCTGTGTTTCTGCCTTTCTGTGTCTCTAATGAATGAATAATTACATCTTTAAAAGAAAAAATAAGGGACACATGGTTTTTGTGATATTCTCTCCTCAGTGGGAGGGACTGGCATGACAGGGGTAGGGTTGATTATATTGAAACATTATTACATAATCTACCAGTCATTGTTGAACGTAACTACTTCAAATTGAGCTTCTAGCTCATCTGCACTTGAAAACTGTACTTTACAATTGATGAACTTTAAGAATGAAAGTAACATTCTTTTCCATTTTTGTGAAGCAAAAACCAGCCAGTAACTACCAAAGCATGTGTTATTCCCAGCCAACCAGTGGTCGAATTGGTGCTCATGAAGATTTTGGGAGCCTGCAAGTTGTTACTTCGCTGCTTGGACTGTTGCTGCAAGACATTTCTGTATCCTTAAATTAACTAAAATGCTTTCTTCTGAATTGGAATTGTTTGGATATACTTAATAGTATTTCTGTTTGAAAGCTAGGAGGTTTGTAGAAGTTATAACCTATTAAAATTTTGCTTCTTGGCCTCCTTTTCCTAGGAATTGCCTGATAGAGCCATTGCCAGAGACTGCCAGTCTTCATCTAGCACATATTACCCTAAGGGCATTGACAGAAATTCTTAGTCATAGAAGCTAAATAATGAGAGCTCTAGCAGAGTGCATATTATTTTATTTTTTTTTAAAGTTTCCATGACTGAAATAGAACATGTTTAAAGCTGAATTTCTTCAAGAAAATTCTATTTCCAATCTGTTTCTTTCATAAATATAATTTATAAAACCCAAATTACTTTGGTTTTGTTTTCCAACTTTAACTTGATTCTCCAGCTTGACTGTGAAACATCTAGGTTTGCAAGAATTCATTATTTTAAACCTTGTGATGGTTGGGCTGGTGAGCAGATTATGGTATGTATGTATGTACAGACCTTTGAAATAATTTTTTTCATCTAACTCAGCCTAGGTTTTCTTATTTGTTTTCCCATGGGATGTTAATGGTGTAGGGGTTCCATTTCTTCACTTGATCAGAGTTTATTTGGGGTGGATTGGGAACCTACGTGTTTGGTCAGGTCTTTGATGTCTTAACCTGGGTTTCTCAAGTACTATTTCCAATCTTCTTGTTTATTCTGCTTATTCTTAGAGGTAACGACATTAGAATTACCAATAGCTAACATATTATTCTTTTCTGTAATAAGGACAGCTTTAATTTTTACTGATTATAATAATAATACATGCTTTATTCTTTTCTGTAATAAAGACAGCTTTAATTTTTACTGATTATAATAATAATAATACATGCTTTATTTAGACACATTCCAAAAGAATAGAGAAGATGTGAAGAACCTGAAATTTGCCTAAAATCTCACCACCTAGCTAAACCCACACATAAGATGTTGATGCATATCCTTTGAGACCTCTTTCCATTTAGTACTTTATTTAGTTTTAAGTAACATTTTTTTTTTTTTTTTTTCTGTTTGGGTTAGACTAATCTGACTCTGCAAATATGTGCTGGAGCCTTTTTTTTTTTTTTTTAAATCTATAGTGGCAGACTGATACACATTTATTTTCAGCTTTGAATCTGTTGTAGATATTACATAATTTGCAAATTATAATTACTGGCTAATTCATGACTTCCTATGTTTTTTCCTAGGGTTCTCTATAAAGGTATTTTGAAAAGGCTGACCTCTTTATATGAGCCATTGTTCATATTGCTTCAGGAGGTCTCTAGGATTCAACCACTGCCTTACTTCAAAGATTTTACCTTTCCTTCTGATATTGCTGAATTTTTAGGACAGCCCTATTTTGAAATCTGTAAGAAAAAAATGCCTACAGCTTTTGCAGCTAAAGGAGTAACTAAATTGTTAAATAAACTGTTTTTAACAAAAGAGCAATCACTGATGTCTAACAAAGAAACTGTGCTCAGAATTTCCAAAAAAGCTAAAGAAATGAGGATCAGTACACAGAATACTGTGGATCTTGGGCAGCCAATAAAGAATAAGAAAATCATCAAAGGTAATTTGCTTTGATATAACACATACTCTTAAAATTCTCTTTATTTCTTTTGTAGTAATTTGGCAAGAAATATCATATACTTAAGAATTCATTGATTTGAAATAGTATGCCTAAGCTTTTGTATCTGCGGTCTCTCTATCTCTGCAGAAAAGTCATCAGAATTTGACGTGAGAGTTTTCTGCAAACAGCTGAAACACAAAGCTATGCAGGTTTGTCTGGCTTATAATTACTATGGCTTATGAGTTCTGCTGATTTGTAGAGTAGATGCCACTTAACCAAGGGCAGAGATCGAATCTTTGTTTTTATCCCCAGCTCTTAGTTTAGTGCTATTATAGTTCCCAGCCTATGCTTCTGAATGAATAGAAGTACTCCCAGGGGTCTAAAATCAGGTTATAGAATGCTTTTAAAAACATTCTATTCAGAGTTCACTGGAATTTTAAAGTGTTCCTAGGATCCATTATAGGTGTGGAATATATTAGGAGAATAAGCTTTGGGGGCACCTGGGTGGCTGTTAGTCAAGCATCTTACTCTTGATTTTAGCTCAGGTCAAGATCTCGGGGTCCTGGGACCAAGCCCTGGGAGTTGCACTCTGTGCTCAGTATGAAGTCTGCTTGTCCCTCTCCCTCTTCCTCTGCTCCTGTCCCGCTTAATCTCTTTCTTTAATAAATGAATAGAATTAAAAAAAAAAAAAAGAGTATTAGCTTTGTGGTCAGACAGAAATGGTTTTAGTCCTGGCTTTAGTTGTGACCTTATGTAAGTTTCTTGACCCGCCCACACCTCTTTTTTCTAATATAGTATGCACCTCATAGGGTTATGTAGTTTTAATGCATGTAAAGTGTTCAGCAAAGAGACTGGAGTATGATAAGCTCTTAACTGATGTTAGATGTCATTAGCTACTGTCATCATTGTTACTGTCATCCTCATTTTTTGTCACGAGGTTTCTCTTTCCCAGTTTAAGCTTTAACATGATTCCTCTTAGTGTCTCTCACCCTCTTTCATGTGGTAACTACTTGACTTATTACCATCTGTCCTTCTCAGATTGTTTTCTCCTGGTTTTCTGCATGGATTATTTCTTTTTTTCTATTTAAGAACTCTTAATAATTTCTGATAAGTCAGAGTACTTTCTTGAATGTTTACAAGGTGTCTAGTTTAGATTTATATTCTGTCCAATATATGAGTTCCATCATCATCATGATAGTCATAATAATACTAATACATATATTTCATTTACTCTTGAAATGCTTTGCGTGTATTATTAGTTCCTACAATCCTTACAAAAGCCTTGTAAGGTTGTTGCTGTTATTATTGTTTCCATATTTCAGGTGAGAAAATCGAGGCCTGGATAGGACAAGAAACTTGCTCAGGCATACCACAAATACGGGGCAGAGTTGGGATTTGAACGCAGGCAGTTTGGGTTCACAGTCTTTGTTCTTTACCATTATATCAGTCCCCCAAATCGTTTTCTCAACTCTGTCTCTAGAACTATGGCTCTCTGATCCTTGAAAGTTCTGTAGTCCCATCCAGCTGTTCCTGGGTGAGCTGGTTGTGAAGCAGTTTGGTTGGTCAGCAGCCCCTATTCATGACTAGTCACTACCACAGTTTGAGCAATTAGCACTAACAGGCTCAGCTTCCTTTTAAGGTCAGATTTCTTTTATCAAGTCAGCAGTACACAATATTGATAGGTCTCTACTTTTATATTTTCTTTTTTTTTTTTTTTAAGTTTTTATTTATTTATTCATGAGAGACAGAGAGAGACACAGGCAGAGGGAGAAGCAGGCTCCATGCAGGGAGTCCGACGTGGGACTCGATCCCAGGTCCTCAGGATCATGCCTTGGGCCGAAGGCGGTGCTAAACCACTGAGCCACCTAGGCTGCCCAATATTTTCTACTTTTTATGTTTTTCTTGAGAGTGAGAAATTTGGAACAACTTTTGAATGAAAGATAAAAGCAGACCTAGTTAAAAAAAAAAAAAAAAAAAGCAGACCTAGTAAGTGGCACATTTTCATAAACAACAAAAGTTGATACAATTCAAACTTTACTTGACAGAGGGGGGTTGAAAAGACAAAGGTGACACATCAAACGATGGCTGAATTGGAAGTGTGTTGCTCAGTTAAGCATTTTTAACATACATTCAGCATCATTCCTGTCTTAGTGCGTTTTCAGTAACATTTATGACTCATCATTGAGGAGTAACTCAGGGTATAGAAGTAAGTGACAAATTTGTGGTAGTGTATTAGTATCAAGGAAAAGGGCTCTTCAGAGATTATTTTTCCTACCAGATGGGCTTTGACCAATATTTATTCATGTAGAGTTTCATTCTTATGTATAGGTTAAATAGATATCTGTTAGAATATTTATATTTTCTGTCTGAATTCAGTTATAGATAGGACCTTTGCTGTACAGAGGGGAAAAAATCTTGTGTTAGGAGTGATGGGTAAAAAATTAAGATTTTTAAGACAAAGGAAAGCACAGTGAGCTTTAAGTTTTCCTTCTTTTAAAAAGACATTTTCTAATTTTCATAGTCAACTTTTCTCTGTTGTTATATATTTACAAGTCAGTAGCAAATCCAATATACTTTTCTCACCTTTCCATATTTCAGGAGACTAAAGGTTCTCAGTCAAAACTAAAGGCAACCAAACATTCTCCTCAGAAAGCAACAGGAACTCCCAGTGCCAAAAGTTTTGTGCAAAGATTTCGAGAGGCTGAGACTTTCATTCAACTTTCTGAAGAAATCCAAACAGCGATTTTATGGTGCAGGAGCAAAAAACTCAAGGCTCAGGCCTCCTTTCTGGGTAACAAACTTCTTAAAAGTAACCGGCTTAAACATGTGGAAGCTCAAGGCTATAGGTAGGTATATACTAAAAATTATATTCCTTTACTTTTTCTGTTGTTACTTAGGGCAAAAGTATATATATTCAAGTCAGCTTTTTAAAAAATGGAATGTCCAGTAGCCCTAGAGGGGCTAAGAGAAGGATCTATTCAAACTGCAATTTTGTTTGCTTTTGTTGGGTACAGCTGTATCATTGGGAGGAAGAAAGTTAACTTGGTTAATTGGATGTATTCATTTATATTCTTCACCATTCCATGTGTTCATTCAGAAAGCCTTAGGAGTGTCTATGGCATGCTAAGCCTGGGGATAGGTTGTGTAAGACAGATTTAATCCTCATGGAGCACTAGCTCTAGTTCTCACTCTACTAGGAGACAGCCAGTCTGCCCACCTCGTGCAGCAGGATGAGGGTGTGAGAGAAGTGTCTGCCTCTTACAAGGACACACACCAGACTCTGGGTTTTGGGTCAGGCAATGTTCATTCATGGGTGCCCAATTCTCCATATATTGATTTCTCCCTTTTCCTGATTTAGATTCGTAGAACTGCTTAAGGATGTGAGCCAGTATTACTTGAAACATAACAATGAAGTTAGACACTTTAGGGTTTTATATTTTTATTGAGACACTAATAGATGCCTGCCCATGGTAACAATTTTCGACAGAAATGGCTCTAAAGATCACAAAAGCAAGTTTTGATTAAGAGCTGTAGGAGAAGTTAAGTATTCCTAAGGAATGAATGAATTGTTGGAACTATTTCTACATTAGAGTCATTTAAAGATCTCTAGCATCTAAAAAGGATCTATTCTAGGGTGAAAACTCAGCCTGAGATGGAGAAGGGGTAGATGAGATACAGATAATATATTTTAAGAGTTAATGAGAATGGTAACAAAGTGGTATTTGGTTAAACCTTATTCCCTACCCCACAAAAATACTGCTCTTTAGTACTGCCCTGTTTTGCTGCTTCAGTATGTTATATATTACAGTACATTTTAAATTTACTTAATGTCCATGATAACTCTGTGAAGTAGGCAGTATTACTCCCATTTTGTAGCTGAGGACATAGGGGATTTTTCTCAGATTGTTAACAGCTGGAGATCTAGAACTCAATTCAGATCCTCTGATTCTTCCGTTTTTGTTTTTCTTCTATTTCCATTTCAGTTAGGAAGTACGCTTACCCTCTTCCCCACTTAAAAATCGTCACTTACAGTAAGACAAGAAAAGTGTTTAGAAACTGATCCTCCTGAACTACTACATTATAAAGAGCTTCCTCAAAGTTACATATTTATTTAAAAAGGAAAAAGGGGAGGGTGACAGGGCATAAGTTACAGACCCATGCTAATCTTTTGAAATCTATCACAGTGAGGCAGTTAGCAAGGCACTGATGTACCTTATCACCATACCTTATTCAGAAGCAAAACACCTAAACTAATCAGCTATTTGAATTCTGAATTCCCCAACTTGAAACGAAGTATGAGTCACAATTAGGGTAGCCCAAGGTGTAGGTGGTCTATGTCAGCAGCTCTGTCTTCTCATTCTTAGATAAACTCCCTCCTCCACTTTTATTCCTTTCCACTTGTTCATTCTCAGCTACAACATGAAGTTGTTTATCCAGAAACGCATTACTGCATCCAGGCAGATTGTTCTATTTGTGATATATCCTTTCCCCAGCTCCACTATTACGCTATGAACTTTAGCACTTATCAGGGAAAAGCTGTGACACTGAAGTAAGGAGGGATCTCACCATTCAGCTGTCTTGGTAGGCAGTTGTAGGAGCTACTTTATGTTGGGAACGTAATGGGGGCATACTTGGCTACACCCTGAATCAACAGGGAAGCTCTGCTCTGAAAACACAGATTTGGGTTGAAGCTCCTATTTTCATATTTTTTGTGATGATTCTGGGGTTGTACACTTGTAGGCATAGGACTTGTAGATAAATTGTGTACTTTTCTTTTGGGAGTTGGTAAAATAGAGACAAAAGTTTTTGAAAATGTTTTTCTATGTCTTAATCCCAGATTTTTCCTTTCTCTTGCTGTCTTTTAAAGTTTGCCAAAGAAATTAGAATGCATAAAAACCTCTATTTGCAACTGCCTTCTTCGTGGCTCAGGAATCAAAACTTCAGAGCGTCTTGTGAGACGAAGAAGATCTCAGAATAGATTTTTACTGGGACAGAGGAAACCGCAGAGAAAGTTGCAATTGACTCTTTCAAAAGAAATTCAGCAGTCCCCTCAAGGGACTCAGAATGCTACAGATAGCAGTAAATGGAGACTCTCACACTGTACAGTTCATAGAACTGATCTCTACCCTAATAGTAAGCAACTCTTGAGTAGCAGAGTTTCAGACCCTGTCATACAAACTAAAAAGAAACAAATTCATGAAAACCTTATAGGAAGCAATGAAAATGAAACTGATTCATGGAAAATGATGCAAATGGACAAACATAATACATCAGGAACCATTAAGGAGACAGATGACATTGATGATATTTTTGCTTTAATGGGAGTTTAGATGCTCAAATATGAGTGCTCACATTTAAGTGCTTAACAAACTGGTCCAGTTTTCTGCTATTTTATGTGAAACTGCTAAAAAAAAAATCTGCAAGGACTTGGAAGTGCTAAGAGGTACTCAGAGAGGAGCTTCTTTAGTATAACATTGTACAGCAGTTCATTTCCGTTCAATAAACGTTTATAGTAACTGTCATTTAACTGACAAGTATTTGACTATTAGTCAAATTTTGACTTTTAACTTTGTACCAGGGGTTAAGATGAAGAAACTACCATATCCTGTCTTTGAGAAGCAGATATAATTCCTTGATTAAAGCTGGTGGATCCCTGGAACAACAGAATTAAGAACTGAGTGAATGAGTGAATAGGTTTATAAAAACCTACTCTGTGCCTTCAGGTATATGGGGAGTTGAGTGGAGTGGGAAATATCAAGGAGTGCTTAAAAGGTCACTTTGGTCTTACTGGCTCCATTTGTAGGTAAAGTAAATCCACCGCTGAACACTGTTTGTAGCTTCCAATGCCTGTGCTATCTTGATTACATATTAGAATCCATCATCACAAGGGACTAAAAATTTTGCCACTAATTGTATTATCAGGGAGACTGGTCATGCCATTAGTTTACTTCATTTGTTCACTTTATCTCACAGAAGGGCATCTCACAGGAGAATTTACAGAGTTCTCCAAAAGTTTTTGGCTTTTTTGTTTTGTTTTGTTTTTGGTTTTGGTTTATTTATTTGGGTGCTAGTGACAGATTCTAAATAAACTTTTTCAAAAAGGATGTAATGTGACATGTGGTTATTATACCTGAAATACAACAGGAAAACAAAGTAGAAATAGATGAGAAAGTCAAATGAAAAAAATAAAACTTAGCTGACACAAAATAGACCCAGGAGTGAGGTCACACATAAATTTATAATTTAGTGCTGATGCTGTCATCTGACATTTGTATACTGTTAGCACTGTTGCTCAAGGCAAATCGTATGTATTTTTGAATGGTCTAGTTTACTAGAATTAGGTCAGTAAGCTATTTGTTAAGAAGTCTGTAGCCTTAAGTTTTATCTTACATGTAGATTTATAGAAAAATAAAACAGTGCCTGGTATGTACCACATCTTTTCCTTGGCCACCATCACTCTATTTCCTTTCCATTCTTTATTTGGCCTATTCTTTCCGTACATTTTCCTGCTTATCTATACTAGTGGTTCTCATACATTGTGCTGTTTTGAGAATCACTTGGTGGGTTGTTTAAAAATGCAGATACCTTTCTGAAGAGACAGATAAACACAGCCAGGGGATGAGGACAGAAGCCTGCATGACCTCATGACCCTGAGATCTAAACCCAAGCTGGGATCAAGAGTCAGACTCCCAACTGACTGAGCTACCCAGGTGCCCAGAAGCCTGCATTTGTAACAAGGAGCTTAGATGATTTTGATGCAAATAGCCAGCGAAGCAGAGTTAAACACTGCTTCAGCTTCTTTCTTTCCTGAAGCCTTGCTAAACATCTTGATTTACTTCAAAGTCCTTAATTTCTAGTCACTTTTCATTGTTTATATTTTTCCTGTCTTCCTACCAAGTGGTAGAAGCTACTTGGTGCCTTAAAACATAGATAATACTAAGGAGATCTCATGACCAGTCTAGAAATAACCATCAGCTTCTATGATTCTAAGATTTAAGGTCCAATCTTGTTTCTGCTTTTACTTGCATATGACTCCAGAGTTAGGTTCCTGGGGCTTAGACTGCTTCATGTGAAGTGGCATTATAGTTCAAGGATCATAAACTCTGACAGCTGAAAGAGACTTTGGAGATTATCCCTCAGTGGAAAAACCAGTGTTCAGTAAATTGTCTAAGGAGGTAAAACTAGAAAGCCTTGTACTTCATTAATGTTCCTTTGGAGTAAATTTCTTCATCTCCTCCTTCTCCCCTACTCTAGATCAGCTAATCTTTCCAAACAACTTAGAATTCTAATGTTTTAAATTTTAAAAAGTGAAATCTGTGATATACAAACCATATATTAGTAGTAAATTAGATTAGAAACTTCTGTTAGTGGGGCACCTGGGTAGCTCAGTTAAGCATCCAACTCTTGATTTCAGCTCAGGTCAGGATCTCAGGGTTGTGAGATTGAGTCCCATGTTGGGCTCTGTGATGGGTATGGAACCTGCTTAAGATTCTCTTTATTCCTTTCCCTCTGTTCCTCACCCCACGCCCCAGGCCCTCCAAGAAAACTCCTGTTAGTGTGTTATCACAGTGAATACTGTATTTTCCTGCCCTAGTAGCATTAAAACACTCCTCTCATTCGTAAGAGCACTATGCTGAGGCCTCCCATTCTAAATCCACTTAGCTTTTTTACTTCAGCCACTGCTGTGCCAACCAGTTTCCAGCAGGAGTGGACAACTGCACTTTGCCTCCTGTTCCAGAGACCCCTCACTTCCTGCTCCTTCTGACAAGTTGCAAGAACTACTTGGCACTTAGGCATGCACAAACTGGAAGAATTGGGGAGAAGGCCACTTCAAAGACAACTCAGAGGCACATTTCCTAAGGCTCCTCTTCTAGAAGGTCCCTCAAGATCAAGACTAGTACTTATGTGATGTCCGACTCCTCCATCCTTGATTGACTCTCCTTCCTTCTGTTTCCTTTCTTCATCGCTCCTGTTCCCTGGAATCACTTCCCAAATAAATGATTGAATGCAAACTTTTGTCTTGGACTCTGCTTTTAGGAGAACCAAGGCTAAGACGAGCAGTAAAGTAACACTGGCAGGCAAAATGATGACTTCTAAGATCATTCTACTGTTACCATATATTTTACTTTGTGAATACCTAAAGTTTTTTTTTTGTTTGTTTGAGCTTAAAACACTGCTGGTTAGAACAGACCAGTGCTATCAACTATGAAAATATATTCATAATTGAATTTCCCTAAAGAACCCCAAAGTTGTTTTACAGCCTTAAGGTTTTATCTGGGGCTACTGCAATAATCTTTTAATATTCACTCTCAGTTTGAAAAGCTAAGCCACTTACTTACATGAATAGGTCAGTAGCATCTTCATAAAAATCTTTTCTGTTAACTTTAGCTCAAAGGAAGGCTTTATCTTTCCATTCTGAATCTTACTGTACCAATTCTAAACAGGCCGATCAACTTTTTTCTCGCCTTTTGCAAATACCAGTTTTCTCAAAAAAACTGGTTTTTGGATTTTGTCTTTCACTAAAGAAAATGTTTTCTCCTCTAGGACAGAAGGTTTTCTGTGATAAATCTGAGGTTTGCTGTTTCTTGGATTGGTTTCACTTTATAAATCTGTAAACAGATATATTTTACACATATAATACCATTTTAATCTCTATAGCTTTGCAAATTATAAATGAAGGGCAGAGAAATCAAGTAATCTGCCCAAGGCCCAACATAATAAATATTAGAACTGAAACTTAAATTCTGGTGTTCTGATTCTGAATCCTGTGTTCATCTGAAGGTGAATGACTCCAGCCTCATCATGGACTGACTGAAATTTACTAAGAATATTATTTTATTTTCAGGTAAGGACTCAGAAAAAAGATAAGGCATTGAGAGGAGCATTTCTCTTCCATCTCCCTATAAGTGCTTAACAGAAAAGTAACCCCTTTATTAACTATTCCATTTTAATACTTAAATATACATAATAAACATTGTCTTTAAAAGGCAAAAGCCCAATAAAAACACAGCAAACCATTCTCTAGGTAGCACTAAATAGGTTTCCTATTATGGATTTCTATATGCTCTTGTTTGCCAGTTTGTTAAAATAGGAACATTGCTAAAATAGGAACTGTTAAAATAAAACAGTATCTGTCCTAATGAATAGCATAATTTATTATTTATAAACTTCTTTTTCCCAGCACAAATTCATTCTTGGTTTGGGAAGATGCAGGATTGATTGATTGATTGATTGATTGATTTATTGACTTCATTTATTTATTCATGAGACACACACAGAGAGAAAGAGAGAGAGAGGCAGAGACACAGGCAGAGAGAGAAGCAGGCTCCATGCAGAGAGCCCAATGCAGGACTCGATCTTGGGTATCCAGGATCAGGCCCTGGGCCAAAGGCGGCGCTAAACCGCTAAGCCACCCGGGCTGCCCAAGATGCAGATTTTAAAGTTAAAATGATCCTTCTGCAAATTAATAGGTACACAACATTTAAAACAATGCTGAAATTCTAGGTGTTCAACTCTAGTTGGCATAAAGGATTTTGAATCTTCAGCTAAATTAGAGGCCATCAGTCTTAAGATTTCCTGTTATATTTGCAATAAAGCATCTCAACAGATGGATTCCAGAATAGGTCACAGAACTGTGAAAAGAAAAGAAAAATTTTCTTCTTTACTTCAGATGTAGTAACGTATCTGAATTCATCTAACTTAAAAACTCTTTTAAAACTCTTGAGTTTCATATATGAAATAATGTCTTAATTTTTCCTCTCTTCTGCCAGCCTCTTCTATTTTAAAAATGATGATCCATATTCTCAGAATCCTAAAAATTTCACCTTATCCACCAATTTGCCTTTTATTAACCAGATTAAGTTTTTTATTTTTGAGGTAGAATTGACACATTAGCTTCAGTTGTATAACATAATGATTAGATACTCTTATATATTGTGAAAAGGTTGCAGTAAGTCTAGTTAACATCTGTCATCAGGCCTAATTTTTCTTTTTCTTACGATGAGGACTTCTAAGATTTGCTTTCAGCAACTTTCAAATATGCAACACAGTATGATAGTCATCATGTTGTACATTACATTTCAACGACTTATTTTATAACTGGAAATTTGTACCTTTTGATCCCCTTCCCTGTATCCCCTATCCTCCATCCTCCACCTCTGACAACCACCCATCTCTTTATGATTTTGCTTTTTTGTTGTTTCCCAAATTCCACATATAAGTGAGATCATATGGTATTTGTCATTCTCTGCCTGACTTACTTCACTTAGTATAATCCCCTCAAAATCCACCAATGTTGTCACAAATGGCAAGACTTCATTCTTTTCTATGGCCGAATTATATTCCATTGTATATACATAAACACTACACTTTCTTTGTCCATTCATCTATCAATGGACAGTTAGGCTGTTTGGTATCTTGGCTATTGTAAACAATGTTGCAGTGAATGTGGGGGTGCATATATCTTTTCAATCAGTGTTCTTGTTTTCTTTGGATAAATACCTATAAGTGGTATTTTTGGATCATATGGTAATTCTCTTTTTAATATTTTAAGGAACCTCATATTGTTTTCCATAATGTCTGCAGTGATTTCATTCCTAACAGTGCACAAGGTTTCCCTTTTCTCTACATTCTCACCAATGCTTATTATTTGTTTTTTTTTTTTTCCTTTTTGATAATAGCCATTCCAATAGGTGTGAGGTGGTATCTCATTGCAGTTTTGATTTGCATTTCCTTGATGGTTAGTGATGCTAAGCATCTTTTCATATTTTCATCTTCTCCTGTTGGTCATATGTCTGCTTTCTTTGGAAAAATATCTTCAAATCCTCTGCCTATTTTTATTTTTTATTTTTTTGCTATTGAGTTATAGGAGTTATGTAATAAGCCCCTTATCAGATACATGATTTGCAAATTCTTTCAGTAGGTTGCCTTTTCCTTTTGCTGATGGTTTCCTTTGCTGTGCAGGAGCTTTTTTACAGTTCAGTGTAGTCCCTTGTGTTTATTTTTGCTATTGTTGCCTTTGCTTTTGGTGTCAAATCCAAAAAATCATTGCCAAGTCTGATGTTAAGTGTGTAGGTTTTCTTCTAGAAGTTTTATGGCTTCCGGCCTATTTTGAGTTAATTTTTGAGTATAATATAAGACTGTAATCGAAGTTTCATTCTTTTGCCGACACCATTTACTGACATTGCCCTTGTCCCACTGTATATTCTTGGCTTGTCATAGTGACCATTTATGTGTGGGATTATTGGTGGGCTGTTCTGTTCCACTGATCTATGTATCTTTTTTGTATGCCAGTACTACTTTTTTGATTACTGTAGCTTTATAATATAGTTTGAAATCAGGGAACATGATACCTTCAGCTTTGTTCTTTCTCAAGATTGCTTTGGCTATTTGTGGTTCCATACAAATTTTAAGATTGTTCTATTTCTGTGAAAATGTCATTGGAATATCTTCTATTCTGCTTTTTATTTCCCAGACTAAAAGTTTTGATCTTTTTAGTTTTTTTTTTTTTGACACTCAACAACCTTAATACTTTAGACCTTTTGTTATTTTTAAAAATTATCACCATTATTGTGTCTATTATTGTCTACTCATCTTACTATATCATCTATATGCATCCATCCATTTGACAGCTGGAAGTGACCACATGGTTTCTTGGGATACACGGACTTTTTTGAATACACTATGACTTTTATGGATATAGGAATGGTATATACCTGTATATAAAACAAGTAAAATATTTTCTCCTGTACTCCTGATTCCCTTCTTGATAAAATACAGCATTTTAAGCTTTTTGACCAAAGCTGTCTGCTTGAGAACAGCCCATAATGATTTCTGGGTTATAAGTGAAGTTTAGCATTTAAACTTTTGCCTATAGCCTTAAAGGCCAACATTTGCTGGACTGTACTTCCACCTTTCTCCTACAAGGATCATATAAGAAGAGAAGGAAATAAAACCTGACATATTTTATAATAATTATTTCGTGAACAGGCCAAACTTCTTTCTGGAGGGATGGACTAGGACTTGGTCATGAGCATAAAACCAAGGAATGTGTTTAACTATTTTCTGAATTGGGTTTTGAGAGCTACAGAGTATAGCCTGCCAAATTCCTGTATGTGGTCCCTATGGTACAGTGAATGCTGAAGTTCTTGAAAGTCACCAGGCTTCTACACCTCAGGTCTTAGACTTGTATGGCTTCTGCAGTACTTTGGTCACTTATGGTGAGTACAGAGGCAGCAGTGATTCCAGGACCATACAGCAGAGAATGCTGACATATCTAAAGAAAGGATTATCTCTAAAAAATACTGAGAATCTGATAATCTGGGTTGTTGGCCTAACCATGCTACTTACTGACTGATTTTAGGCAAAAAAGGAAAATTAACATTTATTATATGGCTGTGTGTACATCGGTCACAATACATTTTATTATTCTCTAACAATCATATTTTTACTAGGGAGAAAACAGACTCAGAAAATGAAGTAAGTTGCTTTAAAATCTATAGCCAAGAAGTAAAGATTTATTTATCCATGAGAGACACAGAGAGAGAGAGGCAGAGACACAGGCAGAGGGAGAAGCAGGTTCCATGCAGGAAGCCCAATGCGGGACTCAATCCTGGATCCTGGAATCAGGCCCTGAATCAAAGGCAGATGCTCAACCATTGAGCCACCCAGGCTTCCCTGTTCTATTTAAACAAATATCTCTCTGCAACTCCACTTCTTTGACTTACAAACATCCCTAACTAGGCATAGGGATGTTTACTCTGAGGACCAGGTAAGTGTTATGAATGATGTAGTGACGTAACCACCCCAAGACCATCTGTTTTCAGATAGCTCAGTTGTTATTAATGTCGAGCCACAATCCAATCTGATTGGTCTGATGACATATAGCTCAAAGCAGTGTGGAACTACTGTTAGATCATTCCCTTGTTTGGAACACTATAATTCTATTAACGTAGATCAAGAAAACACTGTCAGTTTTTTCCAGCCTCACTGAACTGTTAATTCATATTCAACTTATAGTCAACTAAAGCTTAATTTTTTCCCAATAAATGCTGCTCTTAAGCCACAATCTGTCCATCTTATGTTTGTGCTGCATTTTTAGTGAAGGTCTCACTTCCTTCTTATTAAATAGTTAAAAGAAACAGCTATTGGGGATCCCTCGGTGGCTCAGCAGTTTGGTGCCTGCCTTTGGCCCAGGGTGCCGTCCTGGGGTCCCGGGATCGAGTCCTGCGTAGGGCTCCCGGTGTGGAGCCTGCTTCTCCCTCTGCCTGTGTCTCTGCCTCTCTCTATGTCTATCATGAATAAATAAATAAAATCTTAGAAAAAAAAAAAAAGAAACAGCTATTGTTCTATGACAATGCTCAGGGTTCTAGGAAGTAGGATTTCACTCCTGCCTGTAGGAATCTCCATTGTACAGATGGGACACAGACAAATGAACAGGATAAATACCTGAATGAAAGTCAAGGGAGAAGAGCATTTTGTAGAAATGAGTGAATGAAGGATTTTGACAGGCATGTTCATAATTACAAACAATTTAAATGTGATCTGGATTGGTAGGACCTTGAATAACTGATGAGGGGACAGTTTCATATAAAACTGTTACTTGGTTTCATTATTTCTCATAGCAAATACTATAGTGCCTTCCATAAAGAAGTTAGAGTAAGAAAATCGTATGGAAATGGTACTGTATCTTTGCTCTAATACAAGGCACTTACTACATCCAAGGTATATGCTCAAAGTACAAACTCATGTTTCATCACTAAACTATATCAAATATCTCAAAATTGCCAGCTCGAGAAATAACCATTCTGTCTGCTACCAATGCTTAACTCTAACTTATGTGAAGCATTTCTTTTTTAAAGAAAAATTTTTATCCCTCACAGCCTGAATAAGGTTTCTTTCATAAAAATAATGTAGTTTTTTTTGTTTGTTTTTGAAAGTGAGAAGAGCATGGCAGTATCTTTATTGTGGCTATTGTTTAGCTGATTTTAAAAAGTAAAAAGTTTGGGCAGTCCGGGTGGCTCATGGTTTAGAGCCGCCTTCAGCCCAAGGCGTGATCCTGGAGACCAGGATCCAGTCCCACATCGGGCTCCATGCATGGGGCCTGCTTCTCCCTCTGCCTATGTCTTTGCCTCGCATTCTGTGTGTCTCATGAATGAATAAGTAAAATCTTAAAAAAAAAAAAAAAAAAAAAAAAGGAAAAAGTTTTCACTTCTGCTGTGGTCTAGGGTTGAGCAAGGCTGAGGCAGAAAGAGAAGGAAGATACCTACAGGGAAGATCCAGCAAAAGCCTGCAGAAAGCAGACAAAATAGAGGGAAGAAAAAATAAAAGTGCTGATGGGTTGTACCAATAAATCATGGCTACGTGTGTAGTATTCCAAACTCCTCTTATTTTAAGTGATACCTCAATGGAAGAAACACTATATAATATATAACAAATACAAACTAAGAAACACTATGTATATATTTATGTTTTATATGTATTTATATATATATTTTTATATATGTGTATCAAACACAAAGGATGTTAGTTACAAAATAAATCAAGTCTTACCTTACAGGAAACAACTGAGGAAAACATCCTTGTGTTTCACTCTCAACAAATTTTTGGATCTGAAGCACTTGTTTTAAAAGATGTCCCTTGGAAGATTTGTCAATTTTTGTTAATACCATCTGTAAGAAAACAAATATTTAAGCATTGGAAATAAAGATCTTTTTAATATACAGTTTTACACACTTTAGCTACAATTTTTAAAAAAGATTTATTTATTTATTCTAGAGAGAGAATGAGGGCACAGGAGGAAGGGCAGGGGGAGGGAAAGAGAAACCTTAGCTGACTCTGGCTGAGCACAGAGTCCCATGCAGGGCTCAATTCCACAACCCCAAGATCACAACCTGAGCCAAAAACAAGAATTGGACACTTAACCAACTACGCCACCCAGGCATCCCTAGCTACAAATGTTTAATAACAATTAGGTGACCTTTGTAAGTTTCTTAATCTCTCTATACTTATTTTTTCATCTATAAAATAAAAGTGACACCCCCAAAAGGAGTTACCATGAGGATTAAATGAGTTAATGCATGCAATGTATAAAGCATATATGATGTGTTTGCTGTTTAATGGTGCTTTAAATACAGAGAGCCATAATATCTTGGATTCAAGACCAGTGAAAAGGACCCTTGAGCCATATTTGCAATTGACATAAAACAAATGTTTCATGCAATCACTATATATGTTAACTAAGATACATAGTATTATTGGGTTGATCCATATAAAACTGCCAACTTACAATCATTTTTGACCAGGAAATAGTTCTGCCTTAAATATAATAATATAATGGAAAACTAGAAATCAGGCTATTTGTATCTTATATCCACTACAATTATAGGAATGATTACAAAATCAATTAAAAAGTAAAACTTTGATCTATCAATTTTCCTGGGGAATTTCTATAAAATTAAATTTCCTGAAATAATAACCTATGCTTTTCAGTTATAGAAAATGTTAATGGCAAAAGGAGTGAGAGGCAGAAAGTTTGTGGTTTCTAATGACTTGTGAGTCCCTCGAATTTGGAATCTTTCCTCATAAGAGCAAATATGCTGATATTTAAAAGGAGGCATATTTTTTCTATCACAACCTCTTTTCCAAAGAAGAAAGTAATATTTCCTTAAAGTTAAAACTGAGGAAAATATATGATTTCACAAATTGGTATCTATGATACCAAATTAGGAATACTATATCACTTAATAAAACCAGTTTGGCACTATTGAGTATTTTCTGCTATATGAACTATAATCCAACTTTTGGCTCCTCATACTAATTGTAGTTCTAGTTTTTGCTTCACAGGGCTTTTGCAAATCCCCAAATTCCATAACCACAAGAACACAAAAGTGTTGCTGACTAGCAACATGGTTGGATTTGCATTAAACTTTACTGATACGTTTTAGTGGTCTCCTAACTTTTTTTTGAAACCAAGTTATAGTCAATGGGTTCTTCACTTTTCCTTTGGAACTCTGGGGTGCTATTTTATCTGGAGAACTCATGAAGCAAAGAAAATATAGATACTAACCTACTAAGTTGTCTATTCTAGGACAAACAGAAAAAACAGAGGTACGATATTCCCAGAAGAAATTTTCTTTTCTTAAAGAATGTAAAAATCCTACCTGTGTATGCTGGAGCCAGCTATTTTCTTGAAATGATTCTTAAACTTCAAAAACTAGCAAATTTTTCAGTTGCAATTTCATTGACATTTTGGTAAGTACTATATGCAAACTGCTGTTAAAAAGCCACTAACATGTTTTAGACAAGTATTTATATTGCCATTAAAAAAAAATGAAAGGGAAAAGCACTTCAGAACACTAAAAGAACAGTTTAAAAATACTTTGATTATAATTTTGAAAACCTAACGCTGAGAGAAAGAAAAGAAAATAGAAGTACCATAGAACTTACCTATTAAAGGCTGATAAAAAGATTATTCAAAAACTACTCTTGCAGAGGTAAGATCTGCTCTCTCACTAAAGAGAGAGCAGGCACACACACACATACACACACACACAGACTCAAGTGCACATGCATATACACAAACTGGTATTTCCAATAGCAACCATAATTCAAAAGAAATACTTACCACATAAGGTAATGCAAATTCTTCACACATTCCTATGGCAATATTGTCAGTTTTTTGAATTCCAACAACACTATCCACTAACAAAAATGTTCTCATCAAACTATAAGAATGCAGAAATAAAAATTAATGACAATATAAAATATACTCATTCATTTCTCCCCCTGACCCTTACTACGCTAAGAAATTTTTCCTTTGGATAATTTTCACTCCAAAATTTAAAGATTTTTTTAGGCAAAAGGAATTCTCGGTTCACCAGAAGTCCATCCTACAATCCAATAAATCTCAATGCTGTTACTTTCAATCACTACATTTACTAAATATTAATTTATTTCAATAGCAAGTATTGGACCTAAGATCCCCTGCCAAGGACTGGACACAAAGATGAGTGAGTCTCTTCCTTTAGAAGCTTGAACTCTAGTGGGAGAACAAGACATGACCTCAATTACCTATAAGTTATCAAAAATATGTCTAAATTTTCAAATATTACTTTAAGACTAACAGGTAAGAGAAAACAGACACATTATGTTTTGTATTTTTTTGTGTAAATATTTCATCTTAGTTTCTATGTAAAGCTATAACAAGCAAGATACTTGCAGATACTTCTTTATACTTCAAAAGTTTGTTTTATACGTTGTGGTAATGCTTGAAACATAGAACTGCCATTTGACTACCTATGGAGACAACAAAAGTAACGTTTATAGATGATGTGGTGTCAGAAGTATTTAAAATAGGGCAGCCCTGGTGGCTCAGCAGTTTAGTGCCGCCTTCAGCCCAAGGTGTGGTCCTGGAGACCTGGGATCGAGTCCCACGTCGGGCTCCCGGTGCATGGAGCCTGTTTCTCCCTCTGCCTGTGTCTCTGCCTCTCTCTCTCTCTCTCTGATGAATAAATAAATAAAATATTTTAAAAAAGTATTTAAAATATACTGAGGTTTATTTATTTATTTATTTAAATATACTGAGGTTTTTAAGAAAATTAATGAACTCTGCTGAAATACATTTATAGTCTCAATTTAGAAAACCCCTTGAATTTAACATTAAGCTAATCTATAGGAAAAAAATTAAGCAAGCATTATATACCTTGGCCCTAAATATTATATTACAGAATATTATGAGAGTAAAATGTACTTTCTAAAAGAAGTCACTTGCTAATGTGAAGTCATAATGTGGAGAATGTTAATGTTCCATTAATGAAAATGTGCTTTTGGATTAAACTTATAAGAAAATTTTTTCCTTACTTCCTTCGTTCTTTTAGATAGGTTTCTACCATGTCAACAAAATCTTCAGGAGCTCTATAGCCATAACCTGGCATGTCCACCAATGTAAAATATTTTCCAACTTTGAAAAAATTCATTTTCTTTGTGTGTCCCTGATAAAATAAATGGAAAAATAAAAGCTTTCTTAAAATATGTCCTTTACATGTTTAATGACTCAAAATATTTTCTATTCAATCAGCAAATATTTATTAAGAGCCTAAGTGTCCTGAATATAATCCTAGCTGTGCTGATGATGATACAGGAAAAGATAAAAGAGAAGTGGATAAAAGAGAAGTGGCTGGAGATAAGCTTAGATGACACTACTTCTTCCCTCCAATTCATTCTTAAGAGAATCTATATGACTTAGAAGAACTTTTGATTAGGAATATGTACCCAAAATATGTTGGGAGTCTTTTCATTAGCTCTCTCTCTCAGTGAAAAGTTACCTTGTAATGGTGTCACGTATTAGTCAGTATTCTCTGATGAATAATATATTTCCACTTTAAAGAGAAATAAATTATGGCACAGATTGGTTAAACTAAAAATACTTACTGCCAGTCATATAGGTTTTCATAAAACCTAGATGCAAAACCTGATAGACTACTGCTTCCCTAGAATCAGCATGTTTTGCATGTTTCATTAGATGGTTTTAGTGCTTTCATTAAACCATTTTTAAAAAGAATGTACAGCACTATAAAATATATGTTAAACTAAAACGATGTAAAGATGATAAAAAGTCAGGGTCTCGTGTCCAATGGCACTATTAATCAGAAAGCAAAAGATTAAGATAAACAATTTAAAAAGTAAATTGTTTGGAATTAGAACAAATATTTTCAGAGGAATGTCAAGAATACATTTCTTCCATTGTCCTCTCAAAGCAGGAAGGCAACCCACCCTACCTAGAAATGAGAGGTTAGCTGTATTACTTGGTGAGACAGAGAAGGCCTAAGGATAGGAGGTTTAATGAATTATAACAATCATTAGCATCAGCAATGGAGCCAGGGAATCAACTATATGAAGAAATGGGGAGCAAGAGAAGACTAGTGAAGCTTCATGGAAGGGTTCCAACGCAAGGAAAGGGGGGGCAGTGAGCCGTAGGTTAGTGGGAACGTTTGCCATGGATAGATAATAAGCTGAGGGGAACTAGGGCTGAGTTTTAGGGACACGGTATCTTAGATATTGGTGGTGTGCATTATTGAGAAAGAGTAAAGGAAATTTAAAAAAGGACAGAAAGCTACTATAGCAAACTGGGTGGGATAATCTCATAATTTGGCCCTGGGTAAACTGAGGTCTACCTAATATATATATGTATATGTATGCAAGTATCTCTATATCTTATCTACATCTATATATAAAGAGAGAAGGGGTAGGAAAAGAGAGGGAGAAAGAAGTTAGCAAAGTATACAAGATTATAGGAGAAAAAAAACCACTTCAAAGCAGTTTCCTCTAAAATCATTCATTTGGGGAATATAAAAAATAGTGACAGGGAATAAAGGGGAAAGGAGAAAAAATAAGTGGGAAATATCAGAAAGGGAGACAGAACATGAAAGACTCCTAACTCTGGGAAACGAACTAGGGGTGGTGGAAGGGGAGGTGGGCGGGGGGTGGGGGTGACTGGGTGGCGGGCACTGAGGTGGGCACTTGACGGGATGAGCAGTGGTTGTTATTCTGTATGTTGACAAATTGAACACCTATAAAAATAAATTTATTATTAATAAAAAATAAAATAAAATCAGTGTGGAACTAGATGATCATTCTTAAACGAATACAGAACGGCAATAGAACACTTAACCTGGCAACTCTTTTGAAAAGATTTGGACAAAAGATTTCCTCAAGAAACTGGCAAGACAACTAAAATCCAGACATACTTCCTTTTTCTTCAGGAAAATATAAAGGCATTAATAAAATGTCTCACTTTACTACTTGTTTGAAAGAAATCATTGTTCTAGGAACTTAACAAGTATGACTGCTTGTAACTCTCAACATTAGTCACTTTAGTCATTTCAGAGATAGTTCAGACATGTTTTAATTTCAGTAGCTATTTCTTTTATATCTCACCTCCCCAACCTTTTCCTTCAACATACCGGCTTTTTGGAGACTCTGACTTCGACGTCTGGGGCCAGTGAAAATAAGGCTTTTATTAGAGAGGATTTTCCAACATTGCTTCTGCCTATAAAACATACCTTATACAAGGAAAAAGAAGATAACTGAATACTAGGTATATATATTCATTTTTGTTATATGTTGTATTAGCTGCAAAAATCTGTCAGACTAGGGATCCCTGGGTGGCGCAGCGGTTTGGCGCCTGCCTTTGGCCCAGGGCGCGATCCTGGAGACCCAGGATCGAGTCCCACGTCGGGCTCCCGGTGCATGGAGCCTGCTTCTCCCTCTGCCTGTGTCTCTGCCTCTCTCTCTCTCTCTGTGACTATCATAAATAAATAAATAAATCAAAAAAAAAAAAAAATCTGTCAGACTATTGTCTTGCCTAGCCATGTAGAAAGGTGGTTTATGTTCAGTCAAACCTCAAATTCTAACATATAGCTACTATCTACTGAATGATTCCCAGTGCCACGTACTGTTCAAAGCACTTAACGTAAATTTTATTATCTAGGGACACCTGGGTGGCTCAGTGGTTGATGATCTGCCCTCAGCTCAGGTAGTGATCCTGGGGTCCTGGAATCGAGTCCCACATGGAGCTCCCCACAGGGAGCCTGCTTCTCCCTCTGCCTGTGTCTCCGCCTCTGTGTGTCTCTCATGAATAAATAAATAAAATCTTAAAAAAGAATGTTTTCTTACCTATTTTTACAGTATCTCTATAAGGTAGGTAATACTATTATCCCCATTTTACAAATGATAAAACTAGAGGCAGAGAGAGGCTAAAAAAGCGGCCCAAAATTATATAGCTAGAAAGGGAAGAAGTGGGAATTTAAACTCGGAACATCTATATCCAGAACCTGTGCCTTGAATTACATTATGCTACTCAAGAATATCTGGGACATTTATTAAGCATTCCATATTTACAAAGCTTTTTGAAGTTAAAAACTAGATGCATTCCAACAAAACTTATTCTCAAGTACAACTACAAGTCTGAAACTGCCGGGAAACTGATTTTTCCCTAAAAAAAAAAAATCCCAGAGTAGACTGTAACACCACTGTATTTATAGGTTATTCCTCCCCCTTGACCTCTCACTCCAATTAAAGTTTTCCCCTTTAGACTTCTATAGCCTAGAAAGAAACATAATGTTCCTGATACTAACCATTAATATACATGACCCTGCTTTTTAACATGGTATTGAAGGAGGTACAATACTAACCAGTGGTTCTTTTTTTTTTTTTTTTTAAGATTTATTTCATATGAGAGAGAGAGAGAGACACGGGCAGAGGGAGGAGCAGGCTCCATGCAGGGAGCCTGAAGTGGGACTCCATCCAGGACCAGGGGTCACACTCTGGGCCGAAGGCGTCGCTGAACCGCTGCCCCCAACCAGTGGTTCTTGGTGAAGGTGGTATCACCCTTTGGGGGGGGGGGGGGGGCTTTGGGAATCTGTAAGAGTATTTCTACTTATGGATACGACTGGGTGGCACTCAGTGGGTGGGGCCGGGGGACGCTAAATATTTTGCAAGACTGGGGTCTGTCCTTCAACAGGAGTTGATCTGAGTCCTGCATAAATTTCAAATGCTCTGCCGGATTAAATCCAATAACAGTATGAGTAAGACTGAATTTAAAAAAAAAACAAAAAACGAATTACACAAAACGTCCGGAATTCAGAAGCTTCAGTCAAAATACGATACTATCTCAAAATCTTTAAATGACCTCCCTACACCCTTAGTTCCCACTATTCAAACTATCACACCAGTTGTAATTAGAAGGACAGTTTCCACCGCCCTGGTGCAGTCCCAAGTAATGACATCCGTGAGGCACGCGTTAAAGGCACTCTCCGTGGAATTTCACTCACGCTGTTTAAGACCATAAACCTACGTGGTTGCCATGTATATGTGATTATTATTTTTTGGACAGGAAACCGAGACTGGGTGAAAATGACGTACGTTTAAGGGCCACCACCACATTTGTGGGACTATGAAGACTTTTCATTTTCTTCACTCGTCTGTCTCGTTCCTCTCGGCACGTTTTCCCCACTTTCATTAAAAGAGAAAGAGGTCACAAAAGGCCAGTCAGGTTTTTTTTTTGTTTTGTTTTTTGAACTGGTTTGGGCTTCGCTATCTTTTCCATATTCATTTACCCCAAAATAACTAAAACTACACATGTTTTCGTTAAATTCTATGCGCAGATTCTATGCGGATTTAGTTAAAATAATTCTATGCGTCCACACAGAGTTGGAAAATCTCTCAAAAATAAATAAATAAATAAATAAATAAATAAATAAATATAAAAATAAAAATAAAAATAAAAATAAAAATAAAAATAAAAAAAAAAAAGAAAAGAAAATCTCTGTCGGTGCCAACGACAGGTGAGGGCAGGAGGCCCCAGCCGCCGCGACCCGGGGGCAGGGGCGGCTCTCACCTCAGGGTGAGGGAGGTCCGGGGCGTGGTCGAGACGCACGGCGGAGCTGACGTACTCGATGCGGTGCCGGCCGCCGGCGGTGAAGACGCTCTCCGCCCGGGAGATGGCCTCCAGGCTCGGGTCAAAGGTCTTCACGTGGAGGCCCACCCTCGAGTCCGGTGTGAGCTGCCGCTCCAGCTCCCGTAAGGGGAACGCGAGCTTCGTCATTTGTCTCTGGGGCAGCCTGAGAACTTCCGCGAAGGTGCGGAAAGCGCTGCAAGCTCGGCTCACGCGGCCCGGAACCGCCGGCCGCTCCAGGAGCCTGCTCGCGGCTCGCCGCAACCCCCGCGCGGTCATTTTGCGCTCCCACAAGCCCCGCGGCGTGTGGTCTGCGCCTGGGTGACGCGCCGCTCCCGCTACGCCTGCTGGGAATTGTAGTCTCCTCCGGCCTCACGCGTTTCCGCCCCAGAGCTCGAGGCGGAGGTTTCCTTGCGGGGGTGGGGGGGCGGGGGACTCAGGAACTGATGGTTGAGTCACACGTAGCCGCTCGCTGACGACTGTGCCTTTGACATGTATTATCACCGTGAAGCGGTTGTTAGACAGTTACAGAGGTGAAAAGACATATTCGGGCTGCGTGGCCCTTGAGTATCAAACGAAGGAGCAGATGTGTGAAACTCTGGTAGATTCCAGGCCTGTTTACCCCTCGCTGTATCCGGTGGTGTCACGGATCATCGACGTTGATGCGGACGTTCCCATCACTCGGCGGAGATGTGATGAGCTGTTGTAGAGCTGCGATGGATGCACAGTCCCAGAGGAAACTGTCAAAAGTCCGGGAAAATCAGGCCACATCAGTGTTAAAAGATTCAGTCTGGTGGATGGGGTGTTGCCATGGTACCCTAGGTGTTCTTGTGATAGCTTGACTGACGGTTGGCAGCATGTGGGTTCCAGGGGGTCTGTCTGGGTGAAGTAGCTCCCTCTGCAAAGGACCTAGCCTCCTGGCTGGGCAGGGTTTCAGGCCTTCGATTCAGAATAAGATTTAAATCCCAGTGGGGAAGAGGAACGTGGATTAGGAAACCAAGCAGCTACTTAAATCATGCAGAGTTTGCAAACATAACAAGGAGGTGAGATAGGGCTTGAATTGTCCCAAGGGCATCGCTCTTCCCCGGGGAACTCTGCAAATCCCTCCTGGGTCTAGGTCCACAGCACTGAAGTTAGCATGTATTTTGCTAAACAGAAAGAAGCTGGGAGAGGCCGATAAATGAGGATTGTATTCATGTACTGAAGCACTGTGTACTCCCCTGTATAATACTGTAGGGTACATTATCTAACAGAGTGGTAAGGCATCCCCTGCAAGATTCCATCATTTGTTAATTCACCAAATATGTAATGAGCACCAACTATATGGCAAGTGCTACACTAGACGCTGGAGATGTATCAGAGAGTAAATTGAACAGAAATGTTAATTCTGTCCCCATGTTATTGTCTTGAGACAACAAATAAGTAAAACACGGAATATATTAGATGATGAATGCTTAGGAAAAAGCCAAAGATGAGTCACGAGGTTGTGTGTGTGTGTGTGTGTGTGTGTGTGTGTGTGTGTAGCCATTATGTTGAAGTCAGATGGGCAGCTGGCTCTGCCATTAAGTCACAGTGGTAGAATGTGAGTCCAGCACTCATGACGGCCATTCTTCCCAGCTACGTGGAGGACACCAAAGGCGCTTGAAGAGACAATGATGCTAACACACAAAGAAAAACAATATCGAGAAGCGGGGGTCCAGGCAGCATAACTCCTGATGAGCTATGTTGACTATCATGTTCTCTGTCCTTCAGCTCTTCAGTCACACAAGTCATCATGTTCCTCACCTTCACCTTTACTGGACTGTATATGACATGGATTTGGCTGCAACCAAGAGTCCTGATTAATATAGCACTGTAGGATGTTGTGTGGTTCCTCGTGTAAATCCAGAGCCGTCAGACTTGTGGGATAGTTGGAATGTCCTAGGTAAATTTCAACCCTATTAGAGAGAAGTCATGGTAGAGCTTTAGGGCTTGAAGTTAAGTACCTGTGACAGCAGATTAGGCAAGCCAAATGTTATCCTCCCTTACTGTATTGGCTGGACTTTAGGGAGTTTAAGTCTCCCTTCCACTCACAGTATTTCCTCATCCAGTGGGTATTTATCATCTTTGGTAAAGGTCAGTAATCTAGTTACATTGTGAAAATCAGCAGAGTTCAGGATGTGTTTATGGTTCATCCTCCTGAGAAAAAGTACCTTGTGTTTGACAGTTTAGAAGGTAGTTTACCACAAAATTAACAAGATCTTACTACTTAGTATGACTTGGGGAGGTATTATATACTTTGCATATATTCCTTAGCATTAGCGTTTATTGCTACAATCTGGCTGGCCTAAATGCCATAGTATTACTCTGTCACCTTCATCTAATGAGAATGGGAGGAACACAGAACAGTGGCAGGATCTTAGCATTAGGACAGGGTTATCTCAATTGTTCCCTCAGTAATGTCTGTCTCTATAATGACTGGCCGTTAGTTCTGGGGTGATCTCAACTTATGTTCAAATTCTATAGGTGTCAAATTTAGGGAATCCATCTAAGACACTGAGAAGGCAAACACTGTAGGCTGAACTAGGTAGATAGAGTCAATAACATCAGCAAATCAGCAAGCATAGCATACACGTAGATCAACTCTCATCTAAGGCCAAGAAGTTTGCATGCTCTGCCAGAAGCAAAGGCAGAAATTCTAGAAAACTCACTTCTAGATGCAGAGAAAGGTAAAGATCTCAGTGTCCAATTGACACAAAACATTTTCCTACCATACTCTTCCCTAGTAATAGTAATTAACATGTATTAAGTGCTTGCTATGCCTGGAATTGACCTGGGTGCCAGGAATAAAAGAAAAACAGGGTCACCATCTAATAGGGACCTCCAACTCTTGTAATAGGAAGAAAATATTGGGAGAAAGGAAGAAGGAGGAGGCATTATATGAATGGGAGCACCATGGAAGAACTTTCCACATGTAACTTAAATCGCTTAGGTTGTAATGACTACTATCTGAATGAATGCAGTAAATTTAAAATGCATTTAATTATATTTTTCTCAAGTTTTCTGCACAACAGCTCATTTTATTTAAAAAATGTACATTAGGGGGATGCCTGGGTGGCTCAGCAATTGCACATCTACCTTAGGCTCAGGGCATGATCCCAGAGTCCCGGGATCAAGTCCCACATCAGGCTCCCTGAATGGAGCCTGCTTCTCCCTCTGCCTATATCTCTGACTCTCTCTGTGTGTCTCTCATGGATTAAATAAATAAAATGTTTTTAAAAAGTTTCTTAAAAAAATAAAAATAAAAAATAAAAAAGTGCATTAGGGATCCCTGGCTAGTGCAGTTGGTTAAGCATCCAACTCTTGGTTTCCACTCAGGTGGTGATGTCAGGATCATGAGATGGAACCCTGAGTTGGGCTTTGCACTCATTGCAGAGTCTGCAAAAGTTTCTCCTTCCCACTCCCATGCTCCCTGCCCCCACTCTCTCTCACACACTTTCTCTTTAAAATTAATCAATTAATCAATCAATTAAAAATACATTTAAAAAGGTGCGTTAGGGGCCCCCGGGGGGCTCAGTCAGTTAGATGTCTGCCTTCGCCTCAGGACCCTGGGATCGAGCCCCTTGTTGGGCTCCATGCTTAGCGGGCAGCCAGCTTCTCCTTTTCCTTCTGCCTCTTCCCCCGCACTCCTGCTTGTGCTCATGCTATTTCTTTCTTTTTTTATTTCTATTTCATATAAATAAATACATAAATACAATCTTTTAAAAAATGTACATTAGATATCCCCTAACATGTTGACACAAGTTTATGGTGCACACATGCAATGTGATGTATGACTTGTTTCTTTAATGTTCTAACTGGATTGTAAATTATTCTTGAGATTCATTGTTTTACCATCAATCTAGAACAACAGAGATGATCCTCTTCCTCTGGAACTCAACACATAATTTAGTTTCACTTTATATTTCATTAATGTCGCTTTAGAGACTCTCTCTAACTTCAGAGAGGGTTTTTCCTTCAGAGAAGCCTTTTGAGCTTTCTTTTAAGGTTGTGCCTGCTGTACTAAGAGATTTCTTTAAAGAGATCTGGAGATTAAATATCAGACAGTGCTCATGTGTAGGAGGTGAGTTCTTAGAATGATTTGGGTTTGGAGGAAGGGTAATGTAGAGCTTCACTTCCTTCAAAGTTGTTTTTCTCAATAGAAAAAAAATGTTTTATGTAGTCAGTTTTTCTCATTTGTAATTGTGTGTTTGATTTCTGTCATACTTAAGCTATTAAAATATTTTAAAACACTCTTCAACTTGTGTTTTTATATTACTCAGGTTCATTTTTTTTTTGCCAGAAAAAAAAAAAAACATGGATTTTGCTGTTCTCACTGATGACTTCATTAACATTTTAATTCTTTTTGCCTAATTGACCAAGTTATTTTAATGGGTAAATTTACCTTGTAGTATATCTCTAATCTATATCTTCATTGCTTTATTGTAAGTGAATGGTGTGTTCTCTGGCACCCTGAGTAGATGAGATGCATTCCAGGGGCAGAGCTGTTGAGATATATTCAGATCACTTAATTCACTTACAAATAGATTTGTCACGTGTTCCCAAGACTACTCCCCAGATTCAGTGCTCAGAATTCAGTCCTCCCCAGATTAGGAGGACTCACAGTGCTCAGCATGTGATTGTACTTTTGGCTATGATTTATCACAGTGAAAATACACAAAGCAAAACTGGTAAAGGGGAAGGCACTCAAGGTAATGTCTGGAGGTCAATCAGCCACAAGTTTCTATGAGTCCTTTCCCAGTGGAGTTGCACAGGATGCACCTGATTCTGCCCATAATGTGAGAAATGTCTCCCAGGAACACTTACTTGAGCCTAGACTCTAGCATTTGTATTGCGGGCTGTTCATGTAGTAGTAACTGACTCTAGTCACTGAAATTCCAGACTCTTGGAAGGAAAGCAGGTGCTCAGTATAAACCTCATTTTATCTTTCATACAAACAGTAGAGGTTACACTGAGCCACTCTTGTCATTTAGGTAACATTTTCTAATCAAGTTCCCAAACACCAGCCAAGTGTCAGTCTGTAAACAAGCCCTTCTGGAGATTGCAGTCATAGGCCTGCTATGTTAACTCTTTTCTGTACATTGATTAAAAGGTTAAAAAATTTAAATAATTAGTTAATTTGAGAGAGAGTAGGGGGAGGATAAGAGTGGGAGGGAGAAGGAGGAGGAAAGAATCCTAGGCAGACTCCACACTGAGCACACAGCCTGACTCCAGGCTCGATCCCACGATCCTGAGATCACGACCAGAGCTGAAACCAAGAATGGGAGGCTCCACTGAGTGAGATACCCAGGTACCTTTTTAAGGTAAAAAAATTTAAAAGTAAGAAGTTCCTCATCTGCACTTACTATGAAACTGTTCACTTGTAGGTAAGTCAGTTACGTTAGGTTCTGCTCTAAATACAAATAACTTCCCTGGAGATTTTTTAAAAAGTGGGACAAACCTTCTCTAGTCTTTTTAGCAGAACCTTCTCTAGTCTTCTTTAGTCTTTTTAAACTAGAACTTTGTGGGAGGTAGCTAGGTCAGCTACCTATAATGAAGTATGGGGCTTCTAGAGAGTAGTTGGCACTGAATGATAGTGGTTGAATTGGTATGAATAGCAGATCCTAGGTTGACCAGGTGTGCTCTGCTGCAATGCTTAGCTGCTGTTGAGTGCAACTAGATCCTTGACCATTCATCCTTCCAATCTGCTTACTCACTCTCCTCATGGGCTGGACAGTACATTTGTTTTGTTTTATGATTGCTTTTATAAAGGAGTAATGCCTAGGGTAGAAATACCAGGCAGTTACCTGATAGGCAGGCCCTCATAGGTGGAGGGCACAGGAGTGGTTAAATATAGAATGTAATGTTAGAGTCTTCATGCTGTGATGTTCTCCTCTACCGCATAAACCAATACAAACCAGGGCCTAGACCTTCGCTCTTCTCCCCAGATATTTGTTATTTGCCAAGGTAGCTAACTAATTTTACCATGATAATTGAGCTCACAGACTCATATTATGAGCCCTGAAGGAAAAAAAATCATTCTGGAAGTAGTACAGTGAACAGACCTGGTGCACAAAGAATTTAAAATAAAAACAGTAAATATTATCGGAGAAATACGGGAGAATATAGGAAATATGAAACAGGAAGCTTCAAAGAAGAATCAATTAGAAATATTGGATATTAATATATTATTGTTGATGTAAAGATCCCAATGGTTGGATTTCATAACTGAATAATAGAATGAATATGGCTGAAGAACAAAATAGTGACATGGACAATCAGCTGAAGAACAAAATAGTGACATGGACAATCAGTTTGGAGAATATTCTAAGAAAGGGGTAAAGTTCTAAGCATTAGGAGGTGGTAATGAGATAAAAAATTAAAAAGTTGTTCTACTTAGCTGGCTCAGTTGGTGAAGCATGTGACTCTTGGTCTTGGGGTTGTAAGTTTGAGTCCCATGCTGGGTATAGAGATTACTTAAAAATAAAATCTTTAAAAATAAATTAAAAAAATTAAAAAGTTAAGACCTGTTGGGTATAGGAGAGGAAATGTTACTATCAGTATGATTGGAGTCACAGTAAAATAAATGGAGGGATATTAGTATTTGAAAAATAATTATTGGGGTACTTGAGTGGCTCAGTCAGTTGAGCATCTGACTCTTGATTTTTGTCTCAGGTCATGATCTCAGGGTCATGAGATAGAGTCCTGCACTGGGCTTTGCACTCAGAGTAGAGTCTGCTGGAGATTCTTTGTCCTTCCCACTCCCTCCCCCCTGTTATCTCTCCCAGCTTGTTCTCTCTCTCTCTCTCTCTCTCTCAATTAAGTAAGTAAATAAATAAATAATAAAAGAGATCTTTATTTATTTATTTTTTTATTATTATTATTTTTTTATTTTATTTATTTATTCATGATAGTCACACAGAGAGAGACAGAGAGGCAGAGACACAGGCAGAGGGAGAAGCAGGCTCCATGCACCGGGAGCCCGATGTGGGACTCGATCCCGGGTCTCCAGGATCACGCCCCGGGCCAAAGGCAGGCGCCAAACCGCTGCGCCACCCAGGGATCCCAAAAGAGATCTTTAAAAAAAGAATTATTGGAAGTTTCCAGAATGGAAGATATGTGTTTGAAAGGGCTTATATGTATATCAATATATCATCAAGACATATGATAAAACTCTATACCTAGACATATTAAATTGACATTTTAGAGCACCAAATTCAAAAAAAACAAATGCTACAAGTTTCTAGAGGATAAATGCAGGTTAACTACTAAGCAATAAAAGTCAGACTAAATTTTCTGAGTGGCAACACTGGATGCAAGAAAAGAGTAAAGTAGCATTTTTAAAGCATTAAATAAAATAAAAATCAAGCTTAGTAAATTTTATTGACCAAACAGTGACACACAAAAACATATTCTAAAATCTAGAACCAAAAGTCTGGTCTAGACCAGTGCTACTCAAAGGGCCATTCAAAGAACAGTTTGTTATCCATCTCAATGAGATAAGGAGCTTGTGTGGGAATGTACATCAAATCAGTACACTGCTTCTTTTATTGAGGAAATCTTGCTAAGAAAAAAAGTCAGCTGAACTAAACTAAAAGCTTAGTAATAGAGTGATTCACACTGGCATAAAGCTTTTTTTTTTTTTTTTTTTTTAATTGCAAACTGATATCCATTTGTGGACCAGCACTGGTTTATGAACTATCTTTCCAGTAGCACTGCTCTGGAAGCTACCAACATGGGGTAAGTGTGGGTATGTAAGACCCTAGGGACAAAAGAGTAAGCTTGGAGGTTTGTCTTGGTTTTACGGTGGAGAGAAGATTTAGGTATTGATAAACTTTAACACTTTATAGTGAAAAATAAGCATGAATATAAACTTATCAAGTTGGAGAATCCACTGTAAGACTGAAACCAGGATGTAGATCTTTTAAAATAAAACAAGGAAATTGCATTTTTCTAATGGAAGTATTAGGAAAAAAAAAGTAGATAACCTTAAATAGAATGGTAAATAGAGAATTAAAAATAAGATGGCTGAAATAAGACCTCATATCACAGCAACATAATAAATATAAATAATCTAAACCAATAAAGTGATAAGATTCTTATGTTGGTAAAAAAAAAAACAAGACAACAAAATACAAGTTTCAAATCCATCAGATAATGCTATATTCTGTCTTTGAGTCAAAGTTTAAGATAAAAATAGGTAGCCTTTTCTCTTCTTCTAAACTATTTATTGGAAGCATGAGTCAGCTAAGGGGATTAATATCTAGAATAAAATAACTTTAGTACATTATAAAAAATATGTATATAGCTAACCCCAAATAGATAAGAAGCTAGGCAAAGCATATGAGTGATCAATTCATATGAGTGGGGAAACTAAATTGTGTAGAAACAAGAAAAGGATTTATGACATAATTACATAAAGGCTTATATCTCATCCAAACATAGAAGGACCATTAAGAGAACACTTAGACTACATAATAGTAATTAAATTCAGCCATCTTTGATATCTTGCCAACATTTTTTCTTATACAAATCACAGGTTACATTAAAAAATTTGTTTCAAGGTATATTTGTTAAGATAGGAAGACAGAACATATTTTTTTTAACAATTTGTTATCTTGATTTATAACTTTAAAATATTTGGCCTGTACCTGCACTCTCACCTGGCTCCACAAATATTAGGAATGGGCCTGATAAAGGAGGTAGAATTATAAAATAGAATCATAGCAGGCCTTTATACATACTGTGGAAAGTTATACCAGTACCACAGTGATTAAATGATGTATTAATTTCCTATTGCTACTGTAATAAAGTAAGTTAGTGACTTATAACAACACAAATTTATTGTCTTACAGTTCTGGAGGTCAGAAATCAGAAATGGCTTTAATTTCTGGGCTAAAATCAAGGTGTTGGCAAGGTTGTGTTCCTTCTGGAAGCTCTAGAGGAGATTCTTCTTCCTTGTCTTTACCAGTTTCTAGCAGCAGCCTGAAATCCTTGGCTCATGATACCTTCCTCCATCCTCAAAGCCAGCATATAGCATCTTCTATCCCTCTCTTTGACTCTGACTCTGTTCTCCCTTTTCTCCTTATTTATGAAAAACTTATGCTTATATTGGACTCACTCAAATAAGGCAAAATAATCTCCCCATTTCAAGCTCCTTAGTTCAGTCACATTTGCAAAATCCTTTTTGCCATGTAGAGTAACATATTCACATATTCTAGGGCATAGGACATGGATGTCCTTTGTGAAGACATTACTCTCAACCAAAAATGCAGCACGAAATAGGGAGGCAAGTAGAAATTGGAGACCTTGGAGGAATTATGTAATATTTGTACTACAAGGGAATATATTTTGGAAGAAGAAAACAGTGGTATAAAAGAATATAAGTAAGGCATTAATAAAAAAAGATGTTTAAGAAATATTTCAGCATGTCACTTCCCCCATATTAGTTCCAATCTGTGGATTGAGTCTTCTTCATTAATACTAATATCCCAGGGGACAAGGAGTTGCTATTTGCTTCCAAACTGGCCTAAGGCCAAAAAACAAAACAAAACAACAACGACAACAAAAAACAAAACAAAAAACTGGACTAAGACAAATATTAAATACTCAATGACATATTTCTAACGCCAACTTGCACAATTCTGTGATGATGACTGCTCTATGACTTGAAGCCTTCTTGGGTACAGGTCTCCCACCCCCACATTCTTTCCTTTTGTTCAGTCACACCCTTAGGTACACCCTCCAGGCATAGTGTCTTTGATCTGCTGTGGCATATGACCATGACTCACATCAACACTCTCCTGGGTGGCCCCCCAGCAGGTGCCCAGCCTCTAGGGCTATCAAAGCAGGTCTTTAGGGAGATGGGGTTACTGAGCTGTACTTGTCCTGTGGCATCTGAGACACAATTCTGTCTTTAAGCTCTCTTAAAAAAAAAAAAACATTTCTTGTCACACTGGACTTGTCAGCTTATTTTTTTCAGACTTAAGACTCCTTCAGTCTTTGGAGGTCATTTTGCATACATCTCCCTTTCATGGAACACCCAGGAAAACTTAACTCTTCGAAATCACAATAGTTTATTTCCCTCTTTTCCTGATCATTTCATATTGGCAAACCAGATTTAAGTGGTCATAAAATGCATTATCTTAAAACAGAAATTATTTAATACATGTACAATGGACAAAGATAAAAGCAGCCTACTCTTCACATCACATATTCCCCAAAGTATCTACCAAAAGTCAGGGTGCTGTCCCTCTGGATGGAGGTGTCTCAAGATAGATATTACGAAAGTGACTGACTTTTGAAGATGGAGGGATGACTACTGGTGTTTCCATGGCTGTTGTTTCTGGGGTTCTCGTTTTGAAGAATTAGGTTTTATAGATCAACTTATGATGCAAGCTCATCCCTGGTTCATTCTCTCCAGGGTTCTTATAACTAGTAGGGGCTTAGTCATAATTGGTTTACTTATTCTTAAGACAAATTTGTTAGAAGTTTCTCATGGGTTTGATTGCTTTATCATGTTCAGCCAAGTAAAATATAGAAACACTAAATCAAAAACAAAAAAAAGATCTTATCTATCTTTTCTCAGCATGGAGCATTTAACATCTAAACATTTTCAAGTCTTGTAACCATTTTTTCCCCCAAGGTGAGATAATTTTAACAGTATTCTTTAGAAAATTCCCCTAGACACACTTTCAAATCATATTAAACCACTCCAAAGCAATTGGCAGTATATTAAATCAGAATAATTTAATAAGAAGAAATGAAGCATATAAGAAAGAAAGGTCACTAGTAGGAAAACAGTCAATGGAAAAATAATTTAGATAGATGTTAATGCCACATAAAGTACTCAAGGAAAGATATCTTACTGTAGGACTTTTGACTTAAAAAATGTTTTAATTTGTTATATGGAATACCTGAGCTTTTATATTCTATTAACATGATCAATGTGACAGGTGACCAAAATAAACAAAGATTTGAATAGAACAAACCGAAGGAAGTTGTATGAAATGGAGCAGCTGCCAAACACAGGGTTCTTCAGCTTCTGTTGTCTTTTTATCTTTTTGCTGCCATCCAAAGTTAAGTGACATAGTGATTTATTTTTATAAACCATGCTTTTGGATTCATAATTTTATCCTTTTCTTTTCTAATCCAATACAGCGGACACTGGTGAATTGGTCAAGTTCAGGAAATATTAAAAGGAGGAGTCTGAGAGACTTGCTGAGGGATTGTGCAACAAAAACAAAACAAAACAAAAAATTAGTAAAGAATCAAAGGATAAGACTTCTTCTTCTTCTTTTTTTTAAGATTTTATTTATTTATTCATGAGAGATGATTCCGGCCCCAGGATCATGCCCTGAGCCAAAGGCAGATGCTCAACGGCTGAGCTACCCAGGGGTCCCAGATGAGACTTCTATATCTGGAAATGGCAGACAGAAATTTACATCAACCTTCCCAATGAAAGAAGTAGAAAAGTGAGAAATAATAATAATTGTTATTGTAATTCTGCAGGAATTTATCAGGGAACTTGCAAGGTAACAAAAAATTACCTGGCCAAGATTGAGAAAAAAATACATGGATTAGTGAAGCTGAAATTTGGAACTGCTTTTACTTTAGGATATTTATTAATCTAGATGACCTGACTGAAAAATTAAGGGATGTTTTGACAGCCTTTTGGGGGCAGGGATCAGAGGGAAGAAAGGGGAGAAAATAAAACCATCCCTCACGTAGACTGCAATCTAGCTTTGAGGCACCTGGTGATTTACAAAATTTGTCCTAACAGTGGATTAAGATGATCCCAGATTGCTAACTTCACAGATTCCTGGTGGACCTAAATGAACATTGTCTCTGGAGAAAGATAAAATCATTAAAAGTCCTCAAATTATTTCTATGATTTGAAAAGCAAAACATAATATCTGGGACCAGAAGAAATTAACTTTACAGAAGGAAGCAACAACAAAAAAAAAACCTGATAGAGAACATTTACCCACAGGCACTCTAAATATTGGAATTATTAGACAGAGACTATAAAATATCCTTTTAATATTCAAAGATTAAAAAAACAAAATTAAAACTTTTGGTAGAGAACTAGAAATTATAAAAATGACAGTAGTTTTGAAAAAAAGAACAAAATAAACACTCTAGAACACAAAAAAACAATATAGTAACCAAAAACTAAGTAGCAAAACTGAAGTGCGAATTGGGGAAGTTCAACTTCAAGCCATAATCTTAACAGCTATTTTAAAACTAGGAAAAACATTCTAACATTTTTAAACTTCCAAATTTAACTCTTTAAAGTTCAGCCAACTCAGACTATTTTTCAGTTATTCATTGAAAATGTTACATTGTTGTATAAAAGATAGCATGGTCAAATATGTAATTTGGAAACAAGAATTTTAAATCACTGATATATTAAACAAAGACAGTTCAAAAGAATATTTGTCATCCTCCTGAAAATGGTCTATTGTAAATTAAATGAAATTGCAGACAGATATCAGCTTTTCATGTTTCATATTTTTTTACTAGGAAGTTGCACAGAAGTCATTTATTATTAATTTAATACTATCTGAAACTTTGAAGTTTCAGATCCCATTTGGCTAATTCTGGAATATTTCTTTTTATTTTATTTTATTTTTTTAAATTTTTTTTAAAATTTTATTTATGATAGTCACAGAATGAGAGAGAGAGAGGCAGAGACACAGGCAGAGGGAGAAGCAGGCTCCATGCAGGGAGCCTGATGTGGGACTCGATCCCGGGACACAGGATCACGCCCTGAGCCAAAGGCAGACGCTCAACCGCTGAGCCACCCAGGTGTCCCTCCTGTCCCTTTTGATTCTCTTTTTAGTATAACTTTCCTGAACATCAGCTTTTAGCCATGGTTTATGAGTTAGCTTTTCATTCTTTTCCGTTCATGTGTGTGTTTTTCTGGACTTCTCCTTTGTCATTCATAGATGAAAATAACATAACTGCCTCTAAAGTCCACCCCCATCCCCCACTGTGAGAATTGCCATCTAGTCCCTAAGTGGCCAAAAATCATCTCAGAAGATTTGCTAAGGGGTGCACAAGGGGGAACGAAGAGTTTCAACAACTTGGTCAGGAGTTTGCAGAAAGAGGTAATAGGAGGGGGACCCCCAGCTATCTCTCTCTTTTCTAATGCCATGGGAAAGGGGGCTTCTCCTCTGGCCAGCTCCCCTCCCCATTCCCCATGTTCCCATCCCCCATGTCTAGTTCCTCTTGGGGGAGGTGGGATGTGGGGCTGTGGGAAGAAGGTATAGTGTGAGTAGGCCCCAGGAGAGGGGGGTCCTGGCATGGGGTGGGGATTCCCTTTTCACCTGCATCCTAATGCAGAGTTCCCACAAGGTTACTTTTTTTTTTTTTTTTTTTGAGAGAGAGAGAGAAAGAGAGAATTGGAGCTGTGAGCAAGATGATTGGCAGCAGTAGAAGGAGAGGGAAAGAGAGAATCTTAAGCAAGCTCCATGCTCAGCATGTTGCCTGACATGGGCCTTGATCTAGTGGCCCTGAGATCATGACCCAAGCTGAAATCAAGAGTCCCACACTTATCCCTTGAGCCACTCAGGCACCTCAGTTACCTTTTCAAGGTTTTTATTTAGTAATTTGTTTTTTTGGGAATGAAAGACAATTATTTGATTGGCATACCACTCTACTTGAGACCAGAATTGGATCAATTATTCTCCAACATTTATCCACATGGCAGGCATTGTGAGGTACCACTTGATTCCTTCGGTGAAGGATTTTTTGTTCCAGTGTTGATAGTGTTGTCAGTTAAAGTCAGATCCTGCATGGATTGCCTCACCCAATGTCTTGCTCCTTCTTAGAGTTATATCTAATGACTGATAGATGCAGAAGTATAAAATATGGTCATTTTAGCATAACAGAGAACAACTCTGAAGGGCATTCAAGCTCCAGAGCTCCCAATGGAGTTAGCTGAACTTGTGGGCCTACCTTATTGTTTTATTTCTGGTTCTGTCCACTCTAGTTCCTGTTCCTTCATTTTTACAAGTGATGAATTCAAGGTTATTCCTTAATAAACATCTTTTACACTAAACTCCATTTTAGATTTTGCTTTGTAGGATATTCAACCTATAACAATTTTATCTCAAATTTCCCAGGAATGAGGCATGGAATCTATTTTCCATCCATCCATCCATCCATCCATCCATCATCCAACCGTCCATTCACCAATCCATTCAACAAGCCATCCACCTCTTTCTACCACTGTTTTTATTAAGCCATCCTGGTGTCTCAGATGATTACTATTCTTTTCAATAATATTTCTTTAGGTCATATCTATACTATCCATCAAGTAGTCAATTGTTATGTTTAGCTAGCTTCCAAAAAATGTAAATAAATGTGCAATGTGAGGTATGCAATCAAAATCACATCAAAACATTACCAAAATCTCAAAGTGCTTGCTATTATTGAATTTATGAAATAAATTTATGAAAACATTAGTTTTAGTTTCACCAAATTATCTCCAGGGGGCAGCAAAGAGTAATCCTAAATTAGTAATTCTGCAACTAGAGAATTAGGGACAGAGCAGTTTTTTTTTCTTTCTTTTATTACTTTATTGCTTCTTTTCCCTCCTCTCTTCCCTAAGTTCCCCACTCTTCTCTCTCTCTCTCTCTATCTCTTTCTCCAAAACAGATGACTATGAAGCTGTAGGAGTGCCCAAATGGGCAAAATAGTGAGTGAATAGATGAATAGATTTAATAGAGATAAGGAGTGTAGGAGAGGTATTGGAGACAAGAAAGAGAGTTAAAATTTAAGTAGTAAATGAGGCCATATTTATAAAGTGTTTAGAACGAGGGGCTAGATGTTAAGCTGAGGGTTTGACATATGCTATTTACTATGGATGTGGTGAGGGAGGCCTAGAATTAATATTTAGAAAAATATAGTGTGGTGACTAATTTCTCTGCTCTGGTTTGACTTGCTGAGATTGCATATATTTTATTTTCAAACATTTGCAAATTTTTCTTTTTGCATAATTTGTGACTTTATATAAAAAATAATGATTAACTCTCATGTGATAGGGAGAAGCAAGCAGTTACTTGAGCTCTAGGCAGTCAGGACTCAAATCCAGGAGGTGAAAGGATAGGCAGTGGAGAACAAAGAGTCAAGGGTAAAAGGCCATTAGAGACTGCAGTAAGTATTCAAGATCCATGCAAAGCTTCTATGTAATGGACAAGCGAACAACATCTTCTTAACTGGCTTCAATTGTGACTACATATGAATCTGATTCTGGAATCATCTGGCCAGAGGAAGTTTACTTCAAAAGCACTTATAGGCAGATAAATCAGTTTTTGAGTAAATCAACAGTCCAAATTTGGGGGCATTATATCTTAAAGCAGCTCTAACTTAGTAAAGCTTTCTGAGTCTTTTCATTTCAGCTACCACAACATTAATCAGCATAATATTGTTTTCTTTGTCTCCCATGTGCACTGATTCTTTTTTTTAAATTATTTTAATTCCAATATAGTTAACATACAGTGTTATATTAGTTTCATGTGTATAATATAATGACTCAACAATTCTATACATTACTCAGTGCTCATCATGATAAGTGCACTCTTTAATTCCTGTCACCAGTTTTGCCCGTCATCCCCACACATCTCCCCTCTGGTAACCATCAGTTTGTTTTTTATAGGTAAGAGTCTGGTTTTTGACTTGTCTTTCTCTCTCTCTCTCTTTTTTCCCCCTTTGCTCATTTGTTTTGTTTCTTAAATTCCACATATGAGTGAGACATATGGTATTTGTCTTTCTCTATTTTGCTTAGCATTATACTCTACAGCTCCAACCATGTTGTTGCAAATGACAAAATTTCATTCTTTTTTTATGGCTGAGTGATATTCCATTTCATGTATATGGACACTTGGGCTGCTTTGCAATGTCTTGGCTATTGTAAATAATGCTACTATAAACATAGGGGTGTATGTATCCCTTTGAATTAATGTTTTTAAAATTTTTTTTGGCAAACACCCAGTACTGTGATTACTGCAATATAGGGAGTTCTATTTTTAACTTTTTGAGGAACTACCATATTGTTTTCCGTAGTGGCTACAACAGTTGCCATTCCCACCAACAGTGCAGGAGGATTCCTATTTCTCCATAGCCTCGCCAACACTTATTTTTTGTGTTGTTGATTTTAGCCATTCTGACAGGCAAGAGGTGATGTCTCCTTGTAGTTTTTTTTTTTTAATTGTAGTTTTGATTTGCATTTCCCTGATGATGCGTGATGTTGGGTATCTTTCTTGTCTGTTGGCCATGTGTATGTCTTCTTTGGAGAAGTATCTGTTCATGTCTTCTGCCTATTTTTAAATTGGATTATTTGTTTTTCTGGTGTTGAATTTATCATTTCTTTATGTATTTTGGATACTAACCCTTTGTTGGATATGTCATTTGCAAATATCTCTCGTTCAGTAGGTTACCTTTTAGTTTCGTTGATTATTCCTTCAGTTATGCCAAGCTTTTTATTTTGATAGCCCTCATGTGCACTGATTCTTAAGTGGCAGTATTGAAGAGAAATTGGAAGACTGAGGGAGTAAATGTTTGGGTTTCTGGTTTGAGCCAAACCTTTCTCTTGATCCTGTCTTTCTCTTCTGCTCTGCTTTTGGGCTCCTGTGCCAAGGGACACAACTAAGGAGAATCTGGGGCCTTTAGATTGTTCAAAGAGGTACATTTACTAGACAAGCACATTTTTCTCTTATTATATTTAATTTCATGGCATTTCTTTGGCTAGCAAACTCCTGGTCCCTTTATTGTTTCTCCAAGCACTTGTTCTCTATAAGAGCTAAGGGCTAGAGTTGGGAGGTTAGAGGTCCACTCCCCTAACTTTTGGATGGAAGAGGTAAAGGAATGGGGAAGAAAGGCTCATCCTCCCAAATCTACTTTGAGAATTCTATGTGTTTTGAAACCATTCTTTTGACTCTTAAACTGGTAATTGTATTTGTAGTCTGACTGAGATGAGAATGTGAGAGTGTGTCTTTGAAAGTTGTTGGCCTGACACTCAAACCAAAGGAACTGAGTGGAGAGAACACCAGGCTAGCAAACATGAAACTTGAGTTTTTACACCCATCTATGTCACCAGGTCACTTTGAGATCTTAGGCAGGTCAGTAAGTCCCTTCTGTGCTTTAGTTTGGGCTGTGGAATTGAACAGGCAATAAAATAGATTATCACCAAATTTTTTTTGATGATATGAAATGATTGTGAAAAAATGCTCATGTCAATAGAATACTAAGTGGAAAGGACAGGCTACAGACTTGAGTAAGAAGCTTACCTAGAATCATCAGACTAGGGCCTCAACCCTGGGTCTCTCCTCTATCAAAACGCAAGATCTTGACCTCTTTAACCTTGGCCTCTACATAGTGGAAACCAGAATGCTTTATTTAACTAACTAACTAATTAATTAGTTTAAAAAATATTTTATTTGAGAGAGAGAGAATGAATGGTGGGGAGGGGCAGGGGGAGCTGGAGAAGCAGACTCCCTGCTGAACAGGCAGTCTGATGTGGGGCTCAATGCCAGGACCCCCAGGTCATGACCTGAGCCAAAGGCAGCCGCTCAACTGACTGAGCCATCCAGGCGCCCCAGGAATGCTTTATTTTAAATGACATTTCGTCACTGATTTTTCTGACATAGAGTGAAATATTAAACAATGGGGAAGTTCCTGTTGCTATAGTCCACCATCTTTACATAGCACATCTCTTTGTGTACTCCAAGCCCTCAAGTGCCTGATTCTACTGTCTCAATCAAATTGGCTCACTAGAAAGAAAGCTTGAGAAGAGGAAGGGAGGATATATATATATATATATATATATATATATATATATATATATAGTTTAATGTTTGGCAAGAAGGAAGATGAAACTGCTAGCCTAAAAGAAAAAAAATGCTTGTTGTTTAATCTTTTTCCTGTTTGCAATATTTCTTCCCCTTCCTGAAGAGTTTTAGTCTTGGTGTAGCAAATAAAGGATTTCTTTTCTCCCAAACATAATCTAAGTGCATATGAGGTAGCCACAGGAAGGCTGAGGGTTTTTTGGTAAGTCTGAATTCCAGATGTGTAATAGCTAAAGATTGGTGTTTATTTGTAATTTGGCTCAAATGATCAGTCTGGCTCTTTAAAGGTGAAAATAAATGGAAATAAATACTAAATTTAATGCCCCCCTCAAGATGTCCATGTCCTAACCTCTGAAACTTGTAAGTAGTTAAACTTACATGAGAAAAGGGACTTTGCAGATGTGATTAAGAATTTTGAGATGTGGAGATTATCCTGGATTATCTGAGCAGTCCAATGTACTCACAAAGGCCTTTTTTTTTTTTTTTTTTAAAGTAGGTTCCATGTCAGCATGGGCCTTCAACTCATGACCCTGAGACTTGAGCTGAGATGAAGTTAGATGCTTAACTGACTGAGCCACCCAGGCACCCCTCACAAGGGTCTTTATAAGAAGGAAGCAGGAGGGTTTACGATCCAAGGAGACGTGACAACAGAACAGAGGTGGGATTGATGTAACCACAGGCCAAGGAATGCTGGTGGCACCCAGAAGCTGGAAAAGGCAATGCATGGGTTCTCTCCATGTGTCCAGAAAAAAACACAGCTCTGCTGACACCTGGCTTTTAGCCCTGTAAGGTCAATTTTGGACTTCTGACCTCTAAGACAAATTTTTGTGTTTTTAAGCCATTGGGTTTGTGGTAATTTGTTATAGTGCCAGTAGGAAACGAATACAATTATGATTCTTCTAGAGTTGTGGACCTTATGGACAGTAATTTCACGCAAGAATTTTCAAGGGAGGATATTTTATTCCAAACTTTATTACTGCGGCTATACTCTTCTTCAACTCAGAGAAGCTTTCAAAAGTTACAGTGATTGGGAAATGTAAGGGGATGGGCCAAGGACAGATAAATATCCTGTTGTGCTCTGTAATCCAAGTTTAGACGAGTCTGTTTATCTTGGGCACATTCAGTGCTTTACTGTAAGGTTGATCTGTGTGCAGCAGAAGTGAGAGAGGGACCAATGAGCTGAAAGAGGGCTCAATCAATCTGCTTCCTCTGTTTCTGGTTCGGTGCTTCATACAGGAAATCTATTGCTGTGTCAAGTTCCAAAGAAGAGTGTCTTCTGTTCCAACTTACTAATCAGCCTAGCACACAGAGTGGAGGGAAGAGGCTGGAAGGAGAAGTGTCCCTGCTGCTGATGGGCTAAGAGGATCCCGCACAGAGCCGCTGACCAGAGGAGAGCCCCACCATGTCCACAGCTCCTTTCATACCTGTGTGGAGGCAGAGTATTCAGTAGAGGGCACAATACGAGAGATCAGAAATGCCCTGTGCGGGGAGGACTTTTGAGCTATGGCTTCTACTAGGTTTGACCATCTTCTGTGTGTTTGGTAAGTCTGAAATCTTTGTGGGAGAGTGACAGGAGAATGACCGGTGGCAAACATGGCTTAGCTTCTGCTGAGCTTTCTTTACCTTTCTTGGGGAGGGAGGCCAGCTAATGCTATCACAGAGATGGGGGAGGGGGCTGCTCTCAGATCATGTTATTCTATTCTCCTCACTTAGCTCTTTGTCTTACTTATTTTACTTTTTATCCTACGGTACTAAAGGCATCTCTATAGTTTGTTTCACTGCCCACTTCCTTATTTCCCCCGCTCTCCCCTCACCCCCCACTTTTCTGAGCCAAGCAGAATATATCAAATATTTTCTAGTGGTAATCCAAGCCATCTGGGTTCTCTCTACCCTCTTCTCTCTTAAAAAAAAAATTTTAAATAATAATTCCACCCCACTTAAGTCTATATTGTTAACCATATAAATTAGGAAAGTTTATTCCTTTTAATCACATTGTATGACCAGGTGCTTTTAAAATAGGATGCGCTCGAAGTTGAGTGGTGTATCTGTGAGGTATGTCTGTATTTATCTTTAAGATGTGTAGGCTGTAAAAGACACTTTCTGGATGAGAGGACACTGCAACATCTAGGTTCTTGTAGGAGTTGTAGGGCCCTGGGGGCTATGGTGGGGGTGTCCTGGTTTCACTACAGAGGGTTTGTAGGAGTTGATGTGGGAGAGAGTTTTCAAGTTTCGCTTTTAGTAAATGGGAGCAACTGCAAGGGAACAGCGTAGTTGGCATTAAATTTTATAATTTGATCATTGAAAAAAGAAAAGACTTTTAAAGTATTGCCTACTTTCCAGCAAAAAAGTCTTACTGGTGAGCACAAATAAAACAACCATACGGTATTACCTTTCCATGCAGAATTTTCACATGCTTTATATCCTTTGATCTGCAAAGCAAATCAGTGAAGTAGGCATGGAAGACAATTTTTCATTTTTAAAAAGTAGAAACTGAGGCCTAGAGAGGTGAATTGATTTGTTCAACACCACGCATCTATGGCAGAGCCACATCCAGCTAGGTCTGTGACCATCAGTGGACATTTGAATAGGGCTATGCTTTTCACTAAAAAGCACCACTATTTATAACACCACTGAAAAAAAAAATTATGCTGCCTATGCTTGGTTGTAAGCTAACGGATTACTTACTCACTTAAAAAAAAATCAAGTGATCTAAATCTTTCTGTAGTTGAGACCTAATTGTGGAAAGCAAGGACCCAACTTGGCAGGGAAGCCAGCTAGGCAAAGAGCTATTGATTCATGTCAAGTTGCACTATGACTTTTGAGTAAAGGAAAAAAAATCAAGATAAAAAAGTACTTGATAATTTTAAATTGTAATGGTCTAAAGGTTTGAATTTTAAGACTATTTCTGAATACAGCTAGAATATATTACCTAAATCAAATCTCTGAAAGCCGTGCTTGTATAATTATAAAGTTTTTGAAATGCTTAGCATCAAGATACAAAAAAGCAAATTATATTACATGCAGAGATTTGCATGATAAATTTCTCGTGAAATAATTCAGAATAATGAGAAGCAAACTACTTGGGGCATGAATTTATGTGTTTATTACTAATACTGCTTTGTTTTTAATACTGCCAAACAGAAATAACACATTTTATTGTACAAGATGAATTCACAAAGGCACATAAAACACTAATGACTTTAATGAAAAGCACAGCATTTAAAAAAATCTATTTACTTTTCTGTTGACTTATTTGCCTATAAATTCAAGCAATTTAGTAATTGGTAGACAAGGTTTGTTAAGAAAATACCTGAGGGGAAAAATTAAAACAACCGAAGCAGTCCACTGTCCAGCAAGTTTCTCCACCTCTGTGTCTGGTCCTCTTTCCTCACACTCTCCTTACTTTAGCCTATTTTATTCTAGATCTTTTTCTTGTATTAATGGATAGCAAAATTACTATCTTAATCAATTTGGTTCTACCTTTTATAAAAGTCACTGATTAAGATTATCAGGATTAAAATTCTGATAATTTAAAAGGGTTCCTCCACTTTTCTTTGGGCTGATTTTGATCGTTTGTTGTTATCTTCCACTAGGGGGCAGGCAGTAACAAGAAGAGGAGATTAAAAAAAAATCAAAACTGTGGCTAGCTGAAAAGGATGGAGGAAGGAAAATTAAAAACAAATGCCAAAAGAAAGAAGTCTGTCTTAATTTCAGATTATATAACACTGGATTATTTATGGAGGGTGTGAGGGTATTTTAATTATTAGCAATTAAAATAGGGAGATCAAGCTAAGATGAAGTAATTGAATTGGCCAGTCTTGAAATTACCTATGAATCTAGTAAAATCCAAAGACGAGATTGTTTATTATTACAGTAGATTGGAGTTTTTGAAGTCTTAATGGAGAAAATGGATCTTGGATGATAAATTTGGATAGATGGGGAAAGATAGGTACACAAGTTGAAATTGGATGTATTATATTATTAATGCCCTTTTGCTTCCAGATTTCATCCATGCATTGAATATTTTGATGCTTTTAATTTTCTCAATAAAATCTCAGTCTCCTTTCCCTGAATTTCTAGATCCTTATATAATTCTGTGTTAGGTTTAAAGGTTTGTCATGAGATGAAAATTTAACCACTAGCTGTGTCATCTTTAAGAAATTGCTTACCCTCTTTAGACGATAATTTTCTCATTTGTGAAATGAAGGAAATGTATGACACTTTCGAGAAATATAGAGTTTTCAGATAGGAGAGACTTTAGAAACCTTCAAATTAAATCCTTTCATTTTATACATGGGCAAATAAAGCTCAGCATTGTTCAAGGAATTACTAAGGCTATCACTCAACTTTTTAGTAAATGAACTGATCTCGAAACTCATCCATAATATCAAAAATATAGTGTAAAAAAGATGTGCCAAATTATGTCTGGGAAAATCTGTCAGTTAATAAGTAAGGGCATACCTGTCACGTGTTAGAGATTGTGCTTCATGCTGGGGATACTTGGAAAAGACAGACATAAATCACACTCTCACAAAGCTTAGAATCTCAGAGGAGAAGCCAGCATTAAATAAATAATTGCACATAATTAAATAATGTGAAAGAAGAAATAGAGAGTGACAGAGAAATGTGTAATTGCTAAATCTAGTGTGTTCTGTGAGGGTCAAGGAAGACTTCCTTTGGAAGTGATGTTTGAGATGAAGAGCAGAAAAGAGCGGCCAGGGAGAGGTGAGGGACTAACATTGCAGGCAGGTCAAACAGTTTGTATGAAAGGCAGAGGGAACTAAGCTATGGCTTCAGTTGTTAAAAAAAATAAAACAAAAACAACAACAAAAAAACAAGGAGAAATCAATTGTATGGAGAATAATGAGAAAAGATGCAGAGAGAAAGATGGGCACTTGAGACTTGGAATGTCCTCATTAATGTGCCTAAGGAGAAAGACATCAGAGGCAAAGCACAAAGATAGTGGTAGAGGCTGACAAAAGGGTTTTACAAAGAAAGGAAAGTGATTAATAGCATCCACATCTTCCAAATAATCCAAGAGCACTAGTACTGAATAAAGGCCAAAAGTTTGGCTCTCAAGGAGCTGGTGACCTTCAAAACTGTGTGCTGGAAGGGTGTAGGAGCCACAAGACTGCTGGTGTTGAGGAGACAGTGGGTATGGAGGAGATTTAGACTGTGGTCACAGACCACTCATTCTAGACAAATATGATTTAAGATAAGAAATCTCCTATTTTGTATTTTAGTTTCTTTCTTTTTTGGAAGCAAGAATTCATAATAGAAATGTTAAGCTATAATACATACGAAGGAGAGAGTTTTCATTTTAAAAACATGTTATATTTCATATGGCTAGAATGGCAAAAACTTTTTTTCCTTTCTGTTCTGCTTCCGTAAGAAGATACATTTGTCTCAGGAAAGAAGTTCTGAAATCATTATGTAACACTAACATAACAAAAGATGATATTCTTTTTTTTTTTTTGGCCCTGGTTTGTTTTCTTTCTTTCTTTCTTTCTTTCTTTCTTTCTTTCTTTGAGAAGAGAGAGGGGGGTGGGAGAAGCAGAGGGAGAGGGAGAGAGAAACCTAAGCAGACTCCTTGCTGAGTGCAGAGCCTGATGATCCCACGACCCTGAGATCATGACCAAAGCTGAAACCAAGAGTCTGATACTTAATGAATTGCACCATGCAGGCACCCCAGCCCTGGTCTTCAGATCCTAGTTTTCTATAATCTCTTCAGGTACATGTCATCTGCACATAATGGTACTTTTATTTAGAAAATTCTTCTCTCTCTGTCTTTGTCTCTCCTTCTTCTTATTGGCTTTTGTCTATTGGACCTTGTATTAATTACCTATTGTTATATGATAAATTACCCCCAAAACAAATATTTATTTTCTCACAGTGATGAGGGAGGGAGGGAAGGAGAGAGAGAGAGAGAGAGAGAAAGAGAAAGAGAGAGAGAGAGAACATTGGGACAGAAACCACAGTCTTTTTATAACTGACTCTTAGCACTGACATCCATCATTTTGCTATATTTTGCTCAGTAAGTGAATAAATGAATCCCACCCACAGTCAAGAGGAGGGAATTTTACAGACATGAATATAAGGAAGAGACAATACTGGGAACCACCTTAGGGGCTCTCCACTACCTCAAGACTAGGATATGTTGTTCAGGGTACATTTTTCACACTTTTCATTTGCTGTTATTGTAATTTCACATAATTATTTGATTAGTGTTCATTGTTCTCAGTAAATTGAAATTCCATGATGAATAGGCATTTATTGAGTGCTTAGCTACTGCAATTGAATCAATGAATATTTATATAGCCTCCAGTTGCCCTCCATCAGTCCAAAAGTTCTAATATAACTGATAGGGGATCACTCAGCTGCCATTTGAATGAAAACTACTAGATCATAATCTGATCATAATCTTAGAAGGCAGAAAACATTTCCTTTATTTCAAAAATTTATCATAAAATTAATGCATTAGTCTTTGGGCAGCTTTGGTAGAGAAAAGATTCACACGAGTCTTTTATTTCAAGCATTTCTATTTGCTAACAGAATTTAGAGGAGAATTGTTGATACTTTCCAATTATTCCTACAGGGCGACACTGCTTTTTAATTACATATCGGAAATAAAAGTATAATTTGTGCTTCAAATTTTCAAAAGTTACAAAGTTCATGGATTTTTTTGTTTGGCTACCATGGACTTTCATAATTCCCAGATCACAATGTGAAAACTACTGCATTAGAGGAAGAAATATAGTTAGCCTGTTTGGGTGGCAATTCATTCTCAATATCAGTAGAAAAGGACGCAATTTAATTCAACAACTTCTTGCTTGAATGCATTCGTAACTGTTAGGAAATAATACTTGCAGGTCTAACCTATACCCACAATATGCAGTTTTATAAAATGCAAAACAAACACTCACTAACTAAAATGTTAAGTTTGGTATTTTAAGCTTTCTAGAGCCAGAAGATTCAAAGTAAAGGTTTCTGTATTGTATTGGCTTTACTGTACTGTTGATTAGAAAAACTTACGTGCTTAGTGTAGTTAAATAAAGATTGTTCTAACAATGTAATTTGAGTTTCCAGGTCTTTGTGTGATTAAGATCTCAGTCTCAAAGTTGCATTTATTTTAAATAAAACCTTGAATCTTTAGGTAAGGTGTACTTCCTTATAACTGGATTTAATACCTCAGTCTGCAATGTATTTTGAATACCTTTCATGAGTTATTCCTTACTCATTAATTAAGAACGATAGTCTGCATTTTGCAGAGGGGAAACCTAGAGCATATGAATTCACTTGATTACCTAAAATGATTCAAAAAAGAAGCAGAGTAATAAGTAAAACTCATATCTCTCATATTTTGCAGCCATTGCTTAATCCAAGATGGTCCAGCACTATATTTGTTAAAATAATTTGTAGAGTTTTGAAGTTTGAAAGACCGAAATATAAAATGTAGAATGAAATAATCATATTATTTGGTTTTCCTTATGTAAAATATCACAATTTTTCCATAGATTTCAATGTATTGAAATATATTTCAATATATTCTATATTCTGTTTTTTTAAAGTAGTAAATTCATTCAATGTTGAAAAACAATAAAGATGACAAATGAAGATGGAAAGACCATAATAAGCAATAGGAATGACTTCTAGTTAGTTAGTACTAGCTTAGAGGCCCCAAGTTCTATCCAGAAATGTCAAAAGAAATGCAAAAATAGAACTATACTATATGATTCTCTTTTGCAGATATATGGGAATCTTATTAGAGCATAGCCAAGTACTTTAGGCTCCAGTTTTGCCTATAATTAAGCATTATTAGCTTAAAATTCATTTTATTAACCTCCTTACTGCTTTGCTTGCCTTCTCCTAAAAAAATCTGCAAATGAATGAGAGGGTGAGAACTCTTTAACTTTTTCATTTCCCATCCCCATACATTGGAAATAATACATGAATCTTAGCGACTATAGTAACTATTGGAATATGGCATGATCCACATTCTAATTAGGTTACTATCAGTTATTCAGTCAAGGGTTTTTTGGGAGTGGTGAAATATCAACAATGCCTATCTCTCACTTTTTTAATCAGGACAGCAGACCACAGGATTTTAGAATAGATAAAAACTGTTTAACCTCACAAAAAAGCCATGTGCTCTTTCTGAGAGCACCCCCTTCCCCCCCCCCCCCCCCCCGCCTCGAACTGGAGGAAGCCTTTGGAGTATAGCTTTGCACAGTCATGCCCATACAATGTCTGTTGTGTGGGTGATAGACACTTGTTCAGGCTTATGACAATGACGACTGGGAAAGGAAACTTCTAGTGCTCAAAGTGAGTAAGAAGTTTCATTTGTACTAAAATCACAAAACAATCTTACTTCTACTGATGCTTTTAACTTAGATGGAAAAGGTTTTTTTTTAAAACCTTATTTTCAGCATCAAGGGTTTTTCCATTTGTATTTTGTTTTGTGTTTGTGTGGATGCATGTTCTAATGTTATGTGTGTTAAAATCTAATGTTTCTGATACTATATTTACTTCTATTGAGGGACAATTATGTATAATTAACTGTACCCATTTAAAAGGTACAGTTTGATGAGTTTTGACATATCCTGTGAATCCTCACAAACAAGATACAGAACATTTTCATCATTTGCCAAACATTCCTCCATGTATGTTTGCAGCCCATCTTTGCCTTCGTCCTCATTTGTTTGGCATCACAGATTAGTTAACATTTCACATTCGTAGGACTCCTTTGTGTAAGGTATAGTGTATACTCTTTGTGTCTGCTTGTTTCACTCAACAATGAGTTTAAGAATCATCAATGTTGCTGTGGTTCCTTTTGTTGCTGAGTCATATTCCTTTATAGGGAAAATCTATCCATTTATCTGTTGATTGGTATTTAGGTTGTGTCCAGCTTTTTGTTATTGTGAATGAAGCTGCTATGAACATTTATGCACAAGTGTTTGTGTGGACATATGTTTTCATTTCTCTTAAGTAAATACCTAGGGTTGGAATGGTCAGGTAATGGTGGGCACATGTTTGACTTTTAAAAGAATTGCCAGAAGTTTTCCAGTGTAGTTTCCACTACCATTAGCAATTTGATTATTGAAAATAAAGATTTTTTTTGCAATTATTTATGCCATTAAGTATATTACACTAGCAGCATATAGTCAAATTGCTGTGCTTTGAAAGTCAGTTGGAATAGCTGCTCTATATGTGGTTATGTAACCAATTCTACATGCAGTTAGTTAGGTTCATTTGTTTCACTTTGCTTAATAATTTTAGTTTTTACAAGTAATTTGATTATGCTTTATAATTGTGTAAAATGATTACATGGTTCCAAAGTCAAATCTATAAAATCAGAGACCGTTTCTATTTTTGTTCTTATTTTGTCCATTTAGTTTTGAAATTATAAGTAAGGAAAGAAAGAACACACACACACACACACACACACACACACACACCCATACGTATCCCTCCCATCGTAGCTTAGATGAACAGTAGTGTACTATATACAATTTTATGTATCCTGCTTTTTCCACTTAACAATATACCATGGAGATTACTCCATAACAGTTTATAGAGCTATCCCTTATTCTTTTTAAGAGTTTCATTATATATATATAATATATCTCAAATATATAAATAAAATCTTTTATTTTGTGGATGTACAATAGTTTAGAAAACTAATCCCCTACGAGCGGCCTTTGGGTTATTTCTAAAAGTCTTGTTATCACAATGTAATGAAAAGCCTGTGCATATATTCTTTTCATACTGTTGCTTGTGTATCTTTAGGATAGATTATGAGAATTGGTATTGCTGGGTGAAAAAAGAAATGCATATGTAATTTTGCTATATATTGCCAAATTTCCCTCTGTTGAAGTTGTAACATTCTACATTCCCACCAGCATTATATCACCATGCCTATCTGTCCACAGCTCCAAAGTACATTGTCACATATTTGGCCATTGGCTGTCTAATGGGTGAGAAACGGTATTTCTGCATAGTTTAATTTGCATTTCTTTGACCATGAATGATGTATGAACATCTTCCTATATGACTAAGAGACTTTTGTGCTTCCTATGTAAACTAACTGTCCATGTCTTTAGAACAGTTTGCTGTAAGATTGTGTTTTTAACCTAGTTTGAGTCAGCTACATGCCAGGATGCTGGGCAAACCACTCTTCTAAGCATTGGGGCTGTGGGAGGAAAAACATATGAAAATCCCTGATTTCATAGAGCTTACAATCTAGTGATAAGTTTGGCCCACAAATTTTGGCAATCGTCTACAATCCTTCTCCTTAGCTTAACTGTTCCCATTCAGATTCAGAATTCATAATGCTTGTGTCCATATGCCATTATAATCCAATTCTAATGACTTGCCATTTGATATACTTTTTCAGACCTTTGTTTCTGTTTCCTCAAAAAATGTGGCTTGGACTTGCTTCTTCAACTCTCTTAATTTAGATTAATTTGGGTAGTGTAACTATTGTACTGCATTTCTTAGGATCCAAATCTTGGTTTCTTTTCACTGTAGTAAGACCTACTTGCACAAGAATAGTTGGGGAATTAGAGCAGCTTACAAGCTGGGTGGTTTTGGCCAAATTGCTTCATTACTATGAGTCTACATTTCTTAATCTGTAAAAAGAGGATAAAAATTTACCTGTCAGGATGGGGAGACTGAAATAAATAACATATGCTAGTTACCCAAAATTTGCTCCTAGTGAAAGTGCTCAAAAATTATTTTAAGGGGTGCCTGGATGGCTCCGTTGGTTAAGTGTCTACCTTCAGCTCATGATCCTGGGCTCCTTGGATCCAGCCCTGTATGGGACTCCCTGCCTTTTTCTTCTGTTTGTGTTCTCTCTCTCTCAAATATATATAAAAAAAATCTTTTAAAAATTATTATTTAAAAAATAATGTTTTATTAAAGAAAATGGAAGTTAAGAAGAGGAACAGATTCAAAATTTCTCCAGAAAAACACTGTGCATGAAATCTTATCCTAAAATGTTTCTCTTTGCCAGTCAGGTACAACCACTCTAGATGCACTAGAAGTGTATCATCTCCTTGTGAACACTTTCTAGGAGTTTGTGCCTTCTACGGTGAACCTGCCAATATCCAGATTCAACTCTAATCATACATCCAGTTTTTCTCACTTAATAGCAACAGTAAACTATTTGTAATTCTTTGAAAATCCCATGTAGCTTTTCTATCTTCTTCTAAATGACTTTCTTTCTGTGTGCATAAAGATTTCCTTCTGTCTCCCTGAAAAAACTCATCTACTGAGATCCAGGTCAAGTATCATCTGTTGTAGAGAATTCTCCCTAATCTTTTACACTTGCTCTTTTATAATTAAACACTTCTGCTTTTTAACTTCTGGGCGTTGTGTTTGCTTCTATCATCACTCTGAAAACTTTACCTTGTAATTGTATACATAGACCTTCTTTGCCTAGACCTTAAATTCTTGGAGAGAAGAGGGCATTGTTTATTATGATGTCTCTATGCTCAGTGAATACTTTGCCAGGTGTATTGCTCAAAAAAAAATGTTTATTAGCAATTCCCACTTAGAGCTTGCCTTACAAAATTTGAATGTAATAGACAGTTATTTATATGGTATGATTTCAACACAGCTTAGGAAAATCCTTTTTTGCTTCAAACCAGCACCCAATGAACACATCACTACTAAACTTTATCTACTGAATGGTCCTGAAAAGCCTGTAATGAATAGAAAAATGCTTTCTTTCACAGTTGGAGGTAGATTAAATGCACATAAGAAATAACTTGAATGGGGATGCCTGGGTGGCTCAGTGGTTGAGCGTCTGACTTCAGCTCAGGGCATGATCCCTGGGTCCTGGGATGGAGTTCCATATTGGGCTCCGGGCAAGGGGCCCACCTCTCCCTCTCCCTATGTCTCTTCCTCTCTCTGTGTCTCTCATGAATAAATAAATAAAATATTTTAAAAAAAGAAATGACTTGAATGTAAAAACAGGAGGGTGGTGATAGACACTTTGGATCTAAAGTAGAGGTATGCCAAACAGATAGGGTGTTCAAGTCAAAAGTTCATACTGGGAAAATTGGCCTGAGAATTCTTGTCTGTCATAATTTATGTTTTTATTGTCAACCGCAATCCAAAAATGGCCTGAAGAATGTGAAAAAAGTCTGGTTTAACTAGGAGTCAGAAATACTACTGTGTATTCTTTTGATCATCTCATATGTCTTTTCAGAGTGCATAGGTACAGGAGGAGAAAGTCCTGGTACACCAAACAACTTAACACAGTACCAAACGGGTAAGGACAACTACAGCTTGGGTAATGGTCATCACGTATTGATTCGACTAGAAGCATGCTTGATGATGGTATACTTTTTATGTTTAAGATCTTGAATAGTCTTACATGTATTTATAGACTATATTGTCTGAAGTAGTCTAAATAAAATATTATTTATTTTATTAAAAGTGTTCATAAATTTTTCATTCTAAAATTACTCTGTGCTTATTTAGTGCCTTTTTGAAGAATGTGATCACTAAGCAAACCAATGGTGTGTCAAAATTTTTCTCATTCAATTTTTGAAACATAAGTTAAATTTTTCATTCAATTTTTGGAACATAGGTTTAAAAAAATAGGTCTTAGCAGATATTTGTAATTTATTGACTCTGTTCCCCACCCAGCCCTACTGTCTACCAAAGTTGCCATTGTAGTTAGATTTTTCTTTATATTTTAAGTTTTTATTTTTATTATATACCTCACTTCATTGAAAAATAATTCCAGTGATTCTAAAATGCATTTCTGGACTTATAAGTATACTTTCTAACTGCACTCAACTATTCACTATATAGAAAAATTAGATTCCAGGTCAACTACTGGATAAAATAAGTAAAGTAGCTGTATAAACTATAAATAAAAAGGTTGGAAACAATGCATCACTGGTGCTCCCCCCAGAATGGTGGGTTGAATGGTGTCCTCTCCCTAAAGAAATGTTCAACTGAAGCTTGTGAATGTGGCTGCATTTATAAAAAAGGGTCTTTGAAGATGTAATTAACTTAAAGCCCTTGAGATGAGATCATCCTTGATGGAGTGGGTCCTAAATCCAATGACAAGAGTCCTGAGAAGGGAAGAGAAAAGGAGAGGACACAGGGAGAGGCAATACGAAGATGGAGGTAGAGATTGAAATGATACATCTACAAGCCAAGGAACACCAAGGATTGCTGGCTGCCACTAAAAGGTGGAAGGATCAAGGAAGGATTCTTCCCTAGAGCTGTTGGTAGGAACAAGCCCTGATAACACCTTGCTTTCAGACTCCTGGCTTCCAGAAATATAAGGGAATAAATTTCTGTTGTTTCATGTGACCACGTAGGTCATTACATGTTAAGGCAGCCCCAGGTGACTAATACAAAGAGAAATTAAGCTACTTTTATACTATAAATGTATTTTATTTTAAAGATTTTATTTATTTATTCATGAGATACACACACACACACAGAGGGGCAGAGACACAGGCAGAGGGAGAAGCAGGCTCCATGCAGGGAGCCCCACATGGGACTTGATCTGGGCACTGCAGGATCACGCCCTGAGCAGAAGGCAGATGCTTAACGCTGAGCCACCCAGGCACCCCTACAAATATATTTTAAAAAACAATTCACATTTGTCTCTGTCTGTCTGTCTGTCTCTCTCTCTCTCTCTATATATATACACATACATTGTGAAAGTGTTAAATTTGACTTCTGATGTTAACAATGTAAAACTTTCTGAACTTTAAAGAAAATTTAAAGCTTTCATTTATTTTTTTTTAAAGATTTTATTTATTTATTCATGAGAGACAGAGACAGAGACAGAAACACAGGCAGAGAGAGAAGCAGGCTCCGTGAAGGGAGCCTGAAGTGGGACTTGATCGCAGGACAGAAGGCAGACGCTCAACCTCTGAGCCACCCAGGTGTCCCTAAATCTTTCATTTAAAGAAATTAAAGAAAGAAATCACAGGACCGTTGATCAAAGTTGATGCCTTTGTTTTACTACTTTGATGTACATGAAGCTTCAAGCAAGATTGAATAAGAACACTTTCTATTTTCAATGAAGACACCTGATATGAAATTGGCATTCTATGGTAACTAGAAGCATTAAGAAGCATTTCCAATATCATAAAAATAATTACAGGAATATTTGTGAAAATAAAAAATCATTTTGTACACTTAAGAGTACATTCCAACTTGTGGTTTTATCTCCAGCATGAGAAGTCTCAGGGATAATTTACTGATATTCCCTCTCAGGGCATTCTTTGGAAGGAGGCCTCTTTTGCTCGATTATAGGAAAATTTGATATCTGGTTCTAGAGGCAGATTTTTCTATGCATCTCTACTCACTGAAATACCTTTAATAGGCAGAAGTCTCTTCCACACTCCAGCCTTCTGGGAGATCATTGAGAAAGATGCTTGAAAACTTCATTCAAATCAGTTGTGAAGACATCAGTTAATGCCAGACCAGGTTCTTCTAACAGAATCCTGTACTATCCAGATATGGAATTAGTTATATGTGATAAGAATTAAATTGCCAATATTCCCAGACAAGATGGTTAAAAAAGAATCCACTGAGATGGTAACAGCTTAGAAGTTCAGAGCAAAGTTCATTTGCTTTGTCACTAAAAGTAACAATATCTACAGGGCATATTGAGTAAAATCCAAAGGCTAGAAGAAACTCTTTAGAGCTATTGGTCAAGACTGAGTTTCTTGAACTTTCCATTGACAACAGTCTGTATCTTTAAAATAGAAGCAGTTTTTAGGGCTGCAGAGGCCAAAATGACCACAATAGAAAACCATCATGTACTAGACTAACCTTTGTCTATCACGGTGGCCCTCTCTTGGTCCCAGACATCTCTCTTAGCTAGGAAGGGGGCAGGACTTATTGCAGTTTTCTTATTCCTATTTCTTACTTCTTATTCTTAGCCAGTCCTTTTAGGTGCCCTTAATACTTGCCACACTTCATGTAAAGTAAGGAAAAGAAGGAAAGAATGAGGGAAGAAAGGAAAGAAGGAGGGACAGAAAGGAAGGAAAGAATTACTATTTATGGTAAAAATAGAATAGGACATTTATTTCACTTGAGGGAGAACTTGGAGTGGTCAGTGGAGATTTAGTTTATTTTTAAAAGGCAAACTAAGCAGGTACCAAGTAAAATTCTGAATAGATGTTTATTATTTTTATTTCTCATTGTGGTAAATGCAAGAAATTTGAACAAACAGTACTATACCTTCAAATTAAGAGTCAGTAAACTATGGCCCATGGGCAAAATCCAGCCAGCTCATTTTTATAATTAAAGTTTTATTGGAAAAAAGCTATGCCCATTTATTTTTGTATTATATATGGCTGCCATCTTGCTACAATGGCAGGATTGAATACTTTCAGTGGAAACCATATGGACTGCAAACCTTAAATGTTTATTCTTTGGTCGTTTATGGAAAAAGTTTGCAGATTTTGATTGTTCTTTTCCAGTAATCCCCAGCCCACCTTACTTATACCCCTTATTCCTTTTTTTTTTAGTTTTTTTATAATAAATTTATTTTTTATTGGTGTTCAATTTGCCAACACACAGAATAACACCCAGTGCTCATCCCATCAAGTGCCCCCCTCAGTGCCCGTCACCCATTCATCCCCACCCCCCACACTCCTCCCCTTCCACCACCCCTAGTTCGTTTCCCAGAGTTAGGAGTCTTTATGTTCTGTCTCCCTTTCTGATATTTCCCACACATTTCTTCTCCCTTCCCTTATATTCCCTTTCACTATTATTTATATTCCCCAAATGAATGAGAACATATAATGTTTGTCCTTCGCCGATTGACTTATTTCACTCAGCATAATACCCTCCAGTTCCATCCATGTTGAAGCAAATGGTGGGTATTTGTCATTTCTAATGGCTGAGGAATATTCCATTGTATACATAAACCATATCTTCTTTATCCATTCATCTTTCGATGGACACCAAGGCTCCTTCCACAGTCATACCCCTTATTCCTAATACAACTTAGAAACTTCCTTTTGACCCTCCAAATGGAAACTACAATACCATCATCAAAACTACCCACATCCTAAATTTTCTCTCATTATAAACCCTCAGTCTTGTTTGCTGGTGAACAAAGGAAGAAACTGTCAGACCTTAGACTTCTGAGAAGCTGGGAGAGGTCTAGAAAGGCTGTTATATTGCTTATAATGGAGGTTTAAATTCTAGAATATCTAAGTTATAGCTTGATTTCAGTAAGCCCTCTGAGGGCAATTCTGACTTCTTATGTTTCTGGAGTAGATTCTTGAGTCCAATAGAAGCTAAATTTAATCGTTATCACATCATTCTTTGCCTTCCTTCCAGACCACGTCAGTAAAACTTAGTTGCCTAAAAAAGCCTAATTATTTTAGAGGCCTGAACACCGCTTATTTCTAAGAACTTTAGTGAATTTCTTTATTTTTTAATGTGGTAGAATTGGGTACATAATTAGAATGAGAGCAAGAGGTATATTTTTATAAGAAGAAGGCTCATAAAATGCTTATTAAATAGTGATCTTATAAACCCAGAGGAAGAACTTTGTTAGGTTCTTAAATCAGAGAAGCATTAGTTTTTCATTGTTGTTTTTAAAAAACAGTACTTAAATGGGAATTTCTCAGAAATCAAGTTTGAAGTAGATTAGAACTATTTTGATTGTCTGTAACTCTACAGAATGCAAGGGAAGGAATACATGTGGATCTCAGGCGCTATACAGATTTAGAAACTTGAACTAGGTGAATAATGTCCTTTTTCTTCTTTGTTTCTGTGACATTCTTCAGAAGATAGATTAGTTAGGCTTCCTAAAAGAAACAGAACAACAAGAGATCTATCGGTCTATCTACCTACCTACCTACCTACCTACCTACCTACCTATCTACTTTCTGTGTAACTAGAGAAATATTTATTTTAAAGAATGGGCTCACATGATGGTGGAGGCTTGGTGAATCGAAAATATGCACAGTGTGCCAGTAGCTCGGAGACCCAGGAAGAGTTGCAGTCTGAATCTGAAGGCAGTATTTTGGGAGAATTCCCTTTTCGAGAAGGTCAATCTTTTTCTATTGAGGTCTTCAAGTGATTGGATAAGGCCCACCCACATTCTAGAGGGTAATTTGTTTTACTCAAAGTCTACTGATTTAAATGTAAATCTCATCTAAAAAATACTTTCACAGATGCATCTAGAATAATGTTTAACTAAATACTCAGGTGCCATGGCCTAGCCAACTTTAAGTTGACACACAGAATTAGCCATCACGGTAGGAAAAATGAGAGGGGGTTGTTGGGGGGGCTAATCTTCTCAATATGGTTCCAAAATACTTGAGAAAGTACTCTGATTTGGCAGCTGGGTGAGGTACCCACCACTGACTCAAGCAACTTTAATCTTGGGGTCAATTTGAAAAGCCAATACAAAGACATGTAAGTTTGTCTTCAGGTGGTGAGAGATTTCTGAAGGGTGTCCGAGTGGAGGGGATCACCCCTGTGTTACAGAATCATGTACACAGCTGCAAGGTAAGGTATGAACTGAGAAGAAGAGAGGTTTGAGACAGAGAAGATGTTAGGAGCCTTCTGGAGTAATGCAGAAAGTACTATACTGGAAAAGTACTATACTCAGCTCAGCTCAAGTGAGCCACCAATGATGGACCAATCCACTGTGACTAGGGAAGTGGCGGAGTCAGGTTACCTTGTAGGAAATTGCTGTCAAGTAAAAAACATGGTGTCCCATAAATGGCATCGCTGACTAAGAGTTTCTATGTAATTTTCAAGTGTTAACATGTATTTCCACTTACTGATGGAAAAACTTCTAATTTCTGCCTTGCAAAACTTTTTGTTAAATTTATTTATATTTAACTCATTTTCTATCATGGTGTCTATAAGTTTTGTGGATACATAGTACCTTGCACTCCATTTAGGCACCAAAAATTGATTTCTTTTACTTTCTTCTGAATATTTTCTAGCTTCAACAAATACGTCACCTGTGGAAAGAAAGCAGAAAAGCATCACACCTCCTGTGGAAGGTAATATGCTTTTTAATTTTTTTTCTAGAGGCCAGTACTAAAGGGAGGAAGTGTTCAACATCCTTAGAAACTAGTTGACAGTCTGGTCAGGGGGACAATTTTGAGCCAGTTGAAGAGCATGGTGATCTGAATGCAACGGGGTGAGGGACCATGCATGACCCTGACCCTCCTCTCCTAAAGCAGTTCAATTCCCTATGAAGATTATGGAGCTCTATCAGGCACTGTGCTAAACTTCATGGGGGAAGTCATAAACATGCTGCTCACCACCCTTTCTCTTTCTGGTTTCATCTTCAGCATCCTGCCCCTGGGCACATGTATGCTTGCCCACACCCACCTCTAGCTCCTCTCCAAGCCATGGTGTTGCTGCTCACTTCTAAGCCTTGGCCAAGTTGCAGGTTCCCTGAGCATGGGGTGTGGAGCCCTGTGCATGGTGGAAGGAGCATGAATTTAACTGCCCCTCAGATGTACTCTAAACAAACCCCCCCTGCTTCCTGTAGTTATGGGATCTTGATTTGGCTTTGAAATGCAAGGGCTTGAGTCCGTAACACAAGAGGCAAACACAAGATACCAAAAGAGGAGAGGAGAGATCTCAAATGCAGAGTTTAGCACAAACACTTCATCCACATAAGAACTTTGCCCCGCCACAGCAGGTTCCACTCACGTTAAAATGATGAGCTTCCTGCCACTCACCTGGGTACAGCAGGTATGTGATATCTGATGCTCCTAATGTATCCCCACGCCCCCACCCCCCCCCCCAGTCATGGATGCATTATGTGTGTTTATGGGAGAGCTGGAGTTTCTATACTGGAGAATACTTGTAGGCTGCAGGGCTGAAGTTTTACTTTAAAGATAGACAAAAGCAGTGAACTTCTTCATTTAATTCTCATAATTTGGTAGAACATACAGGAATGAAATCTGTAAGCAGAGTTCCCAGTGGGACTGTTTGGCAGTGTGCGTGTGACTCAGTTGGAAGGAAGGAAGGATGATCTGCTGATTTTGTCTTTGGGATTCTCCAAATAAACAATAACTTAAGAAAGTTCAGCTTGCTCAACCTGAATGCCATCTCACCCTTTTTTATTTATGTTTATCTGAAATGGCAACGTTAGGGATAGGCATTTTGTTCTGATATTACTGATCTATTCTTTCAAATCAAAACGTAGGAGGAGAAAACCACATCAGCAATTTTCCACTTTCTATTTCGAGAAGACCAAAAGATTAGATTTGGATGACTTTGTCCTTTAATTTATATTGTTTCCTTTTTGTTTTATACCAAACTTCTGAATTAATTTTAAGCCCTTTAAATATTTCTTGCACATATAGTAAATATACTTTATCTAATAACACAAATGTAGGAGAGAAATGGGTTCATCTCCGGATTAGCATAATGTATTCTATACATTATGTGCATTTTTATTTTTTACCTAAGTCTAACATTTTTGGAATAAGATCACCAGGAAAGTCATGTGTAATATGTTGTGGAAAATGTGCACATGAAGCTGTTCACCACGCTTCTGTTTTCTCCTTCTCTTTGTGTGTGTGTCCAGCCAACACTTCTCTGTCTGTATTTGTGGATACAAGGGCTGTGCTCCATTGCCCTAATGCCACCTCGAATGTTCTGGTAGTAACATGGTCAGTAATCTTCAGAGACAACACTTCCTGCATCAGAGCCTACAGGACAGATAGCAACAAGACCAGGGAAAAAACTTGTACAGACGAGAGAATATCCTGGGACTCCAGACCTGATCAGAACTTTGCCCTTCGGATTAATCCCGTGGCCATCACTCATGAAGGATATTACAAGTGTGAAGTGGTCACACCTGATGGGAATTTCTGTCATGGGCATCACCTCCAAGTGTTAGGTAAGGAGCCTCGCGTACTGTGGTATGCCAGAGAACCAGATCTGAGACTGAACCAAAGGTCTCTCTCTAGTCCATATCGCATGTGTTGAGCCTGAAACATTTCCCCCTGCATCTCTGCAGTGTCCCCTAAGGTGACCCTGTCTCTAGGCGAGAATGGAACTACCGTGTGCTGGGCAGTTGCAGGGAAGCCAGCTGCACAGATCTCCTGGACCCCAACGGGAGATTGTCACACTGTGGAAGAACAACTGGGCAATGACACAGTGACCGTGCAGAGTACATGCCACTGGGAGGACCACCAGGTGTCTGAGGTGTCCTGCTTTGTCTCCCATGTGACTGGCAACAAGAGTCTGTCCATTGAGATGAATCCAGGTTAGTGATTCGAGGTTTTGCGTGATATCTTCATTTTTTTCAGAGAAGTTATAGAACGAAAATGGAGGATGTGGAGCGTTTCACTCAAGGATGATGTCCCCATCCTCTTTTTTATGTCCTTCTCCTCCATCATTAAGAGTTATGTCCAGAAGAAGAACACAGAAAATTGTTTTTAAGAAGCCATATTTTAGAATGAAGTTTATTTAATTAATTAAAATAAAAATAATTTAATATTAATGTCCACTGTATACAAGTAGTCAGTTGGCTTGAGTAGTTTACTTTTTAGTTAATGCTTATGGTTTTAGGAGAAGGATAAATTGTATTTTTAAATAAATGTTTGTTTATAAGAAGGATCGTGTCACTCATTAAGTTTCTTCACAATTTTTTAGTTTGGTGGGATTTTCTTCCCCAGGTTCTGCCTAGAATTTCTTAGGTATACTATAATAATCTCAATCATTGATTTAACCTTTACTTTTTATTTTCCTAAATATATATGTACTTAATGTTAATTATCACTAAGCTCACTGAGAAGATTAGAAAACCCATCTTAATACTACTGTCCACATGATCAAATTTTTTGGGTAATCCATCAGTTCTATTTTTTTTTCTTAAAGATATCGTGTATGAAGTTTTACATACTCTTGTTCTAACCTGGCCTAGCTAGTCACTAACCTGTGACACAACCAGCACAATTGGCACAACCAGAGTGTCCTAGACACTCTTTCCACAGTGCTCTGCTTGATTCCATGTCTGTTTAATCTGAGTTCCTTCTGTATTCCAGACTTTTGCTAGTTTTAATCTCTGTGTTTTATGTATGAGGCTTTCCTTTACTCTCTGGTAATCCTTGGCTATCCATTCATTTCAAAGTGAGATTTCAAAAATTACCTGATCTGGAGCTATGTTATCTGTGGGTGATGCTATCAACTAGTTAGCTTCAATAGGCCAAAAGGAGGTAAATGAAAAAAAAATTTAAATATGGATTCTTTGGTTATCTGAAGTTCTTTTCTCTGGACTGTTTAGGTTCTGCAGAAGATTATTCTCCAGTCTATTGTCTTAGAGGGATAACCCTGACTATTGGTGTGATGGGAACAGGGAAAAGAGTGGAACATGTGTGTGTGTGTGTGTGTGTGTGTGAGAGAGAGAGAGAGAGAGAGAGAGAGAGAGACTGTAGAACTCAGATTTTTCTTTGATATCTCCTCTCTTCAGCCTGGTACTCCGTCTCCACCTTCCACTATGTCTGGATCCTTGACTCTGAATCTCTTCAGGTCATCTTTTCTGGGGCCAAACTTCTTATTTCTGCTGTTTGAGGGAGGTATGGTGGCCTGGCTGCACAGGGTGGGAGTGGACTTGGCAGCCTGTCTCTTCTCAGTACAGACCTTCAAAGAAGCTTTCAACTTTTAGCTCACACCTCACCCTCCACACACTTGCCCCTTTTTATTAGACTTAGCCCTTCCTATTCCAGTGTCTTCTTGGTGTTCTATGGATATTAAGATTCTTACTTATTCCACCCTAAATTATTTGTCTTCTGTACATTTTTCACCTAAAAAAAAAGTCGAAATTATTCATCTCCTCATCTTCATCCATGTTCATTTTCTATATTTAAAAGTTCTACTTAAAAAATTTTCCTACAGATAATTAAGGTTTAAGAAGAAAGGAGAGAAAACCCACGTCTTGAAACATTTTCCAATATCCATTGTTAAATTGATTTTAAAAAACATTTTAGCAGTATTTACTGAGGAGAATAATTGTGCCCTGTGTATGCGTGCAATCTTACCCCTGCTATTGTGATGTGATGTTACGTTTATGAACTCTCAGAATCGAAAGGACTGTCTCATCCACTGCCAGTTAGTCATTAGATCTCCTCCCTGTCACCTTGCAGGAGGGATCCTCAGCTTCTGTAGCTATACTTCCAATGAAAGAGTATGTATTCTTTTAAGGAGAGGGGTTCAAAACAATGCTATTGCTTTTGGCTGTAAATTTTTTTTTCTTTTTCAAATAAAAGAGAAATGCAATGTTTAAAAACAAACTGTTTTAGATAGATAGATATCTCCAATATTTTACTTTTTAGTTATATTACATATTTTAAATAGACTGTAGTTTTTAGAGCAGTTTTAGGTTCTCAGCAAAATTGAGTAGAAATTACAGAGTTTTCATATAACCCCTGCCCCAACACATGCACAGTCTCCCCTCTCTGTCCATCTCCAACACCCTGATACATTTATGAGAACTGGTGAGCCTACATTAACACAACATTATCACTCATAAAACATAGCTTAATTAGGGTCCACTCTAGGTGTTTAGCCTATGCGTTTTAGCAAGTGTAGAAGTGGCACATATCCACCATGGTAGTTTCATAGAGAGTAGTTTCACTGTCCTAAAGGTCCTCTCTGCTCCAGCTACTCCTCCCTCCCTCCACCTTAGCCTCCAGTAACCAACCCCTGATCTTTTCATTGTCTCCATAATTTTGCCTTTTCCAGAATGTCATATACTTGGAATCATACAGGATGTAGCATTGTTAAATTGGTTTCTTTCACTGAATAATATGCATTTAAATTTCCTCCATGTCTTTTTATGGCTTGATAGCTCATTTCTTTTTAGTGCTAAATAATGTTCCATCGTCTGGATGTGCCACAATTAAAGCATATATTTTTGTGTCTATATTTACAGGTCACAAATCACCACTAAATTGGAATATTGTATATATCATCCTCTCTACTTTGATTTTATTCATCATCATAGGTTCCATTTTGCTGTTCAAAATCTGGGGCTGCAGGTATTAACTGATGCTTTTTCTTCTTCGGTTTTATTGGGCTAGAAGGGGTCAGATATATGGAATGATGGGGTAAAATTAATATGTTAACACCAACTCTCCCGTAATCAAGAAGTGTGTCCTAAAGGTGTTAGCTTTGAAATACTCTAAATGACAAGAGACATTTACTTGGTTACTTGGGCGTGCGAGCATAGGGATATAGGCCATTTAGGACAAGATCTTGGGAGAGACAGTGTATATTTTTCTGTATTAGAGAAAAGAATTACAATAATTCATTTTGTACCAAAAAGATGTGTCACATATATTCCAAAATCAGGCTTCTGTTGCATAATTCCACTCCTTTTACCAAATAAAGAATTATCTCATTTAGGTGTATTAACTACAGGCAGCATTCTTATTTCTGATAATTCCATTCTATTTTATTAATGGCTTCTATCAAAAATAAACCACACTTGTCAGTAGTATACTGTTTTGTTTTCCCATTTTTAATTAAATAATGATATTTTCTGCATTCACTTCAGCTTATTTTTATTTTTGCAGAAAATGCAAATTAGGAAGAACAGAAACCACTACAGTTGTTGAGGAGGTAAGATAACATTAAAAAGTTTGCAATCTTTTAAGCCACAAAATCGAATATAGCCGTATAATCATACATTGCATCAATATTAGTATTTTAGTTAAAAGCAAAAAATCGAATTTCAATATGCTAACAGTCAAGTGTACTTAGTTTGTTAATTACCTACCATGTACTATTTATACACATTCTGAACAATATTTTCATTTCAAGAATTGTTTCCTAAAAAACACATAATGTTTGCCAAATTTGGAATGTAATGCTTAGAGAAACTGAATTGATCTTTACTCCCCCATGAAACCATCTCCAATTCTTTCCTTTCCGTTTCTCCATACCATCATTTCCCTTCTACCTGAGCTAAATCTTCTCCTGCTCGATAATCTCATAACCAGTAGCTTATGAAGTCTTTGATCCTCTCCTTTGAAATACCTCTTCTGTTACTTTATTCTTCTCCATTCCTACTATCAAGCAAACTTTGTAATCTCACACTGAGACTTAGATAAGCAATACATTTTTTGACAAAATAATAGAAAAAAGTCTTTCTTTTTTCTATTATATCCATGTAAGCACAGAGACACAAATAAAAGCACTCTTGGTAGATACTAAATCTGTGGGCATCTGTTAGATCAACATAGGTAGTTGATGATTCATGGCTTTTTAAAATTGATTTTGACTTTGAATTCTTTCTTAGGATGAAATGCAGCCCTATGCCAGCTACACAGAAAAGAACAATCCACTCTACGATACTGTGAGCAAGGGATGAGGTCTCAGGTGTTACGAAGTGAAGTTGAGGGCTGTGTGTCTCCATACTTCATAAGTTACTGGAATCTAGCAGCAGGACAAATGAATTAAGATATAGCACAGCTACTATTATGCTTTTCTTAGAGTTCTGGCAAGGAAAACCTATTTTGAGATTAGCTTTTCAAAGATTCTGAGAAGACATTTAAAGGTTTGAATTCATATCCTTATACAATTGAAATTTTTGGAATGTTAGCTGATATTAGCTGTTTCTCTGAAGAACTGATATTGATACAAAGAAAGTAAATGCTCATGATAAAGCTCAAATTGTTCAGTATGGTAGATAATGAAAATTGAGTTTCCTCAAGAAGGAAATCTGCAGAAGGAACAATCAGCATCTTTTATGTATTCATCCAGAAAATTTTATGTACATATATATTTGTACACCCAAGGTATGTGTGTACATTTATGTCTATTTACATATCATACCTATCTCCTTGTTAAGACAAAGATGGGAATATATCATGATGCTCCTCTGTAGTTATAGAAAGCTAATAATATAATAGGTCTTGGAGACCTTTTATATCAATACAAGCAGAGCTACCTCATTCTTTTTAATGGTTGTAAAATTCCATTATATGGCTATATCATAATTTAATTAACCATAGCCCTAGTGATAAAAATTTAGGTTGTTTTAAGTTTTTTTGTTTGTTTGTTTTGGTATTATAAACAATACCATATAGAATGTTACTTGTGGATATGTCTCTTTGTATTTGTTTAAGTATATTTATAGAATAACTTCCCTGAGTGGAACTTCAGGTCAAAAGGGTTTGTGCATTTTTTTATTGATGGATATGTCAGATTGAACCAATTTTCATTCTGTCAACTGTGTTTGAATGTGCCTTTCCATATACTATTATTTTAATATCTGCAAGATTCCCACTTCTTGTTTTTAACCAACAAGTTAACAAATATGGTTTAAGGCTATAATAAAAATTACACTATTTGGCAAAACTCGATTTATGTTTTTCTTTCATGTTTATGAGAAAGAGCAGGAATAAGAGAGAAGGAACACATGTGTGGGATTACTTTCTGAACTCATCATTAGCTAACGCCTAAAAGTTTTTTCAGATTTGATAAATTGAAATTGTGTATTTTTATGATGTACATTTTATTGTGAGGTATTTAAGAAATATGTTCATTGACTATATAAGAACTTATATACTATGAAGAATATAATATGAAGGACTTCAGTATCCAAAAAGTATGATCTGTGTGCTAAGAGAATGCCCAAGGGATGACATGACCCTTTCCTTTAATTTTTTCTGTGGAATACACTATTAAGAATGTGTATACAAATTATTTTTAATATTATGAAAAATGTATTTTATTTATGAAAACTTGTGAAAAAAATCAGTCTGCTTCTCCATCCAGGAAAAACATTAAATTTTTCATCATGGTGGAAATTAAATCAAAATCCATTCATTTTTCAACTATGCCATGTGAAACATTTAAGACAGCTCTTACATCACTGTCATCTTCCTTCCAGGTGTTTTGGCTACACTAGGCTTTATTGTTAAAAAGATTTTTGGTTTCTTTTGGGGGTAAAACTAATTGAATGACATTTAGCAAGTGACTTTGACCAAAGCATTTTTACACCAGTTGACTATGCCCTCAAAACAGTCCATTCGGTTTCCCCATATAAATGTTACTAAGCAGTGCATATAATAGATATCAGACACTGTCCTTGACATTTTCTAAATTCTTCATCCACCTCTGAGTGTGTTAATTTGGTTCAAAAAATCTAAATATTACTGAAAGACAAAAAAAAGCAAAATTGTGTTTACATCTTAACTTAATAATATATGTCAAAATAACCTGGTAAATGACACTTTAAATACTTCAAGATAGTTTATAAATGCTAAATTATGATGTACAGGAAACAAGTATACTAAAATCTTCCACTACAGGGGTGCTAAATGTGGTTGAACAGGTGAATCATGTGGGGAAATAAAAAACTATATAGATTGCCCTCATGTCGTCTTGAAAGCTATGCTAATAACATAGCTAATAAGCTTCAGAGACAAGGCTTCCTGCATTAGAGCCTCAGGACATATAACAATGAGGCCAATTCCTTTAGGTCCAAAGTTAGCTTGTATATTTGAATATTTTCCAATGTTTTGAGGGAGGCTTGTATTGCGATGTATTTCCCTCATAGGACCACTTGCTGCATCCCAAAGAGTTTGAACAGTTATATTTTCATTTTCATTAGTTTCCATGAATCTTTTTAATTCTTCTCTAATTTCCTGGTTGATCCATTCATCTTTTAGTAGGATGCTCTTTAACCTCCATGCGTTTGAGTTTCTTCCAAATTTCTTCTTGTGATTGCGTTCTAGTTTCAAAGCATTGTGGTCTGAAAATATGCAGGGGACAATCCCAATCTTTTGGTATCAGTTGGGACCTGATTTGTGACTCAGTATGCGGTGTATTCTGGAGAAAGTTCCATGTGCACTGGAGAAGTATGTTGCATTTGGATGGAATGTTCTGTAACATTCCAGAAATTTATTTGGTCCAGTGCATCACTGAAGGCCCTTGTTTCTTTGGTGATGTTCTGCTTAGAATATCTGTCATTTGCAGAAAGTGCCACATTGAAGTCTCCCAGTATTAGTGTATTATTATCTAAGTATCTCTTTACTTTAGTTATTGATTGATAATACTTGGCAGCTCCCACATTAGGGGCATAACTATTCATAATTAATAGGTTTTCTTGTTGGATAGATTCATTAAGTATGATATAGTGTCCCTCTTCATCTCTTATTACAGTCTTTGGTATAATCTCTAATTTATCTGATTTGAGGATTGCCACCCCAGCTTTCTTTTGAGGATCATTTGAATGGTAAATGGTTCTCCACCCCTTCATTTTCAGGCTAGAAGTGTCCTTAGGTCTAAAATGAGTCTCTTGTAGACAGCATATAGATGGGTCTTGCTTTTTTATCCAGTCTGATATCCTGGGTCTTTGATGGGGTCATTTAGCCCATTCACATTCAGAGTAACTTTTGAAAGATGTGAATTTAGTGTCATCGTATTACCTATACAGTCCTGTTTTTGTGGATTATTTCTTTGGGCTTCCTCTTTCTTTTACAGGGTCCCTGTAATACCTTGCAGAGCTGGTATTGTGGTCACATATTTTTTCAGTTTCTGTCTATCCTGGAAGCTCTTTATCTCTCCTTCTATTCTGAATGACAGCGTTTCTGGATAAAGTATTCCTGGCCGCGTGTTTTTCTCATTTAGTACCCTGAATATATCCTGCCAGCCCTTTCTGACCTTCCAGGTCTCTGTAGAGAGGTCTGCTGTTAATCTGATATTTCTCCCCATATAAGTTAAGAATCTCTTGTCTCGAGCTGCTTTAAGAATTTTCTCTTTGGGCAGCCCAGGTGCTTAGTGGTTTAGCGCTGCCTTCAGCCGGGAGTGTGATCCTGGAGACCCGGGATCAAGTCCCATGTCAGGCTCCCTGCTTGGAGCCTGCTTCTCCCTCTGCCTGTGTCTCAGCCTCTCTTTCTCTCTCATGAATAAATAGATAAAATCTTTAAAAAAAGAAATTTCTCTTTATCTTTGAAATTTGCAAGTTTCACTATTAAATGTTGAGGTGCTGAATGGTTTTTATTGATTTTCAGGGGGTCCTCTCTATCTCTTGGATCTGAATACCTGTTTCCTTCCCAGATTAGGGAAGTTTTCAGCTGTGATTTGTTCAAATATACTTTGTGGTCCTCTCTCTCTCTTAGCCTCTTCTGGAATCTCAATTAGACATATATTCTTTCTTCTCAAGCTATCATTTATTTCCCTAAGCCTTTCCTTGTGGGCTCTTGTTTTTCTCTTTTTTCCTCAGCTTCCTTCCTTTCCATCAACGTGTCTTCTATATCTTCTACTCTTTCTTCGACCTCATTAACCCTAGCAGTTAGAGCATCCAGTTTGGATTGCATCTCAGTTAAAGTATTTTTAATTTCAGCCTGATTAGATATCAATTATTCAGTAAGAGTCTCTAGAGTCCTTTATCCCTTTTTTCCAGAGCCACCAGTAACTTTATAATTGTACTTATGAATTGAATTTCTGATACTGTATTTAAATCCACATTTAGTAACTCTGTGGCAAAGAGTATTGCTTCTGGTTCCTTCTTTTGTGGTGAGTTCTTCCTTCTAGTTATTTTGTCCAGTGCAAGGTGTCTGTATGAGTGGACTGAGTCAAAAATATCAACCACAACCTAAGTAAAATACACCCTAGATGATTCCAAAGAAGTCAGAGACCAGAAAATAAAAGAAAAAGAACAGAACAAAATAAAACAAGAGGACCATTAAAGTGAAAAACAAATTTTAAAACAAAATAGTAAAAATAAAAAACCAAAAACAAAGAAGAAGGAAAAGAAAAAAGAAAGAAAAAGGTGGGGGGAAGGATGGTGGTGGTGAGGAAGTAGTGGTGGAGAGAGAATATAATCTCCATGAGGGGACCTAAAGGGTGAGTCTCTTAGCTCTTCTTTTTTTTTTTAAGATTTTATTTATTTATTGATGACACACACACACACACACACACACACACACGGGGGGGGGGGGGGAAGGGACATAGGCATAGGGAGAAGCAGGCTCCATGTAGGGAGTCTGATGTGGGACTCAATCCTGGGATTCCAGGATCATGCCCTGAGCCGAAGGCAGTTTCTAAACTGCTGAGCCACCCAGGGATCCCGAGCCTCTTAGTTCTGAGTGTATTTTGTTCTGTATGTTAGAAGATGCTCAATTCCAAATTTATATAAATCAGCAAAACTTATATAAAGACCCAATGTTTACCAAAAAAACATAAACGTGATAAAAGTGGGGGCATAATGGGAAGGAAGAGAGAATAGTCTCACAGAATGAACCAACACAATGTTCTACTTGGTTCTGGTTGTATGCTGGTCGTATTTTAGAAGGTACTAACTTCCACCATTGTAAAACAAAACGAGACAGAAAAAAGAAAAATCAAAAACCCATATCTTGTATATGTACCAAAATTAAATTGAATACATTGAAGGGAAACCAAAAGTGAAAAATATATACAAGACGTGTAATTGTAGAAATATGAAAGTCAAAAAGGAAGAAGCTTAAAAATAAAGATTTGGTAAAATATTGTAGTTAAGGTGGGAAAAGAGAAAAAAATATTGGAAAATTTTAACCTGATATAAAAACAAGTCATAATGAAATAAAAAGAAAAAAGAAAAAAAGACCCTCTAGTTCTATATACTATTTTCCCTCAGTCCTGGAGGTTTCCAGTGCTGCTTGTTCAGTAAACTTGCTTTTCCCTTGTTCTTCCGGCAATTGTTGTGGGGGAGGGGTCTGTTGCACCTGATTCTCAGGTGTCTGTGCTTGGGTGGAGATGCCCCATCCCTTGCCAGGTTTTGTTCCCTAGTGGTCCTGCCTCTCCCAGGTGCAAAGTAAAAAGAAGAGAAAAAAATACCCATGGCCAGATTTCTAGCTCTGGAGTCAGCTCCCTGCGAATAACTGACTGTAGTCTGCCAGTCTACACTGGCCTAGATGCTCCTGGGCACAGGCTTGGGTGCACTGATCTGTTGAGTTTGTGGGGTGCCCAGCAGTAGGAGAGTCCTCACTGTCCTTTGCCCTCCCTGCTTCTGCTTGTTCCCAGGGGGGAATGGAGGATCCCCAGCTTTGTCTTCTTTGGTGCCCTTGGGTCCAGGGGCCTGTGCCACTGGACCCACGCTCCCGGGGCTCTCCTTTTCCAAAGGGAACACATGACAGCCGCATCCATCCATTGTGGGGCTCTAGGGTAAAGGGAACTCTGGAGCTGGACCCAGAACTGGCTGGCTTCTCCCAAATGCCCCGGAGGGCTGCACGCGTCACCCCTTTACTGAGGTTGGACCCTGGCTTGCGGTGAGCTTTCTCCTGGGTGCCCCTCTTTTTATGGTGATTCCAGGAATCTTGATGTTTCACTGCCCTTCCTCTGATTCTGCCCTATTTCCCTACTAAGCACTTTTCCGTCAGGAAAAACTCAGGTGTGGATTTTTAAAGTTTCCCTTTGCCCAAGGCTGGGCTTTCCTGCCCTGGAGGCTTTCGCCCGGGCTTGTCAAGGTTCCTCTCCCCGACTTGATTTTTTTTTTTAATTTTTTTTTTTTTTTTTTGCCTTCCTACCTTGTTAGAAGTGAAAACTTTTCTCTCTGTAGCATTCCAGCTGTTCTCTCTTTACATCTCAGGTCGAATTCGTAGGTGTTCAGAATGTTTTGAAAGTTATCTAGGTAAGTTGGTGGGACCAAAATAGTTGAGGACCCTACTCCTCCACCATCTTGCCTCCACTCCTCTGATTTCTAATTTCACTCCTTTGTGGTAAGAGAACATATTTTGTATGAGTTGAGATCTTTTAAATTTATTGACACATGATATGTGACTCTGATGGAGGACCAAGTTGGTAAATGTTCCATGTGTACTTGAAAATTAATATTCTGTTGTTCTTTAGTATTCTATAAATATCAACGAGGTGGAGTTGGTTGAGAGTGTTGTTCAGATCTTTTATGTAAAATCTCTGATTATGATTGTCAATTTGTCCCTTTTTCCTTGTAGTTCTATCAGTTTTTGCTTCACAAATTTTGAAGCTTATATAAAGGGCACAACCTTTAGGAATGTTATATATTCTTTATGAATTCACTTCTTTATCATTATGAAATAAAGTTCTTTATCTCTGACAATAATTCTTCTCTAAAATTTACCATGTCTGATATTCATATAGTCTTTCCAGATTTCTTTTTGTTTTAAACATATTTTATTTAAATTAAATTTGTCAACATACAATATAACACCTAGTGCTCATCCCATCAAGTGCCCTCCTTAGTGCCTGTCACTCAGTTACATTATCCTCCCACTTACCTCCCTCCAGATTTCTTTCAATTAGTGTTCATATCATGTATTTTTCCCATTGTGTTCCTGTTAAACTATTTGGTTATTTATTTATTTATTTATTTATTTATTTATGATAGACATAGAGAGAGAGAGAGAGGCAGAGACACAGGAGGACGAAGAAGCAGGCTCCATGCCGGGAACCCGAAGTGGGACTCCAGGATCGCACCCTAGGCCAAAGGCAGGCGCAAAACCACTGAGCCACCCAGGGATCCCCGGGTTTTACATTTAAAGTATGTTTCTTATATGCAATATATGCTTTTAAAAAATCCAATCTGACCATGTTTGGGTGTTTTGAAGATTTATTTTTTGTCTTTGGAGAGAGAGCACACATGAGCAGGGGGAGGGGCAGCGAGAGAGGTAGAGAGAGAATCCTCAAGGAGACTACCCACTCAGTGTGGAATCTGATGTGTGGCTCACAGTGGAGGCTCCATCCTAGGACCCTGTGATCATGACCTGAGCTGAAATAAAGAGTCAGCCACTTAACCAACTGAAGCACCCAGGTGCCCCATGACCATCTTTGTTTTTAACTGGCAGATTTAGACCATTTGCATTTGATATGCTTAGGTTGAAATCTATGAATTTTCTATTTGTTTTCTACTTTTCTTCATTTTTTATTTCTTGTAATTTTTCCCTTTTTTCTCTCTTACTTTTAGAAATTCAGTAATTTTTATGATACTATGTTACATCCTTAGTAGCTATAACTATTTTGTTGATGTTATTTTTACGATTGTTATAAGATGTATAGTATATACCTTCAACTGATTATATTCTATATTCAAATAGTATTATAGTGTCTCACATATAGTATAAATATCTTGCAGTAGTATACTTCCTTTCTTCTCTCCTGGCATTTGTGTTATTGTATCATGCTGTAACTTCCCATGGTATTAATGCTATGTTACACAGTAAACAAACCTAACCTAATGTAACTAACCTCAGTTTGTGATTTAAACAGTTTAAAAATACTTTTTTATCCTAATTCTATATTTAAATATTTTATTTTTAAATATTTAATGTTAAAAAGATATAAGTATTTTATTAAATGGTTATCTTTTAAAGATGTTTAAATACTGAAGAGAATCTTATATATTTGTTCTCTGGTTACCACATCCTGTATCTTCATTCCTTTGTATAGATCCATATTTCTATCTGGTATGATTTTCCTTCTACCTGGGGATTCTCTTGAACATTTCATAAAATGGTAAATTTATTCAGTTTTTCTATCCCTCCCCTAGTCTATTTTGCCTCCCTTTTTTAAAGTTATATTTTCTGCATATGGCATTCTAGATGATGGATTTTTTTACTTTTAGTATACTAAAAATGTTGCTCCATTTTCTCTTCACTTGTGTTGATTCCTATGAGAAATCTATGATCATTCTTAATATTCTTCCAGTGTGTCTTTTTTCTCTGGTTACTTTTAAGATTTTTATTACCACTGTCTTGAGCAATTTGATTACATTGTGCTTTGGTATAGTTTTCTTCATATTTTTTTGTGGCTGGGATTCTTTAAACTTCTTGCATCTGTAGGTTTGTACTTTTTATCAAACTACAAAGATTTATTTTGTTATTATTTCCTCAAAAATTTTTTTCTGTCTCTTTTTCTCTCTCTGTCTTTTGGTTACTCCAAATTTATATATGTGATCAAGTCTCTTGAAATTGACCCATAGCTCATGGATACTCTCATTTATTTATTTATTTTGTATATATTTTATTGGAGTTCAATTTGCCAACATAAACTCTCTTAATGTTAATATTCTCTTTTCTCTGTGCTTCTTTTTTGCATATTTTCTATTATCAAAGTCAATAATTATTTTCTTGCAACATGCAATCTGCAGTTAATTCTATTCAGTATATTTTTCACTTTGTACTTAATAATGTACATCTTTAGAAATTTGATTTGGGTCTTAGGTAATGCCTTCTGTGTCTCGATTAACTTTTGTACACATCAACAACAGTAATATTGTAATAACTTTTAGTGCTCTGTCGGCTGTATCTTTCCTCTGTCAGTTTGTATTGGTTTTAACTGAATGTCCTTTTTCCTCATTGTGAATTGTATTTTCCTGCTTCTTTGCCTCATAATTAAAAAATTATTAACATATATAACATAAAATGGATAATTTTAACCATTTTTAAGTGTGTAATTCAGTGGTATTAACATTCTCACTGTTGTTATGTATAAGATTTAGGTGGGTCTTTTATTATATATCAATAACTGGGTTCAAAATTATGATTATTTTAACATTTATTGTTATGCTTATATTTGATATATTTAAATATTAGTATATTATACTTTATATTTTTCCTGATTTTTCTGTGCTTGTCTTCTCCCCCCTTTGTCTTAGACATTACAATGCTTTAAAAGTTCTATTTTTATTGTACTAGAAATTGCACACCCCATTTCTATTCTTTCAAGATTATATATATATATATATATATATATATATATATATATATATATGCTTCAAATCTAGATTTAATAAATATTATTTACCTAAGGAATTAAAGCAGCCTAGGACAGTTTTACTCCAATTGCTTAATCTTCCAGCTGAGAGTTACGCTAATTTTGAAATTTTACAATTTTTAAACAACCATTCTCCAAAACTAAGTATTACTATAATGCTTCATAAGACTTTATCCCTATTTTTACCAATTTTTTTTTGGTTCAGTATTTCTTCTGGAAACAGACTTTCCTTTTAGAGATTACTTTCTTCTTCCATTCCTTATTTTCAAGTTTTATTCAAGAGCTTATATAGTGAGGGTCTGTATTTATTGGTAATAAGCTCTGTTTGTGTTTGTCTAGGGAAAGGTCTTTATTTTCTCCTCATTTGCGAAAAATACATTTTTCTAGATAAGTAATTCTAAACAGTTATTTTCCTTCAGCACTTTGAAAATATTCCATTTATTTTGGCCTTCATCATTGTTGTTAAGAATTCTACTGCCAGTGCAAGTGTTATTCCCTGGCAAGTAAGTAATCTGTCTTTTCTTCCTGATTGCTTTTAAGTTCATCTGTCATCAGTTTTGTAGTTTCACTCTTGTGCATCTAAAAATGGATTTCTTTTTATTACTCTGGTTCAGAATTTGCAATGTATCCTGAATTTGAGGATTCTGGGTTTTTCTTTTTTAAAAGATTTTATTTATTTGAGAAAAAGAGAGAGCAAGAGAGAGCACAGAGAGAGCAAGAGGGAGGAAAGGAAGAAACAGACTCCCTGCCGAGCAAGGAGACTGATGCTGGGCTCCATCCCAGGAACCTGGGATCATGACCTGAACAGAAGGCAGCTGTTTAAGTGACTGAGCCACCCATGGTGCCCCCTGTTTTTTTTTTTTTTTAATTCAATACTAGAAAGGTATTAGTTATTACCTCTTTTAACATTTCATCATTTTTATCTATTTTCTTCTCCTGGAAATCTAATGAAGTCTTTTCTAACTTCTATGACTCAACATATGTTTCATATTTTCTACATCTTTGTCTCTCTGTGTAGTATTTTCTGTGATTTTTTTCAGATTTCACTTAGAGATTGCAAATTTTACTCACTTGTGTTTAGTCTATTTGATCTGTTTATGGTATTTTAACTTTTAACAATATTAAATTTCATTCTGTAGGTTCTATTCAGTTTCTTTAAATCTCTTCTTTGGCTTGGATATCATTTTTAATTTTTATAAACATGTTAAAATAACTATTCTGTATACATTAACTGTGTATTCTTTAATTTATTTGAATGTTATAATACATCTTTTCATAGGTCTGTTTACTTTTTTTTTAATTTGTCATTTTCTTCTATGGATATTTGACTCTGTGTTCTTTTTGTTATTGTAACTTTGGATTGTGAACTTATATTTAAGTAATTGATATCTGTGGGCATCATGTGGAATCTGGACTCTTGGGGCAGAGGTTTCTTCCAAAGTGGATTTGCTGTTCCTGAGATTGTTACTAAGATGGGGACACTATATTTTAATTTCTGAGATAAGAGTTTCTTAGATAACACAAGCAATATAAATGTAGCAACTAGACCTATGTGAGGGCAGTGTGGTAACACATTCATGGTAGAATTTTTTTTCATTGTTCTTATAAAAATAAGAGGTAAGAGTATGAGAAGTAATTTCTTCTTTCTTTTTAAATAATAACTATTTAAAATTTATCTTGACTTTATTTGGGGAAAGGGAATCTCCATTTTTACTTTCTGCTTTGTCTGGGTACAATGTTTTTCTATTCCCTACATGGCCCTTAAAAATCTAGTGTGTTTGGGATCCCTGGGTGGCGCAGTGGTTTGGCGCCTGCCTTTGGCCCAGGGCACAATCCTGGAGACCTGGGATGGAATCCCACGTCCGGCTCCCGGTGCGTGGAGCCTGCTTCTCCCTCTGGCTGTGTCTCTGCCTCTCTCTCTCTCTGACTATCATAAGTAAATAAAAATTTATTTTTAAAAAAATCTAGCATGTTGGGCAGTCTGAAGGCAGCATGTTAGCTCTGCCTTCAGCCCAGGGTGTGATCCTGGAGGCCTGGGATCGAGTCCCATGTCGGACTCCCTGCATGGAGCCTGATTCTCCTTCTGCCTGTGTCTCTGCCTCTCTCTGTGTGTCTGCTGTGAGCAAATAAATAAAATCTTAAAAAAAAAAATCTAGCATGTAGATTCCTAATACCACTCTTGATAGTTTTTGGGTTAAATAAATCTTTCCAGTTCATATTTGCTGCGTTTCACTTTTGATTCCAGAATTTGTCTTTTATTACTTTAAGCTCTGTTAAGCATTAAAAATTTATTCATACTTCAGCACTCATTTATGGTATTTTTACTGTAGATTTTTTTCAGAGTACACATGATCAATATTTCCAGAAATAGGAGTCCTAAATAGAACTAAAATAAGATCCTACATTAGATCTATTTTCTTTTTTTTTTAAAGATTTTATTTATTTATTCATGATAGTCACACACACACACACAGAGGCAGAGACCCAGGCAGAGGGAGAAGCAGGCTCCATGCACCGGGAGCCCGCCGTGGGACTCGATCCCGGGTCTCCAGGATCACGCCCTAGGCCAAAGGCAGGCGCCAAACCGCTGCGCCACCCAGGGATCCCTAGATCTATTTTCTAAATTAGGTCTAATTTTTTAGCAATCAGTTATTGGTAATATGAAGATATGTAAAAGTATAAAACACATTGGCAATGATTAGTATATAGTCAAATTCAGACTATTCTAACACTGTAATGCTGGTATATAAATCACTTAATTGTAATACAGAGATGAACAGAAAAAAAGTATTAAAAATAACTGTATGTTACATAACAATAGGTAAGTGGATATGCAATATAAAAATATGTAAGTTTTTACATCAAAAACATAAAACGGGGACCCCTGGGTGGCGCAGCGGTTTGGCGCCTGCCTTTGGCCCAGGGCGCGATCCGGGAGACTCTGGATCGAATCCCATGTCGGGCTCCCGGTGCATGGAGCCTGCTTCTCCCTCTGCCTGTGTCTCTGCCTCTCTCTCTCTCTCTGTGTGACTATCATAAATAAATAAAAATTAAAAACAAAACAAAAAAAACATAAAATGTTTGGGAAGCAGTAAAAGGGTAGAGTTTTTATGTAAATGAAGTTATGTTGTTATCAGTTTAAAATAGACTACTATAAGGTGTTTTATATAATCCTCATGATAACTACAAAGGGGAAACCTCTAGCAGATCCATGAAACATAAAGAGACAGGAATCAAAGCATACCAATACAGAAAGTCATTAAATCACAAAGCAATACTGCAAGAAAAGAAGAATGGTACAAAGGATCTACAAAACAGCCAGCAATGAAAGTACAGTATTAAGTCCTGACTTTTCCATAATTACTTTAAATGTAAATGGATCAAGTTCTCCAATCTAAAGACAAAGAGTGGCTGAATGAATAAAAAACAAAATCCAACACAGTGCTGCCTATGAGACTTACTTCAGCTTTCAGGATGCACACAGGTTGGATGTGATGGGATGGGAAAAGGCATTTCACACAAATAGAAAACAAAGGACAGCAGGGGTAACCATGCTAATATCAAACAAAATAGATTTTAAGTTAAAATTTAACAAGAGACAAAGATGGTCATTATATCATGATAATGGGGTCAGTTCCTCAAGAGAATATAACATTTATAAATATAATGTCCCCAGTATTGGAAAATCTAAATATATTAAGCCAATAGTAACAGATCTGAAATACAGCAATATGATAATTATAAGAGACTTCAATACCCCACTTAGGAAATTAAAGGAAACATTATACCTGAAGTATAATGTAGACTAAATGGACCTTACAGACATTCAGAACATTTCATCTAGCAGAAGCAGAGTACATATTCTTTCTGAGTGTACAGAATGTGCCCAGGATGGATCACAAAGTTAAAGCAAAAACAAGTCTTATCAAATTTAGAAGTTTTATTATAACAAAAAGCTTTTCCAAATACCATGGTATGAAACAAGAAATTGATAACAAGAGGAAATTTGGAAAACTCACAAATATCTGGCAATTAAACAGCAAACTCCAGAACCACTAATGGTTAAAAGAAGAAATCAAGAGGGAAATAAAAAAAAATATCTTGAAGTAAGTGAAAAAGGAAATACAATATACCAAAACTCATAAGGTGTAGCAAAATAAGTTCTAAGAGAGAGGAAATAAAAAATCAATAACCATCATATTCACTACTGAAAACCTGTAAGCTTTCCCCTTAAGATTATGAATAAGACAAAAATACCCACTTTTGCTACTTCTATTCAACATTGTACCAGAAGTTCTAGCCAGGGAAAATACATAAGGAAAAGAAATGAAAGGTATCCAAATTGCAGAAGAAGACCCAGAACTATGTATTCACATATGACATCATCTTTTTTTATAGAAAACTCTAAGCATACTACCAACCCCACAAACCCAACATAATTAGGACTAATAAATTCAGCAAAGTTACAGGATACAAAATTAAAGTCAGCATGCAGCAATGTGTTGTATTTCTATACATTAGCAATGAACAATCTGACAAGGAAATTAAGAAAACTGTTCCATGTAGCCAAATAGTTACAAGACATACATTAAAAAATATAAAACATTGCTTAAAGACTATAAAAAAGATATCAATAAATGGAAAGATATATTCATGGATTAAAGATAGTATTGATAAAATGACAATACTCTTCACAGAGATATACATATTCAATGCAATTCCTGTCAAAATCCCAATGGCCTTTTTAGGGGCAAAAATGGGAAATCCTCAAATTCATGTGGAATTTGAAGACTCAAATAATCAAAACAATATTGAAAAATAAGTATAAAGTTTGAGAACTAATATTTCCAATTTTAAAACTTCCTACAAAGCAATAATAACCAAACAGGTTGGTACTGACCAAGACACAGACATGAAGACCAATGAATGGAAAGGGACTTGGAGTCCAAAAATAAAACCACACTTTTATGGCCCATTAATTTTCAGTGGAAGTATCAAGATCATTCAGTGGGAGTAAGAATAGTCTCTCCAAGAAGTGAAAAAATAGATCATCAGCTGACATCATATTCAAAAACTAACCCCAAATAGATCTAAGTCCTAAGTGTGATTGGTAAAATAATCAAACTCTTAGAAGGCAAACATCTTCACTACTTTTAGATTTGGCAATGATTTCTAGATTGGCATCAAGAGCACAACCATCCAAAGATAACATATAGAGAAATTAGAGTTTGTCAAAATTAACAACTTTTGGGTACACAGTTTTGTGTATCAAGAATGGAAAACAACTTATAGAATGTGAAAAAATAATTGCAAATGATATATCTGTTAAGATTCAAGTATCCAAAATACAAAACAAAATTTATTACTCAAAACGAGTACTGATACATACCACAACATGGATAAACCTTGAAAACATTATGTTACATGAAAGAAGCCAGACACAAATTGCCAAGTACATTATCTTTCCATTTATCTAAAATATCTAGAATAGGCAAATGCATGGAGACAGAAAGATTAGTGATTTCCAGTGGCTGTGGGATGAGTGCTTATGACTACAGAGTTTCCTTTTGGGATGATGAATATCCTCTGGAACTTGGCAGTGATGACGGTTTCTTTACATTGTGAATGTACCAAATGCCACTGAATTGTACACTTTAAATAGGGTAAAATGGTGAAATTTGTTGTGCATATTTGACACAATAAAAAGAGTGCACTTCAGTTATGTTTAGGCACATCTACAAATAAGGAAATGAAATTTTCTTTTAATTTTAATCTTTAGGTACACCTGGGTGGCTCAGTAGTTAAGCATCTGTCTTTGGCTCAGGTTGTGATCCTGGGGTCCTCAGGTGGAGTCCTGCATTGGGATCCCCACAGGGAGCCTGCTTCTCCCTCTGCCTATGTCTCTGCCTCTCTCTCTCTGTTGCTCATGAATAAATAAATAAAATATTTTTAAAAATTTAATTTTTAAATTAAATTTTTTATTTTGCGATGGTTGCAGATTCACAAGAATTTGTTAAGAAACAACCTAGAGATCCTGTGTACCTTTAATCAGTTTTATCTAATAGTAACATTTTGCAAAAACTACAGTAAAATAACAACAAGGATACTGACATTGATCAAGATACAAAATAGTTCTCTCATGCCATCTTCAGTTTTCTTTTTTTCTTTCTCATCTGTATTCCTTATATTTAGTTTTCTTACCTTATTGCACTGGCTAGAACTTTCAACACTGTATTGAGTAAGAGTTGTGAGAGTAGGTATCCTTGCCTCACTTACTCGTTGAGGGGGAAAACATTCAGTCTTCCACAATTATTTATAATGTGAGCTGTAGGTTTTTATAGATGCTCTTTACCAAATGAAGAAATTTCCTTTATTGCTTTTTTTTTTTTGAGAGATTTTTTTTTCACAAATTTGTGTTATGTCAATAGATATGTTGAAGTCCTATCCCCAATGTGACTGTATTAAGAACTAGGGCCTTTAATGAGGTCATAAGAATGGGACCCTAATCTAATTAACTGTTATTCCTACAGGAAGAAGAAAAGATACCAGAGGTATTGCTTGCTCAACCACATACACAGAAGAAAGCCATCTGAAACCATAATGAGAAGACAGCTCTCTGTTAGCCAGAAAGAGAGAAGCCTCACGAAATCCCTCCTGGTACTAATTTTGTGGTATTTTCCTACAATAGCCCTAATGGACTAAGAGAATTGGTTGTAAAAGTGATTGATCAATGCTTTTTAGTTACCTGTAGCATGGAAGAGAAAAAGAAAAAAGAGAGAGAGAGAAACTTTAAGGAAACTTAAAGAGAATGGAATTTTCTTTTTTCCTTTCTTCTTTTTCTCCTCCTCCTCCTCCTCCTCCTTCTTCTTTCTATATTGTTTCCAAAGTCATGTATCAACTCATTTAAGTTCTACAAAGTTTGAGTAAATAATTCTAGAGGAATTAAAAATTTATGTAAATTTTGATTTTGGTGACTGTATTATAAACTGTATCTCTACCATTTAAAATTGTATGTTGAAGAATAGTTAAGAATAACTTTTTAGCAATATATTCACATTCTGAGAAAGGACTAAGTATATTTGTTCCTTTAAGAAATAATTTATAAGAAAATTTTAGAGCATCGTAATGACCATAAAAAACAAATAATGCCCTAGAATGATGGTGTCCAATATGTTAGTTGTTAAACACAAGGGCTGTGGACCACTTGAATTGTGGTTGAACTCAGTTGAGATACAAGATGTGGCAAATTGTCTTGGTAGAAGTGGTGATGTTTTGTGTAACTAGCTCTCTGCAATGGTAGGGAAAAAATGGCACTACTGGTTTGGAAATGTATTAGTTTTCTAAGGCTGCCTTAACAAAGTACCACAAACAAAGTGGCTGAATTAACAGAAATAAGTGTCAGTTCTGAAGTCTAGAAGTCCAAAATCATGGTGTCAGCATGGTTGTTTCTTTTTGAGATTTATTTGACCAAGTTTTTCCTTTTTTTTTTTTAAGATTATATTTATTTATTCATGAAAGACACACAGAGAGAGGCAGAGACATAGGCAGAGGGAGAAGCAGGGTCCCTGTGGGGAGCCTATGTGTGACTAGATCCCAGGATGCCAGGATCATGACCCGAGCTGAAGGCAGATGCTCAACCACTGAGCCACCCAGGTGCTCCAACAGAGTTTTTAATGCCATTTTTATTTACTTTTGTGGCCAGTCAGTACCCTTTCTTAAGCACTTGATTAGGCCCATCTCTCAATCACTTCCTTATTAGGACTCCCACCCTGGTCCACCATGCACCTGCAGAAATGGCCCCAGGACCAACCCCAGACACCTAGGGACTGGGGTACTCATGGACACCTCAGGAGCCCTGCCACCACATACATGCTTTGCAGGCAGGATTATAATAAGTGTTTCCACTTTCCCCCATAAATGCAAGGATGACATTACATTAATAATATTCCCATCCAAGGAGTTTTGTTGAACATACTCATTAGGACATACAAGTCCAACATCTTTTAATCCCTTTAGGATTCTGGAGGCAACATATTTCTCATTTAATTTTACTAATCTCCCTGATGCTGCTATCTACAGATGAACTCCCATCCCCAAAAAGCTCTACAACCTACCCAATTAAAATCAATAGGCCGTCCCACTAGCGCTAACAGAGACTCGTTCACTGTACAAGCTTCAGCACCTCTTCTCATACCTCCTGGGATCTCTGGACTACCTATAATGGCCATAAATAGCCCATGAGTTTCTGATACAAAACCCTGCCCCTCACTGTTTGCTAAGTCCAAAATCTTAATTACTCTTTAGTCTCTGCCAAAACATACATCGCTACACTCCCATGTCTAAAGAGAAACCTAATTTGTCCTAGTAGCAGTGGTACATTGTATATTGTTCAGCAAACCTTTTATTTATCTTATGTCAGTGGTGCACTGACTAGTTGTCTAGCTTAGTGCAGCATAATACTGGGGGCCCTGGAATGGAGTGAAACTGAAATTGTGTGACTAGACAAAATGTAGTGTTTCCTCCAGTTTTTTGGTTTGTAATTTTATTGTCTCCATGATTTCTTATTTGCTGTTTGATATTTCTAATATTTCTCTTTTGATATTTCACCTTTGATATTTCTAATATTTCTAGCACGCGGATTAAGAAGGAAACCTTAAATTTCTACTTAGTGTTTTAAAATTTTAAAATAGAGGCAAAAAATTAATGGGTAAAATTTGTATCATAAAATGTGAACCAGAGAACATAAGAGTATATAAATAAAAAATTATTCAAACTCAATGATTTTAAGGTCACACCAGAACATTTTATACTATTTTGGTTTGTTTTATGTTTTGGGGTTTTTGTTGGTGTTGTTTGGCATTTTGAGTATTTGGTGGTCTCCAAGCTTCCAAGAACTTTGATTTGGTATCTGATAGTAACTTGTGGTGAAATTCTCAGTCATTATTTCAGATAATTCTTCTGTTCCTTTTTCTCTTTCTTCTTCTTCTGATTTTTCCATTACATGTGTTTTACATATTTTTATAGTAGTCCCACAGTCCTTGGATATCATGTTCTTTTTATTTTTAAGTATTCTCTTTGCTTTTCAATCTTCCACTGGTATATTCTCTAGTTTAGGGCTTCTTTGCTCAGTCATATCCCATCTAATATTAACAAGCTCACCAAAGACATTCCTCATTTCTGTTACAGTGTTTTTTATTTAAACCTGTCAATTTTGCCTCATGTATTTTGAAACTCTTATTAGATATACGGGCATATCTCGTTTTATTGTGTTTCACTTTATTGCACTTTGCAGATATTGTGGTTTTTACAAACCGAAGGTTTGTGGCAAACCCTGTATGGAGTAAGGTGCTGATAGCACCATTTTTCCAACAGCATTTACACACTTTGTCTCTCTGTGTCTCATTTTGGTAATTATTGCAAATTTGAAACTTTGTTACTACTTTTTATTTGTTGTGTTGATCTGTGGTCAATGATCTTTGATATGACTATTGTAATTGTTTTGTGGTGTCACTAATCATGCCCAAGTGGCATGTATGTGTGTGTGTTCTAGTTCTCCCGCCAACTGGCCATTCCCCCATGTCTCTCTCCTTGTCCTCAGGCCTCTTTCTTCCCTAGACACAACAATATTGAAATAGGATAATTAATAATCTCACGGTGACCTCTAAATGTTCAAGTAAAAGGAGGAGTAACATATTTCTCACTTTAAAATAGAAGTGAGAAAGGATTAAGCTTACGGAGGAAGGCATATTGAAAGCTGAGATTGATCAACAGCTAGTCCTCTTGTGCCAAGCAGTGACCAAGCTGTAAATGTGAAGGAAAAAGATTGAAGGAAATTAAAGGTGTTATTCTAATGAACACAATAATGAAAAGAAAGTGAAACAGCCTTATTTCCTTTATGGAGAAAGCTTGAGTGGTCTGGACAGAAGATCAAACCGGCTACAACATTTCTTTAAACCAAAGACTAATCCAGAGCAAGGCCTTATTTTTCCAATTCCACAGAGACTGAGAGAGATAAGGAAACTGCAGAAGAAAAGTTGGAAGCTAGAAGAGGTTGATTAATGAGGTTTAAGGAAAGAAGCCATCTCTATAACATAAAAGTATAAGGTGAGGCAGCAAGTGCTGATGTAGAAACTGCAGCAACTTATCCAGATGATGTAGCTCAGATAATTCATGAAGGCGACTACAATAAACAACAGATTTTTAAAGAAGATAAAACTACCTTATATTGGAAGAAGATGTTATAAAGGACTTTCTGCAATTCTATTGCCTTTCTCCTTTCATGTACACTTGTGTTATTATCTTTTTTAAAAAATATTTTATTTATTTATTCATGAGAGACATAGGGAGAGAAAGACAGAGACATAGGCAGAGAGAGAAGCAGGCTCCATGCAGGGAGCCTGATGTGGGACTTGATCCTGGGGCTCGATCCTGGAACCCCAGGATCACGCTCTGGGCATGAAGGCAGGCGCTCAACTGCTGAGCCATCCAGGCTCCCACATTTGTGTTATTATCTATCATTTTCCAGGTTAGGTAAGTAGAGAATCAATGAGTAATGTGACTTGTTGTGTACTTCTAATGTACATAGCTTTTTTTGGAGGGGGAAGAAGCAGGTGTTGAAACCATATATTTCTTCTTCTTTTTTTAAATTATGCTTTTATTTCTTTAACATTTTCCACACATGTCTTATACTCTACATTTAAATTTCCAAACTCTGAAGTTCTGAATCTTATTCTTCTCTTTAGGAATAAGAGAAGGCAACCAATAAAAAGTGCATCATCTCATTCCGTGGTTGCATTTTCTTCTCCTGTATTTTGTAATTCTGTAATGTGAAGTCATAATTACGTGCTTTGAGTTTGAGAACTACTTTGAGTGAAGGATTATCATTTTCCGGTACAGCAACTAACCTAAGTTTTTACTCACTGCTATAGACTGAATGTGCCCTCCAATGTTAGAACTTAATCTCCACTGTGATGGTATTTGATAGAGGCCATGGAAGGGAATTTTGAAATGAGGGTGAAGCTCTTGGATTAGTACCCTTATATGAAGAAACCCAAGAGAGCTTTCTCCCTCGCTCCCTCTCATTCTCTCTCTCTCTCTTTCTCTCTCTCTCTCCATCTAGCCCTCCCAAATCAGAATACAGTGAGAAGGCAGCTGTCTACAAGCCAGAAAGTTCACCAGACACAATATCTGCTTGTGCTTTTTTTTTTTAAATTTTTATTTATTTATGATAGTCACAGAGAGAGAGAGAGAGAGAGAGAGAGAGAGAGGAGAGGCAGAGACAGAAGCAGGCTCCATGCACCGGGAGCCCGACGTGGGATTCGATCCCGGGTCTCCAGGATCGCGCCCTGGGCCAAAGGCAGGCGCTAAACCGCTGCGCCACCCAGGGATCCCCTCTGCTTGTGGCTTTGATCTTAGACTTCCCAGACTGTACAGCTGTGGAAACTGTGAGAAAAAATGTTTGATATTTAAGTCTGTCTATGGTATTTTTGTTAAAGCAGGCAAAACTAAGAAACTCACTCTTAATTTGGTTAGATAGGGAAGCCATATCATCAAGAGGATATAACAATTGTAAATATTTATGCATCCAACTTTGGAGCACCTAAATGTATAGATCCGATATTACCAGAACTGAAGAAGAAGTAGACAATACAGCAGTTGTAGGGAACTGTAGTACCCCACATAAAAATGGAAAACTCTTCAAAAAAAATTGTTGTTTTCCAAAAATTAGTTCAATATAGAAGTTTACAGAACCTGAATTTGAAGTAGATTAGGATTGTTTTGATTGTTAGAAACTGTATAGAATCCAAGGGAAAGATGCATGTTGGTCTCAGGGACTAAGGAGTTAGAGATGTGAGCCAGGTGAGGAGAATCATTCTATCTTTCCTTGCTTCTGCTTCAATCTCCCAAGATGGGTGTATTAGGGTTCCTTGGAGAAAAAGTAAGAGAGAGAGAGAGAGACTGTAGAACTCAGATTTTTCTTTAATACCTCTCTTCAGCCTGGTACTCCCTCTCCACCTTCCACTATGTCTGGATCCTTGACTCTGAATCTCTTCAGGTCATCTTTTCTGGGGCCAAACTTCCTGTTTTCTGCTGTTTGAGGGAGGTATGGTGGCCTGGCTGCACAGGGAGGGAGTGGACTTGGCAGCCTGTCTCTTCTCAGTACAGACCTTCAAAGAAGCTTCCAAATTTTAGCTCACACCTCACCCCCCACACACTTGCCCCCTTTAATTAGATTTAGCCTTTCCTATTCTAGAATCTTCTTGGTATTCTATGGACACTAAGATTCTTAATTATTCCACCCTAAATTATTTATCTTCTTCTGTACATTTTTCACCTGAAAACAAAGTGACATTATTCATCTCATCTTCATCCATGTTCACTTAAACAGTCTATATTTATAAATTTTTCCTCCTGATAATTTAGTAAGTTTAAGAAGAGGGAAGAGAAAAGCCCATTATCTTAAAACCACCATGTTCCAATATCCATTGTTAAAGTGACTTTAAAAGAGATTTTAGGAGTATTTACTGAGGAGAATAATTGTGCCCTGTGTATGCAGGCAATCGACCCCTGCTATTGCGATATGATGTCATGTTTATGAATTCTCAGAATTGAAAGGACTGTCTCATCCACTGCCAGCCAGTCATCAGGTTTCTTTCCTGTCACCTTGCAGATGGATCCTCAGCCTCTGTGGCTACAGTACCAATGAAAGAGGATGCGTTCTTTTGCAAGAGAGGGTTTCGAAACAAGGCTGTTGATTTTAACTATAACATTTTTTTTTCTTTTTCAAACAAAAGGCAGTGAAATGCAATGTTTGAAAACAAACCATTGAAAGAAGGTGGAGGGGCAGGACGTCAACCTGTTTAGCCTCCACTCACCTCACTCTGCTGCCCTCAGCCCCATTCAGGGTACAGCAAGAGCGAAGTCATAAAGGGATTGCCTCTGGGACTGGGTAATCCCTTTGTTGACTTCTCTTGTCACACTGAGCTTCATCTTGCTGCCAGAGTTAATAAAAATTGTTGGAAGTTGCTGCCATGCATTTATGTCAGTTCTGAGGTCCAGAAGAAAGGTGACTTCAGGATTAGGTTGTTTTGGGGCACCTGGATGGCCACTGGTTGAGTGTCTGCCTTTGGCTCAGGTTGTGATCCCGGGGTCCTGGGATCAAGTCCCGCATCGGGCTCCCCTCAGGGAGCCTGCTTCTCCCTCTGCCTGTGTCTCTGCCTCTCTCTGTGTGTCTCTCTCGAATAAATAAATAAAAACTAAAAAGATAAAGGATTAGGCAGTTTTTCCAATTACCTTCTTTTCCTCCTTTTCCAATTACTCCCCATTTATTTCTGAATGCTGGAGACGGGAAACACCTTGCTATTACTGCAACTGAGAAATCTAGTCTTCACATCCCTCTATATGAATTCACCATTCATGGATCCTTAAAGCCATAAAAATCTAGATTGAGGATGATGTCTTGCTAGCATCAGAACTGTGAAGAACATTTTATTTTATTAATTATTTGAACTGTTAATGAGTCAGAACTGTTTAAAATAAAATCACAGAATTTCATGAACTCTGAGACATTGTTGAAAAGTATTTTATTTTGTAGTTATATATTTTAAATAGACTGTAGTTTTTAGAGCAGTTTTAGGTTCTCAGCAAAATTGAGTAGAAATTACAGAGTTTTCATATAACCCCTGCCCCAACACATGCACAGTCTCCCCTCTCTGTCCATCTCTAACACCCTGATACATTTATGAGAACTGGTGAGCCTACATTAACACAACATTATCACTCATAAAACATAGCTTAATTAGGGTCCACTCTAGGTGTTTAGCCTATGCGTTTTAGCAAGTGTAGAAGTGGCACATATCCACCATGGTAGTTTCATAGAGAGTGGTTTCACTGTCCTAAAGGTCCTCTCTGCTCCAGCTACTCCTCCCTCCCTCCACCTTAGCCTCCAGTAACCAACCCCTGATCTTTTCATTGTCTCCATAGTTTTGCCTTTTCCAGAATGTCATATACTTGGAATCATACAGGATGTAGCATTGTTAAATTGGTTTCTTTCACTGAGTAATATGCATTTAAATTTCCTCCATGTCTTTTTATGGCTTGATAGCTCATTTCTTTTTAGTGCTAAATAATGTTCCATCGTCTGGATGTGCCACAATTAAAGCATATATTTTTGTGTCTATATTTACAGGTCACAAATCACTACTAAATTGGAATACTGTATATATCATCCTCTCTACTTTGATTTTATTCATCATCATAGGTTCCGTTTTGCTGTTCAAAATCTGTGGCTGCAGGTATTAACTGATGCTTTTTCTTCTTCAGTTTTATTGGGCTAGAAGGGGTCAGATATATGGAATGATGGGGTAAAATTAATATGTTAACACCAATTCTCCCGTAATCAAGAAGGGTGTCCTTAAGGTCTTAGTTTTGAAATACTCTAAATGACAAGAGACATTTGCTTGGTTACTTGGGCATGCGAGCATAGGGATATAGGGCATTTAGGACAAGATCTTGGGAGAGAAAGTGTATGTTTTTCTGTATTAGAGAAAAGAATTACAATAATTCATTGTGTGTACCAAAAAAGATTGCCATATTTATTTCATATATCAGGATTCTGCTGCATAATTCTACTTTCCTCCAAACCAGAATTAACTTGTTTGGGTATATTAACTATAAGTAGCAGTCTTATTTCTGGTAGTGATTTCTGATTTATTTTGGCTTCTATCAAAAATAAACCACACTTGTCAGTAGTGGTTTTGTTTTCCCATTTTTAATTAAATGATAATGTTTTCTACGTTCACTCCAGCTTATATTTATTTTTGCAAAAAAATGCTAATTAAAAAAAAGCCACTTCAGTTGTTGAGAAGGTAAGACATTAAAAAGAAGTTTTACCATCTTTAAGCCACAAAGTCAAAATATAACCATGTAATTACAATTTGGATTAATATTAGTTTTTAGTTAAAAAGTAAAAATTCTAATTTCATAATGCCAATAGGTATACTTATTTTGTCAATTATTTACTATGGACTATTTATATTCTGAACAATATTTTCATTTCAGGAACTGTATCCTACAAACACATAATATTTGCCAAATTTGGGCTGTAATGTTTGGAGAAACTGAACTGGTCTTTCCTCCCCTATGAAACCATCTCCAATTTTTGACTTCCCTTTCTCCATACCATCATTATTCTCCTCTTACTTGAACTTAAATCTTCTCTTGCTTCATAATCTCTTATAACCAGTAGCTTATGAAGTCTTTGACCCTCTCCTTTGAAAAATCTCTCCTATTACTTTATTCTTTTCTGTTTCTACTATCAAGCAAACTTTACCATCTCACACTGAGACTTAAATAAGCAATACATTTTTTTTTTTACAAAATAATAGAAAAAAGTCTTTCTGTTATGTCCATTTAAGCACATATACAAATATAAGCACTCTTGGTAGATACTAAACCTGTGGGTACCTGCTAGAGCAAGACAGATAGCTGATGACTTCTGGCTTTTTGAATTGATTTTGACTTTGAGTTCTTTCTTAGGATGAAATACAGCCCTACACCAGCACAGAGAAGAACAATCAACTCTATGATACTGTGAGCAATGTGAAGAGATCTCCAGAGTTTCAAAATGAAGTTGATGGACTATGTCTCCATAATTCATAAGTTACTGGAATCTAACAGCAGGACAAATGAATGAAGATACAGCACAGCTACTATTTTGATTCTCTTAGAGTTCTAGCATGGAAAACTGTTTTGAAATTAGCTTCTAAAAGATTCTGAGAAGACAAAGACATTTTAAAGGGTTTGAACTCAGAGTCCCTGGGTGTCTCAATGGTTGAGCGTCTGCCTTTGGATCAGCTCCTGATCCTGCAGTCCTGGGATCAAGTCTTGCATTAGGCTTCCTTCAGAGAGCTTGCTTCTCTATCTGCTTATGTCTCTGCCTCTCTGTTGTCCCTCATGAATAAATAAAATCTTAAAAAAAAATAAAGAGCTGGAACTCATACCCTTATGCATTTAAAAACTTAGAATGTTAGCTGCTATTAGCTACATATTGAAAAATTGATATTAGTACAAAGAAAGCAAATGCTCATGATAAAATATTCAAATTGTTCGGTATAGTAGATAATGAAAAATGAGTTTCCTCAAGAAAGAACTCTGCAGAAGGAACAGTCATCAACATTTTTTATGTATTCTTCCAGAAAATTTTATATACATGTATCTATCCACCCAAGGTATGTGTGTGCATTTTTAAGTCTATTTATATATACCCATATGCTTGTCAAGACACAAATGGGAACATACCATGATAGTGTCCTGTACTTACATAAAGCCAGTAATATGATAAGTCTTCGAGGGTCTATATCAACACAAGCACAAATGCTAAATTATGTTTTTTTCATTAATAATTACAGAAATTTCCATTGTATGGTTATATAATAATTAGTTAACCATATTTATAGACATTTAGATAATTTGTTTGCTATTACAAACAATCCCACATATAATGTTTCTTGTGGATATATCTTGTTATTTCAGTGTATTTATAAAAAGATTTCTGTGAATGGAATCACCTGGTCAAAAGGCTTGTGCATTTTAATTTTGACTAATATTTCAAATTGTATCAATTTTGATCCCCATTAACTGTGTTTGAATGTGCCTTTCTGTATACTGTTATTTTATTTTCTGCAATTTGTCACTTCTTGTTTTTAATCAACCAATTAACTAATGTGATGTAAGATTATAAGAAGAATTGCACTATTTAATAAAACCAGATTTATGATTTTCTGTTATGTTTACGAGAAAGAGTGGTAATAAGAGAGAGGAAACACGTGTGAGGAATTAGCTTTCTGAACTCATTATATCTCTATAGAGATACTGATATCTAATATCTAATAGTTTTGCAGATGTGATAAATTGAAATTGTGTATTTTTATGATGTACATTTTTGTGATGTATTTAGCAAATAACAGATGATCACTGACTTTATAAACAGATAAGTATGCATTATGAAGAACTTGGGCTTCATAAAATATGATCTACCTGGTAAGAGAATAGTGAAGGGATGACATGACCTTCCCCCAATTTTTCTGTGGAATACAGTATCAAGAATGTGTGTACTAATTGTTTTTAGTATTATGAAAAATGTATTTTATTTATGAAAATTTATGAAAAAAAATTAGTCTGCTTCTTCAGAGCAGGAAAAACATTAAAAATTTTCATCATGGAGAAAATTAAATCAAAATCCATTCATTCTCTCACTGACACATCCAGAAATAATGTTTTACCAGCTCCCTGGGCATCCCTAAAATTAACTAACACAAGCATATCAATATTCCATTCTTTTTAATGGCTGAATAACGTTTCATCATATTGATATACCACATTTTGTTTGTCCATTCACCAGATGATTGAAATATGCATTGTACCAATTTCTGGCTATTAAGAATAATGATGCTGTGAACTTTCATGTGCATCTCTTTGAACATTCATGTGCATGGACATTTCACTTCTCTTGGGTAGATTCTTCAGAGTGAAATTGCAAGGTTATATAGTAAGTTTGTGTTTAACTCTAAAACTGCCAAGTTATTTTCCAAAGTGGCTCTACCATTTTATACACCGACTTGCAATGTATGAATATTCCAGTTTCTCTGTATCCTCACGAGTGTTTGTATTGTCTTTTTTGTTATAGTCATTCTACTGGACATGAACTGATATTCATTATGGCTTTAATTTGCCTTTCCCTAATGACTAATAATATTAAGTATCTTTTCCTGTATTTCATTACCGTATAAGTAAGTAAAATGTCTTCTTTGGTGAAATGTCAAAAACAAAACAAAACAAAACAAAAAACCAAAATCCATTCATTCTTCAATTATGCCATGTGAAGCATTTAAGACAGCTCTTACATCACTGTCATCTTCCCTCCAGATGTTTTGGCTACAGTAGGCTTTATTCTTAAAAAGATTCTTGGTTTCTTTTGGAGGTAAAACTAACTGAATGACATTTGTCACATGATTTTGACCAAAGCATTTTGACACCATTTGGCTATGCCCCAAAAACAGTCCATGAAGTTTCCCCATATAAATATTACTAAGCAGTGCACATAATAGATGTCAAATGCTGTCCTTGACCTTTTCTTAATTCTTCATGCATCCCTGGATAGGATGAGGCTCACAGTTAACTGGGTTAAAAGGAATCTGTTTAATTTTACTGAGAAACAAAAAAAGCAAAATTGTATTTACATCTTAACTTGATGATATATGTCAAAACAGCCATGTAAATAAACACATCAAGATAGTTTATAAATGCTAAACTATGATGTACAGGAAACAAAGGTTCCATTATAGGGCTGCTAAATGTGGCTGAACATGAGATTCATATGGGTAAATACAAAATTATATAGATTGCTCAAATCCGCTTTAGGTCTGCTGAATCAGAAAAATCTAGAAACAAAAACAGGTATGTCAGTTTGTTCCTCCAGGAAGAAGAGGCTGAGATGAGTTAGGAGCAGTAAAGGTTAATTGGGAAAGAGGGGTTATACATGTAAAAGATTGAAGGGGCAGAAAGTAGAATAGGGCAGGGAAGCCTTCAGACCGTGACACTGATCTGAAAGAAACCTGTGAAAGGAAAGGGGAGGAAGCAGGACACAAGGGCCTCAGATCAGGATATAGAACTAACTCTTGGCCAAATCAGTGAGAAACCCTGGAGTGAAGATGGCTTCCGAGAAGAATTTTTCATGAGCAGAAGTGGCAAAACTGTAATACCCCTTCATGCTTAGTCATTAGCTGGAAAGAGTATGGCCTCAACTCCAAAGCTGAAATGGATCCTGAAGGCCTTAACAACTGGAGACCATGAGCTGATTGCACTCCTTGCATTTGGATGGTAAATTCTCTACTGATGGGAAAGCTGAACCCCTTACCTCCTTGGCTGCCCAGTGCATCCTTTCACTGGTTAGTATTTGCCTGGTATGTCATCATCGGTCTCTCTTCAACTTCTCTGTGACACTTTATTTTAGGTATACATTGTATAAAGAAACTCCAGATCGTTAGTAAATAAGATAGAGCTGATTTTTACGAACTCTGAGAATTAACTTTTTTTTAAAAAAGATTTTATTTATGTTTTCATGAGACACACACACACACACACACAGGCAGAGACACAGGCAGAGGGAGAAGCAGGCTCCATGCAAGGAGCCCGACAGGGGACTTGATCTAGGGTCTCCAGGATCAGGCCCCGGGCTGAAGGTGGCACCCGGGCTGCCCAGAATTAACTTTTAATAAGAGAATTGAAACCATCCACATTTATTGTGGATTTATTGTGTGGTTACTTACTTATTTGGTCATATTTTTACAATCTTAATTTATCTGTTTTGTTTTCTGTGTTTACTCTCTGTGCCCTGTTTTACCTTTTTCTTTTATTCTGCTTTGCTAGATTGGCTAATCTTTTTCCTCTTTTTTTTTCTTTTTTCTTTTTCTCTTTCTTTTACTACCGGCAGTTTCCTTCTTTCCTTCCCTCCTTCCCTCCTTCCCTCCTTCCCTCCTTCCTTCCTTCCTTCCTTCCTTCCTTCCTTCCTTCCTTCCTTCCTTTCTTTCTTTCTTTCTTTCTTTCTTTCTTTCTTTCTTTCTTTCTTCTTTCTTCTTTCTTTCTTTTTCTTAAGATTTTATTTATTCATGAGAGAGACACACACACACACACACAGAGAGAGAGAGAGAGAGAGAGAGAGGCAGAGACATAGGCAGAGGGAGAAGCAGGCTCCATGCAGGGAGCCGGATGGGGGACTTGATCCTGGGACTCCGGGATCATGCCCTGAGCAGAAGGCAGATGCTCAACTGCTGAGCCACTCAGGCGTCCCAACTTCTGGTAGTTTCAAAGATATCCCTTGTAATATGCATCTATTCATGGTTACGCTTTATTTCAGAATATATAAAAGCATCTTTGTTTTGTTATTATTACCTCCAAAATTTTTTTTGTCTCTTTTTCTCTCTTCTGGCCTTTGATTATTTCAAATTTATATATGTAATCTGGCTTCTCCAAATATATATATATATGTAATCAGGCTTCTTGAAATTGGCCCAGAGCTCACCGATACTCTATTCATATTAATGTAACTTTTTCTATTTATTTTTGCATAACTTTTATTATCTAGTCAATATTTTTTCTTTTGCAATGTGTGATCTGCTATTAATTTTATTCAGTCTATTTTTCACCTCACATATTGTAGTTTTCATCTTTAGAAATCTGATTTGGGGGCAGCCCCGGTGGCGCAGCGGTTTAGCGCCTGCCTTCAGCCCAGGATGTGATCCTGGAGACCGGGGATCGAGTCCTGCGTGGGGCTACCTGCATGGAGCCTGCTTCTCCCTCTGCCTGTGTCTCTGCCTCTCTCTCTCTCTCTCTCTCTCTCTCTCTCTCTGTCTCTGAATTAAAAAAAGAAAAAAAAAGAAATCTGATTTGGGCCTAGCTAATGCTTTCCATATGTTGAATGAACCTTTAGAATATAGAGATAATAGTAATATTATAATGATTTTTAGTGTCCTTGCCCACCATATCTTTCATTTGTGTCAGTTTTTAGTTGGCTTTAATTGTATGTCTTTTTTTCCTCATTGTGGATTGCATTGTCCTATTTCTTTGAAAGCTTTATAATTAAAAATACTTTTTGTAATCACTCATAATGTGAAATTTACCATTTTAAGCATTTTTAAATGTACAGTTCCGTGGTACATTATTACTGTTGTGTGTATAGGATTTAGGTAAGTCTTTTATTAAAAATCTGGGTTAAGAAATTGTGACAATTTTAATATTTATTGTTATGTTTATATATTTGATATAACATTTAAATATTAATATATTATAATTTATATTTATCCTGGTGTTCTGTTTTTCCCTTTCTCTTAGACTTACTGAGCTTTTTTTTTAAAATTGGAATTCAATTTGCCAACATATAGAATATCACCCCAGTGCTCAGCCCCTCAAGTGCCCCCCTCAGTGCCCGTCACCCAGTCACCCCAAACCCCCACCCACCTCCCTTTCCACTACCCCTTGTTCATTTCCCAGAGTTAGGAGTCTCATGTTTTGTCACCCTCACTGATATTTCCACTCATTTTCTCTCCTTTCCTCTTTTTTCCCTTTCACTATTTTTATATTCCCCAAATGAATGAGACCATATAATGTTTGTCCTTCTCCGATTGACTTATTTCACTCAGCTTAATACCCTCCAGTTCCATCCACGTCAAAGCAAATGGTGGTTATTTGTCGTTTCTAATGGCTGAGGAATATTCCATTTTATACATAGACCACATCTCCTTTATTCGTTCATGTTTCGATGGACACTGAGGCTCCTTCCACAGTTTGGCTACTGTGGACATTGCTGCTAGAAACATTGGGGTGCAGGTGTCCCTGCGTTTCACTGCATCTGTATCTTTAATTAATCCCCAACAGTGCATTGCTGGGTCGTAGGGCAGGTCTATTTTTAACTCTTTGAGGAACCTCCACACAGTTTTCCAGAGTGGCTGCACCATTTCACATTCCCACCAACAGTGCAGGAGGGTTGCCTTTTCTCCGCATCCTCTCCAACATTTGTGGTTTCCCGTCTTGTTAATTTGTACCATTCTCACTGGTGTGAGGTGGTATCTCATTGTGGTTTTGATTTGTATTTCCCTGATGGCAAGTGATGGGGAGCATTTTCTCATGTGCTGGTTGGCCACGTGTATGTCTTGCTCTGTGAGATTTCTCTTCATGTCTCTTGCCCATTTCATGATTGGATTGTTTGTTTCTTTGCTGTTGAGTTTAATAACTTCTTTATAGATCTTGGATACTAGCCCTTTATCTGATAGGTCATTTGCAAATATCTTCTCCCATTCTGTAGGTTGTCTTTTAGTTTTGTTGATTGTATCCTTTGCTGTGCGGAAGTCTTTTTATCTTGATTAAATCCCAATAGTTGATTTTTGCTTTTGTGTCCCTTGCCTTCATAGATCTATCTTGCAAGAAGTTGCTGTGGCCAAGTTCAAAAAGGGTGTTGCCTGTGTTCTCCTCTAGGATTTTGATGGATTCTTGTCTCACATTTAGATCTTTCATCCATTTTGAGTTTATCTTTGCGTTTGGTGTAAGAGAATGGTGTAGTTTCATTCTTCTGCATGTGGCTGTCCAGTTTTCTCAGCACCATTTATTGAAGAGACTGTCCTTTTCCCAGTGGATAGTCTTTCCTGCTTTGTCGAATATTAATTGACCATAGAGTTGAGGGCCCATTTCTGGATTCTCTATTCTGTTGCATTGATCTATGTGTCTGTTTTGTGCCAGTACCACACTGTCTTGATGACCACAGCTTTGTAGTACAACCTGAAATCTGGCATTATGATGCTCCCTGGCTCTGGTTTTCTTTTTTTAATATTTCCCTGGCTATTTGGGGTCTTTTCTGATTCCACACAAATCTTAAGATGATTTGTTCCAACTCTCTGAAGAAAGTCCATGGTATTTTGATAGGGATTGCATTGAATGTGTAAATTGCCCTGGGTAGCATTGGCATTTTCACAATATTAATTCTTCCAGTCCATGAGCATGGAATATTTTTCCCTGTCTTTGTGTCTTCCTCAATTTCTTTCAGAAGTGTTCTGTAGTTTTTAGGGTATAGATCCTTTACCTCTTTGGTTAGGTTTATTCCTAGGTATCTTACGCTTTTGGGTGCAACTGTAAATGGGATTAACTCCTTAATTTCTCTTTCTTCAGTCTCATTGTTAGTGTATAGAGATGCCATTGATTTTGTATCCTGCCACACTCGCAAATTGCTGTATGAGTTCTAGCAATCTTGGGGTGGAGTCTTTTGGGTTTTCTATGTACAGTATCATGTCATCTGCAAAAAGGGAGAGTTTGGCTTCTTCTTTGCCAATTTGAATGCCTTTTATTTCTTTTTGTTGTCTGATTGCTGAGGCTAGGACTTCTAGTACTATGTTGAATAGCAGTGGTGAGAGTGGACATCCCTGTCATGTTCCTGATTTTAGGGGAAAGGCTCCCAGTGTTTCCCCATTGAGAATGATATTTGCTGTGGGCTTTTCATAGATGGCTTTTAAGATGCTGAGGAATGTCCCCTCTATCCCTACACCTACACTCTGAAGAGTTTTGATCAGGAATGGCTGCTGTATTTTGTCAAATGCTTTCTCTGCATCTATTGAGAGGATCATATGGTTCTTGTTTTTTCTCTTATTGATATGATCTATCACACTGATTGCTTTATGAATGTTGAACCAGCCTTGCGTACTGGGGATAAATCCCACTTGGTCATGGTGAATAATCTTCTTAATGTATTGTTGGATCCTATTGGCTAGTATCTTGTTGAGAATTTTTGAATCTGTGTTCATCAGGGACATTGGTCTATAATTCTCCTTTTTGGTGGGATCTTTGTCTGGTTTTGGAAATAAGGTGGTGCTGACCTCATAGAACGAGTTTGGAAGTATTCCATCTCTATCTTTCAGAACAGCTTTTGTAGAATAGGTATTGTTTCTTCTTTAAAAGATTGATAGAATTCCCCAGGGAAGCCATCTGGCCCTGGACTTTTGTGTCTTGGGAGGTTTTTGATGACTGCATCAATTTCCTCCCTGGTTATTGACCTGTTCAGGGTTTCTATTTCTTCCTGTTCCAGTTTTGGTAGTTTGTGGTTTTCCAGAAATGCGTCCATTTCTTCTAGATTGCCTAATTTAATGGCATATAGCTGCTCATAATATGTTTTTAAAATTGTTTGTATTTCCTTGATATTGATGGTGATCTCTCCTTTTTTATTCGTGATTTTATTAATTTGAGTCTTTTCTCTTTTGTTTTTAATAAGGCTGGCTAATGGTTTATCTATCTTATTAATTCTTTCAAAGAACCAATTCCTGTTTCAGTTGATGTGTTCTACAGTTCTGGTCTCTGTTTCATTGAGTTCTGCTCGGATCTTTATTATCTTTCTTCTTCTGCTTGGTGTAGGTTTTATTTGTTGTTCTTTCTCCAGTTCCTTTAGGTGTGAGGTTAGCTTGTGTATTTGAATCTTTTCCAATTTTTTGAGGGATGCTTGTATTGCGATGTATTTTCCTCTTAGGAGTGCCTTTCCTGTATCCCAAAGATTTTGAACAGTTGTATCTTACTTTTCATTAGTTTCCATGAATCTTTTTAATTCTTCTCTAATTTCCTGGTTGACCCTTTCATCTTTTAGCAGGATGGTCTTTAACCTCCATGTGTTTGAATTTCTTCCAAATGTCTTCTTGTGATTTAGTTTTAGTTTCAAAGCATTATGGTCTGAAAATATGCAGGGGACAACCCAATCTTTTGGTATAGGTTAAGACCTGATTTGTGACCCAGTATGTGGTCTATTCTGGAGAAAGTTCCATGTGTATTTGAGAAGAATGTGTATTCAGTTGCGTTTGGATGTAAAGTTCTGTAAATATCTGTGAAATCCATCTGGTCCAGTGTATCAGTTAAAGCTCTTGTTTCTTTGGAGATGTTGTGCTTAGAAGATCTGTCATTTACAGAAAGCACCATGTTGAAGTCTCCCAGTATTAGTGTATTATTATCTAAATGTGTCTTAACTTTGGTTATTAATTGATTGATATACTTGGCAGCTCCCACATTAGGGGTATAAATGATGTTAGTCCTCTTGTTGGATAGATCCTTTAAGCATGGTATAGTGTCCCTCTTCGTCTCTTATTACAGTCTTTGGGATAAACTTTAATTTATCTGATATGAGGACGGCTACCCTGCTTTATTTTGAGGACCATTTGAATGGTAAATGGTTCTCCAACCTTTTATTTTCAGGCTTTAGGAGTCCTTAGGGCTAAAATGAGTCTCTTGTAGACAGAAAATAGATGGGTCTTGCTTTTTTATCCAGTCTGAAACCCTGTGTCTTTTGATGGGATCATTAAGCCCATTCACATTCAGAGTTACTATTGAAAGATATGAGTTTAGTGTCATCATGATGCCTATTCAGTCCCTGTTTTTGTGGGCTGTTTCCTTGGACTTCCTCTTTCTTTTACAGAGTCCCCCTTAATATTTCTTGCAGAGTCTGTTTGGTGGTCACATATTCTTTCAGTTTCTACCTATCTTGGAAGCTCTTTATCTCTCCTTCTATTCTGAATGACAGTCTTTCTGAATAAAGTATTCTTGGCTGCATGTTCTTCTCATTTAGGACCCTGAATATATGCTGCCAGCCCCCTTTCTGGCTGCCAGGTCTCTGTGGAGAGGTCTGCTGTTAACCTAATACTTCTCCCCATAAAGGTTAGGGATCTCTTGTCTCTTGCTGCTTTAAGGATCTTCTCTTTATCTTTGGAATTTGCAAGTTTCACTATTAAATGTTGGGGTATTGAATGGTTTTTATTGATTTTAGGGGGGGACCTCTCTATCTCCTGGATCTGAATGCCTGTTTCCCTTCCCAAGTTAGGGAAGTTCTCAGCTATGATTTGTTCAAATACACTTTTTGGTCCTCTGTCCCTTTTGGTGTCCTCTGGAACCCCAATTAAACGTAGATTTTTCCTTCTGAGGCTGTCATTTATTTCCCTTAACCTTTCCTCATGATCTTTTAATTGTTTTTCTCTTTTTTCTTCAGCTTCCTTCCTTGCCATCAACTTGTCTTCTATGTCACTCACTCTTTCTTCTACCTCGTTCACCCTCATTGTTAGGACCTCCAGTTTGGATTGCATCTCATTTAATTGATTTTTAATTTCGGCCTGATTACTGTTCTGTTTTTGCCTTTCTTTTGGACTTATTAAGCTTTAAAAGCTCTTTACACACTCCATTTCTATTCTTTTGATATTCCCTTTCGGTATTTATGCTTGAAATCTAGAGATAATCAACATTATTTTACCTAAAGGATTAAAATTTCTTACGATATTTTAACTTCTCTTACTTCATCTCCCATCTAGGGGTTGAGACTTCACAATTCTTTGAAAACCATTCCCCAAACTAGATATTACTATAATGGTTTATAAGAGTTTATCTCTATATTTACCAATTTTGTTTGTTCAGTATTTCTTCCTGAAACTTAGAGATTCCTATTTTTCCTTTTGTTTTTTTTTTAATTTTTAAATTATATATATTTTTATTGGAGTTCAATTTGCCAACATATAGCATATCACCTAGTGCTCATCCCATCAAGTGCCCCCCTCAGTGCTGGTCACCCAGTCACCCCAACCCCCCGCCCACTTCCCCTTCCACTTCCCCTTGTTTGTTTCCCAGAGTTAGGAGTCTCTCATGTTCCATCTCCCTCTCTGATATTTCCCACGCATTTTCTCTCCCTTCCCCTTTATTCTCTTTCACTATTTTTTATATTCCCCCAAATGAATGAGACCGTATAATGTTTGTCTTTCTCCGATTGACTCACTTCACTCAGCATAATACCCGCCTTCCTTTTCAGGTCACTTTCATTCTTCTCTTCCTCATTTTTAAGTATTGTTCAGGAGTTTATGTAGGGAGGTTCCGTATTTATTGGTAATAAACTCTCAGTTTGTGTTTGTCTAGAGGAAAGGTCTTTAGTTTCTCATTTGTAAAGTATGTTTTTCTGAGTAATTGAATCTAAACAGTTATTTTGCTTCAGCAGTTCGAAGATATTCTATTTATTTTGGCCTTCATCATTGTTGTTAGGAATTCTGTCAGTACAGGTGTTATTCCCTGGTAAGTATACAGTAATCTGTCTTTTCTTCTTGATTGCCTTTAAGATCATTTCTTTGTCATCAGCGTTTTGTAGTTTCACTATTGTACATTTAAATATAAATTTCTTTTTATTACCTTGGTTTAGGATTGGCTGTGCATCCCAAATTTGAAGATTCTGGATTTCCATTAATTCAATATTGGAAAATTCTTAGTTATTATCTCTTTTGACACTAAGTTTCATTATTTGACTCTGTTCTCTTCTTCTGGAAATCTAATGAAATTTTCTTGATCTTCCATGACACAACATTTTTCATATTTTCTATATCTTTGTCTCTCTGTGGCGTATTTTCTGCAATTTTTTCCAGATTTCTCCAAGAGACTACAAAATTTTTCTTACTTGTTTCTAATCTATAGTTTGGTCTGTTCTTGGCATTTTTAACTTTTAACAACATTAAATTTGATTCTGCAGGTTCTATTCAGTTCTTTTAAATCTCTTTTTCTGTATGAATATAATTTTGTATTTTTATAAACATGTTAAAAATAATCATTCTATAAATATATATTCTATGAATCTATTTGAATGTTATAATACTTGCCTTGATATTCTTTTTGTTTTTGTAATTTTGGATTGTGTACTCATATATCACTAATCTATATCTGCGGTATCATGTGGAGTCTGAAATCTTGGGGAAAGAGTTTCTTTCAAAGAGGATTTTCTGTTCTTGGGAATGCTACTGAGATGGGGAAAGTGTATTTTAATTTCTGGGGTTAGAGTTTCTTAGATAACACAAGTAATATAAATCAACCCCCAAACCCATATGAGGGTAGTGTGGTAACACATTCATGGTGGAAACCTTTCCGTTGTTCTTATAAAAATAAGAGATAAGTGTATGAAAAGTAATGTACTCTTCTTTATTGTTAGATAATAACTTATTTAAACTTTATCCTGACTTTATTTTGGGGAAGGGAATCTCAGTTTCTACTTTCTGTTCTGCCTGGGTCCAATGTTCTTCTGTTCCCTAAATTGCTCTTAAAACCCTAGTGTCTATATTTCTACTACACTCTTTATAGTTTTTGGGTTAAATCAGTCTTTCCAGTACATGTTTGCTGCTTTCACTTTTGATTCCATAAGTTCTCTCTAATTACTCATGAGCCCAATTAAGCATTAACAATTTATCCACCCTTAAGCCCTAATTTTTGGTGTTTTGAATGGTAGGGTTTTTTTAGAGTACATAATTAACAATATTTCCAGAAATAGAAGTCCTAAACAGAACTAAAATCAGATTTTACATTAAATCTATTTTTTCAGCAATCAGTTGTTATGATGATATGTAAAAGTATAAAACACACTGACAATGATAAGTATATAGTCAGATTCAGACTACTCTAATGCTAATGCTGGTGTATAACTCATGTAATTCTATTGTAAAGATGAACAGATGAAAACATTAAAAATAAGTTTAGCTATGATATGATAATGGATACACAATATAAAAAGATGTAAATTGTGATGTCAAGAACATAAAATGAGAAGCAGTAAAGGGATAAAGTTTTATGTAAGTTAAGTTGCCACCAACTTAAAATAGACTGCTATAACTACAAGATATTTTGTATAAACCTCATGATAACCACCAAGGAAAAACCTCTAGCAGATTCACAAAACATGAAAAGAAAGTAACCAAAGCATATAAAGATAGAAAGTCATCAACTCACAAAACAATACTGCAAGAGACACAGAAAAGTACAAAGAATTTTAAAAAGAGGTAGAAAACAAAAGTACAGTACTCAATCCTGAGTTTTCAATACTTACTTTAAATGTAAATCGATTAAATTCTCCAATCTAAAAGCAGAGTAGCTGAATGGATTAAAACTGAGATTTGACTTTATGCTGCCTCTGAGACTCCCTTCAGCTTTCATGACACACAAAGGCTGAATGCGATGAATTGGAGGAAGATAATTCCACACAAATGGAAACCAGAGAAAAGTAGGGATAATTATGCTTGTATCAAACAAAATAGATTTTAAATCTATTAAACCCCATTAAGACCCTTTTTTTAAAAAAAGATTTTATTTATTTATTCATGAGACACACACACACAGAGAGAGAGAGAGAGAGAAAGAGAGAGAGAAGCAGGTTCTATGCAGGGAACCTGACGCGGGACTCCATCCTGGGTCTCCAGGATCACCTGAGCTGAAGGTGGCACTAAACCGCTGAGCCACCCAGGCTGCCCCTGTTAAGACCCTTAATAAGAGACAAAGAAGGTCCTTATATTATGATAAAGGGACTAGTTCTTCCAGAGGATATGGCAATTGTTTTTTTCTTTTTTAAAGGATCGCATGTATTTATTTGAGAGAGAGCACAAAAGAGAGAAAGCATAACAGAGAGAGCTCATACAAGATAGAGTGTGCAGGGGAGGGGCAAAGGAAGAGGGAGAAGCAGACTACTGCTAAGCAGGGAGCCAGTCATGGGGCTTGATCCCATGACCCTGAGATCATGACCTGAGCTGAGGGTAGATGCTTAAATGACTGAGCCACCCAGGGACCCCAAAGATATGCAATTGTAATTATGTTTTCAATATCAGAAAACCTTAATAAATGTATTAAGCCAATACCAACAGATCTGATATAGAGCAGTATAATCAATATAAGGACTTCAATATCTCACTTAGAAAATTAAAAGGGAGCATTGAACCTGAACTATATGGTAGACTAAATGGACCTTATAGACATATACAGAACATTTCATCCAGTAGAAGTAGAATACATATTCTTTCTGAGTGTAAACAGAGCATTGTCCAGGATGGATCACAAAGTCAAGGCAAAACCAAGTCTTATCAAATTTTAAAAGTTTGATTATAACAAATATTTTTTCCAAACACTGGTATGAAACTAGAAATTGATAACAAGAGGAAAATTGGAAAAATCACAAATACTCCAGAACCACTAATGGTTAAAAGAAGAAATAAAAAAAATATCTTGAAGTAAGTTAGAAAGGAAATACAATATACCAAAATTCATAAGGTGCAGCAAAATAAGTTCTAAGAGAGAAGAAAACAATCAACAACCAACATATTCACTGGTGAAAACCTATAAGCTTCCCCCCTAAGATCAGGAATAAGATAAGAATTCCAGCTTTTGCTGGAATTCTATCATACCAGAAGTTCTAGCCAGAGCAATTACACAAGGAAAAGAAATGAAGGCTATCCAATTTGCAGAGGAAGACCTTGAACTATCTGTTCATGTATGACATGATTTTACATATAGAAAATACTAAGCATACGAACCCCACAACCCCAATACAATTAGGGCTAATAAACAAACTCAGCAAAGTTCCAGGATACAAAATTAAAGTCAACAGGCAGCAATGTGTTGTATTCCTATACATTAGCAAAGAATAACCTGAAGAGGAAATTAAGAAAACTTCAATTTACACTAGCATTAAACAAAATAAGATACTGAATAGTAAATTTAAACAAGGAGTTGCAGGACTAATACACTAAAAACTGTAAAACATGACTAAAAGAAAATTAAAAAATTATAAATAAATGGAAAGATGTCCTATGTTCATGAATTAGAGACAATATTGATAAAGCAGCAACACTCCTCAAAAAGATCTATATATTCAATGCAATTACTATCAAAATCAGAAATGGATTTTTTGGCAGAAGTGGAAAATCATCTAATTCATATGGAATTTCAAGAGACCTCAAACAATATTGAAATATAGGTTTGGAGAACTGACATTCCCTAATTTAAAACTTCTACAAAACTGTAATAATTGAAACAGTTTGGTACTGACCAAAGCATAGACACGCAGACCAATGGAAAAGAATTTAGAGTCCACAAATAAAACGATACTTTTATGACTCATTATTTTTCAGCAAAAGGGCCAAGACCATTCAGTTGGGGTATGAAAAATCTCTCCAACAAGTGAACAAACTAGATTATCACTTACAAAAGAATGAGGTGGATCTTTATTTGACACCATATTAGAAAACTAACCTCAAGTAGGTCAAAGTCCAAATATGATTGCTAAAATGGTCAAACTTGGAAAAGACAAAGGTCTTCACTACTTTTAAATTTGGTAATCATTTTTAGGTATAGCATCAAGAGCACAAACTTCCAAAGAAAACATAGAGACATTAGAGTTCATCAATATTAACAACTTTTGTGTACAAAGTTTTGTGCATCAGAGTACACTATCAATAGTGAAAAACAGCCCATAGAATGTGAAAAAATTATTGCAAATGATCCATCTGATAAGATTCGAGTATCCAGAATATTTTTTAAAAAATTTCACTACTCAAAATCAAACAACCAAATTATAAAATGGATGGATGACTTGAATAGGCATTTTCACAAGTAAGATCAACACATAGCCAATAAACACATGATAGATGGTCAATATTATTAGTTATTAGGAAATTGCAATTTGAAACTATAATAAAATACCACTCTACACCACTAGGATAGCTAATAATAATGAAAATAACACGTGTAGGCTCTCATGTATTGCTAGTAGAAAGGTACAATTGTGTAGCCATGATGAGCAACAATTTGGGGACTGCAAAATAGGTTAAACATGGAATTACACAGTGTTCAGCAGTTCCACTTACAGCTACATAGCCAAGAGAATTGAAAACAGGTGTTCAAACAAAAACTTGTACCTAATGTTCATAGCAGCACTACTCACAATAGCCAAAGTAGGAACCAACCCAATGTTCATCATTTATTGGATGTACACACAAAGTGGTATATCTATACAATGAAATGTTATTGAGCCATTAAAAGAAAAGAAGTACTGATGCATGACACAACATGGATAGACCTTTAAAACACTATGGGAACATGAATGAAGCCAGATACAAAATGCTGCATATTAGGTTTTTATTTACCTGAAATACCCAGAATAACAAACCCTAGACAGGAAGCAGATTAGTGATTGCCAGTGGGTGTGGTGTGAGTACCTATGACGACAGAGTTTCTTCTTTGGATGATAAAAATCCTCTGGAACTTGGTAGTGGTGATGGTTTCTTTACATTGTGAATGTACTAAATGCTTCACTTTAAAATGGATAAAATAGTGAAAGTTAAATTATACATATTTGCCACAACAAAAAAGTGCACTTTAGTTACTTGTAACACCTGTGGGGAAATTCTTTAGGTAATCCTGCAAATGAGAGAATGACATCTTTTTTTAAACAAATTCACTTTTAAATTAAATTTTTTATTTTGAGATGAGTGCAGATTCACAAGTAGTTGATAAGAAACAATCTACAGATCTTATGTGCCTTTAATCAGTTTTATCCATTGGTAACATTTTGCAAAACATTAGTAAAATAACAACTAGGATATCGACATTGATCCAGATACAAAATAGCTCTCATGTCATCTTCAAATAGAAACAGTTTTCTTTTCTTCTTTCTCATCTGTGTTCCCTATATTTAGTTTTCTTACCTTATTGCGCTGGCGAGAACTTTCAACACTGTTGAATAAGAGTTGTGAGAGTAGGTATCCTTGCCTCACTTACTCTTTTAGGGGGAAAACATTCAGTCTTCCACAATTATTTATAATGTGAGCTGTAGGTTTTTATAGATGCTCTTTATCAAAATGGGGAAGTTTCTTTTATTGCTTTCTTTTGAGGTTTTTTTTTCACACTTTGTGTTATGCCAATAGGTATATTGAAGTCCTATCCCCAATGTAACTGTATTAGGAAGCAAGGCTTTCAGTGAGGTCATAAGAATGGGGCCCTAATGTAAGTGTTATTCTTTACTTTAAAAAAAAGATTTTATTTATTTATTTGAGAGAGACCATGAGTAGAGGGAAGGGAGAGACAGAGAGAGGGATTAGCAGACTCTCTGTGGGGAGCCTAATGCAGAGCTTGATTCCAGGACCCTGGGATCATGACCTAAACTTTTTTTTTTTTTTTTTTTTAAATATTTTTTTTTCAATTTTTATTTATTTATGATAGTCACAGAGAGAGAGAGAGAGAGGCAGAGACACAGGCCGAGGGAGAAGCAGGCTCCATGCACCGGGAGCCCGATGTGGGATTCGATCCCGAGTCTCCAGGATCGCGCCCTGGGCCAAAGGCAGGCGCCAAACCGCTGCGCCACCCAGGGATCCCAATTAAGGCAGATGCTTAACTACTTAAGCCACTCAGGTGCCCCTGTAACAGTTATTCTTAAAGGAAAAAGAAAGGACATAAGAGGTATCTCTCACTCAAGCACATACACAGAAGAAAGCCATCTGAAAACATGACAAGAAGGAAGATTTCTGTCAGCCAGGAAGAGAAGCCTCATCAGAACCCTGCTGGTACTTCGATCCTGGCCATCTATCCTCCAGAGCTCTGAGATAATAAATTCCTCTGATGTCACTAAGGTTATGATATTTTGCCTAGTAGCCCTATTGGACTAAAACAATTGGTTGTTGAATATTGTCAAGTGCTTTTCTGTGATTGATAAATGCATTTTAGTTGCCTGTACCATGGAAGAGAGAGAGAAAAAAACAACTTTAAGGAAACTTAAAGAGAACAGAATTCTCCTTTTTCCTCCCTCTTCTCATTCTCCTTCTCCTCCTTCTTTTTCTTCTTCTTCTACATTGCTTTTTTTTTGCTATGTTGCTACCAAAGTCATGCACCAACTCATTTAAGTTCTACTGCAAACCTTGAGAAAAGAATTCCGGGAGAATTCAAAATTTACGTATATTTTGATGGCTGTATTATAAACTGCATTTCTACCACTTAGAATTGTATGTTGAAGAATTTTTCAGAGTAATTTTTTGGCAATACTCACTAGTTATGAGAAAGAATTAAGTATATTTTTCCTTTAAGAAATAACTTTATCAGAAAACTTCAGAGCATAATAATGACTGTAAAAATAAATAATGCTCTAGAATGATAGAGAATGATGATGTCCAATATGTTAGTTGGCAGCCACAAGGGCTTTTGACCACTTGAATTGTGGCTGATCTCAGTTGAGATATAGGATGTGGCAAATTGTCTTGGGAGATGTTGAGAATATGAATAATTGGCTCTCTGTAATGGTAGGAATGAAAAAAGGCAGTATTAGTTTGGAAATGTATTAGTTTTCTAGGACTGTTGTAACAAAGTACCACAAACTAAGAGGTTGAAAAAACAGAAAATACTATGTCACAGTTCTAAAGGCTAGAAGTCCAAGATCATGGTGTCAGCAAGGTTGGTTCTTTCTGAGAGGTATTTGATACAATTTTTAAATGCTTTTTTTATTTGGTTTTGAGGCCTATGTTAGAGACCAGTCAGTTCCTCTTCTTGAACACTTGATTAAGTCCACGTCTCAACCACTTCTTTATTAGGGCTCCCGTTCTGGGACACCATGCACATGCCCTGATTGCCCCAGGACGACTGACAATTGATCCAACACCAGGCAACTAAGGACAGCCCTTATGCCCTAATCCCATGAAATTATTCAAATTAGCCAATGCATGGGAACCCAGGAAATCTAGTGAACTCTGCTCTATCTGCCAGATATAAACTTTTCCCCACAGTTCTCACTGTTACCCTGAGCCCAGTTTATCCCCTGTGCAGCCCTGTATGGCAGCCTTCTTTCATTTGGAATTTTCACACAGAGTCTGCCTTTTATCTATTCTGAATGTCTTTTGTTGTGTCCTGCCATCAAAAAAAAAAAAAATCTTTCAATCTTATAAAACATTTGGCATTGTGAGCAAGAAAGCATGGTCATGACTGCTTACTCTTGCATAGCTTCTTAGGGTTCTGCTTTTGGCTTCCTAGTTTATTCCAGATGACAGGAGAGGAGCTTGGGAATGAGCTATTGCCTGTTGGTAAGCATGAGCTTTAACCTTGCAGCTTGTTGCTGCATCTGCTAGTGGTTTCCATGTTTCTCCTTGCCCACATTTTCTTGGAGTTGAAAGGCTAAGAAAGAACAAACAACAGTCCTAAATGGTTAAACTCCACTGACTAGATACTAGCCCAAGTGGGAGTCACCTAGGAGAAATGGGAGCAATAGGCCATGTGAACCACACTTTCCAGGGTCCAGCCTTATGTTTTCAGTCTTCTGTAGACTACATATTGGTGTCCCTCTCATCCAAATTTATATATTGAAACTTATTTTTTCCTAAAGATGGCTTTTGGAGGTGTTGCCTTTGGGAACTGATTTGGTCATAAGGACAGAGCCATCATGAATGGGATGAATGCCCTTAGATAAGAAACCCCTAGGGAGCTAGCTCATCCCTTTGCCATGTGAGGACACAATGCAAAAATCAGCCTATGAACTAGAAAGTGGGTCCTCAGCAGGTACCAAATCTGCTAGTGCTTTGTTTTTGAACTTCTCAGCCTCCAGAACTATGAGAAATAAATTTCTGTTGTTTATAAGTCACTCAGTCTGTAGAGTTTGGTGATAGTAGCCTGAATAGTCTAAAATAGTAGATATAAACATTGTAACACAGCAAGTATTGAATCAAAATTAAATTTCAACAGATGAATGGATAAAGAATATTTGGTATATATATATATGTATATATATATACAATGGAATATTACTCAGCCATCAAAAAGAATGAAATCTTGCCATTTCATTGCAAATAATGATGTGGATGGAACTAGAGGATATTATGCTAAGCAAAATAAATCAGTTGGAGAAAGACAAATATCATATTATCTCACTCATATGTAGAATTTAAGAGACAAAACACACACACACACACAAAAGAGACAAAACACATAAGCATAGGGAAAGGAAGGAAAAATAAGACAAAAACAGAAAGGGAGACTTAACTATGGGAAACAAACTGAGGGTTGCTCAAGGGGAGGTGGATGGCAATTGGGGTAACTGACGAGTTAAGAAGGACACTTGATGTAATGAACACTAGGTGTTATATGCAACTGAAAATCACTAAATTCTACCTCCGAAATTAAGAATACATTATATGTTAGTTAAATTGAATTTTAATAAGAAAATGAAGATAAATTTAAAATATTAATATTGAATTAATAAATAATTAAATAAAATAGTTATATTAGAAATTAAATTTGATGAAATGAGACCCAGTGACCTTCACTTAGAATAGCTACTATGGCTCAATGTAAGTTAAAACAGGTCCCTGCATGATTGAAACACTCCATAAGACCTAATTAACAAATAGGTGATTATTCCCTCTTCTCCATTGAACAGATCAATTTTGTCTGTTCTTAAACCTGGAAAGACTGAATTGTGCTTCATGATAGATTATTGCCATCTTAATGCCATTATTGCATCCATTAAAGCCCACATGCCAATATCCAACATTATTAAGATTAGTAACATCATCTAATGTGTTTCATTCAATGCTAACTTCAACAGCCTCTCAATTTACCTTCTACTCCAAAGGGACACAATATACCTTTACTAGACTACCCATGGAGTACCTCAGTGGCTCTACCATCATACACAGGTTTTGCAAGCAGGAGTCTTAAGTGCATCCACCTTTCCCCATGAACACAAATAGGGTATTATATTAATAACATTCTTATCCAAGGAATTGTGTTTAACATAAATATTAAGAATATACAAATCTAACATCTTTAAATCCCTTTGGGATTTAGAGGCAACATATTCCACATTTACTAATTTTATTTAATCTCTCTGACACTGCTACCTACAAATGAACTCATGTTAAATGACAAGCAACCTCAACAAAAAGCTCTACAATCTATCCACTTAAAATCAATAGGATGTCCCACTCATGCTAACAGAGACTCATTCACTATATAGGCTTTAGCAACATCCTCTCATACCTCCTGGGATCTCTGGGCTATCTATAATGGCCAGAAATAGCCCATGAGTTTCTGATACAAAACCCTACCCTTCACTGTTTGCTAAATCCATAATCTTAGTATACTCTTTGTTCTCTGCTTAAAATGTACATCCCTACACGTGTCTAAGGGAAATCCTGGTAGAGGATACTACCATCTGTGCCATTCTAAAAATTAATGGATACTGTTACTCTCTGCAGGAGACAACTGCCTTACATAGGTCCACACCCAGCCCCCTGAGAAGAGGACCTCCTAATCCCTGAGCTTCAGTTTGTCACCACAACCTCCCACCGTGCATCTCTGACAATGATCACCACAACTTGCTCTTCCCCTTAGTTACAAATATTGTTAATCATTACATATTCCTTAATGAATATAGTTCATATCAATGTAACTGCTGGACTTGCCTTCTTGAACCAAGGAACACACCGAGATATTATTGTCATAAAAAATACAACTCATACTTGTAACATACTTTACAACTCAACCAGGGTATTGTTAGAGATCCTGAAAATTCCAGATACATGATCTAGGCTAATGCCATATAATGGCGAACTTGGCTATGTACTGACCTACAAGGACTCTACTTCTTTTCCTCTCATAATAAAATGATTTTTATGCTGTTTAGGGTGACGTATGTATTCGAATACCCCAAATGATGAAGCTCAAAGTTGATGTGAAGATCAGGGGGTCAATTTTAATATAGTTTTTAGCTATTACAAAATACTGACTTGACCCATATGTGAGGTCCTGACTAGAGGATGGTCAGTTTCTTTTCTTGAGACCTGATTATTTCCACATCCTACCTACTTTCCTTAGTTATTACAAAATACTGACTTGACCCATATGTGAGGTCCTGACTAGAGAATGGTTAGTTTCTTTTCTTGAGACCTGATTATTTTCACATCCCACCTACTTTTCTTATCTGGGCTTTCACACTCTTGGCCCCTGGGCCAAGTATTAGACAACAAAGAATAAACCCATAAATAATTATGCATGGGATTCTAGGAAATTATTCAAATTAGCCTGTCTGGGAGCCCTTCAAACCTAACTTCACCCGACTTGCCATACACACACTATATTCTATAGTTCCAGGTTGATGTTACCCTGTCCATTAGGACAAGACCTGTGTGATCCTATATGGGAGCCTCCTTTTATGGCACTATAAGTAACAAAGTTCTGCTTCTCATTTATTCAAATGTCTTGTGTTGTGTCCCACCATCAAAAGAAATTGAAATCCCCTAGATCATGAAGGAAGCATCTATTCCATGCTTCTCTTCTACCTTCTGGTGGTTTGCTGGAAATCTTTGGAGTTCACTGGGTTGCAGAGGGTCTGCCTTGATTTCTGCCTTCATTTTATATGGCATTCTCCCAGTGTGTGTATCTGTTTATGGTTTTCCTCTTTTTACAATGATACTAGCCATTGGACTGGATCCACCCTACCCCAGTGTGGCTGCATCGGAACTAATCCCATCTGCAATGACCCTGTTCCCAATAAGGTCACATTCTGAGGTAATGACGTTTACAATGTCAACATATGAATTTTGAGAGGACACAACTCAAATCATAATAGGAAGTATTTCTCAAAGCCACACATTATAGCTATCATGTGATCCATTGATTTTATTCCTTGGTATATATGTAAAAGAATAAATGCATAAATAGACCAAAAGATAAGTACAAAACAAAAATGATCATAGAAGATTTATTTGTGTTAACCTGAACTGAAAATCCATGTACACAGCAAAATGGTGAATAAATTATGGCATAGTCAGATTAGAAAACCACTATACCATGTTACAAAAACCAACTATGTGAACAATTTTATTTATATGGTGTTCAAAAATTGGCAAAGTGGTGATAGATATCAGAGTAGTGTTTCTGGAGAAGGGCTATTGACAAAGAAAATGAAGGAAACTTCTTGAATAGTAGAAATGGTCTACCTTCACTTTGGAGGAGATTATCTGAGTTCATACCTACATAAAAATTCATCAAGTTGTACACTAAAGATTTGTGTGTCTTACCATATGTAATTTATGTTTTCCAAAATGGTTTCTAAATAAATTGTTGTGTCATTTATTTTGTCGCTTCAGTCATGTGGGAGACCCAATGAATTGTAAGTATTGGCTTTTTTGCTTTATTACCCAAGAAAACCCAGTAACATTTCCTGTTCATGGCTAGTCAGTGGCTAACCACTTGAAATGCATACTCCGGGGAGGACTTCAACTTTGAGCGTACTGATCTCCATCAATATCATGGTATCTGGTAAGTCTGATGCAATGATATTTTTAGCAAAAAGTAAAGCTATATTTCAATAGTGACAAGGATACTCTTGAGTGACTCACAAAATGTTTTATAACTTGTTCTAGTAGCAGTGATACATTTGTATATTATCCAGCAAACCTTCACATTTACCTTATGTCAATGGCGGACTGACTACTCTGGCTGAATCCAGCGTGATGCTGGATCCATTCGGAGTGAAACTGAACTTGTGTGACTAGACAAAATGCAGTGTTTCCTCCAGTTTTTTGGTTTGTATATTTTTGTCTCCTTGAATTCTTATTTTTTGGACCTTATATTTATTGACATGTAGTTATTTTTTTCCTCTTTCGATATTTTTTAATATTTCTAGCACACAGGCTAAGAAGGAAACCATAAATTTCTATTTGGGATTTTAAATTTTTTAAATGGAGACAAAAAATGAATGGGTAAACTTTGTTTCAGAAAATGAGGATCAGAGAACTTAAGGATATATAAACAAAAAATAATTTCTCGAAGTCAATGATTTCATACTCACACCAGAATATTCTATATAAAGGGAATCTTATCCCAAAGCATGAACAGATGTAGAAATGAAGGCAGTGACTAAAATTAGAGCTGTCTCAGGACACCTGGGTGGCTCAGTGATTGAGCATCTCCCTTTGGCACAGAACATGATCCTGGAGTTTCAGGATCAAGTCCTACATCGGGCTCCCTGCAGGGAGGCTGCTTCTCCATCTGCCTGTGTCTCTGCCTCTCTCTGTGTCTCTCATGAGTAAATGAATAAAAATCTTTAAAAAATAAAAATAAAATTAAAGCAGCCTCAGGCAGGTGAAAACAAACTTGAATCCATTCTGTGTTTTCTTGTAATCATCCCAAAGAAGTTCCAAAACATTCTGAAAAACACTGGCTTCCACATTACCATAATATGTCTAGTTAAGGGAGAAGAGAACCAGTTCTTAGGAGAAAGAAAGATGGAATCTAGAGTGAGGAAAAAGTGAAAGAAATTGAGAGGGAGGGAAGAACATTTGGGAAGAACTCAAAAGACAGTGAGTAGCAGATTTCTAAGTCTTTTCAAAACCTGATAGCTCATTCTTTTTAGCTCTGAATAATATTCCATTGTCTAGATATACCTTGATTTAGGCAGTCTTTCACCTACTAAAGGGCATCTTGGTTGCCTCCAAGTGTTGGGAATTAAGAATAAAGTTGTTACAAACAGCTGAGTGCAGGTTTTGTGTTTTAAGACATAAGTTTTTAATCCGACTGGATAAGAAACAAGGAGTGCTATTGATGGATCATATTGTAAGAGCATTTTAATACCTTAAGAAATTGCCAACCTGTCCTCCAAATTTGCTATAGGATTTTACATTTCCACTGGCAATCTCTGAGTTCATTTTGCTTCACATTCTTGCCAACATTTGGTGTTATTATGGATCGCTAATAGATTTTGGCCATTCCTTGTATTATTGCTGCCACTCATTTCAAATGTATATAAATATAGTCTATCCAATTAAACATATATAAATATTTTTCTATATTGTCTATATTTTATATTTATGTTAAGTAATACATAAAACATATAAGTATATATCTAAAGAATACATGTTTTATTATTTTGAACAAACTGTTGTCAGATCAATTAAGAATAAGAAAAATAAAGGCTTTTATTTTTCCTTCACTTATTCATTCTTCAATACTTTCTTCCATTATGTAGATCTGAGTTCTTCCTTACATTATTTCCTTCTTCCTGAAGAACTCTTGACATTCCTTGCAAGGCAGGTCCACTGGAACCAACTGACCACAATTTTTGCTTGTTTGAGAAAGTCTTTTTTTTCTCCTTCACTTTTGAAGGGTAATTTTGTAGGACACAGAATTCTAGGTTGATGGGTTTGTTTCTCTTAACATTTAAAACATTTTACTCATTCTCTTTTTCTTGCCTGACTTCCTAAGAGAAGTTGGATATAATTCTCACCTTTGTTCCTCTATAATTTGTTTCTCTGGATTTTTTCAGAATTTTTCCTTTATCTTAGATTTTCTATTGCTTGAATATAATATGCCAGGCCTTGTTTTTTGTTTTGTTTTGGTTTATGTTTTTGGGTTTTTGTTGTTGTCATTTGGCATTTTGCCTGCTTGTATTCTATAAGCTTCCTAGAACTTTGATTTGATATCTGTTAGTAACTTGGAGAAATTCTCAATGCTTCAGGTATTTATTCTGTTCCTTTCTCTTTCTTCTCCTTCTGATTTTTCCATTACATGTATTTTACATGTTTTCATAGTTGTCCTATAGTCTTTGGATATCTGTTTTTTTTTTATTTTAAAGTGCTTGTTCTCTTTGCTTTTGAGTTTTGGAGGTTTCTATTGATATATTCTTTAGCTTAGGGATTCTTTCCTTAGCCATATCTCATCTATTAATAGCTTCATCAAAGACATTCCTCATTTCTGTTACAGTGTTTTTTATTTAATTTTATCAACTTTGCCTCATGTATTTTGAAGTTCTTATTAGGTATATGGACATATCTTGTTTTATTGTGTTTCACTTTATTACACTTTGCAGATATTGTGGTTTTTACAAATTGAAGGTTTGTGGCAACCTTCTATGGAGTAAGACCATCAGCACCATTTTTCCAATAGCATTTGCACACTTTATCTCTCTGTGTCTCATTTTTGGTAATTCTTGCAAATTTGAAACTTTTATTACTTTATATTTGTTGTGGTGATCTGTGGTCAGTGATCTTTGATGTGACTGTTGTAATTGTTTTGTGGTGTCACTAACTATGCCCATCGAAGATGGTGAACTCAAGTGACATGTATGTGTATGTGTTCTAGCTCTAGCACCTACTGGCTGTTCTTCCATGTCTCTCTCCCTGTCCTCAGGCCTCTTTCTTTCCTGAGACACAACAATATTGAAATTAGGCCAATTAGTAACTTTACGATGACCTCTAAAGGTTCATGTGAAGGGAGAAATACACATTTCTCACTTTAAATTAGAAGTGAGAAAGGATTAAGCTTACTAAGGAAGGCATGCTGAAAGCTGAGACAGATCAACAGCTAGTCCTCTTATGCCAAGCAGTAGCCAAGTTGTGAATGTGAAGGAAAAAGTCTAGAAGGAAAATAAAAGTGCTACTCTAATGAACACACTAATGATAAGAAAGTGAAACAGCCTTATTGCTAATATGACAAAAGTTTGAGTTATCTGGTTAGAATCTCAAACCAGCCACAACATTCCCTTAAACCAATGCCTAATCCAGAGCAAGGCCCTACTTTCTTCAAAATCTGTGGAGGAAAAGAGAGATGAAGAAACTGCAGAAGAAAAGTTGGAAGCTAGAAGAGGTTGATTCATGAAATTTAAGGAGAGAAGCCATATCCGAAACAGAAAAGTGCCAGGTGAAGCAGCAAGTGCTGATACAGAAGCTGTAGCAAGTTATCCAGAAATCCTAGCTCATTCATGATGGTGGCTAAAATAAACAATGATTTTTAATGGAGATGAAACCACCTTACATTGGAAGAAGATGTCATAAGGACTTTATGAAATTCTATTGCCTTTCTCCTGTCATATATATTTCTGTTATTCTCTATCATTTTTTAAGTTAGTAAGTAAGGAATCAATAAGCAAACTAAATTCTTTTGTGTGCTTCTAATCTGCACAGGTTTTTGTTTGGAGGTGGGTGGGGAGAGCATATATTTCTTCCTTTTTAAAATTCTGCTTTTATTTCTGTAGACATTCTCCACAGATTTTTATTTTATACCCTACATTCAATAACTCCAAACTCTGAAGTTCTGAATCTTATTCTTCTCTTGAGGAATAAGGGAGGGAAACCAATAAAAAGTGCATCATGTCATTTTGTGGTTGCATTTTCCCCCTGTGTTTTGTAATTTTGGAATATAAACTCATAATTATGTGGCTTTGAGTCTGAGAACTAACTGGTTTGAGCATAGAAACTTGGGGAAGGACCATCCTCTTCCATTATGGCAACTAACCAGAGTCTTTGCTCACTACTATGGACTGAATGCATCCTCAAAAATTCATATATTAAAATAATCTCCAAAGTGATGGTATTTGGAGATAGATGTAGAGGCTTTGGGAGGGAATTTTATCATTAGGGTGGAGATCTTGGGTTAGTACCCTTATAAGAAGAGACACAAGAGAGTTTGCTTTTTCTCTTTCTCTCTCCCTTTGGCCCTCCCTGCCAGAATACAGCAAGAAGGCAGCTGTCTAGAAGGCAGGAAGTGGGCTTTCACCGGACACCATATCTGCTTGTGCTTTGGTCTTAGACTTCCCAGACTGTACAACTGTGAGAAAAAAGATTGTTATCTAATCCACTGTATGGTATTTTTGTTGCAGCAGGCAAAGCTGACTAAGACACTCCCGTACACTTGATTTAGATAAGACAAACTATACCCTCTCTGACTGCCCTTTTATATCACCCCTAAGAACACTAAGGTTTATTTAGTTTTTGCTACAAATCCTTCAGGTCAGAGTCTCTTGACTGCCATTCTGTCCTTGCTAGTGTTTATGATTATCTACTTTGCCTGAGACTATTAAGTGCTGACACTTTGTGTTGGTACTGCAGAATCATATCATCCTCCCTGAAGCCAGCACCACCACACCACAGATGATGGGCACCTTCATAGATAGTGTGCATGGATAACAGAAGTCACTTTATTCTGCTGAACTGGGAGATGGCACACAACCCTGAACACTTCAGGGCACTTTCCTAGTATAAAAAATGGCAGATTTCAGAATTCTGTCTGGTTTTGTGGGTTTGAGAGAAACCCACAAAATGAGACAGAGAGAAGGCACACAATCCTAAGACTTCTGCCTCAAGAAGGAGCCAGGGAAATGGAGAAGGAATACATCTTTAGGAAACGTCTGAGAGACCTCCCAGAATCTCTAGCTGGGCTGACAGGTGAAGATCTTTTTCTGAAGAAGCCCGTCACTAAAGACTGGAGGAAGTGACAGCTTCCATAAATATGAAGACACTAACCATGGAAAGCTTCTAAAAAATCTAAAAATATGACACCACCAAAGAAACAAAATAAAGTTCCAGTGACTGATCCAAAAGAAATGGAGATCTGCATTCTGGAGAAAGAAATAAAAATAGTCTATGTAAGGAAGCTCAATGAATACAAGAGAACACAGACAATTGGACAAATCTGGAAAACAATACATGAACAAAAGGAAGTTTCAAGAAAGAGACAGAAATCATGAGAATCAAGCTCAAATCCTGAAGCTGAATAATGCAATGACTCCACTGAAAAATGCAATAGGAAGCTTTAGTGGCAGATTCATCAAGCAGAAGAAAGAATTATTAAACACAAAGGTATAATTTGAAATCATCCAGCCAGAGATATAAAGCAAACATACAAAAAGAATGAAAGCGATTAATGAAAGTCTATGGGTCTTATGAAACACCAACAAACAAAATAGTATCAGCATCATGGGAGTCCCAGATGGACAAAAGAGAAAGGAGCAGAAACCACATGTAATGTAATAATGAGAGACAACTTCCTAAAACTTTGGGGCAGTGGGTGAGGAATGAATGTCGAAATCCATGAAGCCCAAATAACCTGACTGACCATAAAGAAATATTCCCTGGCACATCTTGATAATCAAATGGAAAAGAGAGACTTTTGAAAGTAGCAGGGGAAAGGTGATTGGCCACATATAAAGGAACTCCATAAAACTAGCAGATTTCTCAGCAGAGACCTTGCTGACCAGGGGAGTGAGATGATATATTCAAAGTGTTGAAAATAAAAGCCTGCCATGGAGGAAATCTTTCCTTAGCAACCCAGAAATAAAACTGATCAAGACTTACCTAGAAAAAACAAAGCAGATGGCCTTTGTCAGTACTAGATGTGCTTGCAATTAATTCTAAAGGGTGCTCTTCAAATTTGATGACAGAATGGTAATCAAAGACATGAAGACATATGAAAAATAAAACATACTGGTAAAGGCAAATATAAAAGTAAATATATACAAGGTACAAGGTAAAACATCTTTCTGTAAAAACAGAAAGATGCTACTTAACTCTAAGAGTCCTGTGTTTGTGGTGTGTAAATCACTTTTGACTCTAGCACAAATGCTAAAAAGAAAAGTATGAGAAATAATTACAACTATGATAATTTTAGTGAATAAACAAATTAAAAATATGTGAATTGTGACTCAATAAAAGAAAAGGCGGAGAGAAATAAAAGCAGTGAGTGCTGTATGCAATGAAGTTAAGTTGTAATCAGCTTAAACCAACTATAAGGTGTTTCATATAAGTCTTGTGGTAACCACAAAGTAAAAGAAAATATCTGGTAGACACACTAATGATATAGTAAAAGGAATCAAAGCATACTACTACAAAAAAATCATCAAATCACAAAGGAACAATAGGCAGAGAGGTAGAAAGGAACAAAGGAACTTCAAAACAGTTAGAAAACAATGAACAAAATGAAAATAGCAGTACATCCCTCTCAGTCATCGTAATATAAATGGACTAAATTCTACATTAGATGGTAATGGGTAAGGCACCAAGATTGAACAATATGCTACATATTGGAGATTGACTATACCTTTACGGATACAACTAGGCTGAAAATGAAGGGATAGAAAGTGCCCCCCCCCCCATTGAGGAAGGTAATTTATGTTACTGAAATTATATTCATTTAAATGTTAGTCTTGCCTTAACAAATACCTTCACAAAAACATCTAGAATACTATTTAGCGGAATACCTAGGAACCATGTCCAAGCCAAGTTGACACATAAAATCAGCCATTACAGTACAAAATGGGGGAAAGAGAGGGATGAATTATCTCAGTCTGGTTCCAAATTTTCCTGAAGGTAATCTCATTTGTGCCGCTGAGTGAGGCCCACCACTGGATTTAACACTTTTAATCCTGTGGGTGATATCTGGAGAAAGCCCTGGACTCAGCCCAGATCAAGGGAGGTACCCATGAGGGGTCAGTCCACTGTGGCTTCAAAGGAGGTAGAAGCAGGGTTGCCTTTGACAGAATTGTTGTCATCGTAGAGTAAGGTGTCTCACAAATGAGAAATCATTGATTAATAGCTTATAGTGTAATTTTCAAATGTTAACATGGTTTTCCACTTGATGGAATAACTTCTAATTTCTGTTTTTCAAAGCAAAGCATTTTGTGGACTTTAGTTACAGTTAGAAGATTTTCTATAATTATGTCTGTAAGAGATGTGCATACATGGAGGCTTGTACTCCATTTAGGCACCTAAAACTGATATACTTTCCTCTGAATATTTTCTAGCTTCAACAAATACGTTACCTGTGGAAAGAAAGCAGAAAAGCATCACACCTCCTGTGGAAGGTAATATGCTTTTTAATTTTTTTCTAGAGGCTAGTACTAAAGGGAGGAAGTGTTCAACATCCTTAGAAACTAGTTGACAGTCTGGTCAGGGGGACAATTTTGAGCCCAGTAGAAGAGCATGGTGATCTGAACACAGCGGGGTGAGGGACCATGCATGACCCTGACCCTCCTCTCCTAAAGCAGTTCAATTCCCTGTGAAGATTATGGAGCTCTCTCTATCAGGCACTGTGCTAAGCTTCATGGGGAAGTCATAAACATGCTGCTCACCACCCTCTCTCTTTCTGGTTTCATCTTCAGCATCCATGCCAAAGAAAACCAAGAGAAAGTAGGGATAGGTATCCTTATATTAGAGAAAATAGACTTTAAGTCAAAAACTGTAACTAAAGGCAAAGAATGTTAGTATCTAATGGTAAAAGAGTCAATACATCAAGAGGATATAACAATTGTAAATATTTATGCATCCAACATCGGAGCACCTAAATGTATAGATCCGATATTACCAGAACTGAAGAAGAAGTAGACAATACAGCAGTTGTAGGGAACTGTAGTATCCCATATAAAAATGGAAAACTCTTTGCTACATAGAGTCAATAAGGTAACAGTAGGCTTGAACAACACTGTAGACCAAATGGCCTAATACACATGTACAGAACCTTCCTTCCAACAACAGCAGAACACATTGTTCTCAAGCACACACAGAATAAACCACAAGATAAATGATTATATCCTTCATTTTTCTAAAAATTTATTTATTTTACAGAGACAGACAGAGAGAGAGCAAGCAGGGGGAAAGGTAGAGGGAGATGTAAAGTGAGAGAATCTTCAGCAGACCCATACTGAGGGCACGGGTCCCGATGCAGGGCTTGATCTCAAAACCCTGAGGTCATAACTTGAGCTGAAACCACGAGTTGAACACTTAAGCAATTGAGCACCACCCAGGTGCCCCTAAATTATAATTTAAAAAAAAATGTTGTTTTCCAAAAATTAGTTCAATATAGAAGTTTACAGAACCTGAATTTGAAGTAGATTAGGATTGTTTTGAGTGTCAGAAACTGTATAGAATCCAAGGGAAGGATGCATGTTGGTCTCAGGAACCAAGGAGTTAGAGATGTGAGCCAGGTGAGGAGAATCATTCTATCTTTCTCTGCTTCTGCTACAATCTTCCCAAGATAGGTGTATTAGGGTTCCTTGGAGAAAAAAGAATGAGAGAGAGAGAGAGAGAGAGAGAGAAAGAGAGAATATAAGGAGGCAGGGAGATGGAGGAAAGAGGAGATAGGTGAGTGAGAGTGAGAGAGAAGGAGGAGGGAGAGGAACAGGGAGGCAGGTAGAGAGACTTAAAGGATTGGCTCACGTGATTGCAGAGGCTTGCTAAGTCCAGAATCTCTCGGGTGGGCCAGCAACTAGAGATCCAGGGAAGAGTAGCAGTTTGAGTCTGAAGGCTGTGTGCTATAGAACTCTTTCCTGGGAGGTCACTCTTTTCTCAGTCAAAGCCTCCAACTGGTTTGAAAGTGCTCCCCCTCCCCCATTGAGGAAAGTGATTTATGTTACTGAAATTATATTCATTTAAATGTTAGTCTTACCTTAACAAATACCTTCACAAAAACATCTAGAATACTATTTAGCGGAATACCTAGGAACCATGTCCAAGCCAAGTTGACACATAAAATCAGCCATTACAGTACAAAATGGGGGAAAGAGAGGGATGAATTATCTCAGTCTGGTTCCAAATTTTCCTGAAGGTAATCTCATTTGTGCCGCTGAGTGAGGCCCACCACTGGATTTAACACTTTTAATCCTGTGGGTGATATCTAGAGAAAGCCCTGGACTCAGCCCAGATCATGGGAGGTACCCATGAGGGGTCAGTCCACTGTGGCTTCAAAAGAGGTAGAAGCAGGGTTGCCTTTGACAGAATTGTTGTCATCGTAGAGTAAGGTGTCTTATAAATGAGAAATCATTGATTAATAGCTTATAGTGTAATTTTCAAATGTTAACATGGTTTTCCACTTGATGGAATAACTTCTAATTTCTGTTTTTCAAAGCAAAGCATTTTGTGGACTTTAGTTACAGTTAGAAGATTTTCTATAATTATGTCTGTAAGAGATGTGCATACATGGAGGCTTGTACTCCATTTAGGCACCTAAAACTGATATACTTTCCTCTGAATATTTTCTAGCTTCAACAAATATGTTACTTGTGGAAAGAAAGCAGAAAAGCATCACACCTCCTATGGAAGGTAATATGTCTTTAATTTTTTTTCTAGTGGTCAGTACTAAAGAGAAGGGTTGCTGAACATCCTTAGAAACATAGTTGACAGTCTGGTCAGGGGGCCAGCCTTCAGCTCAGTTGAAGATCATGGCGATCTGAAGGCTGCTGCATGAGGGACCTGAGTGACTCTGGCCCTTGTCTGTCAAAGCAGTTCAATTCCATGTGAAGATTATGGAGCTCTCTCTATCAGTCCCTGTGCTAGGCTTTAACGGGGAACACAGAGGATGAACAAAGATGAAGAAAGATGAACTACACCACCAGAGCACCCTAGGGGGCTCAGTTTTGTGGGTGAACCCAGATCTCATATAGAATAGAGGAGATAAGCCCTCCTACCAAGTGTGCCAGGAATATAGAGAGGGAGACTGAGGACCCAGGCCCTGAGAAGGCTTCACAGAGCATGCAGCATGTGATTTGCTCTTAAAGGAAGAGGGATGTGTTCACAGAGAGAGTGCTGTGTAGGCCACCCCAGACAGCAAGAAACATTGAGGGAAGACCTAGATAAGCAGCTGTACTTGGTGCTTTCTTTCTGAGGTGTGGGGCAACAGAGGGGTGATAGATTACAAAGGTGAGTCTATTTGAAAAGAGGGCTTTTAAAGCAAAATCAAACACATTTAAGTTTGTCCTCAGGCGGTGAGAGATCTCTGAAGGGTGTCCGAGTGGAGGGGATCACCCCTGTGTTACAGAATCACGTAGGTGGCTGCAAGATAGGCTATTAACTGAGAAGAGAGTTTTGAGACGGAGACAGATGTTAGAAGGCTTCTGGAGTAATGCAGGAGTGTGGTGATGGGGTCTTTTTTTTTTTTTTTTTTTTTTAAAGATTTTATTTATTTATTCATGACAGTCACAGAGAGAGAGAGAGAGAGAGGCAGAGACACAGGCAGAGGGAGAAGCAGGCTCCATGCACCGGGAGCCCGACGTGGGATTCGATCCCGGGTCCCCAGGATCGCGCCCCGGGCCAAAGGCAGGCGCCAAACCGCTGCGCCACCCAGGGATCCCGTGATGGGGTCTTAAACCAGGGTGTGGCAGTGAGAACAGAAAGGAAAAGGGATTTGTCTGTGTGCAGGAGGCTGGAGGAGACTGGAAGAGAGTCATAGACACAGGCTGCAGAAACACTGGGACATGCCTGCTGGTTCTGGAGCAAATATGAGAATCTACCTGCTACCCTTCTGTGAAGCCAGAGGTGAAATCACCATAGCTGATCACAGGAGTGTGTGGAGATTTATTGTTAGACAGGTGCCAACCCATTTAGTGTGGGGGAGTGACTGGCCATTGGTGAATTATCACAACAGAGATGAACAGAGGAGGGATGCCTGTTGGCTCAGCAGTTGAGAAACTGCCTTCAGCTCAGGGTGTGATCCCAGGGTCAAGTCCTGCACCGGGTTCCCCACAGGGAGCCTGCTTCTCCCTCTACCTGTGTCTCTGCCTCTCTCTGTGTGTCTCATGAATGGATGAATAAAATCTTTTTAAAAAGGCAGGTATGAAAAGAAAAAGAAGAGGATTAGGAAAGGATGGATAATAGCAATCCCCTAAGATGCTTCCTATCAGGTGAAGGGGCATCGTTGGAGGTCATAGAGTGGAGCAAAGTGAAGGAAGAGAGACTATCCATAGTCCTGGGGATCCTCACCATTGGACCTACTTCTCTGGAGACTGCACCCCTATTAAAATATGTATGTTTTTTTGATTAATTAGTAGTTTCCTTTAAAAGAATAGAGTCACACCTTGAGAATAAATGTCAGGAAAATTAAAGCCTTAGCCTGAAGGGCTGAAGGGCAAAGTCCCCAGAACACAAAAGAACCCTCTTAACACGCTGCTCATCAGCCTCTTCTCTCTCTGGTTTCATCTTCAGCATCCTGCCCTTGGGCACATATATGCTCCTCCACACTCAGCTCTACGCGTTCTCCAATCAGCTACATTCTTGCTTGCCTCTAAGCTTTGGCCAAGTCACAGGTTCTCTGTGAAAGGAGTGGCCACCTGCAGTGGTCAAAAGAGCATAGATTTAATTGCTCCTCAGATCTGCTTTTTTTTTTTTTCAGAAAAGTGAAATTTATTAGCATTGCGCTACAGGACATAAGAAATGTAAAGATTTGTCCTTCAAGATCCACTGACTTGAAACTGTAACATCCTGAGAGAGAATAAGTATTGTTAAAAGTCATTTTATTACAGCATAAAATCATACCAGTTAGGTTTTGTAAGATGCAGAATTCTATGCCTACACAGGAAGTGACAGATGATACTTTTGTGAAATTGGCAACAGTCTTCCCTGGAAGCCCTGGGAAATACAAGATGTTTTGCATGGTATTAGTCACAAAAGGCATTTGTAGACAGCCACAAAACAACTGTCCCCAACAAAGCACAAGAGGGTGGAGAACGGATGAGAAAGTAGGAAGACCACTGGTGAGATGGCACTGAAGGAAGGAAGGAAAGAAGGAGATCTGTTGAATTTACTGACTTAGTGATTCTCCAAATAAAAAATAGCTTAAGAAATGTCCATCTTGCTCAACCTGAATGTCATCTTATTTTTAATGAAAGTGTCACATGCTTTTTATATTTATGTTTCTATGAAGTGCCATCCTTAGGGGTAGGCTTTTCATTCTGATATTACAGATTTATTCTTTCTGATCAAGACTTGGGAGGAGAAAACCACATCACCAATTTTTCCACTTTCTACCCCAAGGAGGATGAGATAAATCTAATAATCTCTATGACCGAAAGATTTGATTTAGATGAATCTGTCCTTTAATTTATATTGTGTTTTCTTATTTGTGTTTCTCAAAGCTAAACTTCTGAATCAATTTTAAACTCTTAAAATATTTCTCACACGTATAAGAAATATAGTTTATCTAAGAACACTTGATATAGGAGAGAAATGGGTTCATCTTTGGATTAAGTTTAATGTGTTTAATGTGTTATGCATTTTGTGCATGTTTAATTTTTATGTAAGCCTAATTAATATTCTTGAAATAAGATCACCAGCAAAGTCATGTTGTAGTACACTTTATATGATTTGTTGTAGAGAGTGTAACACATGAAGTTGTTCACCACGCTTCTGTTTTCTCCTTCTCTTTGTGTGTGTGTCCAGCCAACACTTCTCTGTCTGTATTTGTGGATACAAGGGCTGTGCTCCATTGCCCTAATGCCACCTCGAATGTTCTGGTAGTAACATGGTCAGTAATCTTCAGAGACAACACTTCCTGCATCAGAGCCTACAGGACAGATAGCAACAAGACCAGGGAAAAAACTTGTACAGACGAGAGAATATCCTGGGACTCCAGACCTGATCAGAACTTTGCCCTTCGGATTAATCCCGTGGCCATCACTCATGAAGGATATTACAAGTGTGAAGTGGTCACACCTGATGGGAATTTCTGTCATGGGCATCACCTCCAAGTGTTAGGTAAGGAGCCTCGCGTACTGTGGTATGCCAGAGAACCAGATCTGAGACTGAACCAAAGGTCTCTCTCTAGTCCATATCGCATGTGTTGAGCCTGAAACATTTCCCCCTGCATCTCTGCAGTGCCCCCTAAGGTGACCCTGTCTCTAGGCGAGAATGGAACTACCGTGTGCTGGGCAGTTGCAGGGAAGCCAGCTGCACAGATCTCCTGGACCCCAATGGGAGATTGTCACACTGTGGAAGAACGACTGGGCAATGACACAGTGACCGTGCAGAGTACATGCCACTGGGAGGACCGCCAGGTGTCTGAGGTGTCCTGCTTTGTCTCCCATGTGACTGGCAACAAGAGTCTGTCCATAGAGTTGAATCAAGGTAATTACCTGTGTTTTTTTTTTTTTTTTTTTTTTTAAGGTAATGAACTTAATGCTTGGGAGGAGAAAACCACATCACCAATTTTTCCACTTTCTATTCCAAAAACAAAGCAAGGAACCTTTTGCTCCTAATTTGAAGATGTTATCTAAACTTAACTAGGTAATGCTTTACTATGTTAGGGAAATAATTCCTATTCCTGTAACAAAATGAAGGAGTAAATTTAACAACTTCTTAGTGGTACACTCTAAATATCTTTTATTCTAGAAGCCATAAAAATTTAACTTAGTATCTATTGACTTTTACTTTGAGATTAGTATTTGCATAAAGTAGCAATACTTTTATATACTTTAATAATACTGATTCAGTAGATAGACAGGAACGATATTATTCCTTTCCTGATTTTCATAGTTCTTAAATAGTCACCACTTTTATTACTAGCAGACAAGTTTTCCTTTCTTCTCTCTGTCATCTGAAACATATACATCAATTCATTTGCCAAATACTTGTCGAATGTATGTGTTTTTGATGCTGTTATGTAAAGATGAAAAGACAAGGTCCATGTCTTCATATCATTCCAAGAAGTATAACCCGATGGTTACGAGCAAAGCATTCGGCATAATATGGCTTCTTGTTTACCAGCTGTATGACTTGGGAGAGTATTTAATTTCTCTGTCTCATGGCCTTTTAAAAAATTGAGATATGGAACACCTGCGTGGCTCAGTGGTTAAGTGCCTGCGTTGGCCCGGGGTATACTCCTGGGGTCCTGGGATTGAGTCCCATATCAGGCTCCCTGCTTCTCCCTCTGCCTGTGTCTCTGCCTCTCTCTCTGTGTCTCTCATGAATAAATAAATAAGATCTTTTAAAAAATTGAGATATAATTGACATATAATAAATAATTTTGGGTATACATAATGATTTGATATTTATGTATGTGGCAAAATGATCACTACAATGGCTAGTCTCATGGTTTCTTCATTTGATAGAATGGATGACAGAACCATGTTATAGAGTTATTACGATATCTAAAAGGAATAATATATTTGAGGAGCCTAGTTGGCACAGTTGGTTAAGCATACCACTCTGGGTTTTGGCTCGTGATCTCATGGGTCATTAGATCGAGCCCGGGCTGGGTTCTACATTCAGAGAGTCTGCTTGAATTTATGTTTCCCTTTGTTCCTCCCCCCTGTTCTCTCTCTCTCAAATAAATAAATCAATCCTAAATAAAGAGTAATATATTTATTTTACATGGTGCCTATCACATAGGTGGTACTCAACAAATTTTAGCTACTGTATTTAACATGTGAACAGTATTAGCTTTTATATTCAATAAATGTTAGCTATTATGTGATTATATTAATACAGATTAGCTATTAGACTCATTCTTATGTTATTTAAAATAATCAGCCTATTAATTATTCCTTATAGCATCTCTCCTATTAAGTTTTTTGCAACATCTTTATTGAGATCTAATTTATGTAGCGTGCAATTCACGCATTTAAAGTGTATCATACAGGTCTTTGGCACATTCAGAGTTATGCAACCATCACCACAATCAATTTTAGAACATATACGTCACTCCAAAAAAAAAAAAAAAAAAAAACCCTCTATCCTTTAGCTATCACTTTCTAATTCCAAAAATCCTCCAGCTTTAGGTAACCACTAACCTACTTTCTGTATCTATAGGTTTTCCTATTTTGGACATTTCACATAAATGGAACCATATAATATGTGCCTTTTGTTACTGACTTCTTTTACTTGGGATAATGTTTTCAAGCATCACCCATGTTGTCCCATGTACTAATACATTCATTTCTATTCTTTATTTTCTATTACCAATCTCCTACCAGCTCTAGGTTAATATTTTATACTTCTTGCCTCTAGACATATGCATTTATCTGCAGTCCCACCTGACTTTGCTTTCCATAGATAAAACATTCAACCTGTACTCTATACTCATTTCTCCCTTCCCATGTCCTGAGAAGCTTTGCTTCAGTAGTTTTCTGTGCTCTCTTTTGTTCACTCTTTTTTGTTCCACAGATCCATTTCCTAAGGCTGATTATATGGGCATGACTCTTTTTCTCCCTGTTTTATTTTTTTTTCCTCCCATGTTTTATTTTTATTTTTTTACTTTAAAAAATATTTTATTTATTTATTCATGAGAGACACACAGAGAGAGGCAGAGACACAGACAGAGGGAGAGGCAGGCTCCTCGCAGGGAGCCCGAAGTAGGAGTCCATCCCGGGACTGGCATCACGCTCTGTGTCAAAGGCAGATGCTCAACCACTGAGCCACCCAGGCGTCCCTCCTCTCATGTTTTAATAGTTTCTGGGACTTCCACAAACTCTTGGCTCTTGCCTTTTATTCATATCCAAGATTTTTTACAAGAAGAATCTATGCTCATTGTCTCTTCTGTGTTACCTCACATCTACTCCTTAACTCCTTTGCATCTTTGTGCACAGGAAATATTCTAACAAAAAGCTAAAGATCTCTCAGATGCCAAACAAAATATAAATTTTTAATTCTTAGTTATTAATTAACTTCTTTGTGATATGTGATATGGTCTTTCCTCTCTTCTTACCTATTTTCCTCCCATAATCACTTGGTTCTCTACTTAACCTTCAGTCAGCTTCTTAGTCATCTTAGATTGTTTTTCATCTACTCATTCCATGAAGGAAGGCATTTCTCTGAGTTTGATCATTGACTCTATTGTCTTTTCACCTTTACTCCTATTCATTGAAGGACTTCATCCGTATATTTGGCTCCAACCACTGCCTAATTATTGACTCTCAAACCTATTTTTAGCTCATATTTCTCTCCTTGGCTATACCATGATCAAAACCAATTTCCAATTGAGTGACTTCATGTGGATACATCAAGGGCACCTCAACTTGCATATTCCTGAAAAGGAATTCCTCTTCTCTACTCCTTCATAAGCTCCATACTTATATTTTATCTTAATAAATGACTCAAGCCAGAAAATTAAAGATATCCTACAACGTTAAACTTTCTTATTTCCCATATTCAAAATCAGTCACTATGTTCTGTTGATTTTTGTCTTAAATTCTTTTCTTAAATCTAGACCTTTTCCTTTCCTTTGCTTTAGTTGAACACATGATCATCTCTCCCCAGAATTATTCCAATTTCCTTGTAACAGGTCTGGCACCTAGCTTACCTCACTCCAATTTATTGCCTACACTGTTGCCAGAGTGACTTTTCTAAAACGAGAAGAATATGCCCCTCTCCTCCTTAAATGCCCCCAGTGGTTTCTCTTGGTCTCTTAGAAATCTAAGCTCCTATGATATGTCATTCTCCATAGCCTCATGTCTTGCTAATCTTCAGCCTGGACTGTGGGCTTCTTTGGGCTCCTCAAAAGTGTTATCCTTTCTCATACTTCTGTACATGTAATTGCACATTATACATGCCATTTTCACCTCTCCACATGCACTTCTTTCCTCATACTCTGTTCTTTCATTCCATTTTCTCAATTCCTATTAAAGTTTTAAAAAAAGATTTATTTATTTAGTTGAGAGAGAGAGCAGAGTATGGAGGAAGGGGCAGAAGGAGAGAATCTCAGACCCACCTTGAGCATGGAGCCCCATATGGGGCTCAATTTCATGACCCAGAGTTCATGACCTAAGTTGAAATCAAGAGTCCAATGCTCAACCAACAAAACCACCCAGGTGCTCTTCCTCTGAAGTTTTGAGGCTTAGTTTGAAATGGTTTCTGGGATAATTTTCTTTTCCCATGAAATTTCCTACTCTGTGCTCATGTAATGCCTCACGCATATATCTGAGTACTTCATAGTCCTGTAATTGACTGTCCACTTCTCTGACTCCAGTACATGGTAAACTTCTTGAGAGTAAGAACCATATTCTTCATTTCTATATCCACAGTCTGGCACAGTGCCTAAAACATACAAATAGTTACAGAATTCAGATCATCATAGACTTCATCTACATCTGTACTCTGCTCTATCACATTTGATTTGTTAATGAATTCTTCAAATCTTTGCTCAAATTGTTTCTTTCCCTTGAAAACTTCTTCCTTCTCTTAACCTATTTAATACTGTTATTGGCAAGGTTCCATTCAAATTTCACTTCACTCTGACCTCCCAGTTGGAGTTGATTCAGTTTTCTTATTCTTTAGATGATTACATTCCATAATGCTCACTTAGTACTCTTTGCTCTCTTGTAAGTGATCTTTTCATTTGTATGGATCTGGCTTTTCCAATCAGACTGTGAGCCTTTTTGAGGTCTGAGACTATGTCTTCTTCCCTGATAGTGCATAGGAAGGAGATTGGCCTACTTCTAGTTTAGTATGTGAATAGGTTATTTAACAAGATGACATGACTTTTGGAGCAAAGACTCAGAATAGTACTTAAAGTTTACTTTTGGTTGCCATTTTCATAGCAGAAAAAAACTTCAGAATGATAGTTCAAATTAGTCTCATTTTATCTTTTCAACAATTCTTGGGGCCATTTTACAGATTAATAAATGAAAGTAAGAAAACATAAAATACCCTACTAAACCGATGACAACAACTCAGTGACAAAATTACTGTGTGGAAAATATCAGATAGTGCTCAAAATATTAATGATAATACCCTAAAAATCTTCCATTTACTTAGGAAGTCAGAAAACATATTTCCTTTTTTCTTATATAATTGGAAAGTATTAGCAATGTTTACTGTGTATTTATTCATTTAGAAAATATTGAAAATCTACCATGTATAAACACACAGCTCCTAAACTCTGTCATGAAAGAATATCTTAACATTTGAATTGTAGTTTAGAAGGTGTTTTGATTATGATAGTCTGTGAACTTTTAAGACTATTTTAAAAGTCTCTTTTAGACAATTGACCCTACTTTGTTCATCACAAGAATCCTTGAAATGGTCTTTACCTGTGCCTGTGTTGCCTGTATTTAAAGGTGCCATAACTCTGGAATTTCCAGCATCAGCCTTACTGGTCATTCTCTATGTGAAATTCTCTTTATTCTTGTTTATTATCCTGGTCATCGTGGGATTCACCTATTTCCAGAGAATAAATCATTGCAGGTAGGAAATAAAATCTAAAAAAATATAGACTCATTAGAAAGAAAACATCATTGTAAAGCTTTAAGTTTATAATATTCTGGGAAGAGCTGGATGCATTTTTTGGCACATCTTTTGTTCCCCTACCTCTTTCTTTGATGTATGAACTTTGTTAACACCTGGAGAGTCCAGGAAGTGATGCCTGCAGCATTGGGGCAAAAGTTCCTGTTTCATTACAGTGCTTTCCTGAAAGATAATCTGTCCTGGGCCATCCTTCGAGAATTCAGTGGGCGAAATGAAGTTCAACTGAAGCTTCTTAAATGTTTACTCCCTAGTTTCTATGCCTGTGAAGGATTATATTCATTGTGCTTAATTATATATTTTGTGTTTTTTCATAGAGCATGAAAACTGAAAAATCTGGAAGTCAATTTAGATTTGATGGAACACCATGAAAAAGCAGCTGGTTAAGATCAACCTTTGGGTTCAACATCTAACTCAACTGCTCCAATTCTATTTAGTACCTTTGTGTTTATGTGAATCAATGTGATAGTTGGCAAATCCTGTTTCAAACTCTTAGCATACGTATATTTATGCACATGCCAAAGCTTGCTGCCTGCCTTTGTAAATGTCTGGGATGACTCATCTACTTTCCTCTTTGTCTTACTGAATTCTTATTTGCAAACAGGAGATAGCCCTGCTTCTCAGCCTAAAGAGGAAGATGGTTCAGCAAATGGCAAATTACAAAGCTCCGCAGGTTTTCTACACCCCTTGAGTTCTTTGGAACCTCCCATCCTTTTCTTACTAGCAATTAGTCTGGTTGTCGTACTGCATGTTTGGCCCAATCATTGAATAAATGATGAGGAGTCATTTTCAATAGTACCTTTATTTTTGAAGAAATTATAAGTTAACCCCAAATAAGGACTCTTAGAGTTATGGGAGACAGTGCTGAATGTCACCTCATCTTTTAGAGCTCAGCCGTCTCAAGTAGTCCACACTGGAATGGATTAATGGTAAGATTTCTTGGTGAAACCCCAATATTTTCTAGGGCCACAGTAAACTGGAACCCTATCTTGATTGATTGATATGGTTACCCTATAGTAAAAAGTGTCCTTTTATTTAAAGGAAAAGTTTCTTGTATAAGTTGGCACGTGATTCAAGCTATTGTTTTTTTAGCAAGGCTCCAAGGGAGAAAATGAATGCATACTACTATCTGGAAGATAATATAGAAGTAGGATAGTCTAATTGTTAAAACAAACAACCTCCCAATCTCAGTGTATTCATAATCACAAAAATTTAATTCTTCCTCACTCCATATCCCAGGGAAGGATTTTGATCTAGAGCAGGGAACAGGAGTGGTTCTGCTGTAAGTGAGCACTTTATCCTATATCTCTGCCCTTCTCAGAGTATTCTCCTTTCAGCTGGTGAGTGTGAAAGAGAAAGGGAGAATGGGGGATTTTTATGTAGGAGGTTTTTATGAGCCAGGCCTGGAGTAGTAATAATATCTGCTCATGTTCTATTGGCTAGTATTTGTCACACAGCCACACTAAATTCTATGGAATTTGGAGAATGTAGTGTAACTGCCTCAGCAGAAATAGAGTCAGGGTTTGGGTACAGATAGCTAGTCCATGCCTACAGTAAAGGATAGGACAAATGCTAAGATTAATACTTAATTCATCAGTAACTCAACATGAACCAAGAAATAAACTAGTAAATAATTTCATATATAACTTATATTAGCTCTTTTTTCTTTTTTATTATAAATATTCCCTCATGTTTAAAACAGAGCATAGAATTGAAAAAATCTAGTACCATAGTTTTGTCACAGACTCAAAAACACTGTGGCACTGACTGCTAATTGCCTGATCCAATGCTCATCTTCCCTTTTCTTTGTGGTAGAAGATTATATTCGTGACTCCAGATCTTCCTCCTCCCTCTGTCCATGTAATTTGTCAGTGGTTTTTTTAGTTGAAAACATAAAGAAATTGCATGTTTCTCTAACTCATGTAATTTGCTTTAGCCAATCAAATGAGACAAAAGTGGCAGTGTACTAGTTTTGAGCTAACATCTCAAGAAGTCCTGTGTGTTTCTGTTAATCGTACGTGAGAACATGCCTGGGCTAGTCCACTGGGGGATGAGAAACATGTAGAGCAGAGCTGGGTCATCCTAGTCCCATTCTCCACCTTACTGTTGAGGCCAGCCTAGATAATCCAACAGTTAATCATCTCTTAGACAAGGGAGATGCTCAATCAAGGTCAAAAGAGCCGCCTACCTGACCCTCAGATGATCCCAGACATTTAAGCAATTGTTGCTATGGAGGTTTTGTGATTGTTACACAAAATTGTTGTGATGTTAGATCTTTGATGCATTGCTTAATAACATGACTCCAATTTTTTTTAGTATGGAGACACACTTAACTAAAAGACATTTCTGTTTCCCTTGTAACTGAGTGTGACTACCCATTACAATTTTTGCAAATAAGGTGTAAGCATATATCTTGTGTGATACCTTTTGGGATATCTCTTTGAAGAGAAAGGAGAAATCCTCTTTTACTTTTCTTTCTTGTCTCCTGGACTATAATGACTGGAAGTCCAGCAGCCAGCTTGGGCCATGGATGACATTGAGGATGGCAGCTATTCACTAAGATGGTGGAAAAGAAAGACAGAAGGATCTTGGGCCCTAATGACTATGGAGTTACCATACTAACTCTAAAATACCTACTTTAAAATTCTTTTGTGTGAGAGAAAATACGCTATTGTGTTCATGCCACTGTTATTCAGAGTTTTATTCCATACAATGTGAACTTAATCCTAGTTCATGAAAATGCCTACTTTGCCAGGTTCAAGATTTGCTGTCAGTCTTACAACATAGGTTATACTCTATTCATGTGCATTTTTCATGTCCTATTTTCATTCTTCCCATAGAGATTATGAAACACATGTAACTTCAGAAGATAATAACCATAGATATAAGAGCCATCTATGTTAGAACCAATTCCAGAAGAGCCAAAACTCCAGAAGAATTGCTGGTTATGTAAAACTGAAGGATGTTATAGACTTGTGATAGGAAAGGGCTTGGGAATTTGGAGATGTGCAAAGATTATCTAATAGACAATCCCACCACATGAGAAGACGTGTCTGTGTTACAGGGTTGGAAAGATAAGGATGTTGTTGTGGGCTGTTAGAGAGGATGTGATCAGGAGAAACAGAGGAATTGAAATCTATGAGGCTTTACTGAGTTAATCCTTTTTCTGCTATCATTGAAATGAAAGGACTCATTATTTCTGGAAGAAATTTACATTTGATTTCATGCTTCTTCACTGCCATGATTTTCTATGTGATGTCAAATTGGAAGAGTAAAAAGCTATAGCTACTGTCTCTCAACTTCTTACCCCTGAATAAAGAAAAAGAACCATTTCTTTCCTAAACACATATATGCATACATATATACACACACAACAAATTAATTATGGTCCTAAATTGAGGGAAATTGGGAGCAACCTTAGAAAAACACAATCGAGAGCCACTAGATGGTGCTTCAACTTAATTCTTTTAACATTTTGAAGCAAGCTAAAATTTAACCTTAAAACAGCAATCCTGCATTTTTTCTTTAATTTTTCCATAAAACTGTCTCTTCATTTAGGTTTCTTGGGTAACTTAGGGACAATTACAGAAGGAAGGAAATAATTGTTGAAATTAAAAAGAAATTTTTTTTTTAATTTCCAAACTTGAATTGTACTACTCTTGCCATTAATTTTAGTAGAAATATTTTGTTTATCAAACGAGATAAGGGTGGATATGAATAGTCTAGTTTCAGGGAAAGAGGAAATGTGAGAATCTCCTGGTGGTTAAACAAGATTAGTCCTCACTTATTTCTTAAGTGGAGTGCTGAGATCCTAGATCATTAAAGTGTTAACAGCAGCAAATGATTGGAGCTACAAATAAAATTAACTGGCCTTCTCTACTTCTTGGATTCATCCTTGTATCTCATCCCCCATGACTTTTAGAGGCCTACGTAGTATTCTAGAACTGGAAGGAAGCTACAGAAAATTAGGCCACCTTCCTCATTTTACAAAAGAGGAAACTAAGATACTTAGAATGAAGTGACTGTTGGGTATTACTAAGAAGCCAGCTGGAGTGTGGACCTGCCTTGCTTGCTTGCTGATAAAGAGCACTCACAAAGTGAACTTTATAGTTTGTTGTTTTGTTTGGAATAAGAGTTGGGGTTCAAGAGAGAATTTATGGGAATCTTCAAAAAGATGACAAAATGAAAAAGTGAAAGAGCACATGAAATATTCATGAGATTAATTACTATCTTCAAGGGACAATTGGATGTTATTATTAAAAATTGAGTGTCACCACATGTCAGGGATATCATATTTAAGCTTTTTTTAATGATTTATTTATTTATTTGAGGTGGAGAGAGAGAGGAAGAGAATCTCCAGCAGACTTTCTGCTGAGCTCAAGGCCTGACACAGGGCTCCATCTCATGACCCTGAGATCATGGCCTGACCCGAAGTCAAGAGTCAGACACTTAACCGATTGAGCAACCCAACAGCCCCCATATTTAAGCTTTGAGAATACAAGTACAATGGAGAAATTTAAAAAATTGCTTGTTTAAATCTTCAGTCCTTTCTATAATCAGGAAGCAGGACAAGAATCAGAAGAGGAAATTTTTTCTATTTAGGGAAATACACCCAGAGTTTAGAGAAGAAAGGTAAAGCTTAGGTCATAGAATGCATAAAGAACACCAAAATAAAGGGAACTCAAATGGTCTGCATAATTTTTTTTTAAAGTTTTGTTTTGAGGCTCCAGTGATGAGAATTTGGGAACCCTTGAGGAATCAGGTAAAAGAAGAGGTAGACTAGGCGTTAGCTTCAAAAAGAGAGTAGTTGATAGTAAATTCTCCATGATGGGGTAGCTAAAGAGTTCTCAAAATAAGGGTGCCTCTCTGTTAGCATTTAGTTAGAGTCTGTTATGTAAAACATCCTTCATGTGATTAATGGTGACTTAGAAATGAAGGAAGAGGGAACCCTATTCATATTCTGGGGAAAACAGTTGGCAGAAGGCAGAAGTTGGTAGCTCCTATGGTGTGAAACCAAGGGTGACCAAGAAATTGGTCTGATATTTAAAGTGTATACTAAGAGATAGTAAGAAGCCAGTAAGTAAAGGCAGATCATTAAAATCCAGTACTGATGCTGTAATGGAGGTATGTACACAATGCTAGACCAATCAAAGGAAGGAGTATTCAATTCTGGCTGAACATGTGGGTTGTAGGTCAAGAAAAGCATTGGATGTATTAGGAAGGTTTCAGCTGCAAGAAATAGAGAGTAGGGCTCTGAGTTAATCAATAAAAAACTTATTATCTTACATAAGAAGACTTCCAGAAGGGGTGCCTGGCTGCCTCGGTTGGTTAAATGTCTGCCTTCGGCTCAGGTCCTATTCTTGGGGTCTTGACATAGAGCCCCATGTCAGGCTCCCTGCTCAGTGGGAAGTCTGTTTCTCTCTCTCCCACTGCTAATGCTCTCTCTCTCACTCTCTCTTTCTCAAATAAATAAATAAAATCTCAAAAAGAGAGAGAGAAAAAAAGAAGAAGGCATCCAGAAGTAGAACCAATTTCAAGTCTGGTGGTTTCAATGGATCTATGAAATCTTGAAGGGCCTGGATTTTAACCTCCTCTCTACTCTGCCATTTTCAATGTTTTCTTCATCCTCAGGCTGGAAGTGAGAAGGTGGTGGTCACCCCAAGGCCATATGGCATGTCCAGAGGAAGAGGATTGACCCTCTCTTCCTCAAATCCCATCTTACTTGTGAGGACTAAGAGCTCCACATTCATTTCCTCTCTTGCCTGATTGTCCAATCAGGCCACAGGATAATTCTTTATCCAATCTCTGGCAACAACTGAGATTATCTTTATGTTGATTAGGGCTTCTGTTGAACTGTGCTAAAGTTAGCACCTTTTACCAGGCACATATCCTAGTGGGAATGAATAGAGACCTGAACAAAAACTGAGGCTTCAAAGAGGAAGCAGAATGGGAGAATGCCTGAGAAGCCTTAGTGAAGAAGATGGTAACTGTCAAGCTGAGTTCTAAAAGATGCACAGAGGGGCTCCAGGTGGGCAAGGACAGGGAAGAAAGGCATACTAGGGGAGAAGATAGCATGGGTAAAAGCAGGGGGCTGTGACAGGCTGGATCTCTTTCCAGGCTACGGGGAAACTGTCTGTATCATCTCCTACAGGTCCTGCATTTCAGGAAGTCATCTGGGGACACAAGAATGCTATTCTATTGAGAATGCCAGAGAGTTTTGCAGATCAAGCAGAACTCTCCTTGCAGATCTTGACGAATTTATAACATTTTCTGAACAGAATGTCCAAATCTTCTGACTGATTCACCCAACACTGATTTTAAGATCAAATAAGGAGCCAAGAACATTGGCTTTCTTATACCAAAGAAAGACGGGAGCTCAGCCTAGAGAGACAGTGGGTTGGTGGGATGATGTCACTCATCTCTGAAGGGCGGGGCTCAGTTTCTGAGCAGGGTAAAACTGGCAGATTTGAGACGCTTCTCCTTATTCTGGTTTCCTCCAATGTAATATGAAAATAATTCTTGCTCTTAACCCAGCTGAAGAGAGGATTTTGAGGATAATCTTTATAAATTTATAAATATCCTTGGGGAAAATGCTATAGAAACACCAAGCCTTGTTATTCATCCTTGCTTTCGAGTGTCTTTTATGCACACATAGGAAAGTAAAGAAAAATTTGACCATATGTTCTGCCCTAAAGCATCTCTTCTACCTAAAGCACCGAGATCCCACGCACAGACAACCACAGACATAGATTTCCATTTCCAGTTGTGGAGCTGGAGTCGATGTTCCCACACATTGAGGAGAGAGCTCTGTAGAGGTATGGCAATCACTGGAGAGGGAAGAAGTGACCATCTCTGTGCAGGTAGGGGGAGGCCATGTGACTAATCTAGGCAACTTGAAAATTTTACAAGAGGGAGAAAAAAAAACATACACAGGCTCAAAATCAGAAAAAAAAACCAATCTTAACAAGATACACTAAAACAAAAAGATTTGTGAAGTTCCACAAAATGCTAACACTTTTAGGAGAAATGAATCACTTTCCAAATTGCTGTCATGATTTGCCTGTTTTTTTTTTTTTTTTTTTTTTTCACGTATGATTTGCCTGTTATGAAGAATGTGCTCCTCCTGGGAAAATGAGGTTGCTTATGAGATTATTTACTCTTGAGCCTTAACATGATGAAAATGCTTGAGTACATCACATCTTGTTAGTTTCTCTTTTTATCCCATTACCTTTATGAAGCTCATTTTCTTTACAAAAAGAGAGAGCAGCAGATCTATTGAGCAGGGTGGTTTGTGCTAACATATGAGTTTTACTATGTTTCTGAAGGGCGTGTTGTCTACCGTGCAGCTTTCTGGGGTTCCACAGGGGCCTAAAACCTGGAGGGAAAGCAGTTCTCTTCCTTTGTGGGTACTGTGAAAAGAGGTTATGCTAGTGGAAAGATGATATTTTATATTGCTAGGAACCCTTGAAATGGACATAAGCACCTCTGTACACCTAGCTGTTGTTCTGTAGGAGATGATGCCAGGCCAGGTTATGTAATTTGTGTCTGACTACAAGAGTTTACAGTTTATTTACAATTTATACATTCCCAATTTAAGGCTTTTGGCCTGAGGACACCATCTATGACATAACACCTTTAAAACAACTACTCCCACAGATTTTCCTATAATCCATATAATGGAAAATCACAACACAACACCATTTACAAGACATTGAAAACCAAGGAGTGGCCCAAGATGTCTGCTCCAAGAAACTACAGTAAATGTCTTGGGACTAGAAAGAAAGATTAAACAGCCAGCATTCCAGCAAGAAGCATCTGTCTTTTGTCATTCTCCCCAAAGCAACATAAAATGTGCAGAGAAAGGCAGCCATTTCAGTGAGGGCAAAGGAGGTCGACCGTTTGTAACATTTTCCACCATTCCCTTGCAACTAAAACCCAAATCCCAACTGTCTATCAGAGAAGGGTGTTTGCTGATGCAGCCCAAGGAGGCCTAATCACTATCCATGGCAGCCCCTGTGTCCTGGAGGATGATTAAATGGCACAGCCTAGGGAGGAGCTGGATGTGAAAACTTATCTCAATGCCAAACTCATCTCGGGTATTTCAAATCTTTATTTTTTTTCTTTTTACTTTTTTTCAGATTTCTATCCAAAACATGCTTTCTTTGGCAGCCTCCCCAGAGGACTATGAAGTCATAGTGCATAAACTATCCAACTCCTACCTCTGCAGGATGGTAAAACAGACTCAAGACTTGCCAACTGCAGCTGTTTTCAGGCAAGGGCTCTCTCTGGCCAGCGGAAATCAGCAGACACACTGGCAGTGTGCACGCACCCACCAGAGGGCTGCAAAGCATCCATCTTCAGGCCGTTGTCAAGCTTGCAGACAAGGCCATCCATGGTCTCCCAGTCACTCCAAATCTTCACTTCTCACAGTCAATAATGTTCTTCTTTTCATTAATGACTACTTTTCAGGGAGACTATGAATTGTAGGATTTATCACTTATTTCTTATTTATGCACAGAAGAGTAAGATAGTGCCACTCTACTACTTTTTTCGATCTGGTCTTCCACTGACTTGACTGCTCTTATTCCTACCCTTACAGTCACTGTCCAGCTTTCCCAGAAATTTCTCCCCAGCCCTTCCTGGCTGCATTTTCTGCCTGGCTTGTGTTGTTTCTCCTGTGATGAAGACTTTTACCTATCCTTGCTTTTCAAAAGGCCGCGGTCTCTTCAATGCTACTGCATCTATGAAACTTTTCCATATACTTTGTTCTGAGCCAGACATTGCCCCACCATAGTACTTATTTTTTACAGTACTTTGTGGATTATTAAGACCCTTGGCTTTATAAATATTTGTGAACATGTGTCCCCAACACTGAATTGTGAGATCCATGAGGGCAGATGTCAAGTCTCAACTACTTTTATATTTTCCAGGGGCCCTAGCACATTGTTTTATTTGTAGAGAATACTTAATAAATGTATGCTGAATTTGAATTTAAAAGGTCAAAATAATAAAGACTGATGAAGGTATGATTATTAAGAGGATGAATAAAATGAGAGAAAATATTTACAACATATATAAGAAAAATGTTCTTAATTTAAGTGCATTAGCTCCAACAAATCAAAAGAGAAAGACAAAAAAAAAATCCCATAGAAATATGGGCAAAGGGTATTAATAGCTATTTTTATAAGATAGGAAATGTAAATGTCTAATAAACAAATGAAACCATATTCAATGTAAATAGTAAAGGGAAATGCCAATTACAAAAAAAGAAAAACAAAAAAAACCGAGATGCCATTTTTTGGATACATAAGATTGATAAAATCAGTAACTTTGGTAGTATTAACTAAGAGAGGTATGGGGAACAAACAGTTTTCGATGGGAGTAAAAATCAGTATAGCCATTTCAGAGAGCAGTTTGCAAGGATGACCCAATAATTCTGTTTTTCAGCATCTACTCAAAGTACTATTGTACGTGTGCACAAGGTAATAATACAGCATGGTTTTTAATGGGAAATAAATCTTGCTATCCTTCTGCAATGTCATGCTAGGCTGTGTAGGAGATATAAAGAATGAGATTGCCCCTGCAGAGGGGCCCTCTCTGACGGTCTGAAACACCACCTTTGTCTCTGACCCTTTATCCCACTTTTTTCTCCTTGGATCCATCTCTTCATGTTATATCACTTATGTACATGCATAGATGACTATTATCTTTCTTCTTCTCTAACATGTAAGCTGACAAGACTAGAGATTTAGTATATTTTTCCAGTGCTATATATGCAGCCCCTGGCACACAATAGGGACTCAATAAGTGGTTATTGAATAAATAATGTGGAGCTATATGTAGCAGCATGGAAATATCTTCAAGGCATACTGAACAAGAAGAAGAAGCAAGTTACAGCATAATACATCTAGGGTGATATAATTTATGTACAATAAATACAAAACCAATTTTTCTTTCAGTGTCATTCTAATAATCCCATACTTTCCTTATCCCTTTTTGTTTCAAGCTTGGCCATCTTAGGCTCATCACCTTAGCAAAAAGATACATTTGAGCAGTAGGTAGGAATGCTGCATATATGCTTCTTCCTAAGTCTAGTTTTCAACAGTGTAAATTCTCTTAGGGAAACAGAATTCTGAACCTTTCCCTCCACCCTCTCCAGAACCTAAACAACAGCAACAACCAACCTTGGGCTGAGTGGAGAAGAGAAAATGGGGTAAGTGATAAGAACATAGATTCCTTTGGGGATGAGCTCACCCAGGCAGAGCTCAGGAGGTGAAAGACAGAGGGAGTTTTGGCAGAAGAGAACTTGGATGGTATTGCAGAGATTATCTTGTTTTAACAGGCACTACCAGTAGGCTGATTGTTACTCTTCCAATCTTGATGTGGCAAGAGTAGGCTCCAGTTCTAAGGAGCCAGGCAGAGGGAAACAAGAGTTTTCTCCACAAATGTCTGTCTATGAGACAGAGGATTTAGAGGACAGATGCTTCCCTAATTGACACCAAATATACTTTATTTTTATTATACTTTATTTTAATTAGCCTTTTTATTTGAGCATAATTGACACAGAATATTACATTAGTTTCAGGTGTACAACATAGTGATTCAACAAGTGTAAACATTAAGCTATGCTCGCCACAAGAGTAGCTACCATCTGTCACCACACAACACCATTACAATATCACTGACTGTATTCCTTATGCTGTGCTTTTTATTTCTGTGACCTACTCATTCCAAACTGGAAGCCTATACTTCCCACCCTCCTCCATCCATTTTGCCCATGCCCCCCACCTCTCCTCTCTAGCAACCCCCAATTTGTTCTCTGTGTTTACAGGTCTGATTCTGCTTTTTGTTTATTATTATTATTTTCTAGATTTTACATAAGAATGAAATCATGTGGTATTTGTCTGAGTCTGACTTCTTTCACGTAGCATAATATTCTCTTGGTCCACTCATGTTGTCACAAATGGAATACTTATGTACTGTGAGTGGGAATGTAAATTGGTTAAGTCAACTGGAAAACAGTTTGGTGGTTCCTCAAAAAATTAAAGATAGGACTATCATATGATGTAATAATTCCACTACTGGGTATTTACCCAAATAAAAACACGAATTCAAAAGGATATATGCACCTCTATGTTTATATGTTTATTGCATTATTCACAATAGTCAAGATACAGAAGCAGTCCAAGAGTCCATTGATAGATGAATAGATAGGGAAGATGTGTTATTAATATATATTTATATTTATTTAAAAATATTTTATATATTTAATCATGAGAAACAAGAGAGAGAAGTAGAGACATAGGCAGAGAGAGAAGCAGGCTCCCATGGGGAGCCTGATGCAGGACTCAATCCCAGGACCCCAGAATCATACCCTAAGCCAAAAGCAGACACTCAACCGCTGAGCTACCCAGGCATCCCAATATATATTTATATTTATTATATAATATTTATATTATATATTCATATATTATGGAATACATATATACATATATAATGGAATATTACAAAATATAATGGAGTATTATGCAGCCATAGCAGAAGAGAGGAGGGAAGGGGCTGATGGACTAGTTTTTATGCTACCAGAATAAGTACTCTACATATTAATGATTTTCCTTGCAACTCAGAGTAGAGGCTGAGCGTTACACCTGTACTTACATAATTCAATACGTATGTAGAAAAAAATCTGGAAGTTTGCAAGCATGGACAGGAACTTGAGCTGTGGTTAGTTGTGAAGAGGAGTTTTAGCTTGGTCTGTAATGTTTGGATTTTGTACCAAGAATGTGTTCATGTAGTCAGTGTAATTAAAAATAAGAATTTCCAAAAGATAAAAAGACAACCCAATGTATTTTCTTGCCAAAAGGTGGGGCAAGAGTTATCAGATTTGCTAAGGCCATGTAGAGGGACTGAGTTTAGAGCTGCCAGGCTTCTAAGGGGAAACCCGATAAAGCTGGGTAGAGCTGGCTAGATTTGACTTCTAGGAAGCTGTGATTGTGCATTTTTACTGATTCTTCATGTAGGTAATTTCTCTGGCCTCCCTACAGATTTGTCTACTGGCCTAAAAATACCAGAATTTATGAGAATTTTTAACTGAAGAATTAATCAAAGGCTTATGAGGAGAAAGATGAAACATTAAATCTAAGTTCTGTCATGGATATGCCTTTTTAATTACTTGGGAAAACAATATAACAATCTGATATTTATGACTGTCTCATACTTTTATAGCTGGTTTTAATTATGATAAGTTGTGTATAACTTAAATTTCATTTAAGTTGCTTTAACTGGTATAGCTTTAAAATTAATTTTGTTCCTTGCTTTAACTGGTATAGCTTTAAAATTAATTTTGTTCTTCAATTTCTTGATGCCTTCTGTTCTTGAAGTTAATGAATGTTTTGAAATAATTTTTAGTAAGTTGATAAACATGTAATTACAAAAAAAAAAGAAATAGAAAAACTTTGAAAAGCATCTCATTTATAATTCATCAGTGTTTGAGGGTCCTAAACTCTGGTACACTGATGTCTACCTATAATTATTTATTTTAAAGATACTGTGTCTCCTTAACCTTTTTCTTTCCATATCATTATTCTTCCCGCCAGTTAAGTTATGCGTTGAAGACTGATTCAAGAAGCCAGAATGAAGTAATCCTCTCTCTCAGGCAGTTCCTATTGACACCTTTTGATGTATCTGATGCCCTTGTGATTTCCATTGGACCTCCCATGATGCATATGTGTACAGTAAATGATGATTTATGCACAAGAGAAATTTAGTAATACTGGCTAACTTTTAGAGTCTCTGTAGCTGGAAAACCGGTACAGGAAATGGGCAGGAACAAACCAGTCTAGTGAGGAGGAGCACTGCTATCATAACCGCTGCACCACAATGGATGCCATAGCTTACAATACCACCATTACTGTGAGCAAGTGTGTCTGAGAAATCATGCCTGGGGCATCTGTCCAACAACTGCCAGACAGACTGTTAAAGTAAGTGTTCTGCATTTTGCAGGTCTAGAGTGGAAGGAAATGCTCTACATCTCACCAAGACTCAGAAGGTGGAAAAATCACAAACACAAGAAGGGGGTTTAAAGCCTAGGAATTGCAAAACCTCATAAATGTTATAGGGATTAAAGTGGAGCCTTTTATCATTTCCTGACCTGGAAAGATTTACAAACACCAGATCTCTAAATATTGGGTATTAAATGCATAACTGAGTGTATTAGTTTTCTATTGCTACATAACAAATTATACCGAAAATTAGCAGTTTAAAACTAAAAGAAGCATTTATTATTTCACACAGTTTCTGTGGGCCAGGAATTCAGAGGCAACAGCTGGGCAGGTCCAGCTTGGGATCTATCATGAGGTTGCAATCAAAGTATCAGCTGGGACTGCAGGCTTCTGAAGATTTGACTGGGGCTGAGGGATTCTCTTTGAAGAGGGATTACCTACAGTTAACACCAACAGTTGCCAGGAGGCCTCTGTTTCTCCCCATATAAACTTCTCTACAAGATCTGAATGCTTTAATGATATAGAAGCTGTTTGTAAGCCAAGAAAGAGAAAAGCAGAAGCTGCAGTGTTTTCTAAGATATTTTTGCATAATATTCTACTGCTAATACAGGTTAGTCCTATTCAATATCTGAAAAAACTATATAGGGGCATGAACACCAGAAGGAGAGGCTCATTGGAGGCTGGACATCACACTAAACAAAATAGGAATTTGGGAATTATCTAGTTAATTTCATAATCAAAATGGAAAGTCAAACAGATTTGCTATCCATTTGACTCTGAGATATATAGACAGGAACTTGGAATGAGGTTATCATAATTATTTGACTTGAAGGCCAAAAACTTTCCTGAATCTATTAAAGTATGATGATTAAAAAAGTTAGCAATTAAAAGTGTCTCACAAGATAGATTTTTTTTTCAATTTAAGCCAGTTTGGAATCTCTTCATCAAAGATACCTCCTGTTACTCTTCCAAAACTGTCAGAAGAAAATAAGAAATTAGAAAATTAAGGGGATTTATTCCTCTTGTTGCATTGTTTGGCTGAAGTGCTACCTTACTGGAAAGTTCTTAAATTGTTTAAAATATTAGATTCTCTTCACCCAGAATGATGAGCAGTCATGCAGTGTCGGACATGAGTGGTAAAAGATAAAGACCATTATTTTCCATGCTAGGACACGTCTAAACCTTTTTCTTGTTTTAACTCTCACAAGCTTGACTTACTCTCTTCTTATCCCATTGCTCCCACAAGATCAGTTGAGAAATGGAGAAAATTTAACAAGTTTTTGGTCCTAAGTGAAATTATTTATATATATATGCCCCTTTGGGTTTAAATAATTATCAGTGCACTCAAGATAGAAAGAAAGAAAGAAAGAAAGAAAGAAAGAAAGAAAGAAAGAAAGAAAGAAAGAAAGAAAGAAAAGAAGGAAGGAAGGAAGGAAGGAAGGAAGGAAGAAAGGAAGGAAGGAAGGAAGGAACGAAAGAAGGAAGGAAGGAAGGAAGGAAGGAAGGAAGGAAGGAAGGAAGGAAGGAAGGAAAGGAAAACCTCCTGACAACCAGCTTCTCAAGGGTAAAGAGAATGGGTTACCATCCTCAGGAGGTGAGTGAATTTATAATCTAATCCTGGAAGGGCTGGGGAATTGACTGAGCTCAGGGGTATGTCAATCACTTTAGTACTGCAAATGGGCTAAAAACTGAAAGTGTCCCTCAGCAGGAAGAAGGACATAGTAGAAGGTCCTATGAAGTTTGATGGGGGGGTACAGAATACAGGAGACCCTCCCCCATCCCAATAAAAGAAGGGACATTTGATGGGCATCGATACCAGCCATGTGCTGGAGCCAGCTCTTACTAGCTTATGAGATTGAATACGAAATGTTCAGGAAATTTGGGAGCTGGTTGTTAAATTATTGGTGTCTTGAGGTAGGCTACAGTGGGAATATTTATGCCAGGCTGCAACTCAGGGCTCCCTCTTCACTCCCCTGCACCTTATGAAAGAACCAGATGTTATGGGCTGAATTATTTCTCCCCAAAATTCATATCATGAACACTTAATGCCTATTACCTCAGAACATGATTATATCAGGGATAGGGCCTTTAAAGAGGCAGTTAAGTTACAATGAGGCCATTATGGTGGGCTCTAATCCAATCTGAATGGTGTCTTTATAAGAAGAGGGAATTGGATACAGAGAGACACCATGAATGATGTATGTACAGAAGAATGACCATGTGAGGACACAGCGAGAAAATGGATATTTGCAAGTCAGAGAGAGAGGTCTCAGAAGTCAAACCTGCTGATCTTGATCTTGGACCTCCTGCTTCTAGAACTGAGCAAATAAATTTATGTTGTTTAAGCCACCCAGACTGTGGTATTTTTATTATGGCAGCCCTAGCAAACTAATGCACCAGTTTCCTGTGACCTGTAGGTGGTTTACAATGGAGACCCCCCTGCAAAAACGATACTATGATTTAGTTTACAACAGTAGGTGGTAGCAGTGATGATTTGAAAAAAAAAAAAAAAAAGCTGAGTTGCATCTGGAAATTAAGCTGGTGAGACAATGCTCACAGGACAGAGAGAATTGGTTCAGGGACATATTTAGGATCTAGAACCATGAATTTTTTTTTTTTTTTTAAGTAACGGTAACTTCAGATCAGTGTGGGATGGTCTACAGCCTAGAAGAAGAATTTAAGGTTTCATTAGGAATGGGAGACAGAAGCCAATACTTATTGGCACTTGCTTTAGGTGTTGTAAGCATTTCATCCATCTGCTCAGGAAGGCAGTGATTTATGGTTTTATCTATTTTACAGTCAAGAAAGTTGAGGCTCCAATTAGTAAGTGATGGAGAACCAAAGTTCTAACTCAGGGTTGTCCCACACCTTCCTCCAGAAAATTGTGTATTGGAATAGGAAGAAGTATAATGGTTTATGGACCAGAAATATCCAGAAAGAGCAGATGACATCTCCAAGTTAGTGAAGAAAGACGTGAAGTTTAAGGGGGGAGTATCTGAGCAGACCAAACCTTCCTCACCAAAAGGAGACAGGCTGACCTATGAATTGGGTTTTGTATCTAAGTTTCTGCTGTAATGCCAGGAAACTATGTGCATGAATAGGAGAACTTCGTTCTTTTAGGGGCCAGAGGAACATTTTTATAAGTTAGACCTGAGCCATCATACATAGTTGACAGATCTATAGCCCTTCCTGGAGGGCCCAAAGGTAACAGACAAGGATTCCTCTTTGTCTTGCAACTGACCTAATGGGGGAAAGTGCATCCATCTTCAACTTAACTTTATTCTGATTACCTTTTTTGAATGTCTAGTTCCTTAAACTTGTATTCTCTGTGCATGAGGAAGGACACCAAGATGGAGACTATTTGTTCTCCAAAAAGATCGTATGCTCCAGGAGGACAGAAGTTGGTCTTTGTCTTTGGTATGTCTCTTGACAACATGGCACACTGGGTGAACAAAAATTATTTTTCAATTTTCAATAAATGTGTTGAACAGACATCTAAAGACTCTGCTAAAAACAAAATTGGCTTCAGGTTCTGTAGTTCTACCTCTGTGGTCTCACTGCACAAACATATGTTTTAGATCTTACGCTATTCAAGACATGTGTTCTGACTTATTATTTATAACAAGATGAAATAGAAAATGCAACCAAGAGGCTTAAAGAATTTGCCTGAGGATTACAAATGGAGCACATACAGTCCGTAAGATGGAAATTTGGGGGCCCAAGAGTAAGCAGGAATTATTAATTCAAGCTATGTGGCTCATGACTGCAGTGGACTTTTCCCCTCCTCTTGTTTACACAACAGAGGATCTGAGACCTTTGGCTCAAACTTTGTTAAAACCTCGAACATTATATTTTTGTTTTGTTTTGTTTTCATTCTGGCTCAAAATCCAGAAGATATTGACACAAACGCAGCCTTCTTTGTTATTCCCTTCCGCCCAGCACTATTGAGGTAAAATTGACAAATAAAACTGGAACATACTTAGAGTGTACAATGTGATGATTTGATATATGTATTTATTATGAAAGGACTCCCAAGTTAATTAACACATATAGCACCTCACATATTATTATTTGTGTGTGTGAAAACATTAAGTTCTACTCTCTTAGCAAATTTCAATGATATGATACAATGTTATCAACTATAGTTACCATGTTATACATTGGATCCTCAGACCTTAATCATCTTAAAATTGAAATTTATATCCATTTATTACAGGTCTATATATCCTCCACCACCCAGCCTCTGGCAACCCACCCCCCCCCTTTTTTTTTTTTACTATTTCTATGAGTTCAATTTCTCCTCTTTCTTTCTTTTCCTTCTTTCTTTCTTTCTCTTTCTTTCTTTCTTTCTTTCTTTCTTTCTTTCTTCTTCTCTTTCTTTCTTTCTTTCTTTCTTTCTTTCTTTCTTTCTTTCCTCTTTCTTCCTTCCTCCCTCCCTCCCTCTCTCTCTTTCTTCTTCCTTCCTTCCTTTCTTTCTTTCTTTCTTTCTTTCTTTCTTTCTTTCTTTCTTTCTTTCTTTCTTTCTTTCTTTCTTTCTTTCTTTCTTTCTTTCTTTCTTTCTTTCTTTCTTTCTTTCTTTCTTTCTTTCTTTCTTCTTTCTTTCCTCCTCCCCCCGCCTTTCTAGATTCCACATATAAGTGATACCATGCAGCATTTATCTTACTCTATCTGGCTTATTTCATTTAGCAGACCCCCCCATCCAGTTTCATCCATGTTGTCACAAATGATAAGGATTTTTCTCTTTTTAAAAGATGTATTTATTTTAGAGAGAAAGAGAGAGAGTATGAGCAGAGGGAGGGGCAGAGGGAGACGGAGAGAATCTCAAGCAGAATCCCCGCTGAGTGCAGGATCTCAGCACCCTGAGATCATGATCTGAGCCAAAATGAAGAGCCAGCCCCTTAACCAACTGAGCCACCCAGGTGCCCCACGGATTGTTTTTAAAGGCTGAATCATACTCCATTACATGAATATACCAAATTTTCTTGATCCATTCATCCATTGATGGACTCTTAGGTCATTTCCGTACTTTGAATAATGATTAATGATTGTTTCCATAATTTGAGTCGTGAATAATGCTCTAATGAACATGGGAGTACATCTTAGAAATGATTTTGTTTCCTTTTTTAATGTCTAGAAGTAGAATCACTGGGTCATATGGTAGTTCTATTTTTAATTTCATGAGGAATCTCCATACTATTTTCCATTGTGACTACCAGTTTATATTCCCAATGACAGTGTACAAGGTTCCCTTTTCTCCACATCCTTGCCAGCATTGTTATCTATCTCTTGACTTTTTAATAATAACTCTCCTAACAGATGAGAGGTGATAGCTCACTGTTGTTTTGATTTGCATTTCCCTGATGATTTGTGATGTTGAGCACCTTTTCATGATTCTGTTGGCTGTTTGTATGTCTTCTTTGGAAAAGGGTCTATTCAGATCCTTTGCCTATTTTTAATTGGGTTATCTTTTTGCTTTTGCATTGTATGACTTATGAATTTTGGATATCAATCCCTTATTGGAATTGTGGTTTGCAATATTTTCTTCCATCTCAAAGGTTGTTTTTTTATTTTGTTTATGGTTTCCTTTGCTGAGCAGAAGCTTTTTAGCTTGATGTATTCCTATTTGTTTATTTTTGCTTTTGTTACTTTTGCTTTTGCTATCAAATCCAAAAAATCATTGCCAAGACCAATGTCAAGGAGTTTACCCTCTATGCTTTCTTCTAGAAGTCTCAAAGTTTCAGGTTTTATATTCATGTCTTTAAACCATTTTGAGTAGATTTTTCTGGACAGTGTAAAATTGAGGTCCAGTTTCATTCTTCTGCATGTCGCTGTCCAGTTTTCCCAATACCATTTACTGAAAAGACTATCCTTTCCCCTTTATATATTCTTGGCTCTTTGTCGTAAATTAATTGGACTTGAGTTTATTTCTGAGCTCTCTATTCTGTTTCATTGATTGATGTGTCTGTTTTTATGCAAATATACTGTTTCGATTGTTACAGCTTTGTAATATAGTTTGAAATAAAAAGTTGTGATGCATCCAGCTTTGTTCGTCTTTCTCAAGATTTCTTTAGCTATTCAGAGTATATTCTGGGTCCATATGAATTTTAGGATTTTTTTTGTGAAAAATACCATTGGAATTTTGATAGGGATTGCATTGGATCTGTAGATTGCTTTGGGTGGTGTGGACATTACAACAATATTAACTCCATGAGCATGGAATATTTTTCCATTTATTTGTATTCTTCTCAGTTTCTTTTATCAACATCTTATCAGTTTCAATGTATAAATCTTTTACCTTCTTGACATTATTTCAAAGTATTTTATTCTTTTGGATGTTACTGTAATTGGGATTGTTTTCTCAATTTCTCTTTCTGATAATTCATTGTTAGTGTATAGAAATGCAACTGATTTTTGCATATTGATTTTGTATACTGCAACATTACTGAATTCATTTATTCTGACTTTTTTTAGGTGGAATCTTTAGGGTTTTCTATATATAATACCATGTCATCTGAAAACAGACAATTTTACTTCTTCCTCTCTAATTTGGATGCCTTTTATTTTTATTTTTAATTTTATTTTTTGCACAGTTGCTCTGGCCAGAACTTCCAGTGCTATGTTGAATAAAAATGGCAAGAGTAAGCATCCCTGTCTTGTTCTTGATCTTAGAGGGAAAGCATTCAGCTTTTCACCATTAAGTGTGATGGCTATGGGCTTGTCATATATGACTTTTATTATGTTGAATTATGTTCCCTCTATACCTATTTCATTGAGAGTTTTTATTATGAAAAGGTGTCAAATTTTGTCAAATTCTTTTTCTGGGGACACGTGGGTGGCTCAGTGGTTGAGCGTCTGCCTTTGGCTTAGGTCGTGGTCCTGGGGTCCTAGGATCGAATCCCACATCAGACTCTCTGGGAGGAGCCTGCTTCTCCCTCTGCCTGTCTCTGCCTCTCTCTGTGTGTGTTTCATGATTAAATAAATAAAATCTTTTAAAAAATTACTTTTCTGTACCAATTGAGATGATCATGTAATTTTTATTTGTTAACATGGTATGTAACACTGATTGATTTGCAGATGTTGAACCATCCTTGCATCCCTGGAGGATACTTAGTTGGTCATGATGTATGATTTTTTAGATATATTGTTGAATTCTTGCTAATGTTTTGTTGAGAATTTTCACATCTATGTTTATTGGAGTTATTGGCTGTAATTTTCTTTTCTTGTAGTGTCTTTATCTGGCTTTGGTATCAGAATAATGCTGGCCTCATAAAATGAGTTTGAAAGTATTCTCTCTTCTTTAATTATTTGGAAAGTTTGGAGAAGGACTGGTATTAATTATTCTTTAAATGGTTAGTAGAATTCACCAGGGAAGCCATCTGGTCTTGGACTTTATTGCAAAAAAATTTTTAAAGATTTTATTTATTTATTTATTCATGAGAAACCCCCCCACAGAGAGAGAGAGAGAGAGAGAGAGAGAGGCAGAGGGAGAAGCAGGATCCACATGGGGAGACCGACATGGGACTCAGTTCCGGGTCTCCAGGATCATGCCCTGGGCTGAAGGTGGCACTAAACTGCTAGGACACCAGGGCTGCCCTATTGCAAAGTTTTTGATTACTGATTCAATATCTTTACTATTAATTAGTCTATTTAACTTATCTATTTGTTCATAATTTAGAATTGGTAGGTTGTATGTGTCCAGGATTTATCCATTTCTTGTAGGTTGTCCAATATGTTGGCATCAATTGTTTACTATAGTCTCTTGTGATCCTTTGTATTTCAGTGGTATCAATTGTAATGTCTCCTCTTTCATGTATACTTTTATTTTCTTGAGACTTCTCTCTTGTTTCTTGGTAAGTCTAGCTAAAGGTTTAATCTATTTTGATTATCGTTTCAAGAAAATAGCTCCTAGTTTCATTGTTCTTTTCTATTGTCTTCTTGGTCTCTATTTCATTAATTTATGCTCTGATCTTTGTAGCTTTTCATCCTTCTACTAACATTGAACTTCATTTGTTCTTCTTTTTCTAGTCTTTGATGTATAAAGTTCAGCTGTTTGAGATCTCTCTTTTTTCTTAATATAGGCATTTACCACTATAAACTTCCCTCTTACAACCACTTTTGCTGAATCTTATGTTTTGGTAATCTGTGTTTCAATTTTCATTTTTCTTAAGATTTTTTTAATTTTGATTTTATTTTTATCCATTGGTTATTCAGGGACATGTTTAGTTTTTACATACATGTGAATTTCCTAAGTTTTTTTTCTTTTAATTGATTTCCAGTTTCACATCACTGTAGTAAAAAGAAACACTTGATATGATTTCAATGGTCTTAAATTTATCAAGACTTGGTTTGTAGCTTAATATATAGAAAGAGTTTCATGTGGGCTTGAGAAGAATGTGTTCTGCCACTATTAGACGGTATAAATGCCTGTTAGGTTCATCCGATCTAATGTGTAGTTTAGGTCCAACTTTTCCTTGCTGATTTTTCTGTCTGGATAATCTATCCGATGTTGAAAGTGGGTTATTGAAGTCCCCTAGTATTATTGTATTGCTGTCTATTTAAGGGCAGTCTTAAATATCTGTTTTCCCAAGAGTAGTTACAAAAATTTTGAAGTTTGGGACATAGGTCAATCTTCTCTTGTCCTTTAAGCAAGCAAAAGTGCTATCAGGTAAAACCAGAGAGCTATTGAAATCTAGTGTTACTGTGTTTCTCAGCTAAGAACACTGAAAACCAAAGTGTGAAAGATCCTGATCAAGGGAAGAGCTTGAATCACCTTCTGTTCAAGAGGAGTCCTCATGAGAGTTATGACTGCTCATTCCAAATATGTTTGTCCACCTTTGCTTATAAATGCAACACTATTCATGAAGTACTTGAGACACTCGGTAGGTGGACAGTAGATAAACAATATATTGTTGTAAATGAGGATATTCTTATTCTCTTTTTTACATAGCCAATGTGAACATGTGCGACTGTTGAGCTTTAATTTTCATGTGCTCAGTTTCAACTTTAATAATTTTATTTCCCTTTATTTTGTGAGCTAAGAGAATGGAAACAAAATTAAAAGTCTGGCAGTCAATTCTCAATTTTTTTTCTCCTTCCAGGTGATTGGTAGGGCTAAAACACTAGAGTTTTCTTGTGAAATGCTACCATTTTACAAATCGCCATCGTTTAGTGGAAAGAATCCCAGTTGAGAGCCTATAGTCCTGTGCTCTAGTATCAGGTCATAGGTATTTAGCTTTCCCATGCCTTAGTTTGCTCATATGTAAAATGAGGAGTTTAAATAGATGATTCTACTTCCCCTCTAATATCTGGCACCTGGGTATAATTGCAGAACTTTAAAAGGAAAGGTAGGGCAGTCCCGGTGGCGCAGTGGTTTAGTGCCGCCTGCAGCCTGGGGTGTGATTCTGGAGACCCAGGATCGAGTCCCACATTGGGCTCCCTGCATGAAGCCTGCTTCTCTCTCTGCCTGTGTCTCTTCCTCTCTTTCGCTCTCTCTGAATAAATAAATAAATAAATCTTTAAAAAAAATTAAAGGAAAGGTATTAGACCCCAAAATCTGGGGTTTAGATCTGACTTTGTACATTTTGTGGTTTTATTTCCTCATCTCTAGGAGATAAAGAGTAATACCTATCAGTTGGTCACAGGTGTGATGCATGATTAGATATTACCTTGCGTAAGAAGTTTGTGAGTAAAAAGGTCTATGGAAGAGAAGCCCCTCCCCTAAGGGTTTGAACCATATTAAAAAGCTAGATGAAACAAATGTGCCATCTATGTAGGAAAATGCAAGAATAAAGTACAAAAAGAGCTTATGCATGCATTAGTAGTAGTTTAAGAGAAAGTGCAAACAACCCATACATTCATTAAAAATGCTCAATATTTTTATCACATGTCAGTGAAAGTATAGGGAAGTGGTTGCCATGAAACACTGCTGGTCAGAGTATAAACTTGCATAGACATCTTGAAAGATAAGTTGACAGTGTTATAATTTTAAATGTATATATCTTATGATCAGTAATTACTTTTTTATATTTACCACTTTACCAGAGAATTGGTCAATTAGTGCAGTGATACCCATAAGAGCAAAACATTTGAAATGATTCCCTTTCCCTAAGTCAATAGCTAAAATTTAAAACAAATGATAACACATTCATACGGTGGAGTACTATGTAACAGTTAAAAAAAATGAGGTGGATATCTGCATACTGACACGGGGCTATCTCTAATATACATTGTAGAGTAAAAAGCTAATTGTAGGACAGTTTGTATTATTTATGTACAAATACACACTAATGAAATGATGTGTTTCTATAAATATGTTACATACTAAAGAAAAGGCGAGAAAAGACTTTGAAAGGGATATACAGGGGCACTTGGGTGGCTTGGTCAGTTAAGTGTTCAACTCTTTTTTTTTTTTTTTTAAAGATTTTATTTATTTATTCATGAGATACAGAGGGAGAGGGAGAGACATAGGCAGAGGGAGAAGCAGGCTTCCCCCAAGGAGCCCGATGTGGGACCTGATCTCGCACCCTGGGATCATGTCCTGAGCTGAAGGCACATGCTCAACTGCTGAGCCACCCAGGCATCCCAAGTGTCTGACTCTTGATCTGAGCTCAGGTCTTGAGCTCAGGTCATGAGTGCAAGCCCTACATTGGGCTCCACAAGAGATATACAATGAGGGGCACCTGGATGGCTCAGTTGCTTAAGCAAGCAGCTCTTGATTTCAGCTCAGGTCATGATGAAGCCCTGCATCTGGCTTCACATCCAGTGTGGAGCCTGCTTAAGATTCTCTCTCTCTCTCTCTCTCTCTCTTTCTGCCTCTCCACCCCCCCCATGGTTTCTCGCTCTTAAAAATTTAATTAATTAAAAATAAAAGATACACAATGAGCTGATAGTAGTAGTCACCTTTGAGAAGGGAAGTGGTGATGAAAGGGACTTAAAATTTAAAGGGTTTGATTTTTTTTCAAGTAGGAATACATTCATGTATTATTTAGAAATTAAAGAGAGGGTTTTTTTCCCCCCACAATAAAGGAAGATAAATTAACTTAAGCATTTCCTATTCCACTAAGGTAAATCAAACTCAAGTTATTATTCTCTGGACAATGTTATTCAACTTCCATGCATATCCCATTTTCTAGCATTCCACCCAATTCACTGGGTCTGATACCTTTACGAACTCAGGCTTTCATTAGCCTTATCCTTTGCTTTATCCAACAATGCAGCCAACTGGCTATAAAATTTGACTGGTAGAGTGTTTAGACATGAATATTCAGACTCTTAATAAAGGTAATTCTGAGATTGAAATTATCATGGAAGTATTTCATTTTACTGAATTTGAGAGAATAAAGTCACAGAAAGTGGTGGCATATCTTCAGAGATGGATAATTATCTTAATCACTGCTGTTCCTGGTGTTCTGTTGTGCAGTTGCTATTTGCCTTTGCATACAAAGTGCTCCCTCAGAAAATACTGTTAAGTTCCAGAATTTAACTATAATTCTACCATTGGATTTTTTTTTTTTGAAGGCTAGTCATTCCCTTAGAAGTTAGTAATTTGAAAAAACACAAATACACACTTAACAATGGTTGTTACTTTTAGGAACAGAAGGGAAGGAAGAATCTGAAGATTAGGAACACAGAGAGACACATTTTGCTCTCTCAGTAAGCCTAGAAACTACAGAGAGGAGATATTATTATTAGTATACCTCATTTTGCACATTAAAAAAATAAGACTCGGGGGTGCCTGGGTAGCTCAGTCAGTTAAGCCTCTGACTTCTGATTTTGACTCAGGTCATGATTTTGGATTGTGAGATTGAGCCTTGCATTGGGCTCCACACTGGGCATGGAGCCTGCTTAAGATTCTCTCTCCTTCTCCTTCTGCTCTTCCCCACCCCCCAAAAAAAGGAAAAACGGGGAGATGTCCGGGTGGCTTAGTTGGTTAAGTACCTAACTCTTGGTTTCAGCATAGGTCATGATCTCAGGGTCATGAGAACAATCCCCACGTGGGGCTTCATGCTCAGTACAGAGTCTACTTGAGATTCTCTCTCACACACAGTCTGTCCCTCCCCCACACATATATGTGTGTGTGTGTCCTCTCTCTCTCTCAAATAAATAAATAAATCTTCATTTTTTAAAAAGATTTTTTATTTTATTTGAGCAATAGAGAGAGTGAGAGAGAGAGAGAGCATGAGCAGGGGGAAGGGTAGAGGGAGAAGCAGGAGACTGGATCTACTGGGGACTGGATCCCAGACCCAGGAATTATGACCTAAGCCAAAAGCAGATGCTTAACTGACTGAGCCACCCAGGTGCCCAATAAATAAATTAAAAAAAAAAAAAAGACTCAGAAAAGTTGAAAGTTGAGCAATTTGCCCAAAGCCACACAGCAAGTAGTAAGTACAGGTTTTTTTGACTCAAAGTTTAACATTTTTTTTCCACTTCTATCATCCCTACCTTCTTGAAACTAGGTTCTGAAATTTGAAGACACATACTCAAATTGAGCCACTGAGTCAACTAATATTTCACCTAACATTTGTTGGATGCTTGCTGTGGATCCATCTGTGTTCCAGATTCTTTCATAATAATCACGTAAATCTTACTAGAACTCTGTGAGATACATAGTATTATCTCTGCTTTACAAATCAGGAAATGGCAGCCTAGAAATTAAACAGTTCACTCATACCATATCACCAGGAAGTAGCAGAATAAAATTTCAAATGTGTAATTTCTGGCTTAAGCAAGTACTTTTCTCATTAGCATTAGAATTTTAGTTTTTGCAAGAAAGAGCTCTCAGCAGCAGACAGCATGAACCTTGAACAAGGTTTGCCCCTAAATAGACCCATGATTTTCAACCCAGCTAATTATCTTTGTTGTGGGACACTTGTCAAACAAATCAGTGTGGGTTAGAATGCTTTTATATATGGTTGGAAACCATCTGGTGATATTAGCAAAACAAGCTATTTCAAAATAATGTCATGTGTGAACCAACAAGAGATCCATTCTTCCACTTCTTCTCAAGGGGCCTCCCAGCCTCCTCTGGAGCAATGAGTGTTAGGGCTCCCCTTACACTGACACAGAGAAATTTGTTTTAATAATGTCTGAGTTCTCTGAGGTAATGGTCTTCTGATCTCAACTAGTGTTTTTAAGGAAGAAAGAAATGTGCTAAATAGAACATCTGCATTTTTTAAGTTCAGAAATACCTAGAAAATTGGCTATCGAAGCAACGAATTAGGATGCATGTTACCACAAGCCTCAGGAAAGTGATTTGAATGAAAATATTTACTTATATGGAGAATTTCAAAATGGCAGACATCTGCGATAAAATGAGAACAAGAGAGAGAATCAGAACAGATTTTCCTAGCTTGGTAATTTGTGTAAATCATGATGACATTATTTATGAGTGTTTATTGCACAATGGGCACTTTGCATGCGGTAACTAATTCCATTCTTATAAAAGCCCAATGAGGTAGTTTTTTAGTTCCATTTTACAGGTGAGAAAACTAAGGCCAGAAAGTGGCAAAAGCTGGAATTCAAACCCAAATCTAGCTCTGTTTTGAAAGTCAGTGTCCCTGCTACACCAACTCCGGGCAGAGGGCAAGAGCATGGAATCCATACTAAGTGAGTCTTTGGGTGTTGTTGAATAGACACCCAGATTATAAATTTGGGACAGCTTCACAATCTTCCAGAATGGGATCTTCCAAGTTGTCTTCATTGTTTCATCTGAAATGTAAGTTCTCAAGAGCTCAATCACAGCCATGATCAAAAGAAGGCAATATGTTCCAAAGGTAATGGGCAGGCCTTTGCTTTGCTCATTTGGTGGGCAAGGTTGGTCACTGAGGAGTCTTTAAAAAAGTATGAAATGTTTCAAAAAAACCCTAGAAGATGTAAGCAGTATAAGAGACACATCTCAGAGATCTCCGAGCTTACAAAATAAAACCTGACAAGCCCACATAAAGCCCTCTATGTACCTCACTCTGATTTCATTTCCTTCCCTCTCCTTCAGATATAACCACTGTTTTGAATTTAGTGCATGTCATTGTCATGAAATTCTCTATAGATTTACATGTTCGTATCCTTATAAAATATATTATTTAATTTTACATATTTTAAATTTTATGTAATGGACTTATTTATGTATCCTTGTGAAATTTCTGTTTTACTTCTCATTGTGTCCACAATATTCATCCATGTGAATGTGTTTAGCTCTAGCTTACCCATTTTCACTTATGAATAGTATTCCATCATATGAATATATCACAATTATTTAGACATTCTACAATTGGTATATTTCCCCACGTTTTGACTCTGACCAATAATGCTGCTAATTCTTCAATGTGTCTCATTATGTATATGTTAAGAGATCTTCTGGAGATAATCTTCAAAATGAAGTTGTTAGACAATAGGTTTCCACGGGATGAGCACTGGGTTATTTTGTATGTTGGCAAATTGAACACCAATAAAAAATAAATTTATTATTAAAAAAATAAATAAAAATAAAAGGCCTTCAAAAAAAATTTTAGTAAATACAACCAATTGTTCTAATTGGTTGTGCCAATTTATAAACCAGTAGTTTTGTTTTTCTAAATTATCTCCAATACTTGCAATTGTTTCTTTTTACATTCTGCTAATCTGAATGTTTAAAGAAGTATCTCAGGATTTTAAAATGCATGTATTTGATTATTAGTGAGGTTGAATGGCTTTTCATATGTTCAAAGGCCATTTGTTTCTCTGCTTGTTCATCTTTATGTCTATATTTCTATTGCATGACTTGTTTTTCCCTATTGATTTATAAGTCTTTTCTCTATATATAGATGTACCATTTTTTTTGGTCTATGTATACATTGCAGATAACTTCTGTGATTTATACTTGACCTTGGCATTGGTAATACCAAGCAGATGAAACCAATCACAATCTCACAATTTTTGTTGATACTATTTTTATTTTCCAAGAACTTTTAAATGAGTTCTCTATGAAGACTACTGTGATTTAAAAGCATCAATGTTGGAGATCCCTGGGTGGTGCAGCGGTTTGGCGCCTGCCTTTGGCCCAGGGCGCGATCCTGGAGACCCAGGATGGAATCCCACGTCGGGCTCCCGGTGCATGGAGCCTGCTTCTCTCCCTGCCTGTGTCTCTGCCTCTCTCTCTCTCTCTCTGTGACTATCATAAATAAATAAAAATTAAAAAGAAATAAAATAAAAGCATCAATGTCACTGGTACTTGTAGCAAAATTTTCTACAGAGACATTCCTTTTAGACACATTTGAACTTTCATGTAATTTTCCTTTAGGACAAAATAATCCTTATGTTATTAGTTCAGAAGTTTTTGCCTGTGAATAATTTTGCTCTAATTTTATGTGGCTGTTTTTTGTTTGTTTTTAATGCTTCAGAAGATGAGAAAAGAGTATTTCCTGCAAGGCAACTAATTTTAGTATCTTTTCTTCCCCCAGTGGAACCAGCTGAAAACTGGAAAAATACAGACTATGGTTGTGGAAAAGAGTTCCCTTCAAAGCAAAGATCACGATTACAGGTGTTCCTCTAATTTGGAATGTTCACAGATTGGTTCTTGGTTATCTAGTACCTCTACCTACTACTCCCATGTGAGTAATGTTTCCCTCATGTCAAGTTGGGAGGCAGTGTGTTTTAATGGTTAAGATTTAGAGAGAGGAAGGCTTGAATTGAGGTCAAAAATTTCATCAATTTCTTTTCTTTCTTTCTTTCTTTCTTTCTTTCTTTCTTTCTTTCTTTCTTTCTTTCTCTTTCTTTTTCTTTCTTTTCTTTCTTCTTTCTTCTTTCTTTCTTTCTTTCTTTTTTTTTTTACTTTATCACTTTCTAGATTGCTTTTGTCAGCAAATTATTTAAGATCTCTGAACCCCAGTTTCTGCGTCTCAAAGTGTGACAAATGCTACCTTTGTCCTGAGCCTTAGGAGATGAAATGAGATCATGTCAGTTTGGTACTTGTACGGACTAAACATTCAGTTAATGGTAGTCACTATTACATGGTCCTAAGAAACCCTCATTCAATTGAAAAAAAATGCTTTAAAAATGTTATAATTTGTCAGAGAAACATACTCCTTTCCCCTTCTTTAGAGGGTACTTTGAGGACTAAGACTTTCTGGAAAAGGGAACTGAACATTAGCTCCTCCTTTCTCAGCTCCCCAAATGGAACTGTTGGTCTTATTGAATGTCCCAAGAACAGTGTTTATTAGGCTGGGCCTTGAAGGTCAATGAACCTGAAAATATAACCTGTTCATTTTGAAATGATAGAGAGATAACCATGTTGCTCCTGACAGAACATTTTGTTTGGCGACAATGTTTTTCAAAGCTCCAGAACACTCTAGTTGTTTTGTTGTATACAATACGCTTATTCTTTGGCTTTTTCTAGCTCTATATTAAAGCTTCTTTGTCTACCCCACGGATACTTCTAACACATACACACACACAATATACACAGTAATGCTTAAATTGAGCTAAAGTTCATAAACAGAAAGCAATTTTTTGTAAAATAATCGACAGAATTGTTTAGACTTCCCTTGCCAACTGTGATCTATTGGTATCTGCCAGAGACAGACAATTTACTTAAAATTTCATAAATGTCTGGTTTTCCTAATAGGGATTCAGCCTCTCTTAATGTTAAGAAGTTTCAGGCTTCTTCAAGTATCTATCTAAAATAACAAATAAGCCTAAAAGCTTTTTGGTGAAATACTCATCCAAGAAGACCACAAATGGATAAAGACAACCAGAAATCTCAGCTTGCAGTCCCAGGCTCTATAGTTTACTAAACGTGGGACCTGGAATGAGTCATTTAATCCCTCTGAGCCTCAGTTTACCTGATCTATATAGTAAGGCTGGAAAAGAAATGAGAGACTGGAGAGTAAGGGCTTGGGCTGATGATTGCCTAAGCCAAGTGAAAGACAAAAGAATATCCTATAAAAATACAACCTGTGATTTTCTAGAATACCTCCCATAATTGGGATATGAACATTTATATCCTTTTAGACGTCTGAGTTTGCCATTCTCAGAAGACTAACAGAGGGTTTGGGTAGAACTGCTCTGAAGTCATATGTCAGGGTTTAACAATCTCCTGGGCACCAAGGCAGTGGATCAAGGTATCTGTTGCTGAAGATCACCTGCCAGGTCACCAGAGCCCAATGAAGAGGGAAATAGCAGCTGCTTGACCTCATTTTCCCTACTCTGTGCTGTCTGTAAACAAGTGGTGTGAGGGAAGTATGAGGTCTGCTCAGTGCCAGGGTCCTTTTGCTTCCTACTAGCACAGAAAGCTATTTTTAAAGGCAGTTGCCTTTAAAAGGTGGAGTCTGCCTTTTGGCTAACTAACCCAGAAGTATTGCTGATGGTCTTCTGAAAGATGAAGTCAGGAAAATGTCTTCCTACGGACTGTGTCCTTGTAAGCATGTCATGTCTCCCATGGGCCAACCCCAAGAATAACATCCCTGCTCTCAGGATTTTCTCAAATGCTTTGTGCTTTGAACTATAGTGGACTCCTCTGGAGGGGGACCACTGCCCCGCCCTGAGGAGTACTAGAGGAATCATTTAAAAAGTCTCCTTCTTAAAATAAATAAATAAATAAATAAATAAATAAATAAATAAATAGTCATCTTTGAGTAAAAATCTTACTTGCTTCTGCAGTGTTTTGTTGAAAATGTGTTGGAGTGTTTTATTGCAACATCAGTTAGTGTTTTCTGTTTGCAGACTGTTTTCCTCTTCATCTCCCAGGAAGTTGACTTTACCCACTAAACCCCTCCCTTGCCACTTGGGAGGTTTGTGTAATGGGTGCAGAAAGGAAAACAACGACTTATAGGTAGGGCAGTAGCAGAAAAAACCCCTGACTTTTATTTTCCAGGACCAATCCTTGAGAGGATTTTGCTAGGGGGATGGGAGAGAAGTGAGTTTCCTTTGGGAAAGGAGACCTTCTCAGACCAGAGGGAATGAAACTCTGCATGGAGAATCTTGCCCCATGAAAGAGACCCAGGCTGGAGGCAGGACTCCGGAAGTCCTGTGCTAGGGTCCCTACACAGGTTAGGAAACTACGGGGCCACCGGACAACAGAGAGAAACAGGTTAGAAGGGACTGTAGGCTCCTACTTTTTGCCTCTATTTTGAAGAACCACATGAAGCTCCTAGATTTTAAATGGAGCCTGAAACGGGAAAGACTTCTCCTCACCACTAATGATAATGACAGAAGTAGAATGTTTGTACAATTTCAAGGGGGAAGAGACTCAAACTTGGATTTAATTTGAAGAAAGTAAAGTAATGGTACCCTTCCTTATGCTCAAATTTGTGGGGTAAAGTTTATATAGCCTACAAATGCAAATGATCCAGGGAACTAAATTGCATAAAATATACCATTTATTACCAGTTATTAACATTCGGCGCAGATTTGCCTAATAGAATAGAACACATTAGAACGTGTTCTCAAAAAGTGGGATAGATAAGAGGAAAATTTTGAAAGGGTTGAAATTGATAGCAAGAAACAAAGCTCACTGCCAACAGTTGGTAAAAGCATTGGGCCATGTTTAGGTACTTTGGAAAATGACCCTTTGTGTTTATCCACAGCTCAAGTTTTCCCACAAGTTTCTTCTTCAAAACTAAACGACTGTTAGGATTGGGGAGGGAACAAAACAAAACAAACACTGATCAATGCTCAGGAATTTCTTTGTGTACCTGTCCTTTTTCTCAATCTTTAGGGAATGGCATTATGCATAAAACTGTTCTTCTAAAATGGACTTTCCAGGGCACCTGGGTAGCTCAGTAAGTTATCCACCTTTAGCTCAGGTCTTGATCCCAGGCTCCCTGCTTAGTGGGGTGTCTCCTCCCTCTACCCCTCCCCTTGCGTGTGCTTGCTGTTCTTTCATAAATAAATAAATAAATAAATAAATAAATAAATTCTTTAAAAAACAATCAACAAAATGGGCCTTCCATGATTGGATGATAAGTAGGGTAAATTATCCTTTGGCAGTTTTCTTTCCCTTTCAAAAAAGTCATTTTTCCTTGCTACATCCTTACCAATTTATGGGTACCATATAGCATATACCATATACCATACAGCTACCAGCTGGTGCTACACGGACTCTTTTTTCCATCCTCTTCCTAACCTGAACATTTCTTTATTTCTCTAAACCACTAGCAACAAGAGAATTATTGAACAATGTATTCACAAAAATTCTGGTAAGATTGAAAAGGGATAGAGTTTTCTTTGTACACTCAAAAGCAACCTCCTTTAACACATTGTTAAACATTTCTGTTCCCCAAAGTTCTCATTTTGGTTACTCGGCAAGCAGGATATTGTCCTTTTCATTTTCCCAAACACGGTCTAGTTTTTTTGCTGAGCAATTCAGTTCTTTTCCTAAACTTGGAATCTCTTCTCAGCTAGGTACTTAACAAAGCAAAAAGGTCTACAGTGAATAGGACTCCTCCTCCACAGAAGGAAGTTTAGCAACTACTTGAACATGAACTTAAATGTCTCTCTCTGCCCTACTCTCATCTCATTCCCACAATTCAGTGATAAAATTGTATTTTCCCATATATAGAAAGAGTAATCTCTCTTAGAAGAGTTGTGAAAAATAAGAGTTTTCTCTGCCTGATTACATATTATGACTGCTTGTCAGGGCCATTAGCTGCTAGATAATTCTAGAAACACCAGGGTGTTGAAAAGTTCAAGGTCAAAGTATCTCAGAAAGGATGATCCTTTCCTGAAGGTGGCCAGAAAGTTCAGATTTTCTTAGATTCTAAAGCAGTCTGAATATCAGGAAGTAAAAGTGATTCTGAAATGATTCTGTGACCTCATGGTGACCTCATGGTAGTTGGCCTTCTTACATGGCAGTTCCAGGCTCCAAGTATAAATACTCTAGTGAAGAAGACAAAGCTACATTGCCTTTTATGACTCATCTGGGAGCTAACACGGCATCACTTCTACCATTCTCTACTAGTAGAAGCAGCCACAGCCCTTCCCAGAGTCAGACCAAGAGGAATTAGACTCCCTTCTTGATGGGGGTTGGCAAGGTCATACACTAGAAGAACAAGAAGAATGGGGGATATTGTTGCAGCCATTTTGGAAAATGCAATCTCTCTGCTTACATGCAGGTCACAGTCAGAGATTGAACCATGCGGCAGACACAACATAGCCACTACGTGAGTCGACAAAAATGCAATGTGGGATTGGGTCACTGATGTCCTTTTAAAAGAGTCATTTCCACAACTGTCTTCCATTGCCACCATCTTGTACTAAATCACTCATCACTGTGCTGTCAGAAATGCATCTGACGAGATGTGGCTTGAGTTTCATCTGTCAGTAGGAAGGATAGTATAGACATCTGAGGATATACAATAGATTTCTTCCTTGTAAATTTAAGTTCATTATTTTATGAATACATGGGAATTCTTTTGTTTTAGTTAAAGTGATCGGATCTAGTCCTATATGGGCATGAACCTTATATTCCACTAGTTTGGCCTACCTAGGACCAAGGCAGTATTAGACCTTTAGTCTATGGAAATCTACACAATACAGCCACCTCACTCTATCTATAATATTTTTTCTCAAGCTACCCTATGACCAAGCCCACAAAATACCATATGCTCAGATTAGGCTAAACTAATTGTTTATCAGAAGAATGGTTTACACTTGATTTTACGAAACTTCCTACCCAGTCTGTCCCATGATACAAAGTAATATACCCTATCCTTACCAGTTTATCCATTGAAAAACTATTTAGGCACCATTAACTATCAGGTAAACTCCATGGTTAGCATACAGAAAATGGGAAAATTTTTATGTGTGTGTGTTTGTGTGTGTATGTGTGTGCTTTGAATTTGTAATGCCCTTTTTTTCCAGTGGAGAAATTTTAGAGTTTCTTCTTCTATCATATCCAGATTTCTGAGTTATGGAGGTCAACACCATTTAGTATTTGGACGTTATTTTTTTCCTAAATGAAAATACAACTCCAAATCACACTGAGCAGTCTGTTTATCTTTCTGCATAACCGAAGTTCAACTTTATTTAATGGATCTTTGAGCTCAGCATAGTGGGAAAAACAGAATACTGTCTCTGGCAAAGCTATGTGGCAGTTTTGCAAAATAAGCTCCCAATAAGGCTATAATCCCTTTGTTGGTTTAACCATGATTAGATTTGAGATTCTGGAAAAGTCCACAAAGGACTTTTTCATGTAACATGGGTAATAAATTTATTACTCACATATTCAGAGGGATATCAGAGGGAGAGAGAGATTTTCAGGACTTTGTTTGATACATGATTTCAGTAAATCTTTAAAGTAAAAAAGTACCTGTAATTCTGAGAAAGATGAAGACCTTGCCCTATTCTTAGTCCTCTGGGGGATAAACTGATGTAGTTGGCACAGCGATAAGGGAAGAGTTAGTATATCTTCCAGCCCAACCTGTCTTATGGGGCCAAGATGTACTGTCGTGATTTAGTTCTGAGTTTAAGTTCAGTTGGACTGAAAATCATATTCAGGAACCAAATAGCAGTTTAGAGGGATTCATTCTTGGCCCACTAATCCTACCTATTGGTGGTCGGTAGGAGATGGAGAGGCTTTGATCAGGCTTTGTAGTTTTGACTCAAATCTGTGAGATTTGTTGGAAAGTGCAGCATGTGGGTGTGCTAGGGTGAACTTCCACCCTCGAGCCATCGTTACCATTTAAGGAAGTGATTTGCAGAGCCTCTGACAGCTCTACAAAGCTAAGACCATACTCACTGGCACGCCATCGAATCCTGCCTCCTTGTCTCCTGGAATCCTCTGGTGTGCCGGGAGGGAGTCGGGACCTCAGATGTGGCATTCCACAGCAGTGGGTCTCAGTCCTGTTTACAATGAGAAAAACCTGGGGGGAGATTTAATGCCTAGGTTTACCGCACTTGATTAAATTAGAAATGCTGAGGGCCAGGGCCCAGGCATTAGTAGTTCTTAAAGCTGTCAAGGGGTTCCACTATGCAACTCAAGTTGAGAACACTATGCTCACATTCTACGTTTGATATTACTCCGGAGAGTAATTCTCCGATATCACACTCTCGATCTCTTAACCTGTGGTATGTGGACTTTGGTGGGGGGCCCCAGTATGGTCTGGGGCCATGTACTATAGATAGGAGTTTGGGAATTTAGGATAATATTGAGCCTCACTATAAATTCAATACAGCTGGAATCAGGTGAACTCACAAACTCCATCAACAGCTATCAGTTTACAGATATTAAAAAGTAACAACAAAACCCAGGCCCCATCGAGCTGAGTGTTGCTGCTCTTTCTCCTTCCTTTCCTTGGTGGTGTTCTGCATCCTTCCATTCAGCAGCCAGCCCCCAGATTGCTGTCTGACTCTGCTCTTATTTTTAACTAAGAAAAATAAATTTGTGGGCTGTGCTGACTATTCTTTGCCCTTCTGATAAGGCAGTCAGCAGCTGTGTTCACAAAGATGTGGAAGGTGGATCTGTTCCAATAATCAATCAAGGATAATCCTGCTTTGAACTGTAAAGAGGTCACTGAGGGAGGGTGATAAAGTCCATTTTATTTCTTTTTTGAAACTGGATGAAGGAAGGGCTGTGAGGAAAGAGAGCAAAAGATTCTGTAGGAAGTGATATACACGGTTTTGTTGCTACTTATCTTCTAAATCAAAGATAAAGAGCTTGGAAAGCAAGGGCCTTTAGAGTTGGAAGCCCTTTGGTGTCCTTTCAGCTCTCAGACTAGTTCCTTCAGGCTGGCCCCTGATAAATCTCTAACAGGCGGAACTCTGGTCTTTTAAGTGCCTTTGCAGTAGGTCCTGGAACACATCTGCTATCTTCCCATCTATTTCACCCAGGAAATCATCTTTCTCACTTACAGAGGGAGAAATAGTAAACAACTCAAGATCCCAAAAGTTTATATACCACACAGGCTGAAAATCCTATGTTAAGCAGGTGAGGCAGATGTTTTAAGTGGAAGTAATTGCTAAATTCTTGCCTCCCTCAGAAGCCTGGAGAAGGTATTCTCTGTTCTTAACCTGTCCCAGTGATAGTGCTAAAAGCATAAAACTGTGATCTTGTTCTTGGAAAAAGCACACACATAGCTGTTTTCATATATGGTTGAGCATATGTAGGGTGTGACATCTGTTTGGAGAAACAGCTTCTTGAGTTGCGCTTAGCTCTACATCTGTTTGCTCAAATTTTTTTTGCGTGTGTTTAGGAAAGCAGTTTCTTGTGCAAAACGATTTCAATCACTTGATGAAAGTGGATGGATGTGTATATCACAAATATGAATTTAAAAAAGAGGACAATATATGGACATTAAGAAAAAAGGCACAAAACGTTTTTGTTTGAAATTTCGTAGGGAAGATTATTAGAGCAACCAGCATTCAAGATTTTTCTGTCTTTTTTTTTTTTTTTTCCCTGTAACATCAGCTAGTCAATCTGATGCACTATAGGATAGTGAACTAAATAGCTACAAGATTTGAAAGGGCCAATCCTGGCTCTGTGACTTAACTAACCAGGTGACTTTGAGCAGGTTACTCAGCTTTTCCACATTCCAATCTCCACACTTGTAAGTAGGATTTAAAATAATGTTTACTTGATAGGGTGGATATAAAGATTAAACCAGATCATAATAGATAGTGCATTTGTAGATAGTGCATTTTTTTCTGAGAACATCAAGGGCAATTTTCATATAAATCCAGTACCATAGTGGTACTATGGCGTTGGCTTTGTCCTCTTTTGACCAAACACTATCTCGGTGTTTGTCCTCTTATCCAATTGGCTTTGTCCTTTTTTGACCAAATTGGCTTTGTCCTCTTTTGACCAAACACTATCTTTTTCTAAATACCCTCTCTCTTTTTAAAGATTTTACTTATTTATTCATGAGAGACAGAGAGAGAGAGAGACAGAGAGAGAGAGGCAAAGACATAGGCAGAGGGAGAAGCAGGCTCCTCACAGGAAGCCCGATGTGGGACTTGATCCTTGGACTCCAGGATCACACCTTGAGCTGAAGGTAGATGCTCAACCACTGAGCCACCCAGGTGTCCCACTCTCTCTCTTTTCTAGGACTTCTTATTAGGAATATTCTTTCTTCTATGACCCTAGTAGCAAGTTACGAAAACTTGTATATTTTGAAGTAACCTGGAATTTGTGTTTAGAGGTAAAAATCAAAGTAATTCAAATTCTGTTCTATTACTCTGGTGCTGGATAATTTTTTAAAAATTGGACTGCCCCCTGAGTTTTCAATCATCTATGTGCTGATGATAGAAAAAGCCTTTGCTATTTCAATAGGTCATAGAGAAGACAGTTAAGGAATTCATTGGCAAGCTTTGGGTGTTAACTTTTTACAGTATTAATTGTGAAATGTAGATGATTCATTGCCAGATTATTGCTACAAGACTGAAATAATCTCAAAGAATTTTTGTATAAGATTTCAAATGGGGTTGTAAAAAACAGATTTCTGAAGAGAAACACACACATAAATCAACAGTATTCATATGTGGTGCCATGCGGGGGAATCCTGGTATAGCATTAATCCCTCTTGGAATGTACTGAATTTATGGAATGTGGAACATTTTTGTTGGAGCCTGAGTATTCATCTTAATATGCCACCACCACTTGTCTGAGACTAGAGTTTGCTTCAATATTTACTATGAGACTATAATATGATCCATGCAGTGATCCCTCATATGGATTTTTAGCAAAGAAAACTATTAGCTAGGTGATGAAAAAGCTGACCACGTGAACAAAGGTTTATTGACAAAACTACTACATGTCAAATATTTTGCCAGATTCCAGGAATACAGACATGAATAAACACAGTCCCTGATTTGGGGGAGATTTGCAGTCCCAGCCAGGAATTACAAACATATGACATGTACTCCACTACTCCTTCATATAGCATCCAGGGCAGATATGACATTCTTTTTATTCCAAGCCTAGCTGCCCAGTGGACATACTCTTCCACACAGCCCTCCAAGAAGACACCATTAAACTATTGGTATTTGCATCTGAGATAATATTAATACTATCTCATTACTAATAAGAGCTAATAATGATGGGGACTGATTGCAGCCAGGGCACTATGCCAGTCCATGTATTACCTCATGTTATTTCCACAACAATTCCAATAGACAGCTATTATTATTATTATTATTATCATTATTATTATTATTATTCCCATTTTACAGATAAGAAAATTGAGTCTTAAAGAGATTAACCAGTTTGCCACATTGTAGCTGGTAAACATCAAAGTCCCCATCTGAATCTGGGTAGTTGGAATCAAATGTTCATACTATCCAATACAACCTATTATATTCCATCTCTAATCAAGCCCATCAACTGTTTAATATCAAATCCTCTTACATTTTTCTCTTCTTGAAACAGAAGCAAGTCTGTTATATTAGCTTTTTAGATTTCCTTTTACAAATCTGTAAGTCTGTTAGATATTCTTTTTCTTTAAAGATTTATTTATTTATTTGAGAGAGAGCATGAGTGGGACGGGCAGAGGGAGAGGGAGACAGAACCTCAAGCAGACTCTGCACTGAGTGTGGAGCATGACGTTGGGCTCATTCTCATGACCATGAAACCATGACCTGAGCTGAAACCAAGAGTTGGATGCTTGACTGACTGCACCACTCAGGTGGCCCTGTTAGATATCCTTTTTATCCATGCATGCAAGAATTACTGAACAGACACAAAGTTTTAAACCCTCGGCTAGACATTAAGAAGTAGCAGTGAATAGGTGAAGGAGTTTCCCACCATGCGGACCTGATAATCTGTACTTGTCTGAATGAGCATTCTGTTCTATAACTCTAGAACTTTGTCCTGGAAACTTTATTCTGTGAATTTCAGGAGCAGCTCTGTCCCAGGAACACTGCTTTTAGGGGACTTGCTGCAGCAGGGCTATGTGCCCACCACTGCTACTATCATTGTGCCAGGTGCCATGTCCCACAGCCTCAAAGAGAAGCTGGCTTTGGCTATCATGACTGTGGCTTCAGGCTAATGGGCTCAGGGAAGAATAGTGAATCAGGTTGTTCTTTCGGATGTCACAAAGACTGGGTATTGGAACTTCAAGACAAGACCAAGTCCTTAGAAGGATATATCAACAAGTCCTTGAGTCTGAAGAGAGGAGATTCAGGCCACAACTGGTTATCATAGACCCAAACTGATTCTAAGGTCAATGAAGTCACTGTGAACCTCAGTGAGACAGAAAGGAAGTTTCCTAGGCAGGTAGGCAGTTAGAGAATGAGGCATCAGATACAGCAACTCAACCATGTGACAAGGGGTTCTTAGGTAGGCAACTATTGCCTCTTAGAGAAGTAGTGATAGGTTTTTTTGTTTGTTTGTTTGTTTGTTTGTTGTTTTTTTTTACCCCTGGAGAACAAGGTAAAAATCTAGTTACCTTTTGTGGTTCAGCTCCCTGGGAGCATGTGTATTGTAAAATTTAAAAAGAAAGATCAATCAGAAACATTATGCACAATAAATATGTATGTAAGTTTATATATTCCTGGGTTCATATATGTGAAATAAGAGGTGTCTTATTCATATAAGTGAAATAAGAGGTGTCTTACTAAAGACAGCTGTCTCAGATGACTAAAAGTGACTAGCGGGCTTAAAAAACAATAAAGACAGGGTCTCCTGAGATGGGCTTAATAATTTCCTGCCATTCTAAATGAATGGCATAGAAGTAAGTAAAGTATACTTCTGATGCCTAAGAAATAAGAGTAGAATCAGATTAAAGGTCTCATGTAGGTGAAAAGCCAGCCCATATTCTGTGAAGATGGAGACAAGTCCTGGTAATGTAAAAGATTGGTATGTGTTCTTTGTGAGGAAGGTGTTTTGGCATCACTGGTGCTTCCTTTAGTGTGATGAATTTGGTTCCTGGGATAGGCAGGCCAGGGATGAAGCATTGGAGGGTATAGAATGCCTTTGGATGGATATAAGTGACTTGTTGGAACCATTCAAAGTTCACAAGCACATATCAGTTTAGTTCTCTTTTTATTAACTCTCCTTCAAAATCATCCCATCGAAAAGGTACTCATGGGAACCCCAAGGTGAGAACTGAACCATCAGAAAGACCAATCAGCTGTGTGGTTAGTGTTCATTATAAACCACACTCCTCACCACCACAGGACTTCCCGGGGACAACGTTGGCTCCAAAGAGTGAAGCAGCACCTTATGGACTGAGATTTCAAGGTTATCATGATGTAGGAGACAGGAAGTAAGGTCACTGTAACATGATTGATTTCTATCTTGAGGTATATCAAAGAGGCCAAGGTTCTATGGAGATGAAATTTCCCTGTAGCAGATATAGTACTTTCAAGTTAGCAATAAAGGCAGTAATAATCAACCATGGTGTGGCGGTGCTGGGGCAAAAACAATCTGAGGCAAAGGGAAGTAGGTCATGATTTTGGGCTCTTCACCTAGGGAGCTACATTAGCTGAGGGGACATGTAGAGTCCAGTGGCTCGGGGCAACGTGGCATGGGAGTGGTCAGAGGGCAAAATGAAAGCATCTGTGTCAATTAAATAGAATATCAGCCAATAGATGTGAGTAGAGTCAGGCTACTAGTAACATGCTTCTCATCTCTGTGTACCTGCCACTCCCTGGGAGCCAGGGTTCTAGGGCTCAGCTTTGGGCATGAGTCCTGCTATGTAATCAAGAAGAGGAGATACTTAATGTATCTAACACAGCCCCACCTAATGGAAGCATCCATATTGGTGCCCACAGGAAATATATAGATGAGGTTCCTACCTGCACCTGTGAGGAACAGGGTCGGAGTAAGCATAGTTCAGTCTAAAGAACATGAGTAATTGCTATTGTAGCTTTGTACCTAAAGATGCAGTTAATCTTTTAAGGCTCTTTCCTCTATAGTTCTTGTTTATGGCAGATGCTAAGTTCGGATTCTTTTAAAAAAATAAAAGTTATATTGAGCATCTACCACAAATCAGACACTGAGCTAGGTTCAATCACCTGTGTTCCATCATTTACTTCTATCAGCTCTAGGAAGCTGGTACTGTTTACTTTGCAAATGGGAGAATGGGTTTCACAGAAGTCAGGTAGCTCGTGTTCACAGAGCTAGTAAGTGAGCAGCCTAGATGAAAACTCCAACCATCTGATGCTAACTCAGGGCATATGTAGGTGCTGATAAAAAATGAAACATTGACTTGTTTTATTTGGAGGTATATGACACAAGAAGATGCTTTTTTGCAGATTCTGGATAACATCTCTTCTGGCACCCCCTGGCTGATCACCCTGGGAAAACATTGACTAGACATGTGTAGGACATATGTAGAAGAAGTTCAGCAAGAGCACGTCAGGGCCTTTGTATGGGAGGGACTTACATTTTAGGCAGGCCATTGAGGTGAGGCTTGGTATAGTGAGACAGAAACCCAGGTTCAGTTACAGCCAAGTCCTTAACTTGCTTTATAAGTTTATAAAGCTATCAAACTTTAGAAGGTTTACCAATTGAGTCCTCAATTTGGACAATAAATGCATGTGGTCACCTTATTTGTAAGGCCAGTCATTATCTGGCTCTTACAACTGGAGTCACACCTTTCACCCTTCCCCCACGGTCCTCTGTGATTTCAGCCATATTGAATCATGTTCAGATCCTGAAATCTGTTCTGCTTTCTTTAATCTCTAGGCCTTGAACTTATATTCCTTTCTCCAACATCACCGCCCCACCTACACCTGTGGCCCTCTTCTTTGCCTGGTACACATCTTCTTGTCTTTGCATGAGGGTTTAGTTATCACTTCCTCTAGAAAGTCTTTCCTGTCCCACCCTCCCTCCCTCCGCTGGGGTTAGCTGACCTCCTACATGTTTCTATTTCCCCATCCAGCACTTATCACAGCCTACTGCAATTTCCTGTCTACTGGACCCTTTCTCTCCCTAGCCTGTAGTCACCAGGAAGCTAGGCCAGTAACTTTTTTCTAACTGTATCTCCAGTGAAGGTCAGAGTGCCTAATTCATAGCAGGGGTTCCATAGACATTTTTGAGCTAAGGTTGAGGCCTAGTTTTCAGAATTGTGAGTCAAATTCACAGAGAGTTTAGAGGCTACAGTAATTGGGGCCGGAACTCAGATGATGGCTGAGCAGGATTGGCTTAAATTTCTCAGGCCAAAGAAATGGATGGGTATTGAGGAAGCTCAGGTGGAAGGGCCATGGAAGCTGGTACCCAGAAAGAGATGGTTCTGGAAAACAGACAAAGACAACTCACCAATACCAATTTGGCATCAAATTGGGAAGACAAAATCTCAGAAGATGCCTCTCCTCCTTTGGATAAAATAGGACCTAGTGTCAGCCCTGCTCTCTGCATATGGAAGTGGGGGGTGGGGTAGAGAAAAAATATACTATAAGGGAGGAGACATGGATAAGGGGAACTAACAGAAACTTCTTCTCTGGCCTCAAGGCCAGTTCTCAAGACATGATCTCTTTTATTCTTTGTTATTTTACTAATTCCAACCTATCTCACTCTTGCACATCTGGCCCCTGCCCTTATCTTCTGTGCCCAATCTCCACCCCAAAAATGGGCTCCCAATTTGGCTCTTCTAACAGATGCTTCCTGTTTGATTCAACCTTGCTTTTGCAACATTAGTCCTTGCCTTTTTAAGGGTTCATTGTGAGCATCATCATTCCTCAGGCTGATCCATTTCCTTACAGAGGACCTCACTGTGGTCCACAGGGCCTTGGCCTCTCTCCCTCTTAAACTAGCTGATGACCTAGCCTTCAGGTCCTTCAGATACCCATCCAGCCATACCTCCTGCTAGTTCTTCATCTGGGGCTAGACTAAACTTCATCTGGCATTTTTATATCATATTCCAGTATAAATTTTGTTAAAAAAAAACTTAACCAATATGTGCCTTATAGTATCAAGATAATATGTGGGAAGGTGAGGGCCATCTCAGCCTGAGTAAGATCTAGAGAACAGAAGAGCTGTGCTGTGCAGTGACTAGTCACTCATGCAACAATATTTACTAAGAACTTACTAGATGCCAGCTATTGATGCATAAAAAATTACTTAGAGTAAAAAGTAATAAGAAAGATATGAATAATATTTAAAAATTAATTACCTATTACTATGGCAATTTAAATATTACTTTCTCTTCTCCAGCATCCAGAACTGTGTTTCACCATCCAAGGACACTGGCCGGCACTACAGAGACCAATGTGCGAGTCTCCAGCCAAATGGCATCACTCGCCATTACTTCACAACACAGGAAGCTGCCTGCCCATCACCTGGTGCAGAGCCTCCTTCTCTGTTCTCTCACCCCTGAGGGCTGCACACCTCCACACATCCAAGTGCCAATTTTACTGTCTAACAGATTTGGTGAAATTGGACACTTTTGATTTCTTTTCAGAAAGAAAAAGGAACCCTGAGTAAGAAATAGCTTACCAGTGGGTGAGGCAATGGGTGAATTACCTGCTTTCTGCTTTTGAAGTTTAATGAACTCTTAGGAGACAGACATAGAGGAAACAGAACTTTACTGACTTGCCTCTCATAAAAAGAGGTATTTTGGGGGCTATTGGATTCGAGATCTAGACCTGGGATTGCTGGCAGCTGGCTATTAAGTGTATACTGGTTAGCATCTTTATGATGATGTGGGTGCCAGGCTGAATTTAAATGACACCCTTAAACAAGCCTCAGGATCTTCTCTGGAGCTGTGCTTACTACCCCTGTGGAGCAGAGACACATCTCCTAAATTTATCAAGCATTTATCATACTTTGCCTACAAAATGTTCCAGTCCCTCAGGGGCTCCTGGTTAGATGCTTACACCTTCTACTATTGACAGGCATTGAGCCATAGGCAATGGAGCCCAGGGGATGTAGAGCCCAGGTGACATGTTGATAGTGCATGATCTAAGTGATAGTGCATGATCTTCCAGAGAAAATGGAAGCTTAATTTAATAGCCTGAATTAACTAGTGACATCTGTATTATCCAGGCTACTGAGAGATCTTTGATAATAGAATTTTCTGGACAAGGGGATTTTCCCACTCCATCAGGTTGCATTGATAGCCTTCAGGAGCTCCAGCAGTCCAGCAGCTCCAGGGCCCAGAACCACTGGAGGCCTACCCTTTCCCCAGTGGCTCTCCTCCCCTTGTCCTGTGCTGAAAACACCTGTCCACGATCAACAGTGGCTCCCAGAGGCAAGGACTCTTACTTGGGGTTAGGGAGAGGGAGGTGTGTGCTCCCTTGGGGTGTGCAGGCCAGAATCCCACAGGGAAGCACTTTGAACACCTTCCACCAGGATGATTCTGATGTCCTCCAAGGTTGTGAGCCCACTATTTGATAATCACTACAGAATTTAGGGCTCTGGAGTGTGTAACGGCGCAGACTCTTAAGTCAGCCACGTATCCTAGAGCTGTTTCTCCACCCAACTTGGATAGAAGTCTCCCAGACAGATGATGTCAACACAACTGGAGAGAAGACTTGTTAAAATCTGTGCTCTCATTGGCTGAGAAAACTTTTCCCGGAATCCTCGGGAACTGATGGTGGGAGTGTAGACTGGGACAGCAACTTGGTAGTACTTGATGAAATGAAGTGTACACCCTATGACCCAGCCATCCCTTTCTGGAATCTACACTCCAGAGAATCTCAGGCCCAGGTCCAATCAGAGGGCGCTCCATGCAGTACCAGATTATGTATACCCAGCACTTTACACGTTCTCAGCATTTTACATGAGATAGATACTACTTCTCTCTCTATTTCAGAAATGGGAAGATGAAATATGAGAGGTTGAGTGAATGGGCTCATTTCACACTTTTGGTAAATGGGAATGATGCCAGCCAGGCTGGCTCCCAAGCACTCCTAATCACTGTGTTTTATGGCTACCTCTGTGTCATCGCTGATGAAAGAATAAGCAAATGTGACATAATGTTCATCACACACACGGAAATCTTAAAAACAGAGCTGACTGAAAAAAAAGATGTGAAAAAAAAAAAGAATGAGTTCCCTATCCACTGCTTGCTCTCTCTCTCTCTCTCTCTCCGTGTATGCAGATACACACATATGTACATATATATTTAAAATGCGCACAAAGACAATATAAAATTTCAAGTGTATCAATATAAACAAACATCCAAGTACATATTAGCGAATATCTGGGGTGAGGGCAAGTAGAGGAAATGTGTAAGACAAAACCAAACAGAACAAGGAAAGGCCTTGCCTGGTTGGTAACGATTGGGTGCCATGAGTTGAGGAGGTACTTAACTCTCTTCTCTCCTCCCGGGGTTCCTATTTCTGCCCCCCTCCCCATAATTCCCTTCTTGAAATTAGATGCAAAGCTCCTTCCCATGTTTTGGGAGGGCCAAAGAAGACAGGACCACTCTCATTCTCTTCCTCAGGGCTCCCTCAGGACAGCAGAGAAACCCTGCAATATATGCACTTTCTACCTGGTGTTTTACTTTACCTAAAAATGCAAATCTACTTCCTTCCATTTTACAGAGGAGAAGAAAAGCAATTCAGAGAGGTAATTACCCTGCAAATTATCAGCGGAACTGTCACTTGACCCACGTCCCTAGCACAAAGGTGTGGTCCTGTGGTTTATAACACACCCGCTGTAATGGTCCTGACCCCCACCCGTTTCCTCTGTGGAAATAGCCACTTTTTGCATGAATCAGAGGAATTCCCCTGGCATTGTTTTATGAAGACCTCAAAGCAAGTTCTGTTCATTCAGGGATGATAATAAAATTATTTTTAAAAAGGATTTTATTTATTTATTTGAGAGAGTACAAGCACCAGTGGGGGAGAGGCAGAGGCAGAGAGAGGGAGAGGGCGAAGCTGACACCCCCCCCCCAAACAGGGAGCCTGTCTGGGGACTTGATCCCAGGACCTCAGGATTATGACCTGAGCCAAAGTTCAGACTCTTTAACTTCCTGAACCACCCAGGTACCCCGATAATAAAATTATTTCAATTAAATTTTTCTGAGGGTGACCTAGGAATAGGGAATCATTGCAAACCTTTTGAGAAAATTATTTATTTACATTTCATGCGTCTCTGGAAGGGGCATTGTTTAGGACATGCCCACATGCCATGTTATGCTTGTCTGTAGATGAATATCTCAGCCCATTCTTGCGAGAGCATCTAGAAATGTGAATTCCAGTGTTTCCAAGCGAGTTAAATATGTGCATAGCTCACATTACTGCATATCATTATTTCCTATACAGATGGAGAATTAATTCATAGCTAATGTTGTAATAAGACAGACTTCAGGGAATGATTCAACAGGCTGTTATTTGGCAAATGCACAATGACCATAAAGTGCAGTTACCTCATTCGTCCTGTTTCGAGAGTCACATCGGTGTGGGAATTCAGCTTCTTTCAACCCTTGAATGTTTTATTCCCACAACAGTTATTTATAAGTCTCCCACTGTCTACCTGACATTGACAGAAGACACAGCTCTGATTGGGGGGACAAATTCGCTAGGAAACTGGCCAGACAGAGGTATTTGAGGTCACACTTACAGGATTTTGTGGTCCAAACTGGGGTTGCTGATTAGAGCAGGGCTCTTCATAAATTATGTGAGGAGGCTGTATGAGGGTCCTAAGCAAAGGGTGGGTGGGACTTGGAGAGGAAGAGAGGAAGAGGCAAGAAGGCAGACTAGCAGCCCCCCAGTTGTGAAGTCAGAAGTGAGGAAGACAGTGCGTGGGTGGGAGAGGCAAGGACAGTGGAGAATGAGCCCTGATGGGAAGGAAGACGTAACAGGACGTGAGGGTCCAGGCTTGGCCTGCATCGTGAGACTGATGGGGATGTTGCTGAACGTGGGGCTCGTGCTGGCTCATACTCACTACAGGTCTGAAAACCTGAGTTCATGGATGTGTGCTTTCAGCTCTCTTTAATCACTAGAGGCCAGAGGGGTGCCGAGTGGGAAAGCAGATTTCCCCGAGAGCAGTTGTTCAGGTGCTCAGATTCAGGCAATTCGTGGAAAGATGCCCCAGATGCGCAGAGCACTCCCATCTGTGAGCCTTTGCACAAACCATTCTGCTCACTTGGATGGTCCTCCTCTTTCCTCTCCAGTGCTCTAGACCTGGGCTGTCCAAAACGGGCTCACTAGCCACATACGGACTTGAAGTGCAGATGTGCTGTGAGTGTAAAACACTAAGGGCTTCAAAGACTTAGTGCTAGAAAAATGATCTCATCAAGAGTTATTTTTATATTTATTACGTGTGGAAATGATAATTTTGGGGATGTACCAATTTAAGTAGTGTATAATATTCAATTAATTCACCTCTTTCTTCTTTCTTTTTCATCTGTGGCCACTAGAAAATTTAAAAGCCCCTACGTGGCTCCCCTTGCATGTCTGCTGACAGCCCTGCCTTAGATTTCATGGATATGTCAAGAGGCTGCACAGCGTAGTGGCCGAGTTTCCAAGTTCTGGAGCCAGGCTCTTGGAGTTCAAGTGCTGGGCTCAGACCTTGCCACCTCACAGCAGGTGCCTGGGGCTGGGCACTTAATCTCCCCATGCCTCAATTGTCTTCTCTCTCATCACTGTACCTACCTCTTGGGAAAGTGCTAGGCTCAGATGCAGTCTCTGCTGCCTCCTTGAGGCCCTCCGCTGCACTCTGTTGCCGGGGCAGGTTCTCCTTGTTCATAAGTAAACTTATTTTTGACTGACCTATATATGACCTCCATTTGGAAAAATACTAAATTCACAAGTGGACAAATCAGTGAGTTTGTAAAATTTTTATAACCTTCAGAAAATGAGATCGTGAAGATCTTTCCAGCAGCCCCCTTGTCATCCTTCTTAATCACTTCCCCCCTCCAAGGATGACCACTATCTTGCCATTGAGCATCATAGACTGTTTTGTATCTTTGCCAACATCTCCCCTGGCCCCACTTATAGGACAAAGAGTGGTTTTAATTTGCATTTCCCTGATGACTGGGCTCCTTTTCATATGCTTACTGGCCATTTGGCCATCTTCCTTGTGTAGTTCAAGATTTTTGCCACTTCACTGAGGGGGGCACTTGACGGGATGAGCACTGGGTGTTATTCTGTATGTTGGCAAATTGAACACCAATAAAAAATAAATTTATAAAAAAAAAAGATTTTTGCCACTTGCCTCTCCCCCTCAAAATTTTATTTATTTGGGTTTTACCTGGGTTACCAATATCTTTTCCCAGTCCATAGCTTGTGTTTTTATGCTCTTAATGGTGTCTCCTTATGAGCAGTCCTTAAATCTAATGAAGACTAATTAATCTTTTCCTGTAAGAGTTATTTTTGTAATCAGTTTAAGATATTTTGCCCACCTGATATAAAACCTGTTAGTTTAAAATTAGGGAGTGTCACCAACTCACATCACAGTGCTGGAGACTAAAAGCTAATAAGGACTTGCCATCTAACAATTCTGGAAACCATCTGACAAACCAAATCATCTGTGTTAACCTTCTAAATGGCATAAATTCTGTGCTTTGATTCAATTTCTCCTCTCCTCCAGACCTCACACCCAGATTTACCTGCTGGCTCTGTGGTCTTTCTTCCCCTATTTGTCCTTCCATCCCCCAGGGCTACCTCTGTGTTCTATTTCAAACACTCATGTGGCTCTCCTTCGTATTTAATAGTAACAAATTATACTAGTGACTGAGTCCTTACTATGTGCTAAGTTACTGAGAGCTTACTCTGTGCAAAGCCCATGTGTTTTCTCCTGTAATCTCATGAGGAACTCATCAGATACCCACTAGCACGTTTTCAGATGAGAACACATTTTCAGATGAGAACACATTTTCAGATGTGAACACATTTTCAGATGAGAACACATTTTCAGAGAACACATTTTCAGATGAGAGTAAGTGAGGTTAGGAAGGTCAAGGTCTCTAGCTAGAAAGCTACAGAGCCAAGCTTCAACCTGAGGTCTACTTGACCACAGAGGTCCCTGAGCCTTCATATCATGCTGCCCCTCCCAGCCTTTAGATTAGCTTTCTAGCCCTGATGAGACCCCACTTCTTCAACCCAGGATAGAAAGGCTATTTAGAATTGTTTTTGACCAATCAGTCAACTTCTGAGGAGAAGTTCAATAGCCTCCAGTCCAAGGGAGTGCCCTTCCTTTTCACTTCTGCTGGCAGCAGAGGGTGAGCCAGCCTTTCAGCATATGCCCCTCTGCCCTCTAACATACTCCATTATCCTCCCTCCTGCAGCACCTCCTTCCACTTGTGAGATTCATCACAGCTGTTTCCGGCCCAACTACAGCTCTCTGCATGCTGCAGGGCAGGGCAAGCGGGGAGCCAGTCCAGTGTGTGGCCCCAGAGAGAAAGGTAGAAGGGGTCCCCGTGAGTCACACAATATGGAAAATTGCAAACAAGGACTTGGCGACAGCAGGGGGTGCTCTCTGAGGGGACTTAGAGAGCCAGCCTGGGGGATGGCAGGACATTGTTTTAAAATAATTCTTCTTGGGCAGCCCGGGTGGCTCTGTGGTTTAGCGCTGCCTTCAGCCCAGGGCCTGATCCTGGAGACCAGGGATCGAGTCCCACGTCGGGCTCCCTGCATGGAGCCTGCTTCTCCCTCTGCCTGTGTATCTGCCTCTCTCTCTCTGTTTCTCATGAATAAATAAATAAAATCTCTAATAATAATAATTCTTATTGGTGCTGCATGAATTGAGGTGCAAAGACCCTATCCCTGGCTTCCTGCAGTCCAGTCTGGACCAAGGAACATGGCTATAAGCAGGAGGCTCCTGAAAAAAACGGTCTCACATTTGTCCGGCATGTCTTACTTTTATACTTTGATGCCATGACCTCATCCAATCCCTAGAGGGATCCTTGTGAGCTCAAGAAGGCAGGTGCAGGGGGTCCATTTTATAGTGGAATAAGCTGACCTTTAGGGAGGCTGATAACTTGCATACATTAGTTCAAGTAAATGACATCAGGCCCAGGGCTAGAATTCAAGTCTCTGTATTTCTAGTCCAGTGTTTTCCCACTGGACCTTGCTATGTGGATAGCAAAGGCCACTAACATTTTTTTAAAGATTTATTTGTTTATTTATTTGAGAGAGAGAGAGAGAGACAACATGCTTGCGTGTGAGCATGGGGGTAGGGGCAGACGGAGAGGGAGAGTCTTAAGCAGACTCCACACTGAGTGTAGAGCCAAACACAGATCTCGATCCCACAACCCTGAAATCATGACCAGAGCTGAAACCAAGAGTCAGCCACTTACCCTACTGAGTGCCACTCAGGTGCCTCAAGGGTGACTAACATATAAATCAATGCTTCTTGATAACACTTTAAGTGCCAGTCATTTTGCTGTAGATTAAGAGACATTCAGAAACTAAGGTTCTCAGGGAATAGTGAAGATAGGAATAACCTTTTAACTGAAATATAATGTATATAGGAAAGCACACAAATCACAAGTATTCAGCTTATTGGAGGGAACACACGTATGAAATCACCACTTAGATTAAGAAATGGAACAATACCGGCACCCCAGCAGTTCCCTTCATGACCTTGGGTTAGGAGCACTAACAATTAAATACAGGGCAGACCAAAATTAAGGTAAATAGTCGCAGAAACTAAATTTTCAGTGGCTAATGAATGAAGCCAAGGTCACTGAAGGGGGTTTCCCAGGTGAGGTGACCTGAACAGCTGCCTAGGGCAGTGCCCAGTAGAGCAAAGTGTCACAGGGTGAGGGGTGAGAGGACAGGAGGAGCTCAAAGAACAGGGAGGAAACTGCCTCTCAGCCCCATAGGAAGGGAAAGGGGAATGAAAAGGGCTGAACATCCCACGCCCCAAACCCCACAGTGGGCTGGGGAGCCCCAGCTGCTGAGGAGACCAGGGAACAGCTGAAAGCTTCTCCGTACCCTATGCCCAGCCCTGCCAACCTCATTCTCGCACTCTCTCTGTGAGGTTTACATGGGGCAAGAAAGGTGAGAAAATGTCACTGTCCTCATATGAAGAGAGGTAAAGAGACTTGTGGCTTTAGCTCAGCTGCCTGGACTACAGCCTTCGAAGGTTCTGCCCAAGATCAAATACAGGATGAACCAACCACATGCACTCTCTTTGCGCAATTCAGAAAGAATCTAGGGTGCATGTGGTTTAACTGGACACTTCCTCAGGAAAGCCTCTTGCAGCATTTGTAGAGCACGTGATACAGGTGACTAAGAACATAAAACAGACTTTTTTTCATGTTCAAATGGCAGCTGCTTATCATATAACCTAACACTGGGGGCTCTATGTACGTTACTATTAATCTCAATATTCAAAGCAGGGGCACCTGGCTGGCTGGATTGCTGGAGCATGTGGCTCTTGATCTTGGGGTTGTAGGTTTGGTCCCCATGTTGCATATAGAGATTACTTGAAAATTAAATCTATCTTAAAAAAATACTCAAAAGCAGAAATTCTAAAATGGGAAGCAATGTAAAAAACTAGTGGGTTGATCACCCCCTCACTACACCCAATCCAGGAAGGAAATAGAAGTCTCTGGTTGTTCTTGATCTGTTTCCTGTGGACATCACCCTGGACCAATATTTTTCAAGGCAGGAGTCTATGGCATTTATGCCAGAGGCAATGGTTATGGGGGTGGGGCTTAGGAATTTAGGAGCGTGGTGTTAGGGGTGGGCAAATGTGTATGTAGGATGTGGCATGGTGTGGTGTGTGTGTGAGTTTGGCAGAACAGTGAAGGACTGGCCTGTTTCTGGTACCTGCCCAGGTGCCTGTCTAACCCCCTCACCACCCTGCTTTCCCCAACATTTCTCTTTCAAGCCTCTAGAATCACTTCCGCTCTACCCTGGGTTCTTACCATGTTCTTATCATAGGGTTTTTAAGGTTTGTGACCATGGAAAAAATATTTTGCCTTACAAACACACACACACACACACACACACACACACATACACGTTTATAAAGTTCATGAAACAATATCTGCATAAACCATCTATTTTATACTTTGACATTTTGTTTTATTATGTTGTTTCATTTTTAAAATGCTGAACCCCACCCACCAATCTAATTTTCACAACCTATGGCTTTTCATAAGGTATTCCTTCACCTCATCCCAAGAAAGGTATTGATAAGTAAGGTCAATTTTTGTTTGGTTTGGTTTTGTTTTTTGATAAGCCTTAAGGTTTCACCACTGCTTGAGCTTTGTGAATTTTGCCCATGAGCTCCAGAAGGCTCTCTCAGCAGCCTGGGTAAAGGAAAGAGGTTGTAGGTAGACCCTCAATTTCTTCCTACCCAGGAGAGTGGTCCCCAGGACTCCAGGGTGCTGCCCCGCAAGCAATGTGAGGGAGACTTGTGGAGCAGTGAGTGCTCTTCCAAAGCACAAAGAAGTCAGATAAGATGGGCGTGAGATGGAGTAGCTTTGCCAACATTTGAATTCTGAATTATTTTATCATGTTAATATAATACCATAGTAGGTTCTTTGAAATACGACATCAATATGGTTTATCACAGCCACTTTTATTTTAACCTTCATTTACTTCAAGAATGAAGAAGGACTTGCAGACTCAAGTTCAGAATGGGTTGCCCATCCTCTTTCTAGGTGGAGAGTGAGACATCACTGGAATGGCTGAGTCTGGGAGGTAGAGACTGAAGGTGTCTTGGAAAGGGTGGAGGAGAGGAAGAGCTACAATGAGAAAAGTCACAGCAAAAGCTACAATAGGGCTGTGATTGACTGGCTGACTCAGTCAGAAGAGAGTGTATGACTCTTAATCTTGGGGTTGTGAGTTTGAGCCCTGTTTGGTGTAGAGATTACTTTAAAAGAAAAAAAAAAAAAAAAAAAGCTAAAATAAAGCTGTAATGGGAGTGCCTAGTGAGAAGGCCAGGAATGCAGAGCTCAGCTCACAACAATGAGAAATAAACAAGTCCAAACAAGAACATTAAAAGTTGTTAAACTCTGATCCTAAAAGAGTGCCATACATGAAAAAGAAAGGGGAGTATTCCTCTCTAACAGCTCTGGTATGTAAAAATAAGCAGGCTTTTTTTTTTTCTTTCTTTCTTTCCTTCTTTGTTTCTTTCTTTTTTTTTTTTTTTTTTTTTTTAGTTCAACTTCCATTTATTAAGCATCTCCTCAAATTAAAGGAATTTGCCTAAGGTCACACAACACAGAATTGCATGCAATTATATCCAGATCTTTCTGATCCCAAAAGCTGTGTCCTTTTCACAAAATCCCACCGACACCCCAAATGATTCCTAATCTAGTAGGAACTGTAAGTAGGTTTTTTCCTCCCTCTTCTTTTGTATTTTTCAGGTTCTTCTGGTGATCATGAACCTAGCTTTTTTTTTTTTTTTTTTTTTTTTTCATGAAAAGCAAACTCAATAGACTCTATTTTTAAAAAACAGTACCCACCAGGGAATTATTTCCAGTCTCAGATGGAAGCAATATTCCAACTATCTCAAACTAGTTTGCCAATGCTGGTTTACTCTACCCCTAAAGATTTCTTCAGATTGGAATGTATTTCATATTTGAGAAGTGCCTTATTCTAATAACCATTTTTGTCCAGTTGTAGTGGAGCTATCTTTTTAGACTCAATTCCATTTTCTTTCTTGTCCCCATTAGGTCAAAAAGGCTGAACTTTCTAGCTCTTTTCTTTTTTCTTGGACTGATGTAAATTCCCCAGTGAAAGGAAGTGACCAGAGTGGAAGACTTAATTATCGAGGTTAGAGAGTGGTCCCTAGCAGTTTGAAAGTTTATGTCCATAGAGAAGCTTTCTTTTTGTTCTAAAAAGGCATTATAACAAAGCAGACCTAAGTAAGTTCAGGAAGAGAGAAAACAGGGCTAGACTTGACTTCAAAACTTACTTTCTTCAGGAAAGAGAAGGTGGGGGAGGGGGTAGGGAGAGAGAAAAGGAAGCAAACCATAAGAGACTAAATGATAGAGAATAGAGGGTTAATGGAGGGAGGGAGGTGGGGGATGGGCTAGATGGGTGATGGGCATTAAGGAGGGTGCTTGTTGTGATGAGCACTGGGTGTTGTATACAAGTGATGAATCACTGAATTCTACTCCTGAACCAATATTACACTACATGTTAACTAATTAGAATTTAAATAAAAATTTGAAGGAAAAAAAAAAACTTACCTTCTTCACAAATTTTCTTTTTTAACTGGCCTCAGCTATAGGTCTTCTCGTTATGATCATCTTCACATGTGAATTGAGCAATTGTGACTTCACGCTGTTTGGATCCACAGGTCTTCCAAGAGGACACTGTGTGCCTGAACTCTTTAAATCTCTTACTCTGAGACAAACTCACTAAAGTGAACACATAGGAGGAACAAAAAAACCAAATGTGCCTTAAACCAATCATATGAGCATGATAATTTGGTCAAATGAAACCACTATCTCCTATCCCTCTCGAGTCCTTCTCCAATAGTGTCTGTACTCTATAGCTTGCTTTTTTTCTGTATGTGCTAGTTTGGCCCTCGAGGCATGATAGGAAGAGTAGCATAGCACATTCCAATCCTTTATTGGATGATGTTCTGGCATCATGAAGTGACGGGCTAAGGAGAGCAGCCCTTGTGACCAGGGCTTTACTGGTTTTCCCATAGACAATTGACACTGAAAGCAAAAGACCAGAGCATCTAAGGAGCAAAACTTTTGTGGACCAAATAACCATACCTGAAGGCACATGGCACCAGGAAAGCGTTTCAAAAAAATCTTGGCATTTGGGAGTATAGATTCCCTATTTCATTAAACAAATATCAAAGCTGCAGGGCCACATAGACAAGAAATGTTGCTGTAGCTGCAGCTATAATGAAGGTGTCTAAAGTGTAGCGTAGAAGGAAAAAGTTGTTGTGGTCTGGGTAGATCTTGTGATCTTGGGGATAAGTAATTCCGAGTAAAGAAATCTCCAGGAGATGTCTTGGAAGCTTTCTGCAATATGACCGAGGGCCAAAGAAGAATCATAAGGGGGACTGGGAAGGGCATTCAGAGACTTACTTTGCGGGGAAGAAATGCATTGCTGTGAAAGGACCAAAAGCCACAGGGAAGCCTCCCATCTGGTGCAATGCCAGACTGGAGTTCCCATAGGGAACCATTCTTAAAGGCTATAATCATCTAGTGGGATTCATGGCCTCAGATCCAATGCAACCAACCGATTAAGCATGGATGTGGATCAGAAGAATTCCGGTCATGATGAAAGAAGGGAGAATCAGTCAGGAAAGCATCCTTCTCTTCAGTCTGAAAATGCAATCTTAAGTTAGAATCTGAATCAAGTCCCTTGTTGTGGGTACCTCCATCCTGATTCCTTTCTCTGAAACACCTGCTCTTGCCAGATGCTTTGGCAAGTGGGGCCTTTGATCAGGGCAGACATTTATCCAATTCAAAAAGTATTCTTTCACTCTCTCTTCGTCCACGCTCCCCCAACTAACTCTTCTCTTGGGAAGCCCAGTCAAAGGTGTTGGGCTCTGATTTCAGCTATAACTCATGCTAACAGAATGGTGGTAAAACTCACTGCTTTGCTTTTAAGCTTTATTCTGTTAGAGACTTGAATTTTTTCTAATGTTTCTTGCAAAATTGAAGAACATGCATACATAAAGGTGTAAATTGTTATTTCTCCTCTTCTATGTACATAAACACTCTTTCAGTAGTTATTGCATTAAAAAAACATCAAACAGCCTCTGTTTGTAAAAGAGCACACTCCTGCTGAGCTGAGGGTTTAGAATAGGGGAGGTGGGCGGGGGGTGGGGGTGACTGGCTGACGGGCACTGAGGTGGGCACTTGAAGGGATGAGCACTGGGTGTTATTCTATATGTTGGCGAATTGAACACCAATAAAAAATAAATTTATAAAAAAATAGAACAATAGGAGGAATACATCAACTGCTGTATCTGGGGTAATGGAATGGAATATGGAGTGGGATTGAATGCATTTAGCACTTCTTAATTTTTAGACATAATCCATTCAGTGACCTTAACTCCTGTAAATTCTGGTGGTTTAGGGTCTTGCTTACTGGACCCATATTGACAGAAAATGTTAGTGACATGGGGCAGTCTCTTAGCCAGGAAAAAATGTGGAGCCCTAGGTAACTGGTACTTGTTTCTAAAGGCTCCTTTGTTACGTTCATAGGAAAAAAGATTAGGAGTGGTAATTTTTTATAGGACTCATTTATTGAGTCCCATCTTTGGATTCTTCATTGCCTTTGGGAATTATTTGCAGTGTTGATAACTTGATATATTGACAGGTTTTTTTGAGCCCCACATTTACATTAAGAGTATCTGGGTACAGGAGTCAAAGAGAAATGAAATTGGCCTAGAGTTCTGATATATACCACATACAATCTTTTCAAAGGGTCAAGTCTGACACCTCTTAAGTCTGCTAACTTCCTATAATGTCATCTCTGATATTATGAGTCCACACTAAAACAAAGGAAATGATGCCATTTCCTTTAACTGTGAGTGGGATTTTAGAAGAGACTTTTGTGTTGTTGTTGTTGAAAATGCTCAAATATGCTAAATACCTCTCCCAAAAGATGGTGAGATAATGTCTGCTGTTGTAACCTGAACCTCACCAGTGTCCTGGTGCACCTGTTAGTAGATTACAGTTATACAGTAAGGTGGGTGGCAGGATGCTATTTGTTTTTATGTCTCCTAGCTCAGTTCTTTTTATGGAGTAGAAACTCCATAATTTTCTTATTTCAATCATGATGGACTCTGGTATTTTACTTGGCTTCAGTGTGTACGAAGCCCAAGGTAACTCAAATAAATCTGTAGGAATAGGCCACAGGGGATCTGTAGTGGGTGAAAGGTGGCCCCACCACCATGTCTTAATTCCTGGAACCTGTGAATGAGACATGTACTTGGAAAAGAGGTCTCTGTAGATGTAATTAAATTAAGGATCTCGAGATGTCAATCCGGATTATCCAGATGGGCAGCAAACCCAATAACAGGTATCCTATAAAGAGACACATAGATGACAGACACACACAGAGGAGAAGGTGAGGTGAAGATGGAGGCAGAGGCTGCAGTGGTGTTTCAAGTCAAGGAACACCAGTACTTGCTGGCAGCCCCCACAAGCTTACAGAGAGCTATGTAACAGATTCTCCCTTGCATTCTCCAGAGGAACCAAGGCTGCTAACACTGAGTGTGGACTTCTAGTATCCCCTAGAAGTGAGAGAGAATAAATTTTTGTTCCTTTAAGCTGCCAAGTTTGTAATAATTTTTTTTATGGCAGCCGTAGGACACCAATACAGGATCTACAGAAAGTCTAGAGAAAGCAGAGTATTTTTCAAAGTTTGAACATCCCTGAAGAACTGGCAATTCTCATTGAGTAGTAGGGAGAGGTAGACCAGCCAAACATGGGCAGGCCACAGTGTTCACCCTAGGCACTGTAATACTGTGAAGTTCATTCCATAAGGATTTTCTGCTTCAGAGGTCTGGTCCAGCTTTATTTTGGGTCTTTCTTCCTGGACTTTAATTTCCTTGTTACAGATTGGAGGTTCTCTTTCTGTATTCCCATATTTTGCAGAAATGTCTGGGCCAGGGTGGAGTTGATAGAAGGAATGGATGTGAGAGAAAATTACTCGAATGGCACAATTTGAAGCCTGGTTAGTAAAGCAGTGAACAGTGTAAGATATTTAGATTATGTGGTAGCTTCCTAGCACTGCATTTGTGACTCCTATGTAATTTCAGAGAGGGTGAACTTGCTTACTTATTTTCCAGACAGACCCAGACCAAAACTGATGTTACATTTATACGAGGAATTAACAGTCTTCGGCCGATGACACAGCTGTGTCAGCTAGAGTGCCTGCAGCTGAGTCAATATAAACCATAACCAAGAATATTGTAGGCCAGAAAAATGGTCTACCCTGAAAGAACATCAGTCCCAAGAGAAACCACCTGGGACCTTGAGCTTTCACATGGAAGGTTAGAGCTTCCACTTGGGCCCCATGAATTGAGCCATCCTTGATGTTCCACAGCTAGCTTGGACCCTAGCAGCCACCAGTGAAGTGATAGGGATGCTTCAGAGCTAATTTGTCCTAAAGGGTAGGGCATAGGAGCACCTGGGACAGTTGCAGGAACCTGCCCTTGAGGGCCCATAGCAGAAGACAACTCTGAGTTCTCTTGAGATCCCCATTCTGGCTTTTGTCCGGGTGCCACCAAATTGTTAAATGAACTGAGCAACATTTCTCTGATCACCCAATTTATCCAGAGCCTTTTTAACAGAATTTAGATTTCTGAAGGATGCTTTCCACAGAACATCCATGGCAAATATACAGACATCCATGAAGCAGGCAAAGCTTATCCCACGTAGCCCCTCCTAGCACAGGATCTAGCATTTGGTAGTCCAATTGGAATCTTGGTTCTGTCTTTACTCCCTGTAGGATGTTACTTTTCCAAGTCTCAGTTTCCTCTTTTGGAAAATCATACCACTTAACACATAGGACTGCTGTAAGTATTAAATTCAATAATATAAATGAGTGGCTTATCAGAAGTAAAGGCATAAAACATAATAAATACTTGAAGAGGTTAGCTTAAAAAAAAAATGACTGATTTCTGTGTCCTTTTGTTCTTGCTTTTTGGTGTCTTCCTAATGGCTTATTGTCCTCAACCTTTCAACACACACATTTCTGATATCTCCAGACTCACTTCCCCTAACTAAACCATTAGATGCCTCAAAGAAATAAAATACTCTTCCTTTTTTTTCTTTTTTAAAAGGAAGCAAAAAAGGCAAGCTACCAAATTGAATAAAATGTTTGCAACACATATCTCTAATAAAGGACTTGTTTCCAAAATATATAATCTGAGCTTTTTTTACTCATAAATACTTGTGACAGCTAATGCGTGGGTTTTTTTCCACACTAACTACCAGTTCTCCAACTCTTTGAATACCAACTGTGTGTGCTCCAATTCAACCCAGAGTTAGTGTCTGATTCCCCAGCCCCACAAGGCTGCCCTGACTTCAGACACCAAGTCCCAGGTTGCCACCTATACTTCTGAGCAACTAGCTATATGCCTCCTCACATTTGATAATTTGCTGGAATGCCTCACAGAACTCAGGAAAGTCCTTTACTTATTATTATTGATTTGTTATAAAAGATACAACTCAGGAACAGCCTTTTGGAAGAGAAGCATAGGGTGAAGTACTGAGGATGGCGTGGTGGGGAGGAATGGATCTTCAATAACCTCTCCACACAAGCCACCCCTCCACTGCCTCAACATGTACCAACCTAGAGATTCTTGCAATCTCATCTCATTGCTTAGGTTATTTTGGTTTTTTGTTCTGTTTTGTTTTGTTTTGCAAGTTCGTTTTGGAGATGTGAATAAGAAAATATCTGGAACCCAGGAAATTCACCAGGGCATTTTTGTTGATTTCATATGTGATGATAATCATGAACAGGCAATTCAAGCAGTCACTGTTTGACAAGGCAGTCATGGCTCAGACCCCTCAGGGCTGAAGGTTCAAGTTACCACACCAAGCAAGCACCTAAGGCCAGACAGACTGCTGACAAGTGGTAGAAGATAGAGATGATAATTACCAATTATGACTTTAGGACCGACTGCACCAATGGAGTCTGTTTCTTGCCCCAGCAATCTTCCCATTTTTCTTTTCTCTTTTGAAGTTCTAATGAATCACCTCCTTGAAGGATCAGAGACAGGAATGAGTCAATATAACATAGGGCCCAAGGGGATGTCAGGGATGCTACAGCAGACTCTGTTGGAACCAACCTATGTCCCTCAGCATCCATCAGTTTCTATGTGTTGACAGCTTTCTTCTTCAAGCCCCTGAAACTCAGGTCACCCCACTCCATACAAGTGGAATCTAGAGGAGCTTGGGGGAGACAATACCCTGGAGCATCCCTCAAGCATGAGGAACAGCAGTTGATGAATAAATACCTCAGCTCCTTATGCCTTGGTTGGGAAAACTCTGAGATGTGCTCTGCAGTGTCTCGGACGTGCCCAGTTGCCACAGTTGTCGATTGCACAGTTGTCAATTATCACGCTATTGCTTTTCTCATTTCCTTGTATCACTTCCCTATTCCCCTACCTGTGATTTCTTTGATCTGATCCTAAATAAACTACTATTACTTAAATCTTTGTCTCAGCAGGTGCTTCTAGGAGAATCCAATTTAAGACAACCTCCTATCCACTGAAACATCTGATCTGGGTGCTATTACATTAGTTATTCCAAGTAATTGTTACATGCACTCTAGCAAAAAGTGTTTACAGCTGGTTTATATGCTATTACTTCCACATAATAGTTTAAAGTTATAGCAGACCTAAACATAATAAAGAAATGTGATGTGAAAACGGAAGGCAGTGGGTGACTAAATGGGTGGGGAAGACATTCTGGAATAAGAGGTACTTTCTTATTCTTCTATGGGTAGGAGTGACCTTGACATATGGATAACCACTTCTTGAAATACTTCTCCTTTTTATTTTTAGTCACCTTTGAGTTCTAATGTGTGGCATCCTGAATCTGATGCCTGAATCTGGCATCATCCTGAATGACTGACTAGTAATTTTAGAATCTATTGAGAAGAAAGAATTTTCACTAAAAGTCTATGTTCAGGCTCAGAGATATCTTTCCATTGTTTCTTTTTTTTTTAAGATTGATTGATTGATTGATTGATTTATTTATTTATTTATTATACACATAGAGAGAGAGGCAGAGACACAGGCAGAGGGAGAAGCAGGCTCCATGCAGGGAGCCCGACGTGGGACTCGATCCCGGGACTCCAGGATCGCGCCCTGGGCCAAAGGCAGGTGCTAAACTGCTGAGCCACCCAGGGATCCCTCTCCATTGTTTCTTTTTGTGACATTCTCTCTCTTTTTTTTTTGACATTCTCTTTTTATAAGGAAATGTATATTTAGATTTCAACTAGAATTCTTAGAAGCCAAGAGTAAATAAAATATTCTTTAGCACTGTACCTTCTACTGGGTAAAAGAAAAGTATATGTTTGAATTGGTGAAGAAAAAAAGAGGATATGGAAAATGGCTTGTAGAATTGTAGTTACAAGCCAGATATTTAGTCTGAAATAATCACTATATATGCATTTGTGCATAAATAGTGAGGACTTGTATTTGTAGGATGTTTGTTTCATGACAGTACAAGTGATGGCTATGCTTATTACTAGTTTTGAAAAAGTTAAAGCTATTACTAAAACAGTGTTTTCTACTTTTATTTTGATCACAATCACATGGGAGAATTGGTTTAAATGCAGATTCTTAGGTGCTCATAAGCCCTTAGAGCAAAACTCAGGGATCTGCATTTTAAGTAGTTGGTCCTGGTGATTCCAGTGTGAAGGGTTCTGGGGTTAGACTTTGGGACATACAGCCAGAAATGGGCTCTCTCATATAGAACTTTCATAGAACTCTTGGGTTGAAATTTATCAAAAGCCTAAGAAGGAACTCAACAGAGGCCAAGTTTAAAATGGTGCTACACATGTTGGAAGGCAAAAGGGCGAACCTAGAAGCCTGAACAGATTGCATGGTTAGCTGGATCAGCCTTTGGTAAAGAGCACAGATTTTAGAATAAAAAGCAGAATAAGATCCATAAGCCTAGACCAGCTAGCTACAGCACAGTTATGTACTTTGAAGGTCAGATGAATTTCATTTATTGGTATTTTCTTTGCTCATGTCCTTATTGCTCCCCCTTGTCATAAAACAAAACATTTAAAGTCACAGTTTTGAGGAGTGCCTAGGTGGCTCAGTTGGTCAAGCATCAGACTCTCTTGGTTTCAGCTCAGGCCATGATCTCAGGGTGTGATTGAGCCCTGTGTTGGGCTCTGCACTCAGCATGGAATCTGCTTGAGGTTCTCTCTCTCTCTGTCTCCCTCTTCTCCCCACCCCACACTCTTTCTCTCTTATGAATAAATAAACAAATAAATAATAAATAAATAAAATCTTTAAAGCTATAAATAAATAAAGTTACCATTTGAATGTGTCTACATATGGCTGTAAGAAGAAATTTACATATGTTTAGGGGTGGTGGCTACTAAATTAGCTTCCTACCTCTCTTACACTAAATGGTTTTTCCTTTCTGGCTAATCATTGAAAGAAGAGAGAAACAGGTTTCCCTATCAACTTCCTGGGTATTTCTAGCTAGTTCTCAGCAGAAATTAATGGACAACTCCAAGAAAATGGATAAACAAGAAAATAAATATATCTTTAGGTGGGATGGGCTTCGGAATGGCTGATTTGGTGGTTCAACAATGTGAACCACTTCAAATATGAAAATATTTTCCATCTCTTTCTGTGTCAAAGGTGCAACAACTTAAGATTGGTTCCTCTTGTGTTTCTAAAATGGCTGTCAGTAGGAATCAAATGGACTTGTTCATTTCCAGCAGGTGCGAATGATAGTATCTTCTCCAATCATGAAATAAAAGTCCTTTCTTTCTGTCTGACTGGGTCTAGATAGATCACACACCCTGTCACAGGGCAAATCCCATGCACTAATTGGTTTAAGACTGAATTCTAGGCATATCACTTGATAATGGGGTGGAGCTACCATTTGTCTATCAACTGAGAACTGGAGATAGGGTCAGCTTCCCCTAAATAACAGACTGAAAAGAAAAGACATGGTGGAGACCTAAAAAAATTTTGCAATCTGTTTATAGAAGATCAGAGAAGAAATGGATATCAGAAAGGCAATCCACTAACATACAGAGCTTTTCACTTAAAGGTCCTGACTCAGCTCAGGATATAAGCTGCTCCACTTAGTCCTCTCAAGTAAACTTAGAGAAGAACCTCCCCAGGACTCATAGGATGGTCTGGGGAGCTTAACATGTCCTAGGATAGACAGAGTAGCAATATGGTCCACACAGTGTCCCTGTGAATAACAGGGCAATGATCTATGGCAAGGATGCTGTTGTGTCCATTGTGCAGCCAACTCAGTGAGCTGTTGATAAGATGGAGAAAACTTTCCTCTGAGGGTTCAGGTACAGATTTGGGGATGACTGTCACTTATGTCAGCACTGGATGATAGATGAAGAGCACTATGATTCTTCTCACATTCAAAATATTTTTCTAATTACTCACCCTATATTTCCACATCAATGCCCCTTTCCCCATCTCTTCCACCCCATTTATTTGTCCCAGACAACTCTCCTCTTCTAATGACTCCCCTATGGTCTTGCCCACTGCTCCTAAATTGTAGTATTTTCCACAGCTCCACAGTATAGACCCCTCTATCCATGGAGGCCAAAGCCCCATTCTATGTACTTTTCTTTCATGCAGTAATCTTAATGGCTATGAAATTCGAGGTCCAAATTGCTAGAAACTAAACACTAGTTCATCTTTCCAGAGAAGGGAGACTTACTCATTAGACACTTGCTAGGAGGAAGGAGAAGTGTTTGCTTCCCCCGCTGAGGTGCAGAGTATGATGGGTATTGAAAGAGGACAGAGAAAGTTCACCCTCTCCTGGAATGGGTCCAATCACTCCTTCAAAAGCAGAGAAGCAGAGACAAACAGAAAACAGACAGTGGTGTTTCTGAATTAAAACAATTTAAAAATGCCCATCCTGCTGCCTTTGTATTATTATACATTGTGTCTTGGAGGCCTATAGTAATTCCTTATAATTAAAGGGAGAAAATTATGGAGCCCTGAGAGCTCTGTAAGTCTTGGCTCCTGTTTGCCCTCTGCTTGATGGCATCCGTGTGGGCTGTTGGAATTGAACTGGTGTCAATGATTCCATTGTAAACTTCTCTTTTTTATTGTTGCCTGAACCCTGGTCACCAAATCTCTGGGATAGCCTCAGTTTAGGGGCAGATCTAATGGCGGAACTTTGTCACATTAAGCACCTTGAATATCTTTATAGTGTGCACATGCACAAAGGAATGAGAAAAAGCAGGTGTGCTTTTGTTAGAAAAATCCTTAGGTACTGCACGTGCAAGTCAGAGGATGACGAGAATTGGTTTCAGAAAAAGAACACTCTGCCGTCTATTGAGCTGACACCTGAATCTTTAAGGGCTGAAATCTTAACTTGGTGTGCATAAGTCAAAGACTTAAAGTTTCAGAGGAAAAAAGAATAAATTCTCTCCCTTCTACATTCAACCGGTTCATTTTAGACCACAGAGTTTATTAATATTCAGTAATATGTGTAGGCTTCAAAGGATAAAAATAGCCAAGCTGATTCATTTAGAAATAAGTTTCTGTACCAGTGGTCGGCATGTGGGATGGAAGTCACCACCTCTACTCACTTTATTTGTTTTGTGAAAGGCTGCCTCCTTTTGGGCTCTGCCTCTCAGCATCTTACCTGCCTATTTCTTTTTCTATTGCACTTCACCTCACCCCACAAAATAATAAAACAGGTTAAATATCTGTTCAATTTCCCTTCTATCTGTAAAAGAAAATGGTCTCCTGTAAAAGATGTAAAATTCTCTGGTTAGCCTTAGTCTTGCCATAATCTGCACACTATAGGGCCTCATATGGCCATTTAAATTTAAATTTGTTACAATACAATACAATACTTCAGTTCTTCAGTTGCAACTAGCCAGATTTCAAGGGCTCAGCAGTTGCCTGTGGCTCGTGAGCACCATAACAGACAACATAAAATATTACCATCTTTTCAGAAAGTTCTATTGGATAGCGCTGGTACAGATGGTAAATTGAGTAAAGACGCCATATGGAAAAGCATTTCTTTCTTCTTTTCTTTAGAAAACCATTTCAAATTCCAGTTGGCTGTAACTATCATTTTTAGGCCAGTTTAAGAATTCTAATTGAGTATAGCTAAAAAGATTTTGTTGTTGTTTTTGTTCTTTAATAGCTCATGTTTTTCAATCTGTGAAAAACATTCCTGGATAGACAACCAGAGAGTAATGATCCAAAAGTTACATAGTCCTGGGTCTAGTTCAGATGTTACCACTACTACCAGCAAAATGTCCTTCTTAATCTCTGAGTGTAGATTCTTTCCCATAAGATGAGACAGTTATGTTGTCTGCTGTGCTATTTTCATCATTGATAGGAAGGGATTGTGTTATCTCTACACAATCTGTTTAATCAAACAGATTTAAACAGTGACTGGTACACAGTAGGTGCTCAATACATGTTCATTGAGCTAAACAGTGAGGTGATCTACATGGATTCCCTTTGTAATTTTAACCTGTTCTTCAATACGTCAGCATGTAAGTAGATGGAGGATTTTATTCATCAAAATTTGAGAGAAGGTGCCCATGTTGATATGAAACTTGGGGAATAGAAAAGATATCTAGAGAGGATGCTTAGAAAGTTTTAAGGAAATTACAACAGAGATCTAGTAAATTTTTGAAAGCTTTCTGAGTCAGAATGGTCTGGTTTAAATGTCTTGACTGCACCTGGCATCAAAATAAGAGTAACCAGGCTTCATTTTACACGAGCGGCAATCATTTGAGAGATTAAAAATAGATCATGTAAATTAGTTTCTTAGAATCCTTTAAGTCATAATCATCTTCTCTTTAACCATTTGTTCCTCACAACCTTCACTACCTCAAAGTTTGTACTGCAGCCAGAGTTTGGGGAGAGCTTAGAGAGAGCACAAAGACCCCTCATCCTGTAGAAGCCATTTTTCCTTTTTTTTTTTAATAAATTAATTTTTATGCCATTTTTCCTTAATAGGTATCGTAAATAAAGCTGCATCTTTTTATGGACATTCACTGAACAAACTGCTGCAGACCACTGACCAACATACACATCAAGAGTCAGATTTTTGTCAAGCAGCATCCAAATTAATAGGGAAGCAGACCAGCCAAGCAGATGTATGTGCAATAGAATTCCACCTGAAGGAACACAGAAGTTGGGCCGTATTGGCAGCTTGGTGGAAGGGTTGGGTTACTCTGGGAAGATTTTCTGGAAAGAAAGACTGAATGTTCAAAACAGATTAACACCCTGACAGATTGGGAATGGGTTTGAGGATCTTTGTGGCCAAAAGACTATGAGGATTAGATTGTCCCTTGCTTTTCTCTGTAAAGCCAGAGCCCAGATGTGCTGAGCTCCAGGGGCTAGCTAGCCAGTCACATGGCCCAGGCTCAGCTCTATTTTTACTTCACTGAAGGATGAAAGTCTGCTGTCTGCATTCACTCAGAACAGAAGAGCTGGCTTGGTGCTTTGCCGTTCATCGCATGCTATCTTCTCTTGGGTGGTTTCACATACACTCATATTCATAGGTCATATATGCTGGCCTGTTCATTTGCATGTTTTAGAAGTTCTATGTGTGACTCAACATCCCAGAGGAGGGACTTGAGGTGGTGAAACGGCCCTGGCTATTTCTTTTCCAACTCCGACTTTTACATCTTATCTAATTAAATGGGAGTTGTGTGTGTGTGGAGAGGTTTGGGAGGTCCTCCTCTTTTTTGGTCTGATAATACTTTTTCTGTTATTACTGATATTCTCAAAATGCACTCTAAAGAAGGTAGAAAATATACTCTTCCAAATATTGATTTGATTCAATATGAAGAATGAATTAATCATCCCAAATTCCTTCCCTGTCACTTTTTTTTTTTTCCTTTTTGGGATAATCACTTAGGATAGTAAGTCCAGATCTGGGCTCCTTCAAACTGTCACAAGCTCTTTTGCAGACAGCAAATAGTATTTCAAGCCTCTTCACCACTTCTTCTTTTTTTTTTAAAAAAAAAAAAAAAGATTTTATTTACTTATTAGAGAGAGAAAGAGAAAGAGAGTACAAACAGGAGGAGCAGCAGAGGGAGAGGGAGAAGGGGGCTCTTTGCCAAGCAGGGAACCCCATGATCCTGGGATCATGACCCAAGCCAAAGGCAAACACTCAACCGACTTAACCACCCAAGTGCCCCGAAGCTCCTCACTTCTGTACTAGAACTTTGTACTTCCTTTGGGTCTTTAGGATACACAGCCTGATGGTGGCCATGAACACATATGTGATAGGTCAGTCTTGAATCCTAAGCATTGCCTCACCCCTCTTTCCCAAAACACATACAAACACAGCTCATTCTGGGAGAGCATATGGTCCAGGCCAAGGACACGGGAGGAGCAAGGCGTCCAGAGGCCTAGGCTGGGGCTGCCAGCAACTAGCATGTGTGCTTAGCAAAGCTTCTTCTCCCCTTTGTTTTCCTCAACTGCAAAGTGATGGGGCTGGATTAGGTAATTGCTAAGGCTCTGCCAACATTGCCACTGCTTAAATCCACAAAGCCCGGAGAACACTAAGGCAAATAACAGTAGGGAGGACAGAACTCATAAAACAACTGCATCTGTATGATTGTAAGAAAATTCCAAGCAGCAGACTTTAGACTTCTCAGTTGATACTTCTCATCTGGTTTGGAAAGAAGCCAGGAAGTAAAAGATATCATAAGAAAACACTTGCTCAAAAGTGCTCCTTTTAATGAATTTCTTTAAAAAAATGTCCTAAGTGCTTCTCCAGAAATAAGAGATTTATTCTTTCCCACATCTCCTGATTCCAGGGAGTTTCTTGGTTCTCTATGCTGCTAAATATCTAATAGTGTATTTGAGTTATTATGTGAGATTATGACTATTATAGAGTTATTTTCAGATATTCTTTTAGTTAAAAACCCTTAAGCATTCTTAACTATGATTTTTTAAATGCTAATTTTAGATTTGTGCTTGTGTGTGTGTGTGCATCCAAGACTGTAGCTTACAGTGTACGTCAGCAGGAAAATTAATGCATTTCCCAAAAAAGTGAAATTCCAGAAATTTATCTATTGTGTAAATTAAGTTCACCAATACACTCTTTAGTCTCCTCCCCAAGTTCCACATTGAGTTTCTGTGTCACCTTGCTCCTCATCTTGTCATGTCCATCTGTTCCTCCTCTGCCCCTCAATGTATGCACCAACAGCTGTCAGCCCACTTTTTGGCCCCTGGTCCTGACAGGATTCCTATAGAATCTTAGATCTTGGGGCACCTGGGTGGCTCAGTGGTTGAGCGCCTGCCTTTGGCTCAGGTTGTGATCCTGGAATCCCGGGATCGAGTCCTGCATCGGGCTCCTTGCAGGGAGCCTGCTTCTCCCTCTGCCTGTGTCTCTGCCTCTCTCTCTGGGTTTCTCATGAGTAAGTAAATAAAATCCTTTTTTAAAAAAAGAATCTTAGGTCTTTATACATAACTTTTCATACATTCAGTTAATCCAAAGAACATTTTCTATGCCTGATACTTTGTTAAGTAGTGAAGATGGCAGCAGTAAATGAGAGATAAGGGCACTGCTCAAGTTCCCCCGCAGTGTTGTGGGAGAAGTGAACATGAAGCCAATAGGACCTAATACTTTGTTACCATTCAAGCTACACAGAAGAAGTCAGGGTGCCCCAGGAGCAGACTGGGAACTGACTAGCGGGTGAATATATGGGAAGAATGTCCAAGAAGAGATGCCGGAGGGAGTGACATTTCCTTAGGCTTAGAGGAGGACGAGGAGTTGTTCAGTAAGGGTAGTGGTGTGGGCATGGGGTGGGGAGAATGAATCTCCCAAAGTCTCATATCAACAGCAAAATTAGCTCTAAGGCCTCCAGTTCCTAACCTCCATCAGCATCTCCACAAAGACTACAGCTCCTCAAGACACATGACAATCCTTCAGGCACAGAACACTGCTAATTTATGTGCAAAAAAGACTCTCCAAGTGAATAGTACTTATCTACAGAGGTTGTTGCTATTAGAAATGCTATTAATTTTCTCCTTTGTACCTTTCCACAGTCTCTACAATGATCAGATAATACTTTTATAACTTTTTAAATAATGAGGTTTATTTTTTTTTAAGAAGTAGGAGCAATGGGAAAATGTGTACAGTGTGTGGTTGATTTAGAACAAAAAGACCTCTTGCATGTAAGTTGGTTGGCATAGTCCTTGGGACAGCTGAGGCTTCAAATGTTTGTTCCTTTTTCTCTTATTTATCTCCTAATTCCCAGTACCGGGCATGGTGCCTAGCATATTTCTCAATAAATATTTGTTGAATGAATGCATAAGCAAAACCTCCAGCTAGAATTGTGGGTATTGATTATGAGGATGCTGACCATAGTAGTTAGCAACTGTAAGAAAACAGAAAAAAGGACAAATATTTTAGAAGCAGCAGCTCTTATTCATCCTACCAGTGACATGCAATTAAGAAAGGCCAGCTGACCTTCTGAGGTCAAACTTTTGATCTTGCCCTAATTATTCCCTGGCCCTTTACTACTGAAGTCAGTAGACACAGACAATTATGATATTTGAATACTTATAAAGCAATTCAAGAGGAAGAATATTGTCTTTTATGAAAAGACTCCTGATCATAATGTTTGCATTACAAACTGAAACCTAACAGACTAAGCCCTGGTTGGTTGGCTTGTATACCAGTTATACATGGTATAACTATCATATTTTTTGCAAAGGTTATGGAAAAATCATAATTTCAGGGTTTCATACCTAATGTCTTTCAAGATGAGTTAGTTTTAGCAAAATGCATCTTCTTGGCTCTAGGGACTGCAGTCCATCTTTGTGGCATCAAAGGAGGGGAGCATAAAGGCCAGATGGAATCCCAAAGCTTTCACCTGCCTTTGGTCCCGAGTTAACACAGGCTTTCATCAGAAGTACATAAATCCTTTTATATGATGATAACAAGAGTTGGTAGTATGATCAATGAGTTGCTTCACTGTAGAGGAGGAAACTTCAGCTTGCTTCTTTCCTTCCCGGCTCCTTTCCTCCTGCTCTGTGAGAATGAAATGAAATCTTACAACATCTCCAAGGATTTCTTCTGTGCTCCATCTGGAGTACCTCCTCTTAGGTTACCAACTGTCTAACAGACACTCCACTTCCATGGAAGACGTTCCACAGAGCAATTCATGACTTCCTCCTATTCTCACTTCTGGATGTCCATATGCAAATGGATGTTTTATCATGACCTGAACACCTCTCTAACTCACCCTATGTCGTCTTTCCCAGAGAGATGGAATTTAAAAAAAAAAAACAACTTTTTTTTTTTTTTAAGGTTTGAACATGCCCACTTATAGGATGATCAGCATCTGCAGTCCTGATTAACTCCACATGCAGTTTCTAGGTCTTCTTGTTGAAAGGAGAATAATTCAAGATAACAGCTAATATTTTAAAAGCTCTTCCCCTCTAAACAATATTGTGGGTAGGAGAAAATTTACTAACTGTATAGACTTAGTTTGGAAACCCCACAATATCCTAGAAGATGGGTCAATTTTCTTAGTTCTAGAATAGGTCAGATTTGTTTTTTGACTTTCTATGTGGCCACAAAAAACTAAATGTTTATGAAAAACTATGAAAAATACCTACTTCTGTAAAGAATCCCACCAGAATGAAGGCTTGACTTAATGGCTAGGTTAGAGTTAATAATGTGGAAATCTGGTGTCCAGTCATGGAATTTACAACAACCTTTAACATTTTAACATTTCTAAGCCTAACTTTCGCCCATATGTAGAAAGGAAAAAAAGTAAAAGCCTCCTGCCAGACCCAGAGTCTTGATGAAATATTGTGTAGCTTCCATTTAAAGATACGTTTTCTCTGTTTCTTGATCAACATCAAAGTTGATGTTCAAACATATGATTTTAAAGCAAAGTGAGATACTGAAGTTATCTGTCTTTAAACTGCTATTGCAAAATATGATTGCTTAATTTATAATTCATGGCTAGAAGTTGATACAAATCTTGCAAACCACAGTGAGATCATTCTAGATGAAATCATGTGGCAATTATGAGCTTTTCTATTATCTGTCACTATCTCACAAGCTACTTTGTATAGCCTTGCTCTAAGATATACAAGTGTACATAATTTGAGAAGAAAAGATCATTTGGAACACAGGAAAAATAAAATCAAACATAACTGCTATCTTTGATATTGAAGAGATGTCTTGCCAGATTCTTTAAAATATTTTGTGTCTTCTCATCCACCTCCTCCATTCTCTCCAGGACCCAAAAACATTTTCTGTAGAGTGACAAAAACCCTCCAATCTATATTTAAAGCTTCCTCCATTAAAAAAAAATGAGAAATATCTGAGGGAGAATAAATGAAATGACACTACTTGAAGCAGCAGTTGCTAATTCCAAACACAAAGGCTGGCAGGTCATACAGAGCATCTGTCTGCCATGTAGACAAGAGAATTGGACCAGGAAGTTCAGAACGAAAGGCCGCCATCTTTTCACTTTTGGCACTTTTATAAATGAATTGTATCCTCCATCTTCTCCATGAACTCAGGGCTAATGCTGAACTCCCCAACTTGATAGTTGACCCAAGGAAAATATGAACTAATTTTCAATTGTGGATGGGCTCTTGGGACTCTGCCTTTTCAGGGTCTTCTATTGTCTAAGTTCCCCATGCAGTACAAAGAATTGTAACCAAGGCAAATTTCCTGCGGGCTCCAATGTCTTGCCCACCACAGGGCAAGGGTACCTGCTTTTCAAACATTTGCATTATGCCACTTTGTTTTATGAAACACCTACATTTGTACCTGTTCTGCTAACTGAATGAAACCCAAAGAGGTTTATTGTTTTTACCAAAAAAAAAAAAAAAAGGAAAGCAAAAATAGAGTTCAGTGTTTGTGTTGCAATGAGCTAGTGTAAGGACAGCATACAACCTGAACAGTACCAGTGACCCCACCAAATTCCTATCCCAGGAACTACTCTCAGCATCTCAGCATCAAGCCACCAGCTTTGAACTGTGTCTGTGAGCATCTCTGCTTTATCTTGATATCTTGTGTATCTGTTGGCAAGTTTTGTCCTACAGTAACAGAAAAGCCTAAAAGAGGTTATTTTGGGGGTCTGAGAATGCTTAAAAAATTTCCCATATAAAGTGAGGGTAATTGTTTCTTTCCTTTATGCCAAATTTTCCCAGGAACACTCTCCTTCCAGATGGCAGCAGGGGGAACGAGTGGACACCTGAACTGAGGTTTCAGCATGTTCTTTCAAATATTTTTGCTTAAAAAGTCTCATTCTATTTCTCCGGAAGTCACTACGTAAGACTGATCAGATTAGTGTTTCCAGCCGCCAACCCCTTCTAAGGGGTCAAAAGATTATCAAGAAAAGTGTGACTTCTTCGTTGGTTTCTTGTATTTTCCTGTCTTTGAACTTGAGGAAAGCTGACTTTGGATGATCACAAAATCAACCAATCAACTAAAACCAGAGTCCCTAACAGGAAATTCTGCATTTCTCTCAAAGCAAGTAAAAAGCTAATTGGGCAAAAACAATGAAAAGTTATGGATAACTCACTACAGGTCAGACTTTCAAAGGTAAATGTAACAATTAACCTTTGGCCATCAGTTCTTGGAGATTTTCAGGAGAGGTAGTTATACTCCTAAAAGTCTATACACTTGGCCTTTTATTTTTTTACAATTTTTGTCAGTTCTGGTCACTTTGACTAAACCTGTTCCTACTGCCAAGTGTTCACATTGCCCACTATTAAAAAGGCAGTGCTTTTCACACTGTGCACTATGGAGCCCAAGAGGTCTGAGAAAGTGCTTTAGGGGCTATAATGGGGTGGAGGCAGGGTAGGCCCTGAGTGTGTCAGGAACCAGATTACCTTGTTCCTATGACCTGAATATTTATTTGTTTGTTTTACACAAAGGACCTCTGTATAAAACTTTGTTTTGAAAGAAGAGTTCTTTGAAATGAGTTGGAAGATTTCTGAGCTGAATATCCAAAAAAATCTATATATACTTGAACACAAAACATGAAATCCTAAAACATACAGTAACAGAAGGATGCTGGTGAGATTCTTAATGGATGAATACACAAAGTATAAATCCTTCTTTTTTATGATTAGCTTTAAGAGATTTAAAATTGTTGTGACAGACTGATGAAAAATTTTTGAATGCTGCTCTCAATTTCTGTATAATTCTGTTCTGTACTGATAAGAAAAAGTCAGCAGTGATTACAAACAAATTCTGAATAGTGCTGGGTCAGAAGATCTGGAATTGATGGGAGTTTGATTATTCAAAATTATATATACAACTGTCCTTGAACCTACAAATGTGGCCAAAAATGAGCACCTGAAGGAGAGGTGAAAGGATTCTTCACTCTCTATACTTTATCTTATCTAGAGAAAAATATAAGGGAAATTTTGTTCAACAGTAGTCATCCTATGTTTTATGCAAAAGAAATGTCCCAATCAAAAAGGCCATAAAGGAGGTCGTATGCACATTCATCAGAAAACTCTAAAGATTTAACTGAAGTTGAGATGATGAAAGATTTTGTTTCCTCCTCTGTAGAATGGGAGGTTATATTAATGTTTGTGAATGTTTTGTGCTTTTGCCTTGGAAGCCTACTCCATACCTGGATATTGTCAAGAACCAGAGAAATCTCTCTGGTGGAAGCACTTGGCCTGCTTCTTTGATGCTTATTATTACTCACAATCCTTAGCTTTCTTCTTTTTTTTTCTGCTGGCATTTTTTTAGAATGCCAATAGAGAGAGAGCCACAAGTGTTGAGTGTCATACTTTGTCAGGAGGTGCCATTGACTAATGTGTGTGGAATATATCCCTCAGTTAGACACTTTGGGTCATGCACAATGGGCAGTTTGGTAATTAACACTTCAGAAGTTCAAAGCTATTTGGGCAAAAATGTTTATTTTTGGCTTCTGGCAGTCTTGGTTGCTGAGCAGCAGGTTATAGTGGGCACGTTTAGAAAGTATATTTTGGGAGCTTTCTACAGTGAATGATCTGAATGGTTCTAGCAGAAATTCTTTGTGAACTACAGTTTATCTCTTAAGACTTGGCCATTTAGAAGTAAAAGCAGATTTGTAGAGGCCACATCCTGCCTTCTAGATAGAGATAATCAGCTTCTATCAGAAAAAAAAGCTCCTTTCATACTACACTTAAATACATGATAAGAATAATTAGTAGTACACTCGTTTTTTTTTTTTTGGTTTCTTGTTTCCTCCCACTGTAGCATGTATTATAATGCTTTTACTGAAATAGAAAATTTCTGAGTGTCCTCTTCAATGTTACATGAAGACATATTTCACAAGCAGGCCAAAGAAGGAAGGAATTGGGGTCATCTGGGTGGCTCAGTCAGTTACGCATCTGACTCCTGATTTTGGCTCAGGTCATGATCTCAGGGTTGTGGGATAAAGCCTCATGTCGAGCTCCACATTACATTCTGTGCTGGGCGTGGAGACTGCTTAAGATTCTCTCTCTCTCCCTCTGCCCCTCTTTCACTTTGCTGTCTCTAAACAAACAAACAAACAAAAACGAGTAGGAACTAGAATAGAATCACAAGCTGGTTTCTTAAATAGATATACACCAGCCAGGCTGAGATTCCACCAGCATTGATTAGCACTGCCCTTTTGGTGGCTTGTAGCTAGCATCTGCTCTGATTGGCTGCTGTTTGTGTCATTTCAGTGTTCAGGGTTTTGAATACCAGCTCTGGGTGCCAATTCTTTTTTTTTTTTTAATTTTTTTTATTGGAGTTCAATTTGCCAACATATAGCATAATACCCAATGTTCATCCCCTCAAGTGCCCCCCTCACTGCCCATCACCCAGTCATCACCCCAACCCCTCACCCACCTCCCTTTCCACCACCCCTTGTTCGTTTCCCAGAGTTAGGAGTCTCTCATGTTCTGTCTCCCTCTCTGATATTTCCCAGTCATTTTTCCTCCTTTCCCCTTTATTCCCTTTCACTATTTTTTATATTCCCCAAATGAATGAGAACATATAATGTTTGTCCTTCTCCGATTGACTTATTTCACTCAGCATAATACCCTCCAGTTCCATCCATGTCGAAGCAAATTGTGGGTATTTGTCATTTCTAATGGCTGAGGAATATTCCATTGTATACATAGACCACAGATTCTTTATCCATTCATCTTTTGATGGACACTGAGGCTCCTTCCACAGTTTGGCTATTGTGGACATTGCTGCTACAAACATCGGGGTGCAGGTGTCCCGGTGTTTCACTGCATCTGTATCTTTGGGGTAAATCCCCAACAGTGCATTGCTGGGTCGTAGGGCAGATCTATTTTTAACTCTTTGAGGAACCTCCACACAGTTTTCCAGAGTGGCTGCACCAGTTCCCATTCCCACCAACAGTGCAGGAGGGTTCCCCTTTCTTCACATCCTCTCCAACATTTGTTGTTTCCTGTCTTGTTAATTTCTCTGGGTGCCAGTTCTCTGAGAGCTAAACTGGTAAAATAACACAAAAACACTTGTAGTCTTCAGATAATTTTCAGAAATACCCAGAAGAGTTCCCATAATGTGGGCATAAGAGCACCCAAATGCAAGGTGCAGACAGAGGGAAGCAGGCCTGGAATGTGACTGAACCTAAGAAAGCCTACACCTAGATAATTATATTTGTAAATGGTGGCTAAATGGGAATGAGATAGTGTTTGTCCAGGGCCCCAGCTAAGAGTGTGACTACAGCTATGTCTCTCTGAAGTTCATGCAGGACATAGGCATCAGGCACCAAGAGAATATTCTTGCTTCTATGAACTTTTATCCCAATTCCAATGGGGTGGCCTGGTGAAGCAGGCTGAGGATGCAGAGACCTCCCTGTGATACATTTAAGGAAGGCCTACTTTTCTCATTTTCTTTTGGGCTCAGACCAAAGGCTCTGTCTTCTCAATTGTACCACACTAATGGTAAGAAAAAGCAGTGCAAAATCCTGCTGAGGACAATGGAGGCACAGCCTTCCTAGGGGACACAGGATGCTAATCCATCTACACTGCCCACCCTGTGCTCTCCACGGTTAGGAGCTGCTTCCGATCATCTACCTGATAGGTAGATGAGGAAAGACAGACTCCCAAGAAAGAAAATAATGGGGAAAAGGGACCACACCCTTAGTCTGGTGGCTCAATAAAAGTCTTTCTGGACGTGTCCAGATATGTGTGCCCCAGGGTGCGCAAAGTGGTGGGAAGGAGGGGGCATGAAACTGGAGGCCTGGAGCTCCCCCTGGCGGCTAATTGTAGTCTGCCCTGACGGAGAAAGGAACGTGGTATTAGAAGGTCGGTGGCTGGTAAGGCCTAAAATACGAGTAAATCAGCTGTATTTTGTCTGCCTTTTCCAGGAAAGTGAGAGATACTAAATTTAGTGACCAGAGCTGGGTATGTAAAAGGAAGGAAACATAGGCCCAGAATCCTTTATGAACACTTGCAAAATCCCAAACACTGAAAATGGAAGCTGTTTTCTATTTCATTTGGCAAATAGATCACAAAATGTGATCTGAATTGATATGAAGCAATTTATAGTCTTCATTTATCTCAGTGTGACTGTTTCTATTTATTTATTTTTGTTACAGATTTACTCATGTGTTTGATCACGAGATGCTACCCTAACCTACCAAGGGTGTTGCAATGTACATTATATGAACTGTTTGCTTCTCTAAAATCTTAAAAATTATGAAATCTGAAATATAGCTGGCCCCATCAGCTAAGGGACCGTGGGCCTGTGTATCATAACACTTGATATTGTGTGGGTCTTGCTCCAAACTTAGCCACTCACACACCATGTGACTTTGAACAAGTGACTTAGTGACTTACTGGCTCTAAGGTTTGGTTTCTTTTTTAGTAAGATGAGGATATTACTAGTTTAGGTATTAAATGAAGTCATGTACAGTGTTCAGAACAGGGCCAGGAAATAGTAAACATCTAATAATATTAGTGTTTATTATCTTACTTGATCTGAAAGAGGGCATACTTCATCTTCCTTTGATTCATAATCACCAAGGAGTCATCTGCCTACCAGCTACCAGGAAGGTGGAAACTTGGATAAAGAACATGTGTTTGGGGTCGCTGATGATCTGTTGTTAAGTCAATAATTTAGTGCTCTACATCTAATCTCAACCTCTTGAGTATCTAAAAAAAAAAAAGAGAGAAAAAAGAGAGAGAGAGAGGGAGATCAAATCAAATAGAAATTATAGATAGACTCATTTCTGAGATATACCTATATATCTACAACCTTCCTGGTTGTAAGCAGATTTTAGTTAAAGACACCCAAGAGCGTTTTGAAGTGGAGTAGATCAAGAAAAGAAACTAAGAGAATAAACTTAAAAAAAATATATATATATATACACATATTTCATATATGAGGGAAATCATATGGTATCTTTCTTTCTCTGACTTATTTTCACTTAGCATTATACACTCTAGCTCCATCCAAGTCATTGCTAATGGCAAGGTTTCATTCTTTGTTTTTTTTTTTTAATTTTTTTTTTAATTTATTTATGATAGTCACACAGAGAGAGAGAGAGAGGCAGAGACACAGGCAGAGGGAGAAGCAGGCTCCATGCACCGGGAGCCCAACGTGGGACTCGATCCCGGGTCTCCAGGATCGCGCCCTGGGCCAAAGGCAGGCGCTAAAGCGCTGCGCCACCCAGGGATCCCTAAGGTTTCATTCTTTTTGATGGCTGAGTCATATTCTGTTTTATATATATATATATTTATAATATATATATTTATTTATATTTTATATATATACACACACACACAACAACAACAACAACTTCTTCATCTATTCATCAGTTGATGTGGACATTTGGGCTCTTTCCATAATTTGGCTACTGTTGATAATGCTGCTATAAACATTGGGGTCCCAAAGCCATCTCCACATTTAATGCAAGCCCTATCAAAATATCACTAGTATTTTTCACAAGAGCTAGAACAAACAATCCTAAAATTTATGTAGAACCACAAAATACCCCAACAAGCCAAAGCAATCTTGACAAAGAAAAGCAAAGCTAGAGTCCAATTCTGGACTTCGAGCTGTGTTAAAAGCTATAGTCATCAAGACTGTATGGTACTGGCACAAAAACAGGAATATAGATCAATGGAACAGGATACAAAACCCAGAAATAAACCCAAAAATATATGAATAATTATTTTTTTGGCACTAACATTATAATTTTGTAAGAGTCTTGGCTACTAGTTTGTTACTGGTTCACAAAGTGGTAAAAATCCAATAATCTAGAGTAGAATTTTCAAAAATGTTTGCATGGAACACAAGTTCTGTGAGAGATTCTGTGAATAAAAGCTTTTCCTCATATTATTTTAAAATAAAACCCTTCTTTCAGGGAATATTTATTAACATCCTCAGAATTAATGTTACATGGAGTGCCTTTGGAAAATAGTGCTCTAGAGAGTGTCAGCTTCTGGTATATTTTCTGGAAGGCTAGTTCTTGGCTACTGAACATTCTAAGGGTGTTAAAATTAAATTTTTAAAAATAAAATCACCACTGTCATACAGATTCAAAATGAACATGTCAAGATTTTATTTATTTTATTTTGTTTAAAGATTTTATTTATTTATTCATGAGGGACACCGAGAGAGGAGCAGAAACATAGACAGAAAGAGAAGCAGGCTCTCTGAGGGAAGCCGAATGCAGAACTCAATCCCAGAACCCTGGGATCACAACCTGAACCAAAAGCTCACGCTCAACCCCTGAGCCACCCAGGTGCCCCCACATTTGAAGATTTTAATTAATGAAAGAATCAATATGATGTTAAAACTGATTTAAAGGAGATTCTGAAGAACAGATACATACATAGAGAAGCAGCAGTGCTGAAATAAATTTACTAATTGATGTAGAACTGTTTAATATTAATACAGCAAAAGATAGAGGTTAGAATTATCTTTCCTGTAGGGCAGAAATAAATTATATATTTATTAGACAAACTTATTTGTATGTCTATAAAGAAGAATTATTTGCATTGCCCTCAATTTCTTCAGTTTACAGAGTTGTAAAAGAGCCTTGACAGAGACAAAGAGGACATCCATGTAGTATCAGATACTCCCAGAGTGTCCACTCAGTAGATAACAATGAGCATTCCATTGAAAGAACACTGTGGTAGGCAGAGGGATGCTCCCCCACCGCCATGTCCACATCCTAATTCCAGAACCTGTGAATATGTTATGTCACATGAGAAAGGGGTATTAAGATTGCAGACAGAATTGTTTGCTAATCAGATGGCTCTAGAATAAGGACGTTGTCCTCAGTTATCCAGGTGGGCCCAAGATAACTACAAGGACCTTTAAAGTTAAAAAGGGAGTCAGATGAATAGGTCATAGTCAGAGGTTTGAAGATACTGCACCGTTGCCTTTAAAATTGGAGGAACAGTCCCCACTAGCCAAGAAATGCAGGTGGCTGCCAGAAGCTGGAAAAAGCAAAGGAACATGTTCTCCCCTCGGTCCTCCAGAAGCAATGTAACCCTGTTGACACTTGGATTTTGCCCCATTTCAGACTTTGGACTTCCCTAAGTATACAATGATAAATTACTTTATTTTATTTTTCTGAAATTTTGTGTTGTAATGGTAAGAGAAAACCAATGGGGACATCTAATAATTTCTGTCCCTTTCTAAGTCTTTTACAAAGTTTTGTTGACATATCAGATTTTGTAATAAATAAACCCTGTAAATGCTTCCTTCGATGCTGACACTTTATTATACATAATGGTGCATGGTGATATAGATGAGAGTTTATATATATATATATATATCAAATAGGAAAATGACAAGTACAGTGTAAAGAAGTAATTCAAATTATTTGGATTACATTATGAAGAATCTGGAAGTTTTTTCAGGCTCTTAATGGAAATGAAAGTTCATTACTTTTGTTTTGAATCAATAAACACCAATCATACTACAAAGGCCTGCTGAACTGCAACCTGTAGAAGGCTGAGCCAGGCCTGGTGTTTCATGCTTTTCACCTAGACCAGGTACCCCCACATAGTCCTGCTCTGAATTCAATACCCTCTGCCTACAACCTGATGAGTTTTTGTAGTAAGGCAAACCACCATATTTCAGAAGCATATGAGTTTTTCACCAAAACAGATTTAACTCAATGTGAACTTTCAAGAACTCACTTTGCAAATAGATAAGAAGTTGTCTTATCTGTTGTTTGCAGAAGATCTTTCTTCCAGCTGGCTTTATGGAGAAAACGTGTAGCAGCAGGGTGATTTGTAAATTCGTAGTGGAATGTGCCCCTATCAGTTCCATTCTCCACCCCTGGGAGATTTATTTGGAAATGGTTGTTCTGGATACAAGCTACCTCAAAGATAATAACTCAGAATCCAGATTACTGAATTCAAAGGAAATTGTCTAAGGGCCTGCTCCAACTCCACCCCCCCAACCCCCCCCCCACCCCCGCCGCCCTGGGAAGAGACACTGACAAGCTGCAAGAGAAGGCTGACAAAGAAAAAATGCTTTAAAATGCAAAAATGGAGAGGGAAGTGGTGGTGGTGATTGTGTGTGTGTGTGTGTGTGTGTGTGTGTGTGTGTGTGGTAATGGGGGTGGGGTGGGGTGAAAGAGTTACTAGGTAGGTCTCCCTGCAAAGTGCAGTGGATAAAGCAATACCATTGCCTTAAATGAATTTTACTGAGCACCGCCCTAGAATTACAGGGCTATGTGGACAATAAGGCAGCTAGGCTCAAAAGGGAGTGAAGATTCTCCAACTTGCCACCTTCAATTTATCTTCAAGTTTAGCAATTATGGGACTTTGTAATTTCCTTGTGGCTCCAGAGAGCGTTGGATGTTAGCTGGTAGTAGTCATTTGTCAACTCTTGAGAGTTCATCTGGCCAACCAAGGGGACAGAGAGACACCAAGGGATGCTCATTAATTTCTATCTGTGGTAAGAGGCATACGTGGCTACAGCTTCCTAGAATCAACTGAACTACAGATTTTCTTTGAAAGAGAATGATTGTCAGAGACCAGCCAATTTTTACCTACCCAATCTCAGGAGCAGGCTGTGTGAAATTGGAGAGCCTGTGAACAGAGAATATAGGAGAGATACTGAGTAGGTAAGATACCCCCTTTTGGTTCTCCTCAGAATAGTCAATGCCAAACTGGCTCAGAGAAGAAGAGAAAGATGCATGTATGTGAACTGGACTGTTGATGAGGAAATTTTGAATTTGACTGGATGAGAAGAAGTCTCTGAAAGTGACTGGATTCATTTCTGCTATCATCACAAATGGGGACTTAGAATCACAAGACTCATGTGAAGTTATGAAACAAACTATGTTTTTAGATTCATGAGTTAGGTGGACAGTTGGAACAGGAAACACCATACCAGTTTCAACAGAATGGAGAAAGTAATCCAAGAGAGAAGTCAGCAGGAAAAGTTATCCCAAGCAACTGAAGGGAATTGAAGCCAATGTCAAGAAGTTGATGTGTAGAAAAAGTGACTCAGAGAATGGGGTGAGTGAGTCTTCTGAAAAAAGTAGCAGCAATTGACTCTCTCTTAAACCCACCAACTACTGACTGTTTTGCTGATCTCTTTGGGAATTAATTATATAGGAGCCAAAGAAATCTGGAATGTATCACTGGTGATTTTGAAGCCCAGGCTACAAACTGAAGCATTTGGAGAATTTGGACAAGAAAAAAGCCATGGGGGAAGTGAACCATTGGCCACAGAAATGGTTTTAAAATGTTTTAGACCACGGCTTCTCATGCCAGAACATCTGAGCCTTGGCAAGGGATGAAGTGCAGCCCATGAAAAAATGAAAACTGTGTTTGACAGGAGAATTTCTAACCTGTTCCAAAGGGATTTAATCTGAAATACGAACGAGAGTGAGAAAAGGAAAAGCATAGATAAAGCTCTAAAAGTTTGGTGATTAACTAACAAGACATCAGAGGAACCATAGCAAAGTGTAAATACCAGGGAAGAAAGTCAACAAGTGAATTTATGGTCCTGCCTTACCACGTATCCCAATACATACAGACTGGGTGCAAACCAGTAGAACTTGAAATCCAACACGAGGTGATCAATGCCATTTCATGACCGTCACTGTGAAGAGATAATGGGATAGGGCTTCTGACTGTAATGGGTGCTATGGAGTGTGGTAACTCGACTGCTTCAGCTGAGCTGGTACAGCCATGCGACAGCTCTCAATCGGACTGCTATATATTTGTTGAGAACCCAGAAATTGGGATTTGGGGTATATATCTCAGAGTCTTACACAGGTCCATAAAGATTTATTGTAGCTATTTTCATGGTGATAGGGAACTGGAGGCAATCAGGGTGTGCATTGGAAGAAAATGAAATGTGGTAAATGAAAGCATGGAGCGTTATGCAGCAGTCAGAGCAGAGTGGAGATAGATATAGCAACATGTATAGAACTAAAAATATGCTGCTGAGTGAAAAACAGAAACAGGATGAGATACAGAACACAATATCAATTATGTATTAAAAAACACGTGCACATGGAAAAATCATACACATTTTGAAATTATTTTATAAACATTTCAAAATATAATTTGAATACTTGTACATGTACAAACACACACACATATTTGTTTAACATGTGAAAGTAATTACCTATGAAGGGTGGTTGGGGTATGGTGATGAAAAAAACTTGAACAGACTAATATGTCATGAACGAATGAGTTCAAATTATAGGGGATGAAAGGGATGGCGGGGAGAGAGAGAAGGCACAGAGGGAGAAGTCTAATAAAGCAAAGCAATAGTTTCTCTGCAGACCAAGGACTGAATGATTCTCTTGTAGAGAATCCATGTCTGTATTTTCATTCATGACCAAATGCTGTCTTATGTTTTATAAAAAATCAGAATAAAGTTGTAAAGAGAAGAATATTCATTAACTTTCCATGACGCAAATCTGGGATAAGTTATTACTCATCTGGATAGTGGGAATCAGAGATACCATCTCAGGAGGAGCTAGAGAAACAGTGGCACCCAAGCCTAGTGCACCATCTTGCTCGGATGGTGATGTGTAAGATACTTTTTTTGGAGACAAAGAACCTGGGGCAAGATGCCTGACATGTAGGGGAAAAGTGTGGCATCCCTGGGTCTATGGGCCATGACTGATTCAGTGTTTGCTGTGATGTGAGATGCTCAGGAAGAGTCACCCATGGGATCTGTGATGTACTGACACCCCTAACTTTTTCTTTTTCTGGGAAATATAAAGAATTAACATGATATTATTATCATTAGCTCTTTTTCTAAAGCAATATTATTAATAAGCAGCCTTAAAAAAAACTCTTATTGTGGGCCTAGTATTACAAAGTCTTCACATCCATTACCTTTAACACTCTACGACCCTGTGAAGTTAGGGACCATGATCATTCAAGGTCACACCAGACTTCACACATGAACTACCTGATTCCACAATCAATCCTTTTAATCATTACACTGCAGGTGTCTGAGAATGGAGCTGCATTTTGCACCAAGGAAAGAGAACATGTAATAATGGCAGATTCCTGATTAAAAGGTCATTTTGGCTTAAAAACTCTGTTCACTTGTTTTTTGTATGTTTGAAAGAGAAAGAGAAACCTGCTCCCAGGATTACAGATGAGACGGGAGAGTCCTCATGAAATGGCACCTGGCTGCAGGTGGCACACCTCCTTTTGCAGTCTGCCTCGGGTCACTGGGGAAGCAGTGTTGGGCCTTTGGAGGAACGAAGAAGCCTGCTTTCAGGCAGAGGGCAGGAGGCCACGTGAGTAATATCTGGGGCTGGGCTTGGCACTACACTTGATGGGTAATAAAGGCCATGTAAAACCTTATGGTTTTCCTCTTAGTATGCTGAAATTTCCATTTCATTATAATCCAAAGAATAAAGTATGATCTTGCCTGGGGAGAGGACACTCTTAATTTTTGCCTTAAAACACTGCTTCTTCAGCTGTCTTATTTTTAAAAGCTATGCCACATTTCTTCACTCAGAAAATTTCAATCCTTCAGTATTTTTTCTCTACCTGCCATTCTTCCCTATTTTTCTCCTTTGTAGTTTGCTGGGTTGTATACTTAGCTGACATCCTTACTACATTTTAAGTTTGTTGAGAAAAAGTGTTTGTTTTCCTTACCTTCTCCACACCTCACTTGCCAATGTAGGACAGTATTTTGCATGGGTATTTGGCGAGTTGGGTTCTGTATGTACATAGCTATTTATTAGCTGTGGTTACTGATTTGGTTCTTACTGAAAACACCTAGGGAAAAGCCATTGCCTCTTGTTATCAACTGGTATGATTTTATAAGTCTGTCTGACCTTTTCTTCCACTCCCTGGAAAATGTAACAGAAAAAGTTTCTTGCATAAACCTGGAAAAGAGGCCTCTTGCTGTGACTTATCCACTACTCAGAATGTCTTACTTTCCCCTTTCCGCCTCTTTCCTCATCCTCGTCCTCTTTTCTTAATTTACTGTATGCTTCCGGTGGGTTTTTTTTTCCAAAGAAATAGAAGCTTGCATAAAATGAATAAAATATAATGATTAACTTCAGTAAGATGTAGGCTATCAACAACTTTAATAAGATATAGGTTTTTATATTAATTTATTGGCTACATTAATTTTTTTCAACCCAATGACTTGAATTTGATTGACTTTTTTTTGGCACAGAAATGTAATGTGACCGTCTTTTACTTAGGGCATGGGTTGGGTAGGGTGGAGCTAAGTGTGGTTGGGGAGCCAACCTTGGCTTCTGAGTTTGGTTCGGTGCCAGTTGGTGGAAACTTGAGAGTTTCTAGTCCTTTTCAATATGATTACATAGTGAGGAGAAAAATGTCCAAACTAGGCAGCTGAAAAATAATTTCCCTCAAATCATGTAATAAAAACTCAAGAAGCATTTTTACTTTATTTGGCTGTCATAAAGAAGGGAAAATAAGGGATATTTAAAGATTTGTAATGCACCCACAGAAGCCAACTGCAATTTAGATGATACTTACAAAAGGTATGCATTTTTTTTTTTTGTACAGAGTGGTATGAACTAACCTGCTTTGCCATAAAAAAAAGAAATACTAGTGCTTCAAGTGGGATGGTAGACAATGGCATTTATTAATCAACTTTGCAACATGTCTTCACAGTAAGCCAGGATTTTCTTTGAGACTATTAGCCGTAAATGAATGGCAGTCTTTACTCACTACCTCTCCTGTTTATGAAGTTTTGCTCTCTATGACATTTATCCAGATTCTTTACTTCTCCATCTTCCAGAAATGCATTTCTGTCTTCCTTGCACTTCTGGCCATACATATCACAGATGTTCATCTTCCTGAAATATAATTAAGGCTGGACAGTTTCATGGAACATTCTCATTATCCCAGCCTCATTCCTACCCTGCATATGCTCAACATTCTCACGGATCATTGTAAAATGTTTATTGCTTTTTAGTGTTATCTGATGAATATGTCCATCCAGGAAACATATCTCATGTTTTATTGCACTAACTTTTTATTCTGGGAGTCCTATCTAGGGTGATAGGATTAACCTTGAAAAAATTGTACTGATGGCATATTTTTGTCTCCAATACAGTCCAGAATATTCTATAAGTCTCTGCAAGTTTCTCTGAAGCTTTTGGTGTGTTTTCTAAGATCTATATTCCTCAAGCAGATTCCACATTGTTTCTCCGTTCTTCTCAGACCTCTTCTTTGGCCTGGGAGCATTATATCCCAGGTTTGGCCATATGTTGAGTTCTGGTCAATAGAATCTGAGTGAAAGGAACATGGTCACCTCTAGCCTGGCCTCAAAACCTCTGCAGTGTTTTAAGCCAGTGTTCTCAACCAGGGAGGGTGTGGTTTTGCCTGCAGAAGTTTTGGTAATGTCTGAAAACATTTTGGTTGTGGCAACTGGGAGAATGCTACTGGCGTCTAGTGGGTGGAGCCAGAAATACTGCTAAATATCTTACAATGCACAAAACAGCAAAGAATCATCCAGCTGAATATGTCAGCAATGCTGAAGTTAGGAAACCCTGTTTTAAACTTTTTCTTACTCTGCCTCCTACCTAGATGCAGGAGACCCATATGAAGATTCAGAGAATGTAAAAGTTGCCCAAGCCTCCAGCTAGAAGGAGACTGGCCTTCACTGAACAATTGGTTGGCTCACAACTTGAGGAAGGAATAAAGCTTTTACCATGTTATGTCTCAGAGATGTAAAGGCTATAAAGCGGTTAGAAATTTTTGACTAATTTAAGCTAAAAATCTTGGACAAGTTAGTTAATCTTATTTTGACTTAATTTCCCTTATTATTAAATAAAAATAATACTAGTACCTACCTCATTAGGCTTTTGTGTGGACTGAGTGAGTTTGTACTTGAAAACACTTAGTAGCGTGTCTACCTAATTGGTTAACCATTATATTTATGAAAATCTATTTATCTTTGGACTCATTCCTATAAAGGACTACTCAAAAGTTTGATAATAGCCAAAGTGGGAGACTAAAGGTGCAGATTTCTCTAGGTTGTAAGCCTTCTCCAGATAGCATTGTTCAATAGAATTTTCTACAGTGATGGAAATGTTCTGTGTGTGGTCTAGTATGGTAGCCATTAGCCACGTGTAGCTAGTGGAGATTCAAAATCTAGCTGGATTGACTGGCTAGAATCACTGAGAAACCGAAGTTTAGATTTGACTTGATTTTAATTAACTTAAATTTAAGTGACTTTTGTGCCAGTTGTTACTGTATTAGACAATGCAGCTCTAGAATGCAAGTTCTAGGAGACCAGGGAATTGTTCTGACTTGTTTATTGTATCCTCAATGCTCAGATTATTCCTGGGACTTAGTAGCTCCTCAGTTAATATGAATGAATTTTAGTCCATAGAGAATATTTTTTAGGGGATCCATATATCCACAAAACATAATAAAAGCAAAATTATTACCTGGACTAAACTGTTAATTTGTTGCTCCTCATCCTCACTGAAGAGCTCCTTATGTCAGATGTATGTTATGTCACTGCTATTCTGGATAACCTAGAGTCCCTCACAAGAGTATCTGTATACAGAAATAAAACTGTTATTAATGGCATTTTAGGTCATATAATTCCATACATTGTAGGATTTTAGAAGTATCCCTGACCTCTACTCACTAGATACCAGTAGGCCCTGTCCCAGGTGATAACTAGAGTGTCTCTAGGTAGCTTCAAGTATTGCTTGCCCTGCCCCAGCCTCATAAGAACCATCTCTCTATTCCAAGAGAAAGGCAATGGCATATAAATAAATAAATAAATAAATAAATAAATAAATAAATAAATCCCCAAGAGAAGAACCAATTGTTCATTTCACCAGGAGATCTTGCTTTGGATGAGATTGCAAACCCAAATTTTAGAGAAGCTGGCTTTGTTTTAAGTTGTATCCCTAGGTTATGTGCTTTTAATATAGACATAAAGACTCTTCTTAGTAGTGGCAGCAAGAATGAGTGTTTAGTGGTTGTCAGGGATTCAATTAGCATTTTGCTTGGATTGTCTCGTTTGATGCTTAAAACAACAACCAGCCAATAAGTTGAATATTATTACTGGCATTTCATATGGGGGAAACAGGCACAGAACTGTTAAGAAACATGTCTAAGTTCAGGCAGCTAGTGGACGCTAAAACTCCAGTGAAAGAGCATGTGATCTGACTGCAGTTTGTGCACACTTCCTGCATTACCTTCCTAAAAGAATAATTCTAATAGAAAGACTATCTGATCCCTGAAGCTGAAGGCTGAAGTGAGAATGAGATAGTTGGTTCTCTCTTTGCCCCTCCAACCACATCAGTACTCCATCACCTAACCTACTCATGTCTTGGGCAGTCCTTTCTATGAATGGACAGAAATGCAGAAGGAAAGCTTAGAGCAGAATCTATCCTTATACCACCACTGGGCCATTTTCCCTTTAGGAAGAGTAGTCAGACCTAGATCATCAAAAGCTTATCCAGTGGCAGTGAAACTCATGGGAAGAAGATGGCTTATAGTCACACCGACATAGAACCAAAGTGTAGTGTGGCCAAGGAGCTTCCATTTCTGAGCTTTGGCTTCTTCATTTGCACTTTAGAAATCACAAAGACTAAACCCTGCAGAGTTATGATGTGTATAAAGCATCAAGCCGAGTGTCTGGTACACGGTAGGTGTTCAATTTAATGGTAGTTATTCTAGTGGCTGAAAGGATAGTCCTTGCTAATTTACCTCTGAAATTGGACTCATCGCTCTCTGTACTCCTACCTTGAACCCTGTCTTCAGTTTTGATTCTTTTTGCTGTTTGCTGCTGGCTTTCTCGTCTGGCCTATATTCTACATGTCTGACCTAGTCACTTGCCTCTTATGATCAACCCACCTCTGGGGCCTTTGTGTCACAGGTCTTCCTGTTCTGGAATCAGCTTGCCCTACATTTTTAGTTTTGGTTTGGTGTCAGGCTCCCTGACATGTGAGCTCTGGAATCAGCTTGCCCTACATTTTTAGTTTTGGTTTGGTGTCAGGCTCCCTAAACCTGTCTAAGGCTGCCTATAAGCTGGAGCAAGTAGAATTCAAAGAAACAAGAAAGAGAAGGTGTAAGTAATGCTTACTAAAAGAGCCAAAGAAAAAATAGCTACAGAATTAGAGAGTCACAAAACGGAAGCAGAAAAACCACAATGCAGAAACAACAAAAGCTGAACAATTTGGTATGAAAGAAAGCCAAAGGTCTTTTCCCTCTGGCATGTATGTGGTTTCGGGTCTCAGTGCTCACGTCTTCGTGAGACCTACCTAGGTCAGAGAGGTTGCACCGAATAAAAAATCAGCTCAGAAGAAATCCTTTGAAGCATGTTGAGTTGCTGCTGCCAAAGAGCAAACTGCTTGCCTCCTGTGGGCAGGAGCCTACAAAGCCTCGGAGACGTGTGTTTGCAAAGCAAATGCTGGCTTTTCATGTGTTTGAAAGCTGCCAGGAACAAATTTTTCTTTCTTTTGTGCTAGGCTTCTTGCCAATACCAATAAGCAATTTTGGTTCTTAAAAACAAAAACAAAAACACAAAACCACCGGTTTCAGGTTGACCTTGCAATCTTCAACCACCACCTGCAGGACTGGAAACATACTTCCATATGATACTTCCTCTCCCTTGCTGAAGCTGAAGGCTTGAAACCCAAGGCTAAGAATGTCCCCTTTGATCCAACATCACTGGTAAGAAGAAGTCAGGACACGTGCATCAAAAAGGTTGACTGGAATAAAGGAAACTTTAAACCCAGGATTTACAGATGATAAGTAATCAACATACCTCTGGCCCCCGTGTGGCTGGAGGCAGACCATTTATTTTATTTATCTGAAACAAACGAAATCTGTTTAGTTTGTGGTACATTTTCACAGAAACAAGAAGAAAACACTCTGGATTTTATTGGTGCCTATAAAGCAGATTGCCCCCTCAAGTCTAAAAGTGTAAAGAAACAGGGCTTCTTAGTCCTCTCTGTTCCCATCATGCCTGTGAGCAAAGAAAACCCTGGAGGGAGAGGGAGAAGGGAATCAGAGGGAAAGAGTGAGGGCAATAAACACATAAGCCTAAGTGTCTGCTTGTTGAGCAGATCTTTTACATCCTACCTGGAATGAGTCACAAGAGAGTTCCAGGCAAAACTTGAGAGAAGCCTTTATGTTTCAGCTTTGGTGAGTCCAGCTTACTGGAACTCCTGACACAGCCGGCCCTCAGAGAAAGAAGCACACAGAATTTGCATGTCCTGGACTTGGCCCTTCGCCTGCCTCATGCCCAGCCTGGCTCCTAGTTGTGACCTCCCTAGATGTCCCGCTACCCATGGCTCCTATTTTCCAGTTGAGTTCTTTCAGCATTAGTCTTGACCAGCCCTGTTACCACATCCAACTTCACCTACTCATGATACTCTTTCTTCTGGCTCTGGAAATTCCCTTGTGATAGGAAAGTCGGGGGTTGAGAATCAGGGATTGGTGAGTGGATGAAGCAGGGAAACACTCATAACTTTATTCATTCAACAAGTATTTATTATTTACTCTGTGCCAAAAGCTAGGACTTCCATGGTCCAAAACATAGTCAAGGATCTTGCTCTTATATGTGCTTGGGTTCCATGTAATACCACATGCAGGTAACATCTCCTGATGGTAATGATCCACGCCAAGCACTGTACAAAGACCTTCATCCTACAAAATACCCACAGAAGCACTATAAGGAGTAAACTTGTCAGTTCTGTTTTGTAAGCTGAACATCTGGAGGTGGAATACATTGTCTAGGCTCGTAAATAAAGTCAGTAATGGGTGAAGCTAGGATTTTATCCAAGCTCTAATTCCTGCCCCACTGCACTTAATTTCTGTGCTGCACTCTGCTAGTTTGGAATCACAGATCCTTGCACATTGCCATTCTAAAACGTTTGTAGAATTGGACTGTTTGTTCAGAGAAGTGTTGCAGGGTAACACTGTGAGTGAGGAGAAGGTAATGACATCGGTGATGGTAATGTGACCAATTGCACATAACTTGAAACCCTGGCTTTGGGATTTACTGTGGGAGGTGACTAATTAGTCCATTTTTAGTTCTCTTCCAAAGACTGCATAGCTCTAAGGTATGATGAAGATTCACATTCAGGGCTGAACATCTTAATGAGAATTCTTTTATGTCTTTTTTCCCTCTGGAGATAATAAGCATCCTAAGAGAAGGGGATTTTGAAGAGGGTATAGAATGTTCTGACAGCCAATGAGTCTTCCATCACCATTTGAACCCTAGGGATGTTCCTAGGACTCTTAGATCAGTGTTTTACTTGAAACCAACCAGGCTCTTTTGGGACCTTATATTTGGCAAGGAATCTATCTCAGATCATAGCATATCCCTTGGCCATTACTCAGCATTTCTGAGAAACCCTCTATCTATCTGAGTTTGCAATAATCTCCTTGTTTGGTAAAGTTGCCAATCAAAACAACGTCACCATCTCTGGTCCAACATGTTTTCCCTAGCATGGTAGACTCAATTCCCACTGACATCACACAGGGGTTTTGGAGGACTGTAATCATAGTGGATGACTATGATATTCCCTGGGGTAGGTTCACAGGGAACCTACCTTCACCCACATGGGGAATTCTCTACGGTCAAGGAAAAGACATACCACAGTAGGGCAAAGACCTAGGCGATTGGTTTCAAAGGCATAGCCATTGTATTGTCCAGGTCTGCAAAAATAAGCAGAGTCTCTTCTGGGACAGTGCCCTTGTAATTCAGCTATTGTCTAAATTCCAAAGCCCTAGACATTTTGTTTGGTTTGTGGCTCAGCAGTGACACAGTTGCTATCAACCCCTAGGCAGACACAACTGTCTGGTTGGCAGGATAAAGCCCATCTTCACTGGGAAACATGGGATAGTTCTAACATTGTTTGAGCCAGGAAAGCTCTGTAAGGAGGGAAATGTTAATTTCAGACCTAGAAGTTGCTTTTTCTCTTGAGCAGACCCAAAGATAGATAAAGAGGGGCACCTGGGTGGCTTAGTGATTGAGCGTCTGCCTTTGGCTCAGGTCATGATCCCGGGGTCCTGGTATCGAGTCCATGGGGAGCCTGTTTCTCCCTCTGCCTATGTCCCTGCCTCTCTCTGTGTGACTTTCATGAGTAAATAAGTAAAACCTTTGTAAAAAAAAAAAAAAAAAAGAGTAGAAAAAGAGGCACCTCAGTGATAGCAACCATTTGTTTCAACTCTGAGAACAGTCTGCTTTCTTTCATCCATAAAGAAGAAGGTGGCTGTATCAAATGAAGCCCAAGAGGTAAAAGGATTAAAAATTCTCCAAGGGGATCCCTGGGTGGCTCAGAGGTTTAGCGCCTGCCCCTTTGGCCCAGGGCATGATCCTGGAAACCCGGGATCGGGTCCCACGTCGGGCTCCCTGCATGGAGCCTGCTTCTCCCTCTGCCTGTGTCTCTGCCTCTCTCTCTGTGTGTCTCTCATGAATAAATAAATGAAATCTTTAATAAAAAAAAATTCTCCAAGGACATAAATTCTAAGTCTGACAATCTTTTAAATAATCTATCTAAGGAATTTTATATCTTACCAACGAATTCTCCCTTTTGAAGGTTAGCATAATAATAACTGATATTTACACAGTGCTTAATTTGGGCTAGGCAGTAGTCGATGTGCTTTTAAAAAAATTGTATATTATATCTTTGAATTCTCACAGCAGCCCTATAAAGTAGGTCTTATTTTAAAAATGAGGCAACTAAGGCACAGAGAGGATCAGTAACTTGCTCGAGTTTTCACAGTGAGTAAGGGCAGAGTCAGGAGTTGAATTCAGGCAGTCTAACTCAGAGGCTGAAGATACCCCAAACCCTTTCATCAGAGAAAAGAGAGAATTTAAAGGCAAATAAAGAAGCGTCTGTCATTCCTTCCCTTTGATTTAGGTGGCCATGCTTCATGTCTCAGTGACAAAAACTAATCCACAATGTTCCAACCAGCAGAAATACTCCATGGCTCTGGAAGCCACTTCTCTATCCCTTCATTCTTACTACTCCCTCCTTGACCAACAGCCTGCTCCATGTGCCAGCTGGTATCTGTGGGCTGATTATGTTTGGAATGATGCTAGGGAGTGTGGCATATGTCCACTCATAAGAAAGGCAAGGAGCCCTCAGTTGGGGGTTTAAGGGTGGGTTGGAGCAAATCACTTTGCTCTGAGATCTGTTACAGGAAACCAATGGACTCTGGTTAGACAGCATATGTCATTTTCCACAACTCAGCACGTGATGACCAAACTTCTACTCAAAGGTGACATTTTATGAAACACCAGATGCAGTTTGGTGTCTGACTGAAGTTAAGTGTAAAAACAGCCATGGATCCCTAAGAACAGAATAATAATCTCCCCAGGAAATTTTTCTGTCTCTGAGATTACTGACTAATAACATAGTTGACCAAATAATAGTGCTGGAGAGGGAAAAGAATAGGCTATAATGGGAAGAGATGCTAGCTAGCTGAGCTCATCCAGGTTACAAAATACATCTTTGCCATTCATTTGTTTATTTTCTGTTCCTTTTCATGACTTTCCCCTACTATTTTAATAGTTTCCCACTATTTTAGTAGTTTTATATTCATTATTTAATATTTTGCATCAGAGATACATGGTGATTATCTCTAGTTTTAGGATCTTTGAGTCTAAGGGCTTGGACAAACATTAGGATCCCCTGGGCCAATCATACTGTTTTGTGAATGAAAAGGCTGAGACCCTTTCAGGTTAAGGGACTTTTCAAGGGTAGTGAGTGAGATGGCTGGAGATAATGTCTCACAGCCGTGATGGTGGTTTGAGCTCAGCTTTCTCCAAACAAAATTGGTGGTGAGGCAGAGACAGAGTGGAGCAGCAGCTCTTTGACCCTGGCTTTACCCCTTTTCCAATCCCTGTGGTAGTCACCCTGTTATAAACACCAGGAGTCATATTGATGACTTTAGAAGTATAGGGGTGAGACAGGGTGGTACATGGGTCTATTCATTACAGAGTGACTCCCTCCAGATGCCATCTACCTGCTTACGGTGTTCAGTCCTTCACTTCAGGTCATTCTTTACCTAATGCTTTCAGCCGCTGAGATACCTACACTGTGTCCTCCTCAAGGACAAGAGAAGGTTTAGGGGCTTACAACTGTAAAACCTTCACAGTCTTGATCACAGGCACAACAGATTTTTACTCTTTTCCTTATCATGTTTGTTAAGAACAGCTTATTTTTATTTAGAAGCAGTTAAGCAACCTAAATGACATCTATAATTGCCTATATTCTTCAATTTTCTTATTCCATGTACAATACAGCCAAAATGTGTGCATGTGTATATATGTTTCTTTGTATTTGCATAACTGAATCTAGGATAGCAGTTTCTGAATCTGAGAACAAAGTAGGGTGAGCTTGATTTTTAAGTCTCAGAGTTTGAACTAGAGTTAGACTGAATTAAATGTTTAGTGCAGCAGTTGAATTTAGTTTTAAGCAATAGTATTTATCTACTTGTAGAGATTTGTGTCTTGTTCCACTTTATACAACTCTTTCTGATGCATAGCTTGAACCTAGATATTAATTCCCCTAACTTGATATTTAATATGAAGTTAACTTTTAAGGAAACATTTAATTTTATGTTCTGGGTTCATTAATTCAGGGAAGTACTAATGGGCCAAATATAATCATGATTATGCTGGGTGGCAGCTGCTAAGGAAACACAACGAAAGAAAAATGAGATTTTTTTTTTATTTGTGGCAAATATCATAAGACCTTTAGAAGCTGGGTTTAATTTTCCTGTTTCCAAGTGGTGAAAACACAACCTCTAAGAGTTTCTTTGAACTGACTGTGTTCATGTGGCAAGCTAAAGGAGGAACCTGCAGACTATTCTAGATATCAGTGTGTTCTCTTTACCTACTTTACTTCCTTTCTATTTGCCAAACTCAATTTGGTCTCAACTTCATTGGCTTAGATTGTTTCCTCAGATAAATAACCCCAAAGTAGGCTCCGAATTATACCTGCCTCAGCATATTTGAGTGCACTATTCTATGAACTCCTGTATCTAAGGTCATCAAAGAATAAGGAAAAAACATCCCTAAACAGCTAACAAGTTGGCAGAAGCCAGGAAGTATGGTCCTGGTATAAGGGGAAATCTCATTGAGACTTCTTAGGGCAGGGAATGTTTTATTGTTCTAATTTCAACACAGTCAGTAAAGGGGATGTTGGCTGTCTGCCAGATAAGGAAATGAAAACTGTAATGAAAAAAAAAAAAAAAAAGCCACCATCAGAAATAGAACCATGTCTATCCTAACACTCATTTGAATTTTGTAAAACAACTCTTACAAAGCAACCGGGGAAGTTTAAACATTACTTTCATATCCACCCAGGGCTCAACATGTCTGGACTTGGGATGCCCTTCAGCTCAACCAACCAGAGAAAAAAGGGCATTCCCAACTATATCCTAGTGAAATGATTTGTGGGCTGAGCCAGAAGGAAACCCAGGTAGGAAAGCTGAGCCCAGCCCTCAGAGGCTCCATGCTGCCTGCAGAAGCCTACTTCACTTCAAAAGAAATTCCAAACAGCCAAGAGAAAAACTTGACAAAGTCCAGAGAGTTATTGCAATAATCTTGATTTAAACTTGGTTTAGTGGATTTACCTAGAGTAATCTATTTAAAATGATTGAAATCTTATGAAATATAGTCTCTGACCACAGTGGAATAAAATTAGAAATCATAACACTCAGAAATTTGGGGAAGTCATAAATACATAAAAATTAAACACACACTCCTAATTAACCAATGGATCAAAAACTGTCTCAAGAAGAAACGGAAAATATGAATAAATCTGTAACAAGTAGAGATTGAGTCAGTAATTAAAAACTTCCCAATGAAGAAAAGCTCAGGACTAGAAGGCTTCATAGGTGAAATCTACCAAGTATTTAAAGAAAAATTAATACCAATCCTTCTCAAAATCTTACAAAATCTAGAAGATGAAGGAAAACTTCTCAACCCATTCTGAGGCCAGCATAACCTTAATTAAAAAACCAGACAAAGACATTACAAAAAAAAAAGAAAGCCACAGAAAAATATTCTTCATGAATATAGATGCAAACATTCTAAACAAAATTTTAGCAATATGAACCTAACAATATGTGAAAGAAATAATATATTGTAACCAAATTGTGCTTATCCCATGAGTGTAGTATTGGCTTAATATTTAAAAATCAATGTAATTACCCATATCAACAAATTAAAAAAGAAAAGCAAACCATGCTGTAAGAATTGGATAACTTTGTGCAAAACAAAACTAAACAAACAGAAAATGAAGTTTGATCCATATCTTACACTATAAAAAAAATTAACTGAAAGTGGATAACAGACCTAAATGTAAAACTACGAGTATAGAATTTCTAGATGAAACATAGAAGAAAATCCGCTACTTTGGGTTAGGCAAAAGTTTCTTTTATCCAACACCAAAACCAGTACCCATAAGAGGGGAAAAAAAAAAAAAGATAATTGGAGTTAATAAAAATTAAATTTTTTTATTCTTTGCAAAATGCTATTTTTTACAAAAAGAGTTTCAGGTCAAACCATAGGCTTGATTAAAATATTTGCAAAGCACATAACTGAAAAAAAACAGCAATAAACTTGCATCTGGAATATATAAAGAATTCTCAAGCCAATAATATGAAAGCCACCCATCCGATTTTAAAAAATGGGCAAAATACTTGAATAGATACTTCACTTCAGCAAAGAATATAGATGTAAGTAAATGGTAAGATTAACTCAACATTTTTAGCCATTAGGAAAATGCAAATAAAATCATAATGAAATAACACTGCATACCTATTAGAATGGTTGAAATTAAAAAGGCTGACTATATCAGGTATTGATGAGAACGTAGAGAGACTACTGGTGGGAATGTAAAAAAGGATGTAATTACTTTGGAAAAGAGTTTGGTGGTTTCTTAAAAAGTTATAAATATGCTCTATGATTTAGCCATTTGTCTCTTAGATATTTACACAACAGGAACAAAAACCTATGTCCACACCAAAGCTTGTACACACATACTCAGAGTAGGAATTTTTGAAATAGCCCAAATCTGGACACAATCCAAACGTCTACCCACAGGGGAGTAGATAAACCATGGTACGTCCACACAATCGAAGGCTACTTACACAGCAATACAAAGGAATGGACTATCGATACCTGCAGCAACACAGATAGACATCAAAATAAACACTCTGAGTGAAAGAACACACGCAAAAAAGTACATACTGCATGATTCTATTTATACAAAATGATAAGTGACAGTAAATCAGTAGTTTGCTGGTAATAGGAAGTGGTAGGGAGGTAGAGGACTAGGAAGGAGAGAACTACCAAGGACCACAAGGAGACTTGGCGTTGATGTATGTTTTCGCTTCCTTGATTTTGATGATGGTCTTACAGGGTGTATGTAACAGATATTCTCAAAATTTATCAAATTGCCTACTTTAAATATGTGTAGTTTATTGTATGTCAATTATACCTCAGAAACAGGTTTTAAAAGAAATAACAGAATTGTGACTATAAATTGAAATTTAAAAGAGAAATTCAGTGATCAAAAACATGAAAGTTTTGGTATTGTGGTAAACTTCCTCATTCCTCCCAGAATTAAGTAATACTAAACAGGTATACTTGGTGAAACCTCTCCTGAATTACGTATCATCTTGAGTAACTTACATTTATTTACTGAATACTCACAACATCCCTGTGAGCTAGATAACCCACTATAACATTTTATAGTTGGGGAAACTGAGGCACAGATCACCTTAATCAAGGGTTCACTGCTAAAACTAGCCAAGCCAGGATTTCAATCCAGACCGTCTGGCTCTACTATGTTTACTCTTGACCACTGTGCTGTATGACTTCTCAGACAAAACTCTCAAAAGATTGTGAACTGAGCTAATTGACTGGAAGTAGAAATATTGAGACAAGAAGGAAGACCTTCAGGGAGCCAAGGAGAAGGGCTGCATGAGGTCTGGACAGAGTGGCCCAAGTCATCCAGATCTGGCTTTGTGCCTGTCCCGCAATGGCCCACCGGGCTCTGTGCATGATACAGCACCACTTATGTTCAAAGGATTTAGCCTAAACCTTTGACTCCTTCCCTCATTAGGCAGGTGGACTGTTTCTGCCCCAAGCCAACCTCGAAGCTCAGGGTCCCTCACCAGTTTTCACAAGAAATTCAACCTCCCTGAGAAAATTCGGAACATTTTTAGTTTTCATAAAGATCTGGGCATTCGTGGGAAAGAGTGACACCTCCCAGAGAACAGCATTTCTTCAATTCCTTCACCTCATGCAACTATCTACCTTCTAATCCTCTCTTCTTCCTTCCCCAGGCAGTGTCCATTCCCCCCTATATCTTTCCTGCAATGCTTGGTCCTAGCTTCCCTTTGGTTTTCCTTCTCCACTTAAAAAGCTAGTCCATGGCTTTTACCCTCCTCCCAAGCCTGTCAAAGTCATTCTGATGTCAGTTGCTAAGAAGACAAAGTTATCTCCATATCCTCATAGGAGCTCTTGGCGGACTTCCCAAGGCTGACCTGACCATGGTTGCTGTTCTGAGCATATCTAAAAGAAATGCATGGAGCACAGGCAGGGACCTTCCTCCCAGATAGAACCTCAGCCCTTGGGTTCTATCTTCAGTAAGCAAAGGCCCAAACTCAATGCACCCTTCAGGAATCTGACTGAGATTTTCTCAGACTGATAACCAGATATCTCTCGGTGGCTAGTGGGCATCAGTTTATATGGTTCTGTTAGGGAGATTTAAAAAAGCCTGGAGAGCTCTCCCCTCTCCTCGAGCTTTGTATGGCTGTCCCACTTTGGCTTACAAAACAGTTTGCAACATGAAGGCAGCATTGGCAGGGGGGCCATTTATAACTCAGGATCTCAGTCTCCGAGGGTGGGAAGAACAGATGGAGGATGATCTCAGCCCCCGCAACGATCTGGATTGCCCTGTCACCCCCTCTCTGTGAGGGTACGTGGGAGAGTAAGGGGGTGGAGAGGGAGGAAGAGAAAGCAGATGGGGCCTCTCTCCAACAGTGTGTGCAGAGTGAGGTGTGGGAGCAGAATAAACTCTGTGAAAGGAAGTGAAATCCCCAATGAGACAGTCATGCTACGCCTCTTCTTTGCTGTGTCGCCCCCTCACTCCAGTGATGACTAAGCTGATTCATTCAGGGCACATCCATTTTCAAATGAAGAGGAACAGTTAGGGCCTGGGAGAGGAGGAGAGAGACACAGGCTCAGTGTCCTCTCCTATAAGAGCAGAGATGTGTGTGCAGGACAGAGGATCTGTGGATGTGCTCAGCAATCACAGTGTCTTACACAGGCCTGACCTAGTTGTCAATGTGTGAAGAGGGAGCTGGGGATTATTTTCCATAAAAAAATCAGAACTCTTGAATATCAGCTCATCTGGCAACCTCACTGGATCACTTTAACAGCTTCCTAGCAGGTCTCCCTGTTTACAGTCTGTTTTAAACCCAGCAGCCAGAGGGATCCTTTTACAGCATAAATCACATCATGTCACTCCATTGATCCAATCTGCCCGTGATGTCCCATCTGGCTCAGAGCAAAAACCCAAGCCCCAGAAATGCTCTGCAGGGCCCTGCACTGGGGGAGGGGAGAGGGGGGTGGAGGACACCTGATTTCCTTAGCTCCCTCCTCTTCCTCTTTTCTCCTTCTCCTCCTGTCCCCACAGATTACACAGATTCAAGTCCTGACATTATTCTCTGCGTGTCTTTGGGTAAATAACTGGTACGTGTCTCACTTCCTCCTCTGTAAAATGAAGCTAGTAATCTTATCTTGCTCACAGAGTTGTTATGAGAACAAAGAAACTAATATTTTAAAAGCCCTCAAAACAGTCTGATACATGGTAAGAACAATCCTGTTGCCTCTCTGCTCCAGCCATGCTGGCTTCCTTGATTTTTTTTTTTTTTTAAATAAGCTTTGTTTGTACCTGCCTGGGTGCCTTTGCAAATGCTGCTTTCTCTGCATGGCCCTGCTTCCAGAGATACCCATGAGCTTTGCCCCCTCTGCCCCACCATCCCCACATTCAAGCTTGCTTACTAGTATTTGGGGTGAATCAAAATTTTAACAATTCAAAGCAAAGATGGACCAAAAGAAGAAGAAGAAGAAGAAGAAAAAAAAGCCAGTTCAGAAGAAATGAAATGGGTATTGATTGAATTTAGGAAAGAAATGGGAGGAAAAAGACAATTATCTCAAAATGAAAATTCAGTTACAATGTGGCTAAAGGAGAAGAGATTCGAATAAAAAATTAACAAAGAGCGTTGAGAAAAGCCTGAAAAATAACAAAGATAATTAAGATATATGATACATTTTTCTAGAAAATCATGAGAGCACCTAAAGTTTTAAGCTAGATATGGATCAGTGCTGTCTCGTTTAGGATTTGTTCTAGATGTTCTGGAGCATCCAAGACCAGCTTACCACCATCCTGGCTACTGAAAACTTTTTGCCATGACCTGTTGGCATGAACTGTCCAGGCTGAACTGTCTTGTCTGGCCCTGGGGCTCCGGGAGGCAGAGGGCCCACGCTCCTTGTGTCTAGCCCTGCCTGGCTGAGATACACCATCACGAGGCTCCCCAGAGGTTCCAAGTGGCAAATTATGCCACGTGCCCAGCTCCTCCACCCCCTGTCCATCCTCTTCCTTCTCCTCCAACCTCTAGGGTCAGGGTCAGGGTCAAGGGTAAGGTCAGACCCTGTCGATCCCTCACTTCTCTGCAGAATCACAGTTTCCATTTCTATTTGGCATGCCAGCAATGATTACTTTCCTTCATTCATCAACAATATTTATTTTAAGCAATAGGTATCTAGTATTGCCCTTATTTTCAGAGAAATAGAAACAATTGTATGTTTTTTCTTATTTCCAAAGAACTCTAAACAAGTATAAATGGAGGCTTCAGTGTGAGTGCCTTAAATCAGTATCACCGATTCAGAGGCAATAGAGGATGGAAGAGGGGCAGTCTCCACGGTCCTGCTTTGGTCCTAGGCCAGGGAGGGGAGGCCACAGGAAATGGTCTTGGAAGATTGCTTGTAGCTCCTGACTCATCCTGCCCTTGGTCAAGGTCTTCTGGGCTCCTTGGCAGCATGGGGGCGATGTAGCGAAGCCTGGGCCAAACTATAAGAGAAAGAGAGACGTTTTCTCCTTTTGGCATGAGCCCCTCCGCACATTATCTGGAAGAAGCGAGGCTGAAGTCTGAGAGTCAGGCACACCAAAGTGCATTCAGACCTATGGAAGCTGGCAGATGGGTGCCAGTGAATGTCATGTGATTGAACACTTTTCAACACTTTTCAGGGTGGGGAAGGGAAACAAAAATAGAGGGGAAAAAAAATCTCAGAACATATAAAGATTTTGCTTGATGCCTTTTGAATGAGAGCTAGAGTTAGAGTGGAGACAGTAGTCACTGGCCTTCCCTGCCCGCCCGCCCCCCCGTCCTGGAAACTTCTCTTAGGGGTGGGAGGGAGACTTAGGGATCGCAGATGTTGAGTAATTTTTTTTTTTTTTTTCTTCTCAGGAAGCTTGTCTGCTAGAGTCCTCATCTAACTCTTCTCTGCCCCTTCAAGTGAGATCATTGCTTTGCTAACAAGCTTTGGGGAGGAAAAAAGTCTCGTGGATTCGTTGCAGAATATTGTCACTTTAACGGAGGTTCACTCAGATTCGTGTTTTCCCTCAACCTGAAACAAAACCAACTTCCCATTCCCTCTTTTCTCCTCTCCTTTTTACTAGAAACAAGTTCTGTGACCACAATGGGGAGGAAGTGACCTGCTCCAGCCTTCCCACCTCAGCAGAACCTAATGAGCATGAAATGACTCTGTTTAGGATCCTATAAACACCCGCTGTTCCTGACCTGGGGCAGAGGGAAGAAGGGGCAAGAAACATGGTGCCAGGGTGAGGGATAAACTAAGAGGCCAAACAACGTAAAGAACGCTCATCAATGTTTTGTAACTAAAATCTGGGTTTATACAAATTTTAGGAAAATTCTAGATTTGTACATTTTTCCAACTGAAGACCACGTTAATATTCATTTCTGTAATCACATAGTATGCTACTTCGCCTAGTTTTCCGTTCAACCCCAATACTACTGCAGTCTGAGATGATTTGAGATTTTAACCATTTCAGTTTTGACTTTTGAAATTAGATATGTCTGCGAATATAAAATAAACTGCTTTTAAAAATCCAGAAGTGAGGGAAGCCTGGGTGGCTCAGTCAGTTGAGTGGCCGACTCTTGATTTCAGCTCAGGTCATGATCTCAGGGTTATGAGATAGAGCCCCACCCCCCCCCCCACCCCAGGCTCTGCCCTCAGTGGAGAGTCTGCTTGGGATTCTCTCCCCCTCTCCCTCTCCCTCTCCTCTTCCTCTCCCTCTCCTTCTCCTTCCCCCTCTCCTTCTCCCTCTCCCTATCCCTTTCTCTCTCCTCTTCCTCTCCCTCTCCTCCTTCCCCCTCTCCTTCTCCCAATCCCTCTCCCTCTACCCCTCTTCTCTCCCCCTCTAAAAAATAAATCAAATCAAATCAAATCAAATCAAATCAAATACAGAAGTGAATGGCTTTAGGTCTGATCCCACATTGAACATTCCAGGGTTTCTGGGGCACTTCTGTATATGCCCCCGCTCTCATGAGATTTCACTGCCTGACACATGGATATACTTGCCCACCTCTGTTCTCACTTGCTACCCCTAGATGAAGCCTGACTGCTCTTTATACATGCTAGGGTGTGTAAGTGGTTACGACCGCATTCTGAGGGCTGACTGCCTGAGATCATGTTGTGGTTTTGCCACTTCTTGGATGTGTGGCTTTAGCCAAGTCACCTATTTTCTCTGTGCATATTGCTTCATCTTTAACATAGGGGATAGTTAGTCCTTATGTCATAAGAATACTGTAAGGAATAAAATCAGTTACATGTATAAAGTGCCTAGAACAACGCCTGGCAATGTTATGTGAATATTAGCTATGGTTATTCTTAAGTCCTAGAGTCCACATGATCATATCCTCTCTGTGATAATCCTAACCCTTCCTGTTCCTTTTAATCTCAGATAAACTTCCTCTTTCCTAGGAAACCATCATATGTACCATGTACTTAATCCATAGCATGTCTTATTTTATTGTATAATTAATTTTTCTTTGTGTACCTTTTATCTGCCTCAATTATACCAAAGTCTTTAAGGAACAGTAATGCTGTTATATGACTTTTTGTATCTCCTATGTCCTGTACAGTATTTTGCTCACATAGGTCCTCAAATAATTTTTGTTACCGGGACTGTGGAAATAGTAACAAAGATGAATTTGGAAAAAATGTGGCAAAAAAAATAGAGAAACTCTATTTTGGGTGTGTTGGTTCCCATTCTGATACTGACGAAGGCAGAATTTTCATCCTTTGTGAGTTGGAGATCTGAGATGATGACAGTTCTCTTTGTTGATACCATGTGGGTTTTTTTTTTTTTTTGAAATGTCATCTCTTCAAACCACATAGGAATTTTTATCTTCAAATTTGTCCAATAAGGAAAAGATGCTGATGTGCATTAGCCAATGCAATTGCCATTTGGTTTTTCTCTCACAATAGTGTACAGGTCCCTCTGCGGAAAGTTCTGCAGGACTTTGGCATGAGTGTTGCCCAGCACCTTGTCACCACATATGGTTATCTAAAAGGAAGACACTCTACCTGGGTCAGTGTTCCTGTGTCTGGTATTCCTGCTGAGATTCTGGTAGAGAGATGGATGCACCAAGGTAAGTGCAGAGGAAAGGTGGTGAGAGAGATGCATGAAGGCAGTCTCATATTCTCTCAGGCTCAGGTGAAAGAGCCCGTCTAGTCTGATTTAGCTTAAAGGATGTGGTTTTGTCCTGGGGTGAACTTGATGGGAAAAGTTTGCTCTAGTTCTGAACTCAGTTCTTGGAAACTCCTGCCAAATTAATGTCTGCTGAATGAAGAAATGAGTCAGTGAGTGAGAGAGTGGCCTTAAGAAAATGACGTTTGGTATAAGCTCTCAAATTGAAAATGGGAAAAAGACTACATTGGTCTGTGTGGCTATCCTAGAGGCTCAGGCCATACCTTCAAAGTTTCCTGAGTTTTAGAATAAAATGGCATCAAAAATTATACAATCTTTCCACCTGGGGCTCTAAGCCTCATACCAACCTCTAATCGATTTCTACAGTTATCTAAGATGCAAACATGATCACTGTGATACTCACTCCTTCAGTGGCTTCTTGTCACATTCAGAAAACGTTCAAAGCCCTTGGCATATCATGCAAAGTGCTCCATGTTTTTCCCTCTGTCTTTTTCTGTCATCTTGTCTATTGCTCCTCAATTCAGTATTTAAAGTTCCATTTCTTGTCCTTTGATGATGGAAAGCTGTTTGCTGTCCTCCAATATGCAAGATGCTCTCAAGCCTTCTCACCTTTGTATAAATGGTTTCTCTGCTAGGCATGCCCACCAGCCTTTTCTCTCTGCTACCATCTACTACTCATTTCCCAAGGATTAACTTCTGGGAACTTAACTCAAGAATTAATTCCCAAGAGTTTCCTCTTGGATGAATCTTTCTCTGGTCCCTTCTAAGTAGTTTAGGGCTCTCTTCTCTATGTTCTTCCAGCAACTTTTGCCAATTTCTATTGTAACACACTTTCTTTTTTTTTTTTAAAGATTTTATTTATTTATTCATGATAGACATAGAGAGAGAGAGAGAGAGAGAGAGAGAGAGAGAGAAGCAGGCTCCATGCAGGGAGCCCGACGTGGGACTTGATCCCGGGACTCCAGGATCGCGCCCTGGGCCAAAGGCAGGCGCCAAACCGCTGAGCCACCCAGGGATCCCTGTAACACACTTTCTGTCTCTCCAAACACACTGTGACCTACTCAAGGAAAAATATTTCATCGTACACATGAGCATAATTCTGGTAGACAGCTATAGTTGTCCCTGAGTATAATTATGGAATTGTAATAAAGTATAATGTTGATATTATGGATATAGAAGTTAGTATTGCCTGAGTTTCCATTATAGATTCCCCATTTTCTGAATTGTGCTGCTTTTGTAACCTCTTTAAGCCTCAATTTCTCCATCTATGAAGCAGAGATAATCATCAGCCTCGTGTGAGTATTAAAAGGAAATGTTGACTGTCAATGTCTTAGCACACAGTTCCTTGAACACAGTATTTATTCCATATTGTAGTGCAGACACAGATGAAGATGAAATTTGTTTTGTTTTCTCTGCTTCAGCAAAGAAGGAGTTAGAAAAGCACTATTATCTCTCCAAGGCCAACCTTATTTAGAAGGAAGTTGGGATGAAGGATGTATTTTAGAATCACTGTGGATGGCTACCATTAGAAGGGGTAAAAAGATGGAATAAAACAATGGAATAAGACTCTGTTGAAGCCCAGACCCCGGGGTTCTGGATACTGCAGACTGCTCAGCCTAACCTAACTCTGTGCTTCAGGTCTGACATGCAGTTAGAGTGGGGTTGTCTGTACAAAGGAGAAAAACTGATGTAAAAATCCTGGAATTGAGAATTAGCCCTACAACAGAGTGCTGGGCTTAGGTCTCACAGCCAGCTTTTCCTTAGCTCTCCGTGCCTCACCACACAGAGGTAGTGCAGCAAAGTGGGATGGTGTTAGTCTGGAATATACCTCCCAGTCCAAGATACTCTTTTATTTTTTTGGAAGAGAAAGAATGCCAGCCAGGGGGAGGGGCAAAGGGAGAGGGAGAGAGAGAATCATCTTAAGTAGGCTCATGCCCAATACAGAGCCCAACATGGACTTGATCTCAAGACCCTGAGATCATGACCTGAGCCAAAATCAAGAGTTGAACACTTAACTACAGACTCACCTAGGTGCCCCCCAGCCCAACGTACTCTTTGTACTGGAACAAAATAGAGTCCAGAGACTTGGATTGGCTCCCATTACTGGTAAGTAGAAGGATGGGCTTCTTCGTCAGATCTCTGGATTGAAACTGGATCATATGTGTTGTATAATGACACTTAGGAAAGGGTTAGGGCACCCATATTATGATGTTGCCATTAGTTGTTAAATGGATGGAATCTGTAAGGTGGGGTTGATTTTGAGTTCCCTAATAGTACCCAAAATGAATGGATATGCCACAGGCTGTGCAAGACAGTCCACTGAAGTGTGGGAAGAAAATATTAGAACTTCTTTTTGTAATTCTTAATATAGGTATAAAGATACATAGTTTTTGGTTTTACCTAGACAAACCTCACAAAATGGATAAAGTGGCATAAAAAGGATTTCTGCAAAAAACCAAACCCCCCAAATTTCCACAATACTCCACATTTAACGATAATACTAAGAGTATAAAAACAAGAAAATAATAAAACGTGTCAAAACTGACAATTTCTTCTTTTTAGTTGTTAAAAGATAAACTGGGGATATTTAAATTTTAAATTTTTTTACTTTATTTTGAGAAAAACTTGATTTATCTAGCAGCATCCAATCTACAGATAGAAAGAAGCTCTGAGGAGCAGCACCAAATGAAAGACTTTTACAGGGAGAAGAGAATGGGAACTAGGAAGTTGTACTGGGCAAAAAGCTGGCTGGTGATTGCAGTTACTTTCCCTTAGGGGATGGCAAGGGCCTATGGGCCAGATGACCCAACTACTGCTAATCAAGTGATAGCTGATCCAATGGTTTAGATTTTATTCTGGGAGAGTTGAAACTGCAGTTAAGTCCCAGTGTGGTGATGTGAGGATAAGCATAAGCAATTCCTTTTGGAAACTGATGTCTTGTTTTTAACTCAGTAGAAACTTGTCAACCATGTAATTATATTAAAATGATGATTTAAGCAGTTCTTTTTAAAAAATTTTTTAATAATAAATTTATTTAATTTAAGCAGTTCTGACAGTATGTTATATTATAGATATTTTGTAAAAGTAAACTCAACATCTACTTCCAAGGTAAAGAAAGTATTTTAACAATGAGCGGGATAAGAATTGCTTGTCAAAAGAAACTCGAACTCTGAAATATGAAAATGATGCTTCCATTGATAAGCAATTTTTTTGCTGAAAATGATTCCATGTTATCAGGTATTCTTTCTCTGTACACCTACAAAATTAGAAAATACTGCTTCCTGGACTATTTTTAAAGCCTTCCAAAAAGATTAGTTTTGTTTCAACTCATGTGCTTAAAATATATAAAAGTGCAACACCCTGCAGTTCACTTCCAAGAATAACTGATATCAGGGCAAATGTTAATTTGCCAGTTAATTTCATTAAAGTTTTTGACCTAATTTTTAGTGATTTGACTATTTACTCAAATTCTAGAAGCAAAGAAGAGTGAACAGAAATGTTCTTTCACCCTACTATCCTTCCATTATTAAATACCTTTCAATGAAGCAAAACGAACTCCATCTCTCAATTGGAATATAATTTTGTGTCTACATGAAATAATTTTTCCCCAACAAATATTAAGCCACATGAGAAGTATGATCATATTGGTCATACTGTTTTTTTCCAAAGCAGGAAGTTTGAGCCACAACCTTGTGAGTACTTTTCTTTCTGAGACTCTAAGTTTCTGGGGGAATTTGCCTTCAGAAATAAAGAACTGGCCAGCATTCAGTTAAAACTGAACACAGACCCAAGGACCTAGATTTTGGGATTTCCTGTGGGTAAATCACTTAAATGAAAAATATTAAAATGGACAGTTTATTTAATCTTCATGAAAATAGAATAGAATAGAAAAATAGAATTGTAACATACTAAAAATTACACACACACACACACACACACTTGGAATTAAGAAAAGAAAGGAAAAATTATACTGATACATTTGACTATATCTTTTAATAGGTAACAGGGGCTAACCCAGCAGGTAATCCAGGAACTGCTTCAGTTTCTAGGTAAACTGCTTCTTGTCCCCTTCTCTATGGAAAATTATGCCTACAGATTGTGACTCAAATGAATGCCAAACCTTCTGACTATGGGCTGTCCTGATGACTGCCCCACTCTGCCCCGCTTACCTCCAGCTGTCCCCCAAATCCAGCACACATTCCAGCAGAGTACTAGGAATGGGAGAATAAAACATATCAGTTAGGATTAGGTTCATCTGAGAATAAAATGGACCACTTTTCTCCCTTCCTCCCCCCCACACACAAAAAATGCCTTTAGAAAGATAGAAGTGTCATTTTCTCAAGTGAAATAATTTCAGAGATTGTAAGTCCAGGAATGATAACAACCTCATGGTCATCAGGAACCAGTCTTTCCCCAAGGTTCTGCTTCAACATGCTTAAGACGTGGTCTTAGTTCTTATGGTTCAACTGCCTGCTGGAGCTCCAACCGTCAAGTCAGCAGGTTGGAAGAAAGGCAAAGGAGGGCTTTTTAATTGAGGAGAACTCCTGAAGTGTCACACAATGCTTCCTCTTATGTCATATGGCCCCAAATTAATCATGTGGTAAGTCCTAGCTTAAAGGGAGATCGAGCATGCATATTTTTACTATATTCTAAACTAAAATATATATTTCTTATTACTAAAAAAAAAGGAGGGGGGATGAATATCAAAAGACAAGTATCAGTGTTTGCCAAAGGAATAGATTCTTTATTTCATGTTTTATAAAAATGACAAATTCCATCTCAACTATGTAAATGGAACCCTTTTATACTATAGTGTATATAATTCCTTATATTCCACTTCCCAAAGAATTTTAAGTTATTGGCCCAGATGCCAAACTCCAGAAGTCTAGGTTTCCATATGGCAGTGGTCTCTCTCTCTCTCTCTCTCTCTTTTTTTAAGATTTTATTTATTTATTTATTTATTTATTTATTTATTTATTTATTTATTTGAGACACAGAGACAGAGAGAGAGGCAGAGACACAGGCAGAGGGAGAAGCATGCTCCATGCAGGGAGCCTGACGCGGGACTCAATCCCCGGACTCCAGGATCATGTCCCTGGCCAAGGGCAGGCACTAAACCGCTGAGCCACCCAGGGATCCTGGCAGTGGTCTCTCAATGTGACTCCCATCTTTTCTCTCCAATCTGAAGGTCAATGATTCTCCCAACCATTTTGTTTATTGATCCCACAGTCCACCTTTTTATTAATAGCTACAAAAACTGGATCATCTCAAATATATTCATATTCACAACATGTACTCAGAATTCTGGGAATTCTAAGTGGTGTTATTCAAAGTGGTATTATTTTTTTTTTTAAAAAAGGAATGGAATTATAGGGCCTACATGACAAGTGTAACTCAATATTTCCAAATATCTAGATAGTAAGGTATTGCAAGATCCCAGCTATTTGATAATCAACCAGTATCTTTTTATATGGGTGTTTTGGTCTCATTTAAAAATATTTTTTTTTGTCCAATTCCAAATTTTTGAAAAATCATCTTCTTGGTATTTCAAGTTTTTCTGTAAGGATTTTGTGAACTATTTAGGATATCTGCCATTTTTCATTTGATACTTATTAAATCCACTTCTTTATAATTGCTAACTTCCTAACTTATCTTCTTAGTATTTTTAGTTTTTTCTTACAATCCTGGACCTAAATCTCAAAACTTCTAGAAGAATTCCTAATAATGGAGGCCACATATGCATGAATGTTTCAAGTCCCACAAAAAGATTTTTTTGTGTGCCAGTGATAGATGGAAAGAGCACAGAGATTCAGGAAATTCCAGACCTAGACTGTACTCAAGTGTTTCCCTCACTTGTTTGTACACAACTTTGATGTAGCCGAATGATCAAAGAAACATACAGTGATCTGTGCATGGTCTTTGCAAGATGTTTTCTAAAACCCACATTTTAGCTATTGAAATAATTAGCAGAGTTAAATTAACTTACATGTTTATGGGGGATCCCTGGGTGGCTCAGCAGTTTGGCGCCTGCCTTTGGCCCAGGGCGTGATCCTGGAGTCCCGGGATCGAGTCCCACGTCAGGCTCCCAGCATGGAGCCTGCTTCTCTCTCCTCCTGTGCCTGTGCCTCTCTCTTTCTCTCTCTACATCTATCATGAATAAATAAATAAATCTTAAAAAAAATTGAAAATATATTAAAAAAAATTTACATGTTTATGTAAAATTTGTTTATACCTCTCAACTGGTCCTTGTGGATTTCTGGCCTATTTCTTCTCAGTTGAAGGTATCGGTATGTGCCTGTGGTATTGTTCTTGTGGTTTAGTTTTATCTATTCTCTTTAACTTATTCTGAGTCATATTCCCATGTCAGAAGAATAAGAGCACAGCAAAGGAGAGAGCTGGAGGCACATAGAGAATGAGAGAAAATGGTGGAGGTCATATGGAGTATAAGCTGCCATATCACATTGGTTAGGCAACGAATTCCTTCAAAACTATCATCTCTATTTATTATACATTACATATGTGTTACACACTGGGTATGTCTTGCCGAGAGCTGAAGGGTAAACTTCCCTTGTGTCAACCAGCAGGGTTATACCTGCTTGGAGCAGGAGGAGGCATTAAATAGCTCTTATGGTGGGAAATTCCAGTGAGAGAAAGGGACTAGAAGAATTTACAGATGGGCAGTAAGGACTGAAAGTAGGCTGGTGCTCTACCAAGGCCAGAACCAGACAACTGAAATGAACTGATGTTAAACCTGAGGACAAAGAAATGACAGTTAATATCAAGTGTGTGGTAGTTGTAAATCCCGAGGGGTCAGGATTAAGGACTCTGGTAAAGAAAGGGAACTGTGCTCATTACAGGTCGCAGGGGAAATGGAATGAGATTTCAAGGCATTTGCAAGAATCCCTTCTCTTACATTGTTGGTCTTGATGACTTCTCATCTCTTTGGATCTGGGAACTCTACAGAACTGACCTGAAGCCCTAGAGTATATATGTGGATACAGGGGCCTATCAAAGAAAAAAACTACTTACTTTGCTATCTTCAGAAGAGAAACTTCCATTTTTATTTAAATGTCATATATATATATATATATATATATACACATATACATATACATATAATGGAATATTACTCAGCCATCAAAAATGAAAAATTTTTTACATCCATATAAAAATGTGGATAGAGCTAGAGAGTATTATGCTAAATGAAGTACATCATTCAGAGAAAGACAGATGCTATGAGTGCATAGCCCTCAAGACCCATGAGATCATGACCTGAGCCAAAACCAAAACTCAGAAGTTTAACCAACTCTGCCAGCCAGGCGCCCCTATCACCAGAGACTCTTAATGACAAAAAACAGAGGGTTGATGGAGGGAGGTGGGTGGGGAATGAGCTAGGTGGGTGGTGGGTATTAAAGAGGGCACTTGCTGTGATGAACACTGGGTATTGTATACAAGTGACGAATCACCGAATTCTATTCCAGAAACCAATATTGCACTGTATGTTAACTAAGTGAAATTTAAATTAATTAATTAATTAATGCAATTATTTAGAAAATTCTATTTAAAAGGAGTGCCTTTATTTATTTATTTATTTTTATAGTTTGCATTTCAGTGTTCCTAACTCCCTTAGCAGATGTCTCTCTCAAGGGGCCCCTGGCTATAAAAGTACCTGGCAACAAATTTGAAGTGAGGCCATGAAGACTGTAGCGAGAAGACATAAGATATCTTTCTAACAGTTGTTTTCTTTTGAAAAGCTTGGGTTCACATAAATATTTTGCACCACAAGAGTAGCCATGAGGACAGAAATTTTTACAAACGATTCTGTGTGATGTCAGTTTTGGATCACTTTGAGAGTAATGGTTCCATCCAGGGATTTTTAGATGTTGCTAATCTGCTATGTTTTTAAAAGGTTTCTTTAAATTCATATCACAATGATAGGAACATGCTGTGGGTAACAAGCAGGGCTCATGGGAATGGTATTAGAGCACAAAACTTTGGCCTTAAGGTCTTTTGTTTTGATTCAATACACTTTGTGAATGACTAACTGCATACCAGTAGTTTGGTAATTGAAGTCTGCACAGAAACAAAGAAAAACACGTTGTCACTAAAGGCACAGTAAATGTTAAAGATGCAAATTGGATGATGAGTAGTAAAGAAAGATTATAAAATATAAAGATTATAAAAACAGAGATTTATAAAATATTAACAAACTGGACTCTATCTTAGAAATCATGTTGAAAAAAAGAAAAAGAAATCATGTTGAAACATGCTACCTTTCATTTTTTTTATTTTTTTATTTTTTTAATGCTACCTTTCAAATGAAGTAGTTTCAGACTTGGCTTCCCAAATGTATGTTGAGAAACAGAAGTCAAAGAAATATATTGATCTTGTTATAAAAAGAAAAACATTTAAAATAATATTATTATTAATAATAATTGAGTACAATGCAACTCTCATTTTTGCAAACATTATTTAACTCTCATTTAACCAAACACAGCATTTCAAGCCCAATTACTTGACCACCAACCATGTGAAAACACTAGGAAAGAGGACTCAGAAAATTACAAAGTAATTTTTTACAAAGTCATACCTTTTGACTTAAGGTATGAAGAATGTTGTTAAATGGGGAGAAAACCTTTCCCCAAATTTCACATAAGTAAAAAGGAGAAGATTTGGACAATTCAGTCGTATATTTTTCCTTTGAAATTCAATAGATATAAAAATAAACCATTCTTAAAAATAAAAGCAATTAACTTCCTTTGTAAAATAGTGGTAATAATAATGTCCACCTCATCAGGTTATTCACCTCAATAAGTCCCAGCTAAGGAGATCACTCAATATATGTGTTAGTATTCTTTCTTCAAAGAGCAATCAAAATGCAACTATGACTATTCATATGGGTCATTTAGGATAAAGTAAATGGTGATTGGAACTTATTTTTTCTCTTAAATCATAACAATTCTTTCATTTCAAAGAAAGCAGAGAACTACAATAGAGGTAGAGAAATCTTTAGAAAATCATTTCCTCCCTTCTAATAGTCTACCCATCTACCCCATCTACCCTCACACAATGATACCATCAGACTCTGTAACTGTGACTAATAGCTTATCTACTATTTTGTGATTATGATGTCTATTATTAAGAGAAATAAATATTTAAGACTTAAGGTAACTCTTGAAGATGTCTTTCTTCTTATAGAATTACAAGGCAATTAAAAGTAAAAAAAAAATAACAAAAGAAAGACAACTTAAAGGCACTTCATAGAAAGCTGATGATATGAAGGAAAAGACATGATGTGTATAATCCCAAGAACTGGGTTTCCATTTCAGCTATGCACACAAGCACTGTGTGCCCCAGAGACTAGATTTCCTTGCCTGTGAAATGGAGATGATACCTGCTGTGAGAATTGAATAGTGTATGTAGAACATTCAGCCCACTGCTTATCTCATGGTGTTCACTCCTTCTTTCATTCGGCAATGTTTAGTGGATATTTACACTATGTCTGGCCATGTGCAAGGCACTGGAAATTTATCAGTGAATAAACAGACATGGTTCCTGCTCTCATGGAGCTTACAATATGGTGGAAGAGGCAGACATTAAGAATGATGCAAATCATAGTTTGATAAATAAGTAAAAGTTAATTCTGACTAAAAATTAGTTCCATTTCCCTTCTCATTTGTAATAAAGAGAACACCGATTCTTTGTAGGTTCACTTATGAGAATTAACTGAATTGCTGCATGTGAATCCACTTTGGAAATTCTAAAGCTCTCTATAGATGCCCATTGCTATATTTGTAACAAAAAATGGATCACACACCCACTGTCTGCAAGGCCCTAGGGCAAGTAAAAGAGGAGCTGGACACGGTTCTCCTTGCCCCTGCTGGGGGAAGGTAGGACAACTGGGTACTGCGAGCTACAATTCCAGGCAGAAAGTACTAAAAAGTGTTTTGAGAGAGGAAGGGGGGAAATTTGGAGGCAGCAGAGACAGGCTTGATTGAGAAGCTCAAGAAGACTTTATGGAGCAGGTATATTGAACTGGCCTTGACAGGGAGCACTTGGACTTGAAATCAGGAAACCGAATAGGCAAAAGCACAGGAGTGAGAGACAAGGGGAAACAAAGAAACAGTATGTGGTGCATTTTGGCTGGATTGAAGGAAGTGTTAATGGCAGTAGTTGGCAACTAAGAGTTTTGACAAGTAGTTTGAGATCAGGTCATAAAGGACCTTGAATGCCAAGCTATGGAGTATGACCTGTGTTTTTGACAGCTGCAAGCCATGGAAGGAATTTGAGTAAGACAGTAACATGACTGGAGCTGTGAGTCAAGAAGAGTAATCATCCTATAACAGTGTGTCAAAAGGAGTGTTATGACTTTCAATATAATTTTGCTGAAGCCCCTGGAGAGGGAGATTTTGAAGTCTTATATTTTGTCTTCTTGAAATCCAGGGTCTTGAAGACATCAGAATCAGAGTGGTCTAGGGAACTTGAAGTATTCTTGTACCTGTCTCTACTGAGACGCGTAGAAAATAAACTTCTTTCTCCAAATAATATGGAACTCATAATGTAGGTGTGAGCTCCATATTATTTGTGGTTGCAAATAATTTGTGGTTGCAAAAAAATTTGTGCTTTGCAACCACATCTCTCATTTGCCTTAGCATGGGTCATGTTACCTCATCTCATAGAAATAGACAAGAGAGACACCAGGAGGTAAAAACAATCGCTCTAAAGACTAAGCTGCTATGACTCACCATTCTAAAAGGTACACACCAGACCCGGTTTCACACACACTCAGGGCTGTGACTTTAGCACTCAGTAATGGCTGATCAGAGCAGCTTAATGAAATATCCTTGCTTCTGGAATTCCCATGGGCTGCAGCACAGAACAAGCTGACCCTGACCCCCTCCCTCCACACCCAAGAGCCTCTCAGAGCCAAAACAGCTGTGGGAGATGAGTGGCAGCTAGTCAGCCAATCAACAAACAGCTGATGGATGACATGTTCCATATGTGACTCTACAGAGGAGGGAGCCAAGTTGCCCTACCCAGCTGGGTTCAGAACCTCTTGACTGAAAGAGAATAACAGATGTTCATTTAAAAAGTCCAACTGCAAACCCTAAACATGATTTTACTGCACAAATACATGCCAGTGAATATTTGGAGCATAAGAACATTCTTTTTTTTTTTTTTTTTTTGCCAGCCCTCACAGGGCGTTTGGAAGACAGACACAGAGAAAGGTCTACATATTTCTAATCTTTATCACATTTCCATGATGAACTCCAGAGAGTGTGAGACACTGTCTTGGTATGTCCTACAGAGCTCTCAAGGCTTGCACTGGGTTTGTTTAGAGCTGGGGCAAACATGGGACTGGTCTTTTTATTCCCAAGGCGAGGAGAATAATTAAGTAGGAGCAAGATAGGTAGCTGAAGGCTTTGTATCATTACTTCATATATAAGTTTTCACATTAAATTAACACATTTGGCATGAGTTTACCAACATAGAAGAAAACGACACTAAGCCATTGACATAAGCTTTTAAAGAATTCAAAGTCTAAGATTTAAAATTCCCTTCATCCAAATAAGCAACTGGCAACTAGGGTCGGGCCTCGTGATGTACATATTATGTAATGAAGAGAGGCAGCCAGAGGTTAAGCCCTTTTTCCCCAATGATGAGCAAGGAAGTGGAAATTTCCTACCATTGAGAAGATCACCTGAAGGCCTGTTCTTCAAAAGCTTCACCTTGCTGCCTTGGCCCAAAGACCAAAGTGTTTATGGCCAATGTGTGAAGCTGAGCTCTGTAAAGGACAAAGAAGATGCCAAAAATGTCTTGAAAGGTTGTTTGGGCTGGTCTTTGGACTCTAGTCTATTTGTGGCTCTGTCTTGTCGAAACTGCCTCCAACGTCTTTCTAGCTCAATTACAAGAAGGCCTGAGCTTCCACCTCTATATCAAGATTTCCTGACCTCTCGATCTTTCTTTGAGGGCATTACTCTATAAGGAGGAAAGGAGAAAATTGGTTTAAATTAACTAGAGGTTCTGGGTATCCAGGCCAACCTTTCCTGGTACTTCACTTGGGGATAGAGTTAAATTTACTTTAAGAAACCAGGTGATACCTGTGAGGATTGTGAGAGTAGAAATGGACTCCAATAGGCACTCAGATTGTTGTGCTGGATCCCAAAACACTGGAGGTAGGTCAAGAGACCAAGGTAGGATTCATGGAGCAGAGGTCACAGGCAGAGCTGGGATAGACCTAGCATGGGAGTAAACCCCTAGTCTCAGAATGCTGAATCACCTAAAAATACACCCATAGTCACCTACAATTGCACTCAGTGACTGAGATCCCAGGGCATGCTTCCTGCCTTGTGTAAACTGTTTTTAGTACAATTGATTAGTGGAATTATTTTAGATTTCTAAAGGAGCTTCTGACACAATGGGCATAGACGTTTTCCTTTTAAGTTGACAACATATGTCTGCTATTTCTACTGTGGACTTGTATAGGGCGGGAAAGTTCAAATAATTTCTTAAAAATTATTAATACAATGCCTCTCATTATATAGGTGTGTTTCCAAATTGCTTTAAGGAGCTCCCTTGGAAAATACAAGAAGTCCTTACTGCTTAACAAAAATGTAACCCTGAGAGAAGACCACTGAAATCAATCCATCTCAACAAGTAGTAAATGAAATAGCCAATAGTTCAAAGTTTGTTTGCAACTTTATCTTGAAGTTTGAGAGAAAAATATACAGTTTATTTTAGGTGTAGCATATTGAGTTGTAATTGCAAATGTGTGCCCTATTCTTAGGATGATGAAGGAATGACTCAGCCCTTGCTTTGGGGCAGAGTAAAATTTTCCCAACCAAACTGCATAATGTGACTTGGTATCCATCACTTCACAGTGGACTTTTATAGCATAGTCCCAATGAGGATCACATTTTTAAGCTTATTCAATGGCTTTTCAATGGCTCTTCACTGGTCTTTCTGAAAGACCCATTTCCAAATAATTTTCATGGGAAGTACCAATCATTTTTTTTATCCTTGTTGATTTTGTTTTCTGCCAGTTTTCTGAGTGTAACTTTAGCAGTTCTTCACTATTTCTTGTTAGATAAAGATGCCAATTGATGGGGACCGTTGTGACATGGAGAACAACACTTGGGAACTAACTTTGTAAGTAGATAGTCCACTACTTTTGTATTATTATGACACTAGCTTCTTCTCTACCTTGTGTCTTTAGATAACAATTATGATGACAGGTATTTCATTAATTTTTTTTTTCCTCTGGGACGCCTTGGTGGCTCAGTGGTTGAGTGTCTGCCTTCGGCCCAGGGCATGATCCTGGAGTCCCGGGATTGAGTCCCATATCGGGGTCCCTGCATGGAGCCTGCTTTTCCCTCTGCCTGTGTCTCTGCCTCCTTCTCTCTCTGTGTCTCTCATGAATAAATAAATAAAAATCTTTAAAAAAACAATTTTTTTTCTCAAAAGCAAACCAAGGAAATGACTTCAATTCATACACAGTAATCATAGTAACCGTAGACTCCCAGAATCTTCAAGGCAAAATATTCACCTGGGGTAGCCACTCTCCAAATGTATAAATTCTCTGCAAAGGAACCCCTATTTTAACACTTTGTTCAACAAGGAGCTTACTACCTCCCCAGGCATCTCTTTCCATGTTTGAACAGCTCTGGTATTGATACCATTTTCCTTATAGTAAGCTGAAATCTTATCTAGTATTTGGGCGTATGTAAGTACAGCTGTCTGGATGCTGGAAAAACACAGTGGGGAAAAGTGAGGGAAAAAATTAACTGAGTTATTTTTGCCATGGAGACAAATTAAGTTTGAATAGTTGGGTGAACATTTAACTGGCTCTGCTGCAGTTGAAAACACAGAAAAGCAATTGTTCTTTTAAGCATCTGTCAGACTGTCATGCTCTGAATATCCACAGAACAAATAGTTTGGAATTTCTAAGTACTTCAATAAACTGGGTGTATATTAAACATTTAAACAATAAAATATTTATTTAAAAAAAACTCTTAAAAATAACCTCTGGATTTAAAATCTTTTTTTTTTTTTTTTTTTTTTTTTTTGCTATATGTCCATCTATATTCACTTACTGAATCAGAAATCTTGATAATTTAGACATACTAGCTCACCATGAACAGGTGTACATGTGTCATGTCTAATGCCCATCTATTTTGAGACAACACTTAAATGTAAAATAATTTAAAGTTATAATATTTTTAAAATCAAATAAATTATTTTATTTCCAAAAATAAAATTAAAGACATGATTTTCCTTTTTTTAAAAAAATATTTTATTTCTTTATTCATGAGAGACACACAGAGAGAGGCAGAGACATGGGCAGAGGAAGAAGCAGGCTCTCTGTGAGGATTCTGATGCGGGAATCAATCCCAGGACCCCAGGACCATGACTCGAGCCAAAGGCAGATGCTCAACCAGGTGCCCTAAAGGCATCATTTTCTTTCCTGCCTTTTTTCTTTTCTTAAATTATAGACAGGTTAATTTAGGTGCAACATGGTAAAAAAAAAAAATTATTTCCATCTTATTCCAAGTTTACAGTCAGGAAATTTTTTTAAAAGATTTTAATTATTTATTCATAAGAGACACACACAGAGAGAAAGGCAGAGACATAGGCAGAGGGAGAAGCAGGCTCCATGCAGGGAGCTCAATGTGGGACTCAATCCTGGAACCCCAGGATCACACGCTGAGCTGAAAGCAGACGCTTAACCAGTGAGTCACCCAGGTGTCCCAGGAAAGTTTTTTTTATGATTAAGTTATTAAAACCCTTAATTAATGGAATCACTGCTCGATTTCCAATGCAATTGCACTACTTTTTAATTGAAGACAGAGTCTCTAGGGCTCCACTTTCCCTTCATACATGAGGATGTTTACAATTCAGTGTACCTTTTAAGATATGACTGGGGAGTTTCACAGGTCCCTGAATTTTGTGCAACTCACATTCAAACCATCCAGTGATATTCTTCTGAAGACCGTGGCCCTGAAGGTCATGCATTCCTCTTGCTTCTCTAGGGCACCTTCACACTCATCTGTTGGTTAAAGTTCAAAATCTTCTTTGCAGGAGGAAATCCCAGGGTCCCAAGCTCCACTCAGGCATTATACTGCCGGTCTATAATCTCACAACTGCTTTCAGCTTGATCTGACTTTACACCATTAGATTTCCGTGGTTACTGCTAGACACAGTGCCTATTTTTCAGTTCACTTCTAGACCAGAGGAGCCTTGAGTTTTCTCTCTAAAGTTCTCTCTTACTGTTGAGGAATTTGCAGCAGGAATGAAACATTGATATTTGAGGAAAATTACAGTGACAACCATTGAGGGGATAGATTGGAAGGACGAGTCTGGTGGCCAGAAGACCAACTGGAAGACTTTTGCAGCTGTAGAGAGGTGAAAGCCAACAGGTGACACAGGGTGTCAGCACTACACTGCCTTTTGATTTTATGACAGATTGGCACAAAATACTTAATAGGTGATTCCTCTTCTAGTGGTTAATCATTTCTCTTTGTGTTTGGTGTTTAGCACTCTGTTTGATCCTTTAGCTCCTTCCATTGCTCCAGTAGCCTTTTGTCTTAGGCTGGACGCTTGAGGTTATGGGCTGTTCTTGTGCAGGCACTGTTCCCCTCTCCCCCAAGTAGCTGAGTGTTAGCGTTGTGGTAGGCACATTGCATACATTAAAAATAGCCATTCATAGTCCGATTCATAAAGACGGAAGGTAAAATAGTGGTTTCCGGGGGCAAAGGAAAGGCAGGCAACAGAGAGCAATCTTTAATAGGTAGAACTGTTTATTCCCCAAATGAATGAGACCATATAATGTTTGTCCTTCTCAGATTGACTTACTTCACTCAGCATAATACCCTCCAGTTCCATCCACGTTGAAGCAAATGGTGGGTATTTGTCATTTCTAATGGCTGAGGAATATTCCATTGTATACATAGACCACAGTTTGGGAAGATGAAAAGGTTCTGGAGATGAACATTGGTGATGGTTGCACAACAATGTGAATGCATTTAATGGTGCTCAACTGAACACTTAAAAATCATTAAATTGAAAAAAATCATTAAAATGGTAAATGTTATGTTATCTATATTTTACCACAATGAACAAACAACAAAAAGATTGAGAACTTCTGGGGCAAATCAACACAGAAATTTGCCCTTCTTCAAGATACTTCACTTGTGTGAATCAACAAATTCCCTGTTGTTTACAGCAGTTAGCTATGGATTTCCGGTAAGCATGAAGCACTCTAATAAAATCATTGTTAGAGAAAGATTAACCCTATTATTTATATTAAAAATAACCATTCACATTTTAATAGATGAAGGAACTGAGAGGTTCAGGTAGGTTGACAGCTTGCCCAAGTCACACAATTAGTGAGCAGGGAACCTTGGATTCCAGTCTAAGGCTTGTTTGGCTGTAAATGTTGTACGGCCTACTCTTAGGCAAAACAAATCTATGAATATATGAAATCCCCAACCGTGGGAACTAGGAACTATTCCCCAACCAGGAACAGGAATTTCTTTTTTTTTTCAATCTAAGTTGTTTCTCTTGTTTTTGATGCAGTTACTTACCAACATTTATTTGCACTGACTGAATTTCCTGAGAGTTAATGCCAACACTTCTGTCAAAATCCACCATTGAAAATTATTTGTAAAGGGACCACATGCTTTTATTTTCCATATTTAACTTTTAAATAAAAGTAACATTTAAAGCTTTAGAATGTTACCTGTTAACATATTCAGAATGAATTTTGCTTTGAACTTTTTAAACTCACTTTGAAGACCACATTGTATTTGATCTTTATTCTGGAATTTTTGCAACAGACTTTGGTTAAAAATATTTAAGTTATAACAATATAGTTTTTTTTTTTTAAGATTTTATTTATTTATTCATGAGAGACACAGAGAGAGAGAGAGGGAGAGGAGAGAGGCAGAGACACAGGCAGAGGGAGAAGCAGGCTCCATGCAGGGAGCCTGATGTGGGACTCGATCCCGGGTCTCTAGGATCAGGCTCTGGGCTGAAGGCAGTGCTAAACCGCTGAGCCACCTGGGCTGCCCTAACAATATAGGTTTTAAACAGAAATTCCTGAGATGTGGTTACAAACTAATATGACTTTTTAGGAAACAGTGGAATCCAAATTCATATCACTGACTTCAGAGCAAACATCTTGGGAAACTGTACATAGTAATATTTCAATGGTTCATTCACAGAAACACATAAGAAGTACTTATTCTATGTCAGACACTCAGAGAGTTTTTGAAATTCCTTTTTTTTTGTATTTCCTATTTTTTTTTGTATTTTGTATTTTTTGTATGAGAAGCTAAAGCCAGTTAACGACCCATGCAGAAAGTTTATTTATTTATTTATTTATTTATTTATTTATTTATTTATTTATTTATTTGATTTATTTACTTAAGAGAGAGAGAATGCACAGAGGGAGATGGAGAGGGAAAAGCAGATTCCCTGCTGAGGAGAGAATCTGACATGCGGCTTGATTCCAGGACCACGAGATCATGACCTGAGCTGAAGGCAGATGCTTAACTGACTGAGCCACCCAGGTGCCCAGAAAACTTACTGCTTTATAATCATCTATTATGTTGACCCAACCAGAAATATACAATGTGATCATCTATTTTGTCCTATAGACATGGCTTCTAGAGATTTCAGGCCATGACTAAAACTCAACGCCAACTTCAGAGGTTGAAGAATTAACAAAGTGGAAAATATGATAAAGATCCTTTGTATGTAGCGGACAACTGCTCTGGTAAGTCTTGCACTTGGTAATATCTAATCACCCAATCTTAAACAGTACTTTTCTTCCTTCATTTGCTATTACTTTTCCCTACAGTGTTTTTCTCTTCAGTGCTTATCTCTCCCTAATAGAATGTGAGTTGCCTGAGAGCAGAGACTTGTCTGTTGCTGTATTCCTAACCCTGGAATAATGCCCAACACATAAAAAGCGCCGCATCAATAGTTTTTGAATGAATGAATGAAAAAAATGAAGATTTAAAAAAAATGAAGATTTATATTACTTCACATAAATGTTTTGCTTTAATTTCACAATTCCATAATTCAATGAAAGAATAAGGTCTCATTTTGATGATGTACAGTGCCACGGTTGTGTTACTACTATTATTATTCAATAAATAGGGACAAAGGGATTCTTTGGTTCATTAGCAGTGTAGATTCTCTTCTTCTGTTCTTTCTTACTTTAAGGTGATAAGTCATAGTTGGGTTGCCTTCTGGAACAGTGCTGTCTCTCTTTTTAACTGTATTAGAGAGGACAGACTTCCCATTTTTGTACCATAACTACACGCAGGGTGCTAAGAAGGTGCAAAATAAGTGTAGGGTTACTCCATGTTTTTAGAAGCTTAAAGCTGTGCTTGGAAGAACAAGAGCCCATATTTGAAGTACAAAACAATTAGAAGAGTGATGTTGTCCTACAGGATACCTTCGCAGAGAAAGGAGAATGATTTGTGTTAGGGCTTCTCAGAAAACTGTATGGAGAAGAGAATACTGGGCCTGGACATTGAGAAATGAGCTGAATGTGGACACGTGCGTTAAGGACCTGTTGAGAAAGGTCAGAAGGAACATGTGATTCAAGCTGTGGGGCACCGGAAAACAGCACGTGCTCTCACCTTCCTCTCACCGCATCAGCTGGTCCTCTTCCATGTCCTCGGCTCCTCGTCTTTTAAATATTGTGCTTCAGGCCACAGGACTCTTCCTCTCCACGAGTACTCACTCCTTGAATGACTTCTTCCAGCCTCATGCTTTAAACAGCCTCCCAAATTTACAATTCCAGCCCCAATCCTCCTTGACGTCCAGACTCACATACCAATTGCCAGCTGGACCTCTGTACCACAGTGTCTAATAGGATTTTCAAACATAACATTTGATTGTTTCTTCCCCAAACTACTCCCATAAGTCTGTCTTGAAAATACATACCGAAGAGGATGACTTTTCTGTACCCATACTCCTGCAGCGGCCTAATTTAAGCCACCACACTTGCTCTAGTGTGCTTAAGTGTCACTTGCTCTAGTACAATGTCTTCCTAACTGGTCTCTCTGCTGCCATTCTCTATTCATCGTGTAGCACCCATAGTTATCGATTCAAATTGTGTATCAGTTCTGGCCACATCCTTGCTTAAAATCCTTGAAACACTGCTCTTCTGCAACACACTTGGGTAACAGAGTTTGCCTCAGTGACTGTGTACCTGCTATTCCCTCTGCTTAGAATGTTCTTCTCCTCCCCTAATACTTGGGTGTCTAGCTCCAGTAGCTTCACTTAAAACCATTATCCTTGACCCCTATCTAAAATGGCCCACCCTCCCTTCAGCAGTTTTTAATCCCTTCTCTTTAAAAAAACCCTTCCAACCACTTATCTGAGTATAGGTATATGTATTTTTTTTATATTTTTGTTTCCTGTTTCCTACCACTGGAATAGAGTTTCCATGAGGTCAGGGAGTGTTTGTTCATTGCTATATCCCTTGTGACCAGAGCAATGCCTGGCACTGAATAAATATCTGTTGAATGAATGAACTGCCGTCCTGTTGGTTATCCCCTCCTTACGTAAGGTGGTATCCTGAGTGATGTGATCAAAATCCAGAGTGCAGGCTCAATACAGAGAAACAGCAAGTGAAAGATGGGGCAACCCTAGAAGAGCAAGTGCAGCAGACAGAACCAAGATGGGGACCAGGAAAATGAAGATGGAAGGACTGTCAGGTAATCCAGTGCCACCCAGTTTATCTCGGACTCTCGCAGACTCCAGTCCACTCTAGAGCCTATGAAACATACCAAGCAAGATTTTTCAGTGCCACATAGTAACTCCTCTTTCTGGGGAAAGCCTGCTCCAGGAATCTAAGGAGCAAACTCTCCAACAGGAATGGACTCTATGCATATTGGCTGCAGCCATAGTCAGCACTGAACTTTTTTTACAAGAAAGTTGGCAGTACTGCTGTGGAAATATAATTGATATTTGTTTAATTTCTCCAATGGGCTGTGAACTTCTAAGGGGAACAGACTTCCTAGTTCGGTACCGTTCCTGATACAAAGTTTGCACTATTGGCAAACATTCCAGAGAATGGCTGAAAGAAGGGGGAACAAATGGTTCAGTGATCTCTTCTTGGCTATACCCACAGGTGTGAAGAGCAGCATACTTAGAGTTTACCTCTTTAAACTAGACTGATAGAAATCTTTTGCATGCATTGAATGGCCAATAGTTAAGACTTTGAACATGGTACTATCTATCCCTTCCCAACACAGAACTAATGCTCCGAGCAGCAAACTGATATGCCCACAAATTTACATCTATTGCACAGACAGAATGGCAACCAATGTAGATCTAAACTTCAAATTATTGACCTTAAAGATTTACAATAAGCTATTAGGTTATTCGCATAATTTCTTAATCTCTGCTAGGGCAAGATCTTTCAATTTGCTCTAAGTTAGGAGTTCAAAATTCTCTTCATTAAATAACTTTCCACTTGGAATAAAAGGTAGCCCTTTATGGCTCCCTCAACAAGCTCTAAAGTAAAATAAATGAATAAAAAAGAATATTGATGGCTATTTCCCAATAGCTTTGGCCATTATCCTGTCAAGTATTCCTTACTTTTATTTATTTTTAAAAATAGACCTATTTATCAACTGTGGATTGAACACATGACCCTGTTGACTTTCCAGAAACAACCCCAGATTGTTTTTTCTTGGGGATTAGCCTTTCTCAGAGCCTCTCTGGGTTGGCAGTTTCCTGAATTAACACATTGCTGGCTTTCTCCTGGACCGTGTTGTTTATTTCTTTCATTATCTTACCCTGTGAATACTGAGAAAGAGGATAATTCTTTTTCATTCTGAAGGACATACATGTGGTCTTCATTCTTAAGAAGGAACGTTTGATTAAGGTCTGCAAATGAAAAGGAAAAGCACAAATCAGTATCTTCAATGTGCAATTCGATGTCTCTGCCACAAAGGTGTGATGAAATGGCTCTGTTATTTTCCAGAGTCTTCATCCCAGGGTGCCGAGCCTTAGGCCAGTGTGTGACTGACCAGTTAGCACACCTCCTTCTGGATGCCTCTTTACATTTATTCCAACCACCAAATAATTACTGCTACCTTCATGTCGCTAAAGCCATTCTGTTTCACACACTCATTTCCTTTCCTTCCTCTAAATTACTGTGCAACCGGTGTCAGGCAGTTTCAACACAGTGAAATTCCCAAACTAGCATTTCTAAAATCTACTTTCAAATTTGATTCCTTTTACCTTTGTCTGACTCAACAGTCATCTCTTTGAAATCTCTTTTCTCAGCTAATGGGTTAATGTTTCTTTTTTAGGTTGAAGAAAAAAATGGAAAGATCTAAGTGGGAGGGTTTTTTTTTTTTTTAATACAGAGCTCTTAAAAGTCTTGGACTAGAGCTTGAGAATCTTTAGAAACCACATATCATGATAGGATTCTCCAGAAAGGAATGGATGCTAACCTGCTTCCTAGTTACTTTTATTAAGTATGTGCTCCCTGGACTTCTGAGGTCTCAGGGAAGATTTTAGGTATTGAGGTGGAAAAATCCTGAACAGGTAGAGAAACCCCACATTGCCAGTCTGCCTGTGAGGGGGATGGGGACCTCTGGGGAGACGTGGAAGTGGTCTAGTCAGTCCCCTCCCACCTGTGTGTTTAGCGCGCCATCTAGTGAAGCTCGCAGAAGGGAGAAAGCCTGAGGGCCGCAGGAAGACACACTCAGCTCAAGGTTGGGCTGTCTTCCCCTCTGGGTCAAATCCTTTGGCAAAACTGTGTTTCAACTCTGCCAGTGCACAGGTGATGAATGTTGTATGCATCGTTAGAAGGTTGGTGAAAGTCATGGGATACTTAAGAAGAAGGATAAAAGATATTAAGGACTTATTAAGAAAGGCAAAAAGTACTGCTATACAGTCATCCCAGAAAGTAGCACTCGAAAATTATAAGTACTCTGGCTAAGCAAACAAATAATACTTCTGTATGAATATGAGAAACACAAAAAAGGAATTGAAGGAAGGGAAAAAAGAGAAGGCATGGGGAGAAAATGAGAGAGGCATGATGCTTTCTAGGTAGTTCTAAACCTGGGTTCAAATTTCAGAGCTACCATTTGCCATTTGTGTGATGGTAGGCAATTTACTTAAACTTACTAAGCTTCAATACATTCATCTGTAAGGTGGGCATCATCCCACCTATCTTGTAGGGATGCTGTGAGGGATAGATAAAGGAAGGTATGAAAGCACCAAGCCCAGAGACCCAGGTGAAAATGCTCAACAAATGGTAGTGCTACTAAAGGGGAAAAGACAAAAGGAAAAGAGAAGAAAAGAGGTCTCAGCAAAGGATAGTGTGGAACACAGTATGATCTGAGAAAGGAAATAACATCTGGGACTGTCCAACTTTGCAGAAGGCATTGATTTGGTCAACTTAACAGGTGAATCCCATGAAAGGGGATGTCGTCTCTGACTCCAGTGGACAGAAGGCCTCCGTCTGAGGTCCACCTTTGTTACTGCTCACAAGGGTCAGAAAGGGCTCCACAGGAGAGCCCTTCTTGTCACATCTCGTCTCGGTGAGGTGAGAAGACTACACTCAACACCCTACAGGTCTTTAGCTCAGTGCTGGGAGCTTATGTGAAGGAAAGGTGAATGTGACCAGTCAGAGATGGGGCCGATCAAGGGGTAGCAATTAGGAATCAGTATTTAGCCGGTAAGGGTAGCCACTTACATGGCCTAGCTTGAAGAAGCCTTCTGAGAATCCTGGGTTGCCACTGTCTGTGCCAGTTAATACCAACTGAATGATGCTCTTTGAGACTGGAAGAAGTATCTGTGTGCCCTGAGAATATTGAGATCATCACCAGATGAGAGATCAGATCTCTCATCACCAAAAGCTGAATGCCCTTGGCAGAGCCAGGAGGTGGATACACAGAGCTGCCTCAGTCTCTCTTTTGGAACCTGATCTGGTGACTTCAAAGGATGGCCTAAAATCCTCCAGACTCCTGAAACCTCTGGAGAGCACAATCAATCCTGTGCTACACTCCCACAGCAGCCTCCCTCCCCAGTCCCATCCTCCGAGGAAGCTCCTAGCCTAGCATCTCTAGCCAGAGCCCAGAACTGGAGATCATAATGCCCTTCCCTTGATGTAATGCCAACCACAAGCTCAGGGGAACAGCAGCCATTGCCTGCCATTTCTAACCTTTTCCCAGCTTCCTTCCATGCCAAGGAGAAAACGAGGAACAAGAACTCAGTAATATGATCCCCAATTAACATAAAATAAAAACAACCCAGTCATGTTTTCCATGGGCTTTTCCAATCTCAAACTAAACACATAAAAGGAGGAGAAAGAGATAAAAATACACACATGGAACTATAAATATATATGCTGTCCGCGGATGTACAGCCAAGCACCCTGACCCAAATGAGTATCTGTCTCTAGGAAAACTGAGCAGCCAGATGCAGAAATCTGAGAATTTTCCGTTTCCAAAGTGCAGTGTGATTCCAGACAGGAAGGGAAAGTATCCTGATTCCTTGGCATGGAAGGGGTTAAGTCCTCAGCCATCCTATCCTAAAGTGATTTATGATGATGTGTAGCGTTTCAAAACTTTCCCCCACCCCAAAGCACAGCCCTCTCCTTCCCCACGGAGTCCACTCTCAACGTGCTGAAGTGGGAAGGAGGTGGTGTTTTGCTGATCTGTTAAATTCTTAGCGAAGTTTCCTTGATTTCCAGCGGCTGCTGTTGTTGGGAGTTTGGTTTGGATCAAAACTGAGGTTGTCCTGGCATTTCTGGGACCGAGTCCAGGCAAGAGGAAGAAGAAAAAGAAGGAGAAGGAAAAGAAGAGGAAAGAAAGAAAGAAAAAAAAAAGGTGGAGAGACGTAAAGGAGGGGACAAGCGCAGGAAAAGAAAAAAAAGTCCTTTTTCAACATCACATTCCTGTGTTTTCCCTCAGCCTGGAAAACATATTAATCCCAGTGCTTTCACGCTCGGAAACAAAGGGACTCAGCCAGACTGTGGGGGAAAGGGTGATAAGAAGGATCCTGGAACTCTAAAGAGAGAGAGAGCAAGATTGAGGAGTAGCTGGGACTCCACTCTCAGGGGCCCCTGCGTCGCCGGCACAGGGGACTGGCACACACAGCCACTCGGACGAGCAGAAACTACAGACAAATGGAGATGCAAAGCCTCGCAAGGACAGCTCCTTTCCCCTCATCCTACTTGTCAAGAAGGTGAAAAGACAGCCAGGGGAAAGAGGAAAGCAGCTCGGCCGGGGTCAGGACAGGCGGTGGCCGGTGGCGCCTTTGGGAGCCGGAGCTGCCCGCACCCCCCTTTGTGCTGCTGAGCCTGAGCCGGGCTGCGGAGAAGGAGGCTTGGGAGGAAGAGGATCTCATGTAGGAGACCGTCCTGGGACCACGCTTGGGATTGCCTTTTAAACCCTCTGCATTCCATCTCCATGAGCCACAACGTAAGTGTGCAATCCCTTCTGTCCTTGGTGTGCTTGCTTGTGTCTTTGTCGCTCATTTGAAGGCACGAACTAGGAGTGTTGTAATTCGTGTGCCCAGTGTGCCTTTGCCCTGGAGCATCCGAGCGCCGGTCCTGCCCGGCTGGCCTTCCTGCTTCCTGCGACTGTCCCTGTGGAGCGCTAACAGATTACCTGGGTTTGAAAGCAACAGGCTGTCACCCTTCTTGCCAGCGCCTGACCTCCCTGCCTCGCCTCTCACCGCCCCTTCCCCCCACCCCCCACCCCTTGGCCAAGACAGAGAAAGAGAAAATGCCCAGTTCTGTTTGCAATTAAATGATTTTTCTTTTTCTTCTCTCTCTCTCTCTTTTTCTCTCCATTCTCCCTCTTCCTCCCCGCCTTCCGACCCTGCTGCCTTTCAAAGCGGATTGCACAATGACATGGACAACGGCACTCAGCTTTGCCATGCTGGTGGCAGTGTGGCTGGTGTGCGGCTCCGAACCCCACCTCCCTGCCGCGAAGAGGGGGAGCCACGGGGCGCGGGGAGCACCCCTGGTGTCCCCAGCCCCCAGAAGGCCGGCCCGGCTTCTGAGGCACGCGGGGAGGTCCCGGGGGATCGGGAGAGGCGCCCTGGAGGAGCCGAGCCTCCCGCCCCCCCTAAGGAGGAGGGGTGTGCCGGTGCCCAGGGCGGCGCCCCCCGCGCCCCCCGCGCCGCCGCGCATCAGCGGGGCCCCCGCGAGGCCTAAGCAGAGACCAGGGGCCCCCAGGTCTCCCCGGGACATGATCCGAGACGAGGGGACCTCGGCTCGCTCGAGGCCCTTGCGTTGGCCCGCGGGGTCCGGCTCGCCCAACGTCCTGGCCAGCTTTGCGGGCAAGAGCAGGGTGTGGGTCATCTCGGCCCCTCACGCCTCCGAGGGCTACTACCGGCTCATGATGAGCCTGCTGAAGGACGACGTGTACTGCGAGCTGGCGGAGAGGCACATCCAGCAGATCGTGCTGTTCCACCGCGCGGGCGACGAGGGGGGCAAGGTGCGCAGGATCGGCAGCGACGGCCGCGTGCGGGAGCAGCGCCTGGAGCCGGGCCTCGTGCCCAAGCTGATGAGCTTCCTGCAGCTGGAGCACGGCAAGTTCGGCATGGTGCTGCTGCGCAAGACGCTGCAGGTGGAGGAGCGCTACCCGTACCCCGTCCGGCTGGAGGCCCTGTACGAGCTCATCGACCAGGGCCCCGTCCGCAGGCTGGAGAAGATCCGGCAGAAGGGCTTCGTGCAGAAATGCAAGGCCTCCGGGGTCGAGGGCCAGGTGCTGCAGGAGGACGGCAGCGACGGCGGCGGCGGAGCGGGCAAGCAGGGCCGCGCGCCGGGGCCGCCCTCCAGGGCCGGCCGGCCCACCGCGCCCCCCGCCCCCGCCCCGACCCCGACCCCGACCCCGACCCCCAGGGCCGCCACCCCGCCTCCCGCCGCAGCCCCCGGCCGCCCGGCGAGCCCCACGGCCCCGCCCGCCACGCAGAGGCCCGGGAGCCCCAGGGCGCCCCCGTCCTCCGCCGCCCCGCACGGCCTCTCCCCGCAGCCGCGGAGGGAGAGGCCGCAGGGCGCCCGCAGGCCCGGCAAGGCGGGCGGCTCGGAGAGCCTGGCCGCGCCCCCCCCCACGGCGCCCGGGCAGGGGCAGGGGCAGGGGCAGGAGCACGGGCAGGGGCACGGGCAGGGGCACGGGCAGGGGCAGGGGCAGGCCGCGCGCGCCCGGGACAACCGCACCGACCGGCGGGAGCACGGCCCCCGGGGCCCCGAGGGCGGGCCCGCGCACCCCAAGCCCGCCAAGGGCAAGGCCGCCCCGAAGAAAGGCCAGGACAGAACCGGGAGCAACGAGTACGAGAGTAAGTATGACCCCGGCAGGCCCGGCGCCTCTCAGCGGGACCCCGAGCTGCGGGGGGGCGACGGCCGCGCTCCCAAGGCCAAGGCCAGGGAGGCCAAAAAGCACGAGAAGCTCGAGAAGCTCGAGAAGCTCGAGAAGCCCGAGAAGGAGAAGAGGAAGAAGCTGAAAAGCGAGAAGGCAGACAAGTTGCTCAAGGCGAAGAAGGAAAAGGCTGAGAAAAAGAGCCGGCAGGAGAAGGAGAAGAGCAAGAAGAAAAAGGCAGGTAAAACGGAGCAGGAGGGCTACCTGACGCCCACGGCGCAGCACGTGGCGCACAGTCCCGGGAAGTCGGTGACCCACCTGCTGGGGTCCTTTGAAGGCAAGCGGAGGCTGCTCGTAAGTAATCTTCTCCCCAGCTTTGTTCTGTGGGCTGACGCAGGGCAGGGGCGTATGGGTGCTTTATTTATTTATTTATTTAAAAAAAATTTTTTTTTTTTCTAAAATCATGTTGCTGGATGGCAGACTGTGGCTGAACCTGTGCCACGTCAGGGAGATCCGGAGGCTTGTCTTGAAAGGGCTGCCAGGCCAGAAGCACCTCTTGGTTTGGTGCTCTGTGGCCCCAAGGTTGCAGACTCAGTGGCCACGGGCCCTTAGACCTAAGCGTAAGGAAGCACCTCTGCTGGGGTCCTTCCAAACCCGTCCTTACCCATCCCCCATCCTGAGCTCTCTCTTCCAACGGAGAGTTCTTATTTTATTTTATTTTATTTTATTTTATTTTATTTTATTTATGCATGAGAGACATAGAGAGAGAGAGGGAGAGAAGCAGAGACCCAGGCAGAGGGAGAAGCAGGCTCCATGCAGGGAGCCCCACGTGGGACTTGATCCCAGGTCTCCAGGATCAGGCCCTGGGCTGAAGGCGGGGCTAAACCGCTGAGCCACCCGGGCTGCCCCCCAACGGGGAGTTCTGAGTATAGCCTCCCTTTTACCAAGTTCAAAGAATAAAAGAAGAACAAAGGAGTTCCTAAAAGGGCAAGCGTTGACTAAGGTCACAACTTGGGCAAAGGATTTATCTCTTCGTGAGCTTTGGAACTAGAAGCATGCGCATGGGGAACTGGTCAAGGTTTTTCCTTTTTCTCCTGGTTAGGTCTATATGAGAGTGGAAGCCTCAAAGAGGAAAGTAAGGCAGCTTGGGTGGAGAGTGGGCATGTATGACTGGGAGCCGGGAAGGGCCCTTGTCGGTGTGACCCTCCCAGATACTTTAAAACCAGCTGGTTGAAGTCTTCTCCCCTCCAAGACTGCCTCTCCCATCACTGTCCAAGTAAGAGGCCAAAAAGACAGAATGGGGAACTGGGTTACTTGTCCAATCTCCAGTACGCTAGAGACAGAGGTCAGTTTGTCCTGTGTCTCTGTCAAATGAGTGTGTATGTGTGTGTGCGTGCGTGTGCACGTGCGTGCTTGCATGCAGGTGAAAGGAGATAAGCAAGTCTTGCTTTCACTTTGCCTTTCAGTGTTCCTGAAGCCACTGATACTGAGCAAGCCATAGGTCCATCTCAAGAGCTCTCTCTCTTTGGGTCATTACTTGCCTCCATCCAAAGAATGATAAAAGAATCTAGTCAAGCCCTGGGAAGCCTTTGGAAAGAAATCAATCCCATCCTAAATGTAAGGGCAGTTCTCATCAGCCACGTGAGAGTGGCTCCTTCTCCTCTCCATGTCTCCTTGTCCCCTCTTTTAGTGCCCTTCCAAGATCTTTATCCCTTCTTAATGCTGTCATTTTACTTACTCCAGGCTGTCAAGGGGGAGAAGGTGCAGTACAATCATTGCAGAGAAAAGGATCAGTAAATTAATGTCACGCAGTGTGGGTCAGGAACGATTTTTTTCCGATACATGGGTGGGAAGGAGACATCTCATGCCACTGAGGACAGCATTTGTCCTACTAAAGGCACAAGGTGACCGCAGCCTGCATTATCCCCATCCAAAGAAATAGACACTCTTCTCTCAAGGCATCTCTCAAAGGGGCTTTTACTTTTTCCAGTCTGGTCTAAATTTGGATTAATGATCTGAGCAGAAAGGCGCTGGTGTCCATTGATCGTTAGTGGTCTCAAAAAATTTAAATTTGCATTTGAAATGTTACTCAGAGCAGAATCCCCGGTGGTGTTTATCATGGGTGGGGTATGTCCCAAAATTCTCTTATCAGGTCCACAATGATGTACCTGTGTATTAGAAAAAAACTCAAGTTTTCATTGATTCTACAGGTTTGTGTGTGTGTCTGCTGTTATGTATTTTTTTTTTGTATATTTTACCCATTTTTAAACAGAGCTTTAAAGTATATAACGTAACTAGCAGAGGATAGGCTGTATGCTAGAGCAGTTTGACAGCTACTTGGTTATTTTCAGAGTACATAAATTTAAATGAGAATATTTTAGTCAGAGCCAAAGGAATCATTCATTTCAGAGGAGCATTCTATCCGGTACTTAAATGTTTGTTACAGAACCCCAGGGAGCCAACTGCTCTCTTTGTGGTGTGGGCAAACCTTACTAGTGTGCTGCTCCTGAGGACCTAGGACTTTGTCCAGGAGGCTAAAGCACATCACCCAAGCCTGGCCATTCAGGCAACGGGGCAGGTGAAGTGTTCCTCTGGGCAGCTTTTAAGCAGGGGGAAAATAATCATGGGTAAAATATCAGGATTGTAATTGTGCACCCATCTGGCAAATACTTCCATTGCCCCTGGTTTGTGAGTCAAAAGAAAGAGGTTTTCATACTCTTTCCCCGATATTAGTCATGCCTTTCTTTTCTCCCCTTTTGCTCTACTCCCTTAGTCAGGGATTTGAAAGCCCAGCTGGGTATTTTCTGCTTTAAGCAGTAACCCTGATCATAAATTTCTAGCAAATGAAATTCAAGCGACAGCCTCTGCTGATGTCATGTGAGGCAAAACAGAACCCAGCTGGGATTGCTCATTGCCATGAGCAAAGAGTGTTGCTCTTTGGGGCTGGCAAGAGAACCGGGTTTGTTATTAGGAAGAAAGTACCAATAGGAGGCAGTTCAGTCTTACCATCCCACATGTGCCCAGCTCATGATCATATCAGAAATGTGTTTTCTGGAAAGCTTATATCTAAAATGCGAATGGATTAGAAAAGACAAGATGAAATAAAAAAATGATACGATCTCAAAAGACGGAGAGAAAAGAAATCTATTTCACCAGGCAGAGAAGAGACTTGGGTTTCTGGGTGAAAATGCTGGTTGGTGCCATGTATCTTTTTTCCACTCATTTTCCCCATGAAACATGCTGATGTTATTCAGGAAGTTTGGTGATTCAATTAATATTCACTAAGGCTTAACACTCTGCGAGCTGTAAAAAGACCCTGACAACATGTACCTCCAACTGGCCTCGGCCTACTCCGTGTGCTCAAACCGAAATGAGGTTAGATGCCAAGAAATCATGCAGGACTTTTAGCTCATCTTCCCAGTTTTTCAGTAACCTGATGCCCAAACTACAATATATCATACACTCCTAGGGCTTTACATTTATTTATATCATTCTTTGGATGTGAAAATATCGTGTAGCTGCTCCTTACCCCCTTTTTAGAGAAACAATGGCCACAGTGGTGAACAGCATCCGAGGGGCCTTTCAAGGAGCTGCAGGTAGAACCAGGTGTTCTATTCTGAGGCCAGAGGTCAGTCCTTCAAACCCTCTGCCTCTCAGTCTATAAATCAGAAAAGGGCACATCCCGCAAGGTGCTTTGCCGAAGCTGTGAGGTTTAACTGTCACAACAACCCTATGAGGAAGGACTTATTAACTCCACTGTACAATCAAGAAAAAAAGCTTAGAGAGTTTGAGAAGTTTCCCAAGGTGTGTAGCTAATACCTGGCAAAGTCAGAATTAGAACTCAGGTCTGTTTAATTTTAGTTCATACTCCAGCCACTCTCCTCATTCTGCCTTCCTATGGGTGTGAGCCTCCATGGTCATATGCCATAAAGTGGAGGGGAAACTGAGATACTATCCTGTTAGTTAATCAATGCAAATGTTTTAGAATTCACTTTTAACCTTAAATTACTCAGATAAATGGGAAGGTCTATCAATTGTCAACATTTTGTGCTAAGCAACAGTGTAGAGACTCTGTCCTTAATACCCAGCTGGTTCTCTTCACCTGAGCTCTCTGGCTTGTCTGGGGGTCAGTCGAGAACGACAGAATGAATCCCAGTTAACCCGACCCCTCAGACTGGTTGGTGCCAGTTCGGGGTTGACAACGGTACGGATATAGAAGAGGCATTTATCACTAAAACATTGGACTACGTGGAGTAGAGCTGAAAAGCCATCAGCTTATGCCCTGAGATGTACCCACTTGTCATGAGCAAGAGGCCTCATAATGCAGAATTACAGACTCAATTTCAACTTTAAGCACACTGGAGACTGAATCTCCTGTAATTCAGTTGGGTTCATACATTTAAACTTACCTCAGAAATTTGGGTACTGGGAGAATAATCAACTTATGTGGTTTAATTTTAGAAAGGGGTATTAAGCTCTGCTTTACTAAGGCGTACTACTAGCTTGAATGATACTTTCAGAGTCCTGTAAAGATCTAGTGCTTTGAGCCTAACACAGTGCTTAGAATAAGCTGAGACCTAAAATACCTTCCCTCTCGCATCTCCCCATTCTGGTTTGCTCCTTTCACTTATGCAGACTGGCTTCATTATATTCTGAGGCTCCTTGTGCCAACGCACCAGTTGGAACAGAAACGTAAAAAAGAACCACAACGCAGTTCTGAATTCATGATACGTGCCCTGATTTATCACCACCAAACTGGAAAGAGGCCAAGTGTCAGACAATAATGTTTAGTGAGAAGTGCGAGGATGCTCTTTTTACGAAGAGGGGACTGGACACGGTTACCATTTCAAACACCATTTGAAAGACTGCCAAACTCAACAATGAATGGGACGGAGGTGTCAGTACACAAGGAAAGAGTGGCTGAAATATGTTCCCTTGGTCAGCCTCTTCTACTGTCCCTGAGGCAAGCTAGAGAGTAGATTAAATGCAAAAGAGGGGTGGGTCCTTCAGCAGCTGGTTTGCAGGCGGCATCTGGCATCTAGACATTTCTAAGCAGGGGACCACCCCTCCTCTCCTCTGTCTGGAGTGATCTATGGAACCTGAGGAACAGAGGCCAGCATTTGAACAGCAATTGAAAGGAGCAAGTGGCCATTGTGGGCTAGGAAAGATGTTAAGGAGGATGCTGCATTTGAAGACTGCCTGTGTGCCATTAAGGTGGAGGGGAGGGGAGAGCGTCCTGGGTGGAAGAGGTAGGCGCCAAGGCAGAGGAAGGAATGAGAGTCAGCTCCTCAGAGGCAACACACACCTAGGGTGCTTGTGTGCACACAGCCTGTATATATTTCTCTTCTTTCTTTCTTTCTTTCTTCTCTCTCTCTCTCTCTCTCTTTCTTTCTTTCTTTCTTTCTTTCTTTCTTTCTTTCTTTCTTTCTTTCTTTCTTTCTTTCTTTCTTTCTTTCTTTCTTCTTGATTCTCACTACTATTATCAGGGAAGTTGTTTCATCGTAAAGATGCAAAGGCCAAGCTTCATAAGGCTAAGTGGCCTGGTGGAGGCTAAAGGTAGCCAGCGTTGAACAAGGAACAAGTGCAGACCCTGCCACTTTGACTACAGTCCCCCTTTCTCTGTGCCACTCTGCCCAGATTCCTTTCATTTCATAACTGAGACCAATCTGGCCATGGAGTGAAGAGGTCACGTAAGGGAGGAACAGGAGGAAAGGCTAGCAAGAGGGAGCCTGGGGCCAGGTTGTGGAGGGAGGAAATGAGTCATGCAAAATAAATGTCACCTCATGGGTAGGTTAAGGCATCCCTCAGCACAGGTCCTGAGGTGAAAATAAACATCAGGGCTCTTTATTTATTTATGTCGCTTCCCACTGGGTACCCAGTGGCCTCAGGCTACTGTGTTCAGAGGTTCTAAGAGAAGCTGCCAGGCGGGGTGGGGGGAAGGTCCTGTATTATTCTATGCTGTCTGAAATTCCCAGTTGTGCACAAGAGGGAGAAACAGACCAGAGGGAGCTTTGAGGAATCTTGTAATCCCGTCCTATCATGATCTGGCCACGGGCTGTAAAGGTCCATGGCAAAGTATGACAAGAATGAAATGGAATCTATGTATGGCTTTGAAGTTACAAAGGCAGGTGATTATCAGTCATCTAGCACGTGGGCAGCTGTGCCCTACAGACTCCTCTAAATATATTCTAAATACAGGTATATCCTTCGCTTAGAGAAGCGAGTCCAAAATCATTACTAGTAAATCTTACCTTTGTTTCTATTTTGTGTTTTCACTTAAACATTCATTTATTTCAAAATAGTGCATTTGTGAGCAAAGAAAGGCCAGAAGGAAAAACCTAAAACCAACCGAAAAGAAAGTTCCATCAAAACCTGGAAAAATATGTTCAAATGTCATAAAACCAATTAAACTGACAAAGAAAGCAAAAATACCATCACCATATCTTTTTATAGCCACTTCAAATCTCTCTTAAGGCTAAGTATGAATCCATGAATACATTTAGCGAAATATTATTTTTCCTCTTGGGAAATTGCATTTCTAAAATAAGCATGTTCTACCCACCTTGGTCCTCTGAACTGGCATGTAAACACAAACTCAAAAATAAACAAAATCATGGCTACTTAAATAAATAACAACCTGAGGGAAAAAAATAACTTCATCCCAGAAGAATCTTTGTTAATGTTCCATTCAAAAGTTATTGAACACATGATTTCCACGAGGGGTAGTATTTTGTCAAGCACACGGAATTTTTAAAAGAGAAAGCCTGCAGGCAACAATAAACACATCTCTGACAGAGAAGGATAAATAGCAGTATCAAGCTGGCAGCAGATTTACTAACCATTTTGATAAAGTCTTTGGAAGAGGTTAACAAAATGGCACCCCCCCCACCCCCCCGAAAAATGCCAAGCTAATAGCCACAAACTTCAGAAATATTTTGTAAGGTTTGATGGGTAAGTAGAAAAGTGGCTGATAAATTTGAATGTGGTCAGGTTTGAGAAAGTGTATAGAGAGGCTGGTCTCGAAGCCAAGTGATGAGTTAGCAGACAGTGAATCGACAGTGTTCATGCAGACAACAGCCTAGTGAACTATTTGGAGTCAGAGAGCTCAACAAAGACCTGGTGATCATCAGAATGAAATTTCACGTCCTTCCATCTCCAGGGTGAAGAGCACCATGCCCGCTCACTCGTGGCGTGTGGTACATAGTTATGGTTTCCGCCCATGAAAAACCTGGTAAAATTGGAGAAGGCTCATTAAAAGTCTACAAAAATAACCAAGGAAGTAGAAAAGCTTTTATATCCAGTTAGATGGAAACATTGAGACATTCTTAGGGCATTCAACAGGAGCCCTAAAAATGGAGGGTATCCTCCTTTTTATCCAAAATTACAAAATATGCTTTCCCAGATGGCTCTGGTAACTGCAGCATCTCTTTCTTTTGCTCTGTCTTTCCTCTTTTTCCCCCAGAAGTCAGGGATTCAAAGTGAGCATGAAAGACACACAGGGGCTAGTTGATAAATGCCAGGTCTGAGTTATATATAGAAGGCTGAACTGAAAGAGTAAAATCCATCCTGTTAGGGGTCTCTAGCATCAAAGAGGTCTGCCACAAGCTCTGTACAGGCCCAGTGTGACAAAACATAGGACATAAAGCCATCCCAAAAATTTTCTGCAAGGTTGCCTAGAAAACACTCTTAAGTCGTTGAATGTTCCATAGTGCCCGAGGCCTGGCTAGGAAGCTCTGTCAACCCCGTGAGACATGAAACAAAAGAGTAGTAACCATTGAATTCACAAATGTCTGAGCACCCAGTTAGGGTAATAAAGACCAAAGGAAGGTAGGGGGTTAGCACTTATGGAACAATGATTACATGTCAAGTACTCTGTAACGTTCACAACAGCCTTGCAAAATAAGTATTCCTGTGCCAAGTTCACAAATGAAAAAACTAGGATGGCTGAAGACTAGCAATAAAGATAACTAGTGGGAATAGATAACTCTAAGGTATCTGGAGCCATTTAAAAAAAAAAAAAAAAGAAGGGGACCTTTCCACATGGCCTGTCTTGGCCCTCATTATGCTAACTGCCCAGTAGAACACCTTGGTTTAGTTGACTTTAGTGTCAGTCACTACCCAGCCCCCTATTCCAAATCATCCCTTTGGATTTTGCCTCTGCGGGCAACTATCATTGTGAACTAATGTTTGCTTGCCTCCACCCACCTCTAGCTGATCACGGCTCCGAAGGCTGAGAACAACATGTATGTGCAGCAGCGAGATGAGTATCTGGAAAGTTTCTGCAAGATGGCCACCAGGAAGATCTCTGTGATCACCATCTTCGGCCCTTTCAACAACAGCACCATGAAAATCGACCACTTCCAGCTAGGTTCTCTTAAATATTTTAATTGCATTATTGTTTTTCTCCTATTTAAGGTAGGGCAAACTTTATGGGAGAGGTCAGCGGGGAATGAAGAGGAAAATTCAGATATTCAGAGGGTTCTTTCCTTGTGGTAACAAAGGTCAGTTTACCTCCTATTTATGTAACTATTCTGGATGGTTTTGGTGTAAGATTTTTGGCACTTTAAAATGAAAAAACATGCAAGCATTCTATGATTTGAAAGTCAATAATGTGGAGAAAAATCAGAGAAGCAATACAGTTGGTGGGAGAGCCGGTAGGGTACGTAGACAGTTTCTTCTGGATGCGGAATCTTCTTGCCTGTGAATAATACCATCTGATCTTCCTGCTGCCTTCATGCTGCAGGTGACTCACTCACAGATGGGGACCTGCCAGACCCTTGGAAGCACTTGACTCTGGCAAGCCTGGGGAGGGCTGAGAAAGGCTATTTAGCTAAATGAAAAGTCACTGAAAATATGGACTATCCTGCACCCAAGTCTTTTGGAGAGCCAAAGAATTTGGCTCAATGTAGAGTTTTCACAATTTTTCATATTAATGGTGCGTGTGAGGCTCATGAGGCGTACAGCTCAGCACTGGGCAGCTAACTCCTTGCAGTTCTCATGGGAATGTTGCAAGAATTAACTGTGAGTAGTTTGATCGCAGAGTCAGAAGCCGCAGATCTGACCCACCCAATTTCTTTTACAATCATTACATCTCTGGGGCTTTATGTTTAAAAAAAAAACCAAAAAAACAAAAAAACACAACTTTTTCCCTTCATGCATTCTCTACTTTTTAAACTTTTTATTTTAACTACAACGAAAGTCCTTCATACTTTACCAGTTGCATATCCTGCATATTTTTCATAAAGTACATCTCCTCTGAAAGAATATAAAACATATTTTCCCTATTAGTTAACATTTAACTTCAATATATATGACACATTATCTCACAGATTTTTCTGTCATGTGATCTTGATGTAATAGAATGCATAGCAGTCATAATTATGTCATGACAATGCCAATTTGATTTGAATATTGTCTGGCTTCTAAATAATATTTAAAAAAACCTTTTTTTTTATATTTTAAAAATTGTACCTAAGGGGCGTCTGGGTGGCTCAGATGGCTAAGCATCTGACTCTTGGTCTCAGCTCTGGTCTTATTCTCAGGGACATGAGTTCAGGCCTCATGTTGGGCTCCACATGGGGCATGGAGCCTACTTAAAAAAATTGTGGTTAAAACACATGATCCAACCTTTTCTTTCTTTCTTTCTTTCTTTCTTTCTTTCTTTCTTTCTTTCTTTCTTTCTTTCTTTCTTTCTTTCTTTCTCTTTCTTTCTTTCTTTCTTTCTTTCTTTCTTTCTTTCTTTCTTTCTTTTTTCTTTCTTTCTTTCTTTCTTTCTTTCTTTCTTTCTTTCTTTTTTCTTTCTTCTTTCTTTCTTTCTTTCTTTCTTTCTTTCTTTCTTTCTTTCTTTCTTCTTTCTTTCTTTCTTTCTTTCTTTCTTTCTTTCTTCTTTCTTTCTTTCTTTTTTTGAGGGAGAGAGACAGAGAGACAGGGAGAGATAGGGAGGGTCAGAGGGAGAAGGAGAGAGAGAGAGAGAGAGAAGCCTAAGTAGGCTCCATGCCCAGTACAGAGCCTGACACGGGGCTGGATCTCACAGCCTGGAGATCATGACCTGAGCTGAAATCAAGAGCTGGATGCCCAACCAACTGAGCCACCGAGGTGCCCTGAGCCTGACCTTCTTTTTTTTTTTTTTTTTTTTTTTTTTTATTTTTTTTGAGCCTGACCTTCTTAACTGATTTTTAAGTGTACGATACAGTATTGGTAACGATAGGCACAATATTGAACAGCAGGTCTCTAGGTACATTACGACTCTGGGTCAGATTCAGATATGAAGTTTCAGTTATGCATTCTCTATTTTTATTAGCTCACTTTCCCCTGAGTTAGCTCCAAAGGAAAATAAATACCATCCTTTCCAATGCCCCATCATAAAACACTGCAAATCAGTGATTGGTTTGTGGACATTAATCCCTGTGCTGCATGTATGTTTGGGAGGGAAAGCAACAACAACAATGAAGCCCTTAACCATGACAACAATAATCATACAAACAGAAGACACAAAAGAAGTTCTAAAGTCAAACAGACTTTAGAAACAAATAATTCAAATCCACAGTCTCCACTTACTTGTTGTGTGACTTTGGGCAAGTTGCTTCCTAAGCCTCAGCCTAGAAGATAATTACATATATTTCATGGGCTACGGTAAGGATTTCGTAAGATAACACCTATGAATATCTGTCATATAAAAAATACTATTGTGTGGTCATCATCATCATCACCATTTTTTCTGGCAGGCTTCTGGAGATCAATGAGCTGTCACAGGGACTAGAACACCTATAGTTAAAAAGTACTTGCAGTTGCTTTCTGCTAATTACAGAATGTTGACGGGGAACCCCCACAACTGCCCTTCCAGGTGACAAGGTACATTACTACTCCGGGTCATAAAACCAAAGCCCAAAAAAGACTAATACTACAAAGACACATATTTAGTGTTTAACTGAGACTCAACCATTTGCTTCTGGATTTTCAAATAACAGCAAGAGCCAGTGAGCTTAATTGCAATCCAGATGACTAGAGAGGAAGTAGGTTTCCAATCCAGTGCAGAAACTGGTGCTGGCTGGCGATGAAAGGCCTCCTCCGCCAGGCGTTCCCGGTGTCAAATGTGTTGCCCACCAACCCTTACGCAAAGAATCCTCATTCCTTATTTCAGAGAAGTTTGGAAAAATCATTATATGTTCTACTTCAGCCTCTATGTGGTCCCAACTGTTATAAGCATCTGGTGCTGCCTTGGCAAATTTTTAGCATTAAACCTGCTGTTTGTTAGACATCTGGATTGAATATGAGCTGTAGAGGCACTGAGGGGATTTTTCCTGCCCTATTGGAAGTCAGGTATTGTGCGTTGGGTGTTTGCCTCTCCCTGGATGGCAGCTCGGACATGATCTGAGGGGACTTCTATTTTGTTCCTCATTTAATTCCTGGAAGGCCTTTTTTTCCTTGTGTTATGTCCCAGCTTACCCTCCTTATGGGAAAGGCCATAGTACTTTTCAGCCAAGACTGGGAGCCAGCCATGGGAAAACAGGAATTGGCGTGCAGCGCGGACTCAGTGAACCAAACTCTAGCCTTGACCGATTTTCAGCTGGAAATCTATCAGATGGCCTTACTTTCCTTAAAAATAAATCAAGCACTCTCTACTCTTCCAGACTTTTACTGGGCCTTAAAAACAGAAACCCACATCCAACTACACTGTGGGCTGTACTCACCAGCTGGTCCGTCCTGCTAAATGTATTTGAACTATAGATGATGGGCTTACAAATACCAGGAAATTTACCTTAAGATTTCGGTCATTAGCTTAATGAAAGTCACTCATACCTGAGCAAATTGCAACCCAGAATAAGCCCATCTGGTTTTGCCATCCAAGATACCATTATATGTGAGAATTTAGAAAGACACAGCACATAACAGCATTCCCAATTGTTAGTGGTATTTAAAATATCAATTGGATAGAAAAAAAAATGGTGTGTAGGTAAAGAGGATGGATTATAGACAAAGTTTGCCAGGTAGGACAAAGTAGTTGGCTAAGGGCACTTTACTGGAAAATCTCAAAAGAGAAATGAGGGGAAAACATTGTGAGCATGTTTCTCTCTTAGCAAAACAGAGGGATAAAAAAATATTAGACACGGATATTCAATCATCAGCTTTTAAGGGCTAGAATATACAGGACATTTTTATGGGGCAAACGGAAGTCCTTTGATAGCTTCCTTTAAAGGAAGAAGAGTTTGAGAGTAATTGATGAAAAAAGGAGGTGGAAAGTTGATGGGGATGTGGCTAGACTGTAACAACAGGAGAGAAAGTGATTCCATAGTCATATGAATAAGGAATTCATGAGTAAATTTCTAAAATACCTTTTATAGGTGAGAACGATAGACTCCATTTCACCCTAATATTCTCTTTCTGTCTTTGATCTTGTTGAAGAGAATTGTTCTTTATGGACAAACCGCACTGGCTCCATACCAATGCAGAAATGTCACTTTCCCTCAGGAGCACTGGAAAATTTGACCCTTTGCCCCAGCTCCTCCTTTTATCAGTGGTGACAATGTCTGGCAGCTGCCTTCTCTGGACTCTGTGCCCTTGTGCTGGGAGGGGAGGCTGGGTGAGTGATCAGATTTCCAGACACTGGCTGGGTGTCCCTCTCTGTTTATTCAGTCTCTGATTATCAATCACTGTGGCCCTGGAGGCTGGGGAGCCTGCCCCCAGCTTGTTCAGTCATCCCATTTCACTGCCCTCCTGCCTATCAAGAGTATCAGTGTCAAGATCAACCTCTGATGATCAGAGAATGTGGAAAGCACCTAATAAGTCAACCATACAAAACAAGTGCTTGAAGAATGTGGTGGAGGGAGATAGGCTCTTCCAATTGATTGCAGTCATTAGAGAAGATGTAAGTATCAGAAAATGTTGAAAAGTGGGTTGATTTATTGGAGGGGCCTTGAAAATGGAGAATTTTTTTGATAGTGACGACTCTATCAAAGTACTTTTTGTTTTTATTTTATTTCTTAAAGAGATGATGCATTTTTTTGTATCCCAAAGTCAAAACTACATAGAGAGGTACAAATAGACAAGCATTATGCCCATTCCTGACCCCAGGCCCTATTAATTTCTGCCCCATAGGTAGTTTATGATTCCTTATTGATAAACTTAGTGCTCCTTTATGCAAATATAAATACATATAAGCAGCTATATCCCCCCTCTTAGTACAAAATATAGTATTTATAATACTATGAACTTTGCTTTTTTTTTTTTTTACCTAAAAAACATTTCCTGAAGACCTTTCCTTATGAACTATAGAAATTGTCAGATTCTACAACAGTTTATTTAAGCAGTCCTCTTGTTAATGGACACTCAGATTGTTTTCAATATTTTATTATAAACAATTTCACAGTTATTTACTGGGCCAAATGAAAAATGTATTTAGTTTTGTTAGATATCACCAGATTTCTCTCAACACAAGGTATATCATACTGCCATCCCACCAGCAGTGTGTAAGAGTGTCTATTTCCCCAAACCTCTCCAAAGGAGTGTATAACCAAACTTGTGAATGTTTTTAGCCAATGCGATATTTGAAAAATGATATCTTAGTGCAGTATGTTGTTGGGTTGTATTTTTCTTTTTATGAGTATGATTGAACATCTTTTCACATGTTTAGGAGGAATTTATATTTTATTTTTAGTGTCCTTTGCCTATTTTTCTACTGGCTTGCTCTTAAAAAAAAAAAAAAAAAGATTATTTACTTGAAAGAGCATGAGTGGGAGGGGCGGAGGGAGAGAAAGAATCTCAAGCCGACTCCATGTCTAGTGAGGAACTCGATGCAGATCTCGATCTCACAACCTGAGATCATGACCTGAGCCAAACCAAGAGTTGGATGCTTAACCAACTGTGCCACCCAGGCACCCCAGGATTGTTCTTTTTAATCCCAATTTATAGGTACTCTTTATAAATTAGAATGAAAGTTCAGATTCTGGCCCTCTTCCCCATTCCAAGATACTGAGCCACTTTGGGGATAAGGTCCAGGAATTTATATTTTTAAAACGTTGCTCAAGTGGTTCTGATTTGTAGCTAGGTTAAGTGTAGAACAGAGGGAAAAAGAGGTTGGTACCAGATTTTAGAGGATTTCAAATACCAGGCCAGAGAATTCAAACTTTATTTGGTAAATCATGTGAAGTCATTAAAGATTTCTAAATGTATTTTTCAAATACATTTTTAAAAAAATTTAAGTTTTGGTAGAGTGAGTCTGTGGGACAGACAAGAACCTGGCAGGAGACTTTGTTCATAGATGAGTCAAGTTGCTCTTTCTAAGATCAAGTGAAAGCAGCAACTTTGTGATCAGGAATGGCCAGGCTAGTCCCATCTATAGATTTAATCCAGACATTCCTCTCACAAAGGGCTGGTAGGCAGGCAACCAACCCACTCAAATAGTAAAAGAGGAGCAGGGGAATCAACTATGAAGTCATTTAAATTGATCTGTTTCCAATCAAAAGAAAGTAAATCCCATCATTGGAGGCCAGGGTTATCCTAACTGAGATTAGTCTACTACAGATGCCTCAGCAATCCCAGAAATATTCTTCAGATCAAAGCAATTCAGCTTCTTCTGGAGTCTTTGCTTTCAGATTTATCCACAGCTTTGGCCTGTGCTGAATTCTTGAATAGGATAGTTCTATTTTAAATACCATATAACCATATAAACACATTTTATCTATGTTGTATGTGACCCCAGACAGGGTTTATTAAGGTATGGTGGTAAATGGGCATCACAGTGAATGACACCCAAAATACCAGAATGCCACAGAAAAATAGAATATGTTGCTCATGGGCCTCAGACAGGAAATGGCAGCATACCTCCCGGGGCCACAAGAGGTCAAGGTTGGGTCAGAAAACAGAAGCAAGAGCAGAGGGGAGATCTTAGGTCACTGCCTTTCCTGGGGTTTCCAAGAAAAAGACAAGAGGGGACAGGATGAACAGTTTCTGATTGGCTAGTTTGAGTGATTTCAACAGGCTTTGGGTTATAGGGGTGGACTCTAGTTGCTTGGTACCTGAACTGAGGATAATTAAAGCAGAGGAATACTGTTTCCTGGGGTGCATGTGCCAGATTGAGGAGGTAGGGCATTCAGTTGAATGGCTTACATTTCAGAAAGCTACTATCGGCTGGACCTTTTGCTGTCTCTAAGAATTGAGTAGTCTTGGGAAGAGCAGTCTCTCTCCAGTCAGAAAGGGTTTTTAAGATCTCAAAGGATCATAATATATAGAAAATAAAAAAATATGATTGATACAATTATAAGACTTCATAAGTGAAAACCCAAATTGAGAAAATAAATCTATATGATGAGTTTTTTCAAATTACACTTAGACTGGCTGTGTTGTTGTAGGCTCATCAGATAAAGGAAGTGTAAGGGTTTGATGATGGTTCTTTATAGAAACCCAGAATTTCTCATCTTATTTATTCTATCCTTCACTACTATCTTTTTTTTTTTTTTTTGTACATGACATCTTTCTTAGGGGAGAGATTTATGATTACCAAATCTGTACCTACTGTTTATGTGTGCCAGGCTACAGGGATTTAGAAGATGATCAAACATCTGTCCCTATTGATGAATTGCTCATATCTGGTGGGAAGATAGATGTGTAAACAACTGGTGGAAATGTAGGTGATAAGCATTATTGCAGAAGTGTGTGTGTAAAAGTGTTGTGAGTGCCCAGATGAGATAAAGACAGGTTGACAGGTAGTTAGTTCCCATATGGACAAGGGTAGGGGTAGCATTCCAGAAAGAGAAAGCATATTTCTAGAAACTGAAAATAGAGGCTGGAGCACAATATCTGGAAGAGTTAAGGAATCAGCTAACTAAGATGGACTGAGTCCAGGACAGAAATGGCCTTGGTTGCTCTGCCCAGGATTTGGATTTTATGCTGTCCTTGTTCTCTGTTCTTAGACAGCATAACAGTCACCTAGAAAACCTGCTAAAACGCAGATTCCTGGGATGCCTGGGTGACACAGTTTGTTAAGCTTCCGACTCTCATTTTCAACTGGAGTTGTGTGCTCAGCGTCATGATCTCAGGTTTGTGAGACTGAGCCCTGAGTCAGGATCTTTGCTCAGTGTGGAATCTGCTTGACATTTTCCTTCTCCTGCTGCACCTCCTGCTCATTCTCTCTCTCTCTCTCCCTAAAATAAGTAAATAACTCTTTAAAAGAAATGTAGATTCCTGGGCCTCACCACTAGCAACTCTTTTTTTTTTTTTAATTTTTATTTATTTATGATAGTAACAGAGAGAGAGAGAGAGAGAGAGGCAGAGACACAGGCAGAGAGAGAAGCAGGCTCCATGCACCGGGAGCCCGACGTGGGATTCGATCTCGGGTCTCCAGGATCACGCCCTGGGCCAAAGGCAGGTGCCAAACCACTGCGCCACCCAGGGATCCCTAGCAACTCTTATCTAATCGGTCTGGATCCAAGGATTGTGATTTTAGCAAGTGTCCTAGGTGATTTTGATGAAGGTAGACCGTGGATTGTGCTTTGAAAAAATCGCTGGAGGAGGTAAGAAACTCCTGAAGCAGTGGGAGACATGGTTCAGGGACACTGATGGAATGCCTAAAAGTCAGGTAGGACAGGGTGGGAGGGGTAAATATACCATGGATATCACAGAGAAGAAGCCATCACTGATGGAAGCTTCCAACGTAATGCCTGGCACATGGTTGATGATTACTAAGTTGTGGCTGAAGCTGAATTTTTCTGCAGTGTCATTGCTGTCTGTAGTCAGACACGGAAGAACAGATACATGAACGAACCTACTTATTACCTGAAATTGGCCACTGACTTTTGTAATCGAGGTCCTTCAAGGTTGGAACCCCTGGCTAATGCCCCCACTTGCAGAACAGGTCCTTGCCAGTATGTAACAGAGTTCACACCCCCTTCTGTCCCTCCTCAGTCATTTTAGGTCAGGGACAAGCTGTGTGGAATAGCCAAATCCCACCAGATGGGTCTGGATCTGTGAATCTGTTTGCTGTATCAAGACCATGTGGACTGTTTATAGGATGTATCCAAAAGAATGTTTGCTTCTAAGCCTTACGAATGAGGAGTAGAGCTTTGGCAAAACTTGGATAAATGTAACAAGAACCTGCCAGATTTATGCTGCATTTCCAGACTGAGGAGCACCTCGTGTTCACCCGGTCCTATCTCAGCCCTGCTGAGACAGAATGCAGAGCATAACAGAAACCTGGGACAGGGGTAGGCAGCCGGAGGTGGGAGTTCATCTAGCACATACCTCGCTCGGAATTGGACCAGAGGGGAACTGCTGTCTTGCAGTAGAGTTGTGCCCATCCTAGAGCCACCGTTGATCAGTGCTTCCATTGTTTTTGTAGGGCAGATTCTCTTCCTCGACACAAATGTTCATTTGGGATGTAAATATCCTATAATCTGGGGGTGTAAAATGTTTTATTTTTAATGCCAGGGCAAAATGTTTCAGAAAATATTTTAGTTGAAAGGTGAAACCAGACCATGAAATTGGTTTCTTGACATATCCCGTTAGAACAAAGTTTGGCTTAAATCTTGGTCCTAGGTCCTCTCTGTCCTTGAATGGGTCTTATTTTGGTAAGCTAGAGAGAACAGTGGAGAAGAGCGAGGTCATATTAAATCTGAGGCTTAACCCTCACTCTGTTACCAGCTAGTAATGTGAACTTGAGCAAGTTGCTTCCTTCCTGGGCTCTATGATAGGTTTATCCTTTGGGAAAAAGACTCTAGACTCTGAGATTTGCATGTGTGACGTTAATTGGGAAGTATTCTCAGGAACAATCCTTGTGAGAGGTGAGGATACTAGAGAACAGAGAGGGAATCTTAATCATAATGCAAGCGACCCTTCAGCGTGGCTCTCTAGGAGACCGGGGCGGTGGGGGGGGGGGCATCTTTTAGATCTACGGCCTCCCTACCTCATCAACCATTGAATGTGGGCTGCCCCCTAGTTATAGTGTGACTTGGGGGAAAGGCAGCTCTTTTCTAGGGAGAATGATTTTCAGAGAGGGAGTCAGCTGCTAACCTGCACAGTGACCTTGCTTCTGAAAGTAGAATCTGGACGGCGCGCCACAGTGTCTGCTTCAGTTCCTGTTTCATATGTTTCCTATATTATTGTTTCTCAATAGCATGACTGGGTTGTGCCAGATAATGTCTGTATCACTTCTCTTGCCCCAATAAGGCTTTGTGATGAAGACTTGCACACTTCAGTGGCGTATAATTATTAAACGGTCAGTCATGGGTCTGTAGGGTTTGGCTCATCTGGACTAGGCTTGGTGAGTCTTGGTAAGGCTGGTCCATGTATTTGCTGTCAGCTACTGGTTGGCTGGGTGGTCCTGCTGATCTTAGTTGGGCTTGAACACTTTAGGGGTCAACTGGTGTTGGCTGATCTGGAGTAGCCCTGTCCAGGCTGAGGACAGGGTTACTTGGTGTAAGTTTTCCTTCAGAAGGCTGGTATGGATGTTTTTCTCATGGCCAAAGTAGAGGCAAGAGCAATCCCAAATGCACAGGTCCAATTCTAGCCTCTGTCTGTGTCACTCATGCCAACATCAGCTAGCATTGGCCAAAGCAAGTTGTGTAGATGGGCTCAGAATCAAGAGGCAGGACAGTTTGCCTCATTCACCTTGACAAGGAGCTGCAATTACTGAGCAAAGGGTGTAGGTATAGAGAGGGGTGATGAATTGGGGCCATCTTTGAAATCTACTACAATCTCCAGCTTCCTTCCATCTCAGCCATTCAGTGGTTTTTGTAACTTTCTCTGTTAGGTAGATATAATGGTCTCATTTTGATTCTAATTAGAAACTTTAACTCTATCCAAGTTGCTGATCTCTGAATCCAGGGCCCAGCATAGACTAAGCACTGACAACAAAATATTTGTTGAATGAACAAAAGTAAAAATGACTGTATGTTGGGAATTAAAAATAGTAATCCCTAGGGTCAAGATAAAATCTGGTTTGTAAAGTATTAGGGTATTTAGCTGCTATAAATATTTTAAATTAATTTTTAATGATTTACATCATTATTATTATTATTATTAATTGTAAAGTATGTTCCTTGTTAAATTTTAAATATGTGTGGAATAAACAGTGAAAATTTCCACCTCACTTTTTCCTTTCCCTAGAGGCAGCCATTGTTACCAGTTCTATGTCCTTCTGGACATTTTCCAATGTCTATTCCTAGGCAGATGTGTTTTCTTTTGTTTGATATCGTTTTAACCAAGAATAACGCCTACTATCCATTCTCTTCAGCAACTTGCTCTTTTTGCTCAATGAGACATATTAAACAAAAACCGACATGAATCTCGAAATTCTTTTAAATTACTTTGTAATTAATTAGGCAGCAAAAATGTAAAAAATGGCAGCAAAAATAGGTCATATTTTATATGAACTTCATATGGATGAAGCGTATCATTTTTCATTTTGCAGACAGTGCTTGGTCCTCACATAACTATCTATCAGCTCCCATGCCTTTGAATCGCCTCCACAAAGAGCTGTCACAGTTTGGGGGAGGAATACAGATTCTTTCTCCTCGAGTTCTGATCTGCTTTGGGGGAAATCAAGTTCCTTGTTTGTATACATTCAATGATCCTAATCACATAAACCAAAGGAATAGTTAAATTGTAATCATCCTTTTTTTAAGAATAAAAGGAAAATGGTCTATGATGCTCAAGCTCTGTAACCTCCGTATCTACAAAACTGTGAAACTGTGGTTGTTTCTGCTGTGGTATTACTCACTGAATAGCAATGTTGATAGTAAGTGATAGACTCTTTTCACTAATAAATCTACTATCAGTTATTTGCTGATATTAATTTTTCACATTTATTATACAGGGGATTATTTTGCAGGGGAAAATTTTAGTGCGGTTGAGGGAAACACTGTGACCTGTCAGGAAAGAAAGTAGCATTTTCATCTCAGAAATGTTAAAAGTATTTCCAGGGACATAGAGTTGCCATGTTCATACCTCCCATCAACCTGGGGACATCTTCAAGAACGTTTCAAATTGTAATAATTTATTCTTAGGGCATGGTTTTAAAAAATACATAATAGTTAAAAACTTCTGTCCATTTAGTAACATTTGGCTTGAAATTGTATTCACTTACAAAATTTGTATTATGAAGAGCCCTACATTTTTGGAGCTAAAGCGAACCTGTGGCCAGGTTTGAACATAGGTTTATTTTTCTCTATAGCAATGACATAGTTCACTCAGTCCCAAAGTGATTCTAAAATAAAAGTGAAGAAGAGATACAGATTTTAGACTCAACTAAATAAATAACTAGAACTAAGATAAATTTAAAAACTCCTTATTGAGGTGGGGTAATGACTCATCCCCAGGGTAAAATTGGCAGTCTTCTTCCAGGGATGACTCAGCTGCCTTCACTCTCACTTTGCTCCTTCTGATTCACTACTACCAGGGTAGGCAGAGATGGGGCTTGATCATCTGTAAAAGACGGACTTTCAAAATTAACTTATTCATTTATTTCTATATTTACTTATTCACTTGTAAAACTTTTGTTTAAACAAAATGTTGGCTAATGTGTGCAATTAATGAAAGCTGTTCTAATTCACTCAGGATGGAGACCCAGAGCCTTCACTCATTCACTTCCCACTTATTTCTGTCTTGTCACACTCATATTTATTCACATTTCATTTGCCTTAAGATAATGAAAAACCCATGCGAGTGGTGGATGATGAGGATTTGGTAGACCAGCATCTCATTGGTGAGCTGAGGAAAGAGTATGGAATGACCTACAATGACTTCTTCATGGTGCTCACAGATGTGGACCTGAGAGTCAAGGTACAAGTTTTCTGTTTGAGATGATACATTTCTACTCCTTAGAATAGCAACTCTGGGAATTTTTTTGTCAATGAACTGATTAAATATATGAATAAACACAAATTACTTTATACGTGGGAAGGCTTTAGAATGGGTCCGATATTCCATGCTGCCCCACAGAATGTGTACCTAGAAATGAAGTCTATGGAAAGAGCTGGGTTGGATGCTCTCCTGTGGCCCAACTGTTTGACTCAGACTAAATTCAGTGCCATGCAGTCATCAGACACCGGTTGAATAGCTATCATGTACCAGGCCCAAGGGATAAAAGGTGAAGAGTATTTGGCTTCTTCCTTCAGGAAAGCCAGATTTAACATAGACCTACTCTTTTGGAAGGCTCTGGAAGTTTATCTCCTGATCCAACATGGACAAGACAGTAGGGTTTTCTACCTACTTTCCTCCCATGCTTAGGGAAAGAAGTTCTGAACCATAAAAAACTGTGCCATGTAATAACACTAATAATAATTATCATAATAATAACAAAATATCTAACTTTATTAAGTGCTTTCCTCATGCTAGGCACTCACCTCAACCCTTTACAATCCATGACTCAAACCTTTGAGATAAATAACAAGTATTATCTATATTTCACAGAAGAACAAAGAGAGTCCCAAGTTCACCCAGTTAGCATTGCACTCCATACCCATACAGGTGGGCTCCAGATTGGATGTCTTAACTCTTCTGGTACACCACTAACATATCATGCTTACCCAGAAATCGTCAGGGAAAAGGTCACCTGGGCTAACAGAACAGCTGATCCAACCTGCAGTATTCTTCTGGATCTGAAGAGAGGTCCTTTTATTAACTCCTTCCTCACTTGTGTTGCCTCACCTCTAATGTGAGGGGCTGGATTAGATGGGCCTGAAGGTCTCTACCAGCTTTCACATTCTGGTTTACTGAACTCCCACTGGGTGCATAGCTCCAAGCCACGTCCAGACTTCTCTCTAGTTTACGCTGCCTGTGCTCAGCCGGCTGCCAAACCCATCTTAGGTTGCTGTTGTAAGTCCAGACGGCTATGACCCAGGAAACGGAATTGGATTATCTTTAAGTTAGATTCCAACTTTTTTCTGAGACTATGTATAGAAACAAGACCTAATTTTAAGTGACGCTCAATAAAACAGACTCCATGAATTACAAAGAGTTTACGTAGATTCCTGATGACCACAGGACAGTCCCCTTTCTGGTGGAAAAAAAAATTTTTTTTTAAGATTTTATTTATTCATGAGAGACACGAAGAGAGAGGCAGAGAGACATAGGTAAAGGGAGAAACAGGCTTCCTTTAGGGAACGCAATGAGGGACTCCATCCCAGGACCCTGGGATCGTGACCTGAGCCAAAGGCAGATGCTCAACCACTGAGCCACCCAGGCACCCCTTCTGGTGGGAAATTACCCTTATTGTTGAGGTCAGATACTTTCACAGCTTATTCCATTTCTGTGTTGGTTATAGCATTTCTTATCTTCTCCCCAGTTGTGTAGTGAAAAGAAACAGTTTAGTCCCAGAGAGAGGGAAGCGAACCTAAGATAGTGTGATGAGGAAGGCACAGACCCTTTCCAATAAAAAAAAAATGCAGTTAAGAAATGCTCATAAAAGGTAAGGGACAGTTGTCTCATGGATTCTAAACCTCAAAACCTCAGCAGAGGTACTTTTGCAGACAAGAATTTATAAATCAATGAACCCTCCAGGTTCTTATTTCCTCCCTGTTCTCCTGAATTCTCCTGGGCCCTCCTAGCCTCTGAACAGAGGGAAGAAATACCCTAATGCATTATATACATACTTTCTATTCTTTCTTAAACAGCAATACTATGAGGTACCTATCTCGATGAAGTCTGTGTTTGATTTGATCGATACATTCCAGTCCCGAATCAAAGACATGGAAAAGCAGAAGAAGGAAGGCATTGTTTGCAAGGAAGACAAGAAGCAGTCATTGGAGAACTTCTTATCCAGGTACCCCACCCTTGGCGTCCCCGAGGAGCCAGATGGGAATGTGTTGTGGGTAAGCTAAAGAAGAGGCCAAGGAAACACAAAGTAGATCTGTGTGTAGACCTTCCCTGGTGAAAGGTCTGTCTGCTTCATAGCCCTCTGGCCACTGGGCTTAGTCTTTTCCTGTTGAAAGGGTTTGGTCACAAGTTTGGGGTCATCTCCAAGCTTGAATGTTGATTTGGTGGCTTTGGATAGATCTTTTCTCTCTTTTCTGCTCCTTTTGGGCACAGAATAAAGAATTCTGACCTGTGAGGCTTCATTTATTCCATCAGTGAATTTAGAGGGCTTTGCATACAGCATTTTTATTTTACATATTTATTTATTAGGCCCCTCTGGTTCCAAGCAGGATTTGGAACATTCTGCGTGATTTTCTGCTTCCTCCTAACTCTGCAGAAGACAACAAAAAGCCCTCTGGGACTTCAAAAGGATAAATCCTCTTGACCCAGCTCCCTGATTCCCTGGGGAATAGGGTTTATCGAAAAGTGTTGTAGGAAAACTTCAGTAAATACACAGAGAAGACTGTTTTTTAAAAAAATTGCTCCACGTTCTCCCTTCTCTGTCCCTTCCCCCATGTTGGATGAAAATTGTACAGGGCCTTTGGGGCCCTGAGAGGTGCAAAGCTGCAGAAATTCCACCCACAACAAATAAATACGGAGAGATCTCAGCATAACATCTCCCCTTCTCACCCCCGACACTAGCAGTACTGTGTGGCCAAGAGGCTTCAGAAACAGAGCAAGCATTTACTTGGGGCTCATTAACTTGGAGGCTGTTAACTTCCTTACTTGTGTCTATAAAGCATCGTCTCCATATGTGAGTTGGAGAATCAAGAAATTCTATGCTTAGTAAGTAGATAGATCATTTGAATTCCTCTAGATTCAGGATGCTTGGGTCTCTTAAAAGAGAACCTCATGATGTGTATGTAACAGGTATAGGACTTGTTCATCCAAGTTTTGGGTCTGCAATTTACTAGCTATGTTGATTTCTCTATGTTTCTCAATTAACCTGCCTTAAAAATCTCACCCATAAGTGAGAATATTAGCAAGTAGCCCTGACCCCATCCCAGGGTTGCTGAGATCACTTTTTTTTTTTTTTTTTTTTTTTTGAGAGAGAGAGTGCACACGAGGGCAGGTCAGGGGGCTTGGAGGTGGGAGTGGGCAGAGGGAAAGGGAGAGAGAGAATCTTAAGCAGCTCCATGCCCAGCATGGAGCCAAATAGGGGGCTCCATCTCATGACCCTGAGATCATGATCTGAGCCAAAACCAAGAGTTAGACACCTAGCTGAGCCATCCTGGTACCCCAAGGGATCATTTTTTGTATGCTCACCTTTAAGCCAAGCACCTCATTTTCCTTCCAGAGTTTAATCTTTACAACAACCTAGGATCTGAATACTGTAACTACTGTTGTGTTGTAAATGGGACAGGTGAGGCTAATGGAGATCAAGTAACTAACTTTCTGTTATCACTGAACTAGTGTCAACTCTAAGACTCAGTGGCCCCAGGAAAATCTGGGTCCCAAAGTCTGCATTCTTATCTAATACTCCTTTTGAAAATATAATGTGAATTATTTTTAGTCTTGGACCCAGAAGGCCACAAAGTGAAGCAAAGGGAGATATCCCTAAAACCACAGGATTTCAGAGTTGAAAGGAACCTGAGGTTCTTCCTTCATTCAAATTTTCAGTGCAGCGGAAGCATCTGGAATGGAGATGGAAGGGACATGTCTTTATAAAGACTTGAGTCTCAACTCAGCCTTCAGGCCACTCTCTTGGCTGAGAAAGGGCTCTAACACACCACTGGGCCAATGGCTCTTTGTCTAATCTTGGGGGCACTGAAAAATCAACTTCTGATCTAAGCTCAATGACTTAGAAGATTGACGATAAAACTTGTTGCCCTTGAGGTGTTTTTCATCCTTTTCCTTCCTTCTCCTGCTCTCCCTCGCCCTCCTCCTTCCCTTTCTTCTCTCCCTTCCTCCCTCCCTTCCTTTCCTTCCTTGTTTCTTTTTTACTTACTTGCCTTCCCCACCTTCCTCCCTCTCTCCCTCTCTCCCTTCCTTTTGGCAGATAAGATTCTTTAGAAGTTCACTTTAAAAAAAAAAAAATTATTTATTTGAGAGAAAGAGAGTGTGAAATAGAAAGAGAAAGTGAGCATCAAGTAGGGGGAGGAGGGGATCCCCGGGTGGCTCAGCGGTTTAGTACCTGCCTTCGGCCCAGGGTGTGATCCTGGAGTCCCTGGATCGAGTCCCACATCAGGCTCCCTGCATAGAGCCTGCTTCTCCCTCTGCCTGTGTCTCTGCCTCTCTCTCTCTCTCTCTCTCTCTCATGAATAAATAAATAAAATCTTAAAAAAAAATAGGGGGGAGGAGAGCAGTGGGAGAGGGAGAAGCAGACTCCCTGCTGAGCAGGGAGCACCAGGTCGCGACCTGAGCCAAAGGTAGACACTTAAGGGACTGAGCCACTCCTAGCAGTTCACTTTTGATTTTCACAATTAGTGTTAAATATATCCAAGTTATAGATTTAAGACCATAGCTCTCTCTTAAACTTTTAAGGTTGGCTTTTAAATTTTATTATTCTATTTATAACCTAACACATTTAAGCTATCACTTTTAAGGGGCTTTGAATAAGGTTTGATCTTGCTTACAAACTCAATAATTGAACAATCTTATTATTTCAAACATCTATTTTACGTTTAATATATATTTTTGAATTGTTCAAAAAAAATGAACAAAACCTTGCTGAGTTATTAAATGATCCATTGATCTCATAAATACAGTGAATCTGAAGTTTTCTCAGATGTCGCAATAACTGCACTCGACTTAAAGCCATACATGTAAGCCAATTACTCAATTATACATTCTAATTTAAAGTTCCAAGGTTGCCATTTTATTAAGCTAAATTTTCTTAAGTTTCACAAGAACATAAATGATATATCTATCTATATCTATATCTATATCTATATCTATATCTATATCATGAAGACCAGGATCCTTCTTAGAAATACATATTATCATTATGATTCTTTGAAAACTTTTTCTTCTTAGTTCTAAATCTTCCAGGACTAAAGCATATCTGCAGAACCAATCTCATAAACTCAGGCTGCCCATCCTTGACAGCAGACAGTTAACCACCCAGTTCACTGTTATTTATAGCCAAGGATTTCAGCCCTGAGACCTGCAGCTACAGACATTCTAAGAGATTTTTCTTACCATCCCCAGGCAGGCTTCTTACAATTACCATGTCATGGGTTTCAAAACTTGACAGAGAAGGCTTGACATTATCTCAATGTTAATCACACACAAAGCTCGCAGCGCTCATTCTGGTTGATTATTGATCCTAATGGCATATCTTTGATTTTTAAGACTTGTATGCACATTTTTCATTTAAAGTCTTTTGTACTGGATAGGGCACTATGATAACGTAAGTGTGTTTTCCTTCTGACGTCAGAGCCTTATGGGCTTTAATATTCAGTACTATTTCAGGAACAGGTATTTGTTGTGGATACTCAGAATAGACATGATTATAATTTGGATGTCCTATAGCTCTGTATGATTTATCGTCACAACTCTTGGAATCACTTTGCTAGTAATTATCATTGACCTTAAAAGTTAAAGTGGAATCCCGTATTACCTAAAGGCATGAGTAAGACAACCCTGAGTTTGATTCCTGATTTCTCCACTTATTAGCTGTGTGACCTTGGGCTGATTATTTAACTTCTCCGGGTTTTAGTTTTCTCATTTGCAAAATGCAGATAATAAGTATATCTATTCCTAAGATTGGTGAAAGGTAAATTCAATACTAAAGGTAATGATGGTGCACAGCCTGGTACAAAGTAAGTAAGCAATGAATGCTGGCTATGAGTAGTACTGGGACCAGTCATTCAGCTCCTAGTTCGAGAACTTTGTCATGAAAGGAGAAGTAGGAGGAGATTTAGTAAACACATCAGGATTGAAACCCAGGCAAAGAGAACTGAAAAAAAAAATTTTTTTTAAATAGCAGTTCTATAAATAAATAAGTATCCAAATGGAAATTTTCCTTCAAATTTGCTGAGTTGTTGGTGAGTCTATACAGCCTGGTTTCAGCTGACCAGACTCTGAAGCCAGTCTGGTCTGTAGTGACACTCATCTGGTTCAGGCTATAATTACGTTCCTCTGAGACAGAAGCCCCAAAGAGTGGGCAAATGCACACTAATTTGGGAATGCCAGTTGAGAGAAGCAAACACACACACAGCTCATAGAATTTTTATTTACTGATAAGTTAAAGTAACAGGAGAACACGGTCTGAAATAAGGATCTGGGCCGCATTGACATCTCTTGTTACATCCTATGGAAGTGATTTCCTTCAGTGTCATGAGCTGGAGCCTTATACTTTAATGTGAAGGTCCATGGGAGAAAGAATCATTACTTAGGGGAAAGGACTTTCGCCTGGTTGTGTCTGCGACGGGGAGTCTCAGATCCTGTCCCTGTCCAATCAGGACAGCGTTCAGTCGTGCACACAGGTAAACAAGTCAAAATATACCTCACCCAAAATAGCTCCTTCGAGGATACCCTACGGCTCTGTGTGAGGCCAGGAAGGCTGGCCTGGTTTGGATGCTGGCTGGGGGGCCAGTGCTGGGCTGGCATGCCTCCTAAGGAAGCAGGGAGGGTACAGGAGACCGTGTTTGTGATCCAACAGCAGTTCCCTTTCCCAGGAGATCTCAGACGGTCTCAGACACTGCTCTCCCCTCCTCCATGCCAAATACATTCATCTCCCTATCTTCAGTGGAGATTTTAGTTTTTCTTTCCCTTTGAAGAGAGACAAGCAGAGGAAGCAAATGTAATGTCACAGCAAGCAGTGCTTGGCGAGCCTTGCTACAGGCATCCATTCAGGGGTTATATTTCATCAGACTATCATTTACTCTCATTCACCCAAACCACTGTTCCCTCAAGAGGCCATTTTCTTTGGGCTTGAAAACTCTCGTGTTCACTGTGAGGCTAGAATGGGCACAGGGAGAGAAGTCACGAATAGAATCAACTGGCTTCTAGCTTAGTGAGTGTAGTAACACTCCACAGTTGTCTGCAGAACTCAGAAAGCAAAACCCTGCCTCTATTGAAAGTGGAATTGGAGAAAACTCCATACTGTTACTCCTTGGATGCATACCCTCTCTCCTTCATATGTCCCGAGGGACCCTGACTGTGTCAGCCACGCCACAGGATCTCTGAGGGTGATAGACTAGGGAAACCATTGACCTGGGAATCAGGGAAACCTGTTGTTTTGGTACCACCTCTTAGATTTACTAGTTAGGCCAATTACCTCTCTTCTCTAAGCCCCACTTTGCCATCTGTAAAATGAAGACAAAAGGCTGCACCTTCATTGACCTCTAATGTTGTCAGTGTAGACAAACTCAGCTATGAAATGATACGAATGTAAGGACTGAGTCACTTACCATATGGCATTATGATAGACAAATGTCCAAGGTCTATTAATAGACAAAGTTCTATATCTAGAAGCCCACAGAACAAGCCACCATCTATATCCATGCTATTCCATGGATGACTTACACTGATGGGTGTATTTTAATTCTTAGTGTTATTATCTCTTTAAAGTAGATGCTCTTTTTGGTTCTAGAGATAAGGAAAAATTGAGAGTTGGATGAATTTAGTGACATGCTCAAGGAGCCCAAAAAGTTAGCAGTGACAAAACACGAACTCAGGTTACAAGACAAAAGCTCTTTCTACTCCCCAACAGTGCTGGAGCAGAAACAAGTTTACCATATATGCTAAATTCCTGGGCTCTGGGTGTAGTCCCATCCCACTTCACAGGAAGACTCTATAATGTTGGTTTTTCCTAATGACAGTAGGCTACATTTTAGAACTTCCATTTGCCTCTGGAAGAACCACTGGCTCTGGAGAAAAATACCCAGGGCTTTGCTTTTCCAGGAATCCTCCTTGACCCTTTGAACCACTTCCCCATTTTCCTTCTTCATGTCACTGTCACTCTGTCACTGTCACCTACTTAAAATTTCACCTGTTTTCTTTTTCTACTCTATTTCCTGTCCATACATTCAATTCTCAATCCTCTCCAAGCCCTAGCAAAGTCTACTAGCACTTGAGTTCTCTTCAGTTACCTTCCTCTTTCCTATTTCTATGGCTACAATAGACCTTGCTATTTTGGCCAGTCTTCATTGCATCTGAGAGCTTCGTGTCTCCCCAAGTGACTTCATCAGGCGTGGTGGCCAGATGCCTGATGTTTCATGCAAATGCCACAGTAGGCAGACCGTGAAGTTATAACAGAAAAGCTCAAGAAATGTGGAAATGCAATTTAATGGTTTTGAGGAGCTATGAGGTATTTCTAAGGGCCAGTGTTTTTTATTCTGGGCACAGGAACACCCGACAGCCAAAGTTACTGTGCCTTCTTACACTAAGCCTCTATTGTTTGAAGCAGTAATAACGGCCTCCTGCTCCTTCCAGGTTCCGATGGAGGAGGCGGTTGCTGGTGATCTCTGCCCCTAATGATGAAGACTGGGCCTATTCACAGCAGCTCTCAGCCCTCAGTGGCCAGGCCTGCAATTTTGGTGAGTGGGAAGCCTCGTCATCACTGTTTTCCCATACCGCTCTCTTCCTGGTCAACTCTAAAATGGAACATAGAAGCTTAGATCATCCAAATATTCCTCAGTCCAGACTGGAGATTCCCAGACACTTACTCAGTTGTATTGAGTATAAAGTTGCTTTCAGACTGGAGCCTTAGTGAACTGGAGGGTTTTTTTGTTTTCCTTTTTTTGTGTTTTTTTTTCTCAATATTCTCCCTTCTTGGGTTCTTCACCGAAATGTTTGAAAATACCTACTGCTTTACTTTCAGTGATCTGTATTATATGCCTTATTGTTTGTTTGCTTTTTTAAAAATTTGTCTCAACACCATAAAACTCGGGTATCATCATTTACTTAGGTAATACTTAGGTCCAAACACTAGGTACTTCTCAGTAGATTAAATGTCGTTGGTAAAACAGGAATGGCTTTGAGAATTAATATATTAATGGAAGCACGCTATACTATATTGCCACTCCCTTAAAAAGGATTTTGATCTATCATTGGGCTCCAAATACAGCAAGACCTGTTAAACAGAATCTTATTTTTAGGACAAATAGGTCAAAGAGAAACATAGTTTATTATTTATTTTCTTGTAGTGAACGGCTCAGTGTTTTGAAGACTAATATTTTCTTTACCTAAATTATTAGTGGCCTTAAGTATCACTTTAAAGATTATTTATTTATTTGGGAGAGAGAGCATGAGAGAGAGAGAGAGAGAGAGAGAACGAGCGCATGAGCAGAGCGAGAAGCAGACTCACCCCTGAGCAGGAAGCTGATCCCGGATTATGACCCCAGCTGAAGACAGACACTCAACCAACTGAGCTACCCAGGTTCCCCGTAAATAAATATGGACACGCAAAAAGGAAAATGCATAGTACATAGGACTTACTACTAAATTCAATGGTGAACCAAGGAGGTAAGGGCAATTTCAAAAGTGGAATTCCATTCCCAACTGGAATACAGATGAGTCAGCATTATTTTGATACTTCTGTTAGGAAGAAGAATCATTTATGAGATAAAACTGTGCTTGATTGATAAAAAGATGAGGTTATAAGTTTTGTAAAGTATTAACAGAGCCTGGGTCCTTACTCTGACCCCATATCTGTAAATTTTAAATACACTTCAGTTTGAAGATGTGAAATAGTAACTCCAAAGCAAGCAGAAAACAAGCTCATAAAAGTAAGAACAACTAGAAAATTCATGATTTTTTTATTAAAGTTAATAAAAGTTAATCATTTAAGACTTTATATCAACATATAAGATTTTTTGTATCTTTAAGTATATTTTAAATCATTTATAACCATCAGTGTTGCTAGGAAAGGCAGAAATTCTTAGAGCAGTTAATGGGCCTTCACAATAAGAATGTAAATAAAATCATGGCTTGTTAATTTTCCACAGACACCTTTGGAACAGTTATTAAGTGGGGTTTCATTTCGTCTCTGCACACAGAGCACAAATCACATTAGTGCAAGCAAATCCTTTTGTAATATACAGGAAATGTAAACAAGTCATATTTTCCAGGAATGATTAAATTCCTGATCTTTCCTCTTGAAAACATGACTCAACAACATGTAGAACAGAATGCTTCACTTCTCTGGGAGAAAAGCAAAGACCACAAACTTTTTTTTTTTTTTTTTGAATAGCCTTTTGCTTGGATTTTAGCTCTTCCGTAAGACAGCCCCTGCCATGGCAACTTTCAGTTCTCCTCCGAACAATAAGCACCATCAATATTCGTATTATTGGTCCCAAGTTATGACCCTGACTAGGTTGGCATTTTGTCTAACGCCATGAAGTCTTGATATGATGAACTGACAGCCCCTTCATCCTCCAATTTTTTTTCTCCGGAATCCCTTCATGTGCACTTCATCCTCAAAAGAATTCCAACAAGCTACCAAGGCATGACCTTCTCTCCTTTCCTGAAACTTTAGCTGAGGGTGGGAAGCACATGGTGCTTGCTTAAGTGCTTCTCCTTTGAATCCTCTGAATAAGTGGTAAGAAAGAACCTGCTCTTTAAGCTGACAAACTTTTGTGCAAGAAAGCCAGAACTATTCCTTTAGCCATCACAGTAGATGGGTTCTGCTGTCTTTTCTCTGAGAGACAGTTGAATTATCTGTGTAAGCTGTTATAACCTCAGGCATGACTCTTTTTCAGCACACTAATCAGCTCAGATCATTCCAGATATTTTAATGTTCCTATGGCTTCAATTTTGTTTTGTTTTCTTTAATAGAACCACAGTTTAAGAGCAAATTCTTGTATTTCCATCTTCAAACAAAAGAAAATTCACATCTGACCCTGTTGTTAATTCTAAATCTGCAAGTGGTCTTTTTCAAGGTTTTAAAAGTATTTAATTACTCTTTTTTTTTTTTTTATGGAAAGAAATGGATTATTTTACCTAACCAGGTTATGTTCTATAATCTTTTTAATGTAGTGATTTCTAATTGTCAGATGTCGGCCTCTGGAGGTAAAAGAGGACTTACTGATTCTGTGGCTTCCTTTTTTCTTTCAGGTCTGCGCCACATAACCATTCTGAAGCTTTTAGGGGTTGGAGAGGAAGTTGGGGGAGTGTTAGAACTATTCCCAATTAATGGTAAAGTGCTATTATTTTAAAATAGTATGAACTACTGGTTAAGTTCAATTAAATTATATTAAACTGCATGCAAGCAGTGGGTGTTACCTGTAAGATGAACACAGTTCACTCAGTCCACCCCACCTTGTGTGTGTGTGTGTGTGTATGTAAACAAGCAGGAAATAAAGTACAATCACTAATACTGTTTTTGATATAAAATCATTCATAAGTGACAGTAAAAATACCCATTTCCTTAAGTAGAATACTGCTTTTTGTCTGCATAGGACTTTATAATTTACATAGATAATTTTTATCTATACCATTTCATTTAATTCCCAGAATAATTTTATGAAGCACATGGGTCATATCTTACTGATTCCCTTTCAATACATGAGGATAAATGCTGAAAAGCTCAGAGAAGCTGAAAGAAAATGAGTAGTGACTCAAGTTTTCAGAAAGCAAACAGTCCTTCCTTCCAAGATCAAGATGTTCACAAGAGATAATGTGCATAAACTCGCTGGCACAGAAAGTGTCAGCACCTTCCCCCTTCCTCTTCTTCTTTTTGCTGACCATAATAGTTTAAATACATTTATCCACATCTTCATAATTGGTATTTCACTCCTTGACAGTGAAATAAGCTTTTTGTTATAATAAAAAGTATCAAAAGGAAAGCCATATTTGCAAAGAAGTAACTAAGCTAATTGGAACTAAACTTAGAAATATAAACAATATAATCTTTGTTTGTGACAAACTTGAAACAAGTTGATCTTGCCAGAACTGAATTAAAGGACTGGTTTTATATTTCATAACATTCCCTATAGAAGAAACATCCTGTCACCTAACATTTGACGCTAATAATGTTGCAGAACATGTGGGATGTTTAATTTGTAGTGGAAAAACTCAGCAACCTTCTTTAATTGGATTTTGAACCAAAGGGAACAGACTCATGGGTCCTCCTCTCTCTATTCTCAGAGTGACTTGTTCTCATTTTGATGTTTGCTTGAGGGCTGACTCTTCAATCCACTAACAACAGCTTTTCTAACCCTTTCTAGGGAGTTCTGTTGTGGAGCGAGAAGACATACCAGCCCATTTGGTGAAAGATATCCGGAACTATTTTCAAGTGAGCCCAGAGTACTTCTCCATGCTTCTAGTTGGAAAAGATGGAAATGTCAAATCCTGGTATCCTTCCCCAATGTGGTCCATGGTGATTGTGTATGACTTAATTGATTCAATGCAACTCCGGAGACAGGAAATGGCCATTCAGCAATCACTGGGGATGCGCTGCCCAGAAGACGAGTACGCAGGCTACGGTTACCATAGCTACCACCAAGGATACCAGGATGGTTACCAGGATGACTACCGTCATCATGAGAGTTACCACCATGGATACCCTTACTGAACAGAAATACGTAACCTTAGCCCCAGCCAGTTTCCCCTGCAGCTGTTAAAGCCACAAGTGGCCAGCTACGTAAAGAAGTTTTTCCACACTGCCTACATTCCTTGCCTTTTTCTTTCCGTGTTCTTCCAAAATTAAATAAATAGCAAACTTTTGCCTATTCGTGAGTTGTTATTGAAGCCTTAAGTCATAAAGATATTTAAAAGAATTGTTCATTTCTCTTATTGGAGGGGATCTGGTGCTGAATGGATATTTTCTTCTTCTTACATGATAGACATTATTTGGAATACAAAATTCTATGGAAAAATATTAATACCTCTCATTTAGTTTTTAAAAGTATTCATTGGTAAGTAAAACCATGATTGTTAAAGAAAATTAAAGATCACAGCACAGATGTTTTCAGGAAATGTCTGAACACATGTAACAGAGGAAACAGCTTCTTAACACTTTTGGAAATGTCAATCTAAAAATGAGTGAGATGCCTCTGCTTTATATTGTGAGTTTCTTTCATAAAGCCTGATACCATGGGAGTCTAATGATATTGGCCACCAAAGCCAGGAAAAGCACCAAACCCAGCTTTGCTATCATAGCCATTTCCTGCCCTGTTTTTCTTATCTTATTGTCTTTTCAGAGATAGATCAGAAGGCCAGGAAGAGGAAGACCTAAGTCTGGCACTGCAGCCAGAGGTGATACTTCCAAGAGTTTTAGCAGGTGCCATGGAATTCCTGCCAGGGAAAACCTTAAACCCCTCACACTTGACCCCTCTGTACTTACTTGTTAATGGACCTATTACCATATTGGCATCTTATATAAGACAATTACAAAGAAGGAGATTACATCCAAGGGTTCTTTTTGTTTTCTGAGGTAAGTGTTACTAAGTTATAAGGGACAGAAGTGTAGCTAGAGGGCAAAATACAATCTTTATCTTTGTAAAAGAGCATTTATTTTTTAGATATGGCAATTCAAACTAAATATGCTCCCTCCTTCCCTTTCTCTTTCCCTTCCTTCTTTCCTACTTTTCTTTTTTTCAACAAATAAATACCAAGTAATGTTACCAACTAATATCTGTGAACTTGCCCTGAGGTAGTCGGATTCCCAGGCATGTAGCATCCTAGGTGCTAGCCTCTATCTATAATGAGGATGTTTATTTTTTTGTCTCTCTTACTGATAACTAATTCTCCAAATCATCTTGGTATTGGTCATTAACTCTAAGGAGCATAGATATTAATAACTGCGTTTAAGCCACCTTTGAATATTAGCTATTAATTTATCTGTGCCTATTTGCACAATCCATCTTATATTATCTGGACTTTGTTATACATAATTATATGGTAAAAGTGGAATTTGTAGCTCAGTAAACTTGAGAAATCACTTGTTTTGCCCTTTATTCTCCATGAAGACCATTCATTCTTACCTGATTAGGGAGCTGAAGTCCATATAGTTCAAGTGACTTTAAAACTTAGTTCTCCTATGTAAATTATGCTTCCACTCCCCTCCCCTCCCATGGTGAATGAAGAGCTTTCTTCCTCTCTCTTTTTAAATTTTTATTTATTCATTTATGATAGTCACACAGAGAGAGAGAGAGGCAGAGACATAGGCAGAGGAAGAAGCAGGCTCCATGCACCGGGAGCCCGATGTGGGATTCGATCTCGGGTCTCCAGGATCGCGCCTTGGGCCAAAGGCAGGCGCTAAACCGCTGCGCCACCCAGGGATCCCCCTCTCTCTTTTTAGAACAGTCTACACCAGCTGCTCAAAGTGTGCAGGTAGGAGGACCAGGATGATGTACTTGCTCTTAAATATTTGCCAAGGTGATGCTTAGCTTAAAATTGCCAATAAAAAATGGATTTATTTACCATTGCTTCTGAAATTATATAGGGACAATTTTTAAGTACGAGGTCTAAATAGTCTCAATTTCAGGAAATACAATAATGAAGGAGTTTCATCTCCCAAGGAAACCAAATGGATAATCATAGACAATTTACTTACAGAATAATATTAGCAAAGTTCTAGTTTCGGCAACCAAAGAAAGACAATACTTTTTCATAATCTGAGATTACTTTTCACTGGCACTGAAATAGCAATGTGTCTGAACTCTCTTTCCTTTCATGGCCAAGAAGCCATGAATCATCATTTGGGTGCTGTAGAATAAGCCATAGCTCAGCAAAGGGACTGAGACACAGGCAGAGGAAAACACTGTTGGGAAGTGTCCTCGATTTCTCTAATCTGGAAAAGCACAAAGTACATTTCAGTAAATGGGAGGATAAGAGAGTTAGATCACCTGAATCTCTGTCTTCTGGGAGTACAGATCAGATCATTTGAAATCTGGGTATTGTTTTGTTTGTTTGTTTTTTAATGAAAGTGTTTCCTTCCAAACAGCAGCAACAAAGAAGATAAAGTTTTTGAGAATTATTATGGAATTACACTATTTAGATTAAAAAGTACCCAGTAGAGTGAGAGAAATCTGGAAGACTCTGAGGAGGACAAAGTTGCTGATTGTCACAATTCACTATCGTGAATTTCCAGGAATTGTTTGTTGCTGGAGAAATCGCAGGGCTCTGAGGTGAACATTCGGCAGAGAGATCCTTCCCCAGATACAGAGGCAGGCAGTCCACACACAGTGGAATCAGTAGAATCCAGCTGGTCTCATTTTCTGGAGTATAGTTAACATTGAAGTTCACATACCTTCTCAACTTGTAGATCCTTGGTGATAAAAAAACAACTCAAGACCAGGGTGAATGATGGCTTTACGGCCCCTAATTGATGATCTCAGTATTCAATAACATAAGGAAATTCCAGAAAAAGAAAAACCTCTTGAAAAGAATCTCTGTTTTTCTGCCACTACTAACTCCCCTTTCCCTGTAGGATTGCTTTCCTTTCCTCCATTCTCCTTGGCTGCTCTGTACTCAATGGTTTGGGGTGTGCAGATAGTGGGGTGTGGTTGATGAGTACTCTTAACTTCATGACAAAATGAAGCACAGTTAAATGCTAACTATTTCTCTTCAGTTCTCTCATAGTTGGTGCAAATCTCCCAATGCCAAACTTTTCTTAGTTTTGGACATGTTATTAAGAACCAAGTTTAGGGCAGTGAGAGGCACAGGGCCAGCTGTCACAGAAGTCAGGAATGTCATAAAATGGCCACCAGACTTGGGAAAATGGTTGGTCCTCACTCTGCCACAGACTGATCTGTGTGACCTGAGGCAAGTCACTTTACTTTTGGGACTCAGTTCCTGATGTACAAAATGAGAGAGTAGTAATAAATATCTAAGTTATCATCTAACTCCATGGTGTTTATGAATCTTTCTTGGCCTTTAGGAGCAGGATCCTAAACTCAGAGGTTTCCTATGGCAGAGCTAATGTTAAATTCTTAGAGAACCCAAACTTCATAGTTCAGATTCTACTTTTAGATGTTTATGGGAATAGGGCAATATATTGAATAACTTCTTTCCAGCATGGTGCATTGGGGCAGCTGGACCCAACAGGTTCATCACCTCTAAACACAGGAAACCTCATCATCTCCATACAGCCAGAATGGAACTTCCAAGGACATTCAAGCTGTCAAGGACTGAGCATCCTGAACATTGATGGAGTCCCTCCAACAAGGCATATGCTTGTTCTCTGACACAATTTCCTAATGTGGCAACCACATGCATCACCTCTCTGATATCCCGAAGTTGAACAAACTGGGCTATCCTTGAACAGACTGCAGAGACCTTAAATATTAGGACTTTCCTTCTAGAAAGCAAAAGAGTGATCTTCATTCCTCCAATCTATCGGTTAATACATGTGGCAAAGATGTTGGGTGAAGGGATGGGATGATTTTAAGTAGCTAAAACTGACCCTGGGCAAAATTTTCTTTGGCTTTCCACCTCCTCCATAAGAATCTTTTTCCTCTCGCTTGGCCCTTTTCCAGGCCACTTTCCCATGATCCATTCCAGCTCAGGCTACAACCGGTAGGCTATAGGTGCCACCCTTTCTAAGAAATCTAAAAGTGCAAAAGGAAATCCTTGAAGCAGAGAGGTAGGGAACAAACCACTTCTGGAAGACTGCCAATCTTTGGAAGCAAGGCTTGCTTCCCTTCCCAAAATGTTAGAGAAAGAATAAATTCCTCCTGTAGACTTCACCATCATTCCATTTGTCTCCTTCAGTCCTCTTTTCTATCTTTAGCTTATTTCCTTGTGATAAACACTCCTTAGAGAGACAAAGTAGGGCAGGGTAGGCAGAGGCCCTCAAATTTGGCAAGTCCTGATCCATAATAGCTGTATGCAAAGAACCATCTGGTCATTCTGGTTCTTAATCCAAGACACTAGCTTGTAGATTAGACTCAAATTATATGATCATTCAAACATTAATTGTATTTATACTATTTCCTGGGTAGTCTGCTAGAAAACACAAGTATAAAACAGAAAAAAAAAAATTCCCTGCACAGAAGCTCGCAGACCAGTAGAGAACAGTCATACACTCAGTTATTTATAAAATGCTGCGTATGGATAATCAATATTGGGTCCTCATGGTGGGTGGGAAGGTTAAGGGCACAGAGGGGAACAAGAAAGATGAGTGGTGATAATCCTTCAGTCTTTTGGAATCTAGAATTATAAACTGTTCTTCCTGCCAAGCTCCACATGATGTGAGCAAGTGCCTCATATTGTCTCCATTGTCACCATGATCCTGTCTTTGGATACTCACAATGCAAGCACCATTTCTTCTGGGAACTTCCCTCTCCCAGATTTAAGAAGTTGTCTACATATCCACGGGAATATGGTGGCATTGATTCATTTGTAAACACCCTTTCCCTGAAATAAACCAAAATGAACAAAAATTAGTGAGTATATAGAAGAAAACTTCATCAACATTGAAACTAGGGGTGATCCCTGGGTGGCTCAGCGGTTTGGCACCTGCCTTCAGCCCAGGGTGTGATCCTGGAGTCCCGGGATTGAGTCCCACATCAGGTTCCCTGAATGGAGTCTGCTTCTTGCTCTGCCTATCCCTCTGTATGTTTCTCATGAATAAATAAAAGTCTTAAAAAAAAAAAAAAAAGATTGAAACTAGGGAATGGCTTTAATCCTACAGCATAAACTTTGAGTAAACTATCTCCAACTTGGGGACACTTGGCAGGAGGAAAGATAAGTAATACATTTGTAGTCCATTGCCCATATAAGGGTCAGCTTAGAGGTCAAAGATAGTGACATGGCTGTGTCCTTATGTTCCCCCTTCTGACTCACCTAGCTTTCTAATTGGAGGAAGGAGGTTTGGAGGTGGGGGTGTCTATATGGAGGACAGAATTGGTTTACAGCTAGGCTTGGAAATGCTTTATCTTTATCTCTGGGGAGATAAAGATGTCTTATTTTTGACTCTTGGCCAAGATTACAGCAGTGGGATTTATGAAGTGCTGTTTAAAGTCTGGAATTACTCTGGTGATCCCTAGGGTCAGTTTCTTCAATGATGGTTTCCAAATGGCCTAGAGATTAAATAAACCCAGTTGATTACATAGCCAGCAAGGCATAAAAATCCTGGAAAATTCTGCTTTGAGCTCTCCCAGAGTCAAGATTCCCCACACAGATCTTTCAGGCAAGAGACAATGGAGACGGTGTGGTCTGTATGAACAGAGGAGAACCCTGTAGAGCTTAGTCATGAGCTCTCTCTCTCTCGGACCTCCAATGTCTATGTTCCCCCTTTCTTGCTGCACTGTATCCATTGCCTCTAAATAAAAGTGAGTGTACTCTGTGGAGTCTGATGAGTTCTTTCAAATATAAGAACTTGGGATATCTTTGCAGGGTGGTGTGTGTATGTATATATATATATGTATGTGTGTGTTCATATATGTATTTATGTATTTGTATACATATATGTGTGTATATATATAATTTGCAAAGTATAAAATACATTTTATATAGCATATTAGATGTATATAATGTATTAAATATAATATATAAAATATTATGATATAGAAATATTCAATATAAAAAATCTAGCAGTAAATTTTACATCAGTAGAGAAAGTTCACGTGCTACTTTCAAAGCACTTTCCTTAACCTGACTTCTTACCAAAGCAGGGCGCTCCATCTAAAACAGAGGAATAAACTAAAACTCAAGTGACACCCCCTCCTCACAGATGGGAGACAGTATTCCCCATCTTTATGGGGCTGGCCCTCAAAGCAGAAGTTTCAATCAGTATAGAAAAAAGCATCATCTGCAAAGTTTCCTCATTGCAACTTCTATGGTCCCTGCTTCCCAGTATCCAGGTAAAGAGCCACTAGGTTAAGGAGATTCTACTTATACCATTTTGTGGTGCATATTTGGCCCCCTTGGAGTATTAAACTTTGTTTAAAGATGAGTACACAGAAACCTTAAAGAAAAGACCCATATAATAGCCAATCACTGTTCTTCTAGGCTTAAAAGACAGCTCCCCCCCCCCCAAACAAAACAGCTCATATATAAAAGGAAAAAAGATACACATACACACATCAATACACAACAAAATAGCAGGGAAACATTTAACGTCTTGTAAAACTAAATGGTAAAAAAGAGATTTCTGATAGTAAAAAAGGGTGACCAAGAAATATTTTCCAGACAAGCCGTTATTTATGTTCAGTGACTACAGACAGTAATAAAAAGAAATGTAAAACCTGCTTGAGCAATGCGACTAGAAAAAGTGCTGTTAGTAAATAATTGCTAGATGCTTAAAAAAAAAAAAAAGAAAAAACAAACCCAAATCTCAGGGAGTGTATTAGCCAAAAGCCCTTGCAGAAGAGAAAAAATCTATTTCACGGCAGCTTCCAGTTGAGAGATAAATTAGCATTAAGAAGTTATGAATGAGGAAATTATGTTATGAACAAATTAAGTTTAATTAGCTGTGATAATTAGAATTAGTATTAATTCTTGAAAGAAAAGGTATATAACAAGGAACAAAAACTGAATGAACTTCCAAATTTCACCATGTCTATGGCAGCATTAATTCCGAAAGGTATCAATCACTATTTTATGTCCTCACTAAGAAAGGACACTCTCAATTAAACATATTTTTTGTGACTTAGAATTTTTACTTTATATTTCTTTAAAGAACTCTTAAAGACATACCTACCATTTTCTGGTTACACAAAAAGGGAAACTGGAAGTTAAATAAATTAATTAAGCTATTTCTAAAACACCTTTCCATTTTGAGCCAAAAATCTTTTGAATAACATTCTGGCGCAGAGCTGCAGATGTCTGAGGTTTCCAGAGTTCTCTGTGCCCTTGAGAGAACTGATCATGATGTAGCATTTCTTAAGTTTCTCTGTCTCCAGGGTTTTTAAAAACTTTCAAGCTATTGACACTCAATTTGTAAAATGTAATGCTGGTATGTTCCTGATCTTACTGGGAGGTCTCATTGCAAGATTTTCAGGCAACAACAGGACTCTTATGCTCTCCTCAAATGGTTTGGGTTTTTTGAGGGGGGCAGGGAGGAGGGTGCAGAGGAAGAGAGAGAATCTTAAATGGGCTCCACACCCAGCACAGACCCTACATGGGGCTCGCTCTCACAACCCTGAGAGTATGATCTGAGCTGAAATCAAGAGTTGATGCTTAACCAACTGAGGCACCCTGGCACCCCTCTCCTCAAATGGTTTTTAAGTGGTTTGTTGACTGAAACGTTGTCCAGTCACACCAAATGCCTGTATGTGCAAGCAAAGACAACTTCATTATTACACCACAAAGCAGCAGTCATTTTAACCTGCCATTGCTAAAGGTATTCCAGTTTCAGAAATGGTAATGTGAAAACATAGGAGTCTTAGAGAAGACAAGATGCAGTATAGCAAACCTGGATAAAATCCTCAAGCTTATTAGAAGAAAACTGAGAGTTGGGAGGAAATATCCTAAGTTCCTCATCTCAGTGAAAGGAGTTGATGACTATATTTTAATTTTTCAAATTGCTAAGTTTATAAATAAGGTTCTAAATTTGCTTTTTTAAATGTAAAAGTAATTACTAGTGATGAAATGGATTAGAAAGAGAAGTAGAATAAATGTCAAATACTACAAGAAACTCTCAGACTGGCTCAAAATAACAAACCAATACCAACTTTCTCAAAAAAAGTTATTGTGTACTGAAGGACCAGCCAAACTACACTTAGTAATTCAATAAAAACATGCAAACAACCATAGAAAGAATACAGATCTCATTTTCTAACTAAATGTATGAAACCAGAAATTAACGAAAGTATGAATAGAAACCTCAACCCCACAATTCTTGACTCAAAACAGACTAGTTTGAAAATAATAATACCATATTTTAAGGTCTGTGGGGGTTGGCCTAATATGCATTTATGCCAGGAAATGTTTCTACTAGTTATAAAAATGCTCATTAACAAACAAGAAAGGAAATAAATGTATTTCAAGTACATAAGATGGAAAAAGAACATAAAACAAATCTTAGAAAAATGGAACACAAACTTCAATAAAATAAAGATTATAAACTGCTTGTTAACTTATTTTAAGAAAATACAGAAGCCATTCACACACAAAATTAAGAATATAGAACTATAGTTACAGAAAATTAAAAGAATTATGAGACTGATTCAAAAATTCCTATGCAAATAAATTTGAAAATCTGGATGATCTTTTAGCAAAATATAAGTGACAAAGTAGACCCAGAAGAGGACAAAGGATAAATAGAAAATGTTGGGGGGGTGGGGGGTGAGTACTCAAAAAATGCCAAGCTGAGGCAATTCTATTGGTGAGTTCTTTCAAAACTTTAGGGAACACATAAAGCTGACGTTTTAAAAATCTTTCCAGGGCACCGAGGCCAATGGGAGTTGGCAGCTTGACCCACACCACATCCGTATGGGATTGTCAGGGACATGGGTTGATAAATCCCGGCAGGATTAAATGCATTACTGGCAATGTCAGCAGGTTTTTATCTTGGCAGAGACAGGATGGTGCTTGAAGCAAGTAAAATAGCAAAAGAGGGCAAATGTTCTGCAGGTTAAAGGGCTTTATTGTGATTTTATTCGAGCAAAACAACCCCTTCTCATTAAACTCATATTTGAATTGGAAGTTTATTGCTTTATAGCTACGTTCCTATTTTAATTTGCAAATTTGTTTTGGTTTTCATATAAACTATGAGCAAAAAAGTTTATACTTCATATTATGTTTGTATGAATTTATATAACAGCAAAGGAGAAAAAGGTCAAAGTTGAGATCTGTGAGAAAAAAAATTTTCTCTTAAAAGAGGAATATACATTACTCAATTTCAGAAAGTCAGCTCTAAGTGTCAGAGAAGGAGAACCACTGTCTTTCCTTTGAGTTTGGCTTTCTCTGCCTCTTCACATTGGAGTGGCAAGAGTTGGTGGGGAAAATCAAGATTTACATATAAGGGAGAAGAGCCAAGGAGGAACCTGGGCTGTCTTGGGTCAAGCCTGTTAGGTCTGTTCAGAAAATTGAAGGGATTCCCTGCAGCTCCAGTCTAATCCAACTCATATGCAATGGGATTTCCACATGGGGATTGAGGCAAGCCTTAAGAGTTGTAAACAAAATAATCTGGCCCTGAGTCTCCTCTGCATGTGGACTCTATGCAGCAGGACACAGCTGGCCAAGGATCTGGGATCCTGGGTCTAGGCCGTCTTTCCCTCTACAAGCAGCATCCACATCCTGCTTCCCCTCAGGATTAGGCACATTGCTGGACCTAAGTTTGGTCCTGGGGCCAGTGAAAGAGCTGGAAGCAGGTCACTGCAGGCCATACCCGTGGCCCAATCAAAGGCTATTTGGAAGCTGTGAAGCAAACAGATTTAGCACATCAGTTATAGAAGTTTTAGATGCTTAACAGAGCATCTAAAAATAAGAAGGGCCTTCAGAAATCACTTAGGCCAACTTCTATACCAATGAAGGAATCTCTTCTAAAACATCCTGATGGTACAGTCTCTCCCTGAAAACTTTAGTAATTGAGAATTCACTACTACTCTCTACCACTCTGCAGGAGGACCTTTTCTACTGTTGAAAAGAATCATTTGTCAGGAGGGTCTCACTTGTAAGGAAAGAGTAACCATCACCCTAAAATTTTCACTACACTTTGGTTCTTTGGAGTAGAAAAAACTACTTTTTCCACATGACAATTGTTCTTCTCCCCAGGTTATACACTGTCTCCAAGAGCACCTGAGGTGATAAACTATGGTTTCAGGACCTCTGACCTTCCAGTTAGTTATTCTCCTTTTTAAAGCACCAGTGCCCGCAAAGTATTGCAGCACACCCACATCAGAACTTTACATTTTACTTCTTTTTATCCTATTAAGTGGTCAATTAACACAAGTAAACCTGTAATTACAGATAAAGTCATTGTAAATAAGAAAATCAAGCTCCACGAAGTAGTAAAATCCATTTTATGTAATGTATTTAGTGTAGGCAATACCTTTGCCAATAATACTGTAATTTTTTCTGTTCCATAAGATAGATTATTTTAGGGATCCCTGGGTGGCGCAGCGGTTTGGTGCCTGCCTTTGGCCCAGGGCGCGATCTTGGATACCTGGGATCGAATCCCACGTCGGGCTCCCGGTTCATGGAGCCTGCTTCTCCCTCTGCCTATGTCTCTGCCTCTCTCTCTCTCTCTCTCTCTGTGTGACTATCATAAATAAATAAAAATTAAAAAAAAAAGATAGATTATTTTACATTTTTCCTAAAAGTGAGGTCTTTCTATACCTGATTTTCTTTCCTTTAATGTGAATTGCCATATTAATGTAATCTCCCTCTTTCACAACATGGAGGGCTATACGTATGATAAGGTGAACAGTTTCTCTATTCTCAGAAGTCAAGATCTACTGAAAAATAAAATTTCAAAAGTTGCTTGGATTTCTTGCTTTGCTCCATTTTTTTTAAATGAAAATGAAAAAGAACTCTGCGTCCCATCTCACATGACAGTGATAACTCAAGATAAAGGTTTAATAATTATTTTATTTATATATTTCCACCAACTTTTGCCTGTCATATTATTCCAGGTATCACAGATGGATTATTTACAGTATTATCACATGCTCATCTGCATGAAAATCAGGGAAAAGAAAAGATATACAGAGTACATGAAGATGACATCTTATAGTTCACATTTACAGTGTAGTGCTTTGTAAACATACAGGTTATAAACTAGGCCTGTCCTATCATAATCCAGCTGCATGACCTTGGGTAAGTCACTTCTGTTTTCTCACTTTTAAATTATCTATCACCTGACTTCTCTACCTCATACTTAATTGGCAGCATGCAAAAATACCTAAAAAAATATCATGCATTGAAGCGTCAATATAATTACTGTACTTTGTTATGTTTCCTCATTTTAGAGTAAGAGTACCCATATTTCAATGAAAGGCATTTGTTTGCAAAGGGATCCTTTTAAGAGAACTCTTAGGCATTAATCTTACTGACAGTCTTAAGCCAATGCCTCAATTCTTAGTAACAGGGTATGATAGTGAGATACACAACAATCTTAAGTTCTAGTTAATAACTAATACAATGAAATGACTCAATAGATCCCTAAAATACTCCAAAAGTAATGAGGTAAAACCCAGGAGAAAAAAAGTCCATCGTGGCTTACTTAAATGATTTAAATCCAAGTGAGAATCGTGGTAATTGGGAACCAACTTTTACCTAAATTGAAGCTTATTTGTGCAGAAAAACATCAAAAGATAATCAGTGAAAATCATATTCTCTATGAATTTCTGAAAATTAAAATTCTAACACTTTTGTTTCTGAAAAATTGCTTCTTTGTCAAAACATCTGGCACAGACTACACTGCCCTCAAATCAATGTTGTAGCCAGATGGTAAAGTCCTTCGGTCAAATTTTTTAGAAAGAGTCACATTGCTTTTTAACTGTAAAGTGAGTATCTCCAGGGTTTCAAAATTCAAGGTACAACCTGGAGGATATTTATAATGATATGTAAGGGAAGACTTTAGCATGCAGAATGGAACTACATAATTATGAATATCTGGCAAACCGATCGCTATTTGTGTATTTATAGGGTAGAGTCAACATGATTATTATGAGTTTTTGGAACCCTGGAGGAGAAGGGAAATAATGTGGGAAGTGTCTTGTCGACTTACCAAGTACCATTAATGCAGTCTCCAGACTATTACTCCCATCAGTTCCTTAGAACATTTTAGCCTTTGCGGACTCTAAGCCTTGGATGGAACTATTCAGGGAGTGGTTAGATATATGCAAACAGTTATTATGCTTGAGAAATGTTCTTGTTTATCAAAGTGAAAAGATAAACATCACACATGCTGAAAATGTGAAAATAAGGGTTTCTGAGAGTTGTCAATCATTTCGGTACCAATTAAAAAGTATCTTCATCTGATTCAATGTCACTTTTCGGTTTGGTAAGTCTCTCCAGTTCTTCTCCATCCTAAAAGAAAGATGAAATCAGTAATTACAACAAACCTAGAAATGTGTAATTTTTAATGATTACTAAGGAGAAACACTGACAAATTTATTTCACTAAACTACAACTATAATCTAGTCAAATGAAATTAAATAACTACTCATGTTCTTAGAAAGTGAATTTTAGACACATAATGAGATTACAAAAAAATCGATATACATCTCAGTACTTGAATTCCAAAGTTAACAGGAATGCAGTAAGGAGCACCCTCTGCTGTTCTTGAAGGGAAATAACTAGTGGTTTGAGAAAGTATAAACTAGGTCATTACCTAAATCTGTATATATATTTTTTTACCTGAAAAGTAGGGCAAGCAGTGTTATCAGACCACTGGAAAAGAATACAGGACTTTTGAAATTATACTCTGGCCAAGATCAGGGTATTTGGGACTCACCCTTTTAATAATTTTTTCATCTTAAGAATCTGCTGTATCACCACTTCAGAGACATCACTGATGGAAAGCTCTACTACGAATAGGCAAGAGATTTTCCCAAAGAGAAATGTTCATTTTGCTAAGTACTTAATATTTTGTGTGTTCATGAAAATTGTAAATTTAAAGCTAGTTAGAGGGACACCTGGGTGGCTCAGCAGTTGAGTGCCTGCCTTCGGCCCAGGTCGTGATCCTGGAGTCCCAGGATCTAGTCCCGCAATCGGGCTCCCTGCAAGGAGCCTGCTTCTCCCTCTGCCTGTGTCTCTGCCTTTCTCTGTGTCTCTCATGAATAAATAAATAAAATCTTTAAGAAAAAGAAAAGAATTATAAGGAACTTGCAAAATAATACTTATCCAGGGTCACTGCATAAGTATTTTTCTAGGAAATATTTTTCTCTTACTCATGAAGACCCTTTTCAAAAATCACCTTCTTAATGAGGTAAGACCTAGCCTTCTGGCACACTGGGGTTTTAACTCAGGGAAAATCAAGGAGCCAGGCCTTCCATTTATATTTAACAAGACTTACTAATATCAAAGATCAACTTTTCTTATGAATGAGGTATATTTTCCTGATGATGGTGGAGTGGAAAGAGTAATGCACTAGGGATCAGACCTCATGGGTTTAGTATCTTTTTACATCCTTTCTATAACCCATGTAGTCTGAGTCTGTTTATTTATTTACCAAACCAGAAAGACTGGCCAGGGTAACCTGTGGGACATCTCCCAGCTCTGTGGCTTTATAATATTCTAAGATACAACTAACACAGAAGGTCCTTGAGACTGTGATTTATATTTTTTCTCCACCCCTAACAGCATTATCACAAGCCCTTGAACATGTAAAGCCCAGTGAATGTTAGTTGAATAATTTTTAAAAGTCACAGAAATCCAATGCATCCTTTGATAAAATAAGCACTGACTGATTTCTCTCCTTGTGTAACCATGTGTTGAATTTAGGAAGAATAGGCAAAAGGCAGCATCCTCCCAAACTTACCCCAGAGGAGCGCTCCCAAAGACTGCCACCTAGATCTCGGACTCTTTCTTGCCTAGGTGCATATTCCAGACCTTGAGGCTTGCTGGCTTTGTAAATAAATATGGAGAGAAGAACTGAGGGAGCTTCTAAGAAAAATTCTAGGGAGGGCCTGAAGTCAAAGACCAGCACAGACACTGTTGTGATGATGACAGTGGTGACCTGGGCCATCAAGACATGGAACATGTTATCCAGGAACTTCAGGATAAAAGCCACGGAGAGGCCCTGGAATGCAGTCACAAAAATAAGAGCAACTGAAAACACATTGTGGCCATAGAAAACCCCGCAGTTCTTAATCTGATTACGGTTACTGCCCTGAAGGCCCAGCGTCAGTCCATTAAAAAGGATGCCAAAGAAATAGAGTTTGCTGTTCTGTATGAAGATGCTTTCGGTGAGCTGGTTCCCTTCCTTCAGTATCTTTTCATTATAGATATTGGCCATTGAAGAAATAAAACACTGGACGATGATCAGCACATGGCCCAAGCCGAGACGGATGTGGCTAAAAACCATGGCTGTGGCGTTCCACTTAGCTTCAGGAAAAGTCCATGCCTTTTCCGTGCAGTTGTCTTTTCTGGGACACTCACTTCTGAAAAGAAGGCAGGAATTGGATGGGCTGAAGAAGGCATCGTGATGAAATCCATGCCCTGCCAGGTTATGCTGGGACGTTTCGGTCCCAGCAGTGAGAGCCACAATGGACAGGAACAGAATCAGGAGGGAAGCCCATTGTATCCAACTTAGATGCCTCCTGTTCAAAGAGGAAGAACAAGATTTTACTACTGGTTCCCTCCCTCCCTTCGCCCTGTCGACTTTCTACTGAAAACTCAGACACTTGAAGTACTTGGTTGAATAAACTAGACTGTTTTTGCTCCCCTTCCTGATTCAAGTTCAAAGGAAACCTGTTGGTGTCTCTGCTTCTTAAGCTTGGTATTTTTTTATTTACCCCTGTAATAATTGCCCTTTAATGTCATTCAGTCATTTCACCTCATTGTTAAGTTTCCTTTTAACTTTAGATTTAACTAAGTCTCCTTTTTGCCTCCAGAGCTGATCTTAGATCTTTGTGACAGTAACTTTTTGTCTTGCTATGAGGTAAGTTATGGCAGAGATTCTCAATCCGATTTCCACGAACATGAATTTGGAGCTTTAGAAATTGGCGAATCCTTGCAGTGAGTGCCAATTCTTCTATACAGGTGATTTCCCAGCCCCACCCCCATCAATCCCATAGACTCTTCAAAGCTCTGTCAAATTTCAAAGGTGTTTGTGACCCAAAAACTATTTAAGGAGGGAGGCTGCTCTTAGATCCATGGCCTAATCATAAAGCATTTTATAGCAAACTACTGGTTGGGATAGCACGGAAAAGAATATTTTTAGTGTTTCAGTTTACAAAGTCTTAACAATGCTTTATCTCTTTACTTATTTTGCCTAAACACAAACCACAAACTTGTGTGATATAGAAGACAAACATATTGTCAATCTGTTCTGTGGATTCATTCAGTTCAAAAGACATTTAAATAAGCAACTACTATGTGCCAGGTTACTATGTGCCCGGGGAGATAAGACTTGATCTCCATCCTCAAGGAATTTACACTTTAATAGGGGAAAAGCCATGAAACTAAATAATGCAAACATAATATGTGACAAGTGATACATAGAACCATTAGGTCACAATAAGGAAGGAACCCTTGAGTCCATAAATGGAGTCGGGTATTGTTTCAAAGAAAAAAAAATGACCCTTGAAGTGAAACATAAAAAATAAACTGGAATCTGCCATGTGAAAAGGTAGTTGGTGATATATCCAGCCAGAGGGAAGTCTATACAAAGACAACAAATGTACAATGTTGACTAAGGATAGTGGAGTAGCTGACACAGGTTGGGGTAGATAGGGGGAACAAATCTTCAAGTTTAAAGATGAATTAGTCAGATGAAGAGGGAACACACACAGAGAGAACATAAGTAAAGGAAGAAGTGTAAAGCACCAGGTAAGAAATGGAAGTTTTAAGACTTTTGGAGCATCTACTGGATACCTTCTATGGGTCGGGCAATTTCTGTTCTAAGGAAGAAAACAGTGCTCTGAGAGGTTAACAGACTTCCCTTTCTTAAGGTCATGTATTTATGAAAAAGCAAGGAGGGAATCTGAACCATGGTGTGCATGTCTTCTTTTTGGACCAATGCACCTCTAAGGCATAATGTTTAAGGAGAATGAGTTCCCAAGGAGCATATATACAGGAAGAGGTATCTGATATCACTAATGCTTTCACAGAGCGTCATGGATTGAAATTGATAAATGCACACAAACCTAGACAGCAGCACGCACGTGCACCCTATCATGCCTTCTCATGTATGCACTTTCAAACAACCAGACCTAGCATTTAGTTATGAGGCTACTATGACAGGAGGTCAGAAACTATGTACTAATTACATAAATTTCTACAGGTGTAGCTGGTATGCGGTAAGTGGTAGAAAGCAAATTGACTGGAAATAGAAAAGAGACATGAAAAGTATATGCTGGGCAGCCCGGGTGGCTCAGCGGTTTAGCGCCACCTTCAGCCCAGGGCGTGATCCTGGACACCGAGGATTGAGTCCTACATCAGGCTCCCTGCATGGAGCCTGCCTCTCCCTCTGCCTGTGTCTCTGCCACTCTCTCTCTGTCTCATAAATCAATCAATCAATCAATCAAATAATTTTTTAAAAAGTATATGCCCAATTTATAAAAACCATTATATAACCAATTATTGGATATTAAGACAAATAAGGTAATAATATAACTATAATTCCTTTAGAAGTTTTCCATTCTGAGAGCTATAGATTTTCCACTAATGCTGACATTGAGAAAAAAAGAATAAAATTAAAGTCTTAAACAAGTTAATCAGTACTACTGTAAACATTGTTCATTCAACATAATGATCCAGAAGAAGGTAAAAATTATTAAGGGTTAGGCTGAAAATGGTAGATTTTCAGCAAAGAAAATAAAGCTTAATAAATTATCCCATAAAGTCAGCTGATAGGTGCTCTTATAAATGACAATTCATGAAAGAATTTGCTTCTCACAGTTTAGTGGATACAACTGGTAGAAACTCACCTAACTGATTTCTCCACTGCCCCAGTAAATAATTTGTAAACCATTTGGATTTTTTTTTAGTATAAATGTTCATTTAATTTCAGTATAATAAAGACAAAAAAAAAAGCAACTAACTTGTCACACTGCACAGTAACTTTAACATAAAAGGTTTAAACTTATTTTGTCAACATTTTCTTCATTGTATATAGCTTTAAAAAAATATCAGAAATTTGTGATATAGATTTACAAACAAGGCAAGAACATACACTCTCACATTCCTGGTGAGTTAATTCTGCATTAAAAGGGCTCAAGTTATTAGTAATAAGATAGAAATTACAAGAAATCCTTTGACAGAGGTAAGAAACGATTTGAGCTGGAAATCATGATGGTCTCATTTCTTCTCCTAGATAGGCAAATCATATGTCTAAATACTTACTAGAGCCAAATCTATCTCAAAAGTTTGGGATATTAATTTTTCTTTGTTAATATTAAATGAGAAATGAACACTTAGAATAAAACTTTTTCGGGACGCCTGAGTGGCTCAGTGGTTGAACGTCTGCCTCTGGCTCAGGACATGATCCCGGGATGTGGGATCCAGTCCCACATCGGGCTCCTTGCAGGGAACCTGCTTCTCCCTCTGCCTGTGTCTCTGCCTCTTTGTGTGTCTCTCATGAATAAATACGTAAAATCTTAAAAAAAAAAAAAAAAAAAACTTTTTCGATGAATAAAGGATAGTAATATCCACCTTTGAAACTGAGTGCTTACAGCTAGAAGGCTATTCTATCTGAGGGCTTCTGCTCCCAAATGAACTGCTTGCTCACAAAGAGTCTCTGTTCCTAACTGTGTTTTTGCCAGGTGACCTCATTATTGTAATTAGATATTTTAATGATTACATAAATGATAAATTATGAGCAAAAGAAAAGGACTGCTGTTTTTATGAAAAGTTGCTTTGGGAAGACTATTTAAAGGCAAAAATTACTTCCAAGATAATCTGCCATCAAACTGGGTACAGATGAGCTAATTTTAAGATTAGAAAATAAATAATAAAAATCTACAATAATCTACTTTAAAAATATTTTTTTAAGAACTTGCTCTACTTTAAAGAAACTGAAACCAGAAAGCATGGATGATGTATAATGAATGTAGCTTCAAGAAAGACGCCAAAAAACTCCCAATTAGTAAATCTCACAAATTCTCAAAGGCCTGAGTCCTTCAAAAGAATGAACGGACATTTACATTTTAAGCTGTTTAAAGTATCTTGTTGTTTTAGTGATTGATCACTTTGAATTTTCCTAATAACTGACAATTAATTTCAAATTCTGTCAGATAAGAGCATCTCTACCATTTTGGTGATAGTAAAACAGGACAGAACATGAAAATAATGAAGTGGAAAGACTCACAGGACTTTAAAAAAAAAAACAAAAACTGTAATTTCTTAGTAGCACAGTGACCAGAATTATCAAGTGAATGATTTTGGAGCAATGCTCGTGCCAGTGAGTGGCACTTTTATTTTTCTGCTGATTTGGAGAGTAACTAAATGTTATTATAACTTCTAAGACACCCATCATGTATCAAAATGTTTTTCATTTTTTCCCAAACAGCTTCCTTTTGAAGATATCAGAGAAATTTATACATATTTTTTAGATGAAGGTGCTTGTTGTCTTTTGCCCCCAGATCTCAATGTTCAGGTTGATACTACTATTTCCTAAAGTCTAATTAAACAAGATAATACAACTTTGCCATGCCTTAAGAGCAAACCAGTAAGACTCCAAGGCAAAATGCCTGTCACCAGTTTCCACTGTGGACCAGTAGCTACACTTAAAAAACAAAATCTACACATTCATATGGGGTTTCTCTAGAGCATCCATTAAGACATTTGATTGATGTATTTTTTTGTACCACACTTCCATATTTTTCCAAATTATTCTTGCATTAGTCACTGGACATTTTTCCTAGACTGTGTAGACTTACACTCTTTATCTATAGGAGAAAGGTATTTGATGGCTCTGCTAAAGTCAAGTGTAAGACAAAAGCTTTAATATTCTAAATGTAGGTGGGAGGAGTGGGTAACAGGGTGATGGGCATTAAGGAGGGCACATAATGTAATGAGTACTGGGTGTTATATACAATTAAGGAATCACTGAATCTACCTCTGAAACTAATAATATACCATGTCAAATGAATTAAATTAAAAAAATGTAAAATGAGTTATTTATGGCAAAAAACATTAAGAATATGCGGTAAGACTCAATCTGCTACTCCTGAGTCAAAATTTTATTGCTAAGGGTAAAAGACCATTAAGTGGTTCACAAAGGGCAAGACTGAATAAGGAAAGCCAAACAAACAACATTTAAAATGTCTTAATAGATAATACAGTACTTGGAAGACATTCTCATAAAAAGACAGTATTGGATTTATTATATTCTGTTAGCACTACTAAAAGTAGCTTTCGTGATGATTTGTGAATCAGTCAAATTAAAATTCCCTGTAGGAGCTAAGTTAGTGCCTGTAAAAATAATAAAAATGGAGTGATTTTATTGTCTGTTTAATTAACTTCAAAGGATTCAAAACAGACATTTACAACAAAGCAAACACAGGTCTAGAATTTACTGCTCTGAATATTAAAAGTAAAAATATGTAAAAAAGCTTTTTGGAACTTTAGTTCCTAACAAGGTTATTATTAAAACCAGCAACAATACAATTAATTTTATTACAATTAACAGTATTAAAAGCAAACATTTTCAGTTTACAGTAAAACCAGATTTGGATTTGGTTACACTACAAATTAACTTTCTTAATACAAACAGTTAAATGCTTAATGCTTTAGCAGGGCCATCTCTGCCATGTGCTAGTTCTCTGCCCTGAAAGGGGCAGTTGACTTTGAACTTGTCCCTCTGCCTCAAATCCTGCCACCCCACATGCTCCCTCCCCTGTGGTCAAAGCCACCTAAATGCTGCAAAATGCCCGGTGGTTCTGTGCACAGACTCAGATTGGGATGAATCTACTGATGAACAGGGACAAGAACTTCTGCCTCCTAGGGTTATTGTGGGGTAAGTCTAGATAGAAGAAAGGTCCTTGGTTCAGCCGTTGGCCCTGAGGAGTCCTTACTGTGTTATCTTTTTTTTTTTTAATATTTTTTATAATTTTTATTTATTTATGATAGTCACACAGAGAGAGAGAGAGAGAGGCAGAGACACAGGCAGAGGGAGAAGCAGGCTCCATGCACCGGGAGCCCGACGTGGGATTCGATCCCGGGTCTCCAGGATCACACCCTGGGCCAAAGGCAGGCGCCAAACCGCTGCGCCATCCAGGAATCCCCTTACTGTGTTATCTATCTTCTCACTGTTCAGCTGAAAGCCTGCCTCCCTGGTGCCTACAAACGAACGGGCCAGCCCTGGATAAAGCCTTTCTGGGAGGCCCCCTACCTGACCTTTGAGCCTCAGCTCATGCTCTGCAGTGTATTAAAGAAATAAATAAAAATATTATATACAATTAAGGGCACAGCTAGAACTATAGGCCAATTCTAAACCTGGAAATACATACTTTGCATATTTTTGCTTTGGTAAATTCAATTTTAAATAGCTGTAACTTTGACATAATAATAATGTATTATATAAATACCATGTGTACCCATAAGCTGTCATTTCACTGGGAAAAAAATTTTTATTTAGAAAAGCCCAACATGTGTTTGAGACCTCTTTATGAGACTCTCTTATTAAATAATGAACTTTTTATTATGTGGCAGAGCCAATTTTTTTCTCCATGGACATGTCTCTCTAATTTTATGAGAGGAATCAATATAAAGATATTACTGTTTAATTTCTCAGAAGTCAATTTTTTATCCTGTAAGATGACTTTTATGTTGATTTTAAAGACTTCCAAACATTTTTGGAATAGCATTTTGGAATAGTTGAATTATTGTCACAATTCATAAATAAAATGAAGAACCTGATGCAAAGCAAACTTCAGTGCACTCTAACATTTAACCTGGATGAAATATGACTTTCATTTTTCCCCCCCTCTCTCATGTCAACAGTTAAATTGAAGACTTCCTCAGGGTAAAAAAAAGTCTTTCAAGAACTCCATATAATTAAGGTACTGAATTCATCATGGATTCAACAAATATTTACTGAGTATCTATGTACTAAGCCATTCACCCTTTTGTACACATAAATTATGAAAGCACATATTACGACATGGCATATTGAGAAATAAGAAATTAAAAGGGAAAGTGAACACAAAATTAAAAAAAAAACAATCACAACAAATATAACAAGAAGTTAATTTTATTTTTATCATCAGCATCAAGTAACAAAATAAATTGGAGTCAAGTACCCAGATCCCATTCTACCTTAGAACATTTTGGCCTTTGTGTGGCAGCAGAGCCTATTTACCTAAAAATGTTTATTTTATTCAAAGGTCTTCTTGGAGAAAGGAAACACTGGTGACAATATTTTTAAAAGTTAAAAAAAATCTATCATTCTTATTAATTGTAATTTTGACTAGATTCCTCATGAAAATCCTCTGCCTATCAGAGCTCAAATTATGCACTTTGAGCATAATTATTAACTATTTGAGATGAGTATAGTTAATAGCTAATAGTTAATAGAGAATAGTTAATAGTTAATAGAGAATGTACCACTCTTTATCATCTCCAAACTACAAATGACAAATGTATTAACAATATTTAGGACCTTCTTGGTTCCCTACCAAAGTATAGAGATTCTGGGAGGAAAAAAGGCTCACAAATTCTTTGTTGAAAATTTGGCACTAAAAATTAAAATAAGCCAATTACCTTTTGTCTTGTTTTTTTTTTTTTTTTTTAAATGGTAAGAAAAAAACTTTTCATACATCTAGTTGCAAAGATTTAGACGGGCCAGCACTGGAGTTGCTTTCTAGACGGGTTAAACAATTTTGTCCAAAACACAAAGCCAGTTAGGAATAAAATCCAGGCCCTGGGACTTGGAGGGTTCAGTGCTCTGGGTATATCATCTGAAATAAGGCTGCACTGTTTTAAAGTATGATATATGCTTTCAGAGCAAGTTACTTACTTCAGCACTATCCTGAATAGAAGAGCTGTTGTTATAATGCTAAAATTTGAGAAGATAACAGCCATGGCCTAGAAAGAAGAAGAAGATAGAGTTACAATCCAAACAAAGTAGTGACCTCAGAAATCTCCCAGTTTGCTGGTTTACCTGACAAAAAAAGCTTTTTGGTCAAGAACCTGAGAGGTTACCAGGGCAGCTATTTCACTAGAGGATTAAATTCCATTTTTATTGGGTGTTAAATTTATGCAGATATGACCAAATTATTGTACAGGCTTCAAAAACATTTTTAAATTCAGTTTAATAATCTGTATGTACAGATCTGGAAATGCTTAGAAATTCGAAATGTCCAGGTCTAGAAATAACAGCTACCTTGTTTATGAAGCATCTTTTTCAAGCTCCTCAAGTGCTACTTTTCACACTGTTTCCAAAGGTATAGGGAAGGCAAGTACTATTAGACCCATTTATACATTAAGAAAATTGAGGTACAGATTTTTAAACATCTTTACTATTGCAGGAATTTAATCAGTTCTCCTGGCTGAACTGCAGTGACTTTGTACCAGTGATTCAATACCAGACTCCTATTGGATAGTCCTTTTATTTATATTGTTCTAAACACTTAGAAATGTGTTAGCCAGATTTTATAAAGGACTCTTTTTGTGCATTCAGTCATATTTCACATATGAGAATATTAGCCTGAACATGTATATATTTTGGCTGGTAAGTATGAAATTTCATCATTGCTCCCCATGATTGGATCTGACAACCTTAACAATTTTTAAAAACAAATCCTACGTATTGACTTCACTTTGCTTTTTTCCTTGCTGTCAGTTTAAATTGACTAAACTCCAAAGAGTATTTTTCAATAGTATTATATAAGCAGCAAACATGGCTAATGTGCTGGTGAATTAAAGAAATAAGAATAAACCCAATAAAAGCCAGCAAAAATTCCAAGAACACAACATTGTTGTTTTCCCACTGAATTTTTTATGGGAAGCACTATTTTAAAGATTTCTCAATGTCCTCCGGAGATGAACGTTTATAAACCCCTGGGTAAGGGGAAGATGAAGAGCTGATTGGGAAAGTAAGTGGCTGGAAGAGGGAGTAGGCAGTGGCTCTGATCAGTCACAATAATGGTGCACACATATCTAACACCAAGCAGCCTGGCTGACCCATGAATTCTAAAACTGCTTTCCAAGCAACAGCACAGAATAAACAAAGCACCAGAGCTCTTTGCCCCAAAACTTCCATGCGTTATCTATTTAATTCTTTCCAACTAGACTTGGGCATGGCAATACACAGAATATACCATGTGATTGATTTTGTAATATCTGTGGTTGTGCATAATGGGGAAGGAAGAGAAAGGAAATAAGCTGGAAGAAGAGGGAAGCTGCAATTTGCTTTCATATTGGTGATGTGGGAAAGGGACATAAATATAGAGGTAATTTAAATAAAATACAACAGACATGTACTCAATGATGTGAATAATCATGTTGCTGGGTACAGGAATTCTCAGATCTGAAAAACAAAGTGGAAGTAAGAACTTACGAGAGAACACATTCTTATGTTCAAAGTACTTACTAATAATAACATGGATCACAGAGCTGAAAGGAACTTCAGGTGATCACAGGGCCCAGGTTCCTGCCTTGGGTTGGTATGGTAACGTTATCCTATTTTACAGACAGACTATTGACACTTACACTAGCTGGGGGTTGCCTGGTTACACACCTTCCTAATTGTGCAAAAGAATCAAATTCCTGTTTTCTACTTAGTGCTCTACTGGTTCCTCTTTCTTGTCCCACTCCCAAGCGGATCTGGCTATATCTAAGAGGCTTCACATAGAGAACTAGTGCCAAAGAAAATCCTATTTATCATCAAAACGCCTAAATCTATTCTTTAAAGAAATTTAAAACACATTTTGGCAACAATGGCAACAAGAATTTTCATTTTATAAAACATTAGGGGGAAAACACACGGTAGTACTGAAAAAAGGAAGACCAAATTTTAATTCTGATTATTAATGATTTCTCAATTGGCATGGAGGATGCCAAGAGAGATAAGAAACATCCCTAGTATTATCAGTTATAGACAGCATTTAAAGCTGGGAGAATGTATTTTCTACCCCTAAAGACCTTGCTGCTTAAATGACAGGACTAACAGGAAAAAAGTCATGCAAACAGAATGCATATATCGCATGAAAGTAGATATAGGAAATAGTAGTACACGGAGTATACGATTTTCTGAGTTCATTGTGGACACCTGTTTGGAAGTCCTGAATGCTGAAGTTAACAGAGGTTGGTGACCACAGGACGGCTAGGAAACAGGCAGACTGACTAAGGTTAAACAACGAGAGATGACTTCACACTCATTGCCAGGGGGCAAGTCCTGCAAAACAGTCAGCACAGCTTTCTTCAGCAACATTTAACAGCGAGAAAATGCGACAAGCAGAGTGGTAATTCAGTATTCCAATGATTCCGATGATTCTAGTCAAACCTCAGGAAGACCACTGAGGGCAAAGAGAAACTAACGCTGACAATGAAAATGATAAAAAAGATTAGTTCTGGGATTCATTTCTCTACGTTTTCCCAAAGCTGTTTTCTATCATAATTACTTACAGGCTGAAGGTAGGAAATGACATAGAAGACAATCAAATTATCCAGGAAATAAAGAAAGGCGGGAATGGACCACTTCATGAAATTACAGAATTCCTTCCAGGAAGCACATCTCAAGTTTCTACTTTGATGATCTTCTAAAGAAAGACAGACAACAATAAACAAAGGATCTTGATGAGAATGCCCATATTTTTAGACGAAGTAAGTTGTATTTGATTACTGATATAATTCTTTGAAAGAGGCTTAATGAATTTGCTTTTATCAGTGACTATTAGCCTCAAGAAATCAAAGGCAATATAAGATTTCATTATTGTCTCTCTTCAACCTACCACCATGCTCAACTGATAATCAGCAACACCCTCAGGAATACCTAATTCCCGTTAACTTGAAACATCACTTAAAACATCTCAGGATACTTACGGTTTCCCTTACTACTATGAGAGCCTAAAGCCAAGGGAGAGAGAGCAAGAAGCTAGAATATAGAGAAAAAAAAATTCCCAGCATAAATCTAGAGGGGACCGGGAAAAGACGCTACCAGGTAAAAATTTACATATATGGGAGTAAAGAAAATTAAATTTTACTAATCCCAGTATGAGTTATGATCCCATCTCTAGATTTCCAAAAACTTAGGAAAAGGTATTGTAACAAGAAAATGTAAAAGAACATGCAAAAATAGAAAACAATTTAAGTATAAGCTCTGCCAATAATGCATAAATTTCATGAGATTAAGAAATGTATTCCACCAAATAGAAACTTTTAAGAATAAAAAGAAATCTTCCTGGAAAATACCTTTAATACTCTAAATTCTACTTTACCATACATGTGAAGGCAGATCAAAGAATGGAGAGCTAAGGCTTAATGATTGGGGAATCAAGGTGGAGAATATATAGTACATGTGAGGAGCCACAAACGGCCAGATGCTTTAGATGTGAGGAAAGGATGGGTATCTTTGCTTGATAACTGATGAAACTGGAACTCAGAGAAGTTAATATAATCTCCCCCAGAACATTGTGTCTCTGCCTCTAACCCACTATACTACCTCCCCTGTAGGAAATGAGGACTGTTTTTACAATATGCTACGTATTAAATCAGACAGCAGTGATTTAGAAAATCCTAAATTTGAATAAAAACTAACTATCTATGTGACCCAACACAGGAAGTAGAGCAATGGCCAAGACAGTAGGAAAACAGGAGTTGGAGTCCTGGCCCTGCCCCCTCCTACCCACCACTGCATAACATTTTCTCTTTGATCCTGCTTCTCCACTTGCAAAACATGGGTAATCATACCTACGTTTGTATCTTAGTGTCCTCATATATAAAATTAGTGGGCTAGACTAACATCGAACGTTTCTTTTAGTTCTAAAATGTTTTGACTCTCTCATTTTTAACAAGTATAGAGTACCACTTCAAGACTCACCTTTCTTTACAACCCAGAATGACACAAGCACACAGAAAACTAGTTTCACCAATTCTGAGCACACATTCACGGTAGTTGGAAGATAATCATACTTGTTTTCTGAAAAGTAACAGAAATTTTTTTAACTATAAATTTTGTTCTATATAATGCTTATATGCAGTTGATATTTTATAACTGTTTTAAAACTTTATCCAGCTGGCTTGTTTTCTCTTGGATTTTCTAATCAATTCACCTAATATTGATTTTTTAATCAATTCACTATCCCCACCGCATTGTTTTATTATTCTTGAGTTTGATAAATAGGCTTCTAATGTTTTCATCCAAGTTGCTGATAAATATGGGGAAGAGGCCTCTTTGGGGTATGGCATTAGAGATGGACTTTTAAACTGACCATTAATTAGCACTCAGGGACTGACTCATCAAAAGCTATGAATTTATCTGGCTGAATTAGGACCCAGGCCTGGTTCCTCCTGTGTCATTTGCTAGAATCAAGGTACACTGTCTGTTTCGCATCCTGGCATGTACAGAAAACAGCATTTGTTTGGCACTCTGGGATAAACAGCACATTGGCGTAAAAGAAGGAAGTTATTAGAGGCAAGAGGCAACTGCCCAGGGCTCTGGCTACCTCTAGGGCTGAGAGGAAATATTTGACATATCCAAACCCACTGACAAGTTGGGAAGATAGTTCTTAACTTACAAGTCAATTTAATTAGGAAATGAGGTGAGGTCAGTATGCCTTGGTCTTAGTTATCACCTCTGTCTATTCCAAATGCTGACAAACAACTTGCTGTATAATTTTGCTACGGACAAACATAAACTTTATTAGGTCCTATTTTAAGGAATGCATTTCCCCCGCTTTTGAAACATTTGCTTGTTTCCCTTGGTCATGATATGAAAAACTAAAACTGGCCAAGTACAGGGGAAAAATGCCAGTTCAACATTCTTTCTATCCAGAACATTTTTTTTCTTTTTTTCTGTGGTTTCCCTTGACCTTCTCAACCTAAGCATAGTCAATTCTTTGTTCATCTTGGATCTTGTTGCACTTCCTATAAACCTTCATAACAGTACTCATCATGCTGTATTATAGTTACTTCTTCTGTGTATATCATACCCTTAGAACGTAAGCTCCTTATGAGAACAGGCCCATGTTAGTCATCTTCATATAACTGGCAGGTAACAGTATTCTACATCTAATAAATGTTCACTTGAATTTAATACTTGCCTGTTATATTTTCTCCATCATTCGAAGCCTAGATAAAGTATCTCCTGTTCCCTTCTCTGAGCTTAAAGCTAGGCTGAAATCATACTCTGCTATCTGCCAATAATACTTTGCACTGAGCTCTATGAAATACACAAGAGCAAACATCCATACAAGAATGAGGGGGGCTTCAGGTTACAACTCTCAAACTCTAGCCACTGCTCGAGAACTCACTTTGGCTTTTATTCATTTATTTTTAAATTCTATTTCTGTCATGGTAGATCCCAAACTATGACTCAGCATCACGTCAGACTTCCTTCCACATACCTTCTGCCCTCACTCGTATACCTTATTTACATCGCATCCATCCTTATCCATCTGTTTAGTCCAAAGAGGGGCCATGATCCCCCTATGACCCATTCTTCCCTTTAAAACTTTCCTTTCTCTTCAGGAACTTTGCTCCAATAAATACTTCCTCTGGATTCTATTAATTGGTTTCCTCCCCTTGGCCCATAAGTATGCTCAAACTGTCCCATCCAAAAATAAAATTTAAGGTCCTACCCCTGCCCTAGTGACCATACTTTCTTTTTCTTCCTAAAATAGAATCAACATTCATTATCTCCATTTTACCCACTTTCCATTCAGGGCTAATTCCCAAGCAATCTGGTTTCTGATCCCAACACTTTATACAAACTTCCTAGTCTCTGAGATTATCAAACATCTTCTAATTACTAATTCCAAAGGGCATGTTTTAATCCCTATCTTATTTGATGGTGCAATTTCCTTTGCCTCCAAACTCATTTCCTTCCCTTCTACAAGTCATGAGCATTTAGTTTTCTTATTTCTCTAATGATTCTTAACATCTAAGTGTCGGTATGGCTCTTAAATGTTGGCATTCCTTGGAGTTCTATCCTTGGCTCTTATTTTCTTATTCTGTGTGTTCTGCTCCTATGGTTTAAATGTCAATTTAATATTAATGTCTCCAAATCTGTATCCTGGAACATTTAATGCTCACTAAACATATCCACACAAATAACTACCTCCTATTTATAAATTTAATTGGTATTTCCTTCACATATGTGATTTGCTAGACAGCGTAGAATATTGCAATGAACAAGGACATAGCTCCCGGCCCCGTGGAAGGTACCTAACTAAAATTCTGTAATCTTTCTGAATTCTGTCCAACCTGCTTTTTCCTACTAGTAGCTTCCATCTTAGCTAAGAACACCATCAATCAATCTACTTAGGATCCTAAATCAGAAACTTTTGAACTATCCAATATATCACATCCTTTAATCTCCACATTCAATACATTCTCTGAGTCCTGTCTTTTCTATGTTTAGAGTATTTCTTGAATCTATCCTCTCATCTCTATCCCTACCTCCAAAGCCTTGGTTAGTCTTCATCTGTGGCTTGAATTTGCAATAATCCCGACTGGCTAATTTGCCTCCAGTCTCTTCTGAGTCCACACTCTAACCAGCTACCGTAACAGTCTCTCTCACTTTGTTTACAATCCTTCAAGCATGCCCTATCCCCTAGACTCTAAGGCCTAGAGAATAAAGTCAAAGTCCCAGCTCCTTAGCACATGAAGTCCTTAGGTATCTGATCATGACTTTCCCCTCTGGTCAAAGACCTCTTGCCCTTTTCCTCCAAGTCCTTAAACTTTCTGCTCAGTAATTCTAAAGTAGACATTCTTACAATTCATCCTTTTTTCTTTACGTATCCATTCATTTCTATGGATTGTTGCTTCTGTTTTGAATACCCCTGCCTACCTGTCCTCTTGTGGATCAACATCGCCCTATCAGGGAAGTGTTCCCGGATCCCTTTGCACTCCACGTCATCGTCTCCCAGACGGAATATATCACTTCCTCATCTAACCTATCTGCATCTTTGGTATAGAACTGCGTTTATTCTACTGTATTTTTAGGATGTTTCACACGTATGGCTTTCCTAATTAACTGAGTTCTTGAGAACAATGTCTAAGTCTTACACACTTTGAACACTGCTACTAATACTTGGCCTTGTGCCCAAGAGATAAATGTTAACTGAAGTAAAGACTTATATACACATCTGTCTCCCGAAGCAGACCATTAAGGGTCATAGTGTGATGACTTTATGTGTCCTCAATAACTAGTAAGAGGTTCTCAATACAGCTTTGTAGAATTAAACTTTAAATACTAAATTCTTACATAAAACAAACAAACAAACACAACACCAGAAGGGGTACCCGGGTGGCTCAGCTGGTTAAGTGTCTGACTCTTGATTTCAGTTCAGGTCATGATCTCAGGATCATGAGATCAAGCGCTGCATTAGGCTCTGCACCAAACATGGAGCCTGGTTAAGATTCTCTCACTCCCCACCCCCCGCCCCAAAAAAAAAAAAAGGCAGCCTGGGTGGCTCAGCGGTTTAGTGCCGCCTTCATCCCAGGGCGTGATCCTAGAGACCCAGGATCAAGTCCCATGTCAGGTTCCCTGCATGGAGCCTGCTTCTCCCTCTGCCTGTGTTTCTGCCTCTCTCCCTGTGTCTCTTGTGAATAAATAAAATCTTTAAAAAAAAAAAAAAAAGATTCTCTCTCTCTCTCCCTCTGTCTGCCCCTCCCCCACACTGTGCACAAGTAAGCTCTCTCTTAAAAAAAAAAATACCTCTTTGGCTAATCATTTCAAAGCTAATAACCTCTACTACCACACCGATGTAGTAATTAAGACAACACCTCACAAATGCCAAGTGACCACGTATCTATTTCAAAGTAATTTATAATTACACATACTGCTACAGACCCAAAGATACCTGTTGATTAATGCAATAGTCAGATGTTGAGACCTGTTCTCTAAAGGGTTTGATGCTGTACTTGACTAACCCAAATTTCACTCAGTTTCAAAAATTTTTCTTGCGGAGGAATGAAGCGTTACAGAATCAAATTTACACATGCCTTATTGTTTACATGAAGCAGCGTACCTGAAAGGGTATTCTCTCTATTTTACAGGCAAGGAGACCAAAGACAGGAGGCAGGATGTGTGATTGCATGGAAGTGCTTCATGTATTCCAAGTCTTAACTTACCTTCATTGGCCGAATATTTTACCAGTAGGATTCGACTTGAACTTAAGGCAATGAATACGGTGCCTAGCAGGAATGTATACATTGTTGACCAGGAGCAGAACACAGGGCGGCCACAGCACTTGCTTTCCATTGCAGTGTTTGTTAATTGCCTTAAAAAGAACATCTTGGTGAGCAATGCTCCAGGCAGATAAAGCATAGCACAAATATCACGGACAAGTGAAGAATGGAAAAGGTATTTTGTAGATGTCTGGCTACAGTTCTATCAAAACCAAGAAAATTGGGCAGCCCGGGTGGCTCAGTGGTTTAGCGCCGCCTTTGGCCCAGGGCCTGATCCTGGGGACCCGGGATCGAGTCCCAAGTCGGGGTCCCTGCGTGAAGCCTGCTTCTCCCTCTGCCTGGGTCTCTGCCTCTCTCTCTCTCTCATGATTAAATAAATAAAATCTTAAAAAAAAAAAAAAAAGAAAATTGAGAACAAGACAAACTATGGGGAAGGGGGGTGGGGAGGGAATGAAAAAGAGTCCCAACTGGATAGGAGGGGCAACCTGAGAGACAGAAAGAAACGGCAGTGCCAGATCTTAAGTGCTGCCCAAAGTAGCAGGTGAGCAAGCGACACTCGGGGACCGCGCAATTCTGCAGGGAGCGGCTTCAACTTCCATCCCTATTAGCAACTTTGCTACAGAGGAAGAGATTTTCAGATTTCTGTCGCTCTCCCCGGCGGCAGCTCTTCCCTAGAAAGATGGGGGGCGGGGGGGGGAAGAGCTGGCTGGGAAAGATTTCGTTACAATAATAAGCAGCCAAATGCAAGTATTTGAAACAAATCAGAGCTGAGAATCTGTACTCGTGCTGAAAGCAAAAAGAGAACTCAGAAATCAAGGGGCTGGAAGATCGTCTTTTGATATGTTGAGGAAACTAAGCTCTGGGCTGGGTCACTTGCCCAGGGCCTCCCAGAGCAGGGATGATGCCCCGGGCCTGGGAGGCCGGGGAGAGACGGACAGCCCACCTGCGCTCCAGCGTGGAGCCCTAAGAGGCGCCTCCCTAAGCAGGGAGGCAGGATTCCCTCGGGGGGGGGGGGGGGGGGGGGGGCGCTGGTCGCACATGCGCAGTGGCGATCTCGAGCGGCGCGCGCTCCCCTCCTACGCACGCGCACTTCTCTGCCAGCCGCCTGAGGTTACCTCCGTCCGTCCGTAGGGCTTCTGGTAGAGGAGCGCACGTCCTAGAGCCGGGGTAGTGGCCATGCAGCTCCGCAGAGGCGGCAGCGGCTGTTAAGGTCCATAGCTGCGGAAGCCATGGGGAGGAAGGAAAGGCGAAAAAGCCTCGGCCCCCGACCCTCCTATTCCGGAACGAAAAGCATAATAACGTCCGGACTGGGAGAGAGCGGCCCCGGCACACAGTGCGCACGCGCGCCCGGCGTTCCGCTTCCGGGAGGAGGGGCAGGAGCGTCCTGAGCCCGCCCCAGCGCGCCCTTTCTCGCGTCACGTGTCGGGGAGTCCTGGGTCACGTGAGGCCCAGGTGGCGGCGGAGCTACGGCGAGAGAGAGAGAGAGAGACGGGGAAGCCGGAAGGGGCGCGAGTGCCGCCGAGGGGAGCCGACAGCGCCTGAGAGGCGAGGGGTGTGCGTGCGCCCGCCGCCCGCCGCCCGCCGCCCTCCCCCCTCCCTCGCCGCCCGCCGCCCGCCGCCCTCCCTCGCGGCCCGCGCCGCCGCGCCTGCCTGGGTGGCCGGCAGCGCGCGCCCTGCCCTCGCGGTCGGCGCCGGCCGCCCCTCCCCCTCCCCCTCGTCCCGTCCGCGCCGTCGCGTCCAGTCCCGTCCCCTCCCGTCCCCTCGGGCGCCGCGGGCCGGGGGCCGATGCGCGGCGGCGGCGGCGGCGGCGGCGGCGGGGAGTTCCCGTGAGTCCCGGCCCCAGGATGCAGAATGTGATTAACACGGTGAAGGGAAAGGCGCTGGAAGTGGCTGAGTACCTGACCCCCGTCCTCAAGGTAAGCCGGGCCGGGCTCGCCGGGGGCGGCCAGGTACCCGCTGCCGTCCGCGGGGACGGGGGACGCCGCGGTCCCCGGCGGGGAAACGTGCCGGCGGGCGGTAAGGGGGGACGCGGCAGGGGGTGCGGCCCGCCGGGGGCTCAGCTGCTCTCCGGGGCTCTCGGGCCCTGGGGGTCAGCGTGGGGCGCCGCGGGGTGCGCACTGCTGCCCCCCCCACCCCCCCCTCCGGGACCCGGCGCGTCCGGTGCGTCCAGCCCGAGGGGGGAGGGGGTCGGCAGCGGGGTACATCCCACCCGGGAAGCCCCGACCGTGACATCCGAAGTCTGTGCGACTCTTTAACGAGGGCTCTGCCGATCTTTCAAAAAACGGAATCCGTATTGGGTACCAAAATGACACATGTCACTGTTTTCTTTCATACTTCCTAGGAAAGCCCTCTTAGCATAAGGAGTTTGAAACACGAAGTGGTGACTGAGGTCCTGAGGTCCTCCCTCTGTTGTTAGGATTTCAGAGGAACGAGGTGAATTGCAGCATTATCGCTGTGGGTATCCTTGATCCCAAATAACAGGGGGGAAGCGGTTTTTAAAAATAGCCGAGAAACTGCAAAGCCTGGACTTCATTGATGATAAGGAGCAAGCAGCCCGGCCCTCCGAGATATATTTACCTTTTTTTTTTTTTTTTTTTTGTCTTGTCAGTAATACGGCGTCTTTAAAGTGGAAGTTGTTACAGATTAGCTGTGTGACAGCAGTGACTTTATGTTTGAGAGAGAAATTTCCAGAAGTGCATTCAAGTTTTTAGAAGTGTTTAAAGTTTGTGTCATTGTGTTTTGTTTTTTTTTTTTTTTTTCCTTTCTGGTAAGTGTGCAATGAGAGGAAATGAGTAGGGAGTTCTTGCTCAAGTGCTTTTATTTTATTTATTTATTTTTTTAAGCATTCAGTCAAAATTTTGCAGATTTTCTTTTTAAAGATTTTATTTATTCGTCAGAGACACACGCAGAGAGAGGCAGAGACACAGGCAGAGGGAGAAGCAGGCTCCCTGCAGGGAGCCCGACGTGGGACTCGATCCCGGGTCTCCAGGATCAAGCCCTGGGCCGAAGGCAGGCGCTAAACCGCTGAGCAGGGGGGCCCCCCCCCCTCCCCCCCACGGGTGTCCCAAAATTTTACAAATTTTACTGTGAAGATGAAATATCCTTGGATATGGTTGGTTCCCTCTTCAAATCTTTGTTCCGGTATGCTAAGAACAGTGGAGAGTTGTACTTTGCTCTCTTTCCATGAAGAAGGGAAGTGTTGGTCCTGTATTTATATATATATATATATATATATATATATTTATATATATATATATATTTTTTTTAAGATTTATTTATTTATTTATTCAATTTATGAGAGAGATTGAGAGAGACCCAGGCAGAGGGAGGAGCAGGCTCCATGCCGGGAGCCCGACGCAGGACTCGATCCCGGAACTCCAGGATCACGCCCTGGGCCAAAGGCAGGCACCAAACCGCTGAGCCACCCAGGGATCCCCTTTCTTATATTACTAAGACTGATTTTAAAATGATAACTTTTGGGCCAAGTTAAAAAAAAGAAAACTATGAGAATTCAAATTCTTGCTATGCTTATATATTTTTTTTTACTGTGAAATGTCTCGTAATTAAAATTAGTCAACTTAGAAGATGAATTTGACGTTTGAATCAGATGATTCTTTTGCATATCATGGCATCTTTCAGAAACCTGTCTACCTATATCTGACATTTAAATAATGCACAATTACTAAACTTTTTAGAGAGGAAAATGAAAGAAAAAAATTCCCAAATTAAATATTAAACTGCTTGCCACATTGTTAGCCAATCGTGTTTTATTGAACTTAAAATAGAATTGTGTTTTGAGGAATCATTTTATTCTCTAAACTAAAAAGTCAAGTGTTAGCTTGTCAGTATGTACTTGTCAGTGTGTATTTTTAGTAATAAGGAGAATTATTGACCTTCTCCTTGCCTGTCTCTGTTTAAGAGAGAATCCTTATAGAGGCAAGGAGGAAAAACTAAATCCCTTGGAAAGAAACAATGACTTAACCTAGCAGGTAGAAATTAAGAAAAGTCATGGTGCAGTAAAAGCCAAAGTCTACAGTGATCTTCAGGCCTCTGCTTGATTGGTAGAGAGGCGCTTATTTCCACTACTACTTTTTCCTTGCTCACTTTTGCTGCAGCCAGTCTGAGCTCTTTGTTACTACATTAATGCTCTCTTACCTTGTTTTTTTTTGTATTCCTGCTTCATCTGCCTAAAATACTCTTTTACAGCATTCTGGCTTGTTCATTTTTTTAAGGTATCTGCTCAGTAGTCACCTATCAGTGAAGCCTTTGTTTTCTTACCATTCTATTATGTTTATTTATTTAAAGTGTTTTGTTTTGTTTTTTAATTTTAGAGAGAGCAAGGGAGGGGGGGGGGGCAGTAGAGGAAGAGGGAGAGAGAAACTCAAGCAAACTCCACACCCAGCATGGAGCGCAACGTGGTGCCTGATTTCATGATCCTGAGATCAGACCTTAGCTGAAACCAAGAGTTGGATGGTGAACCAACTATTGCCACCCAGGCATCCCGTTTTTTTTTTTTTAAAGATACTTATTTTAGAGAGAGAGTGTGTGTGTATGCAAGTGTGGGTAGGGTCAGAAGGAGAGGGAGAGAGAGACTCCTCACGCTGACTCCCCTCTGAGCTTGGAGCCTGTTGTGATGTGGGGACTCCATCCCAGGACCCTGAGCTCATGACCTGAACAGAAAGCAAGAGCTGGCCACCTAACCAACTGAGCCACCTAAGCACCCTACCATCTTATTTTAAATCTCTCTCCCCACCCCTGACCAGTTTCCTAGCTGCCTCATTTTTCCTGGTGGTTTTCATTACCATTTGGCTTTTCTCCCTCCGCTAGACTTTAAATGCCTTGTGAGGACAAGGATGAGTTTGGTCTATTTTATGCACTCCTATATCCCCATTACTTGAAATAGTGCCTGGCACATAGTGGTTATTCAGTAGATACTCATTGAATGAATAATGTTCATAAATGAATCCTTTCATTTTTGTAATCTGTACTACAGAATCTTACATTTAACTTAAAATTTAGCAACATTTGGAAAATAGCATCTTTGCTTTAGAGAGGAGAATATTATATCAATATCTTGAAGATAATGGAAAGGATTAAATGATTTATTACTTCTAGGCTTGGTTTCTAATATTATTCAATTGAAATGAGATGTTGGAGATGTTGGCTTAATAGTAAGCTAGCTAAACATTTTTAAGACATTTTTACTGTTCCGTAAAATAAAGATATTTGGTCATTTCACAAAATCATTGTAAGGCTTAATGTTGTATAAACCTTTGGATGTTTTTCCAAAGAGCTTTGCTCTGTTACAGCACTGATCTAATTGTATTGTAATTATTTTCATGTCAGTTTCTTCATTAGACTTTTGTATATTCCTTGGGGTCAGGTATCAGTGATGGGTTCTTTTTTGTATGTGCTCTGTTGCTTGGAAGGGTGCTAAGTGAATACTTGCCCACAAACATTTTTAGTTTGAAAGTGAAAGAGTATATAATATGTTATTCTTTTTGCTCTTTTTAGGAATCAAAATTTAAGGAAACAGGTGTTATCACCCCAGAAGAGGTGAGTGTTAAAAATATTCTGAAACTATTATATTTTATAATTATATTTAACTGGGTGGGGTTTTTTGCTTTAAGAAATCTTTAAGAGATGTTTAAGAAAACAAATTTCAATCTTGATTTGAATAAAATTAGATTCTTTTGACTTTATTAGCAATTTTATAGGGATTTCTACTTCCTCTTAAGACCATGTAACTTCCCTCTCAGTTTGCCACTTCTCATATTTCTCTGTAGTTCCTCTTTATTTAGAAATGGAGGTGGGAGAGGGAATGGAAAAGATTCCTATGGTCATTTACCCTTCACTCATATTTGTATTATATTGAAGTTGTATGATGGGCTTTGTGGTGTTGGCTGTTGTCTTGCCTCTGTCTACATCAAACATGAGTTTTCATGGCTTTTCATTTGGAAACTGGCTCACTGCTTGGATATTAAGTTTCTTTCAGTATTTAGCTTAAATATTTTATTGCTAGATACTGTATGCTGATTTTTTTTTCACAATTCTTTCACGTTTTCTACTAACCAAGTAATGTTGAATCTACTTACTGCTGAAACTGAGGTCTATTTTATAGGTTAGTTGTGTTTTATTCAACTTTTAACCTAGAATTATGTTTTGAGGAATCATTTTACTTGTTCACCAAATGTATAGAATAAAAGCGTTCTCTTAGGTAGTTTGTTATCCTTACAGAAATGCTGTTGTAGAAATTCTTTCACATTCTAGTTGTATGAATAGTTATGGTTGCATCAGACTTATTATTTTAGTCTTAATAAATAGCAAAGAATTATTTAAGCTTCACCTTTAACTTTCATTAAAAATACCACTTATTAGGGCAGCCCCAGTGGCCAAGCGGTCTAGTGCCGCCTTCAGCCCATGGTGTGATCCTGGAGATCCAGGATCGAGTCCCATGTCAGGCTCCCTGCATGGAGCCTGCTCCTCTCTCTGCCTCTCTCTCTCTCTGTGTCTGTCATGAATAAATAAATAAAATCTTTAAAAAAAAAAACAACAATACCACTCATTGGTGATAGAACTTTACTTACTCTTTTGAAAGAAACATTTTGAGTTGGGCATATTTTATGATCTGGCTTTTGCTGTAAATTTTAAGACCTCAAGCCTGAGAATTAACTGATCTTTCAGTTTTCAATTGTGATGGAATATCTTAAGTCCCAAATCTTTGTGAGTTCTGAGAATGGTGTGCTGAATTGATCTTTTATCTAAAATTATCTCTATTTTTAGTGAAAACACATGGTAGTATAAAAAGAACCTAGGAGATCTCCCTTTTAGACCCATTTCTCTTAGTCTTCTGACTTGGGCAAATTGATTAAGCTATGACATAGGCCTCATGTTTCCTTGTCTGTAAAATGAGGGATTTTGGCTAGACATTATCTGAAAGACCTATTCTACCTTAGGCACCATGAGTTTAATACCTTGAATGCCACATAAAACTAAGTTTTGATATTGTTAACTTTCTTGCCAAAGGTATAATTTAGACTTGGCTCTTAAAACTCTGAAATCAGGAGCAGGGATAAAAGTATGCTTTTCTTCTTGTGCTCTTTGGTTTTATCTATAGGAGGATGACTAATTGGTAAATAGATAGTTGGAGTTAGAGATACAAGTCTGTGGTCATTGGATAGACTTAAGCTAATTTTTAAAACAGCTACTAACCGTAGAATGAATAACACTTAGCTGTATCATTAAGCGGTTTTTGAGTTTCTTCCTTTTTAAAAAAATGCAAGGCTAAACTAACTCAGCCGGGTACCAACCACATAATGCTGGATTGAGGTAAAGTACAGTTGCAGGACTGAGTTAGATTAGAATGAGTCTAGAGGAGGAAAACGACATAATTGCTTTAGGATAAATGATATACTGAGTTTATTTGTTTTCTCTTACTGTTTTTGGGCTTCTGGCTGTTACCCTCCAGCTCTCTCCTCGTTTTCATTGAGAGGTGTTGGAAGTACTGTGTTTAAAAAGAGGGGTAGGCATTATCTAAGAGAGTATTGCCTAACTAAAAATTATATATATATAAAATATATATATATGACTTGATTAAGTGTAGAGTATTAGTAGAATAGCTTGAAGGATAAAGTTGCTGACCAAAATCTTAATAACTGCTTCCATCTTGGAGTTATTCTGCATTGTCACCAGGAGAAAGCTACTGCAAGCAATACTGAGAATTGAGAAAATTGAGTCTGCCTTACATTTTGTTTCATTTGAGCATATGAAGCCTGCAGTAATGGTCATTACTAGTGAGGGCAAATGTACACGTGTGCTAATTATCTGTGCAATTCTATGTTCTTTTGTAGGTTTTCTTACCTTCTAGTGTTTTGTTATTTTTAAAAATTTTTTATTTATTTGAGTAATGTCTACACCTAATGTAGAGCTGAAACTCAAAACCCCCAAAAAAGATTTAGATATCCTACTGACTAAGCTACCTAGGTGCCCTTGTTATTTTTTTTTTTTTTAATAAATGCTACTGGAGGCGCCAGGGAATAAAGTGTTAGTCTTGTGACAAAGCAATATCATTAAAGAATTTTTAAATTTTTAACTCTTTGTTTTGCTTGCATTTTGTTGAATTAATACCTTTTTTGGTGATGATAAATTAATTCTGGTAACCACAGAGTTAAAGGTAGCATTTGGTAGCAGTGACCTAAAATGATTAAAATGTGGGGAGACAGTATTGTTTTCATTTGTTTTTGTTTTTTCCTAACTAGTTTAAATAATAAAATTCTTTGAAATAAAAGAACAGAAACATTTGAAAAGTTGCTGTTGGGAATATGCTCCTAAATTTTATCTTGTTAATGTACATTCTTGAAAGAACTTGCTCTTAGAAAACTTATTTTATAAAATTTTGCTATCTTAAATGAAAGTAGAGTATTATATGTAGACATTCTTTTCTCAAACATTGGAGATTATTTTATTTTATTTTATTTTATTTTATTTTATTTTATTTTATTTTATTTTTTGCTGTGTAGTAAACCATGAATGATACGTGAATTTAAGTTAGAGCTATTGTGAAATAGAATTGGGAAAGTATGTGTATATATTGCCTGAGTTGGGACACTGCAGTTATGCTTAATGAGACCTTAAAGAAAGGTCTCATTTTCTTTAATTTTTTACTCTCAAGAATAAACAAGGATTTTTGTTATACTTACAGTAAGATCAGTTCATGCTCATATATAATAGACATTCTCAAAAGTTTGAACTTTCTTCCTGAGTCTGTTTTTGATTTCTGAAGAAAAACAAAAACTTGTGAAATGTTCAACCCGCCCAGAAAGTCTAAGGTGTTAAAGGATTCGATTTCTTAACTGTGTTGGTACTTTCTGAGTCAATCCAAAAGCTTCTAAATATTTCCCCACTGTTTCGCATTGCCTTTCTCACTCTTGTTAATGTGAAAAAGCTTTCAAAATGGGCCTTTACCTAAATTTAAAAAGAAACGTACACTGTGATGTCAAACTATTGTTACATCATAGGCTTGTATCTATTTAGTAATTTTTCTCAAAGAACTTCATTGAGTTTTCAACCAGTACCAGGAATATCTCTTCATCTTAATTATCCACAAAATGGATTCAGCATTTTAAATCCTTCAGCATTTTAAATCCTGCATTAAATTATTCATTTAATGATACTGTATCCTTTTGGCATTATTTAATCCAATGAAAAAATTTTAATTTAAAATAAATAGCACTCAGTGTTTTTTTCTTCAGAATTTAAATTTTATGGATATAAAAATTTTTGCAGTTTTAATAATAATCAAAAATCATTGGAGTGGTAGAGATTTGATGCTGTTTGCATTTATATGATTATTGGCTGTCAAGATTACACAGGATGATCACTTTGGCATTTTACCATCTTAAATTCAGTGATGTTCAATTTTTCTTTTCCCTTTTCTTTATATTCCTTTTAAATCCTAAATAGTTTGTGGCAGCTGGAGATCACTTAGTCCACCACTGTCCAACATGGCAATGGTAAGTAATCTTGAGTAAGAAATAGAAATTAGTACAAGGTATAACTTTATAATCCTGGCAGTTTGCAAAATGGATTAGGGTATGAATTTTAGAATGACCAGCTTAACTCTCTTCTAGTAGCTTTCTCTGTTCAGCAGTGTGCCGATGATATTTAAAGTAAAATAAAGGCTGACAAATTGGTGTTATACCTATTTTATTTTGCTTTGTTAGAAAAAAGATAGACTTTTTTGAGATCTATGCCTTTACTTCCTTTATAGTGTCTAGACAGATCTGATCTTGTGGTGGATCTTTAAAAAACAGTGTTCAAGAGTTTAATAAATTTGACTAGTTCATTTTTTTTCAAATTAAAATGTTTACTGAATATTTTTATACCAATACAGACATTTTGCAGTCTTAGGTTTTTTAATCGTAAGACCTTTTTTTTTAAAAAAAAAAAAAAAGGATTTTATTTATTTATTAAAGCACAAGCAGCAGGGAGGAGGGGCAAAGAGAGAGGGAGAAGTGGACTTTTTGCTGTGCAGGGAGCCCAGTGCAGTACAGGACCCAATCCCAGGATGTTGGGATCATGACCTGAGTTGGAGGCAGATACTTAACCGACTGAGGCCCCTAGGTGCCCCTAATCATAAGACCTTCTATTAAGGTTCAAAAGTATGCTCCCATTTTAGGAATTAGCTGAAAAGTTAAGAGGAACATTCATGATATTCATTAAGGTCTTAACTGAAAATCTGATAGTAATAGACTTTTTACATTTTTTTTCATTAACTTTTTTTCATTATGAAATTAATTTAAGCAACTTAGCAGATCTCATAACCTATTTTAAATATTCTGAATAATAACAAAATGTTTTAAAACATAGGCTGTTTCATTACATTCAAGTACTTATGTAGGGCAAAACCCCTTGACTGTAGCTGAAAAAGTGTGGCTCTCCCAGTACTGGCAGAGCTATTTTAATTAGGCTAGAATTGTTTGGGAATTATCATCTTGTTTGGATATAGGTGGTACAACTTGTTACATTCTTTTTTCTTTAAATTCTCTTAATGACACTTTTTCAGTTGTGGTTGACAGGTACAGTTTTGATTTGGGAGCAGGGGCTCTAAAATTAATAGAACTGATAATGTTTTCCTTTGTTTCTAAAGAGCTTAGATACTTAAAACTATTTTAAGCCAAAATTGGAACTCTCTTTTATCTGTGGCCTGTTCTCTTCTTTTTATATTTGAGTCATACCCAGAATAGTTTTACTGCTTTTTATCAATTGCTTTTTATCTTTCAGAACACTGTTCCTTAATGTACCAAAAAAGGCCAAAATGTCAGGTTTATTTAATTTCATCCTTTGTCTTCCTTATGTGTATTTCTGTTTCATATTTAAAATTGAGTTAATATCATAGCAGCTCTCTGATTTAGTAAGAATGATTAATTTTTTTGGATTATAAATTGTTAAAATTCTACTTAACTTGGTTCTAGTCTATAATCTTTGTGTATTTCAAGTCAGCTATATACAATTTAAAATAATATCCATTTTATAAAAGGAACAAATTTAGGATTTTCTTCAATATAATGTACATTTTCTTCGGGTTTCTTTGTCATAGTCCTTATTTGTCTAATTCAGACATACGGTTTATAGTATGGTTATAGGGATATGCATATATGGACAGGATCTTTTTTTTAGCAGGTAGTTTATAGTTTCACTTTATGAATTGTGACAGTTGAAATAATTTTATTGTAACAGAGCTCAGCTATACCCTACTCCAGTGTCCACACTTCTGGCTGAACACTGGGGCCAAAGGAACAATTCATTTTAAACCAGTGCTAGAAACAGATTATTTCCCCATTATAGTTTCATGTCTACAAGTGCCATCATGACCTTATTGTATATTCATCATTCAGAACTTCAGGCATTGCCATGTCATTGTTGAATTTGACAATTGAGAATGGTCTAAAGAAGCCCAGAAGGCTATTAAAAGGTCATTTCCTGGCTTTATTTTATGCTCGTATCTAAGGTTTAAAATTTAGACTGAAGCTTTGATAAAGCAGTAGACTCAAAACTTTTGTTCACATGTTTGTGACTGACAACACATGCCATTCTAGCTCTGCCAGTTCCATTAGGTGACCCACAAAAGAATCCATGAGCAAATTCTTAGTAAGGTAGTCCATACTAGCAATGAAAAATCAGAAAGGGTATAGCTGGCTCTGATCCACAGAGGAAGTAATGTTTAAGCAGGAGCCCTGGATTCCTTTGCTCTTTTGTGTTCTGGTTTTCTGACCAGAATATGAGCAATCTGACTTCTTTAAGCTAAAACGGGGAGATTAATATTACTTACCTCTTAGGGTTCTGAGGAGTAAATAAAAATAATGCATGTTAGAGTTCTAAGTCTATTTTCAGTCATTATTTTTAATATTATTATCTTGTGATTCAGAGCATCTTTTTTCTCTTAGTTCCAATTTTACTCAAGTGGCAGGAACGGGGATCTTGCCAACCACCTACTTTGTTATATAATGTCCTACAGTTATTTTTCTGCCTCCTCTTCTTGAAGATGAGCAGTACTTTAGAATTAAAAGTCTGAGATTATACTCCCTAAGGAACAACATTTTCTTTTTGTTTAGAGGCAAGCATAATAGTTGCTTAATAGTTCTATATTATTCTTTTTTGGTCTGCTATTTAATCTAAATTCTCTTAGGTCTGTCTGTGTCTCTTAGTACATTTCACTTATAATGCTATGCTCTTCCATGCCCTAGCATACAGCACTTAATGGTATCCTTCCGAAACTAGTCCTTAAAACAGTTTCTTAGGAGTGTGGATTGTGTAGTTTTGATATTTGCATGTGATATCTTCTGTTCTGTCTTTGCCTTTTAAAATAGTTGTTGTATTTTGGTGCTTTTTGCTCTTTTTAAAGGGCTACAGGGGAAGAATTGAAAGTGAAGGCATATCTACCAACAGGCAAACAATTTTTGGTCACCAAAAATGGTAAGAATTAATGTTGCATATGTTAATAAATTTTACACAAAGAGTTATGTTAAAAAACACAAAAATCCTTAGCATTTACTGATCTTAATTTATGTTTGAAGCCATACGTAAACAGCTTCTCTCAGAAATTTGGAAATTTGATGGAACTCTGGGTTTTCCATTGCTAGAGCATTTTTTTCCTTATTTCATTTTTACCTCCTTCCTTTTTGTTGCTTCTTTTTGCCAAAAAGATCTAGTTTTAAGATGTAGAGGGAAAGGGCCCAAGCAAATTTGGAATTTTAAATGCCTTTTTTTAAAGTTGACTTCATAATCAAAAACGTTTTAGCTATTTGATTTTGATCTTCTTTAGACTTAAACATTTGTCATGAAAAATGAAATTGAACTACCTTTGACATCTAAAAGCTCCAAGCTGAAGATTTATTATCCATTGTGTCTTGAAAGATTGCCTTTAGAAACAAAAAATGTTTTTGAAACTGGTGGTGTCTCATTTATGAAGTTAATTTGAAAACAGCATCAGAAGGTTGTTATAGTCCCCATCTAATCACATAATAGTACAATGGTTTTTATTTTGATTTATCTATAACAGGGAAAATATGTATAACATACCAGTTTTTTTCTTTCCTACAGCATATGTTTTATTATAATTGATCAGTTATATCCTTGTTTTTTAAAAAAAATCAAGAGATAACAGCTATTTCTTGACTCTACATCATCATGTTTTTACCTTATAATTGTTCAGTTATAGGCTTATGTGAATAATACCTGTTAATTGACACATACACTATGAAAAGCTTAATTCCAATATTGTATAAGATAATGAAATGTAATAGTTTAGTGAATTTTACACTGGCTTATCCATTATGAATAGCTGGAACTTAAGAATTATGAAGTACATATTAAAAGTTAATAAAGCAAACTGAAGGTCACCTCTACCACCCCTGAGAATGACAGGTGGTGCCTTCCTGTTTTGAGAGTAAGGCTATTAATATAAAGGATTATTATTCATTAGCCTGAAGTTGAGCAATTTCATCTTTGGCTCTAGCCTGCTGTTCTTCACAGACCATCAGGGTAAAAAGTACATAGAAAATTTCCAGTAGAGCCTTTCTACTTGTGTTTTGACAAGGCTATTTAGGGAGAGAGAAATGTGGTCATGAATGTGTCTGTAGGCTGAAGGTAACTCTTTAATCATTTTTATTAGAAGTGAAATACAATATTTCCTTAAAATGGAATAAACTCTTTTTCCTGATTTATAGGAAGCAGATTATGTACTAGTAACTGTATTTGCCATTTTTTTTTAATAGTGCCATGCTACAAGCGGTGCAAACAGATGGAATATTCAGATGAATTAGAAGCTATCATTGAAGAAGATGATGGTGATGGGGGATGGGTAGATACTTACCATAATGCAGGTAAGAGAAGAATGGAATACCATATATTAGTTTAAATTGTTTTAAATTCTTACAGTCTTTTATTACAGTGTTGATTTAAAAACACCAACAAGAGCAAATATAAGGCACAGTTGTCCCAATAGACTTTTACCTGAAAAGAAGCAGTGAGACAAAATTGGAAAAAAAGAAAAAATGCCCTTAGAGTATACCAGATTTCTATAGTACTGCTACTTCAGCAGCCATTTGAAAATATCCATATCATATTATTTTAAAGAAACAAAGATGATTAGAATTACTGAGTGTGCATACTGCTTTGCTTTAGAATTCCTTATTTATCTGTCATTCCATTACTGAATGATGAGCTTTGGGACAGGAACTATAGTTACATTTATTTTACTCAGAGACCTGGCATTTGAAAGTACTTAATAATTATTTGTTGAATGACTAAGAGTATTATAAGGACCACACTACATGAAAGTAGAGATTCATTGTTGAATCCTCAATATCTATCATAGTATCTGATACAGCAATTGTTCAGTAAATCTAAAGGAATTCTAAAGGAATTGACTAAATTCAAGCCTTTCATAAGTGTATGTTTGCAGAAGTTGTTTCTAAGTCTGAATATGATTTTTTATTTCTAGTTGTAAAAACATTTTGCCACTACATTTATATGTCAATGCAGATTAGTATATACTGCTATAGCTATACTAACTTAACAAGAGCAGCCTACTCTAATCTACATTGACGTGATTATATATAGTTATATGATATACAGTTGTATAAATTATTAGTTAATAGTTAACTATTAGTTCATTAATAGTTAATTTACATAGTTATATACTATTTATGGCTTAGCTTTAATGAAGAAAATGTGTTCTGAGTTTAACTCTAGGATACTAAAAAATAAATTTTCTCCCTCTAATTCTAGAAAGTAGCAGGTGTGTCAAAAGTAGTATTAGAGCAAGGTTTCTCAGCCTTAGCACTACTGACATTTTGGGCTGCATGATTCCTTGCTATAGCATTTCCTGTACGTTGCAGAATGTTTACAGCATCTCTGCCCACTAGATGCCAGTAGTATGAACTTAATTGTGATAACTCAAAATGCCTCCAGGCAGTGCCAAATATTCCATGAAAAGCAAAATTGCTGCCACCATTTGAGACCCACTGCAGTAGTTGGAAGGCTAAGTAATCTGCACAGGAAAAAGTATCTTGTTAGGTCAGTTTCCCCCTCTAGTTTTAGAAAGGGACACTGCTATGCGTTTATGATGATAAAGGCATAGATTCAGGACTTGGGTTTCTTGATTTGAAACTCATTTGTTTCTTGATGAGGTTGAGTGTTAACATTAAGGCCTTGAGAAAATAGTGGATTGAACAACTTTTTAAAATAATTTTAAAAATCATGCTATTTCTCCACTGAGAGTGCTGGATTTCTTTATTTTTGATCTTTCCAAAATTGTTCAGGTACTCTGCCTTAGTTTTCCTGTGGTGGAAGATGTGGGCAGCACATCTATAAGAAATTGTTGACTAACTAGAGCCATTAGTTATAACACTGTATTTTTGATGTCAAGTAAATGACTTATTCTGTTTTCTGGTTGTATTCTCTTTCATAATCACTAGGTCAAAATCTAGATGCATATTTACAGAGCCTTTCATTGCAGAAATAATAATAAGTAGGTGTCAGTATGATTGGATTAATAAAAATCTATTACAAAAATTCAACAACTGAAAAAATGTTTGCGCTGCTGGAGAGAATTTTAGTTTAAACTGTATCGTGATTTGCTTAAAACAGCATGCAACTGATGCAGAAGGTCATGTGCCTGGTTTCTTATTCACCTCAGTTCTCTTTGCTTCATCTTTGCTCCTCATAGGTTTCCTTTATTTCTCTTAGCCCTTGTATTACTCATGGTTCTCCAGAGAAACAGAAACAATAAAATCTAGTTTATAGATATAGATATAAGTATAGATAGATTTATTTTAAGGAATTGGCTTACATGATTGTGGGAGCTAGTCATTACTGCATTTTATAGCGCAAACTGGCCGGCAAGCTAAAGACCTAGGTAAAGGTGTCAGCTCGAGTCTGAAGACAGTCTGAAAGCAGAATTCTTTCTTTTTCCTGAGCACCTCAGTTTTTTCTCATAAGGCCTTGGATGAGGTCCACCCACATTATAGAGAGTAATCTACTCAGCCTGTGGATTTAAATGTTAAAATCTAAAAAAAACCCACAACAACAACAACAACTAAGAAATACCCTCATAGCTACATCTAGACTGATATTTGACTAAGAACCTGGGTATGATAACCTAGCCAAACTGACATAAAAATAACCATCGCAGGTCTTGAGAATGTTACCCTTATTAGAGTCATTTGAGTTTTGGGGGTTTTTGTTTTTGTTTTTTGGCCTGTATATCCTATTTTTAGAAACGTCTAGTTTGGTGGGATACTATTATTATTATATTTGGACAGATTGAAGGTGTTTATTTTATTTGTATCTGTGTACTGGATTCAGTGAATCGTTTTTGTAATACCAATTCAATGTGTTAAGATTTTTTTATTATGAAATAATTTTATAATATGAAATTTTGTGAAATAATATCTGTTATGTAGTAATTTGAAAACCTATGAAGTAAAAGCTTTATGCTAGAGCTGTGGATTGTGACATTTTCTATTAGTAAAAGTGAGTTATTCTTTGGTTTGAAGATGTCGAACAGATCAAGGTTTTAGAAGATTAACAGAGGGGCAGAGCTTATTTTGTATATATAGGGTTTTTTTTTTTCTTTAGTGTATTTCTTCTTTGTTGAACTATGGAATTAAAAACACTGGCATGTATTTTGAATTAGAAATACTGTTTAACTGACTTGTGCTACCATCAGCTTACTGCCATCTTCATCGAGACAAGTAGATTCAAGGTAGTTGCTTAATGGGTGCAGTGGATAAAACATTGAACTAAAAGCACATGTGGATTTGAATCCCAATTTCTTCACTGTGAGACTCAAGCAAGTTATTTCATCTCTGGAGACTTCATTTCTTCTTCTGGAGAAATGATTACCTAACTCAAAAGATAGTGTTTGTAAGGATGAAATAAGCTATGGAAACAGTAAGATAGAAAACCCCATATAAATGTGGTATGGTATTTACTACTTCTCCATGTCCTAGATTTCTGAAACAAATAACATTAATACCTTCTTGAGAAAATTCTAATGCAGTTTTGAATAAAATCAATGTGTGTCCTATAGTCTCTTAATGTGTTTATTCTGAGAATAAATATGTATTGGATAAAAATCCACACCAGGAAAGGTAAATGAAGAATAGTAGATGAATGATAGAGTAGAATAATTCATGGTAAAATATCACATTGGTATTTTTAAAATTTTTTTTTTTAATTTGAGAAGTGCTTTTAGTGTAATTTTTCCTATTAGAGTTCATTTGTAAAAATGCTGCTAACATTGCCTCCTCATTTCAAAGAAGTGAGAACTTAGGTAATTTGAAGTGTTTATATATTGTTTGAATCTGGTAAATAGAAGATGTTTACAATTTAATTTTAGTTATTTTTTTGAATTTTAAACAGGTGTTACAGGAATAACTGAAGCAGTTAAGGAGATTACATTGGAAAGCAAGGTACTGGTTAATTAGTTCATTTGTAAATTCAATGACATAGTTATTTGTATATATATATATTCTTACTTAAACTGATTAGTTTTCAAGCTTTTTGAAATTCCAGTTATTTTTTTCTCCTCTCAGTTTTCCATGTCAACATATCAAAACTACTACTTCCCAATGCTTATTTTCCTTAGTCTGTTGTATGGTTACAAAAATTTTGAGATTAAAGCTGGAAAAAACTAATTTTCACCAATTGGGAAGGCTATAGGCTACTTTAAAATAAATAACTTTTTATCTTTTGGTGTAAGTACCAAATATTCTGTAAATGGAGGTTTTGGGGGAGGTTTATGTACTTGCTGGTTAGTAGATACTAATGATACATTATTTAAATTTTATAGTTCCTTAATTTACTGCTATTTTGAGTAGAAATTTTGGTTTTTGAAAATTTAGAGATAAACTTCAGTTTAACATCATCCAAAATGTGATATATTTTGACTGAGTGGAAGCTGAATCAGTTAGGTTTTATTGTATGGTTTATTGTGGGGAGTTGGGTAAAAATCTATAACTGGAATTTTTCTGCTTGAAAATTTCAATTCAAACTATCATATCAGCTTTTCATTTCTAAAAATGATTGCAGTTATTTTCATATTATTATGTTTGCTTGAAATGACATGAAAAAATACAAAATACCTTTTCCCATATCTTTTCTTAATTATTTTGTTAACAGATCTCTTAGAGGATAGACTCTTTGGACAGAATAATTGAGTTTCTTTTGTCCTTATGAAATATTTTCTACAAGAGTTACTAGTTTAAGATACACTTTTTTGTATGGTTTTGTCATTTGGATCTTTTGGGATTTGTAACTGGCTTTTAACAGGAAGTGTTAGAAACTGAAGCAAGTTTTTGCATTGTTTCCCCCCCCCCCCCCCCCCATGTATAATTTTTTGCTTGCTAGGAATTAAGATTCATTTGCTTGGCCCGAAAATTCATCCATTTGAAATTACACTTTTTGGAGAATTTGACAACTGAAGAAAAATTACCAAAATGGCTTTGCTACTTTAGGAAATCTTACTTATTACTCTGGCCATAATTGTATATGCTTCAGACTTTGAAAATGAAAAATGGCAGAGTACTGTGGATAGCATTTTTTGATAGGTTTATAGTAATTCTTTCAATAATTTTTTTTTAAATGCAGTACTGGTTAATATGGTCCTTGGTATCCCACTTAACATCCTTATACTAAGGGATGAATACTCAGAATAATGTACAACTTGAATGTCTTTCTTGTTATTTCCTATTTAATGTAGAATTTACACTATTTTTTATAATTTAATGCTTCCAGTACTTGTCCAGACCCAAGTATTAATCTTTCTTGTTGATTTCTGCTGTATTCTGTTTCAAGTACGATCACCATAACAACAAAATGATTAAAATTTCCCTTAATGATCAGTTTGTTACATATTGGCTCATCTAATAATTATCGACATACTATCTTTTTCTATGGTTTCACATTTTGGGTGTGGTAATGATACATAGAATTTTTAAGTTTCTAGTGGTAAATAAAATCTTCTCTAAGTAAAATTATAAATTAGGTGAAACTAGATGTCCAGTTTTTTTTTTTTTTTAACTTTTCATTGACTTCAGATTTTTAGAATATTGATTTTGTGAAATGATAATTATATATTAGACTTGTCTTTGGTTAGTATTATTATTTCATTTCAGTGCAAATAGAGTTTAAAAACTGAACTAAAATCTTACATTTTATAATAACTGTAAAGTCCGATAATTTTGCTTAATTCAGTCTAAGGTATTATTAACAAATTAGAATATAATAGTGTTTGGTTTGTAATAATAAGCTTAACTTACAAATGTACTATGATTTATAAATACATATCTTTTTTCTCCTTTATGTGTGCAAATTATAGCTCTAAACTCTAAGCTCTAATATTAACGATTAGTTAAATAAAAATACTATTTTTTTGGAAGTGCAAAAAACATTAATTGTTAGCTTTGATGGTACTTGGTTCTTCTCAGATACTTTTTATATTTTTCAGTCATAGCACTTGTACATCACTTTTTACCATTTGGTTATGGGTTTGTTATCTCCATTGGAGTAGGAAGGAGTTTCTTGAGGATAAGAACTATCTTTAGCACTCTTATTTTCACAATGGTTTGCACTGTGCTGACACATGAGTACTCAGCGTTTGAACTAATGGACATATTTAAGTGACTTTAAATATAATTTCAAAGGACAGTATAAAACTTCAAGATTGCTCAGCAGTATGTGAGGAGGAGGAAGAAGAAGATGAAGGAGAAGCTGCAGATATGGAAGGTATTTTGTGTTCTAGATTTTCTTTAATCATACTAGAATGTTGATTTTGGAATATTCGTATTTGAAGTAGATAAGAATTGTACTGCATTGAGTTCTAGATTTTAACATTTAACAGCCTAAAGAGGATTTTGTTTAGTTTAAATTTAGTTAGCGCAGAGCTTACCTTGGTCTTGAACTATTGTTGTATTTTACCTAGAGCATAGCCTTGATTTCTAGTGGGATACATTTTAGTCATAAATCTTTAATGGTAGGTACAGTTCTAAGACACAGATTCTTAAGCTAATTCTTTTTTTTTTAAAGATTTTATTTATTTTTTCATGAGAGATACACACACACACACACACACACACACAGAGATAGGCAGAGACACAGGCAGAGGGAGAAGCAGGTTCCATGCAGGGATCCTGACATGGGACTCGATCCCTGGTCTCCAGGATCAGGCCCTGGGCTGAAGGCAGCACTAAACCTTAGCTGAGCCACCTGGGCTGTCCTCATAAGCTAATTCTTAAAAACTATTTCAGAGCAGAACAGAGCTTGCCCAAGTACTGTATATTTTCTTTTTTTTTTTTTTCTGACGAAATATATAGAATTTATGGTGAGACTGAAATGCTCTATAGCATGCAGAAGTGGAAGATGGTGCCAAGTGGAGTTGAAGCATTATAAGAGCAAGTGGTTTGCTAATGAGGAGGTGACAGCCAAATTGCCAGAGTAGCCTTGACTCAAAGTACCTTTTTTTTTTCCTTTTTCTTTTTGAGAGAGAGAGAGTCAAGTGATGGAAGAGGAGCAGAGGGAAAGGGAGAAGCAAGACTCTCTGCTGAGCAGAGAGCCCACCCAGCTTGGGGCTCAATCCCAGGACCCTGGCTGGGTTCATCACCAGAGTCGAAGGCAGATGCTTAACCAACTGAGTCACCTAGGGCTCCCCTCAAAGTACTTTTCAGTTTTGTTTCCTAAATTACTTTTGAGTTCTCCTGAAACCTAGCTGTATATCTGTTCCTGAATTCTAGTAAGAGTTTATTTTTATAGTAAACTCCCATCCTTTGAAGAAACCAGAATGAGTTACTGGTAACCAAAATTGCTCACAGCAACCTTATATACCGTCGCTGTAATTGATTTCATGTTTAAATCTCCAATCCAGATCTCCTGAACTTCAAATGTACTTGTTTAGTTTCATTTGCACCTGAATGTGTCATAATTGTCAGCACCACCTCCTTGCACAAATACTTTCTACATTCCATCTGTCTGAATGGTGTACAGTTACCCGAGCTGGGGCGGAGGGTAGGAAGAGTACTGTGAGTAAGGCACTGCTTTTAGAGTACAAGCTGTGGGACTGCCTTAAATATCTGACAGCTTTTTAGTGTGTTTGTTACATTTCCCTTGGCTAGAGCTAAAGAAAAAAAATGCTTTATTTGGAATTTTGCTTAAAAAACTGTTGATGATATAGCAGGTAATATAACAGCAATTAATATTACAGGCAATTTTCACTCCTTATTCAACAAGTATTGGGCAGTATAGTATCTGTGTGTCAAGTACTGTCCTTGGTGCTAGAGATGAAACAGTAGACATGTTCTAGTTATAGGAGAGGAAAAAAGAACAATAGGTAAGCAATATATATGCTGTTTTAGATGGAGATCAGTATCAAGGAGAAAAATGAAGGGATGGGGATGGGACAGGGAGTCTTGGGGAGCAATGAGTATTATTTTAAGTACGTTTGTCGAGAAAAACCCAGTTGAGAACATGAGTTTTCAGTAAAGCCTGGCAGGAAGTGAGTGAGCAAGCTATTTGGATATCTAAGGAAGAGTGCAAAGGCCCCTGAGGTAGGAGCTTGTGTAGCTTGTATAAAATACTGAGCAGGGGTGCCTGCCTGGCTCAGTCAGTAGAGCATGTGACTCTTGATTTCAAGGTCATGAGTTCAGGCCCCACATTGGGTGTAGATCTTACTTAAAAAAAAAAAAAAAAAAAATACCTGTGTTCAGAGAGGCGTAAGGGCAGAGTCAGAGAAGTAAGGCTTGGAGTCAGTGAGATAACCTTGGGACCAGATCATGTAAGGACCTGGCTTGCCTCAGTGAAATGAGAAGCCATTGGAGGGTCTTTCTAAGTAGAAAAGCAACCTAGAGTAAGATTTAACATTTTAACAGAATCACTGTGTGATTGCTATATTGAGAACAGAATGAAGAGGTTTAGGGACAACAGTTGGGAGGCTCTTTTGATGATCTGATTAGGCAAGATAGCAGCTTGGTCTCGATAAGCAACATTAAAAAGTCATGAGAAACAGAATTGTGGACATATTTTGAGGGTAGGGTCAAAACAATTTGCTGCTGAGGTGGAGTGGCATGGGAGAGACAGAGTAGTCAGGTGTGATTCCAAAGATTTTTGACCTAAGTATCTGGAAAGATGTCTTCAACTGAGATGAGGAAAATGATAGGAACGAATAGCTTTGGAGGAGGAGTTTGGGAGGTCAGTTTTGGATGTGTGCTGTTTTTGATGTACATTAGCTATTCCTTTGGACCCATAAATAGACAAATACCCAGGTTTGTAGCCAGGGATAAATTTGGGAATCATTATCATTTAAAGCCATTGAGACTAGATGAAATCATTAAAGGAGTAGTGTGGATAGAAAAAAGACAAAAAAAAAAAAACCCCACAAGGTCCAAAAACTGAGCCCTTGGTTACTGTTGAGTTTTAAAAAAGAGAGATGAAGAACCAAGCATAGAAAATAGTAAAGGAGAAGCCAGTGAGGTGAGAGACAAAGCCAGGAAAATAATAGTATTTCAACAGCCAAGAAAAGTGTTCCAAGAAGGTGGGACTAAATCATCCAGAGGGCTCTGTGAGAGATCAGTGAAGATGGAAACTGGGAATTTACCCTTGGATTCAGCAGAGTGGAAGCCACTGATGATTTCAATGAGCACATTTTATGCAGTTCTATAAATAGCCTTGTGTATGTGATGGAGTCACTGAGGTTCTACAGTATCATTATGCTGTTTGGAATTGCTAAAAGCCTGTAGCTTGGACCAGGCCCTGGCATCCTAACTTTCTCTGGCTCTGTCAGGTAGAAAATCTGCTGTTCCTTTGGAAGTATAAAATTAGCTCCTTCGGGATCCCTGGGTGGCGCAGCAGTTTAGCGCCTGCCTTTGGCCCAGGGCACGATCCTGGAGACTCGCGTCGGGCTCCCTGCATGGAGCCTGCTTCTCTCTCTGCCTATGTCTCTGCCTCTCTCTCTCTCTCTCTCTGTGACTATCATAAATAAATTAATTAATTAAAAAATTTTAAAAAAAATTAGCTCCTTCATACCTATTCAGTATCTTCAGTTAAAAAACAAAAGCAAAAACCCAGGTTTTGAATGATACTCTGAAGTAATATATAGTTTGGTTTAGGAAATTTTCTTGAACTTGATTAATCTTTTGTTGCTTTTTATAACAGAATATGAAGAAAGTGGATTGTTGGAAACAGATGAGGTTTGTAAATTGAGTTTTTAGTTAACTTTTACTGAATAAACTTGGAGATTAATATTTCTAATAGTATTTGATCTTTCCATAAACTTTTTAGTTATATGTTTGCATTGGTTATATAGCATATAATGTTTTAGCTTTGGCTTTTAAGTTCTTTTTGTTTTTGAAAAAAAAATACAGGATGGGAAAAATACTTTCTAAGTTGTCACATTCATTCTGATTTTAATGAGTGTAAATTTCTCTCCATATTCCAGGCTACCTTAGACACACGGAAAATAGTAGAAGCTTGTAAAGCTAAAACTGATGCTGGAGGTGAAGATGCTATTTTGCAAACGAGAACTTATGACCTTTATATCACTTATGATAAATATTACCAGACACCACGACTATGGTTGTTTGGCTATGATGAGGTAAAAACAAAATATATTTTAATGTAAATATCTTGAGTTGTTGGATTTAATTCCTTTGTGGGTATATATTATGGGCATATATTATGGCCTTTTATTTAAATTTTAGAAATCATTTGTTTTACAATTTCATGATTAATATTGAACTACTTATTTTGAAGAAATTATTAATTATTCAGTGTGACAATAACACTACTAAGAATCAAACAAATAATCTGTTACATATTTATTACTTGGTCCCTGAGGTTATTCCTTCAAAATATAAGGGAAATTGAACTCTGTTATATTAAATTTATTGGGCATTAACATTTGTTGAATGTATAACAGAATGATCATGTTGGCATGTGTGTTTTTTTAAGACAAAACCTTTTTTTTTACTCATTTACTTAGTAGAATTAAAGGATAACTGAAATAAAACTGTTTTAACCTGTCAATCTTATGACTAAAAGTGGGAAGTAAAAAGATATAAAACAAAATAGACCCAAAAGATGAGTTATAAAATGTTTTGATAGCCATGAACTTGCTTTTTTGTGGGATCTTTACTACATTAGGTGGTGGCTGAAGTCACATAGCCTTGGTGTTCAGATTCTTCCCTCCCTCCTCCTTTTCTTAGTTATAAGTGTATTGTAAACTCTCCCCCAAATAGTCTAGTAATTCTAAATAGTCTGGAATTCTATATTGCAAGTGACACGGAAGATGGGGATAAATATATTTTAAACAGAAGTTTAGGCCTAAAAGGTTTCAGACAGTGATTTTAAAACATTTTTTGTTGTTGTTTCAGCAAAGGCAGCCTTTAACAGTTGAACACATGTATGAAGACATTAGTCAAGATCATGTGAAGAAAACAGTGACCATTGAAAATCACCCTCATCTCCCACCGCCTCCTATGTGTTCAGTTCACCCATGCAGGTGTGTGTGTGTGTGTGTGTGTGTTGTGTACTTCATGGATTTATTACTTGAGAATCTGTAAACAAAGTGCAGATTTGTGACAGAAACATTATAATAAGCAAGTACGTACTGTTCTCTTTTGTCTTTCTTAGAAATGTTCTTGTGCTTAAATATAAAAGAAACAGGAAAAAGTCAATTTATTTTAAGTTTAATTCATTAAGAATATATTTTGCTCTTTGTGTGTTCAGTTATAGCATAGATCTTTGTGATTTTACTATTTTTAGCTCCAAGAATCGTTTAGAAAATGCTTCTTAAATAAAAAAAAAGTACCCATCATTTAGACATGGTTTGCCCTACTGTGATGTATCTATTAATGTGGAGTATAAAGTGATCCTTGTGTTTTTCTAGGTGACTTATTTATCTCCTTTTATTGGTTAGTGAAGGGAGACGTATGCAGAGTTCTCTTTTCCTTTACTCTTAAGAGATGTTCAGCCCAACTAAATCAAGTGCATTTTATGATTTGGGGTTTTCTTCATACCATTGTGTGTTTTTCAAGGCCAAATGAGTGAAGCTGAGTCCATATGCATGATTTGTCAGTTATTTCTAATGAGTAGCTTTCACAAACCATTGAGGAATTCTGGTAACAATATTTTTGAGATGAAAACTTTGGTATTCCGCTAATTAGATGCAACATTCCAGTTTTAAAAAGTTGTTTAATATTTTCTCATTTTTGCAGGATCTTGATTCTCAGATTTTATTATATAGAAAGCCTAGTTCATTTTTCCAGTTTATCGAGAGTTGTTAATGTTGCTAAGTGAAAAGTAATTCAAGAGTCATTAGTTTTAGTTTTAAATTATCTAAAAGGTTTTCATTTTATTCTCTTCGCTTCTGTGATGGTTGGAGGGTTTAGGACAGTGCTTGTCAAACTGAGGCATGTCTCAATTCTAAATAGAATAAATAAACTCTAAATAGAATCAGATGGATTTTATAGTATGCATTAGGACAAAGAAAAAAATATATATAAACTTCTTGACTCTAACCAGATTAGCTTTTTTAAAATTCAGTTTTAGCTTATTCTCTGCCAAGTATTTGAACAGTCAGAATCACAGCATTAGAAATATCTGTTTTTTGGATTAGCTGTTATCATGTAGCTTTTTTGAATTTGCTTGGTCTGGTTCTTGTTTGTTTGTTAGAGCCTACAACCCTTGCTCTGCAATTATACTTTGGCATGATTTGCCTTTCTCTGGCTTTCTACTGTACTACTCCACCCCCAAGTCCTTCTACCCCTGTTATAGGAACACTAACAAGTGGTATTGTGTTTGTGACTACCATAGCTTTTAAAATTTAACCTGTGCTCCAGTAAAATAGTGTATATGATTCTCAGCAATCTGACTTGTTGGGGAGTAGGGAGGAGAATATTTTATATTACAACTATTATGTTAAAATTAATTCATTGACCCTAATAAGATTTCTTCAGAGACAAAAACTTGGCTCTTCCTATTTTGATCTAATATGTTAATAAGATTTATTTGTTCTTTTGCTTTTAGGCATGCTGAGGTGATGAAGAAAATCATTGAGACTGTTGCAGAAGGAGGGGGAGAACTTGGTGTTCATATGTATCCTTACCTGTATATGTCGTTAGGGGCATATTTGCTCTTAGGATTTTTTTTTTTCCCTCTTTGGGAAATGTTGGTACAATGTTAATGCCCCAGTACCTGTAACTTGTTTTAGCCCCTCCCTTATGTGGAAGTCTTAGTAGGAGTCTTTATTTGGAAAATGTTATATTGTGATAGTTCTGCTTTGTTCAGTTGGTTAGCACATGTCCTTGTTTGCACCAGTCAGCTCTGCCTTGTTACAGAGCCTCAGATAAATATGTCTTTTCTGGCAACAGCTTGCCAGTTGATTTCGTTTGTCTAAAAGGCAATGGCTAAGAGTATGTGAATATAAAACCATTGCTCTTGATGGAAAAGAAACTCAATGGGCTTAATTTATTGATGAAAGAAGGGTAACCTACTAATTTAGAAGATATCACATGAGTATCTTTTCCCTAAGTATATTTCCAGTTTAACTGTTATAAAAACTGTGCTTCCCATCAAGTAAAAGTAAAATTACCTCCTATCATTCTAAAGTCTCTGAAGCAAAGAATTCAGACTAACAAATCGGTTAATTAAAAAGTAAAGCACACAATGCATTTTTTATTAAAATGTAATATTTTTATATTTCTCCAGATGAAAGCAGGAGATTTTATATCTTCCTGTGGTTTTCCTACTTAGTTCTCTGTGATTGACAAGAGAAGTAAACTAAGTAAACTGCTAGATCCTGAAATACATGTACTCATAGCATGGATTCATCCGAAGCAACCAAAGTCAATGATTTAGACGCAAATAGTTTGAATTTATTTGGTGATAGATTGATGTTACACTTGGTGCTTCATGCCAATCAGCATTCATTGTAGACTGTGAAGGGTCACCCCTTCTTGCAGTTACAAATAACCTAAGAATTGCTAATAAAGTGTATCCCTCAGAGGAACACTGGTCTTATTTGACATTGAAAGAAACCAATAACTTTTGGTCCAAACTAGATTTACTTCTGAAACCTTATTACACATAATTTGAGCATTCATTGCTATTGTAGGCTATGTAGTAACTTAGAAGATTCTGTGTTTAATAATTGATTCATCAATTCCTTCAATTAAAATTGAGTTCTTAATATTTCCAAGTACAGTGGAACATAGAAAAAAAATCATGATCTTATTAGTCCAATATAATAGATTCTATGGCAAGTACATATACTAACTTAGAATCAGTTCATGGAAGGTTTCCACTTTATTTTTTTCTCTTTTCTCGAGTGCGTTTATATTCTTTATAACATAAAGTGCGTTTATATTTTCTAACATACCCTAGCAAACTAATAGACAATAAAGGAACCATTTCCTACTCATTTAAACATGAACAACCTTGTCCTTATTTTTATATCAAAATAATTGGGCTCCTGTGAACTCTTACTTCCAGGAAGTTTCCATCCAAATATTAAATGGGACTAGACCGAGCAGTCCTGAACCTCATGTTGAGGAGACACAAATTTGCATGGGTGAAATTTTTAATATATTTGATTTAAGATTTTGTCTTACATGTTTTTTTCTGAGAAATCATTGCTTAATAAGGATAATTACAATGTTAGCTGAAATCATAGTACCATTTACCAATCTGTTTTCCTTAGCTAAAGTCCTTTAGGTATCTTCTAATTTTCTTGAAGTTTGTACAAGCTGTCATTCCAACAATAGAATATGACTACACAAGACACTTCACAATGTAACGAAGAGAGCATAGAATCTATCCTAATTATTGTTTCTGATTTTTAAAGAATTAACCCATAGATGTGACCATTGACCATATTCACCGATATGTACAATTTCTCTAATAAAGGGACTTATATGTTTATGCATCAAATAAAAAAAGTTCCACTACCAGCCTTATTTGTTTAATAAAAATGAGTGTAAAGAGACTGTTTTTCTTGCTTCTTATCAAAAGATGATAGTATTTTCTTTGAGGATTCTGGAAATGAAGAATTATCTCCTACAATATGATAAGAGTATTTTTGGTTCATCCTAATGAGGAAGGCATTAAATGTGTTGTAATAGTGTGAACTAGGACTAAAAAATACTGCAGGCTAGACATACCTTCCCTTTCTCTTCTGTTCTTTTTGTTTTCCTTCTCCTCCCCTCTTCCCAAGTTTCTTATCTGCTAATGGCTAATATTTATGAAGCACTTACTGTGTGGCAGGAAACATGCTAATACTTTGTTTCCTGATTGTTTTAATAAACTGATACCAAAATTATTTCATACTAAGGATTCAAGAATAGATTGCATGGTACAATATTAGCCTTTAAAGGGATCTCTTTGTTGTATGACATGAATGTGTAGATCTGGGTGTAGGAGCTCAGAAAGATCAAATTTATTCTACTGTGGGACAGTCAAGGAGTAGGACCAGAATGCCCATTAGGACATTCTCTTTGTATTTTGCATCTTGTCACTGTTCTTTCCATTCTGCGCATAATGCAGTGGCTAACCCTGCCTCTAAGGAGTCTGTTTTTTTTTCCTCTCCTCATCATTCAAGAATACTCTACTTACTTTGTTTGGTTTTGTTTTAAGATTTTATTTATTGGGATCCCTGGGTGGCTCAGCGGTTTGCCGCCTGCCTTCAGCCCAGGCGTGATCCCGGAGACCCGGGATCGAGTCCCATGTCGGGCTCCCTGCATGGAGCCTGCTTCTCCCTCTTAAGATTTTATTTATTGATTCATGAGAGACGGAGAGAGAAAGGCAGAGACACGGGCAGAGGGAGAAGCAGGCTCCATGCAGGAGCCCAACGTGGGACTCCAGGATCACGCCCTGAGCCGAAGGCAGACGCTCAACTGCTGAGCCACCCAGGCATCCCACTCTCCTTCCTTTGAGTGCTTGTTTACTTTTTTCCTTTGTCCAACTGTGGTTCAATTTTTGTATTGCAAGGAAATCTCCAAAATAAAGATAGTGACTTGGTAAAGGTAAGGTGCGATCTCTGATATGGTGTAATATGGAGATAAAACATTTGCATCATCCTCTAAAATACTTCAGGTATCCTACTTGCTCATAAAGCCAGCAAGCTCTTTTTCTTTCTTAACTTAATCTTCCAAACTGGTTTTACTGAAATACTCTGTTTTTGAATACTTTTAGTCTTAACTGATATCCATTATTAGATATTATCACATTATTCACTTTTTTGCCCAATTAAGTCTTATCAAAGTACATATAACCTCAAATCTTTTTAAGTCAACAGTCCTATTTATCTCGGTCATCATTGGGTGGCATAAATAATTTCGTTGGTCAAACCTTTTTAGTTTCAGACCTTTTTTTCAATTGAAATCTTTATAAGGATCCTTAATAAAACAAATGGATCTGTTAATTATTGTAAAACAATAATATGTTTTTGTAAGTTCATAGGAGTTTTATGATAATGGGTTGTTTTGATGTATTGAAAATCGTTATGAAAGTCTTACAAGCGTTTGCAGTGTACTTTTTATATTATGCTTCATGGTATTTTTAAATAACTGATTTGCATAAATAGCCTATGTAAATAGTTTTTTTTTTTTAATTTTTTATTTTGAAATAATTTTGTATTTACAGGAGTATCACAAATCCTGTAAAACCTTCACCTGGCTTCCTCCAGTGTTAATATCTTACATAACTATGATACGTTTATCAAAACTAAGAAACTAATATTGATACACTTAACTGCAGATTTTTTATTATTATTTTTTTATTTTTTTTAATTTATTTTTTATTGGTGTTCAATTTACTAACATACAGAATAACCCCCAGTGCCCGTCACCCATTCACTCCCACCCCCCGCCCTCCTCCCCTTCTACCACCCCTAGTTCGTTTCCCAGAGTTAGCAGTCTTTACGTTCTGTCTTCCTTTCTGATATTTCCCACACATTTCTTCTCCCTTCCCTTATATTCCCTTTCACTATTATTTATATTCCCCAAATGAATGAGAACATATAATGTTTGTCCTTCGACTGACTTACTTCACACAGCATAATACCCCCCAGTTCCATCCACGTTGAAGCAAATGGTGGGTATTTGTCATTTCTAATAGCTGAGTAATATTCCATTGTATACATAAACCACATCTTCTTTATCCATTCATCTTTCGTTGGACACCGAGGCTCCTTCCACAGTTTGGCTATCATGGCCATTGCTGCTATAAACATCGGGGTGCAGCTGTCCCGGCATTTCACTGCATCTGTATCTTTGGGGTAAATCCCCAACAGTGCAATTGCTGGGTCCTAGGGCAGGTCTATTTTTAACTCTTTGAGGAACCTCCACACAGTTTTCCAGAGTGGCTGCACCAGTTCACATTCCCACCAACAGTGTAAGAGGGTTCCCTTTTCTCCGCATCCCCTCCAACATTTGTTGTTTCCTGCCTTGTTAATTTGCCCCATTCTCACCGGTGTGAGGTGGTATCTCATTGTGGTTTTGATTTGTATTTCCCTGATGGCAAGTGATGCAGAGCATTTTCTCATATGCATGTTGGCCATGTCTATGTCTTCCTCTGTGAGATTTCTCTTCGTGTCTTTTGCCCATTTCATGATTGGATTGTTTCTTTGGTGTTGAGTTTAATAAGTTCTTTATAGATCTTGGAAACTAGCCCTTTATCTGATAGGTCATTTGCAAATATCTTCTCCCATTCTGTAGGTTGTCTTTTAGTTTTGTTGACTGTATCCTTTGCTGTGCAAAAGCTTCTTATCTTGATGAAGTCCCAATAGTTCATTTTTGCTTTTGTTTCTTTTGCCTTCGTGGATGTATCTTGCAAGAAGTTACTGTGGCCGAGTTCAAAAAGGGTGTTGCCTGTGTTCTTCTCTAGGATTTTGATGGAATCTTGTCTCACATTTAGATCTTTCATCCATTTTGAGTTTATCTTTGTGTATGGTGAAAGAGAGTGGTCTAGTTTCATTCTTCTGCATGTGGATGTCCAATTTTCCCAGCACCATTTATTGAAGAGACTGTCTTTCTTCCAATGGATAGTCTTTCCTCCTTTATCGAATATTAGTTGACCATAAAGTTCAGGGTCCACTTCTGGGTTCTCTATTCTGTTCCACTGATCTACGTGTCTGTTTTTGTGCCAGTACCACACTGTCTTGATGACCACAGCTTTGTAGTACAACCTGAAATCTGGCATTGTGATGCCCCCAGATATGGTTTTCTTTTTTAAAATTCCCCTGGCTATTCGGGGTCTTTTCTGATTCCACACAAATCTTAAAATAATTTGTTCTAACTCTCTGAAGAAAGTCCATGGTATTTTGATAGGGATTGCATTAAACGTGTATATTGCCCTGGGTAACATTGACATTTTCACAATATTAATTCTGCCAATCCATGAGCATGGAAGATTTTTCCATCTCTTTGTGTCTTCCTCAATTTCTTTCAGAAGTGTTCTATAGTTTTGAGGGTATAGATCCTTTACATCTTTGGTTAGGTTTATTCCTAGGTATCTTATGCTTTTGGGTGCAATTGTAAATGGGATTGACTCCTTAATTTCTCTTTCTTCAGTCTCATTGTTAGTGTATAGAAATGCCACTGATTTCTGGGCATTGATTTTGTATCCTGCCACGCTACCGAATTGCTGTATGAGTTCTAGCAATCTTGGGGTGGAGACTTTTGGGTTTTCTATGTAGAGTATCATGTCATCAGCGAAGAGGGAGAGTTTGACTTCTTCTTTGCCAATTTGAATGCCTTTAATGTCTTTTTGTTGTCTGATTGCTGAGGCTAGGACTTCCAGTACTATGTTGAATAGCAGTGGTGAGAGTGGACATCCCTGTCTTTTTCCTGATCTTAGGGGAAAGGCTCCCAGTGCTTCCCCATTGAGAATGATATTTGCTGTGGGCTTTTCGTAGATGGCTTTTAAGATGTCGAGGAATGTTCCCTCTATCCCTACACTCTGAAGAGTTTTGATCAGAAATGGATGCTGTATTTTGTCAAATGCTTTCTCTGCATCTAATGAGAGGATCATATGGTTCTTGGTTTTTGTCTTGCTGATATGATGAATCACATTGATTGTTTTACGAGTGTTGAACCAGCCTTGTGTCCCAGGGATAAATCCTACTTGGTCATGGTGAATAATTTTCTTAATGTACTGTTGGATCCTATTGGCCAGTATCTTGTTGAGAATTTTTGCATCCATGTTCATCAGGGATATTGGTCTGTAATTCTCCTTTTTGGTGGGGTCTTTGGTTTTGGAATTAAGGTGATGCTGGCCTCATAGAACGAATTTGGAAGTACTCCATCTCTTTCTATCTTTCCAAACAGCTTTAGGAGAATAGGTATGGTTTCTTCTTTAAACGTTTGATAAAATTCCCCTGGGAAGCCATCTGGCCCTGGACTCTTGTGTCTTGGGAGGTTTTTGATGACTGCTTCAATTTCCTCCCTGGTTATTGGCCTGTTAAGGTTTTCTATTTCTTCCTGTTCCAGTTTTGGTAGTTTGTGGCTTTCCAGGAATGCATCCATTTCTTCTAGATTGCCTAATTTATTGGCGTATAGCTGTTCATAATATGTTTTTAAAATCGTTTGTATTTCCTTGGTGTTGGTAGTGATCTCTCCTTTCTCATTCATGATTTTATTAATTTGAGTCTTCTCTCTCTTCTTTTTAATAAGGCTGGCTAATGGTTTATCTATCTTATTCTTTCAAAGAACCAACTCCTGGTTCTGTTGATCTGTTCCACAGTTCTTCTGGTCTCGATTTCGTTGAGTTCTGCTCGAATCTTTATTAACTCCCTTCTTCTCTTGGGTGTAGGATCTATTTGCTGTTTTTTCTCTAGCTCCTTTATGTGTAAGGTTAGCTTTTGTATTTGAGTTCTTTCCAGTTTTTGAATGGATGCTTGTATTGCGATGTATTTCCCCCTTAGGACTGCTTTTGCTGCATCCCAAAGATTTTGGAAGGTTGTATCTTCATTCTCATTAGTTTCCATGAATCTTTTTAATTCTTCCTTAATTTCCTGGTTGACCCTTTCATCTTTTAGCAGGATGGTCCTTAACCTCCACGTGTTTGAGGTCCTTCCAAACTTCTTGTTGTGATTTAGTTCTAATTTCAAGGCATGGTCTGAGAATATGCAGGGGACAATCCCAATCTTTTGGTATCGGTTCAGACCCCACCCAATATGTGGTCTATTCTGGAGAAAGTTCCATGTGCACTGGAGAAGAATGTGTATTCAGTTGAGTTTGGATGTAAAGTTCTGTAGATATCTGTGAAATCCATCTGGTCCAGTGTATCATTTAAAGCTCTCGTTTCTTTGGAGATGTTGTGCTTAGAAGACCTATCGAGTATAGAAAGGGCTAGATTGAAGTCACCAAGTATAAGTGTATTATTATCTAAGTATTTCTTCACTTTGGTTAATAATTGATTTATATATTTGGCAGCTCCCACATTCGGGGCATATATATTGAGGATTGTTAAGTCCTCTTGTTGAATGGATCCTTTAAGTATGATATAGTGTCCCTCTTCATCTCTCACTACAGTCTTTGGGGTAAATTTTAGTTTATCTGATATAAGGATGGCTACCCCTGCTTTCTTTTGAGGACCATTTGAATGGTAAATGGTTCTCCAACCTTTTGTTTTCAGGCCGTAGGTGTCCTTCTGTCTAAAATGAGTCTCTTGTAGACAGCAAATAGATGGGTCCTGCTTTTTTATCCAGTCTGACACCCTGCGCCTTTTGATGGGGTCATTAAGCCCGTTCACGTTCAGAGTTACTATTGAGAGATATGAGTTTAGTGTCACCATGATATCTATTCAGTTCTTGTTTTTGTGGATTGTTCCACTGAACTTCTTCTTAAAGGGGAATTTTAAGAGTCCCCCTTAAAATTTCTTGCAGAGCTGGTTTGGAGGTCACATATTCTTTTAGTTGCTGCCTGTCTTGGAAGCTCTTTATCTCTCCTTCCATTTTGAATGAGAGCCTTGCTGGATAAAGTATTCTTGGTTGCATGGTCTTCTCATTTAGGACCCTGAATATATCCTGCCAGCCCTTTCTGGCCTGCCAGGTCTCTGTGGAGAGGTCTGCTGTTACCCTAATACTCCTCCCCATAAAAGTCAGGGATTTCTTGTCTCTTGCTGCTTTAAGGATCTTCTCTTTATCTTTGGAATTTGCAAGCTTCACTATTAAATGTCGAGGTGTTGAACGGTTTTTATTGATTTTAGGGGGGGGATCTCTCTATTTCCTGGATCTGAATGCCTGTTTCCCTTCCCAGATTAGGAAAGTTTTCAGCTAGAATTTGTTCAAATACATATTCTGGCCCTCTGTCCCTTTCGGCACCCTCGGGAACACCAATTAAACGTAGGTTTTTCTTCCTCAGGCTGTCGTTTATTTCCCTTAATCTATCTTCATGGTCTTTTGTTTGTCTGTTTTTTCCTCAGTTTCCCTCTTTGCCATCAACTTGTCTTCCATGTCACTCACTCGTTCTTCCACCTCGTTAGCCCTCGTCGTTAGGACTTCTAGTTTGGATTGCATCTCATTCAATTGATTTTTAATTTCTGCCTGATTAGCTCTAAATTCTGCAGTCATGAAGTCTCTTGAGTCCTTTATGCTTTTTTCTAGAGCCACCAGTAGCTGTATAATAGTGCTTCTGAATTGGCTTTCTGACATTGAATTGTAATCCAGATTTTGTAACTCTGTGGGAGAGAGGACTGTTTCTGATTCTTTCTTTTGAGGTGAGGTTTTCCTTCTAGTCATTTTGCTCAGTGCAGAGTGGCCAAAAGCAAGTTGTATTGGGAAAAGGAGAAAAAGAGAGGAGAGAAAGAAGGAAAGAAAAGAGAAAGAGAAAAAAAAGGAAGAAAAAAAAAACGAAAAAAAAAAAAGAAAAAGAAAAAAAGGGGGTGGGGGAAGGAAACAAAAAGCAAAACAAAACAAATCAAAAAGCAAAACAAAACAAAACAACAACAAAAAAGAACCACGGGGGAGTATCTTCTGATTCTGTGTACTTTAAGGCCCTTGGCTTCCCCTGGAAGTTGTCAGTCAGTCTAGCTGGTCTTCTGGGGGAGGGGCCTGTTGTGCTGATTCTCAGGTGTTAGCAGTTGGGGGAGCTGCTCAGCGAAAGATATTTAAGCTGTTTATCTGGTGAGGCCACTCTGAGGCTCAGTGGGGGTTGTTTACCCCTTGAGGCCGCAGGAGGAACAACCGCAGTGGCAGGGCCAGCTCTGCAGCCCTGGAGTCAGCTCCCGCAGTAGCTCCGGAGCTCTCCGTCTGCAGGGCCTGGAGGCTCCGGGGCGGGGCCGCTGATCTGCTCAGCTCGGGGCAGGAGCGTCCTCGCTGTCCTGGGCCCTCCCGGCCTCTGTCTGTCCCGGGGGGGGAGGCCGATCCGGGCTGTGTCCCGTGCCCTGTGCTCCGGAGCCTGCGCTGTTGGATTCGCGCTCCCGGGCCGCGCAACCCCCTCCGCGGAGCCGCCGCCAGAGCACCTCCGAGCTGCTCCTGGAACCGCGCAGCCCCCTCCGCACGGAGCCTCTTCCTCTGCCCGAGCCCGTCCGAGCTGCTCCGGGTCCCGCCGGTCCCCCGTGAGCGCTGCAGCCCTTAGGGAGCTCGGCGCACTCTCCTGGGCGCGCAGTTGCTCTGTTACTGTCCCCGGGAGCCCGCGGGCCTCCCCGCCCTCCTGGGTCCTGCTCCACCCCCTGGAGCCCCTTTCCCCCGGGAAGGTCGGTGCAGCTCCTGCTCCTCCGGGACGGGGCTCTCCTGTCCTGGGGACCCTCGCCCCGGCCTCAGCCCGGCTCCTCGCGGGGCCCCTCCCCCCCGCGGGGCCTTTTGTGTCTTTATTTCTTTGTCCCCGTCTTCCTACCTTGATAGAAGCGCGAACTCTTCTCACTGTAGCGTTCCAGCTGGTCTCTCTTTAAATCTTTAAATCTCAGGCCGAATTCATAGATTTTCAGGATAATTGGAAGGTTTTCTAGGTAGTTTGGTGGAGACAGGTGATTTGGAGACCCTGCTCTTCCGCCATCTTGCCCCTCCCCCAACTGCAGATTTTATTCAGATTTGCCAGATTTTCCACTTAGTGTCTTTTTTCTGTTCTGGAATCTAATCCAGGATTTGAAATTAGTTGTCATGTCTTGGTCTCTTCCAGTCTGTAACAGTTTCTGTCTTTGTCTTTCATGACCTTGATACTTTTGAAGAGTAAGGGTCAGAAATTTTATACAGTGTCCTTCAATTTGGATTTATCTGATGTTTTCTCATGCTTAGACTGAGGTTAAAAATTTTGGGAAAGAATACCACAGAGCTGGTGTTCCCTTCTCTTTGCTAAGGTGATGTCTGCTAGGTTTCTTAGTTTCAAATTCCAATTGTTTACTATTGATATTAGGACTACAACTGGCTTTCTTATAATGATGTTTCAGCATCTTTACCAAATTCAGTTTTAATTCCTGTTGTTTATTGCCAAGTCCTAGATTTTCTACATAGATAATTATATCATCTGCAAGCATAGTTTTACTTCTTTCAATCTATGTATCTTTTATTTTTCTTACTTCATTGAACTGGAGAGGACTTCCAATATAATATTGATTACCTGTTCCTGATCTTTGGGAGAAAGCACTCAGTTTCTCACCATTAAGTAAGATATTAGCTGTAGCTTTTGTATATGCCCTTTATTAAGTTAAAGAATCTCCCTTCTGGGATCCCTGGGTCGCGCAGCGGTTTGGCGCCTGCCTTTGGCCCAGGGCGCGATGCTGGAGACCCGGGATCGAATCCCACATCGGGCTCCCGGTGCATGGAGCCTGCTTCTCCCTCTGCCTATATCTCTGCCTCTCTCTCTCTCTCTCTGTGTGTGTGACTATCATAAATAAATAAAAATTAAAAAAAAAAATCTCCCTTCTACCTCTGGTTTGCTGAGTTTTTATTATAAATGTTCGATTTAGTCAAATTTATCTTCTGTATCTATGAAACAATCATAATGTTTTGTATTATGTCTCTAATACAGATTACATTGATTATTAAGACAACCTTGAATTCCTCAGATGAACTACATATTATTTTTATAGACTACTTGATTCAATTTGCTGAAATTTTATTGAATTTTACATCTGTGTTCATGAGGGATATTGCCAGTGGCTTTTTTCTCATGTCTTTGATTTTGGTTTTACAGTAATGTTAGCCTCATACTATGAGTTGAGAAGTGTTCCTTGTCTGTTTTCTTGAAGATATTGTATAGAATTAGAATTTTCCTGTGAAGCCAACTGGGCCTTGAGAGTTTTTGGAAAGTTTCAAATGCAAATTCAATTTCTTTGTGATATATTTATTCTTGAGTTTGGTAATTCGCATCCTTAAAGGAATTTTGTTGTATAGTAGAGACAGAGGGAAAAGATCTTTGTGAAGTTTCTGCCCCTCATGGATAGCCGCTGTTCCCCTACCCTACGTCTGTACCACAGTGGATACTTCTTAGGGCTCTTTCTGATCTTTTCTGTGAGTGCCAGGTAGAGTTCACGGACTCCCCAGTGTGGATTTCCCCAGTATTTCTGACCCCAAGGATTCATAGTACTCTGCCATTCTGGAGCCTGCCTTCACCTGTTTGCAGCTCTACCAACTGTACATATCTCAGGTGGGCTTGTGTTACCTCTCCTTTTTCCTGTAGGAAAGATTTTGGATCAGTTGTTTCTTTGCAACCTTGGGTCTCCTGTGGATTCACGTAAAGTCTTAAATTTGAAGCTAGTTTTGTTCTTTTTTTGCTCCAAGGTTGGAAGAAATACATTCTCCAGGTCTCTATATCTTGAGGCAAAAGTGGTTTTTTGGGTTTTTTTTCCAAGTGTTTTTTAAAACACCAGTTTCAGGATATACTCCGTTAAACCAAATGGTGGAAGAATGTTTATTCTGTCCCCTGCACATGAATGATTTAACCTGGAAATACAGGATAGTGTGATGATGACTTGAGAGCTCCTGAAGCACTTGGCAAAACTCAGTTGTCTACAGAATGCATAATTTATTTTGTAGGATTTGGACTTCTATTTGAAGTAAGGAGAGACAACCAAGCTACTGAAGCCTGGATTTTCCCAAAATATTAGGTAAATAAGAATTAGAGGCTTGTTAGAAGGAATTCTTTAAAAGCACATGAGCTCTAGTAAGTTGATTCATAGGTAAAGGATATTACTTGTTAAGCTACAGGATGGAAAATGCTTTGTCTTTATAATTTCAACTCTTTGTACTTCCAAACAAAAATGTGAAGGAACATATTCTTGCAGTGAAAAATTATATATGCCTGAATTGTGGTAAACCTGCTCTGATGAAAATATAGAAGTAGGCCAAAAAACACCGTAAAGGATAAAATTAAAAACTTTCTAGAAGAAAATGTAGGAAATATCTTGCAGCCTAGGATGTAGAAGTTTTAAATCCCAGTCCTTCCCCCTACCCAGCATGAACCATAATGCAGAATATAGATTAATTTTGCTATGTCAAAATTAACGGATTTATTTTCAAAAGACAATATAGACAAATTTAATAGACAAATGGTAGTTTGGAAGAGGATATTTATAAAACCTAAAGCTGACAGGGGACTCATCTTTTTAGACTATTCAGGGAAGTCCTGCAAATCAACAACAGAACAATCATGGTGTCAATCTTTTGTATAACAAATTACCCCAAAATATAGTGGCTTAAGACAATAATATGCACTCACTGTCTCGCACAGTCTATAGGTTAGGAATTTGGGAGTGACTTGTTTCTGGGTCAGCATCTCATGATGTTGCAGCCAGCATGATGGCAATTGTTGCAGATCCTTGAATGCTTGACTGGTTCTGGAAGATGCATTTGTAAGATGACACTGTCTTGCCAGTTGACCAGCAAGTTGGTGCTGGCTAGTGGCTATTTCTCATCTTGTGGACCTTTCCATGAGGTTCCTTGAGTGTCCTCAGGATATGACAGATGGTTTCTCCCAGAGCATGTCATCTAAGAAAAAGAAACCACAGTATCTTTTATGACCTAGTCTGAGAATTTACACACTATAATTACCTGAGTGTCCAATTGATTAAACAGGTCAGTTCTATCCAGTATGGAAGGAAACTACACAAAGATGTGAATGCCATGAGGCAAGGATCGTAGTGGGCTATCTTATGACTCAGTCTACAGCCAGGAATTAAATTTTTTTTTAAAAAAAGATAAAATATATATAAATAGGCAATTATAGGAGAAAAACCACAAAGCTAAGAAGTGTGTTAAGATACGCAAACTTAACCAGAAAGACGTTAAGACGCTTTATACCTATTCAGTTGGCAAACATTTGGTTGGATAATGGCAGGCATTCAAAGACATGCAAAGGTAGTGGAACCAGCCCTGTGCCCTGCTGGAGTGTAGATTGGTATAGCCATTTTAGGGAAGAATCTGGTAGTACATAATAAAATTAAGAATGTCTCACTTCGGAGTGTATAGTCAAAGGAATGGATGCAGAAGACACTATAAGGATGTATTAGACAAACTCAGTTTTCCACCTGTGTTTCTCACGTAGAACACTTCTAGTCACCAAATGTGTAGTTTTTCTCCCACACCAAGCAATTTTCTATAACACCAGTTGGATGTCCTGCAATTTAACTCCATTCTTACTGCCTGGAGATAGACCAGACTCAAGGGCTCAGTCTCACAAAACTGCACACCCAATAGCACATCCCAATAGCAAGCAATAGGTCCCATAATAGGTTACAAATTATGTCTGACTTAGTTACAAATTAAGGGTTCCCACAATGTCTCCTCAGATTTGATCAATCTGCTAGAGTGGCTCATAGAACTCAGAGAAATATTTTTTGTCAACTGGTTTATTAAAGGATATGATAAAAGACACAAGTGAACAGCCAGATGAAGAGATTAATAGGACAAGGTCTGGGAGGGTCCTGAGTACAGGAGCTTTTGTCCTTGTGGAGTTGGGGTGCCTCACTCTCCCAGTGTGAAGATGTTTGGCCAACTGGAACGTGTCTGAACCCTATACTATTGAGATTTTATGAAGACCTGCTCGCATAGGCATGATCAATCATTAACTCAATTTCTAGTCCCTCTCCCCTCTCTGGAAGATGAGTGAGAATGAAAATTTCATACTTTGAATCATGCTTGGTCTTTCTGGTGACCAGCAGCCAACCAAGAACCCATCCAGAGTCACCTCAATAGAACAAAAGATACTCTTAGTGTTCTTATCACTTAGGAATTTCTAAGAGTTTTAGGAGCCCTGTGTCAAAAACTGAGAGCAAGGACCAATCTATATAATGTATTTTTTTACAGGGGACAGTTAGGAGGTTGCCATTGCTATATTGAGGAGTTGGAAGCAGTCTGGCCATTTTCATTGGTAGGGTCACAAGGTCCTATGCAGCACTTAGAAATGCTGGATAAATATGACACAACATGGTTAGATTTTAAATGCAGTTCTGAATAAAAAAGGTCTCAATTATTTCTTTTGTAATCTCTGCTGTTGTCCATTTTTATTTAGCTATCTGTTAGACCTTACAAACTTACTATGTCAAAACCTGAACTCCCAGTTTTATAAAATCCACTGCCAAACACCCAACTACCACAACTGAGCTGCTGACAATAAAAATCCATTATCTTCTTCCAATGTTCCAGCTCAGTTAATGTCATTATGACCAATCTGGTTGCTGAGCCGAAAATCCTAGGAATATCTTTGCTTCCTCTTTATGTCCACCCCTATGCTACTAACGCATACCATGTCTCAGTAACAAGTCTTGTCCTGATTCCACAGTACATCCTGGTGTCTGGGATTCTGTACATTATTCTAATGCAGGAGATTCATGGATCACACTTTGAGAAGCCCTCAGAAATACTGTCTTGCTCTTGAGTAAACTTTTTCCTTTTGGACTAATTCTGAGGCGTAAGAGGGAAAAATTAGAAGATATTTGGGCTTTTTAGAATAAAAGTCATTTTCTTGATTTTATTGTTAATCAGTGGATCACCAGGTCTCAAATGATAATACCTTTCCAGGTTTATCTCCAATACACCTGATAGCATGAAAATTTTTATTTAATGAACAGGAGATAGCTAAGAACTGGGCTCTAGAGTTAGTATTTAATTCCCAGTTCCCTTACTTTAGTTGTATAAACTTGGTCGGTTTGCTTGCCTTTGAACCTCTGGTCTCCTTACCTACAAAATGAGATTAGCATTTTCTAGCCATAGAGTTATTCAGAAGATTGAACCCGATAAAGCACTTAACACAGAGCTTGACCTAGAGTGCTGCTCGCTACTAGTATGATGGTAATGATCACTATTTCTGCCACTAGAAGTTTTGAGGTTACAGGTATTACATACATCCAGCAGAGGGCAGTAGAATAGCACAAGATTTAGGTAATTAAGCCTACTGGCAATGTCAGTTATTAAAACTCCCTTCTCCCTCTTTCTCCTGATACTTTTTTATTGTAATGGAGGAAAGAAATGAATGATTTTGGTGAACCTCCTCTATTTTCTCATGCCTCTATTTATTAAAGAACAGCAAGGCATCCAGTTTATTTTGGTGACAACCGCTTATCAGCCATGTGGTTTGCAAATATTTTTGGTTTTGGTTTTGTAGTTATTTTTGCCGTTTCAATTTCCTAACACTTTTCCTGTCCTTCATATCTACTTTCTAAAATGAGGGAAATGGACTAAATTATTTTTGTCATATCAAGGTATATAATTGATCAAATAATGATGTATTTAAAGTGAACAGGGGCAGCCCGGGTGGCTCAGCGGTTTAGCGCCACCTTCGGCCTAGGGCCTGATCCTGGAGACCCGGTATCAAGTCCCACGTCTGGCTCCCTGCATGGAGCCTGCTTCTCCCTATGCCTGTGCCTCTGCCTCTGTGTGTGTGTGTGTGTCATAAATAGATAAAAAAAATTTAAAAAGTGAACAAAGTGGGGGTGCCTGGGTGTCTTAGTCAGTTGAGCATCTATCTGACTCTTGATTTTAGCTCAGATCATGATATCTGGAGGTGGTGGGGTTAGGTTGCATTGTGCTCTGCACTTGCAGGAATCTCTTGGGATTCTCTTTCCTCTCCCCCTGCTCATGTGCTGGCTCATGCGTGCTCTCTCTCAATAAAAAAATAGGGGGACCTAGTTGGCTTAGTTGGTTAGGCGTCTCCCTTGGGCTCAGGTCATGATCTCAGGGTCCCAGGATGGAGCCCCACATCAGACTCCCTACTCAGCGGGGAGCCTGCTTCTCCCTCTCCCTGCCACTCCCTCTGCTTGTCCTCTGTCAAAAAAATCTTTTTTTGAGAGTGCACAAAGTGATGATTTGATACGTGAATAAACTGTAAAAGGATTCTCACAATTAACACATCTATCACCTCACGTATTTCCCTTTGTGGGAGGTGGTGAAAACATTTAAAAATCTACTCTCTTACTTAAATTTCAATTATACAATAAAGTATCAGCTACTATAGTCACCATACAATACATTAGATTTTGATACCTTATTCATCTTATAATTGAAAGTTAATACATCTTTTCACTAACCTCTTCCTATTTCTCCCGGTCACTGGCAACCACCATTCTACTCTCTGGTTCTATGAGTTTCTTTCTTTCCTTTTTTTTTTTTTTTTTTTTAATATTCCACATATAAGTGATAATGCATGGTATTTGTCTTCTATCTGGCTTATTTTGTTTGGTAAAATGCCCTCCAGAGTTATCAATGTTGTTTCAAATGACAAGATTTCCTTCTTTTTAAAGGCTGAATAATATTCCAGTGTGTGTGTGTGTTTGTGTAAAACACATATTTTTCTTTATCCATTCATCCTTCAAAGGACAAGTTGTTTCAATATCTTGGCTATCATAAATAATGCTGCAGTGACCATGAGAGTAGTTATCTCCTCAAGATAAGGATTTCATTTCCTTTAGAATGTGGGTAAAGATCTTTTACCCCCTTAGTTAAATTTATTCCTAAATATGTTACTGCTCTTGATGCTATTATAAGTGGGATTGTTTTATTAATTTATTTTTTAGGTAGTACACTATTAGTGTATAGAAGCACAACTAGTTTTTGTGTATTAATTTTGTATCTAGAAACTTTACTAAATTTTTTTATTCGTCTAGTAGTTTTTTGGCAGTCTCGGGTTTTCTATATATAATATCCTATCATCTGCAGACAGAAGTAATTTACTTCTTCCTTTGCTATTTCCATGCTTTTTTTTTCTTTTTCTTGCCTAATTACTTAGTAGGCCAGGACTTCCACTACTATGTTGAATAGAAGTGGCAAGAGTGGGGATTCTTGACTTGTTCCTGCTCTTAGAGGAAACACTTTCAGCTGTTTACCATAAAGTGTGCTGTTAGCTGTGGGTTTGTCATAGATGACCTTTATTATGTTGAAATGCAGTCCATCTACACCCAATTTGTTGAGAATTTTTATCACGAAAGAATGTTGAATCTTCTCCAATACTTTTCTTCACGCTTTGGGATGTTCATATTATTTTTATCCTTAATTTTGTTAATGGGTTGTAACATATGTGTTAATTTGCATATGCTAAAGCTTTCAGGAATAAATCTCACTTGATCATGGTGTATGATTCCTTTAATATACTATTAAATTTGTTTTGTTAACATTTTATTGAGGTTTTTGCATTTATGTTAATCAGAGATGTTGGTTTGTAATTTTCTTCTAGTGTCTTTGGCTTTGATACCAGGATATTGTTGGTCTTAGAAAATGAATTTGGAAGTATTCTCTCTTTATTTTTTGGAAGAATGTGAGAAATATTGGTATTGTTTTTTCTTTGAATGTTTGGTAGAATTTATCAGTGAACCCAGATACTCCTGGGCTTTTTTTTTTGTTGGGTGATGTTTGGTTAGTGATCAATTTCCTTATTCATTATTGGTCTGTTCACATTTTCTATGTCTTCATGATTCAGTCTTAGTAAATTGTATATTTCCAGTAGATTATTCATTTCTTCTAGTTTAATTTGTTGACACATAATTGTTCATAATAGTCTCTAGTATTTCTGTGTTATCAGTTGTATTATCTCCTTTCATTTGTTGATTGAGTCATCCTTGTTTTTTCTTAGTGTAGCTAAAGATTTTTCTTTATTGTTTATCCTCTTAGTTTCATTGATCTTTATAAAAATTGTATTTCTAGTCTCAGTTTCATTTTTTTCTGCTGTGACCATTGTTTTGCCTTCCTTCTACCAACACTGAACCTAATTTGTTCTTTTTCTAGTTGTTTGAGGTGTAAAGTTATTGTCTATTTATTATCTTCCTTCATTTTTAATGCAGCCATTTATCACTATCAACATCCTTCTTATTACTGCTTTTCTTCCATTTTGCTATGTCTTTTTTTCATTTTTGTCTTGAGATGTTTTTAAATTTTCTTCTGATTTCCTCTTTGACTTAATAGTTGTTCAAGAGTTGTTTAATTTTCATGTGTTTGTGAATATTCCAGCTTTCTTGCTGCTATTGACCCAGTCTCATTCCATCATCTGATGCATACATGAGAGAGATCAGGGAAAGGCATTAAATTAGTCTGTTTGGACTGCCATAACAAAACACCACAGACAGCGTGGCTTAAGCAACAAAATTAAGTTTCTCACAGTTCATGATCAAGATATTGGAAAATTCAGTTTCTGATGAGGAGTTTTTTCTTGGTTTGCAGATAGCTGTCTTCTCTCTGTTTCTTCATATAGCCTTTCCTTTGTGGTGTGCAGAGAAAGTGAGAGAGATTGAGAAATGCCTTCCTCTTCTTTAAGGATATCAGCCCTATCAGATTAAGGCCTCATTGTTGCTTTTCTTAACCTTTATTACCTCCATATAGGTCCTGTCTCCAAATACAGTCTATTGGGAGTTAAGACTTTAACTTAAGAATTTGGGGAGGGGGACACAGTTCAGTCCAAAGAGGCATTTTTTTTAGAGATATGAATCACAATTCCTTTAGGAAATGACAGGAAACAGCTAATTTCTTCACGGAATAAGTGCTAGGGGGACACTGAAAAAGAAGTGTCAACCTGGGGTGTGGAAAGCATTTGAAGGATAGAAGATATTCACATTCATTCATTTATATATTTGGGAGAGAGTTTTGGGGCATCTACTGTATGCCTAGCACTATGTTTGGCATTACCACAAAAGAACAGGATATGATAAATGCCACCGACCATTGCAAGTTGGCTGGGGCATGTGGAAATGCGCACACTGTAGCCTAGAATCCTGAACTGGTTAATCATGGATCCTGTTTTGTAACATGGGGCCTGTGGTTCAGTTAAGGTTTTTGTTTTAGATTTCCTGTGGTTTTGATGTGCTGTGATTAGAAAAAAATAGAGATTAGCTCAGAGTAGTTTTGCAGAAAATCTGGCTCCCTGGAGTCCTTCTTCCTGACCAGCCTTCCAGCCTCAAAACACAGCAATCTACTTCAAAACATAAGGAGGAGGAAAGGCTCCCAGGAGAAGAAAATAGCTCTTTCCCACTTAGGTGTGGAAGTGAATATGGGCAGAATGATAATGTAGGCCATCTCAGTGTCAACTAACACTCAAAACACCCTACAATCTAGACTTTGTAGGGATAATTTAGTCATCTTACTTTACAAACAAGGGAATGTAAGACCAGAGGTTAAGAGGCTTGCCTATAGTCACAGTGCTAACAACAGAACTGGAAATAGCATCCTGTTCTTGGTGTCAGTTCCTCTTAGCACTACTCGGAGATGTTGGTATTTATATTTACCATGATGTAAGGACAGAAATTGAAAGTAAGCTTTCAGAAAATTTCACAGGTTGACCTTGCCAAAACATCTAAGCTCTTGATCTTGTTTTTTTGGTGATTAATTCATATTGATTTTACAAAATTATTGATTCTGAAACATTGGAAAGAAAAACTGGTCTTTCAACATGGGTTGTGAAGTACTGCTGTGCAGTGTGCCATCCCTCAAGTAGTGGCTGGTAGGAAGGGCGGATTGATACTGTCACACTGTGGGGCAGCCTGAGCCCTGGGAGACTGGCATACGCCAGAGAATTTGCACCAGGTCTCTGCCCTACTCTCCATTGATTTCTCCTGCCCTCACCAAATGTCAGTCTCTCCCAAAGGCCTGTCACTGATTCCATTTTTTTCTTCCTCTGCACTCCCCTTGAGTTCTCATTTACTCCCCCCAAATTGCATTATGGGCCTGTCTCACAAGACTGCTTCCTGCCCAACCCCTCGATTCCAGTTTCTCATTTCAAATGTCCTGCTCCTCCTAGTCAATATACTTTAAGTTTAGGAAGCACAAAAGTCTCTCCTCTCCAATCATATCTCTCTCCAATCATGTAGATTCAGTTATCCTTACCTGCTTTGGGTTTCTCAGTTCTTTATCTAATCATTCATCAAAAATCTACTTTGAGTTTTCATTCAAAATATTTCCGGCACCTACTTCTTCCTTTCCATCCCCACTGTCACCATGGCAGCTCAGTTCTTTAATGACTGCAATGGCCTCTTCACTGGTCTCTCTGCTTCTGCATGCCTTTTCTTTGAACATATCCTTCATGTACCATAAAATGCTTTTTCGTTGGTAGGACTTTATCCCATTTAAAAACTTTCAGTGACTCTCTTTTATAAGATAAATTCCAAGCCTTCACACTGATGACAAAGGCCCATCCAGTTGCCTGGTTGCAATCCATCTGCAGCCTGTCTCTCACTCCTCCAGCACATACCTTCCTCTCCAGACAACTGAAATTTCCTATTGTGATATAAGACAGTGCCCCTACTTTCCTACGCTGCGTTTCCATTCCAGCTGTTTCCCCAGGCTAGCACAATCTTCCTCTCATCTCTGCCCACCAGCGCAACTCATCCTCTAAAGACCAGCTCAGAACCTACTCTTCTCTCTCATCATTGTCAGAAGTGATATTTCTGCATACTGAACTAACAAAATTTTTTTTTATAAGAATATGGACTTCTTTTTTTTAAAATTTTTTATTTATTTATGATAGGCACACAGTGAGAGAGAGAGAGAGAGGCAGAGACACAGGCAGATGGAGAAGCAGGCTCCATGCACCGGGAGCCTGATGTGGGATTCGATCCTGGGTCTCCAGGATCGCGCCCTGGGCCAAAGGCAGGCGCTAAACCGCTGCGCCACCCAGGGATCCCTGAACTAACAAAATTTTGATTGTGTCTCCATCGTAGCACTTATTTCCTGCTATTTTATTTTACATCATACTTATTTGTATACATGTAAAATGTTTCCCAGATTATCTGCTTCAGGGGGACAGAGTTCTCCTATTTTATGCATGTAACTGGTATGTTGAATAAACAGTCACATAGATTATAACCAACACATCACTTTATTTTTATCCTTCGCCATTCCTTTAAACTTTATTTAGTGGCAATCAGCCTGCCTTGGCTCTGGATAAAGGTTTTGGCAGGCGCATGGCTGTTCTGATCTTTCTTGAAAAATAGACTATCCTAGAATCATGTTTGTAAACACAGTCATCATCAGTATCACTGTGCTCAATCCGCTGTAGAAGACAAAACTCTCGAACTAGCATGAAGTTTTCTCTCCTGGTCTTACTAGAATGGGCACCCCACTTTCTATTCTCTCCCTGCTCCCTTTTTTCTTCACACTTGAGATATTTTAATAAATTGTAGTTATCTGTTTAGATGCTCAATTGTTGGGGCACCTGGGCTCAGTCTCTTTAACTATCTGCCTTTGGCTCAGGCATGATGTCCAGGTCCTGGGATTGAGCCCTGCATCCAGCTCTCTGCTCAGCAGGGAGTCTGCTTCTCTCTCTCTCTCTCCATCTCCCCCTCCCTCCCTCTGCCTCTCTCCACCATTCATTCTTTCTCTCAAATAAAATCTTAAAAAAAAAAAATTGCTCAATTGTCCCATCTTTGACCATTAGGAACCTCTTCAAGTTTGCTCCAAATCCTTCTGATATAACCTAGTAATCTTTCATAGCTTTTTTTGCTCTCTTTCTGACAATACGTTCTACGTTTTTGTGTTTATTAACACGTTTACGTTTCCTGTCCCAGGCCCTGAATTGACTGTTTCTCCTACAGGCCCTAGTTTTTGATTGTTGTTTTTGTTTGCTTTGTTTTAATTGGGAAATGGTATGTCAAGACCACAATTCTGGTATTAGAAATGCTCATTGCTACAGGATTTGTCAGTTTTTAGACCCCTTAGGTGGATAAAACTTGGAAAAATCTCCTTCTTTCGTTCTCTCCCTTCTGTTGTTTCTTCTTCTCCTCATCTCTTCCCTCCTTTCTTTCCTTTTTTTGTTTTTGTATCCAACTATCTCCTAGCTCTATGCTTATATATTTACATATTTTAGGATAAAATTATTTAATACTTCCATCCAAAATTTAGGAATACTACAGAGTCTTTGACCTCCACATTACATTTGTATCTCCCTTCTTTCACAGAGACTCATGGTTCTCAGAGACATAGGAATTGGTAGGATTAGGTTATCCTATAAATACATACTTACTTTATCCCACATTACACAAATCATAGTCTTTGATGACAATGTTTTGTTTATTTCAGGAAAACTGTTTATATTTTTAAGTATTTTTCTCTTGTTTTGTTTTTTTCTTCACCAAGGATTTATATTAATCCTATATTAGATCTTTTTCTGTTTGGGTTTTTTTTTAATTTTAATTTTAATTTTTAATTTTATTTTAATTCCGGTGTAGTTAACATACAATGTTGTATTAGTTTCAGATGTACAATACAGTGATTCAACAATTTTATACATTACTCAGTGCTCACCATGATAAATGTACTCTAAATGTCCTTTACCTATTGCACCCATCCCCCATCCACCCCTCTGATAACCATCAGTTTGTTCTTCTTTATAATTAAGAGTCTGTTTTTTTGTTTGTCTCTTTTTTTCCTTTGGTTTCTTTTGTTTCTTAAATTCTACATATGAAGGAAACCATATGGTATTTGTCTTTCTCTGGCTGAGTTATTTTGCTTTGCATTATACTCTCTAGATCCATCCAGGTTGTTGCAAATGGCAAGATTTCATTCATGGTTGAATAATATATATATATATCACAGCTTCCTTATCCATTCATCTACCAATAGACACAGGCTGCTTCCATAATTTGGCTATTGTAAATAATGTTACAATAAAAATAGAGGTGCATGTATCATTTTGATTAGTGTTCCCATCTTCTTTGGGTAAATACCCAGTTAGTGTGATTACTAGATCATATGGTAGTTCTATTTTTAAATTTTTGAGGAACCTCCATACTGTCTTCCTCAGTTGCCACACCGGTTTGCGTTTCTACCAGCAGTGCACAAGGGTTCCTTTATCTCCACATCCTTGCCAACACTTATGATTTCTTGTGGTTTTGACTTTAGCTATTCTGACAGATGTGAGATGGTATCCCATCATGGTTTTGATTTATATTTCCTTAATGATTAGTGATGTTGAGCATCTTTTCATGTGTCTGTTGGCCATCTGTATGTCCTCTTCAGAGAAATGTTTATTCGTGTCTTCTGCCCATTTTTACACTTGATCTTAGCCAAAAGGCCAAGAAGTGATTACCCATTTTTAATTGGTTATTTATTTATTTATTTATTTATGTGTTAGGTTGTATCAGTTCTTTTTTTTTTTTTTTTTTTTTTTTGGTATCAGTTCTTTATATGTTTTGGATACTAACCCTTTATCAGATATGTCATTTACAAATATCTTCTCCCATTCAGTAGGTTGTCTTTTAGTTTTGATTGGTTTCTTTGCTGTGCAGAAGCTTTTTATTTTGATGTAGTCCCAAAGTTTATTTTTGCCTTTGTTTCCATTGCCTCTGGAGACATATCTAGAAAAAAATTGATGGCAGATGTCAGAGAAATTACTGCCTGTGCTCTCCTCTAGGATTTTTATTGTTTCAGGTCTCATCTTTAAGTATTTTATCCATTTTGAGTTTATTTTTGTGTATGGTCCAGTTTTGTGTAAAGTCCAGTTTCATTCTTTTGCATATTGTTGGCCAGTTTTCCCAACACCATTTGCTGAGGAGAGTCTTTCTTCCATTGCATAGTCTTGCCTCCTTAGTCAAAGATTAATTGACCATATAATTGCGGATTTGTCTCTGGATTTTCTATTCTGTTCTTTTGATTTATATGTCTATTTTTCTGCTAGTACCACACTGCTTTGATTACCACAGCTTTAAAAATGTGAAATCTGTAATCATAATACCACAGCTTTTTGTTTTTCGACATTGCTTTGGCTATTCAGGGTCTTTTACGGTTCCATATAAATTTTAGGATTGTTTGTTCTAGTTCTGTGAAAAATGCTGTTGGTATTTTAATAGGGATTATATTAAATCTGTAGATTATTTTGGGGAGTATGGACACTTTTAACAATATGTGTTCTTCCAAGCCATGAACATGGAACATCTTAACTTATCTCATCAATGTTTTTATAGTTTTCAGAGTACAGATATTTCACCTCCTTGCTGAAGTTTATTCCTAGGTATTTCATTATTTTTGGTGCAATTAGAAATGGAATTGCTTTCTTAATTTCTTTCTGCTGCTTCATTATTAGTGTATAGAAACGTAATGTATTTCTGTACATTGATTTTGTATCCTGAAAAATTACTGAATTCATTTATCAGTTCTAGTAGTCTTTTTGGTGGAGTCTTTAGGGTTTTCTATATATACTATCATGCCAAAGAGTGAAAGTTTTGCTTCTTCCTTACCAATTTGGATGAGTTTTATTTCTTTTTTTCTTGTCTGATTGGTGTGTGTAAGACTTGCAGTACTATGTTGCATAAAAGTGGTGAAAGTGGACATCCTTGTCTGCTCCTGACCTTAGGGGAACAGATCTGTTTTTCAGTATTGAGTATGATGTTAACTATGGGTCTTTCATATATGGCCTTTATTATATTGAGGTATGCTCCCTCTAAATCTACTTTGTTGAGAGTTTTTATCATGAATGGATGTTGTACTTTGTCAAATGCTTTTAAACTGCATCTATCGAAGTGATCATATGGTTCTAATCCTTTCTTTTATTGATGTGGTGTGTCACAGTGATTGATTAGCAAATACTGAACCATCCTTGTATCCCGGGAATAAACTCAATCTATCAAGGTGAATGATATTTCTTAATGTATTGTTGGATTCAGTCTGCTAATATTTTATTGAGAATTTTTGCATGTTTGCTCATCAGACATATTGGCCTATAGTTCTCTTTTTTGTAGTGTCTTTATCTGGTTGTGGTATCAGGGTAATGCTGGCCTCATAAGATGAATTTAGGAGCTTTCCATCCTCTTCCAGTTTTTGGAATACTTTGAGAAGAATAGGTATTAACTTGTCTTTAAATATTTGATTGACTTCACCTGTGAAGCTGTCTAGTCATGGAGTTTTGTTGGGTGTTTTTATAATTGCTGGTTCAATTTCATTGCTGGTAATCAGTCTGTTCAAATTTTCCTTTTCTTTTCTTTTTTCTTTTCTTTTCTTTTCTTTTCTTTTTTTTTTTTTCTTTTCTTTTCCTCTTTTCAGATTAGTTATTTGGGATGCCTGGGTGGCTCAGTGGTTGAGCATCAGCCTTTAGCTGAGGGCATGATCCCGGAGTCCTGGGATCAAGTCCCAATTGGGCTCCCTACATGGAGCCTGCTTCTCTCTCCATCTATGTCTCTGCCTCTCTCTGTGTGTGTCTCTTGTGAATAAACAAATAAAATATTTTTTTAAAAAGATTATTTATTTGAGAGAGAGAAAGAGAGGGAGCACAAGCAGGAAGAGCAGAGGGAGAGAGAATCTCAAGCAGGCTCTGCAACAAGCATAGAGCTGATGCAGGACTCAATCTCACAACCCTAAGATCACAATCTAAGCTGAAACCAAGTGAGACACTTAACCAACTGTGCCACCCAGGCAGCCCATGTTCTGTTTAAATTTTCTATTTCTTCATGATTCAGTTTTTGGAAGTTATATGTTTCTAGGAATTTATCCATCTCTGTTAGGTTGTCCACTTTGTTGACATGTAATTTTTCATAATATTTTCTTACAATCTTTTGTATTTCTGTGGTGTCAGTTGTTAGTTCTCCTCTCTCATTTCTGATTTTATTTAAATCCACCCCCCTCTCTCTCTCTTTATGAGTCTGGCTAATGTTTTATCAATTTTGTGGATCATTTCAAAGAACCAGCTCCTGGTTTCATTGATCTGTTGTTCTATTGTTCTTTTAGTTTCTCTTTTGTTTATTTCTGCTCTAATCCTTATTATTTTCTTCCTTCTACTGATTTGAAGTTTGGTTTATTCTTTTTCTAGCTCCTTTAGATGTAAGATTAGGTTGTTTATTTGAGATTTTTCTTGCTTCTTGAAGTAGACCATATTGCTACAAACTTCCCTCTTACAATCACTTGCTGCATCCCAGAGATGCACCATTGTGTTTTCATTTTCATTTGTCTCCCTGTATTTTTATTTCCTTTTTTATTTCTTGATTGATCCATTCATTGTTTGGTAGCTGTTATTTAACCTCTGTGTATTTGTGTTCTTTATAGATTTTTTTCTTGTGGTTGATTTCTAGTTTCTTAGTATATGGTCAGAAAAGATATGTGTATGACTTCCATCTTATTGAATTTGTTAAGATTTCTTTTATGGCTTAATATGTGATCTATTCTGGAGGATGTTTCATGTGTACCTGGAAAGAACGTGCATTCTGCTATTTTAGGATGGAATGTTCTGAATATATCTATTAAATTCTTCTGACCAATGTGTCATTCAAAGCCATTGTTTCCTTGTTGATTTTCTAATTGGATCACCTGTCCATTGATATAAGTGGGGTGTTAAAGTCCCCTATATTATTGTATTACTATCAATTACCTCTATTATATTTGTTATTAACGGTTTTGTGTATTTCGGTGCTCCCATATTGGTTACATAAATATTTATGATTATTATATCTTTTTAATGGATTCTCTCCCTTATTATTATATAGTGTCCTTCTTTGTCTCTTGCTATAGTCTTTGTTTAGTCTGTTTTTTTTTGTTTTTTTTATTTTTTTATTTTTTTTTATTTTTATTTATTTTTTTTAATTTATTTTTTATTGGTGTTCAATTTACTAACATACAGAATAACCCCCAGTGCCCGTCACCCATTCACTCCCACCCCCCGCCCTCCTCCCCTTCTACCACCCCTAGTTAGTTTCCCAGAGTCTGTTTTGGGGCACCTGGGTGGCTCAGTTGACTAAGTATCCAACTCTTGATCTCAGCTCAGGTCTTGATCTCAGAGTTGTGAATTCCAGCCAAGCATTAGAATCTAACTTAAAATAAATGAATGAATACTGAATGAATGAATGAATGAATGAATAAGATAAATAAAATTTATTTTGTGTGATATAAGTTTTGCTACCTCGGCTTTCTTTTTTTTTTTTTTAATTTTTTTATTCATTTATGATAGTCACAGAGAGAGAGAGAGAGAGAGAGAGAGAGAGAGAGAGAGAGGCAGAGAGAGAAGCAGGCTCCATGCACCGGGAGCCTGATGTGGGATTCGATCCCGGATCTCCAGGATCGCGCCCTGGGCCAAAGGCAGGCGCCAAACCGCTGCGCCACCCAGGGATCCCCCTTGGCTTTCTTTTCACATTTATTTGCATGAGAAATATTTCTTTATCCCTTCACTTTCCTTTTTAATTTTTTTTTTATTTTTTTTTTTATTTTTTTTTTAAATTTTTATTTATTTATGATAGTCACAGAGAGAGAGAGAGAGAGAGAGAGAGAGGCAGAGACACAGGCAGAGGGAGAAGCAGGCTCCATGCACCGGGAACCCGACGTGGGATTCGATCCCGGGTCTCCAGGATCACGCCCTGGGCCAAAGGCAGGCGCCAAACCGCTGCGCCACCCAGGGATCCCTCCTTTTTATTTTTAAAAAAGATTTTATTTATTTATTCATGAGAGACACAGGGGGAGAGAGAGAGAGAGAGAGAGAGAGAGAAATAGGCAGAGGGAGTGGCAGGCTCCCTGCAGGGAGCCTGATGCAAGACTTGATTACAGGATCCTGAGATCAGGACCTGAGCCAAAGGCAGACGCTCAACCAGGAGCCACCCAGGTGTCCCATCACTTCACTTTCAATCCGCAAGTCTTTAGGCCTGAAATGAGTCTTTTATATGCAGCCTATGGACAGATCTTGTTTTTTTTATCCATTCCATCATCTTTTATCTTTCGATTGGAACACTTGGTCCTTTCACATTCAAAGTAATTATTGGTAGATGTGTATTTATTGCCATTTTGTTACTTGTTTTATGGTTGTATTTGTAGTTTTTCTCTGTTGCATGTTGGATCTTTTTTGCCTACTTGGCTACTTGCAATGTTGTTACTTTCTAACAAATCCTTTTTACCTATTGATTTCTTTTGAATTTAAAACTTGTCTCAGATTCCCCTTCTATGTCTTTAAAACATTCTGTTGTGCTAATTTATTCTTGTGTTCTTTCTTGTTCAGTCTTTGTTTTTGAAATAAGTTTTGTTATTTTATTTCTAATTCTATTTTGAATCATCGCTTCGAGTTTTTCAGATCTAAATTATGTTGTTCTTTCATGTCTTGTGTTATTTAATTTTTTTAAGCTCTTTTTGAATCTCTCCTGTAAACATGTCTTTGTTATGCAATGCTTTCATTGTTTGTGAGGAAGTTACTCCTTTTTATTCTCTTTTCTTATAATAACTTTGTATGGAATTTGACCTCAATACTTTCCTGTTTCTTAATTAGTTTTTCCAAATTTTTAAAAGGAAGAATGATTCATTATAGCTTTTCTAACTTCAGAATGCTCTGTTTTCTTTCTCTTTTTTTTTATAGAATTCAAAAATATTGTGGTTTGCTTTTGAATTCTATTTCCCTTCCCACCTTCATAGAAACATTTTTTTTCTCTTCATCTTTATCATCTCTGTCCTATTCTGCTCTGATGTCATTCCTAATAGCTACTAATCAGCATAGGACTCCGTTGTGGGAGGGATATGGGACTTTTGTTTTGAAAGTTCATGGGGACTTGACTTCCCCAGCTCTCTATTAATGGGTTTCTAGGGTTTATCTGCTGATGGAGTGGGTACAGCCATCCCAGTTTCCACTGCTGTTTTCCATTTGGCCTGCTATGTGCTCTAATGATTTAGTTCTGTTAGCTATTTGGGGGCTCTCTTATTCTCATATCTGAGAGATACGAATCCGTCTTATTCCTCTAGCACAGAGCTGATACCATGTAGATTTATGCCGGTTGGTAGTTTCTCTTCTCTGTGACCTGTAGGAAAGTGTTATCTGGGTTGTTTTTTTTTTTCAAAGGTGGCTTACTTTTGAATTTTGTGTCTTTCCTCCACCTTTATGTGAATATTTTTTTACATATAAACATTACATAGGTGTCCTATGGTTTTTATCCTGTTATCCTGTTTTCCTCCATCCCTCCCTTACTTTCTTTCCTTCTTAAACCAAAACAAAAACTAATAAAAGGGTCATGCTTTCTGATTACTGACTTATATCGAAGAAGAATTGCAGCAGATGGTGTCTGAGCCTGCCTATATCCCTCACTCTCACCGCTTTGGTGAATACTGCTGAATTTCCAAGTGCTGACACCTATACTTTGCTTACAGGCTCTCCCTGGCCATCAGAGCCTTCTTGGTTTCCTGAGCAGCAGGCTAGAAATGCCAACGCCCCTCTTAGGAACAGTCTTCAACTAATGACTGATGAGAGCAGATGTATATAGTAGAAAAATGGCCCACTCAAAGATGTCCACATTCTAATCCCCTAAATCTACAAATATGTTACTTTACCTGGCACAAGTTACTCTTCAGGTGTGACTAAACTCATGTCTTTAGAAAGATTATCCTGGATTAACCATGTGGTCCCAGTCTTATGACATGAGTCCTTAAAACTGAAAGAAGGAGGTCGCAGTCAGAGGGCAATTGAAGATGCTATGCTGCTGGCTTTAAAGATGAAGGAAAGGGATACCAGCCAAGGGATGCAGTAGGTGTCCAGAAGCTGAAAAGTTTCTCCTCTACAGCCTCCAGATGTAGCTACAACCCATTTTAGACTTCTGATCTTCAGAACTGTAAAATAATAAGTTTATGTTATTTTAAGCCACCATGTTTGTTATAGGAGCAATAGGAAACTAATAAAATGGTTAAATGCCCCAGTTCCCTCAGTTCTTGAGTGGGATGACTAGGAGGCATCTGTTCAATATTGACTCTCAGGGTTCCCAGAGTGAGGATTAAGTCTCTTATTAACAGCAGCAACTTGCTAGAAAACAAACTACATATAAGCTTACTTTTCTTTCCTGTCTTCTTCACTCCCCTACTGTGTTGAACACACCCCCCAAATCAACTGTTTGTGCTTAAGTCCTCAAATTGGGATTTGCTTCAGGGGGAGCCCAATCTAAAACAACTTGAAATGGCTTTGATGAGAGACTGAAATAGGTACTTCGGGTTTGAATCAAAGGAGAGGAGAGTTTTACATTTACTATAAATTTTCATTAGTTCCAAGATGCAGTAATACAGGAGATTTGGGAAGTGGGGTAGAAGCCTGAAACTCAGGTAGTCACAAAACATAGACACTGCCTTTGTGACAAAATCTTTTTTTTTGGACATGATCATTGCGTGGTTCTTTAGCACTTAGTATAAGACTCTGCATTTTGAGTCTCCGGAAATTACTTCTAGGGCCTCCACTGCCCCCCAGGGAATATGAATCTAAGGAGGAAGTTTGAGGCAGGTACTGCAGATTGGTTCATTCTGCACCAGAGTTTCTCAACCTTGGCACCATTGACATTTGGGGCTGGATAATTCTTTGTTGTGAGTTCTGTCCTGTGTATTGTAGGATGTTGAGAAGCATCTCTAGCCTCTACCCACTAGATGCTACTATTACCCCCACCCCAGTTGTGACAACCAAAAATGTATCCAAACATTGTCAGATATCCCTAAGAGACAAAATTACTTCTTGGTGAGAAACATTTCTCTATATAAATCCAACTCCTTTGTTTCCTGCCTTCCACTATTCTGGAGGCAGACAAGCTGAAGACCACATTCCCCAGACCCTCTTACAGTTAGGATTCTGGAACATGGAAGTGAATATCATGAGGCAGTGGCCACGTGACTTTTCTGAGAAACACCAGCATGGGGGTATTTGTTTTTTGTTTTGTTTCTAGAAGAGTAATGGAGAAGATCTACTTTCTGGCTTCACAGACACTGACTACAGTGATAACAGTGTGATTTTGTCGTAACAACTCTATTTGATAACTAGATATGTTTTTGGTATTTCTTCTCACTATGTAGCACTTAAGTTAGTTTTCTGGTGCTTCAAGAAATTTCGAATGAATCCTTTCTTTATCAAACTAGCTAGAAACAATTCTAATATGTCAACTACAGTCATTTCTATCAGAATAGTGCACAGAGAGTGTCACAACCTAAACTGTAGCTTTGGCTACAAAAAGGAAGTAGTGTAAAAGATTCTAAGGATTTAGATTTTATAGCTGGAAAACTTGTGAACCAAGTTATATGTGGAACAATCCTTGAATGGTAGAGCCCATGTTAGCTATACCTGTAACATTAACCAAAATGTTAGGAAAAAATCAAAATATTAGTATAAGTGTGCTAATTCCTGCTGCTTTCAGCAAAATCCTGGAGAGACACAGATCAACTCAGGGTAGGGGGTGGAAGGAAATGGCACTTGGCTAAGAAAGGCCATGAGTTTGTGGCCTGCAATCTAAATAGATAAACCTTAAATAATTTGGAATTTTCAGAATTAAACAAAAATTCACCTGTGGCATTTACCCAAGGGAATTGAAAACTTATGTTCACCCAAAAATCTGCACATAGATGTTTATAGCAGCTTAATTCATACTTGTGAAAACTTGGAAGTAGCCAAGATGCCTTTCAGTAGGTGAATGGATAAACAAATGGGTACATCCAGGCAATGGAATATTATTTGGCATTAAAAAGAAATAAGCTATCAAGTCATGGAAAAACATAGAAGAATCTTGAATGCAGATTATATTAAGTGAAAGAAGCCAATCCAGAAAGGCTACACACTGTATGATTCCAACTACATGACATTATGGAAAAAGCAAAACTATGATGACAGTCGTTACAAGAGGGTAGAGAGGAGAGAGGCAGAGATAAATAGTCAGATCACAGTGATTTTTAGGGCAATGAAATTAGTCTCTACAATACTATAATATCATTATACACGAGTCAAAACCCATCGAAAGTACAACATTGAATGAATCTTAGTGTTAATTATGGGCTTTGGTGATAATGATGTGTCAGAGTTGGTTCATCTATTATAACAAATGTACTGCTCTGGTACAGGATGTTAATGGTGGGGAAGGCTGTACTTGTGTGGGGGAAGGGAGTATGTGGGAACTTTCTATACTTTCTACTCAAATGGAAAAAGGACCAGAGGCTATGATGCACTTCCAGATTCCCTTCAGAATTGAAGGGCTTACTTCTCCAGGCACTGAGAGTGTTCCTAGCTGAGAGTCCTCAACTGTCAGTCTTGTCTTAGAACTTGCTAAAGAGAAGTATTTCACCAAAGAACCTTTTCTAGAGACAGCTTAAATCCAGTGATTGGTCAATATGGGGGTGAATTGACCGTATTCAGGGGCTGAATCAGTGTCAGACCTCCCTTGAGTGGCTGAAGACTTTGCTGAGACTACATCACAGCCTGGGGGCTCCTTTCTCTTCTCTGTTTCTGCACTCACTGATCCCTAGAGCACTCTGTAATAAATTTCCTGTATCCTAAACTCTGCCTCAAAATCTGCCTCCCAGGGAACTTAATCTTCAGAGACCAGGAAGAAATTGCAGAGGGCAGAGGCTGGGGCACCAGATGCACTAAACAAGGAACCTGCCACAGTTGTAACAGGGCACCTTCGCTCTTGGCCTTCATTTTCCTTATAAATTTTTCTGTGTGTGTGTCTTTTTTCTAAAAACTGAAAAGAAATCACATTGACACTTTTGCCCTTGGCTTAAAGTAGTCTCCTACATAACATGGAGCACTGATGCACCATGGCCTAGAAAAAAAGGTGCAGAAACATTATTTTTGTCAAAATGGACCAAATATTATCCAATTAGAATTAATTACCATCATATAGTAATTTAAGCTATGAATACTATATTCTTTCTTATTTTGGAACACTAGTTCTAAAAGTGGGACTCCTTTATGTTATGTTTTATTATTACAAGAAACCACTCAACAATCAAAAATTGCATATGAAAATTTTTAAAAACACTTTCATAGGAATCTTGGAAACATATAACTTGCCTTTCAGGTCATAAGTCATGGAACCATGAGAAGCTACATACAAATCTGATGGGGAGAATATGTGTCTTCCACATTTTGGCTCGGACAAGGTAGCAAGGTGAAATATTGGTCCTGTCCCTTTGGGAGAGAGGAGTGTGTTTTTCATGATTATTTAGGTGGCCAAAGTGGTGGATGTGGTACAGACAACTTCAGCCTGTCTTTCTCAGTAATGGAACTTAGAAATTTAGTTGGGCATTTTTTCCTTCCCAGATAGGTTTTATTTATAAGTCTTCCTTGCAGGAAGATGCGGTCATATGCTTAAGTCAGGGTTAGTGTGTTGTAGGTCAAAGTCTGGCATCAGATTTCCAGAAAGGGTCTCACTCATCCCCACAGGTTGCCTCTTTTGACGTTCTGCCTCCCACTTTAAGCCTACAAGTCAAATATGATGACTGGAGTTGAGACCATCCATCTTGGACAATGGACCCAGAAGACAGATGTCAGAGTTAAGAAATGAAGCAAAAAGACAGATGGAGATATAGTCACTAATGAGTAAGATGCCAACATGTTAGCCCCATCCTGCTTACCTCCAAACCTCTTTTGCATGTGAACCAAACAATCTTGTATTTTATTTAAGCTATCACAATTTTGGATTCCCCACTATACATGCTGAACTTAATTCAAACTGATACAGAATTCAAGTGATATAATCCTAAAATAGCCTCTTGATCTGTTATTGCTCTTCCAAGGGAAAAAGAGGGATGTGCTGCCTGGGGGCCTCCATAGTTACTGGATATACTGAGATTCATAGGAGATAATTAGGCCCGAAAACATCATAGTTTCTTACAATTCAGCCACATAACACAATTTCTAAAAGAAATTCCATGAAGGTTCTATAGTGATGCAAATTTCTTCTTGTATTCACGTAGAATATTTTCTAGACAGTAAACATTTTGATATTTCCTGGGAATTTGCATGATGGAGAGCAAAATGACATCACTCATTACTTACCTATTGCCACTGTAACAAATAACCACAAACTCGGTGGCTTAATAAAAGAACACAGATTTATTCTCTTACAGTTCCAGAGATCAGAAGTCCAAAATAAGTCTCCCAAGGTTAAAATCAAAATGTCCAGTAAGTGGGTTTCCATAGTGTAGTGGTTATCACAAAATGTCCAGTAAAGCTGATTCTGATGGCTCCAGGGGGAGAATCTCTTCCTGGTCTCTTCCAGCTTCTAGAGGCTGACATTTCTTGGCTTGTGGTCCCATCTTCTCAATCTCTGCTCCTGTCATCACATTGCCTTCTCTTCCATTTCTGACTCATATATCTTATAAGGATCGTTCTGATTACATCAGGCTCATGGGGATAACCCAGGATAATCTCTCCACCTAGAGATACTTAATCAAATCTGCAAAGTAACTTTCATCATCATATAAGGTAGCAGAGGGTCCAGGCTTCCAGGTTTTAGAATGTGAACACAGTTGGGAGGCTGTTATTCAACCTACCACATTCAACTAGACATCTTGATTTAGAAATCATCCAAGAAATATTTTTTCTAATTTAAAGGGAACAGAAATTATTAGATACAGTTACTTTTTAAATGCACATTCTATAAATCAAAAGCCACTATTAAAATGTTAAAAGGCAGAAACAGACTATTTGCTGAAAATATAACAGGCAAGGTGACAAGTGTTTAACATTATCAATATATACATTTTTTTTAAAGATTTTATCTATTCATGAGAGACAGAGAGAGAGAGACAGAGACACAGGCAGAAGGAGAAGCATGCTCCACGCTGTAAGTCTGATGTGAGACTTGATCCTGGGTCTCCAGGATCAGGCCCTGGGCTGAAGTCACCAGTCACTGAGTCACCTGGGCTGCCCAATATATACATTATTAAATTAAAAAAAAATAGTAAGAAAGCCACTGACTCCAGTATCTTGGTAAGCAGTTAATTGCGCATGAGTGGCAACTCACAAATGATAAAACATACCAACATCTGTTCATCCTCATTAAACATAAAAACACAGAATAAAGCAAATGTCGTACTTTTAAAACTATGATGATCATAACAAGACATTTCTAATGGTAAGGGTGCAGTTAAACAGATCTGGATAATCTCATAACTTGTCTCTAGGAATGTACATTGGTCTTTGAAGTTGTGTTGCGCTAAATATAAAAAGTACTAAAAATGTTTGTATCTTCATTCCAGTAATTACTCTTTAGGGATATCATCCAAGATGCAGCAGAGCAAATGTGTTCATCTTTATGAGAAAAATTGGAAAAACCTAAATGTCCTATCATAGGAATATGGGTAAATAGTCCTATAATTATAAGTCCTATAATTATAAGAGTATATAAGAGTCCTATAAGTCCTATAATTGTAAGATGGCATATTATGCAGCCATTTAAATATATGTTCCTGGAATGTATTTTCTTCTAAATCACTTGGACATGCCTATGGCAAGGTCAGGAGAGCAATCCTGCCAGGCAGCCGAGAAGACAGCTAATAATGCACATAAGGATCAAGAGAACATGCCTCCCTGGGCTTTCTGAGTTTCCATTCAAATGATTATGTTGGACAATTTAGAATTACATTTGACCCTTGAACAGCATGGGCTTGAGCTGAGCAAGTCCACTTACATGTGGAGGTTTGTTTGTTTTTTTTTCAATAAATATATTGGAAAATGCTTTGGAGATTTGTGACAATTTGAAAAAATTCTCAGATGAACCCCGTAGCCTAGAACTATAAAACACACACACACACACACACACACACACACACACACACACACACAAGAGAAAAGCATTAGCTACTAGTCTAGTTTATTATTTACTACTATTAAATATGCATACATGTATAAACAAAGTTAAAATATATCAATACTCACAAATACTTAACAGGCTGGACGTGGCACCATGCACAGCTGAGAGAAATGTAAACAAACGTAAAGACCTAGTATCAAATCATAACTGAATAAAATATACTATAGTGCTGGTAATAATTTCCTAACCACCTCCTATTGCTATTGCAGTGAGTGGAAGTGTTGAGAGTATCCACTTAAAATTCCCTGTGAGGCTAATCATCTCTGTGTGAGCAGTTCCTCTCTCTCTCTTTCTCTCTAGCATTGTATATTGCAATAAAAAGTGGTCTAGGCCACCTGGGTGGCTCAGTGGTTGGGCATCTGCCTTTGGCTCAGGTCGTGATCCTGGGGTCCTGGGATCGAGTCCTGCATCAGGTTCCCTGTGGGGAGGCTGCTACTCCCTCTGCCTAGGTCTCTACCTCTCTCTGTGTATCTCTCATGAATAAATAAATAAAATCTTTAAAAAAAAGTGAAAAAAAAACAAAAATAAAAAGAAAAGTGGTCTCTCCTGATTCTTGCTATTAATAGTTAAGTTTTGGGAGAGTCAAAAGTTACATTCAGATTTTGGACTGTGTGGGGGGTCAAAGCCCCTAAGTCCCATGTTGTTCAAGGGTCACCTATACAGTTATTTGGGCTTATCAACATGTACTAATCAATATTAAAGGGATAAACAACCAAAAGGTAGTCCGTTACCATTGGCACAGCACTACCAGATGTTAAAATATGAATACTGCACTTCTGGACCAGTTGGTAAATAGCAACTAGTTGCTGCCCTGAGCCCTCAAGTACTCCCTGCTTCTTCCTTGACTTTCTGAGACCCTTTCTTGAGACCTCTCATTTTGGATCTTCTAATTATTGAGCAACTAAAATGACTGACACAGTGGGGCTTCCAGAAAGCTGTTCCAGCTCTGTAGCCCCCATGTGGTCTGACTGGTACCATACTGAATATTATGTGTGTGTGTGTGTGTGCATGTGTGTGTGTGTATTTCATTTCAGGGCAAACTTCTCCTGAATTTATTTCTTAGAACTTACTTCAAAATAAAGCTAACTCCATTGTGTTTTGCTTCAAATTACTGTTTACTTCATTTGCATGGCTTTTTCCCCTCCAAAAGCCATATAAATAAAGAGAAGACAAATGTGAGTATGTGCAGTGCAAAAGCTTTTCACTGTTTTTGGTCCAATTCCCACAATGCTCTTACTTTCACTGTTAGAGTTAAATAAGGTGAATTTTCCACATTTCTTTCTCTTTTCTATGGCTGTGTTTTTGCTATTTTCTCCATCGATTTAGCTGATCTTTACAGTTTCTCCCAAATTGACTACCTTAATCCTGCTACTTTTACTAACTAGATTTCATGCCTTCCCACCTTTTATAGAATAGATCCCCTCACCTATGAAGAACACTACCCGCTGAACAAGGGATAAAGGGAAGCAAAATAGGAAGCTGTATATTCCATATTGTCATAACCTATGCAAAATTAATGTATTAGACCAAGTTCTCCAAATGCAGGCTTCAAAACAGGATAGAAAATATAAGGATTAGGAGAGATGCCTGTGAGAAAAATGGGGAGTTATGAGAGAAAAATGGGGTGGGGAGAAGACCACAAAGTAAGTTTGATCCTAGTGATCGGTGGAAGCTTCCTACTGTGCACCCTAAGGAAGGTTTGCCAAGGCTATAAGGAAGTCCTTAAGCCAAAGTCTGTGATTAGAGGAGTCCTGCTTCTCAGCAGTGGACCTGCCCTGGAATATCCATTGTCTTCAGTCACTGGCTGAAAAGGATGGCTCCATGACACAAATGGGGTAATGGATTTTGGCATGCAGAACCTGGGGCTCCTGGCCCATGACACTACTTATAGTTGGAAATCTATAAGGTGTGCCACCCTTCTTTTCCAGATAGTACCCCAAATTCCTCCTGGAAGAACTAGTTAATGGTTTCAGACTCTAGTATTTTGTTGAGATCTGAAGCTGCAGGCACATCAAAGCATATACACATCCACAAAAGTAAAAGATAAAACAATTTGCAAAGCCATGATGCATCCACAAGTTGGTTTCATGAGGAAGCGATGAGATAAGCATACACAATAGCACAAAAATATAGTACAAATAAGCACTATAAGCACATACAAATGTATTACACACAGGTGCATAGGATATAAGAGAAGTCAACTTTCTCTCTCTGTCCAGTCTACAAAGATACCAATAAACAAGACATAGGGACACCATATTTTTCTGTCTGAGTGAGATAAAGAAAGGAAAATGCATTTGTCAGGATCCTAGTTCTGTGCCAGGCACTGTGGTAGGTGGTTTCATGCATGCTAACTTAAAATATATAATACTATTTAAATCCCTTATTGAATACTCATAACAACCTTTCAGGTACTTGTTATTCAAAGAGGTAATAGATTCAGAGTTAAATAGCTTGCCTGAAGTCACACATCTAGTAAATGATAGGACCAGAATACATCCACGTCTGCCAGGAGGGAAGAAAAAGGAGAAGGGCATTCTTGGACCTTCTCAGTACATACATTTTAATTTCTTTTTTCCCCCAAAACATCTTCGGTCTTTTAAGTTCTGCAGCTAAGGGTATTTTATATCATGTTTTGTGTCAACCCTATCCACCTCACAGTGCAGGACCAATCCTCTCATCAAAGGGATACTCTTAAGGAGCAAAGGGGAAAGGCTCAATATCATGTTGGCCTTTTTGCCTATCTTGGGGTGTGAGGAATGACTGAACCTTTCTGTATTCTAGTTTCAATGAGTGGTCCTTGCCTTGGTTACCTGCCCAACCCTCCTCTAGTCCTGCTGTGACAGTACCATTGCTTTGGCCCCTTCCAGTCTTTTGGATGCTTAGAGCGTTTTCCCAATATGGGCCTGTCTTTACATCCCCTGCCCTCAGACTTCTAATTCTTTCTGCCCTTTACTTCTGAGGCTTTCCTGAATGGTTGATCCATCCTTGTAAATTCGGGGGGGAATTCAGACCATCTTTAATCTGCTACATTTCTTTGCTAATCAAAGCTTTGTTACGACATTTATTCAGAGTCTCAATCTCCATGCAGCAATAACTCACATTAGCAAATGAACATATTCAAATGGCTCCACCATTATTTTTTGGCTTATTAACATAGGGCATCCTGGTATCCATCTTGTCCAAATTAAAGCCCATCTTTGGTTCAGGAATAATTATAGATACAATTTACTGATCACTTTGCATACATTATCTCATTTCACCAGCATAACAAGTAGATGTTAATATCATCAGTGTTCTACAGAACAGGAAATTGAGATGTGGAACAGATTTGGTTCTCTGGAAGCAGACATTAAGATAGATTAGCAATCAGCACCTGTGAAAGTAAGAGGGGCAGAAGCAAGATTGAGCAAGAGGAAGAAGTCAAACTGTGATATAGGCCTGACATAACCTTGGCTGACAACTAGGAGCTTTGGGTCAACTATTGCCCATCAGCTTCCCAAGGGAGACCCAAAAGGCCAGCATTTTATACATTTTCCTTGCTCCATCACTGGATGCAGGCTGTCAATGAAAAGTATGACCTTGGACAAGGTGAGTCTCAACTGGACAGTCACTAAAGAGGTTTACACCTAGAAGCTATCTGCCGACTACATTCTCCATAGCCAAGAGCAAATCTATCCTTGAAGGGGTATCCAAGTGGTACGTCTCTGTGTCTACTACAGGCTCTAAGAACCCAGGAATTTATTAAAGATTCCACAGCTATTAAACGGTAAAGATTTGGTACCAAGTCTTTGGTGGCTCAAAATCCATGTCTCCCATCAATTCATGCTTGGTTTCCAGACATCCATTCAAATCAGCTATCAGAATCACTTTGGGAGATTTCTTTAAAATAGAGATATGTGCTCTCAATCCTGTGAGATTCTAATTCAATGGACGTAGTTGGGATCCGGCAATCCCATCCAGTGTAAAAGGTGTCCAGACTGATTCTAAAGTATGAGCATATTTGGAAATCATTGCTATTGCGATTGTGAGGAAAGGACACCAAAGAGATGACTGGAAAGGGTTTTAAATGCTGGACTACATTTGTGGCAGAAGCTTTGCAATGTTTTTGGGGGTGCTAAAAATATTAAAGCCAAGATTCATCCCTCTGGGTTGATGTTGTCTAATGTCAGTGGTAAGCCCTCTTTAGGGTCCTGCATCTGTTTTGTGTTTATATTTCTCTGACCCCCTTGAAGTAAAAATATTGGAGAAAGTATAGTTGCTTCGTGATTCATGAAAGCACCTGAAACTGTAAGTTAACTGAAGAATTTGCTCTGTATGTAGCTCCTAAGATGTTTAGAAATGAATGTTAAAAATCCAAATTCTTCTTTGCTTTTTGTCTTTCACAATAAAATTAGAGACATATTCATGTTTTTAAAATTATTCTTAAGTGGGTGCCTGTGTGGCTCAGTCGCTTAGGCATCTGCCTTCCACTCAGGTCATGATCCCAGGGTCCTGGGATAGAGCACTGTGTTGGGCTCCCTGCCCAATGGCAAGTCTGGTTCTCCCTCTCTCTGCCCCTCTCCTTGCTTGGGTTTGTGTGTCTCTCACTCTCTTCCTCAAATAAATTTAAAAAAATCTTTTTTTTTTTAAGGAAAAGTCATTTATTAAAAAATAAGAATAAAAGATAATAAAATAATTTCAATCACTTTTGAAAATGTAGTAAATCCTTTAAATTTGCACATTTACATAAAATACTTTTTTAATTTTTTAATCGAACAGTACATGATTATAATGGGACAAGGGTCAGGATAGAAATGTAATTACTAGATGAGGTAGAAATTTAAAGCCACAATTAACTTGTAGTTAAGCTAACAAACTTTGGAGCCAGACTTCTTTCAAATTTTTTTTTTTTTTATTAGAATGAAGACAGGAGTCAGATTCTGAGGGAGGGTTCTATCTACAGTAGGCCTCTCAGGACTCCATTTATGGAGGGATAAAGAGCCAGTCATGCTGAAAAAAGGAACAAAACAGATATCTTAAAAAATACACTAGATGTGACATAAGGTTTTTTCCAAATTTTATTTCATTAGCAGTGAATTTTTTATATGAAAAAATATCTTTAGAATAGTACATCAAAAAGATTTTATGCTGAGATAAATAAAGTATATATGACTTGTCTCTGGTTTGGGACAATATCCTGAGATCCTTGCCTATGGTATGATTGTTGACTTCTGGGACCATTTTAAAGGGATAATGAGTCTTGCTTCAGCTGCCACAGGAAGTTTGCATTCCACCTTGAGCACGGGAAAGAAAGTTATGTAAATCCTGGATAAATATTTCACAGGATGTTTATTCAGTAAGTAACGGATGTTCTAGGATGGGTACAGTAGCTGTATGTTAAACTGTAGTGGTTGAAATACACACATATTTCATTTCCAACACTAATGACAGATATGAGGAGATTACAGTACTGGTTCACTGAGCTTTTTAAAATCATTCATCTGGGTGCCCCTAACCACCACACAATGTCTGTTTGAATCAATAAATACAATGATAACTTTTTTAAACTTATGTACTTAAAAGCCATTGAAGTTTGGCCTTGGAAGAAAATCACCAGCCTCTGGGAGAAAGACTTACAAAATCAGCTTCTGTCAATGACCACAGATGTCACAAATCTAGATTTTTCATTTGTGGAATCTCATATGGGTGAATTTAATTAGCTCCTATAATTAGAAGCACAACTAATTATTATAAGTGGCCTTGGAGAAAACAGTCTCATCTTGACCCTGAGGTAGCTGATCTTGAACTTTTCCATTTCTTCCTTTTATTGTTTCTCTTCTCTTCCTCCAGACAATAACCACATGAAGAATGTTGAAAATGAAAGTTTCCTTTAATTGATATTCAAGATGTCATTTAGCTCGGAACTTTATTATTTAGAGAGAACATGTAGCTAATATTACCTATGATCTTGTTCCATTGATATCTATCTACAGATTAAAGACACTTGTCCTTCCCTCATCTGTTGAGGAAGTGCTTCCTGTCACTCATATTCTCCATAACCTCAGATAAATCACTGGTATAATGACAATAAGCATTCTCATCTTGCCATGACACGATGTTTAGGAAGAAAAATCTAAAAGCTTTCACATAAAAGAAGTTTCATAATCTCAAGCTATGAAAAGGGGGAAAAAGGCATACTTACCATAGGTACTTTTGGCCATGAGTTCCCAGCCCTTAATTTGACTAAAATCTCAACCTAAAGATTGCAGCAATATAGATTGCTTTAGAGTGTGATTTTTCATGTCACTGAACTTTGACTAAGAAAAACCTCAATGTGGGGCAAAAAAAAATGTGGTAAAGCGGAAGGAGAAGTTAAGGACCGAGCCGCTTTGCACATTACAGTGCTTGAAAGTGAACAGCCGATTTGACAAGAAGCAAAACCACAGAATAGAGTACACGTCTTTCTGTTCACTTTGTTTCATAAGCCATTCAGGCGCTTCCTACCTCCTCCGTGCTCTTCTCTATTTATTTCACAGATGTCACTGAGGTAGGTAACGTGGTTCAATCCTGAAGAATTTAAAGGAGGAAGGGAAGTCTTCTACATGTGAAGATATTCCATCCCTGATATGCACAAGAAATGAAGACGTCACCTGGCATGCTTGGAATTGGGAAACTCTTTTGGGTGTTTGTCCTAATCCCACATCTGGCCATCTGGAGTATCAACGGTAAGGCCCTTACGTGGATAGTCTCTTGTTTTATTTCCCAGGGGGTTTTGGAGGACATGTTTTTGCTTGCAATGTTAGTAGGATGTGTTCTTTTATGTCAAGTGGATAGTGGTAGATAAAACCATATGGTAAGATTCTCTCACTGAGCACATTCTAGAACATCAACCAGATAAGAACATGATTTTCAAGTCATGGCTTGGCTGATCTTCTTAATAACATATTCTGACAGTAAGGAAAGAGAATTGGGCGGACATTATACATAAGGAACCAATGTATCACTACCTGAAACAAAAATGCTCTGAATGCCATCCTGATGATGACTGATTAGCTTGTCTTTTTGAGATGGAAGCAAGGAGAGTGCTGTAGTGTTCAACAGGGTGGGTGTTAGACACCTGGGATTACACCGGACTCTGTGGTTACTCTTGAATAATGTCACTAAATAGAATTGTGCTATTCCTTAGTGGGGTGTGTGCCTGGAGAATACTGAATGAGAAAAAAAGCTTAGAGATCTAGGATCCGAGCATTCCGTCATTGTTTCTATTAGACTGAAAGGAAATGGTTCCTACTTAGGTGTCATGTGGCACAGAAAACAGCTTGAGGTCTTGAGGTCATAGATTATGCGTGGCCACCTCTGCAAAGATTTTATGTAGGCAAAAAAGCAATCTCTTTCTTCTGGTGAGTCCATTTACTCCCTTACATCGACACAGGGGCCCATCTATTGGAAAGACTAAATAGCTAGCAGAAATTTCTGATTTTCTCAGGTCTGAATTCTAACATTCAGCCTTGTTGTCCCCACAAACACACATTCTCTAATCAGTGTGTATGTGCTGTGGTTTTTAAATCGGAAAATGTGGTGACCAAAATCCTCTAGAATGTCATTCTAAGTTCTGGAACTGTGTGATTTGGAATGTGTCTTCATGATGCTAGGATGGCACACAACCAGGTTCAGAATAAAAATCCCCAGTCACCTAAGCATTTCTGTGTGTGCAAGTAATTTGGTACTACATTGATGAGGTGCTTAGATGACTGGTGGGGTTTTTCATTTTCCATCAGACACCCAAAATCACACAGCTTATAACTGGAGTCAAATATTAAATAGAATTCATACCAATTTGAAGAGCACATAAACTATCCTCTGTGAAGTGGAGGAAAAGAATTTTCAGAGCTATAGCACACTGGGAGCAACTTCTATTGCCTCTCAGTGTGTTTCTAAAACCAGACTGGAGGGTTAGGGCTGGGTTCATTTACTGACTCTGTCACTTACTGTGTGACCTCGGTCAAGTTTCTTACTCTCTCTCATCCTTGGTTTCCTCATTTGTAAGATAGAGATAATAGTTGTACCTAAAATATGGGCCTATTGTGAAGACTCTAAGTGTAATAATATGGGTGAAGTGCCTGTTATAACAAGTGCATGTAATAAAAACTAATAAATGTCAGTAGTGTTTTTGCTAATTATTATTTCCACCAACAGCCCCCACAAAATTCAGTTAAATGGGAAATAGTGTTAATACTATCATTTAAAATAGTTGAGTTAAAAAAATAAAATAAAATAATTGAGTTTTTAAAACTAAAATATGAATAAATAAAATACACAATACAGTTGACCCCAACAATAGAGAATAGAATTATTTGGGAAATGAAATGGAAAGCCTCAGACAAAGTGCCAACCAGGCATATTATAAAGCAGATTGAAGCATTACTTAAATTAAATTTAAGATTTGGGTTGAGATAAATGTTTGGTGAGATTTGTTCTTACAGATAGCTGATGGCTCCATTCCTTAAAATCACATTAATTTTAACCTATTTATCTTGGGGATTTCCTGTGATTTGCTTAATTACTGAATTCATTACATTGGCACAGTTCAAAATGCTTGAATTTTTCATTTTTTTAATTTATAATTTAGTTTTTCTTTAATCCTTGTAGATTTTTTTCCGCTTTACTTAAAAGCAATATGAGATCTGTGTGCCTCTTCCCAGGAATGAGGCAACATCTATCGTGAAGTTGGAAAATATGTTATGTTCTCTACAAATTTCTTGCTTAAGGTCCTCCTTTATAATAAAATTATACTTGCTTGCTTTTTGTGTTTCTTGAAACAACCTGAAGGAGCTCTGCCCCTTGGTATCTGGCTATAATTTTGATTCCTGCCCTGATGAAAGTAATAAAGGTGTCAGTACCTTCCCTTCATGGGCAGATGGGCAGACTATACTGGGAAGACCTAAGCTGCAAGTGGAAATGCATCACCAGGAGCAGCTCCAGCTGCAAGGCTTTGGACCACTTGTTCAGTTGAGGATCAACCAAGGATTCCATCTTCAAGCCGGCAGGAGTATTGCAATTAATGTCTGCATACTACTTGGCATTAATATGATCTGAAATGAAGGCGGTAGGAAATCTTTGACCACTGCTTATTGTTACAAAAAAAAATCCTAATCTGGTCTAGTACCAGTAGACACTTAGAGTTTGGCTCCATCAAGAACGTGATAGTTAGATCTGAGTCTCCCCTCGGCTCTTGTCTGTGTCCTTTCTCCTTCATTGTGATAAGTCCATTTGGTCCATGGTCCCATACCCCACATCCCATTCAGATTGTCACTTCACCAAGAACTGGCCATATCCTTGGATCAGAGCAAAAACAGGGCAGAAAATGCTCTGCACCTACCTACCATTTTTTGAGGTTCCTCTTTTGTAACACAGCGTCTTTATCAGGCTTATTTCTATGGCTCTCTTTGTTCCTACTGAAATGTGTACCTGGTATGCTAGAGGTAGAGTTCCATCTTCTGCTAAATGCCTGTATTGTTATTACAAAAACGCCTTCCACAAAATATGAGTACCTTTTATATAAATTCTAGGAAAACATTCTGCAGCTAAAGGACTTCCTGGATTAAAGCATAAAAAGTTTACCCGCTGTGCTGAGAAGAGCCTTGAATAGACTTTTCTAACTCCAAGGAGCTCTTTAATTAATTGTTGCTTCCTTTCTCATGCTATCAAAATTTCCTCTATTGCAATCTTGAAGTCAGATACCATTTATCTTGCTTCACTGGGGCTTTCCTACCTAATTTTTAGTATTTGTGAATTTCGTCTTTACTTAAGAGTTCTGAATTGTTGAAGGAAAAATGTTTACAGGCATTCATAATCAAATTAAATCATTTTTTTGCTGTGTTTCTTGGAAAGGTAGTGGCAGAGTGGTTAGGACTAGGGACTCTAGAGCCAGACCACCTGGATTAGTGTCTCATCTCTGCCATTTACTGTGACTGTAATCTCTCTGGTTCTGTTTCCCCATCTAACCAACGAGGGCAATATTGACGCTGATCTTATAGGGCTGTTATATTAAGTGAACTAACTCTATAAGACATTTAGAATACATTAATTCTAACCTTTATATCTTGAGGATTTCCTGTGATTTACTTGATGCATCATTAAGTGCTGTGTTACTTCAGCTAATAATTTTTTTTTCTTTTAGTCCAAAATTTAATTAGCTTGATAGTTCCCTTCAAGTAGGATTGGGAGACCATCTCTCATTTGGGGTTGAGAAAAGTTGTCTATAAATAACTCTTGATATTATTGGCTACAATCATTGGCAACTACCAAGAAATAATAGCAAGGCTTTGGCCCTCATATGACTTCAGTTACATTGCCTCTGCAACCCATTCTATCATATGCACCTTGCTTCACTTTTCTAATAGTCTCCATTCCCTTACCTCAAAATAAACTCAATATTACCCACCTACCCTTTCATGGTCATGGCCTCTGATTTACATGCTCATCTCTACAGAAGAAATTATTGTGTGCAGGTGTCTGCTTGTGGCACATTCAAGACAATCGTTCTTGAATGCTCAGAATCTGAGTTTGTCTAATTTGGGGTTCACTTTGAACAGAGTTTGAGAGAGTGTCAGAGGGCCCATCTAGGCTAGTCATAGGGAAACCTCAGGTTTAGCTGGTGGAGCTAACTTCTCCTTTTCTCCTTCCTGTTAGCCATATTTATCTTGTGAACACAACCTGGAACTCACATATGTCAGTGGCAGCTCATTGTCCAAAAGTGGCTATAAGGCAGGCTGGGGCACTTGGGTTCTAGCTGGGAGGCTGTGGCCCTATTTTAATTTCCTTCTACCATATTAAAAGAGGAGAATTAATTATTGGGGGACAATTGACAGTTTCTGCTTACATGGATATTGTTAAGTACCTTCTAAGGCTCTGAAAAAACCAGTGGATCTCACTGGGATCTCTGTGGTAGAGTGTAGTAGGAAGGAGAGGAAGTACCTGGGAAAGAAGTAGAAGTGGACTTTCCCTGTGTCTTTGAGGTAACACATAACCCATGCTTACCCTGAGCATCACAGGTAACCACATTATCACTAAAGGTAATATTAAAAATACTTATACTGATTTCTGATACAGTGACAATGGCTCTCTTTGATGCTACTGGCCACGGCTCCTAAGGTATGCTGTACTTTTTCTTTTTCTGCACTACTTTTCTTCCAGAACACAATGTGATCAAGGTGGGGGGCCTAGCATTTCTGAAGAACAGCCCCTCCCCCCCCAGTAGCAGGCACTCAAAGTCCTCTGGAAATATAGTCTACATTGTCAAAATGAGTCATTGTACCTTAGAGCTAATTAAACTGGCTAAAAACGTTTACTACGCCACAGAGAGAATTGCAGAATTGGCCAACAAATACTCTACTAGATACTCATTCTTATTGATAGGGTGGGCAGGACTCTGCCCAGAAATGGAACATATGTGAATTCTTTGGCTGGAGAGACAAAGTCAATGACCAATAGGGTAGAACCACAAACAGACATCTTTCACTTGATAGCAAGAAGTGAGAAGTACTGAGGGAAAGCTTGAAAAAGTATCCAAACACAAAGGACTTTTACTTCCCACCTTTGACCAAGGCCGGCCTTGATGATTAGTATAATACTTTTATTTTTATTTATTTTTTTAGAGGGGTGAAGGGGCAGAGAGAGAAAGAGAATCTTAAGCAGACTCCATACTTAAGACATGGGACTTAATCTCATGAGATCTTGAGATCATGACCTGAGCCAAAATCGAGAGTCAGATGCTTAACTGACTGAACCATCCAGGCGCCCCCAGTTAGTATAATTCTGTAGGATTTCATCTCTCATACAGACGGACATTTCTCTATGGGATATACTGCCTTTTTGAAGTCTATTATATTTGTTGGCCAATGTATATACCAGTCATCATGCATCACTGCTGATTCTTGACCCACTTGGGAATAACTACTCAGAGCAGAAGCACTTGAGGTGGACCTCCTAGTTTCTCTTCTGTTTCTACCACCTGCAGGCTTTTCTCAACTGCTGTGTCACTTCCCTAAATTCATCTTAATAAATAATAATAATACCTGTATCTTTTGTTGTTTATTCCAAACCAAACGTAGAGCTAAGAACTCTTTCTATGTGTTCTCATTTACTTCCACAACTGCTCTGACAGATAAGAGCTATTGCTTTGGAGTTAGCCAGGCCTAAGCTCAAGTCTCGGTACTGACTTTGAAGTCCTATTGGCTGGTTGTCTTTGGCAAGTGGCTTAGCTTCTCTAATACTTGGTTTCTCCAACTTAAAAATTAAGATAATAATTGTAAGTACCAAATAAGATTTTAAGGGTCAAATGAAACAATATATGTATGGTACCTAAAAGTGAAAAGCACATAATAAGAACTCAAAAATACTAGTTATGTCCCTATCTTCCTCCCATCAGGAGGATCTGGGATGGGTAGGTTCTGCAGCACTTTGATAATGTGAGGTGCTGTGTGCTTGTGAGCAAGTGACAATGAATGTGAAGCGGTGATTCTGGAGGTGATTTCCTGAATGTGACTTATGCTATCCCTGTGCTGCCTGCCTGACCTGATAACCACTAATGCTCTCTGTGGGTCTTGTCTTCTAATATCTCAAGGAGAGCAAGTGGCACAGGTACTGTGTAAGCTTTGCTGACTGTTAGACAAAGCTATGGCAAATACTAAAATGACTATTTCAAGACAAAACAATTTTAGACTTATCCCAAACTTGTGTAAAACCAAGAGATACATGGCTTAAAGTCTTACATTGCTCAATTAAACTAGATTGAAAAGATAGTCTAGAAATTTTCCCCCAGATAGTTATATCACAGAATGAGAAATTCTAGCCCTAGAAGAAATTGCCTCAAAGTGTGCTAAATAAATACCACATGAAAGCAAACTTAAAGAAAGTTTTCAAATACAAGCATAATGAGATTTTTAAGGAGGAAATGGTAGTAGAGATGATTGTGAAAATCCTCTCAAATTTCTCATTTCTTGTCCTTTGTATTTTAAGCAAATGGAATGAATTCAGATTTATAGTACGCTCATTCTTGTTGTGAAGTTAATTCTTTAATCTTTTCCAGTTCCATTTCTGCTAAAGGAACTGTATGTGCATGAGAATCTTTCTCTTTCTCTCTGTATGTGTGCAGGCTTGCACATGTGTGTTTAGATAAGGAAGAGATGCCTAACCCTGTCTAAAGACCAATTATCAGACAATAACCACAGAGAAGATGAAAAACCTGAACTATTATTTCATATTAATTCTATGTCTTTGATCTATATTACACGGCATGTTGTTTGTCAGGTAGACATACGTATCTTTCATCTCATGGTAGGGACTGAGACTCGGTCAGTTTTCATTGAACCCCTGAGACTGTGACACAGGATTTGGCTTAGATTACCAACCGTCAGTCTTTACAATAGAAGCTCTGTTGTAACATTGCATACATATATCAAGTTTCCCAGGTATTCCTAGCACTTCTGGGGATATCCAACTTACGTAGTAGGTTTGTTTACCACAGAGTAAAAGTAGTAAGTTTAATCCACATTACATCATACATTAGATTGGCGGTGTCTGTATGTCCACCACCTTCATCTCATGTCACAACATTTCTGATTTTCTGAGTCTATGCCAGCTAGCTTATGATGAGCAGTGTGCCACACGGGCTTCCTGATGCTGTGCATGTGATTCCTAATGTGTCCAGGTAGATGTCCTTCCAGAATCTTTGATGTGTGATTACATGGCTGCTATTGCTGTGTGTGAAACGGCTTTGACTTTGGTCAATCCATTGCATCAGGGGGGCCCTGAACCAAAACCAATTTGCAAGGCAATAGATATTTGCTTTCCTTCCCTCGTGGTCATCAGATCTCCCCTGCTGTCCACCATCCTGGCCCTCCACAGTAAGACAGATTGTACCACTGGCATCCTCTGAAGGCTTGTTTTCCTTCTTAGTCTGAAGACTCCTCTCCTTCTGTAGCCTCCTCACCATGTATCTGAAGTTTTTGGGTTCTTTGCGTATTGGTCTCTCACATTCTCCTCTGACAGAATCTAAAAAATCCTACTTCACGCCACAGAAAATTATTGATGTATTAATATCTTTCATGATCACTGTAGTTTTCAAAAATCATTTATTGACACTTTTATGTTTAACCCTATCTTAGTTCAAATTAAGGCAATCTGCCTTCATTACAGTCATTCATTTCTTTCAGTAAATGTAACTATTGTGAACTTTCCATTCACGTGTAAGAATTTTTCAATGGAGCAAGAGTGAATCTCAGTTGAGATTTTCCTCATGGTGCCTGGTCTTTAAAAATAAGAAATAATTGTACTTCACATATGATTCATATTCATGAAGCTTTTTTTTTAAGAGCTAATAGGTTTTAAAATTTTTCTACCCTCCCTGACTCCTGATGGTATTTACACCTGCAGGTACACTTGCTCAACTGGAAGATATGGGCCATTGGAGTTGTTTGTGGCTGGCATACCTTTCTGATTGGCTGATCCAGGCATCTGGATGATCACAGAGTAGCATTTGTTAAATATTTTGAATATCACACCTGAGTGGACATAAATCAGGCCTTCCCACACTATATACTTATAAGGTCTGGTTTTTCTTTAGTGGTTATAACTTAACCACTCTGGGGTATGTTGAGATGCGTACATTCTTCACTTCAGTGCCCTGTAGACCACCTTGGTGAGAGCTCAGAGGTGTCTACTCTGCTCCCTTAGTGCATAGAGAGCATTATTAGTCAGAGTTGTGAACAGGAAATTATTTTCGTCCTGAGCTCTCTTTGAAGTCTCAGGCTACATCAGGCCTTCTTCTTTCATACTAAGTTCCTGCAGAGACAAGTACTATCCTATTCCATCAAGAAAGTTGTGAACATGATAGGAAGACAGATGCATAAGCACATATTTAATTATAAAAGAATGCCACACGTCATGCAGAACAGCGTGGGACATTCATGGAGTGGGGGAGGGAGGGGATGTCCAGCAGACTTGGGTTACTGGAGGGTGGGGGAGGGGTGGGTTTGCCAAAGGAAGCAGGGGCTAAATTTCATTTGATGAATTCTGGACATTTCCCGCAGGCTTTGAAGAATCTCTGAAGGGTTTTAGGCACAAAATCCTGAGACTGGATTTCCATTTTGAGAATGCAAACTGTGACAGTGATGTGGCAAATAACTGGGGTTGCGGGAGGGGGGCGGGACAAGGCCAAGCTTGGAATGTAGGAGACTAGTTGGTGGACTGTGACAATAATCCACATGAATCAAAATAAGACCCAAATTAAGCCAGTGTCATGGAAATAAATTTGAAAGATATTTTGGATGCTGAATCAGTTCAACTTGATGACTGATGGAAAGGGGAAGGAAAGAAGGGAGAAACCAAGAGGGCTCCTGTGTTCTGGCCCTGTCAAAGGTAGGTGATGGTATTGTGATAATAGAAGGTGGAGCAGATTTGCCCTAGGGTGGATTTGGGACTGGAGGGGATTCACCCTCTTTCTTGAAGCCTTTCCAGATTGACCTAGCCAGAGGGCTCTTTCCCTCTAAGAAATTGGAAAGCTCTGAGGGATTGTACCTTGTTTAAAAAAAAAAAAAAAAAAAGAAAGAAAGAAAAAAGTCTGAAGGGAAAATTAAAGAGCAATAGAGGTCTCTTTTTGCATTCCCTTTGCATTAGAAACTGTCACCTTACTAAGTAGACATAGAGTGAAGGCCCCATCCCTGGGACATTATATGTACAGAATTTAAAAACAAATAAAGCTACTTTTAATTATCACCTCGTGCCAGCAATTCTGAACAATAGCAGCAATAAAATACTCCTCCTCCTAAAAATATCTTTGGTCTAAATTCTAAATAATTGCTATAGTTACTGCTAGATTTTAATGATACGTATGTTAAGTTCCAAATTAACACATTTTAGTACTTCCCTTTTGATAAACATTGCATTCTACACGAAAGCTAACTCAGAGAACTTCCCAGTTACAGAGTTGGCTCTGGACACACAGATTCTTGTATTTGTTTCATGGGTAAATTTATAATGTTCAGAATCACCTGAGCTTGCTCCAAGCAGTTTGGGTCTCTGATACCTGTGCCTCTACATATTCCTTCATTTCAACATAGATTTTAAATAAATAACACCGCAGTGACCATGCAGCCAAAGAAACAGAATGGGAGCTGTTTCATCGCTTTCATTCTATGCAACCACTTTGAATATTTATTTGTTTAAAATCTAAAAGTGAAGCAGTACAAACTGTGCGGTGTAATTTGTTTTCAGGTATGAACTTCAGCTTTGAAGTTTTAAAACTTCACGTTTTATTGAATAATTTCCATATGACTGAAATGTTTTCTACTATTTAAAGTGTTATTTTAAAATTAAATGAATCAAAATAAAACTTCACATTCATGGTACAATTCAGTAATTGCCTACATTGTATCTTTTGTAGAATTTCGGTTTTCATAAAATTCATTTACTAGTTACTGGAAAATTATTTATATAGACTACGATATATGACTAACTAAAGGATCAAAGTTCACACTGTTTAAGTAGTTACCAAACTATCAATTAAATAATTGTGTGCCTTTTCCCTTTTTTGATTCTAAAGTTTTAAAAATATTTTTAACATGCATGGTTTTATATATGAAGTTCCATGAAAGGAAATATTCACTGTCTATGTTTCTTTTCTGGCCATTTTATTGTTTCAACTAATAATCTCTGAAAACATTTTTCCATAGAGAGGAGGTGATTGTTAGAAATGGTGCACTCTGAGCCTCAAATATGCTAGACAGGCCCTCGTCATGGAATATGTGTGCTGTAATAAACAGTCATGATTTTCATAAGGAACTTTAAAATGTGAGTCTTCCAAAACTTCGAGTGACTTAAAAAGGGATAGGGTACTTCATCAGAGGAAAGCCTGAGGATAGTAGAGGTTTCATCCTTCTTCTGTGTATGTTTATTTGAATTACTTTTAATATTGAAAATTCCCCACCATAAGCCAGGAATGTTTGAAAACAACAGCATGAACAACTAATGTTGGCTGATACATCCATCCAAAAGCAACTGTGATCCTCACCTCTCTTTAGAACATGTTCCTTTAACCCCTCAGGGCAGCTTTTGATTTCTTGAATGCCATGAAATAGCCATACATAATTCAGGACAAGCAGCCAAGTGTCAACATTCCTGTCCCACGAGGAATTAGAACTGTGCCATTTAGCTCTGTGTAGCATTCCTGCACTACAAATATCCGTTCGAGTCTCAGGGGGATGCGAAATGTTAATACCCTCTTTGTACAAAGAGCGAGTACTCTTGATGACTTTTAATGCCTGTTGGCAAGCCTTCATTCATCTAGTCATTCCTCCATTCAAGAAAAATCTCTGTGCCAGACAATGAGACAGCCAGTGATCCTCACCCTGCTGATAAGAATATGCAGGAACCACAGCGATGTTTCCATAATGCCATTGGGAGTTGGTGATATGGTTAGGACCATCAGCTGACTCTCCTCCTCTCCACCCCTGCTCTGTGTGCTCCCCCATGCACATAGCCACATGGGCTGGGACTAGAAGGAATGTTCACTCGTGCTACTAGCACTGGGTGACAGACTGATGGCTAAATGGAAAGGCGACACAGACTTAGAGCTGGTTTTATCATGTCAGTCACACACTGCTAGAGGTGAAGTTGTGGATGTGTTTGTATGGGGGGGAAGGTGGGTAAGAATTTTTCTATTTTCATCCTGTTTTACAGAGATTGAAGACCAGTGAGACTAGGTGGCTATCTCAACATTACATGACGTGTTAGTATTTGAGCAACCATGTTCGAATGAATATTCTAGTTTTTAGCTATTTATGGACTTTTACAAATTTCCCAAAAGAATCAGGCTCTGTATTTTCTCATGGTGAATAAGTGAAATTTAAACATGGCCCACCTAATGCTTACTGCATTTATTCTGAAACAATCTCTGGTCTCCATGCCACTACATGAGCAACCCATGATCCAAGTGTGTGTCAATTCCCTGAATCTGCCATGAGATTCCTGGCCTCTCTGCCTTTGCCCTTCCATGTCCTGAGTCTGAAAATACGTCCCCTGTCCCATTCACTACTCTATCAACGGGTTATGCATTCACTTAGGTTCAGCTCAAGTAGAGCTTTTCCATTAAGCCTTGTCCCAATAGTCCCAGCTGAGGTTAGCCCTCTACCCACCCAAGCAGTTTGCACCACGTTATAGTGTCATTTCATTCTCCCATCTGTCAAGCGTCTTTATCTCCCATTAGAAGGCAAGCCCTTTGAAGGAAGACATCATGTCTTACTTATTTCTATACCCCCTAACAACTGTTCAGGGTCCCTCTGAACCCTGCTTTCAGCTCAGATAAATTTGAAGAGAAAAAGAGTGGTAAATAGTAAGTTTGTTCTGGGAAAGTGACTATGTTAGTTAATTCTTGTCTCATCCATTAAATGCTGAGCTCCTTGAGGGAAGGAAGGTCTTTGCTTATAACTATCTCATTGTTTTCCACGATGTTGGCACCAATTTCTAGGCCCCATAAACTCTGACTGACTTATACAAGTACATGAAAAGGGAAGTTAGGAGGCTGAGGTAGTCTATTAACTTTAGGCGGAAGAATGGAGTTCTGGAAATTCGAATTTCACTTGGCTTTTCTGTTTCTGGTCTCTTCACTTTCTTGTTGTAAGTCTAACCACATCCAGGTGTTATATTGTTAGGCACTTCCTTTTGGTAAATCACCCTTTCTCTTCAAGTTTTTGAAAACTTCATCCTTATAACTTGGCTTTTAGCTTGCTTTCATTTTTATTTTGAATTTTTGGAAGTGACAGAAACATAAGTCTTAAAGTAAACTTGTTTGAAGTTTCAATGCATTTATAAATATAGAAATACTCAAAAGTTTCTGAAAATTCTTTGCAGTTCTCTATCTGGTTCCTGGAAACTCAGTCAAGTTTCTGAACAGAAGTTGATGAGATGTGAGCAGAAATCATATAGTGAGAGGCTTTTTTGGAGGTTAGGAAATAGCTAAAAATGAGACTATTTATGAGGGTAAGGGTGTAGAAATAAAGTGGAACATTAAGCTAAGTAAAGCAGCATGTGCAAGGCAGGGCCAAAAGCTGCCCTCCACCTAATTCATCCTTAGCCTGCTTTGTCCTTAAAAGAGAATTATGCTATTATCTCAATTATACTTACATGAGATGGTACATTTGTTTAGAGGAACCACTGAAGGTGAGAGTAAGAAATTTATGAAGGGGATGTATTGGATATATTGCTGAGAAAGTAGTTCAGAACAGGGAAAGACAGAGCCAAGAAAAAAAACATGAGGCTGTAGGAAAAGGAACTTAAAGAGAAGACACTCTAAGACCTTAACTCTAATGGAAAAATAAAAAAGTATGAGCCACTATAACATTCATAAAGGAATCTGGCTGATTGTAGTTATTTTGTTTTACTAGCACTGGGAGTCCGTTCGGTAGTAGAATATTCTATGATTTATATACACTCATGCAACTGATGCAAAAAGAAATTAAACAGTTGTCATAAATTGGTGCCATTTCTCTTGCTCACGTGCATGTGTCTCCAAAGGGACAATATAATCCAACAATTAACAGAGAATGGATACTTCCACATACATTTACATTTAAAGTAATTGAGGTTTGACCCTTTGGAGGCCAAAATGTTTTTTGAAGTGACCATTTCTGATTAAATTCTTTGTATAGATTGAACTCTTCTTGGTTTCAAAAAAAGGGATATATTAAGCCTAATTCAAAGTTTGTTGTTGATTCAGTCTTCTCAGTATAATTGTGACTCTGTATCATATAACACAATTATGCTCTTAAGCTAATTAGGCAATGATAATGGAATTGTAAGGATTATGTATAGAGGGAGATGAGTTTGGATTCCTGCAGTATCTATTTTGCTGTTTAGTGAACACTTCTTCATGTATCTTGGTTCCCAGTTACATCCTAAATATTGAGGTTCCGGGTAAATACTTTCATGGTAAGTTAAAAGAAACAGAACTTATTCAAAAATATAGTTTTAAAAATTCTTTTTTCTTGGCTGCAGATTTTTTATGCAATTGACAATTGCTAACAGAAGGTTCATAGAAGATAACAGAAAATTCATTTCCAGGAAAAAGCTCTCTCCACCAAAACAGAGGGAGACAACTTCCATTAGGTTAGGCCAATAGGCAGAACTTCCAAAAGAGGTGCATCACTGTTCCTCCTGCCCTTTCAGAAGACAAAACATTCAGGTTATGTCAGAACGTCCTATCATCCAACAATTATCTTGAGTTGCATGTGTTCTACATAGAAAAAGTCATGGAAAAAATTGCAAGACAGCGCTAAGGCCTTTGAGAAACAAGTAAAGAAAATTTCTAATTTCAAGTATAATAAGGAAATAATTGTCTACAAAAGTTCCTCTCTCCCACTTTTTGGAATATATCAGAACTAGTAATAGAAAATGTGATTACTACTCAAGAAACAGTAACAGAGTAATGGTTAGTGAGTTACAGAGTAATGGATTCTAGTATTTGTTTGAATGCTATTAAGCTATTAGCATATAACTTTAGGCAAATGCTTTCCTACATCTGTAATATAGGTTTCATAATAATAATAACATATATATTTTGTTGTGCAGATTAGAGTTCAAATACTTAGTATGGTTTAACAGCCCCTGGAATATAATAAATTATTATCATTATTTTTTAAAGATTTTATTTATTTATTCATTCATGAGAGACACACACACACACAGAGGGAGAGGCAGAGACATAGGCAGAGGGAGAAGCAGTCTCCATGCAGGGAGCCTGACATGGAACTCGATCCCAGGTCTCCAGGATCACGCCCTGGGCTGAAGGTGGCGCTAAACTGCTGAGCCACCCGGGGTTCCCTAATGTTGGAATATAATAAATTATTGACTGAAAATTGCTTTTATTTTTTGCTACTATTGGAATAGCCACAAAATAATAAAACATTTCATAGCAACAAAAACGATCAGTAATATTTTGGAAATTGACGAATTTTTTTTTTCAACAAATACTCATTGTGTGCCTACTATGTACCAGACACTCTGCTAGTAAGGGTTAATATACTGAAAAATGTTATCCAGGAAAATTATAAAATCGTATTTGAGAAGTCTTTGGCAGAAACTGTTGGGTGGCAAATATCTGGTCTTTCTAGAGCCTATTTGATTTTAATTTTGTTTTTATCTTTCAGGGGAAAAAGCATGTAATGAACAACTGTATGTAAAGAGATATTCCGTACACACTGTCTCAGCAGGGAATTCATTTGCTCTGAATTGCCCTGTGAAATACTGTACTAACAGACCTAACGTGAGCTGGTGCAAGCTTGAAGAAAAAACCTGTCAACCTCTTGACTATAAACGTCAGAATTGGAATGAAAAGGGGAATATTTCAGTGTTTATTCTGCATTTTAATCCCCTGCTGCCTAGCGACACCGGGTCATACCGCTGTTCTGCAGATTTTCCATCTGGACATGTGGAAAGCCATTCAGTAACCATTAATGTGACAGGTGAGTTCTACAAGACTATCTCATTTTTTTTTTTTGTCTGTTTTAAGAAAAAGGAGCACCCAGGTTCTCAAACAACTATGTTAGATACTGAAGTCATGTAAATCAGGGGGCTGCCACACTCCTCAGATTGTGATCTTTGTGAGCAAGTGTGTGTGCAATTTTGGGGTAGGTGAGGTAGAAGAAAATAGAGAAAAAATATAATAAAAGCTATTATGCCTCTAGGGAGTATAGCATTTATTCTATAAATCCAAAAGTAGATCACCGAAAAATAGAAAAAATTACCAAGTAAATACCAATAGTAGTAGACAGTTCTCTATTCTTTGTCCTCTTTTCTTTTTTCTTCCACTTACCAGTCCTTCACTTTTATTGATAATAAATCCTTGAAGTCATATCTGTGGTGTTCAATTATAATTTGTTAGTGATTTGTAGATTGCACAGAGAACAAACTGTGCACAAATAAGCCTGTCTCCCTGATGAGTTTTGAGGATGTTTATAGTTTTAGCTGCCTCCCCAGTGCCTCCCAGAGGCCTTCAATAGGCTCAAACATCAGGTTGAGGTTAAGTTGAGCAAAACCAAACTGAATAAAACATGGACAGCAAACAGAGTAGAGGAAAATAAATAAACACATTTGATTTATGAAAATCCCACATCATATCAATGAAGATGTCTGCTTTTGCCACTTCTATTCAACATTGAATTAGAAATTCTAGCCAGAAGACTTAGGCAAGAAAAAAAGAAATACAAGGCATCCAAAATTGGAAAGGAAGGAGTGAAACTATCTCTATTCACAAATGACCTGATTTTATATATAGAAAATCCTTTAAAATCCACATAGCTACTAGAGTTAATAGATTAATTCATCAAGGTTGTATGATCAGCTAAAAAATCAATGGTATTTCTAAACACTAGCAATGAACAATCTGAAAAGAAAATAAAAAAAAAAACAATTCTGTTTATAGTAGCATCCAAAAGAATAAAATACTTACAAATAAATTTACCTGGGAGGCTCAAGATTTGTATACTGAACAAAACATGCCTGAAAGAAATTAAAGATGTAAATAAATGGAAAAACATGCCATGTTCACTTTGAAAGACTTAAAATTGTTAAGATGGCAATATCTTCCAAAGTGATCTACAGGTTCAATACAATTCCCATCAAAATCCCAACAACCCTTTTTTTTAAATTTTGCATAGATGAAAAAGATGATCCTAAACTTTACATACAGTTGCAATGATCTAAATAGCAAAAAAAAAAAAAAAAAAAAAAAAAAAAAAAAAAAAAAAAAAAATCTTGGAAAAGAAGAGCAAATTTGGAGGACTTGCGCTTGTTTGTTTAAAAATTTACTACTCAATTACAATAATCAAAAGAGCGTGGTACTGCCATAAGGATAGGTATACAGATCAATAGAATAGAATTAAGAGTCCAGAATAAATCCATACATCTTTAGATAATTTACATTTTTTTCTTCCAAGATTTTATTTAAATTCAATTTAGTTACCATACAGTATAGTATTAGTTTCAGGAGTAGAATTTAGTGATTTATCACTTACATGTAATACCTAGTTCTCATCATAATAAGTGCCTTCCTTAATGCCCATCACCCGTTTAACCTATCCCCCCACCTATCTCCCCTCAATCTCTACAGTTAAGAGTCTCTAATGGTTTGCCTCCTTCTCTATTTTTATCTATTTTTCCTCCTTTCCCCTATGTTCATCTGTTTTGTTTCTTAAATCCCACATATGAGTGAAATAATATGGTATTTGTCTTTCTCTGGTTGACTTATTTCACTTAGCATAATATCCTCTAGTTCTATCCATGTTTGTTGCAAATGCCAAGGTTTCATTCTTTTTGATGGCTGAGTAATATTCCATTATATATACTAGAATATTATATATATGAATGGAATATTCTATATACACACCCCATCTTCTTTATCCATTCATCAGTTGGTGGACATTTGGGCTCTTTCCATAATTTGGCTATTGTTGATAGCTGTGTTATAAACATTGGGGTGCATGAAACACTTTGAATCAGTATTTTTGTATCTTTTGGATAAATACCTAGTAGTGCCATTGCTGGGATGTAGAGTAGTTCTGTTTTTTTATTTTTTGAGGAACCTCCATACTGTCTTTCAGAGTGGCTGCACCAGTTTGCATTCCCACCAACAGAGCAAGAAAACGTCCCCTTTCTCGGCATCCTTGCCAATATCTGTTGTTTCCTGAGTTTTTAATTTTAGCCATTCTGACAGGTGTGAGGTGATTCATCAAGATAAAAATCTTCTGCACAGCAAAGGAAACAACCAACGACACTAAAAGGCAATCTATGGAATAGGAGAAGATATTTGCAAATGACATATCCAATGAAGGGCTAATATCCAAAATCTATAAAGAACTTATCAAACTCAACACCTACAAAATAAATAATCCAGTTAAGAAATGGGCAGAAGACATGAATAGACATTCTACAAAAAAGTCATGCAAATGGCTAACAGTCACATGAAAAAATGCTCAATATTACTCATCATCAGGGAAATACAAATTAAAACCACAATGAAATGGCCAATTGACTTTTAACAAGGCTACTGGACCCATTCAATGGGAAAAGGATAGTTTCTTCCATAAATGGTGCTGAGACAATTGGATACCCATATACAAAAGAATGAATTTGGAACTCTATTTCATATAATATACAAAAATAAGTAAAAATGGATCAGATATTTAATAAGAACTAAAACAATAAAAGCCATATAAAATTTTAATACTATGTTTCCTTAAGGAAAATGTGGAAGTAGATCTTCATGATCTTGGAATTGTCATTTTTTTCATACAACATCAAAAGCATAGATACATAAAGAAGTAAATTGTACTTCATAAAAACTTAAAACCTTTAGGTTGCCTGGGTGGCTCATTGGTTGAGCCTTCGGCTCAGGGCATGCTCCCAGGATCCTGGGATCATGTCTCACATTGGGCGCCCTGCAGAGAGCCTGCTTCTCCCTCCAGAATGCTTTCTGGAGAAAATTGCTCTTGATAGAGCAATTCACATACTAAGGTATTGAATTTTTAAAGAAATATTACTTTTTTAACTGGCAAAATAAATGATAAAAAAAGCAAAACTTGCAAAACATTACTCCTAAGATATTAATTATACTATGAAAATACAGCAATTGAACACTATTAGATTATTTATATAATGTATAATAAAATTAAATGGAGGTTCCTTGGGTGGCTAAGCTGGTTGAGCGTCTGCCTTTGGCCCAGGTCATGATATCAGAGTTCTGGGATCAAGTCCCACATCAAGCTTCCTGCTCAGCAGGGAGCCTGCTTCTCCCATTCTCTCTGGTGCTCCCCGTGCTTATGGTATCTCGTAGCTATCTCTGTCTCTTTCTCTCAAATAAATAGATAAAATCCTTAATTTTAAAAAAATAATTAATTAATTAAATTAAATGCAGTGGCATTGAGTTCACATTCCTTGGTAAAACAGCCTTCTTGTGTAATTCTGTTTTCCTTCATGGGAACCAATCCCCTTCTGTACAAGAGGGAGGAATTTAGCCAGTGTCAGGGGCAAGCCAATAATGGCTTCTGACATGGAACTGTCTCAGGGGTATTACTTGTCTCCTCTGTCCCATAGTGGGGTCATTCCAGTCACTACAGATGGTGGCACAGTTTGTAAAATACATGAAGGTGCCTGTTCTAGGAATCAAGTTGGGGCTGAAATTAGGATCAACAATCTGTCCCTCTTGGGGAGTTGGGGGCCAAAGGGAAGAGAGGCAGCTTCTCCCTGGAACTCGGTTCCTTGGCGGGGATACGCTTGTTAGGATCACGCTGGAGATGAGAGAGAAAGAGGGAACGGTGAGACATGAAGGGCCTTTGAAGTTTCCCTTTGGAGATTTCTATTCTCCTGACTTTGTACTCTCCTAAATTTCCTATCACTTTGTGAATGAATGCTCCCGACCTGAGGGGATTCCCAAAGACTTCGCTTTGGCCTTCGAATCTTATCTGTCAGCAACCTGCAGTCTGGGATTGCCTCCCTCCTACAGCTTCATGAGTGTCTCAACCCTTCATTATCTTCCTTCCAAATATTCCAATCAGCCATATGGACTCTGTGTCTTTAGTGTTTTCTCTTTTGGTTCAGCTCAGCCAAATATCTTCCTAATATACTTAATTTGCCTAATAAATGGCTTCCATGATGCCACTCCTCTATTGAGTCTTTGGCAGAGCATCCTCAGGGCTTCTAATGTTGGGCTCACACTTAATGAGCATTCAAGGCCTTCCACAGTCCATTGCCACCTGCCTTTCTGGAGTGTTTCTGGACTCCACTTCGAGCCTTTGCTCCAGCCCAATAGCTCTCCCTGCCATCACATGTCTTCGCCATGTTCCTTCCTATGCTGCTATCACCACTCATCTGCCTCCACCTCCTGCAATTCTACTTTTCTGTCGAGCCCAGCTCATTTCCCAAGTTCTTAATGAAGCCTTCCAGAGTTCATCTTAGGAGAAGTGATCTTTCTTTTCTGGCAAATTTCATGTCATTTAAGGTCTGTGCCTTTCATTTATCAGACATTTTCTTGTACTACAGTAATGTATGTAAATTTTTTTTTTTTTTTTTTTGGAAATGTTCTTTATACCATGAAGAATTATAGTGTCCTGGGAGGCAGAAACTGTGGTGTTTTTTTTTTTTTTTATTTAAATTCAATTACTTGGGGCACCTGGGTGGCTCAGTAAGTTAAATGTCTGCCTTCAGCTCAGGTCATGATCTCAGAGTCCTGGGATTGAGCCCCATGTTGTGTCCCTGCTCAGTGGAGAGCCTGCTTCTTCCTCCACTGCTCCCCTTGCTTGTGCTCCCTCTCTTTTTCTCTCTGTGAAATAAATAAATAAAATCTTTAAAAAAATAAGTAAAAAATATATTCAATTACTTAACATATAATGTATCATTAGCTTCAGAGGGAGAGGTCAGTGATTCGTCAGTCTTATATAACACACAGTGCTCATCCCACCGCGTGCCTTCCTTTATGTCCACCACCCAATTACCCCATCCCCCCAACCTGCTCCCCTCCAGCAACCTTCAGTTTGTGCCCTATGATTAAGAGGTTGTCAAGGACGATGCTTTTCATAAAAATAATGTGGAGGTATGATTTAAAAAATTTTTAATTTTCTCCTCTTGAAATATCTTTCTCAGGGGCTATTGGAAATTTTCCTGCTTTTGTATCTGACTCTCCTTTTCTTTTTATATTCAAGTTAAGAACTGGTCCATGTTTAAAAAAAGAAAAGAAGAGAATAAGTTAAGAACAGGGCTTTGGCAGAGTCAGGACTTGATGCTACTGGGAAAGCAATATTCTCCCAGAATATTCTCCCAGAATGAAGAAAAATGCTTTGCAAAGCAAAGCTCCAGGAAAAAAGTTGACGGAGCTGGGAAGCAGTCCTGGGAATGCACATTGGCCTGCAACTCCATCCTCTCCAATATGCCCTTGGTCAGTCCCTGATTAGGAACTTCACAAGGGCAGATGGTCATCCTCCCAGCAGAAAAGTGGGGATGGTCTGAGTGGGCAGGAAGTGGGAGGCACAATCTGTTTCAGAATGATACTCAGCATGTCATCAGACACATCCTTTCCTTGTGGCCTTCTATGCCCCATTAAGCACTTGTTGAATGAACATCTTGTTTTTTTTTCAAGTGTCAGAATGTGTCATAGAGGCTGTATCCTATCCTTATACTTAAATAATTGGGAAGCAGGAATCAAAGCAGACAAAGACTGTGTTGTATTTAGTCTTTCATCAGGCTTCAAAATAAACCCAGAGATTTACTTTGTGTCCATAAAGTGCCGCCCAGGGATCCCAAGTATTATTTTCATAACGATTTCAATTCTTTATCTGGATTTTCTATTTCAGAATGGACTCGAAATAATTCAGAACACCCTGTACTAAGTAAGTAGCAAACTAGTCCAACAAAATTAAGAACAGTAGATTATTTGGTGGTCAGAGAAATAATAGAAGTTGCGTTTTCCCAATTGAGTGTATTTGTTTGCATTAAGTTATCTATGTGGGAACCTTCCTCCTTATTTCTATCTATACCCGTCCCCCAGACAGCTGTGTTGGTCATCTTGGTAATGACTTGGCTGCTGTCCAAATCCAAGCAGCAGCTGCAGCATGAACAATACAGCATTTGTTACCACTCTGAATTATCTAACCACTGTTTTCCTACCCTCAGTAGCTCCTGACCACCTTTACCTCAAACCAAACACATGCGGAAGAAAATAGAAAATGATGTTAATATAACTATAAATAAAAATTTCCTGTGTAAAAAGTCAACATATATACAGAATTAATGATGTGTAATGTATTATATTTTTCTATTCTGCTGTGATTCATGTTTCTAATTTTTTTTTGTGATCTATTACGCTGTTTCATGACTCATCAATGAATTGCAACCTACCACGGACAAACAGAACCTTAATAGAGGTTAACATTGATCATAGTAATGAGCACCAGCTGTATGTCCAGCAAGGCACATTTGGCAATAACAAAGATATCTTGGGATAAGAAAAGTACTTAGTATTTGGAGATCCCAAAGAGTTATGAGACCACAAAAAGCCATTGTGTGAAGGCAACTAGATTTTAGTATCAGAAACATGTTGGCTTGAGTCCCAACTGCAACTCACTAGCTCTCTGGCCTTGGGCGATCTGAACAATAATACTTTTATCAAGGCATGAAACTGGATAAAAATAAAGTCTTCCTTACTTTCCTTTAGTGGTGAATATGACAGTTAAATAAGACAATGTCAATGAAAGAGCTTGTGAAGTGCTTTCTGAGAGCAGTTTATGGGTATTTTTAGAGGGGATTAATCCTTGTAGAATAAAAAATTCTTACAAAAGATGAATTATAACCCAGAGCCACCCACATATATATGCCCATCAATAAGGCAAGATGTGAGTGATGACAGTGAGGCCCAGGGTTCTTGCAGAAAGCTTCCAGAAGAGAAAGAGAAGCTGGAAATATCTCCTTCATTTAAGTTGTGATGATGCAGAAGGGATTACTGATCCTATTATATCTCCAATTTCTTAACTGTCTTTAGCATTGACTCACATTTCAGATACAACCAGTGCCTCAGGACCACCTTCCACAGAAGTGATGGAGAACAAACATTGGATGCTTTATAGTTTGCTTCCTTTGGGGGCATTGCCTCTTCTCATTACCTGTTTCTACCTATTCTGCTGTCTTAGAAGGCACCAAGGTGGGTTTTATTTTCTACCTTCTGCTATGTGCCACACCTTTGGGGTTCACTTATTAGGGTTGATTAATTTTTAGTTGGCTCCTGTTGTTTTCTTTCCTGATATCCTGTGAGGAACCATGGATAATATCCTCGGGGACAACTCATCGTTCTACCAAAAAGACAGATGGGTTAATTCAGGTCCCTCCCAGTCACGGTGAAGCATCATCATCACAGCACAGTGCTCCAGGCAGGGGTTGTGATTAGGAGGGCAGATGGCTAGGACTTACCCATTCTACTTAGGTGAATCTTTTTTTTTTTTTTTTTTTTTACTTAGATGAATCTTAAATTTATTAAACAAGAAACTATTCTAAACTTTAAGGGTATTGAAAGAGAACTAATCTCTCAAGTCCATTTGTCTGATTTGAGTTAGTCTCATCCCCTTTTTCATAGCCACATGCCATCATGCCTTGTCTCAATGAAGACCAAATATCCCCAAAGGACACCGCCACTGGCATGCAAATGGGTGGACATGGGTGGGGGAGCATCCCACCTATGCTCTAGACACTGAACTCCAACCTAGCAGTCTGATTCTAGAAACTATATTCTTACCACAACCTTAACTTACAGGCAATTGGGGAAGAATTTTGCGTTGTTCTTTACTCTTCTTGGTTTCTTATTTTTTGTTTTTGAATTCCAGCAGAACAAAAGAAGCCTTCTGATACAGCAGGAAGGGAAATTAACGTGGTATGTTCTATATGTCTACTAAAACAAATGCAATCTAGGTTATACCATGTTAACCTTAATATATTATTTCAAATTTAATAAGGCTATGGAACACTTTACCCTGTGCCAGGAGCTGTCCAAATGCTCTCTATATATTGACTTAACTTTATAAAATGTGTTTATTTTACATTTACCTCCATCATGGCCACCTTTAAACAGTTCATGTTTAAAATGTTTCAACATCTTAGCTGGTGTAATCAGAGGAAGGCTGAACAGGGCCCTGTTGAATTTTCTTTTTAGTGGAGCTTGGATTGTTAAAATTCTTTGGATTGTAAAGATTCTTCAGGATTAACAAATCTCATAATAAGAGGTCTTTTGGAAGAACATGAGTGGCAGTGTAGAACTGAAGGAGAAAAGTCAGAGACTGGATATACAACTTTGCCTCTCTTCTTGAGCTGTTACGTAATTTCAGACTGCTCGTATATTCTTGAAAAAATACCTTAAAGTCTTTCTGGGAAAGAGTTGAGAGTTAATGAAAGAATGAACTGTATATTATCTCATAAAGTGATGTGTGATTTCTTCATAGATCACAAGCAGATAAAGAAGCATGACCATATGTATAATTATTATGCAAAACTCTCTTGTAATGAATGTGGGCTCATCAAGGAGGAGACTTCCCAGACAAAGCAAAGGGCATTTTGGAGGCAGGATCAAGTTTTCCCACAAGTTCTTGGAATATAAACTTAGGCTTTTTCTTTTGGGTTCAATGTTGTGTGAGTATTGGAACTCAAAACAAACAAAATGAGGCAATATATTTCTGAAAACATTTTATGGAAGGTCTTCAGTTGAAAACAAATAATCATATGTTAGGCACTGCAAAGGAACGTGTGTGTGTGTGTGTGTGTGTGTGTGTGTGTGCATGTTTCAGAGTGTAAGGGTAGAGATGAAGAAGTAGTAAATTTCTCAAAAGTTCCAGAAATGTCAAAGGCAGATATAGCCAATAATTTTACATACTATATTAAATGACAGACTTCCCCATCAGGTTGCCCACTTTTAAATCAAACCAAATACATTCAACTTTGTAAACTCCTATTAAGTTTTTAGTAAGCAGCAGTAGGCAACATTTTGTTGGGGGCTACAGTTCTGTTTCTTCAAGTAAGAAAATTTTCTTTAAAAAATTTGTTTATTCATGAGAGACACAGAGAGAGGCAGAGACACGGGCAGAGGGAGAAGCAGGCTCCCTGCGGGGAGCCCGATGCAGGACTCGATCCCAGGACCCCAGAATCATGAACTGAGCCAAAAGCAAATGCTCAGCCACTGAGCCACCCAGGTACCCCAAGCAGGAAAATTTTCTTAAATGTTGTTTTCTTTCTTCCTGTAGTGAGAAACAATGAATTACATTCTGTTGCGATCAGAACTGAGATCCATGAAACCATTTAAAATGATAATCTAAATAGTTTCTTGTTGAAGTTAAGCCCAGGTTGATTAAAATGTAGTCATATTTCTTCCTGTGTAGGCTGGATAAATTATTTATGATCTGAAGTTGAATTCAAGAGGTATTCTCTGTGTGTGTAATTATTCGGGAATCTTATTTTAAGAAGTCTGTGTCTTTCACAGGAATTCAGAGCTCTGGTCCCATTTGAGTTGATCAGCATTTCAGAAAATAAGGTGATGTCATGTAGGTCTCTGAGACTAAAGGTTTCCTAGGAAGGGACTTGCATTGGAATCAGTGGGATTGAAATCCAAAGAAGAGAAAGGAACTGGTAAAAACAGGGCAGGTATATATAAAAGCCAAAGTTCTCGTCTTATTCCACAGTAGTCCCTGGAGGGTATAAATGTATTTGAATACTAAAAAACACTCAGCTGTCTATTTTTTAAGTGCTTTGTAAATGGTAAAATGCCATACAAATATACAGTAGGATAGCTGCTTTGGTGTTTGTCCTCTCTATTGACTACAGTATGGTGCACCAGCCTCTGTGGCTTCCACCCACATTGCTGAGGTGCCACAGGATAGGGTCAGCCACAGTGCACCATGTTTTCTTCTACCTCATTCATTCTAATTAAGTTTTTCATGGAAACCAGCCATCTTTTGGAAGGGAGCCTAGTAACTGAGTTGACAGACATAGACACATTGTAAAAGTATGACAGTAATCCTGTTGATATGTTGAGGATTTTTGGCTATTTATTAGGTCACATGACAGTTTTCTTCCTCAGTGCTTCTCTAGAGATTTTAATGAATAGAGGTTAGGGCATTTTTCAGCTGAGCCAAGAGACTGGATACGGTAAAACCTTGTTCAATCATTCAGCCTTAGTGTTATTTTCTGGGCAGCCACCTCACTGGAAGGAAGCAGGATACTCAGCAGCTAATGCTCAGCTTCTCAGGATAGGACCATACATGCATATATGGAGGAATTTGGCCAAGGAGCAGCAGGAGATGTACTACTTCACATATAAAAGAAGGACAACAAAGTTGCCTGACAAGGCATGTAGACTGTCAAAGACTGTGAACTCGATGCCTTCAAGGAGTTAGGCCAAACTTCAAGAACATAAATTGACTGACAGAACTGGGATTTAAAAATTGAAGTAACAACTTTTAGCATTAAAATGGGTCTCTTCAATAAATAAATAAATAAATAAATAAATAAATAAATAAATAAAATAGGTTTCTTCATTTTTATCAGGCAGCGTTCTTGAATAGCTGGAACTGTTCTGTGACTTCAACAGTGACTAATAATAAAGCATAAAATAACTACTCTGGAGGAACATAGTGGCCTTAAACCTTCCATCTTTTAGCAAGCAAGAATCTGCTAGTAGGTGTCAACAGTGAATACGAGGAAGAGTAAATTATTTCTGCTGATGCATTGGTTCAATGTAGCATGTACTCATAGTTTGCTGATTGTATGCACTATTGCATCCTTAGGTGGTATTTAAAGCAATCTTTTTTTCTCTTATAGGTTGATGTTCCCCAGCTCTTTAGGAATGAGCAATCTGAAGTGGGAACCAGGCAAAATCCCCAAACACTGCCGTCAGGGACTAGTACTTATGATAATGACCCTTGGCTTAGGGTCCAGGAAGAGACTGAAGTTTATTCTAACCCATGTCTGGAGGAAAACAAACAGAGCGTTGTTTATGCCTCTCTGAACCATTCTGTCATTGGAATAAATGCAAGAGAAGCAAGGAATGTGAAAGAAGCACCTACAGAATATGCAGCCATATGTGTGAGGAGTTAAACTCAACCCTGATCTCCAACCAGTGATCACTGAATGATCAGCATGTCGACACCATTATCTGAGCCCAACAGAATGTCAAATAATATTCTTCGACCTGAGAAGTTTCACTTTAAGGAGGCTCATGTTGGTGCTTAGGTCTTAAGGGTCCATAGGACAAATGACCAAAGTTCTCTCAGAAGTTCTGAGGGAACTTTTTTATATTATAGCCTTGAACAACAACACAAAAACCCTTCCCTCCAAAACTGAGTGATATTGTGAGTAGCAGGGTAGTAGAACATTTAAACTTAGCTACATCTTACCCAATGTACAAAGTTAATATATTTTTTGAGGATAAGAGACACATGTAGGCAAGAGAGATTTGTGTCATCTGGATCAGCTCACTACACTCTCTTGACAAAGAATGTCCCAATTTGACTAACACAACCATCAACAAAGTAATGATAGTATGTTTCTGGTTGTTCTTCCATCAGGAGAAAATTTCCTCTGTCCATCTCATACTAGGGTTTCTTAAATGTAAAGAAGAAATCATTTCAGACTTGATATAAGAAAAGAATGGAAAGAACAGATTGTGCAATAAAGATGTGGAATACACCAACTAATGTAGAGTAGATGTTCCCCTTCCCTGACGGACAAATGGTTTTATCTACCCTGTTACACTGCTAAGCAAACATAGGTATTAATGGAGTAATTAATGTGTGGTGCATTTATAAACAAGGTTGTGACTCAGTGTTTGGGTCACTTGGACTAATGTATATAAATGTGATGTAATGCTGCTGAATTAATATCCTTGTGGGTGTCTAAATAAACATAAAAATCAGTTAAAGTAAGTATTGTCAGGCAAGTGGAGATAGATAGCTTAAACTGCTTCATGGTTGACCTGATAGCACAATTAATGGAATAGAGAAAAGTCTGGAATATTTAGTTGGCCAGTACAGGTCACCAAACTTTCATTAAGCACATCTGTATCTTGCTGCTCTTCTTACTAAAGAGTCAGGGAACATCATACATAACGAAGTGGTATAGCTTCATAACAATTCATTTTAAAATATTGTAGTTGCAGCCACTTGAGTACAGCAAGAAGAGGTGGTTTTAAATTTTCTGAATTTCCAGAGTACTTGAGTCTGATTATTTCATAAATAGCCTACAAATTTATTCGACAACTTGAGGCTATTAGGATTCTCAGGTGCTGCTACTACATAAGGCAGTAGACCTCGTACAAAGTGGGCAGCAAAGGTTGGGATCCATTGGAACAAATATGTGAACTTCTGCACAAATGAATGTGGTGTGTGTGTGTGTGTGTGTGTGTGTGTGCATGTGTGCGTGTATTAGAAAGAAGACTAGGTGACTTACAGAAATGGTAAGAAGAGAAACTGACAAAATGGACATTCCATATTGGTTTCCTAAAAAGTTCAAGATACTAGAGCAAATGGGTCATTAAAGAAAATATATGAAAATAATGTTTGAAATGATGGGGATAAGAGTATGATATCTCATAGAATTTCTCATGCCGTAAAGATAAAACTGAGATTTTTGTGGTGGGGCTTCTCTTCCGTAACAATAGTGGCATTAAGATTTTGCCCCTTAGATTGGGATTATGAGCATTGGTTTAGAGTCAGTGTTATCTCTCCAGTATGATAGTGCTGTCCCTGGAATTTTGAGCAACTTGCTCTAGGTGGGCTCTTTCAGCCAAGCTGCATTTTATAGGCAACTACTTAAAAAGATATATTAGAATAACTGTTTGCGGTATTCTTAAATATAGAAACAGGAAGTATGGGAGGATACGTTTAGCTGCCCTTATCAGATAAACACACAGCTAAAGAGTTCTTTCATAATTTTCTTGAATTTAAGCAACAACATATTTCTGTCTATTTTTTAGGATATTCTTAGCATGTCTTATAGTAAAGATAATGTTGGTAACGATTTCATCTCTACAAATGATTTATTCTTACATTTGTACCATGCTGCCACAATTCCAAATCTTTTATGTTTCTATTGCTTATTAATAAAAGGTGTCAGAATTATATCTGTACTTCTCAAATAAATATATTTCAGTATTATTCACATGGCTTATTTCATTAACAATAGTTATTAAAACTTATTTGGAATCAATTTAGTATTAGTTTTTGTACTAAAAAAATGCATGTGGAAAAGTGATTGTCAAGCCTTATGGTGCTTAAAAACAGCCTCAAGAACTTGATAAACTTGATGACCAACTCCCGAGCGCTAAGAAATTCTGATTCAGAAGATCCAGAATATGGCTCTACAATCTTCAGAAGACACCCTAGATAATTTAATGCAGGTTTCCCCGTATAGAGGCTAGTTTGGCATATGTGGTTGATTTGATTACTTTTGCCTACCAATCAAGACTTTCTAGGCTCCAGAATTAATTCTCTGGCTGGATCCTGTCTATCTCTCTATGTGTGTGTGTATTTTAAGAGCAGTTTTAGGCTCAGTAAAGGTGAGTGGAAAGTACAAAGAATCCCCATGCGTTCCCGCGTTCCCTGCCCCTGTGCATGCACAGCCTCCTCCACCACCAACATCCTATACCAGAGTGGGACATGGTATATCTGTTACAATCAAGGAATCAACGTTGACACATCATTATCAACTGAAGCCCATAGTTTACATTAGGGCTTACTCTTGCTATTTTAATTCTATGGGTTTTGACAAATGTATGGTGACACGTGTCCCTTATTATAGTAATGTACAGAATAGTTTCACCTCCCTAAAACTCTACTGTGCTCTATCCATCCATCCTTCCCTCCCCCCAAACTCCTGGAATCCCCTCACCTTTTCACTGTGTCCAATGTTTTGCCTTTTCCAGAATGTCATATAGTTGGAATCCTATGTAGCCTTTGACTTCTCTCACTTAATAGTATGCATTTAAGGTTAGTCCATGTCTATTTATGTCTTGCTAGCTCATTTCTTTTTAGCACTGAATAACATCTCATTGTCTGGATGTAACAAAGTTTATTTGCCCAATCATCTACTGAAGGACATCTTGGTTGTTTCCAAAAGTTGGCGATTATGAATAAAGCTGCTCTAGTCGTCCCTCTGCAGGTTTTGGCATAAACATCAGTTTTCGACTTATTTGAGCAAATACTAAGGAACGTGATTGCTGGATCATATGGTAAGAGCATGTTTCCTTTAGTGAGAGACTGTCAAAATGCTTTCTAAAGTGGCTGCACCATTCTGCAGTCCCATTAGCAAAGAGTGAGAGTTCCTGTTGCTCTGCATCCTCGTCAGCATTTGTTATTGTCAGTGTACCAGATTTTGTTCATTTAAATAGGTGTGGAGAAATATCTCTTTGTCTTAGTTTGTAATTTCCTATTAACATATGAAGTTGATCATGTTTTTATATTCTTACTTGCCATCCATATATCTTCTTGGTGAGGTATCTATTCAGATCTTTCACCCATTTTTAAAATTGAGTTGCTTGTCTGCTTACTGTTGAGTTTTAAGAGTTGTCTAATTTGGATAGCAATCTTTTATCAAATACGGTTTTTGCAACTATTTTGTCCCACGTTTGTGGCTTGTCTTTACATTCTCCTAACAAACATATCATGTTAGCAGTTATTTGTTATGTTTGCTGCCATATTAGACTCTGGGCTTCTCACAAGTCAAGATTAGGTTATATTTCTTTTTAGTGTCTCATCCCAGTCCTTGGCACAAAGTAGAATTAAATAATGTTTAAAGGGTAGATGATATATTTGTGAAGTGGGTCATCTAATCCCTTGCTACTCAAAGGATGGCCTTCAAATTGGTAGCACGGGAACCCCCTGGGAGCTGTCAGAAATGCAGAATTTCAGGGATGCCTGGGTGGCTCAGCGGTTGAGCATCTGCCTTCAGCTCAGGGTGTGATCCCCCATCTGGGGATGAGTCCCACATCAGGCTCCCTGCAGGGAGCTTCCTTCTCCCTCTGCCTGTGTCTCTGGGTCTCTCATGAATAAAATAAATAAATAAATAAATAAATAAATAAATAAATAAATAAATATTTTTTTTTAAAAAAGAAAGAAATGCAGAATTTCAGTTTTTATCTACTAAATAAGAAATTGTATTTTTTTCACAAGAATGCTCAGATGATTTGTGTTATGATTGGTGTTATTTCCCCACCAGGAGTCAGGTGTGGCAGGAAGCCAACTTATATTCATGACAGACTCATTTGGAAAGTTCTATTTTAGGCAGGAACAGGAAGAGCCTCACCACCCAGCCCAGAAAGTAAAAATGGCAGGTGAGAAAGAAAACATTACTACTTTATAGAATATTTGCCCTGAATTTGAGAACACAGGAACTGAAAATCCTGTGTTAGAAATCAAGTGACAGGTTCAAAAGCAAGTTCTGGGGATTAATCTTTAAAAATCAGGCCCCATTCTGAAGTCAGTCGGGGTAAACGTTCCATGGGAATCGCTTTATCTGCAAACAATCTATGACCACATACTAAGCGCCTACTAGTTTGTTAGGTTCTGAAGTGACATGGTTGAGAAAGATTCCATTACTGCTCATCACTGCTTATAGCACGCTTCTATAGACGAAGAAGTAGAAACTGAACAAAAACAACAAAAAGTAATCTGATAGTTGAGGTGTTCTCAGTCCCCTGTCACTACCGGTCTTTGATCAATTGAAACATACGGAAGTCAGATTGAGAGAAAGGTTAGTATTAATGGTAATGGTACATTAGTGAGCATGGCTTGGGTCCAATGACAGCATAAGTTTCATACCAGTTCTTCCACTCAAATCTTGCTTGGCTTTGGACTTATATATACATAGGAAGAGTTAGATTTAAAAAGAAACACCCAACCAGCCATGTGGGAGATGTGTCTGTCTCAAGCCTTCCGAGTTGTAAATGAATGAGAGCCAGGGTTGTGATGACAGCCTCCTTAGCCTTTAATGCAAGGGTTCCATCCCAAAGTTAACTTGGTAAAAAGAGTGAGAGGTTCCGTTCATCTCTCCTCTTTCCATAAGAAGAAGTCTGCAAGGGAGTAGATCAGTGGAAGACCCTATTTCACAAGTTAAAGTAAAATATGAGGCAAGCAAAAGAATGATTCTTTTTTCCCTAATTTTGATAAGTGCCTGCTGGGTATTAAGTTACTAGAGGAAGTGACAGGATATGAGCCAAATTTTAGCTGTAATTGTCATCTAAATAATATATATGTAGTTACAAAGTGCTTTCCTCTATATTATACAAAACATTTTATGTACTGTGAGAGCTCAATTGCAACTATTTTCTCTATACTTCTTGGTTGTCCAAAATGTATGTAACTAACATGCTGATATGGTCATACACTTCACTTTTATTTTATTTTATTTTATTTTATTTTTTTTTAAGATTTTATTTATTTATTCATGATAGTCACAGAGAGAGAGAGAGAGAGAGGCAGAGACACAGGCAGAGGGAGAAGCAGGCTCCATGCACCGGGAGCCCGACGTGGGATTCGATCCCGGGTCTCCAGGATCGCGCCCTGGGCCAAAGGCAGGCGCCAAACCGCTGCGCCACCCAGGGATCCCTTCACTTTTATTTTAGACAATATTATAAACTTACTCAAGTCTTAATCAAAGTTTGACAATTGAGAAATAATTTTATTTGAGGTTAAAAAAAGGAGGGTTGGGATGGGCCAGAATTTTATCAGGTTAGAAACCTCCAACCTTCTCAAGCTACCCTTAAAATGTCTAAAAGTGATAATATCTCCAAACTGGACAACCACAGGTTGAATTGTTTTTCAAACTGCTGGGAATTTGTGTTTTCTTTGAGTGATACTCTATGTAGAGATTGGATCTCAAGTTTTATTTGAGTGATATTAATATGTAGTGTGTATCTCAAGGTAATAAGTGCAAATTAAATAATATTACCATGAATCTCTTCCAAGGAAGTAATCCTAGGAGAGTTGGATCCATAGTGGAGCTAGAGCCTATAGGTCGACTGCTATATTAAATTGAGTCTTGTGCTCCAGGGCTTTCTATGGTTCATAACCAAGCATTAATAATCGCTAGACAATATTTCACCTCTTGTGATTCTTGATGATCTTTTGACAATAATACTATTTATCCTAACAGATATCTGTTTACTATTTATTGAGTGCTTGTCTATGTGTTAAGCAATGTTCTAAGCCTTTTAAATGTATGACTTGCTCAACTCACATGATCACCTTATGGAGTAGGTAGTTGTCATACTCATTCCTCTGATCAGGAAACAGGCACCTAGTGGTCAAGTAACTTGTCCACGTTTATAGGGCCAATAAGTGGTACAATCTGGATCGCAACCTAGCAATCTGATTCCAGAACCTATGTTTTCTTACTGCAGCATCAACTTGAGCTTAAAGAAGGATTTGCGCTGTTCTAGACTCATTCTATTATGCCTTAGATCTATCTGCTGAAGCTGATCCAGAACTGTTGGATTAAACCCTGTAATCACTGCATAACATTGTGTAAGCTGGTGATGCCAGTTAGTAGTTCTGGGCTATTGAGAGAAGAAAGGAATTGTATCAGGCAAGGATTTCAAACTACATTGGAGAGTATTGCACTGATGCTGATGTCAAGGACAGATCATAAAATGGTCACCAGAGTAAGAATGTAAAGGATGATACAAAAACGGACAGGCCATAATGAGGATGTCAGTAATCCAAATAACAGTGACCAGAGATCAGGCCTGGGGTAGAAGACCAGCACAGGGCCCAGCAGCCAGAATGGAGTTGGATCTGTGCCAATTGCATTTGAATGTAGGAGTCTCTAACTTTGGTCTTACTCAGGCCTGGTCCCTGGGGTGGGCTCAAAACTGAAGATAAAAAAACAAGTGCACAGATTTGTGTGAAACTGAGGAATTAGAGAATCTGGAGGTTGCCGGCAACAGTGATGGGGACAGATATGGGGCTTGGGCAGACCTGACATTTCTCATCACGGCTCCATCTCCCCTCCCCTTGAGAAGCATCAATGTGTTGAAAAAACCAAGTAGACAACAGTGATGAAACCAAGAAAAAAAGGGCCCAGATGCTCAGGAGAAAATCACTGGACCAAAATTTCGGTTAAGGTAAGTCTCATTACTCCTGAGTTATAAAAGCACCTTGGTGGCCTTGGGAAAATCAGAAGGTGTCCCATTTGCTAAAACCCACATATCACAAAATATCTTAGTTTTCATCACTTTTAGCTGGCAACTCTTTTAAAAATATGCTAACCGTGTGGTTTATGATTCTCCAGGAGGCTAGAACAACCTCTGAATTCAAACTGTTAGGTTTTGTCGTAAAAAAGGTACTGCCCTATTCTGCATTGCAAGTATCTCCAGGGTCTTACATCACTTCAGAAACCTCAAAAATGCTATTAGCAGAAGATGTAACATATCTACACACATACACATGCATATATATATACACAGACATATACATATAAATATATACATGTTTGAAAATGAAAACAAAAATTAATTAATTTTATCATTTGTTAATTTAATTTTTATGGGTACTGCTTGGAGGGGGGAAAAGAATAGTGTGGAATAGTCAAGAATAGAAATGAGACTTTCAGTGAATGTAGGTTGATACAGGGTTTTAATTTTAAATCTGGATCATGAAAATTAGTTACATAGTTAATAACAATACATAAAGAAAAAAAATGCCCCCAAATTGAAAACAGACTGAATCAAGCTTATGCATCAGATTGATAACCATGCATATAAAATAATTATGATACGTGACTTGATCAGTATTTCAACTATACATCCCTGCAGATTATAAGAACAAAAAGAACCATATAGATACTTTAATCTGCATTTGGTATTATTCATAGCTACACTGATATTCTTGTTTTAAAAATAAATATGTGGGGGCACCTTGATGGCTCAGTTGGTTAGGCATCTGACACTTGATCTCAGCTCAGATCCTAATCTCAAGATTGTGAGTTCAAGTCCTGTGTTGGGCTCCACATTGGGCAGGGAGCCTACTTCAAATACACACACACACACACACACACATACATACATAAATGTTAAAAAATTAAATATGTGGAAAACACAGGATAAAGCAAATATATAATTATGTTAGTATATTTAGAAGAAAAAGTTTTCCTGTACAACAAAATTTAAATTAAAGATGTTCAGAATCCTGAAATCTAAGTTTTGAGTTAGAAATCTAAGCATAAAATCATGATTTTTTTCTATTAAAAACTATTTCAAATCTGACTACTGAAACAAAGCAACATGAGAAACATGTAAAGAAACATAGGACACATTTGAAATCCTATTTCTAATTTCTTTAAAAGATAGTTGACTGTTTAAAGAAAAATAATAACGTAATGTGAATTTTATAGAACATGTAGAAGTAAAATATAGGCCAGTAACAGTCCAAAGAATGGGTAAGTGGTAAATGGAAGTATTAAAATACAGGGTGATAAGTTAGTGATGCAAATTAAAATCCCTAGAGCAATCACTACATTTATTTTTTATTTTTTTCTAAAGATTTTATTTGTTTATTCATAAGAGAGACAGAGAGAGAGAGAGAGAGAGAGAGAGGCAGAGACACAGGCAGAGAGAAGCTCCATGCAGGGAGCCTGACATGGGACTCAATTCCAGGACTCCGGGCTCACACCCTGAGCCACCCAGGCGTCCCAATCACTAAATTTTCAATAAATAACTCAAGCTAAGGAGCCAACAAAGGAGATAAAAATAGAATATTAAATACTCAATAGAAGTCAAGAAAGAAGGAAAAATGGACAGAAAACATATAGGACAAGTAAATACAAGCATTAAGATAGTAAACTTAAACCCAATTCCAATTAGTTAGAAACTTTCAAATTGAAAAAAAAAAATAAAAGCAGGGGGGCACAGAGGTGGCTCAGTGGTTGAGCATTTGCCTTCAGCTCAGGTCGTGAGTTTCTATGAAATGCACTTTAAGTAAAACTATGTAGGTTAAAAGTAAAAGGGTAGAGAGAGATATCACACAAACATCCATCCCAATAAAGCTGTAAAGGCTGCGTTATCATTGAATGTACGAGCACTGGGTGTTACTCTGTATGTTGGCAAATTGAACACCAATAAAAAATAAATTTATTATTAAAAAAATAAAGCAGATGTTCAGAAATAGAAAAAAAAGAATGTACAACTCAAGATTAGGAGTTTGTCAGAGATAAAGGACGCTTCAGAGTAATGGAAGAGTCAGTCTCTCAAGTAGGAAGGACAATTCTAAATGTGTACGAATTTCATAGTAGAGCTTCAAAATACATGAAACAAAAACTGAGAGATTTAGGGCAGGAGTAAACAGATCTGCAATTTAAATCTCAGTTAAGGGGCACCTGGGTGGCTCAGTTTGAGCACCTACCTTAGGCTCAGGGCGTGATCCTGGGGTGAGTCCCATGTCGGTGTCCCCACAGGGAGCCTGCTTCTCCCTCTGCCTGTGTCTCTGCCTCTCTCTCTGTGTCTCTCATGAATCAATAAAATATTTTTAAAAAATAAAAAAATAAAACCTTGAACCGCAAAGCTAATGATATCAATCCCTGGGGCTTTTGGACGATGACTAGGGTGAGGAGGGAGCCCTCCTGAATGAGGGCAATGCCTTATAAGAGAGACCTCGGAGAGACCTACCTCCCTTCCACCATATGAGGATACAATGTGCAGTCTGCAACCTGAAGACAGCCCTGCCCCAACCATGCTGTGACCCTGATCTTGGACCTCCGGCCTTCAGAGCTGGGAGAAATCAATGTTCATTGTTTACAAGCCAGTTAATGGCATTTTGTTATAGCAGCTTGACTACACTAAAACAAACAAGGATGTTTCATACAAGATAAAACTCTTATCCCCATTTAAATGTACAGATTCAACAACAGGAAGTGACAGATGCTTCTCTCTTTTGGTAAACCATTTCAATGGAGAAGTGAAATTATCAGTTTAAAGAGTGAGGCTTTGTAAGCGTGAATAGGAAGTCAAATCCACCTGATGGACGTGTTTGATGCAGGCTGCTCTAGGAGCCTGGCCAGAGCCTTCTCCTGGGCCTCTTCCCATCATATCTATTGGAATGTTCAGCTGGGGATGGTCAAAGCAGGTGGCTTCGTGGATATAAACTGCCAGCCATCTGTACCTTTATTGTACCTGCTGGGACACATGCGGGGAAGGGAATGGCTTCGCCTAGATCTCCTGGCTAAATATGGCAGAGGGATTATGTGAAGGACGGGACCTCAGACAAACCTAATACCTGAACTTAAAGGACGAGCTTCAGAAGTTGGTCTTGGTTTCGCCTGATGGAAACGTCTTGGGGTTGCTTTATACCAGTTGTCTACACATGGTGAGGGGGTAGGCCGGTAAGCTAGAAGGAGTCAGGCAGGGGGAGGGCCAAGGGGCTCTGTAGTCTATTCCTGGCTCACAACTCCAACAACTGCAAAGATTGCTTCTCAATCTCCGTAGATTTCTCACTCACAGGGGGCAGAACCACGGCAGGGGCATGCCGCTAGTGGGCCATCTGCAGGGCCTGTGTGCCATGTACCCATCTCCGAGCAATTTAGAAACTTGTTAGAACTCTTCAGTGTTCTTTGAATGGTTGTTTTCACCTCTGCACTAGGTCTTCCTGGTTCTTAGACATCGATTTAGATTCATTTCTTGGGCAGCTGGAATATACCAATATATATATACCATATATATACCAATATATATATTGGTAAGGTAAGTGAGTGATACAGTTTTTGAATCCTCCCACATCTGAGAGTCTATTTCTCTTGTCACATGGATGGATGGTAACTTGGCCTTCTTAGGTAATTTTTTTTTTTTTTTTCAAAATGGTCCAGCTACTGTTTCATTTGCTTCCGACATTGAGTATTATGGGAACAGTCTGTTGTAAATACAATTCTTTTTCCCTTTTAGGTAACTTTTTTTTTTCTTTTTCCTGACTAGAAAATTGCAGAAATTTTTCTCTATCCTTGAAATTCTGAAATTCAAATAGCCATATATCTTTGACTCTCCTCTACCTCTGAAATCTCAACTAAAAGCATGTTTTTCTTCTTGGATCTCTCCTCTGTTTTCCTTATCTTTTGGCTAATAATATTTGGTGTGTTTTCCCTTTTCTTTGAGTTGTGGATAATTAGTTCTACATGTTTTTTAATTCATTGGTGTGGCAATCCTGGTCACTACCTCTGCTCTTTTTTTAAATTTTAAGTTAAACCTTTGTAGAAGTAAAACATTCATAGAAGAGGGAAAAGGCAAAAATAAGTAAGTACAAAGATTGTTGAGTTTGAATTAATGAGTTTTGTAATCAGTACCCTTTCAGACTGAGAGACAGAACATGGCCAGCATATCAGAAGCTCCCCTAATGTTTCCTGCAAGCAATACCCCTGCTCCCCAAGGGAACCATCCCTACTTCTTACACCATATACTAGTTGTTCATATATGGAGAGGGGGTAGCCAGTTTTAATGCTTTTAAACTTGATACAAATAGAATCACACAGTATATATACATTTTAGTTTAATGTCAAGAACTGTAAAAGGTCTAAGATTTTACCTTACTTGCAAGTTGACAAGTTAAATCTGCTATAGTTTCATGGGTGCTGTGGGAAGACAGGAGATACCTGGACCAGAGAAAAAGGTGTTCTCATTCATGGCACAGCAACAACACGAGCATCAGCATACTTGTGTGAGTTCCCCCAGACCCCCAAGCCCAAAGGATGATGAGGATGTGCCCAGATGGATGCCTGTGCAATCAGCGGGAACTCCAAACTTGAGTAACCTGATCCCTTTGCTCTGGGGGCAGACATTATCTCTCTTCCAAGGCTGTTTGCTATACATATATCCCTGAGAAAGAATTAGAAAAGTCCACTTCTTTTTAAATCAAAACTAGATTATCTCCCATGAGAGAAAGAGCTTTAGAAAGTTTTTCTTTGGGACACCTGGGTGGCTCAGCGGTTTAGCACCTGCCTTTGGCTCAGGGTGTGATCCTGGAATCCTGGGATCAGTCCCACATCGGGCTCCCTGCATGGAGCCTGCTTCTCCCTCTGCCTGTGTCTCTGCTTCTCTCTCTCTCTCTCTCTCTGCCTCTCATGAATAAATAAATAAAATATTGAAATAAAAAAAGAAAGTTTCTCTTTGACAGCTCTATTGATTGATAAAAAGCTCAACAGACTAAGAAAATGGTCTTAGTGAAAATAAAAATAACAGAAGTGATTTAAGTCTACCTTTTCCCAAGTGGCTGTTTTGGCTCTGCTGTTTTACAATCCTGAGCCACAGGTCCTAGAGCATCAGAAGGTCCCCTGGGTATTTGGGACCTAGAGGAATTGGAGGATTAGGCTGTGAGGCCTCAGGGATCTGGAGTCACAGGTGGATCTGATTTAGCTTTCAAAGCAGCCAACCCCAAGCACCCCAAATCACAGCAGGACATTTGCAAGTTGTCTCTTTTTAAAAGTTTGATTTATCTTTTTAAAAACATAACTGCAGTTACTTAATTGATTCTACAGCTGCTCTTACTGAATTCTGATAGAATTATATTTCCTAAAATAGTGTTTTTGAATGTAGATAATTTAAATATAATTCTTGTGAATGTTTCCTTTTCATTGGCTCTGCTAGAATTAAATAATATGTGTTATATGTTGATTGAATTAATGAGTCCACTGATACTCAAACCATAATTAAAATATGACATGAAGGTATTTGAAATAATAAAAACCATTCATCTAGGCTATGAGTCATAAGAAATCCGTAAAAGTAACTTAATATGTACTTCAACAAATTTTGATTGACTCTAAAAATAACACACAAAAAATTAAAAAAACAAAAATATCACCACTACCCTTAAACCTACTATTGTTTTTATTAGTTTATTAAATTACATTCAGAGATTAGGAGAGTTGACATTTTACAAGAATCATTTCTTATTTTGTAATTTAGATTTCATCTATAATTTTGTTTCTGCTTTTCTTTGCTATTTAAAATGGTTTCTCGAGGCACCTGGGTGGCTCAGTTGGTTAAGCATCAGACACTTGATTTTGGATCGGCTCACATCATGATCTCAGGGTTGTGAGATCAAGCCCCATGACAGGCTCTGTGCTCAGCCAGGAGTCTGCTTGGGATATTTTTCCCCTCTACCTCTCCTCTGCCCCTCAATCCCTTGAGCACACAGGCTCTCTCTCCTTCTTGCTCTAAAATAAATAAATAAATAAATAAATAAATAAATAAATAAATAAATAAATAAATAAATAAAATCTTTAAAAATAGAATAAAATAAAAACAGTTTCTAAATTCTAGTAGTTAAATTTTTTAACTACATAAGATTAAACCTTTAATTGTACATATCATATACCATTATGAAGACCTTATCATTATGCATACGATCTCCAATGGAATTCTTTACTAACCAAGCATCAAGAAACCAGCAACTCATTTACATAAGACCCTTCTCCACAGTTCTATAATGGAAAGCGGCATCTGGTATTTTCTTCAGAAACTTCCTATTTAAAATCTCCAATTTTCTCTTAACTATGACATAATCAGGAACTGATGACAGTCAGCCCACAATCACCCTTAACTGTAGTGGCTTTCACCTGATATGTTTAAAATTAGGGTGGGCAAGGGCTGTCAATAGGTAAACATCTGTAGCGAGACTTCAAATAATTGTTATCAGCAGTATTTTCTGTAAGATGTTACTTAATTAATTAATGCCTAATGGACACAAGAATTTTACATACAAATATCAAATATTATCTGATAATACATACGCACACAAACTATTATTCATGTTCATACATAATACACATATACCAGCAAATACACATGTAGTGATAATCTTGGATGTAAGTTCGCTGATTGTCACACCTACATGTACACATGTAACACACATATCCACTCAAATACACATGTAATACACATATACCCTCATAAATATACACATGCTCATATATGTATAATAAGCATGTAGATAACTACAAATTAAAATACTAATATACCTTAAATATAAATTTATGTTTGTAAATTTCACAAATTAAAAACAAAAGGCATAATAAAACTTATACTTCAATATTAAAATTTACAACCCAAATATGATAATTACTTGCTAACACTTGATTATCTTAGGGAGTTATATAAGTAATATAATACTGGGGAAGAAGAACGAGAAAAAAGTAATATAATATTTATTTTCTATGACAAATATTTAAATTTCATCATTAATTTTTTTTTCTATTTCAGTAGTTTGGATCTTTTTTTCAGAAGCATTTTAAAATGTATATAGACTGTTTTTCATTCTGTAGGTGTTGCCATAGCACTTAAACTCCTGACAGCCCTCATAAGAAGGATTTTCCATAATTAAAAAAAATGAGTCATATAGTTTAATCTGAATCTAAGTGCTGAAAATGTTATTTTATACCCATAAACATAGAAACTTGGTCTTGGTTCTTTTATTAGTATTACAGCTTTCAATACCCATCAACCTTTTTTTTTTTTTTTTTTAAAGATTTTATTTATTTATTCATGATAGTCACAGAGAGAGAGAGAGGCAGAGACACAGGCAGAGGGAGAAGCAGGCTCCATGCACCGGAGCCCGATGTGGGATTCGATCCCGGGTCTCCAGGATCGCGCCCTGGGCCAAAGGCAGGCGCCAAACCGCTGCGCCACCCAGGGATCCCCCCATCAACCTTTAAAAATACCCTTGGGTTTACAGAAGGTCAGATGGTCCTGGCCTCATACCCTCTTTGAAGTGGTTTATTACACCTTGCTCAACCACATTCCCATGGGAAACTACGGTGGTAAATTCTGGGCCAGCCACCAGAATCATATGATAAAGTTTAATTAATAGGTCAAGTTTACTAATACTAAGAATATCAACCAATATATTTACAATTTATGAATAATGAAAAGACATTAATTAATTCTTGCCATTGGGATGCCTGGGTGGCTCAGCAGTTAAGCGTCTACCTTCAGCTCGGGGTATGATCCCAGGGTCCGGGACGGAGCCCCACATAGGGCTCCCTGCATGGAGCCTGCTTCTCCCTCTGCCCATGTCTCTGCCTCTCTGTGTGTGTCTCTCATGAATAAATAAGTAAAATCTTAAAAATGTTCTCCTAGAGTTTTTGTTTAATGTTGCTACAAATAATACTCAAAACACCATTTCATCATTTCCAATGGTAGGTATGACAACATTTTTTGAAAGATGGGATTTTGTGGTTTATATATAATAGGAGCAACATTTCTAATGTATTTTTAAACAATGTAGGACTAATGAAGTTATAGTTAAATGAATATAATTAACAGATATATAACATCTGTATATATGAATATATATGTATATATACCATTTTAGACAGGAAACTGCCACTTAATATTGACATTTTTAAGATTTCATTCACATCGCTTTATTGCTAAAATTATATCCTTCTAGTTTAGGAGAGCTATGATGCTATCATCACTAATTTTATGTGTCAGTTTGACTAGACCACAGAGTGCTTAGATATTTGGTCAAAGATTATTCTGGGTGTTTTTGTGAGGTGGTTTTAAATGAGGTTAACACTTAAATCGGTAGACTGAGTAGGTTGCCCTCCTCATAGGCGGGGGCCTCATTTAATCAGCTGAAGGCCTGATCCTCCCTTCTGTAGGAGGGAATTCCTCCCACTGGACTTGAGACTAGGACTGGCTTTTTTTCCTACCTTCAAATTCAAACTGAAATGCGGACTCTTCCTGGGTCTCAAGGTTGCCAGCCTTCATACCACAACTACCTCTTCGGTTCTCCTGTTTCTTAAGCCTTCAGACTCAGACTGAGGCTGATTCATCAGGGCTCTTGACTCTAGCCTGCTCAGGGACTTACCAGCCTTTGCAACCATGTGACCTAATTCCTTATAGTAAATCTCTATCTAGATATATATCTTATATAGACATATATGGATATATATCTCATAGTATTGTATAGTATATATGATATATATTTTTATATATATATAAACCAATAAGATTTTACATATATATGTATTATATATATAGTGTTGTATAGTACTATATATATATAGTATTGTATAGTGTATATGATATAGATATTTTATGTATATGTAATATATACATATATTCATATATATGTAAAATCTTATTGGTTCAATGTCTCTGGAAAACCCTAATTACAACAATCAACTTCCAGTTAGTTATTTTCAGGATAATACAAAAGAATAAACTTACAAATAGTAACATTATTCCTCTTGAATTATTAGCTTTAGTATTAGTTATTATTGTATTATGACTGATAATTAAGTGCATATGCAGAAAAACCACTGAATATAGACTTGATTAGAATCTACATGCTTATTTCCAACAAAAATTTTTCCTATTAGCTATTGCCTTCCTGCCTTCTAACCCAGGAATTGTCTTTTTATCACTAATTTGAGTATTCTAAAAATATAATCTACAAATTATGCTTGCTCTGCCATTTGTTCTTATAAGAGCTTATTCTTCAAAAGGCTTAAATTAATAAAATAATGTAACAACAAGCAAATAATACTGACTCATTAGACTATGACTCACTCATGCCATCATATCTAATGCACCTCCTCACACCATTTAAATGAACTTCTCACTAGTTTCATAGTAGGTATAAGGTGAATTTTCATCTACCAGTCTCGAATAATATCTCCACTATTAAATTTAGAGTGCATAACATTATCTCTATACAACTTTGCGTACCCTAAACAAATATTTAACATCATTGACTTTGATGCCACGTATTTTATTAGCTTTTGTAGCTTGAAGTTCCAGTGTAGGCTTTGCATTCTTAGTAATAGTATCAAATATATACAGTCTTATATGCCCAATCTACCAGTCTACTTCGATGTTAATGCTTTTTATATCTACATTCATGTTATTAACAATAAAATGATCTATCAAAAAACTTAAGCTTTATATTAAGTTTAGTTAATATAGCCTCTTAATTAGCTTAAATAGCCTTTAATTATTTAAAAATTATTTGAGAGAGTCCCTGGGTGGCTAAGCGGTTGGGCACCTGCCTTTGGCCCAAGGCGTGATCCTGGGGTCCGGGAAAGTCCCACATCTCCCATATCTCCCTGTATGGAGCTTGTTTCTCCCTCTGCCTGTATCTCTGCCTCTCTCTCTCTCTCTCTCTGTGTCTCTCATGAATAAATAAATAAATTAATTAATTAATTAATTAAAAAATAAAAATAATTTGAAAAAGTCTACATTTCCCATAGATTTTGACAGCTTTATCTTCAACCCTTGTCAATATTGATAACCCAGCTAGTCTATTAGAATTTTTTTTTTCTTGGTTTTTTTTTTTTTTTTTAAATTTTTACTTATTTATGATAGTCACAGAGAGAGAGAGAGAGGCAGAGACACAGGCAGAGGGAGAAGCAGGCTCCATGCACCGGGAGCCCGACGTGGGATTCGATCCCGGGTCTCCAGGATCGCGCCCTGGGCCAAAGGCAGGCGCTAAACCACTGCGCCACCCAGGGATCCCTATTAGAATTTTTAAAATAAAATACTTTTATCTCAATTCTATTTATATTACAGATATTTCTAATTAGAACAAACATAGCCATAAACCTTTTAATATTAAATTCTTCTTCATGCTTACTCCCACAGCAATACATTTTCCTGCTGTCTATGCTTTATCACAAATTGGTATAAAAATTGTGACTTTCTCAACTTCCAGGCATTTAGGATTAGTGATGGTACAATAAGAACCGCTCACATCTAGCATTTCTACATAACTGTATTAAAACATTCTTCATGGGTAAGCTATTCATGTATTCAGGATTCATTATTCAAAACCTAAATTATGAACAAGTTATCCCATAAAAAATAAAGCTTTCAGATGAATTACTTACCACGTCATCATTATTATTTTTTTTTTGCTTGTAAATTGTGCTTTAATTTCTGCAATCAGATATGATGCAGTGAAATATAAGTATAAACTTTCATTGTACATTGGAAAATAAAAAGCACATTTATACAGATAAAGCCCAACAGCTTATTCCCTTTAAAAAAAAAAAAAAGGTTTTGAATGTTTTTAAAGCTAATTCATCTTCAGTGTAAAAACTTGGAGGTATAAACAAACTCAAGATATTATATACAGTAAATTAATGTACATTTCCAAACTTGCACAGTGCAGCATTTTAAACAAAGTAAAGGTCTCATTTCAGCTTTTACTGTTAAGCATAATCCATATCTCAATCTTGAATATAAATGTCACAATATATAAACCCACTGAGAATTCTGTACACAAATACAAGTTTATAGAAATCTGATTTCAAATATAAATACATAAATTGTCATGACCTCACATGTTACAACAGCTTATTTTTCTATTGTAATTAAAAAAAATCATAGAAAAATATTTCAATGCACATTCAACTGCTATGACAAGGGCCATGACCTTGTGCCTTTGAACCATACTTTGTGGAGTGTAAAGCATCACACCGGGCATTTTTGGAATGAAAACTGCTAAGGTTCTAAGATTGAAGAGGCTACTGTATAAATATTCACGTTATAATATGGTAACAAAAATAGTTAGCTCCATAGTGTATCAGGGAGGCAGTGGGGCAGAGAAGTGGAGGCTAGTGCTAGTTTAGGAAGGCCCACAGAGCGCATGTTAAGGTAGCTAATGAACTAATGTATTTTAAAAATCCCTACTGCAAGCCTAACACTGAACTCACTAGTGAGACGCTTAAGGCAACAAGACCGGACATGTGTTTGGCCCCCAATGCCCGAGTCCTGCCCTCTCCTCAACCTCTGTCATTTTAATAGACCAACCTGGCTCATGTGTCAACACAAATGGGGAGAAGAGTAAAGCAATTTCTTCTACATACAAAAAGACGATTCAGTGCAAACTGAGAAATTTCTTTGTCAATAGTTTGAAAATTTCTTATTGCCCTCAAGCAACTGAACTTTTTCTAAACATGTAACATTCAAATTGGGATCTATACTGGAGAGCAAATGTATATAAAAGGCAAACATTCAATTTGAGACATTCCAACATTAGCTTCCCCCTTTCCTTTTGTGGGATTTAACAAGGGTTCCACTGAGAGAGAAAAACAACTCGTCCTTAAAAGTGTACTTTCCTGCATTTAAAAATATATATATACCATTTAGACAGCAGATCCAAGGTGACCAGGCATAGTCAAGTTTCTTCTATGGCTTTTATTTTTTTATTTTTTTTTTTTTTCTTCTATGGCTTTTAAATCATTGAGGTACTAAGGAGAACCATCACTTCTGATATTTCTGCTTAATGGCTTCCCTCTGAAAGCCACGTTCTGAAGTGATCCTGCTCACGTATGTGCGGTTAGAGATTCGGGGAGACCGCGTGAGGGTTGATGCAGAGGGCTGCCGTCACAAATGTCCCCAAGCCTCGGCACACTGTTAGAAAAAGGCAAAGCACTTTCAAACATTGAAGAAGTTCCAGAAGAATGGAAGCTCCTTCGGGCAAAGGGATTCCCCCAGTTTCACCAACAGATTTAGCAGCAAGATCCTGGGACTCCGCACACCATGGCAGGGAGCATGGGGGGACGGCAGCGAGGGGTCCGGAGTGGGCAGAGGGAGACCTGGAGCTGTCGGCACACAGAAAGGGCAGTGTGGCTGGTTGGCTAGCTCACCAGCCCCACACAAAGTGACACAGTCTATTCAGGGGGAGGGACGGCTGGAAATGTCAGGATGGGTAACATGAGTGGAATTTCCCCAGCTTTTCTCCGGCAAGAGGATAGAGAAAGGAAAAATGCTAGGGTTTAAATGAATGCCATACATCTGAATATCTCTACTTGAGTCTTTCAATTTGCCATACACACATCAGATAAAGCTGAATTTGCTCCGAAGTAAGATGGGTAGCAAGATACACACTGTTCCCAATGACTGGATAAATTATCTTGGCACAGAAAAGATCTGAAGAAAATATTGAGTCCAAGAATGTGAGACCAAAGCCCTTTCTAGTAGTAAACCAGCCACCGCCGGTTCTGTATAATATGCATCAGACGATGGCCACAGTTCGATTATGGGTCAAGTAATAATTCCTTTCAATTAATAATACTAGAGATCCGGTTTTAATTGCATAGTCTTTCAGGAGCATAAAAACATGAGAACCAGCTCTTTTCCTGAAGCTCCGGGTTTCCTGCTCCAGAGCCCTGGACAAATGCCTCCCTGCCTGCTGCAGTGGTAAGCTGCAGTGTGACCCACTCATCCAGAGAGCAAAGGGGTTCGATGCCTGTCCCAACCCTCAACGTCCCTCCTTCATGACCACTAAGTGGACAATCACACGTCTCCTAGATCCACAAACTCATCTTCTCGTTTGGCCAGATCATCTTCATCACCCAGAGCTTTCCAGCCACTGGTGGGAAGGACCGGTTTTGAGGAGTGTCGCTGCAGCAGAGCGAAAGGAAACAAAGAGGACAAGCGGGCCGAGCTCCTCAGCAACGAGGGGCCCTCTGCAGGGAGGGCCCCCTGGCTGTGGTGTCTCTCCTCGATCTTCTCTTGTAAGCGCTCTACCTCCTCCATCATTTCCAAGAGTTTGCTCATGGTGGCCACTCTACCACCACCCAGGATTTGGGCTTCCGGAATCCAGCGCAGGTAGCGCTGGGCCCAGACTTTGATTTCTGGCCCCTCGAGGTGAGGCGGCAGCAGTCCGTGGTAGTCGGTGGGCTTGCTGTGCCAGCTGTCATAGAACTCTTGAAAATTGTCTTGCAGCTCATCAGAAGAATTAATTAATTTGCTAATTCTCTTGCCCAGAAGGTTTTTAATTAAATGATCTGTTTCTTCCCTGAAAAATCCTCTTTTGGGAGATGATTTAGATTGAGTGAGTGGCAGAGACAATTGTCGTTGATGTTTGAAACGCATTCCTTTCCGTTGGCCTTTGTCCAGTTTTGGCTTTTCCACATAAAGAGGGTTTTTGAGCAACATCTGGGCTTTGGGTTCAAACTGTACAGACCAATCCCACACGGTGAGCAGATTCAAAGGCTTGCTCTGTGTATCCTGGTGTTCCCTACCCATGTTAATATCTTTTTGATGAGGCGAATTGAAGAAGAAGGTGCTAAAAATAGGTAAGTATAGACTATCTGACAAAACAGTCAAGTAAGTCTCCGTGAAATCAAATGCTGGGGGATGCTGGTGCACCAGCTGCCACACACAATCTAAGAACAGCAGGAACACGGGAACCTCCTCTTTGTCACTTTGACGGAGGTGGTTGCAGCGATCCAGGAAACAGTGGCCGCCCATGATCCACTCCTTCTGGACGAGGCTCTGGAAACCAACCCTGGTTCTGCAGTGGGGGTCCATCATCACTTGTACCAGAGAGGAAATGAGGCAGCAGAGGTCTGAAGCATTCTCCTCTAAAAGAAGAACGTTCATGTTTTGTGCTTCTAGACATTCTGCAATCTCTATTGCTTTTTTCAGGCAATGTCTGATTATATCAAGCCAACTGCTATTTTCCAACAGAGAAAACCATTTTATATCTGTGTCCCAAAATTCCGTACTATTATCTATCAGAAACAGCTGTTTAAATTTAGAGTGAAGTAAGTCAGTCGGAGAAGGACAAACATTATATGTTCTCATTCATTTGGGGAATATAAATAATAGTGAAAGGGAATATAAGGGAAGGGGGAAGAAATGTGTGGGAAATATCAGAAAGGGAGACAGAACGTAAAGACTGCTAACTCTGGGAAACGAACTAGGAGTGGTAGAAGGGGAGGAGGGCGGGGGGTGGGAGTGAATGGGTGACGGGCACTGGGTGTTATTCTGTATGTTAGTAAATTAAACACCAATAAAATAAAAAAAAAAATCAAAAAAAAAAATTTAGAGTATGCAGTCTGGATGTCCTGCAAGGACAGGAAGTTGGTTGACAGGTCTTCAGTTTTAACAATTTCATAGGGTGGCCTGTGGATGGTCTTGTAAATTCCATCCAAGAAGCTCTTTTGGATTTGTAAACTGCCATCATCCTGTTCTTTGGGCAGTGCTGACATTTTCAAAAGGGCACATCCATTGTGGCAGGACCAGCACCATATTGGTATGCCGTGACCCTGAAAGCGTAGCACGTCCTCTTCAGGAAGAGAAATAGGGACAACAAAGTATGCTGGCAATCTTACACAGACTTTATAGCCTTCATTGACACTCACTGCTTTGTACTTGACGTTGCCTTTGGTCCGCTCCAATTCCCAACACCAGTCCTTAAGGGTGTCAAACATTACAGTATGGTTCTTGGGATCAGTGGCTGTATTGTTTTGTGCAGCAGCTGCATAGGAAAACAGAAATAATCTTTTAAGCAGTTTAGGAGCTTGGGTATGATGAATTATGCCACTGACAATCCTTTTGACTTCCTCTTCTCTTGTGTACCTCAGACCAAAGTGGAACACTCGAAGGTCTTTGCAGTGGATGATGAGTTTTTCAGGGTAGGTCTTCAATTGTCCAAAAAGAGGTTTCTTTTTCTCATCAAACACTCCATAAATCTGATCAACGCAGTGGAGTGTGATGTCATTTTCTCCTATAACCTTATTCTTAAATTGGGCCTCATCATTATCCAACGCAGATTCATCATCGCCCAAGAAGGCGATCTTGAAGTCGGTGCACACAAGTTTCCCATAGATCCCACGCTGACAGGAATCCTCCTGGACATACTTCAGCACTGTACTGGCTTCACAAAGCAGCTGTTCACCTGGCAACAAGTGAAGAGTTACTTCCTTCTCGTTTGCATGAATTTCCTCCGGGCGCACGTACGACACGAACGAGGGCTTGGGCGCCTTGGTGCCGCCGCCCCCGCCCACGACCCCTTTCCCCAGCATACGGCCGCCCTAGGAAGCAGCGCCGCGCGGGAGCAGAGGCGGCGGCCACCAGCTCTGGCGGCCCAGGCTCCGCGCATCCCCAGGCATCCGGCTCCGCCGCCGACACCGCTCGCCCCCCCACGTCATCATTATTAATTGGAAATTTAATGTTAACAAGAACACTATTCTTTGCACACTTCTATTCCAAATATCTAATCTGGAAGCCACAAACACAAATTAAACTGTACAAAATTACTCGCTTTAATTGCCATATCTATTTATAGCACTCAAAATATTTTCTTTATTTTCTACGGTCATTCACAATTTCCAATGCTACTTTTATGAGAATCACTCATTACTTTATAAATTCAGTCACATAACAGAAGCATTTTTTCAGTGTTCTTATTCACAATATTATTCTAACATTGGCCAGTCCACACACATGTGAGATTACTTAAATGCCCCTCACTATGAACATTCTTTGTTTTACATTCAGAGTCCCATAGATTCTCTTACCTACTTGGATATCTTTTTTTTTTTTTTTTTTTTAATTTTTTTTTTTTTAATTTTTATTTATTTATGATAGTCACAGAGAGAGAGAGAGAGAGGCAGAGACACAGGCAGAGGGAGAAGCAGGCTCCATGCACCGGGAGCCCGATGGGGGATTCGATCCCGGGTCTCCAGGATCGCGCCCTGGGCCAAAGGCAGGCGCCAAACCACTGCGCCACCCAGGGATCCCGGATATCTTTCAATGATTATACACTAATTTTCATATTTGTGCATCTCAAAATAGTTAAAAATTGATCATGAGAAATTGGTTCATCCAGTTTATGTAATTATAAATGTAGTACTTCCTGTCTTTTCTCAATTCTGATCTCTTGGATTCTCAATAATTATTTAATATTTATAGTAATTCAAAACTACCAAATGCTGACAAACCACTTGACCTGAAAATACTGATAATTAATAATCATACCCACATAATAAAGGCCAAATAGCATAATCACCAAAGGAAGTTTTATTTACTGTGGAGAACTATCCAATTTTCTAAATTCTCTAAATCATGCTACAATACAGTTTTAACCTCTTATAATGATTGAATTATTCAAATAAGAAATTTCTAAAATTGAACTTAAAACACTCCAAATTAGCTATGCTTTAACCATGAATCTTTCAGAAGCTCTTCAGTGGCCACAAAAGGAACCTAACTAAACAGTACGGATGTCACACATGTACACGCACACATAGCTCTTAACATGAAGCAAATTCCCCAAACGTATTATCATATCTCATCCAGGTTTATCACTCCTAATTAACACAGGATACCATAAGCAGAGGTTTGGAGATAACCCTAAAACCAAAAATAACATTTAATAAAAATACGAGATAGTTCCTCGATTTTGATCATAGCCAAAAATATCAAAAACTATGGTCATTTTTCCAGAGTGAATAGTGACTAAAATAGTAATTTAAGAGGAAACAGTGACCAAAATCTTAAGTTGTCCCTATTCTAGATTGTTAACTGCTCCTTAATTGACTCGCATGGTCCATGTAAAATTTTAGCCTAATGAAACATGGATTCTCTTCCAGGGATAGACTTAATATAATACATCTTACAGGATTCGGCCTAGGTAATGTTCTTAGAAAACAGTAATGAGATTCTGAGTGATATCAGCAAAGACGGCAGAATGGGAGGTTGTTGGCACTGTTCCCCTACACACACACACACACACACACACACACACACACACACAAGCAAATAGCAACTATCCACAGACAAGTATACTTTTGTGAAAATCTCAGAACCTGGAGGTGACTCTGAGCCTCCTCTTGAGGAATAAGAACCTAAAAAAGCCATGTCAAAAGGGTCAAATGGAGCATGTTTCACCCACTGCCTCTTCACAAGGCAAGCACAGTGCCACACCCAGAGGTGTCCCTCTTCTTCAACGTGTAGAAGAGAGCCCAAGGCAGGTAGCCAACTTCCCCTGGGTCCTGGAGGGCCCACTGGCAGATCCACTTCCGTCTTGCCTCATGGGGAGCACTGGAGGAATTGGCAGGGATAGACATCCTGGGGTCTAGAAGTAGAGACATGGATGAGGCTCACAGTGATCATCAGCATGTAGATTTGGTAGTGACACCACTTCCTTGCTAGTGATCTCATCCAACAGAATCAGTGTCTGGAAGAGATATCTGCATTCCTACAGTATTATTCAGGTAGCCAAGAATTGAAAACAATCTGTGTGTCCATAAAAGATGAAGGGATAAAGAAAATGTAATACATACTTTTTCTTTCTTTTTTCTTTCTTTCTTTCTTTCTTTCTTTCTTTCTTTCTTTCTTTCTTTCTTTCTTTCTTTCTTCTTTCTTTCTTCTTTCTTTTCTTTCTTTGTCTTTCTTTCTTCTTTTTTTCTTTCTTCTTTCTTTCTTTCTTTCTTTCTTTCTTTCTTTCTTTCTTTCTCCTTTCTTTTCTTTCTTTGTCTTTCTTTCTTTCTTTCTTTCTTTTTTCTTACTTTCCTTTCCTTCTTCCTTCTTCTTTTTTTTTTTTTTTTTAATGCCTTGACGGAGGGAGTTGGAATTTGGCAGGTGGAAGTTCATTCAGGTCAAGGGGAAGAATAACCAAAGTTGTGAAGCAAGAGAACTCTCTGAGCATGTTCGCAGTTCATTATTTGTCTGGTTTGGGTGGATATTTACTGTAAATAGAAACATTCATATTCCTAAGTCATTTATTTTCTTTATATCCTTTAAAATAACTCCAAATCTCTAAGCCAAAGCTATCTGCTCAAAATAAACTCTTGGGATGGGAAAAACATTGAAATTTTATATGAAATTTTTTTCTGACTAGTTCCCTTGATTAATGGTGTGTGGTAACCTGTGCTGTGAGTTTTATCCTATAAATCATACATTAGCAATGTCAGATGAGTTGATGACTATTTGCTCATTGTTGCTTTTCATTGCTATGACATTAACCTCAGCTTTTTAAAAATATAACTCCCCAAATAGTTATACTTTAGTGATAGAGCCAGCAAAAGCACAGAGCATTTTACTTTCCAACTAATTCAGGGGAAGATGTGATTGATGTGTGAAATACACTAAACCAGAAAAACTTAAGAATAGGAATTAAATGGTGACCTGGTGGATAAACGCACAAGGCTCAGAATAGGAGAAATTTACTATGAAACATGAGAGAAGAAAAGGAGCAGAACACTTGACAGGTTTATAAAGGACTGGGACAATATGATGATTAATTTAATGTGTCAATTTGTCTAGGCCATTGTCAAATATTGTTTTAGAAGTTTCTGTGAGGGTATTTTCTAGATTAGATCCATATTTAAATCAGTAGACTTTGAGCTAAAACACTGCTCTTCATAATCTGAGGGTGGACTTCATCCAATGAGTTGAAGGCCTTGATAGAAAAACACTGACCTTCCCTAAAGAAGGATTCCACTACCAGATGGCCTTTGGACAAGAGCTACAACATCAACTCTTCCCTAGGTCTTCAGCCTGTCAGCTCATCCTATAGATTTTGGACTTGCCAGCCTTTACTTGTAAGTTCATTCCCTAAAATCAATCTCTCTCCCTCTCCCTCCCTCCCTCTCTCTCTCTCTCTCTCTCTCTCTCTATATATATATATATATATATATATATATATATACACACACACATAAATGTGTATATACATATACAGATATAGATAGATAGATATAAATAATAGAACCAATAAGAGATATATATGCACACATATCTATATCTCCTATTGGTGCTGTTTCTGTGAAAAGCCCTAATTCAGGTAAATTTCCAAAAAGAAATCCCTTGGCATTTTAATAAAGTTCTGCTGCACCCCAGGAAAAAACTTGATTTCTTGCTAATAAGGAAAACACTCAGTATTGCTGCTTAATTTCTGAAACTAAAAGATTTAAATTCCTGATTTTTTTCAGGTTCTGTCCAACTATAATGCAGTGTCAATAACTCTAAAAACTATTCTGTCAAAGTCCCATATGTAGATTTACTTTCACTTCTCACTTCTTCAAAGAGGAAATTAGATATTATTTTTCCAAAGAATTTGTTTACACTGGAAAATCTCATTGACCACTTATTTCCTAGCTGTACCCTTTACCCTTTGTGTTTGAGAATCAAGCCATAATGAGAATTCAACTTTGGCCTGCTTATCCTTTTTTTTTTTTTTTTTTTTTTTAATTTATGATAGTCACACAGAGAGAGAGAGAGGCAGAGACACAAGCAGAGGGAGAAGCAGGCTCCATGCACCGGGAGCCTGATGTGGGATTCGATCCCGGGTCTCCAGGATCGTGCCCTGAGCCAAAGACAGGCACCAAACCGCTGCGCCACCCAGGGATCCCTGGCCTGCTTATCCTAAGTGAAAACAGGGTGAACCAAACAAACTTGAAAAGTGAAACTGCCTCCATAAATTCTGATAGATAGTTACTGGAAGAGAAGCAATCATTCCCTGAAAACCTAAAAGTACCTTAGAATCCTACACACATCCCCACGGTAATAATGACTTATTCCAATGGAATTGTGGACCCACAGAAGCTCAGTACTCCATTTATTTCTTCATTTATGTGGCAAAGGTATAGTGACTTTCCACTGGGAATTAAGTACAAAAATAGGTAAGACACATGCTCTACTTGTAAGGAACTTAGAGTCCAAGAGAGGAAGAGCAGGGTGGAGACAAATTAGTGCAAGAGTGCTAGAGGTATAGTGATGGGGAGCTTGTAATAGATAACAAATGTAGGGATGCCTGGGTGGTCAGCAGTTGGGTATCTGCCTTTGGCCCAGGGTGTGATCCCCAGGTCCTGGAATCGAGTCCCACATCAGGCTCCTTGCAGGGAGCCTGCTTCTTCCTTGGCCTGTTTCTCTGCCTCTCTCTCTATGTGTCTCTCCTGAATAAATAAATAAAATATTTTAAAAAATAGATAACAAATGTATACATTGGAGATCAATTTTCTCATCTTTATATAGAAATAAAGAAACGCTGGCTCCGGATTTTTTTTTCCAAAATCACCTCTTGTGGTGAGCATAGCATAATGTATAAAGAAGTTGAAGCACTATGTTGTATGTTTGAAACTAATGTAACATTGTGAGACAACCATACTCAAAAAAAGATTTTTGAAAATCACCTGATTGGGCACAGGTAATGATTTTTCAAAAGGAATGGGTGCTAAAAAAGCTCAAATTGTGTATGTTTGATAACTTTTCTGCCACCAGAATTTTGAGAGTTCTACTCTACCTGGTGAGCTCCCATACTTATCAATATGCTTGTGCTTATTAAATCTGTGTGCATCCACCGTTCTGAGGGGACCCCGAGTGTAGTCTGTTTCATTTCACAAAATATACCATCAACTTCCTTCATATTATGTGTGCATGTGTGGTTTCATCAACATCATTTCTAAATTATTTTCTGTTTCTTCTCTAATACATTTTTAGAGTTCTCAAGTCATGGGGCACCTGGGTGGCTCAGTGGTTGAGCATCTGCCTTTGGCTCAGGTTATGATCCTGGGGTCCTGGGATTGAGTCCCACATCAGGTTCCCTGCATGGAGCCTGCTTCTCCCTCTGCCTATGTCTCTGCCTCTCTCTGTGTGTCTCTCATGAATAAATAAATAGAATCTTTTTTTTTTTAAAAAAAAAGGAGAGTTCTCAAGTCAATTATGTGTTTGAGAAATAGAATAGGGCATGTATATTGATGGCATTGCAACCTCTTCCCACCTGCTATACCAGCAGTTACACACATCCCCCAAGCTGTTGTAAGTGTGGATTAACAGCCCCATACCCAATTTTCCTTGGAAAATTGCCCTCGGATGATGGTAGTCACCTCTCTAGGAGATTACCAACTCCTGCACCACAGGCTACAGACAATGAATGACTAGTTGATACTAGGTATACTAGACCAACCCCTTATCTCAAAGGGAAACAACTCTGTGGTGTAGTTCATGCTCCAGTGCACCCCCACCCCTGGGGAATCCAGTCCAGGCTATTTTATACCTGAGGTCACACCCTGGTTATCTCTCTCCACTTCCCTCTTTTGCTTACACTGCCTCTTAAGAGGTTCATTTTGAGGATCACTCTCTCAGCAAAACTTGTTTATACAAATCCAGTTCTTGGCTGTGTTCTAAGAACATCTACCCCAATCCAGTTAACTTCATAAAATAGTGGTTATGTATTTTGTTTGTCTTATAGAGATGTAAGCTGAGAAGACAGAGCAGCTAATGATTGCTGCTTGGTAAGGAAATTATTAAGCAGTGAACTCCCAAGAAAGAAGATTGGTAGGACAAATCCCCTGATAAACACAGGAGACAAAGAAAGTACACCAAAAGGCCTGAAAGTAAAACTGGGAGGTCAGGAAGATGCCAGAGATGAAGGGAACAAAGACAGGGGGAATGTTGCACTTTGGAAAGTTATTTGGTGGTCATTATCTTAACCTGATTATATATCTGGAATAATCTCATACATGAATGGAACTTGGTGCCCTCAACCTTTGCCCAATTTTAATTGGTCAGGCCACATGGAAACTTTTGGAATCATCTTAGCCCTCTTTTCTAGTAAACATTAAGAAATGCAGAATTCCAGAAAGCTCAAGAGATCACTTCTTTGATGAAAATAATTGAAGTGGGAGATTTGATTCCTACTAGCTCCCTTAATAGTCCTATTTGGCTCTAGTATGTAGGACAGATGGACCCTGGTGATTAATAGTAGACTGTGAGGATGAAAAGAAACTGGTTTTACTGATAGTTTTAGCAATATCTGATATGGTAAAGACTATGTAGAAAGGCTAATGGGGATTAGTATGCCATTTTAGGTCTTGACTTCTTTTCAATCTCTATCTCTGGGTCCAGCTAAGCACATTGGCATTCCCACAGAATGAAACCATATGCATTTACTATTTTGACACTGAAATATTTGAATTTTCTGACATACTGTCATAGTTTAATGAGATGATATTAGATCTGATCACTATTAAGAGCAAGTGAAAGCACCACACTCCTGACATCATGAGAATCACCCCCTTAGAGGATTCTCAAGAGACTTTTGGGCTACAAGAACCCTTATGATAAGGAAATCATGGCTGATAACTGCTGTGAAAATCAAAGGCCCAGCCCAATCCGGGAATTATGTGGTCTGGAGCAACTAGCAACTTTCCTCAAACTGTTAGAAGGGAGTCATCTCTGGGACACCCAGCCAATAAACAAGTATATCACAGGTAAGCAGGACTGGCTACTAGGATTTGGGGAAAAGTCATATTCTTTTCTTAGAAATCTTGTTGGACATAATTCACCGAAAGAAATTTGAATTTCAATGACTTTTTGAGCAGAAACAAATGTTCTAAAAAATTACAAAAAGCAGTGGCACAGATAGTCTTATTCTGTTCTTAGGAACCAATTGTTCAGATGATATTGGAAATAACTACAACCACGATATATGCAGGATTGGCACTTTTGGCAGAAATAAAATATGTTACTTAATGGATAACTCTCAAGTTTTATACTCAAAAACTGCCCATTTAGAAGAATAATTGCCAGCTTGTTACTTGGCCTAGGTCAAAACTTCCCTTTCCATAGAAAAGCATCAAATAATTTGAGGTCAGTGATACAAACCATGTCTTGGGTGATGCAAAAGAGACTGTCTGGTAAGGAAAAATAAGCACAGAAGATTCTCTCATAAAATGGAGGTGGTACACTCAAGAGCATGTCAAAGGGGGATGTTCAGGGGTGTCCAGCACATATAGGAGCAAACTGATTTATTACCGGTAGGGACAATGATAGAGGCATCCAAGGACTCCCTGGCCCCATTGCTGTCTGAATCTTGTGATTTTTATTCCAGCTGAAGGAAGGCCAGGTTCGCTGGTCTTGTTCACAGTCCACTGACTGGAGTTCTTGGGTTGAGGGCCATGTTGCTGTATTGAAATCAGCAGCTCTCTAAAGAGGGTTAACCTTAAGGGAAGAAGGCAACACAGATCTACACAATGGGCAGAGTTGAGGGTTGTCAACACTGAAAGTGGAATAAAGCTTCTGTCCTCTCGTAATGGTTTAGATACTTAGGAACTCTGTAGTTGCAGCCAGTGGCCTTGCTATATGGTCAGGCAAATGAGGCCAAATGACTGAACATAAGGAATATTATCCCTCTATGAGGAACTCAGATTTAGAATTTCCTGTAGAAATTTAGAAAAAAAAATTAAAGGAAAAGAATATTGCATAGCTATACCACACTTCTTTTTACTATTTGAGCAGTGGTTCCATGACAAAATTGTAATGGCATCCAAAACCGTTGTTTCTCAAGAACTGTTGAAAAAGAATATTTTCAGGGGTAGATTGATTTCAAATGATTGAATATGAAAAGAAGCTAAATGAGGACTCTACTGGATCTATTTCTAGATCTGGAGATGCAAATGGTGGGTGGGGAAGAATGTAAAGAAGAAGACCGAGAAGTTTTGTAGTGATACCAAGCCTGGGTTTAAATTTATACGTTCCCAAGAAAGGTCATATAAATGAATTTCCGAAGGTATGTATTTCTGAAGGTAATTTTGAGTAGGTCATAAGTTCAACTTAAGTAACTAAATTTGGGCTAACTGTAAATATGATTCCATTTCCCAGCAGCAGGACTAGTCCTGTGTCTCTTTACTTTTCAAATATGACATTAGAGGGCAGCCTGGGTGGCTCAGCGGTTTAGCGCCGCCTTCAGCCCAGGGTGATCCTGGAGACCCGGGATCGAGTCCCACGTCAGGCTCCCTGCATGGAGCCTGATTCTCCCTCTGCCTGTGTCTCTGCCTCTCTCTCTCTCTGTCTCTCATGAATAAATAAGCAAAATCTTTAAAAAAATATATGACATTAGGAATGGAGGAAAAGAAGTTGGTGGCATATATCATGACAGACTTCAGTCTCTCTCACAAGAAGACCAACTAACAACTATATTCAAGATATTCAATTTCTAAGACATTTCCATTGAGGAAATCCCAGAACCCAGGGGGAGGCTGAAGCAACCTCCCTTGGATCACAGAGACCCAGGACCACATTAGAAGGGTATGGAGCCGTAGCTATGCACTGACCAAATCTTCCTTCCTCCAGACTGGCTCTGTGCCATACTGTGCCCTCTTGGCCTACATTTTCCCCAGCAGATAAAAGCCCAAAGTGGACATACAGCTCCCCCAGAGTTGTGAAACACTTCCTGGGAGGCCTTTTCAGGTCTCAACTCATTGAAGATCACTGGGGGAGTCTTCAAGTCTTGATCACTGGGGATTAGATAGAGAGAAGTGGGGGCAAGGTTTACACCAACAGCACCCAGATCTTAAAGGACCACATTCTTCCTCGCAGCAGCACCTGAGCAGAGTTCCTGGCCAGCAGCTCTGTCCAGAGCCGAGGCAGCGTCCACATCTGACCAGGGAGCTTGGTGGGCAGTTCTGTCTAATTCAAGTTTTCAATCAACAAGCCATGCAAGCAATGAGCCCATTGCTGTCAGGGAAGCAAATTTGCAGCCCTACCCAACTGCTGACTATAGTCTCTAGTCCTACTTGACCCAGAAGCCTGACCAAAGAATCTGAGCACCTGTAGGGCTCATCCTATAGCTGTGCTTAGGGAGCCAGGCCAGCAGTACCGCCCAACTGTGAAGTATAACTTCTGGCCCCACATAGCCAGGGAGCTTAAACAGTGACCTCAATATCTGAAATATATAAGGATCTCATACAAATCAACAGTAAAAAAAAAAAGGGGGAGGGAGATTTTTTTAAGTGGCAAAAAACCTGAATTAGACATTTTTACAAAGAAGATATATAAATGGCCAACAGGACACAAGATTCTCAGCATCACTAATCAGAGAAATGAGAAACAAAACCACAATGAAATTCTACCTCATGCCTGTCAGAATGGCTAAAATAAAAAAGATAAGAGATAACAAGTGCTGACAAGAAAGTGGTGAAAAGGAACCCGCGTAAACTCTTGGTGGGAATGGAAATTGGTGCAGCCACTGTGAAAACAGTATGGAGGTTTCTCAAAAAACTAAAAATAGATCCACCATATGATCCAGCAATTCTACCTTTGGGTAGAAATGAAAATGAAATCACTATCTTGGGGGCATCTGGGGGGCTCAGCAGTTGAGCATCTGCCTTTGGCTCAGGGCGTGATCCCCGGGCCCTGAGATCGAGTCCCACATTGGGCTCCCTGCGAGGAGCCTGCTTCTCTCTCTGTCTGTGTCTTTGCTTCTCTTTGTGTGTCTCTCGTGAATAAATAAACAAAATCTTAAAAAAAAAAAGAAATCTCTATCTTGAAGAGATATCTGCATTCCCATGTTCACTGCAGCATGATTTGCAATAGCCAAGAAATGGAAACAACCTAAATGTCCACTAATAAACAAATGGATAAAAAATATATGGAGACACACAATGGAATATTATTTAGCTAGAAAGAAGTAAATCCTGCCATTCTCGACAATATGGATGAAACTTGGGGGCATTGTGTTAAGTGAAATAAATCAAAGAATGACAAATACCAATGACTTCACACATACATGGAATCTAAAAAATATATATCAAACTCCTAGAAACAGAGCAGATTGGTGGTTGCCAGGAGCCATTTTACGATATATACATAAATCACATCATTTCATTGTACACCTTTAACCTACACAAGGTTATATGTCAACTATATCTTGATAAAGCTGAGGGAAAAAAAATTAAGAATCCATGAGCATAACTGCTGTTCTTAACAGCAATATAGATAAACAGTACACTTGCTGGGCCAAAAAAATCAACCACAGAGAGCAGGGTTATGTCAGAAAGGCAATAACTGCGATCAGTGCGAGATCATAGAGGAAGGAAAGGGCACTTGCAAAGGGGTCACAGTGCCAGGAAGGAGTGCAATCATACTATTTCTGTGAGAGCATTTCAGAGCAAGAGAATAATATTCTTGGCTCTCTCTCTCAGAGCTAGTGCTGGCCAATATTGGGAGAATTTACTGTGTAAATATAGTTGCTTTTACTAAAATAATAAGACTTTCCTGGAAGCCATTCAATAGAATTCCTCAGAGCTGGAGGCATGATTATACACTGTGGCTCTTACTAGGTGCAAGGGATTCAAGGGAACTCAACTGCCTCTTAAACTGGGAGTGTCTTTTTGTTTTCAAGATTTACTTATTTCTTTAGCGGCGGAGTGGGGGGCAGTGCAAGGAAGGGGAGGGGGAGAAAAGAGAGAGGGAATGAGACAGAGAAGCAGATTCCTGCTGAGCAGAGCCCGATGCCTGGCTCCATCTCACAACCCTGAGATCATGACCTGAGCTGAAATGAAGAGTCAGACGCAGGCACCCCTATGCTGAGAGTGTTAAGGAAAAGAGTTGACCGGGCCAATGGTTTACCCCATTAACAGCATCTTCCACTGGGAGTGAGAAGTCATAAACAGATTTATGTCTGTGAAAGGTCACTGTTTCCATAGAGTAGAAGATGGACAAGATAAGGCGGGGTTCTGGGGCTGAGCAGGTGATGAAGGCTGAAACTAACCCTGCGGTGGTAGGCGTGGGGGGAGAGGTCCTAAGTGAATAAGGGAAGGGAAGTAGATGTATCAGAACTTGGTCACCAGATAAGAGGGGTTGGGAAGAATGAGAAAAGAGTCCCAGGATCTGGCCAGGGGGACTATCAATACTAATGGAAAGGAAGGATGTCAAGGATGATGATTCGTTTGGTTACTTGTGCCTATGTAACCCCACTTATGTTTCACACTCTGCTTTTTTAATGCCTCTTTTATTTTTAGGCCATATGGTCCTAAACTGAAGCTAAATGGACCTGAAATGTTATGACAAATGTGACATTCATGACAATCCCAGATCGTAGAACAGTAGTGTCATGGGAATCTATGTGTAGATCTTAGAACTGCGGTGCTCACAGTTAACTCCTGGAATTCCTGTTTCGAGTCCCCAGGTTCCCAGAAGAACCCTGGAAGAGCCAAATGAGATAGTTATGAGAAAGATATTTGTAAATAGTAAAATGTCACAAAGCGCGCACTATTACAAGAATTCGTTTTGGATAGGTCGATAGCTAATGGAAGAACACAATCTCTGACTCTTATATTTATAAAATGGAAATGAGCTTTTACTCTACTCCATTCAACAGGGAACGTCACGTATGAAACACTTCTAATTCTCCTCCCCTTCCTCACACCTTCTATGGGAAAAGGAGTGAATATATGGGATGAAAATGAACTTTGGATCTGCCTGGCTGCAGACAGGCTCATGGGAGTCTGGTCGCCTTACTCCTGGTGCTGGGGAGCAGGCCTGGCCTCCGAGGGAGAGGCCAACCGTGTGGGAGGTTCAGTGTAAGCCTGGGGTGAAGTACTCCGGAACTCATTGAGGCTGCATATTTAAGCTATTACTCCAATCCTGCTTTTGGTTGCAATATATGTAAATTTTGATCTTTATCAGGCGAGCTGTGAGTCTAACTCTCTATCTCCCCAAATCTTGGTAGCACCAGATTCTGACGCTGCTCATTGCATTCCTCCGTAGAGGAGATTTTCAAAGCCTTACCCAATCACTCACTTCAAATACAAGTGTTTTCTCCTTTCTAATTTTTCTCTCCTCACTGGGAACTTCTAATAATAGTAGCCACTCAATACTAAATGTAGAGGAACCCATGGTCATAGATGGAAGTGGAAAATGTTTGAAGAAAAAAATTAACATTCCAATTATATCTGGTAGATTTAATACACAGGAAGAATGCCACTTCTGGGTACTGTAAGCTTCCAGATGTTGGCATGTCTTTATAGGAACTCAGCAAATGGATCACAGCTAAGCCCCAAAACACATGAATTTTATATTAACGTATCTTAACTGTGTGATGTTGGCCACACCTTGTTGAGAGGCTTACATCATGGTGGAGACCCAGGATACTGTTGCCTCCACAAGTTCTTATCCTGTAAGAGAACAAAATTTATGGGCATAAGAATTTCTTCTCTCTCTGCTCCCACTTTCCACTTAGAAAGTTTCGCTTTTTCTCTACGTCCTAGGCTGGTCACATTTGGAGAATAGGGTCTGTGTTCATGGGAAACAATTTTAAAATCCTAACTGAGGCAGAAGTTTGGCTCAGTGTGAAAGTCTCATGGCTAGAGCTACTTTCATTTCTCCTTCCCTGTTCTCTGCCTCCTTCTGGCTCAGAATCCTTGAGTGGATTTCCATTTCCTCAGACCCCCCCTTCTGGCTGGGAAGGTGCATTCTTGTGTGGGTGTCTGCTCTTCCAGGCTGTTGGTTTTAGGTATTACTTAAAGGTGATCTGTATGCCATGCTTGTGTCTCTCTTTCATGCCCTGCTGAGTGGCAAGCATGTAATGAGGTGAGCTGAGGGAGTCATGGTGTGATCAGATGCAAAGTTCTGCTAAGCAAGAAAGATCTATTAAAATCCAGGCCATGAAATAGGGATTAAGATCAGGAAAGTCAGACCTCTATTTTTTTTTTCACGACATTTTGGCATTTTCAAATATACGGTGAAAATGAAAAGATTTTAAAGTTGGCAGCTAGATTCTAACCTTAGCATCTTCAGATCATATTTACTTTGGTCATTTTATTGGGCTAGAATTCACATAACATAAAATTCACTGTTTGAAAGTGTATGATTAGGTGGCTTTTCGTGTGTTTCCCAGGTTGTGCGACATCACCATTACCTAATTCCAGAACTTTTCCACCACCCCAAAAAGGAAATCCCATGCATGTTAGCAGTCATTCCCCAGCTCCTGGCAACAAGAATCTATTTTCTGTGTCCATAGATTCTCCTATCCTGGGCATTTCATATATGTGGAATCCTACAATATGTGGCTTTGCACATTTGGTTTCCTCACTTAGCATAATGTTGTTTTCAACATCACATTTCCATGCTGCAGCATGTGTCATTGCTGCATTTCTTTCATGGCTGAATAATATTCCATTGTCTGGATCCACCACATTTTGTTCATGCAGTCATCGATTGATGAATATTTGGGTTGTGTCTCAATTCAAAATATATATATGTATATATATATTGCTATAACAAAAAATACCATAGACTGAGTGACTTAACAAACATTTATTTCTTACAGTTCTGGAAGTTCAAGATTGGAGAACAGCAGATTTGGTACCTGGTGAGCATGTGCTTCCTGCTTCATAGATGGCTGTCTTCTCTCTGAGTCCTCACAGGGCAGAGGGGCTGAGAGAACTCTCTGGGCTCTTTTATAATTCCACTTAAGGGAGCTCCAATCTCATGACCTAATCATCTCCCAAAGACCCTACTTCCCAATGTTCATTGCCTCTGGTTCCCATTATCCTCCAGGCATGGAGCTTGTGGACACCAAATCCCACATTTTCAAAGTTTAACTAAGCACAGATTTTTTTGGGTGATGACTTTTAATGAATTCAATCAATATGATTTTTGTCTTTTAGAGATTCTTCCCCACTCTGGTTCCTTCAAAGAGGGTGCACCTTTTTCTTTTCAGGTGCAGTGATGGTTTTAGGTGAGGAGATGTACATACTGTGTGTATGTGTCCCATTGCTGCTGTAAGAAATGATCACAGATTTGGTAGCTTAAGACAATATAAGTTTATACTCTCACAGTTCTGGAGGTCAGAAGTCTGAAATCAACTTCAGTGGGCTAATATCAAGGTGTCAGGAGGGCTGTGCTCCCTCTGGAAGCTCTAGGGGCAATCTGATCTTTACCTCTTTAGCTTCTCTTGGCTTTTAGCAATCCTTGGCTGGTGGCTGCATCACTGCAATCTCTGCTTCCTTGGTCACAATGCCTCCTCATCTTCTGTCTCTGTCAAATCTCTTTTTGTCTACCGTTTGTAAGAATATGTGTAATGGCATTTAGGGCCCAACTGGCTAAATGTAGGATAATCTATCCATCTCCAGATCCTTAAATTAATCATATGTATAAAGAACCTTTTCCCAAATCAGGTAATATTTACAGGTTCTAGGCATTAATACTTGATGTCTTGGGGGCCACTTTTCGAGTATCACTCTACACCTGTGTCCTCCTTTAAATATGTACATTTATATGTATATTCATACACAGAAGGATAAAATGTAAATGTACATGGGTATATATTTTAGAAACTATATGAAAGATATAGGAATATGCATACATTTGCACATTTTAAAAAGTTTTTCGGGCAGCCCGGGTGGCTCAGCGGCTTAGCGCTGCCTTCAGCCCAGGTTGTGATCCTGGGGACCCTGGATTGAGTCCCACATCGGGCTCCCTGCATGGAGCCTGCTTCTCCCTCTGCTTGTGTCTCTGCCCCCCCACCCCGTGCCTCTCACGAATAAATAAACAAAATCTTAAAAAAATAAAAATAAGTTTTTCCAGAGTTTATACTTTTTATTCCAGAAGTATCCAACTTATCCATATTAAATGATGAGGCATTGAAAATGTTAACATCAACCAACACTACTTGAAAGGAGCAATAAAATTGATAGCTCCAGACTATGTTTCCTTTTTCAATTATCGTAGACATAATACATGTTGTGGTTTGCATTCTAAGAACACCGATTAGCATCTTAGGCTAATTAGTACCAATAAACCATGACAGAGAGTGAAAAAGAATAGCACAGTCTTTTGGCAAGGGGAAATGGAAGAAGGGGAAAAACAATTGACCTTGAAATGGCAGGTGCCAAAAGCACATATGATAGCTATGCTGCTCCGCATAAATCTTTGGCAAAGTCCAGAAATCATTTTAACAGTCTGTTTTTCATCTAGAAACAAAGTAGTGATCAACAAGCTTTAATATCATATGTGCATAAATGTATACATTTGTACCACAACCCGCATACAAGCACAGATACACATACTTCCTTTTGTCACCCTTTGCTTTATTGGGCTTCACAAATGCTGCATTTTCTACAAATAGAAATTTTGTGGCAACCTTGCATGGAGCAAATCTACTTGGGCAGCTCTGGTGGCTCAGCGGTTTGGTGCCACCTTCAGCCCTGGGTGTGATCCTGGAGACCCGGGATCGAGTCCCACGTCGGGCTCCCTGCATGGAGCCTGCTTCTCCCTCTGCCCGTGTCTCTACTTCTCAATCTCTCTCTCTCTCTCTCTCTCTCTCATGAATAAATAAATGAAAAATCTTAAAAAATAATCTACTTGTGCCATTTTTCCACAGCCTATGCTCACTTCATGTCTCTGTGTTACATGTGGATAATTCTCCTAGTATTTCTTTCTTTTTTTTAAGATTCTCCCCAACCTCTCTCCCTCTCCTTGGGCTTCCTTATTCTCCGAGACACACAATATTGAAATCAGACCTATTAACAATCCTACAGTGGCCTCTAAGTGTTCAAGTGAAGGAGGAGTTGCATGTCTCTCACTTTAAGTCAAAAGCTAGTGATGATTAAGCTTCACAAAGAAGGCATAATGAAAGCCAAGATGGGCTAAAAGCTAGGCTTCTGGTACCAAATAATTAGCCAAGTTGTGAATCCAGAAGACAAGTTCTTGAAGGAGACTGAAGTGCTACTCCAGTGAACACACAAATGATAAGAAAGTGAAACAGTCTTACTGTTAATATGGATAGAGCAAACCAGCCACAACATTCCCTTGACCTGAAAACTAATCCAGAACAACTAATCACAGAGACTTCTGTGAAGGCTGAGGAGATGAGGCAGCTGCAGAAGAAAAGTATGGAGATAGCAGGTTGGTTCATGAGGTTTAAGGAAAGAAGCCGTCTCCATAAAGAAAAGTTCCAGGGGAAGCAGCAAGTGCTGATGTGGAAGCTGCAGGATGTTATCCAGAAGACCTAGCTAAGGTGATTAGCTAATGTGGCTCCACTAAACAACAGATTTTCATCATAGATGAAACAGACTTCTTTTTTTTTTTTTTAAATTTATTTATGATAGTCACACAGAGAGAGAGAGAGAGAGGCAGAGACACAGGCAGAGAGAGAAGCAGGCTCCATGCACCGGGAGCCGATGTGGGATTCGATCCCGGGTCTCCAGGATCGCGCCCTGGGCCAAAGGCAGGCGCTAAACCGCTGCGCCACCCAGGGATCCCAGATGAAACAGACTTCTATTGAAAGAAGTCTGGGACTTCTTTGAGTCATCTGGGACTCATAACTAGAGAGGAGAAGTCAATGGCTGGCTTCAAAGCTGCAAAGGACAGGCTGACTTGTTAGGGGCTAAGGCAGCTGGTGCCTTGAAGTTGAAGCCAGTGCTCATTTTCCATTCTGACAATCCTAGGCCCTTAAGAATTCTGCTAAATCTATTCTCTCTGGGCTCTAGAAATGGAACAACAAAGCCTGGGAGACAGCACATTTGTTTTTAACATGGTTTACTGAGTATTTTAAGCTCACTGCTGAGACTTACTGCTCAGAGAAAAAGACCCCCTTCAAAATATTACTACTCATTGACAATGCACCTGGTCACCTAAGAGACCTAATGGAGACACACAATGAGATGAACGTTGTTTTCATGCCTGGTAGCACAATATCCAGTCTCTAGCCCATGGACCAAGGAGTCATTTTGGCTTTCAAGTCTTATTACTTAAGAAATGCATTTCATGAGGCTACAGCTGCCATAGATAGTGAGTCCTCTGATGATGGATCTGGGCAAAGTAAATTGAAAAACTTCTGGGAATGATTTGCCATTCTAGATACCATTACAAACATTTGTGATTAATGGAAAGAGGTCAAAATATCAACATTAACAGGCGTTTGAAAGAACCTCATGAATGACTTTGGGGGGGTTCAAGACTCCAGTGGAGAAAGTAGCTGCGGATGCTGGGGAAACAAGAGAATTAGGATTACAAGTGGGGCCTAAAGATGTGACTGAATTGCTGCAATCTCATGATACAACTTTAATGAAAGAAGAGTTACTTCTTTTGAAGCAACATATCTCAAGAATGTGGTTTCTTGAGGTAGCAACTACTCCTGGTGAAGATGCTGTGATGGTGGCTGAAATGTCAACAAAGGACTTACAATATTACATAAACTTAGTTGCCAAAGCAGTGGCAGGTTTGAGAGGGTTGACTTCAACTTTGAAGGAAGTTCTACTATGGATAAAACGCAATCAAATAGCACCACACACTACAGAGGAATCATTCATGGGAGGAAGAGTCAATCGATATGGCAAACTTCATTGTGTCCTATTTTAAGAAGTTACCACAGCCACCCCAACCGTCAGCAACCACCACTGTGATCCACCAGCAGCCATCAACATCAAGGCAAGACCCTCCATCAGCAAAAGCATTATGACTTGCTGAAAGTCTAGATAATAGTATTTTTAAGCAATAAAGTATTTTTTAAAGATTTATTTATTTATTTTAGTGAGACTTATTTATTTTAGTGAGACAGCATGAGTGGGAAGAGCAGAGGGAGAGAGAGAGAGAGAGAATCACAAGCAGACTCTGTGCTGAGTGAGGAGCCTGGCATGGGGCTCACTGGGGGAGGGAGGAGCTCAACAGGAGGCTTGGCATGGGGCTCAATCTCACAACACTGAGATCACAACTTGAGCTGAAACTACGAGTCAGACACTTAACCAACTGCACCACCCAGGCACCCCAGCAATAAAGTATTTTTTAATCAAGGTATATACATTTTTTTAGACTATAGTATAGAGTAAATAGAACTTTTATATGCACTGGGAAACCAAAAAAAATCATTTGACTTACTTTATTGTGATATTTGCTTTATTGTGGTGGTCTGGAACTGAATATCTCAAGATGTACCTGTGTGTATATGTTTATATATTTAATAGTCTTTTTAGATACGTAGTTGACCTATAGGCCCAACTGAAAGCAACTGAGGATCAAGTGGTTGGTAAAGTTTAGTCCATCAGTGTTCATTTTTTGTAATAGAGGAAGAAGCTGAGAGATAGCTTTATTTTGTTTCACACAAGATTGTCAAAGATAAAGAGTGTCCTGTGCTTTCTTGTAGGGCGAGTACCTAGCAGAAGCTGTCAACTCAGCAAACAATGAACATTCTTGGAGGGATGAATCAAGTGAATGAACAAAGCTCTAAGGAGATTCACACAGGGCTCCTTTTGGGAAGGAATTATATCTCTTTTGTCTCAGTATTCTTAGTTCTACCATAGTAGATTCTCAAAAGGTGGTTGTAGATATGGATTAAATGTAATTGAATAGGTGAGTTATTCTTTATCATCAGATATCAGGCTATTTACAAGAGAAATGCTCTTGTGGCAGCTTCCAAGTAGAATCCACTTGTGTCTATCTTTTGTCTTCCCCATAGTCATACCACACTCATAGTGCATGGAACCCAATATATCTGTAGTAGCTGGCAGTTGTATTTTTATGCATATATTCCCATTGGATCGGTACAATCACGGTGTGAGACAGGAATCTTAGTCTCCATCTTGCCATTGGGTAAACAGAAGCTCAGAGGGGACTGGCACAAGAGAATATTCTGGAAAGTAGCAGATGGACATGTCTTTGATGACAAGTTGAGTGTACCTCCTTTTATAAAAAGCTAGTCCTTAAAACACCAGTATAGCAGACAGTCAGCAGTAATTTGTTAAAAATTAAAAGCCAAATAGCCTCAACTTTAGAATAAGAGAGAAAACTAAGAAAATGAACAAAATCAAGCATGATACATAGAGGCAAATTAAATTTATTTTTTAAAGATTTATTTATTTATCTTAGAGAGAGAGGAAAGAAGAGAGTGAAGTGAGGGACAGAAAGCGAGACTCCTCAAACAGACTCCCTGCTGAGCACAGAGCCAGACCTGGGGCTCAATCCCAGGACTAATGAGATCACGACCTAAGCTGAAACCATGTATTTCACTGTAAAATCTCCTCCCAAATGTTCCTTTATTACTGACTGGAAATTTTTTTAATTTAAAATTGCCTGTGGAAAATGATTTGATTATTACTATATTAATTTAATTATGTCCTTGATTACCAGTCCCAGATGTCAAGGGAAAATTTTACTAAAGAGAGCAAAACTTCTCAGTTCAGTTGAGTTTCCAAGATCGTCCAACTCAGTATTTTACCTCTTAGAAATGATATACTGAGTATGTTGAAGCCACTCCTACCCTTAACACTGTATCAGAAGTTGAGGGGTTCATGAAGAGATTGAACTAGACATCAGAGAAATTCCTCTCACATGCGTTTAAAGACTCAAAATTTGTTTGCAGTCATCCTATGACCTAGTCTACTCTAACCATACACTGAGTTTAGCCTACTTGAATGACTCATTTTCACCTTGTGAAATACTAGATTACAAATAATATTTGCTAACACTACCTATGCAATAATTGTTTTGTTTGTATTTTCATTAGTTATTCAGCAAAAATTGAATATCTACTATGTGAAAATACTGTGCTTTGACTGGAGACACAGAAGTGAACAAAATAGAGGCCCTTCTCTTAAGAATTTTGTTGTCTATGTGGGAAGACAGTAGGGATGCCAGATTTAGTAAATAAAAATTCAGGACACCCAGTTAAATTAGAATTTCAGGTAAGTAACTAAAAGCTTAGTATGAATGTTTGTGTTGTATTTGGAACATACTAAAAACCCTTGTGCTGTAGATCTGAAATTCAAATTTACCTGCGTGTTCTATTCTTACCTTACAACCCTAGAAGAGAGATCTGGATAAAGATACCGTGATACACAAGAACAAGTGCTAGAATATGACTAAATCCAGAGAATGATAGAAATATGTGGCTCCCTGTTCATTAGGGGTTTTATTTTTAGGTTTTCCATATGTGCTGGGAGAAAACGTGACCCTTTTCTGCAATTTGACCAGGTCAGTACATGAACGTCCTGGAAGGAGAGTAGATTCTTAGATAAAAACAATGCATTTATGATATAAATATGTGGAGGAATTCCGTAACCATATTGAGATTGATTGCATTGCAAAACACCAAAAGCAGTTCACAGCCATAGAAGAAGTGATTTTTGAGGATGAAGCTTGTTACAGATGTTCCCTTACTGTGTCTCTACGTGGAACCATGGAGAACAGTCATACCTACTATTCTAAGAACCTAATGTTTTCCAGAGGGAGCAGTTTTCTGTGGTAGAAATTCCGGGCCTTCACTTTTTGAGGATTGTATTCAGAGAAGGGATGTTAAAGCTGGAAGACCAGCTGGATGTATCTAGTCAAAGCCTCTCATGCTACAGACAGGAAAGCTAGGCCAGGTACAGTAACCACAGAAACAGGTACTTTTGTGTCATTTCCATGCTACTTTTATTTCCAGCAGACAATTCATTATTAGCAGGGGTAAGAATCTCAAAGATAGGGGATCCCTGGGTGGCTCAGCAGTTTAGCTCCTGCCTTCGGCTCAGGGAGTGATCCTGGAGTCCCTGGATCGAGTCCCATATCGGGTTTCCTGCATGGAGCCTGCTTCTCCCTTGGCCTGTGTCTCTGCCTCTCTCCCTCTCTCCCTCTCTGTGTCTCTCATTAATAAATAAATAAAATATTAAAAAAAAAGAATCACAAAGATACTCTGAATGACTTTTGCAAAGCAGCAGAAGAAATAGAAAAAAGAAAATATAGAGGAGGAGAAGGATGAAAACTGACAGTAGGAAAATAAATCTATTCTGTTTCAAATCAATGAACATTTCAAAAGACAAAAATTGAGTGGTAGTTCCTCTTACCGTATCTCTTGTCTTTGTTTTTAGACACTTAACATCATGAGGGTTTAGTGAAAAAGATAACCTTAACTGGTTTTCATTTATTGGAAGGTTTGTCAGGGTACATAGGAGATCAACTTAGAAGCAACTGAAAATATTTTTTTAAAGGAATTTAAAATATTTAAATTTATATTTTAACCCAATATTTTAAAAAATTAGGAACTTAAATTTATATTTTAACCCAATATTTAAAAAAAAATTAGGAATTACTGTCATCGACTCTATGGAAATCGTATATGGTTTATTTCTGTATTTAATTTTCTTTTTATCTCATTCTCCTCAGCTATAATTGCTTATGTCCTGAACTCCAGAACTGTCTTGACTTTGAAGTGCTTCAGGAATCCTGGAGATCCATAGAAATATCTCTCTTCTTGTTCATTGCTAGATAATTGGGTTTAATTTTTCCCTCTCTCTCACTCCAGTATTTTGAACCTCTACAGATATATGTGGGTTTTCATTCCATTTACTGTCCTTGGCATTCAGCAGTACCTTTCAGTGTTACCATTCACCTGTGGGAGTTATCTTCTCCCTAGATATTTTTAACCATTTCCTCCTGTGATAATTTTGTCAATTTACCGTTTAAAAAATTTCTTTTAGTCTGTTGTTGAACATCCAGAATTGATTATCTATTTATTTCGTGTTTCCTTTCAGACTGTCCATCTCTTTTTTTACTTACTTCTTTTTTCCAGAGATTTCCTAGGTTTCATTTTTCAATCCTTTCACTGATTCTTTGGTTTGTTTTGTTGATCAGTCATATCTGTCATTTCCAAGAGGTCTTTCAAGGTCTTTCTGTTTTCACAGTCTCCTATGTTTGTTTTATGTAAGCAACGTCTCAAATCTCTTGAGATACTAACTAGAATTTTATCTAAGTTTCTTTTGGTTTCATAAGTCACTTCTCTTTGTTCTAATTTAAATGATTAGATTTTTAGTTTTGATTTTAACTTGATCTATTTTTTCATGATCCAAACTTCCTCACAGAGCTGGAGGTGATTTATGGCTCTTGGCTGTTCTAAGAATGTAGATGGGGTTTATTAACTGGTAGTTTTCACACTATGTAAACAAGTGGAGAGCAGGCCAGTTATGTTTTAGGACCCCCAGGGTCCACATGTAGAGGTCTTTGCTCTGGAGGAACCGATGTCCAAATACTCTGCATTAGGTAATTTCAGATAATTTATTTAATTTCCTTGTGGAAGTACCTTTTTTTTTTTGAGATGAGGTGCAAATAGCTGGCTTCCCAGGTGGCTGCATGTGGTTGGGAAAATGAGAGAATGTAGAATGAGCTCAGTTGGCCTGGATTTAGAGTTTCAGCCCAACATTCTGTCTGAACTATGAGCCTCGCCAGAGTTCTGCGTCAGGCTTCAGGATACTTTCCTCTCTTCTGGAGCCTTCCTTGTTCTATGCTACTCCTTTTCCCCCACTGCTTCATCATGCACTCCTATATTCATCTTTCATAATTTTGTTAAAACTCCCTGGTTTTTAAATATATTATCACCTTTTCTCCTTATTTATTGCATATTTGCAATGTTTTAAGGTGCTTTATTATCATTTCAGTGGGACTCTCAGAAGGTAGGACAGATAAGCCTGTGTGGTCTTTCATCTTGATATGGAAGTTATAATTAAATTTCCCTTAGTCCATAATATTTGGAAAACATCAGCGCCACCGTACTTGAATCCTATAAGAATCTATCAGTGATTTCAAAAGATGAGTAAGGTATGTTTCGAGCCACCAGCTTAATGTAAAATAGTTTTAGAGACATTAGCTTATCACCAAGATATAAATTTTTCACTGAATCTGTAGTACGGCAATATAAATAAAGGGTTTTCTATTCTGCTTAGCATTGCGAATTTGCAAGTTGTTTCCCTGTCCAACTGTGTCCTCAGAGACTCACTACGTTTTCTCTGTCTTCTTTGCCATGCCTCACTGTTACGTAGGAAATTACATTCATGGGATGGTAGCCCCTAAGTACACTTCCAAGGAAGATATTCTAGGACAGAAAGGCAAGCAGCCCAAATTAAAATGCTCAAATTACACAGTTTAGGAAAGCAAGTTTAGAATATACAGTGAGCAGCAAGGCAAAAGATGGAATCAAGTTAATATATTTAAATTAGGAAAGTCCAAAAGAACAAATATAAAAAGAAAAAGTAGGTTGTTTCCAGGCCATTTAATATAACAGAACATAATGCTAAGTACCATAATAGAGCCTTAGGATAGCACTGTATTATGGTTTAAGCCCATCATTAATATTCATAACAAGAATCATAAATTAAAATCAAAATGTATAATTGTGTTTTATAGGTTGAGAAAAAAAGCTAAAGAAATTTGTAATTCATTTTTAAAAGATTTCCATTCAAAATACTTAATGTTTTTAAAATGTAATTGACAAAAATTTGAACATTTTTTTCAGAGAGCACTGACTTGGGTTTGTTTTCCAACTTTGTTACTCACTGTATAATTATGCATAATATTTTAATTTTATTTTTTAAAATTTTTACATATTTTTTTCAATTATGCATAATTTAAACCATATTGCTGAGTTCTCAATTTCTCAAATATCAAATAATTAGGGCAATTGCACATACCTGACAAAGTTATGGTATTTTGACAAAATGATTCACATAAACTGTTAGCACAGTATTAGTAACTATTCTTAATAAGTTTTTGAGTTTTATAAATTTGTATATATAATTTTAATAATGACAAAATGTCTTCTCCTGGGACCTAATTTAAACTATCAGATATAGGGCAGCCGGGGCGGCTCAGTGATTTAGCGCTGCCTTCAGCCCAGAGCATGATCCTGAGACCTGGGATCGAGTCCCACGTTGGGCTCCCTGCATGGAGCCTACTTTGCCCTCTGCCTGTGTCTCTGCCTCTCTCTTTCTGTGTCTCTCATGAATAAATAAATAAAATCTTTTAAAAAAATAAACTATCAGATATGTAAACTGAGCTGAGTACTGGCAGAGTTTTTTGTTTTCATTTTGTGGAAATTGAAAAGCTGAATTTGAAATTTATGTGGAAATTGAAAAGCTGAATTTTAAATCTATGTGGAAATATAAGGGCTTAGGAATGGCGAAGGCAATCCTGAAGAAGAAAAAACCTGCAGGTGTACTTGATATCAAGATCTGTTAAAAACAATTAATTAATTATATTTTAGTGTACATAAACACCTTTATATGTGTTCATATACTACATTTTAGTGTTTAAGCTGATGTATTTCATTGATTAAAAAGCATTCTTTGATACTTGCAAAAATTCTCATAAACAAAAACAACTCAATTGACAATGCAAACTTTATTACAGACACAATTCTTATTCTAGCTCACAGACTTTCCAAATAAGTGGAATATGAACATTACAAAATTGAAATTGATAGACACTGAAGAGTAAAAAAAATCCCAAGACACTTTTCTTTCAATACAGCAAACACTAAATTGCTCTCAATGCCATCACTCAAAAAAAAAAAAAAAAAAGATTAAAGCCTTCAAAAAGATCTCAAACTTTGCAAGCAAGAGATAGAGTTAGGTCAATGACCCAGAGAAAAATACTTAGGGATAGCTTATAAATACTATTTCATCACTTCCCCCAAGTAGTATACAAGCAAAAAGAGTTTTAATAGTTGGAAATGTTTTTACAAAAAAATTATTGCATATAATTGGTATGTGATCCATTGACAGAGGATTAACCCTTTCTGTAATTGATCAAATAATATTTAAATACTAGGTTTTCATAATTAAATTTATTTTATATAGTGTTTAGTGTTTCAAAGAATTACTTTATTACAGTTTGTCTGGTATTAGTTTATACAGAATTAAATATGTTTAACGTTTATATTTCTTATAAAAAGTGTAATTTTTAGGGGTGCCTGGGTGGCTCAGTTGGTTGCTTATCCAGCTCTTAGTTTCAGCTCAGTTCATTGTCTCTTGGGTCAAGGGATCAATTCTTCTGGGCTCCATGTTCTGCTGCTTAGGGAATTCTCTCTCTCTGCCCTTCCTCTCTCTCTTGCATAAATAAATAAATCTTTTAAAAAATTTATTTACAGGGGTACCTGTGTGGCTCAGTGGTTGAGCATCTGCCTTTGGCTCAGGTCGTGATCCCAGGGTCCTGGGATTAAGTTCTGAATCAAGCTCCCTGTAGAGATACTGCTTCTCCTTCTGCCAACGTCTCTGCCTCTCTCTCTGTATCTCTCATGAATAAATAAAAACTAATTTTTAAAAAATGTATTTACAAAAAATGTATTTACATATAACACTATGTAAGATATACAACCTATTGGCTTGATAAATTTGCATATGGCAATATGACTACCACCTTAGTTTTAGCTAACATCTCTAACAGGTCCTGAAATTTTCATTGTGTGTGCATGTGTGTTAAGAACATTTAAGATCTAGTCTCTTAGCAGTTTTGAAGTATATAATGGAGTATTGTTGACCATAATCACTAGGGTGTGCATTAGCTCTCCAGAATTTATTCATTTTCTAGCTGCAAGTTTGTACCCTTAAAATGAACCCAATTCCTTCAGCCCTGAGCCCTGGGAAATCATTTTCTACTCTGTTTCTATGGATTTGGCTTTTTTGGACACCACATATAAAAGGTACCATATATTATATTATTTGTCTTTGTCTGTCTCATCTCACTAAGCATAATGTCCTTCCAGTCCATCTATGTTGTCACAAATGGCAAGATTTCCTTCCTTCTCGTGGCTGAGTAATATTTTATTGTTTGAATACATATACTACATCTTCTTTATCCATTCACCCATTGACAGACACTTAGGATGTGTTTGTATCTTGGCTATTGTAAATAGTGCTATAATAAACATGAAAATATAGATACAGTTTCAATATACTGTTTTCATTTCCTTTGGATTCCTGGGTCATATGATAACTATATTTTATTTTTTGGGGAGCCTCTATACTGTTTTCCATAGTGGCTGCATCAATATACATTCCCACCAGCAGTGCACAATGGGTTCCTTTTCTCCACATCCTCTCTAACTCTTGTTAATCTCTTTTCTTTTTGGTGATGGCGGTTCTAACAGGTATGAGGTAATATCTCACTGAGGTTTTGATTTGCATTGCACTGATGATTAGTGATGCTGAGCATCTTTTCATATACCTGTTGGCCATTTGGGTATATACTCTTTAGATAAATGTCTATTCAATTCCTCTTCCCATTTCTTAATTGGATGGATTACTTTTGTTTTTGTTTGTTGTTGGGTTGCATGAGTTAGTTATTTTGGATAGTAAACTCTTTTTTTTTTTAAGATTTCATTTTTTTTTTTTTTATTCTTGAGAGACACAGAAAGAGAGAGAGAGAGAGAAGCAGAGACACAGGCAGAGAGAGGAGAAGCAGGCTCCATGCAGGAGCCCGATGTGGGACTCGATCTTAACCACTGAGCCACCCAGGCGTCCCTGGATAGTAAACTCTTATTCAACATGTGGTTTGCAAATATTTTTTTCCCATTTTGTAGGTTGCCTTTTATTTTTGTTGATTATTTCTTTTGCTGTGCAGAAGCTTTTTTGACATAGCCCCACTTATTGATCTTTGCTTTTGAAATTATATCCAACAAATCATTGCCAAGATCAACGTCAAAGATCTTCTTCCATATGTTTTATTTGGGGAGTTTTATTGTATCAGGTCTTGTGTTTAAGTCTTTAACCTGTTTCAACTGAATTTTTGTGAGTTGTGTAAGATAAAGTCCAATTTAATTTTTCTGTATGTGGTTTTCCAGTTTTCCCAACACCATTGGTTGACAAGATTATCCTTTCCCCTCCAGTGTTCTTGGCTTCCTTGTCAAATATTAGTTAACCATTAGTTAACTAATTGATGCAAGGGTTTATTTCTGGGCTCATGATTCTTTCCATTTGTGGAAGTGTCCATTTCTAATACCAGTATGGTATTGGTTTAATTACTGTAGCTTTACGGTATAGTTTGAAGTCAGAAAGAAAGTGTGATGCTTCTAGATTGTTCTTTCTCAGGATTGCTTTGGCTATTTGAAGTCTGTTGTGGTTCTGTTAGGATTGTTCTTGATTTCTGTCGAAAATTTCATTGGAATTTTGATAGGGATTGCATTTAATCTATAGATGGCTTTGGATAGTATGGACGTCTTAACAATAATTCTTTCAACTCACAAACACAGCTATCTTTTCATTTGCTTATGTCTTCTTCAATTTCTTTCATGAAAGTCTTATAGTTTTTATTATACAGATCTTTCACTTCCTTTGTTAAATTTATTTCTAGGTATTTTATTGTTTTTGGTGCTATTGTGAATACGGAATAGTTTTATTTCTTTTTCAGATTTGTGTTGTTAGTGTATAGAAACAAAGTAATTTCTGTATGTTGATATCTGCAATTTTACTGAATTTAATAATTAGTTCTAACAGTATTTTGGTTGTCTTTAGAATTTTCTCTCTATAAGATTACACCATCAGCAGGGGCACCTGGGTGGTTCAGTTGGTTAAGCATCTGCCTTCAGCTCAGGTCATGATCCCAGGGTCCTGGGATCAAGCTCTACATCAGGCTCCCTATACCTCCTCCCCTTCCCCTCCAACTCGTGCTCTCATATCATTATCATCCACAAATAACAATTTTACTTCTTTCTTTCTGATTTGGACACCTTTTATTTCTTTGTCTTGCCTAATTGCTCTTACTAGGATTTCTAGTACTATATTGAATAAAAGTAGTGAGAGTGGGCACCCATTACTTGTTCTTGATCTTAGTGGAAAATTTTCCATCTTTCCCTGTTTGAGTAAGATGTAAGTGATGGGTTTGTAGTATATGGAATTTACTATTTTAAGGAATATTTCTTCTATACCCAATTTGTTAAAAGTCTTCACTATGAAAGAATGTTATATTTTGTCAAAGGCTTTTCCTGCATCTATTAAAATGATCATATGAGTTTTATCGTTCATTTTAATGAAATTTAAAATTTTTTATTTTTATCAATCATTTCTATTGTGTTTTTGGTCTCTACTTCATTTATTTCTACTCTGATCTTTATTTCATTTTTTTGCTAACTTTCTTGTTTCTTAAGGTGTACAGTTAGGTTGTTCATTTGAAATCATTCTACTTTCTTAAACTATGCTTTTATTGCTATATATTTCTCTCTCAGACCTGTTTTTACTACATCCCATAAGTTTTGGTATGTTATGTTTCCATTTTCACTTGTTTCAAGATTTTTTTTCATTCCTCTTGATTTCTTCTTTGATTCATTGTTTGTTCAAGAGTGTGTGGTTTATTTTCCACATGCTTGTAAATTTTCCAGTTTTCCTATTTTTTATTTCCATACCTTATGGTCAGAAAATACACGTTGGATTATTTCAATCTTCTTAAATTTGCTAAGAATTGTTTTGTCGCATATCATATGAGTCATCCTGAAGGATGTTCCATGTGCACTTGAGAAGAATGTTTATCCTTTTGCTGTTGGATAAAATGCTCATAAATGTGTGTTAGGTTTATTTCATGTAATGTATGTTTCAAGTCCAGGTTTTCACTCTGGATGATCTATCCATTGCTGAAAGGGTATTGAAGTTCCCTACTGTTATTGTATTGTCTATTTCTCCCTTCAGATCTGTTAGTGTTTGCTTAATATATTTAAGAGATCCAATGTTGGGCGTGTATATATTTATGTTCATTATATCCTCATGATGAATTGACCCTTTTATGATTATATAATGACCTTCTTCATCTCCTGTTATTATTTTTGCCTTAAAGGTTATTTCGTTTGATATAAATACAGGTACTCTTTCTTTCTTTTGGTTTCCATTTCCTTGTAATATCTTTTTCTATTTCTTCATTTTGGTCCTATGTGTATCCTTAAATCTGAAATGAGTTCTTGTATACAGCATATTATTGGGTCTTGTGTCTTTAATCTATCTAGCCACTCTGTGCCTTTTGATTGGTGAATTCAATCCATTTACATTTAGAGTAATTACTGATAAGTAAGGATTTACTAATGCCACATTCTTGCTCTCCCACTGTTTGGTAGTGCCATTATTTCTACTTTCCTCTCTTTCTGCCTACTTCTGTAAATAGGTGATTTTCTGTAGTGGTATGCTTTGTTTATCCTTTAAAAATTATTTTCTTAATCTAATCTAGGCTTTTGCTTTATGACTACCATGAGGTTCACATAAAACACAGATAATACATGGGGTACCTGGGTGGCTCAGTGGTTGAGTGTCTGCCTTCGGCTTGGGTTGTCATCCCAGGGTCCTGGGACTGAGTCCTGTGTCAGCCTCCCCATAGGGAGCCTGCTTCTCTATGTCTCTGTGTCTCTCATGAATAAATTAATAAAATCTTAAAAAAAAACCCACAGATGAAGCAGTCGAATTTTAAGCTGAGAACAACTTAACTTTGATAATATATGAAAGCTCCACCCTTTTGCTCTCACCCCATTTATATTTTTTATCTCAAAATTTATCTCTTTTTATATTGTGTATTTATTAACAAATTATAGTAGCTATGGTTATTTTTAATACTGTTCCTTTAACTTTTATACTATAGGCAAGTGGTTAACACACCATACTATTATAGAATAGTTTTCTAAATCTGAGTATGTATTTATCTTTACCAGTGTATTGTATGCCTTCACATTTTTTCATATCACTAGTTAGCATCTTTTCATTTTTGCTTAAAGAATTTCTTTCAGCATTTCTTGCAATTCACATATAGTGGAATGAACTCCCTCAGCTTTTGTTTGTCTGGGGAAGCCTTTATTTCTGCCTCCTACTTAAATGACGACTTTGCTAAATAAACTATTCTTGTTTGGTAATTTTTCTTTCTGTCAACACTTGTAATATGCAATTCCACTCCTCCCAAGCCTATAAGGTTTCTACTGAGAAATCTGCTTATCACCCAAGGGGGGAAGGTCCTTTGTAGGTTTTTTCATCTGGCTGCTTTTAGCATTTTTCTCTTTGTCTTTGATTTTTTGACAGCTTCATTATAATGTGTCATACGGAAGTTCTTTTTACATTAAGATAAAAGGGTGATCAGGGACGCCTTGGTGGCTCAGCGGTTGAGCTGCTGCCTTTGGCTCAGGCATGATCCAGGTCTGGGGATCAAGTCCCACATTGGGCTCCCTATGAGCAGCCTGCTTCTCCCTCTGCCTGTGTCTCTGCTTCTCTCTGTGTCTTCCAGGAATAAATAAATAAAATCTTTTTTTAAAAAAAGATGATAGGGTGCTCCTATTAGCTGCATAAACTTGAATGTTCATGACTTTCCTCAAGCTTGGGAAATTATTAGCTATTATTTCTTTAAATAAAATTTCTGCCCCCTTCTCCTTCTCTTGTCCTTCTGGAAACCCAGTTATTCTAATATTTGGTATATTTTTAAAGATCTCATAGATTTTCTTTGTGGTTTTTCATTATTTTTTCTTTGTTCTCCTCCAATTGGGTTATTTCAGAGTTCTTATCCTCTAGATCACTGATTCTATCTCCCATTGGGTCTACTTTGCTATAGATGCTACTGCATTTTTCATTTAATTCACTGAATTTTTTAACTCCAGAATTTCTGTTTGTTCCTTTCTATGATTGCTATTTCTTTGCTTAATTTCTCATTTTATTTATGTATTATTTTCCTTATTTCATTGATTTGTCTCTATGTCCTGTAGCTTGTTGAGTTTCCTCAAAAGAGGAAAAGGTATATTGAATAATGAGCTAAGTCACAAAATTCCATGCCTTTGAGTTCAGTTATTGGAGGAATAATGTTATTTTTTGGTAATAATGTGTTTTCTTGATTCTTCATGTCTCTTGGAATTTTGCATTGCAGCTTTCACAATTAAAGTAGCAGACATCTTCTCAAATCTTTACTAATTGCCTTCAGTTGGGATGTTCTGTTCATTGGTCCTGTTATATCTGGTGTTCTCTACAACTTTGTATGGATACACCTGCTCCACACTTCTTGATTTTTCTCATGACAAAATTCTAAGTCTTCTGTGGTTATTACAAAAACAAAAAAGCAAAAAAACCCCCCAAAACCCCCATCTCTCCTTTGCTTTCCAGCAGATGGTGCTATAGTTCAAGTTTGTGGAGAGTTCTTGTAGACCACATATATCCCCTTGTCCAAAGACCCAGGTCTGATTTTCTGAAAGCATTCTGTTAACTAGAGCTCACTAGCTACCACATTTGGGAGTGTGCAGAGGAGCTGGTCACAGAGTGGGTAGAGATAGGGGCTTGACACTCGGAGCCTTGGGTTGACTGCAAACTGTTAGGACAACCTTTGGGTGAGGTTCCCCCAAGGATTTGTGAGCAGACCTCCTGTAGAAGTCCTGAGGGCAGTCAGGAAGAACCAAGTCTCCTTAATGCCTTTGATATTCTTGCATGCTTCTTTCCCAATCTTCTCCCTTCTCCCAGTCACAGAGATCCTGCATCAGTACTGTGAGTGTTGCGGGAGGGAAATGGATTTCTCCAATGCCATGCACAGCTAGGGTAGCCAGGTATCTACTTGGCTTTTTCCCTTGTAGGGAAGTCACTACTGACTAGTGGTTCAGCCCTATCCTGTGTAACCTTTGAGGGAGGGGTGGCACAGGCAAGGTTTCTCTTAGTCTCCCCTATGCATCCAAACTCATATTTTTCTTTTGCTCCAATGTTGTGCTATAATCTTTGCTTAGGAAGACTGGATTTCTCCAATCTCTTTCTTGTCCATGTGATTCAATATATATTTAACAGACAGAACTTTTGAGACTTGTTAACAGGTTGGAATGTAGGACCGAGTAAGAAGGAGGCATCAAACCCAGGGTTTGAATGCTTGAAAAGGGAATTCCTTTTACTGAAGATTCCAATAGAAAGGAAGTATTTGGGGAATGGGTATGACTTCAGTTTTAGACATGTTGAATAAGTAAGCACAACACTGGAAAAAATATAATGCCAGTATTAAGGATTTGTTCCAGTGTTTCCAAATTTCAGAGTTTTATTTGAAATCCTGATCAGAATTCATAAAGTAAAAAAACCCACATGGCTAAATATATAACGCATTTCAAATGCAAAAATTGGGACGCCTGGGGGGCTCAGCGGTGAAGTGTCTGCCTTCGGTCCAGGGCGTGATCCTGGAGTCCCAGGACCAAGTCCCACATCTGGCCCCATATGGAACCTACTTCTCCCTCTGCCTAGGTCTCTGCCTCTCTCTTTCTCTCTCTCTCTCTCTGTCTCTCATGAATAAATAAATAAAATCTTTTTTTAAAATGCAAAAATTTATATACACATTAAACAGTATCAAATAAAATGTGAACTTATAAGTGTTAAATATACCTTATCATTCTAATGTAAATTATTAACCTTCAGAGCTCTTCCACTTCTTTCAGCATCAATTCTTTTAGTCCCAGAGCATCTTCTGAGATCTGCCTCCGAAGGAGCGGATTCCCTTGAACATGAGTATTATTGTCTTGGGCTTAGTTTCTAGAGCTCTTCTTTGTTCTCATCTAGTATTGCAGGAATTTACTTGTCTTCTTTCAGCATTGTTACTGGGTCTTTTTTCTTTAGTTGGGATGGGGTAGAGAGAGCAAAAGGAGGCTACAGGAGTGGGTATGGGGATATTGGGACCGTATAGTCAGGAGGGCCTGGTACGGCTTGTTGTAGGGATGTTCAAGATGGGGGCAAGAGGAAGGGGGTAGAGAATATAGCTGAAGAAAATCCACCCTCTTCTTTTCTTCAGCCTTCTATTAGTCTTTACTATTTGAGACTTCTGGAATTCATTTTGTTTTTTTGAATCACAGTTTCTAAATTAACATTTCTTTTTTCTGTTTCAGTGGAAATCTGAATCCAAGATCAATGGATTTCTTTCAGCAAATGAACAAAAACAAGTTTTGAGAAATCTCTCTTAGTAAGAATTCCAGGTCAATATGAGAACTAGAGTTTAACAGAAAGAAGTTAACCTCTATTGATATCAATAGCATTATTATTCATTGGGTTTTCCATGAGTCTTTGTAACATTTTTCTTTTAAGGAGTAGCTCAATGAATTAAATGAAGGAACTACACAATCAATGAATACAGAAAGATTACACAATACTTCTTGGATACAGAGATAAGATTTTAATGTGAGATCCAAAGGGATATTGGAAAAATACTACTAAACATGGAGAAAGCACAGTTCTGTGGAAGAGAGACAGATAGAGAAAAAGAGAGGAAGACAGACAGACAGGATGTGATCTTACACTAATCACATGTATTTTCTGGACACCCTACTTGATATCTAGAGATTCCCCAGGCATAAGGATGTTAATTTATGTCCTTTTGCTTAGGTGTAGGAACAGTTTTGTTAGGATAGTAGTGACCTCAAGTATCAGTAATAACCAGTTTCTTCACAGAAACACTCATGGGGAATGCTGTGCACACTTGCCACACAGGCCTCTGTTACATCAGAGTTGGCACATCCTTAGTCTTCCACTTCATAAAGCATGTTAAAATGTGCATTAATGAGAATAACATAGCTTAGAACAGTGATTCTCAGCCCAAGGTAAATTCATCTTCAAGGGGCATTTGTCAATGTCTAAAGACATTTTTGATTGTCATAACTGTAGGGAGTGGAAGTACTACTGACATTTAGTGGAAAGAGGCCAGGGATATTAATAAACATCCTATAAGGTCATGGACAGCCCCCACAATAAAGAATTATCCGTTCTGAAATGTCAGTAGTGCTGAGCTTAAGGAACTATGGCATAGAATCTCACCTGGGTATTTGTTAGAGATACAAATCACCCACACTTAATGAAGCAAGAAACTAAGAGTGAGCCTCAGCATTTGTGGTTTAAGTCCTCCAGATGATTCTTAGTGATTCTCAAGTCTGAGAACTATTGGTAGAGCAATAACCTTGAATGGACTATAATTTTTAAATAATGCAAATTGTTTGCCAACCTCACTGCTTTGTTATATTCAATTTAACAGTATAAATATTTTTAAATACTTCACAACTTAAAAGGATAATGATTGAGAGTAGTTGCTCAGCCTTTTCAGAGAGAAGTGGTTCAACTCATAGCTTCAGGTAATAGAAAAAAAAAACTGAAAAAATGGGAAAGAAAGGGAATTTTTCTGATGACTGAACAATCTGTTAATGATGCTATACTTATTGTAAGATGATCAGTCATACTCAGGGGCAGTTTCCCTAAGTGGTTAATTTGGATGTCTCAATAATGAAAAGAATGTCTTAATAATAAGATTGATTCATCAGAATATGTCACATCAACAGCCTGATGTGGTGACCTCAGAATAACCAGTGATACAGGAAGAATAAAGAATCACTCTGAGGATTCACCTAGGGATTCACCTAGACCTTCATATTTAACATTGAATATATGGTCAGGCTTTGAGTGAAGATAAAGGAAAATACGGGAATCCTTTCCAAAAGTAAACAAAACACACATTACTCAAGTGTGACCTACAGATCAGCGGTGTTGCTTTCTTTTGGGAGCTGTTAGCAATGCACAATCTCAGGCCCCAGGGCAGACTCAGTGAATCATAACCTGTAAGCCACACATTTTGGTAAGCCCCACATTTTGGTAAGTCCTCCAGGTGATTAACGGGCATATTAGAGTTTGAGAAGCTCTACATTCAAATAACTCAAGAAAAATGATTGTAGAAAGTAGTCATTTCCTTGCAGTTTTTGCTTTTGATATGCAATAGAAATGTCTTTATGAGTTCCATTGTTAATGACACTTGAATACACAGGAAAACTAAGTTCAGTAAACTTCATTCTTTGATTTCCTTGGAACAGCATCCCATTTCTGAAAGTCCAAAAAATTTCAAAATCAGGTTTCCACTGTTGCAAATATTGGGTAATATTTTGTTGCCACTGCCCAGGCAGATAACAGAAAGAAGACCATGTCTGTGACATAGGATTTTTCTTCCTTTGTTTCATTATTTCTCTCAGTCTCCTATCACCAATGCATAGGTCATTCATTCATTCAACAAACTTTTATTAAATATCAAGTATATGTCAGTGTCTGTTCTACGTGCTGGGGATCCCAGAATTGACAAATACAACCTGGGGACACCTGGGTGGCTCAGCAGTTAAGCGTCTGTCTTTGGCTCAGGGCATGATCCTGGAGTCCAGGGATCGAGTCCCACATCGGGCTCCCCGCATGGAGCCTGCTTCTCCCTCTGCCTATGTCCCTGCTTCTTTCTGTGTGTCTCTCATGAATAAATAAATAAAATATTTTAAAAATAATAAATAAAATAATAAAAATACAGCCTGTGTCCATATTTGAGAGAATAATTTCTAACATTTAAATTGTATAGAGATGAGATAAATGACAAGTCCATAATTCCTTATTTTCGAGTGTCAAGTGGGTTTGACACAAAGTTTAGACATTAAATAGATGAAGTAAGTGACAGATGTGTAGTCTGATGTTGTTTAATCAGCTTGGGCACGTGTTATAAAAATAGTTCCCTTTATAAATTTCTTATTTTAGCAGTTCCTTGCCCTTTCTTCATCTTTGGAAAGGATGACAAGTAAATGAGCAAAGACAAAGCAATAGAAAGATGCCTAAAATGAAAGACTTTTCTGTTTGGGCTCCACAATCAGCCCATTTGCCTTGGATTAAAGTCACTCTCTTTTCTATCGATTCATTGAGCCAGGATTTCTCTCTCCATACTAAAGTGAAAAAGAATGCAATTTAATTTTGTTATTTATCTGATGGTCTTTCAGGCAGGATACACTGGCCAGGGAGCTTTGTGGCCTTACCATTCTTGTGATGTCTTGGATTGTAAGGACTGGGGATACTGATGAAGTTTTGGAATTATGGGTGAGGTCCAGAGCCGACGACCAAGAAAAAATTCTTGAGATGTGTTTGGTGCAAAATGGTGGTTTTATTAAAACCTGGGGACAGGAACCATGGACAGTAAGAGCTGCTGCCCCAGGCCTGTGAGGGGTGGCTGATTAATGCCTGGCAGTTGGGAGGGGTTTGAGGATAGCGTACTGTCTAAGGAATTTTGGAAGCAAGGTTTACAGCACCTTGAGGGGGCTGGCTATTTTTGGGAAAAGGTCACTTATTACTGTCTAATAAAACCTGAGTCATGAGACCCTTCAGAAGAATATCGGTGGGCCATGTGCTTGGAGGATGATTGCCAACATGTATCTTGGGGGTTTAGAGATAAAGGGAAGTTTCTAAAGGAGTTTTTATATGTTAAAGTAGACTTACAGGATCCTAGGGGTCAGGGTAATATAGCCTTTGGCCCTTAACGAAGTATGAACATGGAGGCAGTTGAGTCTGTAAAGGACTGTCACTCTCCCTGTTTCAAGGACTTGTCAGTGTGCTTTGTCCTCCGCTCATCCGTCCTCTGTTCCCCCATCAATAACATCTTTGATGGCTTACTTCTTTTTAAGGCCTGGTTATTTGTTGGTCACAGGTGACTGTCATAAACAAAGACACCCTCCCCACCCACACCTAGGGCAAGGTGATCTGGTTTGTTCCCTTATTTCTGGTTTCCATACACCTCAGCATTTTGGGAATTTCTGTGAGCCTGATCCTGTAGCCCCCTTCCTATCTCTCCCTACCTAGGCCTGCCTGTCCCTTACTCATTTGCACACATTGGATTTTCCTATTATTTTTCATAACAAAAGCAAAATAACATAGTTTGGTATGATATGATTAATTTCAGAATGTAGAAATTTAGTTTGAGTTGAGAAATTTTCTAATTTAATAAGTAAAACTGCTCTGTCAAAACATGGATTAGGATTTATTTCTAATACCTTATAATTTGTCTGCTTTTCTACTACAATTCCTTTAAGGGAATTCAGGCCTCACAGATTTGTACAGCAATTTGAAAGACTAGAACTATTTCTTCTGCGATGCTTGCCAAGAAGAAAGGAAATGATTAAGTCAAAGTTTAGTGGTAACAAGTTTACTCGAATTGGAAAGTTCTAAACTATTCTGTATTTATCATTCATCCATCCAATAAATAGTAATTGAAAACCACTATATTCAAGTGACTGGGCTTCAGCAGTGCAAAATGGGGAAAAGCCTGCAGGAGAAGTGGCACCCCGATATTACTTGCTGAAATACTCATGATTCACCATGATATAAGTGACAATGGAATTCCTTCAAATGATTTTTACCCCAAGAAATTTTGCTGTTTCTCGCAAAATAGTGGTTGGAAATAACTCTCCGGATTAATTTTTAAAATAACTTTCTGGAATATCGGTTCTTATGTCACTGAAGATTCCCATCAGGAAATGCAATCTTTCTCCATACAGACACTATATTTAACTTGCAAATCTCCAGCCTTTGTGATTCATTATTCCTGCTCAATAATGTGAATTAATCTGATACAATTTCCGTGCTGTAGCAAGGGCCTCAATCAAGAATGTTACTATTAAACTGATAGGAACAGACTCATGAATGCATGTTCTGTGTCTCCAAAATATGCAGGCTCCAGTTTTTTTATTTATTTTTTTTAATTTTTTTTAATTTATTTTTATTTATTTATTTTTTTTAAGAAATACCAAAACAGGGCAGTCCCGGTGGGCTTAGCGGTTTAGCGCTGCCTTCAGCCCAGGGCGTGATCCTGGAGACCTGGGATCGAGTCCCATATTGGGCTCCCTGCATGGAGCCTGCTTCTCCCTCTGCCTGTGTCTCTGCCTCTGTGTGTGTGTGTGTCTCTCATGAATAAATAAATAATATCTTAAAAAAAAAAAAAAAAAAAGAAATACCAAAACATACTTGAAACTACTCTGCTAACTTGATAGCATTAATTTTCCTACGTTCTGCTTTGCGGTTGTATCTTTCACAGTATTTGTTTCCCTTGGTCAGTTTTGGCAATTTTCTTACCATGTTACACTACTACTAAAATCAATTAATTTCCAGTTGCTCAAGCAGTGGCCTTAATCAGTATGATTATTTTTTAAAAAGTCAGTTGTCTACCTTGTATGTGTCCTTCAATATTATTATTAAAGGCTACTATACAGAATAACAAGAGTAATTACAATTTAGCATATATGTGGTGTTTTTACTTCTTTGTAGAATCATAATCATATTTTCTTAGAGTTCAAGGAGACCCAAGCTCAATCTTCTCTCCAAAGCATGCTTTTTTCCCATGTGAAATAAAAATAATTTTTTTTTTTTAGAAAGTAGGATAAGTTGGGTTTTCTTAAATAAAAGAAATGTGGTATCTTTACATCTGAGCTTCAGTCTGAAATTCATCTCACTATATTCTTTTTTTCTTTTTAATTTTATCTATTCATGAGAGACAGAGAGAGAGGCAGAGGCATAGGCAGAGGGAGAAGCTGGCTCCCTGTGGGGGGGGCCTGATGTGGGACTCGATCCCTCAACTGGGATCGCACCCTGAGCCAAAGGCAATGCTCCACCGCTGAGCCACCCAGGCGTCCCATCTCACTATATTCTTAATCATACCTAGTAGGATAAGTGAGGTCATATTTTATTATTCAAATCAAAAGCAGGTTAAACCTTGTATAGATCTGCTCTTCATGATAATAAGCTTCTCTCCTCCTTTGTAGTCATCTTCTTTGTGGTAATCCCAAAAGCCTAAAGGGTTTACACATATTCATCATAAGCATGTCAGGAAGCACTTCATCTTGAAGCTGGAGCGTGTCAAACCTGCTTCCATAAACTCACTCCACTGAGTCATGCTTTATGACCTAAAGTAAAGGTTATTTCCAAAGAAATTCTTCCCTCGCTGATGTTGCCCCAGCTGCTATGAAATGATGCTGGCTATGTGTGGGAGATAATTTGAGTTGGTCCTGTCTTCCTCCTGGCACTGATACTGCTGCCCTTAAAGCAGTTTGTTTCCATTCATTTCCAGGTATCAGCCTTGATGCCAAGATCTTCCTTGTTTTTTTTTTTTAATTTTATTTATATATTTATTCATGAGATACAGAGAGGCAGAGACATAGGCAGAGGGAGAACCAGGCTCCCTGCAAGGATCCCAATTTGGGATTCAATTCCCAGAACCCTGGGATCACAACCTGAGCCAAAGGCAGTTGCTCAACCACTGAGCCACCCAGGTGTCCCAATGCCAAGATCTTCTTCAGGGATGATTAGGATACCCTACCTTATTGTTCCCACAGAGCCGGTTGCATTCATTGTTTCTTGCCAACCTATTTGTCTTGTAATAGTTTCTCAAAGTACACATTAGAAGGAAAAAAATAATAACCCACCCTTCCTTGGGAGAGTTACACCCAGTGACTTTTACATGGCAAAATTGGCCTGGGTTCCAAGGAATTTGTTCCTTCAACACAACTGTGTGACTTAGAAATGTGCTAGGTCTGCCTGCCCAAGCATCCTCCCACTGCTAAAATATTGTAGCATGTGTTTGGATGTGTTAAGTAAATGTGTCATTGCTTGAATCTCTCAGCTTACTGTATCCTTGATGGAAGCTTAACTATTCATTCCACAGACTCATAACTAAGGTATCATAACCATAAATAAGCACAAAGAAGACAACCCATTGACCTGATAATAAATTCTTCAAACTGTAGGGCATGCATTCAGGAGGTACAATTTTGTGTCAGCTCAGGAAAAAAAGAAATCTTTAAAATCAGTGACAGTCATGAACACATAGTTTTCCTATGTAGCCCTGCATCCCTTTTCATAATAACAACTGCATGCTGTCAAGTCAACCTTGCATCACCCGAAATTCTTTAAACTAATTATTATAGGTTTATGAGAGTACAAATGATACCAGACTGCAGGTGCAGAAGCTGATTCTAGTACTGTCTGCCATCCATGAAACATTTATTCCCCACCTGACTCTAGGATATTCCCATGCCAGTATCTCTCGCTCGGATCCACTAAGGTAATTTTCTTTTTCGGGTTTTAATAACCTTGAGAAACTAAGAGGGTATATCAAGCAGTAGAAAGAAGGAAAGGAAAAAAAAAAAAAGAAGGAAAGGAAAGAAAACAAACACTATGCTCTGCTGTGCTTTCTTATTTAACTCTGGAAAACAATGCAAAGAATTATTAATATTTTAAGATTTTATTTATTTATTCATGAGAGACACACAGAGAGAGAGAGGCAGAGACACAGGCAGAGGGAGGAGAAGCAAGCAGAGAAGCAGGCTCCATGCAAGGAGCCCGACGTGGAACTCAATCCTGGGACTCTAGGATCACACCCTGAGCCAAAGGCAGACACTCAACCACTGAGCCACCCAAGCGTCCCTGCAAAGAATTATTTACGGATGAGGACAGGCGGCTTGAAAAGTGATACCTATGATCATGTAGTTAGCCTGTTGCAGATCTTGGATTTGCACTGAATGTGACTCAAAACTCATCATGCTATTATATTACTGCTAGAGGTCTCTTTTAATACACTTTTTTGGATTAAAAATCCAAATTTATTTTATTTTATTTTATTTTATTTTATTTTATTTTATTTTATTGGTTTTATTTATTTATTTGAGAAGGAGGGACAGAGAGAGAGAGAGAGAGAGCGAGCAAGCATGGGGACAGAGAGGGGCAGAGGGAGAAGCAGACTCCCTGTTGAGGAGGGAGCCTGATGCAGGGCTCAATCCCAGCACCCTGGGATCATGAGCTGAGCTGAAGGCAGATGTTTAACCCACTGACCCATCCAGGCACCTCTCAAATTTTATTTTTAACCTGTATCATTTAAATCACAAAGATTTAGTATGAACACTATACTTGCTAAAACATTAGCAAATTATAATGCAATTTCAAATTAATGGGGTATTTTATTATTTGAAAGTTCTTTTAGGTACATTACCTCTTGCATTTCTCTTGACAGTATAAGATGGATATTCTTATGTCATCTCTCTTTTAAAAAATGGAAAAGTCAAGGTTTAGAGAAGTAACAGACTTGTGGGAGATGACAAGGTGATATTTGTACCAGAATGAACCTGAATCTTCTGGTTCCGAGTCCAGAATAGCTGCATTACTCTGCTGTGTTCAGAGTGTTTTATTGAGGAAACATCTGTATTTTTTCGTTCCTGGGGGCTGACGGTCAGGAGAAGGGCAGCAAAGAGTCTGCATGCTTTCTCAGTTATCTTTTCCCACAGTTTCCTTACACTAACAATTTCAATAGTTGTCCTTCCTCCATTTCCTTCCTTTCTCCACTGAGAGCTTTCTCATCCTGGAGATATGCTACTACTCCTCTCCCCTCTCTTGCGATTACCTTATTTACTAAGAAGTTCAAACACAATCAAACTGGTTGCATTGTGGATACAAGAACCTTGCTACTACCTGGAGAGCTTAACTGTTGACAAAAACCAGTCCTGTGGCTGCCATCTCTGCCAAAGGGGAGAAGGCTCTCTGTTCACTTATCCACTCATATGGCAGCTCTTAATCTGCTTGGGGAACATTTTCTCTCAATTTCCTTGCAACTTTATTCATACCTAAATTCCTTTCCTTAGCAAGTAGGGACCTGAGGGTTTTGCTCTTCCCTGGCGTTCTGAAAATTTGCACTGAGCTTGATAATAATATAAAGTTTCACAGGGGAATGGATTGTAGGGCAAAGGGGAACCTGGAGGCAAGAATCTTGGGGGAAAATGAAGATGGGAGTCAAGCAGACCAAATACAGATTTTTTTTTTTTCTAAAGAGCAAGAGGATGAGTCATGGGAGAAAACCAACTCTAAAGCCAAGAGGCCAGGTTCAAGGTGAGGAGAAAGACAAGGGCTAGCCTAGAAGTGCCTACAAAGAGCATGAGGAGTTTTATTAAGGTGCCCTGGATTGAAGATACTTTTTTTGAAGTCCAGGAGCACCAGCTTTGTTCTAATCTTTTTATTCTTCACTTAAAAATCTCAGTTTCAAGTGGGATGAAGGGGAAGGCAGTTTCAAAAGCTTCAAGGCAGGTTGAATACTCCATTGAGAAATGGAAAATTATCTTGGTCTCAGTCAAGGCATATTCAGGGATATAGAAGAAGACTAGCAAGACTTATACTTAAAATATTAATTTCCATGATCCATGAACTAATATTTCAATGTTACAAGAGCAGTTTCCTATCTTCTTAGCCATTCTATTTCTTACTACTTAGTGCTTGAGTTCAAGTTTGACACTGAGCCTACCACTCATTCTTATTAATCATTTATTTTAATTTACCTCCCCTGACTTCTCCAGGCATCTGAGAATGCAGGTCCCATTCTAGAGACATACATAAACTTTGTTTCCACTCCTTCCCTTCCCCTCCCCTCCTTTTTTTCACTTAGAATTCTCAAGTCCAGAGCCTCAAAACTTCAATCAATCCCAAAGTAATTCCCCTCCTTCCAAGATTTATGGGGACCTACTTTTTTCTTGGTACCCTTACCATGTTGTTTAAATAATTAACTATTAAACAACCCTATAAATATCAAATAACATGATGTAGATCATGTCATGAGGCATTATATGATTAATTTCCAAATGTCCGTCAAAAGCTATAATTTAGGAGAATGAGGTTAGAATGATGTTTTTAAGGAAAATATAGAGACCTATTTCCCTTTTGTAACTTGAGCAAATGTGAAATTACAGTATTTGGGGGCATGAAAGTCCATTATGTAACACTTGGTTTACTTATGTAAATAATTCAGTTTGTTATATTTAAGATATAATATATACTTGTCTTTCTGAAAAAAATATGGAGGCATGGAGTCTATTTACTCTTACCCCCTTATTTTTCTTTTTAAAAGAAGTTAGGAAGTAACAGTAATCAAAAGCTTAGAAAAAATTATCTGAATTTTTTTCTTTTTATCCCTAGGTCTTTATATGTCTAGTGACTAGTCAGTAAAAGCATAGAGACAGATCCTGGGGAAATTTCCTGGATGAATCACCGTTGAAGGGTGGGAAAGATTTACATAAGTGGAGCAGAAGTGGAGGGACAGTTCACCTTAGTCAGAAAGGTGTGCATATGAGCACAAACACAGTAATATGAAAGATTGTAACAGAGATTTTTGAGGCAGAGATGGCAGAAGTACAAGGTTGAGGTGAGAAAGATCTTATTTTCTCCTTAAAAGTACCCTAATCTAGCTGAAAAGTAAATGTGATATATTTTTTCCTTTTAATAAATTCTGCCTCCAATGAAAACATTTTCATCAATTTATCCAACAAATATTTATAGAGTACCTTCCCTCATGTGACAAACATACAGGCTATATTCTCAACGAAGACAAGTACAAGGAAGTCATTTACACATAACTGTAATTAGCATATTTTATGAGCCAAAAATTTGAACACAGAACTGACCCCTGAAAATCCAGGGAAGATGGTTAGTAATTATAACAAGTGTATACTTATAGGCAAGAACAAGGCAGGTCCATTTTCCTTGGAGAGGAACAAAGCTGCAAAAGCCTTGCCCATAGGTGAGATTTGAAAGAACCCTAAGACTGACAATATGGCATAAGGAATAAGTTATGGGAATCATCTCCTCTTAAATTAAGAACATCATCATAGGATGCCAAGTAAAACACGAGCACCTGTCATATAATAGAAGAAATGTTTGTTGAATGAATGAGTAAATGAAGTGAAGTCATTAGGACAGGTGTCCTTGTTTGGCAATAAATATAATGCTTAATGGCACAATAAGCAAGCATCTGGTTCCTACGTATTATTTATCATTTTCAAAGGCAATTAAGAAAAAACACGACTCTAATAACTTAGAAAAAGAAATGAATACTAAGATTGCCCTCCTTTGAGTTTATTTTTTTTTTATTTTTTTTCTCCTTTGAGTTTAAACAGTGTTAGTAGTTGGCAATAATCTATTTCTTAAACTTTGTGTAATTGCATTACACGTTTATTATATTACCCTGTATTCCTTATAAATCCTTTCTTAATAAATTAATTTAAAATAAGCTTTATGGAGATCCCTATGGGGTGGCTTCAGCGGTGTAGCGTTTACCTTTGGCCTGGAGCGTGATCCTGGAGACCTGGGATCGAGTTCCACTTTGGGCTCCCTGCATGGAGCCTGCTTCTCCCTCTGCCTGTGTATCTGCCTCTCTCTCCTCTCTCTCTCTCTCTCTGTCTCTCTCTCTCTCATGAATAGATGAATAAAATCTTTTAAAAAATAAAATAAAATAAGCTGTATGAGTTAAAAAAAAAACACGCACACACGAAAGACCAAAAACTCATTGCTTTGCCCCCTGCTTATCTATAGAGTTAAGGAAAGATTGTAGCTGAAGCTGAAGTTAAAGGGAGGTGAACAGACAAACATCTTCAACTCCTCTTATGCAGAGGGTCTAGGAGCATTATGGGGTCCATTCTGCTGGCATTTGGGAGGATTTTACTAACCAACTTATTTCTGTTTTTCTATCCATAGTAAGGTTTGTAAAAAGTCTGAACATATGATAAAATACTTTCTTTAGAATGCCCTTTAGGACCAAGACACTAAAATGACTCCAGAAGATGTCATGGAGCCCCTTTAACTTGCTTTATATCTGCCATTGAATTTAGTATTGAAAAGCACAGGGTTTACACTAAGGAAATGTGCCTTTCTCAATGTTTAAGCAAGCCATTAGTAAACTGGGTCTGAATTCCAAGCCCAAGTTTCCTATAGGTTGATCAAAATTTGGTTGAGTCAGTGATCATCCATTAATCTGCTGGACGTTTCTCCAGGGAGGCTCCTGAGGAAGCTCTCAGCATTGTCTTCCAACCAAGTGAAAACTACTCCAGACCTAAAATGTTCTTTATCAATGGCAAATTTATCAGAATTTCAGTTCTGTGAGTGGGCTTCCTTCCAAGATTTCCCAGAAGTCACCCTGGAAGAAAAATATGGTACCTTAATTGGCTGCACTTATTTAAAATTAGGCATAAAAAGATACTTAAGTGTTATTTTGTATTCAAATTTATAACAGCGTAAGAAGTACTTTTAAAAATAGAATTTACCTAACATGATACTTAATGGTGAAAAACTAGAACTTCCCTGCTAAGATTGGGAACAAAGCAAGAATGTCCATTTCTTTTCACTATTGTACTGGAAGTCCTAGCTAATGCAATAGACATGTAAAGAAAACAGAACATATACAGATTAAGATGGAAGAAATAAACTGTCTTTGTTCACAGATAACATAATTATCTATGTAAAAAATCTGATAGAATTGACAAAAAAATCTGAAAAAGGAGTGATTATAGCAGAATTACAGGATTCAAGATTAATATATGAAAGTCAGTCATTTTTCTATATACCAGCAACAAACAAGTGAAATTTGAATTTCAAAACACAATCGTATTTATGTTATTACTTCCCCCCCAAAAAAATACCTAGGTATAAATGTAACAAAATATGTATAAGATCCATATGAGGGCAGCCCTGGTTGCTCAGCGGTTTAGCGTCGCCTTCAGCCCAGGGCGTGATCCTGGAGACCAGGGATCGAGTCCAATGTCAGGCTCCCTGCATGGAGCCTGCTTCTCCTCTGCCTGCTTCTCCTCCCTCTGCCTATGTCTTTGCCTCTCTCTCTCTGTGTCTTTCATATATAAATAAATAAAATCTTAAAAAAAATCTATATGAGGAGAACTACAAAAGTCTTATGAAAGAGTGTGAAGAAGAACTAAATGGGAAGCTATCCCATGGTCATGGATAGGGAGACTCATTATTGTCCAGATGGTATTTATTCTCTACTCAACATAATTCCAGTCAAAATTTCAACAAATTGGGACACCTGGGGGTTCAGCGGTTGAGTGTCTGCCTTTGGCTCACGGCATGATCCTGGGATCCTGGGATCAAGTCTGGCATCCGGCTCCCTGTGAGGAGACTGCTTCTCTCTCAGCCTATCTCTCTGCCTTCCTCTCTCTCTGTCTCTAATGAATAAATAAATAAAATCTTTAAAAAATTTTTTCAATAAACTATTTTGTGGGTATCAATGAACTGATTCAAAAGTTTATATTAATTGGCAAAAGAATAGCCAAGTATAGCCAACACAATATTGAAGAAAAACAAAGTCAGAAGACCAGCTCTATCCTCTTTAAGACTTGCTATAAAGCTACAGTAATCAATATAGTCTAGTATTGGTGAAAAAGAAGACAAATAGATCAATGGGACAGAATAGAGAGCCCAGAAATAGATCCCTAAAATATAGTCAGCTGATTTTTGACAAAGGAGCAAAGGCAAAACAGTGGAGCAAAGACAGTCTCTTCAACTATTCATGGTGGAAGAACTTTTATTACATTCACACGTAATAAAATGAATCTAAACGCTGACCTTATACCCTTCATAAAAAGTAACTCAAAATAGATCATAGTCCTAAATATAGAAAGTGCAAAACTGTCAACGTCCAAGAAGATAATGTAGGAGAAAAATACAGGTGAACTTGAGCATGATGACTTTTTTCCCCATTTTTAATAAGAAGTTTATTTAAACAACAAGACACTTCACTTGAAGGGAAAACATGTAGGATTCATTTCTTTTAGAGCGATTTACACCTACTTAAAGTCAGATTCGGGACGCCTGGGTGGCTCAGCAGTTGAGCCTCTGCCTTTAGCTCAGGGCGTGATCCCAGTCTGGGGATTGGGTCCCACATTGGGCTCCCTGCGAGGAGCCTGATTCTCCCTTTGTCTGTCTCTGCCTCTCTCTGTGTGTCTTTCATGAATAAATAAATAAAAAATCTTAAAAAAAAATAAAAAGGCAGATTGCCCTACATGTAACAACTGTATACAGAAAAAGTTATAAAATTGTCCTTGATTTTGCAACAATAAATGAAAACCATTAAAATTCTCCAATCAAACAAGACATGCAAGGACTTTTATGTTGTTCTTTTTTTGTTAAATTGTGACATAGAAAGACAGGAGCTGAATGCCAAGAATGGAAAAGGGGCATTTTCACAGGACCCCCTTTTCCCCATCTCATGTCCATTTGATGTCAATCAAAACATATCACTGGCCATTTAGTTAAAAAAATACAATATGCTTGTGCACATACACAGTTATGTGCAATAAAGAAATTGGGAAGGGGAAAACGAAAGAATTGAGAAAACTCTACTATAGTAGTCAGGATGTGATAAAAGCAAATTATAGTTTTCTTTTTTTTTAAGATTTTATTTATTTATTCATAGGAGACTCAGAGAGAGAGAGGGAGGCAGAGGCAGAGGCAGAGGCAGAGGGAAAAGCAGGCTGAACCATCCTGCCCCAGTACCTTCAAATTAATATGATTGTGGTTCTCAGTCCTGACTCCCTCCTTGGGCTTTTGGTTGGCCATGGTGAGGGCCAGAGTCTCCTCAGCAGCCCCTTCACAAAAGAGGTACCAGGTCCACACTGAACGAGCACACAGCAGGACCAGGAGCAGCCAACGAGGGAGGCAGCTGGTGATGTCTCTTTAGATACAATACCAAAGACACAGTCTACTAAATAATTAATTGATAAGCTGGTCTTTACTAAAATTAAAAACTTTTGCTCTTCATGGGACACACAGTCAAGAGAATGAAAGGACAAGCCACAGATGGGGAGAAAATATTTGCAAAATACATATTTGATAAAGGACTGTTATCTAAAATATACAAAGAGAGGCGCCTGGGTGACTCAGTCACTAAACGTCTGCCTTCGGCTCAAGTCATGATTGCAGGATCCTGGGATCCAGCCCACAATGGGCTCCCTTCTCCGCAGGGAATCTGCTTCTCCCTCTCCTCTCCTGCTCCCCCTGCTTGTGCTCTCTCTATGTGTCAAATAAATAAAAAAATAAATAAAATCCTTAAAATAAAATAAAATAAAATAAAATATGCAAAGTACTCTTAAAACTCAAGAATAAGTATATGAATAACCTATTTTCCAAAAGACTGAAGACCTGAACAGACACCTCACCAAAGAAGGTATACTAGTGACAAATAAGCACCTGTATAAACAACAATGAGCTACTACTTCACGCTTATTAGAATGACCCAAACCCCAAATACTAACCCTACCAAATGCCGGGAAGATATGGAACAATAGGAACTCTCATTCATTTCTCATGAAAACATAAAATGGTACACTTTGGAAGACAATTTGGCAGTTTCTTGCAAAACTAAACATATTTTTAACTCTGCAATCTAGCAATCCCACTTCTTAGTATTTACCCAAAAGAGTTGAAAATGTATGTCCACAAAAAAACTTGCATGGGGATGATTTCAGCAGCTTTATTTACAATCGCCAGAACTTGAAAGTAACCATGACGTCCTTGGTGAATGGAAAAATAAACTGTGCTCCATCCAGCCAACGGACTATCGTGTAATGTTTAAAAAAAAGAAAAAAAAAAAAGCTATCAAGCCATGAAAAGAATATGAAAGAAACTTAAATACGTGTCACTAAGTAAAAGAAGCAGATCTGACAAGACAACATATTGGATGATTCCCACTATGGGACATTCTGGAAAAAACAAAATAATCAAGGACCAGTGATTGCCAGAGCCTACAGGGAGAGGGGTGGGAGAAGGATGAAGGGAATACACAGGGTTTTTAGAGTATAAAACTATTCTATATGCACTCTAATGGTAGATATATGTCATCATATATTTGTTGAAACTCATAAAATATATAACGCTAAGTGAACCTTAATATATAGTGTGAACTTTGGGTGAAAATGATGTATCAATGTGGGTACAAATGTACCACTCTGTGCAGGATGTTGATAGTGAAGGAGGCTGTACATGGGAGGAAAGCAAGGGATATATGGGATACCTCATACCATCTGCTCAATTTTTCTTTGAACCTAAAACCAAAGTCTATTTGAAAAAAACACACATGCACAACTCTAAAGTAAAAAAAAAAAAAAAGCCTATTAAAAATAGAATTAAAAATTAAAAATCTGCAGAACATGAAGTGTCTCTAAGAAATCCCCCAGTCTTTTCTTGTTTTGGCTGCCTCCCAAATAAACTCTTTCCTTGCTGCAAACCTGATGTCTCAATGATCGGATTTGCTGCACATTGGACAGAAGGACTCTGATTGGGTTATACTTTATTCTGGTCTCTTATTCCATGTGGTTGAGCAGGACTTAAAACAGCCAGTATGAGGGATCCCAGGGTGGCTCTGTTGTTCGAGCATCTGCCTTCAACTCGGGTCAGCATCCCAGGGCTCTGCTCAGGCTTCCTGCTCAGTGGGGAGCCTGCTTCTCCCTCTTCCCCTCTGCTTGTGCTTTCTCTATTTCTCTCTGTCAAATAAATAAATAAAATCTTTAAAACAAAAGAACTGCCAGTAGGAAGGGGGAAAAAAAAAGACTGAGTACACACAGTCCATCTGTACCTTTAAAAGACTTTGCTTTGTGAGTTTTCCAGAAAGCTTTCTGAAGGGTGCTGGGCATCTCCTGTATGGAGAGCAGAGAACAAATCTGGTGCTGACCAGAAGGGCCCTATCTCCTTTTTTGGTGAATAAAACCAGAAAATGCTGAAGAGGCCATTGAAAGAGTATTCTTATACTTCCTAGTCTCCATTCATGTCCTCACTCACACAGGTTCTCTGAGAGGCGTTATGTGAAAATGCTGTCTGGATACTGGAAATATAGGAGTGGACAAAGCAGGGAAGGTTCATATTCCAGTAGAGGAAACAGCAAATGCCAATGAAGGCCCTGAGTTGAGAATGCAGATGCATGGAAACAGCCAAAGCTACCTGTGTCGAACCCTAGTGAATCTGGGAGGCTCTGTGGGAATGGTCAGGCAGGAGGAGGAGCCCAGGGAACCTGGAGGGGCCAGCAGCAGAGCAGAGGTCTAGTTCACATTTTATTCTGTTCACATGTTTCCTACTGATCTGATTTCTGCTTCCTACCATTGATGCCTGTGTGTTGACCTCAATGCAGATGGAGATCCTGTGGCTACCAGGGGGGAGGCCTGACTGGTACCATTGCCCATCAGAAAAGTTTATTAGATTAAAAAGAGAGAGGAGTGGAAGATACAATTGAGCTTTGTTTCCTGAGCCACAGAGCTGGCACCAGATTCTGTTGAACGAAGCACAAACCAAAGCCTTGTTTCCCAGTTGGTGCTGCCCACCAAGGCCTCTTCATGGAAAAAAGTTCTGGAGGAAGGCAGTTAGATTCATTTTTATCCTAACAAGTATGTGCTTTGGAAGTGGGAGGCATATTGGAGAGCTTTGTTTAGCTGCCTCTTGAATAGTTTTCCAAATAAGGAGTTGTGACATTTAGCTCCCTAGGGATTCCTATTTCATCCTTTACTTCCAGGGTGACTGAAATTCTGTGTTCCTTTCACACTGTCATTCCTCTCTCCTGCTCAGGCTTTCTGTCCTGGCTAACTTTTTCAATTATTTCCAGTCTCAGAGTCATTCTCATCAGAAAGACTTCTTAGAACCATCAGAGGCTGACATCAATTGGGCTTTTTTTTTTTTTTTTTAAATCTCATAGAGGCTTTTGTGTACAGAAAACAATACTTACAGTAGCCTGTGTTATCACTGATATTCAATAGTCTACAGTTATAAATTTAAAATGTACTTTTTCTAAACCTTTAAATTGCAAAATTCTAGTAAATTAAGAATTTTTAGTTTGAAATCAAATGCAGTTTGTACTTATTGTTAGGTTAGCTTATATATTTGACAAGTGAAATTTGCATAATCCTTTAGATACAACGTATAAAATTATTTTATATTTTGAATCTGTATAATTCAACAAATGAATATATAAACCTGATAATTTGAATATTCCTATATATTTAAGCACATTTACAGACTTGGTTACTTTCATTCCCATGAATATTACAGCTACTGTCATATTTCATATAATGGATTTCCCCAAGAATCCCAAGCACTTAAGAAAACAGACATACAAACCCCATAAACAAACCTTCCTAAACATATAAGCAACTATAATAAAGCACAAAAGAAAACATATACATTTACCTATGACTCTCTTAAGCATCATAAAAACTAAATTCACCTAAGTAGTCTTGAGAAAGACAACCAAAGCTGGAGGTATAACAATCCCAGAGCTCAAAATCTACAACAGAGTTGTGGTAATCAAAACAGTAAGGTACTGGCACAAAAATAAACACATAGATCAATGGAACAGAATAAAGAACAGAATAAAACTTGTGCATTGTTGGTGGGAATGGAGACTTGTGCAACTATTGTGGGTTAGAGATTCCTTAAAAAATTAAAAATGGAAATACCATATGAAAAAAAAAAAGAAATACCATATGATCCAATAAATCCACTATTGGGTATTTCCCCAAAGAAAGCAAAAACACTAATTTGACAACATATATGCACTTCTACATTAATTGCATCATTATTTACAATAGCCAAGATATGGATTATCTATCCATACAAGAATGAATGACGAGGATATGGTATTTATATACAGTGGAATATTACTTAGCCACAAAAAAGAAAGAGATCTTTCCTAAACAACAACATGGATGGGCCTAGCGGGTATTATGCTAAGTGGAACAATTCAGACAGAGGAAGACAAATAGCATATGATTTCACTTATCTGTACAATCTAAGAAACAGAACAAATGGGGGCACCTGGTTGGCTCAATCAGTTAAGTGTCTGACTCTGTTTGACTCTGTGTCTCATGAATACATAAATACAATCTTAAGAAAAAGAAGAGGTACAAATTTCCATTTACCAAGTAAACAGGTCAGAAAGATGGAAAAGTACAGCATAGGGAATATAGTCAATAATATTGCAATAACATAATAGTGGCAGATGGTGACTACACTTATGATCATAGGGAGCATTGAGTAATGCACAGACTTGTCAAATCAACTTGTTGCATACTTGACACCAAAACGATGGTGTATCAATTATACCTCAGTAATAATTTTTATTTTTTAATTTTTAAAAAAGATTTTACTTATTAATCATGAGAGACACAGGGAGAGAGGCAGAGACACATGGAGAGGGAGAAACAGGCTCCATGCAGGGAGCCCGATGTGGGACTCGATCCCTGGACTCCAGGATCACGTCCTGGGCCAAAGGCAGCCGCTCAACCACTGAACCACCCAGGGTCCCAATAATAATTTTTAAAATGAATTTTAAAACCCCCTAAACTCATAAATTTAGAAAATCAGATTATATTAAGTATTAAACTGCAAATGGGCAAAAATGGGTAACCCTCCCAAATATTTCAGTTAAAATACTTTGTTAACTGTGTTAGTTTCTCTTAAATGTCTTTAATATAAAGAATGCACAAAGCAGTAAAATTATTTTTAAACTTGCTATCTTTGCATAAAAATAAATTTATACCAAAAAAAAGCACCATATCTATTATTTATCATCTCTTTCTCAGGTTGTCAAAGTTATTTAATCAACAGTGGAACAAGACCATTATTTCAGACCCAGTACAGTAACTGAGATTACACACTTGGAGTCGTTGGTCAGAAATTTGACACCAATGCCAAGGACTTGGGGTTCTGTGTCATTGATCAAGGATTTGTAAAACCTGGAAGATGTTAACCAATACAAAGCACACCCCAAAAAGAGTCAGTTTGGGTGTAGAGAGTAAGGCCTTGTTTAAGGGTTCTTCTATGTCACTGGAGAACCTACTGGTATGTCAATTAGGTGAATCACATAAGTCTTTGCCTTCTTCCCAGTTTCATCCTTACCCAAACTTTTATCATATTTGCTTACAATCTTTTATCTCTTGATTTGGATAGATAAATACTGTAACATATACTCAGATTTCAATCTCTCTGCCTCTTGATTGGAGCGAGATTGTATATTCTATTGTATCAGCGATCACCATTATTTCAGCTGCGCAAGGCAGCAAGAGAGGCCACAAATGGAGTAAAGTTTAGTGAAACCACAAGTATAGCTTCCCGGGGCCACCATAACAAAGTATCACAACCTGGGTTGCTTTTTGTGTCCCAAAGGCTAGAAGTCCCAAATCAAGGTGTCAGCAGAGCCATACTCTCTCTTCCTGGCGATTCCTCCCGCGCCTCTTCCTGGCTTCTGGTAATTTCCTCGCTATCTCTGGCATTCCCCGACTTGTAGGTGCATCACTCCATGTTCATGTGGCCTTTTCCCCTGTGTCTCTAGATCTCCACATGGCATTCTTTTTATAAAGATACCAGTCATTGGGTGAGAGGCCCAGCCTGCTCCAGCATGAGCCCATCTTAACTAATTATATCTGCAATGACTTAGTCTCCAAATAAGTTTACGTTATGAGGAATCAGGGATTAGGACTTCAATATTTCTTTTTCAAGGACACAATGCAATCCATAAGCCCTAGAAGAATCAATATATTGAGGATCCTGGTCATATTAAGCAGAATACCTCAACCTTGGCACTATTGACAGTCGGGACTGGATAATGTTTTGCTGCGGAGGGCTGTCTTGTGCACTGTAGAATGTCTAGCTGCATCTCTGGCTTCTCCTTCTAGATGCCAAAGGCATCTTCTTAGCATCCAGCTATGACAACCATCCATGTCTCCAGACATTTCCAAGTGTCTCCTGGGGTTGGGGTTGGGGGTCGAAATTGTCTTCCACTGAGAACAACAGATAAAGAATAAAGAAAACCACAGACAGGGATGCCTCGGTGGCTCAGTGGTTAAGCATCTGCCTTCAGCTCAGGGCATGATCCTGATGTCCTGGGATCAAGTCCCACATCAGGCTTCCCATAAGAACCTGCTTCTCCTTCTGCCTCTGTCTCTGCCCTCTCTCTCTCTCTCTGTCTCTCTGTCTCTCTCTCTATCTCTGTGTCTCTCATGAATAAATACATAAAATCTTTAATCTTTAATCTCTCTCTGTCTCTGTCTCTCTCTCTATCTCTGTGTCTCTCATGAATAAATACATAAAATCTTTAAAAAAGACAAGAAAACTACAAAGTTTAGCTGGAGTTGGGGTAACTGAGGAAGTAAATGGGAAAAAATAGGGTGTGGCCTACAGCAGTAGGAGGTGTGAAAATGGGGTCATGAATGAGTAGCAGTGTCTGTAAGAAACAAGATTAGGACATGAACATAGGAGTGAGTGCCTGAAGGGCGCGGGGGGGCTCAGTCAGTTGAGCATCTGACTCTTGGTTTCAGCTCAGGTAGTGGGATGGAGCCCCACTTCCAGCTCCATGGTCCCCAGGGAGACTCTTGAGACTCTTGAGACGCTTGAGACTCTCTCCCTCTCCCTCTGCCCCTCCCCTCCTCTAAAATAAATAAATAAATAAATCTTAAAAAAAAATGAGTAAGTGCCTGAGGTAGGATAAAGACTGGGGCTCGTTTAGTGGAGGAGAAGAGGGATGGGAATTGAAAAGAACCGTCTATGTACATATAACCAATAATTATGACCGAAGTCATTTTGGAGACAGTAACAGTTAGCCAGGGACTAAGGTTGTCAAGGGATAAGGAGAAGGACCTGGGGAGGTAGGTGACTCTAAGAGGACGGGTTAGTAAATTATTTGACCATTTGAGATTCAAAGAAAGGGCTTTATATGGAATCAGGAAGAAAATGGCCTCAAAGTGTCAGGGAGACAAAAAACACATCTCCCCACACCATTCCCAGGTCCAGCAAAACCCACTGCAGGGGATTCTGGGGGACTCTGTTCTCGAGGGGGCATGGGGTTCAGTTAGTGCAAAAGATGAAAGGAAACATTTAGGAAACTGGTTGAAATAGATAAAGGGGATTAAGAGGTACAAACTTCCAGCTTTTTCCTTTTTGTCCTTCAAAGATTTTATTTATTTATTTGAGAAAGAGAGAGAGAGAGGGCGCCTTGGAGACTCAGTGGCTGAGTGCCTGCCTTCGGCCCAGGACGAGATCTGGAGTCCTGGGACTGGGTCCTGCATGGGGCCCCTCGCAGGGAGCCTGCCTCTCCCTCTGCCTGTGTCTCTGCCTCTCTCTGTGTGTCTCTCATGAATAAATAAATAAAATCTTTAAAAAGAGAGAGAGAGAAAGAGAGAGAGCACAAGCAGGGGAGGGGGCAGAGGGACATGGAGCAGCAGACTCCCTGATGAGTGGGGAGCCCGATGTGGGGCTCCATCCCAGGACTCTGGGATCCTGATCTGAGCTGAAGACAGACACTTAACTGACTGAGCCACCCAGGTGCCCCTAAACTTCCAGTTATAAAATCAGAAAGTCACAGAGGTGAAAAGGACAGCATAAAGAATATAGTCAACATTGACATAAGGTGATAGGGTGACTACACTTACCTTGGTGAGCATTGAGAAATATATAGAATTGTTGAATCAATATGTTGTGCCCCTGAAACTAATATAAAATGGTATATAGATTATACTCCAATCAGTCCATCAATGCAAAAAATAGAAAGAGTTCCAGGGAACAGAGGTGAAGGATTCCTGGAGCTGGGGATCGGTGGGAGGCAGGGTCAGGAAAGGGGAGCTCAGTGCCTAGAGGAATGAGCACTTTCCTAGGAGTCACTCCTGGGCTTCTTGCAGTGATTGACATAAACAGGGGTAAAGATATGCCAGGCAATGGTGACAAAGATGTGGTTTGAGAAATCGAGGGGGGCAAGGTCTTGTGAGGAGTGTGCAAAAGTTTGAGACTCCCTCTTGATCTCCAAGGTTGGGTTTTCAGTATCGTTTTTCATAATCTGACTGGCAGTTCTCAGAAAAGCTGCTGCTTTCCTGGGAGGTGGTTTCTATTGAAAGATAGAGGAAAAAAAAAAAAAAAGAGCTTGGACTTTAGAACCTGCTCACCTGGGTTTGTACCGCAGGTCTGCTACTAAGGAAGAGGGGTGACATTTGTCTTTGTCATTAATCTCAGCCACCATATGTTTATCTGTCAATATTAACCCCCCAGAAAGTGACTGTGTCTGTAGAATCACTGGGCCCCAGGAGGCTCTCAACACATTATCTGAAATTTCCTGCGGGTAAGGATAGCTGTGTGGGTCAAATATTGACAGGCACACTTGGATTTTTAACCAAAATATTACCAAAATACATGCTAAAATGTCTACTGAGTTTTACAGATATTAAGTACTCAGTCATGATTTAATTCAATGCTTTTCACATTTTCAATTAACCCACAAGAAGAAAGACATCTGCTGTGACCCAGAAATTCAGGCTCCTGAGCCTCCCAGGAATCAATAGTTGTGCCTTTACATGTAATACATTCAACAATTTCCCTTTTCCACCTATTGTTTCAAATAGAAACAAAAAACAAAAAACAAACAAACAAACAAAAAACAAATAGAAACAGCGTAAGTTCATTTCATGATCCCAAATTTGAAGCAACTTTAATGTATTCTACAAACATTTACTGAGCACCTCCTATGTGCCCCGGGTTCTGAGGGCCACAAGGGATACTTAGGAAAAAATAAGACATAGATTTTGTTCTCAGGACACTGAAGGAAAAAATTAAGTGCTATATTAAGCACTAAAATATAAATCTGTAAACGTACCATGGGATCTTAACCTGGAAAATCTGAGAACATTCTTCCAGAGGAGTAAACTGTACCTTGAAGGGGAGAGCAGGATTTGTTTAGACAAGGAAAATATACTGTGGGGGTGTATATTCTGTTCCAAATGGTTGTTTTTTAGAGAAAGCCATATTACAGGGCTTGGGGTTATGTAAACAGCACTTCACCACTTTTCCAAGTCTTGGAATTGTGGAAGAAATCTTTTGTTTATGTAGAATTAGCTTGCTCTTGGCTAACTAATCATAGCCCCACCAGCAATCTTCCAAAGGGAAGCACAGGAGACAGTAGACTTGACCAATGAAATGATAAATTAAAGAACATTCTGGAAATATACCGTAGGATATGCCAGGAGAGGCACCCACTGAGCCCGTGAGACCTACTCTGCTTGGCCAGCTTCGCTCATCATTTTGACGATGCTGGAGCCTGTGGGGAAGTCTGCTTCTCTACAAACGTGGAAAGCATCAGATGAATCCACCTCAGGGATGTGACTGCACGGATGTAAAACCCTGACAGGTATTCCTAAATCTATTTGCCAGTTATGGTCAACATTGGCTTCCTCTGGCCCTGGAAACTAATCTTCCTGTTTGGATCTAACTGTATTATTTTTAAGCCAATCAGAGATCATGGAAAAATGAGGTGAGTAAAATCTGGGGATTTTTGAGGAGTGATTCCAGAAACTATCATCAGAAATATGTAAATCAGAGAAAATAAAAGCATAACCAATTTTAAAAGACTCCCAATTCCAGTCCCTGAACCCGGTCCTCCTGACTAGTCAACCACTAAACCACCACTCCAATTGCCAGAGGCCCATGATTTCATAAGTCATGCCCCTTGCATTCCTGAACAATGCCAATAATCAGTTCAAGTTTTTACTTTTTCTGGGGACTCCTGGGTGGCTCAGTGGTTGAGCACCTGCCTTTGGCCCAGGGTGTGATCGAGTCCCGGGATCGAGTCCCACGTTGGGCTCCCTGCATGGGGCCTGCTTCTCCCTCTGCTTGTGTCTCTGCCTCTCTGTGTGTATCTCTCATGAATAAATAAATAAATAAAATCTATAAAAAAGAAAAGCAAGTTTTTACTTTTTCTGAACTTGTTCTGGCTCTGTTTTCGGGATCAAAGTGTTACTTTCCTAGGGCTACCATAACAAATTACCACAGATCTGGTGGTTTAAAACAACAGAGATTTCTTCTTTCCCAGTTCTAGAAGCTAGAAGTCCAAAATCAAGGTTGGCCACGTGGCTCACTCCTTCTGACGTCTCTCTGGGCAATCAGTTCTTTACCTTGTCTAGTTTTTGGCGGCTCCAGCCATTCTGGATTAAGGCATGGACCTCATTCTCCCACAAAAGAGTCAAGTGAACTATTTAGTAACACCAAAGGCTGAAATGCCGCGGTGGTGCCTTTGCATAGGGTTGTTGTGCCTGGCAAAATAGCAATGTACTCAATAAGCACTAGCTGTTTTTATTATCATTATTTTATAGTACTTTGAAATTTTCATTGTATAACCAGATGCATCTGATATAATCCTCATAATCTTGCAGTCAGAAAGGTGTTATGCCAGGAAATGCAAACTTGGCAATCGTTACCCGGTATTACCACCATATTATTTTAAGGATTAATTTTTATTTGCCCTTCTTCTTCCCCAAAGTGATTTGAAACACTTTCAAAATACATATACTTAAAAAGTAGTAAATTGGGAAAATCAGAACCGAGTCAGAGGTGAGCTCTCACATCAACCATGATGGTAAGTTCAATTCCATTAACTGGCTGTCATATTTGGGCTCTTACAAAAAATGTTAATGAATTTTCCTGATGATGGGATAATGGGTTAATTCTTTGATGTCTCTCTTTCCCTTGTTTTCGGTCCTTTATAACTTTTCTATAATGAGCTTATATTATTTATTATCTTCATAACTGGAAAGTAACTTCTTAATTGGACTTGGCCTTCTTGATAATCAAGGTAAGAAGAGTAAATCAGTCATTTAGATAATTAGAATTAGAGAAGAGGTAGTAGGTCAATTCCCTCAAGAAAGTAAGTTTTTACAGTACTGTCTTTTACTTGAAGCCCTAAACAATATAATGCAGTCTGATCTGGGAATCATTTCTCAGCAAATGCATGGACAGCACCCACAAATGCTTCTTCACTTTTCAAAAACAGCAGAAGTCATAAGTGATTCTATAACAGGCTAGGACCAGATGTCCATTAAATGGATTATGTATCCTTAGTCCACTACTCTGAAAGATTGCTGTGAAATGAGCGCATGCGTGAGTAGATACACATGCTCCCTGGATCTGGTTTGCAAATGTGCTCAGAGCTGGCTATAGTAGCTTGGAGTATCTGAGGATGAGAAATAAAATATGTGTTTAAAGTTTTATAATAATATTGGATTTTCATTGATAAAAGTCTAGAGTAAGGAATTCAAAGTTACTGACTAAAGACAGATTTTATTTGGAAACCACATGAAAAGGCAAGAGAGATGAATAGATAGTGAAAATAGAGGAGAGAATTTTCTTGCTGAGAGAAAGGCCACCCTCAAACACCCAGTTAGTAGCAAAGTCGGAGCTCAGTTCTTTAAACTTTGGATTATGAGATTTTCAAACATTTACAGAAAACTAGAAAGAAGAGGGTAAGGAACCTCAGTGTCAGCACTGATCAACATGTCAGTGTCACATTCCCTATCATCCATATTCAAGACATCACATGCCATCAAAGTATAAACTGAATTATAATCAGCATATTTCTAAATTTTATTTCCCATTCATGACATCACTTCATGATATTTCACAAGTTGTTTTTAAATACATGCAGATAGGGGCAGCCCCAGTCACTCAGTGGTTTAGCGCCGCCTTCAGCCCAGGGTGTGATCCTGGAGACCCAGGGTCGAGTCCCACGTGGGGCTCCCTGCATGGAGCCTGCTTCTCCCTCTGCCTGTGTCTCTGCCTCTCTCTCCCTCTCTCTGTGTTTCTCATGAATAAATAAATAAAATCTAAAAAAAAAACCAAAACAAAACATGCAGATAGGTTAATTTGCCTGTCATTAAGTGTCAGATTTCTCCAGGAAAATGTTTTTACTAGTGCCTCCCTCTGCAACTATCTCTCAGGACCCAGTACAGTGGGGCAGCTAGAACAGTGCTTGCTATAGATGCTACCCTCCATGAGACACATGCTGATCACCATAAATGCAACTCACAGAAAGATGTAAGATGGTAAAAAGAAATGTCATGTCTCTCTCTAATAATCGTATGGTAAGAAAATTATTATATACTTACTTGTTGTAAAAACCAATCATTACAAACTTCATTGAATGACATCATCACTCTCGTCCATCCCTTTGTTCAATAAGCGAAGCCAAACATGAGCTCCAACTTGTGAAATCATTTCTTTCTATTCATCTTTTGCCACTGTTGAAATGTTCTCTGATATGTTTAGGTTTTGGAACCTGATGAGGGTGAATGGAAACTCATTCAAGTCTGGCTTTATAAGTGTTCACTTCATAGGGTGATTCTTGGTTTTCTTTGTTTTTGTTTTTAAATCTACTTGGAGAAACTTTCCTCTCCCTACCCAAGAATGTGTTTCCGTCCCGCCATAGTCAAGATCCAAGGCAAAAAACATGTTTGCTGAAGATAGTCAAAATTACGACAGCCAAAGAAAAGAATTCTCCAGAATGTAACCTCACATATGTATCAAACCAGATGTTTACCTGTTCACTGTGAGAGGAGCTGGAAGTACATCAAAAACCAGTGATGGGAATAGCTTTGATCCTCATGCAGAGGGAGGAGTTCAGGAAAATTTGGGGTTCCAGTAAAGCTCTGACCTCCTGAGGCTATATTTAAACTTAGGAAATGGTTTTTCTTGGCTGAGTCAATGCCCCTAACCACTTCTATCAGGCCACAGAAGAGTCTTTGAGCTACGTTGGAAATTGCTACTCCCTACTTTTGTCTCTCCTGGTAAAGGAATGAGGCTTGAATGGTTTCAGAGAGTCACTTGACATCTCTAGGACTCAGTTTCCCCATCTGAGATTACTACTAATGCTGACTTTCTGTGATTCCTACTCGGTCCCTTGCATAGAGACTCAAAGGGTGCTGTTCCCTTGGCATACAACAGGAAGTTTCAGCTCACCCAGAAGCATCATACCAATCAGCTCTTGACACATTAGGTCTCAAACTGTTGTTGTCCATGGTTTATACAAGATGGTGGCTGCTGGTAACACTTTGGAGATAGAACCTGGTCAAATCAAATACATCTTGACAGACCTAGAGTTGCCTTGGACAATACATTCTGTCGTTCCACGGGATTTGTAGATTAAAGTTAGTTCTAAGACAGAGGAGAGAGAATTATCTTCTCTGCCCAGCTAGTTCCAGCTATGTCTAGACAGCTGTAGGATTGCCTTGGTTTCTCAGAAAGGACAAATGGAAAAGGAAGATAAAATTCTAGGATCTCTTTAAGCCAAAGGAATTCTCTGGAACATTTCAAGTTCTGGCAAGGTCCTTGGGTCATGACATAGTATCAGATCTGCCAAAACAACATTAAGTCTAGGGAGAGAATCCAGGAATTCAAGGATGTCAATTCTGGCATCGTTTTTAAGGGTTTCGGAGGGCTCTTTGCCATCTCTGATGGTGGGTCGTGGTTGTTAATACTATAGAGCAAGATGGCAAAACCACATTTGGGAAGCCAATGCTACTTTCCCTCCACCACCACTGCCACCTCCTGCTGCTTACATTCCAATGAGTTATTTTGCTCTCACTGTTTAACAACAACAACAACAAAAAAGAGAACAACATAAAGGTTTTTGCGTACCTTGTTCAATTGGAGAATTTTATTGTTTTTCATTTATCACTGTAAAACCAAGGACAATTTTATGGCTTTTTTTTTTTAATAGTTGTTACATGTAGGGCAATCTGTCTGTAAGTAGAGCTAAACTACTCTAAAAGAAATGAATCCTACATGGTTTCCCCCTCAAGTCAAGTGTCTTGTTTAAATAAACTTGGTAAAGAAAAAAAAGAAAGAGAAAGCCAATGCTAAACAGAAAAGACTTTAACTTTTGTATGGTTTATTCCCTTTGTCTCAGCCTCAGAGCAAGGAGAGGCCAAGTCATCCTGGATGGCACACTGGGGCCTCTGCTTCTGTTGGAGACAAGCCCAGCTGGATTTTTCTTTGCCCAGCAAGAGGACGGCTCCCACTGCCAGCAGTCCTCCATCGCCCTCAGCCCCCCACGTCCACTTCTGGACAAAGGTCGGGCTGGCTGTGCAGATGAGGAGGGATTGAAGAACAATTGAGGACAGACATGAGGCCGTGCTATTTCGATGGGAGTTCTGAGATCACCGGGGGCAGACATGCCCCAGCACTTGGGCCTGCTGAGAGACACACGGCTTCTTGAACCCTACAGCCCCTCTGTTAGAGACTCGGTACACACTCCGTTTATAACTGAGGAAATGTAAATTCAGAGAGATGAAGCGACTGGCCCAAGATCACACATTATTAAGTGCCAGGAGTGAAGTTTATTATTATTTTAAATATTTTATTTATTCATGAGAGACACAGAGAGAGACAGAGACATAGGCAGAGGGAGAAGCAGGTTCCCTGTGGGGAGTCCAATGCGGGACTCGATCCCAGGACCCCAGGATCATGACCTGAACTGAAGGCAGACACTCAACCACTGAGCCCCCAGGTGCTCCCAGGAGTGGAGTTTATTTTTTTTATTTATTTTTTTATTTTTATTTTTATTTTTTTTTTTTTTTAGGAGTGGAGTTTAAAACCCCCCTTTTGGCTCTAAATCTATTATGTTTGTCCCTATGCCTCATGACCACCAATTTCTAAGAGTCTTCTTCCTACATTCTAGGTCAATCACACTTTCTCATAGAACAGGAAGATGTTCCAGTGCCAAGTTATTTGAACCAGTCCTCCTTCCCAGAATGTATTACCATAACATTAATTTGTCCAAAAAAAAATATTTATTGGCCACCTATACTGGTTGCTGGGAAAAAGCAAGGAAGCAAGCAGATAAGAATCTCTGCTTACTATCTAATGGGAGAAGACACCTAATAAATGAAATAAATAAAGCATAGAGTATGCTAGATGGCAGTGGGTGCAGTGGAGAAAAATAAAGCAGGAGAGAGTATTTGTTGGGGAAAGGGCTTATGTGGCTATGTGGAAGCATATTCCAGGCAGAGAAGAGTAGGTGCCAAGACCCTGGGGTGGAAGCATGTCCAAATGGTGGCAAAATGAAGGAGGCTGGTGTGGTTGGCAGAGCTTGATCTGGAGAAAGAGGGGCAGATGAATTCAGGGAGTTGTCAGGCATAGCCTGATCATGGGCAGCCTTATAGCCCGAGTAAAGACCTTGGCTTCTAAAACAAGATGGGAAGCGTTTGGATATTTTGTGCAGAATGACATGATTTGTATTGACTTAGATTTTTAAAGTTGTGAAAATAGACCAAACAAAGGAAAAACAGCAGGGAGGCTAAATAAAAAGAAAGCTATGGCAACAGCCAAGGAGAAAGATAGCGATGGTTTGGGCCGGGTGGAAGGATGGGGGGGAGGAGTTGGATTCTGAAAGTATAGATAAGAACAAACAAGATATGCAGATAAGTAGGGTGTGAGCTGAATCACAGGACAAGTGGAAGGGACAGAGGGCACTGGGCCAGAAGCCTGTGATTCTCAGTTGGGAGTTTCAACCCATCTCATGTTTACAGTTACCTGAGGAAAATCACTGAAAAATTGGGGCCTCATTTTTCACACATTCCTGATTACACAGCCTCAGATGAATGTGATGTCTGTGCCCAAGTTCATTTGCTCAGAAATGAATCAGTTTTGTGTGACCTCATGCAAATTCATCAGCCTGAGCAATCGTGGCAGGGAGACCGAGGTCAAATCTGGAATGTTTTGGGAGCAAATATAAAAACCAAAACCCAGAAAGGAGCATTATAGCTGTGAGAAATTAATTTAGGGAGGTTTCTTTCTCAAAAAAAAGTTCAATCTCGTTCTTGGTAGGCTAAGAATGAATAGCCACAGAAGAAAATTTGTTTGTAAAAAAGAAAACTGTTTTTGCCAAAGCTTTATGATCTCTAGGTACAATATGTATTTTGTACTCTTTGAACCTGTATTTATAATATGTTACCTAGTTGGAGATTAATACATTTTGACACACTCTCAAAATTATCTTCAGTTTTAGTTTTGTGTGAAAAAGGCTTCTTTTGGTTTCCCTTGACTCTGAGGCAGGTTTATTACCACCTTGGAATTTTTCTAAATTTTTACCAGCAAGAGAGCTGTATGATTGAATTATTCTAAGTGACTTAAATGCTTACAACTTCCCCAATCTTATGTAAACACGCAAAGCCCAAGCTGCCTCTTTCCAATTCACAAATTCAGAGAAAGCACCCCTAATTGTAACATTCTGGATAAGCGTGGAGCAGTTGGTGAGCTCCTCCTAGGGGTGAAGGGGCAGGAGTTAGAGCAAGACAGGTTTCTGGGTTACCCCTTCCTCCTCCTACCTTCATTGGCTAATACCCTCCCCAATTTTTTCCATCACAACCTACTATTCTAATTCCAAGTATCTTGATATCCTCCAAGGTAACTGATAAGCCATTTCTTAAGCCAATTTAATTGAATTTCAAGTGTATCTCACAGAAACTGTGTTTTTTTTTAATAAATTGCAGGTTTGTGGCAATCCTGCCCCTAGCAAGCCTATTGGTGCCATTTTTCCAAAAGCATTTGCTCACCGCATGTCTCTGTGTCATATGTTGGTAATTGTCACAATTTTTCAAACTTCTTCATTACTATTCTATTTGTTAGGTGACCTGTGATCAGTGATTACGAGTCACTGAAAGCTCAGATGATGGTTAGGATTTTTTAGCAATGAAGTATTTTTTTTTTAAGATTTTATTTATCTGAGAGAGAGTGAGAAAGAGAGAGCATGAGATGGGGGAGGGTGGAGGGAGAAGCAGACTCCCAGCTGAGTGGGGAACCTGATCCTGAGCCTGGGACCCCAGGGTCATGACCTGAGTGAGCTGAAGGCAGATGCTTAACTGACTGGGCCACCCACATACCCCACAATAGAGTATTTTAAAACTAAGGTATGTACATAGGTTTTTTTTTTTTAGACATAACATTAATGCACACTTAATAGACTATAGTATACTGTCAACTTAACACTTTATATGCACTAGGAGGCCAAGAAATTCATCTGAGTCATTTTGTTGTGATATTTGCCTTTTTGCAGAGGTCTGGAACCAAACCCACAATATCTCTGAGACACACCTGTATTAGTGATGAAGAAGGACTAGTCCTAGCTCCCTGCACTGTTCTGATGAAATAATGGAACGCTTAGGCACTGAAAAGATATCTGTTTAATAAGGAGTTTCTTTGGGAGACTCACAAAATCTCCTCATAAGGTGGTCTCCTTCCTTGCATATACTTTAAATCATCCGTCTTTAATATTGTCCCTGAGGCTGTTTCAGAGGGTCTACAAAGTCAAAACTATTGTTGTCATCATGCCAATACATCATTTGCCCTTTTCACTCTCATCTTCTCAGAAGTGTGCTGTGGAACTTGCCAGATGCTACGTGATGGGTAATGTTGACATCACGCTGATGGTGATGCTAACAGGACACATGCTTGTATAGTTTTGTTTTTAAAATTTATAAGCTTTAATTACAAATGTGGTAAATTTGTATATTTACTTCTCTTTACAAGAAAGCTCCTTGGGGTCCTCAATAATGTGTTTGAGCATGTTCTAAGTTTTTGAGAACTGCTGCTTTAGTTATCCTGCCTGATCTGGCAGCTGAGATACCAGGCAGGGTGGAAGGAAGCTCCTATTAGATTTGAAACTGTGTAACCTAATCAGTTTTTCAAAGGTTGGTATCTAAAAGCAAAATCAAAAGACTATATACAAGGAAGTGCCCCCCAAATGACCAGGTTACGTCAAAAGGACACAGTTACCAACTTTATGGAGCTCCCACTGGCCTGACTGGGGATATCTGATTTGTGACTTTGTGATTTATCAGAAATGTTAGTGGCATCTTTTAGCAGGTGAGAGATAGAGGGGAGGGGAGGGTTTCACATACAGCGGGAAAATATAAAGATTATCATTAATGTCCACATTTCCCAAAAAAGTATCACGAACCAAGTATTTAGATTTGACATTTATAATCATTCAGTATCTTAATACAAATATAATAATACAGAATTAAATAACATATGAAAAGCTTACTAAATTAAATATACAAATATCCAATTCAACAGTGAACACAACTTGCGTTTTAGTTCCTAGGTCACTGAGTAGAGACAAAAGGTACTGAAAAAGTCACTAATTTGGTCTTGTGATTAAGAGTTCAAAATTGTAAAAAAAAAAAAAAAAAAGAGTTCAAAATTGTTTCACTAGTTAGAACAATATATTTAGGACAAAGGCATTTGTAAACCCATACATATTTTCTCTGCTATTATGAGAAGTTAACTCATGGGAAAAGAAGCTAGGAGGGAAAAGCGTTTGAATGGACTGTTATTCAGGAAACTTCCTAAATGCTTGTTTTTGTTTCATTATATATTTTCATTATACTAAATTGAGTTCACAATGACTAATATAGAACTCGATCATATTATAAGTCAAATGGGACAGGAAATGCTTTTTTTAAAATGTGAGCTGCTGGACCAAGAATACTTCTTCTTCTATATAAGTAGATAAGTCAAGTTAAGGTTGTCAGCGTTATTCTGACTAGTAAGTAATGAATTCAGTTCCATAGTCATTGTGGTCAACATCACAGAAGAACATGAAGAACAGCAGTGAAACCAAGGGTTCTAGAAAGACCTGTGACTAACCAGGCAATGAGTTACCTCATAGAGTGACTACCATCACCAGGTGATGAGGAAACAAGACTCCTGGACCTAAGAACAATATGGAAGAAGAGATGGAACAGCAACAGAAAGGTAAAAGGTGGTTTCAGAAAAGTTCTCTGGTCCTTAACACCTTCCTGTGTTCTCCGTTCTTTTTTTTTTTTTTTTTTTCCATTTCTTTATTTCTTTTTTTCCTGGTGTTACATCAGTTTTTAGAGCAGAATGGCAAACTATCAGGTCCAGATTTCTAATTTTCTGGATGCAGCTGTGAAGCTCATTGAGCTACAACGATGAACAAAGGGCTGCCATCAGGTAGAGCCCGAGTCAGCCTCTGAGTTGTGGCTACTGATTCAAAATCCAGTATCCTTTCGACAGCACAACGCTGCATTGCTTCACATAATCAAGTCCTACAACAGACTTGAGAGGTAAAATGACTTCCTTTTGGAACTCCCAGAAGCGCTGGGTAGCTTAGATGGCAGTAGAAAATCTTGAAATTCTTAGGTCTTTTACCCCTACCTCTTCTGTTCTTTAGGTCCCTTAGAGAAGACCCTTTTCCTCCTGCCTTCCTCCTGAGTCAGATTCAAGTAGACCAGGGCATAACTTTCTGGGTTCTGAAAACTTTCAGGGTGTGATTCCTCTAGGGCTCTGGATAAAAGAAAGATCAAGATATTAACTTCAAACATTTATAATGCCTATCCTAATACATTTGAGGATAAATAACAGAAAGGTCAGTAAGCATAGAATATACCTGGGCAAAGATAAGGACATTCCTGACCCAATGTGATATGGGAGACTGTGACTGTTTCTAAGGACATAGGTAATTCTAGGAAATAATGTTTTGGAGAATCAAGACTACAAGCAAAAAAAAAAAAAAAAAAAGTCAAAAATATTCCAAATAATCTACACGTGTCTCATTTATAAGACCTTGAGCTTTGTTTCCTGTAGATACGAACTTGCTGGACATTGGGCTGGGAGTGGTCACATAGTGGACATATGGAGGGCCTTTCAGGGCTACCAGATTTCTAGCACATAAACTGAAAGGATGTAGACCTCCCCACAAGGCATGTAGTCAATGAAGGAAAAGACCCGGGATTTTTATCTTGGTGCCACCTCTCATTCTCGGTGTAACCTTAAGTAATTCTTTACCAGAAACTGTAATGTTTTAAACCTCCCAAAATTCCAGTATCCACTAATTGTGGTAAAAGACCCAGAACAGCTCAGGCAAGATTGCCCAGGCCTAAGGTTCTGCTAGTAAGTGACTTTGTAATCAGGTCATGACAGGATATGACGGATGGCATCTGCACCCATCCAAGGGTAAACTCTTGTAGAAAAATATGTTGGAACGCAAGATTTCTTCCAGCAATTTTGGCCTAAGCAGTTCAATAAAGATTGCCTCACACTTTTCTCATCTAAAGCACCACATTTCAGGACACCTAGGTGGCTCAGCAGTTGAACGACCTTCGGCTCAGGGTGTGATCCTGGAGCTCCGGGATCGAGTCCCACATTGGGCTCCCTGCAAGGAGCCTGCTTCTCCCTCTGCCTAAGTCTCTGCCTCTCTCCTTCTGTGTCTCTCATGAATAAATAAATAAAATCTTTTAAAAAATACATTAAATAAGTAAAGCAGGGATCCCTGGGTGGCGCAGCGGTTTGGCGCCTGCCTTTGGCCCAGGGCGCGATCCTGGAGACCCGGGATTGAATCCCACGTCGGGCTCCCGGTGCATGGAGCCTGCTTCTCCCTGTGTCTCTGCCTTTCTCTCTCTCTCTGTGTGACTATCATAAGTAAATAAAAATTAAAAAATAAATAAATAAATAAGTAAAGCACCACATTTCTTCTGCTTGGAGCTATGAGGAAACTGGGTTAGGGGTGCGGGCTGCCACCCATGCAGCTTGCGTCAGGGAGACATAAGTACACTTATTACGCAAAGATTCTTATTATTTTCGAAACAAATAGTCTTTGTATTGTCCTTCCAACTATTACCAATTTCACCATCACAATCTATTTATTGGGCACTTCTGTTCTTTGTTATAGCACTAAGCTTAAAATAGAAGAAAGTGACACGATTCCAACCAGGACATAGAGTTTTAGTAATACTGCCACTGTTACCTCCAAAAGAGCCCATTTCCAGATTACATTATTACAAAGGGAAATTAATGAATTCAGGGTAATTACACAGATGATGAGGATGAGGAAAAAAAACCCCTCTAGACACTTGAAGAAAAAGTGAAGTTTGGCATATGCATTTCATATGAGAGTCTAAATTTTCTATTGTTTGCCAATGCTGCCTTGACTCAATCAAACAAAAGAAAACTGGTACTCAAAATAAAAATTTCAAAAATTGAGGTGGTTAACCATCTACTAAGATCTGCCCCCAAAGTGAGGTTAGTTTCTGAGAAGCAAGTGATCACTGGTGGGTTGATTAATGAGAAAGCAAAGGCTATTCTCAATTCCAAACTTAACTTCATTGTAGTCTATGTGGAAGGGACAAATTTATGACATCAACTGGGTTTTAATAGAAAGAACTATTATTATAGAATGGTGGAAAATTTCCCTAGGAAATTTTATTTTATTTTTTCACTTTCTATTTTAGTAATAAAGAACTAGATTCATGAAAGAAAAAGAAAATAGGATGTTCTTTGAAGACATATCAACCTATTATCTTACTGTTGTTGTCTCATGGGCAGTAACCATGATGATCCCATCAGGAATGGCACAGAGAGAAACTGCCTCTATCTCATCATAACCTTCCTCCAGCATGTACCTTTACTGGTGAAAAGAACACCACCATTCTCTCTGGCATTAAACAGAATCACAATAAAAAGAGAGTCTACTGTTTCTACAAAAATAACATCACCATTACAGATCACTCCTCTATCCCAAAACTACAAACTTGCTTGTGCTTTTGTGAGCAATGACTAAGGGATTTTGTTCTAAAATAGACTTTGTTGTTGCTGTTCTTATTTATTTAACAAAGAGTCGAACCTTATTTAACTAGATTTGTCTTCCCACTGGCTGGCTTTCTGGAGATGATTCTTTTCTACTTCAGTAAATTCAAGACTTAATTCAGCCTCCCTCTCCTCATGTCTCTCCATGAATTTTGAACACAGGCACATACACGTTCACACACATTCAGTTCCCCTTCTTCACTTCCTTATTTCTAAACACAGTGCCATTTTCCCAGTCACCAGGCTCAGAAACTTGGTGTCATTTTTTTTTATCATGTTTTCCTGTCCATTCAAAAGTTTTATGTGTTTGGGTGATGATGGAAAGAAAAAGAGAGGAAAAAAAGAAAACCCAAAGTAAGGTTAGGAAAGATAGGAAGCAAATGTCATAGGACCACCCACTTTCATCACAAATTGATAATCAGAATTTGGTACTTAAAGAACCTTAAGGTGTCAATATCTTCTAGGGAAGGGTTTCCTTCCCTTTCTCCTACTTTTTTGTATAATTTAAGTTTTGTTCTTGAGTGTTTAAGTCTCCAGTATTACTGGCACTTAGTTTTACTAACTATTTAAGTATATGGGACCAAATGATCTGGCTGTTTTTTGTTTTTTTTTTTTTAATTAGCAAATTTTTGAAACTAGCAAAAAACTTCAGTCACCCAAAATATGCCATTGAACATCCAATGTGATTAACTAGGTTAGTCGTATGTCATGAAGATATCACCAATAAATGGCAATCCCAGTGCTTGCAAAATTCTATAGAGGTTCAAGTGCTTATTTCATAAATGAGAAAAGCCTGAGAATAAAGAGAGCTGACTCCCTTTGCTTCAGGAACTGGAAAAGACCTTGAACAATTATATTTCCCAGGAACCCAAGACTTACTTAATGAACAAAGGACAATTATTTTGCAAATGCCCCACTCTAGTGGAATTTACCTTGGACTTGAATAGATTGTATTATTAGATTCTCCTCCAACAGGGACTTTTTAAGATGAATTTGAACACTTCGTGCTTTACTTTTCAAAAGAGTATAGCAGTAGCAGCAAGCAAGGACTAAAATCAATGCAGCCCAATAATGCCTTTCAAGTCAGGACTCCAGGGCATCATAGCTGGAAGAACATTCTGGCAGAGGTCAGCAGACCAAAACCGGGGTTCTAGTCCTAAGCCTCTTGTTAACTAGCTGTGTGACCTTAGGGAAGGAAGTCCATTTCCCTCTCTGGATTCGAATCCTACTTGGAAAAAATGAAATGTTTGGATAAAGTAGAATCAAAGAGCCTTCTGCCTTTGACATTCTGCAGAGCACTAATGAATTCTAGGGCTTATGTTTATATGCAATAAAATGATCTGATCTGTAATCTTCTCTTCCCACAGAACAGATACTTTTATCTACTTTTACAAAAGGGTTGTTGAAACTGAAGATTTGTCGCCTTTTTTTTTTTTTATAAAATCACAAGAATTAATCTGGTGTTTATATAAGGCTTATATAAGGCAAAATTAAGTGTTCAAAAAACCTAGAACATGAAAGATAGTTGAAGAGACACAAAATAAAAAGGGAAAAAGGGTAGCGGTTGAGTGAAATTTTTCATAGAAACTTAAAATAACACTCTAAACCAACAGGTTTTTTTTTTTTTTTTCTTCTCTACAGGAAAAAACTCTCTTATCAGCCTTTCACCCTTGGAAATCCCCACCACAAACACCATAAACTGCAGGTTTCCATTAACTTTAATAAATTATGCACTGCCTTATGAAAACAAAAACATTAATTCTCTCTCTCTCGCTGACTCCTCTTGTTTTAGAGTGTCTCATTTTATACTATCTCCCAATGTTTCAGACTCTGCATTTATGAGATTCTGAAATTACAAAAAGAAAAGAATTGAGGGACACCTGGGTGGCTCAGCGGTTTAGCGCCGCCTTCAGCCCAGGGTGTGATCCTGGAGTCCTGGGATCGAGTCCCACATCGGGCTCCCTGCATGGAGCCTGCTTCTCCCTCTGCCTGTGTCTCTGCATGAATAAATAAAATCTTTAAAAAAAAAAAAAAAAAGAATTGAAAGCATCAGTTTGAAAATCTATCCATTCATCCCATGATTCATTCACTATTTTAATTAAACCTTCTTGAACATCTAACATACATGAGACACTGTGATAGACATTGTAGAGACAGAGAAAATCTATAGTCTATAAGGACAGAATGACATGACATATTTATTTATTTTATTTTATTTTTTATTTTTTTTAAAACATTTTATTTATTTATTCATGAAAGACACATACACACACACAGAGAGAGAGAGAGAGGAAGAGAGAGAGAGAGAGAGGCAGAGACACAGGCAGAGGCAGAAGCAGGATCCATGCAGGGAGCCCGATGTGGGACTCAATCCCGGGCCTCCAGGATCACACCCTGGGCTGAAGGCGGCGCTAAATCACTGAGCCACCGGGGCTGCCCGACATGACATATTTATAAGTACAGATCACCTGTATGCTACCTATAGTGTTTGAGACATAGCAAGAGTATAACAAAGAAAATACTATCTAATTAGTGAATATACTGGACTATCTCAGAGTCTCTTACTGCAGTAGCTGGCCTGAGGAGTGCTATCAATAGAAAAGAGATTGTCCTCGTTAACACGGATTGGAACAAGTGTGTGTACTTGAGACTTCTTTCTCTAGTTTTGCCATCAGCTGCAGTGAGTGCATAAACATTTTCCACATTTCCTCTCATCAACCCTTCCTCTTAATTTAGACATAATTAGCCATGAAATGATCTTAGCAAATGAAAAGCAGAAGCATCCAGCTTAATGTCCAACTACAAGAAAATGACACACATCCCGAAGTGTCCTAAAATACCAGCACACAACAAACAAAACACATTGTTGCCATCCTTACTTACCATCTTCCTGTGTCCCTCCCAAATTGCTATTAAAAAATCATTTGTTTCCTTGTCTGTATGTCCTATAACTCACCTCTGTCCTGGTTCCGACGACGTTTCCAGTATAATAAGATTGAGATTAAGACCAGAAGAATTACCAGGGAAACAATACTTAACAACAGCGGAACAGAAAACCAAAAACCTATAGATGGTGAAGGGGGGAGAAAGGAGAAACAAAGTCATAAGTGGAAACTGTGAGGCAAAAAGTGATAAAGCAACTCTTGTGATGAGTTTTTCCTTAAATTGAGCTTTCAATGAAAATTATCCTTGAATATATACCAACTGAGATCTCTGTTAGTGGTTCCACATTATTTCAATAACAACCAGTTAATAATAGTCTAACTACATGTTTTATGTGGTTACTATCTCATAAGAGCTTTGAACATGTAACTTCATTTAATACTCAAGACAGCCCAAGAGTTAGGTATTATCACCTCACATAAAAAAACAACAACAGAACAAAAAAACTGAGGCTCAGAGAAGCTAAGGAAGCCCCAAATCAGCATCTTAAGTGTTAGAACTAAGGCTTGCTCAGGGATCAGTTTGCCTCCAAAGCACACATTCTTTGCCATACAGTCCATTAAAGTAATATATTTATTGAGGAAGCTGTGGAAAATATAGAGAAATATGAAGGAAAAAAACCGCGAATTTCAGGATTCCAACCCCAGGAGTAACTCATCTCAATGTTTTTATTGTATTTCTTCTAACCTATGTCTTTGTTATTAAATCTCTTTCCAACAGTCAATAAATGCGGCTCCTCAGTGTCACTCTGCACTACTAAGGCAGGGGGAGAGTTTCCTGATTCAGGAGTTTCCAGCATCTTCCCCATACTTCTATAAAGGGATTTGCACATCACAATTCAATGGAGCACCTTCAGACAGAGAGACGTGTCTAACTTCCATACTTCCAGTGCTTAATATGCTTGAAGCATCGAAGACTTTCAGCGATGTTCACAGAACAAACATGGGACACCTGGGTGGCTCAGCGGTTGAACATCTGCCTTCAGCTCTGGGTGTGATCCCAGGGTCCTGGGATCGAGTCCCGCATTGGGCTCTCCAGAGGGAGCCTGCTTCTCCCTCTGCCTGTGTCTCTGCCTCTTTCTTTGTGTCTCTCATGAATGAATGAATGAATAAATAAATAAATAAATAAATAAATAAATAAATAAATAAAATCTTTAAAAAGAATTTACAAACTATGGAAGTTGAGTTTGGCATTCTTGGAAAAGAAGACATGTGCCTTTTCAGGTGTTTGTTTTCTGGGGAGATTTACCCTCTGCCTTGGCTGAAAATGAGGATCTCTTCACAGATGTCCAAATCTAACCCTGCAAATCTCTTGACTAAATTTACCTAAATGTCGACTTTTTGATTAGTCTGTTTTTTTTCAAGGACCCCCCCCCCCCAAATGACAACCGGAAATGTTCCCTAGAAGCTACACACCAATAAGGCATGCAGGGGAAACCAATAAGGCATACAGGGGAAACTTTTTCTAGGCTTCATTGCTTAAAATGCTCCCTGGGGAAAAAAAAAAAAAAAAAAGCACCAATATCTTTTTAGGAGGCTTATTACGGAGAGCCTCACCCAGACCTAGTGCTTCCAAATCACACAGATCAAAACTGTGGCTATTCCAAAAGCATCCTGCCTAAAACTGCCACTCCCTTTAGTTTCCTGCCCACAACACTCATTTCTTGTATCCATGAGGCCCAGAGACAGCAGCTTAAAGAGAAACACAAGAAAGCAAAAGGGGTCTTGCGCAGGAGGCAGTCTGTTTCAAAGGGATGCGGAAGACATCGTCAGGTCAATCCCTTTCTTAAAAGCTCAGTGGCCCCTCTTCCACAGTGTAGATTATGCAAAGCCTTCCTCATAGATGTCACCTCTTCCAGGAAATGCTCGTGGATCCCTCTAGACTGAGCTGATGCTCTCCTCCCAAACCCTCAGTCGTCCCGGGGGTGCACCAGTGTGTACCGTAGCTTTCTTATCGCACACAGTGGTATAACTGCCCATTCTGTGCTCCCATTCTGGGATAGGAGCTTTGTGAGCCTAGGGCCTGAGTCTCGCTTACTGTGCCAGTTCAAGAGTCCCAAAGCTTGCGACAGTAGACACTCTGGAAGTGTCAGCAGCATGGGAAACAACAACAACGACAAAAATGCATGGGTGGATCTCAGCAGAAGTATTTGGTATGTGGCCAACCTACCACACTTACTAAGTAAAACTTTCTCAACTCTGTTTTTCTTTCCTTACTTACTCCATTCTCTCCCTCGAGCTCCTCTGCTAAGTGGCCAAGAGGCTTTGCAGAACATTCAGCACCTTCCAGGTGCTGATGGCAGACGCACCCACAGCCATCTTTGCCCACCTTCTCTTACCTTTATCCACAGTCTGCCTGAGGCTGGTCACTGTCCCCAGGTGCAGAACCTGGCAAACCACTTCCTTCCCCACTTGTCTCTTGGGATCTTTGACGTGGAGGACGCTTATGACTGATGTGGTCCCATTGGGGTGCAAGAGAACCTCAGTACTGTTTTCAATCCCTGACCCAGCGACCTTCCAGGAGATCACAGGTGCTGGGCGGGCATTGGCAAAGCACGTGATATTTAGCTGGTCTTCGAAGAAGTTGTAGTGAAGAAACACTGTGGGCTGTACTGGGACAAAAAAAAATGATGGTCTACCATGAATTAAGCACCACATGCTCCTCAGAGGCTGAAGGAAGATCTTTACAGAAAGACACTGGTGAGGGGGAGGCCTCAAGGGATAAGGTGGCCCATCCGACTTGAACTGGGCCTTCTCGGTTCTTCCTGTGTCTAAGCAATCGCCTGGCCAGAGGGATGGAAACTGGCCTAGTACAACCCTGTAACAAGAAAAATCCTCTCTGTAGTTTGTCTGCAGGGGAATTAGCTCAATGGACAGAGGGGGTCTTCTTTCCCAAACAGTCTAGAGCCTACTTATTCTGTTCTCCTTTTCCATGGGCAAGGCAGCCATCTCTGACTTCTTCTGGGTATCCCTCTCATAGTCTGACAATGGTCAGCGCTTCCAGACAGGTAGCCTGTGCTTCTCGGAAGCCCCAGGGCAGCTTCAGAACAGAGCCCGTGGATGGGCTGCTGCTCAGAAGTGGGCCTTGGTCTGCTTGGAGCTGGACCAGGGAATGAGATGCAATGGAGGAGACTTGAAAAGTCCCCACTCAGAATTATCTATAGAAAATGTAAATTAGAAATTCACTGCTGATAACCAGAAAGTCACAGAATGACAGCTGGAAGGACCTTGGGGATCACCTTATGGAGTTAAGAGGAAAATAACGAGCTTATGAGAAAAGGATATTACGTTAGTTCAGCTGCAACCCTGTTCCCTTTCAAAAGTCCCTTGACTAGCGAAGTCATTATCAGTGTGTACTTTCAATGTGTAGTTTATCTCTGCTAAGCAAATGCAAGCCAGCTTTCCTGTGGTTGCTCTGGAGCCTACAAGATAACTAAAGGGCAGGAGCTAAATGAAAGCCTGGTCTGTGCTTAGAGGTTCAAGAGGCAGGTAGGTGGCAGTGGGCTGGAGGAAATACAGAGCCAAAGGACTGTGGCTTTTTTCCATGAGATTACTAAAGTCACTGGGCTTGAGGGGAAGACAGATAAAAGTGAAGAAAGGCGAGTATGGTTGGCATGGAGACTGGGTGTCAGGGCTCTCTGGTATATCAAGAGATGACTTCCATGAAAGCTCTAAGGTGTGGCTGGAAAGGCTCAGTGTGGAAAAGAACTGGGTTACTAGCCAGAAGACGCAGGGGAACCTGGTTTTCAGGCAAAAAATAATACAAAAGGTTATAAGTAAAGGAGGGGCAGTAGAAAAGAGAAAGATGAGGAGAAAAAAAAGAAGAAAGGAGAAAAGAAAAGGTAACAGATGGGAAGCTAGGGGGGCTAAGTGGTTGAGCACCTGCCTGTGGCTCAGGGGTCCTAGAATGGAGTCCTGCTTCTCCCTCTGCCTATGTCTCTGACTCTCTCTCTGTGTCTCTCATGAATAAGTAAATAAAATCTCAAAAATTTTAAAAAAGTAACAGAAATGAGTAAAACATGACATAAGAAGAAAAAAGAAAAGTGAAGAGGTAGGAGGAAGGATGAAAGGAAAGAAGGGAAGACTGGAAGGGAAGATGGGGAAAGACAAAGAGAGACAAAGTCTCTTTGTCTTCAAAGAGACAAAGAAAACAAAAGAATTAGAGTCAAGAAGAAAACCTGAGGTAATATCCTGCAGAGAGGACTCTTCATAGGCAAAATAAGCAAGAGAAACCTTTTTCCAGTGTTGCCATCCCCCCCTCTGCACTCTTGTCTACTGAGCCTCCTCTTACCCATGTCCAATATTCTTGGTGGGCTCGCACTCTCACTTTCACACTCCTGATAACTCTGTCTACATTTCTCTTTCCCTTCTAAAACACTCACCAGCTGTGCCATGGTCCAAAGTTGCCCCTTACTCCCACTTCTCAGTTCCCAATCTCAGCTATGTGTCAGTTAAAAGTAAAAGAATCTTCTCAAACTAAGCCTCTTGGATTGTAAAAGAATGCTTATTATCCAGTTAAATCCCTAGTTGGCATCAGGTTATGAAGAGCCTCTGCCATATGTCCCCTTATCAATCCCGAGAGAATTTTGGTGAGACAAAATGAGAGGGACCACTGTAATTGGCTCCAGGTGAGCCCAATCTGGCCAACATGTTAGATCCAAAAATGGTAAAGCTGTTAGAGATCCCACACATGATCTATCAGATAAATAAACTCTGGTTCAGAGCGGACAGGACTCTTCCAAGGCCACGTGATGGCTAATGGCAACGCTAGGTCTGAATCACATCACATTTACGGAGAACCCATCATCCTCACCATGGTACTTAATTTACTCTTGCTGACAACATGATTTCTCAGAGCAAAGGTCCCTCCACGCAGAGATTCAATGTAGCCCCCGTGAACTTTCCAAAACAACCACAAGCACGGTCATAGCAGACATGAAAGGCTAAGCATCTTCTCATGAACCTTTCTGAGGTTAGGATCCTGAAAAACTAGGCCTACCACCACGTTCCGAACATTGTGGAGCATAACACGTCTAGCCAGAGACAATGTATTCTCGGAGATCCTCACCAGAGAGGGTGAGGCAGGCTGTTCCCGAGATCTTCCCAGAACCAAAAGTGTTGAAGAGGCACTTGTAACACCCTTCATCCTCCAGGGTGGTATTCCAGAAGGTAATGGTTGAGTTCTTGAGCTCCAGCTGGGTGACATTTATCTTGTCCTTGTAGGCAGGCTGGACCACGACCCCATGATTCTTGCTGAAGGTGACCATGTTTTCCAGGCTCACAGGCTTGACTTTTTGCCATGTCACTATCAAGACTTCCTCGGGATTTTGCAGAGAGCATCTTAAGGAAGCGGGTGTATTCAGCAGCCTTTTTTCGTCTTGGGTCACCACTTACATGGAATCATAAAAGAACATTTATATTTTAAAATTTAATACATGACATACATACTTTTCTGATTAAAAAATGCATGTTCAAAGTTCAACATAGAAAAGATAGTGGATAGTGCAAAAAAAACATTTACCTACATGCCTGACGCTGCTAGAGAAATGTAGGTTCAAATATGTTTAGTCGGTCTTTAAGAGTAACAAAGTAAAAAAACAAAAACAAACAAAGAAAAAAAACAAGAAAGTAAACTCTCAGTGACTAGAAGTTGTGTGAAGAACCCCTGTAAACTGGAAGTAGGTAGAATGAGGTTGGAGATGAAGACTGCCAGAGAGAACAGAAGCATCACCAAGAGGGCTCATGCCCAGAGGGGTAGAAGCAAGAAAGGGCCCATGGACAATTGGCAGAGTGATTAGTTTAAGTGCAGATGTAGCAGCTCTTCACACTCTACACATACACTCTACAGAGGGGGCGTCTGCCTCCAGAGAGCAGTGGTGAACACAGGGACATAAGGAAGAAAAGTGTAACAATAAAATATAAAACTATGGGCAACCCAGGTGGCTCAGCGGTTGAGCATCTGCCTTCAGCTCAGGGCATGATCCTGGAGACCTGGGATCAAGTCTGGAGACCTGGGATCGAGTCCCATGTCGGGCTCCCTGAATGGAGCCTGCTTCTCCCTCTGCCTGTGTCTCTGCCTCTCTCTCTGTGTCTCTCATGAATAAGTAAATAAAATCTTTAAATATATATATATATATATATATATATATATATATATATATATACACATATATATGAAAATAATATGCTTTAGGAACCCTGCACAGGACCAGATGGCTTTGACAACCAGTAACAGTCTACCCATTCCCACATTTTTACTTAATGCAGTGAAGAATATAAGGCGTGATAGTAATTTCTTCCCCCTCCAATGCTTGCTGTTCATACTGATACAACAGATGATTCAGTGGGAAATCTTAATATAATTAGGCAGACATTTGAGAAAGCTGACACAACGAAAGAAGAAAAAGCCTCTACAAACCCAAGAATACCTACCAAATGAATAAAGTTACCATAAATTGATAAACACTTTGATACGAGTAAATGCAATATCTCAAGTGTAAAAAGAAGCCAGCATTGTAAATAGTAGAAAGTAGAGTTGCAGAAAGTGACAAATATAAAATCTTAATGATTTGGCTGACTTAGTAGACTGGACGTCACTGAAGAGTAAACTAAGTAGGAAAAGCAGGTCATGGAATTCTTCCAGAATGTAGCACAAAGAGATAAAGATATGGAAAAAAAATTAAAGAAAAATTCAAAGACCTGGGATGTTCTGGCATCAGACCGTTGAGACTTACAAGAAGGCAAAAGGAAGAATGGGAGACAAAAGCACTGTAAGGGACAAAATGTATTTTTCAAAATAATAAAAGGAGCAATCTAAAATAAGATATATTCATTATAAGCCTTTATGATGGGAAGCCTGGGTGGCTCAGTCAGTTAAGCATCCACCTCTTAATTTTAGCTCAAGTCATGGCCTCAGGGTCATGGGATTGAGCCCCACGTTGGGCTCCAGGCTCAGCGAGGAGTCTGCTTGAGATTTCCTCTCCCTCTCCCTGCCATGTTCTCTCTCACTCTCTCTCTCAAATAAGTAAATAAATCCCTAACAAACAAAGGTTTATGTGTCTAACAACCTAAGTGAAAAATATAAAAGGCCATAGAATTGCAAAGAAAAAATTTTAAATGCACAATGATAATGGGAGAGTTTTTCGATAGTTTGCTCAGGGATTTTCAATTCCGTATATTAGATGCTACATATAAAGCAAAAAAGTCAAATATAAGAATGAGAAGATTTGAAAAGTGAGGATTTATACATAAATCATTACATATATGTTTAGGTTTTATATATGTGTGTGTATATAGGAATGTATTTATAAACTTTTACCCAAAGAGAACATATAATCTTTATAAATATTCCCCTAGATTGAACTTGAAATAGTGTAAGAAAAGCTCTTACCCTATGACCTTGAACACTGTCCTCAACGCAATCAACAAAAAATTTGCATACTTCTTTGAACTCTAACTATACCAGATACCATAGCAAGAATAACCAATTCCATCAATTACTATAAAAGACAAGGAGATATAATGTATTAAAATCCATAGAAATTAATAAAGCCATTTTCAGAGGAAAATATTCAATCCTAAGGAAGCAAGAATGATGGAAAAAATGAATGCACACATATATCCAAACATCTCACTCCCCCAAAAGATAAAAGGAGTGAATTAACATAGATAAAGGCACAAATTAATGAAATGGTACACAACATGTAGACCTAATCAAAAATACCAAAATCTGTTTTTTTTTTTTAAATGAATAACATAGAGAAAACGTTAGCTAGTGTGATTAGAAAAAAAAAGAAGCACAAACAAATAAACAATATCCTCTCAATGGCGCTTCCACAACGTCAGGGATGAGAAGGTAGGCAGAGCAAGAGATACAAATTGAAGCCACGAGTGCCACGGAAGTATAGTTTTCGGGAGGTGTACTCTTGGTAGATGTGAAAAGTTCTAGAGTCTATACCTGTTGTTGGGGTTTTCTGAAGGTTTGTTGAGATTTTGCAGAGCAGAGATTTGAAGAAATTGCTGCTCTTAGAATGGAGAGTAGAAAAGGAACCAGAGCTAGGGTTTTCACTTCTTAGGTGATTGTCCTACTTGACAATGGAAGAAATAATTTAGTGGAAAGTTTACAATTCTTGGATGCTTCTATGGAATTCCATTTAGATTCCATTCCATTCTCCCCCACCCCTCGCTCCCCACCAGTCGGTTGGTAAAGGCTCTGCCGTGGATGGTGTGAAGCCTGCCCTGTCTCTACCCGTGAAGGCTGACGGAGAGCAACATCACATGCAAGGTGATAAAAGGTCAGTGGCAAAGTGAGGGGTGGCTTCCCCTGGAACAGAGAAAGGCCTGGCACAATTAGGAAACTCAACAGATAAGTGGACAGCACAGGCATATGCTTTATATAATAGACCGTGAACCTATGTAACCTCTCTATTTCATTATTTTCCATTGTTTTCTGCAAAAGAGGGGTACACCCAATTTAAAGGTTTACTGCCAGCTTATCTTCCAAGAAGGGTATGTTCATCCATCCTCCCCAAGCATTTCCAAATCTTTATAAACATAGAGAATTACATTTAGATAATATTTCTTTTTTTTAACTTAAATAATATTTCAAACTTATTTGATTTGACAGGTGAAAGACATCTTAATCGAGAAAGATATCTTAATCGAAATGAATTTTTTCATGTCTGGTTTTAGCTATGGAAACAGTTTCTAAATATTCAAAGTGTTTTTCCACTTTGAAAACAAAAAATGTGGAAAGCAGAAAGAACCACTCCCATTCCTCCAAGCAAATTACATGTTTAAATAATTCATGCAGACAAATGAAGTAGCATAGCACAAAACAACAGTAGCCAGATGTCTGTCTCCTCTCCAGAAATTATGCTTTCTGGACTCCAGGCAGGGGAACTGGTATCTTTTTACCTTGCGCCCTGCATAGCATCACTCTTGCCAAGAGCCAAATCAGTCCACAGGTAGACAGTTGACAGAAGAGCCTCCTGAACACCTGAAGACAGAAAGCAAAGCACAGAAATGGGCATTTGCATGTGGATCAGAAGCTAAGGAAGCTTCGGTCTCAGGGCTACTTGAGGGAAATGCTGCAGCTGACGTTTTAACCACCAGATGACTTTGGTTTTGTGGATGCAGAACCAGAGACTATAATGGAAGAAATAAAGGAGTGTGCTCAGGATGTGGGAAGAGAAAAGCATGACTCCTCTGTAATGGCAATCCCTAGCAATTTGAGGTCTTGATTTAGGGCCATTATTGTCTAGGGCAAGGCCTCAAAGATGGGGGATGGCTGGGGGAACAAATTGCCCTAAAAACACAGAGAAAACACAGAGGCTATAAATGCTAAAGAGCACCCACTTCCCAAATAATCCACATCTGTTAACATTAAAGACATAATTCAGGGGCAACCACTTTCCAGAAAGATAATGACTGCCTTGACCTTCGCCAAAGTAGATTCTCCTGCAAGTTCTGCAAACTTTATGTGAATCACTCCTTTTAAAAAATAGTAATGTCCAGGGGCGCAGCTGGTTAAGCATCCAACCTTTGCTTTCAGCTCAGGTCATGATCTCAAGGTCCAGGGATCAAGCCCTGTCTCAGGCTCCGCACTTAGCACAGAGTCTGCTTGAGATTCTCTCTCCCTCTCCCTCTGTCCCTCCCACTTGTGCTCATTCATTCTCTCTCTCTCTCTCTCTCTCAAGTAAATAAATAAATATTTTTTAAAAGTAGTATTTATTTATTTATTTATTTATTTATTTATTTATTTATTTAATTGCTTTATTTTCACATGTCTGGGCAGAAATCCTTGGTATTCTTACATGGTAACATTTAATGCTATTCTGGGTATCATTTATTACAAAATGAGAGGATGGGAAGCAGATAAATTAACTTCTCTCTATAGTGGCCCCCATGGATCCATTTACTTGGTCTTCGTGCATGTGTTCATGAGGGTAGAGGCAAGAAACAGAACTTTTCCCTATAGTTCTCTATGATAGAGATGTGGAAGAAATGTGGGTTTCTCTGTATTTTTCTTTAACTGAATTTCATATTGTCATTTCAGCTATAGAGGTAGAGACTTCATTTCAGCCAATATCTCATAATCTCTGTCAGTTGAGCCCCTACCACTTCAGCACCTCATAATTGTCCCAATCTCTGGCACTGCATCTCCAGGCTTAGAGGCTCACACATTGCCAAGCCATGGCACAGGGCTACTAACCCTTGGTTGCAACCATCTATCCACAGTAGAAGTCCCTGAGACAGCTGCGTTCCCCTCCAGTCATATGGTCCGTATATCAGTGTTACTATCTTAGGCACTGTATTAAGTGGTTTAAATGCTTAATTCTCATAGTAACCCAATGAAATAACAGTATTTATTTATTTAGCGCTTACTTACGTCACTCACTAGTCTTGGGCACATTTGTGCAATTAAACCTTGGGTTTATACAAAGTGTCTTCTCTTACTCTCTTTTGTTTTGATTCCATGCTCCCAGGTCCTCTCTGTGTTAGGCCAAGGAAAAATCTACAAGCTTTCTCTGCCTAGACCCCCATGTATCTACCCATCTCCAATTTATGCTTTCCTTGTCATGATGAGAAGGCCGGTCTCTTCCCACAGTCGTCCCCCACCCCCCCCCCAGGAAAGCAAGGTGCAGGTGTTTTCCATTCTTGGATTTCAACACCTCCTTGTACGTTCTATTTACCAGCCTCCTGAACTCCCTCCCCATTCACAGAGACCGGGCACAGGGCTGCCTTTTCAGAACACAAGATCGTGTCTGAATTCAGATTTTATTTAGTCCCTCTTTGCTCTCCCAGCCTAGAAAATACTTATTTCCCTTAGGATCAAGAAAGCTGGTTTCTCCATTCCCTGCATTCTTCCCCTCTGGAATAATGTATGTCCTTGGGTTTTCCAGCATTTAGGCTTTAAGGCTCAAGTGCTCAGGCTCTTGGCTTCCGAAACTAAAAAGCTTTCTTTGGCACTTGAACTCCATGCCATTTTTTTTTTTTAACCATATGCCCCTCTCTCACATGGAAACCCAAATCCTAGCAAAGATGATGAGGAATGCAGAACGGATTGGCTCTCATAGTGAAAATCTGTGTTTTAGGATAACAGAGAAAGCAGATGCACACCTAAACACGCTGGGTAGGCTGGGAGCAAAGAATTTTTAAGAAAGAAAAGGAAAACACCGAGGCTCCTTCCACAGTTTGGCTATCGTGGCCATTGCTGCTATAAACATCGGGGTGCAGGTGTCCCGGCGTTTCATTGCATTTGTATCTTTGAGGGTATTATGCTGAGTGAAGTAAGTCAGTCGGAGAAGGACAAACATTATATGTTCTCATTCATTTGGGGAATATAAATAATAGTGAAAGGGAATATAAGGGAAGGGAGAAGAAATGTGTGGGAAATATCAGAAAGGGAGACAGAACGTAAAGACTGCTAACTCTGGGAAACGAACTAGGGGTGGTAGAAGGGGAGGAGGGCGGGGGGTGGGAGTGAATGGGTGACGGGCACTGGGGGTTATTCTGTATGTTAGTAAATTGAACACCAATAAAAAATAAATTAAAAAAATAAATATGCACCTCAAAAAAAAAAATAAATACCCTCAGTTCCAAAAAAAAAAAAAAAGAAAGAAAAAGAAAACACAACGATGGTGGAAGGGAATTAGAAGGAAAGCCTTGCTATTAAATATATACATAATTATTGTGGTTGATGAGCCGGAGTTAGCACAAATACCAGATGTGTGGGCTCCGACAAACGACTTCACCTCTCCAAGATGCAAGCAAAAATAAAATCACCAATCCTTCTGTTAAAAAAGACTAAACAAGACAGCACATGATATGCACCCAAGACTAGTGAGTGATGTAAGTAAGCGCTAAATAAATACTATTGTTATTTCATTGGGTTACTATGAGAATTAAGCATTTAACCCACTTAATACAGTGCCTAAGATATAGGAACACTGATATATGTGAGGCAACCTAAAAAAAAATAACATTTTCAAAAAAGAAAAAAAATACCATTAATCAAATCACGTATAGGGAGTCCAAAATGGAGAAAATGGAGAAATCCAATTCTACCCCTTGCCAAGAGGGCCAGAGTTCCCAGAGGCCTGGTCTTACCTGGCGGCTGGCCCCCTGGCAGGTAACTGCTCCTATCCATGCCTCTTCCCCTGAGTTTCTAGGAGCAAATCCTGATCCCATGGCGCGTAGTCGCATGGATTTGGAAAAATTAACCTCTCTGCTTGTTTTCCTTATTTGTAAAATCACAGAAGCATTCCTCCTCCGAAGGATGGTTGTCAAGATTTAGCAGCATCCAGGGCGCGGAGTAAACACAAGCTCCGAGGCCACCGTTCTCCTTTGTTAAGAAAGATACTGAAATAACTGGCCAAGCGGTCTTGCCAAGAAACCGTATATGAAAAAAGAAAACAAAAGCAAACCCGAGGTATTACTCGTATCTGGATCTTAAGGGTTCCCTGCTACCATCCCAGTGGACCCAGATCCTCGTCCAGTCCGCGGCGCGTAAACAGATCCCGAACACACAAAGTGCCTGTGTCGCCTGGATACCCTGGTCTTTAACCCTGACTCCTCTCGTCCCTTTCTGGGCCCCCCCGAGCCCAAGGCCCGGAGGATGGGGGAGGCCGGCGCCCCCCGGGCGGAGCGAGCTCTCCCGGCGCCAGGGAGCGCTGGATTCCGCGGTCCCACCTCCGCGGCGGTGCCCGCGGGGACCCGGCGCTGGACCTGCCAGCCGCCCCCGCCCCCGCCCCCCCAGCCCCAGGACCCCCGCGAGCCCCGCGCCGCCGGCTCCCGCCACGCCCCGCCCCCCCGCCGGCCTCCCGGCGCCCCCCCTGCGCCCCCGCTGCCCTCCCTGCGCCGCCTTGCGCCCTCTCTGCACTCCCTGAGCCCTCCCTGCGGCCCCCCCTGCGCCCCCGCTGACCTCCCTGCGCCCCCTCTGCACTCCCTGAGCCCTCCCTGCGCCCCCGCTGTCCCCCCTGCACCCCGTCTGCCCTCCCTGCGCCCCCCGCTGCCCTCCCTGAGCCCCCGCTGCCCCCCGCTGCCCCCCTGTACCCCCGTTGCCCCCCCCCGCCCCCGCGCGCTCTGTCCACGCGGCGCCGCGCTCACCCGCATCCCCGCGGTGGCTCGGGCGGCGCCGCACTGCGGCCGGGGCTGGGAGCCCGAGGGAATTTCACGGGGCGGCCCGGGCGCGCGGAGGAGGCCCTGTCCCCGCCCCAGCCCCGCCGACCGCCTCCCCGCCGCGCCGCGCCGCAGCCGGCCGCGGGCTCCGCACTTGACTTTCGCACCCCGAAACAGCTGCAGCTCGTAGAGAAACTGAGACCGCGTTGGCAGGAAAATATATACATGTTTTTCCATTTCCACTCGGCGGGACTGAGGGAGGAAATGGTGGGGTGCGGGGGCCGCGGGCGGGGGGAGCGCGGCCGAGCATCAGCGCCCCGTCGGGCCACCTGCGCCGGGAGGCAGGGGGCGCCGAGGGCGGGGGGCGTCTAGGCCGGAGGAGCTGAAACCCAACGGAGGCTTTTTTTTTTTTTTTTTTTAATTTATTTATGATAGTCACAGAGAGAGAGAGAGAGAGAGAGGCAGAGACACAGGCAGAGGGAGAAGCAGGCTCCATGCACCGGGAGCCCGACGTGGGATTCGATCCCGGGTCTCCAGGATCGCGCCCTGGGCCAAAGGCAGGCGCCCAGGGATCCCCCAACGGAGGCTTTTAATAGGGGTCTTGGAAGTGCGATTGGGGAGCGCGGGTGGTGCGAACCCGGAGCGCTGTGCTCCTGCAGGGAGAGCGAGGGGCTGGGGGGCGGGGGTTGTGATTCCCTGGGGAGGTGCAGGGGGAGGTGCGGGGGGTCAAGAAAGGTGCTCCGGGGGCGCTGAGCGGAGCCGGCTGTGGGCCCCCAGTATGTACTGATTAACTACTGTCCTCCTGGGACCCGAATGCCGTCTGCTGCGTTGGGATTGAACCATTTGTGAACTCTGGTCGCTTCTGGCTGCTCCCTGAGTTCGTGAGCTGGGCCGGAGAGTAGCGCGTCCACACGCATTCTCTCTCCAAGTCTATCCAACTCCACACCGGCGTGAGAGTAATGGAGACTTTTGAGAAATGTTATTCAGTTTCTCCACATGTCACCTACGAAAATAAAGTTTTGAGCCGAATTTAACCAACAGACGCTTGCAAAAAAAAAAAAAAAAAAAAAGAAAAAGAAAAAAAGAAAAACCCAAATGTACGTTTATTCTTATCCAGAATCAACTCTTGTACTCAAGCTATCGGTTCTGTAACGATCTCTTATTTCACGGTGACTGGTTTGGTTTGAATTTTTTCCTTGCTGGGAAGGGTTTCCTTCCACTTGCATTGAGGAAGATGATTCTTCTTATTTTAACAAGTTCCAGAGTTTTTGGCTTTTAGAGAGAGAGGAAAAAAAGAAACAGATACATGAATTGTTCATCTCCTGAAGTCTTTCTGTTTTCCTACCACCACCTTTGGACAAGGTGATGGGGAAGAGCTTTAAATTAGGCATCCTTGGAGCCATAAATCTGAGGGCTGTAAATTATGGTGTAATGATTGGATCTTTCCAGACAGAAAGGGCTAGCTGGGGGAACAGGGCTAGCTGTTGGGGGAACAGGGCTAGCTGATGGGGGAACAGGGCTAGCTGAGGACAAAGCACAGCTGATAGCCCACAAACAACCCGCACCCAGGATGGGATATGTGTGACATTCCTCAGGAAGCTTCTAGTTGTCTTAATGCCTTGCTAGGGAGAAAAACAATCTTTAACTTGACAATGGCAAGGCCTCCAGTATCTTGTAGGTTCTCTTTAGCATGTGAGAATCCTTTTGAAATCTCCCTTCTCTTTACCTCCCCCAACTCTGCAGGTATATAATCAGCCACCCCTCACAATCCCAACCCCACAATCCCAACCCCCGGGGGCAGCAGCTCTTCCTGCCCACGGGTCCTGTCACCATACTTTAATAAAACCACCATTTTGCACCAAAGACTGCCAAACAATTTTTCTTGGTCATCGGCTCTGGACCTCACCTATGTTCCAAAATGTCATCAACATGACTACACAAGTAATCAGGAAGATTTAATCAAAAGATTAAATGACTTACAGATTGCCCAACAGGATACATAAACATAAATCGATTTACAGACATAGTATAGTGACATTAAGAAGATCAAATTAAGAAAATCAAGGAGAAAATTCTAAAAACTTCAAAAATGAAGAGAGACACAAAGGAAGGAGGATCAAAGTGACATTAACTGTCATAAGACATCGCCAGGTGTAAGACGCAATACGTTAATTTTCATATTGAAGAAAAATAACTTCCACTTTTATAAACATTGCTACATGAGTATATTTAATTTTTTAATCAAATGTATCATTTGTAGAGGAGTATGCAAACATCACAAGTATACAGCTTGAAGTGTCATTGAGTAAACATACTTACGTAGCCAGAAGCACATTAAAAGCTGCACATTACCAGCTCTCCAGAACCTGTCACTGCCACCACCACCAACAGCCACTCACCCCTGGCTCTGCCCACTATCCTACTTTTTTTTTTTTTTTTTAAGTTTTATCTATTCCTGAGAGACACACACACAGATAAAGAGAGAGAGGCAGAGACACAGGAAGAGGGAGAAGCAGATTCCATGCGGGGAGCCCGATGTGGGACTCCATCCCCGAACCCCAGGATCATGACCTGAGCCAACGGCAGGTGCTCAACCGTTGGGCACCCAGGCGTTCCTACCTTTCCTTTCCCTAATTCATTCATTACTGCTCAAATCTTTGGTATCTCCTTCTGCCATCTTTGAGATCAGCTTTTTTCTTCTTTTCCTAGCTCCTTAAGGAATAGAGTTGGGTTTTCTTATGCAATGCCTATCAAAGTTCCCGTAGCATTTTTGACAGAAATAAAAAAAAAAAAAAACTACAATTCTATATAATTCCCATGGAACACAAAAAAAAACATGAATAGTTAAATCAATCTTGAAAAAGAATAATGAAGCTGGAGGCATCATACTTTGTGATTTCAGAATATAGTACAAAGCTACAGTAATCAAAATAGTGCAGAACCGGCATAATGACAGACCTATGGATCTATGGAATAGACTAGAGGGCTCATAAATAAATCCACACATATGTGGTCAACTGATTTTTACAAGGGTGCCAAGAATACATAATGGAGGTAGCATCATCCCTTGAATAAATGATCTTGGAGAAACCAAGATATCCATATTCAAAAGCATGAAATTGGACCCGTCCTTTACAACACCAGAAAAATTAACTCAAAATAGATTAAAGACTTAAACATAAAACCAGAAGCTATAAAACTCCTAGAAGAACACATTGAGAAGAAGTTTCACGAGGTTAGTCTTGACAATGATTTCATGGCTGTAACAACAAACAGTACAGACAACAAAGGCACAAACAGACAAATGGAACTATATCAAGCTAAAAAGCTACTGCAAGGCAAAGGAAACAACAGACTGAAAGGGCAGCCTACAGAATGGGCGGATCTTTTCAGGAACCCTTCAAGGGCCTAAAAATGCATGACGAGCATGCAAATATTGGTTTCTCACTATTATTAATGAATCTAAGACTGTATCCTATTTGTATGAATTCGAGCAATGGAACAGGAAAGATTACTCAGATCCACGGGCAAGTACCTGCCAGGTAGCCAACGACTTGTGGTTGTTCTCAGGATTCATTTCCATAATCTTAAAGGTTTTGACTCAAACTGGAAGTGCTTGTGTCCCCCCCCCAACCCCCCCAGCCCTTGCAGATGGTTCATTGTCCTGAGCCTGTGTATGGTACTTCTTTCACTTACAGCCACATCACCTGGCCTAATGAGTAGTTTCTAAAAGTAGCTTTCATTTCTTTTAGGGCATGTTCCCAAGTATGTCTTTACCTTAATCAGTGCTAGTGATAAAAGATAACTTGACCTCTGGTGGAAGAGATTTTTCACAGCTAAAGACATAAACTGAAGTCCCATTGAAAAGGGTAGGAAGGGCAGAGATGCAGCCAGGAGCCAAACTTCCAGCACGGGAAGGGATATCACAGGTGGGGAGTAGTCCCCGAGGAGCAAGGGACCAAGCCTCAAATCAGGCATCCCGGGCTATGATACAGGGAAGGGAAGATGAAGCCTCATAATGATGTGGGAAACAAAGGCAAAAGAATTGTAGCATGGGGCGCCTGGGTGGCTCAGCGATTGAGCGTCTGCCTTTGGCTCAGGGTGTGATCCCAGAGTCCCAGGATGGAGTCCCACGTTGGGCTCCCTGCATGAAGCCCGCTTCTCCCTCTGCCTATGTCTCTGCCTCTTTCTCTGTATGTCTCTCATGAATAAATAAATAAAATCTAAAAAAAAAAAAAAAAAAAAAAGAATTGTAGCTTAAATTAGAATCTCCCTATACTTTGCAGCCCACTGATAGATCCCTGAAATATGCAGTGTGACCTTCCTCCAGGAACTCATGGGTGCCTTAGTGGTTTAATATTTAAAAGTAACCTTATCTTGCCAGGAGATGGCCCCTCAAGTTCCTGAAAGCCTTGCTTCCAGATTCCTTGGAGACTTGAGCTATCCCTAACCCCCACTAATTAAAAACAATACAGTCACTTCACACAATCCCGATACAGCTCCTTCTGCCCACAGGTTCTGTCCTGTGAGCAGGCAAGGGGTTAATGTCTAGGCAGGAGAGGCTGGAGGCTGACCCGGCTCCAAAATACATAGCAGGTGGAGACGCTGAGATGGAGCAGAACAAGAGATAAGGGGAAAACCAAGACCGGTACAGGAATCTCAAGGCCACGAGCCTCCCAGTTTTCAACAAAAGATTGCCACTAACAGCCCTCCATGGCAAACCATTCAGATCCCCTCCCACTCTAGAGAGCTTTTTCCTTTCTTTTCTGCTCTCATCTTCACTTAATAAACTTTCACTTCACTTCACGCTTTGGTGTCCATGAGATTCATTCTTCAACTCCATGAGATAAGAACCCTGCAATCTGGCAACAATAACATCTGGCTTTAAAAATCAGCAGGGCAGGGACTCCTGGGTGGCTTAGAACTTGAGCTTCTGCCTTTGGCTCTGGGTGCAATCCAGGGTCTGAGGATCCAGTCCCTTCTTGGGCTCCCTGGAGGGAGCCTGCTTCTCCCTCTGTCTGTGTATCTCATGAATAAATAAATAAAATTAAAAAAAAAATCAGCAGGGCATAACTCCAGGAGCTTTGAAAATCTGTAGGGCCAGAGAGATATAGGAAATTGAGATTCTTAAAGGGCCAGCACACTCTATCACCCTGTCTGAGACCCAGCACAGAAGCAGCAGTTTGAAAAGCACTTGGGTTATCCATGAAGGAGGTTCATTGGCTAAGTTTAGCATGTCTGTGAATTAGTATTGTTAATTGATATGCATATTGATGCATATATGTCAATCACATCATCTTTATTCACTCATAAATGTAATGGAATATATCCATTATAATTTTTTTTAAGATTTTATTTATTTGACAGAGAGGGCAAGCAAGAGAACAGCAGAGGGAGAGAGAGAAGCAGGCTCCTTGCTGAGCAGGGAGCTGGATGCAGGTTCCATCTCAAAACTCTGGGATCCTGACCAGAGTTGAAGGCAGATGCTTAACAACTGAGCCACTCAGATGCCTCGATTATTATTTTGTATATATGGAATATTATATATTATTATCATATATGTTATATATATGGAATATTATTATCCATTCATATATGTAATGGAATATTACTCAGCCATAAAACATAGAAAATAATGAAATCAGGATCCCTGGGTGGCGCAGCGGTTTAGTGCCTGCCTTTGGCCCAGGGCGCGATCCTGGAGACCCAGGATTGAATCCCATGTCGGGCTCCCGATGCATGGAGCCTGCTTCTCCCTCTGCCTGTGTCTCTCTCTCTCTCTCTCTCTCTCTGTGACTATCATAAATAAATAAAAAATATATATATATAAAAAATAATAATGAAATCTTGCCATTCACAACATGGATGGACCTAGAGGTTATTATTCTAAGTGACATAAGTCAGACAGAGAAAGACAAATACCATATGATTTCAGTTACATGTGGAATCTAAAAAACAAATCAAACCAACAAACGAACCAACCAACAAAACCCAGAAAGATTCATAAATACAGAGATCAAAGTGATGGTACCCGAGGGGAAGGGTGTGGGAGAATGGGCAAAATAAGTGAAGGGGATTAAGAAGTACAAAATTCCAGGTACAAAATAATTAAGTCACAAAGATGAAAAGAAAAGCATAGAGAATAGTCAAGGATATGGTAACTTTATGATGATAGATGGTAGCTACATTTATTGTGGTAAATATATGTAATATATAGAACCGTCAAATCACCACGTTGTACACCTGAAACTAATATATAATATTGTGTGTCAGCTATACTCCGATTCAAAAAAACTTGTTAATAATAGAATAGAAACAAACAAAATAAAACAAACAAGAAACAAAAGACAACATATATTGATGAGGATGTGGAGAAATTGGAACTCTTGTCTGCCATTGGTGGGGGATGCAAAATGGTAAGACCACTGTGGAAAACAGTATGGAGATTTCTTTAAAAAATAAAAATAGAATTATATATGACACAATCCCACTTCTGGATATTTATGGAAAAGAATTGAAATCAAAGAGATATTAGTACTTCCATGTTCATTGCAGCACTATGCACAATAGCCAAGATGTGGAAACAACCTAAATGTCAAATGGATAAAGAAAATGTGGTCTATACGTACAATAGAATACTATTTAGGCTTAAGAAGAAGGCAATTCTGTAATAGGTGGCAATATACATGAAGCTCAAGGGCATTTTGCTAAGTGAAATAAGCTAGTCACAGAAAGACAAATGTTTCAAGATTTCACCTATATGGCATATCTAAAATAGTCAACTTCGTAGAATCCAAGAGTGAAGCAATGGTCTCCAGGGACTGAGGAGAGGGAGAAATGGGGAGCTACTAACCAATAGGCAGAAGTTAAACAATGTGAATAAGTTCTAGAGATCTGCTGTACCACACTGTACCTATAATCAACAATACTATATTGCATTCTTAAAATTTTTGTTAGGAGGGTAGATCTTATACTAAATGTTCTTAGTACAATAAAATAAAATTGTTTAAAATTAGGAAAAAAAATAACAATTGGCATAAAAATTCATAATTTAATAAGCCAGTAATGTTGAAAGGAACTAAGCTGAAATCAAAGAATTCCCCTGACAAAAACCCCCCAGACCCAGATAATTGTGAAGGAATAGAAATACCCATCTTATATACATGTTTCTAAATGGAGAACTACTAAAAGATTAAGTAATTTCTCTAAGGCTAGTGTCAATTTCAAAACCTTAATTTGAAAATTTTATTTCAGAGCTGGGGAAAGATAATTCAAAGAAATGAAAATTATTATCCTGTTTTATTTAAAATATAAGCAAGAAAATAGTCCCAAAATAGTCTGTCAATGTAGTTTATCATATTAATGGACTACTATGGAAACTTCATATGACTATCTTAACAGATAGAAAAATATTACTTCTTAAGTTCAACAGTCTGTATATGATAAATGATAGAAAATAGAAATATTAAAACATTTTCTAAACTCGACAATATGCTTAATAGCCAAATACCACAGAAAATATTATACTTAGTTAAATTTTAAACACCGTCTTTCATTTCAGAAAAGCAAGACAGAGGTAATTGGTGCTATTGAATATAAACAAGACATATAAGGATTAGAAAGAAAGAAGCAAAAATGTCACTGAGTGTACAAGAGATGATTGTCTACATGGAAAAGTTTTAGATAAACAGAAAAACTTTGAATTAATAAAGAGTTTGGCAAGGTTTCCAAATATAGGTTAACCTAAAAAATCCAGAACTGTTCCTAAATCACTAATAACAACCTAGAAAATTTCATTAAAAAATAAAATCCCATTCATTATAGTGAACAAAGTAAAAGTACCAAGGAATTAATTTAACAGAAAGTACACAAAACCTACCGAGACAAAATTTTAAAATTTTTGAATAAATGGAGTAAACTACACTGTAAAGATATCAATGCTCTCTAAATTAAATTAATATATTAATTTCAATGTAAGATGAATTAAAATTCCAGCTGTATTTTTTTTAAAAGCATAAACCTATTTCATGGTGTGTATGTGCATGTGTGTGAATCCCTGAATAGATACACCTTTAAAAAACACAAAAGGAGATCTCTCCCTACCACATTTTAACATAACAAAAGACATAACAATAACTATACACAATCATGAATAAATAAAAAATTAAATAGTGGGACAAAACTCTCCTTGACAGAGCTGAAAAACAGAGCTCATCAATAAGGAAAGGACAGATTGTATAGTAGCCTATGTTAGGAAATCTGGCTCTTTGTATGATGAAATGACAATACATGTCATTCCTGCAATATGTTCAAAGGTTAAAAGACCTAAATATGAAATATAAAAATATGAAACTAATAGATATTATTATATTTTTGTGAACTTACATGGATGATGACTTCTTAAAAAGGTCCCCAAACTCAAACTGTTAGGTGAAAAATGGATGGGTTTAACAACATTAAAGCATTAAAGATTTCTTTCTTTTTTTTTCTTTTTTGCATTAAAGATTTCTGTTCTTTTGATGATATAACTGAGAAATTTAATAGAGTGGTGCCAAATGGGGAGGAGCAATCACTATCTAGTACTGCATAAAGAATCTAGAATATAGGGGCACCTGGGTGGCTAAGTGGTTGAGCGCCTGCCTTTGGCTCAGGGCATGATCCCAGGGTTCTGGAATCAAGTCCACATCAGGCTCCCTACAGGGAGCCTGCTTCTCCCTCTATTGCTGAACCTCTCTCTCTCTGTGTGTCTCTCATGAATAAATAAAATCTTTTTAAAAATCTAGACTATAAAGAATTTCTGTAAATACAGACAACCAATCAGAAATTACATGAAGATATAGACAGGAACCCCACAAAGGGGAAGCCCGAATGGCTAAGAAATATATGAAGACATGCTCATACTTATTAATACTCAGAAAACAAACAAACAAAAATAACCCAATTCAGGAGGCGTCCTGGATTAGGGAATGAATAGAAACATTCAAAGTCATTAATATTAATACAACTTCACTTGAACCTACTAGTTCATGAAACTGAATTACATAAACAAATCCTTGTTTCCATTTATTTTTAAAATGGTAATTGCTGCTACCAAATTGATAATTTAACATGGAAGGTTTAGTCTTAAATTTGAAGTATGTGCAATGTAAGCAAAAGTCACATACCTGCCAATTACAAGTGTACAGAAACAGAGTGTCTCATTAAGGATTGCTCTGCAGGCTGCCTCAGCTGAGGTGTACTTTCAAGAGCATTCTCTGACCTACAGCTATGAAGACATTGACAGATCCATACAATTAAGACAGACCAAACACTCCCCCTAATGGCAGTAGATTTTAAAAGTATGCTATGAATAAAAAATTGGGAGATTCAGATCTCTTTAGAGATTGATCAAAGTATCTTTTCAATGCTTAGTTCAGCATAAAAATACTCCACTAACAGAACTTGCAGGTTATTTCTACCCTATAATAGTGAAAGTCATAATTTATGATTTGTCTTGTTGAAGAACATATCCACTGCACTCTCAAATTTGTACCTCTGGTCTCCTCTGCTCTATATATCCAGGTTCAAATATAATTGACATATTCTCTTGGATGTCAAATAGGCATTTAAAAATTAACATGTTCAAAATAGAACGCTTGATCTTCCCTCAAAATTTGTTCTAATTTTCCCCATTTATAAAAGGTTTCTTTAATCTATGCCAAAGTGTTTAGAATCACCAAGATAATTTCCCTCTTATCCCCTTTATCCACATGTATCCAGTACAAATCTTGTCACCTATCCCTAATCCCTCCATTCCCACTGCTACCACCCTAGTCCAGGCCACTAATGATTCCCATCTTGACTATGGCAATCACCTCTTTAAAACGCTCCTTTCATTCATTCTTGAATTCTAAGAAACTTTGTTCACATTCCAGTGAGAGAGATCTTTTTAAAGTGTAAATAAAAAAAAAAAAGTGTAAATTAGGTATTTACACCTCCTTGGTCTAAATACTTCGATGGATTAGTACTGCACATGCCTTTGAAGGTCCAAGGGCCTTAGCCATTCTAAACCCCATCTCTATTTTTTAATCATTGCTCTATGTACACTGACTTCATTTTGTCTTGGGACACATCAAGCTCATTCCCACCCCAGGACCTATAATAACTCTTCCTTTTTTGTCTGGAATACTCTTCGTTGAGAACTTCAGATTCCAATTTAAAATGTCAACTCTTCAGAGAGATCATTCAATATAAACAAGTCCCATAGCCTCTTTCAATTAGATCACTCTGCCTTATTTTCTAAATCTATTTTATAAATTTTCTATTATTTTCTAAATAAATAGTGCATATCACCACCCAGTGTTCTCTTGTTTCCTTTTAACTTTTCATTGATTACCTCTCCCTACTGAAGCATAAGCTTCTAAAACTTGTCTGTTTTAGTTGCGTCTCTGTTGCCCTCACTGAGAATTATGAAGAGCAATATATAGGCACTCAAGAAGTATTTATCAAATAAAGAGGTATTTCACTATATTAGTCCTATAAAGTATGACCACTTTCATCTTACTGTGGTTTTGTGAGGTTGATTTATCTCAAGCTTCCAATCTCAGGCTTTTTTACCACCCAGCGGATCACCTCCCACCAGTCATCTGAAGTCCATATGCTCTCTTCTTCAAAATCTGTTCTAAAAAAAGAATCTTAAGCTCAATTTACCATAAGAATAAATTACTAATAGCCCAAGTAGGGTATCATTTGAACAAAGAGAAACCCTTGACTGCAAAAATTACTAAGTACACAGAAAAGAGTTTTCCATCATCATCCTTTCCATGATGAATTTTGCCAAAGCCCTTGAAATTTCTTTTCTTATATTTAAAACTAACCCTATTTGACCCACCTTCCCTATCATAGATAGTAATACAACTTATTTTTTTATTTCTCTGAACAAGATGGAAAATGATAAACAAAATACATAGCAAAATGATGAATGTACCAACTATCCACAACCAAATATATGAACCAGAAGTACCTGAAAGACACAAACCAGAAACATGGTCTTTGTGACTATACTTCATTTCCATACATTGGACTGTCATTTTGGTACTTTAAATCTGCAATGCTCTTTTTTTTTTCTAAGATTTTATTTATTTATTCATGAGAGACATAGACTGAGAGAGAGAGGCAGAGACACAGGCAGAGGGAGAAACAGACTCCACGCAGGAGCCCAATGTGGGACTCAATCCTGGATCCTGGGATCATGCCCTGGGCCAAAGGTAGACATTCAACCGCTGAGCCATCCAGGTGTCCCTGCAATGCTCTTTTGATTTGCCATTGCTTTGTTGACTTTCAAATTGATACTATGAGATTATTTGCCATAGTCAATTTTATAAAAGACTGTACTAATGCATATTTAAATTGAAGACAGATAATATTTAATACCATTTTACCACGCTCAAAAATAAGAAAAAAAAATATAAAAAATAAAAAATAAAAAAGATATAACCACTCAAATATTCAATGCAAGATAATGTTTAAGAAAAACGTAATGTAGTCAGGATGAAATATTACTCAATTACTAAAATGGAATTTTCAAAGTATCTGCAAAAAACTCAAAATAAATTGGTAATGATAAGTTAGTAGTTAAGATTAATGTGTTAAGCAATGTGATAAGCATCTTATAAGGGTTATTTATATCAGCTAAGTGAGTATGATTATTAGGTACAGATGGAAAAACAAAGACTGATTTTAAGAAAATTGCCCAAAGATACATAGTGATTAAGTGGCAAAATTGGGAAGCAAATTCAGTTCTGTCTGGTTCTAGAGCCTGCAGTCTTTTTTTCTTTCTTTTTTTTTTTTTTTATTATTTATTCATGAGAGACAGAGAGAGAGAGAGAGAGAGAGAGAGAGAGAGAGAAAGAGAGGCAGAGACACAGGCAGAGGGAGAAGCAGGCCCTATGCAGGGAGCCGACATGGGACTGGATCCCGGGTCTCCAGGAACACACCCCGGTCCGAAGGCAGCTAAACCGCTGAACCACCCAGGCTGCCCCTAGAGCCTGCAGTCTTATGGAAAGAAACATATTATGTCAACACTGTATAGTAGGTATTTTGACCACAGTGTTCCTAAATTGTATTACAAATCCACTTCTTTCTGCATAATCTTCTGAATATAATTTCCATTTTTCATTGTAACATAAGTTTAACCAAAGGTCATCGTGATCATCGATGCTGGTTCTTAGGTATAACATAAAAGTGAAACACTACACTTTGTGAATGGACCTTAAGGAAATTTGCACTTATATTAAATAGCATGAATTATTGTGCATTTTATATTCTTAGGTCTGTTTGTGGTAGATTTTGGGGTCCTCTATCTGATTGAGGTTATTTTTCTGCTCATTGTACCAGCTTACCTCTTTTTAATTCGCAGCTTTGAATTTTTCATTACCACTGAAGAGAAATTCTTGCTAGCAATTATTTCTTTCCTGATGCTATTAGGGAAATCCATGTGAGAAACTTTGTGCTATTTATTTTTGACTGTTCAGATAACACCTTGCTGCAGTTTTTAATTTTAACTATGTTCTTTTTCAGTGGGATATTACATAGCTTATTCAAAATGGGCAAAGGAGGCTGAATGGGCCTAAAATGTGAACAGAGCCCTAAGTCAGCAATAATAAAGCATGGGAATTAAGGCTGCATAGAAGATTTCAGTAGTGGGGCGCCTGGGTGGTTCAGTGGTTGACCTTCTGCCTCTGGCCCAGGTAGTGATCCCAGGGTCCTGGGATCAAGTCTCACATCAGGCTCCCTGCAGGGCATCTCCTTCTGCCTATGTCTCTGCCTCCCTTTCTGTGTCTCTCATAAGTAAATAAAATCTTAAAAAATAAAAAAGATTTCAGAATCAGGAATCTATATCCCTAATATTTGTTGCAAAGCTAAGCAAGGAAGAATTATCTTCTAAATTCATAAGTTACTTCTTTATAGACATTTGTAGCTCAATAAGAAGTGAAATTAACCATAATAATTCAGCCAATAGACTGATGGGAGATACAATGGGCATGTTCCAATCACATGATTTGGGGAATTTTTCCAGGAAAAAGAAGCTGATTAATTTCACTTTCAAGAAACACAAGAATATTTACCTCTACTCCTTTCTAAGACTTCATTAAAATGATAGTAACAAAGGTAAAATGATTAAGTGAAAAACAGCAAACAGAAAAGTGATCTTTACTGGCAAGAGATTTTAAACAAATTTACAAAAGATGTAAAGTGGATAGAGGAATGGCTTATGAAGGTGTAGGATGAGAGAAACTGCAGGTTTCATGTATGCACAAAGAGGCCTACACCTGCAGGGACAGCTCTGCAGAACCTGGAGAGCATTAGAACTCAGATGACAAAAGAAGGAGGGGTGAATGTGAGAATGAAACTTACAGTCAAAAACACCCATTTCCATATCTGAAGTCACAATGCTGGAGAGCCAGGTGTGCTTACCCCTCAGCCAAGAAAAAGAGAGAGAGAGAGAGAGAAGAAAGGGGCAGTTAAGGAATTTAACAAATATACTGGAAATAACTAGAGTAGGAGGTCAGAAGCCCAAAGTACAGTCCTCTACATTCTGGCTTTTGGAGTCTCCTGAGTAACAGCTGCCTGCTTTCTACAACCAAAAATCTTTCTTTACAAAATGCAATAAACCAAATAATATTCTGTAATTCTCCAGTCAGGGCTCACTAGGCTTTGAATAAAGCATGAAATCAAAGTGAGAAAGACTAAGTAAAAGAAACATAAAATTAAAATGGTGGGGAGCACCTGGCTGGCTCAGTCAGTAAAGCATGTGACTCTCAATCTCAGGGTTGTGAGTTCAAGCCCTTGTTGAGCATGGAACCTACTTAAATCAATCAATCAATCAATCAATAAGGTGGTAGTGAGTTGGCAAGGGGGGGTGGGAGGATAGGAGATAATTAAAGAAACAGAAGATAATTACAACGCTTCTATTTTTTAAATTTTTTTTAATTTATTAATGAGAGACAGAGAGAGAGAGAGGCAGAGACACAGGAAGAGGGAGAAGCAGGCTCCCTGCAAGGAGCCTGTTGCAGGACTTGATCCCAGACCCCAGGATCACACCCTGAGCTAAAGGCAGATGCTCAACTGCTGAGCCACCAAGGCATCTCAATTACAACTACTTCTAAATTATTATTCTCAGATAGATTTGACAAGATAATTGCTTTTTTTTTTAAGTAGGAAAAACAGGGCATGAAAAAAATTAAATGAACTTTAATTTGTAAAATTAATCTTAAATTGTAAAAGCAGTTCAAAATTATAAACCTGATTGTCAAAAGAAGGAAAAATCGAATGAAAGCAGTTAAAGATAACTTTTTAAAATCTCTCTGATACTTTGAAAAAAGAGGTATATTTCTTAAAAGAAGAAAATAAAATTCAATTGAAATGTATTAATGCCCACTTAATTGAGGTTTATATATTTTTATGTATATTTTTTAGTGGAGTTCAATTTGCCAACATATAGTATAACACCCAGTGCTCGTCCTGTCAAGTGCCCCCTCAGTGCCCGTCACCCATTCACACACCACCACCCCCCCTCCCCCGCCCTCCTCCCCTTCCACCACCCCTAGTTCGTTTCCCAGAGTTAGGAGTCTTTATGTTCTGTCTCCCTTTCTGATATTTCCCACACATTTCTTCTCCCTTCCCTTATATTCCCTTTCACTATTATTTATATTCCCCAAATGAATGAGAACATATAATGTTTGTCCTTCACCGACTGACTTACTTCACTCAGCATAATACCCTCCAGTTCCATCCACGTTGAAGCAAATGGTGGGTATTTGTCGTTTCTAATGGCTGAGGAACATTCCATTGTATACATAGACCACATCTTCTTTATCCATCATCTTTCGATGGACACCGAGGCTCCTTCCACAGTTTGGCTATTGTGGACATTGCTGCTAGAAACATCGGGGTGCAGGTGCCTCGGTGTTTCATTGAGTGTGTATCTTTGGGGTAAATCCCCAGCAGTGCAATTGCTGGGTCGTAGGGCAGATCTATTTTTAACTCTTTGAGGAACCTCCACAGTTTTCCAGAGTGGCTGCACCAGTTCACATTCCCACCAACAGTGCAAGAGGGTTCCCCTTTCTCCGCATCCTCTCCAACATTTGTTGTTTCCTCATTGGTGTCAGGTGGTATCTCATTGTGGTTTTGATTTGTATTTCCCTGATGGCAAGTGATCGGAGCATTTTTTCATGTGCTTGTTGGCCACGTGTATCTTTTCTTTTCTTTTCTTTTCTTTTCTTTTCTTTTCTTTTCTTTTCTTTTCTTTCTTTTCTTTTCTTTTTAAAGATTTATTTATTTATTTATTCATGAGAGAGAGAGAGAAAGAGAGAGAGAGAGAGGCAGAGACACAGGAGGAGGGAGAAGCAGGCTCCATGCCAGGAGCCCGACGTGGGACTCGATCCCAGGACTCCAGGATCGTGCCCTGGGGCAAAGGCAAGCGCTAAACCGCTGAGCCACCCAGGGATCCCCACGTGCATGTTTTCTTTGGTGAAATTTCTGTTCATGTCTATTGCCAATTTCATGATTGGATTGTTATGTTTCTTTGCTGTTGAGTTTCATAAGTTCTTTATAGATCTTGGATACTAGCCCTTTATCTGATAGGTCATTTGCAAATCTCTTCTCCTATTCTGTAGGTTGTCTTTTAGTTTTGTTGACTGTTTCTTTTGCTGCCCAGAAGCTTTTTATCTTGATTAAGTTCCAATAGTTCTTTTTTGCTTTTGTTTCCCTTGCCTTTATAGATGTTATCTTGCAAGAAGTTGCTGTGGCTGAGTTCAAAAAGGGTGTTGCCTGTGTTCTCCTCTAGGATTTTTTTAAAGATTTTATTTATTTATTCATGAACACACAGAGAGAGAGGAACAGACATAGGCAGAGGGAGAAGCAGGCTTCCATGCAGGGAGCCCAACGCGGGACTCGATCCCAGGACTCCAGGATCACATCCTGGGCTGAGGGCAGTGCTAAACCACTGAGCCACCCGGGATGCTCACTCCTCTAGGATTTTGATGGGTTCATGTCTCACATTTAGATCTTTCATCCATTTTGAGTTTATCTTTGTGTCTGGTGTAAGAGAATGGTGTAGTTTCATTCTTCTGCAAGTGGATGTCCAATTTTCCCAGCACCATTTATTGAATAGACTGTCCTTTTTCCAGTGGATAGTTTTTCCTGCTTTGTCGAATATTAGTTGACCATAGAGTTGAGGGCCCATTTCTGGATTCTCTATTCTGTTGCATGGAACTATGTGTCTGTTTTTGTGCCAGGACCACACTGTCTTGATGACCACAGCTTTGTACTACAACTTGAAATCCACCATTGTGATGCTCCCAGCTCTGGTTTTCTTTTTCAATATTCCCCTGGCTATTCAGGGTCTTTTCTGATTTGACACAAATCTTAAGATGATTTGTTCCAACTCTCTGAAGAAAGTCCATGGTATGTTGATAGGGATTGCATTGAATGTGTAAATTGCCCTGGGTAGCATAGACATGTTCACAATATTAATTCTTCCATTCCATAAACATGGAATATTTTTCCATCTCTTTGCGTCTTCCTCAATTTCTTTCAGAAATGGTCTGTAGTTTTTAGGGTATAGATCCTTTACCCCTTTGGTTAGGTTTATTCCTAGGTAACTTATGCTTCTGGGTGCAATTGTACATGGGATTGACTCCTTAATTTCTCTTTCTTCAGTCTCATTGTTAGTGTATAGAAATGCCACTGACTTCTGGGCACTGATTTTGTATCCTGCCACATTGCCGAATTGCCGTATGAGTTCTAGCAATCTGTTCAGTTTTTCTATTTCTTCCTGTTCCAGTTTTGGCAATTTGTGATTTTCCAGAAATGCATCCATTTCTTCTAGATTGCCTAATTTATTGGTGAATAGCTGCTCATAATATATTTTTAAATCGTTTGTATTTCCCTGGTATTGTTTATCTCTCCTCTTTCATTTATGATTTTATTAATTTGAATTTTTTCTTTTTAATAAGGCTTGCTAATGGTTTATCTATCTTATTAATTCTTTCAAAGAACCAATTCCTGTTTCAGTTGATGCATTCTACAGTTCTGGTCTCTGTTTCATTGAGTTCTGCTCGCGGATCTTTATTATCTTTCTTCTTCTGCTTGGTGTAGGTTTTATTTGGTATTCTTTCTCCAGTTCCTCCAGGTGTGAGGTTAGCTTGTGTATTTGAGTTTTTTCCAATTTTTTGAGGGATGCTTGTATTGCGATGTATTTTCCTCTTAGGACTGCCTTTCCTGTATCCCAAAGATTTTGAACAGTTGTTATCTTCCTTTTCATTAGTTTCCATGAATCTTTTTAATTCTTCTCTAATTTCCTGGTTGACCCATTCATCTTTTAGTAGGATGCTCTTTAACCTCTACATGTTTGAGTTTCTTCCAAATTTCTTCTTGTGATTAAGTTCTAGTTTCAAAGCATTGTGGCCTGAGAATATGCAGGGGACAATCCCAATCATTTGGTATTGGTTGAGACCTGATTTGTGACCCAGTATGTTGTCTATTCTGGAGAAAGTTCCATGTGCACTTGAGAAGAATGTGTATTCAGTTGCATTTATATGGAAAGTTCTGTAAATATCTGTGAGATCCATCTGGTCCAGTGTATCATTTAAAGTCCTTGTTTCTTTGTTGATGTTGTGCTTAGAAAATCTGTCATTTGCAGAAAGTGCCATGTTGAAATCTCCTACTATTAGTGGAGACTAATATGGAGATATGCCTCCTTCATATCTCTTTACTTTGGTTATTAATTGATTGATATACTTGGCAGCTCCCACATTAGGGACATATATATTCATGATTGTTAGGTCTTCTTGTTGGATAGACCCGTTAAGTATGATATAGTGTCCCTCTTCATCTCTTACTACAGTCTTTGGGATAAACTTTAATTTATCTGATATGAGGATTGCTACCCCAGCTTTCTTTTGAGAACCATTTGAATGGTAAATGGTTCTCCACTCCCTCAATTTCAATCTGAAGGTGTCCTTAGGTCTGAAATGAGTCTCTTGTAGACAGAAAATAGATGGGTCCTGTTTTTTAATCCAGGCTGAAACCCTGGGTCTTTCGATGGCGTCATTTAGCCCATTCACATTCAGAGTAACTATTGAAAGATATGAATTTAGTGTCATAGTAACACCTATTCAGTCCCTGTTTTTGTGGATTGTTTCTTTGGGCTTCCTCTTTCTTTTACAGGGTCTCCCTTAATATTTCTTGCAGAGCTGGTTTGGTGGTCATATATTCTTTCAGTTTCTGCCTATCTTTGAATCTCTTTCTCTCTCCTTCTATTCTGAATGAGAACCTTGCTGGATAAAGTATTCTTGGCATCATGTTCTTCTCACTTAGGACCCTGAATATATCCTGCCAGCCCTTTCTGGCCTGCCAGATCTCTGTGGAGAGGTCTGCTGTTAATCTAATATTTCTCCCCATCTAAGTTAGGGATCTCTTGTCTCTTGCCGCTTTAAGGATTTTTTTCTTTACTTTGGAATTTACAAGTTTCACTATTAAATATTGAGGTGTCGAATGGTTTTTCTTGATTTGGGGGGGACCTTTCTATCTGGATCTGAATGCCTGTTTCCCTCCCCAAATTAGGGAATTTCTCAGCTATGATTTGTTCAAATATGCTTTCTGGCCCTCTCTCCCTCTCGGTGTTTTCTGAAGCCCCAATTATACATAGATTCTTCCTTCTGAGGCTATCATTTATTTCCCTTAACCTTTCCTCATCATCCCTTAATTGCTTTTCTCGTTTTTCCTCAGCTTCCTTCCTTGCCATCAACTTGTCTTTTATGTCTCTCACTCTTTCTCCCACCTCATTAACCCTCATCATTAGGACCTCCAGTTTGGATTGCATCTCTTTTAATTGATTTTTAATTTCGGCCTGATTAGGTCTAAATTCTGCAGTCATGAAGTCTCTAGAATCCTTTATAATTTTTTCCAGAACCACCAATAACTTTATAATTGTGCTTCTGAATTGGTTTTCTGATACTGAATTATAGTCCAAATTCTGTAACTCTGTGGCAGAGAGTACTGCTTCTGCTTGTTTCTTTTGTGGTGAATTCTTGATTCTAGTCATTTATCTCAGTGCAGAGTGGCTGTATGAGCAGGTTGAGTCAAGAATATCAACCACGACCCAAGTAATCTTCACCCTAGAGAATTCTTGCTAGAAGCGAAAACCCTTCTCTCTATAGCATTCCGGCTGTTCTTTCTTTAAATCTCAGGTCGAATTTGTGTATTTTAAAAGTTATCTCAGTAAGTTGGTGGACCAGGTGAGTTGAGGACCCCTACTCTTCCGCCATCTTGCCCCGCCCCCCTTAACTGAGGTTTATAAAAAAGAGTAAGTTAAGTGAGCAGGTGGAAAATTCTTAAAGAAATGAGAAAATATTCAAATTGAGGGATTTGAGTTTCCAAACCAAGGGAACTCACCAAATGCCAACTGCATTGAAGTATTAAAAATAAAACACCCTAAAAAATAGCACTAGGAAGTTTCAGAACTCTAAGGATAAAGAGAAGATACTACATTATCTAAGAGAAGATACAGTAATATTTACTATTATAATTATTGGATCGACATTTGACTTCTCAGCAATAACAATGATCAAAGACAATAGAGGAGTATTTTACAAATTCTAAGGGTGGGTAGGTAATTAAAGCAAAGTTGTGTAACAAGCAAATTATCAATCACATGAAACAACATTGTAAGACCATAGGATAGATTCTGTGGCCTGTTTGCCTGACTACCAAAATCACTAGGGAAACTGCTCACTCTTCTAACTCTGCAGCAGAGTTGACTCTACTTGAACCAGGTTGTGCTAACCTGGGTTGGCTGAAAATGATGCAAGGATAATTTATGTTGGCCTAAGTGTATTATGCTTTATAGTAGTTTCATTTTGTGCTGGTCATTTTTTTGTGCTTTATTTAGGTTAGTTCACAGGTTGTTTAGTTAAGAGATTAATGATATGTCCTAGGTTTAAATGAGGTTATGTTTATCGCATCCGGACTGTGTACTAGGCTATTTATTTCAATAGACCCATAAAATGTTATGCAGAAAAACTGTTAAACTTCCAAAAGATGTGATATCTCCTTCATTCATTCAAACTTTATGATTCAATATCATCGATGGCTAGTGATGCTTTTTGGCTCTTGGATGATTGTAACAAATTATGGAGAAATGTTATCCTCATCATTTTCCTGAGTTCACATATTTTCCAAAAGTGATGAAAGACATTAACCCACAGACTCAAAAAGCTTAGGGAAATGCAAACAAGATAAGTACACAAAGAATGTGACACCAAAACACTAATAATAAAACTAATATAAAACAAATACTAGGATAAAATTTTAAAAACATCCAGGGTAAAGGGGAGATACATTCCTTTCAAAGGACCAGCCATAAAACTGACATATACCTTTTCAAAAGAAATAATGAAATAAAATGAAGTGAATTAAATTAAATCATACCTTGTTTAACTATGGCTTTGGAACAGAGTGTACAATTGACAGAGCTTGGGTGGAAGATAGGCAAGGAAAAATGAGCAACTAAGAGAGCCTTTTTATGGTGAATGTCACAAAATTAGTTTTACTGCACTGCTGAAGGTTGTAGAAGTAATCAGCAAAAGAACTATATTGGGAAGAAAGGAACTATATTGGGAAGAGGAAAAGTTAAAGGAGATGTAAATGAACCTGGTCTTCACTGACCATGGCAGAAATTCAGTGGAAACCAGGTAAGGGAGATCAATTAAAAATTTGCCATTTAAGAACAGTTACCTTTGGAGGCAGAACTGAATCAGACAAAGTTTTCATTACTTGATTCTTTTAACCAACCATGTGCATCAGGATGACTTAACATTTCTAAAAATAGATGAGTACAAAAATACTTCTGAAATGAATTTTTAAAGCATTTCCCCTTGTTGACTATTACTTCTACTTACATTTTTGTTTAACTGACAAAGGAACAATCTTCTCTTCATTCCTTAGAGGATGATCCATGTGCACAGTCAGATGTTGGAGACCTAGGGACCTCACAGTCTTCAAGGAGATATTGTACATTTTAGTGATAGTCACCGTGCCATTTGGGTTCTGAGCAAAGTATTCTTCTGGTGGATTGATTAAGACTTGTGATGGGAAAAGAGATATTTGAGGAACAGGTTTTCCCACAGCTGAGTAAATAAATGTAAGAAAATCTTCAGAGTCAAGACTGGACTGGAGTTCAGATTTTAATTCAGATACAGCTGGGACAAAAAAGGAGACACAAAATTAAATATAAAAATATACCATACTAGATTTCTGAGAGATAGACTCCCTCAAATATTTATATGATGACAAAATGTTGAAATATGTCCATTTCAGATACCTCTTCTCACATTTTTCAAAACTTCACAATTCCATCTCTCATACCTACTATCCTCCAACTTAAGAGAAATGATTCATATCTCCACTTTCATCCAACCTTAAAATTAGCTTATATAAACATCCAATACTTTAAATTTACTGCAATATAATGAGGGGACACTATGACACTATCACTATTCCTTCAACATTTTGTTAATTTGTTAGGAAATTCTTATTCTCTAAGTCTTTCCTCTTTCATTTTCTCTACTCTCTTTTTCTTTTAAAAAAATGTTTTATTTATTTATTCATGAGAACCACAGAGAGAGAGAGGCAGAGGGAGAAGCAGGCTCCCTACTGGGAGCCATGCTGGACTCCATGCTGGGACTCTGGGATCACACCCTGAACTGAAGGCAGATGCTCAACCACTGAGCCCCCCCAGGAATCCCTCTATTCTCCTTTTCTTTTCCTCTCTTTCCCAGTGAAAATTCTGATGCCATTCACAAAATTTATTCACCAGAATAAAATCAGTGTGGTATAAAAAGTTAGATGAGAGGTCAGAAGACCCAAATGTTATACCTGCCCTTCATTGTGTGAAGACAGAAAAGTTATGTAACTATCACTGACTTCCATTTTTTTTCCTCTGTCTAACAAAAGACCTGCCATGGGTGACCTCTATTATGATCTTTCCTTCTCTAACATTCTTTCTCTGGATCTTAACTTTTAAAGACCATATCACCACAATTTTGACTGTACATAAAACATTTATATACCTATAATGCTAAGGCAGATTTGTCCAACATGGCTGCCATGTGGGAACACATTAAATAGACATTTGTAGCAGGCTTCATCTTCAAATGTTACTTCACGGATAGTTATGAATGAGGAATTGGATTCGATGACCTCACAGTGCAGCTGATCTCTGTATGGTGGGAAAATCTTTTCTCCATATATACTGCTATATCTTCCAATATTTTGTGTCAAAGAACCTTGAATCTTCTGCCAAGTAACTTGCACAACATCTGCTGAAGTTGTTAAATTGCAGAAGATGGTCACATTTTCTCCAGATACAGCTGTCTCATTATTTTTGTATTTTATTCTGTGCCTAGAATCTGAAAATAAAACCCAGTACTAATTAAGAGAAATGTACTTTCATACTACCCTGGACTTACCCCTATCCTAACTCTTATCTCTTTGTTTTAGAATTATCAATTTATTTGTGTCTCTTCCCTACTAGAAAATGAACTTTCCAATATTCTACATCATTGATAAGTAGTTTCTAAAAGTGTCTCTGGCATATACTACCTAATCAATAAATATTTATTGAGTACAAAAATTGAAACATAAATTAACAAACACAAGTAATGGTAATTTTGATGCACTTCTGGAGGATGAGTATGAATTCACTTGAGGGTGACAAACTCCTCAGGGCTCTAGTCTTAGAGAGGACCTAAAATTCTATAGGTTTCACCAGCATGAACACCTCCAGATTCTCATAGTGAAGAACTGAGAACAATCACCTCATATCTTTGGCAAAAGAAGGGAAACATCATAGTGAAATAAACCCAGGCCATTTTCCATAAAAAGACCTACTCTCCAGGGAAAAGACCTTACCAGATCCTTATTACATAGGTAGAGGACAAAGACCTTACTCTGGTTCCCTTTAGCTTCCCTGTCTTATCTAAGGTGGAGAAGGAGGAGAAAAAAGTAAGAAACGTGAGGGTCACAGCCAAGGGTCATAGGCCCACCAAAAGAGTGAAATATAAACATAAGATTTTAAAATACTTCCCTCTCCAACTTTTCATCACCACATCAATAGAGCTCAAACATAATGACAGTGGCAGTACTACTACAGTTGTATTTTGACCCACTGATTATCTCCTAGATATATACATCCAAGAGAAATGAATTAATATGCGCATGAAAAGACATACAAAAATATAACAGAAGCCTTATGTGTGGTAGCCAAAACTAAAAACAATTTAAATGGCATCAACTCTAGAAAGGATAAGTAAATTATAGTAATCTTCATAAAATTAGATGCTACATAGCAATTAAAAAAGAAAAACTATGTCGTGGATGATCTCATGAAATAATAATGAGTGGAAGAAGTCAGAATACATATTATTTGGTACCATTTATAGGAAATGTAAGAAATAGGTAAAATATTCAAGGGTAATAGAAATCCAAATAAAGATAATTCTGGGAAAGGGATACTGACTGGAAAGAGGTACAGGAAATATTCTGGGTTGTTGAAAATATTCTGTATTTTTCTATAGGCTGTTTTCACAGGTTGATATATATGTGAAAATTAATTGAGTTGAAAACCTACTACATGTGTGTATGTGTGTCTGTAAAACTTAATTAAAAAAAGCTTTTAAGGATTTTCTTCCATTTCACTTTGTAATACATTCTAGTGGCCATACACTGGACATCCTTGGAATCCAAATCATTGAGCTTTTGAGATATTTTTTGTTTTTTAACTACACCTTTCTCAACTCCCTGGTCTTTCTTTCTTTCTTTCTTTCTTTCTTTCTTTCTTTCTTTCTTTCTTCCTTCCTTCCTTCCTTCCTTCCTTCCTTCCTTCCTTCCTTCCTTCCTTCCTTTCTTTCTTTCTTTCTTTCTTTCTTTCTTTCTTTCTTTCTTTCTTTCTTTCTTTCTTTTTAAAAGATTTTATTTATTTATTCATGAGAGACACAGAGACAGAGAGAGGCAGAGACACAGGCAGAGGGAGAAGCAGGCTCCAGGCAGGGAGCCCGACAACGTGGGACTCCATCCGGGCCCTCCAGGATCACATTCTGGGCTGAAAGCGGCACTAAACCGCTGAGCCACCTGGGCTGCCCCGCCCTGGTCTTTCTAACTTAATTTCTATTGTATTTACTATTTACTATTTAACTTCCTTAAGAAGAGTCTTCTATCTCTCTATTAAGACCAATGATATTACTCCATACTCACTACAATAAACAATGGAGAATATCCCAAGCACATCACGTATTTCAAAAAAATCTGTGCATATGTAAGCTTAGTTTATCTATCGAAATATGCTAAGATATTACCTCATTTATACCAATCTCTAATTGGTATAAATATAAAATATAAATATAAACTTCTAGGACTCTGCACCCACCTGCCAGAGTCCTAGAAGTTTATATACAGAGAGAGGGCTTACCTGTGTTCCATCACACATACTGTTCAGATAGTTTCAAGATGCATTGCTCTCTTAGGGCTGCATTCTTGAAAATGAGTCCCACTGTGGGAACAGTGGGTAGAATGTACACAAGGACAGGGGAGGAAGTGAGGAGCCTGGATCCAGCTTAAGGGTCAACCAGTGGCCACTTCCTCTTAGTGACCGACTCCAGCAATGACTAACACAACTGCCTTTAGTATACCCATTGACTGGAGAAAAAGAACAAAGACCAGACTTTGCTTACGCTCTAGGTCTCCAGGCAGGATTCCTGAGGCATACGGATTACAATAGTCCTACTGTTCCCTCAAAGAACTTCCTTTAATATATTACCACTATAATTTTGCTCTTGATAATGCTGCTTTCCTCTCATAACTGTAAGAATGCCCATTACCCAAGATACATGTTAGCAATCACCTTTCACATGTATAGCCCATTGATAATACATTTGAAGTGTCTCATAACTAATGTTTACTAGACAACAATAAAACCAATCTTATCTTAACAATAGCTAGCCCACCAAGATCTTGCAGACCTTGCTTTTAATATGCACGAAGTCCTGGAGACTTGTGCTATCCCTAACCCCAACTAAGAGGTATACAATCAGTCACTCTTCATAATTCAGGGCAGCTCTTTCTGCCCACTGGTCCTGTCCCCCAGCTATCAAAAGCATTTTTTTGTACCAAAAAGTGTCAAGAATTCTCCCAGTGGAGACTCTGCTTCTCCCTCTCCCTCTGCCCCACTCCACTGTTCATGCTCTCCCTTGCTACTCTCTCTGTCTCTCAAATAAATGAATAAATAAATAAATAGGCAAATAAGAATTGAGAGGAAATCACTTACAGTAGATATTATAGAAACAAATAATGACTAATCATTTATTTTCCATTGAATTCACCCAAATTATATGTTCTCATTCATTTGGGGAATATAAATAATAGTGAAAGAGAATATAAGGGAAGGGGGAAGAAATGTGTGGGAAATATCAGAAAGGGAGACAGAACGTAAAGACTGCTAACTCTGGGAAACGAACTAGGGGTGTTGGAAGGGGAGGAGGGCGGGGGGTGGGAGTGAATGGGTGACGGGCACTGGGGGTTATTCTGTATGTTAGTAAATTGAACACCAATAAAAAATAAATTTAAAAAAATGAATCAGAGAAAATAAAGGGGAAAATATAGTTCCTCTTCCTTGTAGTTACTGGGGTGGAATTAAGTATGCCTGGAGAAAGAGATGAAACACAAAGAATGGAAAATAAATCTTTAAAGTAAATGTTTATATGTCTCTCATGAGAGTATAGGTATCGTGATTGCTTCATCTGCTAATCTAATTTTAACTCCAATAGAAGATAACTTGCATGTCTCTCATAAGCAATCTTGACTTTCATGTCCTTCAAATGTTACATACACTTTATCACTTTTGAAAGCCTTTCTTAGTTTCCTTGAATGACCACCCCTAAAATGGATTTCCATTGCTAACTTTGTGAAAATAATTTTCTTCAGCAACGTCTATTGTTTTATAGCCACTACAAGACCACCTATGAAGTCTGTGAAAGATTCTCTGCAGGCCGGGAGGATAATTTAATCAGCCATTATTCAGCATTTACTTCTGTCTTTGGTGGCTTCACCTTTAGCTTCCTCACTCTATGACCTCTCTTCCCTGCACAAACCTTTTTGTAGGCATTGAAATAACTTCACAAAGGTTTTGTGTGAGTAAAATTATGAAGATATCACATGTGCCAAGTAAGTATCTAAATTTCAAAATCATTACAAAATGTCTCCTAAAATATTTCATGATGATAGTAGAAATATGAAAATTGGCTTTATGGTACTATAAGTAAGTAATTTCAATTAAAATATCCTTTATATAGTATGTTTAGGAACAAGAAATGAGTGTATCAGGAATGCTTGGGTGGCTCAGAGGTTGAGCGTCTGCCTTCTGCCCAGGGCATGATCCTGGGGTCCCAGAATCAGGTCCCACATGGGGCTCCCTGCATGGAGCCTGCTTCCTCTTCTCCCTGTATCTCTGCCTCTGTGTGTGTGTGTGTCTCTCATGAATAAATAAATAAATAAAATCTTAAAAAAAAAGAAATGAGTATATCATTATTCCTAAAAATTCCACACATAAATGTTCCAGAAGTGAAAGTCCACCAAGCCTGTCCATTCTCCTACCTGTCCCAAATAGCCTTTCTCTCTCTCTTTTTTCTTACCCAGCAACCTGCCTCCTCATTTTTCAAAATCTATGCCACCCTGTCTTTCCCAGGAAACCCACTTCTTCTAGAATTTTAGGAAAACAGTGTCCATCGGCTCTTTGCCAGAAATCCATTGTTTAAAACTTTAAGTTAACATAGCAGTAAAATCCGTGGGGTTCCTTTTCACCTTTATTTGTCTATTTATGATTACTATTTTAAATAACCACGGCCTTAAGACTTCCAAGGTTGCCTTGGCAGGAAAGGGGCAATGATGCTGAAGAGCATCTTCAGGTGTATTTCATCAGCCAATCAAGTCAGGAGTTATGAAGCTGAAGCCAATGGGTGCAGAGCAGGGGCGGGGCTTGGAGCAAGTAACTGCCAGCGAGGATGCAGTTGACTGTGGCTCTTCTGGGGTGAACAGAATCGCTCGCCTCCACTTCTCATTTACTCCCTCAGGATATTCCTCCTGAGGCTCTGGACGGTGAGCCAGCCCAGTTTCCCCTTCGAGAAGTTGCCCTTCCTCTCTGGTGCTTTCCCCCTCGGCCTTCCTTCCTGGAGGATCAAATGCTCCCAAGAGGTCCAGCTACCCATTCGGCCAGCCATTCCCTCCTGGAGTTTGCATCCTTCCTCATGGCAGCCAAAGCCAGGCAGAGGAGCCTCTCAGTTGGCCTTTCTGACCCTCAGCCCCTGCCCTTCCTCCCTGACTCTTCCTCTATCACCCCTCCCAACTATTTATCTGGCTTGTGTTGGCTCCCTTTGCCTTGCTGAGGCCCTGAGAGGGAAGCACCCTGACGCCCTGGTCCATCTCCTCAGGTGATGGAGCTGAGCTGAGAAGGAGGAAGGGCCCCGTGGGAGTGAAGAGGCATTAGGAGGGCACCTGACGGCCCACCTCAGAGTCCGTGAGTATGGGCTGCTGTGTAGTGTGGCAGGACCCCAGGCGTGGGTCTGTCACAAACCATTAGGCCAGAGTTTGCACATGTGAAGATTACTGGGATGCCACCGTGCCCTCATCAGGGTGCTTTGTCAGCTACTTCCTGGAAACTGTGGTGATCATAGGAAAGAACTCCCCTTTTCAGGGGCAGGGAACTAGTCTGACTTCTACTTTTCCATGGCAGAGAATTTCTTAAGGGTGACTGACTGTTGAGGACAAAGATACATGCCCTTTTTGAGTGAGCAATCATTAACTCCACACACAGTGCGCGAACGGAGGCATTTTCTTTCTTTCTTTTTTTTAAAGATTTTATTTATTGATTCATGAGATACATACAGAGAGAGGCAGAGACATAGGCAGAGGGAGAAGCAGGCTCCCTGTGGAGAGAGCCTGGTGTGGGACTCGATCCCAGGACCCCAGGATCATGACCTGAGCCGAAGGCAGACGCTCAACCACTGAGCCACCCAGGCACCTTAAGATTTTATTTTTAAGTAATCTCTATACCCAACATGGGGCTCATGTGTACAACCCCAAATCCAGAGTCCCATTCTCTACCAACTGAGCCAGTCAGGCTCCCCTATCTTTATTTTTAAAACTGTCTAAGTGATTCCAGTGCAGAGCCAAGGTTGAGAATCTCTGTCTTAGAGGGATGGCAGGCTTGCTTTGCTTTTCAACTTGTATGGCTATCAAGATCCCCTGGTTTACCTTCAGCTCTTGACGTGATAAAGTCAGGTTAAGGAATTTAGAAATCCTTTGGGGCAAAACAAAAAACAAAAAACAAACAAACAAACAAAAAGGAGTCCCTGACATCAGAGAGCTGGTCAAGATGTCACTCAGTGTCACTACCAGCAGGTCTGTTGCTCATACATAGTCTATGTTATTCTCTTGTTGGACACAGTCTCACAGAACATCAGCATCAGATGAGGTCACTCAATACCATAATAAAGTGAAACAAAAAGTCACCAGGTAACCCATAGATCCCAAATATCCCCTCTCTTGGCTAAAATGAGTGACGGCTGCTTCTTTCCCCATGACAGCTTTATCCTTATTCCAGCCTGCCCTCCCTACAGGTATCTTAAGATACCCAGTCACAGAATTATCCTTGCTTTCTGACAACATCAATTTATAGTAAACCCTCGCTTTTCCAGAATTCTAAGAAAATTTTCTAGGATTTCTTTTTTTTTTTTTAATTTTTATTTATTTATGATAGTCACACACAGAGAGAGAGAGAGGCAGAGACACAGGCAGAGGGAGAAGCAGGCTCCATGCACCGGGAGCCCGACGTGGGATTCGATTCCAGGTCTCCAGGATCGCGCCCTGGGCCAAAGGCAGGCGCCAAACCGCTGCGCCACCCAGGGATCCCCTTCTAGGATTTCTAAATCTGCTCCAGAATTACCCAGCCAGAGCCCAGATCCACAATAATTTCAACATCCTGCTGCTAAAACACCCCCACAGTTCCCCAGGGTAAATGTTCTCCCTTATCGTGACAAACAATGAACCCAACTTACCAACCTCAGATGTGGTTTTGGTGGTCTTTGCCCAAAGGGCATTGATACTCTTTCTCACAAAACCTGACTCAAGAATATTAAAAAGAAACTGGATTTGAGACTAAAAATTGAACAATTTTGCCTTTGAATTGGGTGAACCCTGGTGGTTCCATGCAACCATGGTGGTTGCTGACCTTAACTACACATTAAATTTGTTCGTGGAGCCCCACTGCAAGCCAGACTAATTTAAATAGAAATCCCTGGGGATAGGAGCCAGGGACCAGTATCATCATAACACCACAGGTGATGCCAAATAAATATAATAAACACAGATAAGTTACATGGACTATGGACCTGTACAGATGGGAAAGCTGAGGCCAACAGCCGTGAAGGAAGCTACCCAGAGTCTTTCACCCAGCAAACCGCAGCCCCTCAGGCCTTCACTTACAGGCAGCCTGACCGCAGTCAGCACGTTTGCATTGGTGCTAATAGGATACAAGCTTTATAAATGGTGTTTGCAAGGCTCTTTGATGCTAGTGATACATACCAAGTGGAAAGCAGCATAAAGTATAATTTTTTAAGGATGAGCCCAACTGTGTAAATAAAACACACAAGAGCCATAAGACGGCATGACTGTGGTTGATTTTTTTCCTGTTTTTTGAAATGTTTGTTTACATATTTATTTCAAAAGTGTTCAATAAACATCTATTCATTTAATTTTCTCTTTCAAAACACTTTTTATAATCAGAAAAGGGCCTATAATAAAACATACATGTTTGAAATTTAAAAAGACATTGAAATTTGCATTTTAAAAGGACATTTTTTGGGGGGTGCCTGGGTGACTCAGTTAAGTGTCTGCCTTCAGCTCAAGTTATGATCCCAGGGTCCTGGGATCGAGCCCCATGTTGGGCCCCCTACTAGCGGAGAAGCTGCTTTTCCCTCTGCCCTCCCCCTGCTTGTGCTTTCTCTCTCTCTCTCTCAAGGAAAGAAAGAAGAAAGAAAGAAAGAAAGAAAGAAAGAAAGAAAGAAAGAAAGAAAGAAAGAGAAAGAAAGAAAGAGAAAATTATGGGATTATGAGGGGAAGTTTAGTAAAATAATTGATTAAGCACAACAGCCAGATAAGATGGTAATAGTAGGCACTAGAAAATGTTAAGTCACTACTATGACTTGGAATTGGAGAATTCCCGGGCATGACTTTCAAGACCCTGATATAAAACTTTCCTTAGCATGGGAAGCAGATGAGATTAGCAGACTGTAGCTATTACCTACTTCTTCAAACAAGACACATCCCAGGACACATTGGGGCCCTCGTGATTCCTCTTTCAGGAAGTAACAATAAGATACAACATGTAACAATTCCCCTTGTCTTAAATTCTTTTGATTTTAACATTTTTCTCCTATTCTTGGTCACTATATATGAATATATAAGAATCAGAGAAAACCTAGCTTATCACTCCCAGATGAGATAAAAGGCTGTGATGAGAGATCACCATGGTTTATTAATTATTCTGTTTGGAGAGAACAACAAAAGAGATCAGAATATTCTGACCCCATCCCATTTCCCACTTTGGAATAGCTACCAGAACATGCTTCCAGAGGCTCAGATATGCTGAAGACAGACCCCTCAGTTGTCTATGCCAGCTTGTGGTCCCAGTAACTGATTAGATGAAAACTCCTTTCAAACGGTTGGGTAGATGTGGAACAACTAACAGCTGAGTAGTCCTTGGCTTATAAGTGAACACAGGGTGACACTGGCTAGTGTCTATCACTTGGGGTTGTACCTTTTCTATCTCATTTAAATTGTAAGCATCATAGAAGGTAGAGGGTTCTCTAAATTTGGTGGACCCTAAGATATCACCAAAAAGAATTATGGAGAAATATGACCTTCTTTCTTCTCCTCCTCCTCCTCCTCCTCCTCCTTCTTCTTTCTTCTTCTTCTTCTTCTTCTTCTTCTTCTTCTTCTTCTTCTTCTTCTTCTTCTTCTTCTTCTTCTTTTCTTTCTTCTTCTTCTTTCTTCTTCTTTCTTCTTCTTCTTCTTTTTAAAGAAAAGCACTAGAAGGCCAGGACGAAAGCAAATTTTACAATCCTTTGATCCTGTGAGAGTTTTGCTGTGTCTGAAGAGTTGAATTCAGATGGTCTGTGAGAAACAACAGAATGGATTTGAATTACACTATGTCTAATTTCACTCTACTTACCAAAGGATTTCCTAGCATATGGTTGGAATTTTTAAGAAATACGTTTATTAATGCTTCTGATGATCTCCCTAAAATCATTCTAGTATTGTCCTTGATCTGCACAGTTGGAGGTAGGTGTAACTCTCTTTATTTGAGTTTATTCTATGGATATATCTAGTAAATGTCACCATATAGAATTGAGGAAAGTAGCAGTAGTAGAAAATCAGAATTTTATTCCTAAATTCATACTTTTAACCCAAGATTATCAGCTAAATGAATTCAATGATAATCTGCCCCTGAAAAGAAACATGTAGAGTCTGATTCATATCCTTCAACTTTTTTTTGAATTCAAAGTAGTCACACCATTTTACTTGATAGATAGATCCTAGTTAGACTTAAATGATAAGAAGAATTGAAGCAGATGAGCCAAGAATCAAGGGTTGGGGGATTTTGATTGTTATCTGTATTATCACAAACTATAGTTTCATTTATATATTAAAGCTAATTATGTATGTCTTTTTTTGTTTGGGCAAACAATTTTCAAAATGATATGTCTTCTGAGTGGGTGAGTTATTTTTAACCACATGGTGGAATGTCCCATAGGTTTTGTTCAAAAGATAAATTATGCCTAGCTTTCATGAGAAGAAAAGAATACTGTAGAAATCAAAAGAAAGCACCTTTTTTTGCATTATTTGATTGATTAGAAATTATGTTACAAAGAAGCAGAAAACATTACACTGAAGGAAATGCTTATTGGATTTTGATAATTCATTATAGGCTTTCTAATGTGTAGTAGGTAACCAGTTGTAGGATGCTAGTTTTTCTCATTGGGCAAATTCTTATACCTATTTCCTCATTGTTATTTTGGGAATCAGCCAGGAGATTTCATTAAAGTTTAGTTATTTATTGACCTCTTATTGGAAAATTGCTAAATAAATTAATATCTGATTTATAGCATGTACAAAAAGTTGCTATACATATTTTAGTAATAACCCAAGAGCCAGTGATTTCTAGCAATATTTACTAAAGATTCTACAGCAATGAAATACTTCATAGAAGAGGTAACTACAGGGATCCCTGGGTGGCGCAGCGGTTTGGCGCCTGCCTTTGGCCCAGGGCGCGATCCTGAAGACCCGGGATCGAATCCCACGTCGGGCTCCCGGTGCATGGAGCCTGCTTCTCCTTCTGCCTATGTCTCTGCCTCTCTCTCTCTCTGTGTGTGACTATCATAAATAAATAAAAATTAAAAAAAAAAAAAAGAAGAGGTAACTACAGAGTCTAGCAGATTAATAGTTACACTGATTCGGTGTGCTTAAGTATGAGGAAGGGTTTCAATTACAGGAATTAAGTGAAAAGTGGAACGGTATTTCATTATCCTCAGTATTAAGAAATCATATCAAAGTTCTATGAGTCATATTAATCATATGAAAGTTCTATAAATGTGGTATTTATTTCTCCTGCCTTTCAGTAAAGATGTATTTTTTTGCAGCATTTTTGAACCTACACTTAAAAGACTTTCCAATTCCTCTACCTGTGATATTATTTTTAATTGGATGCAGTTTTGAAATATTAAGTTTTACATCTGAACAGGTGTGTATAGTAAATATGAGTATTTTGTACTATATCTCAAATTCATACAAATACAAAGATGGCTTAAGGAAATTTGTAAAAATACTTGCCAATTCACTGCTCTGCCAGTTGATGGATGCTTGTGATCTGGATAAATCAGGCCAAATGTGTGAAAAAAGGAACCAGGCAAGACAGAGCTGAGGTCCAGCTAAACGTCATCAAGACAGAGCCTCCATCTGAAAGGAGACGGACGACTCAGAGAATGAGTTCACGTACACCCACCAAGAGTGTGAGCAACTAATGACAGTTTAAGCAGAATTCAAAAGCTTAGATAAGAATTGGTTGATAAGATAGAAGCCCAGAGACACTGGGCTGCTGGTACTGGACTCTAGTAGCAAGAGAATTCTGACATTAAACCAATCTATTCCCTCAGTTAGGAATGTTTTAGAGGGTTCCTATTAGAATAGAGGCTAGTCTTTAAGTGTGCTTGGCTTATAAGATCTCAAGGAACAGAAGTTGAACCTCTTGCCTGGAGTTGTACGTGAGGACGAAGGCAAACTACAGATGTAGTCAAGGCAGCTACAGTGTTGTAAATAGTTGAGAACGGCTGGAGTCAGGTAAGAGGAGACTATCTTTACTATAAGGGAGATAGAATGCATCATTGACACATTAAATAGTTCTCTAACCCCGGGGTTGGGGTTTTTTCTATGAAAGGTCATATAGTCAATATTTTCAATTATACAGGCCACATGCACTCTGTCACAATTACTCAACTCTGCCATTATAGTTCAAAAGCAACCAGAGGCAATATATAATTGAAGTGGCAGCGCTGTGTTCCAAAGACTTTATTTACAAAAACAGACATTGAGTTAGATGTGGCCCAGGGCCATAATTCACCAACACCTGCTCTAATCAATCAGACTGTAAATGAGAACATGTAGGAAAAGGATTGACTTTCCCAAACAAATGTAACCAGTGATATTAACAAACATTATGAAAAACATGTATCCATATAAGAACCAGAAGCCGATTACTACTTCATTTGTCATCAACAGGCTTTGTAATAGTAGAGTCTTAACTTTTATGCAACTTTAAGTACTTGTATAAACTTAATGTTTCTATTTGTCAAGGATCTTTTAAAAGAAGAGAACATAGGTCTAGAATTGTGAAGGGTCTAAGATTTTACTCTATTTGCAAGAAATAAGTTAGCCTGCCCTAGTCTCATGGTCTTAGCAAAAGACACGGGGCCCCTGGGCCCAAGACAAAGGACTTTAGTACTCACAGCAATAGCAGAAGCCAGAGTATCAGCATCTTCTTGTGCCTGTTCTATGAGCCCTTACACCCACATGAAGAAGCAAAGAAGGCCTGATGAAGCCTGCATCACAATGGATTGCATTATAAGAGAATAAACCCGAGTTTAGAGAACTTGAATATTTTCCTTTCTTTCTTTTTTTCTTTCTTTCTTTCTTTCTTTCTTTCTTTCTTTCTTTCTTTCTTTCTTTCTTTCTTTCTTTCTTTCTCTTTCTTTCTTTCTTTCTTTCTTTCTTTCTTTCTTTCTTTCTTTCTTTCTTTCTTCTTTCTTTCTTTTTTATTGGTGTTCAATTTGAACTTGGATATTTTCTGATGGGCAGTAAGCTCATCTGACCTCTTGCCCTAGAGGGAGACATTATCCTAATTACACTATACAGGATAGTAAACCACCTCTTTTTTTTTTTTTTTTTTTTTTTTTGATGGAGGGCACTTGGCTCTATCTTCCAAAGCTGTTAGCAGAACAAATATTTTTGAAAAATAGTCTGGAAGAAAAGCAATCATCTCTCTACTCATAAGATGTGGAGAAACACAAGAGACCCACAGAAAATCATCTCCCCAAAGCAAAGATACCACCTAACATTAGCAAGCAATCAGTGTTTCCTTCATGAACAAATGTTGAGTGGATGCCTATAACAGGATTTACAAGTATCAAGTAGAGACTTTTTGATAAACACCATTGATTAGTCATTTCATTTATAGCATTAACTTCCCGGTTTTTGTTCCTGATATTCTTCTCCATGCATCTTCTATGTAAGCCATGGTTAATTATTTGTAATTTCTGAGATTTGATATGACTCCTTTGTGGATGTTGTGCATGAAAATCCATCTACCTTAAACCTGTATGCCTGAAAATCTCCTCATAATCTCTTTTACACACATCAATGTACTTTTTTAAAAAAAATTATTTATTTATTCATGAGAGACCCAGAAGAGAGGCACAGAAAGAAGCAGAGAGAAAAGTAGGCTCCCTGTGGGGAGGTTGATGCGGGACTTGATCCCAGGATCCCGGGATCACACCTTGAGCCAAAGGCAGACACTCAACCACTGAGCCACCCAGGCACCCTCAATGTACTTTCTATGTTTGTTGTTTAAAAAATAAAATGGGCATGGAGCTGTGTATTAACTTTCCACTGTAACTGGTAATTTGATGGAGAATTATGAAAATCTGGGGCATGCAGTTGGTTAAGTGTCCGACTCTTGGTTTTGGCTCAGGTCATGATCTCAGGGTGGTGTGATGGAGACCACATGGGGGCTTAAGACTCTCTCTCTCCCCTATACACATCTTATTCCCTCCCTCTAAAATAAATAAATAAATCTTCAAAAAAAGAAGGAAAATTATGAAAATCAATGAGTTAAGATTTGAACACCTATTACATAGGTGATATATCTTTTTCTCTTTTGCTAGAGATAAGAGCGACTGGCATGTCTTCTATGCTAATAGAAGGATGGAAAATGAGAAAATGACATATTTTTATATTATTAGGTCCAAGCATATGCAGATGCCATACAATGGATGAGTCCAAAATTAGTTTTTGATATGTTTACACCAATAATTATCTTTAATGTTGCATTTGACATGGATGTTTACATGCTGCAGAAGTTATTTTGGCAGGTAAGAAACACTCCTTTTCAATAATACAATTCATTTATGAACTACTAGTTTATGTTATCTATGTTCAGATTTTTTTTAATTTCTCGAAATTAGAAAACAAGACAAGGAAAAAATATAATGTGTGGGAAGTAAATTCAGCTTTATATTTTAGTGAATAAACTGTATCTTAGCAATTGTCCAGCATATTGAAGGCTCAGAAAAAAAAATTATGGGAAAAAAGGTAATTCTGAAAATTTGACTGGGAGAGCTTAATTCCAGTTAGAATTTTAACTCTGAGATGTGATTAGAGAGCTACTATGAAATATATTTGGTCTATATATAGACCAAAAACTATATATAGTTTTTTTTAATTTTTCATAAAATTCGTGTTTTAAATACTGACCTTCTAAATCCTTAAATCAAGGAAATACCTCAAGGGAAAAATACTCCAGATCTTAAGCAAGGTATACATTTCTTTCAAAGTAATTAAAACAGCTTTGTAAATGTAAGGCCATTACCTAAACTACTTTGGAAACAAAACTATTAAAATAACTTACATTCTCACTTGAGTCTAGGCAAATGGGAGTTCAGACAAATGACCAAAAAAAAAAAAAAAAAAAGAAAAAGAAAGAAGAAAGAAAGAAAGAAAGAAAGAAAGAAAGAAAGAAAGAAAGAAAGAAAGAAATTGAAAAGAATAAAGATATAAAAGTACTTCGGGCTGGTTTGGGTGATCTCTGCAGAGCCATGTCTTGCATCTCTGTACAACTGTAGACTCAGCTGAAGTGGGATGGCCTGGATGGCCCCATGTGTGTGTGTGTCTGTTGGTTGTTACAGTCAGCATTGGCTGTAGGCAATGGGTGTCACTACCATGAAGGTTATTCCAGACTTCTTCCCATGATGGTTGCAGAGTCTCAGGCACCAGCAGAAGAGGGCAAGCTTGAATTTGCTAGTACTTTTTAGGCCTGTACTTCTATCCTGTTTGCTCTTGTACCTTTTAGTCAAAGCAAACGACATGACTGACCAAGTCAGTGCTGGAGATAACTTTCGAGTGGTGTGAATTCAGGGAGCAGAATTACTGCAGCCACTTTTACCAACAACATGCTATGTGACCTGTTAGGAGTGTTGACAGCTATTTGGTGGGAGAACAAGAATTTGGGCCTCCTGACCCTCAGTCTTCTTGTCTCAGAGCCCCATTTTAATTTTTTCTTTGAACAAGAGTTAGTAATACAACTCTCCAGATCAAAACCTTAAAATGAGAACGCAGCCACCCTAGAGGTAGGTTATGTAGGAGGCCTTGATTTTCTCCCACCATCACAATGCTATCATCAAGATTTATCCACCAAAGACTCCCGCTCAGGAGCTCGAGGGCTCAACGGTGCCGTGTGAACACTTCATCCCAGTTCTCCCATTTCTAAGATTCATTAAGAGATTTATGATTAAGTGACGTAATCAAATCACTTAGCACTACCTCACCCTAGGGTCCTGAATTAGAGTGCAGTGCTGGACTCATCATGCATGCAACTCATCATGCATGACTGTGCCTGTACAAATGAAGAAGAAATAATCAGAAGGAGGATAGCTTTTAATATTTTAGTTCTTTTGAATGTGCCTCTTTAGGTCTTATCGCAATGCGTCATCGCCTAGCAGATGGCGAATAAACATGCAATGAATGTTTCACCCCTTTCACCAACCTCCTCACCCCACCCCCTACTTCTGGCAATCACCTATCTTTTTTCTGTGTCTCAGGTTTTTTTTTTTTTTTTAAGATCCCACATGTGAGATTATACAGTATTTCTCTTTTTCTATCTGACTTATTTCACTTAGCATAATGCCTTTAAGTTTCATCCATGTTGTCACAAATGGCAAGATTTCCTTCTCTTTTATGGTTTAATAATATTCCGTTGTATATATAATACCTATTCTTTATCAACTCCATCTATCAATGAACACTTGCTTCCATGTCTTATTATTGCACATCATTATTGTAAATAATTGTAAATAGTGTAAATTTACATTATTGCTCTATAAGTAATGCTTCAATGAACATGGAGATGCATTTCTGAATTCTTATAAGTAGCTTCAGACACAATTACATCTTCTAAGTCCATCTGGGAATGCAATCTTGCTACATAGCGGCCACTGATACAATAAGGTATAGGAAGCAGAAGGCAATGGTGGGAAAGCAGAAGGCCAGCTTCTAGTTCTAGAACAACAGAAATTTTCTTCCCATCTTTTCTATAGTCCTCTGTTATTTCTCTACATCCTTTCTATTATCTTATTTTCTCCTTCTTTTCTTCTTTTGCAACTTCTTTCAAATTTGTGTTCTTTTTTCCTATGTTAATAGGCTGTGTTTCAGTTCTATGAATAGTTAAATGTGTATATATATATGTGTGTGTGTGTGTGTATGGTGTGTGCATATACCTTTACACATACATACCTATATTCAACAAACGTATCAAAAAATTAAAAGTTCCTTTTTTAATTACAATGTGGTATTTCCTACAACTGATATGTCCTAAGAATCTCTCGCAATATTTGCCTCTAATTTACAGAGTTGCAAGCACATATTTGTTAAATAAGATTACTTCAAACTTCCCTTTGAGGAATTCAGTGTAGTTCTGTATCCCCAATAATCCTGAATGTCTGCTTTTTAAAATAGGATACAAAGGCAATTTGATTTTTCTATCTATAAAATTTCTTTGCAGATACTCTTAATTACAATTCCTGGCTTTTTGATGAATTATACATTTATTCTTTGGTATCTGGCATCTGCGAATAAATTATTTTTGAAAAACACTCCATGGTTATTATTTTCAGCTATCCTTGTGAGTTCAGACCCCATGCTGACGGCAGCTGCTATAAGAGACCTTGGTGGGTATATTTTTTCACTTTTTCTACATTTAAAATATCGTATTATATACTTAATGTAGCTAGTTTTTTTTTTTTAAGAATTTATTTATTCATGAGAGACACGGACAGAGGCAGAGACACAGACAGAGGCAGAGACACAGATAGAGGGAGAAGCAGATTCCTCGCAGGGAGCCTGACATGGGGCTCGATCCCTAGACCCGGGATCACACCCAGAGCCGAAGGCAGACACTCAACCACTGAGCTACCCAGGAGTCCCATGATATATCTAGTTTTAAGATCTTTTGTTCACTGCAGCTTTTGACTATGTGAATAAGGTTCTGTGACATTGCGGATTGAGTATGGAGATTTGGGTTAGTGATGTTTAGAACAAAACAAAATGCCAGTAATAGGCTTACTTAGCACATATATTTTTAAAGTCTTTTATCCAACTGTGGAATAAAACAGGGTTATTTGGGATGCTTTTGCCTTAAGCCAACAGTTCTGGAGCAAATAATTTGCATATACATTTTGGTGACATTTCTATTGTCCAATACTGTTTTCCCTTTGACAATACTGTCATCAGGATAATGCCATTTGTTTTTTTAAAAAAATTGCCTTTATAGTCATAGGACCAAGAAACTTGAAAAGTCAAAAACAATAAAATCACATATTCAAACAGTGTTTTCAGTGTATACTATTCTAGGAGAAATAAATATTTAAAAATAAAATACCAAGTCAATGTAACCCATACAAACATACACACACACAAACCTAAGAGCCTTATTTAAGAAAAATGATAACCTAATTTGTTTTCCTCCAGTCAGCTTTTAGTAACAAGAATTACAACATCTGTTTTGAAGTGGACTTTTAATATGGCATGTGTACATGTGTACACACAAACACACACATAAAAATAAAAAATAAAGTATTTTTCTCTTGGTAACATTTTTGTCTGAGTTTTCAAAGCAAGATATTTATATTTGTTTTATTTTACTTTCACACACACACACACACACACACACAAAGTCTTCCCAGGCTATGCGTACATGAATACATTCACATGGTCTTGAGCTTTTGATGGTCCGTTGACTCCTTTTATGCCTACATGTCAGTTGTCTATTTTCAAATTTTTACATTTTGTTATAGTTCCATTTTCCAAATTGGAATAGTTATACAACAGTACCAGTTAGGTTTTTCTCAGTAAGGAACAACTCTGAGTTTCAACAACAGCATTAAAAAACACAGTGGCTTGGGCAACCCAGGTGGCTCAGGGGTTTAGCACTGCCTTCAACCCAGGTTGCGATCCTGGAGACCTGAGATTGAGTCCCACATCGGGTTCCCTGCATGGAGCCTACTCCCTTTGCCTGTGTCTCTGCCTCTCTCTGTGTGTGTGTGTCTCTCATTAATAAATAAATAAAATCTTTAAAAAAAAACACAGAGTGGCTTAAAACAATAGTTATTTATTATTTTTCAAGAGTCTAGCAGTTATGATGGTATGGCTGGACTCTGCTGATCTTGGCCGGGCTCATTAATGAGTCTACAGTCAGCTGGAGGGTCACCTGAGGGCCAAGTGATCTGGGATGGCCCCACTTGGGAAGATCCACCTTTCTTCCATGTATTTCTCACAATCTTCTAGTAGTGCAGCCAGGGAACACTATCATGATGGTGGCAGAGACTCAAGAGATAGGAAGCAAAAATCTTTCTTAAGTCTCTGTTTGCATCATGTCGCATAACAAAACAGACTGGATCTCTTAGGTGAAGAAAGTGCACTTTTAGAGAAACGGGCATGGATGCATAAGGAGGCGAACAATTGGACCATTAAGGTACTTGAGCTTCCACAAGAGCAAAATGCCTTGGCTTTTCTTCTCTGGCAACAGCATACTTACTGTATTAGTTGTAATCATAGAGTGGTTCGGGGATGTAATAACATTTCCTTCTGTGGACATATAGAAAATCATTAAGATGGTCAAAGTTATAGTTTTGCCACTACAATTATATTTAATAGAAAAAAATGATAATTGATAGATATCTAAACTTAGAATATCATCATATATGGAGGGAAATTAGATGGGAGTACATAATATCTGGGTGCTCTCCACTTCATAGAGCTTGATTTCAAACTCCTTGAATGTATGGGAAAGTCAAGCCAATTTCTAATCATACAGAGATTATCTTGACAATTGCCCTAATACTTTACATGCTCTAAGCTTGGCTTATGAATTTCCTTTATTCCTCCATCATTGTTTTTTGTCTTCCTAAAATACATAATATTGGCTAAATCACCAAATTTATCAAAAATTAGTGAATTTCATGTTTTCATCTGGACTTTAAAACAAAGAATGACAGCTCACTGATCTTACATATTACTTGTATAAACCATAGTCAACCACAATTAATTTCATTCCTAATTATGGGAGTCTAAACTTAACTTACAGCTGATACATAATTAAATTTCCTTAAAGGGAGTTTTCAAACATGACTACAGTTTATTTAAGTACATGGGGAAGTATGTGACATTAATCTATAGCTAAGAACATATTCCTACTTGCTAATAAAATTTTATTATTTTTTTAAAGATTTTATTTATTTATTCATAGAAACACAGAGAGAGAATGAGGCAGAGACACAGGCAGAGGGAGAAGCAGGCTCCAATGCAGAGAGCCTGACATGGGACTTGATCCAGGATCTCCAGGATCATGCCCTGAGCTGCAGGCGGCGCTAAACTGCTGCGCCACCGGGGCTGCCCAAAATTTTATTCTTTAATGTTGATGATTTTCCCACCTCAAATAAAATATTTTCTCTTCCATAGGTCTTTCTAGAAGCCTCGTCAATTTAATTAATGGAGAAAGTCTGATGACCTCTATAATGTCTTTGATTATATTCAGTGGTATTGAGGAGATTAATGTCAACCTGCAAAAGAAGAACCATTCTATAAGTAAGTACTTGTTTTTTCTGAATTTCTTAAAATCAGAATGCTGTATTTTCTAAAAGCTGATACGGATTTTATATTTTCTCATTAAGTTATGCTTATACAACTATAATTGTATTAGTATAATGATCTACCCTTTACAAAGAACTACTACACATCCTTTATTTAATAGTTGTGGTTTTATTGTGAAGCTGGGTAGGGACTTTCATGAGGATGCTTATAGGGCCAACATTCCACAGACCTAGGCTGAGTTGAATGCTTGACAAGAATGAGAAATGTTTTGTAAGGGTTGAAGATGAACTCAGAAGATAGGCCAGGTAGTGCGCCTGCCAGTGGTGAGAGGATGCAGCAATTGCCCTTCCCTTCACTGGAGCTATCTCCCCATGGGAACATCAAGTGGAATTATATGGCCATCTTCAGGGTCTGGGAGCAGTGCTTGTAAACAGAAAGATTGCAAGGTGTTCATGAGCTTGTTTACCTATTCAGAGAGCCCTGAACATAAGTATCTTTCATTACTTTATCGTAGGTCTACACATATATACATATATAATAAATGATATATGTACACTATAATGAATGATTATAAAATATACAGGTGTGTAATTAGCATTCGAGACAAGAAATATGTCATCAGCAGTCCCAGAAGCATCTTATGTGTCTCTCCCTGATCAAAATTCCATACTCTCCTCCTGCAGCAGTGGTTCTCAGAGTATAGTCACTACATTGGATGTGGTGGGAGGCTTTACACACGACCTTTTAAGGATGTCCATGAAATCAAATATTTTCAAAGTAATATTTAGAAATTATTTGCTTTTTTTTTTACTGTGTTACTACTGCACTGGTCTTGGAAAAGTAATGATTATAGGTTTCTTGAGAAAATTGTTGGCATATGGTATTCCATATAATATCCAGGTGCTCTCTATTTCATAGAGCTTGATTTCTAAATCTTATTTACATAAACCATAGTCAACCACAATTAATTTGGTTCTTAATTATGAGAATCTAGATTTGACTTACAGTTGATATATAGTTCATTGTGGGGCAGCAGGGATCCTACTTGCCTCTATTCTGACCCATGTATGCCTTACATATTTATAATCAATGTCTAAAGCTAAGAACTAAAGACTCTTCTTTCCCAAGAATACCCATTCTGGGTATCATCACTCTTCTCATGTCTTCCTCAAGGGAGCTGGTCCAGAGGGTGGACAGTTACCCGACTCACCCTCAGTCTTATTCCATATCCAATTAGTTTATCCAGACCATGGCAGCTTGGAATATCTGTGGTGAGCCTAGAACCCCAATTTAGCACAGGAAGGTACATCTTCTTTAAGTACTTCATATATTCCATCTGTGGTATGTGAGGAAATCAAATCACCACATATATTCAACCTTTTCCAAAATCCATATTTTGCCACCCAGAGAGCTTTCACCATTAAACTGCAGATAGGGCCTTCTAAAAATGATGAAAGTAAGCAACAAAGAGATATATTCAGGAGCTTCTTAAAACTCAAGGACCACTCTTTCAGAAAACCAAAAAATACAAGGATATAGTCACAAGTGCTGATTGGACAGATAAATGTCCAGCCTCCAAACCTGGTCCAGTATTCTACTAGGCTCCATTTAAGGCAGTAAATATTGACCACAGAATTTCAGGGAACCTTATCAGAGCTTACATCTACATTTAAACAAGAGAACTTGATTTACTGGTAAACAAAAGAGAGACAGAGAGGTAGGAGATGGGTACTGATATGGAGATTAATTAATTAATTTGTTAATACAATTATTTATTGATATGTACTATGTGATAGCTCCTATTCTAGGCCTTGTGCTTAACCATGAACATAATAGTCCTTGTTTTCACAGAGCTGGCTTCATAATTTTGATAAAATTAATTGAATAGAATTTTGTGTTAAAATTTCAGAAAAGTAAAAACTGTAAGTAATCACTCTATTTAAATAATAATAGTAAGAACTACTATTCTTACTATTCTCATTATTTGTACCAAGAATATACTACTACTATACTTCTATATATTCTCACTATTTATACAAATTCTTACTATTTATAAAAAATAAAAACTCTCCTGAAGGATGAAGAGAACAGTAAACTTAATTCCTCAGCTACAAGGGATTTCTCTGGATTTTTAAAGCTTTGAAAGAAAAATTTCTTTTAAGAAAAAAAGAGGCTTGATAAGCTTTACTGATAGTTCATTTATAACAAATGACATAATAGTGATCAATTATCTTCATAGTAATTATTATTTTTAAAACTCATGTAATTATTTAAATAATGTTGTTCAATCTTTGAAATCAGCACGTATTTCATAAAGAGGAAAACTAAGAGGAGTTACCACACTCACAGGTCTGTCTTTTCCAACTTGCATGCTAGGAGTTTAAAAACATTGTAAGAAATAATGGATTTCCGGGATGCCTGGGTGGCTTAGCGATTGAGCTTCTGCCTTCAGCTCAGAGCATGATCCCAGGGTCCTGGGATCCAGTCCCGCATCAGGCTCCCTGCAGGGAGCTTGCTTCTGCCTCTGCCTATGTCTCTGCCTCTCTTTCTGTGTCTCTCATGAATAGATGAGTGGAATCAGAAAGAAAAAGAAAGAAAGAAAGAAAGAAAGAAAGAAAGAAAGAAAGAAAGAAAGAGAAAGAAAGAAAGAAAGAAAGAAAGAAAGAAAGACAGAAAGAAAGAAAGAAAAAAAGAAAAAGAAAGAAAGAAAGAAAAGGAAGGAAAATAATGGGTTTTCTTTGAGGCTTCTCCTGGCCTAATAATTCCATGCAGTAAATATTTTACTGATTAAAAACTATTTTCCTTTCTTAAAAAAAGAAAGCAACTTTCAAATGGGGTCTTTGTAACTCCAGTTCCCTACCTCTTTCTGAAATCAGAGTCAATCTCTGTTCTGTTTCAGTTGCAGGAGGTGCTAGACTCCCCAAATTACCAGGATGGCTTAACTCATGGCTTAACATGCCTAGAGCAGGGCGTGACCTAAAGAAATCAATCAGTTCATTTGGCAAGCCAAAAGAACCCAAGAGGTTCACTCCAATGGGACTCAAGAGGCATTCCTTTCTCTGTATTTCCTGTGAGGATCTTTCTAGATAATAGAATATAAATTCCAAGAGTTTGAGGACTTTCTACTTCTTTTTCATTACTGCATCTCCAAGAATTATTGCACGGTTTGGCCCTGAATGCATGTGTATTTCTTTGTTGTTGTTGTTTTTTTAGATTTTATTTATTTATTCATGAGACACACAGAGAGAGGCAGAGACATAGGCAGAGAGAGAAGCAGGCTTCTCATGTGAGTCCAATACGGGACTAGATCCCAGGACTCCAGATCATGACCTGAGCCAAAGGCAGACCACTGACCCACCCACGTGCCCCTACATGTGTATTTCTTAATGGGCACTGAGAGAAGCTCTTAAATTAAACTGACTGAATTTTGCAAACTTGTATATGGCTTTCAGCATTTGAATAGAAACTTTCAATTTAGGAATAAGAAATTACCATACATACCAATGGCAATGAGCTATTTTTAAAGGTAAGGACAAAAAGAAAAGCTGACCCAGAGTATTGCTTAAAATTAAGTTCAAGTAATTTCTATTAACCATTTTCTGTTTACTCTCCTGTCTTGCAGCCCTTGACATCCTGCTTGAACTTTGGTTTTATTTTCTAGCAAGTTTCTTATTTGGAATTCTAAGTTCAAAACTGATTCAATTGTGGATGTCTACTGTTTTTGGAGAGGATGTCAATCACATAAGTCTCAGCTCTTCAATTCTGTACTTCATCTTTTTTATTTGTAAGTCTGGGGCCTATGCCTAAAACTAAATAACAGAAAAATTTAAAACAAACATATGGGAAAATACACACCAGGCAAAATTTGTAAAAAAAAAAAAAAAAAAAAAAAATTCAACTTCTCTAGGAGGAATGCTTTTGTTAAAATAACCTATCAAAGGATAAAAATATTAGTATCTATACAACAGAAATCAATGTCTCAAGATATATAAAGCAAATATCACTATAAAATATCACTATATAATTGTGATTTTGACAAAATCACAATTAAAATAAGATACTTCAGTTTGCCTTTCCCAGATAATTTCATAACCAGTTGGACAAAAAATAATGATGTCTATAAAAAGATATAAATAAAAACTTAAATGTTTGGTTTATAGAATATATAGTTTCATCTCCCCAAATAGAATATATATTCTTTACATATACTAGTAGAAAAGTATATGACTAGTAATTCATTTAAAGAAATGAACTAGACTTGAAGAACATTTTAATAAATCCCAAACACTGTTCAATCACAATACAATCACAATTTACCAATTACAGAAGTAGAGTCTTTAAAAATAGTCATTCTGGGATGCCCAGGTGGCTCAGTGGTTGAGTGTTTGCCTTCAGCTCAGGGCATGATCCTGGGGTCCCAGGATCGAGTCCCATATTGGACTCCATGTGGGGAGCCTGCTTCTCCCTCTGCCTGTGTCTCTGTCTCTCTTTCTGTGTCTCTCATGAATAAATAAATAAATAAAATCTTTAAAAAAATAGTCATTCTAATAGCTTGAAATTAAATATATTTTTCTTGGTAAATTTTAGATCAAAAAGGAAATCAAAATAGAAGTTACAGATCAAGTAAGACTAAATATTAGGAAATCTATCAATGTTATTAATCCATTTCCTACCACTTCCTCCTCACAGAAGCATGGCAGATATTAGTAATTCACCATATTATTGTTTTCTGATGCAGCCTCAGAAAGTTGTTCAACTCAGCTCTTCAAGACAGCCCTATAAATGACTTGGAGTTAGCATGTGCAGTAAATAATACCTAGTTACCAACTTACACTATGCCCTTCCATCTACATATAGGAGCAAAGCAATGTTTTCTATTCTGATATCCATGATTTCTCTGGAAGCTTTAGCTAGTGCAATAAGAGATACAGAGAGAGAAACAAAAAAAGAAAGATATATATCCTTAATTTTGAAAGAGAAAATGATTGCATTAGTGACCATGTTTTAGACTTCAGAGAAAAACCAAAAGAGTTAATTAATAAACTAAGCCTAAAAGGCTTTTTAATAGCTCAATTTAAGATAAGTATACAAAAAGATAGTGTCTTATAAGCCAGCAGTAGCTAGGTAGAAAATATAATGAGAATTTGATTCTCTTTACATTGGCAAAACATTATAAAATATAAAGGGGTAAATTGAACAAGAAGATTGAGGCTAAACATGGAAAAGTATAAAAGTTTACTAAGAAATATAAAATTTGAATAAATCAAGACAGAGAACATCTTCTTAGAAATGCAAGAGTAACAACATTCATTATTTTCATGTCTGGGACAGAAAGGCGAAATATAGGATCTTGAGGCTTCCTAACTCTAATCGGTAGATTAAAGCCAGTTATAATCAAGTGAATTTACAGAATCAAGTTTATGAATTAATGGATAGCAAGAGAGCAGTCAGTACAGATACATTCTTACATACTACTTTAATTGTGGATACCTAAATTTCTACAAAAAAACATATTCTAGTGAATAGAATTTCTTCTACCACATTTAGTAAGTGAACATAGCCTCAAGATTAAGGGTTATACCCCCTTAAATAATTATAAACCTTTAAAGTTAAAATGTCTCTATAAACGTTTTTTTAAATGATTTTATTTATTTATTCATGAGAGACATAGAGAGAGAGGGAGGCAGAGACACAGGCAGAGGGAGAAGCAGGCTCCATGTGGGGAACCTGATGTGGGACTTGATCCCAGGTCTCCAGGATCACGCTCTGGACTGAAGGCACCAATAAACCGCTGAGCCACCGGGGCTGCCCTATAAACATTTTAGAAAGGAAACTTCTAGAACAGAATATCATGAAAATGAGGTACAGAGTAAATATAAATCTAATGTAAAAGAACTTCCATTCATTTTAAGATAAATTAGTTGTGCTAAGCCAGGAGGCTGGCTTAATGTTTATATTATTGGTATTTTCAAGATATTCACCATAAATATTTTCCAAGTTTCACTATTACCTAATAAATGACTATGACTACCAAGGAGTTAATCTCCTCAAAGTGCCTATATCCACACTTCCCTCTTACTTTATAATTCAAAACTAACTAACCAAAGCATTAGTTTATGGCTTAGGTAGCATTTCTAGCCAGGATTAAAATAAAGAATATAAAACTTGTAATTTTCCATCTCTGGAAGGGAAGATTCAGTAGTATGCTAAGGTCACTAATTTTGTAAAATTGAAATGTATCACAATCTGAATCAAACAATAACTGTTTGAGGGTGTTGAAATTTTACCAATTTAAAATATCATCTGGAAATACTGATTGTAAAAACAGACAATATAACCTTTAAAAAAGTGAAGAGCTTTCTCTACTAGGTAGGTAAGAAACATTTAACAAGCCACCAGTAAAAAAACAAACAAACAAACAAAAAAGCAAGCCACCAGTAATTAAAATACTGATTATTGTAACAAAGTAATGTAAAGTAAGCCAAAGAAATGGAGGGGCAAAGAAGCGATCCAAATATGCCTGGCAAACAAAACAAACAAAACAAAACAAAACAAAACAAAAAAACAAATATGCCTGGCAATCGATAAATATGGCAACGTTATAAAAGTAGTATACGCACAATATTCTTTACTATTAAAAGTTTTCATTTTTATTTATTAACCAGAACAATGTCTGCTAAACAATAAGTGGAAAAAAGCTTATTACAAAACCCTATTGCTGTATAATCTCATTATAGCTTTTTTTAATGTGTGGCTTTGTGTGCATGTCGTATATATGCCATCATGAGGAGTTCATTGGGTACTCCACTCTTCTTAAAGATCTTGATCCAATTATCTTGAATTCCCAATTCTATAGCTTATGAGCACCCAAAGATCTCATGCTCTCTGAAAATTGCTGGTTTAGTTCCTCATGATCCCTGCTACCTCCTTTTAAATATACAGAAGTTTTTGGTTCTTAGCAAATTTTACTGACGATGAGCACAAGGGAGCTCACAAGGGAAGTTAAATTATTTAATTCGTGGTTCTATGAGATCTGAAAGCTCCCTTTAATTCCTCACTTTTCCATGCTTCCTGTTTAATTCTTACTGCTTGTATCTAGTATATAAATTCAACAAGTACCTTTTTTTTCTTTAAACTGTTTCTTTTTCTTTTCTTTTCTTTCTTTCTTTCTTTCTTTCTTTCTTTCTTTCTTTCTTTCTTTCTTTTTTTTTTTTTATTCATGAGAGACACAGAGAGAGAGGCAGAAACATAGGCAGAGGGAGAAGCCTGCTCCTTCCTGGCAGGGAACCCGATGTGGGACTCGATCCCTGGAACCCAGGATCATGACCCGAGTGGAAGGCAGACACTCAATCACTGAGCCACCCAGGCGTCCCAACGTATCTTTTAATGTTTAAAGCTGCCCTTTGGGTCTCATTCTCTATTCTTAACTAATTTATCAAATTATTTCTTCCAAACAAATACAGTCCTTTACATGATAAAAATTCTAATATATTTTTTTTAGAATTATACCGATCTTCCTTGACTCACAATGGGGTCATATCTCAATACACCCCACTGTATGTTGAAAATATCGTAAGTCAAAAATGCATTTAGTACACTTCACTTACCAAAAATCGTCGCTTAGCCTAGCCTACCTTAAACATGCCTAGAATACTTACATTAGCCTACAGTTGGGCAAATCATCTCACACAAAGTCTATTTTATGATAAGGTGTTGGATATCTCATGTAATTTATTGAGTCCTGGCTGTACTGAAAGTGAAAAACAGAATGGCTGTAGGGGTGCAGAATGACTGCAAATGTATCAGCTGTCCACCTCAGGACGGCCTGGCAGACTGGGAGCTGTGGCTTGCTGCTACTGCCCAGCATCATGAGAGAGCATCTTACTGCAAATTGCTAGCCTGAGAAAAGATCAATATTCAAAATTCGAAGTTCTGTTTCTATTGGCTTCACACTGCTTGTGCACCATTGTAAAGCTGAAAAATTGCCATGTCAAATCTTCGTAAGTTGGGGATGGTCTGTACTTAAAGTCTTGGTAGTTCGATTATAGCTCCTCTTTTAAAAAATGATACCATACCATATTATTTGAATTTCTTTAAAGATTTTATTTATTTATTCATGAGAGACACAGAGAAAGGCAGAGACATAGGCAGAGGGAGAAGCAGGCTCCATGCAGGGAGCCCGATGTGGGACTCGATCCCGGGACCCCAGGATCACGCCCTGAGCCGAAGGCAGACTCTCAATGGCTGAGCCACCCAGGCGTCCCAATTATTTGAATTTTTTACAGTGATAATATACTACTTTCATAAGCAAGGGGGAATATAACTCTAATACAACTACTTTTAAGAATAGTCCAGTTTTATATGCTTTTCAGTCCTGCAGAGTAAATGTACCCAAACAAAATTAAGCTGGAGAAGTATATCCATATGGGGTTTCTACTGGCTTGATTTCCTGAGTCCTGCCACAAAGTCAAGCCATTTCTATCTCCTACTGTCTCCTAAGAAGAAAGCACAGGAACTGGACTAGTCCATAAAGAACTCATTGGCTCACTTCCATGTCATTCCTCCAAGAGCCCCTCTGAAAAAATTAGACCTGTAGAGGGGGCTCAATCCACACTGGGGCACAAGGAGTTTGCGAGCTTCATATCATTGGCAAGGATCTGAAACCAGAGCAGTGCAAGGATGCTCAGTACAGACTTGACAACACAGTTGGGTGCAAATCTGAAAAAGAAGACAGATGATGGGTGGTGGTAAGAATCCGCCGCATAATCAAGTTGAAACCAAGTAAGGTAGCTTCTCTATAAAGTTACTGTACTATCAATATCAAGATGATAGTTTCATCTCAGGCAAAATTTGTGCCATTGTTGATGTTAGAGTAATACTTTATTTCTTTTAAAATAGGTGAGATAGTTGGAATGTCTGGAATATTTACCTTGGCCATTATGGGACTTTTTTTAAATTCCACAAGTTTTAAACCAGGAGTTGAAGTGCTTCTTCTTGAGTGAGTAGCTAGCATATTTTAGAAGCTATAATATTGTACTGGTGACTATATCTACATCTACATTGGTCAAAGTAAGATGCTGACTCCAAACTACCCAACTAAAATCCTTTATTAAAAACTCTATTCTTAAAAAATAAAAAAAAATTTAAAAATTAAAAAAATAAAAACTCTATTCTTGTGTCTTCTAGTCCTCTAATTTTAGGCAAAATTTGGAACCTTATCTTGAATTCATGTGGGCTCCCTTTTCCTTCTAATTTTCTCCATTCTCTGCCCATCTACTTAATAATTTCCAGTAGAATTCACTAGACAGGGCCAGGATTAAGGTAAGGCATGTGAAGCCACTCATCTCAGGCACAAAATTTAAGAAGGTGTAAAAAAAAAAAAAAAACAGTAATCAAGATAAATAATATTTTAGCACAATATTTTTAAAAAATAGAATTAATGCAGAAACTCCATGGTGAAAATACAAAAATTTTAAATAAAGATGAGACCAATATTACTGATTAGTTCCTTTTGCCTCAGGCTCCAATATGGCTCAGCATGGCACTGCTACTAGAATAGAAAACCAATGTTTTAAGGACAATGAAGAGGTGGCATGAAAAACAAAAAATTAAGCTAGGGCATTTGAAGAGCATTGGCAATGCTATAAGAGGAAATATGGTCACACCATTATTCTATCACCACACAGTTGATCCTTCTACTCCACCTTTCAGTTCCTGGACCTCCTCTCTTCCTATGAGCATGTTTGCCATCCCGCTTAAAACACCCACTAAATGATCACTTCATAATCTCAATTTCAAGAATCTTACTGTCTAACATATGACATGTACCAGCTCCTACTCACCAAGATAGTAGAAATCTGGGGTAACAATGGTAAACCCTCCTATATCCTACAACATCTGCAGCAGGTCCTTGCCACTGTCTCATGTGCATCACCTCTCATGTTTTCAGCTTAAAGTCTCTAGGACCCCATTTCAAACAATTCTGCAATCACACTGAGACTACACTGTGTCAATCTTATGATTTTCCTCACCGGCCTCACTTCCTCCTTACTGAGATCCTGCCTTTTGTTTAAAAACCATCTAATAACTTCTCATCCCTTCTGGCTACAGGTCAAAGTTGTTTTAATGGCAAATAAAGTCCTATGTCCCCCTGATTTCCACCACTCTCACCCTCACTGACCCTGCCCTAGCCACACTGATCACTCTGCTGCTCCTCAGACATGCCAGTCATGCTCCCTGTTTGTGCTTCTGTCCTTGTGTTTCTGCTCCTAAAATGTGCTTCCCCTGCATGCTGGTATAGTGGCTGCCTTACTTCTTTCATGCTTCTCTTCTATATTTATTTTGTTATAACACTATGACATTAAGCAGGAAATATATAGAAAGATAATAAGAAGTAAATTGTAAATAGCCTCCTATGGCACCAGCACCAAAATATGATCAATATTGGTAATTGAGTTTCCTTTTCCAAATTGCTTTGCCTGTAGCAGATGAGAACACGCACCTTGGAGTGATGTAGAGTTTTCCTGGGCTCTAGGGCACTTGAATATACATATGCTCACAAATCCCAAATGGAGAATCTACAAAGGACATTCATTTGAATAAAGGATTAATTCACATCTAAATGCTAGCTAGATTTTAGGATAAGCCTTAATTCTATCACTATGTAAGGCAGACTAGCAGTTCAGCATTTCTTTTAAAGACAAATAATTTTAGCTCTTCCTAATGATATAAGGAGTTCACAATTAGGATTCTCAAGTATATGAATCATGATGCCTGAATGAACCAAAACATATTTTCAGAATCCGTGCCAAAAAAACACACTCATTTACATGTAGTTGCTCTAGAATTATTTACTTGTCTTAGTGCTCCTTCCCCTCCAGTTAAATTATAAGCCCTTTGTGTGTAGGCAAATGCCTTATTCATATTTTCTTGATTAAACCTAGTACAATGCCTCACATGGATAACTTTGTGATAAATATATTAGATTAGTTAACTGTAATTAACTACATTTATTTCTTCTGTAAATGCAGATTCTGGAATTGTCTCTCATTTGTTGCTTTTCTTATGGTGTTTACCTTCATTGGACTTCTAATTCCTGCGCATACGTATTTATATGTATCATTTTATGACATATATTATTCATTAAATATCTATTTCACACTTATTGTTTTAAGGTAAGAATGTCATTTGTATTTTTTTTTATTTATAGGGCATTGACTAAGTCCAAAGATATTGTTTAAATAGAAATGATTCATCCCTTAGAATGAAAATGAAGAATTGCCTCTTAAACTTGCCAAGGAATCATTAGCAAATTACTGTTTTAGTGGGGTGGTTTTTCTTTTTTTCCAGTTTTTAACTGCATTTCAGAGCAATCCAAGCTCTTTATACAATTTTTGATAATTGAAAGAAAAAAATTTTTCATAATTTTCCTACCTAGAGGCAACTGCTGTTAACATTTGCTATTGTTTCATCCAGTGTTACTTTTTTCTATGAGGTTTCATAAAGTTCAGCACCAATCATAAATAAAAGTTTTATGTTGCTTTTGTTTGCCCAACATTGTATAACAAATAATTTCCTTCTGATTAAATTATAGTTACAAAGAGCTTTTTAAAAATCATTAGGAAGTCCTCTTTGTAAATGTCCTTTTTCCTTAAATAATTTTGTAGCCCCCTTTTCAACGGTAAGAGGCAGAAGAGGGCAGCCCGGGTGGCTCAGTGGTTTAGCGCCTGTCTTCCAACCAGGGTGTGATCCTGGAGACCCGGGATCAAGTCCAACGTCGGGCTCCCTGCATGGAACCTGCTTCTGTCTCTGCCTCTCTTTCTCTCATGAATAAATAAATAAAATGTTAAAAGAAAAAAAAAAGGGGGGGCGGGCAGAAGAGAGTCTGCCCGTGTAAGTAAAAAGGACATGACACAGAGGAGGAAAACTCTCTGGATTCTATTCCTCACCTTGCTAGCATTCTACTTCCATCTAGGAAAACTAATTAGGCGTCGACATCAGTTGGCTAGTGCCAACTAATGGAAATTAGTCCCATTCGTGTAAAATGTAGGAAATGTGTGATTAAAAGAAAAAATAGAAATGAATCAGCCAATATTGGATAGATTCAGCAAGGTTAAAATCTACAAAGAGAAAGGGAAGACATTCCACCTCCCCTTCAGTTCTTATTCATTAGATTTGCTTTTATTTATTTTTGGGATCCAGAAGAGAATGTATCTACAAACATCTCTTTTTCTTTTCTGCCTAAGAAATGTGGAATTACCTGACTATAAACCTAATAGGAGGAAATAAAGAGAATAATGTCATCGTCTTGTCATCTCTCTCTAGGAAATGCCCTTTTGCCTTTTTTTGGTGCCATCCATGCTAACAATGTGTGAAAGATGACTCCTTCATCTGAGAGTTGGCAATTCCACAGGGAATAGATTGGAATAGAGTAGAATGAAATGGAAAAAAAATGTCTATGGCAAGAATACATTTTAAAATCTCTTTTGTCTTTTAGACTCCTGGTCTTTCTATTATTGAGCCCTCTTCTGTCTCGATTTGGACATGGGTTCAGCTGGCGCTGGGCATTCATAATGGTCTGGAGTGAAATGAAAGGAACACCTAATATAAACATGGCTCTTCTGCTTGCCTACTCTGACCTTTCTTTTGGCTCTGAGAGGGAAAAATCTCAAGTAAAGATAAATTAATTCTTTTATTTGAACATTTAATGAATACTATTACAGTGTACTTTGTATGTTTTTGTCCTGAGGTAGCTCAACCCTACTTGGACTGTGGGAGTGATTTAGCTATGATGGCATGACTGGAGAGAAGAAAAACAACTGACAACTTTTTCTCTTCCTGGAGGCTCAAGGGATTTCTAAATCCTTTCCTTATATTGCAATCATATTTTTCATTACAAGAGCCACGTCAAATAAGAAAGAAATAAGAAAATAAGAAAAGAGAGATGAACACACCCATTCCTTCTCTTACCTATCACCTGATTGAATCATTTGGGTTTATCTTTTCTGGCTTCTTTTTTCTTAAAAAAGATTTTTTTTTTGTTTCTTTGAGAAAGAGAGAGAACATGCTGGAGAGAGCACTAGCAAGAGAGCACAAGCAGGGTGAGTGGCAGAAGGAGAGGGCAAATCAGACTCCCTGATGAACAGAGAGTCCAACATGAGACTCAATCCCAGGACCTGGGATCATGATCTGAGTAGAAGGCAGACACTTAACCAACTGAGACACCCAGGCATCCCTTTTCATTACACTCTTAAAATAAGTTTATTATGAAGGTTAAAGGAGTTAAATTTTATAAATAATTTAAAATAGTACCTGATTACAGCACCTGGATAGCTCGATCAGTTAAGCATCAAAATCTTGTTTTTGGCTCAGATCATGATTTCAGGGTCATGAGATGGAGCCTTGCATTGGGCTCCATGCTGGGCAAGGAGTCTGCTTGAGATTCTCTCTCTCTCCCTCTGCCTTCCTTTTGTGTTCTCTCGCTGTGCCAAATAAACAAATAAATAAAATAGCACCTAATACAGGGTACGAACTCAATAAGTGTTTTTTTTTTACTTACTCCTAATACTCAAGAAAAGCAGAAACTGCTTATGATTGGCTATCGCTTTCTGTAATTTTGTGCAGTGACATTTAATAATGCTAGGAACCAGAACATTTTAATTGTCAAGTGAAGTTGCCTCTTCACTGATACTAGCCCCCAGTTCTGCCTAACAGAACACTATGGGCATAACTCTCCCTCCTTGTCATCTCCAGGTAAGAACATTACAACATTACAAGGAGCTTTGCAAGAAATTTCCTGTGCAGATATCACAATGCATGTAACACTTCCATTGTGGGTTTTTTTTTTTTTTTAACAAAAACTCCAAATGTAAAGGGAAGGACAGCAAGGGAATCATTGCATGTTCAACTGGATAATAGCGTAATCATTAAACAATTAAACACTGCTTTAAAACCAAAGTATCTAATATTACATGATCTCCCCCTTCTTTTTTACTATCTCCACATGCCTGAATAATCAAGGTCCATTCAGCACCACACATCCTGACCAGTGTAATGGTAGACACTGCACATGGATCTGGATTCTGAATTTCTAGTTGGCTGCTATTTGCTGTGTGGCCATCAGCAAGTTATTTAACTCTCATCCCATCACACATGTCAGTTTCCTCATTTCAAAAGGGCTTGCTAGAAAATGTTTAATAAGTCACTTTATTAGGAGTCAAAGGGAGCCCTAATTCATAGCATTTGCCAATTGGTGTTGCCTAATCACTCTAACAGAATAACAGTCAACTCAATAACTTCCTGAAAATTTAATGATCAGCTCTCTTGAATTGGCAAATTTCACACAATTTCAAAGGGTTATGATGAGAAATAGAAAACGTACATAAAATGCTTAACACATTGTTTAGCAAGTAGTGTGAATGTATAAGAAATATGAGCTATAGTGATGAGGATAATGATGCCATGTAGACCTGATATGAGATAAAACTCTAGCAAATAAAATCTTGTAATGAAATGCCCTCACTAGTAGTAATTAGTTGAGAAGGAAGTCACACTTCTACCTTAATTTAACTTGGCTGAATCCTACAGCTAACTTTCTAATACTTATGAAGCAGCACTACAGGAAAAGGTTGAAAGTGAGTTAATCTTGTCTCCACAACTCCCAAGTTAAATGACCTTGGGTGAGTGACAGTACCTGAGTTTCCCACCCATGTAATTGGACAATATTGGTATTTACTTCATAGAATTGTGAGGATTAAATACTCCTCATATATTGTGCTCTGTGCTTCCTATAGAGATGTTAGCTTGCATTACTATTACCTAATTTGGTGGTTCTCAACTTTGAATGCACATTAGAATGCTTCAGGAACTTATAGCAAATTGCCGATGCCTGTGGAATTCTGACGCTGGCCATAATAAATAATGGGTATCAGAACTATTTCCTATAGTAAACAACTATTAAACTAGTTAAAATATATGAAGCACCTGAATATATTCTTCAAATTTTCTACAATTTTATAATAAAGGAAAAACAATCTAATTTTTAAAATAGGCATAAGAATTGAACAGACACTTCACAAAGAAGGATATATAACACTAAGTACATTAAAAATGTTCGACATAGTTACTTTAGGAAAATGCAAACTAAAACCACAATGGGAAACATAATGTTCAATTTACCTGAAGGTTTTAGAATTGGCAGTTCTTATCTATAGACATAGAAATCAGAACTGTAGTTGCCTCTTGTGGGGTACAGGATTGATTGTGAAGGGGTACTTGAGATATTGTGGGGGAATATAAAAATATTGTACTTCTAGATGGGGTTGAGGGTTATGTGAATGTATGCAATGTCAAAAATTTATCAAAGGGAACACAAGTGCATTTCAAGTATGTACATTATACCTCGGTTTTTCTAATTACTAATGCTTGGGCTCCACCCTTGAGTAAATCAGAATATTCAGTGGGAGCATCCTGGGCACTATTATGTTAAAGTTTCCCAATGATTCTAATGTGCAGCCTGGAAGGCTTCTGTTGTGGTTTCATGCTCTGTCTCTAACCTCCATCTGTAGCCAAAAAACAGGACTGGCTAAGGGTATAGCATAAATTCTAGAAGTTGGAGCTATGTAAATCAATAGAAGTGTGCAGTCTTAGATTGAAAACTATTGTTTCAACTTGGAATACAAGTAGAAAAAAAAAGAATCAAGTGGCACCAAAGACATAATTGCTCCTCCTTCCTGACAATGAAGGGATGCAGAGAGGCAAAATATGAGGTGAAGCCAACCTATCAAGAACGCTGATGGGTTCTCTTTTCTCAGATGATAATTATTTGCTATGGATGGTAATGTTGAACACAGAATGGCTATGCACATGGTGGTGTGTATAGTGAATAAGAATTGATAAAGTACAGGCATATTCCCAAGATCTAAGAAGTACAGCAATGGAATTTAAGGAAAAGCCTTTTTTTTTCAGTGTCTCTATAAATGTATGTTTACTTGTCAAATCATGTTTCCTGAGTTTTGATTTGGTTCCAAAAAGATGGATAAAACATATTCAGGAAAATTGAGAATCCCCAGAGCACTTTAACATGCCTGATGTTCAAATTCTTTCCTACTATGAGGACTTTTTAACTTAGTACAATTTAGCTGAATTTAAATATAGAATATGTTATAAGAAATTGTCATGAATACTTACTTTGTATTTTTCTTTCTATTCTAGATACTATTTCATGGAGTTTCAGTATGCTTAGTTACGTTGATTGTCAATAGATTTATTTTGCCAATTGCAGTTAGTAAATTAGGTAAGCCCTACTAATTACTAACACTGAGTGAAGAAACAGACATTCTAAATATGCCAAAGAATTACTAATGATGAAGAAAGCATCTGCATAAGTAAAAATCAACAGTATATCTAATTGAAGAGAAAATTGGATCTCTGTATAAAAGTATATGAACAGTTTAGGCCAATAAGCTTGTATAAAAAGATACTTGTTTACATTGGTCTAATTTAAATAAGTAATACAATAAGTTTATTTAATTATTCAACAAACTTTTATTGAAAGCCTCCTATCTGCCAGGCACTATTCTAACTGACAATGATGCATTATGGTCTTGTGTGCATCAAAGTAAACAAATCACACATAAATAAGATAGAAAATAAAATGAGTGCTAGGTTCCTGAGGAAGCTAGAAGCTGAATGTGTTTAAGGAAAGAGAGTTTGACCTTTTGAGAACAAGGCAGGTAGTAGAGAAAGTACAGATGGAGAGGTAGGAAGGAATTACGTAGTGAAGGGCCTTGGATGTTAAGATTTTTATTCTAAGGGCAAAAAGAGTTCCTTGACCAGTTTTAAACAAGTAAATATAATTATATGGTTAACTCGAGTTCTGTGGATAACTGATTGCTGGGTATGAGGAGCATAGAAGCAGAAATAGCAGTCGTAGGAGGCAGTTGGATTGTGCAATATGCCTGTTTTCATCCTCTACTTGTTAACAAGGGAAAAATGGAGATCTAGAGAGTAAAAAGTTCCTCCCCAAGATCATGCAACAAGGTAATGGCAGTTGAGGAACTAGAAGCAAATGGCCCTCATGTTTTGTTTGTTTGTTCTGTTTTTTTAAGATTTTATTTATTTATGAGAGACAGAGAGAGAGAGGCAGAGACACAGGAAGAGGGAGAAGCAGGCTCCATGCAGATCCTGGGACCCCAGGATCACACCCTGGGCTGAAGGCAGCGCTAAACCGCTGAGCCACCTGGGCTGCCTGGCCCTGATGCTTTTAATTCATTATACTCCCAACTGCTCTATCACCCTTTCTTTTACACAGATCTTTCATCCCAATGCCACTTTTAATCAGTGTGAGACTTCATCTTTATGGATGACATTGCATGCCCCAATCTATCTTCATTCCTTGTATTTGCAAAAAATCTTTTTTCTTTTCTTTTTTTTTCAAATTCTCTGAGCTTTAACATAGTAAATTGGGAAGAAAAGATTAAAGAGGGGAGGTTTCACAAAGAGTACATTTGTTCTACTTAGTAGCTAAATAAGCTTAAAATTCTTATTGTGGAGCATTTGTTTACTTGCACTGAGAGCAGAGAAAATTTGCTCACTGAACATTATTGCTTTCCAAGGAAGCTTCTATGGCTCATAAAAAGAAATTTGTGTCTGATACAAAGAGTCTTTCAAACCTTAATGAGATCTGGAGATAAATATATATCGCATATATTTATCATATATATACACAGTATTACATTTAGATAGGATATGTATATGCATATATCTATATCAATACCTCCTACATATGTATCCTACATACATTCTGTATATTTATACATATATAGGGGATACATATACCAGGGATGTATATGTAAGAAGTATAAATATACACAGATATATATCTCCTCCATGGATATCTCCTATATATTTATGTATCATCTACTCTGTGTATGTATGTATGTATATATATATATATGTGACCTTATTATAAGAAATCGGCTTACGTGATTATGAAAGCTGAGAAGTCCCAAGATCTATAGTCCAGAAGTCTGAGAACCAGGAAAGCCAAAAGTGTAAGTTCCTGTCCAAATGCAAAGGCAGGAGAGGACTGATGTCCCAACTCAAAGACCATGAGGCAGAGAGAGTGGTTTGGATGAGGGCTGCCCACGACGAGGAGAGCAATCTGCTTTACCCAGTCTACCCATGTAAATGTTATTCTTATCCAGAAACCCCTTCACAAACACACCTAGAATAATGTTACCAAATATCTGGGTATCGTGTAGCCCAGTCAAGTTGACACATAAAATTAATCATCACACCTCTATTCTTCTGTCCCCTCATCTATCAAACTGGGAAAAGGGTCTTTTAAAAGGTGGGTAAAGTAATGAAAGACTTAATATGTTCAAGATGCAAGGTGCTGAGATGTGATTTCTTGGCATATTGTAAGCACTCAATAAATATTAACTATTACTGTTATTTTTATGTACCTCGGTCTTTTTGAGGAGTATGAAAATAGAAAAGCTTGAAATTGTTAATGTTTCTATTATTAGACAATTTATGCTGAGTCTCTAACTTAAATAAAACACACTTGGTGGCAGTAAGAACAAAAGGAAACTTTATAATCCATATCAAAATGGTGGTGTCTTTATTATTGATAAAACACACTCTTTGTACCAAAGGTCTTCATGATGTCACGTCAACAAAATATAAATCACTTCACTGTACATTTCAACACTTTCAAGAGCTAACCAAATCTGCAGCCTCTGCACTCAAATTTGACAAAGATCTTGCTAATGCAGATTGGAATATGGTTGAGAAGGCAATTAGACTTCAAAACCCATATGCGGTAAGCAAGTCCTATCTTTTATTTACTCCTTCAAAGTGGATATCACTTACCTCGAGTAAGTCTAAATGTTATAAATATTAATTCAAAATTTCTAATACTTGTAATTGACAGAGAAGTTGTATCGGTAACCCACTGTCATAATGGCAAGGAGGGAATCTTAGTGTTGTAAATTCAAAAGAAGGAGCAATGCATTGGAGCTCCCTACAAAAGATGTCATAAGACAGGAGAGTGAGCCTTAGATAATGGCTGGTTTTTTACCAGATTGACAGTGGACAGGTGCTTTTGTTCAGTGTTTATTTAGCATTTGTTTATACTAGTATATATGCCAAGCACTTGCTAGCCCCTCACTTATGATGAATATTATATTTTGATATGAAATAGAATTCAAAGCCAGTATCGTGAGATGTCACCTCCTGCTTCTATGACATACTCTAGAAACTCTGTGGTCAGACTTCTCATTCATTGAAGGGCATGTAACTCCCCAGTCATCTCATAGCTGCCATAAAGAGAAATAATAAAAGCTGTTCTGGAATTTTCTCAAATGCTACTGCTTCTTTGCTATCTCCTACGTTAGGTCCAGTTTTCAATGTAATGTTGTTGTTGTTGTTTTTAAGGTTTTATTTATTTATTTGACAGAGAGAGAGAGCACAAGCAGCGGGAGCAGCAGGCAGAGGGAGAGGGAGAAGCAGGCTCCCCACTGAGCTAAGAGCCCAGCCTTGACCCCCGGACTCCATCTCAGGACTGAGCCACCCAGGCGCCCTCAATGTAATAATATTTCAATGCATACTGTATGTTGCAGTTTTTGCAATGTTTTGCTGCATCATACAATATGAGGAATCAACTTCTAGGAGTGGAGACATAGATAATTGGTTTCTGTAAAATAGGATTCCCCCAAATCCACTTTATGCCCACTAACCAGTGCTTGAAGCTCCAGATGGGGACTCGGAACCAAGCCCTATGCCTACAGGAATACTGCCAGGATTTCTGGATATGACAAGTACCAAGTCAAATCCAATTATTTTCTGTAGTAGCTCCCAATTGCTGACTGTGGCCTTTTGCCAACCTAAAAAGCTTATTAAAATATGACTTTATTCCCCAGTCCCCAATCAGGAGATTCTAATGCAGATAGTCTGAGGTAGTCCCAGGCATATATTTTTTTGTTCCATTTACCCAGCTGATTCTAGTGCAAAATCAAGATTGAGGCCCTCCCTCTGATGCTTGATCTGTTTTGGAAAACAGATGATCAAACATGGGGGATATTATGGTGTTACAAATAGATTGCTTAATAGATTGGATTTGGATTCAGAAAATCTGGGTTTGTGTCCTAGCTTTGTAAACTTAATAAATAGCTTTGGGATCTTGAGCAAATCTTTTATTTTCTCTAAACTTCAGCTTTTTTTATCTGTTAAATGAATTTATCCATAATCCCCAACTCCCAATGCTAAGTTCACTTTCTACTTTACCTTAAGTTATTAGGTTAAGGCAGTGATTGTCAAATTTTAGTGGCAACAAGAATCACGGAATGGATTTGTACAAAACACAGATTGCTGCCCTCTGTCCCAGACTCTCTGATTCAGCAAGTCTGAGTTGGGGTCTGAGATGTACATCTCTAACAATTTCCAGGTGATGCTGAGGCTGCTGGGGACCACACTTTCTGAACCATTGGTTTAAAGTGGGATCCCATATATGGTAGCTTTTATAAATTGTTAGAGACACCATGTAAAGGTAAAAATACAAGTCTCTTCCCTCAACACTAGCAATTAGTTTACCTCCTAGATAACTGTGAAATGAGGAAACTCACCTGAACACTTTTTCTGTATCTAGAAGATTTTCTATCATTTTTCAAACCAAATTTTTACATGAATTACTTGAGGGTTATGCTAAAAATATGTTAATATTTGTGTGTTTTGTTTTGCTTTTATTTCTGTTTCACTTAGTTGAGTCAAGGAGACACAACAGAACATCAAAAGGTGAAATGTCTAGACTGTAACAGGGAAATAGATGAGACCCTTAACATTGAAGCAATGGAACTGGCCAACAGGCGTCTCTTGTCGGCACAAATCGTTAGTACTGATCATGCACTTTTAAAATAATATTTTGTTTCAAATTATACTGAAAAATTTCTCCTTTGCTAACAACATCTTGATTATGCTTACCTGCATAACTTAATAGATTGCTACAAAGGTACAGGGAAGTTTGGCATTGTCTAAGGAATCTGTTTGACTGCCAAAAAAAAGGAAAAGAAAAATAGATCCATCCAAAATAGCCTGAGTAAAAGGTATTTTATTAAGAGGATTTGGGAATTTCACAGATTCCAATGTCAGGAATTACAGCTGAACTCAACCTTCAGGTGTGTTACGCAGCCATTTCTACGACACTGCCCATCTCTGGGTCCACGTCATTTCTTCATGAAAGATACCACCAACTCTGCTAATAACTGTAAGCAGAGAGTAGTATTTATCATATCAAATCTTGGACAAAAGTTAGAGAAATTCTGTGGCACCACAGCATAGTAGATTCTGTGCGAAATTGCTATTAGCTTAGTTGCCATTTACTATCCAGGTCAAGATCACGACTCATTGCCATGACTCCTGCTTTCAAAATGTTCATGTTGAGCTTTCCTCATTGCATATGGAGCTCTCATCCATGTCTTGGCTATTCCAGTCATACAGGATTTCAAGCATTCTACGTGTTCAATCTAACTTGGGAAATGGAAAGTCTATAGGGTACAATTGTTCTCTCTTCAGCATTAAGACGTGGCAAAGAGGTTGGCTCTCAAAGGCACCTTTTCCAAGGACCTAAATAATTTCTCTAAGCAAATGAGGCAGTGCCATGAAGGATGAACCTATATGATGCTTTGTTCCACCAGCAAATTTTATGATATTATATCTTTGAGTTACTTCCAGAGTTTTAATTTAACTCAGGAAGATACGGTATTCAAGAACTCTCAAAACCAATACAGAAGCCTCCATTTTGAGTCTTGCTTTCATTAATTATATGATTCATGAATTATTCTTTTTAGTCTTTATTCTCCCCATTTGCAAAAGAGGAAAATGCTAATCGCAAGACCTCTTATATTTTTCTCTGCTTGTGATATTCTGTTTTCTGCAATATGCATTCCACATACCTTTTTTTTATTTTTTGCCCTAAATATTTGTTTTCTACCATTATATCTTTTTTGATTTTGTGCTCTGTATTGGGTCTTAACAAGGAAATCCTTTTTTTTTTTTTTTAAGTAGGTTGGATCTTTCTGCTCTGCTCTCCAGCTCTTTATCTCATCTTGCATCTTTTAAGCCCTTCTTTGTTCTAGAAGTATTTTCATGTTTACCTTGGTTTGTTGATTTTGGTTTTTTGTTTGTTTGTTTTTTAAATTTTATTTTGGAGTTCAATTTGCCAACATATAGCATAACACCCAGTGCTCATCCCGCCAAATGCCCCCCTCAGTGCCCATCACCCAGTCACCCCAACGCCCGCCCACCTCCCTTTCCACTACTCCTTGTTCGTTTCCCAGTTAGGTGTCTCTCATGTTTTGTCTCCCTCACTGATATTTTCACTCATTTTCTCTCCTTTCCCTTTATTCCCTTTCACTAATTCTTATATTCCCCAAATGAATGAGACCATATAATGTTTGTCCTTCTCCGATTGACTTACTTCACTCAGCATAATACCCTCCAGTTCCATCCACGTAAAAGCAAAAAAGGTATTTGTCATTTCTAATGGCTGAGGAATATTCCATTGTATACATAGACCACAACTTCTTTATCTATTCATCTTTCGATGGACACTGAGGCTCATTCCACAGTGGACATTGCTGCTATAAACATTGGGGTGCAGTTGTTTCAGTGTTTCACTGCATCTGTATCTTTGGGGTAAATCCCCAGCAGTGCAATTGTTAGGTTGTAGGGCAGATCTATTTAACTCTTTGAGGAACCTCCACACAGTTTTCCAGAGTGGCTGCACCAGTTCACCTTCCCACCAACAGTGCAAGAGGGTTCCCCTTTCTCCACATCCTCTCCAAAATTTGTTGTTTCCCATCTTGTTAATTTTTACCATTCTCACTGGTGTGAGGTGGTATCTCATTGTGGGTTTTTTTTTTCCTGAGGATTCTTTATTTTGATACAAAAAATAAACCCTTTAACCTATAGAGTGTCACTTGTTTTCATATCACAGAGCAAATTTACAGAATAGGAATCTATTACCAGTTCCAAGAATATCACATATACTTTAGAAGTCATTGCTATTTGGATTCAAACAAACATCAGTGTGGAAGGAGTAACTAATTGTTTCCCTCTCCTGATTTTTTCATAATTTTACAAAATCATCACTAGGAAAGCTAATAGTTGGCATGTCACACAATTATGCCAGAATCTGGAAAGGGCAGTGAAACCAACCATGTTAATCCAGTTGAACTATAAAAACATGACCTTGTATTGTCCTTCTCTCCTGCTTCTGGAGTAGAAAAGCTCTACTTAAAAGCCCCATGGGCCAGCAATATGCTTGGGTTATTATTTTTTTTTTAATGCTTGAGTTATAATGTGTAGGTTCCCTCTCATTAAACTTGCAAAAGAAGCCACGGAATTCTTCAGAGTCTGATATGTAGAAAGGAGCAAGCCAGGAGGCAGACTGGATTTACTTGGATGGAAAACATTTATGTGAGCAGTCCAGCTGATAGGCTTTTAACATTGAAATAACCAAGGCTTGGGGCACGTGGGTGGCTCCGTCGGTTAAGCATCCAACTCTTGATTTCGGCTCAGGTCATGATCTCAGGATTGTGAAATGAAGCCCGCTTAAATCAGGCTTAGTGTGGGGCATGGATCCCGCTTAAGATTCTCTCTCTCCCTCTGCCCTTCCCCGCCTCCAAAGATATAATCAAGCCTGTACAGGTCAACAAGTTCAATCAGCTGATTGGAATACCATCCCTAGACCTTTAAGTGACACATTTGAAGTTCTCACAGTAAAGTTGTGGCTCCATCAGCTGTGATTATCTTCTTTGATTTTAATGTCCATCAGTCTTTACCAGCTGTAGCAGCCACTGCTTGGTAAAACTTTGTCACGAAGTCTGGCTCACTGACCTCCAGCTGCCTGACAAATTCATTGCACTCCTGCTCAGCCCAACCTCGAAACCACTGATCCCAAAGACGTAGCTGGCACTCAAAGATACAAGGTGGTCGGTTTGCTCTGGACACACTAAGCTGCTCCAGCCCTTCCAGCAATGGCTGTAATTTTCCTGGCACTGCCATAGCTACCAGGTCCTGTAGGAAACGTTCATCCTGGGGACCTGACCAACTGGCAAACCAGTGAAGAATACACTTCATCTCCTGGGAAGTGATGTAAGACATTGGGGGTGGGGAAGAGTCAGTAATACTATCTGGTCCTGAGGGTAAGGGAGGAGGGAAGGATAGTGGCATTGAAGAGGAAGATGATTCCAGCAGCATCCTCCCCTTTCCTCTCACAGGGAACCCAGAGACCGTCACAAAAATGCTTAAATTCCAACTGTCACCGCTGCTTCCATGTTTCCTGAAAACCCCTCCTCATTGTGGTTTTGATTTGTATTTCCCTGATGGCCAGTGATGTGGAGCATTTTCTCATGTGCTGGTTGGCCATGTCTATGTCTTCCTCTGTGAGATTTCTGTTCATGTCTTTTGCCCATTTCATGATTGGATTGTTTGTTTCTTTGGTGTTGAGTTTAATAAGTTCTTTATAGATCTTGGATACTAGCCTTTTATCTGATAGGTCATTTGCAAATATCTTCTCCCATTCTGGAGGTTGTCTTTTAGTTTTGTTGACTGTTTCTTTTGCTATGCAGAAGATTTTTATCTTGACTAAGTCCCAATAATTCATTTTTGCTTTTGTTTCTCTTACCTTTATGGATGTATCTTGCAAGAAATTGCTGTGGCCAAGTTCAAAAAGGGTGTTGCCTGTGTTCTCTTCTAGGATTTTGATGGAATCTTGTCTCACATTTAGATCTTTCATCCATTTTGAGTTTATCTTTGTGTGTGGTATAAGAGAATGACCTAGTTTTATTCTTCTGCATGTGGATGTCCAATTTTCCCAGCACCATTTATTGAAGGGACTTTTTTTTCCAGTGGATAGTCTTTCCTGCTTTGTCGAATATTAGTTGACCATAAAGTTGAGGGTCCACTTCTGGATTCTCTATTCTGTTCCATGGATCCATGTGTCTGTTTTTGTGCCAGTACCACACTGTCTTGATGACCACAGCTTTGTAGTACAACCTGAAATCTGGCATTGTGATGCCCCCAGCTCTGGTTTTCTTTTTTAATATTTCCCTGGCTATTTGGGGTCTTTTCTGATTCCACACAAATCTTAAGATGATTTGTTCCAACTCTCTAAAGAAAGTCCATGATATTTTGATAGGGATTGCATTAAGTGTAACATTGACAGTTTCACAATATTAATTCTTCCAATCCATAAGCATGGAATATTTTTCCATCTCTTTGTGTCTTCCTCAATTTCTTTCAGAAGTGTTCTGTAGTTTACACTAACAATGAGACTGAAGAAAGAGAAATTAAGGAGTCAATCCCATTTACAATTGCACCCAAAAGCATACGATACCTAGGAATAAACCTAACCAAAGAGGTAAAGGATCTATACCCTAAAAACTACAGAACACTTCTGAAAGAAATTGAGGTTTGTTGATTTTTTTTCTGTAACCTCAATTCTAATGCTCACTGCTCCAACTGTTACTAGTTACAGCTTTCAAAGCTTTGAGAGCTTTTACTTAAATCTCAGCCATTTATTGTTATCTGGGGCGATATCCTCTGTATTATTGTACATTAGGAGAGGAAGCACAACATGATGAGATGGTGGTATAGGAGACACAATATCCCCCAACCATCTTGGGGGCCTGGCAGAGGGAAGGGGAGACAGTCTTTAAATTCAGAGAGAACTGAGTAATGTGATCTTGGGAAAAATACTTAATTCTTTGAGCCTCAGCTTTCTCATTATGAAATAGAGATTAGAATATCTTCCCCATAGATTCTCTGCAAGAATTAAATAATTCTGTGTAATATACACATAAATCAGCTAATTTTATAGTATGGCAAAGAGCTCAATAAATGGCAGTTATTTGAAGGAATCAACCATTCTCTAAATTCTTCTTATATTTGGGTGTGAATGATCATTTTGGAATTAACATTTTTCTAGGACCTGTTTTGTCATTTCTGTTGCTAAGCTTTCATGAGTTCCATATTTACTTGCAGCTTCCTTATTTTTCTACAAACTATGGTGTTTACCTTAGAGGATATTGAAAAAAATAGACTCCTAACTCTGGGAAACGGACTAGGGGTAGTGGAAGGGGAGGAGGGCGGGGGATGGGGGTGACTGGGTGGCGGGCACTGAGGGGGGCACTTGATGGGATGAGCACTGGGTGTTATTCTGTATGTTGGCAAATTGAACACCAATAAAAAATAAATTTATTATTAAAAAAGGAAAATATGTTAATCTCATGTTATTTCATAAATATTGCAATGAAGTTTAAGAAGAAGAATGTTACTCTGTTGAATCACTGTATTATGGCAAATAATCTTTTGTTCCCTCATTCTTAAAATTAAATTTATCCTTTTCTGGTATCCCTCAAGAGCAAAACTGCGTTTTAATATCCATAAATGATCTTGCAGACAGGATGTGTTCTATGGAAGCAAAAGTCTTTTGTTACATCATACATTTCAATTTAGGAAGTTGGTCTGTACAGTGATTTTTAACAGTGTGCAGCACACTGAGGCAGGGCAGTGTCAGATAGTGGTTTCTCCAGTACCAGACATAGTGCCTGAAGCAAAGTGAGCTCTCAGGATATGGACCAAATGAACAAATGACTGTTTTCTGTACAACAGTGACAACTCATTTAATGCTTATACCAGACTGGAGAAAATAGAGTAGCATTGTCGAAATATTTAGAAAAATGAAGTGAAAGATATAAACCAGGATTCTCTACTACAGGATTTTTCAGAGCCTTGAATTTTCTAGTATGCACTATAAAGTGTTAAAATAGGGATATACTTGGATCAGGAACTTCCCACATTTTTTTGGCCATAGAACTCCACTTATTTTTGAAGGCCTTATTAAGGAACCTAGTTGCCTACAGAGCCAGTTTGATTTTACCCAAAGCTGAGACAGACCTTCTGCACTGATCTCAAGGTCTGGATTCCATAAAAACTTTTTTTTTTATAAAGGTACTAGATTATTTAAGGACTTCGACTTCTCTCTCACAGACTGCTTTTCCATAAAGGGAATACTAAGTTGTTTTTGTTATCCATCCTATATAATAATTTGACTGCACATTTCTTTTAGGCAAGCTACCAGAGACAATACAGGAACGAGACTCTATCCCAGAGTGCAGCCCAGGTGCTGGTGGGTGCAGCAGGAAGTTTTGGAGAGAAGAAGGAAAAGTAAGTATATGGCAAGAGAATGCTTTCATCCTAAGCCCCTGCCTTTAGGGAATTATGCAAGTGAGTTATCTTGCTCTTTCTGGTAACTTGGTATCATCCAGTATTATGTGTGTGAGTCACTGCCTGCCCTGCACCCCCAAATCAGGCCAAATCACTTACTTTCAGTTTCTTAGCTTGTTCTGCTTATTCAGACTTCTGTGCATTTGAACATGCTGCTTCTTCCAATTGAGATGCTCTTTCCTTTTTCCTTTTGCCCCCAAAGCTGACCTGTGGTAAAATACTTTTCCTTTTAGACTACTTGAATGCCTCACTAAGGTCAAAGACTCCCTTAATTCCTCCAGGCGCATCTTCCCAATGCATAGTCTCTCTTAGTACCCAGCATATTTTTGTAATAGCTTTTTTTGCTGTAAGCCTCTGCAGTACACAAGTGAGTTCCTTGAAGTCCACATATTAAACAGTAGCCCCAGATCCCCTTGGAAGGACGAAGGATATAAGAGTAAGCTAGAGAAAGAGTTAAACTGCCATGCAGGTACAATGATGTCTACCCAAAGCCCCAACGTAACATACATTCTTGTTCTAGACTACGCTTCTGAACTAAAGACACCAAAATTCCCTGCTGAAATGGTCCCAAAGCTCCTTTGCAAGGCGTTCTTGGACATTTTCCCTGGGCCACTATTTCACAAGCAAACTGGGCCTTTGGTGTGCATACCCTGAAAGCTAGGAGAAATGCCAGCATGGTGTCTACTCACAAGTACTGGCTTGTGGCAGAGAGGAGGGATAAAGTCTGAAGGGGGAAGAAAAGCAGTCAGACGCTGGAGCACAGTCTCACTGCAGTTCAAGTATAAATTTCAAAGAGTATAAGAAATTCCATTTCAAGCCTAGCCATACAAATCATTATGACATACCTGTCAAGGTAGGAAGATAGACTACACCTTACTTAAATTTTGTTTTCTTGATTAATGAGGGTAAAGACAAGAGCCTCTATTTGCCTCTTTGCTCTAGGCCATTCAAATGCTTATGGGAAAAAGACTGGGAAAAGGGCTGAGCAAATGCGATCACTTAAAAACAACATGATGCACACTTTAAAGAAGACAGATGCACAGTGTACAGCGGAAGTTTTTAAATGGATAAGTAAATAACATGCTGAAAAACATTATCACTGTGTTGTTCAGGAGAAGCTAATATTTTAAAAAAGCAGTGTAGAGCAATTCAGCCCATTTCTTTTATTTTTCTTCTTTAAATCTTCCAAGAAGGCAGAAGCAATTATGTCTATGAAGACCTAGAGCAAGGAGGTCAACAGTGGGGAGAAGGGAGTTCAAGTGTTGAAAGGATTCCTGATAAGGCAAATTTTAGAATACATTATTTTTTAGTCCTACATAAAAGAGATAAATATGACACACTAATATGTGCAAAAGTATATGGCGGGCACTGTGGGATAAGTATCACTTATCCTAATAGGATAAGTGGAATGGTGTTCCAATCCCCAGAGAACTTCCTGTTAATGACAGTTATATTCAGTACTTGCTCTTTGCTGGGCTGCTTTGGAGTTGACTTTGCCATTTGCTGGCCATTCCTATCAGTAGCCACATGCGTTGGCGTGTCCTGTGGCAAGAAAACAAGTCTAAAGAAAGAAAGAGTTGGGGGACTGGACCTCTGCTAACTGCCTGTGTAATTGCCTGAGAAAGGATTCTTTGCATAGAAAGCTTATATTTATTAAGTGCAGTGCCAAGCACAGTTCTAAACATGTTGTATTACCAATCTAACGCTATAAAAGTCTTGTGAGTTAAGTGTATTATCTTCATCTTGCTGTTGAGAAATGTGAAGCCCAAAGAGATGAAAACAGTTGACCCAAAGTCACTTGACGAATACATTACAGAGCTCGCATTCAAAGTTTAAGCAGCCTCACTATCCAGTTAAAGAGATCACAAATGTCTTCCCAAGTCAGGTCTAAAAGTGAATGTGATGATAAAAAATAGAAATTCAGGAGCCTAGATTACTGATATCACAGAACCTTAGGATTCATATCAACTACTGAAATGACCAGATCTTAGTTAGGACATTAATTCCTTCAGGAAGGTTTCCTGATTCCCCAACACTACATTAAATGCCCCCCACTTAATGGATCCAGAGTGCTCTGTTGCTTATTATCTCCGTATCTCCTTCACTACAGTTTATTGCAATTGTTATTTGCATGTTTTACTACTCTAGGCTGCTGGACTCTTGGGAGCAGATCTGTATTTGTTTATGGTTTCTCCCCAGCTTTTAGCAAGCATAATATGTTCATTAGATATTTTTAACATTCGAAACAAATCAAGTCCTATGTAATTACTATATTATTCTATTGAATCAGAATTGAATGACTTCCTTCTTTTCAATTACATCTGTTCATAGCAGAGAAATTGTTCAAATTTCAGAGTAAAAACAGTATAGTCAATAGGAAGGACAAGGTCTACTTTTGCCCCCCCATTAAGCCATACTGTAAAAGTAGGGCCTCAGACCCAAGGATAACACCCTATCCCCCTGCTGATGAAGATAATGAAAATCAAGGTATTTAGCTAAGCAAGACCAAATTATAGCACATAAATATGAGCTACCTTGATAGAAATGCCAGCAGAAACCTAGAGACAATAGGATGTGTGCTATCAAACTCTTTTGGGGTTTTAGAACCACTGACTTCTCCAAGTAACCACTAATTCTTTACTTACCACTTGTATTTTCCCCCATAAATTCCTCAACTACCTGCCCAAAAGGTAAAATCAAAGAGATAAGAGGATATGTGAGATGGCCTGGATGCTTCCTATTTACTTTCTTATTTAATTATCCCCAAAGGGCATGGATACTGTCAGGTCTATTTTGTAGAGCAAACACTTTAATGAGGTAATTTGTTCATTGCCTCATCAGATAATGGGGAGTCCAACATGAAAAGCTGGATGTTTTTGAATTCCAAATAGTTGAATCATGTTATTCTTTTCCTCCCTGAACCTTGACCTCTCTATTTTAAATCATGTATCTCCAATTTTTTATACTATCTCTTTAATGAGTGAGCCCCAGAATCTAAATTGATAATTACATATCTACTTGTATCTACAACTTTGTGACTTGCACCTATGCTCATGAAAGTATCCTATTCCCAGTTAAGAATGAACAAAACCATCTTCCTGCTTTTTGACAATACTGTATTAAATCTATCCCTCAAATTTTAAAGCACGTTTAATGATTGCTTCTTTTTTTTCAGATATATGAGTCCTGAGACAATAAAGCATTATTCTGAAAGCAAAAAACTGCTTGCCTTTATTAGAAAAGTATTGCTCAATTGGGTGTATAACACTAAAAAAGAAAAAGGGATTCCATCAAGGTAAGTGATTTTGAACCTTACTAGAGATGCTATTATGCTGATTTTACTTTTTAAAATTTTTTTATTATACTGATTTTAAATTCCCTTTTTATTTTTAAAATTTATATCCTGGGAGTTCTTGGCTGGCTCAGTTGGTAGAGCATGACACTCTTGATCTCAGGGTTGTAAGTTGAAGGCCCATGAAAAAATTTAAAAATAAATTCATATCCTGAATGTTTTAGAAAATATTTTGGGGTAGTTTACAATTAAATTACTCATGTACATACAAAAAGTTACTTGAAGAAAAAAAGAGTACAATAACTTTTTTTATTATTGAAGTAAACTTCACATAACAAGATTAACCATTTTGAAGTGTGTTATTCTGTTTTATCTAGTACATTCACAATGTTGGGCAACCATCATCTCTATCAAAATCCACAACATTTTTATTATCCCCAATATAAATCCAGCACCCAAGTCACTCCCTATTACCGCCAACCCCTGCAGTGCACTAGTCTACTTTGTCTCTATGAATTTACCCAATCTGAACATTTCATATAACTAGAATCATACTATACTCAGCGTTTTGTTTCTGGCTTCTTTCACTCAGCATTATATATTATCCACATGGTAGATGTATAAGTAACATAATTTTCACCCACTTTGTAGCATGTATGTAGACTTTGTTCCTTCTTATGGCTGAATAATAGTTCATAGTACAGATATATCATATTTTGTTTACCAACTCATCAGTTGATGGTCATTCGCATTGTTTTCACCTTTTGGCTATTTCACAGTGCTTCTATGAGCATCCATGTACAAGTATTTGAATACCTTTTGAGTATGCACCTAAGAGTGAAATTGTTGGATCATACACTATAATTTTATGTTTAACTTATTAAGGAACCACCAAATGGTTTTCCACAGCTGCTGGACAATTTTGAAATCAGGAAATATAAGTTTATCAACTTTGCTTTGTTTATCAAGATCTGATTAATTATTGAAAACTACATCTGAAACTAATGAGGTATTCTATGTTGGCAAATTGAATTTGAATTTAAAAAATGTAATCCCGTATAAATTTTAGGATTTGCTTAGTTTTAAAAAAAAATGTCATTGAGACTTTCATAGGGATTGCACTGAATCTGCAGTATTGCCATCTTAACAATATTAAGCTTTCCAATTCATGAACACGAGATGACTTTCGCTTATTTAGATCTGGCTTTAATTTCTTTCAGGAATGTCTTGTAGTTTTCAGCATACAAGTCTTCGATTAAAGTGAATCTTACATACTTTTGCTTTTTGATGCTATTATAAATGAAACTGTTTTCTTAATTTCATTTTTGGACTGTTCATTCCTAGTGTATAATTTTTGCATATTGACTTTGTATTCTGCAGCTTTGCTGAATTCATTGACTAGCTCTCCTGTTTTTGTGAATTTGCTAGGATTTTCTGTATATAAGATCATGTCATCTATGAATAGAGATAATTTTACATTCTCCTCTCCAACTTATTTCTTAGATTCAAGAGGAGGAAATATAAACCCTTCTTCTTAATAAAAGCATGAAAGATTATGTGGCTATCTTTAATCTACCAAACTCAATAAATACCAGAAAGATATTTTCATAGTACTTTTTTTAAAGCCTTCAATACTGACCAAAGCTACAACATTCTAATTATTTTTGTTGATACAACTTAATGAAAGGGAGATTTTAAAAACTATAATTGATAGTGTACCCTGTAGGCTATCTCTAAATATTATTCATCTCAAAGTGAGTAGTGGAGATTCTTGCTTGGTTTAGAATCTCAGTCTCTACCATTTACTATCTGAATGAGATTTTCAGTTCTCAACATCTGATGTATATAAGGCCTGTGACAAAGTGACACATAGTGGGCACCCAAATATGATAGTTGGGTTCTCCTCCGTTTCTTCATGGGACTATGGGAAAGAATACATAAAGAGTTTGTGTAAGGGATCCCTGGGTGGCTCAGCAGTTTGGCGCCTGCCTTTGGCCCAGGGCGCGATCCTGGCGACCCCGGATCGAATCCCATGGCTCTCGGTGCATGGAGCCTGCTTCTCCCTCTGCCTGTGTCTCTGCCTCTCTCTCTCTCTCCCTCTGTTACTATCATAAATAAATAAAAATTAAAAAAAAAAAAGAGTTTGTGTAGAAGCACCTAGTCCAGGGATGAGCACTGGGTAAGCACTTAACAAATGTAAGCATTTATTACTAAGTGCTGAATTCCAAAAATAAAAGTATTGTTAAAATATTGAAATTAAGAAGTGATAGAATCACCTAAAGAAACTTAATAGAAAAACACACATAATTCTTAAAATTAAAAATTCAACTTAAATTATTCAGAATTGAATAAAAAAGTCAACATATTCCATCTATTTTGAGGGAATGCATCTAGAGCTGCACACAAAAAGAATAAATGCCTAGCACTGACAGGGTTTCTATATCAGTGTCAGGGCTCTGAGAGAAAACGATCACGATCCTGAGATCTAAAGTGGTAACACTTGGGTGGATAAATGGAGGATCCTGAACCCTCACATTTCTCATGAACACTGTAGCCTGGCAGAGGGCAGCCACCTCTTTCTTGCTAGAGAATAATAGCCTATCACCATCAGATGCTACAAAGACATCACAAGATATAGCTTGTCTTTGTTTCATGGTTATTCTCTACCACCTTTTATTGCTTCCGAGGTAACTACCCATGTCAGATCTCAATACAATGAGAGGGGGGAAGTACAGTGCCTTATTTAGAAGACTACAACTTATCTACTGAAGGAATTACAGGACCTGACTAATACTAGCAAATACTGGTAGACATATAAAGGAATAGTTCTTGAGGGTATTGGATCACAGGGTTACAGCATAAGGCCAGATTGGGGAGGATATATTGGTATGGTGGTCTTACCCATGATTCAAGGTTCAATATTCTGTCAAAGACACTTGAGGCTGGTACTATTATACCCTTGGTATGGTTCTTTGATGCTTGACCAGGTCAATAACCGACAGTGAATTAAGTGCAGATGATAAAAACTGGAATATTTAACTATTATATGAGAATGAAGGACCCACCACATAACTTTTCTTCCTGGGAATGACCAGAAGACATTTACTTTCATAAAGCAACAGTGAGAAACTCTTTGATAGTTGTCCTCTGCAGGATATGGTTGACAGTAGTTGAGGCTGCCATGGAATTAGTGTTACTAGTATCAAAAGGACTTGGGAATGGCAGAAGACCGATGGCAGCACCTTAAATGTCAAAAGCAAGGTGGGCATACACTATTTTGTGGACAGTAAACCTAGAGTAGCAGTCAGAGTACCTTGACCGAGGAATGGCTAACAAATAATTTGTGTCAAAGGTCAATGTAGACAAACAGTTAACTACATTTTACTTGTGACTTTTCTAAAAATAGAGAACTGGTGAGCAAAGGGATGAGATCAATGGAAGGAAGGAAGGAAGGAAGGAAGGAAGGAAGGAAGGAAGGAAGGTCATGACTCCACACTCTTTCTTTTTATTTAAGTCAGTTCTCAGAACCAGAACCCTTGAGAAAAGTCTACAATAAAAACACAAGTACATAAGACAAATATTCCCTCAATCTTTTCTCAGATGGAGTTTTAGGTACTTTACTAGAGTTACTTTTCATTGGGAAAAAAGAATGCTCAGACTTTTAAAAAGACTTTGGGGGAAATATTAATAAACAAACCAAAGGCTTTAAGATATAGCATTTAAAATGATACTGATACCAAAGGCTTGAAATTCTAGCATAACTCTCAAGTTAGAGAGGAAGCTTCTAGGCTAGATGATATATGGAGTCTCTGACCCAGTATGCTTCGTAATAATCTAGCAAGTCCACTGTGTGGTTATTTCCATGAATCTTCAAGCGTATAGTTGGGAATATAGTTAGTGTGTGACTGAGGATTCACATTTTCTTGCTGACTCATAGAATAAGAATTATTATGGCAAGAAGGTCCAAGTGACCAAGTGGAACCCTGGCCAAAATAGTGTTTCAGTGTAAAGAAATTACACTAACATTAAAGCCTTAAAGGAATTGTGAGTAATCTCCATTATATCCCTTTCAATTCATCTATCTGGCATAAACAAGTCAAAGTATAGTCAATTATAAATTTAAGCAAAAGGTAACATCAAGTGCAACGCTCTGCCAGATATGATTTTATTGCTAGAAGAAGTCAAGAAAATCAGACTGTATTCTAGTCCAAGATAGTGACATAGGAGGCTCCTGAACTCAACTCCTTTCATGAACACACCAAATCTACAGCCACATATAGATTACTTCCCTCTGAAAGAAATCCAGAAACTAGCTGAGTGACTCCTACAACATAGGGCTAATGAGAAAATACCTACATTGAAACAGGTAGGAAAGACTCATAAAACTCACCCTCTGACATCAAAGCTTGTGATCAGAGGGCAATTCATGGCTTCCGGCTTCTCCATGAGAAGGAAAGGGCTTGGATCCAACATCTAGTGCCCCAACTTCTAAGACTTAAGGCATCCACTTGAGAGATGGGTCCCCCAAACAGCTAGCTCTAAGAGCCAATTGGGCTTATGTCCACAAGATCCAGAAGACTAGAGAAGACAATAAAACAGTTCTTATTGAGCTTGGAAAGACAGTGCCTCCCTGAAGTGAACTTCTGCAAGAGTTTGGCACCCTGATTTTTGTGATTGCCATTCAGAAATATACCTCTTATTAGTAACAGAAAAACATATGAAAGAATAAATCTCACTGTTAAAGATAAATATATAATAAAATTCAGATTATTCTAATATTTTAACAACAGTGGGTAAATCACATAAAAATCTAGCATAAAGATTAGAAGTCAGGGGCAAGCCCAGGTAGCTCAGCGGTTTAGCGCCGCCTTCAGCCCAGCGCGTGATCCTGGAGACCCAGGATCGAGCCCCACATCAGGCTCCCTGCATGGAGCCTGCTTCTCCCTCTGTCTGTGTTTCTGCCTCTCTCTCTCTCTCTCTGTCTCTCTCTCTCGCTCTCTCTCATGAATAAATAAAATCTTAAAAAATAAAAGAGCATTTGAAAAAAAGAGTAGAAGTCAAAAGTATTAAAAAACAACTATAGATACAATAATGGATACACAAGATAAAAGGAAGGAAATATAAATTATGACTCTCAAGAAACTGGGTAAAGAAAGAGTGTATCTCAACAAAGACCATAGATGACAGCCACACAGCTAACATCATATCCAACAGTGAAAAGCTGAAAGCTTTACCTCTAAGATCAGAAACAAGATAAGGAGACCCACTCTCATAATTTTTATTAAACATAGTAGTGGAAGTCATAGCTAGAGTAATTAGGCAAGAAAAGAAAAGTCATCCAAATCAGACAGAAATGAGTAAAACTGACATCTTTTACAGATGTCATGATATATACAGAAACACCTAAGAACGCCACCAAAAAAATATTAGAACTAATAAACAAATTCAGTAAAGTTACTGGAAACAAAATCAATATGCAAATATCAGTAGTATTTCTATACACTAATAACAAGAGAGAAATTAAGAAAATAATCCCATTCATAATTGCACCAATGAATAAAATACCTAGGAATAAGTTTAACAAACAAGCGAAAAGACCCATGTACTGATTACTATAAGACATTGATGAAAGAAATTGAAGAAGATACAAATAAATGGAAAGATATTTTGTGCTCATGAATTGGAAGAAGTAATATTGTTAAGATGGCCATACTACCCAAAGCAATGTATGGTTTCAATGCAATCCTTACCAAAATTCCAATAGCATTGTTTACAAAAATTTTTTAAAATATTTGTGTGGAATCACAAAAGACCCTAAATAGCCAAAACAATCTTGAGAACAAAGAATAAAACTGGAGGTATCACACTTCCTGACTTCAAACTATATTAAAAAAAAAAACTATATTAAAAAGTTGTAGTAAACAAATAGTATGGTATTGGCATAAAAAAAAAAAGAAAACAACAGACATATAGATCAATGGGACATAAGAGACAGTCCAGGAATAAAACCATGAGCATATAGTCAATTAATTTATGACAAAGGAGTTAATGATATACAATGGAGAAAGGATACTCTCTTCAGTAAATGATGTTGGGAAAACTTGACAGCCATGTGCAAAATAATGAAACTAGACCACTATCTTACTCCAAACACAAAAATCAGTAAATAAGACCTGAAATCATAAGACTCCCAGAAGAAAACATGGAGGATAAACTTCACGATTGCATTCTTGGCAATGACTTTTTGGATTTGACATCAAAAGCAAAGGCAACAAAAGTAAAAATTTAAAAAGTTGGAACTGCATCAAACTGAAAAGCTTCTTCACAGGAAAAAAAAATCAAAAAAAAGAAAAGGCAAGCTATGGAGCAGGAGAAAATATTTGCAAATCATATATCTGGTAAGGTAAGGATTAATATCCTATATGTGTAAAGAACTCATAGAACTCAATAGTAAAAAAACAAAACAAAAACAAATAATGGTCAGAGAAAGCAAATAGACACTTCCTCAAAGAAAACACACAAATGGCCAAAAAAAAAAAAAAAATGCCTGAAAAGGTGCTTAAAGTCACTAATATCAAGGAAATGCAAATCAAAACACAATGAAATATCACCTGACACCTATTAGAATGCCTATCGACAAAAAGACAAGAGATAATACCTGTTGGTAAGGATATGGAAAAAAAGGGAACCCTTGTGCACTGTTGGTAGGTATTTAAATTGGTACAGCTCCTATGGAAAGCAATTTGGAAACTGTTCAAAAAAATAAAAATGAATCTACTATGTGATTTAGCAATCCCACTTCTAGGTATACACCCAAAGGAAATGAAAACAGGATATCAAGGAGCTATCTACACTCCCATGTTCAATGCAACATTATTCACAGTAACTAATATATGAAAAAAAACCCTAATTGTCCATCAACAGATAAAATGAATAAAGAAATATGATGAATACATATACAAAAGAGTATTATTCTCTGCTAGGAAGAAGGAAATCCTGCCATTTGCAACAATGTGGATGGATGTCGAGGGCATTATGCTAAGTGAAATAAGCCAGAGAAAGACAAATACTGAAAGATATTACTAACATGTTGAATCTCTAAAAAAGAAAAAAAAAAGTCAACTCGTAGAAACAGAAAATAGCAAAGTGGTTACCTGGTTACCAGCTGAGGGGGTTGCGGGGGAAAAAAGAAAGGATGGTAAAGGTTACAAACAAACATGTAGTTATAGAATGCACCAGGTCTGAGGACCTGATGTAAGACATGGTGACTATAATCGATAATTTGTTAAGAGAGTAGAACTTAAAAGGTCTCACCCCCCACACACACACAAAAGGTAATCATGTGAGGTGATGGATGTATTAATTAATTAGTGTAGAGACTCCTTTTACAATGTGTGCATATATTAAATCACCATGATGTACACTTTAATATCTATGATTTTACATGTTAATTATACCTCGATACAGCTGAAACTTTTTTTAAAAGGGAAAGAAAGCGTTCTGGAGATAAATTAACTGAAATGGACAGAATTTTACAAGGCTTTCTCTGGGGCTCTTTCCTAACACGGTCACTGCCAGAGGCCATAGAGGACCCTGAAATATCATACAGGATCATAAATTTATTCCTAATTTCTTCTTTTTCTTAAATAAGGTCCCAAATTGTCAAAGTTTCAGGTCCTGAAACTGAAGTTCATCTACCTCTGAGAATAGGGAAATGACCCAGTCCTTATCTAATCTTCAGTCAGCAACTGCTTAATCATTTCAGTTGGGTTTTAACAATAATAATGCATTATTATATTATTTAAAAATTAAAAAATGAAAATACATAAGTAAATCCTTTCATGCCCAGTTCTACTCACTGGCATACGTGGTATGGAAACTATTTGGCAAAGCATATACATTAATTTAAATTTTTTTCTCCTTCAAGTTTTTATTTAAATTCTAGTTAATTAACATGTATTGCAAGTTGGTTTCAGGTATAGAATTTAGTTATTCATCATTCACATATAACACCCAGTACTCATCACAAGTGCCCCCCCAATACCCATCACCCATTTAGCCCTTCCCCTACCCCTCTCCCTCCATCAACCCTGTTTTTCTTAAATATAAAGAGTCTTTTATGGCTTGCCTCCCTGTTTTTTTCCTTTCCCCTGTGTTCATCTGTTTAGTTTCTTAAATATCACATATGAGTGAAATCGTATGGTATTTGTCTTTCTATGACTGACTTACTTCGCTTAGCATAATACCCTCTAGCTCCATCCATGTCATTGCAAATGGTGAGATCTCCTTCTTTTGATGGCTGAGTAATATTTCACTGTGTCTATATATACCACATCTTCTTTATCCTTACTGGACAAACGGGGTCTTTCCATAGTTTGGTTATTGTTGATGCTGTTGTTATAAACATCAGGGTGCATGTGCCCCTTCAAGTCTTGTATTTTTGTATCTTTTGGGCAAATACCTAGTAATGCAATTGCTGGATTGTAGGGTAGTTCTATTTTCAGCTTTCTGAGGAAACTCCATACTGTTTTCCAGAGTGGCTACACCAGTTTGCATTTCCACCAACACTGTCTACTCATCCTTGCCAACAATTGTTGTTTCCTGAGTTGTACATTTTAGTCATTCTGACAGGTGTGAGGTGGTATCTCATCGTGGTTTTGATTTGTATTTCCCTGATGATGACTGATGTTGAGTATCTTCTCATGTGTCTGTTAGCTATAGGGATGTCTTCTTTGGAAAAAAGTTCATGTCTTCTGCCCATTTCTTAACTGGATTATTTATTTTAGGGGCAATGAGTTTGATACGTTTTCTATAGATTTTGGGTACTAACTCTTTATCAGATGCATCATTTGCAAATATCTTCTCCTATTCCCTTGGTGCCTTTTAGTTTTATTGACTGTTTTCTTTGCTATGCAGCAGCAGCTTTTTCTTTGGATGAAGTCCCAGTAGTTCATTTTTGCTTTTGTTTCCCCTGCCTTCAGAGAAGCATCTATTAAGAAGCTGCTATGGCCAAGGTCAAAGAGGTTGCTGCCTGTGTTCTCTAGGATTTTGATGGTTTCCTGTTTCATATTTGGGTCTTCTACTCTATTTGATTTTTTTTTGTTTTTTGATAAAATGTAGATGCGTACTGTTCCATTACCATACATCCTAGGATTATTAATTTTATTTTACAGATTTTATGCCTTGACAAGGAAAGATGCTCAAGATACATTTGTTAAGAGAAAGAAAAAAGTTTACAGAAAAATATGTATGGCATAATTTCTTTTGTGTTTATAGATAATGATTACATAAACAAAGATTGGAATAATATTCATCTTGTTAGTAGTAATCATATCTGGAAGGTGGAAGAGATTCCCTTTGTTTTATTATTTTCTAAAATATTTTCAATTTGAATTATCCCCATCTATGACCAATAGTATTTCTATTAAAACTAAAAATGGATAAGAGTTGAGGAAGGTAAGGGGGAAAGGGGGAAATAAGCCTCAATACATTCAGCACAGGAGGAAATTAAAAACAATATCTGAAGTGGGATGCCAGAAAATGTGAGATAGTGATTATTCCTGCTCAGAACTAAGCTGGGCTCTGTACTGTGGATGATTAGAACAGAAGTGAGCATATAATGAAAATAATTCAGTGTAACTATTTTATCAGATAAAACTCTTTTTTTTTTTAGATATTACTTTCTTCGTGTATGCCATAAAATTGTATTTACTGATGAATTTGAGTATGTTGGATATCTTGTGACACTAATGAATATGTTTCCTATTATAATTTCTTGGATACCTAAGTTAAGTGATATCTATGAGCATGAATTAAGACATTCGAACTACTCTTTTCTTGTACTTTATATCATGGAGGCCCTACTTAAGGTAATCCAAAATTGTGTGTGTGTGTGTGTGTGTGTGTGTGTATGTGTATCTGTGTATGTGTGAACATGTTACATGTCTCACAGAGAGAATCCCTAGCTTCATCTTTTAATACTATACACAGTTTTCTAAAGGACTGTATGAAATTCTCTCTCACTTTGTAAACAAACTTAAAATTTTAAAGGTAAATTTTTAAGGCAACTCAGTAGAAAATATCCATATTTTAAGAACCAATTTTGTATTTGCAAAAATTTTAAATGGTGTGTGTCAAAGGGAATTTCAAAGGTGTTGACAGTGTTCATAAACTTAGAGTAGTGTTCAGTTTATTTTTTTAATAATAGATAGAGTGATAGAGTGGTAGAGATCCCTTTATTTTTTTAATAATAAATTTATTTTTTATTGGTGTTTAATTTGCCAACATACAGAATAACACCCAGTGCTCATCCCGTCAAGTGCCCCCCTTATACTTGAAAAACATTTCATGATTTGATTTTTAAATCTATTATAAAGAGGTAGTTGTAGAATGAGGAAATGTACCCCCACAAACTGATATTATTGTGTTATATGGATCAAAAAGTGAAGAGTGAGTATGTGGGTATATAACATGATGGACAAAAACAAGAGAAAACTTAGAAGCAACACTATGACACCCTCAAGGAACATCATTCCCAATGACTGGAGGAGCTTAGGGATGGATGGGTCAGCATGGATATTGGAGAAATGTTAGATTTGCGTGGGTAATATGGAAAATGAGACAAGACATGGATGTAAAGAATAAAGAGCTTCCTAAGCCATGCTAGCTCATGAACTTCCCTGGCATTAACTACCATTTATTGTCTAATAACTTACAAATTCATGTTCCCAGCTCAGATCTTATCAAGAACGTCAGATCATACAGACAACTGATGAACGGATCTCTCCAATAAAATACTATACAGACATCTCAAACAGCACACTATGCACAAATTCATCTTCTCTAAACCTACTAATTCCATCAAAATTCCACTGGAAACCCAATTTCCCAGACAAGCATCTTTAATACTTTAATCATCTTTAATACTTCCCACTCTCTTAGCTATAGTAGGCTTTCAATAAAATTTTCTGAACTAAAGAAGGAATGAATGAATGAATGAACTGTCATAAAACAGTACAAAATTTTGAATATTTTCTCCCATGGAATGGATGCTTCAATATTTCAACCATTTTAATTTTAAATTGATATGATTACTTACTAGTATTTCAGACAAGTAGTCTTAAGGTATATCAGAGAAAAATTTAACTATTGATGTTTCAGTTGTTGCAGAAAATGGTGCAGTAAAAGCAAAAACAAACAAGATAATGTAATTTTTTTAATCAACAGATGGCTGCAATGAGGAAGGAATATTTTTTACATGCCTGGAATGTATTTGAGTTAGTGATTACATTAGTTGGCATCATAGATATAATTCTTATTGAGACAAATTCCATTACTTATACTTTTGATTTTATTCTAACAGTAGTCTTTATAAAAATTGTTCGATTTCTTCGCATACTACGTATTTTGAAGGTAAAGAACTATTAAATCTTTCAATTTCAAGTTTTCACTGACTGCTTCTTGAAATATGGACTAAAATCAGCTTAGTCGTTTTATGACTTCTACTTTCTATTGGGATGATGTTTATATTTTAAACTTCATAACCCTTTCACAAATTTAATGTTATTTTATGAATATCCAAATTACATTTGTAATTTATTTAGCACATGAAAGTATAGAAATATTCAACATAGATTTTTATTTGAATAGAACATAAAAATTCCACATTAATATATGTATAAATTAACCCCAAAGTAATGTTTATTTTTATAGATACCTCGTATAAAAGTTAGAAATCAACAAAACAACCATGTAAACCATTCACGTGACAAATCAAATAGTATAAATTCATTTACATCAAAAAACAAAAAATACACATTTCATGTTATATAAATTCGTAGTAATATAAAATTATACATCAAAAATCACCTTTGATTGTCTAACACATCTTTCTATAACAAGTATTTATTTTCTCTATGAGTAGTTCAATGACATGAAACTCCATCACAGGGCATATGATGTGTATATATACTCTCCCTCTCTCTCACTGGCTCTCTGTCTTTTCATACACAAACAAGATACATAAACACTTAAGCCCTGACAGGGATACAAACCTAAGTAAGACACAGTTCATCTAGAGATAAAACTAACAGATTAGAATCTGTACATTTAGAGCTTTCTTACATATGCTTAAAAAATAGTTTTGTTACCAAGATGGAATAAATGAACTAGATCTAAAAGTATGCAACTAGTAGCTTTTCTTATCTTAGTACTAAATGAGACTGTAAGTAATACTAGTGTGCAATTTGACCTGAGAAAAAGGCAAGCAAAGTGTTTTCCAGTGACTGGTTAAGACCGGTTAATGGTTTCTGATAGGAGTATATACAAGGTCTATCAAATATTTTAAGTGAAGAAACTGGTAAAACACCTAAGAAAAGTTTGTATATATATACATATATATGTGAATATATTGATAATTGATATTATATATTATCAATATATTGATGTATTGAATATATATATATTCTTGAATATATATATATATTCAAGAAACTCTGAACCCTTAATCTTATGTCAAATGGTAGGCCCTTGAATATGAAGATGAATTAGATACACTCTCTACCCCTAGAGAGTTTCCATTGTAGAAGGAAAATGACAAGTCATCTAGATGTTCCAATGTTTTATTGTTGGATAAGTGAGAAACAGAGTATGTACAGAATGCTAACGAGATTTTTTTTTTAAAAAAGACATCTTTTATTAGGTGATACTTAAACTGAATCTTGAAGGATGAGCCTAAGCTAGCACTTTGAGGATTGATGGCAGGCAGCTGGTTGGAGGACAGGATATGGAGATTGTGGAACAGAGATAGGAAAACATGGGAAACCGTCAACTCTTCTGAAGTTAGGGGACTGCACAGTGGTAACAGATAATCTGGAAAATTAAATCCTCAGCAAAGAAACAATAAAAAGTTAATGCTGGGGTCAAACAAAAGTATAATTGTGGTGGGTTCTAACCCCTGAATAAACCTTTTAGTGAGGTTAGTAGGAGATTTCATAGGTAAAAGTGACAGTACTTTATAGATATTTTAAGACTTAAGCCCAGAAAATTAATTGCATAGTTTCCCAAGAATTTAAACCATTTAAAAGCAGCATCCAATTCTCTCTAAGGGACATAAGTAAAGAGTAAAGTTAAACTTCACACAGGTGCCCAACATTCTTAATTATAAGGAAATAACTTTAGTCATGAAGTTATAAAATCAGAAGAATAAAATAAGAACTTTGACAGGTTACTATAGTTACTGTTGAAAGCATGTCATTTCTTATTATTATCTACTTCAGTTAAACATGTAATTAACTAAATATATATGATTTATATTAAATAGTAATGTTTTTCAGCTCATAACTCCAAAGTTGCTGCAAATAATAGATCAAAAGATGAGTCACCAACAATCCTTTCAGTATGCTATACTAAAGGGTTATGTCCAAGGTGAAGCAGACATAATGACCATAATTGATCAGATTTCAACTTCTAAGCACGTTAAACAAGTAAGAAAAACTTTAAATACTTGGGAAAGGGTTGTTTTCCTCCAATCACTCAGTTGCCCCCACCCATTATGTCTCTGTCTATATGTGTAGATATGGTCTTTGACTCAATTTGCTAAGTAACTACTGTAAAAACTTAAACTAGGCTACATGTGTATGACTCGAAAACCTCCTTATCAAAATGTCTGTGCCATAGTAGGAGAAAATAAAAAAAAGAAGAAGCTTTCACAACCCACTTTTTGCTTCTTGTGGAGGCTCTCCAAAACATGTGCAGTGGCCATCAGTTCCTTCCTGATATAAGTTCCAGGATCTGAACAAGAAATATCAGAGGATGAGACCATGATGGCAGAGTTAAGAAAATGGAGTTTCCTCATAATTCTCAAAGGCTCCCTTCCTCTCTCCCTGCCTGATTTCCCCACAGTAAATAGTAAAATAAGCAAAGGATGGGGATCTGGTGAATGAAAAAAGTAAGAATAACTCATCTAGAAGGAAACTTTGTCGAATTCCTTCATTACACAGATAAAGAAGGAAAAAAAGAAAAGAAAAACAGAAAGGTTGAATGATTATGCTCAGTCATATGGCTAGTAAACAGTAAAGTGATTCTAAGGCCTAAGTTCTAGATTTTATTTTTCACTTTTTTGACTCAGGCGAAATAACACCATGTTCTCACACAAGTTTGTCAATTATGTGAAATATTTACCTTCCAAGGCAACCGTAGAACATCTGAATGGCATGTAATATGCCCAAAGCTCAGTAGTTGAGAAAATTGAACATATGATACATAGTAGAACACAAAAAGCACTATTTTCCTTTCTTTACCACCTGTAATTTTAAAACTGTTTTCCTGAATTTTGCTACCTTGTCCAACCTGGAAAGGGATATTTAGCTTTGGAGTTTGAGAATACACAGTAAAAAATACAAAAGGACCCGAATCCCTAAGATGTTGTGCAGTGTTAGACCCCATTTCTGATCACATACAGTTTGTTCAAACTTTGTACTTCATTAAGATTTAAAACTTTCTCTCTGTCCCCAATTTGGAGGCTTTGAAAAGTTTAAGAGTAAAATATCTACCATGCTTGTATTTTTCAGAATCAATACTATCCTAAAGCAAGTTACGTTAAGGAAAAAAATAAGCCTTCAGGCTTCTCAAAGTCAACCTGGTAATGCCACTTTTTATTCTCTCCACCAATCTTGCTGGAGCAAAATAAAATTTATTGCACAAAATTCAATTCTAATCCCTGAAAAGCTCCGTATCATATTTTTTCTTTAAAGTTAGGTAAAAAATCCATCAGTTGCAAATGTAAAGGTATAGCAGCTTACTTTCCAGTAGGGATAACTCTTCTTTTCTTTTGTAGGTGCTATTAAGGAGGATAACGAAGAATACAGGAAATGCTATGAAAGAGCTAGGTAGGTTACCCCTTGTTCTAAAGATTTAGCACAACCATCTCTTTTTAACGTTACTTTAGAGAGGAAGTTATTTTGATAACTAAACTGATGTTTGAGGAAACCTATTTATTACTAATAATAAAGTGTATAATTTCAACAATTGAAATGATCATATCTTTGGCTGGATGGGCTTAATGTAATATTACCTCTCCACACTTGTTCTTCCTGCCTTATACCTCAGGGAAACCTTTTAATTTCCCTTTAAAGGAAACAAATTAGCATTGCATGTTTATACATGCTATTATCACCTTTTAAAATCTATTTTCTTCCAAACCAAAGGTACACATACCTTCCTGAGCAATACAAAGAAAACGTTATTTTTTCTCTTCACTTACCACAGAACTAGCATCTGAGGATTTAGGCTTTATAAGATGAAATCAGGAGAATTTCATAGATCTCTGATATGACTGCTGGAAGCTTCTATGCCTAAACATGACAACAGCTTATTCTGAGTCATGTCATGTCATGTCATGCTCCTAGTACGGGATAAATCCTGGGAGTGTGACAGACACATTTCTACAGTATGCGTTCATGTGTGAGGTGAAGAAGGGAGTTTGGTACCATGTGGTGGGCAGCAAAATGGCACAGCAAGCCTGAAAACCAAACAAGACTTGAGAGATTTTGCATGGCGATAGTTGTCAAACAGAAAAGAAGCTATCACCAAGAAGCCAAAACATAGAGATTAAGTGAATGCAACTCTCATGAGCATTCAGGAATTCAGATAAGAAGGCAGAAAAGCATAGATGGATGAGTCATCTCAATGCACAGGGATGTTGGGCGGGCAATGACCCAGAATGAATGAGAGGACTTAATCAGAAGCTATATTTAAGCGCACAGTTTGTAGTCCAAAATCCTAATTCAAGCAGAATAGAAAGTAGGACATAAACTTCAGACCTAGAGCCTAGAAGAGCTTCTCAGTGTCCCATGCAGGTGTATCAGCATAATTGTTAATCCTAGGGCTAGGGCTGTCTGTCCTTCCTCATGGGCTTAGGTATAAGGTGACAAGAAAATGCCAAGCAGAACTCGGTAACTACCAGTGAATTATGATTGGTTGCAGAGGCCTCATCAGTGAAAAATACATTTCTCTATGTTGAGAGTTGTATTCTATGGATTGAGAGTGGAAATATTAGCTTATTGCCCACATGAAATATTTAAATAATGTTCTTATTTTATCTGAACATGTTATTTTTCAGGTTACTTAGAGTATGATCACCCAGAAATCGCTGTTACTATGAAAACAAAGGAGGAGATTAATGTCATGCTCAATTTGGCTAGAGAAATAGTCAGGGTTTTTAAGTCAAAAGGAATTATTCATAAAATTGAAAGTACTGAAATTAATAAGGTAAGGTAGCATGTTTTTAAAGCAAATATATTTAGTTGATATATAGTCATCCATGATCTTCAAATTCACTTTTGATTTTCCAATATAGGTCATCTCAGAGATAGATGAATATCTAACCTAAAATAACGGTCTAAAAAATAAAACACCTACGGTAGAGCATTTCCTTCCTGAGCTCCAATACTCAATTTCTCTTCCTCTTTCTTGCCATAGTGAGGGACCATCTCTTTCTATGCTTTGCTCCCAAACCAACCGTATGATGAAACTATTTCTCATCCTAGGCTACAACAGGTATCAGAATTTTTCTAGGAATTATCTGGGTCCTGAAACAACTTTTCCCATAGAATCTCATGATTTATAAGAACATTCAATTATAGGATAAAAATTAACTTAAATTTCCTTTTCCCCAAGTTATTTAAAAGGTACCATGACATATTAAAAAAATAGTCTCAACTAATTCTGTAGGTACAAAATTAATTCCCCAATTTGGGAATAGTATAAGAAAAAAAAGAAAAGCTATAATGCATGTGAATAAATATGCAAAATTTTTAAACACAATGACAGCTAACTGAATTTGGTAGTTTATTAGAAGTTTAATATATTATGACTAAGAATGTCTTAGCCCCCAAAATAGCTATATAATTTATTAAAATATTAAAAAGGAAGAAAAAATTTGACAAAATTTATTATTCAAAATATTTTAAAAATTCTTACAAGGCTAATAGAAGTAGCATCCTTAACTGAAGAAAGAATTTCTATTAAAAATTTAAAACAAACATTGTATTAGATGTCAAAACATTTATAAGTATTCCCGTTAAAGTCAGGAACAAAAGAAGAATGAACGGTGCCACTCCAAGTATTGAGAAAGTAGATTAAGTAGAGCAAATGAAATGAAAGTGGGCACAGCCATTATGGAGGGCGATTTAGCAAATAAGAACTTTAAAAATCCATACCCTTTAAACCAAAAATTCTACATGTTGAAATATACAGATATTCAAAAGTAAACAAAGATATGTATTCAAACACATGTTAGAAACAACCTATGTGTTCATCAACTGGAGAATGCTTATGTAAATTGTGATGAATCCTTGCAAATAAACCTCATATATAAATTAATAAGAATATGAAAAATCCATATATATTAATGTGAAAAAATTCACCTCAATACATTTTTAGTAGGAAAAAAGTAATTTGTAAAACTATATATAATATGATCAACTTAGTTGTTTTTAAGTTTATTTATTTAAGTAATCTCTACACCCATCATGGGGTGTAATCTCCTATACCCATGACATCAAGATCAGTAGTTAGATGTTTTTCTGACTGACTCAGCCAGGTGCCCCCAGTGTAATATATTTTTTTAAATTCTGGATATATATGTATCTATATACTATTTTGAAAAAAAAAAGCTAGACAAAATATATGAAATTCTTAACACGGGCCTCACCTGGAGGAGAGAGTGGCAAGGAGAATGAAAGATAAAGGGAGCCTTAGCTATTTATTATTTTTATATTTTTCATAATTCTTGACATTTGGATACTACTGTTCCTACTTTGTAAGAGAGAAAACTGAGAAACAGAAGGGCTAAGCCCCAACGCCAGACAAGTAGTCAATATGGAGAGAATATTTGAATGCAGAAATTCTGATTCCAGAGCCCATGCTTTTAAACACAGCACTATCAAAAAACAAAAATAGAAACAGATGGGCGCATTTCCAGCTAAACAGACTAGGAATTTTCAGTTTCAAAAACCGAGACTGATTTACCTGATTACGGTAAAAGTTGACTCTGTAGAAAATAGAAATAATTAACAAAAGCAATGCTGTTTAGAATGCCTTACATAACAATAGTAGGTTAAAGTTAACATTTTTTTCCCTATATAGGTGACCAACTGACCCAAAATAATTTCTAGAAAAGATTATCCTACCCTATTGTACTGCAGTGGAGTACTTCATGAATTAAATGACTGTGTATGTGTGAATGAGTTTCTGGGCTCTTTTGTTTCATTGTTTTATTTATCTGTCATTGAGCCTTTCTCAGTGTGTATTGCACCATCTTATACCGAAACTTAATAAATCTTCATTCTGATGGCATGTATCTTCCAGCTTTTGCTCTTTTCTTTACGAGTATTTTGACAAGTTTTGGCATTTTGTATTTTCAAATAAATTCTAGAATCAGCTTGTCAATTTCCATTGAATAGCCTAATGGAATTTCCACTGGGATTCCAACAAGCCTGTATGTCAATTTAAAGAGTACTGACATCTTTGTAATATTGAGTCAATCTTTTAGCGTATCTCTCCACTTAAGTCTTACCTTTGTTTCAATAGTTCTTGTGTTTTTCTGTTCTTATTCTTATTTCACTCCTGAATCTGAACTCTTATTTCATACCACACAAAAAAATCAACTTCAGATGGATGTACATAACTGTAAACGGTAAAACAATAGGCTTCTAGAAGATAACAGAAGATAATTTTTATGATATTGGCATAGGTAAAGATTTCTTAAACAGGACAGAAAATTGGATTTAAATAACATAAAAAGTGAGAACTTCTCTGTATTAAAAGAATAAGAGAATTAAAAGACAACCCACAAAAAGGTAAGGGATATTTTCAAAGTAAATATATCCAACAAAGGGCTTATGTCTAGAACACATAAAAATCTCTTACCCTCCAAAAACTTTCTTATAAATCAAAAAGAACAATACAGAAAACCCATTTTTAATGGACAAAAGATTTGAGTAGACACCTCATAACAGATGATATTCAAATGACTAATACATAACAGAAGTTACCAAATTTTCATTGTCATAAGCTTAACACAAATTAAAGCCAAATGAAATACCAATACACAACCATCAGAATACTTGTTTTTTTACCTGACAATACCAATCGTAGGCAATGATGTGGAACAATGGGTACATCAGAGTGAGAGTGTAAATTAATGCAATCACTTTGGAAAATTGTTAGGCAAAATCTACTAAATTTGAACGTACACATATGGCAAGGCAATTAGATTTCAGAACCATACACTCACAGCGAACAAATACAGCAGTATTACAAAAGGCCAAAACTGGAGCACCCCAAATGTTGATTAATGGTAGACAGAACTGTGGTATATTCTACAACATAATCCTCTTTGACAATGAAAATGATGGGAATGAACTTTTGCTCCCTGCAGTATTAGAGACGGATCTCAGAAACATAATGTTGATCAAATGAAACCAGACAAAAACAAGTTCATACTCGTTGATTTCATGCAGATAAACCTCAGAACCAAACAAAGCTAAACTCTGACGATAGAAGAGAGGTTATCTTTAGATAGAAGAAATGACTAGAAGAGCATATGAGAGGATTTTAGGTGCAGTAAATGTTTTATTTCTTAATCGGAGTGATCGTTACCCAGAGGTTTTCACACTGTCAATGTTCTTTGAGAGGACATTCATAATTTGTGTGCTTTTTGTTTATCTGCTATAATTCAGTAAAAAAGTTTACTTTTAAAAGTTTAATCTATGACTTCAGAATGATGATAAGAGAAAAATGTTGTAAGTGGGGAGAGGTTGAATGTTTCCATAGAAGAAGAAAAATCTCAGAAGAGCAAGTAAAGGAAATAGTACAAAGCCATATTTTTATAAACATTCTGTGAACACCAGTTTTGTTCATCTTCTTTCTTAAATTGTGTGATTTTAGTTAATAATGGCCAAAAAGAAAGAGATACTTGATTTTCAACCTGTTATCAAGCCTCTTACTGTTGTAGAAGCACTCCACCATATTCCATGGCTAGATAAAGACAAAGAATATATAACCTTCATTCAGGTAATATTTTTATTCTCTGGTAATACCGTTTGTAATGTACCAACAAATTATGTTTTTTAAATGAAGACTGTGATACTCTCCAGCTCAAAACTCGAAATGTCTTTTACTGTCTACAGGATAAAATCAAAATCCCTTTAAATGACATGTAAAGTTCTTCCCCAATCTGCCTCCTGTCTACTTTTCCATCTTCATTTTCTGTTGCCCTTTCATCATATCATCATATACCTCATACTCTATACTCAACCTTGCATGGTGCCCCAAATCCTTTACACTGTATTCTAATTCCCTTCCTCTTGGGGTGCTGTTTATATCTCTTAAAACACCCTTTGTTTTTACTTTTTTTTCAACTTGCTTCTCTGGAAACATCCCCACCAAAGTAATTCAGAAAAGTCAGCTTTAGGGGCAAACATTCACCAGTAGAAGACCATCCTGTGGTCCATACAGAGTTTGGAGGACCAAAGGTGTCGCCATTGTATCCATTATACAGTTTCATTATAGCATTAGGTATATAACATTACAATTACCTTTCCATCCCTCTTCTGTACTATATCCTTTAGCTCATCCATCTTTTGAATGCCCAGCCCCCAACACTTTGCATATTACATAGAGGGTGCTCAAAGAGTGTTTGTGGAATAAACAATAGGTCTAACTTGTTCTGCTAACCTTATTTTTCTATGTCTACATGGTGCCAAAGGACCAATTACATTTTTCCACCTGCTTAAAATACTTTGAATGATTGAATTTCCAATTTACTTCATCAGCTGTTTAGAGCATAACTATGTATGAGACGTATATATGCCATTAGCCTGCATCTGTTCTGATTATTTTTAATACAGGTGAAATATTTTATCCTTCCATTACATTCTTATTCCTATATTAGATTATTTATTTTCTAATCCTTGTATAAATACTCATCTGAAGTTACAAAAATCAATGAATATCCACCTTTCTCTCTTCCTCTTATTTTCTCTTACAAATTTATCACTCACACAATAAGTCAGATCTTACTGAATGATATTTTAAAATGTAAAAACTTTTAATAAGATGTAAACTTCAACATCCCCAACCACTGCTAATATAGTGTTTATATCTTCTATATTTGGTGATATTTTTAAGAAAAGAGCCAGAATTGTAACATTTGATTGTGGAAATGACATATTTGAAGAAGGTGATGAGCCCAAAGGAATTTATATAATAATATCAGGTATGGTAAAGGTAAGTCCGTATTATTCATAAATGCCTTGTGAACATTAGTTAAAAACTCTATAAAATTGAGAATTCATAGTTTTTCATGTTAAGAACTGCATTGTTCATCTTTTAGGACAACAGCTACCATCTAATTTTATTGTTCAAACACAATGGTTAACATTACCTACCACCTTTTAAGTGTTACTCTCCCATAGAGAACAAGAAACCATCCAAGGGATCATCTTTAAGATGGGGTATTATAAGTTGTTTTCATGTTATGTTTATCTGAATTGGGCATTTAGCCATTCTAAAGCAGGTATAAGTTGGTTGAGTAGAAGGAATCAGAAAGATTGCAGTATCTAAGAACACTTTGGCTAATTTAATAAATTCACTTCAAAAGGTACAAGTAATAACTGTCCTCAAAACAACATCTGCATATTAACATTGTTAAAATCAAAGGAAAAAATAAATAATTACAGAGTTTTGGTAATTAACTGACGTATGCTTTTGCCTTTCATTGTTCCTGAACAGCTTCAAAGATCAAAACCTAGTTTTGGAATTGACCAAATGGAGTCAGAGGAGAAAGATTATCAGATGAATTACACAGACTTTTTAATCAGTGGGGAAATAATAGGAGAGCTAAACTGCTTAACTAATAAACCCATGACATATTCTGCTACCTGCAAGACTGTAGTGGAGGTCAGAAAACATCACCTTATATCCTACTGCTGTATCTTATTAAATGTCTGGTATCAAATTTAAGGTTATTTCTGTACTTAGCATATGTTTAGAGTCTAGTGATAATTTTTTTTAAATTGGAAAAATAAAGGAACATAACTTGTTACCAAAGTATACTTACCCAGTATATTGTCTTGGCAAAATGGCTTGCAAAAGTTAACCTATCAAATTGAAAGAAAGATTTAACCAGAAAAACTGATTAAGTGAGGTCTCTCATGGAGAAATTAGAGGACATATTTGAACTATTAATACCATAATTTGAGAGGTGAGGAAGGAAAATGTCAGAGAACTAATATCTTTAACCAAAAAGTTGAACAGAGTGGATGGAAATTTCCCTAGACACAATAAGGACAAAATTCCCAAAGCAACAGGGGCTTCCACTGGCTTAATTTGAACTCAAAAGAACAATAACTGCAAACAATTGAACCCCATGATGTATAAAAATCCGTAAGTTGTTAATGATACCAAAAGTTGTTTAATTTGTAATAATGTCAGGATATCAACTTACTACGCTAAAAATGGATTTAAAAATAGAAAGAATTCAACATTTATCCTGCTTTCCCTCTACAAACTCTTTCAAGAAAAGAAGATGAAAAAATATTCTTCTATACAGAATTTCAGCTAACAAATCTAGAAGGAGAGAATTAGAATATCTTTATTTTGCTATCTCAAATGAAATAATGGATCTAGGCAATAGCCATCAATTGATGCTAAAACTACTATGTGCAATGTTAATGGGAAACTTTATAATGAAAGGACCAGGCTGGCACCACCTAAAAACAACTGTAGAATCACTAAAAGTTGGACAACTGGGCATCATGTGCCTCATGCTATGATGCAGCAGAAGTACTGGTACCACCCATGATGAAGTGCTCTTGAATAAGAAAAAAGTAAAAGCCTATTTATCGAACCAGTTAATAGAAAATGCAGAGGAGAGAGAAACAGGTTAATTGACATCAGAAGGGAAAAACTCGGTAAATCCAAAATATGAGAGATCCACAGAATGAATAATCTGTTTTTTCTTTTTCTTTTTCTAGCAAATTAATGACATATAAAGTGGGAAGGGAGAAGGAAGAAGGCAAGGGAAAACTTTATGTCTTTATTATTCAGTGATGCATATTATAATATTTCCAAGTTAAAATTATGCCTGGGATTTGCATAAAAATGCTTTAGTCTTCTGTTTCTGGTTACAGAACACCAATCATGAATTACTAAACAAGCAAAGAAATATGATGTCACTTACAGTGTGAAAAAAGGGGGCAATGAATAGAGACCAACATTGAGATGGCCCAAAATATGGATGAGGCAAAGACACTAAAGAGTCATTAAGAATACATTCAGGGCAGGCCGGGTGGCTCAGCGGTTTAGCGCCGCCTTCAGCCCAGGGCGTGATCCTGGAGCCCTGGAATCGAGTCCCACGTTGGGCTCCCTGTGTAGAGCCTGCTTGTCCCTCTGCCTGTGTCTCTGCCTCTCTCTCTGTGTGTGTGTGTCTCTCACGAATAAATAAGTAAAATCTTTAAAAAAAATGTATATATATATATATATTGAAAGAACTCAGGAGAAATATGTTCAAAAAATGAAAGGAAAATATAACCATAATGAGAAAAGTGATAATAAATACCAGTATATTGTAAAAATATAAAAAAGAGTTAAATGGAAATTTTAGAACTAAAAAGAGCTGATTAGAGATGGTAGTAAAAAGTCAATAACTGGAAGACAGGGATCCCTGGGTGGTGCAGCGGTTTAGCGCCTGCCTTTGGCCCAGGGCGTGATCCTGGAGACCCGGGATCGAATCCCACGTCGGGCTCCCGAGGCATGGAGCCTGCTTCTCCCTCTGCCTGTGTCTCTGCCTCTCTCTCTCTCTCTGTGTGACTATCATAAATAAATAAAAATTTAAAAAAAAAAAGTCAATAACTGGAAGACAAATGATAAAAATAATAGTTTGAAAAACAAAGAGAACAATGATTTTTTTTAATGTACAGACACTCTAGAGATCTATGGTGTAACATTAAACAATGTAATAGTGTATAATACAATTTGCAGTAGGAGAAGAGAACAAGAATGGGCAGGAAAAATATTTTCTAAATGATTACTAAAATGTTCCCAAGTTGATAAAAAGCCTTGACTCACAGTTTTAAGAAAGAAACTCAAATAGAACAAACAAATGCATGCACCACACACACGTGTGTGCTGAAAAACAGAAAGAGAAAGTCTAGAAAGTAGTCAGAATAAAAAGAAAATGTATTTGGGGGAACATAAAAGAATAATCACTGACTTCTTATTGGAAACAATGAAGATGAGAGAACAATAATAGAACAACATCTTAAATTGTGGAAAAGAATAAAAATGGGATAAATGAAAGCTGAGGCAATTCTTCCTTCTCAGACCTGCACTACAACAAATACTAAACAATATTCTTCAAGATGTAGTAAGTGCCATTAGAGGGCACAAATTCAGATCTACAGGTAAGGAAAAACACCAGAAACGGTAAATCGGTAAGTAAATATAAATAACTAGGTTTTTTCTTCTTGCAATTTTCTTAAAATAGAACCATTTAAAGAAAAAATAAAAATAACATTGTAAGGGGGTTATAATACATGCAGAGTGAAAATATGAAAATAACAGAGAGAAGGGTGATGGGTAAGCGGAATTATTCTCTAGTAAAGTATTGAAGTGTGATGCAGGAGTGGGGATGGTGAAAGGTCGCGTATGAGGGTAAGAATAGGAAGTGTAAAAGTGGGAAATATCAGAAAGGGAGACAGAACATGAGAGACTCCTAACTCTGGGAAACGAACAAGGGGTAGTGGAAAGGGTGGTGGGCAGGGGGTTGGGGTGACTGGGTAATGGGCACTTGGCAGGATGAGCACTGGGTGTTATGCTATATGTTGGCAAATTGAACTCCAATAAAAAAAATAAAAATAAATACCTGTTCTTCTCAAACTATTCCAAAAACTCAGAGAGGAAGGAGAGCTTCCAAATTCATTCTATGAGGCCTGCATTACCCTGATACCAAAACCAGGTAAAGACACTACAAAAAAGAGAGCTATAGGCCAGTATCTCTGATGAACAGATACCTATCCATAGATGCAAAAATCCTCAACAAAATATTAGCAAACTGAATCCAACAATACATTAAACAAAATTCACTCACTATGATCAATTGGGATTTATTCCTGGGATGCAAGGGTGGTTCAATATTTGCAAATCAATTAGTGTGACACATCACAAAGGATTAGAACCATATGATCATTTCAACAGATGCAGAAAAAGCATTTGATAAAATACTACATCCACTCATGTAAAAACCTCAACAAATTAGATTTAGAGGGTATATGCCCCAACAAAATAAAGGCCATATGTGAAAAATCTAGAGCTTACATCATACTCAATGGTGAAAGGCTGAAAGCTTTTCCACTAAGGTCAAGAACAAGAAAAGGATGCTCACTTTCACTTTTATTCAACTTTTATTCACTTTTATTCAACATAGTATTGCAAATCCCACTCAGAGTGATCAGACAAGAAAAATAAATAAAACTCATCCAAATTGGTAAGAAGTAAAACTTTCACTCTCTGACATGATACTGTATATAGGAAACCCTAAAGACCACCAAAAAACTACTAGAACTGATAAATTAATTCAGTAAGGTTGCAGCATACAAAAATCAATGTACAGAAAACAATTGCATTTCTATATATTAATAATGAAGCAGCAGAAAGAAATTAAGAAAGCAATTTCATTTCCAATTGCACCAAAAATAATAAAATACCTAGGAATAAACTGAAGCAAGGAAGTGAAAGATCTGTACTCTGAAAACTATAAAACATTGATGAAAGAAATGAAGATACTTCATGCTCATGGGATGGAAGAACAAAAATTGTTAAGTATCCATACTACCCAGAATAATCTACAGATGTCATGTTATCCCTATGTAAATTCCAACAGCATTTTTCACAGAACTAGAACAAACAATCCTAAAATATCTATAGAACCACAAAAGACCCAGTATAGCCAAAGCAATGTTGAAAAAGAAAAAACAAAGCTGTAAGTATCACAATTCCCAATTTCACATTATATTACAAAGCTGTAATAATTAAAACAGTACGACACAAAAATAGAAACATAGATCAATGGAACATAATGGAAAATCCAGAAATAAACCCACAATTATATGGCCAATTAATCTTTGACAAAGGAGGCAAGAATATGCAATGGGATAAAAGCAGTCTTTTCAACAAATGGTGTTGGGAAAATAGGGCAACTATGTGCAAAAAGTGAAAAATGGACTACTTTTTTACACTATACACACACAAAAAAAAACCCTCAAAATGGATTAAGGATTTAAATGAGAGACCTGAAACTATAAAAAAAAAAACCTAGAATAAGGATGCCTGGATGGCTTTGTCAGTAGAGCATGTGACTCTTGATCTTGGGATCATGAGTGCAAGCCCCATGTTGAATGTAGAGCTTACTTAAAAAATAAAGGAATAAAAAATGAAAATCCTGGAACAAAAAACAAGTGGTAATTTCTCTGACATTCAGCCATAACAACATCTTTCTAATCATGTTTCCTGAGGCAAGGGAAACAAAAAACAACAATAACCTTTGGGACCACATCAAAATAAAAAGCTTCTGCACAGCAAAGGAAACAACCAACAAAACTAAAAGATAACCTACTGAATGGGAGAAGATAGTTGCAAATGATGGATTTGATAAAGGATTAGTATCCAAAATATATAAAGAATTTACACAACTCAACACCAAAAATAATAATAACAAAATAATCCAATTTTTAAAATGGTCAGAAGACATAAACAGACATTCCTCCAAAGAAGACATACATACAGGCGACCAGCAGACACATGAAATAATGCTCATCATCACTTATCATCAGGGAAATGCAAATCAAAACTACAATTAGACATCACCTCACACCCGTCAGAATGGTTAAAATAAAAAAACTCAAGAAACAAGTGTTGGCAAGGATGTGGAAAAACAGGAACTCCCGTGCACTATTGATGAGACTATAAACCAGTGCAGCCACTGTGGAAGACAGTATAGAGATTCCTCAAAAAATTAAGAATAGAACTACCCTAAGACCCAGTAATCATGCTAGTGGGTATTTACCTAAAGAATTTGAAAACGGTAATTTAAAGTGATATATGCACCATATGTTTATGGCAGTATTACTTACAATAGTCAAATTATGGGAAGCAACCCAAGTGTTCATCAATAAATGAATGGAGAAAGAAGATGTGGTATATATACCTATATACAATGGAATATTATTCGGCCATAAAAAAGAATGAAATCTTGTCACTTGCAACAACGTAGATGGCTCTAGAGAATATATTGCTAGGTGAAAATAAGTCCGAGAAAGACAAATACCATATCATTCCACTCATATCTGGAATTTAAGAAACAAACAAATGAACAAAGGAAAAAAAGAGACAAACTGAACACAGACTCTAAACTATAGAGAATAAACAGATGGTTACCAGAGGGGAAGAGGGTGGGGTGATGGGTGAAATAGGTGAAGAGAATTAAGAGTACACTTATCTTTTTTTTTTTAAGAGTACACTTATCTTGATGAGTACTAATATATAGAATTGCTGAATCACTATACTGTACACTTAAAATCAATGTAACACTGTGTGTTAACTACACTGGAATTAAAATATATATATTATATATAATTTATATACATAAAATATATAATATATAATTTTTAAAAATAAATCATCATTTATTATAATCAGCACCATATGTTATTAGCCGAACATAATATAGATCAGTGGAACAGGGAAGAGAATCCAGAAATAGATTCAAATATACACAATCTTTAACAATAATGGTATTTTCAACAATTGATCCCGAAAATCCCAAATATCTATATGGAAGCTATGAGCCTCAGATTCCTACATTACGCACAAAAATTGAGTTGGAATGATGATAGACCTAAACATAAAAATCAGAGCTATAAAAATTTGAAAAGGAAACACAGATCTCGAGATAGGCAAAGATTTCTAAGCCAGGACATACAAAGCACTAACCATGAAACAAAATATTGATAAATTGAATGCCACTGAAATTAAAATCTGCTGCTTTTTAAAAAAAGACATCATGAAGAATATGGAAAAAAGCAACCCACAGACTGTGGGGAGCTTTTCACAATAGCTTGATCTGAAGAATTACTTGACAATGGAACCTATAAAGAATAGAAGACAAATCACTGAATTAAAAACTGGGCAAAGGATTTGAACAAACCTTTCACAAAAGAATATACAAGTGGGCGATAAGCACATAAAGAAGATTCTTGATATCATTAGCTCTCAGAGAAATGCAAATTAAAATCATGATGAGGTATCACTACACACCTACTGCATTGGCTAAACATAAAAATAATGAGCAGCAGGTAATGGCAAGGATGTGAAGCAACTGAAATGTTCATCATGGCTGATGAGAGTCTAAAATGTTACAACCCCTTCCAAAATCAGATTGACAGTTTTCTTATAAAATTAAACACACACTTACCTATTACCCAGCAATCACACTCATACATCCTTACCCATAAGAAATAAAAACCGACATACACAACATCTTGTATATTCGCAGCAGCTTATTCCTGATAGCCAATAGTCTGCTCATTAGCACTGGCATTTTATTGTTATCTAAAAAGTTTGCTCCCCTAAAATTATGTGTTTTTATTTTTATTAAAGATTCTATTTATTTGAGTAACACGTGGAGAGTGCATACAAGCAGGGGGTGGGAGAGGGAGAAGCTTGGCAGGGAGCTCAAAGCTGGGCTCAATCCCAGGACCCTGGAATCATGACCTGAGCTGAAGGCAGACACTTAAACACCTGAGCCATCCAGGCACCCCAAAATAATGTATTTTTAGAAATATTCATATCTTTAAAAAAAAGAAATATTTATATCTTTAGTTTAAAAGTTTAAATGATTTTCGATACCTTGTTTTCTACTTTTTTAGAATCTGTAAGAATAATAACATCTCATTGGAGCATGTGGCCTTTTAATAATTTATGATAAGATCACACAAATATTTATTACTATACACATTTTAGTAAGTCTCCAGGCAACAACATGAATCTTAAATAATTTAAATTCTTAGCTTTAATGTAAATGAGAAAAACCTGATCTCCTTAGACTATGGGTATGCAGAATGAGATATTAAATTTAGATTTTCCTTTTTTCAGACATGTTTTATTCCTAAAAATTACTTGTATGAAGCTTTTGAACAATGTAGTCCTCACATTGAATATAAAATGTGGCTAAAACTTGGACTTTCTATTACTGCCAAAAAAATCAGGGAACATCTATCTTATGAGGTAAGAGGTGTTTATATAAGCTCATTCTTCACTCTGAATGGAATTGTATTAAAATATGGTTATTAATGAACTATTTAGGAATTTATATTAAATTTTATCAACAGTAGACTACGAAATTGTGCTTTCCTTGTAGGATTGGAACTACAAGATGCAATTAAAACTCTGTAATGTGTCTGTAAAAGATATACCAAAGAACATCAAAACTGGTATCTATGATGAAACTGTGATTTATGTCATCCTCATCCATGGAGCTGTAGAAGATTGTCAGTTACGGAAAGCTTATAAGGCACCTTCTTTAATTCCTATAACATGCTATCAGGTAAAGGAATGTTGATTCATACCTTCCAGTCAATCCGCCATATGTCTGACAATGTATGAACATTAGAAAAATTGTCACTTTCCACCTTCCCATCTCCCGCCTTTCCCCTACCACTCCATAAGCACAAACACCACACACACCCAGTTCACGGATTGCCTTGACACTGGGTAGCCCAAACACCAACATATTCCTATTCAATGTCGATGAGGCAGGCCGAGCTGTACATTTTGGCCATAGTTAGATTTTGGTGCAGCTGTAAATAGAAAAAGGGGGCCTAGTAAGTTCATATACAACATTGCAGAAGGACCACTTTCTCTGGACTGTCTTAACAGTACTCTGGAGAATTTCTGCCAAACCCATGCTGAACTGAGCAACAGAGGTATTTGCTCAGATACTTTGAAAGATACTTCCCACATTTAGGCTACTGAGTTTTCCTGGCCCTCAAAATGAGAAGCTCTGCGTATGAAGAAGGAAAGAATGCAAACCCTGTGTGTGTACGTGTGTGTGTTGGGGTAGAAAAAGGGAGGCACATGGCAGGAGAAATCAGGTGACATACAAAATACAGCTACAGAAAGTACATTGAAAGAGGGACCTAGAGTTGATCGAATTAGACATATATTTTTTAAGTAATTAATATATGGCAGCAACAGTGCTAAATGCTAGAGTGACCAAGACAAGTGAGATTTGCAACTTGCCCTCATACGATCTCTCAACCAAGTGAAAAGAAAAATATGTAAACATATTAATGAAACGTGTACAGCTAAGATAGAAGTATTTACGAGGTAGATTTGGGACACAAGAAGAACGTGAGGTGGGGGTAAGAGGAATCCTAAGGTGGGAAAGGATCACAAGAAAAAATTTCTGAGTGGATGCCTCTAGCACCAATGTGATACACCCACTGGGAGGAAGTGAGACATTACTCTTAACTATGGTGCTGCAGACTTCTATTCTTGAATACATAATAACAGAGCTCTGCTGTGGGTGCTGATTGGGAATTTAGATGGCCAAGCAAGAGGTTCTCAAGGCAGCCTAAAACCTACGCAACTCTGTCTACTTTCTCAGGCAGACAGCCCTGTCTATTGTAGATCTGGGTACTCATGTGATTCAAAGCATATCGAAAACAACATATCTGATATAGACATGTTTACCTTTCATCCCAGATATTTAGAGAGGTCCTGAGATAGTAGCTTACCAGAGAAACACGTAATTGTATGGTAAGTACTCAGGAATTAACTTAAATTCTATTGAACATCAGGTACAAGGTACTGAAGATTTTACAAAGGTAATGATTGTTCAAACTTCGGTTGATCTGAAAAACTTCAGATGGAACACTAGAAAATATGTACCTTCACGTAAACCATCTCTTCCAACATGTAAGTTAGATTTCTTTGAGTAATTGAGAACTTTCCATTTATAAAATAGCCATATATGTATTTGGAAACTACTGAATGCATTCTACCTAGAGTATTCAGAAATCATTTTAATTGCCGTATTTGATATCTGATGTGTGAATTCAGACTGAGAAGATCCATGTTCACTCTATTTTTCATCTATAAGGATAAATATGCATAATTACCAAAATACTATGGGAAAAGGTTAATGAGTAAATTTTTATTTTTAAAAAATTTTATTTATTTATTTTAGAAAGAGAGCCAGAGTGGTATGGAGAGAGGGTTTGGGGGAGAAGAAGAGAGAATCTCAAGCAGACTCCCAGCTGAGCGTGGAGCCCAACTCAGGGTACGATCTCATGACCTTGAGATCATGACCTGAGCCAAAACCACAATTTGAAAACTTAGTTAACTGAGCCACCCAGATACCCCAATGAGGGTATTTTTAGTTCTTCCCCAATTAAAATATTTTATACAACAGTAATAATGAAAATACTGTTACACTGTCTGTTCCAATTACCCATGGGCCTGGCATTCATTCTCAACATGGCTTAACATAAATGTATTTGGGATTATGGGAGAATAGATTATTTTTTCTCTCTTTCCAAAATTCCTGCACATTTTTTACATAATCCTTATAATAAAAGGCTTTTTAAGCCTTTTTTTTTAATGTGACCCTTCTTCCCACCAATTGAGATTACCACCAATTTCAGATCACAGGCCCAGGTGTGAATGATTTGAATCTGGTCTAATGTGGTAGGTGAACTGATAGGAATGGTCGTTTGTTCCATTGTTTATACTAACACAGTCTTTCTTGAACCAGCTACAACCAGACTGTATAAAGAAGGCCTTCAATTTGAGACCAATATTGAGGTAAATTTAAAGCAGTTTTTTAAAAGTTTTATTTTGGAGAAAAGAGAGTCTGGTATTTATGGAAATTGTCAATGTATTTTTCTTAATCTGAAAGAGTTTACCTGCTAATCAGTTTGTCAATTTCTTAGTCCAGGGTACAGTGGAAATTGAATTTATATTTTTTTTTATGAATTTATATTTTTAAGTAAATATTAGATAAATGATAAAGAAAAGCAAAGTTCAGAAGATCCCAGAATATTTGTTTTAAATCACATTAGCCACCACACACTATTGGAGTAGCTAGGGTTGTCATGTATGTGAGCTGCTACCACTTCTCTGCCTTGGGCTAAAATTTTGACTGGTCTGAAGACTTCATGGCCACGTCAACTATCCATCTGGGATCTTCCAACTTGAAGGCAGTTTGCTCAACTAACCACAATACCTGTCACAAAACAGGAGCTCCATAGTGAAGGTGCTAATCTAATCTGCCCCAAGCTCACCAAAGTTATCCAGAAAATCCCATAAACATTGGTTAATTTCACACCACTATGAACTTGGATAGGTCACTTAGGGATCTTGGGCTCTTCAAAACCCTAGGCCAACTTTGCAGCAAGATCCCAAGTTATGAAACACTGTAGGGCGCTGGAAATGAAAGTGGGCCACAGAGAAATACAGTGGCAGCACCTCACAACATCTACGCCAGCTTGCCTGTAGACTGAATCCTGGGGAATTCCAGATGACGTAGGGAATATGTTTTTAATTCTACTTGGTGCCAAACTGGTTGCATTATTCTAGGAGATGCTGATTATAATCCCCAGACTCTGAGAGAGATCTGCTACAAATACACAAACCAGAAAATTGTGTATTTGGTTGTTAAAAATATATTTTACATCAAGTCCATTTGCTCCATTAGCCCTAGGCATAAAACTTGGAGACACATGTGCCTTCTCCCCCTGAACCTCTCCTCACAAGCATACGTTGAGTGAAAGAATGTATGTTCTGTGGTGGAAGTTGAAGGTGTTTTTCTCATGTCTGTCCGGTCTTCAAGAGGCCAACACTTTTTTAAAATACACAGTTCCTGTCCAGCATGAAAGCAAGAAGTTCACACCCTCCCTAAATATTTTGGAGTCTTTCTGGGGAAGCTATTCTTCAAACCTTCCCTAGTGGCTGCTGGTTGCCTGGAACTACTGACCCAATAACATAGGGGCTGGGAGTATGGGCTCTGGCATGAGACTCCAGGTTTGCTCCCTGGTTCCATCGCTTCTTAGCCACGTCACCTTGGACAGATTTCTTAACCTGTTTAAGCATCACTTTCAGCATCTATAAAACAGAGACAGTGACCATATGTACTTCGTACAGTGCTGCTGTGCAGATTAAAGAAATGGAAAGTATGCTGCATAGTGTTTGGCACATAACAAGCAATCCAAACAAATAATTTCTATTTTTCTCTGCTAACCCCTTAATCACACTGAAAACTACTTCTCCAAACTTCTTGTGCTCTCCAGATACTAATTTTCTAAAAAATATGGATACAGGTCCCTCCTCTAAATCTCCCAAACACGGTTGCTGCTGAAGACTAGGAAGTAGCAAAGGGAACTTACAATTTTAAAAAAGGAAGAAGATGAGGAAAACACTTAAGATAAAATATTAGATGGCTCCTAGAGTCTTCTAGAGTAGTTTATCTTTCTCCTTAGCCTGGGCTGGCTGCCAAGCTTGTAGGATTCAGCATAATAGCTTATTTTGGAGAATGAGGATGCAGGGAAGCTAATGCTCTCCCTCTACCTATTTCCCCGAAGTGCTGCTTTTTCATAATTAAAAAAACACCTGATTGCATGAGGTTGTTAATATAGAGAAAGTAGTGTGGAAGTGAGAGATAATTCTTTAAATGGTAGAAACAACAGCTAGTGAGTCTTATAAAGGCAATTGTCAAATTGTGTTATTTAGTAAATGTTTTTTGTCCTTGATGTTAGATCCTGCCTCTGTTTCTGGGCCAGCTCCCTTCATGCTCTCCCAACCCCTCCTCATACTGCCTCCCCCACCAGAACTGTGGCTTTACCATCACATAGTAAAAAGGCCCATGACAACATCCAGCAGCTCCTTACAAACTGTTCTGATCCCCAGAATGGAGCATATAGCACTGCCATTGCCAGAAGCCCTGGTCCTCAGTCCCCTGCTCCATAGACCAGATTCATATATCTGCCCTACTTTATAAATCTAACCTTTATTAATAGTCTGCAAATTTGACTCCTATCTCCTGTCTCAATTTCTAGATTCAACAGCCTAGTGGGTTACTTGATAGTATCAAGGAGGAAATGGACTTCTATACCGTTACCTAGAATAAAACTAAATGAAAATCTGGTAAGCTGCCTTAGTTTGCTCAACATGATCTGGATCACAACTGTCCCTGGAGATACAGGCTGAAGCCAGAATTGCATGTGCCCTTTTGTGTGACAGTGTGAAGGATACCACGTACCACTATTTATTACTTGCAAAATGATCACTCACCACTAACAGCTGATTCTTCTAAAGACGCTATTTCTAAATTCCACTTTGGAAAATTAACTCTAAAATAATATTCCTTTATCTAGATTTCTGAAAGCCTTATAGACTCACGGTTTCCTCTATATATTTTGCTACTTAATCTCACATGCAGCATGGTCATTTTTCAGGCCGCCATGTACTGTGCAAGATATAAACAAGTAATAAAGATATAAATAGGTAATAAGCAATTACTTCAATTGTCAAGAGTTTCTGTTCTAGTTAAGGAGGTAAAACAGATCAGAGGGCAGTTAAATAGCAATACGAGATACACAGTGGATAGTGCCAACTGAAGCTACAGGAATTCAAAACTGAAACAACTGCTGTTGAACATAAACAAAGCCTTTATGGAGGAGGGAAGAGGATGTTTGGAATAGGGAACACAAAAGAGCAAGATTTTGGGAAACAATGAGTAGACCAGTCTGGCTGTTGGTTGCTCAAAATGTAGAGTCAACGGGGAAGTGCGTGTGGGTGTGGATGTGGATGTGGGGGTGTGTGTGTTTTATGACTCTAGGTTACATAAAGCTACCACTGAACTAAAAGATAATCGTCCAGTAAGTCTTTATACTGTTTTAAAATGTTTTTAAAATGTTTTAAAAATGTTAAAATGATTTAAAATGTTAACTCTTGCGTGCTACTTCCTATGACAATGATCATATTTAAAAATAGATTTAAAGGGTAACAATACACTATGAATAAGTGTTTATAAGAATTACTTGTAATACGACCAATATCTTCACATGGGAAAAAATGTATACAAAATGATAAGGAAAACTCCATGACTCCAGTAGGCAAATTTAAGAACAGCCAATTCAGGAAAAAGACAATACCCAGAATATGGGGAAAAGAAAAGTGCCAAATTAAACAACAATGAAGTATTAACATAAGCTCCTTAAAATTAACAATTTTTATTCCACGGTAACATCTACTCCCTTTGAAATAGATGAAACTAGAGTGATACTTGTTTTCGTATATTTTGCTGCTGGATGAGCAAAAGGAATTTGAAACAAAAGTCATAAAAATGCTCATCTACTTTGATTCCATGAATTTGCTTCTGGAAACCAATCCAAAAAGAGTAATCCAAAGTGATAAAGTAGACATCTGTACAAACTATCCAGTGCACCACTATTTTTAATGGCAAAAAATTAAAATGAGTCCAAGTGTCCAATAGTAAGAAAGTTTATAATTTCACTACAGACCATCTGTTAGAGGAAATACCATACAACCATTAAAACAATTGGTTGTATAGTCCAATGTAAAATATAAAAAGAAAGGCAAAACTGCACATACAATTTTCTTAACATGAAAAGAGGTCATGAGCACCTGGATGACTCAGTGAGTTAAGCTTCTGCCTTTGACTAAAGTCATGATCCCAGGGTACTGGGATCAAGCCCCATGTCCAACTACCTGCTTAGAAGGGACCCTGCCTCCTTCTCTCTCTACCCCTCCCCTCTCCCATGCTCTCTAGCTCATGTTCTCTCTCTCTCTCTCTCTCTCTCAAATAAATAAAATCTTAAAAAAAAAAAAAAGAGGGAGAGAGAGAGACCGAAAAAGATAAACTCAAATGATTCATTCAGGTGTTAGAAAGGTAAAAGAAGGGACAAGTGTGGTGTGTTCACCTCTCATGTTGTTTTATTGCTCTTGTAATGAAGAATATGATTGTAAAATTCCTACGCATTATTCAAATATAAATTGTCTCGAAGTTGTCTGTTCCTTTCTGCCCCTCTTTATACTCAGCCATCCCAGTGCGGTGAAAAGGAGTGGGAACAGTCAGTGCTGAGACCCAGTCCATGAACTACCCCTGTCTCCTTCAGCAGAACCCAGGGGTTTCTCAGACTCTGACTGGCAGTTTAAATCCGGCCACCACCACTTTGTGAATGCTAAGTGACTCACATTCCCCCACCCAGCGTCCTTCCTCAGCCTCAGCAATAATGACCAGGAGGTTATTTCCTGTGGGAGTGAAACTGATCCTCTAGTACATCCTGTTTGGGGTTGTAAGTCAATTTTGAAAGATTCCAAAGCTCTGTTTGCATTTTTTTTTCCCCTCCCTACTTCTGTTAGGAATGGTTGACAACACTGTTTTGAAGACTGACACACGTATGGGCACTGCTGTCACAAGACGCCTCCTGTTTTTCGAACATATTTCCCTGCATCAAAAGGGAGCAACTTCAAGCTAGATCCTGTATGGATGATCCTGGTGCCACAAGAAAAGGTGTTTGAACCTTCCAACCATTCCATCTAAAATATGTTTCTTGGAACATTTTCTTGATTTAAAATAGCTTTTATTTTAAATATCTAAAACATCTCAAAAATCGTAGAGTAAGGTTTAGTTTTAGAACCACCTGGAGTCATTTGCATAATGCTCTCAAAGCAAAAATGGTTCGATTCATTTTGTGAAAACCAAACTGCTATTAAAATGTAGTTTAAATGTTGATCTTAGTCCACGTAATTATTTTTGTCATTCATTGTACTTCACTCATCTTGGAAGTGCTCAGTGAATTAAAATAGTAAAGAGTGGAACCTGATTTACACCTAAACAGTGTAACTCAGTCCAAATTGAAACTTTCAGTGTCCATTTCATTCATCATCTCATTAAAAAAAGAGCCTGATGCCTGGCCCATCTTTTTTTTTTTTTTTTTTTTTTTTTTGAGAGAGAGAGAGAGAATCCCAAGAAGCTCCACACCCAGCACAGAGCCCAACATGGGTCTTTTTTTATTTTTTTTTTATTTTTTTTTTATTTTTTTTTTTTTCCAACATGGGTCTTAATCTCACAACCCTGAGATCATGAACTAAGCTGAAATCAAAAGTCAGATGCTCAACTGGCTGAGCCACTCAAGTGCCCCTGGCACATCATTTTTAAAAATAGTCTTAACGAGGGGCATCTAGGTGGCTCCTTCGGTTCAGCATCCAACTCTTGATTTCAGCTCAGGTCATGATTTTATGGTTATGGGATCAAGCCCTACATTGGGCTCTGCACTAAACAGGGAGTCTGCTTGAGACTTTTCTCTCCTCTCTCTCATAAATAAATAAATAAATAAATAAATAAATAAATAAATAAATCTTTAAAAAAAAAGCCTTAACCAGTTGTTACTGCACGCTTTCTACATGCTAGGTGTCTAACAAACACTACACACTTATGAACTTATTTAATCTCCACAATAAGCATATAAGACAGATACTTTTATTTCCAATTTACAAATGTGTAAACTGAAAGAATTAGTGTAATTTGCTAAAAATCTCACAGCTAGTAATAAGCAGAGTAGATATTTAAACACAAGTCTGTATTTAACTATTATACCATATGACTCTCTAGTATGGTAAGTCCTGAAGAAATACCCGAAGAATTAATAAAATTTTAAATATATGTCTTCAGGACCATGCTTCCACCAGGGGTTGGAAATCTGAATCCTTAAGTTTGTCTTCTACAACTGGTAGTAGGCACATTTTCAGAAGCCAGGTGTAAAGACTCCATTCCCAAAAGGTTCTTGCAGAGAAGACAATTTGGTTTGTTTCTGTTGGGAAAGTCAAGTCAAACTACTATCACTTCTGTCCAAAACTGAACTCAATCAGTTTTTGATTCCAATGATAAGTGACTAGCAACTGTATTAGTGTTTGAGGGAACCCTGTTAAGGAGTACCCTTTTTCTCCTGGCTGGTGAACCAAATGAAAATTAAAACAAAGGATTAAAGAAGGTAGAGACTAAACCACACACACACATACACACACACACACACACACACACACACACACACTCATGCACAAGCCTTTATTAGTGACTGAACTGACATAAGGAACAGGATTGCCTTCTGACCCCCAGAATTGGATGTACTGACCATCCTAGGCATTTATCATTACTTACTGCCTTAGCTGAGAACAACAATGCCAGATTTATAAAGTCAAATTTACTCTCAGAAGAAACCAGGAAGGAAGGACTGGACAAAGAATGTCCAGATTCTGCTTCCAAATTCATCAATCTGATAAGCCACTCCACCTCAGCAGAATGAATGAGCTGGTGACAAGCCATGAGTATAGGAGCAATGGAGAGTAGAGCTCTCAATCCAGGACAAGACGCGAGGTGGGAAAGAGCTCTCCACCACTAGCTTGTCACAGTGAGCTCAGTATGCACTAGACTCTCTTCTGAGGGCTTTGCCTTCATTAGCTCAGGCCATCATCACAGGAACTTTAGGAAGTGGGTACTCTCATTGCCTCATTTTTACAGAGGAAATAGTGGGACTTAGGGAATTCAGATAAATTACTCAAAGTCACAGCTAGACATAATGACACCAGGACTCAAATCCTCTAAGCACATTCAGTTATATTTTGTGAAATAAATTCCCTAGACTCTATTTTGGAAATCTAAACCGTTAGAGAAGAGGATGAACTCCACAAATATTAGTCATGGTCATTGTCTGGCCAAGTTTGTGTTCTGGAGTGTAATCATTTTCACATGGGGAGAGAACCCTGAACAAGACATTGAGATATGAAGTGATCCCAGCACTACGCATGGTATATACCCACCTGCCCCCATCAGCAGGATCTGGGTGATTGTGTGCCCAGAACTCTTCCCTCATCTGAAAGAATGTAATGCACAGACTTTGACCTGAGGAGGATGCTTAGAGCTCACTTCCACTTGACTCTTCAGAGGAAACCCACGTATTTGCTTACAAAGCCCAGAAATGTCTGCTTTTAAAATTTTTAGATAAAAGGCTTTCTTTCCTTGGTCCTTTGATTCTTGGATTTATTTTTATGTTTTTTAAAGATTTTATTTATTTTGAGAGAATGTGTGCAAAAGCAGGGGGGAGGAGCAGAGGGAGAGGGAGAGGCTGAGCAGGGAGCCTGGAGCCCGATATGGGACTGGATCCTAGGACATTGGGACCATGACCTAAGCTGAAGGCAGACGCTTAACCAACTGCGCCACCCAGGTGCCCCCCTTGGATTTCTTTTTAATTTAAATTTTAACTTTTATAGCTTACCTTTTACAGCTTAAACCCAGCCTGTAATTTTTCCCCCAGATACTTAATCATCTATGTTCTATGTTAGTCTTACCAATGAGAAACCTGAAACATTGCAAATGAAGGAATGTTCTTCCCAAGGGCTATTCATGGTTCAAAGAGTGACAGGAAAGTGCTATACCCTCCGCCTGCCATTTTATTTGTAAGAGTCTTCTCAATGAGCTGAACAAATCCCCGTTTTGTTGCCAAATAGTCCTCTTACCATTAAAAAATAACCCTCTGTGTTATCATGGTTCCTAGCAAGTCAGTGGAACCAAATGTGAATGTCCCTCCACCAGAAAGCAAAATCTCAGCCCCAAAGTCCATTTAGGGAGGTGCTGACACTCTGCAGCTACCTCCTGTTTCAAGCCAAATATGCATTAATGGGAAATATCAGCAATGAATAGCCATAGTTTCAAACACATAACTGACTGCCTGATATTAGCCAGGACTCCTAATCAGCTCATGCTCTGCAGTTGAAAAATCGCCCTCAAGAAGACGTCTCCATATTATCACGCCATGAAGTCTTCACTGCCTCCCCCTCCACACACCCCAGGACCTTAGGAAAGGAAGCAGAATAGGCAAATCTTAGCTAAGCTATTGGATTCCTGACTCTACAGGAACTCTTAAATAAACCAGTTCTTCTCCTACCATAAGATGATCCATAAAGATTTTCCTTTTGCGTAAATATCTCTCCCAGGTCCCTTCCTTAGCCACAGTCTACAAAGGAGTAAACTAGAGCCAGATTTATCCCATCCAGTTCTTTTTTAAAAAGTATTTTATTTATTTATTCATGAGAGACACAGAAAGAGAGGCAGAGATGCAGGCAGAGGGAGGAGAAGCAGGCTCCAGGCAAGGAGACCCATGTGGGACTCGATCCCGGGACTCTGGGATCAGGCCCTGAGCTGAAGGCAGACGCTCAATCACTGAGCCACCCAGGCGTCCCAATCCCATCCCTTCATTCTTGAGACTCTTCAATCTCAAAGTATCCCTCTTATCTGAAAGGTCTCTAACCTGTCTTGGCAGTGGAAGCCAGCCAGGTGCTCGAAAGCCACTCAAGAATTAGGAAGCACAACATTTATGCCAAACATGCATGTTTCAGTCTTTCTAGACATTGGAGTGACACAGACCAGAGCTCAAAGGTAAGTTCATCTTTCCATAAATACCTATTGAATAGGGCAATGAATAGACAGAAAAAGTCCACACTCATTTTGAACTCAGGGTCTTCTTGAGCAAGTCGCTTAGCTTGTATGAGCCTGAGTGTCCTCCTCTCTCAAATAGAGGAAATAGTATGTATCCCACACAATTCTTGCATGAACAATTGAGAAATTATACCTAAAACATTTAACACATTGCAAATCAAATAGTTATTTTGATTATATTAGCCTATGATCTTGAGATACAGAAAAACAGTCCTTGCATTGGTCATCAATTCTCTGCAGGAATGCCAAAGGATAGGAAAGTAAATTTGAAGATTTCAACTCAACCTTCCACTGATTTCACCATCATCTGTTTACAGAGATCAGGGTTTTATTTCCACTTCAATGCCTGTAGTTTCTCATGTATTCTGAGGTCAGTTCTGAGGATTTGGAGGAGGATGAAAAGGATGGTCTGATTCAAAGATTTGTTATTGTGGCTTCTTTTTGTGGGGATGTGCACTGCTATGCTTCCATTTGTGAAGTGGAGATTAAAATTATTTAGTCCAGAGTCATTTTCACAACAATAAATATATGTATTATGTATCAATGTTCTGCTCATCTCTGCTACCTCACACAACCATGGGAAATTTTCATGATGGGTCCCTAACACTTCCACTCAGCTCAGCTTCTCCACCTAGTGGCCTGAGTGAAAGTGAAGCTCAAAAGTTTAGGGGTGATCTCCAGCAATGGCAAATTGATTTCCAACCCTCGTCCCTGTGGCATTGACTCTCTGGACTCAGAAAGCCTTTGCTCAATGTTGGAACTAATTAAGCCACCCATGGGGCACTGTCCAGGCTGTATGCTCAAACTGCTCCACCCAGAGTCTGGGATATCTTCATTCAGACTGATGAGGAGTCAGCAATAGCCCTACTAGTTGGTTAAATGTCCTTGGCTGTTTTGTTTTCCCTCCATGGTGCTGAAAAATTGCGGTTCCCTTCTGCTGACCTCTAGGCAGTGTGAAAGGTACAGAAGCCATTGAGGAGAGGGACTTCTAGACTGAATTGAATTTTTTTTCATTTTTTTTTCCTGAAGGTCATGGGGAAGAGAAAGGTTAATTATAAGTTATAGCAAAGTGTCAAGACTTCTTCACTCTCTCTCTTTCCTTCTCTCTGTCTCTCTCTCTCTCTCTCTCTCTCACACACACACACACACACACACACTCCACTTTCTTCATACACAAAATGGCAGACTTACACACAGAAAAGAAGGCTTTAGATAATTTGGAAGACATTCCCTCAAATCTATCGTAGCTGTCCAGCTATTCCTCCGAGGTGGGGGACTGGGAGATTGGGCACCATCTTCGATGATGATTCCATTTCAAGGAGACAGGTCCCAGATCCTGGAGGAAACATTCCTGGGTTGCTTATTCAGCCTTTACAAAGATTTACTTGCCTTTCAAAGACAAAAAGAACTTAAAAGTTTTCTTATGTAAAAGCTCTAAGAAAAGAGAGGGGAGAAAGTCTCCGCCCTCATTTTCAAAAGAGAGAATTAAACTTCTTATCTTTTCATTTGTATTTGCCCTTAGAGTACTAAAATGTTAGAAATAATCATGTATTTTGCTTTGAACATCAAGTGCCCTAGACTGGCATCGCCCTCTTTCCCTTACAGTTCCTCCTGGGGGCAGGATATTTTCTCCTCCTCCACAAGGACTGTTGGCTCTCTTCCTGCTGGTAGTAAAGCCCTCCTGGAAATCCTCCTCAGAGACAGACTTTAGTTAGAGAAGCAGCTACAAGGGCACAGTGATGTGTGGTGGCTCTGGGGTTGCACAACGAGTGCCTTCCCCATGCTGCTCCTGACAGTTGCGACTGTGATCCCTGCATTGCTCAAGGACAAGCAATAAAGCATTCTGTATTTTGTTTTATCTCATTTCAAGGAGCTCCACGAGGGCAAGGCTGTATCTGTTTTGCTCCACATTGAACCCGCAGTGTCTAGCATATGGCAGATGCTCGACATCTGCCAGTTAAAGAAATGGAAAGACAAATGAGCGACCAAACTGGAACCAGCCATCAAATAGAAGGATAACACCCAAAATCCATGGTTCTTGTCCCCAAGTTCATTTCTTTTTTTTTTAATCTCTTTTTTTTATCTCTCTTTCTCTCTTTTTTCTATTGATGGTGTAGTTTTGGGATGTAGGTGAAGTTTGGTGGGATGACGTCCAGAGCCAACAACCAAGAAAGAATTCTTGAAATGTCTTTGATGAAAAATGGTGGTTTTATGAAAGCCCTGGGACAGGACCCGTGGGCAGGAAGAGCTGCTGCCTCATGGTCATCTGGGGTCATGCGAGGTGGCTGATTACATACTTGAGAGTTGGGGGAAGTAAGGAAAAGGGAGGATCCAAAAGGATATTGAGTTGTTAAAGACTCACAAGACACTGGAGGCCTTGCCGTTGTCAAGTTCAGGTTGGTTTTTTCCCTCTAGCGAGGCATTAACCTTAAGACAGGGGATGTCACACACGCCCCACCTGGAGGAATGTCACACATGTCCCACCTGGGAGGGTAGAGATTGCAGGATGTCAGCTTGTGCTTTGTCCTCAGCTTGCCTTCTGCTCCCTTGAACCTGAGACATAATTTACATACAGTTAAATGCACCCATTTTTGGTATATAGCTCTTAGATTATGAGAAATGCCTACAGTCATGTTGCCACCACCACAAGACACAAAAGAACAGAAAAATTCCCTCCTGTCCTTGCTTGAAGGTCAGTCCCTCTGTCACCCCTTGCTTCTGGCCACTGATGTATTTTGTCCCTAACGTTTTGCCTTGTGCTGACTGTCATAGGAGGTAGACTTGAAGTCTACTTCCCTTAGTAGACTTCCCTTAGCTTCTTTCCCTTAGTGTAAAGCATCTGAGATTTGCCTCTGCTCTTGCAGAGATTTGGAATCCATTCCTTTTCATTACCAGTCAGTATCATAGGGATGCAGCACAGTTTGTCTAGCTGTTCACCCCTTGAAAATCATTTGGATTATTCCAGGGTTGGAAGAGCAATTCTGAGTAAAGCAGCTATTGCATGCAGGTTCTTAGAGATCTTATGTTTAATTTTTTTTAATATTTTATTTATTTATTCTTGAGAGACACAGAGAGAGAGAGAGAGAGGCAGAGACATAGGCAGAGGGAGAAGCAGGTTCCATGCAGGCAGCCTGATGCGGGACTCAATCCCAGGACTCCAGGATCATGCCCTGAGCCAAAGGCAGATGCTCAACTGCTGAGCCACCCAGGTGTCCTGAGATCTTATGTTTTATTTCACTTGGGTTAATGCCTAGGGGTGAGACTGCGAGGTTGTATGAAGAGACTATGCTTATCTTCATAAGAAACTATCATGATGTTTTTCAAAGCACACTGGGCCAGTGCTCAGCAGTGCATGAGACCTCCTGAAGCCCTGCATCCCTTGCAGGCCTTGATATAATCAGTTTTGCGGTTGTTTTCAATGTTAGCCATTCAAATAGGTGTAAATAAGAAAACCACAGACCTCAAATGGCACCATTTAGGCAAAGTCACCAAATGAGGACATAACACCCAACTGCATTTCCCTCAGAAATGTAAGTCTTAACTGGTAAGTCAGAAATTTTCTGATCACCATCAATGAAGTGATCCATCATATGGGTCCTCTCTATTCCTGAAAGGAAGAGGAGGTAATCTACTAATAAGACCCCCTGTCTGTCCCTCTAAGGGAAAGTGACCATGCCTGGAATAATTCTCTCTTTTCTTTTGCTGATAACTTTCCTGTTCCACTCTGATGAAAACATTCCATTTTGTACAGCTCCTCAGAGCATCTCTACTTGCTGGATGGGACGCTGCCCAATTCACAAATTGCTTATAAGACCAACTAAATCTTTAAATTTACTTGATTGAGCTGTTTTTTTAACAAATACCTTTTTAACAAAGTATTACATTGTGGTTCGATTTACATTTCCCCTAATGACTATAATATTCAGCATTTTCTCAAGTATATACTTGCCATCTGTATATTTTCTTCAGTGAAATGTCTGTTCAAATGTTTTGACCATTTTGTTATTGGGTGTTTGTTTTCTTAGTGAGTTTTGAGAGTTCTTTATATATTCTGGATAAAGTCTTCTTATCAGATATATGTTTTATTAACAATCCATAGACCAATTTTCTATTGGTCTATGGATTGACTTAATTTGTTTTAACCTTTTCTTGTTTTACAACAAAATTCCCCCTTTGACTTTTCCAAGACTACAAAGTGATTTAAAATTCAGGAATTTGAAGTGAGAAACCACATGGCCTGTCTGTAATTGCAAATGGGGCTTCCCCAAAAGCTCCACGCTCTCATTGACCAATGGCTTCTGGTTAAGGCCAGGGGTTGAGAAGGAAAAATTTTTCTCCATTCTGGCTAGCCTAAGAATTAAATTGACATGAGACAAATTAACAGGAGAAAAACAAAAGTGTAATCACATGTATACCTCCTGTATACAAGGGAGAGACCCAGGGAAACTGGGCAATAACCCCAAACGGTTGAAACCATCACCTTAAATACCTTTTTCAGCGAAAGACAAAAGAAGATGTTGAGGATGGAGAGTTCTCATCGCGGGAGGAAAAGGCAGAGTGAGCAAGGGTGATGTTGTGATGCAGATATAATGGCCTTCTGCACTAGGAACAGTTTCTAGAGGTTTAGAGCTCTCTTCCTGATACCCTCACATATGGTGATTTCCCTTGTTAGTGGAAAGGTCTCTCACGGTACTGTCATTTCTACTTGATTTTTCAGAGCCTGTTTTATCATGTTTGAAGTTTCTTTAAAGTAACTGGCTTAAAGTAATCACTATGCCAATGATGCATATTTTGAAGTGGCAAAATGTGCTCCTTTTTATGGGTTCTGACATTTTAGGAAGTTGAGCATGTGTGCACCTCAGACTCTCCTCCCCCTTGACGTCCTCCTCCCAGGCTGCAGGAGGTACTCTTCTCCTTTCAGCTCTCTGCCCTGAGAGTGCGGCTGGAGCAGCACCGAGGCAGTAAGCCCCGAGCTGCCCCTGCGAGAGCAGCAGGCTGGCTGAGGGGAAGTCACCAGGAGAACTGACCAGAATGGGGAACTCTCTGCTAAGGGAAAACAGGTGAGTCCAGATTTCTGAGGGGCAGGCAGTGGGGGATGGGACAGGGCCTTGCAGCCAGAAAGAGTAAAAGGTCTTTGGGCAGGGTTGGGGGAGCCCAGTAAAGAACTGGAAAAAAAAAAAATAAGTGCCTACTGATCTTCAGACCCTACATTCAATTCCTCATAGGGTTGACCTTCTCCCCAGAATCAGAGTGAGCAGCTGGGGGAAAACCTCTGAAAGGCAGAAGGACTTCATCAAAGGAGGCCAATGTAGTGAACCATGACTTAAGAAATGGAACAACTTTCTGAGGGCTGGGTTTGGGTGGGGTGGGTGGATGCTCTCCTGAACTCTGAATGCCTGCAAGGAGCTCAAAGACATCACTACTTTTTAAATCGCTATTTTAGTTCCAAATAAATAGCAAGTTTCTGCCCACACTTGAGGCCTCATCCAGTGCACTTTCCCTGCAAGGGGTAAGTAGAGGTCATTAAAATTGGTCAAGAATCTGGCTTACTTTTTCTAGACTTCAGTTTCCTGATTTTAAGAGGAAATAATAATACAATACCTACCTTGGAAGTTTCCAGTGCATGTGATGCTAGCACAGTGCCTTACACACAATAAGGTTCAGTAAGAAAATATTATTTTTTTGGACCATCAGCTTCATTAACCTCAAAGCAGTTGTTGTAAGAATTTGTACCACCCAAAATAAGAGAATCCCTAGTGAGATGGTCTAGGGAGAATGAGCTTGCTGGGACAGGGGGCGGGGAGTATTTTTAAGGGTTATGTTTGTTATCCCAAGGTTGGCTCCTGCCACTGGGAACTGGGACACAGGACCCAAAATGCCACCTGACAGAAGAAGGCTTGGCAAGCCCGTGGGATGTGGCCTGCCCCTCCCTGAGACCCAGGGTTTTCTGAAACTCCTCCCTAGTTCCTCACAGGCCAAGCCATCTGCAGCTCCTGCTTGTTATCAGCTTATAAATCCCCATTTTCATATCCATGTATGAGTTCCTCAAATGTAGAGACTATTTAAGTCATTTTTTTAAAGACTTTATTTATTCATAGAGACAGAAAGAGAGAGAGAGAGAGGCAGAGACACAGGCAGAGGGAGAAGCAGGCTCCATGCAGGGAGCCTGATGTGGGACTGGATCCTGGGTCTCCAGGATCACACCCTGGGCTGCAGGCGGCGCTAAACTGCTGAGCCATCTGGGCTGCCCTATTTCTTAAGTCATTTTTGAATTCCTGTTCCCTGGCATTATTTCTGACAAATAGTAGGCCCTCAAAAAGAGTTTGATGAATGGCTGGAAACATGAAGAAATCACTGTCCTGAGAAGAAAAATAAAATACAGATATAATGTGACTGAGAAATTCATGATTAATGTGACATCTGAATTTTTTTTTAGGATTTTAATATAATTTTTAAAGGCTTATATTTCCTGGGATCTGATTTTCACCTTCACTTCTAGTTCCCATTTATCATCCAATCAGCAGATCCCCACCGTGGCTCTCCAGATCAGATTTGTTACAAAAGCCATGGAAATCTGCCCCCCTCACTAAGCAGAGTGGCACCTAGTCCTCTATGAGAGGAGTTCAGAGTCTTCCTTACTGACTGGTGGTCCTCAGACAAGTTACCTAACATTTTCGGCCTCAGTTTTCTCATTGGTAAAAAATAGAATCATATATACCTCATGGATTTATTCTGAGATTAAATGAAATATATAAAATGTATGTGTTATATACATTTAGTAAGTGGATTGTACGTGTGTGTGTGTGTGTAGAGAGAGAGAGAGAGGTTGAGAGAAAGTAATAAACATATAGTAAGTAGTACTTAATTTTTAGTTCCTTTTTCACCATATTCTCAAATCCCCATGAATGAAAAAAAATGGTCATACAGAAACCCAACCTGCACAATGAACAGATTTATTTTCTTTATTTAATCCTTTCTTCTCCTCTTATCCCACGTTGTCTGCTTTGATGCTATGAGAGATGGTGATTTCCGTGAGACAGGGCCAGTACCCTTCCACACCCCTATGCGCAATCCCGAAGACTACACCAAGTGGTTAGGCCTCTCCGAACACTGATAGTCTCATGGTCATCATGAGGAATCCTGGCCGTGTGGGAACAAAGGATTTAGGACGCGTTATGCGTGAAAGTCATTGGAGAATGTCAACTGTCAGATAAAAGGTTGCCATGTTTGTTAAGGAGGAGCTGTGAACAGATCTGAGGCGACAGGCAGAAGCTGGGGTGATTCTGGGGTTCCACACAAATGGCAGAAATGACAAAAGTGGAAAAATTAGGAATGGAGGTGGGAAGCCTGAAAAGGAAAGAACTTAGCTCATCCCTGATATGTTGGGTTTTAGGTGGCAGCAGGACACTCAAGAAATACCCTGGACTCCGAAAAATCAAAGCCGCAAACAGAGAACATCCAGGTGAGAACAAATCCAACAAACCTCCTCCCAGCCTTTGCCCAGGAAGAGTAAAGTCTGTCGGGTCCTAGACTTGATGTCCACCATGGAGCACCCTGCTTGGCCCAGCAGCAGTTATTGTCATAGTAAAGGTGAAGACAAGACAAAAGGCAAAAACACTTTGAACCTTTGGGCAGGAGAAGTGCAACTAGAAATAAGACCTATTTCCTGCTGTCTCTGTTTATTTAGCCCAAATACCTTTGTCCTCAAGCTCCATCCTGACCATTCCATTTTAAGCTCTGAGTTTCTATTTCTGAGGTGACCGCATCTCCCACATCATCATAATTGTTGAAAGGTTTGTGGAGAGAGACACTTGCAATTACCCTGATGGTGTTAGACCAGGACTTCTTCATTAACCCTTTCTGACTAGTCCCTTTGAGTGCCCGGGAATCACTAAAATATGGAACCAGGGTGTCAGGATCCAAGAATTCCAAAGAGTGTCAAAGCCAGTTGTTCTGTGGCCTGTAGAATTATCTGTACTTCTCCCATGGTTTCAGGAGAAGGTTTTAAAAGAATATCAATTAAATTAAAAAGCAACCACTGAGCCAAAGCTTATGTTAGGAGCTGGGGACCCCAAAGTTTCCCTCAACAGGGTACATCTCTTCAGTGCAAGCTAAGGATCATATATTGGGGTGATATCACTGGACATATGTTAAAGCATACAGTCCAAATAATGAAACAGACCAGAAAAGTCATGGGCATCATAACAAGGGAGAGACTGGGCGGTCTAGAAGGCCAGGGAAGCTTTGTGTAAGAGACAGGAACCCGGAATTGCTGGCACATAGCCGGGTGTCACAGAGATGCATCTGGTCTCCTGCAGAACCCACCCCAAACCAAAACGTCCCAGTTGAAATGCAAGAAAAATCTACAAAAATTTACATTACAGAATAATTGAGTGGGGGAAATGACCAGTTTGAAAACAGCCTTTGCCATGTTGAACTTTATTTGACCCTTACAACTCCAGGAGGTAAGCAGTCTAAGTATCCCCGATTTATGACCGATCAACGGTGGCTCAAATTTTCCAGAGGTATTAGTACAGTCAGTAAGTCAAAATCAGCTATCTCTTTTCATCTCCCAAATCTCCTCAAGTGAACCTGGTTTCTGAGCATGGATAAAGATAAGGCTCGGTGGTTTCCTTCTGGTGTTTCTTTAGCCACAGAAACAAGAGATATAAACAATGGCTGAAAATAGCATGACAGCCTGAAGAGGAGACATGCCTTTCAGCCCCAAAACTCTGATGCTGCAGGGCCCCGGGAGGTTGTCCCAACACTGCCATGCTGGTGCCCACAGCCTCTCCTCCTCTATCACCCTTGGCAAGGGAACTCCCTGGGAAGCTCGCTGGGGTTGATCTTTCTGGATGGTATTTTACAAATGCTTGTGGGTAGTGTTACGGGTAAAGGCAGGGCTTTCACATTCAATTTTGCAGGTAGTTGACTATGACTCAAGTTCAGAAAGACGCCCAGCATGATACTTCGACTTCAGCCTGGATGTCTGACTGCAGAAAGATCCTGAGCCTTTCTGCCTGCCCCAAAAGAGATCACAAGTCCTGTTTATTTTCCTGTACTTTGAGTAAAGGAGGCAGATTTGATGAACTGAGCCAGTTAGAGTTGCTCTGTCCTTGGCTACCCATTCATTTATCAAATTATTTATTGAAAACATATTTACCAGACACTCTGGCACATGCCAGTGATATATACCATGATGAACAAAATGAGTGGTCCTTGACTTTATGAAGCTCTAGTGTAGGATGTAAATAAATGAACTGTTACATAACAAAATTGAAGATCTACCCGTCTTTATTAAAAGGTTCATGAAATCAGCAGCACCCCAGCTAGCAAGTAGAGAGGCTCTTAAAGGAGTTCTACAAAATGGAATGTTTCTATAGAAGGAGGATGGGGAAGAGAAAGTTATCAGCAAAAGAAAAGGATTATTCCGGGCAAGGTCACTTTCTAGAGGGAAAAGGAAAGTCTTATCATGCATATCATCTCACCTTTTTGTGGGGATGGAGAGAGCCCAAGTGACAGACTTGGTGGCACAGATTGAAGAATTGCTGGCCCACAGGTTAAGACTACCTTTCTGGAGGAACCTGCAATTAAATTATGTACTAAGCACCAGTTTGGGAACTCAGTCCAAGTGATACCATTTTTGAGCCGGTGTTGTTTTCAGTTTTTTTCCACCCAACAACCACACTATGGTGTCTAACTGTAATATGGTATAAATAGGAGAACTTCAGAGTGCAGTAGAATTCTCCATAAATATTGCCTAACCTGTACCAGAAAGAAATTTCTAAAATGTCCACATACTGATGCCTGGATTTCCTGGAGATGACTATTGTGTGTCCTTTCTCACAAGAGGCCAAGTAAATCATTGAAATCCGAGATAAGCAAGCAATTCTAAGTAACTTGGACACATCTATCATGCTGGAGTGACTCCTTCCTCTCGAGACATTAACTCACCCTTTGGAAATATGAAAATGATGCTTATCAACACCAGAAAGTTCCTTCCTCAATTAGGAGTTGATAAGCATCATCTTCATATTTCCAAAGGGTGAGTTAATGTCTCGAGAGGAAGGAGTCATTCCAGCATGATAGATGTGTCCAAGTCATTTAGAATAAATACTATCTTGGACAAGGGCAGAGAAAAAAGGTTTTTTGCAGGGGCACCTGGATGGTTTTGGCTCAGGTCTTGATCCTGGACCAGGACCGGGCTCCTTGCTCAGCAGGGAGTCTGTGTCTACCTCTGCCCATCACCCCGCTCATGCGTGCTCTCTCACTCTCTCTAAGGTAAATAAGTAAAATCTTTTTTAAAAAGAAGATTTTTCACAGAAATGGTCAAGGGAAGGGAGTTATCCTAATAATGCTGTAGAGACCAACATTGTGATTTGGTGTCATCTCTGGGTCATTTTAGATGCTGTTACTGCTACTTTGCTGAAGGGTGTTTCTGCCTTCCGTGGTGAGTGGATAATTATTTTCAAGAGTTATTTGCCTAAGTGTGGTTTCAATGTGATATTTGCTGTAAATCACCTGTAACTACCCACTGTCTGTCACCACAGGCGAAGCCTGTCACTACCCAGACACAATCATCTGAGAGGCAGGCAGGAAAGTGAATTGAGTCAGTCAGGCAAGTGACAATTCGAGCCTGGCAAGAAACAGGAACAATAGCCTTGATGGCCCTCCACAAATGGGAAAGCCTCAGAAGCAAGGACGAAACTGGCTCCCAAGGTAGAAGAAGGACCCCGAATCCCACTGCGAAGGGCCGGGCTCCATGTACAGAAGCACACATTTCTGTCCCTCGCACAGAGAACGGACAGCTGGGGTGCTCATATAAGTCATCCTCCACGCTGGAGTAAAAGACCCACTAAAAATAGCTCAAGGTCCTTAACTGACTCATAAGGACATCAACTAGACTCTCTAAGCAAAGTAGGACATATGGTCTTGCTGCTTGGAGCACATGTCCTTGTCTCCTGAGATGATAATGAGTTTCCTGTTTATACTGTGTTTCTTCGGGGACTGGTCTCTACAGAGTAGTTACCTCTGTGCTCACATGGGACATGTTTGATTGCTTGTTTGCTTGCCTCCTAGGAGATCAGAGATGGGGTTTGGGGTTGGAATCGGAAATAATCCTGGCTCCTTATCTCACATGACATAAAAGAAGTTGATACTCTGTTAGGGAAAAATATCCCCCAGATAGTTACCTAGGACATCACCATAGTTCTCTATAAATCAATCCCTCTTCAGCCATAGAAAAGGGAGAAGTGAGGAGAGAGAGAGACACACGGGCCGAGGTGGAGATTTCTACTTGGTCTTACTTTCATTTTTCCTTTTATCTACCTTCGTTTTCCTCCATGCTGGAGGAGGTATGACTTTAACAAATGAAAGAGCTTAAAGATAAGGTTTTGGAGTTGAGTGTCATTTCCTTTGAGAGCCTCTGAAGGGCGAAGATCACGAATTTCCCTTCTCTTTCTTTTTTCAGTAGAAAAATATGCATCTTTAAAGCAAAACCAGATTCCCCAAAGGAGAGTAAGTCATTGCTTTCTTATCTTTTCTGCACTTGATAGACTTGCATTTCCCAACTGCCCCTTCTCTGTGCTTCCCAAGCTCTTTGGGCATCCTGCCAGTGTCATACTTGCACATCCATCTGTGTCATTCGTCCAGCTGCTTGGGTCTTTCTCTGCTAGACTGTGAGACTGTGAGGCCATTGGAAGCAGGAACCGGCCACTGATCTCTGATCCCTCCCTGAGGTCAGGAGGCTGGAGGGGTGAACGGGGAACAATGACCGGAAGGACAGAGGTGCCTGAAGTGCTTCCGAGAAACTAGAAACTAGAAACCCTTGCGACCCAGAGGGCCCGGAGGGGCAAGGCCTCATGGGCAAGCTTAGGATTGCCGGGTTTTGTCCTGAGAACTGCACAACTATTGAGGGGCTTTATTTTATTTTATTATTTTATTTTATTTTATTTTATTTTATTTTATTTTATTTTAGAGGGACAGCACAAGCAGGGGGGAAGGGCAGAGGGAGAGGGAGAAGCAGACTCCCTGCTGAGCACAGAGCCCAACCTGGGGCCCAACCCCAGGACCCTGGGGTCACAACCTGAGCCAAAGGCAGACGCTGGCCGAGGGCCAGCCAGAGGCCCCTGTCGGGGGGCTTTAAACCCAGGCCCGGTCTGAGGCCCCTGCATGAAAAGACCTCACCTGGGCTGCAGTGCAGAGACCCCACTGTGCTGGCCGGTGGCAGGAGCAGATGCTGGAAGATCGCCAAGGAGGTGAGGCCCGGGTCCCTGGAGACAGGAAGCCCTGCAGCTGAGGAGGAGGAATTGGAGAAGGACGCAGAGAGAGAGAGGAAGTATAGGCCTGAGGAGGGGCCACAAGATTTCACTTTTCTAAAGAAGAAAAGTGAGGGGGTTTGGGCCTTGCCTTCCTAGGTGCAAAGAGCAGAGCCCGATCCATTCACTCCGAGTCTTGCAAACTAGCTTGGTGCAGTGTGCAAGCGAATCAACGGCCCTGCCAGCCCAGCGTCACCCCGGGGAGCCCCAATCTCCGTCAGAGCAAACCGTGGGAGCAGTAAGACCTCGACTGCTAAGAGTCACAGACGGTCCCCGTGGTGATGACCAGGGACGTCCCGAGGGCCGTGGGAGTTTCCGGAGCTGAGAGCATGTGGAATGCCGGCCCCGGGGCAGGCCAATCCCTGTAATCCGGGGCGGCTCCCACCTGAGAGCTCCCTACGGAGCTGCTGGGTCTGTGAGGGGGCGGCAAGGGGTTGGGGTGCCCCTGAGCCCCATGGCCTTGGGAAACTGGCCTGCTGCTGTTCCCATCTGCTGGCAAATGCAGGAACGGGAATGCTCAATTTAAGAATTTCCTTCCAGCAAGCTTTTCTAGAGCAGCAGGCCCACACGGTCACCCCTCCAGCCCCCCCAATCCCCCAAACCCTCCCCACCCCACCCCTGTGGCCTGCGGTGGACACAGGCGCCTCTGGACACTGTGGCTCCTCTGAGGCCCTCCGCCGCCTCCCGTGCTGGCCTGTGAGCCCCTGGGGGACAGGACCTGTTTCTGATCTGTCTTGGTCTCCACAGTGGTACAGGTTGGGCATGCTGGGAATTTTGTGTGAGGCAGGCAGGGGTGGGGGGCTGGAGGGAAGCGTGGTTTCCCTCTCAAATCCCCACCCAGTGTGCCTCCCTCCACTCAGCCTCTCTGCCTGAGCTGCCTGCCCCCCTCTGCTGTTTCTTGTTCAGCTGGTCCTGGGGTTCCCCTGGGGTGCGCTGCAGGTTGGGGTGGCCTGATGGGCTATTGGTTGGCTCTCTGACTGCTTCTGTTCCAGTCTCCACACTCCCCGCTCCACCCAGCCTCCCCCCTCTTCCCCACCCTCTCTCCTCAGGTCTCCCCACGGCCTGACGCTGATTGTATTTTCTTTCTCCAGGTAAAGAAATGTCATCTGCTCCCACGCAGGTAATGCAAACATCTCTGAGCCTTTTGCTGAGGTGCCCCAGATGGCAGGAGTTGGCCTCCAGGACCCCTTCAATCCTTGATATGAAAGAGAGACTTTAGATGCCAGTGCTTGTCAGCCCTGGTGGCCGCAGCAGCAGCCACCTCTGTTGCCCATCTCACTGCGAAGGGACTGATGCACACGGAGCCCCGTGCTGACGCCAGGCAGTGAGCTGAGAGCTTTGCCTGTAGTGGCTCATGCACCTGGTACAGCGACCCCAGAAGACCAGCACTATTATTTCCCCTCCTTCACAAATGAGAAAACTGAGAGTTAAGTGATACTGTCCCCAAGCCAGATAACTGGCAGGAAGTCAGGGGCATGATCCAAAACCAAGCCTCAGTCCCAGATCCAGGCTCTCCCTCTTGTACTTTGCTGCTTTGCTCTTTATCTCCTGAGATTCCACTGACTGGGAGCTTCTCTTGAGTGGTTTCCCTTTTGAATAATGCAAAAATCCCTAGAATGAGTAGTTAAATATCATAAGCCAATCGTGTTAGGGTGGCCTCGGGTAGTTCTTATGAGCAGGCTGCCCTCAAGGCCTGAGACTTGGAATTATACCCATTGGCAGGGGTCACTCTGGAACAAGAGGCAGAGAGGACCTGCCTGGGGAGGCGGAATAAATATTCTAGACAGCGTGAGCTCTCTGGATGCCTGGGCTAGGGGTTAGGTGGAGGCAGCCATTTAGGAAAAAGAGCCAAGAGATGGAGGGGAGATGGTCATGGAAGACAGACCTTGCTCGGGGTTGGGTCTGTGTTGAGCCTGGAGTATGCAAAGGGAAAGGCAAGAGGCCCACTCTTGATAAGATTCTTCTTTGCCCAACAGGACAGTGCTGACCAGAGCTCCTCGGAAGATCTCTGCTACACCCTCATTAATCACAGCGTCCTTGGGGGAAAGTCATCAGGGATCTCTGCTGAGAGGTGCTATGAGAACATTTCCCCTAAAACCGAGACACCCAGGGAGTCCTTGGGAAAAACCGAGGTTTCATACGCACTTCTCCGTGTGCCTTCCTCTCCAAGGCATTCGTCTTCCCCAGAAGATGCATATGAACTCATCATACCTAGGAGAGTCTTCTCCTACTCCCTGCAACAGCCACATCCACCAACACCACATTTGGAGAACCGGGTTTCCTACTGATAACGAAACAGTTGGACCAGCGCCCGTCTAATAGCAGTAACTATTAGATAGGGGTTGTGGGGCTTTGGTTGAAGCAGGCATGGCGTATAGGGCCCTTCAGGCTTACCCCACCTCCACACACAACAGCCCTTTCTTAAGGGGTCTCTGCAGAATCTGGTTTGCAAACCACAGGGCCTCATAGATCCTGTTCCATAGTCATCCAAAGACCAACCACCCATCCTGAACACCGCTCTTTGAGAAGGGAGTGGCTATCTGTGATTCCAAATGGCTTTGGAAATGGTAGGAAAGGCTTCTTGGTCCCCTACAGCTATGAGCATCACAAAGGGTCTGCTCCTCTGTCCAAGTTCTTCTTATAAAACGTCCACAATGATTGTCTTCTAAAGTCACAAGGAAGCTTTTACCCATAGTAGTAAGTGTCCCCAGGGGTGTTCACTTGTTCGACACATGTTTGAAGGCCCAACCCCTCACCCAGAGCCTTCCAGGTGAGAACCTGTGTGTGCCTCGCACCCCATGCCACTTAGGTATGTCCTTTGACTCGTTGACCCTTATGGGTTTGTTGGTTATGTGGTCTGAATCAGTATGTTCTGGACCAAGTTTTTATATAATTTTTAATATAATTTTAACCCATATTTTTTAACCTGTATTTCTCCCTAGAAATCTTATCAAGAAAATCATAGCATTAGAGAATGGTAGAGTAGAAAGACCTATGGAGACACTCTAACTCCATTACCCTTTTTGCTTAGAGAGGATAAGTAGCCCAAGGCACCTTGCAAGTTAGTGCCAGAACTTTATCCAGAGCCTGATTTCCTGGTTTCCAATTCAACACTCCTCCAACATACTACATAGAAGAGGCTATACTCAACTGGGTGGTGTATGCGTGGATGAACTAATATACTATGTATAACATATGAAAAAAATGTGTCCACATGGGAAAAATAACACACACACACACACACACACACACACATCCCTTCTCTAATGAGACTTTCTGTATGTTCTGATTATTTTTCTTAATTTTTTCCTCATTGCTCCTGGAATTCCATCTATTGCCTAAAACAGGGATCAGCAAACTGTGACCCAGGGGCCAAATCTGGCCTACTGTCTTTTTTTTTTTTAATATAAATAAAATGATTGGAACACATCCATGCTTATTCATGTATACTGTATACATGTTCATACTGCTCAGCCATAGAAGAGTTGAGTAGTTAGTTGTGACACACTGGAGGTCCCACAAACCCAAGAACACTTTTTTTTTTCCCTTTTCAGAAAAAAAAAAAAAAAGTTTGTAGACCCCAGGCCTAAAGGATGATACTTGGAGATAAACTTAACAAACAGAAGTGTGTTTGGGTCTTGTAACTCATAAGAACTGGTACCAGTAAACTGGCATGAAAATATTAAACCACAAATGAGATGGGCCCAAGAATAATTAGCAAATTAGACTATTTCTATAGTCACACCTGCATTCTCAACTTCCTGTTCTATTTAACCCGTGGCCATTGTCCTAATTTTAAGGATGTTAAAATAGTAGAGGTTTGTTGACAAAGTAGTAGATACATTATGTGTTTAATTACTGTTTTGTCCCCCAAAGTAACTAAATAACTATTATTTAAAATGTAGTTTAGTACATTTTATGCCATCTGTGATTTATGCATTTACGCCAGTGAGGAGAAACCCAGTGACATCAGGTGGGACGTATCAATACAGGTTCGCTGAGACTTTGGCTGGGCGGTGATCTTCAGCTAAGAGCCAATCACATCTGGGTATCTTATCCTCTACTAACTTCCTATTTTCAGCAAAATTCTCTCCCATGGAACCCCAGCCTTGACCCTTGGCCAGGATTCACTTAGGGAAAGAGTATGGACACTAGAATCAGATAATCAGTGACTCACATCATGGTTCTATCCATCCCTTCCTCCCTCTACGACCTTGAGCGTGTAACTCGAAGGTTCAGCTTTATCACCCACCAACAGCAGAATGATCTAATATCTGCAATCCATTTACTGCAGACCTTGAATAAATGCTATCAAAGAGCAAAGAGAAACAAACAAACAAAAAAAAAACAACTTCATGATGTATGAAGAAAAACATGTGTTGACGTGCTTGATTTTCAGGGTCACCCAGCGATCATCCAATGGGTTAGAAATTGCTGGGTTTTATCCTGGAGTTTTTCATTTGGACACTGGACCATTGTTGAAGTTGACTGGCTTAAATATTTTTAGTATGACACAGCTTATATTAGTTTGAGTCTTAGCCTGTGAAAGTATTACTTGTCCCAAATAGTATATGCCTTTTACTATATATAGTAAATATATAGTATTTACTCCAGCAATATATTCAGTATAAATGCTGAGCCAACAAAATTTGTTCTCAAGAAATCTAGAGAGATGAGGGAAGGGGATCACTTTTGAGTAGGAGAGCCCTTTGGGAATGCTTTGTCTGTATATAATGCTAGTCCTGTTTTCCATAGATTTCAGGATTTTGATGAACGCGATGGAAAATACACATTCACACACACTCACACAATGTTTCATTCAATTTCAAGTGCTTGGGGATGCCACCCTTCCCGGAAGGAATTCTTGGGTTCTTGATAAGAAACCGAGGCTGAGGGTTTAAACTGCTCCCTCAGGTCACCCCCCCCCCCGCCCCCAGCTCATCTTACACCTGTAGCAGCCAGCTCACACAGACACATTTTATGCGGCAACTGCAGGTTTTGTGGTTTCCGTTCTATGTTTGTAGTAGCGTCTATAAATAATCCTTTAGGCTGTGAATAAATTCTTATTCAGAACCAGAGGTAAAAGACAAGGGCAAAGCTAGGTCAGGACAACTGACCGTTGATAACAAGTAAATTCAAATGCTGACATTTTTAGAACAACCTTGGGTGACAGGTGCTTCCAATAGTCTGAGGAATGGAGGGAGGGGCAGAGCTGGGACAGGACAGGGGGGTCCCCGGGATGCCACAGGATCCCTCAGACAAAAGGAGATGCTGTTTACATTGATCTGACTCCCTACTTTATCCAGCGGCCCCTTGTGCTCAGAGAGCAACTTGAAAGTCACTAGATCTGAGCACCCCTCAGTTCTGCAGGCTGTGAAGTGGGTCAGCAGTTCCCCCCACTTACCCACAGGGGGTGCTTTTGCAAGGCACTCTGGGGAGCCCTGAGAGGTCATTACCATCCCAGAGTCTTCTGCTGTCTGATGATGACCCCACTGAATGCATCCCCTCCCCTCTCACCATCTGAGTTCCTGGGGGTTGGGGGGGGTCCCAAATTTCAGTCAAGCCTGAAGGAAACATGGCCCCAGGGGCCACCAAAGTCAGAGGCCACTGACGGTGTGAAGGTGCCAAGCACGTTGGACTTTGCTCCCCAAAGCTGCGGAACTCCAGCCTCATCCTCCCACCTCTCCAGACCATGGTTCCCTAAGTACAAGATGAGGGACTGCCTTCGGATGCTAAGAGCATCTGCTCTCTCACCATAAAAGAAGGACGAAAAGGCGTCTGTGGGCCCCACTGCCAGCAACGCAAGGACAGTGAGGATGAGCTTACTTTAAGGCAATGAAGCCATAATGGAATCAGGGAAGGGAAGACGTGGAGAGGCTTCTTTCATTTTTCTCAGCACCGATGAGATGCTAAATAGGGCAGGTGTCCATGCAGAGCCCACAGCTAAAAGGGAAAAGGGCGCATGGGTGGCTCAGTCATTAAGCAGCTGACTCCTTTTTTAAAAAAATGATTTTTATTTATTTATTTGATAGAGTGAGAGAGAGCACCAGCGCGGGGAGCAGAGAAGCAGGCTCCACTGAGCAGGGAGCCCGATGTGGGGCTGGATCCCAGGACCCCGGGATCATGACCTGAGCCAAAGGCAGACGCTTAACCGACTGAGCCACCCAGGTACCCTGAGCATCTCACTCCTGATCTCAGCTCAGGTCCTGATCTTGTAGCTATAAGATTGAGCACCACATTGGGCTCCATGCTGGGTGTGAAGCCTACTTAAAAATAAAATTAAAATAGGGCAGCCCGGTGGCTCAGTGGTTTAGCCCCTTCCTTCAGCCCAGGGTGTGATCCTGGAGTCCTGGGATCCAGTCCCACGTCGGGCTCCCTGCGTGGAGCCTGCTTCTCCCTCTGCCTGTGTCTCTGCCTCTTTCTCTTCGTGTCTCTCATGAATAAATAAAATTTTAAAAAATCTTTAAAAAATTGTTTAAAAAATAAAGTAAAATAAAACAGAATAAAATAAATAAATGGGAAAAGAAAGAACGTGAGCTTCACCCTAATCAGACACAAACATGTGCAAAGGGAAGCCAATCTGTTTATTCCAATCCCACCACGGCTTCAAGTTCAGCTCCGGCGTCCTTCCTAGGCAAGGCCTTCACTGACCACTCTCCCTTCTGACTACCCACAACCCCACGGTCTGTCTCTATTGTTCATCCCAGGCGGTTTTTTCCTGCTGTTTCCTATTTGGTCTGCGCAGAGCCTTGCTGCCTAATGAGACCAGCAGCTTCTTATTATTGCCCTGCTCTTCACTGCTATCTCCCAGAGTTTTCTGCAAAACACATCATTAAAAAAAAAAAAAAAAAATCTACGGAGCTAAGTTAAATTGAAAAGTAGAAAAGAACTGAATGCAGGGACAGAAATTTTGTTGGGGATGGGAGCAGGGGCACGCTCCACTGCTCTGGCTGTACCCTTCCTGCCCACATCTCAGTGACTTCCAGAAAAGACCAGTGTCTCTTCTCAAATCCCTTGGATAGTTGTTGGAACCTTACTATGCCCGGCATTATGCTCATCATGAAGATGCCTGATGACCAATAAATTCATCTCCTATAGCAGAGCAGTGTAGACGTGAATGCCTCTTCAGACACCTCACAAAGTCCAGTTGTCCGCATGCCACTAGAGCCAGAGTCAAGCCTATGCAAAGTTTTCTGTATGACTTGCAAGGGGTCCAGGTAGCTGCGTCTCAGCGCTTTCCAAGGGAGAAGGGACGAACACACTGTCCTCCTTCCAGCTCCAGGCCCTTCGGACACCTGGGCCTGCCAGGGGAGCCCCAGGAGGAAGCAGAGGGGAGAGAGCACCCCGCTGCTCTCCCTGGAACAGAGGAGGACCTAGCCCACTGCAGCCCATCCGGCTGAGTCTTGCTCAAAAGGGGAAACTGCCGTCAGGGATATGAAAACACCAGTTCCAGCACCATTTACCGCAAGAAAATGCCAGCCCACGTCACTGGCCTGGAGAGTCGCACCTGTGAAGCAAACGTGATCGTGACAGTGCCCGTGCAAAAATAATTTATTGTAAATATTTTTAAATCCCTCCCCATTAAAGTCATTCATTACATTCTAAAAAATACAAACACACAACAATTTACATTTGACATGTGAAAAATAAAGAGGAAGAAGGGAGGTGCACCTATTTGGCTGGTTTGAGGAACTGGCCTCAAAATGAGACACCAGGTTACAATAAATGCATCCTCTAGTTAAATAAGAAAGCGAATTCACATTATCCAGAGTCCTGGAGCACAAAAAGACCAGGGCAAATCCAGCCTGAGACACCCCCTTGGACACTCCCCATACACAGCAGCCCCCCACACTGACGTCTACCCACGGCCAATTTAACTGAGATCCTGGAGCTAAGAACATCTCCTTATGGGACCACAACACTCTCTCCTGGAAAATTTCCTGCAAACAATTTTTTTCCAAGGAAACAAACACTCTGTTTCCTCGTGCTGGACAATTCTACGTCCGTAGATGATCAACACAGTCGCTAACATTCCCCCCAGCCTGCAAACAAAGTGGCATTCAGCCTCCCACAATTTACTTCAAACAGAAAGTGGTTCTTTCTGTTTCCAACCACCCTCAGTAAGATACACAACCAGTGCCTGCAGACACTGAGTTTTGGACGAAGCCTAGTCCCAAGGGACAATAAAAAGCCATGAGCCAGCGTGCACGAGGTAAGCAGCCTCAGTGATCCTCTGATGGAAGCTGGAGAAACTGTTGAGTGGGAAAATGATCCCAAACGACAGCAGTGTGTTCAAAACTCAAAACGCTCAAGGACCCACGTTTCCAAAAGGGGTGTTCCAGAGTCACAGGTGCAATGAGGAGGGGCGAAGTAAGAAACACGCATCTCATTTCTGTAGCTCCACATAACACAGTAATGTTGGATGGCGGGTCTCAGGCTGGTCTGCTAAGGTATGCAGCCGCAGGTTCTGGAACCAGACCCAGAACTTTGCTGCTTTGGTCTCCCAGGTGCCTCCCTCACAGTCCTGCTTAGAGGTAGATCATACATCACATCGGGCCTGGGCGAGTGGGAGAAGGATTTCAGTGAGTGATTAGCTGTGCGGTCCCTCACCTCCTGCCTGCACACTCTTCCCACCTGCACGGAGTGGACCCGCCTGAAAGGTCACCTCTGCACTATGGAGTAAGTGTCCCCATGTAGGTGGAAGCAAGCGGTGCTCTAAGAATAGCAGCGAGTTCCACCCACCGTCTGACTTCCTGCCTTTGCCTACACCCAGCTTTGCCCCCACATGCTCTTGCTGGACGCAGAGCCTGGACTTCCCAAGTGCAGAATCAGGAGAAAAAGGACAGCCTCCACCCCTTCACGTCATTGCCAGTCCTTCTCTGGTAATTCACAGGATCTTCTCTGGAAAGCAAAATGCATTCTCTCATCCAAAAACTCAGTGGAGCGCTGCTTTCAGATACAGACCAACATCCTCCACTTCATTCTGGAAAGAGAATACAGACAAACGGAGGTCACTCATTTTTTAAAACCGTGATTATTTTTTAAAGATTCTTTTTTAAAGATTTATGCTTTCATTTTTTTCCCCCGTTGGGTTTGAATATAAACTCTTATGCAAAATTGAAATGCCTGGAAATTCCTAGCAGAGGAAGTTTCCTTTTCGATCAACACACGCGGACACGCATACAAGTGCACGCGCGCACACACCTACCTCTGAATGCTTTACGCAAAGCAAATAACACATTGCTCATTTGTTTTGGCCTAATTCTTGGTAAATAACATTCTGTGAGGCCTTTTGGGTGCTGAAGATATTTAAATACTCAGTCCTTTTTCATAATTTAACTACTAACCTCTAAATTTTCAGTTTGCTATTATGAGAAAGTCTGATGAGGAAATGGTGTGGACTGGGCCTGACCAAGGAGGACATGCCCATGTAAGGACCTGGGGACACCACACAGAGAGTCCACGCTCTACCACAGGGTCCTCGCGGTTGCCATTATGGGCTGGGTAATTCTTTGTCGTAGAGAGCCATCTGTGCATTACAAGATGTTCAGAAGAATCCCTCACGCTACCCCAGACGCTAATATCTCACATACACACCCGTCAGGACAACTAAAAACGTCTTCAGACATTGCCAAACACCCCTGGGGTGCAGTGGGGGCACAAAGTTGCCCCTACTTGAGAATTAGTGCTCCTTGGCTAAACTTCCCAAGTTTCCTGGACAATCTATAAACAACCCAAATGATTTTCTTTGATACCAAGCAGTCCTTTTAAGGACAGAGCTCACATAGTGGCTCCTCCGCCAACAGGCAGCTCATTGGTTCAGCCCAAAAATGTGCAGCCAAGATTCACTGTTCTCATTGCCTACAGTTTTTTCCTCTTTTCTCTCACACAAATCTGGTCTGTGCCTTTGTTTCTCATTTAGTCTACTAGCTGACTCCTTCCCATATGAGAAAACACTACCAAATATCTAACTCATGTTGAGATGTCTAAAATAACTCATGCTGCCATTTTATATTTGTAAAACAAACTTTCTCTCCTCATCCCTGGGCCCCCAAACATCCATAAGGTGAAACAGGCCAAAAAAACAGGGGGGAAAGGGAGGTGAGAGCTATTAAAACAAATCCTTGGGGGCACCTGGGTGGCTCAGTGGTTGAGCATCTGCCTTCGGCTCAGGTCATGATCCCAGGGTCCTGGGATCAAGTCCTGCATCGGGCTCCCGGCATGGAGCCTGCTTCTCCCTCTGCCTGTGTCTCTGCCTCTCTCTCTCTCTCTCTCTGTTTCTCATGATTAAATAAATAAAATATTAAAAAAAAAACAATTCCCTGAACCTTGATACCATCATGCTGCATGAAATTAGACAGAGAAAGACAAATGTTGCATGATCCTCACATGTGGGATCTAGAAAGAACAAACTCATAGGAAAAGAAATCAGACTGGTTGTCGGGCAGGGGACTCAGGGGGTTGGGTGAAGCCATGGCACAAACTTCCAGTTATAAAATAAATAAGTTCTATGGGTGTAATGTACATGGTGGCTAGAGTTAACATTGCTGTATGGTAACTCTGAAAGTTGCTAAGAGAGTCAATCCTAAAAGTTCTCATTATGTGGGAAAAAAATTTTTTAAAGAGTCATTTTCTGGGCAACCCGGGTGGCTCAGCGGTTTAGCGTCACCTTCAGCCCAGGGCCTGATCCTGGAGACCTGGGATCGAGTCCCACGTCGGGCTCCCTGCACGGAGCCTGCTTCTCCCTCTGCCTGTGTCTCTGCCTCTCTCTCTCTCTCTCTCTCCCCCTGTGTCTCTCATGAATGAATAAATAAATAAAAATCTTTAAAAAATAAAAATAAAAAAAATAGTCATTTTCTTTCATCATCAACAATAGCCAAGCTATGGAAAGAGTCCAAACGTCCAGCAACTGATGAAGGGATAAAGAAGACGTGGTGTATATTTATTATATATTCTATATATGGGGTGAAATATAATAGAATATGACTCAGCCATCAAAAAGAAATTTCATTCTTGCCATTGCCATTTGCAATGACATGGACGGAGCTAGAGTGTATGAAGCTAAGTGAAATAAGTCAGTCAGAGAGAGACAAATACCCCGTATGATCTCACACACACGTGGAATTTAAGGAAGAAAACAGATGAACATAAGGGAAGGACTAAAAAAAGGAGAGATGGAAGCAAACCATAAGAGATTCTCAATGAGAACAGAGGGTTGATGGAGGGAGGTGGTGGGGAGGGGGGCGATGGGCTAGATGGGTGCTGGGGGTTCAGGAGGGCACTTGTGAGGAGCACTGGGTTTGTATGTCAGTGATGAATCCTTGACTTCTACTCCTAAGTCCAACATTGACTATATGTTAACTAACTAAAATTTAATTTTTTTAAAAAAAGAATCATTGCTCTCTGTTCCTGCGGAACATTATCTCGGTAGGAAACCAGCTGCCCAGCTCTAACTAACCACCCACTAACTGCCTGGGTAATCAGAGTGGGGGGGAGGGCAGCAACCCTCAGGCCCACAGTGCACATGAACACGGAAAACTGGCTCAGGACTCACGGGGTCTCACTGGGTCCCTCCCAGGGGCTCAGCCTCTCCAGCCCACCCCTCCTTAGCTTGCCCCCTCTCTTGGCCAGCCTGCCTTTCCTAGGTCTCTCTTCTTCCTTCCTCACTTCTCAAATGGTCACTGTGTCCTCTTCCTTCCTGTGACTGATGCTTACATTCCTGAGAATATCAAAGTCTCAACTACCGCACATACGTACTCTAGAAAGTGGACATGGGGTCATGGAAACACCCATCCCCTGCAGCAGAAACGTCTGGGAGGAAGGGCACAATCCCTGGCTGACTCCCAGCTGCCCCCCGGGGGACGGTACGGAGTCTGGCCCTGGGGAAATGTCTCCAAGGCTATCTGCTCAAGGTCAGCCCAGGCTCTCCTCAGGCTCACAAGCCACCCCCTCCCCTTCGTCGCACTCTGTATGGCCCTCTCAACCCCATAATCTTCTCAACTCCTCCTCTACCTTCCTCGCCTACATTTGGAAATTGCTGGTAACCCCCAGACTCCAGAGTGGCCTCAAAAAACCAAGACCCGTCACAACACAGCAGTGGCCACCACACAGAGCTCAGGCAGTGGGCCTCCTCTCTCCCTTCTTCACACAGGAGGGGGCCGAAGGGCTCCCTTGTTTCATCTTTTTCTCTCTTTCCTTCCTTTTCTTTCTTTCTAAAATTCCTATAGAGGGGGGCATAACCTCTTCACTCTCTACATCTATGCCCTCTGTCTGGCCCACAGATGCACTTCTATTTATTCCTGAGAGACACAGAGAGGGAGGCAGAGACATAAGCAGAGGGAGAAGCAGGCTCCCTGTGGGGAACCCGAAGTGGGACTTGAGCCCAGGACACTGGGATCATGACCTGAACCCAAGGCGGATGCTCAACCACTGAGCCACCCAGACACCCCCCCACAGATGCAATTTATTCAGATGTTCAGCGAGGAAACTTCATTCCCAGCGAGCTAAGATTTGGCTTCCTGAATGTCATCCTTTCCACTTATTTGGGAAAAAGAAAGCTTGAAGAACTGCGGTACATAACCCTTTGCCTTCTTACACAGGGATTAGCCTACTTTAACTTCCCATTATAAGTGAAATAAGAAATAAGTGTCATTATAACGGACGTCCCTTCTCATACTATGAGTGGCTGGGGAGCTTCATAACCTCACTGCTCTGCTCTTTGGATGCTAGACTGGGGGGCCTGTGCTCGTGGCTAACCCTCCCCCGATCTGCCTTTCTCAGCCACTCAACAGCATTCGCTCCTACTAGTGGGTGCACAGTGTTTCTGATGGACCGTGGATGATGGAATGTCAGGGACAGTCACATGGGGGGCTAATGGGAGCCCAGCAAGGGGTCAGGGTGGGATGGGAGACCAGAGGTCAGGCCAACCTGGTGCAGATGCAAAGGGGCACCTCTTCCGGGCTCATCACCTGCTTTTGTGCCAAGTCTTAACTGCTCTCAGATTGTGACATGTGGGTGGCCTTCCCTGCTCACTGAGTGACATGCCAGTTCTCTCATTCCACCCTTGGTTTCAAAAGCAGACAAGGTACGTTAACCCTACCTTTCTAAGGAAGGCGACTGGTTTGCCTTGTCCGGCCCCTGGGTCACTGTCAGAGACCCAGTGGCCCCCAACAGAGAGAGACGGGTTCCCCCCACTGGGATCATCGTTCAACAAGCTGGCTGGATCAGTCGCCTCAAATGGAACAGTCACTTCTCCCGTGAAACCGCGGCCTTCCCATGGAGCCTACTAATAATTTGGCCAAGTGGGGTACGGGCCTTCAAATGTGGGTGAAGGACACCAAGGAAACATTTAGCCGTCCTCCTCCTTACAATTTAATTGCCCCCCCCAACTACTCCGTCTGTCCGTCTGTCTGTGGAGGGCAGGCACCTGGAACCTCCCCGCCAGCCGCCCTTGCTCTGGTTCCCCCGTTGAGGCCACACGTCTGCCCTCCTGACTTCCTCCACTTACCGTAGAGCAGGAGCGACGCCGGCCCAAGGCCCAGGGTCTCACAACCAGACACCCCCTCGTCATGCAGACTCTGCAGCAAGACGCCCCGCACCAACTCCTCATTCATCATGTACCGCATAAAGCTGTCGTCCTCGGAAGGAACCCCAAACTGCAGGTGGTAGGCTATCGTGGCATTTTCACCGCTGAAAGGCACAGCAGACAGACACAGCGACAAATGTCAGCGGGATCACACTGCCACTCGGGAAACTGACTTCAGCAGGAGCCTATTTGCAGTTCCTCGGGTTCTCCCAGTAGGAAATAGCACAGGGCCCGGTGTCCTAGAAGGACCCTCTTCTGTCATTTCCTCACAAAAAGGTAGGGGGACCCCACCCTCTTCCTTCCATCTAAAACCCACCCTCTGGGAGACCAGTGTTAGAGGCCGTGGAAGGGAGAGTCAGGGAAGGTCCAAGGCTGGCCCACGGTGGGTGAAGCAGGCTCCCCGCGGGGAGCCCCAAGCGGGACTCGATCCCAGCACCCCAGGATCTGCCGCTCAACCACTGAGCCCACCCAGGCGTCCCTGGGTTCTCCTGTTTACTCCCCTCCCATGTTCCCACGCTCCATCCACCCTCTCCCTGCCCTGACAGGCGCTGCTCAGGACTATTTGGTTTAACCAGTTCACTCCTTGGCCTATAAAATGTTCAAGGTAAGCCCCGCACTCCCCGCCCCCGGCTGGCCCCCGACTCCTGACCCCACAGGCCGCCCTGCAAGGGCAGCAGCAAATCCCACCTGCCCGGTTGGTCTCTGAGGTGAGAAACTTTATGTTGGCAAATCAAACTCCAATAAAACATAAATAAATAAATATTTAGATAGATATTTAGATATTTAGAGAGAGAAAGAGAGAGGAACTCGCCCTGTCCCATTCCCGTCTCCCGGCTCCAGCTCTGCAGGGCTCAGCAAAGGGACCTAAGGAAAAGGAGTTTTCATCTCCCTGGAACGTACCTTTCCATCACCAGAATAAAAATGATCACAGGGCGTCCTTGCTTAATTAGCAGCTGACGCCGCTCGTCAAAGGCCAGCTCGGCATTTAGGTTTGCCAAAGGCATCCTGTGACCTTGCTTCGAGAAGGCCCAGATGAAGAGCCAGCAGTCAAATAATCACGAGGGGCCCCATCTGAGACACCCCCCACCCCCCGGACCCTCCCAGGAGCCCCAGTCGGCCCACGGGGGGACCCCCACCCCCGGCTCACGATGGGGAGCCAGTGCCCTCTGGTGACCAGAGGTCACCCAGGCCACCCCTCCGCCTAGAAACCGCGACCCCCAGTAGGGTGGGCAACCCTGCAGTTCAAACGCAGGACACACCAGCAACCCCCGGCCGGGTGTGCTGCTCCGGGCACGCTGGAAGTGCGTGTTCACACTCAGCCGGCCACACGAGCTTGCAGGTGTCATCATTTGCACCCGAGCCCCGCCTCCGATGACTGCCCTCCGTGGTCACCGGCTGGACACACAGTCACTGGCATCCCACGGTGGGCAAGGCTCACCTCGGCTGCCTGGTGACCAGAGGCTGGCTTTCAGGAGACCAAACCAGGTGAAAGGGAGGGTGGCCCCGCCTAACTCTGTCCCACCCCCTAGCGCCAAGGCCCACTGCGGCAGGTCACCCACCGGGGGACTTTAGACAGGAGGCCAGATTTTGAAGCAAAAGGAGAGATTTGCAAGAAAACAGAACCCTGGGGGCTTTGCCTGGCTGCCCCCCCCCCCCCCCCGCCCAAGGTCAGAATGGGCCTGGCAGCTGATGAACCAAGGAGCCTCCCAGAAGGTTCCTTAGGGGCTTGGCCCGGACAGGACTGAGGCCAGTATCCCCAGGCTCTGGCTCTCTCCTGCCCACTAGCAGCAGCATGTTTTGGGGGGTCAATGGCTTTTGTTTCTCGATTCAATATTGTTAAAACACTGCCTGCACTTCTTGGCACGAAAAAAAAATGCTTCCTGTATAGAGCTCCTCTATCCCAAATCCTAAAACCCTTGGGTTTTTCTTTCACATCACTTTGAAAAGCAAATTCCCTAACATTAGGTCTTCAGAGGTCTAGCCACGTTTGACTCAACTTGATGTCTTTTTCCCCCATGTCCACCCCAACCCATCATGCAATCCCACCTCCTCTAGAGCCATGATATGGGGCTGGATTCTTGGAAAGAAGCAGGTTGAGTGTCTTTCCTTTCTGGGCTCAATCTTTAAATTGCAAGTTGGGGCAATTACTTGGAGGAAGATGTGTTGGGCTTTCCTACTGGCATTTTAATACCCACAATTTGCGATTGAAATGAGCTATGTCGGGGCAGCCCCGGTGGTGGCGCAGCGGTTTAGGGCCACCTGCAGCCCAGGGCGTGACCCTGGAGACCCTGGATCGAGTCCCTCATCAGGCTGTCTGCATGGTGCCTGCTTCTCCCTCTGCCTATGTCTCTGCCTCTCTCTCTCTCTCTGTGTCTGTATGAATAAAAAAAAAGAAAGAAAGAAAGAAAGAAAGAAAGAAAGAAAGAAAGAAAGAAAGAAAGAAAGAAAGAAAGGAGCCATGTCATGGATGTCACCCCAAGGTAACACGCACCACGGGGGTTCCATAAGGGAAGATGGAACAGGAATCCATCACTGTAGGCGCTTTCAGACTTCGGGTCCCTATTGGTCCCATCTCATTGTGCCACTACCTGCTTTCCATGTTTCCCCTCCTATCTGCACCGTGTTTATGTTCTGGTAAATGTGGACTTTGAGAGGGGGGATTTCAATACAGAGCTATCTTCCATGGTCATACTCCAGAGGTACCTTAGGAATAGCGGATAATAAAGCTTTGCCACATAAATCTTGTCCTAACAATACAAAAAGACAATCAAATGACTCCCTCACACATATACCTTTTATCTAAGTCCTGTAGACAGAGACACAAATATTTAAGATTAAGAGACGTAAAAAGAAAAACTATATGTGTGCGTAAAAGCTCTACATGCTTAGTACATAAAGCATATACGGCAAATGTAAGTATAGAAGAAACCACACCAAGCCCGTTGATGGCAGTCCATTCAGCGGAAGGGAGTGAAATGTACTGTGTGTATGGAATTGTCTGGAACATGCAGTATCCGGGGGTAGCAGGCTGGGGTGGAAGGGAGAAGGTAGGCTTTTCCCTTATGACATGTCTTTATATTTTTAATGATACAAGGGGCAGGGAATCCTTATGTTCCTCAAAAGCAAAAGCTAGTGTACGGATTATATCATTTATATCACATTACTACTGGAGATCTGTTTTTTTTTTTTTCTTTTTAAGTAGGCTCCATCCAGCATGGAGCCCAATGTGGGGCTTGAATTCACGACTCTGAGATCAAGATGATCAAGAGCTGAGACGAAGAGTCGGATGCCTAACTGACAGAGCCACCCGGGTGCCCTTTGAGATCTATTTCTAGTCCTACCTGTAGCTTATTTGAGCATCTGCTGTTAAACAGGAATGGTTTACCCAGGACTGGCTTTTCCTCTCTTTTCCGTGTGACCTTATTAAGACATACAACTAATAGGGGCTTGACTGCTCTCCTTTGTACAATCAGGAAGTTGAGCTGGTGGGTGTCCAAAGCCCCTTCCAAAGCCAACAGTCTGTGATTTTCTCATTGGTTCCCTCTGTGCTTTGAGACTCGGGAAGTCTTTCTAGATAAATGGTGATCGGTGTCGCTTTCTAGAGGAGACGGCCAACATGGAACTCTCCACATTCTTACCTGAAGTCCATCATTTCCACTGAAGTGAAGTAACGACTGAGAGATGGGGATGAAGTGTACACATCTGTGAGCTGAAACAAACAGGAACAAGTAAGACAACCACACGCATCACAGCTGGATCACACTGCAGATCACCTGACAAAGCAAAACTACTGGGACACAGATTCCACGCTAGCACTAGGATCCACTTATCTGCAGGCTCTGGATCAAGAAACAGGAGGGTGTGCGCCCACCCCCATCAAAACTCAAGTTAACACTCATTTAAAAGAACCTCATTTATAAGGAGCAAGTGACCAGGCTGGGATTTCCAACATCTCTCGCACGTTGCGATGACACCTATGGCCTTCATGGTGAGAATGGTCAGCAGCCTGAGCCCACACGGACCCCGAGGACCCTGGAGAGGAGATAACACTAAAGTGGCTGGGCAGGTAGCAGAACAGGCCACTCAGGACATGTCATGGGACATGTCATGGGACAAGGGCTTATTCTCTGCTTTCTGTAGAGCTTCGTTGTACAGAGAAACAGCCAAGGGAGCCCCATATAGCACTTTCCCCTGGATAAAGGGACTGGATGAGGCTGGTGGATAACTGCAGAGTTCTTACTGGATGCATGAAATACTGTAATCACACGCCAGAAATGACACCTGTGAGCCCACAACCCACGTTTCTCACCTTCACATTTTACAATATTTAGTTCAGCCCTTCACTCTAAGAAACAAAACAAAGCTAAAGCTACTCCTACACTGTTTTTCCTCCCTCCCACCCCCAACTGAAGGTTCTAACCATTGATTGTCCTGAAGTGGGCGTGTGTTCCTTTTCACGCCTGTTTTTATAAATGTAATACTTCTTTGTGTGATCCTAACGATTCATAATGAGTTTGCTTTTATTCAAATAAAAGGTGCCACATTCTACACAGTCTTCCGTGACTTGCCTTTTTTCACTCAAAATTACATTTGCTATTTACCCGAGATGGAGGTTGTTCAAGGTAACTCCTAACTCCTGCAGAGATCCCATTAAATGATTCCATACACCAACTTTCCCATTCCCCTATGCCGGTGACGTGCATCATTTGAGATTTTCTCTTATCACTAACTCTGCCCAAGTAATCATCCTTGAACATTTCTGCGCCTCTTTTCCGTACTTGTGAAAGCTTCCCTTGAGCATGTGCAGAGAAATGGAACTGGTGCATCCAAGAGTGGGTGCGTCTCCAACCCACCTCATTCTTGCCAAGTTGCTCTCCATCTGAGCAGGTCTACGTGCTCCATTCCCCACACCCTTGCTGGCACCTAGTGTTGTGAGATTTTTTTTAAAAATTATTGCCAACACAAGGGGTATAAAACCACTTTACATTGCTTCAATTTGCACTGTTACTAGGGGGGGTTGAGCATCTTTTCATGTGTGTTTATGAACTCCTTTGGGATGGTTCACCTTCGACTTGCCTCTTGGCTTCCTGTCTTTCTCCTGGGTTGTCTGCTTCTTGGCCGTATCTGTATCTTCTGTATCTGAAGTTTTGGTGTTATATTCTGGACATTAGTTGCTTTTACATTACCAATATCTATCTTCTCCTTGTCTTTGATTAGCCTTTTCATCATGTTTCAGAGACGGGAATGCCAGCCAATAGGACTTGAAGACAGGCAGCTGAATGTACTTACATTGTACTTTTGTAAAATTGGCATTTGAAGGTTACATGCCTTTGTCTTTTGCAGATGGGATCCAGCAGAAATCGGGAGGACCGCCCTGGGATCTGGCCATACTCTCTACTATGGACCCAGCTCTGGGGCTGCGGAGAGCCCACCTCCAGGCCTCTGAGAGCCCAGCCACGCAGACTTCTGCCTAGCATGAAGTCTTAGTCTTTGACATGTTTCTGGAAGGCTCAGTGGCATCCAATGGCCTCCTAGTGCCAAGGTGACTGGCCCAGCTGCACCCATTATGGCTCAGTGCCCTAATACCTCATCCGGTGGCAAGTAGCAGTGCCCCGAGGAGAGCTCTGCTCCTTTTGTCTTCCACTCAATTCCAAACAGAATCTCAAGGAGCCTACACTTCCATACACTCCCACTTGAATCACCTGCTGACAATTCAATCCCTTCGAGGCGGAGCAGGGGGGATCAGAGCACCTACGGTTTGTATGCCTCCAGTCTTGTCATTTCTGTTGCGATCTTCATGAGAACATGACACAAGAGGCATTACTCCCCCTTCCCTTTTTACTAATAAAGGAAACAGCATTCGGAAAGGTTATGAAACCTGCTCAAGGTCACTCTACTCATAAGGAATTCAGTGCTAGGTGTTACAGACACTAAAACCCACCTTCTTCACATTTTACCACACTGCCCAGTGGGGATGAAGCAAGAGGAAAGGTTCCAGAGTATCAAGGAGGAAAGAAGCAACAAGTGATAAGAAGTTTGGGAAAAATGACTGAGTCACCTTACAGTTTTTGAGCCCCAGAGAAAAGAATGCTGCCAACAGGCCAATGCAGGAAGTAAGAAAGTGGCTCTCACAGGGCTGCTCAGAGCAACAGGGAGGAGGAGGAGGAGCAGCCTATAGATGGGGTTTTATTTTTCCAAGCACTTCCTTACACACACACACACACACACACACACAAACAAACAAATGTGTTCTGGCAAGGATGCTGTCCTTCTAGCCTTCTCTGTTCCCTCTCTCCTCTCCTTCCTTTTTAATCTTTAGGGCCTAGTATTGTTTTGCGCATAGTAGGCTCTCGGAAAAAGTTGCTAAGCTAAAATTTTACATTAAGAGCTGGAATGGTGTCCCAGATCACTTCTAGTGTCCACTCTGGTTCTTTTTGGCGACATGGTGCCCTGCTGTCATTAGGACATGTTCACACACCTGGGAGCTGTTAACCACACTACTTTGGGCCTGCAGAAGTGAAATGGGGGGCCCCTCACCCCTTGCTCTGGAGTCCCACACTAACACGGTGCTCCCTGAGCTAGGCGCCCAGTGAGCTGAACCACAGTTGGGTAGTCACGAATTCGGGACCTGGGAGGTATCTTCCCCGTGTTACCAGAGGTGCCACTGTTAATTCCTGCATCTAGCGCACAGGCCAGGGTAACACAGCTAACAGGAGGGCTTAAGCAGAGCAAGGGCCCCAAAAGGAAGAGAACTCTGGGGGTGGAATAAGGGAGAGGCTCGAAAAACTGTTTAGAAAAGCAAGACAAGGGATGCCTGGGTGGCTCAGCGGTTGAACATCTGCCTTTAGCTCAGGGTGTGATCCCGGGGTACAGGATCGAGTCCCACATCGGGCTACCCGCAGGGAGCCTACTTCTCCCTCTGCCTATGTCTCTGCCTCTCTCTCTGTGTCTCTCATGAACAAATAAATGAAATCTTAAAAAAAAAAGAAAAAAGGGGGGGAAGCAAGACAATAAAGCAAAAGCGAGGACTTGGTGTTCCACTATCCACTCCCATTCACCTTCCATATCCGGAAACCTCTAGAAGTTGGCCTGAGCAAATGAAAGAATGGGGTTCTTGACCTGACAGTAAGACTAGTATCTCTTAAGCTCTCTCTTTTGTTCCTGAGCATATTTGGTTGAGACACCAGGGGGCAGCAGCTTTTTCACCTCTTGGTGCCTTAGCTCTTATCTGTAAACCAGGCCATTCTTTTTTTTTTTTTTTTTTAATGTATGTAGTTCTTTATATGCATCTTATATGCACCTGTGGGTATACAGGAAAAGTACAGGATTTCCATTTATCAGAGAAGGAATAGCTCAAACAGGCCTGTGAACTTGTCCCCAGGATCATGCCAGCCCCTGATCCTTTGCCACTACACAGCAATGAGCTAAAAATACCTACAGAATCTGTTCATGTTGGCTCTGTGCAAGCAATAGGCTCTTAGCTGAATGAGTAACATCTATTTCCCTTTGACATACAGAATTTGGTCTGTAACACGTGACACATTTGGATGCTGAATCATCGCACTTCTGCACAGCAAATGTAAAACCCCTGGCTGAAAAAAAAAAAAAAATTCAAGAAGAAAAAGGCAAGAGGCAACCTGCCCTTGAAGCAAGTGGAAGAAAAGGATGAAAAGAGCCTTGCAGATAAAATTTAAACAAGCAAAAGAAGGAGGAAGAGAAGCCCAGGTCATCATCCCAGAGCACAAGCTCTTGTGATCAAGGAGCAATCAAATAACATGCACTTGGGTACCCAGAAACTAACTCTGGGGTGACCGAGATGGAATCCCCTCCTGCCCAAGCTTTTGTAGGAATCAGATGGAAACTAAATGAAGGTGACTCACACCATTCCACCTATCTATCAACTGCAGAGAAGAGTGCAATGGATGGCAGGCTAGACTTGCTTAGATTGTCTTATTAAATACTTTTCTGGGTCTGGCTGTGAACCCAACCAATGCTCACGGTGAGGATGCATGTCCTTGTATTGCACAAAGGACCTTCTCCTACATTTCCTGCTCCACAGAACAAAGCCACCATCCACCCACTAGGTCACCCAACCAGGAGCCTTGAGTCATGTTCTCCCTGACTCCCACATCCCACCAGCCATAAAGTCCCATTGAGTAAAAAGACCTCGTAAATGTCTCTTGAATCCTCCATATCCCTCCTGCCACTTCCCTGGGTCGAGGCCCCCACATTGATCACCAGGACGACTTACTGCAGTACCTTCTAACTAAGCTCTCAGCCTCCAGGATTTCTCTACCACCACACAGCAGGACTAAAATGAAAAGCTGACCATGTCAACAAGCAGATGAAAATGCTTCAGTGCCTTACCAAAGAGTAGGAACACCTTCATGCCTCACTCCTGCGGGTCCCCACCACTCTGTAGGCCGAGGCAGCAGGACACTGCGGTGCAGACCCCCTAACGATCTCTGCTCTTTGATCAAGAACACTCCTGCCTCATCTTTCAAGACTCATCCTGAGTAGCACTTCCTGCAATAAGTCCTCCAAGTCCTCCAAGTCCTTTCCATCCCAACCCCAGGTAGTTTAGATGACCCTCCTTGGTGCTTGTCAAATATTCTGTGCATGTCTCCATGAGAAAACACTTCACACTGTTTTAGAACTATCCATTTAACTGTTGCCTCCACTTGGACTGGGGGCCCTGGCACTTGGCATATTTTCTGGCACATCACAGATCTTCAGGGACACTACAGGTTGAATCAAACGTGAGACCAGAGTAAGGAAACAGAACACGGTCCTCCTGAGTAAGGGACAGGTGTGGGTAGGGTAGGGGGCTACAGGGTCAGGCTCACAGGAATCCCCAAAATGCTGACATGTGAGGAAACCAGAGATAAGGGAACAAACCAGGCCACGCTGTCCTAGGTGTGGGTGGGGAAGGGGACTTTTTTACGACAGTTATCTGTGACCAACAAAGAATAACCAGGCCCCCCCAAAGAAGTAAGCTGTTATGGATGTTATCACCGGTCCTTACTCAAACCAAGACATCACAAGAATCATAAGGCCACAAGCTGGTCAGTTCTACATAAAAGACTGTCAGCGGGGGCCCACGGTGGCGACCCTGTCGGGACCCCTCTCACTCCTGACAGCTTTTTTCTGTATCCTTGCTTAATAAACTTCTGTCTCTTTACTCACTCTCCTTTGTCCTCAAGATTCATTCTTGGACTCCGTGAGACAAGAACCTAACTCTCCTGCTTCACTCCAGGGCCCCTTTCGGTGGAGGGTAGGGCTCTTCTCTCAGCCCTTTGCACTATAGAAAAACCACTTCTAAGCATCTTTTTCTGCCAAAATCCAGACAAAGAAGCCAAGCCTGCAGCTACTTACTTGACAGTGCCAGGCCCACTCTTCTGGAAGAACCCGCATTCTAATGTTAAGAACTCTGTCAACAATGCTGAAGATATAATTACCTTTTTGGTGAGCAAGTGAGGCAATTCCTCTTCAGTAACACACTCCTCTGGAATCTTTAGCATGACCAAGAAGGTTTTATTTGATGATAATTCAAGTATTTCGTTTGCATCTTCATCGATGTAAGTTACTAAAAGGAGGGGATTAAAAGGAAAGGAAACACATGCTTACACACATCGGCCAATGAGCACTGATCAAGGAGAAAGCCTGACAGAGTCAGCAAGTACAAGCAGAAACGCTTTGTCTCCTCGGTGACCCCAAATAAAGACAGGGGCTTGCCTCCGTTGTGATAAAAATTTTGTTTGTTTTAACGCATAAGAGGTCCCAGATTCCAGTGAATACAAACTGGGGGCAAAGCCAGTGGGAGGATGTGGGAAGAACATGAATTTCTTGGCTAAATTGAACCTGTCGCTTTAGTTCTGTACACGGGTGTCAAGGCAGGTGCTTGGAGAGGGTCTATACGGGCTGAACGATGGGGGAGGCAGGAGGGGACAGGGATTGGGAGCAAGGAACATCAGTGAATCACCTTAGTACTGGGCCGTTAGAGACCAGGATGAGGAGGGGACGATGTCATGGACCGGAACAGAGCGGGAACTAGACGTGAGCACGTGAACCATGTCTTGGAATCTCCCAGCAGACAAGGGATGGGGATGAAGCCACCCCTCTGTAGTCTGTCCCATGGGAGAGAAATGTTGACCCCCCCCCCTCTTCTGACACACTCTGTTTGTAGAAGGGAAACCAAAGTGCACTCAGAGCCCCAGGGCCCGAAAGCCTGGCATTCCTGGCACAGTGAGTTCTGTGCAGCTGCTGGGGCTCTAATCGTGGTGAGCTAATGGACTGTTAAGCAGTTAAAGCCAAAGGAAAAACACAGCAGGTCAGGAGCCAGGAGCTGGAGGCTGGCACTCGAGGTGCTCACTCTGCTCCCGGGCTCCCCAACCGCTGGCTGGGCTGCAGGATCCCAGCCTCTGGGGCCCTGAGAAAGGCGTGGGTGGCGCAACCAGAGCTCACGCTGCCTTAGACCTGACTCGCAGACCTCATGCTTCAGACATAACCTAAGCAGCCACTTTTGCTGGACTTTGAAAAAGCGGTGGGAAGGCAGGTGAAAAGAAGTAAGAATCCGGATTCTTATTCCCTGAGAAAGTTCAGGAAATGTGAGGCCCAAGGAGCAAGGGAATGTGCAGGCAAGAGTTCACAGGGCCTGAGTGACCAGTGCAGAGAGGCCTGCACAAGGCGGGGCCCTGGCTGGCCTCTGGGACCCTGGGTCTGGGGAGGGTTCCCTCCTTCCCCTCCCAGGAGGGCCTCACTGCGCCTCAGAACGCTGGTACGAACAACCCGAACAACCCGGCTTACGCTCAACACCCTTCCCTCAGGGCAGCCGGAATTTTAGTATGTTCCAGGCAGAGGCCACCTGCTGGATCCAACCCCAGCAAAACCCTCGCACGGAGCCCCAGACGGGCGCCCCGGTGGACAGCACTTCTCTTGTGTTGTTGCGTGTCCTCGCCTTCGTGCCTGGTTTCCTCTCCATTCTGCTACGATGAGTCTCGACTGATGTGATTTGACATGGGGTCTGGGAGCGAATGGCCAAGAAAGAATTCGTGATATGTTTTGGGGGCCAAAAAGGTGGTTTTATTAAAGCAGGGGGACGGGACCCACAGGCAGAAAGAGCTGCACTCAGGTCTTGAGGAGCCATTGATTATTACCTTTAAGTTGGGAGGGGTGGAGAAAAAGGAAGTTTCCAGAAGGATTTTCATTTGTTAAAGAAGACTTATGGAATCCTGGAGGCCTAGCTATTGTCAAGCTGGGTGGTTTGTTTTTCCCCTCCAGCAAGGCGTTAACCTGAAGACAGTTGGGAGTTCCCAGAGGAATGTCCCAGTCCCCACTCAAGTATTTGTCAATGGGCTTCAGGTTATGAAGAATTTCTTTATCTACATTTCCTTTTTTGCCTTTGCTCTCGTCTATAATCATCTCTATGACTATATGCTGAGCCTCATGAATTCTCTCAGCAAATCACTGGATCTAGGAGTGATTTTGAGGACCCCAAACATAAGGAATTATTCCCACACCCTTATTTGTTGCAAGTCATTACATTATTTGGTCTGACAATAAAGTTATGTCCTCATAGCTGAAAACTTGCCAAGTACAGGAAATTGCAGCAAAAAGAAAAAAATACTGAGAACCCTTGAATCAATGAGTTTCCCCCACATTTTATATTATATATATTAAGTGTTGGGGCACCTGGGTGGCTCAGATGGTTAAGCACCTGCCTTGGGCTCAGGTCATGATCTCAGGGCCCTGGGATCAAGCCCTGAGTCAGGCTCCCTGCTCAATGGAGCATCTGCTTCTCCCTCTGGCTCTGCCCCTCCCCCTGCACATGCTCTCTCACTCATTCTCTCACTCTCTCTCTCTCTCTCTGTCAAATAAATAATTTTTTAAAAGTCTTTTAAGTCTTAATGAAAAGGTAATTTGTATCCTACTTTTTGTTGTTGTTACTGTCATTGCTTTATTTGCCTTGATCCTCCTATTGTTGTTAACATAACAAAAGCCATCCCCCTCCCCCGCCGTGTTTGGAATTCCTTGCAAAGAGTACCCTGAAATGCCAGATGTGTTCAGGAGATGATGGAGGTTGTCAACCGTCTCCCAGGAAAGAAGTGGAGGAAAATCTGGTGATGGGTGGGAAGAAAGGGAACTAACTGGGAGAGATGAGGCAGAGAGGCCACTAGACATAGGATTGGGAGAGACTGATTTTGACCGAAGGGCAGTGGCACCCAGAAGGAAGGAGGAGGGAAGGGGAAAGCCTGCGATGGCAGAAACAGCTGGCTTTCCCCGGTAGCCAGACTTCGTTTGAACCTCAGTGTTGGCTAATAGTTCTTAGCCATGGAATCTGAGCCAGTCACTTAAGTCTCTGAGGCTGTTTTCTCAGCACAAATATCAACATGTCCATGGAGATGGGAAAGGTGGAGACCAACACATAAAAGTATCCGGCAGGATGCCCTGCAGGAAGTAGGCAGGTACTGATGAAAGTTGCTATCAAGACACTACCAAGGAATGATTGGATAAGACTGGGTGAGGTTTGGCCACTACCTAGATATAGGAGACAAGAAGGGATCAGAAACAGTTCAAGATATCAGGCCCAGACAACAAGAAAAATAGCTGCTGTACCAAGCCTTACGTACACTCAGCTATGCACTTGAGAATTGCTCAAATCAACCCCATCAGGTGCCTGGGTGGCTCAGTCAGTTAAGCATCTGCCTTTGGCTCAGGTCATGATCTCAGTGTCCTGGGAACGAGCCCTACATGGCTCTGCTTCTCCCTCTCCACCTGCCCCCCACCCAACACACACACACACTCTTTTAAATAAATTTTAAAAATCAACCCTCTGAGATACATTTTGATGTTTTCATTTTTAAATGAAGATGCTGAAGCTTCGAGAAAATGTATAATTTGTTCAGGTCAATTGAGCTAGTAAGCAGGAGAGTCAAGGTCCACTTACAGACTCAGATTCAGCGATTTTTTATATTTTACAAATGTGGAACCTGAGGCCAAGGTGGGTGGGGGGGGGAAGGGTGTCTGAAAGAATTTGCCCAAAGTTGCACAAATGGAAGGGTGCCAGAGCTAGAGCTTGACTATGAAACTATAAAGAGTGAGCTAACTGGGGAAGAAGGGGATACAAACAAATAGTTTCATGCAATGACTGAGGTGGTTATTGCCAGGTAGAGATTTTCAACAAAGAGTATGACTAAATCTCAAGAAAAGTGTGTGGATGCAGCTCTACGAGTCACATGCAAGGGGGGGGGGGGGGGCTGCTGCTTGGCAGTAAATGAGATCCTTAAGGCAAAGGATGCAGCGTGTGAAGACAAGCCTCATGCACCACATGTGGACGCCAAGGGCAGAAACAGCAGGAGACGTAAGGTCCAGAAGTTCTCTAGACCCACAAGAGTACAACACACTCAACAGAGCTGAAGGCTGCAAGTAGGGCAGGGATGCGGGAAAGGCCACTGGGCTTCACGCTCAAGCGATTACTGCTAACCTCGGGAAATACAACTTGGAACCAATGGGTTAGGAGTGAGCAGGAGGCAAGATCCAAATGCAGACCTCTGTTTCTAGAAGTTTGCCAGTGAAAAAAGTGCAAGAGAAAAAAATTCCTCAAAAGAAGGAGCAGGATTCCGATGGAAGAAAGTTTTGAAGGACAGACCATGCTAACCAACACATTGGAAGAGGCCCAAGTTGAGGAGAGCCTGAAGATGCTTAGTGAGACATGGAGATACCATATGAGGTTGGAGACAACAGGTGAAAACACAAGGAAACTTCAAGGAACAGGGCCTAGAGTTCTGCCAAGTTCCTACCCCAAGGACCTGGCTTGTTTGCTAATGCTGTCTACCAGGGGTTTTCCCATGAGTCACCCTACACCAGGGAGCACTGCCCTGTGCAACCTGTCTGCCTGCCAACACACTGTGACAGCATAAACCGTGGCTCTTACACCCAGCTCAAAGGCAAAACAATCCAACCCATGGCCCTTGTGAAGTCCCTGGCTCTATCTCAGTACCGTAGCGTTCCCACTCTAGGAAAAACCTGTATGGGAAGAGAGTTCAGAAGTCAGACAGAAAGCCATAATGCTGGGGAATATCACATAAGGGTCCTTGGAGTGTTAACTCTGATCACCTTTAAATTATATCTCCAAGTATCCACCTACCTGTCACAGTTTGGCTTTTATAATATTTAAAATACTTTGTCCACTCCAGTAGGGGTTTCATTACTAGGGGTGCTCCTCTCCCCTCCCTGGCTGGGGCAAATCGGTGAAAAAGGCAGAAGAACCCCAGAGGATGCTTAATTAACTGATCCTCCAAATTACCCAGAAAGATGACTTTGAGAGAGAGGCGAAGGCTTTTTTTTTTTTTTTTTTTCTCCTTTCCATTTACATCAGGGAATTTATACTTCTTTAGGGAGACAAGGAGAAGCCATCATTATCTTTTCCCTCATGAACTGAAGACAAAACCAAGCCTCCAGACTCAACAGGATTCCCTGGGCTTTGCTCCCCAAATTGGACGCTTTAAAAAGATTTCACTGTCTACCATAAGCCTCTCCTGCACAGTGTGGGTGCAGCCCCAGCTCAGTGCCTTGAGCTGAGCCATGGTCCTGAATTTGCCATCACTTCAATGGCACGTCAAGGGCAGAGCGGTGGGACACCCACCCCAGATACAGGCAATTAATGGTGTACGGCTTGTAGAAACTTAGCAATAATAAAACAGACCAGGGTTGACGGTGGTCCTCAGCAGTGTCAGCGACAAGATATACCTCTGCACCGAACACTTCACCCCGGGCACCCCACTGTCCCCTCCTCAACTCGTTCCCCCTTCTAACTGGGACCTGTTCATGGTCCACTTCTGTGTCCACTCCAGCTCCACGGTTATTAACACCTCAGCCTCTGAGCCGCAGCTACTACAGAGCCCTGTGACGGGAGAGTGAGGAGCTGGGGGAGAGGAAGGAGGAGGCAAAAGGGCAAAAGGGCAAGAGCTCCTGAGGAACCTCACTTCCTTTTTTTGTTAGGATTTTATTTATTGTGATGAGGTAACTGGGTGATGGGCACTGAGGAGGGCACTTGATGGGATGAGCACTGCGTGTTATACTACATGCTGGCAAATTTAATTTAAATTTTAAAAATGTAAAAAAAGGATTTTATTTATTTATTCATGAGATACACAGAGAGAGAGGCAGAGACACAGGCAGAGGGAGAAGCAGGCTCCAGGCAGGGAGCCCAGTGTGGGACTCGATCCCAGGACTCCAGGGTCATGCTCTGGGCTGAAGGTAGATGCTCAACCGCTGAGCCACCCAGGTGTCCCGAAACCTCACTTCTCAATGAAGCCAGCCATACGTGCAGTCCTTAACTCTCCCAACACTGAGCTTTTCCAGCCAGCAGTGTTTTCCACACAGAGCTCAGAAGCTCTGTAAATTTGATTCCTATCACTGAGGCTTGCCAAATAGGCAATGGCCAATCATTGCTTTTTTTTTTTAAGATTTTTTTTATTTTTATTTATTTATTCATGAGAGAGAGAGAGAGAGACAGGCAGAGGGAGAAGCAGGCTCCGTGCCAGGAGCCTGACCCGGGACTCGATCCCGGGACTCCAGGATCACGCCCTGGGCTAAAGGCGAGGCGCCAAACCGCTGAGCCACCCAGGGATCCCCAATCATTGCTTACTGTCATCCCAGAAGAACCTACGGAGCCACTCTGGGTGAGGCTGGGACTGTCAAGGAGGGGAGCCCTGTCCCCACCCCTTTTACCTATTGCATCCCCCCAACCCCACTCCTATACCACCTACCATGACTCCCCCCAAAGGCACAAACCCCCTGAGGGCTGAGGTGCCGCGTAAAGTAAAAGTATTTCTCCAATTTAAAAAATGTGCAAGTCTGCAAATCTCTTTACGGCATTAGCATTTGCAAATACAATCTTATAACCAAATGGAAAATGAAGTTTGCTACCACAAGTGTTACAGAGTTCTTCCCTGAATATTGTCCTATGAACTCTCACATCCCTTGAGAAACTATGGAAGGAAATGGACTCCCTTCCTCTGCAGATTGCTGTGGTGCGATGAAGAGGTCCGATGATTTCTGAGAATGGAGGACAGCTCTTGGGTCTTGTGCTCTAGAATCCTGAATATTAAACCGGATATTAATAGAATATTAATCCTGGACCGGGATGCCTGGGTGGCTCAGCAGTTAAGCATCTGCCTTCGGACCAGGGCGTGATCCTGGGGACCCTGGATCGAGTCCCACGTCGGGCTCCCTGCATGGAGCCTGCTTCTCCCTCTGCCTGTGTCTCTGCCTCTCTCTCTGTGTCTCTCATGAATAAATAAATAAAATCTTTAAAAAAATAAAATAAAAAAATAAACCAGCTGGATCTGTTGCATCGCCCTTGGTTATAGGCCCCAGATGCCAACAGACAAATTAGCCAATGTTCAGGATAGCACCACCTAATTGCGATGGGAAAAGGTTGCATGGCTCAACTTCAGTTTCAACACCCAGGAGTGGGAGTTGATGGGAAGAGGGAGTATGAAGGGTCACATCAAAACTCTTATCCTCAGCATTTCGGAGGAGGTGTAGCACCCCTTATCAACTTCTCCCTACCTCGAAACCAGCCTGTGGCCTCAAAGGATCACCATCATGTCACCTCAACTCTGCCCTAAGTAACTAAGCAAACACGGCACCTTCCTGAGAAACTCACACGCTGGAGGTTGGCCTATGTCATCAGATTTTCCTATTTCTGGGCAGCCCAGGTGGCTCAGCGGTTTAGTGGCACCTTCAGCCCAGGGCGTGATCCTGGAGACCCGGGACGAGTCCCACGTCAAGGTCCCTGCGTGGAGCCTGCTTCTCCCTCTGCCTGTGTCTCTGCCTCTCTCTCTCCCTCTCTTTTTCTGTGTCTCTATGAATAAATAAATAAAATCTTAAAAAAAAAAAAAAGATTTTCCTATTTCTTCATGGACTTTAATACCTTGAGAGGAGGGATCCCTGGGTGGCGCAGCGGTTTAGCGCCTGCCTTTGGCCCAGGGCGTGATCCTGGAGACCCGGGATCGAATCCCACATTGGGCTCCTGGTGCATGGAGCCTGCTTCTCCCTCTGCCTATGTCTCTGCCTCTCTCTCTCTCTGTGTGTGACTATCATAAATAAAAAAAAAAAAAAAAAAAAAAAAAATACCTTGAGAGGAGAGGAAGGGACTAAGAGAAGGGACAGGAGGTGAAGGGCAACTGTAGTTCCTGAAGAAATTTCCCAGAACCTCTTCTGGAGAGACTCAGGGGTTTCTCATCCAATATTGGGTTTATTAAAAAGAATCTGATTCAAGTTTGCTTTGTAAACACATACAACACAAATATAATGAAGGTATTTCCAAAATAAGTTAAAGTAATGACGTCACATAGATACATGGTTCCATAAAGTTTTTAAGATGCTTTCGAATGGGCTATTCATTATTTACCATTATAATAATGGACTAGGTATATCAGATGATATCAACGATTATTTTGTGAAACAACTGAGAAGAAGGAACTTTCAAATAAGCAGGTGTAGAGACACAATAAAATACAAATTAGTGTTTAAGCTAAAGCTTAAGTAATCTTCAAGATCCGGTGAGCAGATTATTTAAAGTAAAACACTGGTCTCCAGACTTCTTTCAGAGCTTATTAAACAAACAAAAAAATGAAATAAAACAAAGGACCATGGATAGCTACCACCCATACAACAATCCCAAATTCCCAAATTTTTCATATGAATTAAAACCAGTTTTAAATTCATATTATAAATCATGAAATAGCAATGAGCACATCTTCCATATGGATGTAAGTCATAAACAAACATTAAAGAAGTTCTTGAAATGCATCACCTCAGTCCTGTTTCAACCCTCTTACCTCCACTAAGACACAAGCTTACGATGATCACTACAATGAGACCTACGAAAACAGAGGCGATGACCATCCACAGTTTGCACTTCCCAATCAGTTTCTTATTACAGGAGCTCCAAGGGTTCTCCTTGTTGGCCTGGAAAGCAGAGGGACACTGTGAGGCGGTGACTGGTTTCCAGAAGCACTTCTGAAGGTTTGCAAAGCGCCAGTGATACCGAAATGAAGGCAGCAGGATCTTGCCATCCAGGGCCCACACTCCACAGTGAGGTTTACAAAGAAGCAGAATGGAACCTCACACAAGAGTGAGGGAGGGGCGCTGGGTGGCTCAGTCGGTGGCTCAGGTCATGACCCCAGGATCCTGGGATGGAGCCCAGAGTCTGGCTCCCTGCTTAGCCTCCCTGCTTAGAAGAGTCTGCTTCTCCCTCTCCCTCCCCCCCTCCCCTCTCTACCCCCACTGCTTGCATGCACATGTGCCCTCCCTCTCTCTCAAATAAATAAATACGTATTTTTTTTTAAATATGAGGTAGAAAATACCCTGGGAGCTCTGAGGTGGGAGGGAAAGGCAGGATTTTGAAGGATGGATGGAGAAAGGCATTCCAAAGCCAGGAGGGAGCATCCTCAATGCTGATTTAAAACGGAGTTGGCCAAGAGGCCCCTCTGATGGGACTGTGGGCTCCAGAGGTGAGTAATGATTGTTAAGATTAGGGACTGTGAAAGGCTGGAGGATACTCAAGAGGGTTTTCGATGCTGCCAGAGCCGTCTGGACCGACCCCGGTGTGTGCTGGGGACCTGTGGAAGGTTTTGGAGCACAAGAGCTGAGCTGAAGACTGAAGAGCAAAAGGATGTATGGTTTAGAGTGGGCGCACCAAGAAAAGGCGAGTGGCCAGGGCGGATCCCACTGCGGGTCACTACAAAGCTGGCACCTTTTGTCCACCGCCCCCTGTGTCACCGTGCAGAGCTCCGGGTTATGAGCGTGCCTGGCTGCCACAGGGGTGCAACCACTCGGGGCCACCTCGTGCCCCTGCTTCCCCCTGAGCCAATAAGGAATTCCCACACAGACACCTTGGGCCACGATAAAATAAGAAAGCTAGCTCACAGGGCTGTTGTACAAACTACATCGCGTACGTGAGGCACCTGCTAAACAAAGATTAGGAACCCAACACGTGGGAGGCATCATTACTCAGTGTTCTCCAGGCCCACAGAGCAGCACTTCTGCGGCCTTGCCCCGAACTGGCACCTGGTTCACTTTCTCTCCCATCCTGATTGCGGCGTGATGGCCACGAGGAAAGGAAATCGTTCACTTTAGGACTACAGTTCAACCTTGCTCAGAGAGAGGTTCCCAACCTGGCTGCACATCAGACTCCAGCGGAGGAGGAACTTAAATGCACACAGCTAGGCCCTACCTGGACACAGGGGACCAGATTGTAGAGGAGGTGGGGGTAGGCCCCAGTCTTTAATGTTTTTTTTTTTTTTCTTTATTCATTTGAGGGAGGGAGAGAGGCAGGGGCAGGGGGAGAGGGAGAAGCAGACTTGATGCAGGACTCGATCCCAGGACCCTGAGATCATGACCTGGACGGAAGGCAGATACCTAACCGACCGAGCCGCCCAAGTGCACACCACCCCCCTGTCCAGTCTGTATTTTGAGCCTCCCAGAGTGAATCAGGTGCTTTATCAGGGTTGAGACTTCCGTTCTGAAGCCCCATCACTCTCCAGGAGCCAGGTCAGACCTCTCCATTTGCGGAGGCCTCCCTGCCACGTCACCCATGGAGAGATCCCCCGGGACGTGAGCTGTCCACACTGCTCATTTGTCCCTGCTTTGTCTGGTTTCATGTTCAAATATAAACAGATACCAGCCTATCTTCCAAGGTAAACTGAAACCAGATAGAAGGAGGGTGGTTCTTAAACTTCCTCGTTCTTATAAACCCACATCTGTGGCTCATTCAGGTATTGAGCACTGAATTCGTGTGTGTTGCTGAGTCATAGAGGGTTCTAGAATTTTTAAGAAGGCACTTTGAGGAATTGCAGAGTAGAGGTCACACTTCGGAGCCTCTTCGGTTCCGGTGTGACGGGAGTAATAAAGGGAACACGTGGACAGAAGAGACTGCTCTTGAGGTAAGTGTGTTTCTGGAGTCCAAGGACAGGGCCACCTCTCACCCCCGCCCCCAGGCTGAAAACTGCACCAGAGCCACCAGAGCCAAGGGCTCAATAAGGCACATGGGGGAAAACGTCCCAGTACAAGGAATCTTCTACTTCCCAGGGAACAGAAACATATCTTCCTACTTACAGAGCTCGTGAGAACAAAATGACCTGCTGCCCTACTCAGTCCTTCTACAAGGGGCAGCCAGGACACTAAGATTAGTGCAAAACGAAAGGGGCTGGAGTCTCAGATGAGCCGCAAAATGAGAGTCGGTGAACCTCTTTGGCCTCTTGTGCCTTCAAGTATGTTTCCCCTTAGAAATAATAAGCTAGGACCCTGGTGGTATGAGGGGACCATTACTGTGACTCCCTAGGGATGGTCACCTGCCAGGGACACAGCCCTCGCCTGTAGGAAATGCCTCTTCCCATCTGACAGCTTCACCATCTGCCATCAGCCCTAGGGGCGAGCCACTGTCCTTTGCAAAATTAATCTTCACAGACTTTAAGTCATGGGGAAGGATCCCACCAGCTTACTCTCACCCTAGGAATAAATTACTTTCAACTCTGCACATGAGTGTCGACCAAGAAATTTGTACTTTTAAGAAGTTCCCCCAGGAACTGTGTCCTGGGAGCGAAGAGCCCCTGATACACTAGGTGTGTGGCACCTGTGCTGAGACTCCCCTAAAAACCAGATCACAACGACACAACACTGCCTCCTTCATTAGCATCTTCTTTCTCTCATGCCCAAGTTCTAGGTCACGAGGAGACGCCACGGGCAGGTTTTTCTGCAGGGTACTTTCCAGAGATTTTTGCGAACTACATCTTATATTCTAGGATTGCATTATATGGCTGGAGAATTTTTGTGGCTTTCCTCCAAACAGTCCCCCAAACAGTCACATTCCTCTTCAGATAAGGATCCAAATACATGACATAGGGCCCTGTGACAATGGCAGGGTTACTTCTCTCTTGGATACAAAGGCTTTTCTTCTTTTTTGTCTCTATTAGGAGCAGATGTTATATACATCCAGAAAAATTTTCTTAGCATGTAAGAAAAGCTCTACTTTATAATCTCATTGTGGGATTTAATCCACTTGTCCACACACTGAAAATCCAGCTCATTCTTGTCCTAAATTCTAAACAATACCTAGCAATGGGGCTAATTTCCCCTCACGTTCCAAGCCCAGAATAAGCAAGGGAAAGAAATTCTTTCCACTGCCTTCGTAGACTCTCCCAGATAATCCCTTCCAACCAGGAAGTCACCCATGAGGTGGGATATCTTCTTCCCAAAGGTCCCAAGCTGGGCGTGGAGCCTTCTTGAGATTCTCTTTCTCCCCCAGCCCGTCCCCCTGCTTGTGCGTGTGCATGGTCTCTCTCCCTCTCTCCCTCTCTCTCTTTCAATACACAGATAGATAAATAAATCTTAAAAAAAATACACTTCAATTTATTCTATGGAACCAAAGAGAACGATTAACACATGAAATGAGGATTCCCCCCTTTTTAAATGTTTCCTGTTCAAATATTTGAATGCCCCCCAAGTGCTCATGCAACCCTTCACCTTCACGCCATTCTAGTTTTTCCTAATTGGTGACCTACAAAGCTAATTCACAAGGAAGTCTAGGCTCTCAGTGTACAGCTGGCTGATGAGGAAGTAATTAGAACATGAAAGAGCAATCTCTCCTGGGTAGGCACTAAACAATTATAAAATACTGATGCCCTACATACATGTGACATGTTCTCCTACTCAATCTGTTTCCAGCGAAGCATGCCCAGGCCTCCCAGGGAAGCCCGGCTACCCACTTTACCTTAACCATTTGACTGCGGGGAACATACAGACCTCGGCACCTTGCCACAGAGCAATTTCACCTTTTAGTGGTGAAATTGTCACCAAAACCCCTATCGCTGGATTCAGTCCCAGGAGTCGTTGGTGTGGCATGGATCTACCTTCCAGGAAGCAAGTGTTCCCAAATCCATTCCTGGACCCTGCCTTGGAGGACCAACACAGCCAGCCCACAGCTGTGGCCCCTGCACAGAGAACAGAGCATCTTCCTCAACCTTCATTCTTCATATATATATATATATATATATGTTCAATTTGCCAACATATAGAATAACACCCAGTGCTCATCCCATCAAGTGCCCCCCTCAGTGCCCATCACCCAGTCACCCCCACCCCCGCCCACCACCTTCATTCTTCCACGGTGTTCCTCTATCATTCAAACATAAAGTCCCAAGTCAGTCTCCAGGGCACCTACAGGTGCTTAGGAAAGCAGACGCTCCAGTCTTTCCAGGAATCAATGTGGAAGCAAAAGCAATGCTCTCCCTTTTTGATGTCCTTGCTTATCCCTGGAATCAACAGGATGATGAGTCAAAGGGGAAGGGGTGGAGAAGTGGGACCTAGGAAGATCAGCTTGGAGCCATCCATCTGGGGAGCTCGGAGCACCCCGAAAACCTCAAGCCAGCGGCAGGGATTCATCAGAAGGTAGAGGGCTATGAGTTCAAAGTCTCTGCTGTTTTTTTTTTTAAATATATATTTATTTATTATTTATGATAGAGAGAGAGAGAGAGAGAGAGGCAGAGACACAGGCAGAGGGAGAAGCAGGCTCCATGCCAAGAGCCTGACTCGGGACTCAATCCCCAGCCTCCAGGATCGCGCCCCGGGCCAAAGGCAGACGCTAAACCGCTGCGCCACCCGGGGATCCCCAAAGTCTCTGCTGTTTTATACGCATTTGCTGAGAACAACACTGTTCCCAAGAGAGCCCAGCCTGAACACCACCGGCTCCCCTGGAGACCCAGAGCCGGGAGAGCGACTGAGGCACAGTCTGGGGACAAACACCTGTGAACTCACTTCCCATCAGCTGAGCGGGGCAAGTTCACACTCGCCTCTTGCCTGAGTCTTGGGCAGAAGGGGGGGGGGGGGGGAGGCTGTGTGCGTCCAGGGGATGTGAGCCGCGGGGTGGGGCTGGGGCGGCGGGGAAGCCCAGGCCAGGGGAGGAAGACCCCGCCTGTCACTCCGGTTCCCCCCGCTGCAGCAAGAAAGGCGGGATCCCAGGTCCCAGAGCTCTGGAAACCGCCTCTGTCCCTGTTGGTTCCCTCTGAAGCCGGGAGAAGCGTCCGGGGCGCGCCCTTACCTGGGCCGGGCGGGGCTCCTCGCCCGAGAGAGGGACCCCCTGCACCGTGCCGTTGAGGGGCTTCTGCTCGTCCGCCGGCCCCCCGAGCGCCAGGAGCTCCAGGGCTTCCCCCCGCGACGGGGGTCTGGGCCCTTCCATGGACGGCGGAGGAGGCCGAGCAGCCCGCGGCAGCAGCGCGCACGCACGCAGGGGCAGAGTCCACACGGGCTCCCGCCGCCTCGCACCCCGCCCCCCTCCCTCCTCCCCTCCCCTCCCCTCCCCCCTCCCCCTGCAGCGGGCGCGGCGGGCCGACCTCGGGCGGCGGGCGGGGCGACCTCGGGCGGCGGGCGGGGCGGCGCGGCCTCGGGGGCGGGGAGAGCCGCCGCGCCCAGGAGGCGGTTTTTCTGGTTTGTCCGGGGCGCTGCCGCCCGGCCTCTCCCTGCCCGCGCCGATCCAGAGCCGGGGCTGAGCCGGGGCCCCGCTCGGTGGCGGCTGTGGCCCGGACCCACCCCGCGGCGCCGCGCCCCCGGCGACCCTCGGCCACGTCCCGAGCGGCCGCTGCCCCCCCCACCCCCCGCCGCCGGCCCGCTCTGCGGCCCCGAGCAACTACGTCGTTCGTTGCATCCACAGGTAACGACCAAGCACCCGCGGCGTGCGGGCCATCGTGCGAGGCGCTGAGCTGCTGGAGATGACGACCACACGGGACGCAGCACCCCCCCCAGGTCACCCCCGGGGAGCCGAGCATCGTGCAAGGTGCTGAGCCGCTGGAGATGAAGACCACGCAGGAGCACAGCACCCCCACCCCACCCCCAGGTCACCCCCGGGGAGCCGAGCATCGTGCGAAGCGCTGAGCTGCTGGAGATGACGACCACACGGGACACAGCCCCCCCCCCCCCCCAGGTCACCCCCGGGGAGCAGAGCATCGTGCAAGGTGCTGAGCCGCTGGTGATGACGACCACGCAGGAGCACAGCACCCCCCCACCCCCAGGTCACCCCCCGCCATCGTGCGAAGCCCTGAGCTGCTGGAGATGAAGACCACACGGGACACAGCCCCCCCCCCCCTCAGGTCACCCCCGAGGAGCCGAGCATCGTGCGATGCGCTGAGCCTCTGGAGATGAAGACCACATGGGACACAGCACCCCCCCCCCAGGTCACCCCCGGCGTGCGGGCCATCGTGCAAGGTGCTGAGCTGCTGGAGATGAAGACCACATGGGACACAGCCCCGCCCCAGGTCACACACACACACACACACACACACACACACACCGCCATCGTGCGAGGCGCTGAGCTGCTAGAGATGAAGACACAGCCCCCCCCTCCCCGCCCCCCGGCAGGTCACCCCCGGGGAGCCAAGCATCGTGCAAGGCGCTCAGCTGCTGGAGATGAAGACCACATGGGACACAGCACACCCTCCGCACCCCGACAGGTCACCCCCGGCGTGCAGAGCATCGTGCAAGGTGCTGAGCCGCTGGAGATGAAGACCACATGGGAGCACAGCCCCGCCCCCCCCAGGTCCAGGGGTGCAGGAGAGGGCAGGCCCGGGACCAGGCCGCCCAGCTTGATCCCCTGTCCCAGGATCCTAGGTGACACCTGGAGCTTCTCTCTCCTACCGGTTTTCTCATCTGGAAACTTGGCCTCGGAGAAGTGCCTACATAATGGGACTGTTGCCAGGATTAAAAGAGTTGGGGGGCAGTCAAGCTCTCAGCAGTGACTGGCACGTAGGAAACATTCACAGACGCTTATGATTATGGGCCTGTAAGGAGTCACAGACACCCCCTCATCCCCAACAACACACTCCCACACCATCCATAGTCCACAACTTCTGGTTTGCTAAGCACAAATGTGGTGGATCCTCTTAAAGCTGTGTTCAGAGCTGGCTTGCCCCCCACCCCCCAACAGCTATTGAGACCAGTCTGAGGTGCGCACAGGATGCATTTAAATAAGCTTCACTTCAGAAGATGCTGACTCGTGTCCCAAAGTCTGACATCCTCAATGCCTACTGGTCAGAGCCTTCCTAAGTATTGGGTCTCTAGTTGTCTCTTGCCTGGCACCAGATTACCTGGACCCCAGCTGCCTGCCCTCGGGGCGCCTGGGTGGCTCAGTCTGTTGAGCCTCCGACTCTTGGCTTTGGCTCAGGTCATAATCTGGGGGTCCTGGAATCCAGCCAGCCTCAAGCTCCATGCTCAGCATGGAGTCTGCTGGAGAGTCTCTCCCTCTGCCTCCCCTCTCCCCCTCAATCCCTTCTCTGGCTAAATAAATAAATAAATAAATAATCTGGAAAAAAAAAAAAAAAGAAACTGGAACCTTTAAAGAGGGTCCTGCTGCTAGGATCTGTAGTGACAAACCAGTTGCAGCTGCTGCCGGGGCTGCAGCCTAGCAAGAAGGAAACAGACAGGAATAAACACTGACCCCCCCCCCCCCCACCTGCCACTGTCCTCTCCTTCACTCCCATTGGTAACAGAAGAAAATGAAAACGGGGTATGAAGAGAAAGAGAATCTGCACCGTACGTTTCCCTACAACAACTGACATCCTGTCTTCCTTCTCAGACATTCAGCGGTCAGGACACTTCTCTTGTCTCATCAGATTCCTCTTCCAGGCTGGCCCTCACCCGTCCCACTCTAGGGCCACCCCCACTTCTTTGGGCTTTTTTAATTGAAGATTTTATTTATTTATTCATGAGAGACACAGAGAGAGAGGCAGAGACACAGGCAGAGGGAGAAGCAGGCTCCTCGAAGGGAGCCCGACAAGGAACTCGATCCCAGGGCCCGGGGATCATGACATGAGCCAAAGGCAGACGCTCAACCATGGAGCCACCCAGGTGCCCCCGCCCCCACTTAAATGTATGTGATGTTCCCTCTGCTTACAATTTTTTCCTACCCACTTTCTGCGTGGACAATTCCCATTCATCTTTAAATTCTAGCTGAGACATACTTTTTCCACTAACCCTTCCCTGACTTGCCTCCTCCACCAGAAGTGATCTACACTCTTCTCTGCGACCAGTACACATTGTACTTATGCCAAATGCATCAGATTTAGTCCAATTTAATTCAACAAGTAGTACTGAGTGCCTGCCATGTGTCAAACATTCTTCTGGGTGCTTGATATAGGTCTGAAGAGATAGATAAATAAAATAAAATCACTGCCAACGTGAGGCTTATATTTAGTGAGGGGAAACAAACTTAAGCAGTCTTCTTTCTAGAATGTTTGAAATGCCTTATGCATTGGGAAAAAAAAATAAAGCAGAGTAAGGGAGGCTGGAATGTCTAGTAGTGAAGGTTAGGGTTAAGAGGAGATACAATTATAAGCAGGGCAATCACCTCAGGCCCCATCAAGAAGGTGGAATAAATAGGACATGGGGATGCAATGTTCAGCATGGCGACTACAGTTTAAAATGTGTGTTACAGGTAAATTGAACACCAATAAAAAATTTTAAAAAGATAAAAATAAAATATGAGTTACATATTTGAAAGGTGCTAAGAGAGTAGATCTTAAAAAGTTCTCATCAGGAGAAAAAAAAAAAACCTGTGGGTGGGGATGGACATTAACTAGACTTATTTGGTGATCATTTACACAAATATCGAATCATTATGTTGTACACATGAAACTAATACCACGTTACATGCCAATTATTCCTCATCCATGTGAAATTCGAACCAAGAGTTAAAGGTGATAAGGACTGTAGCTGTGCTGTGCGGAAAGAAGAGGGAAGTTCAGGATAAGGACTGTAAACTGGAGCCTGTTCGATTTGTCTGTCTGAGAATCAGTCAAGCAGCCAGAGTGGCTAACGTGAAGTGTGAGCAGTAATTTTTTACTACTGTTTAAGCTCCTTGAATATCTATAAATTCCCGGTGCTTAGCCCTATGTCACCCTATATAAATGTTGGTGAGTTAGAATGATAGGATGGTATTCCCAGCAACGATGGTTTGCTAGGCCCAGGCCTGAAACCCCAACTAGAGTCACAAAGACCCCTCAAACCCTGACCCCCATCCTTACCCAGGGCCCAAATAACCTTTCTCACAGGTTCTCTGGTTTGACTGCAGGAGCATAGTCTCAGTGGGACATTCCTTCCCTGTGTCAGATGAATTGTAGCTCTTTCCCCAACCTGGTTTCCCCAGGAATCAATGCTTAAACTCTCCTTCATCCTCCAGAGGATCAAAAAAGCTACTGTTTACCATCACAAACACTCTGCACCAGATCTCCTAATGCTTTCTGAGTAGTGCCAAGCAGGGTTTATGTAATCCCTAATCTAGATTAGGATGCATTTCTAGAATTCCATAAACATAACCCTTGCAGACAGTTGGTGTCTTTATGCTAATATAGGTTTTAAAGACAAATAGATTTAGGACTCTCACTACTATGTGCTCCTGGGCACAAATTTAATATCTATGAGCTTCTTTTTTTTTTTTTAGAGCAGGCCCACGAGCAGGGGGGTGGACATAAAAAGATGGAGAGAGAGAATCTTAATTCTCAATGTGGGGCTTGATCTCCCCACCTGAGCTAAAACCAAGTTGGATGCTTAGCTGACTGAGCCACCCACGTGCCCCAAGCTTCTTCATCACTATAAAATCATTTCTACCTAGTAATGACAATTAAATGAAGTAATTAGAGTAAAGCATTTATTTCTGTGCCGGACAAATATCAGGGTCTCAGTAAATATTCCCTTACTTTCTGTGACTGTAACTAATACCCACCCACCTCCAACCCTTAGCAGCCAGCAATAGTCTTTGATTCAATAGATTTTTTTTTTTTTATATTGATTTGTGCTCCGATCCTGTCACATTTTCTTGGTCACTGACACTTGCTGACACCTCCCTATATTACCTGAACTACTTAAATGCTTACTTGCAACTTGTTCCTGATTTCTGATAACTGCAAATTTCTTAATCTCCAGAGAGCTGATCTTGAATGTAGATAAGTGTCCCAATCTCTTCTTGAGGACTTTTTCATCCTACCAGTCAGCCTGACTGTAAATGAAGGATTCAGAATGAGTTAGAAAGAAATGTTTCTCCTTTGAGGTTAAACCCAAATTTAGATGAAACACTTCTTGAAAGATTTTTGGGTGAGAAACCAAATTCTACGTAGATTTGTTTTTGTTCCCCCCCCCCCCAAAAAAAGATTTGTTTTTGCCATTTCTTCATAGAGGTAGCTTTTTAAAAGATATTGTTCTTTCATAAAGTCATTCAAACATGTGTTTTAAAGTATTACTGTTCTTGCACAAATAATTTTTTAATATAGTCTCAAATTATTATTTTAAGGAGTAAAATGTAAGTAACGTTAAAAAATTAAAACCTGGGATCCCTGGGTGGCGCAGCGGTTTGGCGCCTGCCTTTGGCCCAGGGCACGGTCCTGGATATCCGGGATTGAATCCCACGTCAGGCTCCTGGTGCATGGAGCCTGCTTCTCCCTCTGCCTGTGTCTCTGCCTCTCTCTCTCACTGTGTGCCTATCATAAATAAATAAAAAGTTAAAAAAAATTTAAAAAAAAATTAAAACCTACTTGTTGCCAAGACTCACCGACCAGTATAGATTTTCAATTTTGCTTTACTTGTCATAGTACTTGCTCTTCTTTCTCCATCTCTCCTTTGAGAGCAAATAATTTCCCAAATGATTATTGTATAAACCAAAAAATAAAGTAACATCATCTAAGTGACATCACCAAAGTACCAAAGCATCTGATTACCTTCAAACAGGTCTGTGCCTCTTGAAAACACAGCCAGTGTGTATCCATATGTTTGTCAGGTGACAAGCACTACTACTGTACACATAGGCAGTTGGGTCAGCCTCTCAGACTAATCAAACAGGAAACAATTGAGAAATGGTTGGTTTGTGATGTTACATTTTGCAGATTTGAAGACACTGTGAAGGAGAGCAAGAGTCCCCAGGAGTCTGGCACATAGAAATGTTCCTGTCTTGGTTTATGGAGGCCATTCCATTCTGCCAACTAAACAGTCTTTGGATTTGCCTCTATTCACACTTTTGTAAGAATAAAGTATATAGTTCCACGTCTCCCTGGCATCTTGGCATAAAATAGCCAAGCAAGTCAGGTTGGTGTTTCTGAAGCTTTTCCCCACCCCTGCACACCTGAGGAACACGGTACACTCACATTTGTGTAAGCAAGTGCATACAATGGTAGCCCGTACATGTGGTTTGAAAAAAATTCCCTGTGATGAATCTAATAGATCATTCCAGGCCTCCTTCATCTCCTAACTGCGCTCAAAAACGTATGCAAGATGTTGGTGATATTTTCAAATAGTAAATCTCCTTAGAACCGACCATGAATAAAAAGTACAATTCACCTTGCGCCTAGGTCATGGCAATCCCGGGCAAAATAAACCCAGGTTTTAAGAACCATCCGCCTAATTTGTTCTTCTCCACAGTGGATCTAGTAGCTAAGTCCCATTGTGACTTAGGTGGTGCACCTGACACCCTGAATTGTACTATGCTACAGCGGGTTTACTGAATCCTTAGGGACCTGTTCAGAAAGGTATCATTAAAATGTTGTGTCTTTTATCTGAGAGAACCAGTGAACTGGTTCTCTGTGAACTGGAAATCATTCACTAGTTCAGGGATATTAAATCCACATTTCAGTTTTTCTATCGGATCCTGGGAATGACCCCTTTTGCTCTCTCTCTCTCTCCTTACATTAAGGATGTAATTAAGGATGTAATGTAATCCTTACATTAAGGCCTCTTCTGAGGCCCCATGAAAATTATTTTCATTATTGTGGACCCTACTTAAAAGGAGCATTGTTGGGAGGCCTAGGTGGCTCAGTGGTTGAGCATCTGCCTTCAGCTCAGGCTGTGATCCTCTGTCTGGGGATCCAGTCCCGCATCAGGCTCTCTGCTTCTCCCTCTGCCTATGTCTCTGCCTCTCTCTCTAGGTCTCTCATAAATAAATAAATAAATAAATAAATAAATAAATAAATAAATAAATAAATAAAATCTTTAAAAATAAATAAATAAAAAATAAAAATAGTATTGTTATTACTCCTTTGACTTTGTCCCAGGGAAAACAAATAATATCATTTTTCTTCCTGCTGTTTTTACCTCATCAGAGAGAGGTATTGTGAAGTCTGGCCTCTGTTAATGGAAAGCTTATTCTGAGATCAAGTTAAAACCCTCTAAATCAAGATCAAATAAATCAATAACTGTGATGTATTGAGCATGTACTACAGGTTTACAACTATGTTGGGTATTATAATGCCCTGATAACAGAAGTAAGTCTTGGCCATTGGAGCTTTATTTAAAAAAAAAAAATCAGAAGCCAAATGATAATATTTCTGAAGATTTTGACTTTCAAAACAATCATGTAAAAATTCCTTTATCATTTGACTGCTGACCAGCATTATCACAATTCCTTAAATCCCATGTAAGTGCTTTCAACCAAACTGCCATGATGTTTCATTCCATGATTTTAGTGAAGATTGCCATCAATTTTGTTGGTTAGTTGATTGGTTTTTCTGTACACGATATTACCCTGTGCCGTGGCTGAAGAAAGCCTGTTATGATGTGGTTAGACAAAATTGGAATGGAAACCAACAGTTCAGGAACTCCCTTTGTCAATAACTGAGCTTGGGTTTATTTACATTTATAAAGGAGGCATTTTTGTGCATTTATTTTATTAGAACACTGAAATTAGGAATTTTTAATGGAACTTTTTATATCAATAAATCAGTTTTTCCTTAATCTTCATAAATATCCATATCTTGAATAGAAACATAAGTTAAAGAATGGATTTCTGAGCAGCTCACCTATTTCTTATTTTAGAGTCTTGATTCATGACTTTACTTTAGGTTTCCTCCATTTCTGAATCAATGACCTTTTGATGCTTAAAGATGAATACAGCTCTACCCTTGAGGCAATTTTTCATGGAATAAAATACATGTAAATCTCTTTGTCGTTCGATAAATACTAAATGTATGCAAGCTGAAATTTACAGATAAAAAAATTGGGTCTCATTTTAAGGATAATTACTGAATTCTTTTTTAAAGAATCTGTCACAGAAATCATAGTCAAAACTCCAACTTGTACTTTTACAAAAGAGAAGGGACATATTTATGAATCCAGGGAACAAAGTTTGACACTCTTGTGTAAACACCAGGAAAGTTTGGTCTTCCACATCCATGTCCCCAGCTAACGATGCCAGTCAAAATCCATTGTCCATCACTGGTTCTTCGACAAGATAAAGGTCCACCCGAATCTCCCTACATAGGAAGAGAATGCAAGTATGAAGTGTCTTTCTCCCGTGAGCACCAATTTTGTCATTAATGAGTATAATGGACTGTATCAAAACTCCCATTCTGGAAAGTTTTCGCTTGGCTAATTACAATGCAGTTTGGAGAAGAGTCAGGAAATAATGTGAGCTTCTAATGTCATTTTAGAACTATTCTTCCTAAAATCAAAAAGCTGCATTTATCACAAGAAATGTAATCCTCTGGCTGAGAATATCTTTAGAATATTCCTGTAGAGGAAACAGCTCTCACAAACCCCAAACAAAGAACGAACCTCAATAGTAGCGGAGGTGGCCATAGTAGTAGTAGTAATAGTAATAATGGATAACATTTATTCAGCATGAGATGTCTGCCAAACACTGTTTTGGGTCTTTTAGCCCTGACAACAACCTTATGAGGCACAGTCATCTTGGAAAGTTGACCTCTGCCTCTGGGCCATGCAAACTGAGTGGCTGGTTCCAGAAGAGGCCCCACTTGGTTAGCCCCGGGTAATCCCTATGGCTCACTGGGCCATAGCCATCGCGGACAAATCACCCTCATTTGAGAGTCCCTTCTGATAACTCAACTCCACAAAGCAAAGGCAAAACTAATTCAAAGTTTAAACATAATTCCCATAGTGTCATCCTTTAAATTATAACATCTGGGCTTTATGTTTCTAGTCTGGAGGACAGGTAAAGCTGCAACTTAGCTAGAGACAAAGATAAAAAAAGCATTCTGAATCTGCCCCTGAATCCCACTCCCCAATTCGAACCCTGATTAGGTAAATTCTGACTAGTAGAGAAACTGGGCTCTTTATTTTAATTACTGCCACACCAGCTCTACTAAGTCTAACTTGACCTGTAAACTCTGGTGACTACGTGGAAGAGGACTGTATAATTGACTAGTCTCAGGAAGCAGCCAAAACATAGGAGCTTTAGCATTAGAGAGATAGGGGTTCACATTCCAGCTCAGGCATTTACTTACTAGCTGTGTGACTTTGGGTAATTTGCTTACCCTCTCTGTGTCCCTGTTTCCTCTTCTGTAAAATGGGCATGAAATAAAAACTTGATTGCATTTATGTAAAGGATCTAGCACTGTGCTTGCCACAGAATAGGAGCTCAGAAGATAAAATCCATTATTATAATAAAATGAGTCTTTGTGGCATGGTGGATAAGATTGTGGAGAGATGTGGGAACAGCTGCCACAGCCCTCTCCATCCTCTAAATAATCTGTTCACTTTTTGGCAATCATATAGCTCTCTGCATAGATTGGAATCTGAGACCTAGAAACGTCCCCAGGAAGATGAACTCCAACTTTACCGCTGTCGGGAGGCCTTATCAGAGGCATAAAATGAGTGTCCTCCATCACCTCTCCCACTCCTCTTTCCCTTCCCCCAGCCTATGCATCAAAGGAGCAAGTGAATAAAACCCTGGTATTTCAGAAGGGAAATGGTTGGTAGCCACCCTAAAACACTGTGTGTGTCGGGGGGGAGGCGGGGGCGCGTGGAGTAGAGGGAGAGAACTGCTTTTCAGTTTTGGGTTATCAGAAAATAAATCATGGCAGAAAGATCAACCCCAACTTCATTTTCTAAATGCTGGAGGAAAATACATGGGAACTAGAAAACGGAGTTTTATAGACCTAATTATTTAATCCCCTTTCCCTGATCTTAGACAATTAGATTATAATTAATATCTGAATTAAGAGAAATATTTGTCCTGGTTATTTCCCAGTGTTGTGCAAGTTAAACGTGAAAGTATTTATGGAAAGTATAACAGCCTGGTAGAGGAAAGGTACGATGACTTACCCTGCAAGCATCTCTCTTCCCTGACATGACCCCCGCACAGAGCATCCGTGAAGTGATGATCCCATAGGTGGAAACGCAGAGGGTTTGGTCAATGAGTTCTACCTCTGCTTGCTGCAAAACAGGGGAGCCTTTATTGTCTGGAAAACACATTGAAAGTAGAAATCATGGTAATGATTACACTTATTCAGGGTGTTATTAGACCATCTACTCACATTATCTCCTTTTATCCTCATAACAATTTTTTATGTAAATTCTCTTATAATCGTCATTTTGCTGGTGAATAAATAGAGGCTGAGGAGGAGGTTAGAGGGAGTGCCCCATGGCGCACACACCTTGCAGGTAATAGAGCAGGATTCAGACCCAACTTCTGACTCAATCATCTGAGCCACTGAGCCATCCTCCTTAACTGTGTACTTCCTGCTTTCCATAGGACTGTGAGTCCCAACTGTTACCAATACTTACTGGTCGAGAGGCCTACCCCTTAAATGGAGCAGCAAAACCGACGTATGGAGTCCTGGGAACTATAAAAATATGTTTTGCTATAGCCCTTTCCCTTCTTTCTTATCCTGTCTGGCTACAATGATTCAGAAAAATAAACACAGTCATGCTTATAAAGAAAATGTCTCATGAGAAGCTGGTTGAACAGACTCTTCCCTCCTGTGAGATAGGATATTGTAATTAGAGCCCCAAGCACTGTCCTGATAGGTTACAGGTGTTGGAGCTGTGAGCCCCCCTCCCTCATTAGGGCTCTGAGACCCCAGCAGGCCATATGAGGGCACATGCAGGCAGTGAGGCCGGGAGAGACTGCCCACAATAAAACTTTAGAGACGAGGCCAAGGGTAAGATTCAAGATTTGCAGAAAATGCATCTGTCCTAAACCCTTGGAAAGGGCTGCATGGGAATCTGAGATGCATGGGAGGTGAATGGAAAGCGTCAGTACGAGCCTCTGGGGAGGCGCTCACAGAGCTGTGGCTTCTTCCCCTTACTGCACACTGGGAATCGGCCATGAATGAAACACCTTGACAGAGCGGATGTAGGGAATTTTCCCTACCACTCTGACCTTTGTGCATAATGGCAGAGGCGCCTGCTCTGGTGAAGGGATTGTAAAGAGGCGACCCCTCTGGGTGGACAGATTGAGGCTGGTGTAACCTTCAGGCCTGAATGGGCAGTCCGGGGAGCTAAGAGCCGGCTGGTTTTCCATCCCAACTCTCATCTACCTGACGAGTTGCCTTTGTGAAGGGAATACTCACATAATCCTCCAGACAGTTGCCTGTGATTTGACATAATAGACTGTGTGTTTTGGGTGGGGAGAGGGGTTGGTCATGGATGTCTTCCTCTTCTTTAAGAAAAGGAATCATTTCTTTGGATGAAAGGGAACCTAAAAGTAGTGAGGAATTGCTCTTCGATAGCAGAAAACCTAGCAACCCCCTCAAGTTTGAAAAGGGCCCATAGTATCTATGTATCTACTCAATCTTGTCTTGCCCATAGACCCCTCCGCCCCTTATTGAGGCGGGTCTTGCTTCTTCTGAGGGAAAGGGAAAAACATCATAAAATAGGATTTAATAACATTTTCCTCTATTCTACTTCCTAGAATTATCAGGAGGCTTGAGTGAGACTGTATGCAAAACTACTCCATGAGCCCCAAAGCACTACATCAACCCAGGCTGTACTATCTGGAAGGGGAGGGCATGACCATTCACTCTACACACACCTGCTTCATGCCTGCGCCCCCAGCCAGTTACCCAGCACTTCTCCCCACTGCGCACTTTCTGGCCGGCAGGAGGGATGCATATGGGCTGAATGAGCTGTTTCAGGGTCTCAGGCCAGGCCGTACTGAGCTGTAGCAGGGCAATATCATAGTCAAAGGTCTGACTGTTATAGTACTCATGGACCACAATTCTTTTCACCGGGGAGATGAACTTGGCATTCCCTTGCACATACATCCCGAGGTGCGCGGTCCATGGCGTGGGGTCTGACAGCCTGGTAGAAAAGGAAGGAAGCATGAAGTCAGTGGCCTGGAGAACCATCCAAGGTTTGGACACAAGCCCTCTGCAGGCAGATGAGGGCTGAGGGAAGGAGGCCTGCCTTCCGGTTCCTATCGTAGCCCCTGGCTCTGTCCATGGACGTGGCAAAAGCACAACTTTTCTGAGCCTCCTTTGTCTCCTAGTAAAACCAGAGATGAAGGAAGGTGTAGTAGGGGTGGTGCCCTCACCCATCCTAAGGAATTGCTAGAAATTCTGTTGCCCTTGCCGTCTCATGAACCACATACAGGTCAAGAACGTGACTGGAATTAATTTGTTACATTCTCCTATTCATGCTGAGATAGGCATTTGATGGGGACAGTGGTCTGGGGATCCTTTTGCCAAATTCCAATGATATGAATTCCAAGATAGTTTAGAAATGAAAGTTCAATAAACAGGAATTTAATGAAATTCCTTCTTGTCATCTACCATAAGCCTGAAAGATCACTGCTATCACTGCTCAAGCATGACCATTCACAGGGGCCCCACTCTTTCTTTGTCACCCCTTCCAGAACTCTACTTCTGACCTCTGTGGCCTTGCACAGTCAGTCACTGAGGGTCTTGTAGTCTCCATGTGAGGCAGCCATCTCCACCTGCATAGCAGCCTTGCTCTAGAGGGGTGAAGACCTTGCAAAAGCTTTGCAAGAAATATAGGGACAGAGTCCAAAGAGGATAGCCCCAAATCTGCTTAGCTAACATCTCATGGGTGGCGCTGGGGACTCGGGAGAGTATTTAGGTTAACATAGTACTCGGAGCAGTGTCATAGTATAGAAGACTAATGATCAAACAGAAGCATAGCCATTTTAGTCATGAACGTGAATTCTATAATTTCCAAAAGAAGCAAATACTTAAATTGTATAAATTGACTGACATATTATACTTTTAAAAATTCAGAATGAGAAATGAATGATATATTTTTGTACCTAAGACTAGTAGATTCTAAATAAGGTTACCTTTGAAGTGAAGTGATTTGTTCTAAGCTTCCCTTTCGCCCTTAGCTGGAAGAGGATCTTCCCCATAATAATCCCATTGGTAAAGGCAGACAGAGCCCTTCCAATGCCAACCCTAATAATGGACCTTTGCTTGATTCCCCTCTGTGATATTGTGATTTATAATAAATATCTATTTGGTATTTATCTTGTTTCTGGCAGAGCTCCTAAACACCCTTGGAGTTTCCCAAGTGACTAGAGCCACAAAGCTGTCTTTTGTTGCCTTGCTGTGTTAATGAGTGACTGTCAGACCCCACCTAAGGTTGGCAGCTGGTTGCCAGGAGAACCAACTATGTGACTGGAGGGTTTGACCTTTCAGTCCCAGACACTTGCTGACCCCTAAAGAGGAGAGACAGACTGGAGATTGAATCCATCGCCAACGCCAATGATTTAATCAATCATGCCTGTGTAATGAGGCGTCCATAAGCAACCAAGAGGACACGGTTCAGAGAGCTTCAAGGCTATTTAACAGGTGGAGATTCAGGGAGAGTAGCTCAGGGAGAGTGGCACACCTGGAGCGGGCATGACAGCTCCTTACCCTTTCCCCAAACCTTGCCCCATGCCTCTCTTCCAACTGGTTGTTCCTGAGTTATACCCTTTTCCAATTAACAGGGATCTAGAAAGTAAAATGTTTTTCTGAGTCCTATGAACTGCTCTAGCATATTAATTGAACCCAAGGAAGGGATGGATGGACTCTCCAACTGATAGCTGTTAAGCCAGACGTATGGTGATAACCTGGACTTATAACTGGCGTCGGAAGTCGGGGAAGAGGGACTGTCTCGTAGGTATGAGCCCTTCACCTGTTTAATCTGATGCTATCTGCAGGCAGACAGGGTCAGAATTGAGTTAAATTGTAAGACACTCAACTGGTGTCAGAGAATTTCTTAGTGGTGTGGGAACCCTCCCTCCAACCGCCACTTTGGAAACTGGGTGCAGAGTCATTACCCGTCCACTTTAAATAGAAGTCCAGTGCCCATTCTCCACACACACACACACACACACACACACACACACACACACCATTTGAATTGATCAAATGTCCCCAGCAGGCAGTTTCCTTCCACAACCCGAGGGCAGATGTATGGTCTGTGATCCCAGAGTGTGACCTTAGAGTAAGAACTGAGATGCCCTACCTGTTTCCATGGAAACAATGGGCTGCAGAAAGAAGCCACTCCCTGGAGATTACCGAGGCTGCGCAGTAGGCTGATCCGACAAAGTGGAGGCTGACTTGCCACGGCCAACCCCCTTCCCGGGTGTCAGTGCCCCCAATGATGCGGTGGAGGGCGGAGGAACTCCTGCTGCAACCTTTAGGAAAGGAAGGGTCACATGATTTAAAAGCCGACTTGGAAGAAAAACTGGAAATTAAGTCAGGTTTAGAGCTGCATTGAGAACTGATGCACCAGGCAAGCAACTGGAAACCTCTTGCTTATCTAGAGAAAAGGCACCGGCAAACCACTTCCTCCCTCCTGAGAACAGGCTCGGACACAGAGTCTCCATAGGATAAAGTACATTTACTCAAGGAAGACGGGACTTGTTAGCAGTAGCTGCCCTGATATGAGCAGTGGTGGTGGGGCTCAGATTATTACAGATTAAGTCCAAAGGCAACAGAACTGAGCTTGTCTTTGGAGGTGTGCTGATTTGAGAGAAAGCATTTGGAAGAGAAATTTTTAAATTTCAAATGAAAACCTATTAAGAAAAAGTTGTTATCAGAACAATTATTTTCCAGGGTAAATTGTGTGGATAAAGATGCATAACATGTTGCCAGCTGGCCAGTTAGAGACCACGTAATAACATGCGGCAGATTACAGTTCTCAAGTCACAGCCAAAGAGAGAAGCAGCACTTGGTACCGATTATAACTTAAGGCCTAAGCAACCGTCATCCACTGTTCCAGGACGTCTCCTTTCTCATGGACTTCTCACTTAGGAGCTTCTCCCTTGATTAGAGTTATCAGAAAGTGAAAGTTCTCATTATAGACATCTGATGCTTTAATGCTAGTTGTCAAGAAAGCAGACAAAATCCACTCCAGAGTTTTTAATTCTGAGAAACCGTGTCAGATGCAGTTCACCAATATTTACTATTCTTCCCTGGACCCCAACTTTTGCCAGGGAGATTTACCCCCGGAAGGGAATGAAAAGGAACAACTGGAAACGGAGGAGGATGCATAGGGAGTCGGAAGGAACGTATTTCTACTCACTGCAGCCTTCTTCGTCGCTTCCGTCTGGGCAATCCACAGTCCCATCACACTGTGCATTTTGCTTCCTAAAGCAAATGTCATTGCCACACTTAAAAGTTCTGTTGCTACATGGAATGCCTAAAAAGGAATAAAAGACGGAAGAGTTTTTCCTGCTCAGAAACAGACTTGACTGAGTGGCACTCACTCTGTCCTCCAAGAGTAGTTTAGCCACCGCATCAGCATTTGCTGCTCTGGGAAACACAGCAGAGGGCGATGGAGGAAGCCCCCAGTGACCAGTCCCCTCACCTCAGCAGAGCCCCTGGGAGGCAGGCAGGGAGGCAATTGATTGATTGATTGTTGAGATCAATCCGATGGCCCCTCCTTTCTTCCACTAGAGGTGAGATGCAAGGCAGTTGGCCCTATTAGTTGCTCTAGGCCATGGCCCCTTTGCTATCCATTATTTTGTCTTATTCTCCAAGAAAATTTTCAGTAAAAATCAACACCCTACTCAGTCCTTTTATGCCATTATGGGGAAAATGGGCAGACTCTGCGAGGCACAGCCCATTTGTTCACAACTCGAATGGTGGGTGTTTCTGCGGGGGCTACAACAGAACGTGTCCCATCACAGTCCCTGGCATCACATCCTCAGCGTCCTTTACTCTCCAGCAACATTAAAAGCAACTAAGTGATGAAAACCTTCCAGTAGTCACAAGGACACACACACACACACACTCAGCACACACATTCAACTCCTATAGTGACCAACTGTTCCCATTTTGCCTGCGGCCCAGCGGGTTCCAGGGAACAGGGATCTTCCGTGTTACAACTGGGTTAAGTCTTGGGGAAACTGAGACACGTCCGTTGCCCTGACTCCCCCCCCCCCCCCACCCAGGTACTTGGGCTCTGACTTAGAAGGGTGTCCAGGAGGAGGAGCAGCGGGCAGGGGGCCGTCCCTCACTCTGGGTGCAGTTGTGCTCATCCCGGCCGTCGTCGCAGTCCCTGAAGCCGTCACAGAGCAGGTGGCCGAGCCGCCTGAAGGAGCTGGCGTTGCAGGCGGGCGGGAGCGACGCTGGAACGAGAGCGGACTGAGCAGCGTGCCCTCCACGGCGCTGCGCCTTCGCTTACCTGCAGCTCAGGGCAGCGTCAGGTGGTTGCTGTGTTGTGTTTTGTGTTGTGCTGTGTTGCTTTAGGGAAAAATCCAAATCCTAGGCCGCTATCGAGACTGAGCTTGCCTGCGCCACCTGGGTGACTCAGTCAGCTCGGACCCGGGATTCCCGCTCCAGGGCTTGCTTGTCTCGGGGCGAGCCTGCCTGAGATGCTCTCTCCCTCTGCACCCCCTCTCTCTTAAAAAATTAAATGAATGGGCAGCCCGGGTGGCTCAGCAGTTTAGCGCTGCCTGCAGCCCAGGGCCTGATCCTGGGGTCACGAGATCGAGTCCCTCGCTGGGCTCCCTGCATGGGGCCTGCTTCTCCCTCTGCCTGTGTCTCTGCCTCTCTCTCTGTGTGTGTGTGTGTGTGTGTGTGTGTCTCTCATGAATAAATAAATAAAATCTTTTAAAAAAATTAAATGAATGAATGAATGAATAAATAAATAAATGAAATTGAACTTGTCTGCCCTCCTAAACAAAAGTGGGAGTGTCCTTATCGATTTTTGTCTTACTCATCTCTGTACCTCAAGCCCCTGAGTCCAAAGTTTTCTTGAGTTGGGGCACCTGGGTGGCTCAGTCGGTTGGGTGTCTGCCTTTGGCTTGGGTCATCATCCCGGGGTCCTGGGATCGAGCCCCACATCGGGCTATCTGCTGCAGGGGAAGCCTGCTCCTCCCTCTCCCTCTGCCTACTGTCCCCCTGCTTTTGCTCGCTCTCTGTCTCTCTCTCTCACTGTCAAATAAATAAATAAAATTTAAAAAATAAAAAGAATTTTAAAATATTAAGTTTTCCTGACTAGATTTACAGTTATGAGTCTTAAAGGACAACAGGCTTGTAGTCTGTGTGGAAGGAACCCTCTCTTTAAAATGATTTTGTCCCAAGGGACCCGTTTCCTGAATTAAGAAACACCACTGTGAATTATCACAATTTTTCTTCTTTGGAATATTTTCAGGAATTGCCTTTGGACAAGTGACAGGTGCAGTTATATCAGTAAGCATCTCTGGGAGGTGTGATTCCTTAGACATGTCTGGTGTTGTGAAAAGTGATCATTTTTGTTATCTGCTCTTGGTTTTTTTTTTTTTTTTTTCAGTGGCATCTTTTGTTAGGGGTCAGGGGGAGCAGGGGAGGACGCTGCTGCCCTGAACTAGCTCATTGAGCTGGGTGGACCTAGCTGACTCCTAGAGAACACTTTGTAAAATGGCACAATGACAAAAATGATTGCCAAAAACAGTCCTTAAAAAGCAAGAATAATCCCTTCTGTCTGAAGCATCATAGCAAGGAATGATAATAATGTAAAAAAACACCAGCAGCCTCACTCACTATATAATAGGCAGTATTTATTTGCTTAAGCAACAGAAAACCCGATAAATTGAAAAGGTCAATGAACCATAAGTTAAGAGAGTTTTATTTTGTTTTGTCAAAAAAAAATCCAAAGGTGTAGAGCCATAAGTTATTTTTCATGAATATAATTTTTCATAGTTATATTAACTGTATGTAATATTTCTCCAAGAATATGAAAGAAACTAAATAGCTTCACCATTGCAATTATATTTGAATTAAATTCTGGGTCTTTAGGAGAAAGTGTTGCCAATGGTGTCATATGGTCTGGTGAACTATCCTCCCCATATTACTCCCTGAAACTGGAGATAGATTCAGGAATGATGTGCACATAGTAATGAAAAACCAAGAGAGAGAATCTCTGTCCAAAATAGGAATATCCAATACCTTAGCCCTTAATGATTGTAGGTATGACATTGTTGCAAACTATACAGGTAATAACGGTAATAATAAGAATTCTCTCATTCACAACACCTGTGCTCCATAAATGAATGTGCTGAAAGTGTTTGCTTTTCTGCAGATTCTGAGCTCCTCTCTAGATAAAAGATCTGTGCTTTAAAATAGGATTGTTGGTTTAAGACTGTGGTTCATTGAATTACTAGCCACAGATCCTCACTCCCTGGGGTAGTATTATACACCTCTACCCTTGCCATGGCCCCAAAGTGTGCAGGATAAACTTGCCTGCCCCTTGACTATGGCCTCAGCTAAAGGGCTCACTTTGACTGATAGAATATGATGTGATGGTGTGCCAGTTCCACCCCCAGAACTCAAGAAGAACCATGTGTTTTTGCTCACCCCTCCTTTGCTCTACCACTAGTTCAATGAGGAAAACAGCCATGAGGACTACACCTGACCCCAACCTGGGAAGAACCAAGCTTAGAAGGACCCACTGCTTAGAGCAGAGCCACCCAGCTGAGGCCAGCCTACGTCAGTCATATCTCAAACATCCCATGGATGCATGGTCCAGAATAAATGATTGTTGTCAGTCTCAGAGTTTTGGGGTAGCTTGTTATGCCTCAATAGACACCAGCTGCAAAGACCCAGGTTATATGCCAACAGCAAAAATGGCCCTGAAAAGTTCACTTATTCCTAACAAAGCCATAGTACAACTTGAATACCCACCACAGAAAAGTTCATCACTTTCATCAAAGCAGTCATTTACTCCATCACATCGCTGGGCCTGAGGGACACACAAACCAGACGAGCATCTAAAAGATCCAACAGGACAGGCTAGAGACAATAAAACACAGGAAGTCTTTGTGAGTCTCTAAAAGTCATTAGGCCACATGAACAAAGGACTATGAAGTATTAGGTGGTTAAGGAATTGGCAATGTTGCAATAGTAATTATACGATTTCTCCACCAAATCCAACTATGGGCCGTCAATGAAAGACAAATAGGTGATTTAGGAGAACAAAGAAAGTGGACATTGCATCCAAGTCACGTGTACAAACTTTCTACTACTTACATGTTTCCCTCAGCAACCCGGCTTTGTCTGTGACTCGGAGATAGCTTAAGCCGGAATATGGTTTAGAGAGTCCAGCACTCTTAGTGTGCAATCTTTAAGACTCCCCAGGGAATTACAAATGGCCTTCTGGTATCTCTGAATCCTATATGATCAGATGCACTGTTCTGAGGAGTCTGTGCTTTTAATTACATTATCAATTATCTCTGTCCCCAAATACATTAGTAGCCACTGCTCTCTTAGACACTTGGACCTAGAGAGATTAGCAACTGGCCTCAAAACTCAGGACTCCTGCCTTCTACCTCCCAGGTCACCTCACCCGGGCTACTCATCAAAAATCCATTCCCTGACTGATCTTGAATCATAAATCCTGGGCTTATTACTAAATATGTTAGAAATAATAAATCCTTCTCTGCTGCTATGGTCTGAATGTTTGTGTCCCCACAAACTAATTTGTTGAAATCCTAGCACCCAATGTGATGATATTAGGAAGTAGGGCCTGTGGGAGGGAATTGAGTGTTGAAGGCAGAGGCCTCATGAATAAGATTAATGCCTTTATAAAAAGAGGCCCCGAGGAGGTCCCTCACCCTCTTCCACCATGTGAGGATATAGGAAGTCTGTGACCCAAACAGAGCCCTCACCTGACCATTCTGATCTCAGACTTCCAGCCTCCAGAACTGTGAGAAACAAATTTCTGTTCTTTATAAGCTACCCAGGCTGTGATATTTTGTTAAAGTATCAGGAATAGATCAGGACACTCCCCTTGTGCATAAGAATGGGGGGAAACATGCGGTCAGGTCAACAACTATTTCACTGGCACATGATGGGGACGGTGAGTTTCTAGAAAATACTCATGCTTTGAAAAAACAGTTGAAAATAAGATGGCTCACTATTTACCTGTAGTTCTTGCTGGGAATTGTAATATTCTGATATTCAGAAGTGTAATATTCCAGATCCAGAAGCAGGTATATTGCCAAAGAAGAAAGGTTCTACACGAGCCTTCTCTCAAGTCGTAACCTCATGGACCCCTTTGTGGTTCACCCTTACTTTCTTACTTTTCCCCTTTTAAAACGGGTTGAGAATTTCCTGAGTCAATATCTACTGTCTCCAGTTCTGAAGACTTCCCTCAAACACTGCCTTCACCACTGGCCACTTCCTGGCCACCGTTCCTGTGGTTCTTCATGTAAAGTGTGACATCTTGGGGCTGATGTTCGAACTCTCCTTGACCGACCAGCTCTCCCGATGCGTTACGGGCCTAAGTAAGTCACAGCAGTTGCCTTCTGATCCACCAAATGTTGGTATAAACGTCATATATACAAAAATTTATGAGTAGCAGGAACAATACTTCAATAAATGGGTTTGTCCCATATTATAGGAATAATGCAAAAAACTATTTTTCAATTGTAATAAATAATTATATTATTTCTCCTATAATTTAAACTGTAGCAGTCACAAATACATAATTTTCTGGTTTCATTTATTATATATTTTGTTTATATGACATATATTTATAGTATATTTATTTACATATTAATACTAATAAGTATTAATAAATAAATAAATCCCTTTTTACTCCTTAATTTCTCAAGGTTTAGAGCTACAAAGTATTAGGCTCTGTTTAACCATTTGTGAAGATTTTCTAAAGAGTTCATCCCAGGCTTACGTTGACTGATGTTGTAACTGCCATATTCCACCAAAAGTGGCTTGTCGGAAAGGCTTGAACTGCACTGCAGCTGAACGTGAACGAGTGGGCTGGGCACTCGGAAGATCGTCTGGTGATCCATGTAGGAACCACAGTACCTGAGGAGATAAGAGTCAGGGAAGAGGTGTGGCATGAGGCCCTGTCAACTGCACCCCCAGTGACCATGAACACGTTGATGGTTTCGTACTCTGGGCTTCACAAGCGGAGATGCGTATACAGAGCTAATGGTAGTTACCCAGTCTGTTAAGTGACTGTGATGGAGTAACTTCTGTCCCCTTGATTTTCCACTCTGCTAAATACAACAGCGATACTACTGACTGTTACCTACTGTTTTCCTCACCAATACTTGTAATCAGAAGAAATAGGGCTCCTCTCTTTCTTCTGCGTCAATAACCATTAACAACAAGAATTGTCTGCTTTTGCCCACAAACCTCTCCACGGAACAGAATAGAATCCATGAGCTCAGGCTGAAAGTGTGCAAAGAGTCCCAGCAGTACTTAAAGCAAAACACAATATTTTTTCAAACTAAATTGAAAACCAACGTGCACTTTGAGGCTTGTCCTTGTTAAATTTCAAAGCAGTAAGGTCTGTCTGCAATATTTCCTCCCCTTGATTTTTCTTACTTCTTGTACCTAAGAGAAAATGCCCCTCTTGTTAGTAATTCTTATTCAAGCAGGGTGATTAGTAGAACATGAAATTCTACTCTGCTGGGGGCCCATGATAAGTTAGGTCTCTGCCATGTGTAGGCAAAGCTCTTCACAGGGTGAAACCTGCAAGGTCTCAAAGGGAAATAGCAAACACACGGGGGCCAGGAGGGACATCCTCCACTGGAATCTGTGAATGCCAATCACTCCTGGCCCCTAAAGGCACTTGGGAACCACGAAAGTTCCATGGATCAGACACTGGCTTTCAGTGGGACAACCACAGAAGTAGTGATCTTAAGGTCCAAAGAAGGAAAGTGTTCACATATATTTCGAGAGGATTCTTTTACAGCTGGCTAAAGCTTAGGCCCTGATGGGCTGATAGACCAGCTCTAGGAACAGAGGAAGAGAAAGCTGCTAGAGGTAGGTGGTCCCAAGTGGGACCCAGGCTCTGAGAGGCACCTGAAGTCCACATTAACCTTTTGGGGCCAGGGTCTACTCCAATTGGTCATCTTGGCATCCAAATCCTGTGTGCCAAAAACATGATCATTGTCATTTGGGTCTCATAGTGATTTTATTTGTGTTTTCCATTAACATTTACTAGAGCTTTCTAACAAAGATGAATCACATCTTAGTTATAATAATAACATCATACTGGGATGTTAAGGAGTAAGAAAAAAGGGATCTTTGAATCCATGCTTAGGCTGAAGTTTAGAGGGGAACAGTATAGAATGGGGGCATAGTGGTAGCCAAAGGAACAAAAGTTAAAAAAAAAAAAAAGTGAGAAATTGGAGAAACCAGCAAGAATTGGCTTACAGGTACAGACACATGAAAGAAAACAGAAGTTAAACGGGTGAAGTAAAGCGTTAAGGTTCAAAATAGCAAGAAAGTAGAAGCAGGATTAGGATACAAGTCTGCCTGGTACTAAAACACTAGTACTTTCTAGCATACTACTAGCTTTCCCATCAGGAACTTTGCTCTGCAAAATATCACAGGAAGGACATCCATGCCTCCAGGGCTCACTTGCTGCATCCTAGCTGCCCTGAGCATGCACACCCCATCCTGGAGTTCTCTGAACTCAGGAGCACTAGGCTTCCTGGTGTCAGCATTACCTTCTCCTACTTCCCCATTACAAACCCAACGCCTTTAGGCAACATTTCAGCAAGGTGTCAGAAATTAGTTCAATTAGAGCCTTTCCTTTTTAGATGAAGAGAACTGATAATGGGAAGGCCTGGTGTTTAAGTCCTACCGGTGCAACTAGCATCAAAGGAATCTGATAGGATTTCAGCCAACCCGCAAGATAAAGTGAAGAGCTGGCCCTTCAGAGAAAGTATTTAGGACAGAGAGCTTTCCTGGTATTGATGGCTTGGGAGAAGATCTTGCTCATAGTTGGGCAGCACACTTTGTGGGTGGTGGGGTTGTTACTTAGGACAAAAAAAAAATGGTATCGCATTTTGAAAGCATAGCTCTATCTTATGCCTATAACTTTATAAAAGAATTAGAAAGATTTGTTTTCTAGACCTCAATCTAATTAAATATCAGAATGCAGTATTCTTAAAACTTGGAGGGGGATCACATTCTGTAGTATTTATCCATCTAATGTCATTTCCAAAGCAATCATATTTTTTTTTTTTAGTATTTCTTTTTTTTTTTTTTAGTTGACGCACGATGTTACCTTAGTTCCGGGTATACAAAATGATGATCCAACAACTCTACCCAAAACAATCTTACTAATTATAATAATGGCTGATATTTTTCGGTATGTCGTATGCATTATCTCATTGAATGCTTGCCAAAAAAACCCCACCTTATTAAGTAGGAATTATTAACTCATTTACAGACTGAAAAATCAAAGAGGTTAAATAATTTGTCCTAGTTAACATAGCTACTAATTAGCAGAGCTGGAATTTGAGCCCAGGCATTCTCCCTCCTACATAATAGAACCTGATTCACATATATTCCCAAAAGGAGTATAAGCCACATCTTAATAATGGAACCAAGAATGCTCTGAAATCAGATAGGATCTATTCCGGTGAAGACAGACCAACAAGCTATTTTAGCACGTAATCTAAGAGTCTCCAGGAAATGAAAGAAGGTTGTGCAGGAAAATCATTTCGAAAAGGAAGGTCTCATTCATTGGATTAACAATGTGCAAAGAATTAGCAGGCAAATCCCTTAAGCTAACTTCACAAAAAAAAAAAATCTTACCTCAAAGTAAACTTAGAAGCTATTCTGCTGCAAAGACAGGACATTCTATCTTTTTCAATACAACATCTATCACAATTTGAGAAGCAAATAAACAATACCAACAGCTAAAGGACAAATTAAGGGTGAGAGTCAGGAGCTCCTAGGTCAGTTCAGGAAGCTCAGTCATCTAGATTTCTTTGATCAGCCCCAACCCACGTCTCAGCCTCAGGATACAGGCAGGCCAATCCAGCCTCTCCTCCTGCACAGAATTGGCCAATGGTTTCTAACTTTCCTATCACCATGACCTCATTTACGATCTCCTCCAGAGCTCCATGGTTTGAAAGACTTTATCTGCCAAGCTATTTTTGTAAAACGCGGAGTGTGCACACCCATAGCCCAGCAGCAAAGAGCAGCGGTGCAGCAAGGATTTGGGAGCCGTAAGTCATGGATTTGAATCCTGGCTTAATCACCTATGATCTGAGTGCCTTTGAGAAAGTACTTTCACCTCGGTATCCTTTGCTGTCCCTATACATAAATAGTAAAGTGCGAACTCTTTGGGGACAAGGAATCCAAGACTTTGAGCCCCTCTGGGTCAGGTCTTTCATCAGATTCCTTACATCTGAAACCCACTTACATGTGCTCATTAATTTCCCACCATCCATGGTCACAGCCTTTCACATTCTTCTTGGTTATTGAATAGTTATGGAATTTCAGTGCTATGCCAAAAGTTGATAGGGACGTCTGAAAAATAAACAGAAGTCAGAAAAATGTTTCAACTGAAGGACATATTTCAGACTGATTCCTCTCTCAAAATTCATTCCCTTGACTTGCCATTCTTAGGGCATTTTATTCTTTATGCCTTATGGCCTTCGGTGGGGTAGACCTGGCCCCCCTGCCCCCAACAAACCAGAATGATGTAAGCATAATAGAGAGGGAAGTGGGTGGCCCAGTGCTCAGGGAGTGGCTATTAGGCCCCAGTTTGAGTGAGCTGGGTGACATGGGACGCATTAGATTATCTCCAAGTGTCAGGTCCCCCTTGTAAATGAGCTCGAAAACACCCCCTTGTAATGAGTGCACAGTTTCCTCCTTCGGTGAACAACGATGACATAGTTTATTTAAAGCATTATTCAGATTATTTAGATAAAGAAGAAATGAATCAGCATTCTCATTCAACCTTGGTATTCCTAAAGACAGTTACTGAGTCACTCCCAGGTGTGCTCAGACAGGATCAAACAAGAAGAGGCTCCCCACACTGCATCTGCCCGTGTGAAAGCATGTGTGGGCACAGGTGCACACACACACATACACAGAGCTGACCTTTTTACAGCACTGTATGACATATACATACATTATGTTTGTTTTGTCATGATTTTAGCCTTAATTTTCACTTTGACCCAGGAATTATATATAGATAGAGTTTACACATTTCCAGGGAGTGGCATTTTTGCTCACTCACTCAAATTTTCTAATTCTATCCTAATTTGTAAGACATTATTTGTTGCCTATACTGCCTTTTAAAAAAAAAATTATTTATTTATATATTCATGAGAGACACACAGAGAGAGGCAGAGACACAGGCAGAGGGAGATGCAGGCTCCCTGTAGGGAGCCCGATGTGAGATTTGATCCCAGGACCCCAGGATCATACCCTGAGCTGCAGGCAGACGCTCAACCACTGAGCCACCCAGGTGCCCACCTATACTGCTTTTTAATGTTTTTATTTACTAAGGATTTTGACGTGATCGAATTTGTGAATGCTCCAAGGTTATTTGAAGGAAAAGGGTAATGCATGTATGTATGTATAAGGCCAAACCCATTACTTGTGTGGTATGATATCCTTCCTAGCTGCAGTTACTGTCTTCACCACCTCCGTCAGGAACCAATGGAGAGGAATTAAAATCTCTTAGTTAAGCACTGTCCATTTCTCTTTCTATTTCTTATAGGTTTTGATTTACGAGTATTGATGTTATGTGCTTTGGTATATAAAAGTCACAGACCTTCATGTGGATCGTCCTCTTTATCCTTACAGATCACCTTCTATTCCTCACCCAATGTTGTTGCCCTAATGTTGACCCCCGTGTTGTCTGGCGCTAAGGTTCTGATCACCGCTTTCTTTTTGTTTATATTGTCTGGTATGATATTGCCCATCATTTTACTTTCAGCTTTATTAAATCACCTTTTACTCTGCCATCTTTTGAAAATAACACACAATTCAGTTTTAGCTGATATTTTCTGATTCAGTCCTGTTGTCTTTTTCTTTTAAGAGATAGATTTTACCCCGGATTTTTATTGCCCTGATATGTATTTTTAGAGACGTCATCATATTTGATGTTACAATTTCTTGGTTGTGTGTGTGTATACTTCTTTCTAACGTGTACTTAAATATAGTAGCCTTCCTCTCTCAACCTATCTTTGGGAGGGAATGAATCAGGCTCTTTATGTCTCTCATTTAAGCATCACAATAACATGGTTAGGAAGGTAGTATGAACCCTATTTTATAGAAGAAATCAAAACTAATCAAAAATAAGTGACATGCCCAAGGTTACCCTGCATTTCCCTGAAGGCCACATGGTGATCTTTCCAGGCGCCTTACTGTATCATGGACCTAGAAATGGACAGTCAGGGCTCAAGAGGAAAAGGGATGTCCTATGTTCAATAAAAACTAAGAGATCCTGAGAGAACACATCAATTTTCCCCCGTCTTGTTATCTGATTGTTTCTTTACATTAAAAAAAATGCAAACTGATAGTAAGTATCTTGAATAATCACTATAATTATATAGCATAAGGACATATTCCAGTGCAATTCTCCATAGGAAGCTTATGTAGGCATTTTCACTGTGTTCCATCGCTCCAAAGTAAAACAGATTTAAATATTTTATTTATTTATTCGTGAGAGACACACAGAGAGAGGCAGAGACACAAGCAGGCTTCCCACAGGGAGCCTGATGAGGGACTCTGGGATCCGGGGACTCTGGGATCACGCCCTGAGCCAAAGGCAGATGCTCAACCACTGAGCTACCCAGGTGCCCCCAAAGTAAAACAGATTTAAACACACCACCGCTCCCCAATCTACAAAACCTCTCCACAGTGAAAGGAATTAAGTCCCCTTGCACACCAGATTTCACTGACACGGATTTGCACACAAATCTACATTTGCCCCCAGATCGGCCAAGAAGCACTATTGATATTAGCCAGCTTGATGAGTGGGCTGATACAGTGCAGTCCCACAAAGCATTATGAGCTACTTTGTTCAACAAATGGATAAAAATGGAAAAACTGCTAAATATGCTATTACCTTCTATGTCCTGTATTCTCTGTTCCCACCGCCTGACCCCTGACCTTTTACCAAGTGAGGGGAGCATGTCTCCTGATCTGGACCTGCTGTATTGAAATATTTCTCTCGTCAGTGATAGGGACAGGATGCAGGGCAAGCTTTATGCTTGTCACTTCTCACTCGCCAGTGGTTATGTGCGCACAGCTCAACCCATCTCCAGTGGGCCCTGGAAACTTCGTGGCTAGATGCTTGCCACAGAAGCAGGGAAGAGGGATTCCTCTCTGGGGAATCCCATCTATTTCGTAGGTGATTCAAAGAGGTGAGTTAAATGGCCCACAGTCATCTCTGCTCGTGTCGGATGCACCTGGATCGGTGTGTGCTAGGCTCATGGCATCTGTGATAAAACAACTCAAAACCCCACTCCGTGCTTTTCTTCCAAGATTGCACAACAACATGTATTAATTGGAAAGCAAAAAGAAGGAAAAGAGAGGGAGGTAAATATTCGACCAAGTGATTGTTATGAAACATAGGGAAGCTGAACAGCTTTAAGAACCCAGAAAAAGAGGGGGGTGCAGAATTTGCTTATGGAGGGGGCATGATTTGTTTTAATGCTGCCTGGGTCACTTTCCATTTGAGTAGCTTCTGGCCAACGGCTTGCCCCGGCTCTATTTCCTTACCTATAGACTGTGACACGAGTCTCCTACATCAGAGGTATGTTTTAAGAGCAAATAAAAATGTGTGTGCCCTAAACAAATGCAGGTGACATGTTATAAGCCTCAATATTCCTTTTTGCTTTTTCTGGTGTCCCCTTCTTCCCCTGCAATCTGTGAGCGCTGGGAGAGCAAGGACTTCACCGCGCTACTAAGGGTTCCCTCTGGTTATGCACCTGACATTCAATAAACATTTGTTTATTCTTGGGAGAAAAATCAGACGGACTTTAAGTTGGAGCAGGAGGTAATCCTCAGATAAATGAGACCTTGAAAACTCAGCTGAAAGGGAGTTTGCAAAAGGGATTGATGGCGCTTCAGTTATATTTGGAAATCGGACCAGGCCTGAGAAGAATTGAGGATGATAGAAATCAACTCTTGCGTAGAAAAGGTTTTGTCATGACTTGAGTCAATATTTTTGTCATGTGGTCATTCTTCTCAGTCGTTTGAAATAAATTTGAAGCTATTTTACAGGTGACATTATTTTTTTATGTGATGTCTGTTTGCAGGTACATGCTAGCACATAGCTCAAAGCCGTCCAAGGAAGGAACAGCTTTATTTAACCTCCACACTGAGGAGGACCAACCTTGACCTCTGGGACATGCTGTCACCCACCAAAGTCTGTTCCCAGTATTTCCTGTCTCCCCTCCCCCATTCTCCATCCCCCCAGTGGCATGCTTTTTTTCTTTATAAAGAGTTTTTTTTTTTTTTTTTTTTAATTTTCTCAGCATTTCTAACCGTTGACCCCTAGTAAAACAGAATCTGATGTTCTTATTTACATCCCAACCAGAACAATGCTTAGGGATCTTCACATTAGGTCTCAGAAATTATCACAGAATCAACGTTTATTTTCGCTCAAAGGAACTCCAAACATTTGACAGAGCTTTTGGGAATGGGCCTTTCTTGTTCTCGATGTCATAAAGGAGATAAAACTGCTTTGGGGAGAGATGGAAGAGACAGGTTTGATGCCTCTCTTTTTCCTTCCCCAACTCATGAGTCACCTGAGGCACTGAGATTCTGCTGCCCTGATGGTGAGCAAGAGCCCAGAACCTTTGGGGCTTAATTATTTTGGAAATATTTGCAATACAATGATAAAAAAAAAAATAACTTGAGGATGTATGCCATCAGGACATTGACACTAAGTACACATTTGGGTGTAATAAAATTATTAAAAATATTTAACTCTTTGTGTACAAATGACATATGCAGCCAGCAGGCTCCTGCCCCGGGGCCTTTGCCTCAGCTTTTCTCTCTCTGCAACACTCTGATCCTAGGGATGCACTGGGTTAGTTCCCTCATCTTTCTCAGGTTTCTGTGCAAATGTCCGCTTGTAGACAAGGCTTCCGCTAACTATGTTATTTAAGGCAATCATTTGCTAACATCCTATCCTCCATACTCTGGACCACCCACTCAGCTACAGAGCCCCCTTCCCTGCTTTGTTCTTCTCCACATTTTACCATCAGGTCACATACTGTACACATTTTTGTTCCTTTGTTGCCTGTCTCCCCCTACTGTACGGTAAGCTCCATGAGAGCAGAGCTTTTGCTCTGTGTGCTGTCAGATATCCTGGATCCCAGCGTCTAGAATACTGCCTGACACATAGTAGGCATTTAATAATGACATGTTAAATGAATGCAAACCCTAAACTGCCTGCCACTTAGATCTAAATGTTATGCCTCACAAAAAATGATTTCATACATACATGTTGAAAGAGCCTTGCCCTATGTCCCTCCACATGACACTACAGTTGGAGAAAGAAAAACAGTTATAGACTAAAATTTTAAAGAAAAAAATAAAGAAGGAACTCTGTTAAGGACAGACAGAGATACATGTATTTTATATAAATTTACAAAATTTGGTTTGCTTACATAGCTGAAATATGAATTGCCTAATTCACCTTATTATGTCTTTATTATTTCTTACTAAAATGTTGATAGTGAAATAATTAAAAATTGATAAATGAGCTCTATCACAGTAAAACAAAAAATTGTTTGATTCCATAACAATATCATTGCATTTTTTAATACAAACAAAATAACATTTGGAAAAATAAGCTTGTCTGCAAAGAAAGGTTAATTTATGGGCAGAGGGTTGAAATTACAAAGAACTTTAATATTCTAGGTAATATATTTAGTTAAGGTTTAAATATTATAAAATTAACTAACATACTTTTTGTGGTAAAAAATACAGGTAATTAAATTAAAAATAAATTGCTACTAAGAATAAGATAACAGTATTTTTCTAAAATAGCAATAGGCTACCTGAAATTTCCAGGTACACTTGCATTTCGGAGGGTAGTAGCTTGGATAATATGGACTTGAAATTTTCCCTTCAAAGCCAGTGATTTCTTTGACCAATACTGTGTTTTCACACTCTGAAAAAAAAATATCCAGTAACACACAATGATTTGCAGTTGCGAGATTATGGGAAATGTATTGCATACATTTAACTACAAACACATACTCCTTGATCAACAAGATTATATGCTTTTTGAAATTTAAACTAATTTTTCCAAAAAGAAAGAGTAGCCTATAGATGGATAGCTAAGCTTCTCGTTCAAATTCTGTATTTGTTTTCAGATCATATACTTTGATTACAGATCTATAGGATTCTTTTACTTTCTTTAAAAACATAGCTTAAATGTCTTTTTTTTAAACTTCTGAGCTTATTTGTTCAAAAGAGTGTATATTGTTGAAGAATATACCCAGTTTACGTAACATATTGTTCTGTTTAAATAAAACAATCTAAACATCTATTTTTACTGTCTGGTTATCCTTCTGCTAAAACATAATTTCCTTGAGAGTATTGATTTTTATCTATTTTGTTTGCTACTTTCCGTAACACCTAGAATCATTCCTGACATACACTGCATGCTCAATAAATGTGTGTTCACAAATTCCACTGCAATATTTCTGAGCTAATCGTATTTTTAACGTTTGGAGTTAGAGATACTTTTCAACCCAGTAACATCTCAAAGAGCGAATTCAATGTGGTTCAATAAATCAATTTTACATTTAGTTTTGTAACAATTCGACAGAGGAAGCTATCAAAATAAGCCACTGCCTTAACATAGAGGTGGACCTATGAAGCTATGACCATTTAACTCAAGCCAAATGCACTGCCCTCCCCACCCACATCTCTCATTCTGATCCTTTTGGCCTTGTCGGTGCTGATAATGAAGTTACCAAGACATGACCTGTAAGATCTGACTGGTTACAAGGCAACAAATATTACAAAAAGACTAGAGTTTCGGTGAAGGCTCTTTTTGTTTTGTTTTACTCCGTCCACCCAAGTCACTAAGAGAAGAATGCAAGGGAGCCAGGTGACTCTTTATTATCACACAGCTCCCAACACACCTTGCAAAGGGCTTCTCTCTCCTTTGCCACCGGGCTTCCTGCCAGGCCTTGCCAACAGGGGGGTGCTACGGGGACCCCAGAAGACTGGAGGAGGGGAAATGGGGCCTCCGGGTTTCTTTCCTTTCCTCTTCCTGGGAAAGCCAGCCCAGCAAGGATTCTTACCCCGTCCCCCAGCACCCCCACATTCTCTCCCAGTCCCCTCCCCCGCCCCTCCTGCGCAGCTACACCTCAGTCCTCTAGCAGAATTGAAGCCTGTTAGCAGTTTTCCCAGCTTCTACTTTATCGGATCTTTCTCAGAGATACCAGCCTGGGTTGGTCTAGCACCCTCTCCTCCAAGGTCTGGGTCCCAAAGTCTGGGTCCCAAGTCCATGAGCACCTGCCTCTGAACTCAGAGACAGCAGCACCAGCTGAGCAGCACCCCTCCCCGCCCCCCAAGGCCTGAGTTTCTGTCCACAGACCCCCCACCCTCACCCCCACCCACTGTAAATTGTAAGCACTGAGACTGCTTTCCTTCATTCTCCCCAGACCCACAGTCTGTATTACACCCGTAACACCCTGCAGTTTTCTTTCTGCTTTTTGAGGGACCTAGCTGCCACCTTGGTGCAGAGTTAACAGTTCTTCCCATTAAATTTTCTGTGTTTTTTTTTTTCTTTCTAAGATTTTATTTATTTATTTGAGAGCCAGGGAGCATGAGCTGGGGGTAGGGGGAGCAGAGGGAGAAGCAGACACCTTTCCCTCACCCCCATCCCCACCTGAGCAGGGAGCCCAACACGCCTGGATCCCAGGACCCATGAGATCATGACCTGAGCCAAGGCAGCTGAGCCACCCAAGGCGCCCCAGACTCTCTCTGTTTAAATAATATGATCTGTCTCCTCTGGACCCCGAGTCAAGGTCGTCCCTGACTCATACAACTGGTATCACAACACAGCTTCAGGAGAATGAGGCTGGAGTATCACAGTAGATGCTTTCCAAGGTGACTTTTTTTTTTCAATTAGGAAAGACTTACTTTCTTCTGGAATGACCTCAAAAAATGCCCGAATTCCTGATAGCCTCCGTATCTGGGGAGACTTAAAGGACACCAACATGAGATTATTTGTGGAAACAAAGGACATTATCGTTCTTGTGGGTTCACAAATTCTGAAACCAGACAACAGAACAAAAGTCCATCAGTAATAGGTTATTGAGCAGTGAGCCTCCATCCACCACTAATTCCACACGTTTCCCCGGCCATCCACACAGTTCTTGTTACCCAGACTCTGCCAACCAGATCTTCATCGGCCCCAGGGCACGCTGGAAAGGAGCTGATAAAAGTATAGAAACTTCTGTCCAGTAACTATCAAAGAATTTTCCTGGATGGCTGACATTGGACCTCCCTTGAGAGCAAGCAAGGCATAGGCAACCACTGAAATGGCTACTACGGTCCTGAGCTCTACCCTCAGGAAAACCGGGTTCAAAACTCAGCTCTGTCACACAACTGGCTGAAGGAGCCTGGGCTTTGGAGTAACTAAGCTTCATGAGTGCCTGTTCCTCTACTATGAAATAATATGGAATATGGTAATAATAAGGTGAGGGTTAAATGAGATAATAGCAGAGTATGTCTGGAAGGATGAAAAGAAACAATAACAATGACTGAGGAATGGGAGCCAGTGACCAACTTTTCCCTGTAGCCATTATATATAGTGTTGGAAGTTCTAGCATCTGCATATTCATCACCAAAATATACATACATACATATATAAGTACTATTAAAAATAATAAAATAATTCGTGTGCCTTTTTAGTAACAAATAGTACATGTTTAATAAAGTGTAACTATCGTTATTAAATTATCAAGATAGTAAGCACTCATAAAAAGATGTCTTTTAGGGGACACCTGGGTGGCTCAGCAGTTGAGCGTCTGCCTTCGGCCCAGGGCGTGATCCTGGGGACCCGGGATCGAGTCCCACATTGGGCTCCCTGTGTGGAGCCTGCTTCTCCCTCTGCCTGTGTCTCTGCCTCTCTCTCTGTGTCTCTCATGAATAAATAAATAAAATCTTTAAAAAAAGAAGAAGGATGTTGCTTCTATTAAAAAAAAAGATGTCTACTGTAAGTAAAAAATATTAGGGTGTGTATATATGTGTGTAACTACATATCTATATAGGAATGAAAATATTTGTGCAAAAAGATAACAGACATTTCTTCTGGGTTATGGGATTGTGAAATATTGATCTTGTTTTTCTCTGATTGATTTGGCTTTCACAACGAACATTGTGTTACCTCTATAATAAGGGGAAAATTTTTAATTGTTTTACTAATGCTATGCGACCATCAGAGAATATCTGTTCTCACACCCTAAATGAAATAGCTTCTACTGCAATTGCAATAAACGTAAAATGAAATGAAAAGTTCATATTTTCAGAATATTTCTACTAGATTTCCAGAATATTCGCTGAAGTTCCTGCTATACTGACTTTGATCCTTGTGTAGAAAGCAAACATTGCATCTGATAGACTCTGGCCAGTACAGGGCATACCAAGTAAGGCATAAGTCAGTCTCTGATCTCATGAGTGCACACAAAAATAGTTTTAAAAGTCCAAGGGAAACAAGCTACTGCCAAAAAAAGACACTGTAAGAGAATCTTTTCCCTCCCCAACCAGAGTACCTATATAAGATGGTGCTCCGGAGTGGCAAGAGGGAGTCATAAATGGTCAGGGAGTCGGTGACACAGTTGTCAGCTTCCATCTGGACGGACTCTACCGAGAGACGGATCAGATAACCCACAATGGCCACCAGCTTGAAGTGGCACATCAGCCTCCCTGAGGTTGCCGAAATCTCCAGAGGGTAGCGGAGAGACAGGTGATCAGCATAGAAGTACTGAGAGCAGCCTTTGTCTGTGGAGACAACATTTTTGTTTTGTTTTAGGAATGACTTTTCTAGACATCTTTATAAAGAGTAAGGAGCAAAGAGTTCATGCGGAGGACATCTGCTATTTTTGCCACCCTGGAGTCTGCTCCCCTCTCTTCTGGTAACAGCACCAAGACTTGACTTTACCTTGCCTCTGTGTTTAGGTTGGGGTTACGCTCATCTCTAGGTCCAGAGATGGGCACATGACCCAGACTGGCCAATCAGAGTCAAAGAGACTGGTTCATAAATGGGCATGCCAGCCAATATGAAACACTAAGTTCAGCCCCAGGACTTCTGCCAAACTTTTGGAAATTTGTGTGGGCCTTTTTTTTTTTTCCTGCCATTGTTGCTACTGATAAACTACAAGCTTGTGCCTACTGGTTGCCATTAATGACACTGCATTACAAGAATACACTCAACGAAGCTTCAACAGGGAAAGAGGAGATGCAGAGTCCTGATGATATTTTATTTTAGAACCCGGCCCCAAACATGCCTGAAGCCAGCATATTCCATGTATGTCGCAGTTGTAAGAGCCAATCAGGTGCCTTCTGTGCTTAAGCCAGTTCAAGTGTATTTCTGTCACAGGTGACTGAAAGACCACTAGCCAATACCATCATTTGAAAAAGAAAACTATAGCCAAAAGGAATCCTAATATGGAAGCAGCATAGGAGAAACTGCCTGCCATAACTTACCAGATCCTATGGTTGAAGAGTAATCTGACCGAAGCCCAGCTGCATTGAAAAAACACATGGAAAAGAGACAGTCAGTTCCAGCATTATTTTGCTCATATCTGGGATTTGCTTTAAAGAAATCCAGGGAGGGTAGGGGAAGTTGCTTATGTAGTTAGAGAGCAAGTGAGATGGCCATGAGTTCATAGTTGTTGAAGCTGAGTAAGGGTGAACTAGAGTTCATTATACTAGTCTATTTACATGATGCTTGAAATTGTCCATAGTAACACATTCTAAACATCATTAAAGCTAAAAAGCAACCAAACAAATCAAATAATAATTAGTCTTACGTTTGAGGTAGTATTAGTGGTACAGACTTTTCCCCTAGAGATTTTTTTATTCATTCATTTAACAATATTTATCAACTACACACTATTACATTACATGCTTGGCAGATATATATATTTATATATAATAAATAAATATTTATATATAATAAATAAATATATAAATAAATAAATATGTATTTTTTAAAATATATATTAAATATACATATTTAAAGGGAGAAAGTTGCATAATTTTGGGGTCACTCAATTAATTAAAGTATTTTACTAGCAAATCTAATAATGAAATTTGCAATTTGGTGGGACTTTCAATAATTTACGTGGAACATTGGGCAACACTGTATAATACAGGGGCAGCTCTGTCTGGACAGGGCAAAAGACAAGATAAGCCTCAGCAAAATTCTTTCTTCTTCAGGACTTGGAGCCTTAGTTTGAAGATTCATGAAGCTGAATTAAATAAAGGGAGGGATACACTTTAACAAATTCAATTTTGTATGAATTTTGAACGCACTCCTATTGTCCAATCATTGTATATAACATTTGGCAACTTCCTTTATCAATGTCCTCAACTAATCCTATTTCACTGGGGTTGTGGAAGAGAATATTTCATTATGATATTGACTGTGTTTAATGACAGCATCAGGAGTCCTGCATGAAGGAAAGCATAAAAAAGAATTACCCAACAGTCACCGTTTAGTACCACAGAGTCCATGTCGACAGCCAAGCCCTGCAAGGTCCCCACAGAGGTTCGGTTTATGATGCTCGTCTGGATGGAGTCCTTCAAGATGGCAGCCACACACTCCTCACAGAAGATATGGCCCTTGGCGTGTGGCATGACAAACACAATCCAAAAGTGGACAAGGAGGCCACCTTTGTTATTGCTGCTGTAGGAAAAAAAAAAAAAGAGAGAGAGAGAGATGTTCAGGTATATATCTCAGGAAGTGGACTCTCATAGAAAGCCAGTGACCCAACTGAATGATTTAAGGTAAAGCCAGTGAGGACAGCTTTCCCACTTCCAAAATTCCTTCTTTAGGAAGTCATTGACTCCTATTGTGGGGATTGGGAAGGGAAAGCATCATAGTATGTGTCTTCCTGTGTTGGGTTCACATCTGGAATCTTTCATGTACAGTTGCATTTGCCTGGAGAATATATGATTTTTATGGGTAACAGCATTCACTGTTATTGCAAATAATAACAATTATGATTTTTGATACTTCACCGTGTCCAGTCACAGTGCTAAATCCTACTTTAGCCTACTTAATCTTTATGGGGAAGGTCCTATCACTCCAGTTACAGAAAAGGAAACCAAGGCCAACCACAACTCAAAACCATAAAGCTAATAAGTAGCAAATCCAGGAATCGAGCCCAACTTGGTTTTTAGCCAAACCCTGGAGCGAGACCTCTAAGTGCACAAATACTGTCATGTTTTATGAAAGACAAACCTTAAGTGTTCTATAGTAAATAAGGAAATAGAAAGCAAACAAACTGCTTTCCTCCGAGACATTTTAGTGCCTTTGATATGCCGAAGTGAACGGTGAGTCTCTGCAGATATATTGGAGGTGGGGGAAACATAGCACACAATTTAAAAAATAAGTTTTAATAAAATAAATCAACTAGAAAAGGAATAAAATAAATTTTAGTAAAAACTATTTGACCACAAGATCCTTTCTTTCCCTCAGGAAATCTCTAGTGACCAGTTTTTTACTGATCACATTTTGAGAAATACCAGACTGTGTTTGGTTTATCCCCCTACCCAATGGTAGCCATGGTGGGGCCATTTTGCCCAGAATCATTAACCCCCGGGGTGGAGCCCAGGATCCCAGCTGTGGGGAGAGGACAGACTTGGGCAGATAAAGAGAAAAACTCAGCACCACAGCAGGGCAGAGTGGGGTCACCGGGTGTGCTAAAGCCACCCCCAGGAAGTTACTCAGAATGGTAAGATCAGAGCCCTTCCACCGCCTTGACAGGAATTCACAGGTGTCAATGCAGAAGTCGCAAAGCAAGGGACATACCCTACCTAACATCGGCAACCACAGACTGCTTGTAAAACTTAGAGAAGGCAGATGTTGTATAAACCAGGTTTACCTGAAAAAGAAAAACCAAGGTGTCTGACATCTTTCCGTGTAGAAGAACCCGTTACCTTCATTCATTCATTGCCATCTGGAGACACCCTAATCAAGCTTAACTGTCTTCTGCCTACTTCAAAGTTTAATCTTCTCCACAATGAATAAATCAAACTCCTTTAAGCATATTTTCTTTTTTTTTAATTTTTTTAAATGTGTTTTTAATTTTTTATTTGAATTCAATTTGCCCACGTATAACATAACACCCAGTGCTCATCCCATCAAGTGCCCTCCTTAATGCCTTTGAGTATATTTTCAAAGGACCCCACCAATAGCATCTTTCCTATCAATGCTCAGCAGGGAAAATGTATATTCTTAGGGACACATCCAGTATTAGCCACCAGGGGGCAGGTGGGGCCCTAGGCCAGGTCTACCCACCGCCTTCCTACTCCGCAGCCTCTCTGAGGAACACCCAGGCCTTTTGAAATGCCAGCTGGATCCAAAGGAGAGCTATTTCGATTTACCTTCTTTGCCCTTCCTTAGCATTTCTAAAGCCAAACTGAGTCTCTGCCAAATCTCGTCCTCCCCTGTTCCCCTTCCTACCTAATGGCAAAACCACCCACCTAACTGTGGGGTTTAAATTCACTATGCAACACAGAGCATGTTACCTAAAACTGCTGAGCCCCACTATTTTTTTTTTTCTTGTTCTCTCTCTCTCTCTTCTTTTTCTTTCTTCTATAAGGTGATCAAAATGCTTACCAATAATCTTGGAGCTAATTTAAGGAATAATTGATATACAGTAAAGGTAAAGCTAAGTTCAGCTACATAGTCCCTATATAGGCGGCCTCGGGTAAATAGGAGCCACTGTGCCCACTGTTGTTTCAGCTTGCCCTCCCTCCCTCCCAGCCTTGCCCCAGTCTACACCGCAGGGTGCCTGTCACAACAGTACAGGGCCACTGTCTCTGTTACTGTGCAGATAAAAATTGGCAACAGCTTTCTAGTTGGTAATATATACCAAGAGCCACGGATAGATATTTTTATACACTCTTAGGGGTTCATCTAAGGAAGTAATCGCATATATAAGCAATCTATGTAGCAACTTTCTGTAGCATTATCCATCGTTGCAAAAATGAGAGACCATTTAAATATCTGATAAGAAGGGATAAGCTCTGCCATTTGCAACCACGTGGATGGAACTAGAGAGTATTCAGCTAAGGGAAATAAGTCAGAGAAAGACAAATATCATATGATTTCACTCATATGTGGAATTTAAGAAACAGAACAGATGAATATGGGGAAGGGAAGGAAAAATAAAGTAAGATAAAAACAGAGAGAGAGAGAGAGAGAAATCATAACAGACTCTTAGCTCTAGGAAACAAACTGAGGGTCGCTGGAGAGGATGGGGTGACTGGGTGATGGGCATTAAGAAGGGCACGTCATGAATGAGCACTGGGTGTTACATGCAAATGATGAATCACTAAATTCTACTCCTGAAACGAATGATACACTATGTGTGAACTAAATTGAATTTTGATAAGTTTTTTTTCTAAAAGGCTAACTTTGGAGCCATTAAAACTTATGTTTTATCCATTTTTTTTAAGATTTTATTTATTTATTTGAGATAGAGAGACTACATGAGAGAGAGAGAAAGAGAAAGAACAAGTTGGGGGAGGGCAGCTGGAGAGGAAGAAGCAGATTCCCCACTGAGCAGGAAGCCTGATGCTGGTCTTGATCCCAGGACTCTGGGATCATGACCAGAGCAAGAAGGCAGACGCTTAACCAACTGAGCCACGCAGGCGCCCCAAAACTTATATTTTTAAAAGAATATTTACTTGCATAGAAAAATGTAACCTAAAATTAAAAGGAAAAAATCAGATTATAAAACTGAATATATATGTCTACTAATATTCCAATATTATTCTGTCCTCTATGTTTATGGGGCCCAGAATAAAAAGGGGCTCCATATCAGGAGATGATGTTAAAGAAAATGTTAATGTTTCTTTTCGTAATTTTCTAATTTTTTATGGTTAAATACATTTTAGTTCTATAAAGAGAAGTTTTGTGGGTTTTTTTAAGTGAAGAGATTTTAGTGTGTTGAGGTTGAGATAAATGTGTACAGCTCCCAGAATTAAGCAACATGCATGTAACCTTAGTTCTGGAAGGCATTTTAACGATCACCCAATCCAATTCCTTTATTTTATAGATGAGAAAAACTGGAGCTCAGACAGCTATTTGCTTTTACTTGCAGCAATAAACAAAATAAATAAATAACTTACTTATAAACAAATAAATTAATTAGCAATTCTATCAGAGAAGCGATGACAGCCAAGATGAGCCAAATCCCATGTTTCCCTGTGACTTCTTCTTTCATCCACCCTGCTCACTTCTGACACTTATGACCCTTCCACCCCAACTCCTCATCCCCTGACCCCTGACCCCACTCTCCCCAGCTCTCACACAACCCTCTGCCCTACCCCAGTCCCGCCCCATCACCTCACCACTTGCTGCACAGTCCGGGCCATGGACAGAAATTCCCTGGACTCCTTCTGTCGGTATTCAGGAAGGAACTCAATGTTGGTGATGCGAAACATCCCAACAAAGTAAAAAGCATCTTTGCTTTCTGTGTTACCTATAAGACAGGAGAAGAAGCGGTGAGAGGCTTTCCTTCTGGGGAGGGCGGTGAGGTCAGTATCGGGCTATTCAAATGGTTTTATTAGACAGCTACATATACCACTGGTCCATAGCCTGTGAAGCTCTAAATGTAGTCAATAACAACACTTCCATCAGCAGCAAATCATCGTTTCTCTTAGGAGAGTCTATTCTATTGACTTCTGGTAGATACAAGGTTAAAGATAGGGACACCTGGGTGGCTCAGAAGGTTAAGAGTCTGTCTTAGGCTCATGTGGGACCCCCTGCTCAGTGGGGAGCCTGCTTCTCCCTGTCCCTCTGCTGCTCCGCCTGCTTGTGCCCTCTCACTCCTTACCACATAAATAAATAAAATCTTTTAAAAAATAAAGAAAGGTAAAAGATATACCTTTTTGACTTCATACATGTCCTAGAGTCACTAAAGGACCAAAAAAGCATACGCAATTTTCATGGATTCTGAGTCTGTAGAAGGTAAGGAGGTAAGAAATATATACTCTCAAGCTCCGAGGTGAAGTGAGCATAGTGGGAGAAGAGGGAAGGGCCCTCCAGCTGACCTTCCCTGAGCTCCTGGGGGTCCTCCTTAACTGACTTGTGTGGCTCTTTGGCAGGGTGCTGGGCAGGTCTGCAGCTCTGCGATACACGGAGAATTCATTCTTCTCATGAGCCACAAAGTCTGGTTCCCAGCCCAGTGTCAGGTCACTCCTGCTTAAATACTCTGCCCAGTGAGGACCATGGGATTAGATGTCAGGCCTGCCTGGAAACCCCTGACAACAGGAGCAGGAACACTGCTGTGTCTGAGCTGTGTTAGAGCACCAGAGAATAGCTTGGGGAGGGGTGGGGGAGGTGGAGATGAAGGGCTCTTCTTTCTGCTTTTCTTTGTGTTACCGAGGCCTCACTCCAAGTGACACCACTCCCCAGGCTCCCACTGCCATGGTACATTTCTCGCCTGTGACATATGTCCCACTATATCATAACTTCTGTCTGTGTGTCTGTCCTTTAAGAGTCACAGTAACTTCTTTTTTGTCTCTCAGCCCCTTCTGTAGTTTTGAAGCTCAATAAATGTTTGTGGGAAGGAAGTGAGAGAGGAAGGGTGGTAGAGGAAGAAAGGGAGAGAGTATTCTCTGCTAGCACAGTGCCCAGTACATGGAAATGCTCCATAAGGGATGGTTAAATTAGGAAGAAGGGCCACCTATGTGAGTGATAGGAAGCCACCTCCCTTGTGGGAGCCATCCAGGGTCACATTAGTCCCATGCAGTGGAGTCAGGCTGTGGAGGTGTGGGAAAGGGTCACAGGGGTTGAAGGCCTGAGCTGATGTCCTAGATTTGTTCTTTCAAGCTGTGTGACCTTGGATGGATCACTTTGAGTCACTAGTCTCCTATATAAAACAATAGTTGTTTTTATTCCTGATTTTTGCAGGGAAGTGCTTCTTAGATTGCTGCTGTTGTTATGGACTCTAAAACTTGAATGAAAGCCATGCCTTCCATCTAGAAGCTCGCACTTATATTAGTAAGTACTCAAGGGTCAGGATAACCACAATACAAACAAGATCAATTTAACCTTGAACTAGATTACATTTACCTAACTCTTCAGCTCAGCCCAACATAAAATAACCTGCATGGTCACAACACTGTTGCTTGTTGAACAATTCTCGATTATTCTTACCAGTTTCCCTTTGCTCACACTGGTCTACCTTCCTGAAATGTCTTTCTCTGATTTGTAACACAGGCAGCAGACTGCTTCTACACAGGGATGTTCCAAAACTTTACACAAAAATGCTGAGACAATGTGAGTGTGTCAGTTGAGGGCCAGCAGAGAACTGGTGGGAAATAAGTTGGTTTGTTCTAGGTTGAGGTTGTGTTTTGTGTTTGTCTTAACTGCCTAATGACTTGACTCCCTTCCCTAGTCTTTAATCTCCTTAAGGATAGAGATCTTGTCTGCTTTCCCACTCTGCTTCCATGCTGATCACAGGACCCAGCTCCTGTGGGCATGCTCAAGATATGAAGGAAATGAATTTTGAACAACCAGTTCATGAAGTCTTCTCTGGACTCTATTCCTGGGCAGGTTAGATCCCTCTATCCTGTGATTGAAAAGTAATTGCTTCAGCAAAATAAATAAATAAACATCAATAAAAATAAAAAAACAACTCACACCCCCTCTCCAGCACTGAATTATGAATTTTTCTGAAAGTAGAAAATGCATCTGTGAGCTTTCTGAGGGTGGGAGATATATCTTGGTATGTCTGATGTCTTACATTGTACCATGCGAAGTACAAGTAATCAGTTTGTATATGTATAAGTCACCTGAACTGTTCAATACAATATTCATTAATTCTTTGCCTATAAATCTTGCTTTGCAACCAATTTTTAATACCCTCAAGAGTACACATATCTTGTAGCAAACATATTAACATGTATGGGGGTTGGAAGTTGAGCATAAGTCGACAAATGCTATAGTTACTGAGCTGCACGGGTAAATGCTCTTTAAGAAAAAGCTCAGTCATAACTCCTGTCCAACAGGATCAATCTGATGGACAAAAACACAACCCATCAGCTTGACAAAAACACTGGAGCGAAAGATGCATGAGTAAAAGGAAGCTCAGGGAGCTGGAAGTGTGAGGTTGCCTAGAAACCAGCAGTGGGTGGAATGAGGAAATGAGACAATTTAGAATTCCATTCATTTCTTAAAGCTAAAAATGCATTACATTTCTGAACTAGTCCAAAGCTCCTGAGCATCTATCCTCCTCAGCTCTTGTCATACCATCCCCCATCTCTGCTCTTCCTGCTCCCCTGTGGGAAGAAAGCAGTGGTAAAAGAAGAAATGGGAAAGACAATTCTGTTTTCTTCCTCCTTAAGACCTCAACAGCTTGGGAAGTGGCTATCAGTCTCGGAACTTGGGAAATTCTATCAGACACACCCAGGGGCAGATTGGGTGTGCACTGCAGAAGCTGAATCCATAGGCCAAGCCCTAGTTCCAAAAGAACATGGATTTTCACTCACTGATGTAGAGCCACAGAAGCGTCCAGGCTATGACTCCTAGGATGAATAGAAACACTGTGAAGACAATGATTTTGTTTTGGACATTCCAAAAGGGAGCTTTCTTCTTGGATGGCTTCTTGGGTTTGACTTTGCCGATGGGTTTTCGAGGTGCTCGTCTACCTGGCAGCTTCCCTTGGGCACTGACCACCTGAACTGAGATATTGGATATCTTAAAAAAAAAAAGAAAAGAAAGAAAGAAAGAAAGAAAGAAAGAAAGAAAGAAAGAAAGAAAGAAAGAAAGAAAAATAGAGAAAGAAAGAGGAAGAAAAAAAGGGGAGGGAGGAGATATATTAGTTTAGAACACGTTTGGAATGGAGCCACCCAGTCAGGAGACTCTTAGTGCTAAAAGGCCTAAGTATATCCACCAATTCATTGATATAAGTGTAATGAATGGACTTGCATTAAATCATGCAATTAAAATCAGAAAAATCAGACATTATATGAACCACAATGAAGCAGTCCCCAAATCCTCTCCTCAACTTTTCAATTCAGCTAAGTAGATGCTGTAGAGAACGGGCCTGAATTTCATGGACCCTCATGGCCCAGAAGACCCGAAGGTCAGGAGGTTAGGAGTCAATGAAGGTAACATCGTGTGTACACAGCCAGCTGTGGGAATATGTGTGTCTTTCACGTGTTTGTATTATATCGTTTTACTCCCACCATCAATTTCTTCTAAGGCAGGACTGAACATAAGTGAGTTCCTCATAGCAGCAGATTGATTTCTTACTTATGGCTTCCTGACCGGGTGATAGGAAAAAAAAGTTAAGGATGATGATGCTCTGGCTCATGTAGGTCTGTGGGATAGGAACCAGTGCCTCCCGTGCATGCACTTTTAAGATTACCAATGAGACGATCAGGGACCCAGTTTCTCAATGGCAAATAAAATAATTATTTGAAAATAAAGAATGAAATAGAGGACTTGGAAAATTCTTGGTTTTAGCGTATTGATATGCAAAGTGTTCTGTGCAAGAGGAAAAAATGCATTATTTAATTGTTTCCCTCCTCTTTTTTTTTTTTTTCTCCTCTACCCTCTGTCACCTGATGCTGTGAATTCTTTAATAATGTATGCAAGAGTTTAGCTTCTTTGAAGGAGAGATTTATACATGTCAGGGTAACTAAACTCCGGTGATGAAATAACTTTTAACCACACATTCCTTCAAAGGCAACAATCTAGAACAACACCAACTGCAAAGAAATCATCTCTTTTTTGAGTCCTCTTAAAGAGTTCTCTCATTCTCTCTTACTCACCCTCACTCTCCCCTTCAAAGTCCGTGTCTTCCAGTCTTTAATCCTACCAATTAATGAGGTAATACGTGGCCAGGTACATTCTGAATTATTCATGGCCCCCTCATTCTTTTTGCCAAACACCCTTGTCAACCCCTGGAGCTTACAACATCCTTCCTGGTGAAATTGAACTAGACCAGGCCTCATTTGATGTGATGTCCTGCAGGCACGAGGGTGGTGTTTCTACAGAGAAAAAGCATTCTATTGCACAATGAGCTAAATCTGGGGTCAAACTACTTTCAAATAGTTCCCCAATGAAGCAAAAAAGGGAAACACACAGGAATGCTGGCACATGTAGGACTGACAAGGCCAAGGTTGGGGCTTTCAGGGCAGGAACACATTATAGGCAGTCTCAGTTAGCACTGATTAAATTTTAAAATGGAATTTGTACAGAGATCAGTACAATTTCCCTGGAGTCTTAGAAAAAACAGTTGCAAATCAATTGCCAAGTACAGGGCTTTGAAACAGGCTCACATTGGTAAAATCCATTAAGCATCGTAAGAAGACCATAAGTCTGTTATTATTGGTCTCTCTCCCTTTTTTTTTTTTTTTTTTTTTTGTGTGTATAAAGTAACACGGTCTCATTTTACTATCAAGGTCACCAATAAATGGCGTTCAAGTAAGACAGAAGGCTTCCCATACCCTACTTACCTTCACGTCAGCAGGCTTGGAGGAAACATCAGCGCTTTCTTTGTCCATTGTTAGTTTGTCCATGTGTGAGCATCCAGAGGGGTCTCAAAGCCAGTTTGATCCCCTTACATTCTTGCTTGGGAAGAATTGGTGGCTGTGTTCAAGCTAGCTTTCAGAGGGAAGGAATCAATTTACCTCCACCGGGTTCAGTCCAGAAACTGAAGCTGCCTCATTGCTATATAGTGAGTATTAAAGGGACCTAGCACCCCAACTTTGCACCCCAAACCACAGGTTGCTGAATGTAACTCTATGAGGCAGGCCCTCCGGGCAGAGCCTCAAGGCAAGATTGCCTCATATGGACACATTCAACAATCTGAAAATATTTACAAGCCATTATTAAAATGTTGCCTCCCGGTTTTAAAATTAATAACAGGAAGGAAAAGTTAAAAAAAATTCAAAAATTTTTTACCTGTATCTTCTGAGAGATCTAACTTATAACCCTCAGTCCTGCTTCTTAGAAATCTCCACAACCCCATTTCTCTTGCTTGGATCCAAGAAGGTTCCAGAAGCCTCACTCTCCAATTCTGCCCTTGACTGTGCAGTGCTGTGCTCTGAAAATCCCCATTCAAGAGGAATTTTTGCTTTCTTCTCCCCAATCTTGCAGTCCTGGGTTTTTTTGGATAAAACCTCCCCGCACTCGTCTCTCCCGTTCTTGCCCAAACCAGGCTGCATTCGGTTCCAGGGTGGGAACTGGGGAATTCCAGGGCCATCTGCCCTTAGCACACAGGGGAGGCAAAGGCCTGGCTTGCTCACACATTACACGGCTCGTCCGTCCCTGTGACACACACAGGCTTTCCTGTGAGCACCAAGCATTCCTGGAAAGCTGATCAATGGCCCTTTAGGAGAGAAGCGCTGCTCAAGATGCCATGTCCGGAGTCATTTCATAAGAAAGCATGTGAGAAACTGGCTGCTGAAAGCAGTCCAACATTAGTCAGGTAAAGACAGAAAGACGGACAAACTATGTCATGTTGTACTGATTCCCTGTCTGGCTTTGCAATTAATTAATAACACTGATGAAACAACTAATAGTGCTTTAGGTTTTATCATCATAAGATTGGGAAATCTAAAAAGAGATTGCCCCTCTTTTCTGTATAATTTCCCTTATTTCTAGAACTACTCCTTTACCAGTATTAGTAAGCCCCATGTCCTGGGCTGTGGGTTAACAAAGACTCTCTGCTTGAGAGTCAACCCTGAGACAGGCTCCTCTGAGCCCTCTTTTTGACTAGGTCACCTCCTTGGGCCCTGTCCTCAGCCTACCGGTTGTAGCAAGAATCCTGTTGTCAGTTTAGTGAGAATCCCTACCCCCACCTTGACATCTTGATCACCCTTGACACCTGATCGAGGTCCTCATCCCTCACCATTGATGTATAAAATCCTTAGCCTGTCATCCCAACCCTTGATGTTTTCTCTTAGTGATTTTCCACCCACGGGCTCCCTTACTCTGCTCATTGACTGCAAATCCCCAGCTGTCTTTACTATTTTTGGAGTTGGGCTAAGTTATATCCTGCGGTCTCTTTCCCCCATTGCAACAGTACTGAATAAAATATGTCTTTGGAGCCTTTTGCTGGGCATCCAGCTCTGTTTCTCTTTGACATCACCATGAGTGGGGAGGGTTAGCAAATAATGGAAGGCTGGTTTAAGCACAGAATTTTAAAACAACCAGAAAGCCAACTAAAGTCTGCTTTCTAGTATTGCCATATGCCAGCAATTCTAAAAATGTCTAGGGATGCCTGGGTGACTCAGCGGTTGGGCATCTGCCTTCCGCTCAGGGCATGATCCTAGGGCTCTGGGATCGAGTTTCACATCAGACTCCCTGCAGGGAGCCTGCTTCTCCCTCTGCCTATGTCTCTGCCTCTCTCCCTGTGTCTCTCATGAATAAATAAATAAAATATTTTAAAAAAAAAATCTAAATGGGCAGCCCAGGTGGCTCAGGGGTTTAGCATCGCCTTCGACCTAGGGCATGATCCTGAAGACCTGGGATCGAGTCCCACATCAGGCTCCCTGCATAGAGCCTGCTTCTCCCTCTGCCTCTCTCTCTCTCTCTCTGTCTCTCATAAATAAATAAATAAAATATTTTAAAAATAAATAAATAAAAATTTAAAAATCTAAATAATGTGTAAACAAAAGAATACTCCTCCCTGAAAAAAAGCTTTGACTGGGATAACTTTGAAACAATTTCTGCTCATCATTGCAACTGAATTTTAAAAAAGTATTTATATACAAGCTTCACATGAGCACATTTTTATTCTCATCTTTCAATAAATAATGAATGTCATGTAGAAGTTCACTGGGAGAACTCCCATTTGTACACTTGGTCTCAAACACAAAAGGACTCTGTGACGCATGCTTTTTTTAGGAGTAAGTTTCTAATGGTCTGGAATCATTTGAACTTAGTTGGTGCAGAATCCTGGATTTCCACAAACCCCATGGAGCTACATATTCTTGCAATTAAACAGAAAGTTAGCTTAAGCAACAATAGCACTATGACAAAGATGAAGATGTGGAACTTCAATTATTTAATTTTTGTTATTCTGTGTGACCACTTGGAGTTAATTTACATAACAAATTTAAAACAGGCACACAAAGGTGTAAACTGTAAAGTGTAATATTACTTATATAATATTTTGTGTGCAATATTTATCTTGTTAACTTCATTTTTTACTTGCATAATTATACACATAATGTTGAGTAACATTTTCATTGTTTTTTCAAGTTATTATTCATTTCATTTCATGATTATTACTGAAATGATTTGCAGTGTGTAAAAGAAAGGATTGTTTAAAAAGGATCCACTCTAGATGGAGAGATACATGATAAAGCAAGTTTATCAAATATTAATGGTGGACTCCAGATGGGTACATATGTATTTACACTACAGAATTTTTTCGACTGCATGTTTGATATTTTTCTTAATAAAATGTTGGAGGGCTGTGGGATTATCAGTTCTAGGATTCAAATACTCTAGATAAGCCATTGGTTTTGAAAGACAATGACAAAGAAAGCTGGGATACAAGATAAAGTCTTGGTGACTGAGCTTGCATCTATCTCCTTGTTGCCTTTACTGGCATGGAAGTTCTGGTACAGAACCCCTTCCTTCAACTCCAAAACATATGGTCAAAGACAATCACAAAGGCCAGATAAAGGTTGGTGCTTCTTATCATAAGCAGTTTGAAAGACAGTGAGGAGGTTTCTATTCTCTTCTTAGGAACAGAGATCCCTGTGCTGTCTGCTGGCTGACCAGCTAAGTAAGATAGGTGCAGCGACCTGGATCGAAGGAGGAATACCTCTCATTGAATTCAGCGATGATCACTGGGAGTGCCGGACTGACCCAACACATCGAGTCAACCAACACACAACATTTTTAAAGTTTCAACCTTCTATTGAATGGCAAGCCTGATGCATCTGAAGGCCAGGAGGTAGAGCCAAGTCATCCATCTAACCCGAGCAAGGTTCTGAGCCCCTGGCATAGAAGGCACTTAGCGGGTGCCACCTCCATCCTTGCTTAAGCAGAGGAGAGCCCAGTTCCCCAGCAACTGATAACGTTTGTTTCTACTACTTAGGACCCACTTCTCTCTACTACGATAAATGGCCACATGCAAAGTTGCTATCTGATCACCACTTACCACCAAGCTCTCTGTGGAAGGGGAGTGAAGCCTGAGGAATCACAAGGCGGCATAGGAGCCTGGGAAGCCAGCCAGCCATTTAACCCTATCACCATTTAACCCTATCACCATTTAACCCTATCACCATTTAACCCTACAGCACCCTTAGGGTGCTGTAATAAAATGACATGACAGTGATCCTGGTTTCCCTTTCTCTGCTGACTCACATGGACCATAATCCTCATCCTCTTTGTCACATCACATGAATCTTTTTTTTAAAAAATGAAGTGATAGTGAGGCATCTTAGAGAATCCCTAGATCTAGACTATTGAATATCCCTTTATCTGGTTTCCTTCCTCTGGGCTCATCCCTCACAGGTGCACATTACTGCTAAATAAATATTCCTAAAACAACTCCAATGTCACCTCCTGCCATGGGCAGCCCAGTCTCCTTCTATTCAATGCCCCCAGGCTGACATTCAAGGTCTGTCTCAATGTGGCACGAGGCTACCTTCTTTTGTCCTCCTGTCACATCCACTAAATCTGCTCCGTTAAATCATGCATTTTCAATCTTTATTGCATCCATTTACTCACCCATCATCATGTACCCAGCATTTATTACATGCCTACTGTGTGATGGATGTCAAATATTGTTAAATGAATAAAATACATCACTGCCCTTTAAAAGCTCTCAATAGAGGGAGCAGATGTAAACTACAGATTACAGTATTTCATAATAAGGGCTATCAGAGAGGTGTCAAGAAGCTATAGAATTGTAGAAGCAGATGGCAACAGCCCTCCCCTTTGAACCTTGTACCCCCAGGTCATATAGCTGTTCAAATACTAACCACTTTCATCATTCCACTTGTAGCTCACCTGTGAGTTTTTCACTCCAGCTCGCGTACCCTCTTCTCCCTAACTGAACATCTTTATTGTTCATTATCATTTATATATATGACAGTACTTGAGACTTTGTAATGTTATAATGATTCATCACACACTACTTAGTAACATCTCTCGTATTGTCTTATTGGTTATTTCTCTTGTTATATGTATATCCTATCTCCAAGCTCCTTGAAGACAGGAGCCCTTGAAGCAGGTGCTTGAAGACAGGCATTGAGAGCTGGGTGGCAGCCCCTTCAGAAATCTGCTGTGTGTGGGATTGGCTTCACCTTACTTACTAGCTAAGTAATGAGCTAAGTCAGCTCATTACTATTTCATGGATAGCAAAAGACACACAATTTATGGCTCAACAAGTGGCATGAGTAGCAGAAGGTTTGCATCAGTTCCTTCTTTCCCAGAGTCCCACGGGGTGACACAACATGGTTCAGATGAGTGCAGTGGACTCACCTCACAGTTGAGGAGTACTGAGCTTAGGGAATCCACCATTTTTATAGCAAGCAATAAGCAAGACTGTCCATTGTCCAAGATGGAGATATTACCTCACCCTTTAAGGTTATTCACTGAAAACACACTCAGAGAAATGGCCAAGACAGAGAGGAGTCAGGACACTGTGTTCTGGGCACACATGGTGTATTAGTTTTCTGGGGCTGACGTAATAAAGTACCACAATTGGTGGGGGCGAGGGTGCTTAAAAAAACAGAAATTCATTGTTCCACTGTGCCGGAGGCTTGAAGTCCAAAATCAAGGTGTCAGCAGAACCATGCTTCCTCTGAAAATATGTAAAGTTAAATCCTTCCTTGTCTCTTCCTAGCTTCTGATGGTGGCCAGTGTTGCTCAGCGCCTTGGCTTTCAGCTGCAGCACTTCAGTCCCTGCCACCACTGTCACATTGGATTTTCTTTTTATGTGTCTCCATGTCTTCTTACAGGACACCAGCCATATTGGTTCAAGGGCCCAACCCACGCTGGTATGACTTCATATTAACCAATTACATCTGCAATGACCCAATTTCCAAATAAAGTCCATTCTGAGGTAGTGGGAGTTAGGGCTTCAACTTACCTTTTAGGGTGACAGAGTTAAGCCCATAATGCCCCACAAATCTATAGAAGTGGGAGAGACTAATGGAGGATTGTCACTTTCAACAGAGTAAACCTGCTTTAAATGGACAGTATTGTGAAAATTCTATAGCCTGGTCATAGTCTGGGGCAGCTACAAGTATATTCTAACCAAATGATCTAGATGCCAGCCTGAAACTCCGTCACACTCTTCCGACTCCCTTTGCCTCTGTGATGAGAAGGAGGGAGGATGGAGAAATAAATATGACTGAGTCATGGTCCAGGAGGAGCCACTACGACCTCATCCATGGTCAGCCACATCAATACAAGGGGCAAATTGTCCTGCATTAGGCCACTAATGGAAGAATAGAGGGGAGGATGGCTAATGCTTCTTCTCTTTCTAGTTCAATAATCACATTAAAAAGATCTCTTTTCTCTTTTTAAGTGCCTGGTATAAAGAGGGCCTGGTAAAAACATGTAGTGGGGCTGAAGAGCACTGGAATAAACTAGTCCAGAAGTGACTCTACAATATATCCCTAGCCAGACACACCCTAGAGCGCTCAGATGGGCCCACACTGGTGAAAAGCATTCACACAGGAAGCTATCACTGTATTGACCTGGCCAAACATCTGGTTCCCTGTAGGTGCTGAATCAGCTAGATCCCTGATGAAAGAATGAAGCTGCCCTAACTAAAAAGGATTGACTTTGGAACGTATGCAAAGGTTACTAGATTATAAAGGAATACTTTGAAACCAACTTTAAAAATCAGATGAATCCAATTGAAAGGCTAGGATTGAGGAAATAACAGAATGATGAGAAATGAGAACGGTGTATGATAGAAAGGATGAACTAAAACAGATAAATCAAAACAGAACTTGGCACAGAGAGGCATGGGGAAGAGGGAAGAGGAGAAAACAAAAAGACAAGAGCCAGCAATCTGAGCTCCTTTGGAGTCCAGCCCCTGTGTCATACCAACTTTCCCGGAGGCTAGGTGCATGTTCTGGAACCTGCAATAAATCCCATTCAACTATTTGCTCATTATCCTGAATCATTCCCAATTAGAGAACCCAATGCCCTTGACATAATTTGCAAATGGCAGACAAGAAATACCTCTCAGTATGTATTCTGGTCATTTCTGTCGAAGATCAGATAGATGTTTGGGAGCATAGCTAACAGCCAAATAAACACATCAGTGAGGTGGTAAATCAAAAATCCTATCCCCAGGAGAGCCTTCTGATTATCATAGCTTTTCTGAGATTTCCAAATTGAATTAGACCTTTCCTTCTAAAAGATAGTTTGGCTCTCCAGCATTTCCACTCTAATTGTGGAAAGTGACATCCTTGGGAAGCAGCTCCTTCTCCCCTTCTTTTTGCAACATGAACCAGTTGTAGGTTCGGGTTTTGTTTCAGCCAACATGTACATGTCTCTGTGTGGTTTCTGTCATGGTAGTTGCTCAATTACTTTTTTGCTCATTTCCACTGGTATCTCCATTTGATTCAGCTTACCTAAAACCTCAGGTAATCTGAGATAGGTGTTTGTCACCCTGTCTCCTGGCTGTCATATTAGGATTTATCTCATTTGAAAATTCTGAAATATGGTTGGGAATAATCTTGGACCTAGCGTCAAAGGCTCCAGTGGCGTTTTATTGCCTTTCCCCAACAGGCCTTAAGTACTTCTGACTTTTTGAGGGCAGTTGTTGCCATCCTCTCGCTTTCCCGTCAAGCATAAAGGGCATATGAGTGGTTGTCTGTGCTAAGTGATCATTCAGTGCATTAGTTTGCTCCAATGGACTGGAAAGTGTTTTATCTGAAATGGTATTTTTGCACTTCTTTCACAAGGTGAATGCAACTAGAGGTCCTTGAGAGCGCCAGCTGACAGCGATCCACAGCTGCCAAATCTCCTGTCTCAATACAGGCTCCTCAGCCTCTCTAATGAAATTAGTGTCCTACCAAACCAGCAAAGACTGGAATCTGTCCACTGGGCTGGTATCAGACTCTAAGAGTCATTGCTCTTGCATGGTAATCCAGAGCCAGGAGCCAGGAGGCAGGTCTACACAGGGAGGAGGCTCCAGTCCTGACTCTCCTAGTGATAAACTCAAGTCAGCTGAGGGAGTCTCTGTTTTGTCTTTTTTTTTTTTTTTAAAGACTTTATTTATTTATTCATGAGAGAAAGAGAGAGTGGCAGAGACATAGGGAGAAGCAGGTTCTCCTACTGAGCAGGGAGTCTGATGCGGGACTTGATCCCAGGACCCCAGGATCACGCCCTGACCCAAAGGCAGACACTCAACCACTGAGCCACCTAGGTGCCCTGGGAACCTCTGTTCTTACAAAAGGCTGAGGGTAGCATAAGGCTTGACATATAGCAAGTGCTCAGTAAATCTTGGCTAATGTGTTAATTAAATATAATTAAGAATATCCACTAACTACCATGGATTAAGGAATACAACACTGCCGAAGACCTAGTTTCTCTAGACTTCTTTTGCCACATAGGGGTGGATGTATTACAGACTAGTTTTCTTCTCAAAATTAAATTTTCTGCCCAAGCAGAGATCCTCACTCACCTTAGCCTAATTCTGGCCCTAATTAAACAATTCCAAAGAAAAGGAAAAATTTATGTAACATTTATATAGTTTTGCAGGAATAATTCTGATCAAGAATCATATGTTAAGGGATGAGTCTCTGCCTCTTTCTCTCTCTCTGTCTCTCATGAATAAATAAATAAAATCTTTTTTTAAAAAAAGAATCATATGTTAAACTTCTGCATGTAAAACAAGATATCTTAAGTATTGGTTATTTCTCTATATACTATATATGATATATAGTGTTATAACATAGGTTATTACTATATACACTATATTGGTTATTTCTATATTCCTCCCTTCTGAATTCAGGGAGGAATTAAACATGTTTTCTGAGCTGGGTCCAGAAAATCGTACATATTTGTGCTTTCCTGAATTATAAACAAGTGAGCTCTTCACCAGATTAAATGCTGGGTGAGCCCAGGGGGGATCCGAGTCTTCACCTCTACAGCCCCCAGAGCCCAGCCGTGTGTCTAGGATGTGGAAGGCAGTGTAGTGTAATGGAATCCACAAAACTCTGGAATCATAATATTCAGTTCAAATTCTAGTTTCCCCATAACTAACTGTGAGAGCTTGGGCAGTCCTTCACATTCTCTGATTCTCACTTTTCTTATCTGGAAAATGATGTAAGTACTTACCTTGCAGGATTGTTATATGCATTAGAGGAGATGGATTATATAGAGTTCCTGACACTTAGTAGGTGCTCAATAAATATCCTTTCAAGTGAAATTCCCTTCGCACATTGTTTTTTCCTTCGGTTGTTTTGAAGCAAGATTTCTTCTCAGGCAGACTTCCTCATTTTGTAACTTCTGTGAGCCAAACTCATTCCATCATGAGACTGATGCAGAGGCCTCCCAAAGAATTATTGATCCAAGAATGAGGAACCAGCATGGATCTTTAATTTTATCCGACAGAAGGACATTCAATATCTGTTTCATTAAACTAAAGGTCAGCAGGGCAGTAATCACTCCAAACCCAATTGGACCATAGTGAGATTTATCCTTGCCCTTCAAAACAGCTTTACATTCTCCACCCAGGGCCATAAAAGTTGACATATTTATTTTGTGAGTATATAACAGGCTTATATCCACATCAGATCTTTGATTTTTGCTGAATGACAAATTAGCCACATTTTGCTTTAGTTCTTTGGCCTAAGACATTCAAGTTGAATTCTGGAAGTAATCATTTCTGCTCTGGTCTCATATTTTGCCTTTTTATTTTTTTTTAACCAGTTGACTCTTCTGTTTTACCAACCCTGTGTACGTCAGAGTCAGTAACAAGCATGAACAGCTCATGGATTTAATATGCTCTTTGTGATGAAAAATGTCAGGATTTGGGGTTAGGACCCAGCAGGCATAAAACTCCTTGGCAGCTGCTCAGAAAATATGCTAAGTTCTACTTATACCCTAAAATGGATGACGTCTTTCAGAACATCACAAACATATTTTTTTAAGTGATAATGCTGATGAGAGTGTGGAGAAATAGCCACACTTATCCCTCACTCGGGGGAGACAGTCATCTTAAACTTACTCATCGTCTGCATAACGTGGGGGCATTACCGAGCTTGCCTGACACGTGGCCTTGAATCTGCATCACTCAAGAAGCTGTCATCTGTTTAAATGGGGACATTTAGCTTTCAGGATGTCCAAGGGAACTGAGCACCCAAAACAGTCTGTAAGGACGATGTGCTCCTTTCTGCCAACAATGCTACCTGAAGTTACTTTGTGCTTCGTGTTACCATAGCAGTGAAGGATTCATAGTCAACAGAGTTACTTTATTTTTTAAAAAGATCTTATTTATTTATTCACGAGAGACACAGAGAGAGGCAGAGACACAGGCAGAGGGAGAAGCAGGCTCCATGCAGGGAGCCCGATGTGGGACTCGATCCCAGGACCCCGGGATCATGCTCTGAGCCAAAAGCAGATGCTCAACCACTGAGCCATCCAGGTGCCCCGAGTTATTTTAACGATTGATGAAATCAGCAGTTTGAGGTGTTGGCAATTACATTTATTATCAACAATAGTGCTGCAACCTATGATGTCAGGAAAGCTTTCTATAAATGATAACTAAAGTGACAGCATGCCTGCGAATAAAAAAAAATTGGCTTTATGAAACTTGAGCTTTGCATTTCCTCTGACATAAGACCCAGCTTCAATCAGTGTTGCTGGTGGGAGTGGTGCCGGGAAAAGTAGAAAACTCTGCCTGGTCTGTCTGCCTGGAGTCAGATGTTTTCTTAAATCCTCTGTCTTTGACGTATTAGACAACCAGGAATGGGACACATTTTCACACTGCAACCTGGCTCACGACAGGCCGCATGCCTACAGAGGTCTCTAGCCGTTAGCAAATCTTTTTGTCTCCATGATCATCAGGCTCTTGATCTTGGCTCCTGGATTGAAACAGATTGCAGCTGAGAGCTGGCTGTCTGGATCCCGTGGTGGACCTGCAACCATCGCCAGGGAAAGTTTTAGATGTTCTGTACATCCTGTACATTGCACAGTAAGGTGACTGAATTGTCCTTTTATTTATTTATGTTTAAAATTTTATTTATTTATTCATGAGAGACACACAGAAAAAGGGAGAGACATAGGCGGAGGGAGAAGCAGGCTCCCTGAGGGGAGCCAGATGTGGGACTCGATCCCAGGACCCCAGGATCACGACCTGAGCTGAAGGCAAGATGCTCAACCACTGAACCACCCAAGTGCCCCTGAATTATCCTTTTAAAAAATAAGTTGAAAACAAACAACTTTGATGCCTTTTTTAAAGATCCTGACCCTCAGCCCTGTCTCCTAGAGGTCTAGGGTGGAATGAGGCTCCCGGCTGAGTGCCACAGGTGCTCCCCACGTCACCATGGCCGTTGCTTAAGTCCACCCGGCAAGGATTCTTCTTGCCATCCAAGCCTGTTCCTCAGTGTTTTAACTCAGTTGGGCCCAGGCAGGTTGGGACAATGGTAAGGCTGCCCACACAGCCCCACGATGGCACAAAGCAGAAATACCCCGAGTCCAGCCTCCTCCGGCAAACATTGCCCGGCCAGCCCGGCCCGGGGAACTCTTCCTTGAGTCCAAGTGCACGTGGCTGTCATTTGGCTCTTAAACAAGCAGCTGATACAAGGAACTGCAGAGTCGATTCTGTTTGTTCCACTAGACTACAAATTCGTTCAATTAAAAGTCATATTTATGTTTCATCGTCTCCCTAATTTGTAGTATAATTCCACAAATACATTAGGGACTCCAAAAATTCTTGTTGACTCATTGATGGCAAGGATGGTTTTCTGGTCATTTTCACTCCTTCAGCACATAGATGGCTTTTGCTGATCACCAGGACAGTTTTTGAATAAATAAATAAATGAAAAGAATAGAGTGCTACGTTAGGACATTACTTACTGAAGCCACAGGAGGAATTAGGATTAGCAGGAAGGCTGAGTAAGTAAGAATAATGAAAGAGTCCTGCCCTGGAAGCCTCTAAAGAAGCCTCTAAGGATTAGCCAAATGAGGGAGGAGAGGTCATTTCACCTTTGGTCTCTAGTATTATTACCAGTAAGGCTCAAGGCTCAGAATAGGTGATATCTCTATGATTTTAGAGCAGGAAAAGGAAAGGGATGGAACATGGGTTCAAGTTTCTACTCAGAGCTAGCTAGGGATGGGTCCCCAAAGAGCCTGTCCAATTAAAAAAAAAAAAAAGTTCTCTTAAAAAGAGAGAAAAGGGTTCATTCTAACAGATTTTCGAAATTCACTGCTGGAGTTGATTAGACATTATTTTATTCAGAATTTTTCACATCTATGTTCCCAAGTGAAATCACTCTGTAACTTTCTTGTTCTTATTGGGTTTGGGAATCAATGGTAAAAAAGCTTCATGAAGTTAGATTCAATATGTTTGTCTTTTCCTAACAATTTCTTAAATTCATCAATATATTTATATTTCCTCCAAACAGGACACTTTCTTTTTCTTTTCCTGGACTGTTATGGATAAACTTTCTCTCACTCTATTGTTTAGTCCTGGTTTATTTAAACAAGAATAAAATTTTCTCTTTTGCTTCTCATTTCCTATATCAAAGAGCATTTTCCCGGGAAGGTATTTTTCTAATTGGAATCCTTAATCCAATTATGTCCTCAGAGGGTTTTTGTTAAATATTTCTGTTCTACTTTTGGGCATAAAAAAATTAGTTGGTATGTAGAAAATTACATGTTGGATGTTTTCTTTTTTCCCCTTCAGCTCCTTGAAAATATCACTTTATGTCTCCAGGGTTACTGTTGAGAAATTCAATGTTAATATGGTTTTCCCCTCTTATATGTAATGGGCTTTTACTTTTTAAAAGCTTTGAGAGTTTGGTATTTATTCTTAGTGGTCAGACATTTCACTACAATGTTTCCTGCTGAGGATTCTTATCATTTATTTTTTTTGGCATCTTTGTAAGTCTTTTAAAAATTGAGTCCTTCGGTCTTTATTTTTAATTTTTTTTATTTTTTTTATTTTTTGGGAAATTCTCAAAATCATTTCTTCAGATTTTTCCTCCCCTATATTTTTTTCCTTTCCTTCTAAAATTCCAATTTTATGACTTTTGACCCATATCACTTAGCATTTTCATATTTATTTGTGTCTATCTTTTTTTACAGACACCTTGTTTTGATATTCCAATTAGCTAGTTCATTTTTATCCGTTCTACTCTTGATCTTTATTTTATTTATTTTTTTATGCTCTGTGTCACCAGTTGATTTTTCTTCATAATGGATTATTGCTTCATGTTTCCAATACTTTCCCTTATTATTTTTAGTATATTTATTAGACTACTTTTAAATGATTCGTCTGGTCCATGAATTCTGCTTCATGGGGTCGGGGGGATCCAGTGTGTCATTTGATGAACAGTACTTGTGTTCCTTGGGATACTTCCAGATGCTGCCCAAGAGCTCACATTGCCCTGAGGTTATTTGTGGATAACCTTGATTGCAAATACAAAGTGGAGAAAGAGGGAAAAAAAACCTCAGGCCTCAGTTGGATTGCTTCTGGTGATTCTTGGGAGCTGGAAATACTACACTGAGGCAGGTAGTCTTTGGGATTACAAATTGGGCTCTCTCATTCATTAGGTGTTAACTCCTAGGACTCCAGAACACCTCCTGTCCATCCCCTCACAGGGCCTCAATTTATTTAACAGCCTCATCTCCAGGCAGTCATCATGCATTGTCAGAGGTGAGAGCCTGAGAGGCTTGGGGGGCTCCGGCTGGGAGGAGGAAATGCCTGGGTACCAGCAAGTCTATCAACGTTGTCACCTTCTCCTGTCTGCCCTCAAGCACTGCCCTGGGATTTTGCAGCTACTGATTTCACTTTTTCTGCCTCTTTGTGTCTCTGGCACAACAGAAGTGGAGCCAGGCGGTGGGGGCACAGAACAGGCCCAGCCTGCCAGGGTCTCACAAGCCTTTCCCACCGCTGATGGAGGCCGTGTCCCATGCCCTTGCTCCCAATCCCAGCCAGGGACCTGACCACCTTCTCTCTCCAGGAATTCCCTCCCAGTTTTATTTCACTTTTTTTGGGATCCATCAAGCCGGTCTCTCTTGCTTTTGTGGAAACTCTCAGGTCCTGGTTTGGCCGTCGTGGTCATGTGACATCTTTCCAGGAACAGACAACCCACCAGTGGCTGTCAGGGTCAACAGGGCTCCTACAGGACACATTAGGTCCTTTAGGTGACTCAGGCTCATTTCCTTCATTGTAGCTTTTATTCTTGTGTGTGTGTGTGTTTGAAAACATTAGAAGTTTTAAAAAATCTTATGCTAAATCCTAACATGTAAAATAGATAAGATCCGTGGTGTTTTCACTAAAGAAGGAATAGGGACCCGGGATTCTGGCTTCTATAAGCAGTGCTGCCCACCCTCCTGGGGAGCCCATAGAAATCTCCAAGGAACCCTGGAACTGCAGAAAACAGTCTGAAAAGGCACCACCCAACTCTTAGAGGGCGACAAGATCTATAGTTTCATTTATTTTTATTTTTTCTTGCTCCTGAGCAATCCGTTGAACATGAACAACGCTTTATTTCTTTTCTTACTAAATGCATCACTTTCTTCCCCCGTTTCTACGGGTAGGAAAGAGTAAGATTACGTCGTGGCCCTCGGGTTGATTAGCCTTCTTAATTTTTATGTGGCTCACGGGATCTTTAGAACCTATCCCATCTCAGCTAGATCTCAGTCTCAGGCAATTTCCAACAGTCTCAGGGATCTCGGCCCCATAAGTGAGTGGAAGGGAGCAATCAGCAGTGCCCCTAACTAACTCCAGGCTTCTGAAGAAACTGTATCGATGTGCAGGGGGAAGGTTATTGGTACAGACGTGAGAGCTGCACTTCCCTTCCGCTGTCACCCATCCATTTCATAAAACCACCCACCCAGAGAACGCTTCTTGGGCATCCATAGGAGAGTCCCTTAAGAACTGGGGTTTCCGTCTGCTCATGCCGGTGCCCCCCACAGGGCCTAGCATCATAAGCACAAGGTCAGAACTTTGACCAAGGGGATCAAAGAGCTTGCTTGGTCTTGAACCCATGGCTTTCGGTGGCCAAAGTGGGCAAAGCCATTCCTGAACTTCTACGGCCACTGCCAAGACGTGCAACACAACCTTCTTAGAGCGTCCTCCCAGCTACCCTCTATCTCTGCACCTGCAATCAGAGACTGTTCACTAGTCCCGTGGCCCCGATCTCTGGAGTGTGTGGAGGCCAGCCCTGCCGGCCAAGGCCCGATGGTGACCGAGAATGATGCTGACATTGAAGACACAAGACTAATCTGTTTATTAGGTGTGTTCAGAGAAGTCGAGGAGGGGAATTTTTGGCCAATAAATAAATAAATAAATAATCGGACCAGAGGAGGCTCGGGCTAGGAAGGAGCTGGGGGAGAGGAGGCGGAGTCTTTGCATAGTTCTCGGGGACACAGGTGGCGGGGGGCAAGGCGGGTTCTCAGCGGAAATGCGGCACTTGCAAAAACCAGAAACTGGGAGGCTCGGAGAAAGAGAAGGTCGGAAGGTGACTAACTATTTCTTTATCACAGAGACGGTGTGTGGAACCTTCATGCTCCCTCCGGGGAGGCGGGAGGCAGCCTCTCACATGATCTGCCTGGGCATCCCGTACCCCGTCATGCCGGCCTGGGAGGCCCCCTTGTTGCTGCCCATCTGCAGCCCGATGACGTTCTGTCCCTGGCGGAGCTGCTCCTCTGAAAATCCTCGCCGATTCTGCTGGGCTTTCCTGGGCAGAGGAAGTGGGGTGGAATCATGTCATGCGGACGGTTTTCCAACCCTTCGCAAGACACGCGGTTAGACAGGCTCTCCTGGGGGCCGCCAGACAGACACGAGGTCCACCAAATAGAGCAGGAGGCCCTATACTGGGCTACAGTACTGGCAGGAATGAGGGCCCTGCCCCGAGCTGTGGCCCTGCCCCGAGCTATGGCCCAACCCCAAGCTATGGTCCAATCCTGGACTATGGTCCTACCCCAAGCTATGGTCCTGCCCTGAGCTATGGCCCTGCCCCAAGCTATGGCCCTACCCCGAGCTACGGTCCTACCCTGAACTATGGCCCTACCCCAATCTATGATCCAGTCCTGGGCTATGGTCCTACCCCGAGCTATGGTCCTGCCTTGAGCTATGGCCCTGCCCCAAGCTATGGCCCTGCCCTGAGCTATGGTCCTACTCCAAGCTATGGCCCTACTCCAAGCAATGGTTTTATCCTGAGCTATGGTCTTATCCTGATTTATGGCCTTACCTTGAACTATGGTCCTACTCTGATCTATAGTCCTACCCTGGGCTATGTTCCTACCCTGAGCTATGGTTCTACCCCAATCTCTTGACCTATCATGAGCTATAGCCCTATTCCAAGTGGGCTTTTCCATGATACATGAGCTCTCTACTCCTTAGATGATTAATTAATCCAGATGATTTTTCAGAATTTCCAGGAAAGAATCAGTGGCTTTCTCTCTGAGGACTTAACCCTCAGACAACTTTTCCTCTCACTCACTCTCTTACAGTTACCTCAAGCCCTTGTGAAAATTACAAACAGCTCTTCTTACAAAGCATGCCATTAATTCCATTCTGCCTTGCCCTGTGTAGGGCCAAGTATCAATGTTCCCATTGTAGAGCTGCAGGACCTAAGAGTCAGGAGGAAAAACGTCTCATTCTTAACCAGAGGTCAGCAAGTTTCAATAAAGAGTCAGACAGTAATTTTGGTTTTGTGTGTCAGAAACCATGGTATGTCACTGACAAAGCTGGGACTAAATCCAGAGTTTCAACATGCCAGTATCTAGGAAGTTTTCAAACCAGGTTCATTTAAAATGACACAAACTGGTACCTTTTTATAACTGTCTAGAAGAAGAAAGAGGGGTGAGGGAAATGTAAGGCCAATTATTTACTACAAAGTGCTCTTTGGTCTTCATTGCCCACTGAGCTATTGTGTTGAGTTCAAGCTCCGTTGCTTCCCCTACCCCTGAAAACAACAACAAAATAAATCCTTTACGGACGTGACCACATAATACAATATCCGGGCCAGGCCACTTTTGAAAGTGAGAGTGACTATTATCAATAAATTCACTGGGACAGCAGGACATATTGTCCCTTCACTGAGTGCAGGAAAAAGCAGAATAAGTAAGTTGACTTGGGGCTTCTTAGATCATAATAAAACCAAGTTCAGACCTCAAGCCACCTCTGAGAATAGCCAGTCAGTCCTGCTCAGCCTCTGGAGAAAGCGCATATGGCCAGAGCTGGAGAAGAGTCCAGGTCTCTAGCAGGAAACACTCAACCATGTCGGCCCCGGGCAGGCTGCTGGCCTCAAGGGCAGCATGGGCCTGTCCTTGCTCTCGGGAATCAGCTGTGGGACAGGAGTGCTTGCTCCTGAGGGCTCGTGTTGCAATAGCCTCTGGGGCTTCAGATGCCCTCGCTTGTAAAAATCATCCTCTGCTGCAGGGGAGAGGGGTAGGGGCAGGGAGGCAGGAAGGGATGTTCACCTGTGAAACCAGGAGGGCTCTCCCCTGTAACAGCCATCATCCTTGGTGACTGCAACGCTGCCGAGAGCCATCAGGGTCCTCTGCACAGCTGCCATGTCCTTCCCTGCAAGTCAACAAAGAGAGTAAAGCCAACCCGGTGTCAGGCTTTCCAGAGGAATCTAGGATAGGGCTGGCCCTCTGGGAAGGAAGTTCTGATAGGAGACTGTAGGTGGTCCCATCCAAGGGGGAGGGATAGCAAATAGTTCTCAAAGTCCTGAAGCTCACCATAGCACAGCTTCCCAGGAAGGAACAGAAATCACCTGCCTCGTCTCTACAGGACTTGCCCAGTTTCTCATCCTTTCATAGCTGCTGTAGGAATAAAGCGTTCCAAACTCTTACGTGCTCAGATATATACGTAGGTCCCCGCCCTGGGCAGAGGCCCCTGCCTCGGTGGGTTCTACAGGCTGTGGCAAGGGGAAATCCTGGGGATAGGCTCAAGAGCTGGTTGGCAGAAGAGGATTTGTCTTGGATGGATTAACTGTGCCCAACCCCAGGTTGGCTCCTCTCTTTTTTATTTTTTCTGGGTTAAAAGGGTCTAAAATCACCCTTGTGCATCTGACGGAGTACTTACTTGGCTCTGGGCTGGCGGCCAGAACATGAAGAAAAGCAAATGACAGAAAGCACTCGATGTGACACAGATGATAGGCCCTTTCTGTTGTGTAGCTTGGAAGGAGCTAAATGGAGATAATAGAGAGCTGGCTTGCAGGTGTGTGTGTGTGTGTGTGAGAGAGAGAGAGAGAGAGAGAGAGAGAGAGGTGTGGTGTGCCCTTCACACGGTGGGAGGGGAGGCAGTGTCACCTGAGGAGCTCAGGGACACTGAACCCACAGAGAAGGCAACCGGCCCCCCAGGTCAGCCTGTCCTCCCACCTCCTTTCCTCCCTTCCAGCTGACCACTGCCCTGGACTGGGAAAGGCGCTCCTGCATCGTTGGCCCTGATTTAGGGCCAGATCCACGCAGGGCACAAGTGTGGAGAGCAAAGTTTAAGGCACGGGGTTGGAGCGGCCCAGGGTGTTCAGCGGGGCGGGGGGCAAAGCTGTGAAAGTTAAGGACAAACACAGACAGGCCCTGTTTGGGGGCACCTGGGGGGCCCAGGCGGTTAAGCATCGGACTCTTGATTTCGGCTCAGGTGGTGATCTCAGGGTCCTGGGATGGAGCTCTGTCCTGCACAGGGCGGGGGTGGGGGGTGGGGGGTAGGAGGATGGGGGTCTGGCAGGGATTTGGGGGGCCTCCGTGCTCAGCAGGGAGACTGCTGGAGATTTTTCTCTCCCTCTGCCCCTCTGCCCATGCATGCACACTCCCTCTCTCTCAAATAAATGAATACATCTTAAAAAAAAAAAGGAGGGCCCTCTTTGCACTGAGGGAACCATCTGTGGTCCGTGCAGCCGGCTGCCGCAGCTGGGTCACCAGGGACCTCAGAATCACAGGAGAAAGGCAGATGGAAAGGCGGCCCGGGGTGGGACTCTGGTGGAGTAAGCAGTTGAGGCCCACGGACTCCACTTCAGGATGTGCATCTATTCAAAGGGGGAGAGAGACAGCACATCCTTCTTTCCCTTCCTTCCCCCCTCCCCATTAACCACAGAGCAATTTCGGGGATCCTGAGGCCCAGTGCGGGGAGGGGAGGCCATGCTGTCACAGGAGACCCCCCCCCCGGGGTGCAGGGAGCAGCTGGGGCGCTGGAAGCAGAGTGCTGGGCAGCAGATGGCCGGAGGAGGCCACACGCCAGAGAGCCAGCCTGCAGGTGGCTCCGAGAATGACTTCTCTCCATAGATAAGAGCTTTTCTGTAATTGTCACTGTGTAATGTGTTCCCTCCACCCGTTTTTTTTTTTTTTTTAAATAGAGCTGCAGTGATGATATTCTGAAGGATCATTCTGGAAAGAGGCAGAGAGAGGGGCTGCTCTTAAATCGTGAGCTATCAGAAAGACGCTAGACCATGACTAAGCACAGGAAGTGTAGGGTAGGCCACGCATCTGGACTCTGTACAAGAAGCACACGGGACATCTGTTTCTGGTGGTTGGAAAGAGCCAGGCCGGTGGGCCCAGGAGCTGGGGGAATGTGCAGCCAGACACCCAGCAATCCAGCCACGGACAGTACCCCAGAGCCCCCCGGGGTGCAGCGGCAAGCTGTGCAGGAGCACCGACCCGACCTCCCCAGCCTCCTCCGCCAGCCCCTAGCTGGAGTACACACCACAGGAGGCCAGCAGGGAGGAGGGGAAAGAGCTGGGGGCAAGGGTCAGACACCCAGCAACCCAGAGCTCTTTACACCCCCCATCCCCATCCTGGAGAGCGGAAAAGGGAGCAACTCCGTGATTGGGAGCAGGAGAAGCTAGGGAAGGGGGCTGTATCCGACAGGACCACATGGGGGAAGTTTTTCTTTTTCTTTTTTTAAGTTTTTAGTTATTTTTTCGAGAGTGAGAGAACACGAGCAGGGGGCAGGGGCAGAGGGAGAGGGAGAAGCCAACCACCTCACTGAGCAGGGAGCCCGACTGGACTTGGAACTCGATCCCAGGACCTGGATGGACATGACCCGAGCCGAAGGCAGGCGCTTGACCAACTGAGCCACCCAGGTGCCCCGGAGGAGCTTTTCTTAAGAAAGGTCCCGAGGCAAGAGATTTGAAATAAATTCTAGGCTAGACACTTCATTATACATGACCTCAACCCAGTGGTGTTGATATTATTCCCTCTGGTGTACGGATGGGAAAACTAATCCAGGAGGTTAACTAACCAGCCTAGAGTCACTCAGCAAGGAAAACAGAGCCTGGCTGTAGCTCAGGTGTCAGAATGCAAAGTCCACCAACAGTCCACTAGGCCACCATCTCCCAATGGTCCCCCATCACAGGCTGGTTGGGATGGCATGTTTCTTGATGATCCGAGATGATATGAAGGGGTGGCAAGGGTTGCTTCAGTGCCAGGCTAGAGGGTAGGCATTGAGGGGACAAGACCCGGTCACGGTTCTTGGTCCCCATTAGTTCAAGGGTACCAACCCCAAGGACCATAAAGTCTGAGTGTTGTTGTCTGGAATCATTTCTCCAGGTCTTAACCCAAATAAGGTTAAAACAAGAGGAAGAGTTGGAGCCTAGAGTCCCCCAACCATGTGCCAATCAAATTTTTTAAAAAATTTTTTTATTGGAGTTCAATTTGCCAACATATGTGCCAATCAAATTAATCATTGCCAAGATTCTAGGAAACACTGAGCAGAAATCTGCCTCTCTAACTCTGCCCAGCTTGCTTTCCGCTCATGCCTGGTGAGCTTTCTCACAGACGTCCCTTATGCGGAGCCCCAGCGCTCGGGGATTGATGGAAAGGACGAGGGCCTTTTCCCAGCTTCCTGTCTCTTCCCAGTTCAGAATTCCAGATCACATGCTGTTGCAGGGAGGGGGCCGTTTGTGGGAGCTGACTTCTGCAACCAGGGGCCACATATTCAATGGCTAAAGGAGTAATGAGGTCAAGGAAGCTCTGTGAATCTTGTCACCATCTGCCTAGAAAACGGCATTTCAGAAGGAGGTTTCCCAAGCCTCTTGGGCTATTTACGGGATGCTGCAGGGGAAATCGCTTTAAAAATATGAATTTTGACATCATTCCCCTGAAAGACTGATTCAGCAGGCCTGGAGGGAAGCCTGGAAGTTTATATTTTTAATAAGCTCCTCGGGTGATTTACACTATCAGGCAAGTTCCAGAAACATGATGACTGTCAAACCAGACTGATCATCCGAAACACCTGAGCATGTTAAAAATTCAGATTCTGGAACAATCTCTGGGGATGATTCTGAAACAGCCAGATGGATAGGCAAGCACTGCTCCAGCACTTTTTTTTTTTTTCCCCACTTTTTAAAAACATCGCAACGTCTGGCACATGGCGAGTATTACATGACATTCCTTAGGCAATAACGCCTCCCTTCAGAGAGATCCTCCATGGAATCAAATGGTAAAGTCAATAATTGGAAGGGCTCTGATCCAAGTTGGGAGCCAGCTCAGAGTCTGGCAGCATGGAATCTCTGCTCCCTGAAAGCTACCCCTAGATATTTTGGCAAGACAGCTCGAAAACCACTGCTCAGGGCTATTCTTCCAAGAAAAATAAAACAAAAAACAAAAAACAAAAAGAATGGTTCTAAAAGAAGTACCAACTAGTTGGGAAGTGCTGGGAATTTTCTAGATGCTGAGTCCTTGATAGTGACCTACAATGGAGATCACTGCTCTTAAAAAGAGAAGTGACGTATGGACTAGGAGGTACCAAATGTAACATTAACAGCTCAGCATTTGGATCCCGCAAGCCGGCCTCTCCTCGTCTCCTCTTATGGGAGGCGCTAATATTATACTTACAATTCTAGAAAATGCGACAGTCGTATAGTACAGTAGCCTCCTTTGTCTACCCTGGCAGACCTCTTCTCGGGGGTCTTGACACCTGAGTGTGCCCTCCCTCCTGCATTATCACAGAGCAGTGTTTCCCCCAGTGTGGTCTTGCACTTCAAACTACGAAATGATAACCTCCGGGGGCGGGGGGCAAGGGTATCATTAGGTTCCCTGTTTCCCCAACCCAGGATGTTTTTTTTTTTTTTTTAATTTTTTAAGTAAGAGGCTCCATGACAGCATGGAGCCCAATGTGGGGCTTGATCTCACGACCCTGAGATCAAGATCTGAACTGAGATCAAGAGTCGGATGCTTAACTGAGCCGCCAGGCAACCTTACTACCCATAAAGTTTGAGTGCAATTACCATAAGGACACTTAAACAAGGATTTTGTTCTCTTGAATTTTTTTTTTATCACTTTTGTGATATTTTATGCATGTCTCTGGAAAGAAAAAATAATCGAAAGGGTAGAAGAGAAAGAAGACCACAGAGAGGTCACTGGGTCAGGTAAGTCAGACTGAACGCTCTATTTTCAATACTAAACGTTTTTTACTGTTTTCAGGCAAAACTCTTTGCTTCAGAGCTACTTCCTTTTTTTTTATCAGTCTTGACTAGTCTTTGTTACTTTTGGAATACTGGCTTCTTTTTTCATCTTTTCTGGGATCATTTCTGATTTACCTGAGTGATAACTTCGGCATGGCCCCAATTCTCTATTTATGGTAGAGAAACTGTTGCTACAGTCAAAGGAGAAATGTCCAAGAGTAGGTTGGGCCTGCTCTGTGAGTTGTATGGATTTTTGTTGCTTGCCTTCCTGGAGACACTCTGCAGGGCAGTGGTTCTCAAAGCGGGGTTCCCATGCCAGCAGAAGCAGAGTCACCTATAAATTAGTAAGCAATGCAAATTCCTGGGTCCTACCCCAGATTTAATATCTCAGAAACCCTGGGGTGCGTTTCCCTAAGCCCGCCGAGTGATTCTGATGTAGACTGGAGGTTGAGAACCACCGCTGAAGGGGAAACCTGCCAAACATGATCACGAGCAGACCTTGGGGTAACTGAGCTGACAAAAGAGGAGGCTGCCAGCAACAGGCATGTGTGATGACTCAAGTCACTACAAGTACCTCACAAGATCCCAAAATGTCTCTCAGGCTGGGTGAAATGTTTCTTTGCTTTTGCTGTTAAGGAATGACACACACAGCGTCACCTCCCCAGAGAATATACTTGGACCTTACAGGTACTCCACCCCCCGATGTAAACCGTACTCCCCCCTAACTCCTGGTCATCACGCAAGGGGAACTGGGAGAGGGCAAAACCACGGGTCCAAGATCCCTGTCAGTAGGACTACTGAGAAAAGTAATCAGACAATCGCCTTATCAGAGTCTTGCCTGCTCTGATATTCTAGAATTCTACATGTCTAATGCTTGCTCAGCATGTGGCGAGGCAAAGAAACCCAAAGGTTAGTTGTTGATGGTCTTGAAGCTGGAGAAAAAACGAACATTTATTAGGTGTCCATTAGCCAGGCATTGTACACGCTTAATCCTTATAAGAACCCTCTGAGGAAGGTACTAGACCTATTTACAGAGAAGGAAACTGAGGCTCTTGGAAGCTAAGAGCTCACAATGCTGGGATGTAGCTAAAGAGTTTGGACCATCTTCCTGACTCCAAACTCATGCTCTTTTCACTGCACCGAGATCTTCTGGGTCTGGAATTGGCAAAGCGACATAATATGGGGAAAGACGTCAAGAGGGTAATGACTACAAGATAGAAAAATGTCAAAAAAGGCAAAGCCAGTCCCTCTGTGTTAGAGAATGGCCGATGCACCAAAGACACCCCAGATGATAGAGGGCAGATGTCATCCAGGCGACCTTACCGGCTTCTGTGTGAAACCATTAACGGAGTCCATCTGTCCCAAGACAGAATCTGTGCCTTCCCAGCCTTGCTCCTGCTGCCCTCATTTCCCATTTGTCCTAAAAAGGACAGGCCAATGACAACAGTAACTTTTACACTGCCACCGCGTATAATGCTCTATATTGCCAGACACTACGCTACGCACTTCTAACGCATCATCCAATTCCATCCGCATGTCAACCCTGTGAGATAGATACTATTCCCCCATTTTACAGAGAAAAAAATCCCCCCATTTTATATGAGAAAAATCGAAGTTCAAAAAAGTTAACTGATGAGGGGTGGAGGAGAGGTGTGAAGTAGGCCATCTCGCTTCTGACTCAGAAACCTGCCTTCTACTAGCTTCCAGGGTAAGTTTTCTTGGAGTCTTTTGGACCAGCGCATTCCCCAGCTCCCACGTGTTCTCGCTCATTCTCTCTGTCTCTGTCTCTGTCTCTCTCTCACGAACACGCACACCTCCTTTTCCTGCTCCCCTCTCTTCCCCTTCCCACTTTCCTTGCACAGGAAAGACACTGACGTCAACCTCCGGAGCGCTGTCCTGAGTCATGGACAGCTGAGATGGCCCCACTGCTGCCCCTTCCCGTGCCCACAGCAAATCCAGAAGGTGCCAGGCGGTGGCCTTCCCTCATCCAAGAGGAAGACTGCTCCAGGCTCCAAGCGGCCCTCACTTCTTCCCCAGCCCTGGCGGAGATGGCTCCCCCTCCCTCCCTTCCTCCCTCCCTCCCAGGGGACCTCCAGGAGCTTTGTCTCTCATATCCCTGGGATTGGCTTGTTTTCTGGGCCATTCTGCCCTGGGTTCCTTTTCAAAGCCCGAGTCCCTTTATTCTGGTATCTCCAAGTCCATTTCACACATTTCACTGTGCCTGGAAAAGGGGTTCCAGGACAATGGGTCCACCCATCCGGGGGCCTCTGTGTCTCTAAAAAAAACCCCAAGCCCTACATGAGAAGGCCTCCAGCAGCTTTATCCACCCACAGCATCAGAGCAACATGGGCCACGGGGGGGAGGGGGGCGCGCAGGCTCCTGGGCAGATGCCAGCAGGGAGGCGGGCAGGGGGCACGGAGGCCTGCAGCGTGGGGGCCGCGGGCAGCGCCCGGAGTCGCCCTGCAGAACGCGGGGAGACGGCCCAGCTCCTTGCAGCCTGCGCCCGCCTCGTGGCGTCCCTTTGATTCCCGCCTGCTCAGCGCCACGCAGGGGCGCGCACAGCCCGGAGGGCCCAGCCCAGCTCCCTGCGTCCCCAGGGCCTCACCCAGGCCCAGCCCGGCCCGGCCCTCCCGCCTCCGCCGGAGGCCCCCGCCGGGCCACCTCCTGCCGCACCGCGTGGTACCTGCGCCGCCGGCCTTGTCCCCGACCCTGAGCCCCTGAGCGCCCTGAGCACCCTGAGCATCCTGAGCGCCCTGAGCGCCCTGAGCATCCTGAGCGCCCTGAGCATCCTGAGCACCCTGAGCACCCTGAGCACTCTGAGCATCCTGAGAGCCCTGAGTACCCTGAGCATCCTGAGTACCCTGAGCACCCTAAGCATCCTGAGCACCCTGAGCGCCCTGAGCATCCTGAGCGCCCTGAGCACCCTGAGTGCCCTGAGAGCCCTGAGTGCGCTGAGCACCCTGAGCGCCCTGAGCACCAATTGCCACTAATGCTCGGGATGACCAGGCCTGATCCTCCGTCCTCACTGTCCCACTGGGGGCCCTGGGGCCCCTGCAGGCCACCTGGACACTCCTGAGCACCTGCTTTGCCGCTGCTGGCCATGGCACCCTCTACCACATTAGCCACATTGCCCTTGGAGCCAGTCTCCTTCTCTTCCTTTTAAGCTTCCTACTTTGCGCCCCAGGGATGAGACTCCTCAGCGTCAGCCTCGTTTCCTCTTTTCTAGAAGCCTTAACCTGGCCTGGAGCCCACCTGGCCACTACCCTACCTCGGGCTACCACAGTTTCTCTCACGCTTCTTGACGCCCGCTCCCCCTTCTCTTAAGAAGCATTAACCTAAAAGGCTGGGGCAGGCGGTGTAGACCTCCCCTGCTCTGTTCATCAGGGGCCATCGCCCACCCCTCCCCTCCCCTTCACTGCCAGCGCCTTCCGGGTATGGTGTTTACCTGCCTAGTCTTCGGCAGGTAAAAACATCGTCAGTCCCATAAGGACAGGAGAGCACACTCAGGGGCCCCGTATCCCATAGACCTTCTGCTTTCTTCCTCTTCCTACACACTTCCTATACTGGGGGGGGGCTCACCCTTCTAGTCACATGAACCCTGTTGTGCAGGGGCTCCATCCTTTGTCCCACACAGCCCCGACTCCCCCTCCTCCTCCCCTCAGTCACTGTTAGGGCCCAACAACCTGCTCTGGGCGCAGGTGAAGGAGGGAGCCTCCTGCCCGAAGTGGGGTACACTGGTTGAGGCCCATCCTCTGGCATCAGAGTTGGGGCGTGAGCCTTGGCTGCTAATTGCCAGCCATCGGACGTGGTAACCGTGGACAAGCCTCCGCTCCATCCTCCAGGAAACCGGAAAACACCACGTCACCAGTCCTAGGAGAGCGGGTTGGCCCTCGCACCAGGCCCGCTGCGTGGGAAAATGTCCACAAGCAGGGGCTCTCGTTATCAGCTGGGGGAAACATCATAGCTCTGATCTAAAGAGCAGACCCCACAAGCCTGGAGTGTGACGTCCAGGAGGACTTGGAGGCGAGCGCCCACCAGGCCCCAGGGCCTGACCTGCAGGCCCGGAGATCTGCGCTGCTAGGCATTGGCAGAGCGCGGTACACTGGTTGGTGTCTTAGGATTTTAACAACTCACCAGTGAAGGAGACAGGAAATACCACCGGCCCGGGCATCCTACTGGTTGGACCACTGACAACACCCAGTGGCAGCGGGCACCGAGAGCAGGGCCTGCCTGGCAGCCCGCCTTCACCTAGTCTGTCCCCAGGGCCTACACGGTTGCACGCAGGCGACAAGCATTTGGGCCCAAGGGCACCTCTAGGCGCTGTGACCGTGGGTCCCAAATTCTCGGGCACAGTCTCCCAGTCACATCATGTCCCCCGACAACGGTGGATTATTAAATATGTCCGGAAATGTGATTTGATTTTTATGCCTCATAAGACTTCTTAAGTCACCAATGTGAAAGAAACAAAAATCATGTCACACTCTCTGAGCAGAATACATATCTGGGAAGTAGAGTCACTGAGCCCGGTAAGAGGTTGGGGTGCTCTGGATTTCTGGGCTTGGAAGACAGAGCTGCGCCAGGCGGCTTTGTCTGGAAGCCCTGCCGCTGGTGAGTCAGGAGCGTGCTCACCACCTCCCTTCTCTTCCAGTAGCTACCATTTGTGCAAGAGTACGTTGTGGGAGGGGTAAGAGCAGTAAAAGCCATCCCTGCAACCATTATTGGCTTCCTGTCCTCAGAGGCTTCGGTGTCTGCTAGTTGCCCGACCCTGCCATGGCCTCGGGGTGTGTGTTCCCTCAGAGGGGACCCTTTTCAATAGAATGTCCCGAAGGGGTGGGGTCACAGCGGATAACCCCCCCCAGGAGTGCACACACACACGTGCACACACACGTGCACACACACACACAGGCAGATGCAGGCAAGAACAGTGTGAGCAGGTTTCACAGAGGAGGAGGGGACGTGGAGGGGGACGGGAACAAGGCCCCGGGGCTGTTTACCTTCCCACAGATCCACCGTCTGAAAAATGTCAGTGGTCCTGACCCCGTAGATCTCTGCTGCTTTTAGGAACTGGGAGATTTGCTCCATCTGCTTAAAAGCCATCTTCGACTCTGAGATCTTGGGAATAGGCTCCTGTCCGGGTGGGTATAAACTGTTTATCAGCTTGCACAGGACCTGAAGCGGGAAGGGGAGCCAGTATCAGTGTTTCCCTTTGTACGAACCGGTGGCTGAGGCAGAGGAATCCCAGGCCCCACAGGGCACGCCTCACAGGTTTGGGCAGCGGCAAGTCTTTGGCACCCCATGCAGGCCCCGGCTCGGCTCGGGGCTGGGTGGCCCGGTTCCCACAGCACATCCCAAAGCCCCAGCTGGCCTGGCTCCCAGGGCTGCTCCTGACCGCAGTGGGTGCTGCAGCCCAGGCATCCCCTTCTCGCCCTGCTCCTCCGGGCCTTTCTCTGGCCTTTCTCTGGCGGAGGGAAAGCAGGTCTACAAATAGGGAACAATATGGGGGATGGGGCCTGGGGTCCAGACTTCCAAGGGAGGGAGGAGAAGTCAAATAGTAGAATCTATTACTATGTCCTCTATGGAAAGGCAGATCCGAATGAGGCTTCCGTAACTCATCCCCTGTGTGCCAGCCACGGATACCAGGACTGGACCGGGGACTCCCGGATGCCTGGAACCCGGGTCCTGGGCAACCCAACCGAAGCGACACACAGCTGTTATGTAACCGTGCATGGCAGCCTGCAGACGGGATGGGCCCGTTCCCCTCGGCAGGCCCCAACCCCCAGGCGCCCAAGAGCATCGGGTCCAGCAAGGATCCCCTTCGGTTTCTGGAGATCCCATGTGTTCATCAGACATTCACTGCCTCCAGGCAGCAGGGCCCCGGGAAGGGAAGGGAAAGGAAGAGGGGGGGGTGGTTAGTGTCCTCCATCCCTTCCTTTGTTGCACCTTGTAACTAACCCAAACCCCGGGGCCTGGGGAAGGACGACCCCTCCCGGAGCTGATGGACCAAGAGGCTGGAGAAATCCTGATGGGGGTCCTTCCCGGGCTTCCCTTCAATGCAAAAGGCTTCCCCTTTGGCACTAAGTCCCGGGGCAGCTGCCCGGTCTCGGGGGGATGGGGATGGGGATGGGGATGGGGATGGGGATGCGGATGGGGATGGGGATGCGGATGGGGAGTGCTGCGGCCTGCTCCGGGCTGCCGGGAAGGGCGCAGGGGCGCGCAGCCCGGGGGACCCCGGCACGCCCACGCCGTGCCCCGAGCGAGCGCCAGGAAGCCCCGGGGCCCCGGGCCCGCGCCGGCCCTTACCGTCCCGTCCATTAACCATTGCTGAAAGTGGGCCCTGCCGGGGGGCGGGTGCGCGATGTCCTCGGCGCACTGCAGGATGATCCAGTCCACCAGCTTGTTCTCCAGGTCCGCGTCGTACTTCTGCTCGATCTTCTCCTGCACCTCGCGGCTCAGGCCGTAGCTCGGGCCCCGGTTCGCCATCTCGGGAGGAGCGCGGAGGCCCCGCGCCGCAGCCGCAGCCACAGCCACACAATAGCGGCGGCGGCCCCGCGCCCCGCGCCCCGCGCCCCGCGAGCGCGGCCCGGACGTGCTGGGCGGCGGGCGGGGTTAGATCCCGGAGCCAATGGAGCCCCCGGCGCCTCGGCTACCAGCGCGCAGGACCGCGCGGCCACGCGCCGGGGACTCCAGAATAAAGCCCTGCTGCGGGGGGGGGGGGGGGGGGGGCTGGACCGCCCCTCCCCTCCCGGTCCCGCCTACCGACGGGTGAGTGGAGACGATGCACGCGGGCGCACCACCAGGCCGAGCTCCCCGCCCAGCGCCTCTCCCCGCAGCACGGGGCTGGGGGTGGTCGACACCCGCCCCCCTCCCCCCCGCCCCGCTGCAGAAGCACTTTGCGAGCCAGGGATGCGGAGGTGGACGAGCAGGTCACGAACTGGCAGGCGGGCAGGCCGCCTTGACGGTCACCTGCGGATGCTGCGCGGCGCCCGCAGAATGGTCCCCGGAGCCGCTGGGAGTGTCCCCCCGCCCCGCACACAAGGGGCAAGTGGGGGCCGCTGCTAGGAGCCCCCCCCACCCCCGGTGTCACTCAAGCCCGCCCGCCTCGCCCCCGCTGAGAGCTTCTTTCTGGCTACACAATTCTTTCCCCTCCTGGGGTGGGAGGGGGAGGGGGGTGAGGGGTTAGAGGTGGGGGGCAGGGCCGACTGTCTAGCAGAGCAGCCCACGGGGGTGGGGGTGGGGGTAGAGGTGGGGGGAGGGCCTATTGTCTAGCGGAGCAGCCCACGGGGCTGGGGGTAGAGGTGGGGGGCAGGGCCGATTGTCTAGCAGAGCAGCTCACAGCTGCAGGGGCCCCGGCCTGGGCCTGGGGGGAGGGCCCATTCTGTCCGCAGTCCACCTGCCCCCGAGCTGCCCAACCACTTTCCCTCTGTCCCTCTGCCCAGAGGTAGCAGTTGTCTGGCTGGACAGGAGGGAGGGGCTGAGAGCTGCAAGCATTCATTTGTTCAGCTGCCAGCTGCCAGCCAGATTCCATCCGGAAACTTCCATCCTGGTGGGGAGACTGTTGTGCCTCAGTTTGACTTATCGGAAGGATGCACCCTTTTAAAAAAAAAAAAAAAAAAAGATTTATTTATTAATGAGAGAGAGAGAGAGAGAGAGAAGCAGAGGGAGAAGCAGGCTCCATGCAGGGAGCCCGTCCCTCGTGAGACTGGATCCCGGGTCTCCAGGATCAGGCCCTGGGCTGAACCACCCAGGCTGCCCAGGATGCACCCTTTTATTATTTATTTTTTTTTGGATGCACCCTTTTAATACTACTTTTAATCAGAAGATACTGAGAGTGTGAGAAATCAATTAAACGAGAGCACACAGAGTGAAAGGTTTGGGTAGAGTGTAAACATTTCATCTGTTTATTTTAGTTAAGGACCTGGCAGGCCCCACTGACGTGCCACCAGTATTTGATGAAACAAGACCCTGGGACTAATCAACTTAGACCTAAGTTGGCCTGAAATTTTTGTAACTACTAAGGGGCTTAGCAGCCTGTCTTCCTAACTAAGCCACCTGGTAAGGTCTCATTGTGTATGCCTCGGAGTACTTTTTCTCTGAGAAAAACACTCAAAAAAGCGTTCTTTGGGGTGCCTCAACTGTGGCTCAGCAGTTGAGCGTCTGCCTTTGGTGCAGGTCATGATCCTGGGGTCCTGGATCGAGGTCCACATCGGGCTCCCCGCAAGGAGTCAGCTTCTCCCTCTGCCTATGTCTCTGCCTCTATCTGGGCCTCTCATGAATAAATAAATAAAATCTTTAAAAAAAATGCATTCTTTTGGTTCATTCAGCAAATATTTTTTGAGTGCTTAATTGTGCCAAGTACTGCACCACTGCACCACAGAGGAATCAAATACAATTCTTTCCCCTGGGATGGATGGATTGTTCAATTGACTCAGGCATATTAGATAAAGCAATTCTGGTGTATGTAAAGGTAATCCTGGTGCCTGGGCAAAATTGGTCAGAAGCTAGGCAGGGAATGACTCCTTCAATATTACATGTATTAAGAGAAATCTCCTGCCAGCTGGGGCCTGGGCTACTGAAAATGTAATCACTTAGTAGACATGTGGGAGGTTTGCTTGAGAGAGAACCCTGAGACACAGAGCGCTGTAAGAGAATCCACTTTTAGGAGAGCAGCAGGTATAGAAAAAGGCACAGCAAGGCCTGACTAATGCAGATCTTGAGGCTGCATGGAATCATCGGTTGAAGAAGCTCTAAAGACGACAGAACTGTCTCTGGAGATTTGGGGCTCAGGGGCAGAGTTTGGAGCAGGGAAATTGTCAGCAGAATTTTGGAAGTCACTAAGTTGCACTTGGGTGACAGCAGTAAGGTCAATTCCAACTCTTGACTAAGGAAACGGAGCCCCGAACAGAAGGCATGTTACTTTCTCTGTGGCTGGAATTGCTCTAAGGAAGAGGTTGGTTGGTTATATAAAGCTAGAAACAAGTCTATAAGATGTACTGTGCATTTATCTTCCTTCCTTCCTTTCTTTCTCTCTGTACTGTGCAGATCATTTGTATCCAAAGATTTCCTTTCATTGCGACAAAACAGCTGGGGTGCTTTAAGTGCCTGATTGAGCTCATGGTTCTGGGGAAGATACAGTGGCAAAGAGTGGGGGCCGCAGCAAGCAATAGGTTAGCAGTGTCCAGCAATCTACAGAGAAAAAAATGTTTGATCCCTCGGAGAAATGGGCTCAACCCTCCATTTCCTGAGTGCTTCTACTGTTCAGTTTCTCAAAAACATCTTTTTTTTTTTTTTTTAAGATTGTATTTACTCATGAGAGACACAGGCGGTGGAAGAAGCAGGCCCCTGTTGGGAGCCTGATGGGGGACTCTTTCCCAGGACCCCGGGATTACGCCTTGAGCCAAAGGCAGACGCTGAACCACTGAGCCACCCAGGTGTCCCTCAACTTTTTTAAAGGGCCTGTGTATGGGGATCCCTGGGTGGCGCAGCGGTTTGGCGCCTGCCTTTGGCCCAGGGCTCGATCCTGGAGACCCGGGATCGAATCCCACATCGGGCTCCCGGTGCATGGAGCCTGCTTCTCTCTCTGCCTGTGTCTCTGCGCCTCTCTCTCTCTCTGTGACTATCATAAATAAATAAAAATTAAAAAAAAAAAGGGCCTGTGTATGTATGCACTCTGGATCTTTCATGAATAAAACAAAGAAAATCTTTGAAAAAAAATAAAGGGCCTATGTATATGAGTACAAAAATGCATGAGACATGGCAATGTGGTCTAGAAGCAAGGTTAAGCTTGTAAACAATAAGTCCCAGCCAGGTATCATGCTAAAAGTATGCACAAGGTACTCAGGTACGATGATACCTAGAAGAAGGAGGTAGGGATTGGTGAAAAGGTTTACAAATGAGATGACTTTAAACCTCAAAAGATGAGTGGGCGTTTGCCAGGTGGATGGGGTGAAGCAGGAGAGATTGGGAATTCAGGAATGGGCTTGGCAAAGGCAGCTTATTTAGGCAGTGAAAATGTTCTAGTAACAACAAAGCATAGGATTAAAGGCAAGAGACCTATAGGAAGAAAAATAAGGCTTGGCTGTCAGACAGGCACTAGACCATGAAGTAGTCTGTTTGCAAGTGCCCATGGTCAAATTTTCAGGATTTTGAGAGCCAGTTGTCACTTAACCATTATAAGCAAATAAATTATGTAAACTTACAATTAAATACATTACAAATGTTAAATACTCAAAATAGATCACTTCCTAATTTATTTTGCTACGTTTTACTATTACCTGTGCTTTGGGGGATATTATTATGTTTATTGTCTCTCTCTGGTGTATACACTATGTAATGGTGTGTTACTGGCCATTTCTTCCCAGCTTTGTTGTATTCAGTGACAGCATAGAGGTAGCTTCAAACCAGTCATTAACAGGTGTATTAATGCCATGGATGTTGGCAAATTTATAAATCAGGCTGTTTTTGTTTTGTTTTGTTTTTCTGGAAAGCTGGTTAATTGTAAGTATTTATTGGCTTTGTTTACCACTGGACTTACACAAGAGGTTTTTAGTTTTATCGCAGGAAAAGAGAATCATCCAATTGATTTGGGCGAAGGAAAAGGGGATGATTAGAATGACTCACAAATTTGACCTGTAAAGTAGGTTAAAGTGGTGCCATTTATTGTAAAGGGACTTGTATTTGGGGAGGCACGTGTACGCGAAAGGTAACAAGGTTTGTACTTACTAAGTCTGGGGGCCCACGATCCATCCCAGTTCGTTAGATACGTGGTTCTGTGGATCTGGACCTCAAGACAAAGATCTGGAATGGAGGAATGGACTTGAATCATCTGCACGCGTTAAAGCTAGGAGAGAGGTAGGGTGTCCGTCCTTGACTCTTGATGTCAGCTCAGGTCATGATCTCAGGGTTGTGAGATCAGAGTCACCTCACAGTCTGAGGTGCCTGGGGATAAGCCATGTCAAAACAAAGCTCCTGACCTCAGTGGTCCTTTGAGAGAGGGAGGTTGGAATATACCAGAGAATCTCAAAGCACTTAAATTCTACCAAAAGGGGGGAGAACAGAATGCTGTTCTTGAGAAAGCACAGTGGACCAGGGACAAACTTATTAGAAAAAAGAGGTGGAAAGGAGTTGGGAAAGGCTTTCCCTGGGAAACTGACATTTGAGCTTATTTTTTTAAATTTATTTATTTTTAATTTATTTATGTTTTTAGTAGAAGAAAGTTTTTCTGTCAGCAAGACTCGGAAAGCCAAAATGTGTGGAAGGATAATTTCTTCAAAAGACACATTTGGTTAAAAAAGAAAAATTGCTTGCCTTTTCCTAGGTATATTCTCTAAATGCATAAGAGCACCACGTTTTAAAATATCAAACTGACTATGCATATCATGTGATTACGTTTCTAAATTAAAAATGACTTTATTTTTTTAAATTTTTAAATAATTTTTAAAAAATGACTTTGGATGTACTCTTAGAGGGAATCTTTAAAAGCTGTATTTACATTCCACCATCTTCTTTCCTTCAGAAAATAAGAGTTGTTTGGGTTTTGTTTTTTTAACAGTTTCAAATTTAATGAACATTTGGCACATTCCCTTTGGGCCCTGAATGGTTGTGTGGCGAGTCCTGTTCTCCTTGCTGTCTCCATGCTTTACAAAGCTCAGCCTTGCCCAAGGCTCTTTCCCTCCTCTCCTCCACACAGAACTTTCTATTGACTGCTCAGAGAACAGCATACCGTTTGGATTTGTGTCTGGAGATGCCTCTAAGCTCAACAGATGCAGCAAAAGCAAATTTATTCTGGTCTCGCTTAGCTTTCCTTACCACTGGTGTTTGCCTTAGCTCTTTTCCATTGTACATGCTGAGATTTAGAAGGGTCGTGCATTTAGAATGATGCAGGAGTTCCAGAGGATAAAGCACTCGGGGGCTGCTGGTTGTTCAAGCATTTTCTGTGTCACTGGATACATGGCATGGAGTTTTAGGGGGGAAAACCCCACTAAAGTAACTAACAATGCACTAGAATACCTGATCTCATTGATACAAAAATCATATGGAATTCGTGTTATCTTTGTAAAACTAGATTAAAATTTTAAAGTTTTTCCTATATTCAGGTAGGGAAGGTTCCTCCTCCTTCCTGTCTTTTTTTTTTTTTTTTTTTTTTTTTTAAGATTTTATCCATTCATGAGAGACACACAGAGAGGCAGAGACACAGGCAGAGGGAGAAGCAGGCTCCATGCAGGGAGCCCGATACGGGACTCGATTCCAGAACCCCGGGATCACACCCTGAGCCGTGATGCTCAACCGCTAAGCCACCCAGGCGTCTCTTCTAACCTTTGAACGTTTAAAAGGATACCACACAACTAACCTTCTAATTTGGCATCTTGAGGAAAGCAGGTGCCTTATAAGCCCTGCCTGCTTCCTTGCCTCTTTTCCTTCCTAACCCCCACGAATTATGTCTACCAGTTTCTCACCAGACTGTGCTCAGTGCATCATAAAAGTGAAAAGGTAGGGACTCCTATGTTGGTCACTGTTCCAAATGTACTGCACCTATCTAACCCTTATGCTTTATTATCTAGCTTTATGTCATCTGACAGCTGAGGAAACTTTGGGGAGGTTAAGTAAATTGCTCAATTACAGGGTTTGTAAATGGTGAGCTGAGATTTTAAGCCCACCTACATAGCCCATCCCTAACCACTATGCGTAATGCCTCTACAGGTATGCTGGGAATCTCCAATCACGCTTATTACATTTTTTGAGATGCTTAACCCTAGGAAAATCTCATGGGCAGGGCTGTTTTCTCTTCATCTTTCGAATTCTCATGCCTGGCAATGTCTGGGTGGAGCAGGCCCTGGCATAGCCACCCTGCCATCTGCTACAAACTCATGCTAGCACTAGGCATCTAGGAATACGCATGATTCATGTATATTTGATTGGTAAGTGATTTTTGTTCAGTATAACTCATAGATTGTAGTCCTGTAGGACATTCTCCTTTTTAGTATCTGTGTCCGGGGTCCTGAAGACCACCTGTAGGTTTGACGATTTGTTAGGACTCAGCACATAGTTCTACTCACGGCTATGACTTACTAGGAATACAGAGCAAAATCTGCAAAGGAAAGACATATGGGGTGAAGTCTGGGAAATTAGGCACAAGCTTCCAAGAATTCTTTCCCAGTGGTCATGCCGAAACTCCCAGTAACAGTTGTGACCATACATGTGAAAGGTCCACCAGGTAAGCTTGTGATACTCAGTGCCCAGGTATCGGGAGCTGGCCACTTAGCCTCTGTCTGGTACCTATCACAATTCCAGACTCCCAGAAAGGTGTTGAGCACAAACCATACCGTTCATACAGTATAGACAGTTTAGTGAGCCACTTTTACCAGTTCCAGGGATGGTGGAAACCTCCTAAAAGTCAAGTTCCCAGACGCCAGCCAAGGGCTCACCTTGTAAGCTGGTCTCGCTGAGTCTACGCAGTCGGGCTTGCTATTTTAGCGTTCTCTGGCATGGGAATTTTATCCCAAAAATATTCTTTCTATAGGTCATGTTATCAATTTATTTTACTTTGACAGACACAACTTAAGCGGGCTAAATAAAGTCCAGCCAAATTTAAAAGCTAAAAGACACCACCTCATTGATATCAAGGCTCACTACTGTGTAAGCCCATTTTAGTTATTGAAAAACACCTTTGTACTAATTGCACTTCATATTTTCTTACTATCTCTGCACTTCAGGAAGCCCTCTGACTTAGACGGCAGTCACTTGGCTCTTTGTTCTTAAAGGCACATAATAGTAAAGGAATGTTTCTGCAGGCAGGCAATTATATAGAAAGATAAGTTGCCTCTTTAGAGTACTACATCAAGATCAAATCCCCCCATTTAAATGGCATATAAGCCAAAATTTAGAAATGATATATTTTCTTTATACCATTGTAAAGTTTTGAACATTTAAAAACAGATAACCTTAAGTTCAAACATAATACGCAGAACATAATATATAAAGTATATCTTCACTTTTTGAACTTTATTATGCTTCAGACATTTTTCTGATCATTTCAGGTTTATTTCAATAAACATTGTCCTATATTTTGTGAACTGCATTTTTTTTTGAACTGCATTTTAAAATCAGGAGCAATTTTACAAATCTCTGTACAGAACTGACATCAGACAAAAGACCAAAAAAAAAAAAAAATCAAACTTTCTTAACAATTCTGAGAACACAATTAAGAGCTATCCCAGTTAACATAAGCATTTAGCAAGTGAACATGTCTTGAATAAAAAAGCAGGAAATATTTTATTAAAAAAAAACAACATGCAACATGTATAGACCTAGAGGGTATTTGATTAAGTGAAGTTAAGTCACAGAAAGACAAATATGTTATGATTTCACTTATATGTGGAACCTAAAGAGCAAAACAAATCAGAAAGAGACCCATTAATACAGAGAACAAATTGGTGATTGTCACAGGGAAGCGGGTGGGAGGATGGGCAAAAACAGGTGAAGGGGAGATACGGGCTCCAGTCATGGAATAAATCATAGGGATGAAAGGTACAGAGGGAACAGAGTCAATGGTGTTGTAATAGCACCATATGGTGACAGATGGTAGCTACACTTGTGGTGGGCATAGGATAATACATAGAGTTGTCGAAATCACTATGTTGTACACCTGAAATTCTAACATTGTGTGTCAACTATACTTCAATTAAAAAATATCAAGGATTGAAGGAAGGAGAAAAATTTTCAAACAGCAACTTCTATTTTCTTTACAATTTGTATCATACTTCATTAAATAAGTATTCGTGTGATATTTACAAAATATAAACAAAGAGGATAAAACCTAAATATCAGGGCCTTTCACCTGTTATCCCTCCTCTAATCTCTTAGATCCATTAGTTTACATACCAACTAAAAATATGATCTAGTTAACTATAGTTGAAAGCTTATCAATTAAGTCATCAATAGTATAAACAAGAAGTTGAATGTCCGCTTTTTCCTTCATTCGGTGATCACTATGTTTTCGGAGGATGACATCTACATCTGTGCTGACTACTCGGTCAGCAACTTGTATGGACGTATGCCAAGGTATGACATCATCTTTCATGCCATGGAGCAATCGTACAGGGCAGTTCACGGGGATCGGGCTATGTAACAAGCAGTGGTGTTCCGCTTCTTTAATGAAACTGTACTGAATGTGATAAATTCCTTCTTCACTGTACTTTGATGGCATGTCCCACATGCCTTTCATCTCTATTTCTTTTTTTACCTGTTAAGAAAAATGAGGAAAATAAAAGTTTTTATGCAACACTAACACATGCAATAGTCTTAAACAGTCCAAGGAAAGCAGTCCTAGAGGAGGAGGAAAAGAGATAAAAATGTAACAATGATAGTAATCAACAACTAAACAGTAGATGCAAGGTACTGTGACAGGGACTTTACACAGTGTCTCATAAGATCCTGTTAATGACTATTATTGCATTTTTTTTTTTTGCAAAAGAGGGTAGAAGAATCTAGAGAAGTTAAATTTCACATTTAAAGTTGACAGGGAACAACTGCTGTGGCTTGGTTTCATACTTAGATTAAGCTTTATCAGGTAACATCTTAATTCAGGTGTTGCTTCACCCCAACTGAAAGGGAAAATGAAGGGGGGAAAAATTATTTCTTGGAATCAGTTCAGGTATCATTCTCATTACACAAAACTAAATTCTTAGGAATAACAATTGTTTAGATTTCAAAATCACAAAACTAAAACTGTCTATAGGGCAGCCCTGGTGGTGCAGCAGTTTGGCGCCGCCTGCAGCCCGGGGTGTAATCCTGGAGACCCTGGATTGAGTCCCATGTCGGGCTCCCTGCACGGAGCCTGCTTCTCCCTCTGCCTGTGTCTCTACCTCTCTCTCTCTCTGCATGTCTCTCATGAATAAATAAATAAAATCTTTAAAAAAAAATTAAAATATATATCTTCTATATGTGAAGTCATTAAAATAGGGATGGAATAAGGGGAGAAAAGAAAGAAAGAATCAGAATCAAAGAAAGCCTAGAACTAAAAATGAAAAATAAGATGGCAATTACTCTGGACAATCAAACATATAATTTCAGGCTAAACATTAAAACAAAAAAAAGTACTGTTTTGCCTTTCAGATTCCTAGGGAATGAGAAAAAAATGTGTTGTTTTGGATGACAATGAAGTCTTCCAAATACTTCCTGAAAACTGAGCAAGGATATCATTAATACGTTTATTCTCTTAAGATAAAACACAGGGTATCTTTTGATTCTTGAAGAATTTTAACATTTTAGATTATAATTTGTCTTATTTTTTAGATCATTTATCTTAAACAATGTTTCTAATTAAAGTCATATGCTTGTTATAGAAAACACAGGAAATACAGAAATTATAAAAAAAGTAATCGCACATAATCCCACCTCATGGATATAACCACCATTAATATTCTGGCTGACTTCCTTCCAGTATTAAACATATGTCCACTACTAACAAATAAATTACTTTCATTTATTTCAGAAACCTCATTTTGACCATGATGTGCTGAAGAGGATGCTAATAATGAAAAGCACTTTTTTTTTTTCTAAAGTGAGAATTAGTAGTAGAAAAAAATGCCAACTAAGTGTTTAAGCAGGAATGGCTAATTTCATCTCCTGTGTGCTAATTCTGATCGACTGATGGTGTGTACTTGGAGCGCTTCACTGAGAGGCTCTGAGGCTGCTTTCAGGCTTAAAAAAATTTTTTTTTTCAACATCGATGAGCCAAGTCTAACATGATCATAAGAATAGGTACTGCTTCCCATATGCCACAAAATAAAAATAAGAGGTACAAAAAGAGATCAAGATGTATGATACAAGTAGATAAATGTGATTAATAAAATGTTGCTTAAAAAAAGAAATTTAAAGTGTGATCTCATCAACAGGGCTCAAATATTTGGCAGAATGATTTGAAGGGGCTGTGAAAAAAAGAAATCTTGAACAGAGGCCAATTATTTAAAGAAGGCAAGGAGATTATGTACAAAAGTGCAGCTAAGGCAAAAGATGAGCGAGCATAGGAAGTCAAAGGACAATGACACATGAACAAATATTCAAAGACAGAGGGAGCAGGAGAATGACAGGATTTATACACTGAGGCTACTTGTGACTTACCTCAACAGGAAGCTGATTGAACTGTGTCACTAGGCCATCTACAGCTGTCGCTACACCAATAAGTGCAACAACCTTTTGTGGCCTTGCGATCGCAGCATGAAACATAAGCCATCCACCGAGGCTAGTTCCAACTAGTATCTAAAGTAAAAATGTATAAAGTTTTAAAGAGGAGTTTTTCTTTTCTGTAAGCAGACTAAAAAGCTTATGTATGTACTTTTTTTCTTTTATATCCGTTAGCTCTCTGACTTTTAATATTTGGCATAAAGTAGAATTAAAACCATGATTACAGTGAAAAGTAAAAGGCTACTTACATTTTATGAGACAGTGAAAATGATAGAACTATTTTAAATCAAATACCAAAACTGATGGTAAAACACTTGAACTATTAAATTTTCATAGCTAAAGAAACAGCTCAAAAAGCATGAGGCTGGTCAATAGTCAGATTTAACAAAAACAATTACCTGAGGTCCTTCAGCTACATCATCAATTATAGAAAGAACATCTTTTCTCCACTTTCCCACTGTGCATTCTTGTAAATTACCATCCGAATTTCCAACTCCTGACAAATCAAACCTACAAAAAGGGAAAACATAGGTCTATGTCTAGATATTTATCTATACATTTGCTTCTCTGATTTTTAAGAAACATAGCACATTTGTTATAATTACAATGCTTAAAATATATTAAAATAAAATACTGAGGTCAATATATATTTTAGCAGATCCTAGTGGTAAAACCTTCAAATATCACTTCCATCCACTCTCACCTCCCTCTGCCACCAGCGGCCACTCTCCTCTGACTGGACTAGTGTGACAGACAGTCTCCTCCGGAGTCTTCCTGCCTCCCTTTCCTATCGTTGTATCTCTTCCCCATGCAGCAGTCAGTGATCCTTTTAAACCAAAAACCATGTCTTGCACAAACCCTCCAAAAGCTTTCTATAATCTTTAAATAAAATATCTAGTCCTTACCATAACGTGGCCTCTGACTACCTCTCTGATCTCATTTCTTCCTGTTCCTTCTCTGCAACTGCATCTTCACTTGCCTTCTTGAAGTTCGTGGACTACACCACCCATGGTTTTGCCTCAGGAGTTTGACATCAGCTGCACTTTCTACATGTAACACTGGACACCTCCAGATAGTCACTTTGCTTGCTCCCTCACTTCGTTCAGGCCTTCAGCTCCAACGTTTCATTCCCAGCGATGCCTTCTGTGACCACCCAATCCCAAACTGCTTCTCTCATCATCCTCAAATTCCTTACCCAACTTTATTTTCTTCATGGCGTATGTTGCTGCTTGACCTATAAGAAATCTGACTGTTGGTGTGGTCTGTCTCCCACGCTCGAATGGAAGCACCAGGGGGCCCAGACTGCTTTGTTCAGCACTCCTTTCCTGGGGCCTAGACCAGTACTTTGCATGTGGTGAATGCTGAGTATTTACTAAATTAATGACAGGGAAAGAGGCAAATCAAACTCATGAACACCAGCTCATCCCCTTAGTTTGCTTCTCCTTCGAACTTTCTAGTTCTCCAGGTTCCAAGTCTGTGTGATCCGGGCATTTCACCTCTCTTTCCAGGCCTCAATTTAACAGATCACGAAGTATCATCATACCATGCCTGCAGATTACCTTAAACCCCCGTCCTACCTAACTATTCCAACCCCTGGGGAAGCCCTTTCGTAATGCTGAGCCTTTGCATGCTATTCCACTGCCCGGCAAGCCTTCCTTCACCACTCCAGCTCCTGATCATCCTTTAAAACAAGACACTGCCTTTGAGGCACATTCTTTGACATACATGCCCTGCTTACTACCATCACTTTCTTTTGTATGTACTCACTCAATGCTTTTCTTATTACGTAGTTAGCAAATTTTAAGCAGATCGTTTTATGAGGATTAGTTTTTTCCAGGATACTGAATGCTGTGTGCCCTGTACCATCCTCCCTCACTCTCATTTCTCCTCCTCATCTCTGTCTCTGCAATCACACTGAAGGTCTCTGTCATGGTAAGCCTGGCCTATCACAGCAGCCTTCCATGTCTCTACGGCTAGTCTCTCTCCAAATGGATCCACTGTATACCTATCAGGTTTCTTCTGCAACATTATACTGACATGGCATTAACTTCAGTGATTCTCTGTGACATACAACATAAACATTCAACGTGCCAGCCTGTTTTTATAGACCATTATCTTCTGGTCATCTTGGATCAACCTTTTATCATTTCATCAGAGGCAACTGCTACCTTGGCCAAACAGATCAATCTGCTGTTAATCAACTGGCTCTTGCTTTCTGTCCTGTTTCATGCCTCATACTATTCCCTTTACCTGGAACACCTTCTTCCTTTCACCTTCACAGATCATATACTCTCAGAGCTTAGTCCAAATGACCCTTTCTCTCTGCTGGAAAAACTTTCCAGACAAGCTGAAGAAAAAAAGGTCTATCTAATGCAACTTATATAGAATTCATTTTTATCAGTCACCATGAATTGTTTATAACCTGCTCTGTAAGACAGTGTGCGTGTGTAATGTGCCTCATCATTCCTGTGAGACTGTCAGAACTTTGGGGGTGGGGGACGAGGAAACACAATTCTTAGTTTTGTCTCTGCCATCTTCATGGAGACCAAAGATTAAGGCATGTAAACCTCATACACTAAGTATCACATCATATACTAAGTAAATAAAAGTGGAGGATAAAAGTAGAATCACTGTATCCAAATATGAAGCTTTCAGGTTTTTCTCTTAAAATCTAGTGAAAACTAATAAATCTTAGTGTTTTTAGTGTACATGTAAGAACACATATGTGATATATAGCATATAACATTTTCTTAGGGATTTATAAGTTATGGAGGAAGAAGAAATAAAAATTTTTAGATATAAAGTGAAAGAATTTGGGACCTGTGGATAACTGTGGAACAAAGCCACTGCTAAAAGTGCTGATCACAGTTATTACTTCTCTTCAATCCTGGGGACACAGCAGACAGACCCAGGAGAAGGAAGGCACCAGCCAATCCTCCTTTACCCTCCCCTGGTGGGCAATCGGGCATCTCTATTTGCTGCATCTTTTACAGCTGCCTTCCAAATATATGATGCTTGTAGAATACATGTAGAGCACCCCCCGCCCCCGCAAGATGGAAATAAAAATACTTATAATAAAAGGTTTAAGTAAAAAAAACAGTGACTCTGGTTGAACCCTAATCAAAGGACAAAGATATTTCAAACATATTAAGCTGTGTAAGACTTTAAAACACAGCAACACAACTCTATTCTAGTAGCCTTAACTCTAGGACATATTCCCATATCTAGAATTAAATATTCTATGACAAATAATTATGAGAGAATAACAGCCCTAATGCCATGTGTTACATTCCTGAGTTCTGGCTCAATCTTATGTTAGGCATGGAGACAGGACAACAAGAAACCATTTTCTTAGAGCTGTATGTACCATTCCTTATATAATATACAAAACTAACCATTTCCTCATTCAAGGTCCAAAACCTTACAGCCAAAAGCACAACAAAGTAAACTAGGAAACTGGAGTATCAAAGATAAAATCTAGAACAAGCTAAAAGACAATCAATAGTAATTGATGTGATTGCAGCAAAGTTTGATAAAAGAAAATAAGAACGTGGTCAAATTAAAACTTTGTAGTGAAGGGCTATACTTTTAAAAAGATTTATAAAGATATACTTAGGCTCTGTTTTAACACAGTACCATTTAATGGTCTGTACACATTATAATTCAATCATGTTTATCTTTAACAAATGTATTTCATATGTATCCAAAATGCAGAAAACCCACCCATGTCATGTCTTATAGGGAGATGGGAACTGGTTATAGTATTTAGAGTCTCAGTTTCAATCCAAGAACCAGTAAAGTAGCAATTTCTTGATTCAAATTCTTTTGAATGATGGCAATTTTTCTGATATTTTTCACATTTTGGTCCAGGTGGTCCCCCTTCCTGTACAACTCGTTCTTACCCAAATCTGAACTATCCTTCAATGTGCCTTTATAAAGTGTTTTTCATCACTTCAATCCCCAGTTTTCTCTCACCTTGTGCAATTAAGTATACTGTTATTTTAACACAGTCATATTCTGATGAGTATTTTTGCCTAATTTCTCACATGTATTTTATCATGTGCTTCCCCAACCTGATTTTTAAGAACAGCGGCCATGTTTTAGAATTCACGGTGTTTTTTATAGCACCCAGTAATAGTGTTAGAAAGTCTACTTAGAAAAGATAGTCTTCAGAATAACAGGTAAGTCAGAACAGATTTTTTAAAGTTCTGAGCATGAAAATGAAACCATTCAGTTAACGATGAAAGGAGTTAACACTAAATCCATATAACTAACATACTCTCTCCTAATGTATTGAATAAAATCTAAGTTTTTTTTTTAATTTATTATTTTATTTCTGAAAGATGTATTTTCCAGAGCCATTAAGTGAATGTTAGTGAAACTACTAACAGTTAAGATGAACAGATTTTTAGGCTATTAGTGCTAGAATGGATTCAGAAATTATCTTTAGCTCAACTTCTCCCTTTTTTATGATAAGAATAGAAGTCCAATGTTTATCAGCCAACTCATCTTGTCATAGTGATTGCTAGAATTGATGCTAATACCCGTATTTCCTGAATTCCAGGCCAGTGTTCTTTCTACTAAACCATACTATCTCTTCTGGCAAATTAGGCACTATATAAAATGATTGTTACAGGTAAACAAACCTAATAACAACAGTGTAATAAGCACATTACTTTACTAAAATAATTAACAGTATTAAATATTAGGAACTGTGAAATCAAATTTTGGTTAAACAACACATATCCCCCTCTTATTTAGGCTTCCACATCTTCAGACTACTAGAGTGAGGGGAAAGAGAAAACTCAGTGGAAACATGAATAATACAATGCTAATTTTAGAATACTTTCATTTATTTATGTATACGGACAGGGAACACCAATGAAAATACTAGCCAGAGAAATAAATTGAGGAGTTACAGACTGCACTTAACACCAAGGGAAAGAATGGGCTCAATATGAAGACGATGTGAAATGGGAACTTAAAGGATCTTAGGTAAGAGACATGAAAAATATACAATGTTCTTAAATACATATACTATCTTTAAATACATATTTAAAAAATAGAGTTATAAAGGCCAAATAAAAGGCTTTAACTCTCCAATGGAAAATCACAATATAATTACAAGGCATTACAAGAAAGCCAACTATTATCAGTAGCTTGCTGTCATGTTATATTATCATTTGTAAAGGGTTTAGTTACCACTAATTTCCTTTCCTGTCAGTATTGGCAGAGTGGACCATCAAAAAAGATCTTTTAAAGGTCGTATTCACGATAACCCTAAATCACAAGGTGAAAGTTTACAGGCCATTAACAGAAGTTAATCCATAAAAACACTGGCCATTTGCTTTTATTGGTTAGAGCAGAAATAATTCTCCATTGCCATGCTAAATGGTAGCAGTATTTTCTCTGAAATGTGTTGTTCCTACCTTATACAGGCGTGACCTAGAGATTTGCAAAATTCTTCAATCGCCAATGCTTTTGTACCATTCATATTAGAAAGATAGCCAGGGATGAAGATAACTCCTGGACTTTTGCCTTTTAGCTTCTTATAAGCCAAGTTTGGAAGCTCTGGTCGACTAAGGAAAGAGACTGATGACTTTTGTCTGCAAGCTAAACACAGTACACAAAACATAAACTATAGTTCACAAATACTGTTTTTGGAAAACCATATACAATTGATCCTTGAACAACACGAGGGTTGGGGTGCTGACCCCTGTGTAGTCAAAAATCCATCTGTTAACTTCTGACTCCCCCAAAACTGAACTACTAATAGCCTACTATTGATTGGAGGCCGTACAGATAACAGTGGATTAACATATATTTTGTGTTTATATTGTATTCTTACAACAAAGTAGGCTAGAGAAAAGGAAATGTTAAGAAAATTATATAGAAAATATATTTACAGTAGTGTACTCTATTTTTTGGGGAAAAAAAAAACAATGTATAAGTGGACCCTTGCCGTCAAACCCATATTGTTCAAGGGTCAATTGCATATTTTCAATTTTAACTTGTCAAACTGATGTCAAAACTACTTCCATTTAAGAGGAAAAACAAAAAGACTTGAAGTACTAAAATCACAAGCTTATGCATGGCATTTTCTGAACTCATCAAAATCAGTGCCTTTGAGCAAGGCACTTGATTCCTGATTCTTCCAAAATACACAATGAGGAGGAAATTCCAAGGCAATGAAAGCTAGACACTTATAAAAAATGTTTTCCTATTGCTGTTGTATCATCTGTCCTAAACAGTATCAATCAATGTTCAGATTTATCTACACTAGTTTTAGTCTTCTATTGTGAGGGTTTTTATTTTTATTTATTTTTTAAAAGTTATTATTTATTTATTTATTTATTTAAAAAATATTTCACTTATTTATTCTTGAGAGACAGAGAGAGAGAGGCAGAGACACAGGTAGAGGGAGAAGCAGGCTCTAATGCAGGGAGCCCGACGTGGGACTCGATCCTGGGACTCCAGGACCACGCCCTGAGCCAAAGGCAGGCACTCAACCACTGAGCCACCCAGGCGTCCCAAAAACTTTTTATTTATTTATCCATGAGAGACACAGGGAGAGAGAGGCAGAGATGCAGGCTCCATGCAGGGAGCCGACGTGGGACTCAATCCCGGGTCTTCTGGATCAGGCCCTGGGCTGAAGGTGATGCTAAACCGCTGAGCCACCAGGGCTGTCCTTGTGAGGTTTTTTAAAAATTTTTTTTCAGTATTTGACGAGTTTCACATCCTCTACTTTTTGGCGGTTGGAGGAGAAACAAGTTTGGTCTGCCTTGAGATCTTGTTCCAAAGATGGGGGTGCTGGTGTGCCACTTTCACCTTTATCATGGGTGGCTCTCATGCCACCCACAAAATCATGGGCCATGGCTAATAACCAATCATGATTATTTTTCAGGTGAGATGGGTTTAAAGAGCAGTTTCTTTACAAGTAACCTCAAATAACTTATAATAGTACTATATTTTGGAAAAAGATTTCTCATGGGGCTCTGCAATCACTTATGTGTTTTATGTGTTGGTCTGGCTTGCTGTGGATGGTACACAGATCTTCACACAATTTAAGTACAATAGTACAACTGACAAACCTTATATAAGGTTACTTCGTTTTGTTGTTTTTGAAATTTCTTCCCTACCACAGAATCTGTACTTGTTCTTAAAAAAAGGTGAAAAGACATTTTAAAAAATTGAGTTATTTATAATCTCACCTCCTCCTTCCAAAGAAATTAGGTTTGTGGGGGGCCTGGGTGCTCAGCTGTTTAAGTGTCCAACTCTTGATTTCAGCCCAGGTCACGATCTTGGTGTGAGATGGAGCCCAGCATCCGGCTCCGTGATGATCATGGAACCTGCTTGGGATTCTCTCTCCCACCCCTCCCTGTGTGCACACACATTCGTGTTCTCTCTCAATAAATTAAATAAATAAATAAATAAATAAATAAATAAATAAATAAATAAATAAGTAAGTAAATACATAAATAAGTAAATAACAATTAGGTTTGTGTATTTCCTAACAATATTGTTCTAGACCAACAGAATCTCTTCTACTAAATGAAACCTTCCTCTACTTTATTGTGGCCGATGGAAACATCTTGGGCCCCTTCACGGGGCTGATAAAAGCTTTCTTCATTTTGGATTTGAGGCTTGAACTCATGAATCTGTGATCAAGAGTCCTACACTCTACCAACTGATCCAGCCAGGCAGCCCGAGAAGCTGATTTTAAAAAAAACGAATTAAAGGCCTTAAGGTACCTCTATTACATATAATGTGTTTCAAAGTTTCAGTATATCATGAAACGTGCCAAATGAAAACTTTTAGCAACGGGCAGCTCTGCCTTCGGCCCAGGGTGTGATCCCGGAGACTTGGGATCCAGTCCCGCATCCGGCTCCCTGTGTGGAGCCTGCTTCTCCCTCTGCCTGTGTCTCTGCCTCTCTCTCTCTCTCATTCTCTCTCTCTCTGTGTGTCTGTCATGAATAAATAAACAAAACCTAAAAAAAACAAAACAAAAAACCTTTTAGCAACAACCAGGGCTAGTCGGGGCCAGTTATGCTGGCTGGTGGACTGCATTTGCAAAAATGTCATCTTCCCATTTCCTTAAAAAAAAAAATCCCTCCTATCCTCTTCTGGATATTACTTCCCAAAACAGGAATTTCTCCCTCAGACGATTACAACGGACTTCATTTTGGTGAGCTGTAAGTGGACAGGGTTTTCTTAAGTGATCTTATAAGTGATCTTACTGTATACAACAAGGGTTAGCTCAAACTAAGGCTCGGTGATGTGTTGAATAGATGAAAGGCTATCACAACCTAGTTAATGAACTGACGCACTATGCCTCACTAGAGGAACTTAGGTATAAACAAACCTTTAGGTTGTATCCAATTAAGCGTAAGTTTTTTTTTTAAATATTTTATTTATTTATTCGTGAGAGAGAGAGAGAGAGAGAGAGAGAGGCAGAGACACAGGCAGAGGCAGAAGCAGGCTCCATGCAGGGAGCCTGACACGGGAGTCGACCCCGGGTCTCCAGGGTCACCCCCTGGGCTGAAGGTGGCGCTGAACAGCTGAGCCACCCGGGCTGCCCCCCATAAGGTCTTTTGAGAATGTTATACCAGCAGAAATAATGCCAGCTTGGACTGAAAGGGACAGAGATAGGACAAAATGAAGGACGAGTCAGACTCTCAAAATTCTACAGTTAGCAAACAGGCTTGAAGTTATTCTTTTTCCTTGAAGTCCATGCTTACAGCTGAGTAACTTCATCAGCCTGTTATTTTTTTTTTTAAGATTTTATTTATTCATGAGAGACACAGAGAAAGAGAGGCAGAGACCCAGGCAGGGGGAGAAGCAGGCTCCACTCAGGGAGCCCGAAGCGGGACTCGATCCCGGGCGGCGCTGAACCCGCTGAGCCCCCGGGGGCTGCCCAATTAACCCTAAGTTAAACTGTATTATATACATTTAAAAATTTCAACCAAGACCAAGGGTATAAAGCACTGACAGGTTCCACTCCCAGCACAAGCGCACCTGAGAGCCTGTACGTCAAAAACGTAAAACATCACAAAGGCGGAGAGAATTCAAAGACACGATTCAGAAAGAATGATCGTGTGTACTGCGGGTGGAGCGGGACGGGGAAACAGCAGACCCACAAGATGGAAATACAAGGAAAACACTGTCGTTTTTGGTGCAGACGCCAGTTTCCTCCGAAGGCTAAGGACTGCGGTCTGCGCTGAGCGCGGAGCCCGGGGAAGGCAAACTCCGATGAGGCTCGACGGCGACGGCGACGCCTTCGCAACGACGACGCCACGTCCCCGCCGTAGGCCCCCTCCCGTGATGCATCCGAACAGGGTCAAGACCCCTACACTCCTTGGGCTCCGGGTGACACGAGCAACGGCTGCGCTGCAGACGCGCGGCTTCGCTCCCCCGGGGAGGCCGGCAGAGCAGCCGCAGCTCGGGGCTGCGGGACCGCCCGCCAGCGACCGTCCGGGCCGCGCAGCGCCCCCCGCGGGGCCCCCGGGGCCGTCCTCCCGCCCCCGCCGGGCGGGCGGCGAGAGCGTTTGCGAGCAGGGCGCCCCAGACCGCGCGAGGCAGGCACGTCCGCGAGCGCGCGTGCTGCTTTCTCCCGCCGTCCGGACACTGACCTGGGGGCCACCGCGGAGTCCCCTCGGGCTTCCTTGCGAGCCAGGCGCTGAGGCCCCGGCGGAAGCCGCAGACCGCCGCTCCGCCCCACCTCCTGCAAGGCACCCGGGCGCCCAGAGCCGCCAAGCGCAGCCCCGCCATCTTCGCACCTCGCCGACCCGCACGGCCGCCGAGCGCCGCGACCCGGGCTGCGCATGCGCCGCCGGCCGGAAGTCGGGACTGCCCTAGTGGTACCCGGAGGGGCGGGGAGGGTCCCGCGAGAGCGCGCAGGCGCAGAGCGGCGTCGCCCCCGCCCCCGTCTCGCCCGGGCAGCCCGCGGGACGGCTCGCCTGTGATGGCCTGGGACGCGCTGAGTGGCCCGGGCGCGGCGACCTCGGTGGGCAGGCGGCCGTTCCGTGGCTGGAGGCGCCGGAGAAGCCGTAAGGCCGCGTTCCAAGGAAACCCTGGCATCGTTCCGGGGGACGCCGGGGAGGAGCGCGGGATGCGAGGCGGCGGCGATCCGAGATGGACGGTTTCAAGCCTTCCCGGAAGTGCTGCCGAGGTCTGACCCGAATCCTTCCAACCCCGTCCCCCTCGTTTTTTGCGCCAGCTCTCCGGATGCCCGAACTGCTGAATTTTTGGATTGTTCTCTCCCTTCTCCCGTGTTACGCGCAAGAAAAGAGATCCCAGTGGATGATTGACCTCAAAGGAAGAATAAAATTGAGGGGATTCAAATACGCTTCGGGAGAATATAGTTTGGGAATAGAAGGGCTTTCTTGAGCATGAGATGAAACCCTCCAATCCTAAAACAAAACAACAAAACAAAAAACAACAAAAAAACTGCATGTGCATTTCAGCTTTTCGAATGGCAAAAGTCCCCTCGAGTCAAATGAGAGTCTAGAAAAACTAATTCTACAGCGCAGATAACAGAACATTATATGACTTGCTCCTAGAAATAAGGGGAAAAAAAGTCTGTGATTTCAACAGCATTGGACGAGGGCTGTGAATAGGCAATTTGTATGTAGAGATGTCCAACTTCACTAATTGAAACGTGAATTAAAAAAAAATAACTTTTTTTTTTCCTCACCCATCAGATTGGCAAAAACTTAAAAAAGCGATTCATGGCGAGGATGCTGGGAAACTGGCACTCGTGTAGGGTTGGTGGGGAAGTTAATTGCCAAATTCTTCTGTCAAGGGATCTCACCAAATCCATTACAATTTAAAATACATATCATTTTCAATGTCCTTGACCAAGTGGTCCCAGTTTGTGACCGTCCTGTAGAAAATAATACTAGGTCCTGAGGACGCATATCTGCTACAGCATCATTTTTAGAAGGAAGCAGCAGAAAAAAAAATAGTCAATAGAAAAATGGTTGCATCAATTGTACAAGGGTTTCTGAATTTTAGCTCTGGCACCCTTCAAATTAGTCCTGGGGGCCTCTGTCGGCACCAACAGGTTTTTTTCTACTCATCAACTCGTTTATTTCTACTTCAGATTACTGTGACTGGTATAATACTTAAGGAAAGTCACGTTAGTATGTTGTCATAAAGTTTGGAGCAATGAATGGAGCGGGAGGTAAGTGCAAAGTTTGCTTATAGTGAATCCGGCCCATCTTTGGAGTCTTGAGAACTTGTCTTATTGGGACATACTAAAAATGTTGGATAATTAAAAATTAAATAGATCTGTCTTGAGTGGTGTAGTGCCAGAAATAGATTGCAAGGAGGGCTGCTTGATTTCAGGACACATTCCAAAAGTTGTTGAGCTGTTGTGCCAGTTCTCCATTAGACCCATTGTAGACTCCAAAGGAACAAAATCGCTACAGTGGTACACCATGCACGTCACTTCACTATCCCTTTTATCTTAATAATAAATATTTCTCACTGTGGTTTTTGGATAACTGCAAGTCTTCTCGATCATTCCTGTCCTCATTCTGTCCCTTTATTTTTGCTGATTGTCTTGCATTTTATGTACAACAAAATGAAGAAAATAATCTAATCTGTCCCCACAGTGGGAAAAGCACTGTACAAAAAAAGCAGGGAAATCCATGGATTGTTTTCTCTGTCCACCCTTATTCATATAACAAATCAGGAAAAATTGTGGCCAGTGTCAAGTCAAGATGCTTTTATCCACAGTGATGGGTTTGAAGTAAACCAATTTGTTTCATATCCACTGTCAGTATTGCCTTCATTAACAGGAGTGATAGGCCATATTGTTCAGGGCCAGTGTCTCTCTCTGAAATCTGCTGCCTTAGTCCAGGGAGACAAATGAGGTGACCATCAAGTAAAGCCCTTTACTTCACACCAGCATGATTTTTTCCCTGGCAGAGAAGCAAGCACAGTCCTTGAAATCCCCAGTAACAATTGCGTCTTTGCAAAAAGACAGGAAGATGTCACATTTGTCAGGCATTAGCTCACTTTGTTAGCAACAGGAATGTGACCAGAGATCATCACTTCAGTTTATAAAACTACAAATCATAATGTTAGCAAACATCATTTTGTGGAGATTCACAATTGACTTTTGCTGATTAATCCATCCCCTGTCATGTCACCAATAGGTATACTCCTAAAGAGAGATGAGTTTATTTTCAAATGTGAAATCTGGTCAACGTTTTAATCCATACGCAACATATTTTAACACACATTTTTAAAAGGTTTACTACATCATGCAAGATATAATGCTGATTAGAATATCTTTATAATCCTATGAAGAAAGTACATTACAGAAAAGCCGTATCTTTATATTAACCAACAAAATTTTAGCAATTGCATTTCACTCTTTTAGATCATTACAGGGTTTAGGGGTGATCTCTGAGAAAACATATTATCAAAATGTCTCTTGCAATCATGACTTTGTCCTCCACTGTTCAAGTAAAATCATGTGTCATCCAGTTGGAAAATCTATTTATTGGCAACATGTATACAGCTCACACTGCAAATTTTTAAAAATTGTACCCCGTCAAGTCTGACAAAGATTTTATGGACGCTGCCAATCTCATCATTTCATCTCGTACTAGTAAGCAAAGCCATTATTTTCTACTTCTATTCATTTGCCAACTTTTCGGAAAGAGTACGTTCATATTTGCAAATACACACAACATGACAAACCAGGATAAATGGCACTGAAAAACTGTTATAAAAGAGACTTGCCTGAAGTCATTTCATTCAACAAAAATTGATTTAACTCCCAAACAAAGCCCAATTGTAAAGAAATACATAATAAAATAGTACATTACAGAGAACATTAGTCAAAGTTCATTTTCTTTTTTATAGAACTACGCTACCTCCGTAAATAAGGATTTTAATTGGTCTGTTCTTTGGTGAAAACAGAGCTCTGATTTCATCGTTACCTTACGTGAGGCTGCAATTAATGGGTGTGTTCCACAGCAAAGAGGAAACGGACAACCTAAAGGAAATCAGCCCCTGGGTACTTTTATTCTCAGCACTGGGAATGGAGAAATCTTTAGCAAAACATGAAGTATTTTATTTTAAATTGCTCAAAGTGACAGAATGTCTGTCTAATAAGACTGCTCCTGTTTAACACACACAACTTTTTGTCTTTTCTTCTTTTACAAAAAGTGATTTGCTATATATGTACAGTAGCTTATACCAGAGGTAACTCTTCAGAGTCAACTTCCTGGACATCTGATGGCATCAAAGTACCATTTTAAAATGTAGAGTAACACTAAATGCGGTTCATCACCTGAAACTACCACTATTAAACAGAAGTCATATCAAGTCTTTGGTTTAGGTGCAGTACTTAATAATTAGGGCAAAACTTCTCCTAAAATATATTCCCCTCCAAACTCTTATTTGCTTCTATTTATAAAATAACCTTCAGAAAACTGCTTTTTAGGAAACAGTTGATAACTAATAATGTCAATGCCAATAACTGGGGTGCTAAAATAATTTCGTATTTCCAAGTACATACATTTTGTAAACCATTCAGTTTATTTCACCAAAGTAAACAATCGATAAAAAATAGTTTGTAAGAAATGTTCCTATAAGTGATGCTATTTACCAAAATAGTATTTTTTTTTTCCTCATAGGTGCTTCGGTCCTTTTGCTATTTATCATGAAGCTTTGAGTTAAAACCCCCTTTTTCTCTTTTATAAGTGACTTCCTGTTAATATAAAAGGAGTTCCGAGTATACACGGTTAAAGGGATGGGTCTATTGGGTCTTTTCATCTGGGATTGAATATGGCTTCATTCTTGTAAGAGGTTATTGCAGTCGCCCTGAAGTAGACTGTTGCACCAGTTCGCTACAGTAAGAAGTGGGTGTAACCTTCTGCCCCAGTAACTATAACATCCATCCAGATCCGCATGGCTTCCGGCGATGGCGCAACCATATAATAAATTCTGTCATGGGTCTTGACACTAAAGGTGAGTAATGGATTAGGACTCTAAAAACCAAAAAAGGAAAAAGAATGGGAAGTTAACGTCCTGAAATTACATTAAATAATACAGATATATGTGAGGGCCTCTTCCTCTTTAAAAGTTCTAATTTGTAGAAGTCTAAATTGGTGTTACTTTTGCTCTAGTAGAACCTATAACCCCACTTCCAACTCCTTTTCTCAAGGCTGACTATCTTTTTGGCCTTTCTGCACCAGAAATCTCATACAGAGAGCTCACTGATCAATCCTCTTAGCTACTTTGTAGGGAAAGCTCTAGCTGGGTACCTAGCTCAATATTGAGCTCTAGCTCAATAAATAATAGCTCTCCTTCTTAGCCCTGCTAAGATTCTTCCTTATAACCAAGTAGTATCTCCTTTTAGAATCTCACAAAAAATCACTTAACAGGATCTTCTAGGGGCACCTGGCTGGCTCAGTTGGTTGGGTGTCTGTCTGCCTTCAGCTCAGGTCATGATCAGGTCCTGGGATTGAGCCCCAAATCCAGCTCCCTGCTCAGCAGGGAATCTGCTTCCTCTCCCTTTGGCCCTCCCCTGCCTCCTGCTCATGCTCTCTCTCTCAAATAAATAAATAAAATCTTAAAAAACAAATATGTCCAGAAGAAGATTTTCTCATTTCACCATGACTTTTTTTTTTTCCACAAAAGATCAGCTATATTAATTACTTCTACGTTTGTTTACTAGAACCATTAAGATTATATCAATCAGTTATGTCAGAACAACAATCTAAATTGCTTGGAGTTCAAAACACATCTTTTTCCCAACTTAATTATGAATTCAATGATAGAAATCTGAAAATCAGTGTTTACCTTATTAGCGTTCTTGAGGTGATCATAATATACTTCTTCAATAGCTTGGAAGTATATTACTCCTTTTAATTTAGCTTCATGCTTGTCTGAAATAATAGATGGTGTTAAAATACCTTATCACCACCGATAGACTGAAAACATTATAATTGCATTATAATTATTAAAATATTGATCTAGCTTTTAAATTACCTAAGATTAATTTGGATAATTTAGGTGAAGGCATTAGCCCAGTTTCTATACTGAAAAAAACAAGAAAAGAAAGTAATTATCAGCCCAAATCTCAGGGACTAATTGACTTTGCCCAAGGTTCTCCAGTGAATCTGCAGTCAAAAGACAACTCAGAATTACCAATACTCAAGTTAGCTTGCAAAGTCTAAAAACACCACTGACACTGATACAAATTATCTCCCCACATTCTCCAAAACAGTGGTTGTCATGGAAACATTAATATGTAGCACTGTTGTAATGAAATTTGTAAGAAGGATTGTTTTTTCTAATTTAAAATAAATAATCTACTGATATTTCTTTCCTATGAATTTCTTGTCCAGCATGCTTTTTCTCCTGTTCCCAGTAGAGTTTCATGTCAAAGATTTAAGGTCCTCTCAATGCAACATTTTTCCAAACCGTTTCTAAGATTTCATCAAATTTGCCATAAAAACCAAACAAAAGTAAAATAAAACAACCAACCAACGAAACCACTAACTAAACAGCAACACTCTGTGATCTAATACCTTCTTGAAATATTTTGTAAGTCAAACTTCGCAAAGATCATAAATGTATGTGAGCGTACTAAAGAATTTTAAAGGCACGGATGAGGCTGCAAAGAAAAAGACTATCATATCCTGCTGGTGGAAGGGCAAATCAGAAAGCTTTTGGAAGGCAGTTTGGGAAAACAAACCAATTAAAAATGCAAAAAATCCTCTCACTCAGCAATTCCATTCCTAAAACGTTATTGTATATGAGCTACTCATGCAAATGGATTTGTGTTCATTATAGCAGAAAGCTGCAAAAAATCTGATTGAATTTTAACAGGGAACTGATTCAACTATAGACTGGCCATACAGTGGAATTCACAAAGCCACTGAAAAGATTAGATCTGCATATACTCATCAGAGAAAAATCTTGAAATACTGTTATGTGAAAAAAGGAAGAAAGTGAATAATTTGGCCCCAATTAAAGAAGAAAGAATTCATATATATACTGAAAATATATATAAATGAATAGAGTAAATCTGCAAAGATTTTTTAGACTTGACAATGGGAAAAGGTTACAACTTTTATGATGCCAAAGAGACTTTCATTAGACTTTTGTTCTATTTTTAAGATTTTTACTCATGAATGTCTTTTTTTTTTTCAACAATGAGAAGCTAGTCTAAAAAACCACAGCCCCGATAAATTCAGTGGAAAATAAAAGCTGTTAAATGACATTTAACTCCGCATTTCTCTAAGTTACTTGCCCATGTTTGACCATGGGCCATAGTTGCATGTGTTTGTTTGTTTTGCTCCTCCTCAGGAAACTGTTTTAATTAATGCCACGTTCAGTGGGTTCCAATCAATTTCTGTGAAAGAGGTCAGTGTATCTCTCAATTCTGAAGGATTCTGCAACTATTAATGGGAATACAGTTAACACTTTATTTTCTGAAAACAAATGTAAAACAAAATCTGAAGATAAAAGCAAATCGTATCAGTGTTTCAAGGAGGCAGAAAACTGGGGAATGAAACTTTTGTTTAGAGGGCACTTCCTATATGGGCAAGAGCTCTAAAAAAATACTGGCCTCACAAGGACATTGTGAACTAAGAGAATCAATAATGCTATTGTGAACCGACACGATAAAGCTATTTATCATTCAATTTCCATAGCATTATCCCATCAATTTACAGATATGTTTTCTGTGTCTCTGTTTTCTTTAGAGATTCTTGTAAGGTTATCCAGTTAATATATGCAGGAGGCCAAGGGCACGATTGGCTCTTGTCAAGACTTTGGGCTCTTGTCACCACTACAGCTCCTTTTGCAAACACGGTGCCTTTCTACCCCACCACCAGTGGAAGGGCCGTGGCGCCTGTGGGGTCAAGTCCAGCCTGAACTGCAATCTGTATGGCCTCCTGTGGACCCGCACTTAGTGATGTCTGGGGAGAGTGGGGGTGGGAGTGCGGGGAGCAGACCAGCCAATGATGGCTGGAAACAGCCAAATGAACAGCGTTTGTCCAACTAGGACTCACTGGTCAGTCGTATACATATTTGATCTACATATTAAAAAGCTGAATGAAATATTATTTTTGCTTTTCTTATGTAAGACTGTTCTGAGTCATCATTCATATACCAAAAAGGTTTTGGTTCTTAAAAAAAAAATCAAAAACAAATCACCAAGAAGTTTGAATTTGGAAAAATGCATTGACATGGTCAGAAGGAGCGAGAATTGAGTAACTGACCAAGAGACGAGGCTCTCAGAGAATTGAAGAGTGAAGCTGTTCTGTCTGAAGTTAATAATGAGAATTTTATTTTTGGACAATTCTGGGTGAGAGGTTGGGGAGATTATCACAGAGGCAAAGTTTTGTCTATGGATTTTTGCAGACACTAAATTGGCATTTCTCATTAAACTAGCATCTTTTCTGTTGTACAACTGAAGAGAACATCTCTGGATTTTCAGAAAGCCCGAGAGAGGCAAGCAGGGAAGCCAGCCCTAAGGGTTAGGCAGTTCGCTTCAGGCCGCTAGCCACTGCATTAACTGGAGCCCCACCAAAGAGCTCCTAACTGAAAGGTACACACCCTACCCCCTGCACACGCCAATTCTGGGGTCCCACAGCCAGTGTTTCCCTTCTTCCACATGCTTCTTGGTCACTCCCCCTTCTCTTCATAAACATATCCTGACCTCACACTATAGATTAAGTGACTGGACTGTTATTTCTCATTGATTACAGTGATATAACAATTTTTGACAATGCACATAAATGTTGGTACCATCGCCAGAGAGAAGGGTCTCTTCATCAGCTCTGGGGTGGTACTACTTTTCTTTGGTTGTTGAAGAGGACAGAGCTACACCTGTGCCGACAATGGTCATGTTTCATATGTGACCCAGGAGGCTTCTTAATAAGTCTTAATAAGCAGTTACATACATATTCCTGTATTTTTAGATTCAATAGGGTATATTTCTCATAATCCACCATTTAAAGAATCCAAAAAGATTTCAGTCACTTCATAAATACTTGTTCGCTTGTTCAGTGATGAGCTTTATTCTCTGCTTCAGGAACCATTCTCGTTTATAAACTCTAGCTGAGTGACTGTCAGCTAAGGCTGCCTAATTGTGTGTGACTTAAATAGGGCAGAGGACCATAAATAAATAAACGGCAACCTTTTATCCTAGCCTTGCAGTTTAAAAGTCAATATTTTTGTCTAAAAAGATAAATTCCATTTACTACTTATTTGGACTTCAGCTTATTTCAGAACTAGAATAGACTAATTCATAGTTTTTAAATAACATAGTTTTTTTATTATTTCTAGAGAAGATCTTCATATCACGGGGACTATATAACCTGAATATAAAATAATATATACCTAAGCTAAGATTGTCATCAACTCTGTTACTTACCAATCAACCCATTCATACTGACATTTATCACCTTTGCTCTTTAACAGAGAGTTCCTGGTTTGAAAAGATCATTTAGGGTTTTCTTCTTCTTCTTTTTTTTTTTTTAAATCACTCACCTGCATAATAAGAGAATGTGCGCTTGTTCCGATCAAAAACAAACCATCGTTTTTTCCACGTTTTAATTTTTCCACCCATTTTGATAAGGAATCCTCGGCAAGTCTTCTCTGTGATTGATACATGATAACAGGTATCAATGTTGTGGCCAGCAGTCTCTACGTGGCTTCGCAAATCAAAGTCTTCCTTCCGGACGGGCAGATAGCGTGTCAGAGGTCGAGCCTGGAAAGGCACAGACCCATGTCATATATAGCTAATTATTTGCGTCATTGAAGGTCACAGATGTTTACGAGTGGACATGAACTGAAAAGCCTAAGCATTAAAATGTTCATGTGATTATGAGAATTTAAGATACACATTATCCTTTGGAGTTTAAAAAGTGCATAGTATTTTAAGAAGGATGCTACGATACACAGTGGGGGAGATGGGGGGGTGAGGGGCGGATAAAGTCAGGTGAATAGATTCTACTCCTTGAAATGGACAGATGAGAAAATGGCAAGATGCTCAGGTTAATAACCTGAGGTTTATACTAGGTACTTAGCACTTAGAAACAGGGAATCATACGAGGCCTGAAGTTCCCTGGGCTGCCTCCTACAGATGACGATTCCTTCTCTCTGAAGTTCCCCAGACTTCCATCTATACAACCTAACAGACATGACCTGATTGGTAAACATTATTTAGTAAGCATACCACCCCCCGACCCCGAGCAAGATATCCCAAAGCTGTACACATCGGCTTACACATACTCTCTCATAGAAACTGAAGGCAGAAATGTACGCTTTGAAAAGTGAAGCTAAAATAAGGTAAGAAGCAGAATCAAAGCTATACTCCATGAGCTGTCCAATGAACACATATGGACAAGGTGTACATAGATATCTTACATTTTACTATGGCTGGAGGAAAGTTTCATGTAATCTATGAAGCATGTAACACCATGGGTCATATTTCTAAAATGGTTTTTTAGTTTATTCTGTTAAATAACCCTACCCCTCTGGCCTGGGGAAAATGACCTAATTATATACTTGGAGGCAAACCTTATAATTAGGATTAAAATAGAATTATGCTATTTGGTTTAGCTTCAAAATGCCAAACAGGCATGGATGATTTTCACTGTGAATCACGATTTGGCAGAGGGTTGACATGATGAAATAAAATGAACAAGTTTTCCCTTGTATTTTTCCTTCAATATCTTGCCTTTGATTCTGGGGTACTTGACTTCAGACAGATGTCACACTTACTGATACCTCAAAGCACAGAGTCTTCAAAATAGACTCTCACTGCTGTGCTATCAAACTGCTGCCAGCTATAAAGAATAAGAGAAATGGCACCTTTTATGAAGTCTAGTAAGCCTTGGCAATATGGGTTTGAACTCTAAGTCAAATGGCACTGCAAAAAATTATATTTTAGTTCCTCAGCAAACATATATTACGTAAGCAGCTTTAGTGACAGAAATTCAGACTCTATGATAAGCAGGTCAGGAAGTTTAAGGAAGTGGGTGGGTTGCCTGAGTTTTGCTTGAGTCCGGTAACCTTGCACAAACATGTGTGGACAGCTGTGGCAAAGGGGCCACGTGTGACAATACCTACAGTGGTTAGAAAAACAAAAACAAAACCAAAAAGCCCACGAACACTACCAAGAAATTGGTTTGGTAAAATTATTTTGTTCTGGCGTGTTTGCTTCCAAAAATGGCTTAATAGAACCCTTTCTCTTCTTCAGCCAAAGGGTTTTATTTGTTTTCAGTAGCAAGTCCAGCTGCATTTTTTCAAAGCTGCTAGAAAACCATGCTTCTTTGAAGTATACCGCAAAAAACGGGTAGCAGAAAAAATGCTTCTCCCATTAAAATGTTCCATGCAGGAGTAGAGAAAAGTGTCATTTGGTCTGTAGATCTCAATCAGTTTTGAGATAAAGACACAATTTTTTTTATTTTTTTTTATTTTTTTATTTTTTGTCTCTGAACCCCCATCTGCCTCTTGTGGTTCCAAGGTGCAGGGAAAGGCAGCGGGACACAGCTCGGCCGTCTTCTACAGAATGACCACCAGGGGGCAGCCTATTCCAACCCATCCGGACCCACTGACCCACCTGTGCTCTCTGTTTCTCCCTTATTTTTACTTCCTTCTCAATTAACTTCTGCCTCTGGCTAGTTTCTTCCTGCAATCGTTTTTCCAGAAGTTCTCGGCGTCGTTTTTCTTCTTCCAGGGCTCGTTTCTTGGCTTCCATTTCCCGTTCCTAAATTTGCAGAACAAATTTTAAGAAAGGCTGGTTATACTAGAATGCTTCCAACGAACAGAAATTTCTCTCCAGTTGGTTTTGTAGCCCGGGCTCTAACAATATACCAGCTGGATTAAAATAACCTCTTCCATCCTGCTTTGGTTTTAATAAATATTTTGATGGTGAAAAAAAAATCACCTCTCACATAGTTTTCGAAATCATCCCACATCAGAAAGGCAACTGCAACATTTAATTGAATGTTAACTCTACACATAATGTGTATTCACAACTGAATATTAAGTGAAAATCCAGCTTGTGGTATTCAGTCATTTCATACAGATGACCACCACGCTCCTGTTTATAAGAAGGGTCACAAATTGTCACCCAATACTAGTCTGGGCGTTAGCCCTCCTTGCAGGGACCATCTTCTAAGTGAAGGCCATCAGTCCTGGTCCTTCTGGTTCCTTTGTTGCTCTGTGGCTTCCTGGCCAAAGGTCGCAGAGGAAGCCCACGAGGAAGTCAGAAGAGGAAAGGAGGGGCCCTTTAAGGCAGGATGCAAAGGCATTTGGGGGGATTCCTAAGGAAGTTCAGATTTGGGCTTGAGATACAGTCACAATAATGTGGGATTTTAAGTATTACAACAGCACACAAGCTGGCAAGAAAGGGGGAGTACATATAGACATGACATTCCTCCTGGTTCCCTGGGAGGCAAAGTGGCCATCAAAGGGAAAATACAATAATAAGCACTGCTTTGGGTCCACGTTGACACTATATGTATTTTAAATCACAAGAAAACTATAGTGCAGCAAGGAGGCTTAGAAATCCTAACACCTTTACTTTTCAGATGAAAAAAATGAGGCCAAAAGGGTTGAGTGACTACTCCAAGATTATATTGCTTCTTAAGGTCCAAGGATAATTTCCTGTCAAGTGCAGGGCAGTTGGAACCGTTCTCACCGACCTCTGGCATAAAGACATTATGCCTACCCTGGATTCAAGCAGCCGGGTCTTCTCTGCATGAGCCTGCTTCAAAAGTCTCTCCATTTCTTCTATTCTGGCAATATTTGAAGTGCTGGCACTGAAGAGAACACAAAAGCCTTTTAAGAATACTGTTGGAGATTGACGTCTCTTGAAATACACACGCGTCCATGCACAGGCACGTGCACACACCAGTCCTGGGGAGGGGTATGATACGATCCAATGTCATTTTAAAGGATGTTACTTAGGAGAGTCATTCACCTGAACAGGCAAGTCAATTCAGCTCTGAAAATTGTAGGTGCCATTGATTTACCTCAGTTTAGGACACAAAATATAGGCAAGGAAAATAATACCAAAGAAGAGTGCTTTACTCATAAATAAAGAAACCCAAAATCTTACAGAGCATGTTCTCCAAATGCTTTTTTCCAGAGTCTAAAAATTATGGACCATGGGAGGCTTTCTTGTTACTTTAATCGTTCAGACATATCAGACCAATAAGCCTATCACCAAAGTTCTATGTAGATGACACCTATGGTTTGAAGTCACTTTATTTGGTTTGGAAATATGTGTCCTCAGCTGCTTTTTTGCTATGTCTTTAAACATATGGACATTTTAGGGAGAGCCTGGCTGGCGCAATTAGAAAAGCATGTGACTCTTCATCTCTGGGTCATGGACGTGAGCCCCACATTATGTGTAGAGATTATTTAAAAATATACATAGATGTGGATATTTTATTTCATACATCATGAGGCCAATTAGAAAAAAAAAAAAAAACCTTTTCTTAAAGATGCAGCAGAAGAGTGATGGCTAGTTTTGTCAATAATACTCATCTACCATACTGATGAGGAACCCCTCTGAAGAGATTCAAGAGCTTCAAAAGAAATGTAATGAGAAAGACATTATATAACAAGTGAAAGAAAAAAACTAAAAGGTATAAAATCTGCAAGAACAGTTAGGGTCAGTAACTAAAAGACAAAGAAAAGAACTTGGAAATGTTTAACATTAACCAAAAACTATTATTTTTCTCTTACATTTCTCTTGTATTTTATTTGAGTGCTCTGGAAAAAAGGGCATGACCTAGGTCAAAACTTCTTTAGTCTGATGCTCCAGCTATAAAGAACCAAAGTTATTTCCTATGCATGTAGATTTATCTAGTCATTTAATATATGTCCACTTTTCTAGACCCTCTTGGGGACAGAGAGGCTTTTGTGCCTGTATCTTCTATAGCATGTCACACAGAAGGGATTCACGTCAGACGCATTTATATAAGAATGACTTCATATGAAAATGAAAAGGATAATTCTTAGTTACAGTCTCTCAAAATTATATTGTTGATCAACTCAAACCTAGGATGTTTCACACATAGAGCTAAATTCCTTTACAGAGATAAATGTCCACAGTATATATGGTTTATTTTAAAATCAGTAGCAGCAGTTTTATAGCCACTTTATTCCTAACTGCCAAAATTTGGAAGCAACCAAGATATCCTTCTGTAGGTAAATGAATAAAATAAACTGTAGTACTTCCAGACCATGGAATATTATTTAGCACTAAAAAGAAATGAGCTAGCAAGCAAGAGACATGAAGGAACCTTAAATGCATATTACGAAGTGAAAGAAGCCAATCTGAAAAGGCTAAATACTGTATGACTCCAGCCTTACAACATTCTGGAAAAGAGAACCACGGAGACAGTAAAAAGATGCATGGTGGCCAGCGGTTTGAAGTCGGGGGAGGGAAGGCGGGATGAATAATCAGAGCACGCAGGGTTTTCAGGGCAGTGAGAACCCTCTGTATGACACTATGATGAGAGATATATGACATTTTACATTTGTCCAAACCCAGAGAATGCACAACATCAGATGTGAACCCAGTTGTAAACTATGGACTTTGGGTGATAATAAAGTATCAACATGGGTTCATCAGTTGTAACGAATGTACCACTCTGGTGGGGCATGAGGATAACCTGGGAGGCTGCATATGTGTGGAGATGGGGTATATGGGAAATTCTGTACCTTCCTCTCAATTTTGTTGAACCTACATAACCACTCTAAAAAACTGTTTTTTAGAAAAAAAAAAAAAAAAAAAAAAAAAGATCAGTGCTCCCAGCCCCATTACAAACTGCATCCATCCGGGAAAGGGTCAACCTTAGCAATGTTGTATCTTTAGGAGTTTAGCTAATCTCCTACTTTGCAAGGTTACATTGGGCTAATTTTTATCCAGATGTGTTCTCCTTATAGAGAGAGAACAGTTCATTTCCATGGACTGTTTGGGGTGGTACAAAAGGGTAAGTTCTGCTCTCTTCAATCCGTAAGAATTAAAGAAAAAAATCTTTAATTTTTGCACAAATTAAAAGTGTATGTCTTTTTACGGAGAACAGTCAACATCATAGATGCTAAAGTGGCACACCTCATCAGCTCAACATGATGAGTATCATGTTTATATTCTATAGTGTTTTCTGTGACATATATGTCACAGACACAGGTATATATGTCGTATGTCTCCTATCGATTTGTAAATAAATAATTTGATTCCACTAAGTCTCGGGTCTTAAAAACTCACCAACTAAAGAAACAAAAACAAGCACTCACCAATTGTCTAAGCCCCATCTGTTCTTCAGTTTTTTCTACAACATACTGTTTTCATCTAGGTTGTGCCTGAGCGTTGTTACAGAAAACTTTCTGTATCCATCCCTTCATTGTTTGAACAACATTCTTAGAATGTTGATACTTAAGTTGAACCAAAATCAATCTTCCTACAGCTTCCATGCACTGGGCCTAGGTATGACCCTGAAACCTATCCAGATGAATTGGTTGGAAATTGGTTAGAAACAAATATTTTCAGTCCATGGTTTTTCATATATCTATAATTTGGGCACATCCTGGGGGTAAGTTTTCAAATAGTTGCTTGTCTTCAAATATTTCTATTCACTTTTTAGAATTTTTGAGGGTGTTTTCCATTTATTTTTTAATATTTATAATTAAGTTTCTGCCAATGATAGTCATTATTTGGCAATATTTACATAAATATCTTAACTTTTGCTCCAAAGGAACTCAATTTTCTGAAAACATTTGATAGAAAATACATGTTAACATTTACCACCTCGTGTCTTAATAACCTTTAGGCACCTAAAGTCACCTATTTTTTTAAGCCACCTTTTATATGTTTTTAAGACCATTTTGGTTATTTTGTTGAGAAAAATAATTTGTATCCACAGACACCTACTTGTTCTCTACAGCTTTTGCTATCTTTGATTTTAATATTTCTTTGACATGTAAACCACTTTTATTTAGCAAAACTTCTGCTGCTCTGTGATACTATGTCACTGCCAGTTTTATTTTTTTGTCCCGTCAGGATTGCACCTACACTGAAAAGCACAGGCTGCTGCAACAGGAATGTAGGGAGAAGTCTCGGCTTGTCAATACCATGGCATCCATGGCAGATAGAAATGTCAGCAAGCGAAATTCTTAGTACCTGCCATGCAAAAGGAGAGTCTGAAATCCCTGAAGATAAGCTTTATAGTGGGTGATTTATAGAACAATACTCATCATAGTTTTCTCAAGCCCATCCGAATTATGAGGAGTAATGTTTCTTTCCATTGCTTCAACTTCTGACCTTCTTCAAAAGTAGGCAAAAATTTCTGATCTTGCATGTGATTCCTGTAAGGATGCTGGTGCTACTGAGTCATCGGGCCATTAACAGTATAAAGATGACTAGTTTTGACATTCTTTCATACTCAATGATGTTCTGCTATTTTGTCAACGAAGATTTCTTTCTGTATCCTACCAATTTTGGTAAAAACCATATTCATAAAGAAAAAAAAAACACTCCCGTCAAGGGTGAAGGAATCTAAATAGCAGATTTGAGGTTTTCGGGGCTTTTTAGAATATTCACCTTATAGGCGAAGGCAAAGACAGAAAAAAATTAGAAAGACAAAGAACAATGGCATACAAGAAATAAGTAAGGAAAGAAAAACAAAACTAACTGGAACAAAACAAAATTCCTCATCAAGACACACAAAACTTTTCCAAGACTGTGACTGGTGCACCGATATTGCCATTAAATGAAGAACCAGTAAGTATCCCAGAATATTTATTTTCAATGAATCTTCTCAAGTACTTTCAGCAAATTATTAGTCCTTATGAAATGTCTAATCGTTCTCTGTTCATGAGCTCCTTGAATATTACAAGAGCACAACAAGCCCTCTGACCCTTCCTAACCAATATTCATGTGGTTTGAAACACCCAGTCCCCCTTGACAGTTGGCTGCCCCTGTCCCTCTACTATCACTTTGGTTTTCTGTATCTCTTCTGGAAGAACTTGCTAGAATAAAATGCAGACACTGGGTGTTGATTATCTAGAATAAAAAACAGAATACAACCTTTTTTACCAAAAATGAACAAATCAGAAGCATCTGAAATTCGAACTAAAGCATCCCTTAGACCCAAGTTCAGCCACGGATTGCCCTCAACTGCACAGCCAGTCCTGCTCCCTGCCCCACATGCACACTGCTGGTACGTAAGCTATAATGAAGGATCAAATTCCCTAACATTTTCTCCAAGTATGAGTGCAAGGCCAGGGCTTAGGAAATTAGTAATAGCAATTGTGATAATAACATATCATTGTAGGCGGCATGCAGAACACTACACAGTCTAAGCCAAGCCAGTAATTTCAGCAGAAAAGGGGTTTTATGCAGAATTGACTCTCAGCTGCTGTTTTCTATGACCCAAGACCTGTTTTCTTAACTTTTTGTTTGTTCTGGTGTGAGTAATGATGCTGAAAAAGCAAACACACTGCCTAACTCAAGTGACTTACTGGTAGACGTAAAAATGATGTCTCAACAAAAAGCAAAGGGCCCAATGTACCCTTAACTCTGAGTAATTCTGTAATTCCACGAATGGCTTCCTGTGACATAATAAACCACAAGACTAAGTTTCTGACGCTAGAATTTCACCATGGAATTACATCTTTAATATACTTGGAATTACATCTTTAATATACTTATCCTTTCAGAATATTTTAATACATAGCTTTAAAAAATATCTAACAAAGAGAACATGTTTTAGTCCTTTCTTTCTCTTCTGACTTGAAAACGTTCTCATGAAGGATGTGTTGTCATAATATACATTCCAGACATTAGTTTCTTATTTGCCTGATGTTTGCCATATTCTTGTCCATCATAAGATTGTGTACAAGCTGATCTTAGGGTAGTGTGTATTTTTAAAAAAATAGATGGTGGTACAGAAGAAAAATGTTTCTCTCCTCCTTTCAATACCAAACCTTTTACAAGTATCTTATACTTTGGATTCTTCTACTTCTTCTTTTTTTTTTTTTTTTGGTGTGTGTGTGTGTGTGTGTGTGTGTGTGTGTGTGTGTGTGTGACATTCAGAGGGTCGGATAGCACGACAAAATAGATACTATTGGTAATTTCTGACCAATATGGTGACTGGTTATCTGTGATTGCTAGAGCCACTGGGTCAGGTCTGCATGAACTACATATACAAAATGATCGTAGTCATGTGTAACTAGCTGCCAGGAATGCACTACGGTGATGCTGTCCTTTTCATTAGGCGTATTTAGTGGAATCATTCTCATTCTCTACCTCTGGAAATCATTTTAAGAAAAAGCAATTGGGCAAGCAAATAAAAATAAATTAAGTTCTGGGGCACCTGGGTGGCTCAGTGGTCAAGCGTCTGCCTTTGGCTTAGGTCGTCGTGATCCCCGGGTCCTGGGATCAAGTGCTGCATCGAGCTCCCTGTGGGGATCCTGCTTCTCCCTTTGCCTATGTCTCTGCCTCTCTCTGTGTGTCTCTCATGAACAAATAAATAAAATCTTAAAAAAAAATTAAGTTCTTGCCCTGTCACTGTGCTTAAGTGTTCAGATCTGAATGTGTAATGCTTGGTAATTATGATCCAAGTGGATCCTTTTGGGATAATTTCCTATAGCCACTGCTGCACAACTGGTGTTCATCACAATTAAATATGAGAGATGGGGAGTGAATATTTGAAGGGATGAATACTTACTTTCAATTTTTGGAAGGGGAGGAAAGGGCATGGAGTGGAAAAATGCCGAGAGAGGAAAATGCTTAGAGTCTATTTCTTTACTAAAGATGAACTCAAAAATGGACAGATAGGGGCGCCTGGGTGGCTCAGTCGGTTAAGTTTCTGACTCTCCTTTTTGGCTTAGGTCATGATCTCAGGGTCCTGGGATCAAGGCCAGCCTCGGGCTCTGTGTTCAGTGTGGAGACTGCTTCAGATTCTTTCTCCCTCTCCCTCTGCCTCCCACCCCCCCACTTTCTGTCAAATAAATAAAAATCTTTAAAAAAATAGATAAAAAGGTCAAGCAATCAAGAGTTCACCAAAGAAATATTGGTCTAAAATATTCACAATTATTTGGGAAGAGGGAAGAAGAGTCTGCTGTTTTCAAAATAAGGACTAAGTACAAAGTGCCATAGAAGCACAGGAGTCCCTCTGACAATGGGAATCTGAACTGCTGCGTCCTGTAGTCTCGCTCTTAATGCCCACTTCTATTCCTCCTGCTACTGTGGTATCATAGTTGCTGGGTTGCTGACGCTTGTGTCTTGTTATCCAAAAGACCACATGTGATTAGTCAGTTTATTGTCATCTATTAATAAGTATTCAAACTTCTAAGCTTTCTGTTCTGACAGTGTCAGCTCCCGGCACCTGGTGGCACAGCTGGGACAAGTTCAGGGCAGCGAGTGTCACCAGAGCACCTTCAGTGCCAGATGGTTTGCTGCCCAACCCTTCCACACTTTTAAGTGTATCCCCCCAAGTAGTCATAGTAAACTTCTTAAAAAATGAGATACTGCATCTTCTAATATTTAACATGAAACATTAATCCTTCTAACCTGAAATAATAATGGTAGCCTCCCAAAAGGCTTTATCTTTAAAAACAAAACAAAACAAAGATTTATTTATTTATTTATTTTTGTGGGGAGAGGAGGAGGAAAGAGAGAGAGAATCTCAAGAAGACTCCCCTGCTGCACACGGAGGCTATGCGGGGCTCATTCTCATGACCCTGAGATCACGACCTGAGCTGAAATCAAGAGTCAATGCTTAACCAACTGAGACCCCCTGTCACCCTAAAAAGCCCTGTTCTTTATCATTACATAATCTCCTCTTTCAATTTAGGTCATTCCCGTGTGACAAGCAGCAATACAATTCTCATTGTTGCTTCAGTATTTTTTCCCAGAGACTCCTTTCCTTCTCTGATATATTCAATAATATTAATATTTAATCCATTAATGCCAAAATGAAAATATACTGCATGCTTTATTTACCACAAAATGTAGCATCTGTCCTCTTCTCCTTTTCCCCCAGCCCTAAAATTTCCTAGTTATAATGTCTGGTTACAGTTGGGTCTTTCATATGCTTTTCATTTTGAAATATGAAATAACCCAAAGCTAAGTACACCTTGCTGGTATTACTTTCCCTCTGTCTCTGTCATTCTTTTATTGTAGGTGAGGAGAGAGCAAATTATTCAAATCTTTGTAAAGAAATAAATTCTATTTATATGATGGTAATTTTCCATCGTAATGTTTTAAAATCCATCATTGTCTTGTATTAAAGAAACAACCTTTCCATTTCACAGACTAGCAAGCAATTCAGGACCAAGAACATTCTGTGACCTGCTTCAAGTAGCATGACCATCACCCAAATAGCACGAGCATTCCTGCTTTCATGCTGGGTTTCCTTCCAATAGAGGGAATTCTGTTGATGGCAATTATCCAAGCGGACATTTGTATTTGGGATACGTAAATGCTCAAGTAACACTTATTGAATATTGAATGTTTCTTAACCATAATGGTTCTCAGCTGATTAAAATAGATCAAACAAAAATTTAAAAAATAACAAATTGGAAATATATCCATTTTACTATATCCTGAAGTATTTATTGAGCCAAAACTCAGTGAATACCCACTATCTGCTAAGATCTCTGTTGAGTGTAGAAACCAAAAGATACTTAGACATCCTCCTTGACATTGAAGAATTCACCAATTAATTACTGCAGAAAAAATTTTATACTGCAGTGTGATCAATGGTATAACAGATAAAAGAATCAACTGTAGTGCAAACAGAAGAAAAAGGCCCTAAAAGAGAAATTTTCATGAATTTCCAATTTAAGTTTAAGCCTGAAGGACAAGGAAAGTTTCTCCAGGCTCAGATGGGACAGGGGGAGGGAGATGGTAAAGATATTTCATAATACCAGACACTACCAGTGCTTATTAAGTATAGATTGAGTGAATACACAAATGGAAGGATAAACTGACTATAGACAGTGTTGTGCTGGTAAATCAGCTCTCTGGAGGGAAATAAAAATCCTGATACATAGCAAATGTTGATTTATGGGGAGTAAATACTCCCACCATGGCCAATTTCCAACTACCAACATGACTTTACTGATAGAGGGAAATATGCAAATAGAGGGAAATATGCAAATTTGGTACTTGCTAGTGTGAGTATAGAGCCAGTATGAGCCAATTCCACTCCACTGTTGACTCTAGAGCACTCTATAAGTGCTCTATAAGACGCTGTATAGGAGCACTCTATAAGGAACCTATAAATGAATGAATGAACGAACTACTTGATTCCAGGCCTGGGACCAATATGGTCAAAGGCACAGAGATTTGAGTATTCGTCACCCTCTCAATTAATAAGAAACCCTGTGAGGTGTATCAGGAGCAGAGAGTGAATGAGGAGCCGGGATGGATCCAGAATGCAGACTCTAGGGCATGACTTTACTCAAAGGGTAGTAGGGCATCATCAAAGCTTTCAAAGGGGCAGAGTACCATGACTAGATCTATATTTTAGATGTGCCTTTAGCAGTAATTCCATTAAGACCATCTTTGCTTGCCTCAAAGTATGAACCCAAATGTGAATGGTTAAACCCTTACAAAAATTCTAGTATGTGGAACAGCTAAAGTCTTCCTTCTAATGAAACATAAGTGTAAGAAATCCTTCAAAGTTCATACTATGCTGTTGGAAATTGTTTCTTTATTCAATCAAAAGAAGACCTAATGAGGCTTGAAGTCAACCAACAGAGGAAGCACAGTATACACGTGAACTCAAATGTAAAGAAATAGAGTAAAGGAGAAAAACGGATTTTATGATGTCTGACTGGCTAAGTCACACAGGATACAAAGAAAACACTTTGAAAGGCTGCCACGACACTCAACCCTCTTCCACCCTGTAGACGGTTTATGTCTCAGAAGTTTGGGCTTGTACATGTACATCACCCCAAATTGATGACTTTACTCTTTGAAACCAGCAGGTGCTTTTCTAAACCAGAAACCTTAACCGTGAATACGTCATCTCACCTAGAGATGTTGTCAGGGGAGCAGGCTGAGATGCTGGTCTCCATGCTATCGGAGCTGTCTAGGCTCAAAGTATCAAAGGCCTGGTCCTTGTAGCTGTGATCAGGGTAGTGGAAACTGTTCAAGTAGACGTTTGATTCAGATGCCGTGCGGTTGTAAAATTCAGATTTCTGCCTTTGTCCTTCACTCATCTGTTGGTGATTATACCCTAAGGAAAGAGCCATAAATATGTTAGTATGTTTCACTTTCTAGCCTTAGATCTTCTGAGGCTCAAATGGGCAACCCGAAACATCTGCCTGTGAAACATGGACCTTGGTCTAATTTGTTCTGAAGCCAAGAAGATCAAAGACACAGCATCATGCTCAGTGCAAGCAAGAGTTTCAAACAAGTGGTCTTAGGAGTGATCTTTTTAGTCAGCGGATCACCTCCCACTTTCCTTTGCCATTCCCACATCTCAGTACAACTGAGAAGAATACATCAGCGCACACTAAAACGACAAAGCAAAACCAGGACAAAACAGAATCACAACTGAAGGCCCTGTATCTTCTGAAAGTAGCTGGGTTCAAGTGAAGCAAGATGACTCCTGGTGACAACCAACAGAAGGGTCTTAGGGCAGCTACTCCTTCAGCAGGATGTAAATTTAAAGAACACTTGATTTGGTCATAAAATAGCAGGTGGACCATCTAGGTACAGAATTTAAGAATCTTCTATCTCGCTTATATTATCACTAACACTTTTAATCTGGTAAAAATCCAAACTGCACATTTTTTCTCATTCTTTTTTCAATTTTCCTTGTCCATCCATTATTTCAAACATTTAGAGTCAACAATCCTCCCAATGGGCACCCTCCTCCTAAATACCGTACACAGAACTCTCTTCTTTTTCCACCTTAGCTGTCAGCCCTCAGCTAGTTGTTGGTAGCCAATCACAGGAAAATGTAGAACTCACATCAACAGCAGCAAAAATATTGTTGCTATGGCTTGCTCTCTCTGGTGGCTGATTTGAGGCAATGCAAATTGATTTCTTCTCCCTTTCAATTCTCTATTTACCTTACCTGCAGGAAACAGGGCAGGATCCCTGCTAAACCAATTCCTCAAATCACTAAAAAGACCTTCCTCTACAGTCATTTTGCAATCTCTTTCCCCCTCATCAAATTTATTACCATATCCATTAAGAGTTTATGGTTGGACCATTTGAATTTCACCTCTCTCCTTGCACTCTACCTACCTTCAATGAGGCTTTTAATCCGCAATGCAATGGCCAAAAAAGCAGGCAGAGGGTGAAAGGAGGACAATGATTCCAAACAGCTCCCTCAGCCGTCATTTGAGCATTCCCATTCAAAAACAGAAGCCACATCCACGAGGCTTTCACAAACCATCAGACACCAAAAGTTTCTGTAAAGTGATTTTAGTTCCACAGGGAGCTTGCACGCCAAGCTATTTGGATTCGTTTTAAATATCAAAGTGAAAATACTTCAGTTCAGATGAGAGCATTTCTGGGGAAATAAGTTTCCTTAATATAAGCTGTAATTATAAATTACAGATACACACACACAAAAGCCACATTATCACTTGGCTAAGGGAAGATGCAACACAAAGAAGCATACCATGATACTTAAGATAAAATGCCATTAATCGTCGTGATTAATGCAGAAAGCATTAAGTGAAGCCAGTGCATTCATAAGCGTGGAGCTTGTGCCTTTAAAAAAAAATCATTACTCAAATATTTACCTTTGATACTTGAACTTTTGGAATTACTAATTGCTCCTTTTAAATTGTTTCCAGTTATTATGAAAAGGAGGGGGACAGAAAAAAAAAACACCAAAAATTATTTGAAAAAGTCACACATGCATCTTTCCCTATGCTTTCAAAAAAGGCTTATTGGCAAAGAAAATTTCAACATTGGCACGGACTATGCGAAAGATGTTTCCTTGTGTTAGTATGAAAACCAAATCCCTAAAAGACAGCCACGTAATTTAAAACATATGAGAATTATCTCCTTGACACCACCATGTGCCACAACCTCCTCTTGGCCTTCAGTTTTTCATAACCAGGAAAGGTAAATCCCTATAATGCAACCAACACCTTCTTGGAAAAGCAGAAGATGGTGTGTCCTGATCCTTCTATCTTCCACGATTTTTTTAAAGCATTGCAGAATAAGAAAATGAACTTACAATCTTCAGGTGAAGTAAAGAGTACACTAAAATGACTCAAAAATTTCAGATGTGGGCACGGGGACCAGCTGTGTCACTGTGTACGGTGCTGAGGACTGTGAACATAAATACCCCAGATCACCCCACCAGTTATCCAAGTTTGGTGGATCATTCTGATGGTAGGATGAGTACCTAGATTTTCACGACAATTTAAGTGAAAGATCCTGCTGCTAATGAGCATATATTTCCCAGTGCAGGACTTTTGTTTTCTGTGGATCCAAGGTGAGTGGAAATGTTCTACCTCATGGAGAGGCTCATTTCTCCAAAAGGGCAACACTTTACACTGAACTCAACTATCACCTGGCTTAGCCTCCTCCCTCCTGACCAATTTCAAAAAAATTCAGTTACCTCTGCAGTCACAAATAAAGGCCTGGAACTCTTCCCTGTGATCCTGGAATTGCACCAGTGTGTGTCCAAAGAGCTGGTTTTGGGACTCGGGCTCTGGCCTGCCTGTCCAAAGGTACAGGCACTTCTGGCAGAGGAAACACCCCAGAAGAACAGCAAACCAAGGAGGATATTCTGGTAGGAGGTCCAAGAGGAACTGCTCGTGCAGCTAGGTAGCTCCAGAACAGGTGCAAGCTATACCAGGGAGGGGGACACACGTGTCCTGGTCACCACAGGATCCCCTTCTACTTAGCATAGGGATGTCATGAACTAAAGAGCCACCAAATCAATTCATTTTCTCATCTGTAATTTCCAGGTTTAGTAGTGGCTAAATAAGGAAGTGGGATGCATCTACTGTCTCGGGTAGGGGCAAAGTAAGTGCATTGGGAACAATTTGACTTTCCCAATCCCTGAGACTACTTCTGTTTTTGTTTTTAAATTATGTAGCAAGAAAACATTCAGCAGTGGAACAGCAACTAAAAAGCAAAAAGGGGCCTTTCAAATGCTCTAAATCCTTTCTCTCTACACAGAAATAGCCACCTGAGGGGAAGTTACAAGGTTTGTAAAGTGAGACCTGACAATATCTGAGGCTATGGCTAAGCATAGCACATGCAAGGAACCCAACTCAACTCTCTTCACTGCCCAAAAGAGCCAGAAGAATGGATGTGCAAGGTCCTTTCTTCTTTCCTCTTTCTTCTTTCTTCTTCTTCTTCTTCTTCTTCTTCTTTTCTTCTTCTTCTTCTTCTTCTTCTTCTCCTTCTCCTTTTCCTTCTTCTTCCTCCTCCTCCTCCTCCTCTTCCTCTCCTTCTCCTTCCTCTTCCTTCTCCTCCTCTCCTCCTCCTCCTCCTCCTTCTCCTCCTCTTTCTTCTTCTCCATGCCTATCTATTAATTCTGCCCACTTACACTTAAAAACTTCTTTGTGATTTAACCATTGTACCATTGCGGGATCTATAGTTTTGCCAATATTTTCCAAATGTGTGTTGTTTCCTTCCTTCCTTTTTTTTTTTTTTTCTAAAGAGAGGGAGAGGGGGCACAGTAGAGGGAGAGGGAGAGAGAGAGAATCTTAAGCAGACTCCATGCCCAGTGCAAGCCCAACTCAGGGCTCAATCCCACAGTCCTGGGATCAGGACCTGAGCAGATATCAAGAGACAGATGCTTAACCAACTGAACCACCCAAGTGCCCTGTGATGTATACTTTAAATGGTTATCTGGGATTAATATAGAAAATGAAATGACTTAAAACTATGACTTGGGTTTAGGGGGATACAATTACACAGATACCTAGTGATGTTGAATATTTTTTGTGTGTGTGTGTGTGTCTGCAGCAATGTCCACAATAGCCAAACTATGGAAAGAGCCCAGATGTCCCTTAACAGATAAATGAGTAAAGAAGATATGGTATATGTATATAACAGAAAACAACTCAGCCATCAAAAAAAAAAAAATGAAATCTTGCCATTTGCAACAACGTGGATGGAACTAGAGGGTATTATGCTAAGTGAAATAAGTCAGTCAGAGAAAGGCAATTATCATATGATTTCACTCATATGTGGAATTTAAGAAACCTAACAGAGGACCATAGGGGAAAAGAGGAAAAAGTAAAACAAGACGAAATCAGAGAGGGCGACAAACCATAAGAGGCATTTAATCATAGGGAACAAACTGAGGGTCACTGGAGGGGTGGGGTGGGGGGATGGGGAAACTGGGGTGATGGACATTAAGGAGAGCATGTGACATAATGAGCACTGGGTGTTATATAAGAACAATGAATCACGGCCCTCTACCTCTGAAACTAATAATACGTTATATGATAATTAATTGAATTTAAGTTAAAAAAATACAAATTTTTAAAAAAAGGATAAAATTCATCAGTATTTCTGACAAGTTAGCCTATCATAGCTCACCTGCTGAGAAATTCATTCTTCCTAAACATAGTCCACAGCCGGGAGACGAAGATACAGGACGAGTCATGAATGAAGGAGGGGAATGATGGAGAAAGGGAGAAAGAGACAAGATCAAAAAGGATGACAGGGGACAGGAAAAATATACACTTCCAACATGCCATCTTTGACAGCGTTAGTCACAACACCAGATTAACAGGGCAAGATGGATTCACATTTCTAGATTAAATCTGAGTTTACAGAGAAGAACTCAAGAAGTTAAAAAATAATCTTATGATACATACATACATACAGTTAGTCAACATTTTGAAAACAACATCTTTACACATATTTGCCAACTAGAAAACAGGGAGAATAAAAACGAGATCATAGCATAAAACAATTCTTTGTGCCAAGCAGATAGCAATAATTTTTAAGCACTAGGGTTTATAAAATGCCATTCAATTATCTGAAGCACTGTCCATCAAATTTTATGACCAGTCTGTCCTCTGATACCCTGTGTCTCCATCACCTGGCCACACTAATAAGCACCTCATTTATTCAAGCCAGTCAGGTAAAGTGGTCTTCACCGGGCTCAAGGTCTTTCTTCTAAAATAGGCTTAAATGGATGCATATGTGGGAGTGTCCTAAACTGTCCCCTCCTCCCCTATACCCAGCCTTATTTATACCTGGCCTTTAAAAAGGAGAAACATCGTGTTTTACATTTAGCCTACATACATGACAATGCCTACTCTTATCTTTATCTAAATTCTGGGTCTTACAAAACCATGCTTTCCCGGCACTCTTGTTTCCGGCATGGTCTGTTGTAATAAAAAAACAAAAAAAAAAAAAAAAAAAAAAAAAACAAAGGGGCTCATGCAGCTGCTTGTGAATGAACAGCTGCACTCAGGATTGAGTTTCTAGCAAATGTGCAACAATTTCTCTCTATTGTGTAAAAGGAATGATTAGACTAAAAATCCACTATTTTCAAATCTGATCATTTCTTAAAGATGACTGAACAATGACCTGTCCCCATTTGCTGGAAACAAAAACACCACACAAGGGAGGTTGCCATACCTTTCTTGGACTTTCCTGCATTTAACAGAAGACAAAAGGACAAAGATTTCATTCATTCTAGAGCTTACAAAGGAACAGTTCACAAGTTGTACAAAAGCCAATAACCATTACAACTTTAAGAGCTGAGCTCCTGGGCTCTCTGCTTTAAACTCTGCTCTCAAAGATCTTTGTTTGCATGATTCACATTGTCAGTTCTATGAAAACAGTGCTGACGGAAGGAAGGCTTATACTTACACCATTGTCCTTGACGTATCCATTATGGACAAGCAGCAAAAAAAACAGTTTGTTTAAGTTAATTGTGTAAGTCCCTCCTACATGATAAGATCTATTACATTTGAGTTCATGAAAATGTGTTGGGTCCAATTTTTTCAAATCCATGGAATTTTACTTGCATTTGCTATTTTAGTGAAGCCAGTAATATGTTCGTGAAACAATTCGAAATGCAATTCAACCCTCCTGGTCTTTGTATGGGGTCCCCCCCTTTGTATGACCCCCCCCGTATGGGGTCAGTAGAAAATCCTGCCAATGTTTCCATCTATTGTGGCTCTGAAAACAGCAGTCCCTGGCCCCTCCTCCTCTGGCTTCACAAGACACCTCATCTCTGCTTGGACCAACACACAACATGATGGTTCTCTGTTTCCTCAGAAGCTACCTCATCAGGACCACATGAAACTCTTTAAGAAGTGCACTTGAGAGCTGCAGCAAGAAAGAATGGAGCAGCAATTTTCCCAGATATACAAAAGTGAAGTCCATCAGTGAAGAATCAGAGCAGAAAGATAGCTCAAAGTCAATGGATCTTGCAGAGTACATCCCTAATGGACCTAAGGGAATTGGCTCACATTTCCTCTATGAATCTAACATGGGAATTCCCATTATGTGTTGGGCAAAAAGAAATTAGAAAAATAAAGATTGAACATCCTTCAGTTTCACAATTCTCGTAAGAATCCTCTTACAGGATAATGTTAATAGCTCTCAAATTCACAAATCTCTCCATTTAGCACAAAGTTCTAGTTTTTCTTACTCATTAAGAAAATACTCTTGACATAAAATATGGTCTTGTGGCCAACTCAAGCTTTGAAATCTTCACCCAGTGGGAAAAACCCATTCAAAAAGTCTAAAAATATCACAGAAAAATACTTTAACAGAAAATAGACTTGACCCACAAGTGAACAATGATAAATGAGAGCCAAAATATCAAGACTGATGTATTTTTATTATTCATAAATCATAAGAGATATTTTAGCATATTGATAAATTATAAGATATATTTTAGCTTAAGAAATTATAGTAAAGAAAATAAAAGCAGAGTTCAATCAACTGTATATGATTCACATATTAACATTATAAACCTCTCATGCATTATAAATGTCTCTTATGAATACTACAGCCTCCATGAGCTCTTAAATCACTTCTGGTAATATTCAAAATCCTCATCCAAGTGAGATATATATATATATATATATATGTGATATATATATATATATATATATATATCACACATACATACATTTTTATATTTTATATATACCAAAATTCATTCATACACACACACACACACACACATTTTTTTCTCTTCTGGGGAGAAGGGCAGGAAACTAGTGTTTATCCCCTGGTACCACTGGCAGAAGGGCTGAGTAGTCAGAACTGAATCCCAAGGGTGGGCGGTGGGGGTGAATGGGTGACGGGCACTGAGGGGGGCACTTGACGGGATGAGCACTGGGTGTTATTCTGTATGTTGGCAAATTGAACACCAATAAAAAATAAATTTATTATTAAAAAAAAAAAAGAACTGAATCCCAGCCTGCTTGGAAGGAAGGGTTTCAATCCCACTAATGCATGAATGCATTTAGAACCCAAATGCCCACTACTCCATCAGCATCCCCCTTTATATCCTGGGCACTCCTCCATCATGGCATTTACCACATTTCATTTAAATAATCTATTACGTGTCTTCCTTCCTCACTAGAGTATAAGCATGTCAGGGGTGAGGACTGTGTCATTCATTTTCATTCTTGGTCTCTAGCACCATGCCTGCTCAAAAGTTAAGGCTCATATAAATTATTGATGTAAATGACTGTGTTGACACAACTCTAATCCTCTCAAGGAGAAACTCACCTCTGGAACTGCATTATAGTAATTTCTCCTAGCCCCACAAAGACTATTTGACAGCCCTATTATAAATGTAATGTATTATTACAAAGAGGTAAAAGATGCCGAGAATCAAAGTCTATCTGAAACCCAACAACCACATAGAATAAAAGCTCAGGCCACATTAGAAGCCCACAGGGGATACTGCCCTGGGCCACTAGTGTTCTACTGACTATGGCAGCTCAATGACTCTTCTGCGTATGTTTCAACAGTGGCTCAGCCACAGACCAGATAAGTGGCTTTAGTTAAGTGCCCTGGTGATCTCTGGATTTGCTTGGTCTCTTTTCTTTCTACCAAATGGGAAGGTTAGTAATTCCCTGGGGGCTTTCCTGGTTTGAGAATTCTATTGAATTTATAAAGTACAATGCGTATGTTTAAAAGCTGCCAGCCATACATATATTAGAAAAAGTTACCTTAGAACAGCAATAATGAGATCTAGATCCTTCCTCAAAGAAGACTCGTTAAGAACAAAACTGAGGATTTTGGTTGTTCCCTCCCTAATGATCCCCAACCCTGTTCTTGAGCTCTCTCCCTGAGAATTCTAATGCTTAACCACAGACATGATGTTTGACTTAAAAGGTACCTACCTCTGAGCATCCTCCGAGAGTCTGAGTCTTTGGTCATGGTTGCCAGCGAGTGAGGGAGTACACTGCCGCAGCTGTTGCTCTGTCCCAGGGGCAGGTGAGCCTGTGAGAACCGGGAGGAAATATCTCAGGCAAACTGCAGACCACATGGTCCTCCAGGATGGGGCCACATCTCCATTTCCATAGCACCGGTGTAAGCCCAGAGGGCAGGGAAGATAAGAAGGAGGAATGAAGGCGTCCCATTTATGCATGCTAAGTGGCAAAGGCCAGTCATGGGCCCTTCCAAGGAGCTGCACAGCAGGTTCAACACCACAGCAATCTCTCCAGTGGCAGCAATTCCAAAAAAAGAAGACAGATGGGGAAACGCTGTCCAAAATCACCCTTAGAGAACAACTAACGATCTTCATGCGTAAGGAGCCAAGGGCAGATGCAGGTACAAGAATGCATGCATATCATGCACAAGGAAAAGAAGAGCTGTATTTGTTACAAGTGTACCAATTTCCATCTCCCCCTGAAGACTGGAGGGACTGATGACCTACCCTAGTGGGCTTAGCACTTTTTAAGATAGAAAATCCTTAGTGTGACATAGACTTGAAATACCAGTTTATAAAATAGATTAAAACAAAGTGACTCTGATTAAGGACAGGGGAAGGGCCCCAAAGCCTGGCCCATGCAGAACCTCCTTCTCATTTGCCTCTCCCTCTCTTTCTGCAGTGACACCCTGGCCATGTCAGGAAAACATGAGTGAGGACTCAAGTGTCACACGTAGGTTCATAGTCCAGCTTCACTGCTAACCAGCTGAAGGCACTTGGGCTAGTTGCTTAGCTTCTTTACACCTCGCTTTGTTCATCTGTACAATGTGGAAAATAACGAGAACCTCTACTGAATAGCGTTGCTGGATTTTAAAATGAGAAAATCTATACAAAGAGCTTACTTAGTCCAGGAACAGGCTTATAGAAACAACTCTCAATTCTTATTCCTGGAATCCAGAGTTTATATTCCCCAATTTCCAGATCTGGGAGGCAGTCTTGGGAATCTGTCATGTAGGTGAACACTATCCACCATTTGTGTGGTGGTGGGAGAAAATACCCAGGACCAGGTCCTTCAGTCCCAGAGCGTACAATTCCAAATGTCTTCCGAATACAATAGAGTCATACATCTGCCCAACAAGCCAACTTGATGGTTTATTATTCAGCACTTTTTAAAAGAGCCTTTGCTCGTTGGCCAACATTAGGACAAGACTCACTGAATGCAAAGCCCCTGGTTCACCCCACGTCCTACCTTTGGGGTGGTGCTTCTCCCCATAGTAGCACTGCTGAAATGTGGGGATATGGAAGGTGTGGTTTTCTTTCGAGGCAAAGTGTCACTCAGATAGAGGCCTTCTTTATGCTGTTTTTTCCTTTCTTCCAGACTTCTAAAATGCTTTAAATGCAAATGTAAAGCAGAATAGCAAAACTTGACTAATTGAAACAGGTCACTGAAGAAATTAAGAAGTATGCATTTACAAAGAAGTTTTGGAATTTTAACACAGAATTTAAAAAAAATCAACTTATACTTGTGTTCACTAATAGACTAGGGCTAGCATTTGGTAAGATACATAGACACTGGAAGAATTTACTACTGAACCTAGAAACTTAAAAAAATCCACCTTTCACTTTCATAGTGCCTGCTGCCTTGGGGCCTCAGGACAACTTACAAATTATTATGATGGTCGCCATGTGGATGGCGGAACAGCCAGTGGACAAAGCAAGTAAGCAGTTTCTCCCCTTGTCTGTCTGGACAGTTTTGTATGATGGCACAGATCCCAGTGTGAGGAGAACAAGGAAGGGAGAAGGGAGAAGATGGAGAGAAAGAGCGAGTAAACAGGGAAGTTGTTTTAAAGTTGGAATAATATTTTAATTACATATAAACACTCCAAATCCATATAACGTTTAAGGTTACTCTTTTATTTAAAAAAGATCTTACCCAAGAAATCCCTACAGTAACCCCTTATATTTAAAAATCCTCTGGTTGATCATTTCTTTCTTATTTTTTTCAGATTCCTTAGGCAACATTTTTGCCAACTTGAAATTTGTCCAAATTTTTCTTAGCCTCTTCCCAAAATGCCTTGAGTAGTAATTTCCTAATTAGAGGTTCTTAGGGTTTGATCACTTTTTTTATAAGCTCAGGTTGTTGAAATACATCAAAATTAATGCAGATTTGAATTAGCAAATTTATGATCTTTAAACATGCCAATCATGAAATATATCTAAATTTTAACTTTATAATTATCTATTTATAGTAGTTAATATTTATTAGCCTAAAAGTAGCAAAGAGATATAGTCCTTTAATAAAAGGTAAAAGGCAGTAAAGATAACTTCAAGAAATGTAATGGCTGGACACAGCAAACCAGGACTCATCAAATTTGGGGATCCAGTCACTAGGACTCCTTACCATCTTCTGGGGCCAAATTCATATAACGTCTGATTATAGTTGAAAGGAAACCTCAAAACAGACTTTTTGAATACCCAAGCATGATTATGCACTAGATATACTAAAAGAAGGTTGACATTCATAATAATGAATTTTTTATTTAAAAGATATGATCAGTAAAAATTTCTATGAACCAAATGCATTCTTCGTGGTGTGACCCTGGACAAGCTATTTACCTCTGCTAAGCCTCAGTTCCCTAAATGTCAATAAGGAGTTAATTCCTATTTCTCAGGACTAGTAGACGGAAGAAATGAGATATTTATTTGTAAAATGTCTAGCACATTTTGACACATAGCAAGGGTATGATGTCCATTATTATGATTTCAATAAGTTTGTAAGGAAAATATTTTGCATTGACACAGCAACTTTTTATACTATGGATTTAATGGATATAATTATTATCATTTTGAAAACTACCTGAGACAAGTTGCAATATTTGGATTGAATGGGAACTGAAGCATGAAGACGTGAAACGTATCTAACTCCAATATGTCAAAAGTCAAGAGGGGACAATCAAGGTGTCAAAGTTTAGAACAATCCCAACACTCTTAAAAAATACTAAATGTCCTTAAAAAAATGTAAGAACAAAAACCAACCAGATAAAAGAAAACCTAGCAAAGGAATATGTTACTTTTCTTTTTTTAAAAATACTTTTGGAAAAGTGGAAGGCAAGATTCCACATTACTGACTTTGTTGTCAAGGTCAAAATCTCAGACTCTGAACACCAGTGCCTAAGTTACCTGTTGCTCCTGCTGCTGTTGCTGCATTCTGTGTTTCTTAGCTGGTAGAGGAGGAGGTGTGTCATTTAAAGGGAAAGGATCAACAGTCGGAGCCAGGACTTCCGGCCAAGGGGCTGATGGAAGTTGAGTGATAGGATGAGGAGAGAGGGTGGAAGGAAACATAAATCCAGAACAGACAGGTGATCTTTGCTTTATAGGAGAAAGAAAAAGTATGCACGTGTCCATATGAAATGAAAGAATAAGACAAAGAAATGAAATCGATAATCTCATTATTCTGTTTCCTTGTATTTTAATCACAAAGTCACAAATGATGGCCAGGAGCTTTCAATTTAGCCTCTTGTTAAAATTCCACTCTGGGAGCAACTTGGATCAGTTCTAAGGTGTTTTAATTTACTACTCGTTGCCCCTTCCCAGATGTTCTAAAAAGGCATAACATTAAAAAAAAAATCCATACCACAAACATAAAACAAAATCAAACTGGAAAAATGATTCAAACTAACAGTTTAAGAAAGGCTTTTTGGTTTCTATGAAAACGAGGTCAGGTCAGAGTGCTAAGATCTAGAGCTTATTGTCTTGAACTTAATTCTCTTGGCACTCCACTCTGCACCACCTATTTCATGATTTCCAATATGACAATCCATAGAACAGTGTCCCAGGTTGGTATGTTTTTCATACTCAGCATCACTCTGGCCTACTGGTCAACCAGACATATATGGGTCACACACATCTTCATTTTCAGGTAACCATGGGTTAATCTTTGACATGAGGAAAGCAGTGAATGAATGAAATGTCATGCCAACACACCTCTTTATTTTGTGGCTGGCTCACCAGCACAGCTGTGGTAGGCCCAGTGGCAACAGCGTCAGCGTCAGCAGGGAACTGAGTGGAAGGGGATAGATTCGTGGAATTGACACATGGCTCATTAAATTCATTTACACTGATATAGCCCTAAAAGGAGGAATTCAGAAATTAAACACAAAGAAAGCAAAAGCTGAGGCATGCGAGAGTATTAATGCTCCCAGTACAATGGAGTTAGCTTCGAGCGGCACAGCCAAATATCTGTGGAATTACCAAATGTTTCATTAAGGGAGTCATCAGCAATTAAAATGGATTTACGATGCTTAATCTTGAAAAATGATATTCCAAACATTACACACAATTTGGGGGGGGGGCGGGTGAAGTAAAAGATGACTATATTATAAACAACCCCAACCTTCAATTTTAAAATATGTAGAGGTATCAGCATTCATTCTGTTGATTGAATGAGGGTATCACTATCTAACACTTAAAATAACCACACACACACAAAAATCTGAGATATAAATTTACAATGCAATCACTCACTCCATAATTCAAGAGCCTTTTCTGCAAATCCTTATTTTTAGATTTTCCTCTTTTCTTCTGTTTTCTGACAAGATAGAGTATGAGTACAAAGTGGGCTGAGGACTTCAGGTTTTTGTACTAAGAAATTTTATAAATAGTAACTTATTTGTAATGCAATCTAGTTTTTAGGTATCTCAAATAAATGAGAATAAAAGGGACACTCATCCCCTCATGAGCCTTCCCTAGTAAGACACATGTACACACACACACACACACACACACACACACACACACACCAGAGGACCCCACCCCACCCCACCCCATCCAGATAGAGTTGTAGCTCGAAGCTATTTCAATTCAAGGCGGCTTCCTCAACTCTCAGCTCTACCAGAGGACAGAAAACTGCCTGTGACTTTTAAGTACAATGATGCACTTCTGGCTTCAGCTTCGAGAAAATAGCCATGAACCCAAACTTGCAAGAATCAAAACTCCTCAATTTATATTTGAGGAAAAGGCACTTGTAAATTTTCATGGAAAGTATTTATACAGGCCAGCCATAATTCTCACCACATCAACAAAACAGCAGGAAAAGCAGAATACAGAGTATAGAATAATATTCCACTTTTCAAAGTAAAACTGAGTTAAATTTAGCACTTGGATTCCTCTATTAGCCCTTCGATCCTTTAAAAAAGTGGTGCCAGGGTAGGCAAGATATCATTTTGCTGGTGAAGCAAAAATTTCAGGTAGGAAAGCAAGGTTTTCACTGGTAATTTATAATTACGACAAAGTGGAGAAAGCTAGAGTTGATTATTTATAAATTGTAGGTTTCAAAATGCTGCTGAATAGGGTCTTGTACTTCCTGGCAATAGACAGCATGTAAAGTTTCAGAAAATTAAACTGAAGTCAGGGGAGTTGACAGCTGGGTTTTTGAATATCACTTTATCTTTGATAATGAAGGGGAATGAAGAGAATGACTTTTCAGGTATTCTTTTGCTCAGGTGACAGTGCAGTGCTTCAAAATCGAGATCTGATTCTTCATACTCATAGGCCACATGACCTGACTTATTGCTCAAAAATGTATGCCATTTGTCAAAAGCAGGATTTGTTTAAAAGAGTTAGATATAAATTAATCACTCCTTAGAAAAAAAGAGAGAGAGAAAGGAAGGAAGAAATAACATCTTGTGAGCCAAGTCAGCTTAGTCCATGAAGAGAACATAGCTACTCAACAAACACAAGAGTTGGAGCCATACAAATGGCAAAAAGTCAAATGGGCTTTTGGCACCAGGAAGTCTGCAAAGAAAACGAACAACTCATTAACAGAAAAGGAAAGATTTTATTCTAGAACCAACGGGTAAAAAGACCTTAGAGCCTATCTAATTCATTTGGATGCCACAGCCCTTCAAATAGGTATGTCCTGAGTCAAACTGCACATCTTCCCTCTTAAACATGCACTATTCCCCTTCTTCACTACCTCAGGAAAAGGTCCTCGCTGGCCAGCTCATTATTCAAACTGGAAAAATGACATCACTCCTAATACCTCCCTTAATTTACTTCATCTTCACATCCAATTTATCAGCAAGAACTGGCAACTCTTGCCTTCAAAATATATCCACATCCAGCTATTTCTCTCCATCTCTCTGCCCTTGTGTGAAGGAAAGCCGCAGGCATCTCCAGTCTACATCCTTGCAATCACCTCTTTACAGGTTCCCCTGCTTCTCATCTTACTCCTCATAATCCTATCCCGCAGCCCAGAGTGATGCTTAACAAATGGACATCAAATAATATCACCCCCCCCTGCTTAAACCCTCTCACTCAGTGACTTCCCGGCCACATAAGATAAACCATATTTCTTTAACATGCCTCCCAAGCCCTGGTCCTTGCCCACTTCACCCACATTCTCTTCTTCCACTACACTCCATCCACTATGACCCTTTGTTCACTGAATCTGCCAGTTCCACGTTCTGAGTAATGGAGAGAAACTATGAAACTGAATGATCTAATTAAGCTCTTGTAGAAATATTTCACAAAATGCTTCCAAGATAGATGTTATTCATTCTTACTACGTGATGAGCATTTACTTCATATACCTACACACATACACACACACAATACTTCCTATATTGGAAGTCTTAACTCCACTTTTAAAAAGATATTTATAAATAAAGGTTTTTTTTTTTAATTACACAAATTTTTATGCAGAAGCAAGTTTTTCTTTAGTTTTTTGGAAAAAAAACAAATATAAAGAAAGTTATTTTCAATTGGGAAAGATGATAGCCACACTTGTGGTGGATGCAGCATATTCTATAAACTTGCTGAATCACGATGTTGTACACCTACCTGGAACTAATGTAACACTGTGTGTCAACTATACTAAAACACACACACACACACACACACACACACACACACACAGCTATTTCTTTCTCACTCAGGGTTATGACTTTCCAAATTAGAGTTAAAATATTCTTCCACTATAGCAGCATAGCTCCATTAAAAGGTATTTCAGAAAGATGGATGTTTGGAATAAAGAGTGTGTGAGTGTGAGTGTGTGTGTGTGTGTGTGTAGCTTAATGTAAATAGGATTTTCTGATTTAGGGAGGAGAATAGTAGAAATCGCTTTGCGGGAAAGAAAGAAACAGAAAAGAAAGGAAGCAGACTATCTTAGCAAATGTGCATTTTCATGTGCCCTCAGACTTAGGAGAAAGAGAAAGAAAGTAAGAAAGACGGGAAGAAAGAGGGGAACTGAAAAAGGAAATGGCAGGGAGGGAATTTAAGACTAATCTTGGCGTGGATCCTAACTTGTTTGCAACTCCAAGTTAACCCACAATGTCACTGTCAAGCATAGTCTGTACCCGCTCACATGCGCGCCCGCGCGCACACACACTCACACACACAGTGCATCTGCATTAAACACAAAAATAATCCATAAAATCCTCAAAACATAAATAAAAGGCAGGAAAACCATCACAGCATCGAATGCTTTCTAAGTCCTCCAAGTTAATGTTTTCCTATTGAGTTAATCACAAAAAACTGAGGCACATCTCTTGATTTCTAAGCTGGCATGAGTAGACATGTAAAATCATAGCTTACCTCTTTTAGAGTACTGGGGTTGACAGGAAACCCCTTCCCCCCAGAGAGGCTGGAGTATTTCTTTTCCAAATTACAAAGATTTTCCTTTTCCTGAAGAAACACAAAATCTATTAAGCTTGGTTAATCGTGGATTTCCCTAATGATTAATAACGTTGACTGTTTTATCATGTGACTTATTGACTCTTCATATATCTTCTTTGGTGAAGTGTTTGTACTCAAATCTCTGGCTTGTTTTCTCTTAATTATTTATTGTTTATTGATCATTATTGAATTGTAGCAGTTTGTAATATATTCTGCGTTTAAGTCCTTTGTCATATCCTCTTTAAGAAATCCTTGCTTGCCCCAAGGCCAGGGAAGTATACTTGCAGTCCTATATTTTCTTCTAGAAACTTCATCACTTTAATTTTTATGTTGCAGTCTACGATCTGCCTTGAATTAATTTATATGCATGGTGTGAGGACAGACGCATTAGGATTCACTTGTTTCCATGTGTCCCAGTTGATCCAGCACTATTTGTTGGAAAGACTTTCTTTTCCCTACTGGATTATCTCAGAGCCTTTTGTCAAAAAAAAAATCAATGGACGGTATATGTGTGGGTCTATTTCTGGACTTTCTGTTTAGTTCCATTGATCTTTATGTCCAGCTGTATCAGCACCACCACATCATTTTAAATACTCTAGCTTTAGAGGCAACCTTGAAATCAATTAATATAAATCCTCCAACTTGGTTCTTGTTCAAAATTATTTTGGCTATTCTATGCTCTTGGCATTTTCAGAGTTGACTCTCATTATTTGTAATTCTTATGTTCTATAAATTTGCCATGAACACTGAATTGTAATTCAGTAAATACTGAACTGTTGTTCCTGCAGGAAATACAGAAGTGGGTTACTGTGGGCTTCTGGTCAAAATAATTTCATCAGTTGATCAATACATAACTCTGCTTTATGTGTGTTTCTGTTAAAGACGGCTTATTGATATACATGGTTGATTCATAAACACTGAACTCACAGCTAAAAGCACTGTAGCTCATGCCTGAATGAAGCTTATTTAACACGTTATTTTCTCCCTGAAGCAGATCACAACCTTCCGGCCCTTAGGAACACTAGACAGTACGTTAGCACTATCTATGCTGGGAGGCATCTTAAACAGCAAAATCACCAAAAAAAAAAAAAAAAAAAAAACCCACAAACTATGTAAAAACATATCACTAACTAGTGCACAACAAAAAGGATACTTATTTACTCTATGGGAGTTGAAACAGGAAGGTAGAGCCAACCTCAGCCAGGAATGTGCATGCTGAGACAAAATTTTTATTGCTCTACACACGTCAGTGAATTGTATGACAAGTATTGATTTGGGGGCTACAAACAAATTTTAGTGAGTAGGCAAATTCACAAATAGAGTCCATGAATAACGCAGATCAACTATAAATTTTAGCATGAACTTATCAATTTCTACAAAAAAGTCTGTTGGAATTTTTTTTTTTTTTAGATTTATTTATTCATGAGAGAGAGAGAGAGAGAGTCAGAGACACAGGCAGAGGGAGAAGCAGGCTCCATGCAGGGAGCCCGACGTGGGACTCGATCCCAGGTTTCCAGGATCAGGTCCTGGGCTGAAGGTGGCGCTAAACCGCTGAGCCACCAGGGCTGCCCGTCTATTGGAAGAATTTTTATTGAGATTGAGATGGAGCTATAGATCAATTTGGGAAAATACAAATTGTGGTTATAGATCACAATTTTTGGAAAAGAATCATATTTTATATATTTTAATGAGGAAGTGGTATTTCTGTGATTGTGATTACTCATTTTTAAAAGTCTATCACTAAGAGATTTTTCCCATTTTTTTGCTAAAACTTTAGAAACTACTTAAATCCTCCATATTACACTATTTAATTTAAGCTGTCGCTTTGGATATCATGTGCAAAGGGTGGTGCAGAGGTTAATGGAACCAGAGTTCATTCCCAGAGCAGGAGACAGGGATGGAGAATATAAATCCATTCCAAGATTTCTAGGTGCCAAAGAAGCAGGAGGAGGGGTATTGTCAGGGATCTGTGTGGGCTACATAGGCACACCTTGAATAAACTCATCATTCTAGGTAAAGGACCAGTTTTCTCTCCCTTCTCAGCCTAAAAATAGCTTGGTAGCTAAGTTGAGAATATTCCAACTACATTTCTTGTAGGTAGGATCATGGTCTAGGCTTATCCTTTAGTCCCTCATTCTTTTTCCTGTATGTTATTCTGGGTCCATCTCATATTTTCAGAATCCCAAGTGTCATATCGTAGGCAGTGGCCTACACACAAGGCTCAGTTCTGAGGCTAGCCCCATCAACTTTAATTTTTGGTATCTTAGACTTGAAATTAGACCAGGCACTATGTTAGAAAACCCAGCAGGTGGGCAAAGAAAACCCTTTACATGCATGTTAGGCACTGAGCAGATAGGAACACAGTCACTTTAGTGAGGATGATCTTGCCCCCTGGCAGGGTATCTACCTAGCCAATGAAGCCAAACTAAACCCAAGATGGTAACTGCCAGGATGACCCACATGCAAATAACTGGAGTTTGACACCACAGCAGCTGAGTCAAAATGTTTGACAGCAGCAATAAAAGCAAAATATGTTCCACCTATCTGATGAAAAATCTGTGTTTTCAAAAGAAGAAAATTCAAAAACGTATGTGGTTTTCATAGTTTGAATTTTCACACCATGGAAAAAGCATGAGGAAAATGTCCTTGCTTATTTTCTGAATTAGAGTGAATTGTTTGCAGAGCATCAGCTTATTAATGTGGAGAATTAAATAAAAATGTGTATTACAAAGTCTTCTTTAAATTATAATAAACTATTCACTATTAAAAGATACTTTCTTTGAAGGAAGCAACTTTGCCCAAGTTAGAACCTGAGTTCTACTACAACCAGTGCTAAAAAAGGAAATACTTACTCTTTGCAACATCATTATTAAATTATTCTTTTCTTTCACAAAATGATCTTGTTCTCTCTGAGCCTGCTGGACAATATGATTGGCTTGCTTTTTCAGTGCAGAAATTTTTTCCTGAAGAAAAAAAAAAAAAGATGATCGTATACAGAGGCACCTTAGACATTCACTGGTTTGCCAGTATGTCCTGGAAAATGGAAAAGTGTTTACAACTGGATTAGCGATGGCCACATTTTCGTTGGTGGTAGACAGTGATTATACTGAGACCGTGAGGCAGTTTCTTTGACCTGCCAAGCTCAAGGCTTTTCTTTACCTAAGGCCAATATAGTCCACGTGGTTTAAAATCTATTTGAAGAATGCAGAAGTCAACAGGAAATCTTGTTTTAGACTTGGGAGATGCTTCATGGGAAAAATAACAATGTAAGTTCTTATTTAAGCTGAGAGCTTAAGAAGTCACCATTTTCATTTCCCTTTCCCTCAATTTTATTGGTTTAGTACAGAGCACTGGGATGTGATTCTAAGTTTTGGAACAAGAGCTGAATTCTGGGGCTGGACATCTGGGTGGAGCCAGCGATAAGCACGGGATGCCAAGGCGCTATTCAAATGGCAATAAGCTATCAGCCAGCTTCGAGAACTAGGAGCAGTGGAAACAGAACTTCCAAAATAGATGTTGTTCACAGAATTATTCTAGATCTAGTTACTACGATGGCAAAAGCAAGTCACTTAAAACAAATATCTGAATTTCTGATTTTTCTCTCCCTTGGTTTTCACATCAATGAAAAATACCAGATTTTATTCATAAATGCACCTACAGCATTAAGTAACAATAACTGTTACACATCTCAGCTTATCTAGCTCGGAGCACCATTTGGTATGTAGATGGCAGGTGCCATAATCTGTCAAATGTGACATGTGGTGAAACACACAGATATATTCAGATATAAAGATAAGGAGACAGAGGGCTATATTAATGAGGATTACTGTCACGGAGCAAGGGGCAAATTTGGATTTTTTTTTTTTCTAATGAATAACTCCTGGCAAAAGTACCTTTCGAGTCACAATATTCCGTTGATATTCAGCTACTTCACGCAGGAGCTGTTGGGTCAGGTTCTCCTTTTCCTCATCCAGACGGCTCTCACGTTCAAGCTGCTGGAATTCTAGGTCTTCAAAGTGTTTGCTCTCCACGTCCAACAGGTCGGCGTCCTTTGGAGAAAAGGCAATGGAAACAAGACATATTGGAATGGCTGTGGCCTTCTTAGCATAAAGGAAAAATTACTAAAAGCAAACAGTCCAAAATATCTTTCTAGTTACTAAGCTGACCAGGGTTGGAAGATGATAATCCTCTCTTTTGGAGTGAAATCCCAGGGTAGTGACCATTAGAATGGAATTGAACTGGGGAAGAGAAGTATTGGTTTGACCATCAGTTTTAGACTATTCTGTGGATGTAGGAATTCTTGTTAAAACTACTAGGTGGGTGTAAAGTTGACTTTGAAGTATAAAAAGAATTCAGCAAATAACGAAACGTTATCCACTGACCAAGGTGTGACATTCTCTCTTGAGAAAACAATTTTCCAAAATTTTCAAATGAAATGAGACTTTAGTATAGAGATTAAATTTGAGATTCCAAAGTTATTGACTGTAAAAAAAAAAGACTAAAAATTTGGTACACATACAGATTAGACCTATAATATATATATATATATATATATATATATATATATATATATCATGCATGCTCAAATAATTTTATGGAAAGGAGAAGTTGCCAAAAACATTTGGCGGTTGGTATTCTTACACTGGGCTTCTGTGAATCCCTTAAAATTATTTACAAAGATTTTTGTTTTTTTATTTACAAAGATTTTTACTGGAAGAGTGGAAGCACAGCGTTCATCAGGCACAAAGGGTGACTCAAATGGTTAAGCAATGTTACTCTGGGAATAATTTGGGGACATTTAAGAAAGATCAGAAATCATAAAAATCAGATGATCTAGAACAGACATTTCCTAATCAATGAAGTGTCTGAAGACAGAAGTGAATCTGTATCTGTGCAGAGGCTGGCACATGTTGTATGAATCATTCTTGAACCTACACCAAAAAAAAAAAAACCACCTCCTTAATTTTGGAGCCTTTGACAAAACCATAAATGTGGTATGTATAGAAGATTTCAAAAAATGAATAATTTGTAAATAATCTATTGCCAAAAAGAAACAGCAGCTGGGCTATATGATTTACGACTCTACATAGGTAAAACAGCCAGAGCATGTGTTTTTTTTTTTTTCAGTCAAAACATCAGAAAGAATTGGATAAATATGATAAATGAGATTTATATCAGTTTTTAAACATACCTCCCCTTCTTTTGGTTTTTATGTGAGTGATAAATTAAGCCTTGTAATCAAATGGAATAATACATTTCTGTCTTCTGGAATGACTTACATTCTGAGGATGATTCATAGAAGGACAATTAGCTACCCTGTAATTATAAGCGGCACTATAGCAACAAGACTATGTCAACACAGTGGATTCTTAAAACTTAAGAGCAAGAAAAACAATTTGAAAAACATATTCAGCATTTCTTAGCACTTTTTTTACAGTTTAATTGACCAATCAAAAAGTGGTCTTGGTTTCAAGTTATAGGTTGACATTTCAAATTTATCAGACATTTTATGCTTATAACTTCTAAAGGAATGAATGAATTTGGGCCCAATCTACTCACTACTAATGTAATTAAGAGATAACTTGAGAGTTATGTCTAAAAACAAAATGCTTGCAGTCTTGAAATATCTGCATCAGTAGATATATTTATTTACACAGTCATTCACACTCCAGTTTTTACAGTCTTTCAGTTGAGCTTGGTTTGTGGCTAAATATTGACAGAAATAATTTCATAAACCTTCTTTTTTTAGTTTGTAAATAAGCTTTACTCAAAGTGAGTATATGTCTCACATATGCCCACTATGCCAGTCGGTTGCTCATTCCACATGTGGTTAATAGGCAACATGTGTTATCTTAGCCGCATGAAGGTCACAGAGCCACTAATTTGTCTGTAGTAAATATTTAAACTGTTGCATGAAAATGATAGCACACTGGGTAAGAAAGTTGAAAATTAAAGCTAAGCTCAGCACTCAGATTCTGCTGGTATAATCATCTGATCAAGTTGTCCAAACAATTAGAATGTGTGTATATAAACTTATACTGTAAAAGAAAAACAACTAGGGAGGGGGAAAGAGCTTCGAGAAGATTTTAGATAAGAATAAGAATTCAGGGGATGGAATTTGGGGATATATATATATATATATATGTATATATTACTGTGTGCTGTTTAATGGAGCACACAGTAATATATACAGGAAGCTCAACATCAAGGGCATGACTAGTTGAATGAAAATTTTAACTAAGCTTCACTCGCTAAAAGGAACATTACAAATCTCTACTGGTTGGCAAGCTCAAAGGCCAAAAGTGAAAAGACATAAAACAGCTGCGCTCAAGAAAACTCAATGCAATTCCTTCTTTCCAATAACTGTTTTGAGAATTTATATGGAAGAAGTTTACATGCAGTCCTCTGTGGGTTGTTTTGTTTGTTTGTTTTTGTTTGTTTGTGTTTAGCAGAGGGACAGAAGGAGAGAATAGATGTGGTATGGCAGGAGAGATTACAGTAATAATTTCATGACAGCTCAAAATCAACTTTGAAAACAAATTCAGGTGGGGCTCAGAGTTTGTTAACGTTTCTCTATCTTATGCCCTAAAGTCAAACACTTTAACTGCACAATTATGGCGTTTGGAAAAACACAATGGGGATCCCTGGGTGGCGCAGCGGTTTGGCGCCTGCCTTTGGCTCAGGGCGTGGTCCTGGAGACCCGGGATCGAATCCCACATCGGGCTCCTGGTGCATGGAGCCTGCTTCTCCCTCTGCCTGTGTCTCTGCCTCTCTCTCTCTCTGTGACTATCATAAATAAATAAAAATTAAAAAAAAAAAAAAAAAAAAAAAAAAAAAACACAATGGAAATCATTAGTGCAACCTTCTCACTTCATATAGGAGGACACTGAGACCCACAGAAGTTGAATGACTTATCGAAGATTAAAGGATAAACTGATTGTAAAGCCAGGGAGAAAAAAGGTCTCCTAATTGTTGATATCACTGAGTGTGTGTGTGTGTGTGTGTGTGTGTGTGTGTGGCTCAAGAGACTGAAATCAACCATTCAGGTGAGTAAAGTATCAAAAGTACAAGAAAACTGTCCTAGCCAGGTGTCTCCTCCATTTAATAGTGGAACTTATCCTGGCAAATGAAAGACTCATTTAACTTCTGCTTTCTTTCCCACAATGCTTGCATCCCAGGGAACCATTCAGCTGGTGAGCCCCCATCAACCATATATAACTCCTCCGATGAAAGCTGTATTCAGACTCTAAAGCAGGGAATTAGAAATAAGAAACCCAGTCATAAGTCCACAGTGTTGTGCATAGAAAACTCATTCCATCATTTCAGCTTAAGTGTTTGGGATAACACACTGTTTAAGAAAATGATGTTCTTCCTTTCATTTATTTTTTATTTTGTATGACTTGCACCCTAATGAAGTTTGTGGTAATAAAATCACCTTTACTAAATCTAGTTTAAATGCCTTCGGGAAAGCTCTGTAATGAAGTGGTATTCTGAAGTGTTTGAAGTCTGAAGGGAAATGAGCTGTGGTAACACAGGAAGTTCCTAGTATGAACGGACTTGTCGTGAAATAAGTGAACTTTTTACTGATGAAGCCATGGGATTGGTGGAGAGTTACTCTGGTCATCATCCTTGTAAAATAGAATTAGTAGACCTCTTAATGCAGGTGAGCAGAGGCTACTACAAGCCAGTTATCTCTCCCAAGGAGAGGGATTTACAGTAAGAACTTTACACTCTGCTTGGAGAAGAAGAGGAAGGGGTCTTTGCCGTGAAATAGTGGAACAGACTGTCTGCGTCACTGTCTGTCCTCCTTTGGACATCCTTAGAACATACGTATGAGTTATCCTATAGAGGCTAGATTAAACAGTCTTTATTTATATCAATCTGAGTCTCAGTTATTCATAGAATTTACCAATTTTTATTTGCAGCAGTGTTTATGAAGAGTACAAGCAATAACAGGATAACCAGAGGCAGAGAAGAAAAAAATACAGAAGTTGTTGCCAACTCTAAATAAAGTAATATGACCATTGTGTAAAATCTTTAGTGATAAGGAGAGTTGAAAGCCAGTGAACGAATATAAAAGCCAGTTTCCCAGTCTCTTTGGTGAACCAGCATACATACAAATTACAAGCGAAAATAATTTCACAAATGCTATTGTTTTCCCAATTATTTTTATCATAAAGATTTCCAGAGAATTATGACCCTGAAGGACAGGAAGTTTCATCTTCTTACAACAAATTCAGCTGTATACTATAAAACGAGGAAAGAGGAAGAAATGTTGTTGGGACTTTTCGATCCAACACAGTAAGAAAGTTACTATTTGGCAAAATATTAAAATCATTACGCTGCAGGTCAACTATTGGTTGACTTTGGTACTATTTATTAAGTGCTTTCAACATCTGTAATACACTGAAAAGTTTTAAATGTAATTTTTTACAACCTGGTGATATTCTAAGGCATCAAGGGGTTTTTTTTTTTTTTTTTCTTTTCATCAAGGGGTTTTGTATTAAAGGCCATCTTAAATATCCCCAAGGGTGGGCTACCTTAGCTGATTTTCCACTTGCCCACTCCCAAGAAGGTCCTGACAGAGTAACATGAATGAAACAAGCCTTCTTTTCTACCCACATGGAACCATTAGTTGTTAGTCACTTAGCACAAATTACTATTACATGATCCTTGTAGAGATCCAAGACTGTTCCCCAGGGTCACAGTTTATTGGGGCTGCTGTTCAGAGCAAACAACCCAGTCATTCAGAGGCTCTGAAATATTAAGTGGTCTTACCAGAGCCTGTGAAACTCTCCACCTCAAAGCCTCATTTCAGCAGATATCCAGCGTGGCCATGTTAAGCATCGCCAACTTTATTGATCAGAGAATAACCCGATAAAACCCACCACAAAGTCCACGCTGCGCTAAGCTCTAAAAAATTATGATGCTCATCTGAGAAGATGCTGAGGGCACTGCCCTGCATCTTGGGTGTTGGTGTTTGCTGTGACTGTGCAAAAAAGTTCAGTGTCCCCATGAGGCAGAAAGAAAAAGAAAAGCAGTGAGCGGTGATGGGAAGCAAATCAGAGAATAGGATAATTTTTTGGACTCATGTATAAAATCAGGCTGAGAGAAAAAAAACATCCAAGGGCAAACAGTACTCACAATGCAGCAGAGAATGCAGGGAAAGATGTCAGCTGATTTACAGGCTACAAGCTTGGTGTGAGTTATGTGTCGGGAGCGGCTCTCTTCTGCTACAAAGAACGACTCCAAAACTGTTCTTGCATTATAAATTGGTAAAGGATTCTAACAAAGAATTGTTTAACTGCTTAGCATGAAATACTATATAGACTGTCAGCATGCAAGTTTCTATTTCAAAAGTATCTAACGACCAGAACTTAAGCAAATTTATGCCGTGTGAAGGAGGAAGTCATAGGTTAAGGGGGACTTCATTGAAAAAAACATCAAAAACAACAACAACAAAAAAAAAAAAAAAAAAAAGAAAAAAACCACAACTGGCGCATTCCTGTTTGCTACTGACCCTCTTCAGTTGTTGTTGTAATTGTTCCCTCATGGACTCAGGACAATTGTCCAGCTGGGTCTTCTGCTCGGAGTAAAGCTCCTGAAGCCTCTCTAGTTTTTCCCTTTCAGCATCAAGCTTTACCTTCTCCTGAAGTTCAGAAATCAGAAAATAGAAGAATAGAGATTACCTTCACACCCAAGGCAGGCGTTAGTGAACATTTCCCAAGGATAATGTAAATACACACACACACATATACACACAAGCTAGATATCCTATGGATGTGGAAACATACCTTGTTAGTGACTAAGATAAGGGGGTGGAAGTGGAAGTAAAAAAAAGGGGGCCCCATTTCTGCATTCTCAAAACACAGTCCACTTCACTGGGTATTGGCAATGACCCCCAACCTTCCATCCTTGCTGCCTGCCTTCCCTCCTTCCTGTCCCCATGTTTTAAAGCAGAAGAAGCTGGTCAGTGGTCAACAAAGGACAAAAGAAATGCCAACCAAATCTACGAGATAGCCTTGCAGAGGGTCCCTTGGCAAAGGACCCAAGGAAAGTAGTCATTTACCCCAAGTACTATCATGGTCCAATCTGCTCAAGGCACTTGTTAAGCAGGCTTTGGAAATTAATGTAATTTTGTTCTCAGACCAGAAGCATGCCAGGTACGCATGCCAGGTACACAAGGGGACACCCTGATCATCTGAAACAGGTCTAGCTGTTTGGCCAACTTCGAAGCTTAAACAATTAGAAAATCTGATTCTAAGAAGAGCACTGGATTCAAAGGCTAGGAGAGCAGGGAAGAAGGCACCCCTGACAAAGCAGGCAGAGGAGGCGTATTATGCAATGTGGCTACGCCGACTTGTGACATTTACTGTGGAGATGAAGACTTGTCTAGATTGACGTTGAAAATACTTGAAACATGGACTGTAGAGAAAAAGAAAGGAGAACACCCAGGTGTCAGAAAATAGAAGAGAAAGGAGGAGATGACACCAAATCCCTCCTCAACCACACACTCCAAGGGGGCCTAGACATTCTCTGGCCTCTACCAGGCAAGACTTGTAAGACAGCGATTACACAGCCTTACACGTCACCTTTTCAACTGAGAAATGATACTTCAACCTGCTTAGTGCTTGTCTTCCCAACCTGTGTTCCCTTTATGGTGCTCTGAAGCCTTGAAGTAAATCTCAGACCTGATTCTCCTGGGGTGTAACTGTTAGCCTACACGGAAGTGCTTCATGAAGCACTACCCGGATTTGATCCTCTGTAAGTACAATGACCACCACCTTACGCTCCTTGCTTTGTTCACTCGATGTGCCCTGATAGCAATAAAACTGGCTTCTGAACTTGATCAGAGAAGCTTAGAAGATTTTTGTTTTAAGGGATGAAGCTCTGAAATAGTCCTATAAAATTATACTTACTATAATTTCTTCATCCGAATGGCCATGATTTCCCAAACACATCTTTAGATTCTTTATAAAAGAGGCTATAACTTAAATCTAAAACTACAGGACATAGATACCTGTATCAGTTCACTTAGGTGTCCATTTTTGTCAGAGAATTTTCAAATGTCAAGGGCAGTTTAGAAATGTGTATTTAGGTGTAAAGCACATTTTTTTCCCTCTCAAAATGATTAAACCTGGAAGTCATAAAACTGAGAGTCCTACTTCATATATCAATCTAAAAATGTCTCTGCAACTTAAACTTCTGCAGACTATCCGGAAAGTTTCCTCAGTCTTCAAAGGCAAGTTGTGCCCCCGGGGCAAACCTAGAGTGTAGGCATCAGAGAGGAGCCATGGCCTGGTTCGCAGACTGGAAAGATAATCAAGGGTTCATTCACAGTAAAGCTGAATATACCAGGACCAGGCAGATTCATCTTTAGTTTCAGAATGAATCATTTTTTTCCCTTTAGTACAACCAGCGATACAGAATACCGGTTGTCTCTTGGAAAAGGAAACGTGTTACTTCTTCTCTGTGTGGATCAGAGCTTGCCCTATTTACACAGCAGAAGAATTTTTTTTTTAATAATAAATTTATTTTTTATTGGTGTTCAATTTGCCAACATACAGAATAACACCCAGTGCTCATCCCGTCAAGTGCCCCCCTCAGTGCCCACTACCAGCACAGCAGAAGAGTTTTATCCAAAAAGAGTTCTATTTCTAGATAACTGTATCACAGGATTTTGCTGAAATTCTAGTTTCAAAAAAGTTCGATAACACCCCCCAAAAAACAAAAACAAAATCCCAAACAACTATCCAATCCCATTAAATACCTTGTATGAGCAAAACTGTGAAATTTAGTTACATCAGACAGAAAACATTGATATTTGATTATATGATATTTGATTATATGGAAAGGCACTGGCCTAAAACACAGGTCTTAAATCTGAAGAAATAGCTCAACTATTCCTCTGATGCCCCCATTTTTTTTAATCACTGCTGATAAGCACAGATAACTAATAGAAAGTGACTTATGTTTACATAGTACCTTCCTTCTGAGGTGCTCAAAATGTTTTGCGATTCCATATAAGGGAGCAGTGAGAAGAATTGTGCACCATTAGAACCTTCTGCAGCTTCTCTGGTTTACCGGTAATGCTATGACCACTATGTGGGTCTCAGAGCAAAAGCTTAGTGGGGCCAAAGCTAGGGCAAAGGAAGTAAAGGGGAAGGATCAAAGAACTAGTGGCAGGTGGGCCAGGCCATAAATCACAGGGGAGCAGAGAGGTGATATCACTCTCGTGCCAGCCAGAAGTTGGCCAACTTGAAGCCAGAAAGAAATGAATATTCCTACTTTCTATTTTTTGCCCAGAAAGTTTTCAAAGGAAAATTAGCTCTAGGCAACTAGTTAATTAGAGCCGAAAATATCACCTTCTGCGATGGCATTTCAGGGTTCAGGGATTCCTGCCTTTGATGTGCAAAACATGAACATTGGGTGTTACTTCCTTCCCCCAGATGGAAACTGGTAAACTCATCTATTCTAATTACTATAGGCACAGCAATATTTTCTAAACACCAAATTGGCAGTGAGCATCACTTTTTCTTTTAGGATTCATAAATCTGTTTTCAAGAAACAAATGTATTTAAGTGACTTTTAATGAATTTTAAATTAAATAAAATTTAAACTAAATTTTCAATAAATTTATTAAACTTTAATGAGAATTTCATAAATTTTAATAAATTTAACAGATTTAACGTTATTGGAAAAACAAGAGTATAAGGAATTAGAACACTCCAGGAAAATCCAGAGGTACAAGGGGGGCATTTATAAAACCAAGAACAGAATGTGACTTCACTAGAGACACGGCTGCTTCTATTAGCACTGCTCTTGTATTGATTTGTCTTTATGTGCTGGCAAAATCCAACTGGGTCTCAAAATCACTGCCAGATTTTGCCTTTTTTTTTTTTTTAATGTTTAAGAATGATGTTCTTAAAGTGTATATATGGCCAAAGGTAAATCATTCACAGCAAATTAAAGCAGAAATCAGTATATAAAATCAGGCTTCTCTTTGCTTCCACGGTGAGTTGTTTATTCACTCACTCAGTAAATATTTATAAGGAGAGTAAGTAGAGAGAAGAAGAAGGCTGATTGATCACTGTCCTCACAACGTACAGTCCAGTCAGCTCTGTGATTCTTAGCCCTGACTGCACATTAAAAAAACCTGGGTGAGCTTTTAAATATACTATTTCCCCAGTCTCCACTCAGTCAGACATCCAGGAGCCAAAGGCAGGGTTATGAGCATTTAAATTAAAAAAATCCTGCCATTTTTTCTCATACACAGCCAGGTTAGGAAACCCTGAATGAGCCACTCAGGCTGATGTGAGAGGCAAAAGTGATTAACAACTATTCATTTTTTTTTTAAATGAAGACACAAGATATTAATACACAAGGCACCAAAGAGTGCTCTCAAAACATTTGGCTTAGCGCCTTTACTTCATAGTATAAAAGGTCCCTTTTACAAGTGACACCTCGATTGTACAAATTTTTTACACTCAGATTAAATGCCTCAAGTAAACCAAAGAGTAGACTGTGAGATTCTGATACATTTCAAGTTCAGATGCAAAATGACTCTCTTCTAGTCAGACAAATGATCAAGAGTGTGGCTGAGTTTCCCCTAAGCAATCTAAGCTTGTTCACAAGAAGCACCAGTAATCTTTAATGAACCTAATAATCCAAAACTCATCATAGGACCACTGATTTTGCTGGATGTGTGCTTAGAAGACAGTAACATAAGTTTTCTCTCTTTTGAGTTGTATTTTTGAAGGAAGGAACTGAAAATTAAGTTGCTGGCTCTATTTGAATTTCAATATTACACAGATTCTTGAATACCAATGAAGAAATAATTTTACCACATCTAAGTTATATTTGGCAAGCAGATGGTTCAAGGTTACTCTGAAAAGATGCTTACTTTATAAGCTTATAGGGCTGCCAGATAAAATAGAGGACACTCAGTTAAATTTGAATTTCAGGGGATCCCTGGGTGGCTGAGCAGTTTGGCCCCTGCCTTTGGCCCAGGGCATGATCCGGGAGTCCTGGATTGAGTCCCACATCAGGCTCCCTGCATGGACCCTGCATTTCCCTCTGCCTGTGTCTCTGCCTGTGTCTCTGCCTCTCTCTGTATATCTCTCATGAATAAATAAAATCTTAAAAAAAATTTTTTTTTGAATTTTAAATGAATGACAAATGATCTTTTAATATAAGTATGTTCCAAATAATGCTTAGGGCATAATTACTGTTTATCTGAAATTCAAACGTACCTGAGCATCCTCCATATGTAAATATTTTATTATATATAAATATATAGAGAGATATAGGATAGGATTACATAGAAGATATATACACACACAAATATTTATTTATTTATTTGCTAAATCTGGCAACTCTATTAGCTTAATAAAGATTTTCTTAAAACTTAAGGTCCATCTTTGTATTTTTCAATCTGTTTAGCACAGAACCCAGCACTAAGTACTTGGGTTTCATGAAACATTGGGTCGGGTTTGGAGTTGATGCAGTGATATGTTTAAACTCATAGTACCTAAGCCATAATTTCTGAGGGTAGTTGATCCAAAGTCCTTTCCTTATACCCTGAAATACCCTTCTTTCTAGTTCCTAAAACCTGTGGTTTGGGAGGTAGGCATCCTCATGGGTTCACAGATTAGGCAATTAGTGGCTTTAGGTCCAAAATCACTTATCTGAAATTCTTAAGGCCAGATGTGTTCCAGATTTCAGAATATTGTGAATTTTATAGAGGTAACATAGTTCCTACAGCATGTATTAAAAGGAATTTCCAGTAAGGTCTGGGCCAGTACCTATAATCAAACACATTTCTATTTCTGCAGCTACTTATGAATATTTACACAAGTGTGAATATCAGTCAGAGTCAGGTTTTACAACCAACTAAGTTTTGGTGTTAATCTTACAAAATGATCTTTCCCCCCATATAACTTTTCAGATGTTAGAATTGCAGAGAAAAGATTATGGACTTGTGTCAGCAAATGGTAGCTGAGAACTCATTCTCTGCCTGCCTCTAAAGAGGCACATCCTTATACTTCTTTTTTGGGATTTTATTTCCTTTAGCTTTGGCATTTTAATTACACAATTGATGGATTTTTAGTGTAGAAAACAACTGGAAAATCAGAACCCTAGGGATTTGTATAATCAAACAACCACCAGAAAAAAAAAAAATAACCCTAATCTGGAATCCTGTTGATTTAATCCCCAAATCCCACGATATTCTTCTACTTCCTCTAGTCAGGGAGTTAACTTTGAAATGTAAGAAAGAGGCAAGGGAAGGGCTGGGTCCCCTCTGAACACTGACTGTGACCTGGCAAACGCTTTGCACTCAAGAAGCATTAACACTTTGCTGAGGAATTCTGGGCCAGGCTCTCTGTCTTCCCCTGGCTCTGAAGGGAGGATGGAGAGGAAGTAACAGGTACTTTGGCAAGATAATAATGGGGAATAAAATGTAACCATTTAAGATACAATGATATATGCTTATTGTAGGAAAAATAATCAAATAACTTGAGATTTCACTGTGGCACATGTTATATGGCATAGAGTGATTTAAGTTTCAATTCATACCTTTAAGCCTGTTTAGTTATAAACAAGTACAGCCCAGGATGGCAACAAATACCATAATCTATCTGTGTGAGGGCAGATCCTAAAACAAAGAATGGTTGAGCCTTATGATGAGCATCTGGGCAATGGAAAGACTCTACTACAAGACTACAGATGCAGCGCCCTTCCTTAACCATTTTACTGAATTTCAGTACAACTGGCTATTGATTTTTGCATGCCAAAGAAGCAGAGATGAGACACAGATAATAATCTTAGAGGAAATTGAAATTCCTCTATAATAAAGTAGAGGAAATTGGAAAACTATTTTTAGTTTTGAATTCTTACGGTAGTCAGAACGAGGGAAAGACTGAGGGAAAATCTTAAAAAAAAAAAAGATAGGGAAAAATCTCTATAAACCAAATGCATGTGTCCACACCTGCTCAGCAGTTGCTCCAACTGGGCTGTGCCTTGGAATGGGGGAGTGGCAAGAAGGGAAGCCAAGTTCACAACAAGGCCTTTGCCAGAATGACCCTTCATGGTCCTGGTGGCTTCTCCACTCTGTCGCCAAACTCATTAAACTGAATCAGTTCACTAGGACAGAGGTTAACAATTCTCTCTTCTTTTACTCACCCCAGGAAAGCGCTATGGCCTCTGTGATTACTGCTTCATCAAATAAATATCCTCTCTGGACTTATGTTCAAGTCAAATACTTATGTTTGTTCAGGGTTTACCCATATTCATAGACTCTATCTGTGATGTGGCTACTGTCTGAAAACACAATAGGCAGGTGGCATTTAGCTCAGAGCCACATGGAAATGAGTTTCCTGATGCTTTTGACAGTGTAACTCCTAAGGACAGAGAAAAGTCAGTTCAGGGAGCCACTGCAGACATGTTCAATAAATGTATAGTTGAATACACTGTCTATATTTTATGTGTTCATATTTTATATCCTGTCTATATTTTATGTTGTTTATATCACTGATGGTAGCATATAATAAATAGCAGTCATCTATAACATACAGGTTTCCCCCTGTATCTGAAAGTTGAGCAATCCTATGAAACCTTTCCTAAGCCAAAATGGGGTAAAGTGAAGAAGCAATTACCATTAAATTATATGGAAAAAATTTTAAGCCTTCCCAGACCCTCCAAAATAACCTCTCTTAGGCTTTCCTGATACCTTAGGACACGTCTTGCTCATCTAACAGATGTACAGAATAAACAAGGCGAGATCAAGCACAGATACTCCCAGAGTTGGAAGCTGTGGCTGCTTAATGTTGCGATGCTGCTGTAGTTCCCGGGGAAGGAGCCTGATGGCACCACTCTGGCTGCTGAGGGTGCGAGTGTACGCTGCCCCTGTACCAGCTCACGGCAGCACAAATGCTGAACCCTATCCATACACTGAAGGCTATGTTCACTTCTCAACTTTTTGCATAAAAGCGGAAATCCTCTTCGGATTTCTTTTGGTTAGTGAAGGTAGATTCTAATGGAATTCTTTCGCAAATGTGTGGCAACCATAATGTGAACTTTTGAAAAGTGAGTGATACCTGTATATTAATTTATACCAAATAGGTAAAATAGAATGCTAGTTCCCAAATCAGATAAGAGAAATAGTACTAAAGGCTGGCCTCCAGTGCCAAGGAAACAATGTCAATAATTTCACATCGGTATTTGAAATTTGAGGTGTTAGTAAGCCCTCTTCCTATGCTCTAGGCCTTGTATCCAAAAAGCAGGGCCAGGCTTACAGGATGTGCTATGGACATCTGAAGCAGAGCTTGCCCGACGGGGATATCTTTCCAGGTTTTGGTTTTCTCATTCCACAGTTTATATCTGACAGCAGCAACAGGTGTATGGAAAAGGAAACGAGATCCAAAGGGGCAAAGGCCACTTCCTCCTTCTGTCTTACACTCTGGCTCAACTGGCAGTGTGACTACAAGCCCACTGGCATGTGTACTGAAGCAGACCATCCCAGATGGCCTGAACTTGGCAGCACGTAGCTCTTGAGCAGGTGTTTGGCTCAATGTTTCTGTTAAGGGCCCGCCTGGGCTTGCTGTTAGCGGGAGATCCAAGGACAATATTCCTGAAGCATACTGGGTGGTATTCTAGTGCTGTAAGCTGGGTAAACAGTGGGTAGCAGTGCCTTCCTCTATTTTACATGCTGGAGAGGGGCATTCATATCTAACAAGCCCCAAATAAATGTGAAGTATGAAATATGATTTGTACGAGGACTAAAAGAACAACAGGGAGAACATAATCTGAACTGGAAAGAACTGAAAGGGCTTTTCTGAAAAGCTAACAATGAACCTCAGCCCTGAAAGACAGAACCAAGATATGGAATTTGGGGAAGGGAATTCCAGGCATGGGAAACAGATCTGCAAGGAAACAGATCTGGCAGGGGGTGGGGGTGGGAAGCTCTTTAAACAAATAGAAAGAAAGTCACCATGTATGTACATTGTGTGAAGGAGGGGAGAGTGACAAAGGCACGCGACAGGTCAGGAATTAAGATTTGCATAAAACTTATATAAAATATGGTGGAACACAAAGCAGAGTGAGGTGACCTAATTTATATATTTTAAAAATTCGCTCTGGCTGTTATGAAGAGAAGGAGCTAAAGGGAAGCAAATGGGAATGGAAGTAAAGAAGAGATTCTGATGGGTTAGAATAGAACGCTGTTAGTGGAGATGCAGAGAAGCTAAACTAACTGAGAACTCTTAATGTGAAGGTGATGGAGAAAGAAGGGTCAAGGTCTACTTTCAGGTTTCCATTTGGATATAGAGGTGGCTGCAGATGCCATCTCCTGGACTGGGAACACTGGAGGAAGAACAGGATTGCTGGTGGGGGTGAGGTGAAGTGTGGAAGACAAGGGGGAGAAGATCAAGAGTTCATTACGAACATTGAGTCGGCAGTAGCTGTGAAATGTCTGAGTGCAGATGTCAGGTAGACTATAGGATATGAGTCAGAAGTTCAGGAAAGTGTTGGAGGCTACAGACACACTTGACTGTCACCAGCATATACAGGTCATGGGAAGCCATGGCTATAAAAGAATGTGAGGATATAAGAGAAGAGGGTTCAGATCAGAGACAAACACTCTAGCAACTGGTTTTACAGAGGTAGAGGAACAAGCAAAGGGAACCCAGCTGGAGAAGTCAGAGAGAATGAGGAAGAGAAAGAGAAGGGGAACCAGAAGAGGAGGCACCCAGAGGCCAAATGGTGGATGGGGAGAGGCAAGTATGAAGAAAAAGATCTGTCCCCAGTCTTGAATGCTGCCCAGGAAGTCTGATCGCAAGAGAACTAAAAAAATGCAGTAGGCTGGGCAGTACTTAGATGTTAAGAGACACACTTCTGATGGAATACTGGGGGTCTAAGCCGACCGTAATGGGGGCGATGGGTAATTAGGAACTGAGGAAGAGACCTCACAGCATAGCGGGAACACTGTTTGAAAAGCATGGCTACAATGAAGAGAAATGAGATATGGCAATAGCTGGAAGGCAGTTTATATTTAAATAATAATAAAACGTAAAAATAATGTTGATATGCTGGCAGTAACAGTCCAGTAAAGAGGGGAAGGCTGGGGGAGGGGGGTACAGGAGAGCTGACCTTGAGACAGTAGGATGGGATGACACCCACAGTATCTCCAAAGGCATCTCCATCTTTGAGGGGTGGAGAGAACCTTCCTTCATTGTGAAGGATAGGATACATCTGGTTTCTCAGGGAAGTGGGTGGTGAGGTCATCATAGTGGGAGGAAAACAGACCAGAGGTCTGAACAGAATAAAAGCGTGAAACAGCCATGTCTTAAACTAGTATAAGTTTATTTGAAAAATATAGTAATGCTGCCAAGTGGTATCGAGTCTCTCTTTGAGTTTGGTTGTCAAAATATGTATGACTAGATATGTCATCTAGTCCAGTCTATTTCCACTTCCCTTGTCCTTCTCTGGAAGCTCTAATCCAAAGCCAGTTTCTGCCACTTTTTATACCATGTGATGACAGACAATAATCCCACTTTCTAAGACCAACGAATCCCCTAACAGCTGCACAAGCCAGTCCTAAACTTCTAGCCCCCTCCGTCCCCTCTCCTATGCACAGCCTCTGTCAAGCTTACCAAAACAATAATAGGAAGGATGGAGGTGGCCTCCTTTCTTGTTTCTGCCCACCTCTCCTTCAGGTCCTCAGGAGTCCCACCTCTCCTTCAGGTCCTCAGAATATAACACAACTTTCCCTGGGAGATGGGATTAAGCTTTGACATGGCTTGCTTCACTTTTGTGTCTCATGCTAATGATAGAGACAAATAGAATTTGCAGGCCATGCCACGTGTGTGTTACACAACAATAAATAACTACATCCATGAGGAAGGTTCATGGAGAACATGATACCCATTCCTATGTCCCATAAGTTTTTCCATATAAAAATAAATACTAATAAGCACCCCAAACAAAGACTTCTAATACTTCCCACAATTTCTTGCTATACCCATGCTGAATTTTGAAAAAGCAGAATCAGCCTCTACTGCAGATCTAGACAATCAATCCTTTGACTTCATTTTGAGCTTTAAAAAAAAAAAAAAAAAAAAAAACCAACAACCCAAATGGGTTTCTTAACTATTTCAAAGTCTGGAGCTAGAAGGAATGGACATAAAACTTAATGTGAAAAAGCTGTGTAGTTAATCTTGACAAGCAGGCAACCAAGAAATTGATGTGTAGCTGTTAGTCTGACATCAATTTCTGACAATATCACTTTGAGTTCATTCTCTGGCACCAAGATCAAATGCCCTTATTTATAGGGTCTCAAACAAAGAAGAGCCTAAAAAGGAGGCCACATTCAGTAGAAATCCTTTCCACATACTACCCACTAGAACTTACTCAAAGTGATTTTTTTTCTTTTTCTCAGCTTAGTGTAGAAGATGGTATACAAGGAAGAATGTGTTCAAGTTCATTTGCTTCTTCCCTCTGAAACTGGAATTTCATTTTTTAATTTTAGGCTTAGTTTAGCTGTAATTAACTCAGAATGTGAGAGAAGAGTGAGTAAAATATTTCCCAGGGGAAACAAATAGACAAACAAAAAAACCAACAACTACCCTGAATTCTAAAAATTGTAGGTAATTTTTCTCACTTTCCCTAGTAGATATCCACCAACATTCAGGTTGCGGCTGAAATGTATGTGTAAGACCTTTTTCAAGGTAAGTGTCAACTGTCTTTCATGGCTATTTTCCACTTGGCAGTGTGCGAGGATTCCCTGTCAACTCCACTTCATTTGTCAAAGAGCAGTGCTCTTGCATTGAAGACAATGGCAAGGCAAGACAGATGAGATGAATGGTTCCCATTCAAAGTTTTAATAAACAGAAAAATGAAAAGGAAAAAGGCAACCATATATGAATATGCTTAAGTCATCCCCATAGGATACCAGTGGTTAAGTTTAGCATGCTGAAAACAATCTTTAAAAAACACAGTGCAATCAGAAGAGCAGAAAGGCTGCTGGAAAAAAAGCAAGTCACTCATCTCAAGTAGATTTGGATGCCATGAATATCAGATCGAAAGTTCAATGGGCTCTACTCTCAGCATCCACAGCTCGGTCACTGACAGTTCTTTGCGAAGAACTTACCTCATCTTAAGGCTTTCCTCTAGAACCACTGTCTCCAGGAACATGACACACAAATCCAAAACCACGGCAATTCATACAACATTTAAATTTGACCAAATGGAATCACCATATTGCTCATAAACATTGCATTCGAATATACTTTTCCTTTACCTTGGTCTTTTCACCAACAATGTTCTTTTCCAGTTCTGCTATTTTCCGGTTTAGATGATCCAAAATTTCCTTCTCTTTCATAAGTTCAGTTGTTTCAGATTTTTGTTCTCCGTCCAAAAGAGCACATTCCATATCCAACTGAGGACACAAAACAAAGCTCAGAGGTGTTTCACCTTCAGAGAGATTCTCAACTGCCCACTTTAGAGGTGCATTTTTAACAACTACAAATTTCAAAAGGTACTATGCTATCAGTCGGACTGTGGGATCTAGTCCAGGTGAGACTCAAAATTCCTATATAAGAAAGCCGGACAGCCCACAATGTATTTACTAAGAAATCTACCTATCATTTAATTTCTCTACTATAACTCCTTTTCTACTAACTTCTCCATAATATTTGACCTATTTGCTCAGATTCAGGCTCAAGCACAAACCATCTTGGGAGCAGCTGTGTCTGTCTTTGTTTGTCCACAGAGCATGGGAAGTGAAAATTACACCCGGCCCAGCATGCAAGTGATGCATTCTTAGCAATGCCAGCAGGAGGGACGTCCAGGGTCTGTGTATAAGATGACAGGTGAGCAGTCCCCTTCTACTTATAGCTATCTGCATCATCTGTGAGTATACACATGCTAGGCAGAAGCATTTGCTCCTACTTGCTCCGTGGAGATAGTATGAAAATTACCCCTTTCTCCTATTATAGTAATAGACAATGTGTCTGTCTCCTCTCTGGTTTGCAAACCTCTAGAAAGCTAGTCTATGTTTGATTCATATATAAATCCCCCTATAGTACCAACATGATGTCCAGCTCATAGTAAGCATACTCAGGAAACTGTTGGATTTGAACTTGGACACCTCAGCTGACAGACAAATCTATAGCAAGTCGGAAAACACACACTAGTTAAGACAAAAAAAATTTTTTTTAAGATTTTCCTTACTTATTAGGGACAGAGAGAGAGAGAGAGACAGACAGACATACAGACAGAGACAGAGAGAAAGAGGGAGAAGCAGACTCCATGCAGGGAGCCTGATGTGGGACTCTATCCTGGATCTCCCGGGGCTGAAGGCGGCGCTGAACCGCTGAGCCACCGGGGCTGCCCAAGACAAAATTGATTATATCCAAAGTACATCAAAAATGGCTTCATATGTTTGACTCATCTGACTTAAGAAAAAAAAGATAAGGAAAAAGAAATTTTTTTTAAAAAAAGCTATTTTTACCCTATACAGGGTGCACTGAAAAAAATATTAATTCATTGTTGATTTCTATGTATTCTGCTTCCAAAGTCTATGCCTTAATAGGCAGTAATATTCTTAAGCTAGAGGAAAGTGAGAAACAAGGGAGGGGTAAAAAATCAACTCCTGGCTTATACCTCTCTGGAAGACTCATCCATCTGGTCATTTATGTCTTTGATTTTTTGTTCAAGTTCTTCGAGGTTATTTAGAATTGTTATCCGGGTCTCCTCCATTGCTGCCAACTCCTGAATCCTTTGTTCTTCATTTATACCCTCTGGGGTCTGCAATTAATCAACACAGAAAAGGGCTATTCACACCTCAATTCCAGAATCTCCCAATTTATAAACCAGTAGTAAGTCTCTTGTTTCAAAGTCTCCAGACCTCTTTGGATTCTAAAAGCATCCTGGTGATTGTTCAGTTGCAATTCTGCATTTTCCCACAAATCCGCAGCAGTAAGGTTTGTAAGTTACCTCATACAAATCAACTTAAACTCACCCATTCATATTCTTTTAAGAGGTTATATAGTTGAGGAAGTTGTGGTCCATAGAGATTGGAGCGACTTCTCTAAGATTATAGAGAAAGTTTGGCACAGCAAAGAACTAAAAGCTATACAAGACTTTTGACATCTTCCTCAAGAATCTCTTGGGTATGCTGCTACCTTCACTCCAAGCCCCATATTCTCTCCCATCTCTGAGTGAGCATAGCTCCTACAACAGTCTTCTGAATCTCTAGCCATCCTCCTGGGTCCCACTTCCTGGGTTTTCTGTGAATGAGTGCATTCATGTTTGTTTCCTTTCTAACACACTGTGGAAAAGTGGGTATAATGCTCTTGGCCCCTCTCACCACAATGTTCCATAAAGTGAAGAATCAGGACAATACAAGCCTTATTACTTTGGAGGTTCCCAAAATGAGTGAAAACTATACACTTAATATGAAGTTAACTCATGGTTCACTTCTTGTGTTTGCACATTACTTACTGTCTTTATCCTACAGAACCTTCTTCCTGTATAATGTTTAAGACACTACTGCGTGCTCGCTTCGGCAGCACATATACTAAGACACTACTGGGCCAATGGGCTTTTGGGACACAAAATAGGACACGGGTCATCATTCACAAAATCATTGCATAGAAAAAAAGCTTGAGTTCCTTGGCAAGGAACGAGAAAGTCAGGAAAGAAATTAAGTAAGAGAGAACAGACTTCCACCCCTGAACAGAGTTATGACAAATGCCCAGGGAAGAAAGGAATATTTAGGATCAGATACCAGCCAAAATGGGACTGCCTATTGTTTTAAGAAGAGAGAACAGTGAATTCAAAATAGCCTCTTCTTTCAGGAATTCTTTCTAGAATTAGTTATTCTAGATATTGCCTTCTAGAGATCAGTCTTTCTGCAAGTCAAAGGATGCTGGGGTATTGGCACATTATTTATTCAGTTTTTATCTCTCCTTGAAAAAGATGTAATTTCTTTGCATTAGTAAGTTAACCATGAAATAATTTCATACTTGGACATTAAAAATAGCAGCCTGGATAAGTAAATTATTGAAGATTACTCATTAGTCAGGGCAAAGAAGATTCATATTAACCAAAGAGATCAATAAAATTTAGTATGCCTCACTAAGTTCATTTAATTTATTTAATGATCTTGAAAATAACGTCAAGAAGATAGCCAGCATGTGGCATTTCTTTATTCATATTCTTTATTCTTTATCCTACTTCACTGCGCCTTAAGGAGATTAAACAATTGAGATGTCACAGGATCTCAGGTTGATTAGCAGAAGTACGCAGGCCTTCTAAACTCTGACATTTAGACTTTTAATTGCCGTCTTATATGCAGTATCTTACCAATTAATAAAACAACCGCTGACTTTTTTATCACAGACAATGAATCCCATTGTCTTAATGCTCAGGTGCCCGTTTTAGGGCGTGAGGAAGGCCTGTAAGAGTGAATGGCATTCCAAAACCACTGACGTGTCATCCTAGCAGGAAAGCCTCAAGAAGGCCAGTATCCTGTTGAGCTAACATTTCATATTAGGTTTCAACTGCCAACATGGTTTAAAAATATCTCTCTCACTTGTGGAAGTAAAGCATTAAGACAAAACAAAAGCTGAACAATTTGCAAAACCCTACACCTTCCAAACAAGTAGAAGGTGAAGAAAGGTGACAGTGGTGATTATAAATGTCTAGCTCAGTTTCTTTCTTCCTTTCTTTTGAAGATTTTATTTATTTATTTATTTATTTATTTATTTATTTATTTATTTATTTTAGAGAGAGAGAGATTGCTTGTGCCCCCATGCCATGACAAGCAGACTCCACACTGAGCATGGAGCCCATCTCGGCATTGGATCTCACGACCCTGAGATCATGGCCTGAGCTGAAATCAAGAGTCAGAACTCAACCGACTGAGCCACCCAGGCACTCCTAACTCAAAGTTTCTAAAAACTTGATCACAGTAGGCATATTTGATTATAGACTATTTGAGAGGCTGTTTATAGCAATCGATGCTATGTAGGAAATGGTTCTTCTTCTTTGTTATTTATAAAGAGCAAGATCTTCTAAAGAGATTCTAAAATGCTAAATGGTCTGTAATGGAGTGGGATGAGAATATTGTTTACACATGTATGAGGATCCCCAAATATGCCATGAGGGCACCTGATCTCCACAAAGAAAAGGGGAGAGACAGTAGGAACAGGAAACTTTTTATCTACTTTTTTCCCCTCAAATATCTTCTTGGAAACTCCTTGCAATCAGAGGAAGTTGCAATGTGTGCAAGTGTGAGGGCAATCCAGCGGAGAATGATTACTCAGAGAGAAGAGGGGAAAAGTTCTCAAGGAAAAGAACTTTTTTTTTTTTTCAAATAACTATATGAAGTAATGGATGTTAGTTAAATTAAATGTGGTAATCATTTCACAATATTTGTAAGTAAGGTCACAATGCTGTACGTAAACGTACACAGCACTGTGTGTGTTGCTTACATCCCAACGCTACAGGAAAAAAGAGAGAAGAGTGAGGTACTCTCAGCTTTCATCTCAGGTGGCAGAAGACGGGGTTCACAAAAGCCAATTAAAATTATCACATTTTCGGGAGCCTGAGTGGCTCAGTCAGTTAAGCATCTGACCTCTGGTTTTGGCTCAGGTGGTGATCTCAGGGTCATGAGATCGAGCCCTGTGTTGGGCTCTGTGCTCAGTGGGATGTTTGCTGGAGATTTTCTCTCCCTCTCCCTCCCACTACACTCTCACTCCTCTCCTTCTAAAATAAATAAATGTTTAAAAAAATAGAATAGAATAAAATAAAATAAGCATATTTCCAAGGTCATCTGTAACTGTAAATGTTAGATAAAACAAGTTCCAGAATGCTAAACCTCAAGTTTCCTAAAAATCATTAAAAGCTTTGCTTCCTTAAATCAGGTTAGAGTGTTTGTCACATTCCTTTCTTCTCTATTGATCCTTAGATCAATTAATAATGGACTCTGTTCTTTGCTAAGGAAATAATTGAGTCAGCAGATTACTAAGAAGGAAAGCATCCAAAACAAATGGTCAGGACTTAATAAAACATTCTCCTATCGGTCCTAAGGTAATATATATCTGTCTCCAAAAAGTCATAAATGCAAACCTCCATCCTTGGAATGCATCCCCCTCCCTCACTCTCTGCCTAAGCTGTTGCGTGGTAACCAGAGGTGCCTTTGACATTTCCTGTCTCTAAAGGATGCACAGTCTTATATGTCTTGCTGCAACAGAGGCTGCTCTAAGCTTCAGAGGCCTCCTTTTCCACAAAAGCATATTTGAGCAATTAAAAACATCTGCCATCATCTGCCCATTTACACACCAGCGGCTCTTGTCTCAGGCCTCTTCAGGAAGAAACCTGCCTCCCAAAAGATTGTCCTTAAAGAGAGACACACAGCTCACTGCTTAAACAAACATCATGGCAGCTGCCCATGATGGAAGAAATGGAAAAGGGTTTTAAATGAAAAGGAAGCCAAGGACTTCAAAGGAAGCCTCATGGCTGCTGAAAACAGCTCAAGTTTTCAAACGGCGGGTCATTTACTTCGCCTGAACACAAACAACTTTTGATTCCGCCCCCCATCCTAGATTCTAACAGTTACAACTTTCTGGCAGTAGAAACAAATGTCCTATTCAGAAGTATTCTCCATTGAGAATGAGTAAGGTCAACGTGGTCATTAGGAGAAAGAAGGACTGGACGTTTCTGAGTCCTGATGTCGATGATGGGAGAACTCAGAAGGCAGACACAGACGTCTTCCAAGGAACATGGAGTGAAAAAGTCAAAACCAACACACAAACTCCTCCTGAATAATACTCCAGGTGATAATAAACTAACGTCAGAATTTAGCACCATGATAAGGTCTTTCTCTTAATCAGTTTGTGTCCTCCTCCTACAACAAAAACTTAACTAATGTATCTTTTGGTGGTTTTGATTCTTTGGGTATAATTGCCAAGAATCTCAGAATGGAACTTCATGGTCAGAGTTACTTACTTACTTAATTAATCCTGTTTATTTAAATAAATAAATTATTGTGATTATGGTGTCTGTTTTCCCCCTCCTAATTACTATTTTTGGTGTGTTAATTTTATCTCAATAAAATTTATGTCTTCTTGCAGCTCTCTTAAATCCTTTCTAGATAAGGGGAAAAAGAATTTTTATTTTAATCTCATAGAAAAAAGATTCCTGGGGCGTCTGGATGACTTAGTCAGTTAAGCATCTGACTCTTGATCTCTTGATTTTGGTTTAGGTCATGATCTCAGGGTTGTGAGATCAAGCCCTGCACTGGGCTCTGAGCTGGGCATGGAGCCTGGTTAAGATTGTCTCTCTCCCCTCCCTCTGCCTTCCAGTCACATACTTGCATGCCTGCACACACTCTGTCTCAAAAAAAAAAATTATTTTTTCACACACAGGTGAAAAAAGTAACATCAAAAGATTATCCTTCAATTCCATTTAAGAAATCCTCAAATTTGAAGGACATTTTGAAATTATACAACCAGAAGACTAAGCAATAATTATAACCACATATGAATCTTAAACTCCTATACCTCTAAAAAATATCACAAGTAAAGTCAAGGGGAAGACCGCTCATGATAAAAGCTACTTTCCTTATAGGTAGTTCATATTACTTAGTAAAAACAAGATAAGAAGATTTTTAAAAATGGGTGAAGAACATGAACAAGTGGGTCAAATATACAAATTAACAACTGAAAATATGAAAAGGTGCATAATTAAAGAGAAGCAAATTAAACACCAATTAACTTGGCATATTAAAAAATTATGATAATATACAGCCTTGGCCAAGTGAATGGAGAACAAGGTGTGCTCATAAACTGTTAGTGCAAGTGTCACCTGGAAATGTATAATCTTCCCAGAGTATAATTAGGAAATATTGGAATAATATTGAAAATATTGAAATATTTGGAAAAATGAATAATATAAAAACCCTTTGATTCAGCAACTCCAATTTTAGTAAATGATCTTGCAGATACATTTGCACAGTTATTTGCTGCCTATAGATTTTATTAGTAAAAAAAAAACTAGGGACAGTTTACATAGTATTTCCAAACAACAGAATACTAGTCAGCTATTAAAAAGAATGAGGCAGAGCTGTGTATACTAAAATGCAAAGATGTTCAGATATTTAGTGAGGAAAAGAAAAAGAGCAGAACACTGCATGTTTAGATATGTGTGTGTGTGCATAGAACACATAGCCATATACGCACAGAAATATTAAGAGGGCAGGTAAGACACTTTGTGTTTATTTCTCAGGCGTACAACTGGGAGGGGGCAGAGAGAAAGAAGAGAAACTTCTTTCTTTTGACTTTTCTGTACAGCTACAGTTTTTTCTGGGGCACCTTTGTTACTTTATGGTAAACACCCTAATTTGCTGCACCTGTTTAGCTAATGACCTCTTAAATCGAAGCTTCACTGAGAACATTTTGGAAAGCAAGTAAAGGTAAAACCTCTAGTCTCTAGGCCAATAAGCCCCACGTCCTAAATCCTGGTCTTTTTGCTTTGTCGCCTTTACCTTTGGTAGGATACTAAGGTAAGCAGACTCGCTGGAAGTTTTCAGAAAGGCTGACGTGAAGTCCCTGAGCAGGTCATCATTCCTGATGCTCCTGGGGGAGAGGAGGCTGGCACTGCTCTGACCGATGCTCCCAAAGACCGGCAAGTCGGCGTCATGGAGAGAAGCCTTCTGGTGGCACCTGTACCTGGCGTCAGGGCTCACCACGGCTTCTTCAAACACGGACTCCTCGTCCGACAGCTGCAGCTTCTCAAGCTCCTTATTGATCTTCTGCACATCTGCCACGGAGGTGCCCGTGGACAAGCGGCTGTCGGGCTTCGTGTATTCAGCACATAGACTGAGGATGGTCTCCAGACGCTGTCTCTCCTAGAACGCAGAAGAGGGGAAGGTCAGGTAGTGTGAGGACACACACAATCACGAATAAAAAGATTGGAGAGGCTGGGACCACTGGCGATTTCATCCCACAGGTCAACCCACAGACGGCAGGCCGGTGATGAGTGTCCATCATCTCTCTTGGGTGCGTTTAAGGATCTATATGAAACCCAGGTGAAAAAGGCCTGATTTTCTTCCCAAACTCAATTCTGGCCGTCCTCTCTCCTTGAATGTCCCATTGCTGATCCTACCATGTGGCAGCCCTCGGGAAGCCTTTTCTTGATATTTATCATTTCTCTGAACACTTCAAAGGTTTTTCTTCAATCTCCTTTTTAAAATATCTTCCCTCCCCTTTCCTTCTCTACCTCTCTGCCTCCAACATACCTAGTTCCTTCATCACTATTGACTTCACAGTTGCGCTTAAAGTTAATTCTCTAGCATCCTAGAGATACAGACATGAAAGAAAAATGCTAAAGAATCTTCTAATATAAAAAACATTTCTCCTTGAATTTTTTCAATATTTTATTTGACAGGCCTCAAAATTTTCAATACTTTTCTTATTTCTTGTCACGAGATAAAGGTCTTTTCCATCAACTTCTCACGTGAGTAATTAAAATTATGAAGAAGTAGAAATGTTGCATAAAAATGAAAAACTTTTCATGTCATGTCCAGATAGAAAGACATCAATGTATTTCAGATTCTGAGATCATTTTGATTCATTTAACTGGAAAATAAAATGATAATTCATGAGGCAGCCCGGGTGGCTCAGCGGTTTAGCGCCGCCTTCAGCCCAGGGCCTGATCCTGGAAACCCCGGGGGTCGAGTCCCGCATCGGGCTCCCTGCATGGAGCCTGCTTCTCCCTCTGCCTGTGTCTCTGCCTCTCTCTGTGTGTGTCTCATGAATAAATAAATAAAATCTTTTTTAAAAAAATGATAATTCATTGGTGTTCAATTTGCCAACATACAGAATAACACCCAGTGTTTATTATTAAAAATAAATAAATAAAATAAATTAAAATAAAATCCTTATAAACTCTCAAAAAATGATAATTCATTTGCTTAAAAAAATCAGTATATAGGCCACTGATGTCTATAAAGGTATGAGTTACTGGCACTTCACGAAGCACCCCATACAAAACAAGTGGATATTTATGGTTTTGACTTTAGTAAATTCACTATATATTTGTGAGCAAAGGATATAATTTATGAAATGTTTAGCCTAAGCCCTGACAGCACTATTTGGAGTGGGGAACCTTAACATCTCTGCCTCTCACATTAATCCCAAGGCCAAAGTGAAAGAAAAATACTAAAATAACAAAACAATCTGTTGTGATGACAACTACCACATTGAAAAGAGAATTTAAAAGCCATCCATAGAAAAACATTTTCCAAACTGGTTAGTAGTAACAAAATAGAAAATTTTAAAGTAGCACTGGGGTGCTGTTTTCAATTTCTAATTGTAGCTGATTTGTAAAGACAAAATTCTGAAGGCAGTCAGTTGAAGGACTATCCAACAGCAAAGTTAAATAGAAACAGACCAACACGGTTCCCTGGCTTCCATAAATAGACTAATTAAATGACAAGATAGAAGTCACTTAAGTTGTATCTGACTTTTCTATGCCCCCCTCACCCCTGCAAACACAAAAGCTTGATCAAAAGGACTAATTCCACTGGTTCCTGTAAGCCCCCACCTCCTGTTCACTGCCTGAACTTCTGGCCTCCAGCTGCAGCTCCGTCCTCATGGCCTCGTCCCACAGCAGACACTCATAGCTGCAAACCTCATCCCACGCCTTCTGCACCCTGTCCATCCAGGAGCCCCGGTGCCTATTTATCTTCACAGCTGCCGCCAGCTGCCAAGTCCTACCCACCTCAGCTTTATGGGGAGGGAGTGGGGGGGGGGGGCACACAGCATTCACTGCCTTATTTTAAACTTCACCAAGGATAGAGATAAGTTTACATGGGAAAATGCAAAAACCACCTGAAAGGGCAGGTGTAAGGAGGGGGACAGGAGCAAGATGTTACATTTTACCCCTTCTCAACAGCATCTGCATTAGAAGCTAATGCTAATCTCCAAAGGAAAGTTCTCTTTCTGCCATTTAGGGGACTTAAATTGAAGCCTCTAAACTCCATCTTTACTGACCCTTAGAGATCACAGCATGTATACATTGCCCTGGACATTAGCTACACGTGGGATTATCTGAAGGTTGTCAATTCCCACTTACCAGGGCTTCGGGGAACAGTGTGGAACCACGGAAGGTACTTACGTCTAGCCTGTTATACACAGCCAAATTCCTCCCACATCCCTTTCCCAAAATAGTTTCTTCTGCTGCCAGTGCTATTGCTTAATTCCACAGGGAATAAATGATCCCAGCCTGAAGATGAATGCTATTTCAGACAGTGAAATGCAGTATTCAAAGGCTTGTGCACAGGAAGTGTGGTCTACTGGTATGTGCTTCTCTCTATTCTTATCACCCCATTCACAGCCAATCTGTCCAGGCATGAATCACACATACAAGCAGCACTGCTGCCCGTGAGTCTCAAAGAAATCCAGCCTGCGTGGAGACACATTGGCCCCATAAAAGCTGCACCAAAGAAAAATAAACTGATGTCGAGAAGTGCGTCAGAAGAAAGTCTGCAAGGTATTTCAGAGAGCACTATATGAAGCCTTTTAAGGAAAACTCTGTACAGCATGTACTCTCATAAAATAATTCTCCCCTGAGCCCTCTTCACTCTAGAGTCTTGTTGCTTCCCATCCATCACTCCGCTATTCCTCACTCTAGGAGGCCTAAAATCAGGGTGGCGATTCCAGACCAGGACACCTTTGAGGACCAAACAGGGCACTATTAATAATGATGGTGGAACATCCAACACCAACGGAGACCGGCAAACTCAGATGTACCACACCCTACCTAAAACTCCATTTCATCTGGCGCTTCACCTGGCGACCTACCAAGCTTCGAGGGCTACCCTCTTGAAGGTCTCCAATTCCTGTCCACCTCTCCCAGCCAGCATTCTGCTGTGTGTTCTTTAGAAAAGCCACAGCCTATGCATCTAAACAGCACAAAACATTGGTGTTACGGGCTTGGAAAGTAGGTCGTTTGAATCAAATTATTTTAAATACTTTTGTTATCTCCCTGTTTTCCCTTTTCTCCTCTCCATATATCACATATATCAAAGAAAGCTTCAAGAGGACATGAGATCTTAAAATATAAGCCTGAAGAAAATGGTTGTGCGATTCTTTCCCTTAGCATTTAAAAAAAAAAAAAAGAAAGAAAGAAAAGAAAGAAAGAAAAAAAAAAAAGCTGCAGACTATGTTTTGACCTCAGGGATTTCTTTCCTTTTTAGAGGAATGTATCTGGCATTGCCTCACTGCAGTTCACAGCTCTCGGTCAGGGATCTCATCCATCCCCCAAATCCACCCATCCCCTGGTAGCCAAGAGCAGTCAGTCTGGACCACGGCACTATAAATGTAGTGCAGAAATAAATTATACAGAAAACCAGTTGTCAATACCCAAACACAGTGGAAATCTTTGTTAAACTCCTTCTGTTCTAATTAACTATATTGGGTCACTTGCTATGTAAAAGAAAAGGGTCAACTTTTAATGGCTAGAAATAATTTAGTTGAAAGAAAGTATTTTTTTCATAAGAGGACTTGCTGTAACTGCTAACTATGACCTTCTTTCTCTCTCCTGTTCACCCTAGAGATTCAATATCTCCATTATCACCAGTTCATCAAAGATCTATTAAGTTACTCTCAGGCCATTGATGTGCTGGAGACACAAAGACAGAGGACAGCATTTCTACCCTTACATCTTTAGTGGGAGGTACAAACAGTCAAAGAGAATAGTGCAAACAGATTTATAGAAAACCAGTAGATTCACATAGAAGGAAGTAGTAGACAAAAATTACAGAAAGACAAATTTGAGTTGAGACTCCGGGATAAATATGAGTCTGTGTGGCCTGTTGGCCAGTGGGGTGGGCTTGGCATTTCTATAAAGGAACCACATAAGCAAAGGCATAGAGCATGGACCAATAGAATATATTTGGGGATAAGCACCTCCTGCGGGGCTAGAAAGATGGGGTTCTTTGGAGGAAGAGGGACGAGGTACATGCAGAGAACCAAGTCAACTTTCTTTCTCTGTATTTCAGGACTTAGGAGATCCCAATAACCATAAATTAAAAACTAGCAAGAGTCAGAGACCCTGGTCAGAAACTAGCAAGAGTGGATGGTAGAATGAGACAGAGCTGATGGCAAGTAAGCAGAATTTCCAGGATTCCATGAGCAAATTCTGATGTCTCATTTAAGTAGGACAATGAGGAAGAAAAACAGAAGCAATGCTTAAAAGACTTTTATGTGAGTCTATTTGTTTTTAGAGATAAATCCCTAAAATTTATCGTTGGGGTAGCAACGAGGGCTATTATGATCAGTTCTCATCTTTCTGAACGCAGGGTACAGCGGTTTTTCAATTTCCTCAAATCCTAAACTAGCTATGACTGTCCAACTTGCACTGGCCACTGAAGGGTGAGAAGCAATGTGTGTCTGTGTGTCACTTCTGCCTGGGTGGCCAACGAGCGATTCATTACCAGTCTTGCCTTGCCATGGCAGAGTGACACTGCAGATGGTGCTGGCTCCATGAGCCTGGACACCGAGCAAGGAAATGGGGAGCAGAGGCTTCATTCAACCCATGCTGGCCATGGAGACTGAAGGAGAAATAGACCTATGCTGTTTCAAGCCTGAGATAATTTTTTATTTTGTTTTCTCTGCATAAGTCCATTATGATTGATAAGCCTTGCTTAATTCCTAGCAGGTAATGAGCCCAAAAGCTGGAGACCAGAGCCTCAGAGATCCTACTGAAGGCAGCTCATTTATTTACTGTATAATAAAGAATTTGGCCTTGCCCAAAGAGAGGTCTGGCCTTCACTGTTGCCTTCTGGAAGGTAATCTATGTCATCCCTGACAGGATTGTCTTTGTTTAGGACAAAGTTGGGCACTCCTGATGATAACCAGTCTCGGGGTGATGGCTGGCCACTCCAGAGAGACAACCATGTGATTTTTGTGTAGGGGACTGGGGATCTTGTGGGATCAGTCAAACGTAGAGATGAGATTAACCAAATGGACAGTCAGGCCCACATGATGAAGTCCCAAAAAATACTCCGGACACTGAAGCTCAGGAGGTCCTCCCTGGTTGCCAACACTCTCTAGGTATTGTCGCACACCAACGTAGGTAGAATAACACGCCCTGACTCCACAGGGAGAGAGCAGTGGAAGCTCTGCATCTGGAACCTCCTGACTCTGCCCTCTGCTTCTCTTCTCTTGGCTGATTTTTATCTTAGCCCTTCCCTGTAATAAACAGTAGTCTTGTCTGTAATGGCTTTCAGTGCGTTCTATAATCTTATTCTAGTGAATTCATGAACCTGGAGGTGGTTTCTGGGAACTCTCTGAACTTGTGCTTGATGTCAGAAGAGACGATGGTCTTATGCGGAGACAGTGCCCTATAACCTTGTAACCGGCTTCATGTTTATCCAAATATTACTTAGTACTATTTTTATCAGTTTAGGACAACTGAGCTGATTAAGAAATTGTATATATAAGTAAGGAGTTTGTATTTTTTTGGTTTTACAAATAATCTTCATAAAAGTCAGTTTAATGTCTAGCCAAGCACAGTTTATTTTATAGTCTACCTGGGAAGTCTACCTTCAGACCTGTAATCAGGGAAGTGCTTTCTTCTTGCCATCCATTGGTTAAAGAGCATGTGCGTGAGAACCCTCCACCAGAAAGTTGCACTAGGAAGAGGCCCATCTGACAAATGAAACAGCAATGGCTTTGTGTGACTGTGTCTGTTCCAGAGGCAACTGCAAGTCATCTGAAGAGTTACTGAATAACGTGGCAGTTACAAATTGATCAATAGGCATTTGTTATGCGCAGATTATTAGGATTTTGTACCACATGTACGTATTCTGGCTCCACGATCATGGATAGCCAGATCCTGAGGGAGAGTAAGGCACATGCAGATAACCAGGACACTGTTTACCACTCACTGATTTTTTTTCAGTACCTGCTCTCAAATACAGTCAATATACTCTGAAACACAAACACACCGCCTAAAGAGGTCAAGGCCATCCTGCTCAATGCCCTACACTTCCCTCCTCTACCTCTTTTTATATAGCCGGTCCTACTTTCTTCAATGTGCCGTAGTGGCTAAGAGCTGAACTCTGGAGCCAGATTATATATATATGAATATGTATATATATACATATATGAAATGGCTTCTCGAACACAGGGAATACAATGTAAGTGTTAGCACACATATCTAAGGACGGTCCCTCAGTCTTTCCAAAGTGAAACCTTTGCCCGTCTCACTGCATCCATATTCCCTGCCACTGTCCTTGTGGTTTTGTTTCACCAATTTTCCCTGCTCCTATGCACTCATTTCCTCTCTTAAATCCTTCGGCTCTATCTGCAAATGTATTCAAGTCCTCTCCTTCTCCCCCACGCCCCCACCGCCAAACAATAAATGATCCTCATAGGATTACCTAGTAGATTTACTATTCCATTTCCTTACTTCCCTTCACACCTCCACATACTCCCAATCTCAAAGACATCGCCAAAGCTCAACATTCCACTTCCCATCATTCCCAACCCTTGGTAATCTAGAACAGTGTATGTATCTTGCCTTTGTGTGGACTAGACACTCTAAATAGAGAAGGGCCACCTCTCACTTCTCCAGGATTACTATGAGTAAAGTGAGTAGAAAGGAGAAGCACTTTGAAGTTAAGATATCAGGAGTCCAACAGGAAAGCGCAGTGCTTCTCTCTGTAACCATGTATTGGAAGGATTTGTGGGTAAATTGACTTCTTTCTCCCACAGAACCACTGGGCTTTCAGAGCAGAATCTGTGTCTAAGTTGATTAAGTGGAAAGAACAAAGAGTTGGATTTGAAGTTCTGGCACTTACCAGACCTATAACATTGAAGTTTTTATCAGGTTCAACTTTTTGAGTTTCTATAACCTGGTCTGTAAAAAGGAGACAATAAGAACAGCAACTGCTCTAGGGTTTTTGAGAGAAATCAATAAAGGACTGTGTGTGTCTGAGAACGTTTTACTATAAAGTCTAAGTTGCTGCCTGTCACAAGGTCAGTATTTGTTATTAATGATTAGAAATTGGCTTCCATTAAAAATTGGAAGTGAAATTGATAACTGTCTAATGGATCCTAGGGAGCCATCATTAATACAGCAGTCCCCCCTTATGTGAAGGGGATATGTTTCAAGAACCCCAGTGTGTATCTGAGACCACAGCTAGTGCTAAACTGTATATACACTCTGGCTGTTTTCTACGCATACATGCCTATGATAGAGTTTAACGTATAAAGTAGGCACAGTAAGAGATTAACAGCAATCACCAATAATAAAATAGAACGGTATAACAATATACTGTGATAAAAATACAGATGTGGTCTGTCTCTTTTTTTCTCTCAAAAGATCTTATTGTACTGTACCCACCTTTCCTATGATGACGTGAGGTGATTAAATGCTTAGATGACAAGATGAAGTGAATGGCATAGGTACTGTGCCCTAGTGTTAGGCTACTACCGATCTTCTGACAGTAGGTCGGAAAAAGGATCGCCTGCTTCTAGACCAAGGTTGACAGAGGGTAACTAAAACCAGGGGAGGCAATACTGCAGGGGAGGGGGGACTACTGTACTAGTTAACAAGCAAACCTAAAAGCCAAATCCAATTCCTTTCAGGGAAAGGCAATACAGGAAAAATATGTTATGCAATCAAATGTCTCTCTAAAAAATTCACAGGTCTGTGGGGCTCTTTGGCCAGTCTGTCCCAAATTCCCTCCCTGTGGTGCATCACGTGCCTGAGCTTCTGGCAACGGAGCTCTGCCCAGTTGCCATAGTAACCCAAGGAGGAAAAAAATCTTTTCACTCCCTCACTGTCCTTTGTCCCTCTGGTCCCACCATTACAGAGAAACATACATTCCCCATAGCACATTAAGTCCAGCGAAGTAACATCTAGAAAGAACTACCCTCCAAAAAAAATCCATGCTCCTCTTCATGCACACACTTCATCCTTGACATAAAACCCAGGTTTCTATTTCACATTGCTTCTGGCTCCACCTTACATTCCTGGGATCACCAGTATGCCTGCCCCATGAGGACTCACATCGTTCACATACCTGAGGAACCTACCATATCCTGTCTTTGCTCATACTTGAAGAAACTCGATTCTTTTAATCTCATGTCATAAAGCAATCCCTCACATTCCAGATTATTATAATTATTATTACTTACTAGTGTGTCAACATCTCCCTTATTTTTTTTTTCAACATCTCCCTTAAAGCTACTTGCCCTGACTGCTATTTTTCTCTGTGTCCCTATTTTAGGAGCTTCTGATTAAGAAATATATATATGTATAAAATTAGTATATATTAAGTTACTAATATATTTACTAAATATATCTGATTATTGACATATCTAATAATCCAGTGAAATGAAATATGTTATATAATTATGCAAATTACATATAATACATATATATGCTGGGGTAATGTTTATTTTTATCTTCACTTACATCGAACATGTCCTAAAATACTATCACTTGACTTCATTGATCCTGTTACTTCTTAGACCAGGAATGTTTTCTTCAACTCACTTTTTTTGCCTCCAGTTATTTCTTGAATTTTTTGTGAGGCCGACTCAAGTTAATCTCTCACTGTGATGACCATCTAACTCAGTTCTGCTGTGTTTTGGTCCTTTTCCTGATGACTTTCTGCATTGCTTTCCTATTAAAAATCAATTGGCAGGCATACAAGTGATGAAAAGTTTTATTTTCATAAGATATCAGGGTTGAGGTGAACTATTCTTAAAATATTAGTCGATATCACTTCAAAGAAAGTGCCGATTATGAATGACTCCATAACATTATTGTCTTGACTCAGATAACTAAAGGGGGAAAATAATGCACTTCTCCCTACAGACTGAAAAGCACTGGTTATAAAGAAAGGAAATTCATGTGATCAGTGTAATCATAATTTCCACATAGTGTCTAAAGAAGTATGCCAATTATTTTTCCTCTCACATGGACAGTGTGTCAGAAGAATATCTACAAGCTGCCTAAGCCCCTTCTGTTAAAAAAAATTTGTGCTATTGCTGCACACCATTAAAGAAAACACCACAAAAATCTAACATACTGTCATTCATTTACATTTTCACCTTGGTTTAACCAAGTTCCATGGAATCTGTTTCCCTGGAAGGATCAAAATTTATAAAATGCAATCCACTGAGATACTTTTAGAATTTTATTTTGTTCAATCAAAATCAGTGCATGACAGGTACCACAACTATATCTTCACACTGGAAAACCCAACCTAAAAAAATAAGGAACTCTTCTAATGCCACAAAGAAGTTCCTAGAGTAAGAAAGTAGGAAGATCTAACGTGAAAACTAACGTGGACTATTACACACCAACTGAAAGGTTTGTAATGCAGCTACTTATGAGAGAGATACTGCATGGAAAATACTATGTGCTAAAATTCAAAAAAAGCATGCTACAGTTTTATACACAGAGATGCAAAATAAACAGTGACAAGTCTTCTTTCCCTCTGTGAGATGTTACGAAAGTAACTACATTTTCCTTTCTCCCAGAACAACTTTGAAAAGTATAATCTCTGCCTAACATGATTTAGGCCTTGGCCTTCATGATCTAATGGGAAAGACAGACTTTCTATATTCTGGCTCTCTTCTTCTGTAATCAAAATGAAGGAATAATACATGTATGAGAAACTTATTCCTTTTTCTCCTACCATTTTATTAAAATTGTCTTTTCTCAAAACCCAAATTACAATCCCAGAACTGGGCTATGGTCTTAGCAATTTTGAATGAGAAACATCAATTTTTCCAAACCAAAATTCTTCAACAGAACACACCCCCACAAAAAGATTTCCTCCTTGAGATCAATTAGACTTCACCAGAGCAAAGCTCTTGGCTGTTCTGAACTTAAAAAAAAAAAAAAAAAAAAAAAAAAACTAATCTCCCTGACTTTTGCTTCTGGGAAGATGGAGTGGAAGTATTTTCCCCTATTCCTCCCTCCAAGTATAACTAAGAACCCTGAACACATCATATATAAGACAAATGTACAAAGCCCAGAAGATAGGGAAAAGGCAGCAGATTAGCTGGGCACCTAGGGACCCAGAAATGAGTTCCCTGAGATTTCCTTTTCCTCATGTCTTCCAGATTTGGAGCTGGAGAGAAGGTAATGACATGCAACAATCTGGCTCAGTCTCCAAAGAATTATGTGGAGAGGAAGAAACCAAACTCGAAGCATATGATTACATGTATGTAACATTCCTACAATGATAAGACTAGAGCTATGGAGAACAGAAGAGCGGACGCCCGGGGTTAAGGAGGAGCAGAGGGTAGGAGGAAGGTGGGAGAGGCTGTAGAAGGCCCACAGGACAGACCCTTGTTGTGATCCATCTGGTCTGTATCTGGACTGTATCAATGTCAATACATTGGTTGTGATATTACAACGATAGTTTCCCAAGTGTTAGCATTAGAGGAAACTGGATAAAGAGTACATAGGATCTCTCTGAATTGTTTCTTATAATTGCATGTAAATCTACGATTACCTCACCATAAAGAGATTAACTTTTCTGCTAGTGACTTCTAGTATATCCTAATCTGCAACTGAAACGGCTGACAAAGTCCCACCAAGGAAAAAGTGGTATGTTTCTATTGTAATACTTGTACCCTAATTTTTTTTTGGAAAAACTAATTACAAACTTTAAAAGTATTCTTCAGAGCAGATATTCCCATAAACTTTTCTAGAACTGGAGAAGAAAAATTCACATTATGGTGAGCTGGCACAGGGATCTCTGGGTGGCTCAGTGGTTGAGCGTCTGCCTTTGGCTCAAGGTGTGATCCCAGGGTCTGGGATCGAGTCCTGTGTCAGGCTCCTTGCAGGGAGCCTGCTTCTCCCTCTACTTATGTATCTGCCTCTCTCTGTGACTCTCATGAATAAATAAATAAAATCTAAAAAAATAAAAAATAAAACAAAAATAAAACAAAACAAACAAACAAAAACAATGAACCGGCACAGTCACCAAACATATTAGAGGATGAAAAATTTTTTAAAAGGTCAATCAATAAATGGCTTTTAACTGAGACAATTTAACAACTAATATGGGGATCATTTTTCTATGAGAATCGCTAGTCGTCCCACATTACCCTGTTGGTACTGACATACTATTTTTTAAATTTTCCTCTTGTTCGTACATTTTTCTGTGAATTTTATTTCAGAGCTTCGTTTCGTATTTCGTCATGAGCTTTCCCATATGGATTTATCATCTTAAAAAAAGAATGAGACTCATTCCATATGTGACATGGCAGCTGCCTCTTAGTCCAAGGAGCTTTCTCTATTTCTACATTTAGCCCAGAACTAAACTGTGTAAAGATTCACAGCACACATCCCTCAATTCCGAGCAGAAATCTTTAAATGTGTGGCACCATCAAGAGGCAATAGCTTGTACTGCCACTGTAACAAGAACCTAGGGTGGCTCTCAAGTATAAGAAACCTGCTTTTAATAGCAGCAGTCACAGACTAATGTAACAAAGAATTATACTGAGACTTTGGCTCAGTGTTTCTCCAATGTAGAGTCTTTGGATTATGCTAAATGCTCTTTTTTTCCTTCCCATTCCTCTTCTACCCAATTGGTGTACCCAATTGGATCTACTGGTGATCCAATTGAAGGAGAAGAAAACGATCTGATAACTGTTTTTACTCAGTTAACTGAGGACGTTGGCATTCTTAATTTGCTAATGATAAACTCCTTCAATATTTACTGGGCATCTACATACATGCCAAGAATTCGCCACCTCAAATACACAGAAAGTCCGAAGTTTATTTTCTGATGATCTCATCATAGACAGTAGTGCTCTTCATATTACCCACTACTTATAGATTTATTCTTATTTTGTTAGAAGTGAAAGAAGTTTGCTTACAGAATGGGCAGCTTATTTAGGCAATAGACGCATTGCCACTCGAGGCTTGTGTTGTCCCATATATCATAATTAATTTCACCCAAAAAGTTTTCTGAGCATAAGAAAATTTAAAATTGCATACACGGCTCCCATTATACTTCTGAGCTAGAGCCCACTGACCATCCAGGTAAGGCATCAAAGTGAAAGAAGCTGCAGAATGGCAGAGAACTGACAGAGTTAAACATCAGAGCCAAGAAAAAGCAAGGCTTCACAGAAATGGGTCAGTTTAAGGCTTATGCTAACTCTTAAGATTAAAACTAGCAACAATAGACATTCTGAGTCAGGATATAGAAAGGGAGTCATAAAATTTCTAAATATCCCTTTAAAAAGTCTGAGCCACCAAGTTTATTTGGTCAGTCAACCAACCTCTCACCCATTTGTAATTTAACTGGCTCACTTCCCTCTAAGGCAACCATTTTTTAAAAAAATTAAAACTATAGTCAGGATGTAGCAGAAGGAAGGGCCACACCAGGAAGGAATGCCTTCCGAGTTTGTGAGAGTGGAGGACAAAATAGTTTTCAATCTTGAGCTTGCCTTCACATTTCAAACACATTCTTCTTAGGGACAAAAAAAAAAAAAGTATTAATACTATGGCAGGTTCCATTATGGCATTCTGTTAACATTGTCCATTCTGCTTCCAATCAAGAATTCAAATTCACAATGCAAAAAAATGTCTGAATGCCCAAATTGTCTCTGGGGTCAAGAATCACAAGGAAGTGCAGGGAGCAAAAAGCAGGCAGAGAAGCAATGCATGCCTGTGGTTAGAGTGATTTTCATCTGACAAAGGCTCGCACTTCTTGGGTTCCCAAACAGTTTTTCCTAATTACAAAATTGAATAGCACCAATCTATTTACTCTAGTTTCTAAATGGTATCTGCACCTTACCATCTTAAGATTAGTGAACACATACATTTATTAAATAAAAAGCTATAATTCCTTAAATATACTCCATTAAGCTTATATTTAATTTTAGAAATACAGGTCTCCATCCTGCTCAACAGGACACAAGCAGGACTCTGGGTCCTGCAGCCTTGGCTCTCATATGACCCTGGAGAACACCAGTTCTTACAAGGAGTGCTATGAAATTTTTAAAAATAAAGAAAAGCAACTGATTTTCATCTCTTAATTTTTAACTGCATATCCGAAGGGAATTGCCCCATTTCTGGACACAAAAAGAATGCATTTATGCTGAGATATTTGCATTCTTTTGCACAGAGCTTCACGGTTACCTGGAACCAAGTGCATAAACTTAATTTAGAGATGTCTGAGAACTAGGGGCAGAACCTTTGGCCATTGAATATGGAAAGCCAGAAGAATGTCGTGAATGGATATCAAAAACATTCATATACTCTTTTCAAAAATGGGTATGCAACACTTCCCATACTCTAGTCATCTGGCTAGGAGGTGGATATACAGCAGTAAACAAGACTGACATGGTCCCAGTCTTGTGCAATCTAAAATTCTTCCATTGTAAAGTGCTTTTTCAGAGAAGCTACTGGAACAAAATATCTTCCGAACAGAACTGCTGACCCACACATTTTACCTACTCAAATAACGAAACCATGGGGATACTACTATCTTCCTTGAGAGAAAGCCAACCTCATCTTTGGGATGGTAGAGCACATGAAAGTTCGAGACCTTATTCTGTGGTGCTTCACGAGATTGGAATCATATGTCAGCATGTTTGAGAAATGAATAGCCAGTGTGGCCCTACATAGTTCTATACAGCAACAATCCTGTTTATCAAGGCACCAGAGAAGACTGCCATCAGCTAGGAAGAAAACACTGGATTGCTACAGTGCAATTTGTGGGAACTCATTCGTTCTCCACATAGCACACAGATGTTTTTCGCATTGTAGCCAAATGAATACTCTTCACAGAAGTAGGGTTTGCTACAGAGTTTTTTATTTTCTCCCTTTCCTTTTAAAATGTCTTCTCAGGCAGCCCAGGTGGCTCAGCGGGTTTAGGGCTGCCTTCAGCCCAGGGCCTGATCCTGGAGACCAGGAATCAAGTCCCACATAGGCTCCCTGCATGGAGCCTGCTTCTCCCTCTGCCTGTGTCTCTGCCTCTCTCTCTCTCTCTCTCTGTGTGTGTGTGTGTGTGTGTATCTCATGAATAAATAAATAAAAATCTTTAAAATAAAATAAAATGTCTTCTCCCAGAGCCCTACAATGTACTACATGCCATCACTATCACTATATTATTGGGAGGGAGGCAAATAAGAGGAATAAAAGAATATCCTATCTACTGTACAATTATTTCTCCAGCCCCTAGAACATCTAGTTTGTCAAAGAATCAGCATCCTAGCCCTCTAGAGATATCTTATCCATTCATGTGTCCTCTACTTGGAAAACAGCTCAGCACTGAAAAGTTTAAACAACCACAGACCGGCCCAGAAGAATGTCACAAGGTCTACGAGGTCAAGTACACACAACACACTTCATGCACACAGAACCCTCTTGAGACCTCGCTTGGACCTAGTAACTCTTAGTTTAGAATATTTTTAAACAAGGCTTGATATCTGGTTTCTAAAATCATAAAAAAGAAAGAAAAGGTTGGCATAATGACAAAGGCAAGAATTGGCAGCCTAGAGCAAGAGAGAAGGAATAAAAATTATAACAAATCAAATATCTCAAATAGCACAGCAGTTGGAGGCCATTTAATGAGACTCAATGTGAATTATTATACCTCAAAAACAGGTCCTTGGAGGTTCATAATTAGGGTTCAGTCTTTAAGACTCAATATAATTACCTTAAGTTTTCAAATAAAGATTGAACAAGGAAAAAAAAATCCAGATGAAACACTCCTATAATCACAGTTTAGCTAGAAAGTCTACAGAAATTATAGTGAACCACCCTTACTCTGCTTGGTTTCCAACTAATGAGTTAAATAAATCTTTGGCATCTATTCATTTTATACTTGTAGAAGAGTTCTGTTATTTTTTTGAAAATTATGCTTTGACATTTTGGAGGTGCCTGTGAAATGTCCAAGTACACTCGTCTTGTGGAGTCCATTAAATTGCATTGCTCACAAAATAGATCTCGGAGGCTGGAAACCCAGGCGCAGCTTCTCTCAGCCCCTGGAATAAATCCCAAATGGCAGGAGAACTTTACCTTCACTGACTTTTCACAAACTTTTTTGCAGTTTTTGTTTTCCTGGCTGTGCTTTGTTTTTGTTTCTGATTCTTGGCTAAGTTTGACCGGGGTTTTGGTTTGCATACAGCCAATATCTCCACTGGTTATCTCCACTGGTGGCAGCAATGACTAGGGATCTGGTTTTACAGTCTGGTCACGTGTAGTTCTCCAGGTAGAACTGAAATTTAACCTTGCTCAGGTGAGAGGTGACAGAACATTTGTGTTTGCTGTTGTTTTAATGTGTTGGCTATTTTTCTATCTGTGAGTTCAACTCAGGACAGTATTTTGTGCCCAGTGGAAACGTGAGCAGTCTCTTGAGATATGGAACCATAAAATTTTATGTTCCAGTGTTTACTTTTGATCTGTAGCTGAAGCTATAGAACTAAGCTTTAAGTTCTTTATCTGAGTCTCTGTAGCTGAGGGGAAAAAAATCACTGGAATGAGTGAAGTATTTTCCTACTTTCTGAAGATAATAATAAATTAAAATAAAGGCCTTCTGCTCTGATTGGTTTAGAAATTAATAAGCATTTAGATAGATAGAAATCTAACATTTCCAAATTTCTAAAAAATAAAATAAAATGAAATTCTAATAATTTAAAGAAAAAGAACTTTCTCATCAAAAAAAGTGCTGATTTCAGAAGCATTTGTTTCCCTTAGAAAGCAAGTTTATGTGAGCAAAACAAACTCACGGACAAGTCAGACTGATTTGACAATCTGGTTTAAAAAACAGTTCTATGTCTTTTGTTTTACCAGTGTACAGTATAATACATGTGTAATTTCCTAATTTTTAAAAGATTTATTTATTCATTGGAGAGAGAGAGAAAGAGAGAGCACGAGTAGGGCAGGGGTTGGGGGCAGAAGGAGAGGGAGAGAATCCCAAGCCGACTCCAACTGAGCACAGAGCCCAATGCGTGGCTCGATCCCAGGACCCTGAGATCAGAGTGGAAACCAAGATGCTCATCTTTGACTACGCCGCCCAGGCGCCTCTGTAATTTCATACTTGAAATAAGTTTGGATTTATTTTATCATAAAGAGATTAGTTTATCTGGATTTTTAAAAATATCATATCAGTTTACTGAAAAGATAAGCTAAGATTACTTCATATAATGTTTAAGCTCAACAAAAACATAAAAGTTGTGCTCAACTAAACAGAATTATAATTGTGACACACGTTTTTATATCAATAGTAATTATGTTCTATGATGTGTCAGTTTAAGCATAATTTTCAGTATCTTTAAATTATGTGCTTTTGTCTTACTGCTTTTGTATTAAAGTATCCTGTCGTTTCAGGATTGAAAGAGGACCATAAAAAACAAAAGTCGGTGAAAATTTAAAAATTGTAGGTTTGCACAAAGGGAGCTTTATCTGACTTGGTTTATAATACTTGCAATAGTAGGTCTATAAAAATGCAATAAAATGTTAAAATTTTGGCAAAGTTTGGACAACTTTGATGGGTTTATTCATAAAGTAATTTAAAAAATGTAATGCATGACAAATACCCTATTAACATAAAACTTAAATGTGGTTACGTATATTGAAATGATAGATTGATCTTGGAGAAGTCAGCCTCCCTTACAAAAGGTAATAAAAGGTTATTTTTCTATATAATTTCCAGAGAGTAGAGAGGTTCAGTAACTCATGAGAGTAACTTTTTTGTGCTTTGTGCTAACTGGGATACATCCCTGAATATTTAAAATGATGTTTTCTAATGATTTAAGATTTATTGTTTATTATAAAATAATATTTTTAAATTATTAAATAAATAAATATTATTTATTTACTTTATAGAAAAAGAGAGTACTAGAGAGAGAGGGAGAGAGAGCAAGCATGAGTAGTGGGCAGAGGAATGGGAAAAGTAGGTTCCTCACTGAGCAGGGAGCCCCATGTGGGACTCGGTCCCAGGACCCTGGAATCGTGGCCTGGGCCAAAGGCAGACGCTTAACCAACTGAGCCACCAGGCGCCCCTATTATAAAATAACCTATTATTGCTTTATTAAGAAGGAAAACTGAAAATATTCATTGTTGTCATGTAACCACAAACCTATCTTTGTCATGTAATGAAATTTCCTTTAATTATTATTTTTTTGAAGATTTTTATTTAATCATAAGAGACAGAGAGAGGCAGAAATCTCCTCTAATTAATATTTGACTCTGCCTTCCCAAAATCAGACACTAAATTCAGAAGAAAAAAAAAAGTTTTCCAAGATATTTTTTATACCTGAACCCTCTTTAAGTTTTCCCAAAGGACCCCCGGGCAAGTGCAAGATTTGTTCCTTCATCCTACAAAAAGAAGGATGTTACAAATAATTAGGTTTGCTCTGTCCTTCATGTATGACTAGCTCAACACCATCAAAAACTGCACAGGAAGATTTGTCAAATCAAATGAGAAGCTCGGCTTTCCCTAGGCTAATTTTGTATGGATAAAATATGATAATAGAAATAAAGTGGGCAACCCGGGTGGCTCAGCGGTTTAGCGCTGCCTTCAGTCCAGGGTGTGATCCTGGAGACCCGGGATCGAGTCCCATGTCAGGCTCCCTGCACGGAGCCTGCTTCTCCTGCTGCCTGTGTCTCTGCCTCTGTCTCTGTCTCTGTCTCTCTGTCTCTATGAATAAATAAAATCTTAAAAGAAAAATAAAAAGAAAATTCACAGATTGCATACTTTACAGAAAGGTCCTGGATATATGTCAACGGCCTCACTCTCTGTGTGACTCATTCTTACCTTCCCAGGAAACACTGATGAAACAAGACCAATGTCTTATGCCCTGGCAGAGGATATTAAGTTGCTTTCTTGCTGATTACCATTCATTAACCACCGATTAACCATAGCTACTTACTCTTATCCTCACCAATGGTCTCTGCTTTCCCTCTCATATTAGCCTAGACACTCTGCTCTGAGTTATAGACTAGAATGTGCCTGTAACAAAGAAAGAGTCTCAGAGCCTGGTGGTTAGAACTTTACCAGATACTTTTTCTTCAGTCTTGAGATTTCAGACAACAGACTTGTGAGTAGAGGCTTCTGGCCTGATCCTGCATAGACAAGCATGAGACAGTAATAGGTGGCTAAATCAGATTCTCGGGACTTCTTCTAGTCCACAAATAGATGCCTTCATGAAATCAAATTAATGACCCAAGATGCAAAGGAACATCAATTAATTATACAGAACTCAGCAAACTGATACTGGAAATCTAATATCCATATGTCTTGTGGAAAACCATTGGCATTATGTGTAATGTTCTACTGTGGGGAAAACCTCTAGCATTCATTCTCCATCTATCTCTAACCCTCAATTTAGTTGACTCTGATTCTGCAAACTAAATGAAACATTCTTTCAATGGTATCTTCTTCTCCTTGTCCCTCAGAATTCAGGAAGAAATATTTCTTCTAAGTCACTGTATGTTTCAAAAGCAGTAACAGTACTTGCATAGGCTCAGTAAGAATCTATCTTCCCTTTTACTGGGATGCAATTAGACAGACTAAGCAACAGAGGCCAAACCCAGAGTGTCATATTTTAAAATAAACCTCATTTCATCAAATATGACAAAGCCCATTGTTGAGCAAAAAAAAAGGTCTAACTTCGTATTTGGAGCCAATACCCACAAAGTTCTCCCCAGAAATTAAACCAGGACCTGTTTGTGACTTACAAGGCACTGACTTTATAGGCAGTGAAGAAGGTCACCTCCCAGATTGCCAGGAAACTGGAAAAAATGACAAATTCACCAACACTTAAAAGTGCTAAAGATGAAACCTGGAGGTGGTTTTCGAGGTTGGTTTCCCTGCCCTTGAAACAGAAGAGGAAAAAAACAACATCTCAGGAAGATTGCTGGAGTGAGGGAAGCCATTGAAACGCTCTCCAAGATTCCTTAATAAATTATCCGATATAAGTTAATTTTCTGGCTTCATTAATAATAGTCATTCAGGAATGAAAGGTACAGCATAGGGAATACAGCCAATGGAATAGTGTTGTGTGGTTGTATGGTGACGGATGCTGGCTGCATTTGCAGCGAGCACAGCATAAGGTACAGATTTGCAGAATCACTATGTTGTACACCTGAAAATTAATGTATCTAGTGTAACACTGCATGTCAATTATACTACAATAAAAAAAAAGAGTTGTTCAGCACAGTGTAGAGCCAGATTTGCTATCCAACATACAAGAAGGCTTTTTCATATGCTAATTAAAACTTCTCCTAAATTTATGTCAATGAGTCAAGCCCAAACACAATGCCTTTCTGTGACCATGAAAAATTCTCTGGAGATTACTTACGATAACAAAGGAAACTGTCATTTTGGAGCACCATCTAACAGACCCACCCAAGGACTACAGAATTCTCTAAGGGTATGCGCATTCGTTTTCATTCACTATTACTGAGTAGGATATCAGAAAGGATAGATATTAACTTATCAAAAACTACGAGTGATGCAAATGATTCTTCTAAAACTCCAAGAAATCTTAATCCAGTATACTTCCTTTTAGCAACTGAAATGCTTTCGGTACTCTTATACTTTTGTAAATCAGCTTTAACATCTTGCTGCAACCTTCATTAAGGAACAACTCATCATTAATGAATTAAAATAATCTCTGACCCTGTACATCCTAAAAAACAAATAGACAAAAAAAAAAAAAAAGTCTCTGCTTAAAAGAAAAAAGAGGGATCTCTGGGTGGCTCAGCCGTTTAACGCCTGCCTTTCACCCAGGGTGTGATCCTGGAGTCCCAGGATCAAGTCCCACATTGGGCTCCCTGCATGGAGCCTGCTTCTCCCTCTGCCTGGGTCTCTGCCTCTCTCTCTCTGTGTATCTCTCATGAATAAATAAATAAAATCTTAAAAGAAAAAGAAACAAAAAGAATGCGGTAGTTTGTCCTCAATCATTAATGGGACTCTCAGAGGATGTTTCCTCCCTTCTTACTATTTTCGGTATTTCTCACAATAAGCATAAATCCATTTTAAATAGGAAAAGACAACTCAAAACATTTTTCCGGATGTATAGTTGGGTGTCACTGCATGTACGAGGAGACACTGCTGACAGGCGTATGGGGCCGGGAGGGTGTGTGTACATGCACAGTGCAGAAAAAAAGGTTGAGCCACACTTAGCCAACCTTTCAACTTTCCAGACCACTTGCAATACAGAACAATTTACTGCCTAGCTGCCAATGAGTCACGATTTCACTGATTATTTCTACCAGACCATGCACATGCACACTTGATGGCATCGGTAATACAAAGCAGTGTCTACTCGTAGTCTTAAAAGTCTCTAAGGCTTCTAAGAAATTCAGTAAAGGCTCTCTGTGTCTCTCATGAATGAATAAATAAAATCTTAAAAAAAAAAAGAAAAGAAAAGAAAAAAGAAAAGAAAGAAAAGAAAGAAAAGAAAAGAAAAGAGAAAAGAAAAGAAAAGAGAAAAGAAAAGAAAGAAAAGAAAAGAAAAGAAAGAAAAGAAGAAAAGAAAAGAAAAGAAAAGAAAAGAAAAGAAAAGAAAAGAAAAGAAAAGAAAAGAAAAGAAAAAAAAAAAAAAGAAAGGAAATTCAGTAAAGGGCAGCTCAGGTGGCTCAGCAGCCCAGGGCGTGATCCTGGAGGCCCGGGATCGAGTCCCACGTGGGGCTCCCTGCATGGGGCCTGCTTCTCCCTCTGCCTGTGTCTCTGCCTCTCTCTCTCTCTCTGTGTCTCTCTGTGTGTCTCTTATGAATAAATAAATAAATCTTCAAAGAAACAACTTTAAAAAAAAGAAAGAAAGAAGAAAGTGATGATGATAAAATTCAACATTAACTATCCCATCCTCTTGCTCCCTTCCAGAAAATCCATGTTTGGGCAGCCCGGCTGGCCCAGCTGCCTTCAGCCCAGGGCGTGATCCTGGAGACGCGGGATCGAGTCCCACGTGGGGCTCCCTGCATGGGGCCTGCGTCTCCCCCTGCCTGTGTCTCTGCCTCTCTCCCTCTCTCCGTCTCTGTGTGTCTCTCACGAACAAATAAATAAAATCTTTGAAAGGAAATTCGGTAAAACCTGCAACCGCTTTGTCAGGTTCATCGAGCATCTGCACCTGGGGACCGTGCAGAGCAACTAAACAGAACACGAGGTACGGGTGGGCCTTGCAGGAGCCACACGTGCCCGAGAACAGCGACCGGGGAAGGGGAGGGGCAGCGGATTTCTAGAGGGGCCGCGGGGCGCGGCCGAGGCGGGGGGGGGGGGGGGGCCGTGGGAGCCCCACAGCCCCGCACACATCCTCGGGGCGCGCCTCCGCCTCCGCCTCCGCCTCCGGGACGCTGCTCAGGGAGCGGCCGAGGCCAGGTCGGGCGCAGAGGAGGATTACCAGTCGCTCCATCTCCTGCTCCCTGAGTCTCTCCTCCCTCTGCCGCCGGTGATAATCCATGAGGTCCTCGCGGCCCGAGATGGAGCTGATGCTGCTCTTCCTCTCCCGGAGGGCGGGCTGGGGCGTCCCCGCGGCCTGGCGGAGGCCGTCGGGGTCGGGGTCGCGGTCGGGGTCGGGGTTGGGGTCGGGGTCGTCCAGCTCGGCGGAGCCCCAGGAGAGGTTCCTGCGGGCGGGCGGGGCGCAGGGGGCGCAGGGGGCGCAGGGGGCGGCCGAGGCCAGCAGCATCTTGCGGGCCACCCGGGGGCTGGCGGGGATGCTGAGCGTGGAGCTCGCGTACGGGGCGCCCTCGGCCGCCGCCGGCCTGTAGGGCGCGGGCCCCGCGCTCCAGGAGGAGAAGCTCAGGTAGCCGTCGTGCTCCGCGCAGCTGGGGGGCGGCTCCCGGTCCCCCGGCCTCGTGCGCCTGGCGCCGCCCAGCGCGGCCCGGGGGGGCAGGCTGAGCTGCGGGCCGTCGGCCGCCCTGTGCAGCCGGGGCAGCGAGCGGCTGTGCGCCCCCATGTGGCCCAGCCCGCCCCCCGCCGGCCTCCGCGCTCGGGGCGCCGCGGCGTCGGGCGGGGGCTCCCGGGGCCGGCCGGGCCGGTCCTGCAGGCCCATCCTCCGCGCCTGCTTGGGGCTGGACGGCATGCTGGCCGCCCCCGACCCGGGGCCCGCGGGGCCGCCTCCGCTCCACGCCGCCTTCCGGGCCTCCAGCGCGCCCAGGAGGCACACGTTGTCGTGGGACTTGTTCCTGGGGCTGTACTTGCAGTAGGGGGGCCTGTCGGCCAGCCGCAGGGGCCGCTCGGGGTCCGGCCTCCCGGGGGCACAGGCGCCCAGCGGCGGGGCGGGCGGCCTCCCCGACCCCGACCCCGACCCCGACCCCGCGCCGGGCAGCTGCCTGCCCCCGGGGCCGCGGGCCAGCGACGGGCTGCTCCGGGCGCCGCTCCCCAGCGGGGACGGGCTCCTCCGGGCCGGCAGCGGCTGCGACAGGGTCAAGTACGAGCCGGAGTAGTCTCCGTTGGCTTTGAACCTCAGACTGGAGGAGTACTTCTTGGGGCTCAGGCTCTCCATCATGGTCTGGGATCGGTCGTCGTCGTCGTCGTCGTCCGGGGAATTGGCCCCGAAACCCGCCTCTAGGCTCCCGTTTTGTAGATCGAGCTGCTTTTGCACGTGGCTAAGCTCTGCCATGGTCCTGCTGGAATCTGGAAAGGGAAAAAAAAAAAAAAAAAGAGTTGGGTTGTATTTAGCAAAGATCGAAAAAGTGCAAGCACTGGCCAGCTGACGTCTGCACAAACAGCCCTGCGGGCTGAGCTGATGGGATTAACCAATGCAGGCTCTTGTTTTATTAATAAGTCCAGTAAAAGTAAGGCGAAATGAAGAGGTGTGAAGAACACCGATGTGGGATGCTGCATGTGCAAAAGAAAAGCAATCAAGGGGATCCCTGGGGGGCTCAGTGGTGGAGCACCTGCCTTCCGCCCAGGTGTGATCCTGGAGACCTGGGATCCAGTCCCATGTGGGGCTCCCTGCATGGAGCCTGCTTCTCCCTCTGCCTGTGTCTCTGCCTCTCTCTCTCTCTCTCTGTCTCTCATGAATAAATAAATAAAATCTTAAAAAAAAAAAGAGAAAAGAAAAGAAAAAAGAACTCAAGAGGCCACTGATGATATTTGCAAAGGACAAGTCCCTAACAAAGTACAGGTGAGGCTGGTCCATAAGAAAGACCATTTCCCGTCAGTTGTTCTGGTCCTTGGGGGACCACCTGCTTCCTGAGTACCAGGAAAACACCCACCATGGCGACGCAGTGCACCCTCCTTTGGGTGTCTCTGCTAGACTCATTAACTGCTCAGAAGTAAAGTTGTGCAGAGACAAAATTCACATTCTGGCACACAAAGAGAGTTAGTTTCCCATTAGACACTGATCGGTATCATGAGGGGCACAGGATGACTATGAGAGTTCCCTTCTCAAGAAAGAGGTCATAAAGCTCCTGTACCCATCAGAAAAAAGTCAGGTCAATGAGGAAACAGAGAAAAGAGGGTTCCCCAAACGACCACCATATCAGGGTCAGGAGGCGGTATTTAAAACCTGAAACTGGAGGATCTTTAGGTTCCAGGTATCCTAAATGAATCATGCTCATCCTTGATCTCACACTCTCTCCTCTTGTGGAAACACTTTTCTCCCTCCTTTGTACCCACCCGAAGCCACCCATCCTTCATGGCTCAGATTCAGATTCTATCTTCCACGCTTACCATTTATTAGAAAAATGTGTGCACCCAGAAGAGTATTTTTGGACTCTAGTTTGAATTACATTAACTTAAGAAACTAACGTTTTAGGTTATGAAAACATACTTTAAGTTCAAATGATCACTGCAAATGAGAAGGCTTGAATTTGTAATTGATAAAAGTATGTATTTTTCAGATTATCATCAAAGCAAAATCACAGTTTAAACATTCTCATTGAACTCATGCACTGCTGAGACCTGTCCAACACCTCAGGCCCCTTAGATACTAGTTATTACATCCTGGTCTTGTATCAATAGATGAGTAACCAATTTTATAATGTGCTTGTTCCTGAAACTAGGTCACAAGTTCAAGGAAGAGGGGTAGACAAAGTATTCCCACCTCATCTCCAGCCTCTCCTGACTCCCACAGACCCATTGGTGAGACACTCTATGAGCACTAGTTTTCAATTTGTCACAGCCTTCCCCCACTGTGTCCTATCCAGAGATTGGGGACTTTGCCTTGCTTGCTCAGCTTTGCAGACTTCCTGGGCAGATTCAGACAGTATACTAGGGAACTGCTTCCTATCCAGGCTGGGGCCAAGAAACAATCTGGGTACTTAAATCCTAGTGATGGGCTAAGTATCCATCCTCTTGTAAAGCTCAGCTTGCCCCAACAAGCTCTACCTTGGGTTCCCTACCCTCCAACCCAAACCCCCGCCCTGATGAGCATGATTATCTTTTGGAGTAAACCTCAAAAAAATTTTTTTGAGATTCTCCCTTAGAACTGCCTCCCAGATAGAATCTGGTCTTGCCATCTGGCTTTTGTCAGGTCTTTCATTCTTCAGGGACAGGGCCATCTCTGCTCCCAAGACAAAGTCATAGTCAGCAACTGTCTATGACCACCAGCTATCACCTTGAAAACAACACAAATCTGGTTTGAGACTTACCTCACTCTGCCCTCTTGGAGGACTGAAACGAAGATGACCTCGAGTCATGATCCCCTCTGTTCTCAACTAACTGAGTTGCTTTGACAGTTAAGGGGTGGGGGGGACACTTAGTGTAAACTACTAGAATATAATCTGTAGCAATACTTCTTTTTTTAAAAAAAAATTTGCATTTACTTTATTTTATTTTACTTTTTGAAGATTTTATTTATTTATTCATAAGAGACACGGAGAGAGAGGCAGAGACACAGGCAGAGGGAAAAGCAGGCTCCCTATGGGGAAACTGATTGTGGGACTTGATCCCAGGAAGCCAGGACCACGACCCGAGCCAAAGGCAGACAGACAGTCAACCACGGAGCCACCCAGGTGCCCCTATTGTATTTTATTTCTGCTTTATTGAGGTATTACTGACAGATAAAATTGTAAGATATTTAAAATGGACATTGTGGTGATTTGATGTACATACATGTTGTGAATGGATTTTCATCATCTGGTTAGTTAACACATCCATCGTGTGTGTGTGTGTGTGTGTGTGTGAGAGAGAGAGAGAGAGAGAGAGAGAGAGAGAGAGAGAACATTCAGGTTATAAATGACTTGGTAAAAGAGTATAGACTTTCAGCTATAAGATGGATGTATGAGGATCTAATGTAAAATATGGTGACCACACTGTAGTTGAAAACACTATTATATAATTGAAATTTGCTAGGAAAGTAGAACTTAAATGTTCTCAGAAATACTTCATGCATAAGTTGATTAGGCTCTCATTTTTCCTAAGCTCCTGTACAACTGTTGAGCCAGATATTAACTCTTCTTAAAAAGGTTCTTGGACGACTAACTTAATATGTAAATATTTGACAACTTCAGCATTTTCCCCAGCTCTTCTTAATGACTCGGGCAAAATGTTAATCATGCAAGTGTAGCCATTCCGTACTCTAAGTGTCTGAAAAACTACAAAATCAAACACAACGCATTCCCTAATATGAGTAAACAGAGTGGTTACAAAAGAATTCTCAGAAGTTTGCTGAACACAGCCTGTACAATAATATTAGCATCCTCGTCTCCTAAAAAATGTGGTTAACAGGATGCATATTTAACTTGGTTCTGCTTATCGTACAGAAAAAAATTAAAATCCCAACAGAAAGTTCTAGATACTTTAGTCACTAAATGGTTCTTGGGTGCCTACCATGCATTGGATATTGATTCAGGTTTTAGTGTTGCTCACTAACATTCCTGTCCTCTTCTCATAAACAAAGAGGTGTTTCCCTTCTGCACCCCTGTAACATTGGGTATGGCTATGACTCTTGCTTTGATCAAGGAACCATGAGAGAAAGTGACATGTCAGTTCCAAGCTGGGGCATGATTCACTCTTTCCACCCACCCACCCCCACGATAAGATGACTAGCATGCATCCAAGTTTGTGCAGACTTTATTAGCCTATACCCGTCAATGGGGACGCTGTGAAACAGGACTCTTGCCAACCCAAGATTGTCTTAAGCCACTGAGATTTGGAAGTTGTTTGCTACTATGAAGGTGTTAATCTTCCTTAAGTTCTTACCATAAACTAGGCTTTCAGCTGGGCACTGGGAAGCACGTGGTCATATACCACTTCCTGCCTTTACACAGCTTACAGTCCAGAGGGAAAGACATATGAACAAATGATTGCCATACAGTGTGACACGCGCCTTAATAGAGAAGTGATGGAAACACTGGTAAAGGAGCATGAAGGGGACTAACCCAGTGAGAGTCAGAATCTGTGGAGATTATGGTGCAAAGAAATGATAATAAAGTTAAATCCACTGAAGGAAAGGGAATCTGATGAGTACTACCCAATAGCAGCATAAGGCTACTTTTACATTCCATGATTTTATGAGTATAAACAAAATCCCATTCATTTGGGGAATATAAATAATAGTGAAAGGGAATAGAGGGGAAGGGAGAAGAAATGGGTAGGAAAAATCAGAAAGGGAGACAGAACATGGAAGACTCCTAACTCTGGGAAACGAACTAGGGGTGGTGGAAGGGGAGGAGGGTGGGGGGTTGGGGTGACTGGTTGGCGGGCACTGAGGGGGGCACTTGACGGGATGAGCACTGGGTGTTTTTCTGTATGTTGACAAATTGAACACCAATAAAAAATAAATTTATTATTAAAAAACAATAAGCAAAATAAACAAAATCCCAAGCCCATTAGAGGTCAGACTACTGGCACATGCAGCAAACGTCCTGTCTCTGACTGAATTAATAGCAAAACATGGGTAAGGAAAAAGAAACGGTTATTTTCTATATTACGGTCCTTTTTTGAAAAAAGTCTAGCATGTAACTCTTCCGGGATGAACTATAATAAACATGCATTTCTCTCTCATAGTGATCTAAATCCTTTCCCATCTCTACCACCATGTAAGATATGCCCTCAAGAGTCCGAGCCCTTTGCCCACCCTAAGAGTGGCTTAAATTGGCAAGCAATTTCCAACCATTTAGGATATTTTCGACAAGGCTACAAAAGGAAACCCTTTAGTGAGATATTAGAATAGACAAGAAAAGAATTAAAGTCAGTTAGTGGGGAGACTTCGGTTTTAAGATAATGTATACAAAATGGGAAGCAGAACTAAGTTAGAAGAATTCCCACAATGTGCCGAGACAGCAATCCAGAAAGCAAGCCAAAGCACACGTGATTAAATAGAAGTCAAAAATTAAACAATGAGCCCAAACACTACATTTTAAATATTTACTCTGTTAACAGCACAGAGTTGAAGGGTTTAATACATCATGTCAAAAATGGATATTTAAAAGTTTAATTTCTTAAAGGGCATAGTTTTTCTGTTTTCTCTTAATAAAAATCAGTCAGTTCACTATGTATAAAGCAAATAAATTCTACTCTGATGTGAAAAAAAATAGTTTAGTTTTTGACACAGCCATGTAAGATAATGATGTCATTTTAGATGATAAATACATTACTACACTTGAACTTGTTTGCAGTTGCAAATGCTACTTAATCACCCAAATAAAATACTAGCAAATTCTCTTCTCTCTTCATTTAGGCAAATAAAACTAGAGTATCAAACTACTACAGGTTTCTTACTATCTCACAGGGTGGTAACATTCGATACCGCTCTCCACCTCACACAGGCTTTTTAAAGAAATCAAAAAGTATAATTACTGAAACAGTTTGGTTGGCCAAACAAAATGCAACACCAAAATACTGCAAAGTAGTACCTGCTGAAGGATCAGCTTTGCAGACTCCAGGGAAGGAGACAAGAAGGACACTTGCAAATAAGAAGTCACATCTGAGAAACGTGTAACATTTCTCTCCCAGGCATTCTTGAAGGGGAAAGTTAAGCATGATTTGGATGTAAAGACATTCCAGAGACTATTTGAAGGGATATTCGTGTTTGATACCCCCGTTTTTCAGTTCAAACTCCCTGGCTCAGTTAAGGATACATAAAAGGTTGTACACTTAAAAATGTATCATCAAACTACAAATATGGAACTTCCTCATTTTCCCGAAGCTTAGTTTACCTGCCCCAGCTGAGTGCCATGTGTGTACTTGTCCCAACTCATCTCTCTTGCTCCCACCAACCAATTCAACTCAAAAGGTAAAGAATCCGCTTTTGCCTCTACGGACCGGGGAGTGACAATCGTGGTGCGATACCTCTCTCCTTCCCTACTTCCAGAGTATTCTTTTCATTGCAGATGAGATTACATGAGTGGAGGCTTAGAAAGGGGGAACAGAGAATGGTAACCAGCACGCACTCTTTAGGAGGACGTGAGGGTGAGCAAGGAGGGGAGAGGCGGGAGGGTGGAGAACACAGTGGAAGAGTTTGGGTTTGGTGAATCCCCCGGCAATGAGGGAAGGAATGCTGCAGACAGGGTGCATCAGGGGCCCCAGCTGGATTTAGGACGAGGAAGGGCGAGGGCGGTGGCAGGTAAAAGAAAGCCCCAGGAGAGGTGCTGCGGGGGTGGGAGACCAGAGGCAGGCAGTAGGGGGAGAGATCTGTGGTAACAGGGGTAAGACGGGGGGCAGGCGAGGAAGACTCTGTTTCCAGCCTGGCTTCTTGGCCTACACCGATGTGTTTATTTTGGGTTTCCTATACATGTCATGTAAACAAAAAGAAGTCTCGGGGAAATTATAAAATAACTGCATTGTTATGGTGGCAGCAAAGGAGTCCTGGGGCTTTAACCCCTGCCTACGTTCCACGCGCATCCACAGAACGGGCGTGGAGAAGGGGAGAAGGCATCTGGTGCCCATCTGGAGAAGGGACAACAGCGGGAAGTCTAAACAGGAAAGGAGTTAATGTGTGTTGAAACGTTTGGGCTTACTTTCCAATCCATACATTTAATCCCCCCAGAGCTCTTGTTATTTTACCACCTGAAATGTACATCAGCTCGCTGTCAATTAGAAAATGCCAGAAGGCACGAAGAGGTGTCTGGAAGATAGCACAGCAGCTCACAGCGCTGTTTCCCCAGAGAAGATGATTACTTGAAACACTAATCTCGAGGATCATGTGGGTAAAGTTTCTTGGTAGCTCCTTCCCTCCTGGACACACGGTTCTGGCATCTGTTGTACAACAGAGTTCTCCGGCGCCCCTTACATTCAGTAACAATAGGGTGAAGCTGACCCCATTGAAACTGTGTCACCAGCAGTGAATTTACAGCACTGCAATTGCCTGAGCTGTAGGGATCTCCTTGGATTCAAGATGATGAAAACACGCCCAGAGAGAAAAGTCCCCAGAACCCAAGAGATGAAGACAAAGTCTGTGTCTCTGTGTCGTGGTGTGTCGCGCTGTGCTGCGCTGCACCGCATCGCGTGGTGTCAAGGGAGAAGGACTTACAGGCCTGGCCCATATAAACGCAGAACGCAGTTTATCCAGAAACCCAAAGGGGTTTGGGGGAGTCCTAAATCATACGACGAGTTACATTGTCATTTGATGTTGCCATGTAGAGACTCCTCTCCGGGTCACCCAGAACAGCGGGACTAATCAGAGCAGGGGGCTGTTAGAGCAGGTGATGGAAAAGTAGAGATTGTTCCATATGAGCTGGGAAAAGGCGAGGATGTAGATTACAGGAGCAAACTCAGAAAAAAAAGAAGACCCTTCAAGATCAGGGCGGTTAAAATGTTCACTTTATAGGGGCAGCCCCGATGGCCCAGCGGTTTAGCGCTGCCTTCAGCCTCGGGTGTGATCCTGGAGACCCGAGATCGAGTCCCACCTCGGGCTTCCTGCATGGAGCCTGCTTCTCCCTCTGCCTGTGTCTCTGCCTCTCTCTCTCTCTGTGTGTGTGTGTGTGTCTCATGAATAAATAAATCTTAAAAAAAGTTTCCACTTTATAGAAAGGTTTTGAGTCTACTGCGCCCTGCACGGGCCCCGGGAGCTGAGGGGCTGGCTCTGGGCGCCCAGGCTGTCGCAGACAGTGGCTGATGTTGGCGTTCAGAGCTCCCCCAGAACGCTGGTGGTCCAGGGGCTGGTCTCTTTCAGCGCTGATGTTTACAATATGGCAAGGCTATAAATAAGCACACACTGATGACATGTAATTGAATTCAGACACCAGCTTAGAGCAGCCCCTCAGAAGCAGTGCCATTCTTTACATGAATCCTGGAGGAGGGGTGTCCCTGCGGCAGCAGATGGGGCCTGGGGGGGGGAGCTTATAGAGGGCGAAAAGGGAAAACCGGGAAATCTATGTCAGCCTCAAACTCCAAGCTTAAGGATGGAGAACAATGGATACAAACCCTCCCTCTTTTTCCACTAATCCCGACAAGAAAACATGATGGGGGGCGGGGGGCGGGGGGGGGGGGGGAGGCTAATGTGAAGCTTTGGGAACAGCCACTTCCTTCTCTAGCCATCGTCTCCTTTCAGAACTCCCCAAGCAGCATCTCCCCCATCCTCTGTTAGCCAAACAGCATCCTCGATGAAACCTTCAGTTCTGCAGCTCTCCCGTTTGCAAACATACCCTCCTTTTACGCAAACATTTCCTTTCATCACTAAATCCTCCTCGGCCTCCTCCATCTCTGCAAACAAGCCTTAACCTCTCCACTAGGCCCCATACCCACTGGCAAACACCTGCTCCTGGCAAATATCCCCGGATCCTGTCTCCCCAACAGATCACCTCCTGCACAGTTAGTTAATGCAAGCATCCCTAGGTCATCCTCTCAACACTCATCTCACCTCCCACTTCCTAAACGCTGTTCCCTTAGCCTCCTGCTCCTCACGTGAGAGTTTATATCCCCGTGCAAAGAACAACACTTCCGTTGGTAACTAGTACCCTTCTTGTTCTGTCTGCGGATAAACACAGCAGCCAGTGGATTCCCACTCCTCTTCCCTTGCACCATGTTCTTTCATTTAAAGATCAGCCCGTTTGAACAAAATTGTTATTACCCATCAGACACACGTGCATAGGTTGATCATCTCCAAGGAGGATATTTTCACATCTACATAAGATCCCCCAAAAGCAGGGGGCACCTGAGTGGCTCGGTCGGTTAAGTGTCTGCCTTCAGCTCAGTTTGTGGTCCCGAGGTCCTGGGATCGAGTCCCGTGTCCGGGCCCCCTGCTCAATGGGGAGCCTGCTTCTCCCTCACCCTCTGCCCCTCCCCACTGCTTATGCTCTGTCTCTCTTCAATAAAAATATAAAATCTTAAAAAAAAAAGAGAGAGAGAAACAGTTCCATGGGAATAAATGTATTTTAATGGCAGGATAAGGAGGCTGTTTTGTCCTTGCAGATGGGACCTATTCACAGGTGGCCGTCTGTCTTACTGGGCGCACACATGCACACACACACAGACGCACGCTGGCCACATGCCCACAGCAGCCTGCAAGGCACGAAGGGTTTTGTGACTGCCAGGGGAGACTCTCCAGAACCCGGCAACTCGCGGCACCCTGGGAACCGGCCGGTGTCGAGGGGACCCAGGGCCAGGCTGGGGAGACAGGTGAGGCCCGCTAGAATGGCTGACATGACATCTCAGGACACCGATCACACAGTTTCCCCTCTTGGTTTGCTTTTGGCTTTGCTTTTGAAGTTTTGCTACATTATATTCTGAAGTCACCTAAGCAAAGAGATCAGGGAAACCAAGAAAGAAGCATCAAACACCACTGCAGGGAGGCCAGAGCACAGATGGGAGTGGTGAGCGATGGGGGTTAATGAGGACATTCAACGCAGATGGAAGAAGTGAGGACAGAAAGTTAAAGAGTTCCAGCTCCTTCTCATCATAATAAAGGAGTCTAACCCCACGCTACCGATCTCTTCGGTCATCTCTCGCTGTACTGAAGTCTAAGCTCTGTCCAAAAAAGAGCTCCACATGGTGTTCAAAGTTTCCTAAAAGTCATCACAACCAACAGCAATAGTCATATTTCAAATGAGGGTCTTTATCTCCTGTATCAGAGGCCACTTTGAAGTAAGTCTACAGTGTTTCGCAGGAATAAAAATCTTAGAGGACCTCAGCAAAGAGGGCAAAACATCAAATACGGGGATTTTAAAAAAAATCTGTGCTAGTCTCTTGAATAAGACTTGTTTTGTATGAACTTTGAAATATTCTTTAGACTCTCCAAGGAATTTGGCGGCATGTTTCCCGTGATAGCTCTCTGCAGCCAGTGAGGAAAGTGGGAGGGAGGCCACAAAGCACAAAACAACCTCAAAACACATATGGGCCATTCAAAATCCCTTCCCACTGACCAAATTCCTGACTTGTACCTAAATCCTCAAGATGTGGCTTTTATCAATTAGACTCACTTTGGTGTTTATACCACTATTGAAGTAGCTCAAGCAATATTTAAAAAAAGAGACAATATTAACCTAATAAGCATTTACATACATGTATTATAAATTAAATTCAACACAGTGACATGGCAGGAAAGGTCTGAAATTAAAAACATGCTGTTTTGATTATAGAAAATATGAGACCAAGGGAATAGAATAAACACCACAGAGATGCTATCACTGAAATCTAGAATACGGGAAAGGCTACAGAAAAAGAATAACCAATATCTTCAACCAGCATATGGCAAGGAAAAAAAAAAAGAACAAGAAAGAGAGGGAGCTATTCTATATTAAAAGAGACTTGGGAGACATACCATGAAACGTAATGCATAGAACTTATTTGGATCTTGTTTTGAACAGTATTTAAAAAAAATTATGAGACAATCAGAGAAGCTGAACATTGACTAGGTGTGCTAATGATATAGTTGTATTTTTTAAAAACCCTAACTTCTGAGAGTGACATTTTAAATTATTTATGAATGAAATAGTACAGTGTTTAAAGTTTGCTCTACAATAATCCATGTTTTGGGGATAGAAGTAAGGTCTACAGATGAGGCAAGATTAGCCTTATATACGAAAGTTACATGAGATTTCACTTAATTATTCTGTTAACCCTTGTGTATGCTTAAAACTTTCCATAGTCAAATATTTAAAAAGTAAGATGTATGCATTTTTTAAATAAATATGAATAAAAATATATGAATATATACTGACTTAAAATTATACTGGTTTACTTTACAAGCCATGATGGGGTCATATCAGTGGCTCCTAGCTTATTTTCTTAAGTATGAAATACTAACCCTCTATCATATTGAATTAAACTCCTAAAAGCTGATATTTTTTTAAGTACCTGGGGGAAATTTGAAAAAAAAATGCATTGTCCAGACTGGCAAGTATCAGGCCGTTATATTCTGAATACTTAAAAGATAACACTAGGTACAGTAACTAAATTTCACCACTATGTGTACCCAAAGAAAAACCGTCTCTTTAGAAAGTTAAAATGTAAAATTATTCACAAAAACTGCCAAACTTGCTATATGTTGAAGAATGTGAGCCTCAAAAAACTTTAACACACATACACACACACACTCCTTATATATTTATGCTAAGAGAGACCGACATGCTTTGTAGATTCTTAAACTAGGTTACTTCCTCTTTGAAAGTGGGAAAGTTATAGGAAATTATAGACTCATATTTTCAAGGCTCCTTATAGAATCCTAAAACAGTTTCAGAGCAAGATAAAGATTTCTGAAATTTTTACCCCTTAAATCCAATGTTTCCAGATGTTTCTTTTTTCTGATCATTGGTATAATTCATCCCTGGGTTGAGGTGGTTCTGACTATAGACCTGGAAGCCTCCTCCCCTGTTGTGTGATCACAACAGTGAAGATAAAGACAGAGAAGTCAGGAAATAGCTAAACTGGGGATCATTACCGGGCGTGTGTACATCTTACTTCAGATCCACTTCCTGAAGCAGAGGGTTACTCTAGGAAAAAAGCATCCTTCAACTCAAGGCCAATTTCAGGGAAGAAAAATATTGACCCTAGGATCATATGGGGATAAAGATGCTCTCTCTTGATTCTGAAACCACCACTAGGGACTTGAATTGGAAGCTGAGGGCTTATAGGACCAAACTCTGATCTTTCCACTGCCCTGTCCACATTCCATTCTACTGATCAAAATACACTCTCTTAAGAGTCATCTTTTACTCTTCCAAAGTAACATTTCCTAAATCCCAAAATACTACATTCCCCATGCTCTGACCCAAAATTTATGAACTGGGAATAGTCAGAACACAAGTACGCTCAGGAGGGATGGAACAAACACAAGGTAACCACATCTTCCATAGCTGGGTTTTCCCCTTCAACTCAAAAATTGAGCAGATGGCTTTCAAAACTACCATAAAGTAAACAAAACAAAACAGTAATGATACAATCTCCCCGTTACTTAATAGTTGATTATGCAGAGTGGGTAATATAAGACACTGCTATCTTTGGACCGTTTATTGCTTGGAAGGGAAAGAGAAAGGACTTGAACCAGCAGGGGTCCATAATCAACTAACTAAATTCAATTTAATCGATGCCGTTGTTTATAACTCTGGCCAAAGACCTAATAAAGGAAATGGTTTCATTAGGATGTTATTTTTATTGTAATGGCCAATCTAGTACAAAGAACACTGGATAGGCTGCCAGGAACATGAGTCAGGAGACCCGTCCTAGTCGTGGCTCTGCCAAAATCACCAACTGAAGTAAGAGCTGGAGCAAGTCACTTCGCCTGTCTTCACCTTGTATTAGCAGAGGCTTCCCATATTTTTAAATGGTAAGGGTTTCTGCTCCAACTTTCTGGACTCCCAGAGATACTGGTTAAATAACACAGGAGTGCCAGCTCTACAATGCAGGAAATGGAAATGACCACAGAACAGAAACATGTTTTAGTGATAAGGTGGCAGCTACCTAATTGGGAAAAGCTTTCACCGGCGCTGTTGCCCATGACATTCCAAGGGCATGGTAAATTGTTTCAGCATAACATAGTGGGAAAAAGGCCTAGTCGGAGTTATGTTAATGCAATATAATATGGGTATTTGATTCAGCATGATGTATAAGAAATATTTGCTCTGCATTCCCATGGCTAGCAATTTCCTTAATAAATCTTAAGCTGTTTTTAAAAACCTACTTCTGCAATGACGTAAGCAGTGTGGCAGCCAGACATCACTTCCCAGTCTCCTCTGAGTATCTCTTGGCTATGAAGCACTACTCACGCTGGGTCTGAACTGGTCAAAAGAATGCAGGGGCAGGCTCTCCTTTGCTTTTACCTGCCTTTGTTTTAGCAGTACAGTGGTCAAGAAATATAGCTGGGAAAAATCTCGTAACCTTTAGCTTTTTGCTATTCCATATGTTAATTCCACAAGCACACCACCATTTGGAGAAGTCACATACAGTGTGTAAACCAAATATTCTAGGATGATCAACACTAATTTCCACTGAAGTCCAGAGTTAGCAGCAAGTCTTAGAAAAGACTGATCCTGCTTGAGGTGAAGATCTTAAATTTTGGCAGGCACGAACTTTTCCTTCCCCCTATTTTGTAAAATTAAGAAAAAGCAGTCCGTCTAATAAATTGACTTCCACACACTAAACAAGCAAAAACTTTTCCACGTAACTTAGCTGGCTACCCTAGATCTCGCTTGTTTCTTTGTATAGCAAGCTTCTCCGACTCCTTGGCTTTCCACCACATTCCAATAAAATGCTTTTTAAACCTAGGTTTCTTTTCTATTATTGACCACTAGCTCCTATACATAACAATCTTGCCTTTAAAGCAGATAGATATGGCACAAAGCTTCTTTTTCCGCATGTTAAGAAGCATCCTTAAATATCGTGAAAACAACTGTAAATTAATTCCTAGAAGATTCAAACCCCGTGTGATGGAGACAAGTTCTTGTCTAACTGTTTATCTTGAAGGGATCTGGCAACCTGAGTTACTGTTTTTGGCCTCATTCACTTTCAAAAGACAAGAGTCACATTACTCAAAGGCCAATAAATATTTCCAGCCAACAATTATTTAAAAAATTAGACAGGGGGCAGGAGGAAAAAATAAATAAATAAATAAATAAATAAATAAATAAATAAATAAATAAATAACAAGACAAAGCCAACTCATGTCTTCCCTCCCATCATCTGAAAAAAAAAAAAAAAAAAAAGCTAAAGAGGGGATAATTTATTGTAGCACCTGCAGGGAGCAGACCCCTTAAAAAAGTCATCACTTTCAAATCCTTTCTAAATATACTACTACATACTTGGCTTTGAGGTACACCCACTGGCTAGCTGTCAAAATGATAAGAACTTACCTCAGCACAGTTCAGAATTCTGACCTCTCCCAAGAAAGGCATATGAAAAAAAGTCTCCTCTACTGCCCAAACCTCCCAGAGTTGAGGGTTGTAAGTACCGTGGTGGGACCACTTAGCACACAGAACTAGAATCTGTCATCACAGGCCTAATGGCCAAACACAGAAGTGTAAATGTGAGAGTACATATGTTTGTAATTGATCAAGCCATATGGACACGACTCTTCTGATAATTCAAAACTCACTAAGATAACCCCTTTCTATAAACACAGCCATTCACAAATGTCATGCTTTTAAAACTCTCCTTGGAAATTAACACTAGCTCTATACTACTCTCATATTCTTCCCCATGAGGTAAACAGATGGAATGTTAGAGACCGGGGTATAAGAAAGTGCAACGGTGCAGAAGTTAGATGATTTGGCTTTGCAGGTCCTGCACTATCCAGTCAAGTGAGTGCATCATGGGCAAAGGAGTCACATAAGAGGATTTCCTTTCATTCCCAGGATTGTTTCGTGTTACTTGCCCCAAGGATGGTCAAGCTCCTAACCCAAGTTCTATGCAACCACAGTTACTGTAGATAGCCATTCATCAGCTTATGAATTTCCCCCACAAGTGCCCCGTGTGTGCTCTTTTCCTTACGTGCCAGGTGTGTTTTTAAATCCCATACTCAGGAGGCTTCTCTCATTTCCCTTCTGTCCAAGACAACTCTATCCATTCACGCACTCTACTCTTAACCCATACGGCAGGGAGGGACGGAAAATCTCAAATGTTCTGTTTTGTACCTAGATTCAAAAGCAGCATCTGCTATGTTTGTAGAACCATCTGTTGCCCACTTTGCCGTGGGAAGGATGGTGTAGGCATCAGACGTGGAGTGTCACAGGTCACACAATGGAATTATCTCCTCCTTAGGGCCGACACAGCCAAGCATATGCTCCACTGTCACCATGGCTAATGCCACCCTTCCCCCAATCAAAGGGTTTCTATATTTCCTCATGGATAATGGTACCTCCAAACTCTCACAAAAGGTCAAGTCCAGTTTGGTGTTTTGTTTTGTTTTGTTTAATCACAGTGCTTGAATATCAATGTCTAAACTCTCTAATTCTGGGTCATACCTAGAACTACATCTGCCACAAACTCACTTGAGGCCTATGAATCACTAATCTCTGGGCACCTCCGTTTTCACATCTAGGAAATAAGAAAGTTGAACTTGGTGATCTCTGAGGCTCCCCTGTGCTCTAACACTCTCAAATTCTGTGATTCTTAAAGTGAATTCAAAGTTGTCAATGAGTACAAGTTCCTTCACATCTTTGGTATATCAACACTTTTCATGCCAGGGGCAAAAAATCTGGCGCTGACAAAAAGGCTTCTATGATCGTGTTTAACAAGAACACAGTTGGTTTCTTGAGGATCCAAAGTAGACTAAGATCCTTAATCTTATTAACATATGCCCATGGGGTAGTACTCCAGTTTATTTTTAGAGTATTGCTCTAGTATTTTCTAGAGCAATTTTCTAGATTGGGGGGCTGAAGAATTCTTTGTGTGTGTTCTGTGTATTGTAGCATATTACACCGCAGTTGAGGCCTCTACCCACTAGCTGCCAGCCCCAGTTAGCAGGTGGAGCTGTTCCCTATCTCTAGTTGGAACAGCCAAAGATGTGTCCATACTCTGACCAATTTCCCCTGGGGTGGGCAAAAATCTCCCCCTACCCTCAATTGAGAACCACTTGAGAATCCTGATATAATGGATATCAGGGCTTTAAAATAATGCACATCACTTAAAAGTTGTTTTTGTTTCAAATGGGTGGTATTTACAGTTAATAAGTAAAGTACACCGAGACCTAACAGATTTATAAAGCACATGTATTCCACTTGGAAGAAGTACAAAGCACCTCCTTTACAAATCGCTCATAGCAGGCCTCCCTGCTAAGGGTTGAGAATTAGGACACAAAGCCATAACCTCATCTGCTCTTTAAAAGTATCCCAAAGGAAGCATGGTTTTCACAGTACCTTCTTCAGGACACTCTTACTTACAGACTTCAAAACAGGGCTTTGAAGAGAATAAGAAAAACCAGTAGTTGGTTTAATCACTTTGGCTTTTTCTTTCCTCTCTTATGCAAAAGCCAGTAAATAAGATGTTTCTGAAAAGGTTCCCAATGAGTTCTGGCTTTGGTCTAGATTCTCTAAGACGGGGGTTTGCAAACTCTTAGCTCAATTTCCCAAGCATCTTCCCCTCCACCACTTCACAGGGATCCAAGAGACACCCCCCACAGTCAGTCCCCAGCCCAAAGGAACAGCAGCTGCCAGCTGCGTGAAACAGAAGGAAGCCTGCAAACTAACTGAGATGATTACTACTCTTACCCAAACATCTCATTTTCCCATTGGTGAGAAAGGCTGAGATTTGCAAACCTCTGGGTCTCTGGAGGTGAAGGCTACACCAGTCAACTAAATGCAAAAAACTCAACTCTCCCTGGCTTTTAAGGAAAAAAGCCAATTATAAGCATTATAAGGTCTTCACCGAGTTTCTTAAGCACATACGATGTTTACGTTTTTCCACATTAAGAGTGTAAGGTGAAAAAGAAACACGTTTAAAGAACTAAGACCAGGATAGGAAAAGGGAATCGTGAATAGACACAACTGTTACTTTTCAAAGACCTCAGCTCTTTATTCAAACAAATATTTACACAATTGAGGGCCATGGTTCCAGGGATCTAGCCATTCTGTTAAAATAGTGGGCAACTCTAGAGGTTTATTTATCCCCAAATCCAACTACTCTGTTGCTACCCTACCGGGAAGCAAGAATTCAAGTGCTCCCAGGGCAAAAGTTTAACCCTCTGAAACTGAACTTCATTTAGATCTCTCCCAGCTGACATTCGGGTTATGTCAGAATCAAGGCCTGAATGAAGCCAAACTGGGAAGCTCAACGTTGCACTGCAAAACTTGAAAATAAATACCTGCAACGGACACATTCGTAGAACGAAGGGGGGTTAATACGGCGGACAATTCCCTGAACTGAAAGAAAATCCACCTGTGCGCGCCCCTCCTGCTAGTTCCACTGCTGGCCGCGCTGGGCAGGGCGTCCTGGTGCCTTCTAGAACTCCCGGAGCTACTTGAGAGCCGCGCAAGGGAGGCTTCTAGGGATCAGGGCAGGGCCCCAGGAGAGTAGTTCCAGCCCCGGGCAAGGCTCCCGACGTACAAGGCTGCAGGCACAGTTCCCTCTTTCTACCCTTTAACTCCAGGGCAGGCTCTGGAAGCAGGGTCGACTTCAAGTGGGACAGCTCAACCCTGGAAGGGACAGCCTGTCAGCCTTTTAGTGTCCTGGCGGTGGCGGGAGTTAGCCGGTCCCGGCGCTTCCAGCAGCGGGGACGGAGCAGCCGCGCACCCTGCAGCCGCGCCTCCCCCTGCGGGACGCGGTGAAACGGGGGCTCAGGACTGTCGCCAACGCCTGCGGCCGCTCTCCCCAGGGGTGCGGAGACCTCCCGGGCGCACACTTGCGGGGGGATCCGAAGCCAAATCGCAATCTGAGGTTCTGCGCGGGTCAGGCTTGCAAGCCCCACTCTTGAAACGGTGGCCTCGGAGGCGCAGCTCCCAGATACTGGGGGGGGGGGGGGTCTTCTCTGGATCCCGCGCCCCACTCCATGCAGCAGCCCTGCTCTTTCCTCCACCCACCACGACAAAGCAGCTCTCCGCCGACGAGAGGTGGATCCCGACCCCCCCACCCCCCGGCATCCTGGAGTTCCGCGCAAAAGTTGCCTCCGGGCGCCCCAGATCCCGCCCGCTCCCCGCTCCCCAGCATCCTCCCCAGCGCGGCCCCGCCACCCTCCGGGGCTCAGCACCCCCACCCCCCACCCCAAAGCTGCTCGGCCAGGGTTCCGCTAGCCCCAGCCCCGGCTTTTGTCCCGAGCGCCTGCGAGGGAGGCGAAGCAGCCCCGCGCACCCCGGCGCCCACTCACCGTCTCATCGCTCCTCCCGCCGCCGCCGTCCCCCGGCCCCCGCCCCCGCCCCCCGGGCCGCGACCCCGGCCCCGCCGCAGCCCGCCGGCCCCTCCGGACTCGCCGAGCGCGGGCAGCGCGCCCCTCCTGGGCCCGGGCGGCCGCTGCCTCCTCTCCGCCCCCAGCCCTCGGCCGCGCAACCGGCGGCGACCAACCGGCGCGGAGGGGGGAGGCGGCGCCCGGGGGAGCCGCCCCGACGCCCCGAGGCCGCGCGGGCCCCGCTGCCGGCCGGCCCCGCCCCCTGCTCACCTGGCGCGGGGGGTGCGGCGGGGTCCCCGCGGCCCCGGCCCGAGGCTGCGCTCCGTGCGCCGCGCCTCGCCCTGCGGCCCCCCTCGGGCCGCGGTGGTGCGCTCCGGGCCCCGGCCCCCGCCCCGGCCCCGGCCCCGGCCCCGGCCCCTGCGCGAGCACCGCGGCGGCCCGGGGATGGGGGCCGGGAGGCGGGGAGGCGGGGAGGCGCGCAGCTCGCGGGCCCCGGGCAGTCGGGGCTCTACGGCCTCGGGACGAGCCCGGCCCCTCGCCCCATCGCCCCGCGCCGGGTCTCCAAGCCGCCTTCACAGCAGCCCGCTAGAGACTTTGGGTTGGGTTGGGTTGGGTTGGGTTGGAGTGGGTGGGGTTGGGGTAGGTTGGGGTGGGTTGGATTGGGTTGGAGTGGGTGGGGTTGGGGTAGGTTGGGGTGGGTTGGGTTGGGTTGGAGTGGGTTGGTTGGGGTAGGTTGGGGTGGGTTGGGTTGGGTTAAGTTGGGGTGGGTGGGTTAGGTGGGTTGGAGTGGGTTGGTTGGGGTGGGTTGGGTTAAGTTGGGGCGGGTGGGTTAGGTGGGTTGGGGTGGGTTGGGTGGGTTGGGTGGGTTGGGTTAGGTCGGGTTGCATTGGGTTGGGCGGGTTGGGTGGTTTGGGTTAGGTCGGGTTGGGTTGGGTTTTACGAGCTGGAAGAGGGACGGGAGGGTGCACGTCCTCCGGTGATGATCTCCTCCCCCGTGTCCCCTGGGGAACTCCAGGGGACCACACCTCACCTGCTGCCGACAGTGCGCCCGCGGGCAGGTACCCGATGCGTCAGAAAAGCAGCTTTGCCAAATCATCGGGGCACGGCCTCAGCGAAGGGACTACCTTACTCTGATTTCCTTTTGAAAGTTTCTCCTATTTTCCAACGTGATTTTCTGAGTCGCTGCAGCCAATGGAAACAGGGCTGGTGTGAGCGTCCTCCACCGGGTGCTTCGGAGGGGGCAGCGCGGGGGCCCCAGGGCACCTGGGAACGCGAACCTCTGCCAAGTGCCGAGCCCGACCCTGGGTGGCAGGGACAAGGCCCTCGCCTTCAAGGACCCCGCGGCAGCAAGGAAGCGAGCGCCCTGAAAGGCGAACTCTACCGTATAGGCTCAGTGTGGCTTTGGGGAACTCGGGTTAGCTCCCGTAACAATTCCTTCATCTCCCAGTGTACTAGGAATGGTACTGATGTTGGAAGTCCGTTTTAATGAGTTTTGGGATAATGTATGCAAAGTACCTGACACCGTAGGTGGCCCTAGTAGTCATTCAACAAACGGCTTATTTAATGCACTTTTCATTTGTGCAGGTTAGGAGCCTGGTTTCTAATTTTAAGGAGACGCTCATCTATGAACTGCCTGGTGTTTTATAGAACTTTTTTTTTTCTTTCTTCTCCTGGCTCTTTGCCCCCCAGAAACATACAGGGGCCAATCCAACGGTTAAGTGCTCCAGCAGATCTCTCTTCTCCCCACATCAATTTTCTCCCTTTACTGGATCATCTCCATCAACATTAAAATCATGTTATTTGTCCCATCTTAAAAACAAAGAACTCCCTCTTGAATCCACTTCCCCCACCAGCCACTTGCTCTTTTTTTTTCTTTTCTTTTTTTTCTGCTTGGCTACAGGCCTTTAAAGACTTGTTAAAAAAAAACAAAAACAAAAACAAAAAAACAAAACAAAACAAAAAAAAAACAAAGCTGTCTCCTGGTTCTTCTGTCCTCCCATTTACTCTAGTCAGGCTTTTGCTTTTGCTTCCACCATGTCTCTGGAACTCTTCTTATCCAGATCAAACTCCTAAATCAAAAGGTTTTTCAGTCTTTACCTCACTTTGAACTATCAACAGCATTTAACAGCTCATCATTTTCTCCTCCTGGAAACGATTTTATTTGACTTCCACAAAACCATATTTTCGTAGTTGTGTTCCTAACCCATCCGCTGCTCCTTGTCAGTCTCTTTTGCTGGTCCCTTCTCCTCTCCCAACCTCTGAGCAGTGGACTTTGGTTCTCTTGTCTGTCCACACTCACTCCCTTGGTGATCTCATCATGTTTCATGGCACTAACTACCACCTACGTGGTGATGACTCCCAAATCTTACCTCCAGCTGGGCCATTTCCCCTGCAGGCTTCAGGCAACTGCCCTTTGGATGCCTACCTGGCTCCTCCCACTTAACATTTCCAACCTTGAAATCCTGAGAGTCTTCCCTCCATCCCCCAACCACTTTGTCCCAACTGAAGTCTGACTCATATCAGGCCTAAAACCTTGGTGTCATCCTTGACTTTTCTATTTCTCTTGCATTTCAAATCCAATCCATCAGGAAGTCCTTTTAGCTCTGCTTTCAAAATAAGTCCAAAATTCAACTACTTACCACCTGCACTGTTAATCAACACCCAAGTCTAATCCACCAGCATCTCTTCACTCTGATTACCCTTGTCCTGTTTCTACTTTTGCCCGCCAATGGGCCCTTCTCAACACAGCAGCCAGAGCAATCCGTTTAAATATTAAGGCAGCTCATCACACTCCTCTCCTCAAAATCTTACAGTGGTCCCCTGCTCAATCAGAACAGAAGCCAAAGTCCATAGAATAACCCAGAAGGATAATACATGATCTGCCATTCTCTGACCTCAGCTCGTCCTTCCCTCCCCTCACGCACTTAGCTCCTGCCACAGTGGCCTCCTCAATATTGCTGAACTGGATTCCTGGACAGGCATGCTTCCCTCTCAGGATCTTTATGCTAGCTGGCGTCTCTGCCTGGATTTGTCCTCTCCCCCAAGTATCATGCTCCCTCACTTTTCAAGACCCTGCTTGAATGTCACCATGTTCCTCAGGCCTGCCCTGACAACTCTATTTAAAATTAAACATGCTTCATACCACTTAGCTTTCTTTATTATTTTATTGACAGAGTTTTTACCTTCTATGATATTATAAAACGTACTTTTAAAATTATATGTATTGTCTTACTCTCCTTGCTAGCATGTGAATTTTAAATTCTGTGCAGGCAGGGACTTTTGTCTTTTCTCGCCAGTGATATATCCCGATGCCCCTGGAATGATGGCTGGCAAGTAGTATGAATGATAGCTCTGACCCAGAGTGCTGTAGCTGCAAACATTTCCCTGCCCAGAACAATGCCACTTGACCAGACAGACATTTCAGAGAAAGTTGTTCTCCCCCAAAGGGTCTGAAGAGTATGTCTCCCAACACAGCACACCTAGAATGACACAGCACCCCTAGAATGACCGTGATTAAGTTAACAACATGCATATCTGCGAAACTATAGCTGACATTCATTCAGACCAATAATTGCTGTATATACCAAGCACTCTTCCAAATACATTAAAGTGTTACTTTAATCCTGTAGCAGCCCTACCAGGTAAGTACTATTATTACTAACAACCCCATGAGGTAAGTACTATTATTACTCCCATTTTATGACTGAAAAAATGAGGCACAGAGGAGTTAATGGTTACTCAGCTAATAACTTGTTAGAATCAGAATTTTAACACAGGCAGGATGGTTTCAGAGTCCATGCTCTTAAATACTCCCCTCCACCTTTTCTTTAAAGTAGGAATGATATTATCAGGGGAAGTTTCTGTATAAAGATTAACTCATAATCACAGGACAAAAAAAAAAAAAAAACAGATCCTCATTGGCCTCCTGTCACTGCCTTGTTTTATTTGTTGACATTTTGGTCTCTTTTAGTATACAGCCAAGCTCCTTAACGGCTAGAGGGATCATTTTATTCATATTTCTATGAACCATACTCCAAGGCTGGATACTTAATACTCACTAGGAAGGGGCTCAAAGGGGATTCGTTCAATGTGACTTTTTAAAGTAACTAAAGCTAGCAAGGCTTCTCACTCCTGCTGCATTGTTGTGGTTTTCCATAGCTTGCATAATGCCACAGGGGCCTGGAGATGAAGAGGTCCACCCGGAGGTGCAAAGCTTAAACTAAATGTTAAATGCAGACCCCAGGCATCTTCAAATGTGAAGGCACTCAAAATGTAACACCTGTTATTATGTAATAATTATTATTCACAGAATTTCCTTTAGTTATGATGATATTTTTAAAAATAGAAAGAAAAAAAAAAGAAATGAGCTCTTTCCTTTTCCTTTTTCCATTTCCTAGGTTCTTTACAACAAAGTTCTTTATTTAATCCCAGACCAGAGCCACACCTCACTCTCTCTGCCATTTCCTCTTGTCCACTAAGATGTTGTGTTGTAAACTACCCAGCAGAACTTCTTCCCCCGTCCCCTTCTCTAGGATCTGTAGTGGTTGCAATACCTGATCTTACTTTGCTGTATCCTTCCCTTAGATAGGGAAAGGAGAAATGTTGCACAAAGGGATATTATAAGTTACTTATGGATCATTCCATTTGGAATTACTTTTGCTATGATACCCTCTCAATAACAAAGACCAATTGGACTTGATTAACCCATGTCCTGAATTGGTTCATCTCTTCCTCTATAGTGATAGCCTAAAACATGTCTGTAGCTATTAACATGGGGCCATCCTCAACCCCAGGCCAACTTGTGGACCAACTATTTGTACTGGTGTTCTTTTTAATAATATGCCAATAGAAAGAATCAAGAAGTTTTTATTTGCAGAGTGCAGTGGAAGGATCACAGATTTTGGAATCAGACAGACCTGGGTTTAAGCCGTGGCTAAGCCTATTTGAATGTGTTATTTACTTCCATTGAGGGACAAATTTCTTTCCTGAAAAATGAGACTAATAACACTCAACTCATATTTTAATCAATGAAAGTGATAAGGCACCATGCTTTCCACAGGAGACAGGTAGCACACAGGGAGCGTTAGAAAATGAGGGCTGCTTCTTCTTTTTAAAAAAAATATAAATGGCCTATATTTAAGGTATACAACACGATGATTTGATGGACATACAGATAGTGCAAGGATTATTTTCTGTACTGTAGATTGCTACATGCAAACTAACAAACATCTTCCCACGTAGTCACCTTGTTTGTGTGGGTGGTAAGAACACCCGAAATCAATCCTCTTATCAACTGTCCAATATTGAGTACGATTATTATTAACTGTGGTCATCTGCTGTACATGAGCTCTTTAGACTTATTTATACTTTAACTTCAACCCCCATAAGCTTTGACCAACATCTCCCCATTTCCCCCACCTCCCTGCCCCTGATTATCACTTTTCTGCTCTCTGCTTCTAGGGAATTGACTCTTTTAGATTGCACATATAAGAGAGATCACGCAGTTTTTTCTTTCTGTGCCTGGCGTGATTCACTTAGCATAAAGTCCTCACCAAAAGAGACGTTTCCAACCACACCTGCCTTCTTTTATGGAACTGTTGTCAATGACATCAAGCATTTTGTTTGTACTATCCAATGTAAGTTCAGTTCCACATCATAAACTCATTTTAGAATTTAGTGCTAGGGTGAATTTTCTCTGTCTTAAAAAATTGATATTCTTTCATTCCTTAGAAAGGATATCTCATCCATTTTCACAGTGGATTTGCAATCGTTGTTAAGGAGACCTATGTAAACCCATGTTTCCCTTTGTATCCTGGTTGCCAGGAAGAAGCTCAAAGTCATGAAATGATTGTGATATGGAAATAAAGATTTTGCTTCCTACTACTCTTTTTTTTCTTTCACATCTTTGATCTATTTTTATTCGAATAACCTTACTGGATATTTGGATTTCATTCTGTGTTCTCACATATGAAGTATACCTAACACATTAGCTCTTCAAATTAACACCAAAGAATTAACCAAAGTTAAAGTGGAATTTATCCCCGTGCACAGCTTTATGTTCAAACTATTAAGATGGCTTATCTAATTTGGAGAATAATCTAAATATATTTCCAAATGATTAAATTCTGCATCAGATGTTCTCTTGCAGTCAGTCCTGCCCCCAAACTTTCCTGTGAATTTGTATTGGAATCAGGCAGGAAAAGGATGCTGGGAGTGTGTGTGTGTGTGTGTGTGTGTGTGAGTGTGTGTGTATACTTTAGATTAACCTATGTCAGCAGTGTTTATCAGGCCCACTTTTCTAATCATTCGAAGAGTCTGGATTGGTTGACTTTTCCTGAGGGGCAGACTTGAAGTGTCTTTGTAGCTTCTCTGCCCATCCCAGAAAAAAACAGTACCCCATGAGCACTGCTCCTCCATCCTGCAGGAAGCTCAGCTTATCTCCTACTCCTCTTCCTGTTCCCTTTCATCTGACTTTCACTATCTCTCCAGTTACCTCACTCCTTGATTTCAGATTCCCTCACGATATCCTAGGCTACGACATGTTATAATATGATAAGAGAAGAGATAGTATAATTCTTCTGAGCCACGTTGGACAGGGATTAAGTGTTCGGACTGACATGTCAGATCTAGACAGACCTCACTGCTTTAGAGATTTCTGACAAATCAGAGCAGGGGCCAGGATTCAGAATACGAGGACTGTTAATCCCAAAGGCAAATTTACTAAGCATCTACTGAGTTCCAGTCGACGGGCCTAGATGAGTAGAAGATGGAGCTAAAATAAATCATTTGCTATGTGTCTCTATATAAAGAATTTACTGCTGAGCCTATAAGTGTAACATGGTAATCTACTATAAAACATACGGTAAAAAGGGATACAAATGAGTTCAGAGGAGGGGATATCTTTGCCCAATGAGACAATGGATGTGACCCTCCTATGGAGAAAGGGTCTTCTAGACAAAAGAGATAACGTTAACAAAGCAAAGGGACAGTAAAGCCAAAGTGGATTAGGGAAGTGAAGAGTAACACAGGCTGCCTGAGCTCACGGTACATGGGATGGAGGGGTGAGAGATAATGGGGGGGGGGGGGGGAACTGAGGCCAGATTTGAGGGGAGGGTAGGGGAGGGGAGGGATAAGGCTTTGACTTTTAGATTTCATGTCTAATGCCATTTTAATTAGGTCATTTCCTTGCTCTAAACTTGCACTGGCTCCTCCTTGCTGGACAAATACCGGAAGAGCCGGTGGCTGTGTAGGAAGTAGACGCTGATTATATGGGGCTAGGATGAAAGAGAAAGATGAGCTCCAGCCACACAGTTTGAAAACTCCAATAAAGAAATTGGATTCTATTTCCTAATATGTTAAACAAAGCTGTCAATCCAATCAAGGCTGCTCAGTTGAATATTCATTACAGGCCCAGTTAAGACACTGAATCCCTCCTCCCCACTCCTGACTGCCATTCTTATTCTCATGTTATGATGATTCCATAGTTACAGATCTTAAGATTCTCATGGAAATAAGCACAAAACAGGTACCTTTTGGCTGTTGGGCCAACTGTAGGACTGGAAATTCAATGACTTAATGTTCCAGTGAACTGGTTGTGTCACTAGGAGCTTGGGGCTACTTGCTTGCCCTTTTTTGTAATATTTCACATATGGGCATAATTGCATTGTTTCTCTCAAGGGAATTGTTAAGAGAGCTGACAAAAACACTTGTGTACAGAACCCAACGCTGGCTAGAGACTTAGTGTCAATACTCAGTAAGTTCTACATAGTTGTTTGAAGCATTTATTTCTGAGGTACAGATGGTGATGTTTATGGCTAGTACAGTTCTTCTAGACTCATTTGAATTTCTGGCCATTGTCAAGAACCAAGTTTCTATGAGTTACAATTATGACTAAAGAAATTGAAATTCATTTACTGTTTCTCAAACAGGAACCAAAAAAAACCCCTCTATTTAAAAGAGTTTCTCTTATCATTGAAGAGGTTGATTCCTGAGGTATTGGCCTTGCATTTATAAGGTTGACATAAGAATCTCCTGAATTTTAACATGGGTAGATGAATACATTGTACCTTTAATATTAATATTAAAGTTAGTTTTATAAAGGCTTCTCAACCCAACAAGGTACAAGGGAAAAGTTGCATACACTGAAATGAATTTGCTAGTCAAGAAGGCAAATATGGATACTTTTAAAGGGGATATTTCTTTCCCCCTATCCTAAGCCTGCTGGTAGAGCAGTAGCTGTCTCTCTGTTTACTCTACAAAAAAAGCCCAGATAAAGTCTGGGGATCCCCAATAGCAGCAATGCTGGTGGGAAGAAATCACTTAAGAACTCTCCATTTCTCTGGTCTGTTAGCATTGATGGGCAATGCAATCAAGACAAGCCCTAATGTGGTTTATTGTTTTCCTATTACACAAGCTAGTTTTGTCCCTCATCCCATCTGGCTCCTGAAGTTCATCAAAGTGACTATCCGGGTGGAAAATTCTTTACACAGTCAATTTTAAAGGAGCCATATGGATGGAGAGTAACATTACCCCTAATAAATAACTCACTGATAATTAGTTCTCAAAAGAAAGTTTTATCTCTCTCGGGCTATTAGCATTTCATGTTAAATTCTCTAGGACTTTGTGAATAGTTGAATGCTTTGATCCTATTGGAAATATCAACCCCTTGTTTTCCATTCCAGCTGTCACCATCCTTAGTACAAGAAAGAGGAGGGTTGAGGTTGCACAGGAAGGAAGGTGGTGATCACATACTGTACACCTTAACAGGGAGTCCCTTAGGCAGAGGAGATCCAACATGCCCAAATCATCATGCCCTTATCCCATGTACATCCCTCAACCCTCCTTCTTTGTTATCATAATTAAATATAAATCATCCCCTTATAGTCAGTCATTCAAACCCCTAGTTTGGAAAATTTCCCCAACCCCTATTACCAATCTACTGCTAAACCTTATCATCTTTAACTCTTAAATATCTGTCGGTAGTACTCTTTTCTCAACCCCCTTTGCCTTCATTGATCACCTGGTATTCTTAACCTCACCCCTAGAGAAGGTCAGGAGCAAGTCCAGGGCTCAGGGGAGATATAGTTTCATTATTCCTGGATCTAGGAGCACGGGATATGTGGTTGGCAAGACTCACCCAAGGTAATAGGAGGTGGAAGAGTCTAAAGGGAAAGCTAAGATCCACATTTTGGAAAGAGAGAAAGCATCAAAACCCATGTGTCTTGGTGGAAGAGGGGATGAGGTTATAGGGCTGTTGCTGAGTGATTACTCAGTATTTAAACTTTACACTTATGACAAGAATGTGATGGCCCAGTGGACACCAGTAGGCAGCTTGGAATTGTAAACTTGCAAATCAAGCCTCTGGTCTCAACAAAACTAATTAAAATTCATAAATATTTTATTTGTCTTTTTCTTTTCTCGCATCTCCACTAAAATCTCAGCTTTGAGTCAGGGACTCTTCTATGCGTGTCACCATTATATGCCCAGTGCTTCCCACAGTACTTTAAGCATGAGAGACACCATAAAATATTTGTTGAATAACCACATGAATTGGTCTTGAATACTGAAAATCTAATCTCATCACTTCAATGCTTAAGAATTCTTTAGTGATCAAGACTTTAGATAAAATAAATCCAGAATCTTCAGTTTAGCATTAAGCAAATAAACAAAAAAATAAATCATTTGCTTAGTTCAGGTTAGTTTCCCAGTGAGTAACTTACCATTTCCTCCCTCTCTCCCTGCAAGGAGGGCCAGTTTCAATCACAATACACTACTTATGGCTTTTTGCACGTATCGTATTCATTAATCTCTTTCTTAATAAGAACAGCAGTTCAGAAAACATACTTTCCAGAAAACTTATCCCAATCTTATCCCTGGCCTTGGTAAAGTAAGAAGACAGTGATGGTGAATTTTGTGCCAACTTAGTTAGGTTATGGTGCCCAGTTGTTTGGTCAAACAAGAGTCTAGATGTTGCTATGAAGATTTTTTTTTTACATATAATTAACATTTAAATAAGTAGACTTTGAGTAAAGCAAATTGCCCTCTGAATGTGATTAGGTTTCATCCAATAGAAGAGAATTTAAGAGTAAAGATTGAGGTTTCCCAAAGAAGAAATTCTCCCTGAGGCTACAACACAGAAACACTGCCTAAATTTCCAGCCTGTGGCCAGCCCTACAGACTTCAGACTTGCTAGGCTTCCCAACCACAGCGGACAATTCTGTAAAATCAATCAATCCATCAATCTCTCTCTCTTCCCTCACTCCATATATGTGTGTATATATGTAGAGAGAGATTATGTGGAGAACCTATACTGATACAGAGGCTTTCTATTTTAACTTCTATATCTTGAACTTAGCAGAATGAGTCAATTAAAATTTAAATCTAGCATGAAATCACTCTCCCTTAATAGAAGAGGGCTTTGCAGTGCAGAGATAGTCAGCTCATGGTGGGGAAATACTAGTGAGGTTAACTGACACCCCGTCCCCAACATATCTCTGAACAGCCTCTCCCATGCCCACCGTGACTTGATCATCTGAGGCATAATAAAAAATATTAAGGAAAATATGCATTTTATGAGTCCATTCTTTCTGTTTTGAATGCAGAGGGAATACATTACAGATTTCAACTCGCACTGCAAGCCCTGTGGATTGGAAATGGCTGGGGGTCCTCTGCCCTCCTGGAAGGAGGTAGCAAAATCAGCTGTTCTTCTAGAGTGCCCAAAAAATGGAATGCCTTTCCCTGTGCATCCCATCTCATCCCTTTTTTGTGTGGCCTTTAATTTTTGAATGACTGCTGAGTCACTGAAAAAGACCTCTCCACACCAGTTGCTTTGGCCTGCTTGTCATTCAATCTCTGGTCTAAACAAACCTCAACCTGTCCTCAGTGAGGTAAGTAAGCACATGACTGGAGCTCTAGACAAGGATTGTTGGCCTCCGGCTATTTTTCTGGTGCTTACTGGACTTCTTGCATTTACGCTGGAAAATGCCAGGTATGGCAGCAGGTATGGCAGACAGTAGGCACTGGTACATATTTACTGAAAATCTCCACCAATGAAATGCACACCGAGAGTTCTTACCGACATGCACCTCGTCAGCTCCCTCTTGCTTGGGCTCCTCCCTCTGAGTATTGTCCTCCTCCATCAGGGTCTTCTGCTGTATCTCAAAGGAGAAACTGGGATGGATGCCAGCCTGTACTCAGTGAGAAAAGAAAAGTACCATGACTGGGAAGCCAAGGCGACCTCTGAAAACCAAAGGTCAGCAGAGCTAACATCTGGGGAATGCTAACTGCTATTGAATTTGGAAAACATACATCCTGGATCATTTATAATCCCCCTGCTGACTATCCTTTAGAATGACAAATTTAAACCCCATCACCACCAACCACCACCAACAAAAGCTCACTTTTGGGTAGAATTGTTACAGACTTAAAAAAACAGATGTCAACAAGAGTATGGTCAATACTTAGAAGAATCAATTTTCAGCATAGTTGTTTCAGCTTGGATTTTGTTGTCACTTATTTTCTATGTTTTGTCCCATGTTTTGCGAGACATTCTGTTAGGTACTTTGTCTTTATTATTTCTTTTTTTTTTTTGTCTTTATTATTTCTATTAATTTTTACAACATCTCATATTATAGAAAAAAAAAACCCACAATATCTTTGTTCTTAAGAGTTCCTCAAGGAGGGATGCCTGTGGAGCTCAGTCAGTTAAGCGACTGCTTTCGGTTCAGATCATGACCTCAGGGTCCTGGGATTGAGCTCCACCTCAGGCTTCCTGCTCAGTGGGGAGCCTGGTTCTCCCTTTCCCTCTGACCGCCCCTCCCCCACCCAACTTGTGCTTTCTATCTCAAATAAATAAATAAAAATCTTAAAAAAAAAAAAAAAGGAGTTCCCCAAGGAGCTCCTGACTTTAAGTCGGGCCTTTCTTTAGCTCTCAAATGAGTCTAATGTTCTCTGCAGACTCAGAGGTGCCCTACAATGCCAAATATTTCTCATCCAATTTTCACAGTGACTCTAAGACTAGGTATTTTCATTCCCATTTCACAGATGAGAGATGGAAAGCTCCGGAAGAACAAGAGAGTTATAAAAAATCACATAACCAATAACGCATATTACCTTGTAAGGTTAACAACCCTTATCTACCATTCAGATGCTGAAAGAGTAACAGGTTTTGCTTTAATTGTTCTTGGTATGTTAAGGAGGATGGGTTTTAATGGTGACAGAACTAGAGGCAGAAAGATCGTTTAGAGGTCTATACGATATTTCTAGGTAGAGATATTAAGAAACCAAAATAGGGTATTTGTTTAAGACAATAAGGTTCAGACTGTAATATACATATAGATATAGAAATAGGCATAGGCCTAGAGATAGATACAGATATCTTACCAGCACAAGATAACTTAAGAAAATTTGTTGGTACTGGAATGTGGGTACAGGGAGAGTCTGGTGTGATTTTGGTAGATGATGGTGCCATTATCTAAGAATGGAAATAAAGTAAGTGGAGCAGAGGTAGAGTGAGGGAGGGAATTCAATCTTAGATGTGTTGATTTGGAATATGTCAGTAGGGCATCCAAGTAAAGTGCAGGGTAGAGACTATGGCTAGTGTTGGAAATTTGGAGGGTCAGATCATGAGAAGTTTTGCTTTTTCTAAAATGGGAGGGAGTAAGCTAAGTTGGTTTATATGCTGAGAGAAGATAGAGAGGGCAATGGTAAAGATCTAGAAGAGAGGGAGATGAAGTGATGGAGCAAAGTTGTGGGAGAGAGTGAGGACTGAGTTAAGAACCCAGTTTGAGGGTTGGCCTTGACTAGAAGAAGTGGTCCTCCTTTCAGTAGAGCACATAAAGGACGATGCCCACATGGCTCAATGACTATGGCAGGAAGCAATAAGAGTCAAGGATTTTTACATGCTGAGGGCCTCATGGTTGTCAGTGAAATACAAAGCCAACTCTCCCATGGAAGGTCCACCAGCTTGAGCATTTTTGTAGGAGATAAATGCTGAAATATAGTCTGCCATAAGTTATATTAAAAATAAGCCTGTAAAACTTCGTGTTATAAATAATGCCATAAGAAAGGGAAAGACACCCCACAGAATGATAGAAAATATTTGCAAATCATACATCTGATCTGGAACGTGAAAGGACTCTTAAAATTCAAAATGGTCACAGGATCTGAATTTCTCTAGAGAAGATATACAAATAGCCAATAAGCAGGTGAAAAGATGCTGAACATAATTAATCATCAGGAAAAAAACACATCAATAACACAATATGATACCACTTCATACCCACTGGGGTGGCTTTAAGGAAAAAGAGATAAAAACAAATATTGGACAGGATACTAGCAAGGAGCTTGTGGGAATGTAAAATGCCACTTTGGAAAACAATGTGGCAGTTCCTCAAATGGTTAAACACAGAGCTGCCATAAATTCCAGCCATTCTATTTGTAGGCCTATATCCCAAGGAAATGAAAACATATATTCACATATAACTTACGTACAAATGTTCAGGTCATCATTATTCGTAAGAGCCAAAAAACAGAAACAACTCATATGTCCTCCAACAGGTGAATGGATAAATGAAATGTGGTATATCTGTATGATGGGATATTATTTGGCTGTAAAAAGGAAAGGATGCTCCAACACAGACAAACCTCGGAAATACTATGCTAAGTGAAAAAAGCCAGTCACAAAAGACCACATCTTATACGATTCTATCTATATAAAATGTTCCGAATAGGCAAGTCTATAAAGACAAAGTAGATTGGTGGTTGCCTAGAACTGGCTGTGGGAGAGCCGGGGGTGGGGTGGGGTAGGGTAGGGGGGGTGGGATAGGAAATGACTGCTAATGGATATGGGTTTTCTTTTGGGGGTTAATGTAAATGTTCTAAAATTAGATTGTGGAACATTCTGAAACATATTAAAAACCATTAAAGTCTATAATTTAAACTGATTAATTTATGGTGTAGGAATTACATTTCAGTAATTTGTTTTAAACAAAGAAGCTCAAGGTCTGAGGAAAGGACTATGGACAGAGACAAGACCTAAAGAACACTGTTGAAGACCAGATAATAATAATAATAATAATAATAATAATAATAGCCTTGTTACTTGGGGATTCATGAACCAGGCATTGTGCTAAGTGTTTGACCTGCATTAGCTCCTTTAATCTTTGCCACAAACACCTATATGTTAGGTACGTTTTCTTATTTTGCAGACAATATAATTAAAGTTCAGAAAACATAAGGAACTTGTCCAAGGTTGACAGCAAGAAAGAGACAGAAACAAAATATATGGACTGTGTCTGTGTCTCTTTCTTAAATACCCGATCTATGCTGTTTCCCACAAATGTTGCTCTTCTACTTAGCTCCAAGTTTCTAGGTTTGGCAAAAATGCCAGTGTCTTTAGGCCAATCTCTTTTTCCCTCGTACTCCCACAGCATTTTGTAGGAGCCCTCGACCAATCTGAGAGCAGTAGATAGCATTTTCATCCCTGCCATCCAAATAAAGGGTTGTAAAATAAATATGTCAGTAATAAAGAGTTGTAGAGTAAACACATCAATAAATTAGCACTATCCTTACCTCCTCCTCACTTAGGAGTCTTAGAAGCAGGGCTACTACCTTGTCCAGGGTGGTTTCCTGATGTGCAGGACACTAAGAGATAAAGGAGCCAGGAACTCAGCCCAGAGAGACTATATCTCTCCATTCTCCTCCATTCGGAGAGGTCTGAGTGAGAAAGAAGAGAAGAGAAAAGAACAGAAGCCAATCTTGACTCCTAGGCAGAGAAAAAAATGCCCCTACCTATTTATTGCCTCTTGAGATGCTTCTCTCAGGTTTTGAGATCTTGATGCTACCTCTCAGCTTTCCTCACCGATTTAACTGCAGATATACATGAAGTAGTCCCTGGCATGGACTAGAGTCTCAAGAAATTGTATCTTCTTTTTCCATTCCTTTCACGGTCCTCCCTCCTGGCCCCACTTGGCACTCAGCAAGTGCTAACTATCCACATACGAACCTCTGGTATAGAATGGGGTGGCTGTAGAGGCAGAGACAAAATACACACCCAGCTCACTGAGCTGCTCAATCTCCTCTGTGCTCAGTAATCGTAGCAAAATCCTGGGGACCATTTACACCGAGACATCGAGTGTCTATGGAAACCATGACATCTCTTCACATATATTCCAGCACCACTTCCTTTATAACGTGAGCAGCAACAGAAGAAAAATATTTGTAATAAAACATTGCAATGCTGTTGTGAGCTTCCATTGTGCCAGGCTTTGGGTTGCAGATTTTGCAGATGTCATTTAGCCCCCACCTCATTTATTGTGGTGGGTTCACCCAACTGACATATGAGAAAACAGAAGGTAGGAGAGAAGAAAGAACTTTTCCCAGGTCACAAAGTCAACAAAGGGGGCCAGCAGCCTTCAAAAGGTGTGTGTGACTCTGAAGTCAGATCTCTCCATCTCCCCATTACCCCTGTCGCCCACAACTTTTCCATTGTCACCAAGTGCCCTTGGTGGAGACTGCTCTGCTCCAAGCAGTATGGAGGAACGTGATTCTAACACTTGAATACTTTTGCAAGCAATCATCCAATGTCAATGCAAAAACACAGATTAATTATTCAAAAACAAATATCACATTAAGAAAATATACCATGACCAAGTGAGATTTATTTCGGGGATGCAAGGATGATTCGGTGTTAGGAAATCTAGTCATATAAACAAAAAATTAGTAGATGTAAGCGGAATAATTATGTGATTATGCCCTATAGGGAAAAAAAAAAAACTTTTGACAAAAAACTTTCTGATAAAAACATTCAAGAAAATAAGAATTGATGCATATTTCCTGACCACAACACCTCGGCCCTAAAACCAGGGCCTTAATGAACTTAATGTACTTAATGAAGAAATACTAGAGACATTTCCACTAAGATTAGGAAAGAGTCAAGAAGCTTATTATGTATACAAATCTTGCTATCTCCACTACTACTCTTGCACATCGTTCTAGAGATATTAGCCAGCACAATTTAAAAAGACAGAACAGTGGGAGGCACAAGAATCGGAAAAGAAGTAACACTATTTTCAGATGATATGATAGTTTATTCAGAGAACCTGAAAAAATCAACAATAAACACAAACTATACAATAAATGTTAATTTATTAATATTACATTTAATTTTAAGACTACATTTTAGTCTTGTTAGTTTTAGCATAACCTCAAGCTTCAGAAAAGCTGCAAGAAGAACACAAAGGATATTTTTCCCAGAACCATTCGGAAATAAGTTTTGAACATGGTGCCTGTCATTACTGGTTTGCTGATGTAACCCATCAAACAAGAACATTCTCCAGAAACTCACAGTATCAGGATCAAAATCAGGAAATTATCATTGACACTGGTATTGAATTCACAAACTCTTTTCAAGTTTAATGAATTGTCGCAACGGTATTCTTTACTGGAGCTAGTTTAGGATGGTGTGTTGCATTTAATGGTTTTATCTCTTTAGGGTTTTTTGTTTGTTTGTTTGTTTCAGTCTGGAAAAGTGTAGCACAGGTGGCCTTTCATAGACTAATTTACTCTCACTCCCATCCTCTGTGTGCCAGAGGTTTTGGGAAAGGCCAGGAATGACCACAGCCAAAACCCATCTTGTCAGACATACAAAAGGCACAATTCCTTGAGTGTGTAGAGAGAAGCTTGAAAGTGATGCCATACTTTTATCTTTTTATTTTTACCAAAAAAGTTTTAATAGGACTGTATAAGTAGAAATATGGTAAGCCATTCACTCTTTGTTGAATTCTTCCCTGATAAAATGCTCACAGGAAAAAATTGTCTCCTTTCCAAAATGGTTCTAGGATAATCTTTTTTTTTTTAAGATTTAAAAAAATGTATTCATGAGAGACACACAGAGAGAGGCAGAGACACAGGCAGAGGGAGAAGCGGGAGGGGAGCCTGATGTGGGCCTTGATCCCAGGACCCTGGGATCACGCCATGAGCCAAAGGCAGACGCTCAACCACTGAGCCACCCAGGTGCCCCTAGGACAATCTCTTTTAGGTTAGATTTAACAATACATCTCTTAGGTTGTGTATTATTGGCCCTGATTGGTCTCCAAGTAAATCTTAGGTAAGAAGACTGGTCTTAGATTAAATTTTAAACAGGTACACAGAAATACAACTGTCCCTACTGTGTTAGATACAAGTTCTAGGCAAGTTAAAAAAAATTTTTTTTTTTTTTTAAATTAGAGTCTGACTTTGTGTCAAAGTTCTGTTGGGGATTCTGGGAAATCTATTAGATTTCCACTAATTCCATGAAATGATAATTCAAATTTCTTTACATGGAGAACCTACAACTACTTTACCACAATTACACTTTTTCTGATATCAAATCATTAGCTTTCATGAATTATCTGCAGAAATCCGCATCTTAAACTCATTTATAGTTCGAGGGAGAGAGAGAGAGAGAGAGAGAGAGAGTCTTAAGCAGACTCTGCCATGAGCCTTGAGCCTGACTTGGGGCTTGATCTCACCATCCTGAGATCACAACCTGAGCCAGAACCAAGAGTTGGACGCTCACCACCCACCACTCAGGTGCCCCAATAATATGGATTTTTTAAGGAAATTTCTCAAGAGATTCCTCCTTGGCTAACTTTGAGACATTGTGTTCTACATGTTGGGTTAGCAGAATGATCTGTAGAAAAACTTACAAGAATCTGGAAAATGGTGCTCTTGATAGCCCTTTCTTAGCCAACCATGGCTCATGTTAACAGATGCATTTAAGGAAACATCTATTTAATTCTGTTTAATCCAGCATTTCTCAAATTTATTTGAGTATAGAACATATTTTTTTCACACAATGCATCACTATACCACCCCAAAACACACAAACTTTGTGAAATGTTGGTATGGGAAATACTACTCACCATGTCACCCCCCCTTTTTTATTAACAAAATCAGTAACTCTGATGTTTGGAAACTCAATGCATGTAACTGTAACTGCATCTAACGTAAGAGAGATCGTCCTAGAACCATTTTGGAAAGGAGACAATTTATTCCTGTGAACATTTATCAGGACTGTTATATAAGCTTTCCTAAGGCCTTCACTGAAGCTCAGCATTATTCTCTGGCTCTTTCTCTGCTCATTCCTAAACTTTAGATGTTAAAAAAAATAATAATAGTTTTAAAAACTAAGTACTTTGCAGGCATTATATTATTTAATCCATAGCCCTATGGAGTAGATTTTATTATTATAACAATGTTATAACAAGATACCAGGGTACAGAGAGATTTAAATAGCTAAGCCCAAGAAAACACATAATTAGTAAGTAGTGAAGCAAGTGTTACAGGCATTAAATCCAGTTGTTCAGAGTCTGAGCCTATAGTATTAATCACGTATTATTTTGCTGGAGCATTAGTCATCGGTCTCCCTCTATTCACTCCTTCTTGGCAGTCTCATCCAGTCAAAGCCTCACCTTGTTCATGGCTTCTTAAACATTTCCCCTCAATTCTCTTCTGGGCCACAGACCCACTTGACTAACTTGCTAGAAATCCCAGTAGGGAACTATCACTGGAACTTCAAACTCTATATAATTCTAATATAATTTCATCTTTCTCCCCGCTAACTTACGCCTCTTTTTGTGTTCCCTTTTTCTAGTCATTCCCATATTTCTTCCTACGACATATCTGAGCATCTGTTATACATCTGGTACCGTGCCCTGTTGGGGATATGCATAAAAGTGAACAGAATTGGGGTTCTTCCTCCTGGTTTCTATGGCCCCATAACTTCAGTGGTTTCATATGATTCCCAGTCCTAACCTTCAAGCCACCATAGCTTATGCTGAGGCATCTCCTTTGAGCTTTACCTGAATTACAGATGTGTGAGCCACGTAAATGTTGTCATTGTTTTAAGTAATTGAGTTTTGACGTGGCTTACTAGGTAGCAACTGACAGCCAGACTAGGTGCCCACGTTTGTTTTGACCGCTATTGTCAGAAGCAAGGTCGCATAGCACAAAGCACTGTTGCTGCCAAGGAGGCAAGCACCATGATTGTCAATCGTGTGCCATTATTTCTAAAATTTTGATCCTCTCTAGCATGTAGCGAAGTGTTTTGCATGGAGCGTATGTCAAATATATATTTGTTGAATTGAATTATATTGTGATAGTAAGAACATACGTTTTGCTATCAGATACATTAAAATTCAAACCACAATTCTAGATGCTACAGTTCTAATTTTTAAATAGGACAGATAAGGGTAAAATGAGAAAGACTGAAGCTTGATCGTGAAGGATCTTGAACGCATGGTTAAAATTCTTTTTTTCTTTTTTTTAGGTCATGGGGACTCATGGAAGGTTATAGAGATGTGATCTGTGCATAGCAATTTTTGAGAAGGTTAATATGACTGTTAAATGTGGAATGAGAGGCCAGGTAAACAAAAGCCAGTTAGGAAACTAAAGTCAGTGTCCAAGCATGTTAGGATCTAAACAGTATATAGCCAAGAAATTGTCAGGGCAGGATTAAATGGCAGGATGATATTACAGGTGATGTTTCTATAGATTTTTTTAATTGGAGCCTATAAAGGAGAAGATTAGTATAAGGGAGAAGAGGAGTCCAAACTTGATCCCAATAATGTCGCAGAATTTATTAAAAGTTGTTCACACAGGATACCCTATGTATGCTATAGCAATCTTACTTCTGAAAATCTGCCTTATAAAGACATGATAGCAAAAGTACTTAAAGCTATATATTTAAAGATATTTTCTGTAGCCCTTGTTCGTGATAGCATAATGTTAAAAAAAAACAAAATAACCATCGTAGGGTATCCTTAAGCATGGTATGTCTACACAATGGAATAATATGAGAATGAAGTAAGCCTAAATAAACTGACCTGAATAAGTTTTAAGTGAAAACAGCATGTTATAAACATATATACATATACACACATATATAAACACACACACATGAATGTGTCACATATATGTGTGTGTATGTGTGTGTGTGCATGGAAAGGTGTGGGGGGTGAAGTGGTCTTAAATACTTTGAAAATTTGGTATGATTTTACCTTTTGGTGTCCTTCGCTTTTTTTTCTTTAATAAAAACATAACAAGGCATTTTAAGTCTACAAATTCAATGCCATTATAAGCAAACAGCACCGTTGATAGAAACAGTAGAGTCTGAAAAGATGATTACAGAGCAGAGATGATGGCTTGATGTAGATTAATGTGTATTTGGTTATACAGGGCTAAATCGTGGTTGGAGCGTAGCTGGACAGGCCTTCTAGATTCTGGTAATGGTAAGGCCGGTCGGGAGATGTGATCGATCTGGAGAGAGCTTGCTGCTCAGGCTGCAGGGTCAGAAGAAAGCACCACAGATCTTTTCTATTTCTGCCTGTCCCAGGATTGGAGGGAATGACTCTTTCTGACACAGCCTGTTTACCCTAAAGAAAAACTCATGCCATCTAAGTGATTCTGTAATAATTAACTCTGGGCCTTCCAACCTACTGTGAGAGTTGGTAGGTAGGGCAACCTCTTCCTGGTGAAACTAGTCTTCATGAAGGTGTCTATGTCCATCTTGAACTTATTTACATTTATAACATTCCTGTAGAGATATCTCTATAGCTATATCTGTATCTATATCTATACTCAGAGCATTTGTATCATCCAAATATCTGTCTAGATACATGGACAAATAAAAATATCCTGCCTACATAGTCTCATATGAAATAACACTTATTTGAATTTAGCCTTGAACAATATTGGGTATTGGGGCATATTAAATACAGGGTAAACATACTATAAAAATGGATTCCACACAGACTATTATAGTGGTATGTTGTAGGGCCAGGATTCTATTACAGGATTACTGATTGCTTCTCCAGATGGCTTTAAATTGATGACTCTGAGAAAATTTTTGCAAATGGGCCCCTTCTATCTTATTGACCCTAGAAATTTGTTTATCACTGCTCCTGGGAAGATCTCATTTCCCTGCATGGCTTCAAAATGCTTTCGGCAAAAGAAACATTATGTATTTTATTAAGTGAATATTATCTCCAAAGCCCACTAATGATTTTTTTTTAATTCATGAAAAGCCTCTTTTAAAATCTGTTCAATATTTAATATGCATTGCCTTGAATAGGTATTAAATAATACATTTGACATTTTAAAAACACATATGCAAAGTCGCCTGCAGAAATCCCCACAATATTTGTAATTCTACTCATATCAGTTTCTTTTACATATTCTTCCCCAGTAGATTCGGAACAGAGACAGGGATAACAAAAAACCGTGTCATGATGCCTTTCTTTTCTTTCCCTTTTTTCTTTACAAAGCAAGAGAAAAGTCATGGGAGTATGTTAATTGCCTAAGATCTCACAGCCATTCATGCTGACAGTGCTAGGGCTGGGATGTGTTGACTCTCTTTGCTCTCTTCTTTATTCATGATATTTAGAAATAAGCAATTTGTACATACCCAATAAATGTGTATACATTTCTTGTATATGGAGGTACATTTGCATACACACACTTCTCGGGTGTTTATATTTTTAAATATTTTATTTATTTGTTTGAGAGAGAGAAAGAGCACAAGCAGGGGGAGGGGCAGAGGCAGAGGGAGAAGCAGACTCCCAGGCGAGCAGGGAGCCTGATGTGGGGTTCAATCCCAGAGCCCCTGGATCATGATCTAAGTGGAAGGCAGATGCTTAACCGACTGTGCCACACAGGTGCCCCTATACATATATTTTTTATTTAATTTTTATTTTTTTATTTTTGAAATATTTTATTTATTTATTCATGAGAGACACAGAGAGAGGCAGAGACACAGGCATAGGGAGAAGCAGACTCCCTGCGGGGAGCTTGGTGTGGGACTCGATCCCAGGACCCCGAGATCATGCCCTGAGCTCAACCACTGAGTCACTCAGGCGTCCTTACATATATATTTTAAATCACTGTCATGAATTAATATGCTTTCTCATAAGTTAATAGAAAAAAATATAGCATTTCAAGTAAAGACTTCAGATTGCTTTAATGTCAGTTTCTTTCTTCCCTGAACAGAAATGCCAGCCTCAGTTTCTCTACTTGTCCTCAGGCAGAAGATGCTGCCAACCTATTCCAGAGTGAAAATCGTTACTTCCTGCACCTGCTATTGGTCTAGTAGATGGATAGGAATGAGAGGAAGAAGACAAACTGCTTTTCCAGCAACCAGGAACCACGCTGAGGCCGTGGAGGCTTTATGTGCCTCCACATTTTAGCAGCTCTCTGTGTATCCTTTAGCATGATGGGGGAGGAACAAAATTACCAATTTTTCCATGATAGCTTGGCTCCATTGTGGTCTTAAAAAGTTGAAGTTGGGAGTTGGGAATAGATCTGAACCCTAATCTGTTAGGAATTGGAATCATACCTTGTTGTTTTGAATAGTTCTGTTGGTTTGGTGATGAGAAGATGTAAGACAAAATGAGGCAAAAACAATGGAAAACAGAGTTATGAGTTTAAGATCCAGTGAAATAACGTGAGCAGCCTTCCAGAATCCAGTTAAATAAAAACCAAATAGGATTCTTAGAAAGGTAAGATCTCAAGACTTTTTTCCTTCCAACAAAAGAATAATGAAAAATGCAGGAATCCAGGATAAGAAAGGAGTAAGTACGATGCCTTCCTTTGGGGAAGTGGAACCGTCCATCCATTATTGAGTTGTTTTTTGGCTGTAATGCTAGATTTGAACAACCTATGTGCACACTTTCACCCTGTTCCTCTCTCTGCCGATGGCAGGCCTTTGTGAGATGGCGCAATGTGGACAGAATGAGGGAAGATAAATGACTCTCAAGCGATTTCCATGACCTTTATCATTAGTATCCTGTCTTTAATTAATGCTGATGAAAGGAGAAGAGAAATGTCTTAAATCCTGGGTGAGCAGTCATTTAACTACTCAGAAAACCATTTGAAAACTAAAAAAAAAAAGATAGTAAATATTTGTCTCTGTTTATTTTGCTCTCATAACTGACTGAGTTCCCTTTCCTCTACCTAAGAGAAAAGACCCAGTAGATGATCACTATGGTGTGTTCATCTATATTTTACTGTGCTTGCCACCTGGTGGGGTGTCGGTGAATATTTGCTAGGTTTCATTGAATTGATTGAGTAAAAAAAGGAAGTATGATCTTTCAGAAGGCAAAACAATTTTAAAATCTCGATAAGAAGTTTATCAAGTACGTCATTCCGTCTGTGTTCATAGGTCAACTGAAAAGGAGGAATAAGAGAGGAAAGTCTAGAGATAATCCACTGACCCATAGGTAATTTGGAGATATCTTTGCAATCCACTCTTCCTGTCACTTCTGGGAAATATTGCCAGTATATAAATCAATCAGTGCCCTTGAGGCTGTCCGGGAAGGGAGCAGAGCAACGTCCCATGGCCGCGTGTTTACCAGTCCAAGTGACATCAGCTGCTGTCCCCCTCTGGGCCTCTCTCTCTCCCGCTTGACTCACTGACCCAGAAGAAAAGGGGCAACTCTCCTACTGGTGCATTTGGGAAATAAACTGACTCTACATAGTAGTTGGAAGCCAGTTGACCTTAAGAATTACACATTCTGGTCTCCCTCTCCACACTCTACATTGTGAGATCTGGGGGGGCGGGGGCGGGGGCGCTGGTGGGTAAGTCTATCTAACAACTGAGTGCAGTTTTAGAAGTCTGCTGCTGTCATGTCCCTGAGCCATGCCCTCCTTTAACAGCTTCATTAGTTACGAAAATGACATTTGTACCTCCTACCAGACTTCCATGTCTACCTTTCCATTGTTTTCACCAAGGACCCTTGGCTCCAGCAAGTCTACAAATCTGTATACTTTGCATCTGGTTATCTGATGCATATTCATGCATTTATTCATTCAGCCTTTCCTTTGGAAATAGTTCTTGAGCCCCTGGAATATGCCAAGTATTGCGGCAAGCCCTGGCGCTCTACCCAGAAGGAGCTCCCGGTGTAGTGTTCTTATAAGACAGTTTGATAACTGGGTGAGCCCAGAGCTTCCAAGGCGGTAACATAGTCTCAGTTGAGTTGCTCAGTTTTTTGTGTTTTCTTAACTGAGTCCTAATGGAGTAGGATTTGGCCAGGAGGTAGCCAGGTCTGGTCTATCTGATCACAACTGAAGCTGTAGGGGCGAGAAGGGGCTCAGTTTTAAGACACCCTCCTCAGACACCATAGTAAAGGCCCTAGACTGCCTAGTAGGTCCCAAACCACTGCGTTAGAGATCAGAGGAGGGATATGGTCAGGTTTTCTGTTCTAAATAGGCCACTTTGAAGCTTGGAGGATCAACTCGAGGAAGGCAAGCCCGAAGAGACCAGTTCGCAGATTGTTGTAGGTGAGAAATTATAGAATGTGATTTAGCAGCACCTCTGCTTATTTCTGTTTTTCTTTTCTCTTATTATCATTATTATTTCTTGGCCGCCTTGACATTTTGTAGGGTGAGCAGTAAGGAAGAAATTCCAACCTCTGGTGATGATGATGAAGAAGAAACAGAGGACGGTGATGGCCAGCATTCACTGGGTTCTTGCTATAAAGGGCCATGAGGCCCTTTTGTGCATTAGCTTACTTCATAGTCACTAAAAATGTGTGAGCTAGACAGTTTTATTCTTTTCCATTTTACATATGAGAAAACTAAAGCTTTCGAGGTTAAAATCACTTTCCCAAGAGTGCACAGGCAGTAAGTAGCCGACCTGGGACTGAACCTCTAGCCTGACTTCACCTTCCGTTCTGATAACTCTGTGCTTTACAAAAGCTTCACAGCACTTCACCAAGTGCTTTCTTTCTTTTTTTTTTTTTTTTCACCAAGTGCTTTCTTACACAATGTCTCATTCATGTTTTACTCGAATCGGTGAGTCAACTTTAAATTCCCTCCAAAGAGAGTGGTTTATTCTCATTTAATAGAATCATATAATCATGAAAAAAGCTTGTGATGTATTATGAAATCACAAAATATGTTGCTCCTTATTTGTACATAGATAATCAATTTAATGCCTTCTTAGCCAAATTTTAATTGTCAAATGTCTTCATCTTACCATCCAAGAGATACATATTGGATGAATTTTAATGTCAACTTTAAATAAAAATTCTGCAAAATATAATTAAAATATAACAGGAGAAGCGACTTCCTGTTTTGTTTTGTTTTGTTTTGTTATAGATGATTCATTCAGCATTCAACAACTACTAAGTACCTGGTGTGTGTTATGTATTATTGCTTTTAAGCATATGGAAGATAATAGCCCGTAACTTCATTACGTTTGCTCTATCATGTAAAGCTTAATTTAGTGTCATTATACAGAGGTTCTCACTATCTGCTTTCAGAACAAAGAAAACAAAGGAGTGCATCATACAGGTCAAAGCATCTAATAAATTAAATTAATTAAATTAAGTATCTATACTACCTGAAATTTACTACCTTTATTCCTTGGAAATCTTTAGATTAGGTTTTAATTCCCATCCATATTAATAAGATAGAGATGATTGAGTTGCTTTATATTCATCGAACATTAGCTTACATAAATAGGATAGATATTTATTTTCCCAGGGTTGTGCGTGCTTCCTCGTTTGTGTTAGCATTACTTATTCCAAACATCCTAGGTTTAAATAGGTCCCCAAAGTGCCATAATGAACAACTTGTCATTCTCCGTGAATGGACTTGTGCTTGTTACAAGTGAAGGAGCTACTGATGAAGAGTGACTCAAACCACCCAGCAGGTCCTGGCTGGAATCAGTCCTACACTGAGATATTATAGATACATAGCTCTGATTCGCTCCTAGAGATAGGCTGTCTCTTCCAGAGGGTTCTGGTTCATCAAACTTTCCCCTCTACCCCTACCCTGACCCCCTCACCACATGACCACACCTCCCTGGGCAAAATTGCCAAAGAAATGTAGGATCGCAGACTTCCTTCCTTGGCTAACGGGCCCAAATGATGGCATCACTGTTAGACTTCAAGGATTCCCCCCTCCCTTGTTCTAATCTTATGTTTTCTTGGGCCCTGACTCTACGTATTTGAGAGAAAACATAGGGTCCAATTTTTGTTTAAGTTGCCAAGATTCCCCAGTATTTAGGCAAAGAAAGGAAAAATGGAGCAAGTGCTTAATAGGACCCATAGACTTCAGACGACTATGCTTTCTAGACATGAGTAAAGAGCATGTGTGTAGATTTGTCCCCAGTGGGCTAAGTTTATCCCTTTGAATAACTGGATAATTCCAGAAAATACCATATTGAAACAGTTTTACCTGACCGGTATATTTTTGAGGGTTACTTAAAAGACTATTCCAAGGTGCTCCTGGGTGGCTCAGTTGGTTAAATGGCTGACCCTTGATTTTGGCTCAGGTCATGATCTCAGGATCCTGAGATCGAGCCCCAAGTCAGGATCCTCACTCACTGGGGAGTCTTCTTCAGGTTTCTCCCCCTCTGCCCCTCCTTACTTGCACACATTCTCTCTCTCTCTCAAATAAATAAATAAATCTTAAAAAAATAAAAGACTATTCGACAAGACAATTCAATATTTAGTTTTATATTATATTAATTATAATGAACATACTAAAAAGAGATGCAGATTGATTTAAAGAGAATCCAGATTTTATTCCAGAGAATTCTTTTGTAAATTAAGCTTCTCAAAGTGACCAGAGACATGAATTGATTGTACTTCAATCTCCCTTTCGTTTTTTTCAGCTCTCTTACAGGCTAATGATTAGAGTGAGGCAAAAATTGAGAACATTCAAGTGAAAAAGCTGTTATAATAATGTAGTGCTTATAAGGGTTTATTTAAAAGGAAGTGTGGTTTAGTGTGTCCTTCCAAAGGAAGATGTCTATTTATCTGACTCCAAGCATTTCCCAGTCCACTTGGCTTTATTAAGAGTTCAAAAACAAGAGGATCTTTTGAAACTAATAACTTAATGTCTCCCTACAGATCTTTCCTTTGGTGGGGTAAGAATCCTCATACATCACCAAAGCAGTAGTATATTCACACAAAGTCAGATCCAGCTCTTGAGAGAAAATCTATATTGAATTGTTCTATACCATTTGTTGTTTGTTGAATTGTTCTACACTGATTTGTATTTGTGACGATTACCCAGATTATGGAAGTTTATGGGCTTAAGCAAGTCTTTTCCTTTTTACTATCTCTGTTTTTTCACCTTTGTGTTGTTGATAATATTAAAGCTAAAGGGGGAAAAAACCTCAGAAGTACACCAAGGAGAGTCATTCTTTGAATTTATACAGTAAATGTTAAGTAAGATGAGGCTATCAAGAGATGGTACAGAATGGTAAAGTGTCGAGAAGTAGAACTGAAAGGAACAAATCCCCCATGGTTTCAAGAACACCCAGGCAGAATTATTCATGCATTTATGACTGAAAAAGCTAAATTGATTTATGGCTTCCCCCCCCTCCACCCCACATTGTACCTCTAAAATATACAGTAGAGCTTATATCTATTAGGACACTCTCAATCATATGTCCATCAAATTGGTTTAAATAGTATGGAAAGTCATTGACTCATGAAACTGGATGTCAAGGACTCACTGGGCTTCAGTTGGAAGAGTCAGGAATGCTTCATTGCTGAGCTCTGCCAAACACAAGCTTCATCCTAACGATAGTTTCCCTCATGACTGCAAGACAGCTGCCAGCTGCAATCAGGGTCACACGCTTTTCCCTCCATGTCCAGTGTCAAGGAGACTGGCTTTTTGAAGGGCTTCTAAGGACAAAGAAGCTTTTTTCCTGGCAGTCTCTAGCAGAAGCTCTCTGAACCCATCAGTTAGGTTTGGATCACATGCTCACTCCAGAACCAATCACAGGAGGAAGTTATGGGGTGACCTTTTGAACTCTCAGGCCACTGAGGGACATGGGCTGTGTCAGAAAAGGATGGACACCTAAATGATATCGTAGTTCTATTGGAAAGGAAGAAAGTGCAGTGAATGCTGAAGACCACCAGTAATGCTCACTCCAGAGCTCCTGAGAAGACATGGCTATACAGTAAGTAGAAAAATTATCATGACCATTAATATACAGTAAGAAGCTACCTAATGGGTCAGAGAAAAGATCTGTTTATAAGAAGTCCTGCCCCTGATTCCTGGAGACCTGCATGGCTCACAGCATGGCTGGCAGGCTATTTCTGGTCCAGGCTGCTGGAGGGAAATGTGGAGACCAACAAATGGATTGGAGGATGAGAGCATGTAGCGAGGATCTCTTCACTTCTCATGGAGAAGAGGAAGCATGGTTACAAGTTGTCTGCACGTGGGGAAGTTAACAGAGAAAAGATGCTGTGCCTGACTGCTCTCTCTCTACCATCATTTGTGCCTGAGCTTTTGCGTAGCGGGGGCATGTGATGTTCCTTCCACGTGCTTGAGACTTAAAATTGTAAAGACAATGGGACAATGGGACAGTCAGCAGCTGATGCTGACATCCCAAGTGGCACATTTGAGTCTGCAGCAAAGAGACTCAAACACCAGATTTTGAGGGGGAGAAAAAGGTATTTTACATTTCTTTCTTTCTTTTTTTGGTTTCTTTGATATACCAAGAAGTAAGGCTGAGTGGATATAATCCTAGAGCTTTAGAAAAGGAGTGTCCAAGTTAGATAGGAAAAGGAAGCTAGGAAAGCTTAATTATTTGGGTCCTGCTGCATAGCCAGGAGGCAGGCAGTCAGCCATGTGCTTAGACTCCCAGTCTGCGAGCTTGTGGAGGTGGAGGTGGAATAGGGCAAGATTAGACTGAGGAGAACCCACAGCGTCTGTCTTGCTTCTGTTTGGGATGTTGGAAGGAGTCCCCTCTTTGGGACCCCAAAGATCCCTGCTCTCTCCTGGGGTGGTGCATTCATTTCCTGGGGCTGCTATAGCAAAATACTGCAAACTGGGTGGCTTAAAACAACAGAAATTTATTTGTCTCACAGTCCCAGAGGCTGGAAGTCTGAGATCAAGGAGTTGTTGATAGGGCCCCACTCCCTCAGAAACCCCACTGGGAATCTTCCCAAGCTTCTGGTGTTTGCAGGAAGTCCTTGGCATTCTTTGACTTACAGCCACAGTACTTCTGTGTCTGCCTCTGTGGTCATAGGGAATGCCCCCACCCTTCTGTGCCTGTGTCTCTTCTCTTGTAAGCATTTTGGATTAAGGCCTCATCCTGCACCCATCTGGCCTTATCTCAGCTACCTTATATCTGCAACAACCCTATTTCCAGACAAGATCACAATTTGAGGAACTGGGGCTTAGAACTTCAAATATCTTTTGGAGGGGGACACAATTTTTAACCCATAACAGGTTGCCACATGAAAGTAAAAATGGTACATATTAGACAGTCCTGAAATTTAGTTTTGTTCCCACACGAAATAGCTTCACAAATTCCCACTTGCCCCAGGGGGGTGGTGAAAAGGTTGCTGCAAGTCACCAAGTGAGGGCAAAGTGGCTCTGGAGTTGGGAGTTGCAGAACCAAACATCTGAGGTGGGACCCATTAGGGAAGAACAGTCAGACCTCAGGCAGGATGCAGAGTGCCCCTGAGGAGGGGCTGAGTTACAGGAGAAATTCTTCGGTCCAGATGAGCTGAGACGACAGACTATAAATTATGAAGTACACCGCTGTGGCTTTCATCAGCAGATGCCAACAGAGTCATCAGTCTGGGGAGCAGCTGAGATCAGCCATTCCACAGAAGGGACCAGCAGAGCTCCAGGCAGCACAAGATAGGCCCTAGAATGATGACTCCTCTCAATTACCTAGAGTTACAAGTCCACACTCAGACACCATCTTGGAGGTTAATAGGGGGAGGAAATGGGGCTCTGAAAGACTAACCATTTTTCTGAATAACCCAAGCTGAGACAGATGAGACTATGGGCTGAACTAAATGTATACACCATTCCCCTCCACCCCTTTCTCTCTCTCCCTCTGTCTCTTAATGTCTGTCTGTCTGTCTGTCTCTCTCTCTCACACACACACACACACACACACACACACACACACACACACCACTGCTACCCAGAAGAAAGAAGGCTGGTGAGGAACATCAGGCCAGTCACAGAGAAATCAAGAAGACACATTTTCTTCTCTACCCCTTAATGGTTAGTGAACCCAGCACATATTCTCCATTTTATAATGATCAGGCTTTTCTAAAGATCCGAAAGATGTTAATAATGTATACTGGTGGTGATTTTAAATTTGCCTCCAATGTAAGTTTGTTGTGGACGCATCTGTCTCCATGCAGGTGTAAATAAACAGGCCGTTACTAGGTTTATGATGGTTTGGTGGCGTTGGGTCAGTGTGGGCCCAAGGGCCAGTGAAAGAACTTCATGCAGACTCTACTCCACAGTTCTAGATGGCAGAGCGAGTGGCTACTTGACAGAGGCCCCCTGAGATCCGTGATCATTTGCCTTAACTTCTTATTTTCTACAGACACGTGATTCCATTATTCCTTCAACAATAACCACCTTTTCTGGTACCGTTGTGATGTGACGCTGCTGCATTTGAAATTTCTGAGTTGAGTTGATTCAAATGACATCCTATTGGGAAGTCTCTGGAAGCGTAATGATAAGCATTTTCTCAGGCAGAGTAGCCCAGGGTACAAACGGGGGTACACGTTGCACAACATTCATTCCCTATCTCCGCTCTCATCGGTGGCCACTGTTAGAATTGCAGCTCTGTTTAAATCAAGAATTCTGGTCTGAAGCGGAAGGGATGATCCGGACACTTGATCTTCCTCCTGGATCCTGAGGCCACCTGGCTGCAGGTGACCCTGGAAGTTGAGCCGCTTGAGCACCCCAGCATTTCAGGTGATCCCACGTGCCACTAACACCACTGCAGCAGCTCTCCAGCCACCTGGTCATCATCTCTGAGGCTCCTCCAGGAAAGCAAACGCTTGGTGTCTTAGATCCTGTTCTTTCCTCCCAGACCATCCATTATATGACCTGTCACTCCGTTGACCAGATATATTGTAATTATGTGTGTATTTGTTTTCCTTCAGGGCTAGAGAGCGAGTTCCTCAAGGGCAGGGACTGTGCCTTCATCTCCTTATTTGTCCTGCTATGTCTGGTATGTACTATGTGGCCAATGAAGAAAGGAAAGAATAAATAAACGAAGAAGAGTTTGGGTGACATTTGGTACTGGTCCCTGTCACCGGTGTGGGCCAAGGAGGGGAGAGAGGACTGAGAAAGGAACTCGAACCTTCAATGTAATCCCTCAGGCTTTTCTTCTGCAATTTGCCAATCTTGCCTCACAGGAAAAGCTTCTGTGCCTTGACTTTTGAGTCCCTTTCATCGACTTTTCACTGCAGTGGAATAAAGTCTGTTTCTTTAAGAGAGAGTGAGAAAATTCCAGAAATGTGAATGGTCTGGAGACCACACAAAGGGATCTTCATTTCCAGAAGTCAGGACTACTCTCTGTTCACTGAAAGTTTGGGGGTTTTGTGGATATTCCTGGAGTTGAGAGGAATCTGAGAGGTGTCTCTCGTACATGTGCTTTTCGTTTTTCACAAAAAAACAGCTGCTTGGGCACCTGGGTGGCTCAGTGGGTTAAGGGTCTGTGGGCTCAGGTCCTGATTCCAGAGTCCTGATCAAGCCCCAGGGCAGGCTTCCTGCTCAGCAGGAGGTCAGCTCCTGTCTCCCTCTAGCCCTCCTCCTGCTCCTGCACTCTTTCTCTCTCATACTCTCTCTCTCAAATAAATAAAATCTTAAAAAAAAAAAAAAAAAAAAGAAAGTAAACAGCTGCTTGAATCCTAGCAGAGCAAGTTGTTTTCATTGTACTTTAGGCAGGTCACTCAAACTTTCTGAGTCTTATCTTACCTTTAAATCAGGAGAAATGACACTTACTGTCTTGTGTTTAGAACTAGAAATAATGTTATGCATAACGTGCCCAGCAGTGTTTGGCATTTAGAATTGGTGTTTAATCCCTACTACTGCTATTATAATATTTAATATTCCTATTTTACATCCTGCGGATTTCTTACCTCTTTTTCTCTTTGGTTAGTTTATATTGAACAGATGGCAGAGCCCTTTTGATTTCTCATTTGAGTGTCAATAAAGTATAGTAAATTTTGTTTGGACTCTTAGAATCCTTAGAATTATATTCAGAGATAGAAAACAAGTATCTCATTTTGTATATATAAAGGAGTTTTATATTTAAAGACTTTAAATTTAAACCAGTCAAGCCATTTGTATATAAAATGGGGGAGATTCCTCCCCCTGCCCACCTGCCTGGGTACAAAGTACAAAAGAAACAGAGAAAAATACCATGTGAGACACTAATACCTAACTTTACAACCTAAGGGTCTGGCTCCAAAAAATGGACTGGAAAGGTAATCAGCATAGTTATAAGTAACCTGGCCTGATTTTATTTATGGGGCTTGACATATCATTCCTATTTGCCAAATACAGGATTTCCTGACAACTGAAACTCAAACTCTTCTTCTAGAATGTGATCATGCCCAGTAAAGCTGTTACTCCATGGAAGCTATATGTCTTTTCAGCACTGACGTTTTTGCCTGCCAGCAGTCTGGGCTGGAAATGAAACCTGCAGTTTCTGACCATCAGACAGCCTCCTGGGCCTCCCGTAGATTACTGATACTTTCCTAAGCAAAGCAGTAGATGATACATTTTAATACAACCTAAGAAAAATATAATAACACTTGGCAAACAAAATCTTATTTTTAGTATCATCCTGCTGGTATACCTAAGAACGGATTCATGGTCATGGAGCCCATGATGATTAATCTTGGGTCAACTTGGCTAGGCTGTGGAATCCCGATATTTGGTCAAACACTGGTCTGGATGTTGATGTGAGAGTGTTTTTTAGTTGAGAGTAATATTTAAATAAAAAGATTGAGTAAAGCAGCTTACTCTCCATGATGTGGGTGGGCCTTGTCCAATCAGTTGGAGGCCTTAAGAGAGAAAAAGGAGACATTCCCTCCTACCACCCCAAAAAGAGGGCATTCTGCTAACAGATTGTCTTCCAACTGGAGCTGCAACATCACTTCTTCCCAGGCCTCTCGCCTGTGAGCTTACCCTGCTGATTTTGAACTTGCCAAGCTCTATAATCATGTGAGCCAATTCCTCAAAATAAATCATATATGTTGATTTTGTTTCATGATAAAATAAATCATATATATTTAAGCTAAGGCCTCCTGACGACCCACCAGCCAGCCCCTACCTGGAGGCCTGGCTACTGCTCCCTGGAGGCCAGCTGCTCCTTTGTGATACTCTACCCCTTTAGCCGATGAAATGGATAGCCATCACACTGGCACCTTCGTCACTGAGAACCTTGGAAGTGCCAATCCCTTAGGCTTTCCCACCCAGTGTCTTGGGTCTTAGAAGGACTGAGTCTCGTCTGGCCCAGAAAAGGTATGTGAGATCCATCGGGGTGGCAGGACATCAGTTTCTTCGGGGCCTGTCTTGGGAGAGTTTCTGAAGGCAGACCTGATTCATCTCAGAGTCACACGAGAAACCCAGGATCTTTGTGGATCTTAGCCTAGGACCCATATAAGACCTAAAAGGAGACTTCCCTTGAGGTCTCCAGGGAGGGAGAACTTCAGACACTTTCTTAGAACTGACTCTGGTTCTGGAGTAGCACTCTTTCCACTAGCACATTTTGGCTGCTGAGGTTTGAAGGCAGAACTATGCCTGACTCTGGAATTTGTTCTTGTGTTACGCTGCTATGTCAATTCAAAAGTGAGTTACTATCCTGACAACTGTCGATATTAGTAAACACAGTATCATCCTTCTACTGGAGCAAAAAGACCCCTGCACTGGGCCCCATGCTTGGAGAGCTCCATTCTGGCCATGCTCCTCTGGCCCTGCCTTTTCGGGTTTCTTCTTCTTCTCTCTTCTTCTTGACCACGAAGTGGGTACTCCGGATTGGGGAATCCCATGTCCAGTGTCTCTGTTTATAGTCCCTGTAGATCTGTTTCTCAAAGATACATACTATCCAAGTCTGAGAGGTGGCCATGGAGCAACTGTTTATGGGTAATGTGGGTTGAATTCATAGGTGTGGGCCACTGTGAAACACAACACAGTGTTAATGGATCTGGGATTGAAAAGAAAATGATCTCTGACTGGGCCATAGCTTTCCCTGCATCACTATTTTAAAGTGGAATTCTAAGGGATCTAGGATCCTACAGTTGCACCTTGTTTTCCAGGTAGTCATGAAGGTATTTTTTATTAAGATTGGAAGACAAAATATATGTATTTAAACACTTTTAGCTTTGTTTTTAACTTTTAAATATTTAGACATGGAGTATTCATTGGCGCTCTTGACCATCTATGTCAATCATGACAACAGGAAGGAATCTGTGACTCAAATAAGATTCAAACTAGCTGACCACCAAGTCCCCTGCCAACTCTGATTCTACATGTAGTAGTTAGGGGCAGAAGAATGTGGTCAGACTCTCTCTTGAGAGCTCAAGAAAAACAAAGAGGAACAACCTCAAGCCACTAGGGCAAGGATGGTTTGCCCTATGTCCAAGTTTCCTTTGGTTGAAACGTCTATCGGACACTGCTTTTCTTCAGAGCTTCTGACCATAAAGCCCAAGAGACATTTCATACCGTGCCAGATGTGGTTTGTAAAGGAGGTCTGACAACTCTCACCAACCTTGCTTGGTTTCCAGCCCAATAATGTATTTGATAAACATGGTGGTATCTTGAAATTTAAATTCACAGATCCCATTGAGGCTTGTTTATCTTTGGGGTACACATGTAAAAGAAAACCAGAATGAGCCATGATATGATATGGGGATATCTTTCTAAAAGATAAACAACATCAGGGTTGATAAAATAAGGGGTTTGTTTCCTGAAAGGAAGTATAGTGTATCTGTAGAGAATGTGCTAATTATATTTCTAGGACACCCGGACACCCTCTTCGGTTTTTTGGACATTCTGGGCAGCTTCTCAAAATTCCCTGCTATATAAATTTTCTAGAAAAGATACAAACAAACAAACAAACTAGATTTTGAAATGAAGCTCGCCTGTGCTCAGTGTCGCCAGGTGAAAAGCAGTCAGTGTTCTGGGATATCTCAGGCTATGTCATGCATTAAAGATGTAGAGAGGCCTCCCACATCAGGTGATTAGACAGGAATGAGATTAAGTGACCTTGAATTTAGACGGGTTATCTACCCTGTTTTGTTTTTGCTTTTGCTTTTTTTTTCTCTCCTTCTTTCTTTCTCTCTTTCTTTCTTTACAGATTCTCATACAGAAAAATTTGTAAGAATTCTGTATCTCTGAAGTTAAGAAGATTTATCATCATGAACTAGGATGGACATGGACATTGGGAAGAGACATTGAAAAGGAAAAGCAATAAGATCTGTGAAACAAAATGAATTTTGGAGACTGGAAGTACCTAGTATGGTAACCAGAATTCAAGATGTATCAGAATGATTATGGCACAGCATGTAGCAAATGCCAGAATTTCCTCAGGATCCAGCCAGTCTGGACTGGTCCCCACTGACTGTGGAGGATGATATAAAAGAGCTGCACTCTGGAGCCTCACTACTGGGTCCCACTGTAGCACTAGCAGGACTCCAGCTAGCAAGTGCATTGCTGCTAAGAGAGGTGTGGTCCCGTAAGAACCATCTTCAAGAGTGACATTGTCTGATATTGAAAAAATACGCAACCATGGTCCAATCAGACTCTTACCTTATAGAGACTCACCCACTTGGGGTAAAGTCACTACCTAGAGTTCTCAGATAATAAGGTTAAGTAGGAGACTTGAGAGTAGATCTCAGAGGGAGAAGCTGGACTGAGTACTACTAGCCCACGTGGAGGGAGACAGTAAAGTAAGCAACAGCAGTAATAACAACAAAAATCTATGTAATCATATTTCATGAACGTACAGGTATACCTCATTTTATAGTGCTTTGCTTGTGCTTTTATTTGCATTCCAGTTTTATACAAATCAAAGGTTTTTAGCAACCTTGCATCATACAAGTGAATTGGTGGCATTTTCCCCACAGCATTTGCTCACTTTGTGTCTCTGTGTCACATTTTGGTAATTCTCACAATATTTCAGACTTTTTTCATTATTCTAATATTTGTTACAGAGACCTGTGATCAGTGATTACAGCTCACTGAAAGCACAGTTGATGGTCAGTATTTTTTAGCAATGCAATATTTTCAAATTAAGACTTGTACATTTTTTACATATAATGCTATTGCATACTTAACAGACTACAGCAGAGTGTAAAAATAATTTTTAAATATTCTGGGAAACCAAAAAATTCATTTGACTCATTTTATTGCGATGGTCTAGAACTGGAACAGTATCTTCATGGTAAGCCTATACTTGAACTAAGTTTAGAAAGTAGATTGTATCATTTATTCAACATATAGCCCCCTAGAGGATCTCACTCTCCTGCTCTCAAAGGCCAGCCTAGGACCATTTGCAAGGCCACTAAATTTCTCTCTGATACTCTGCTGAATAAAAACACAAACACACATGCAGTTAATTTTTTATTTCTTTTCAAGCCAGACTGACTTTTTTTTTTCAACCCATTTCTGACTCAGCTTATATTTAATGGAAACCACAACATTTTACCAAAGGCTTTCATGCAAGAGATCAATCTCAGACATAAACAGTACCATATTAAAAAAATGAGACAACATCACTGATAAAAATAAGATGCCACAGTGGATCAGAGAAGAAATAAAGGCCTAAATAGTCTACAGAATTTAGTTCACCATGTACTTAATAACTTAAATAATCTATCACCAGCCTATCTTCTCCCCTCAAGAGACACACTGCTAGTAAAGTGTATAAAATTTACTATCCTTTCTATTCATTCTGAATCCATTCTTACAATTTGACCAGTTAAGCACGGTTGTGATTAGCGTGTCTAGAAATCAGAGAAGCCAAGGTCCCTAGCAATTTTCTGAGCCTATTTTTATATGTTGGGCTACCTCCACCTGGGGTAACCTTGGTCTTAAATAAAATTGGCTATGAGATAAGTGTTTGGAAAGGTACAATATAAATGCCAGAAGCTATGGGAAAAGAATTGTAGTCAACAGATCCAAACTGCTCTTTAGCCTAATTGGAAGAGTAAAGAATTAAAAGGTGGGAATTGTAAAGGCTGTAAATGTGGCCTCCTCAGAAACTGGCCTTTCTAATGATTTACTTCTATGACTGAAAACTGATGAAGAGCAGAAGCTATACCAATTTTAAATAACAATGGAATAATAAGCCTGTATTCAGCACTCTCTAGTGTTGGACATTGTGTTTAGTTTATAAATATCCATATATGTACATATAAAAATTTGTGTATGTATGTATGTATGTATGTATGTATTATTTACATGTGTAATATGCTGGACATACTGGCATTCTCAGTCTAAGCAGTAAAAACAACCCACGCACTCAACTAATAAACAACTCTTGGGTTTTGCTACATTGCATATGGCCCCAGAAAGAGAAGGTGGTTTTTGTCTCCTACACCCCACCCCTTATACCTATAAGATAATTGGTCTGTCTTATCTTGTGTGCAAGAAATGTTAAATGAACTGCTCCTCTTTTTCACAAAATAACATAAGACATGACTGTATAATACTTAATGTCATGGGTTGCAATATGAAAATCTGTTTTACAACCTTATTCTAAGGGCTGCTCTAACCTCCTTCAAGTTCTTTTCTAGAACTTTTAGTCAACCATTTGCACTCTTTATGATTTTGTCATATTATACATTAATAGGACATATTTGTCACATTATACATTAATAGGACCGTTATTTTTTCCTTGAATCAACTCACTGTTAATATTTAAATTCACAAAAGCAAATTTTATATCGCTACTACAAAATAAATAGAAGGAAGGCATAAAAAGAAGCAATACAAGAAAATAGAAGAAATAGAAGAAATAGAAAATTCTATGACTTACTCCATTCTAGTTAAATATTGCTTCTTAAGAAAGCTGTGGCCCGAAATCTACTCTCCCTCTATTAAAAAAGGCAGATTGGGAAATGTCAGGGAGGTGGTGAAAGGTACAGCACCCCTGAGACTTACTCTCGATGGAATCAGAAAGATAAAAAGGGAATTGAGAAGGACCTCACTTTGCGACTGATCATTATCTCTCCCACTGTCAAGAGCAAGTACTTTACCTGTTGGGAATCACTGATGCGAGCCTCTTACCTATTAACTTGGAGACTTGGTTATTTAGGCTATAAACTCATCACAAATGACTGCAGTTAGACTTGGCTAGGTACCAATTCTTGCATTCATTTGGTTTTTCAAAGGGCAGAACAGGTTTACAGATGGGCCAGTTGGGGCATTTTTCAGGCCATGGTAAAAGAGGCACATGCAGTCTAATGGGTCTTGAAAGGTGTGGAAGCTGAGGCCTGCTCTAAAAGCCCCAGGCACTCTTTTCAGCCCACAGAAATGCTGCTCCTGGTTTAAGGCCAGGATTCTTGAGCTTCATGTGCAGAAGAATCATCTGACGAGCTTGTTACAGTGTGAATTCCCCACTTCACCCCCACAGAGTCTGCTCGGGAAGGTCTAGAGTGAGACATCTGATGATCTGATGTAGGAGGTAAAGGATGACACCCTGAAAAACCCAGGAGAAGGGAAAAGAAGGTTCCAGTTTGGGAGCTGGTCTGTCTTATCTTGTGTGCAAGAAATGTTAAATTAACTGCTCCTTCATCTGGGAGTCAGATGGTGAGGATGGAGCCAGTGTTCTGAGTATAGGACAAAGGGGTACCTCAGGGGAAGAGATGGGAACTCAGAGGTGGAATCCTACACAAGTAAGTGGGCTCCAAAAGCTTTCTCCTGCTGGAGTGAGAAGAACTAAGGCCCTAGAAAAGCCTCCATGGACTTGTGTACTGATGTATACCAAGTGTAAGGCTTCTAGAACTCATTTAGTTCAGGACAAAGTAATAGTGAATGTCCTGCTGAGCTCTAGAGGGAAACACAGGTTGATGTTGGAATAAAAGAATTGCTGTTTAGTGAGAAGGTTATCACATTATGCTGAAGTATTTGTACTTTCTTGAAGTTTACCATAAACTGCAATGAATAATGATAACTCTGTGTTAGGCACTTTATGTATTTGAGCCTCACATCTTTCCTGACAGGCAGGTGGTGCAATTCAAGTTTCACAGAAAAGGAAACTGAGACTCAGAGAAATTAAATAACTTGTCCAAATTTACCTAGCTGCCTCTCTTTATGATTATTTTAGAAATGTTTTCCAAGTGATTAATTTGTATTTAGGTAGATCTTTGAATAACCAGTTCCAGTTCTAATAGAAGAAGCATCACTGGGCAGGAAAAGCAAGCTTAGCTCCACTCATTTCAGTCATATGGACTAAGGGGGTATGGTTCCACAATGCCCTCCATGGGGTGGATGCTCATTCACACTGGAGGAGATAAAAAAGCCTATAGATCGATGAAATAAGTCTTAACAAACAAAATGAACAGATGTCCCAGTGCTGTGATGTCCCAGTCTCCAAACTTTGGGTCAATCTCATCCACTTCTGAAGTCAGTTACAACCAAGCCAGAGCCATCTGAAGGACCCCTCCCCCTCCCACACGTTCTCTGAGCACTCTGGCTTCCTGTTCTGGCCTGAGTTGCATCTGCTTTGTCTTCCTCACTCTTCTGACCAGTTCTCTCCTCCCCTCCTGGCCTGTCCAAAGGCCAGATCAGTGTCCTTGTCATCATTCACTCACTCACTTTTGCATTCATCTATGTGCCAGAATGGGTCAGATGGTGGGGACATCATAGTGAAACCCATTCCCACCCTTCAGGAGTTTAGAGCCTAACAGGCAATATTTCAGTAAGTGATTACAGTGGCACCGTAGAAGCTGTTAAAGAGCTGGCTCTGAGAACATACACCGAGGGCACAAGTGGGGGTAGAAGGGAATTTAAGCTGAGACCTGAACTCTGAATAGTAAAAGTTATCCAGACCATGGGAAGGTTTGTAGGAGGAGAATGTCCCTTGCAGACAACAATGGCATGGGTAAGGGGTCTGCGAGGGTTGCATAATGTGCAATTTTAGCCACTGTCATTTCCATCACCACCAAAATGCTGACAAGTTCCAAAAGCCCATTTCCAGCTCATATGTCTCTCATCATATTTAAATGTTGATAAATTCCATAAGAAACTTTGCTTATATATTACTCTTTCTCTAAAATAGGAGTATAATTGGGATTCTAGGTGGTTGTTTTGTGAGTTGCATGGGGAACATCAGGGTGTAAAGGGAAGTGGCAAAGACTTTTATCCCATTTTGTTCCAGTCAACCTTGTTGAATGGATTGCATAGCAGGTGTATGGATGTACCATGACAGATTTCCTTTCCCGAAACATCCATTCTCACCCTTAAATACCTCCTTCTGTCATAGAATTTATGATTGATCATAGAATTTGGAGTATTTCTGTTTATGTTCGTTTCTTCCCCTTCTGCTTCATATATATATAAAAGGGGGTCAGTCTCCCTTGGTTTTCAACCTCTGCTTACTTTTCACCAAGTTTTCATCTTGTCTCCTGATCTTGGTATATTTATTTGGTATATTTATTTTAGCAAGTTCTCAGGCTCTTCCCATTTAATTTAGGGATATGAAGCTATCTTTTCCTAATATGTTTTGGCCTTTAGGGAAAACCTAGGTATGGGTGAAGTCTTGTGTCAACCCCTCTCCCTGCCCCGCCCACCTCCTTCAAGTCCATGGATCAGGAATGAACATGTGTCGGATCAGAACTCCTAATTATTTTATCATTTTGGCTAGTGGTTCTCTATTTTTTAAAGAAAATGACACTAATACAAGGAAAAATTAGTATCATTTGCAATAAATAGATCATCTAAAAATAAATACAGTGAAAACAATGCCATGTTATTAATGTCAGCTACATTAAAAACTGACTGGGAGCTACAGTTCTGTAACAGGTCACAGTGGGAGATTTTAGCTGTTAGAGAAGTGAGAAAGATAATTTAGCATGTAAATTCAATGTTCTCTGCTGTGATGAGATGGTGTTTTGTGCAGTGTTCTTTGTCTTTTGTGACCCCAAACCAGATTCGCACTTGGTTGTATATCCTACCTTTTGGGAAACCCCAATCTGGGCCATGTCCTCACAGCTGAGCTGCAATTGGGTGTGTTTGAAGCAAACTTATATTCACTTCAGGCTGCCACATGGTGGGAGTCTAATTAAGATTGCCCTTTGAGAAAAAATATGGAGCATTTAAAATTTTTTATAGTTTTATAAATAGATCATCTAAAAATAAATACGGAGAAAGCGAAGCAAATGTTATTAATGTCAACTACAGAAGAATGCTATACTTCTATAGTTGACATACAATGTTATATTAGTTTCAGGTGTTATATTAGACACAGTGACTCGACAATTTTATACATTATGTTATGATCACCCTAAGTGTAGTCCCCGTCTGTTATTACCACACTATTGTGTATATTTATTATGATGTACTTTTCATCTCTAAGACTGATTTATTTGATAACTGGAATTTGGTACCTCTTAATCCCCTTCACCTATTTTGCCCATCCCCCTGCCTTCTGCCCTCTGGCAACCACCAGTTTGTTTTCTGTATTTATGAGTCTGTTTCAGTTTAAAATATGGAACGCTTTGAATAAAATAAAAGGAAGCTTCTTAAGTGGATGGAGAGTAGAACAGGCATGTGTGTTGGGTTGCCAGAGGCAGGCTTGGTTTAATGTCCTCTTTTACTTGCAACAGTGCTGCAGTTTGGGTGATAAATCATATATTGACCTTAATTAAGTAGCTTAAATATCACACTCAGGTAATGAATCATGGGCTTCAGAGTACATTACTTCTTTATCCGACTCCAAAATTGATGGCAAAGAAGAGAAAGTCTAAACCAGGTTGGGGACTCAAATATGCTTTATAGTTTTTCCAATTGCTTTAGAGTTATTAGCAATTTCTGGCACTTTTCCACCTTCATTTCCTTTAGTTGTTCTTTCCACTTCTCTGTATAATTTCCAGCTTTGTGTACCATTCTATGTTTCAGACTTTCAATCAAAATATTTACATTCTGGTAGAAGGAAAAGCATCATAAAAACACAAAGCCTGATAGGTTTGCTTGAGCCTTACATCATTAATTTTTTCTCCTCTCATTTAATTATTTTACATTGGTTAAAGACTAAAGACCAGAAGGAGAGGAAACCCAAACATATTGAAAAATGCCACTTCTTTTTTTTTGCCTTTTCAAAAGTTTCTGAGCTGCCCAAACCCCAAAGAAAGTATTGTACACTTTTAAAATACTTGAATGGAAAATTTCCATTCAGCAAGAGTTCTTTCCTTCAAATCTTCTAGAATCCACTATTACATGCTAAAGCACCTTGCTACGTTTAAGGGGATTCAAGACTTGGTGTCTTCTTTCTAGAAGCTCTCAGCCTGATGAATGATAGTTATGTAAATAAGCAATACAAGCAATGTGACAAGACTAATAGAGAAGCATCCTGTCAGTCTTTGTAATATCTTCCTGGCAAAATCTCCTTTTTTTGGTGTCACACTACTTCATCTTGGACTATGGCTGTGAAGTCTGCTCAACTATTCCTCTCTCAAGGCTTTTGGAACAAGATTTAAAAATAAACAGAAAACGTAAAAAATTAATTTGTCTGACTCCAAGCTATATTCTTTGACTTTCTCTTCAGAAAGTCAAAGGCAAGTGGTATGTGACGGACCCCCATCTGAATCCTTCTTCAGGGACTTATCTCCATGAAGTTGCTTCAAACAATGCGGTTGAAAACCAGGCAGGAAGTAACTGTCTCAGGATGACCCACCATAAGTGAACTCCTGCTGTAAGCCTGGAGAGGGTCTCATGGAGTCAAAGAGGCCAACTGAGAATGCCCTAATGATGTCATTATCCCTCCCTCCTTCATTGGTCCTTCCCAATGTTAAGCAGCTACATTATTTTTTTTCCAATACTTTTTTAAAATTTAAATTCAAGTAATTAACATATAGTGTAGTATTAGTTTCAGAGGCAGTGTTCAGTGATTCATCAGTCTTATATAATACCCAGTGCCTATTCCATCACATGCCCTCCTTGATGTCCCTCACTCAGTTATCCCATCCCCCCCGCTCCTCTCCAGTGAACCTCAGTTTGTTTCCTATGATTAAGAGTCTCTTATGTTTGTCTCCCCCTCAAATTTCATCTTGTTTTATTTCTCCCTCTCTTCCCCTATGATTCTCCATTTTGTTTCTTAAATTCCACATGTGAGTGAAATCGTGTGATAATTGTCTTTCTCTGATTGATTTTGCTTAGCATAACATCTTCTAGGTCCATCCATGTCATTGCAAATGGCAAGATTTCATTTTTGTTGGCTCAGTAATATTCCATTTCCATTATATATATACACACCACATTTTCTTCGTCCATTCATCTGCCAGTGGACATCTGGGCTCTTTCAGAGTTTGGTTATTGTGGACATTACAAGCAGCTACATTATTAAAACTTGAATTACAAAAAAATCAGTTCCCTGGTCCTTCTGTTGGAACACTGAATAAATTTGGCCATTCAGACACTATGTGTTTATGCTGACCTCTCCCATTTCCCTTCCAGAGCACTGTTTTTTATGAAGTAACTAGCTTTTGTGTTTAGTGTAACTTTTCATAAAGACACAATCCATGTATAGTATTCCTCCCTACAAGGAAACCGTCTCAAGTTCCACTCATATCAAATGAGAAAAAGTAGTGATCACAGAAAGATGCCCTAGATGAACAGATAAGATTCTAAATGATGGAATATCCTTGAAAAGGATATAGTGTCTACAATAAATCTATCTGACCTCAAACACCTTGGTAACCTTCAAAATGGAATTGGACACAAAAGACAGTGAGGAGGCCTTGGTTTCTTATTCGAGTACTGGAATTCAGATTCTGAGACTTCACAGGGACTCTGTTGGTAGCAGGGGAGAAGGAAGAGTGGAGGCGCTAAAGGAATATATCAAGTCTCTCACGTTGGGACATTGTTCTGAACATAAAAACTGAAAGTGGAAAATCACTAGCCTACTTAGGAGGAAGGTGGCAAAAATAAACACTAGTCAAGCATCACTATTTTCTCTCTTTCCTGGACTTCACAAAGGCATGGTCTAACATGCTTAAAGGGAGCAAAAGAAATTGTTTTTAATGATTCTGCTGCATATTGATGATCCAGAATCACACTACTCAGATGAGCCTGAGAAACAGAATTATGGAATCTGAAGGGCAGAAGGGACTTTAAAGATTATCAGTGTTTCTCAGTGTGTGTGTGCACATGTGTGCATGCATGTCCGTGTGGGTAGGAATCTCTTGTTTCACAATCAGCAGGCTGCCAGTAGAGAAAGAAAATTCCTTCATCTTACTATAGAACAACCAAATAAGAATTTGGGGGAGCTACAAGTCAGAAAATCTACATTTCAAAGGTTCTATGTATTTATTTATTTAGAGAGCTTAAGTGGGGGGAGGGGCAGCAGGGGAGGGAGAGAGAGAGAGAGAGTCTCAAGCAGACTTTACACTCAGTGCAGAGCCTGACAAGGGGCTTAATCTCAGGACCGTGACAGCATGACCTGAGCCCAGATCAAGAGTCAGATGCTTAACCGACTGAGCGACCCAAGCCTCCCTAGAAAACCTACATTTTAAACAGCTGCCCAGCTAATTCTTACATACATTAAACACTGAGACTCACTGGCCTAGTCCACCCTTCATTTACTGCTGAGGAAAGTGGGTCACTTCTCCAGCAAGGCTAGCTGGTAGCAAAACACAGACAAGAGCAGAGTGCTCCTGACTCCAGTCCAATGCATTTTGTGTATGATATGATGAGGAAATGTGAACTTTCCTATAGCAATGATTACATCCTGTTTGCAAAGCTTCCAGTTCTGCAGGTACTTTGATTTTATCAGCAAGATGCTAAAGGGTGTACATTCCTTCAAGAGGCTTTAACCTGCAAGACCAGTTGCTTCAGTCCCTCTGAGAAACATCCTGATGACTCAAGATGAGACACCCTCTGGTTGGGTCTCTTCATGCAGCCAGGGTCATGTTTGGCTCCACTCCGTCCCATGGTAACCACGAGGTGCAGCTGCTCTTATAGATGCTCCTGTGTGATAGCAAAGGAGATGTTTTCCCTGAGGGTTTCATGGGGCATGTACTTGAGCTTTTTGCACAGGATGGCCACTCAGACTCTCTTTGGTTGGTGTGTTTGCCTTCAGTTTAAGTAAGTTTTCATTTGGCTTGTTAGCCTCTAGTTTCTGTCAGATAGCTCCGGGGCAGGATGACCATGACATTCCCCCTGGAGTTGCCAGCAAAGATGTGATATAGTGTGGGTCCTGTCTTAGTATATTCTTTTTTTTTTTTTAATCTTCTTAACAAAATTTTTAAGTGTGCATAAAATATTGTTAACTATAAGCACAGTATCATATAACAGATCTCTAGAACTTACTTGTCTAACTAAAACGTCATACTTTGTTATATTCTTCAGGCAGTATCTAACCTCTTAGGTTTGTACATTCTCTTGGATTATATCATGACTATTATCCTTAAACCTCTATAAGTTACTAAGCCAATGAGCTTAATTTAAGGTAAGTCTTAACTTGAGATAAGTTGTTTCATTGACTTACATTTCTTCCTACCTTAGCACCTTCAGAAAGCGGACATTCTGTATGACTGGTGTACCTGCCAGACCATGCCTTAGAAGTGAGGAAGAGATCTTATTTCTGGAACGAAGACCTGACATACAGTTACAAGTTGGTATTAAAGAAAGAGAATCTGTCTTAAGAAACGAGGTTACTGGTGGCTTCATAGGTTTTGGTGAAGAAAGGAGGAAATCAGGTTTGTGTGGATAGGAAGTGGCTCATTGCCAGGCTACGGGTAGGCTCTCAAGAATTACTGACATGCCACAAAACCACAGGCTTGGAGACGGCATTCTCATAAGGGAAGAGGTTGAGCACAAGGTCACCAAAGGCAGAGGGAAATATTTATTTTACTATTTAGAGTTGTTTTCCTTTCTTTAAACAAAGTCTCCTTCAATTCCATAGCAGGAGATTTCTTCTGGCAGTTCTGATTTATGTGGATTTATTAGCGATTTTCTCAGGAAGCTGTGGCGTCACACAAAGGCTCCTAATCATCTTATCGGGTAATGGTTGTTACCTCTACAAAGCCATAGTTGACCAACCAGCAGATCGCTCAGGGTTCTATCATTACCTGATCTGTAGAGAATAGTAATTTATTAATGTAGCATCTCCTGGATTACAGCTGTCAATTCCTTCTGGAAATTATAGACCAAATCATTGCCTTTCTTGGAAAATGTAATTTAAATATACTGCTCAAAGATCAAATATACCATTGATGTACATGAGCTAATGGCTTTGACAGAGATCTAGACCCTCATTTCTGAGTTGTTTAGTATTGGTAATAGGATTGTAAATGAGACCTTAAATAAAGACTGTGCTCATTATTATATTAGTCGTGAGAATTACAACCAACTAGAAAATACCTTAGCGTTCATAGAATGAAATCCATTCATTTTACAAATTAAATATTTAAGGACCAGAGATGGTAGAGACCTGTCCAAGCCTCCCTGGTCTTTAAGAGCTTTTTTGTTAGGGACACCTGGGTGGCTCAGCAGTTGAGCGTCTGCCTTTGGCTCAGGTTATGATCCTGGGATCGAGTCCCGCATCGGGCTCCCTGCAGGGAGCCTGCTTCTCCCTCTGCCTATGTCTCTGCTTCTCTCTGTGTCTCTCATGAATAAATAAATAGAATCTTCAAAAAAGAAGCCTTAAAGTTGGAGCAATAACCCATGCAGATTTTGTCTCCTTGATATTGTTACTCATGTGAGATGAACCTATTGCTTATACACATGTCTTTAAATACCAGTTCTGAGGAGGAGTGAAAGTAGGTAGCAGCATAGGATGTGGAGGGGGAAGATGACCTCCTTTTTCTGGGCAGAAATAGCTGATGTCATTCATACAAAGCCCTCACACTTGATTGCCCAAACATCCAGTGCTGCTGAGAAAATGAGAGGAGATCGTCTATGGATGGAATACCTGGGAATACAGGCTCTGCAGTTTGCCTCATCCAAAGGTGTCAGAAGTGCTACCCCCTAAAAATAGTTTGATCCACAATTTTGAACTCATTCCCGAAAGCCCAGGAAACAAATCAAATTTAGTTTGGCCATGCCTTTTCCACTATGGCTATACATTAACTTTTGCCAGGGGAACCTTTAATATCCTCAGTGCCCAGACAGTGCCTCAGAGCAATGAAATCAGGGTTTCTGGGCTGGGGTCCAGGCACTGGTAATTTTTAACACTCCCCAGGTGACTCTAATGTGCAGCCAGGGCTGAGAACTATCGAGTTAGGCATAAAATCAGGTAAAAAAAAAAAAAAAAAAGAAAAAAAGAAAAAAAAAAGAAAAAAAATTGATCATAAAATGTTCTTCCTATGAAGGAAATAAAGCAGTGTTTCAGTTAACTGCATTTAGCATATTATTCCACATTTTGCTGGCATTGTCGGTCTGTGGGATTCATTTTTCTTTTCGAATTTAAGGAAGTCAACATTTAAACCCTAATCTTCAAGGACTAACGTGTATTACTTTCCCTCTCTATGTCCTCTGTCTTAAGATGGAATGTGCCAGTCAACAATAACTGTCATTTACTCAGACCCTAATGTTTGTCTAGTCCTGTCTTACTCATTTTGTACACTTAATTTATTCCTCAAACAGAGCTGTGCGTTAGGTATATTTTTTAATACATTAGATATTATCATCCTCATTTTATGTAAGGGAGAACTTGACTTCAGAAAGTTGGTTTGGTTGCGTAGCCTAAACAGCTGGAAGTGACACCAGACCAGAACCCCTGAACCCTGGGGTTCTCTATTCTGGCGTCTGCATTCCCATGACAGCATGCTGGACTGAGGATTAGCAAATGTGTGCTCCTGTCCCGGATCTACTGCTAATGTGTGATCTCAGACAAGTACTACACTTAACTAGCCTTGAATTTTGTCATCTTAGGAAAAAAAAGGAGGAAAAAACTAATAAGAGACCACGAAAAAGAAGCCAGTCACAGAAGATTGCATTCTGTGTTATATAAAATGTCATGTATGTGAAATTTCTAGAAAAGGCAAAAGTATGCCAACAGAGAGTAGTTTGTTGGTTGCCTGAGGTTGGGGAGGCAGACTGACTCCCCAAAAGGAGGTGCCAGGGGAACTTTCTAGGGTGATGAGGGTGTTCTCATCCGGATGTGGTGATGGCTGCATAACTGTAGCTATTTACCAAAAATCATCTAACCAGACATTTGCAACAGGAGAATTTCCTGTTGTGTGAATTACATCTCAATACAGTTGTAAAAGCGGTTCCCAGGCATGTACTGCAGAGTGACTGCGAGAACGATTCTATAAACACTGTGTGGCGTTTCCATGACACGTAACTGTCATTGCTGCATCTTTATCAACAAATTGGTCTGCTTTTTTTTTTTAGTTTTTATTTAAATTCTCGTTAGTTAACATATATTTTCTGGTGTGCAATATAGTGATTCAACACTTCCATACATCACCCAGGGCTCATCATCAGGACAAGTCCCCTCCCTCATCTCCATCCTCTATCTCACCCATCACCACACCCACCTCCCCTCTGGTCACTGGCAGTTTGTTCTTGGTAGTTAGGAGTCTATTTCTTGGTTTGTTTGGCCTGCTTTTTGATGCACACATTTGAAGTTGGTAATTCTTGACAAATGTATACATCTACGTAACTGTGACTACAATCAAGATATGGGACATTTCCATCACCCCGAAAAGTTCCATTGTGTCCTTCCCAATCAACCGCTTTCCCACCACCCCTGGCCCCAGGCACCCAGATGTGCTCTCTGTCATTATAGATTAGATTCCTTTTCATGAGAGCTCCATAAAACCAGAATCAGACAGTATGTCCTCTTTTGTGTCTGGCTTCTTTCACTAAGCATATCGTTTCTGAGATTCATCTGGGTTCTTGCATTTATTGGTAATTGGTTCTTTTTATCGCTGAGTAGTATTACATTACGTGGATGTATCGCAATTTGTTCCCAGCTATTATGAATAAAGCCATTATAAGCATCTATGTACAAATATTTTGTGGACTTTTATTTTTTATTTCTCTTGGGCAAATGCTTATACCTAAGATGAATTTGTTGGATAATATGGTAATTATATATTAACTTGCTATGAAAATACCTGTTTTCTAGAGTGACTGTCTCAGCTTGATTTCCACCAGCACTGCACGAGAGCTTTAGTAGTTCCACAACCTCTCCTACATTTAAGTATTGGTTTATTGCTGTCATTTTTTTAAAGATTTTATTTATTTATTCATGAGAGACACAGAGAAAGAGAGAGAGGCAGAGACACAGGCAGAGGGAGAAGCAGGCTCCATGAGGGGAGTCTGACGTGGGACTCGATCCCGGGTCTCTAGGATCAGGCCCTGAGCCAAAGGCGACACTAAACCGCTGAACCATCCGGGGTGACCAACTGTTATTTTTATATTATTGACTTTATTTTTTAATAAGATTTTATTTATTTATTTATTTATTTATTTATTTATTTATTTATTTCAAAGAGAGAGAGCAAGCATGAGTGGGGTGGGGGACGGAGGGAAAAGCAGGCTCCCTGCGGTGTGGGGAGCCCTATACGGAGCTTGATCCTGGGACTCTGGATTATGACCTGAGCTGAAGGCAGATGCTTCACTGACTGAGCCACCCAGGCGCCCCTATATTATTGACTTTAATTTGACCCAAAGTTGGCATTGTTCTAACATGTATATCAACGGGGGTTTTTTCAATGAAATTTCTTGTTACAAAATTTTGAGTTTTTCTGAAAACAATAGGAAACATTACCCTACTTTTAAGCTCAGTGTGCAAATTAAGTATTCCTGGTTGTCATCAGTTAAGTAAAAATTTAAATAAATACTGCAGTTTAGCAATATTCTTTTACAAAAATTTCAATTGTATGCACTAAGTGGCACCAGCTGTCATTTTAAGTCAGAAATAAAAATGTTTTTTTTTTGTTTTGTTTTAGGAATAAAAGTTTAATTGAGCAAGTTGTGGATATTCTCATAAAGCAGAGTACGAACCAATTAGTCAATTGACGTGGGATTGGTTTTGGGAGGTTTGGCCCCATTATCTGGGCGAGATGGCATGTCATGCATGATGTTCCTTTGAATCAGGAAAGACAGACACATGAGAGGGTAAGGGACACACATCAATTAATTCTTGTGCCTAGACTTCTTCCTTTATTTTTGACATATTCACCTGGACCTTCGTGGCGCTAATCATAGGAAATAAAAAAATGTATTAAAACTGGCATTTCTTCTACCTTGAAAAGTAATGAGATGATGATAGGAAGAATGTTCTGAGGTAGAATCCGATAAGGTCTTCCTCCACAGGCTTTTAAAAAAAAATCTCTTCTCATAAATTCTTCTAAGCTTTTACTGATAGGTCACCATTTTCAATGGAGGCAATTTCATTCCCCATGGGCATGAAAATTGGTTCTTGGTGGGGTGGAGGAGTGAGGGGTAAAAGAATTTTACTCTTTTTATGTGTAAAGCACATACATACATAACAGTACCTAATCAGATATAATAGTGTATCTGTGGTATCAAATTTCATGAGAGAGAGGATGATTAGGAAAAATATTCAAAAGGTTCTCTAGGGCTGTGAAGAAGAACAAAAGATTTAGAGACACTGGAATAGAGAAAGAACAAGAAAGGATAGATAAAACGTTTTAGGGTATTGATAAAGTCAAATGTCTTCCAGTGACTATGTGCATTTGGCCTGGGATTGATCCCTCAGAACCTCCCACAAGGTACTGCTTGGCCTGAAGTCATTAGCTTTGGAACAGGAAGGAAGAAACCTAAGATTCGTTTGTTTGTTGTTGTTTTAAAGATATTTATTTATTTATTTGACAGAGAGAGAGAGAGAAAGGGCACAAGCAGGGGGAGAGGCAGAGAAAGAGGGAGAAGCAGGCTCCCTGCTGCACAAGGAGCCCCATGCAGGGCTTGATCCCAGGACGGTGAGAACATGACCTGAGCTGAAGGCAGATGTTTAACCGACTGAGCCACCCAGGTGCCCAAAACCTAAGATTTGTTAAGAAATACTTGTAAATTGAAAATTTTCATTCTTTATCTCAAGAATATTGACATCTCATTTTTTAATAGATGAGGACATAAATGCTCAGCGAAATGGACACTTCCAAGTCCTACAGAGTTGGAAGGCACAGTTGACATTAAGTTCTGAGATAGTTTGATTTCAAGCCCTGGATTTCCTATGCCTTATATGATGGCTCCTGCTTGCTGGTGGGTGGGATGATGTCCCATCCAATTATCCCGAATTCACTGAAAATGGACTCAAGTGCCTGAGTCAGAAATTGATGGATTCTCACAGTTTAAATTCCAGAGATGACTAGCAGGTGGGGTGGAACTGTCGCTGAGGCATGTCAGGAGTTCTGTGTGGGTGTGGGTGGGGGAGGTGGCATGCTAGGGAGGCGGCAGCAGACTGGAGCTAAGAGGAATCCAAGAGGCTGGGCTAGAATAGAACCAGTCTCGGGATGCAGAGGACCCATTAGTCACAATCTTACATTCCTTTCCTTATTGGTCAGTGAGGAGAAGCATTCTGATCCAGACCAAAAGTTGAAGAGCCACGTGAGTTTTGGCGAGTTGCCTATTCTCTCTGCTTCACAGCAAAAAGTGGATTTTTTTGTTCTCCGTGTTCTCCATACTGCACTCCCAAGTCACACATGCATCGAGGAATAATCCCTGATTTCAAAAATAGAGCTATGGCCATATAACCACAATGAGCATGTAGACAGCTTTCTGCCTTGGCTTTTGTGCCTACTACTTAGTATAAACTTTTCATATAAAATCTCCTACACACACTTAGAGTGAAATCTTTCATCTCTTTGGTGCTACCTGATATTATATATCTGCCTTATTTTATATTTCTGCTTTTCCTTTCCTTTGCCAGTGACAGGTTGCCATTTTAACTATGATTAATTCTATCCTTTGGGAAGAGTCCCTTAACCTTTACTTTTTTCTTGGAAGGACAAAAACCACATGTCTCCATCACCCACCACCCCAACATGTAGGCAAAATAAAAATCAAGTGCAAGCAAGACTGCTTGATTCCCTTGGTAGGGAAGAAGAGAGGCTAACAAACTCAGAGGCAAAAGGTGGAGGTTTTTACCCTTATGCTCATTCCCTTTTCTTTAAAAGAGACGTAATGCATGATGATTGCCTCATTCTGCTGTGACAATGTGTACAAAAAAAGAGAAACCTTAAAAAAACTTTGATATCACCCACAAGCCACGAGAAGCCATGATTGCTGTTATTTTATTATTAACCATATTAATTAGCCTAACATCTGTCCTGAAGGACAAATACCGAACATTTCGCAAGAGGTTATGGGTCACCTTACTCTGTGCTAGCCTGGAAATAAATCAGATGGAAAACAGGAAATAAATATTCTAAGGTATCATGGAATACAGCAGAGGCACCAGATAGCTATTACTAGTTATTTTGGATTCTCAAGGAAGACTTGAGGTACAAGGTCTACTGGAGTGGCATCTAGGAAAGCAGAGAAGAGGAGGAGCCACTTGGAAGGCTCTCTGCCATCCTCCTTTCCTTCCTCCACCTTATACTACAGCCTTCCCTTGAGCCTCCAGAGGCGGAGTGCAGTGACTGCTGGGTTAACACTTTGGCCTAGGCGGTTTCCTGTATAGAAGCACCGTGCTCTACGGAGCTTTACAGAGAGCTAACTGTGCTCTGGAGCCTACTGGGTGGGAGCTTGGTAGAGTGGGGAAGCTCTAGCTAGACGCCAAAAGTCTCAGTGTTACTTTAGTAAGTAGTTTAAATCCCTAGTCTCGGTTTATTTATTTTAAAAAGGTTGTAAAATTGAGGTAGACTTCATGTGCTATAATATCCCACACTTTTTAAAGTGTACAATTCAGGGGTGTCTTGCCTTGGTGGCTCAATCAGTTGAGCATGGCTCTTGGTTTCAGCTCCGATCATGATCTCAGGGTTATGGGATTGAGCAGTTCAGTGGGGAGTCTGCTTGAGGTTCTCTCCCTCTCCCTCTCCCTCTGCACCTCCGCCTCCCACACACTCTCTCCTCCTCTAAAATAAATAAATAAATAAATAAATAAATAAATAAATAAATAAATATTAAAAAAAAAAACTGTACAATTCAATCGTTTTTAGGATATTTACAAGTTGTGCAACCATCAATGCTTTCTAATTCCAAAACCTTTTAATTACCCTAAACCGCCCCCCCCCCCAGATACTCATACCCATTAGCACTAATTTCCCTTTCCTCCCTCTTCTCGGGCTCTGGCAACTGCTAATCTGCTTTCTGCCTCAATGGACTTGCCTGTTCTAGACATTTCATATAAATTGAATCATATATGTGGCCTTTTGTCTTTGGCTTCTTTTACTTCGGACGATGTTCTCAAGGTTCATCTAGTTATAACATGTATCAATATTTCATTCCTTTTTGTGGCCAAAAATACTCCATTGTGGTTCTTGAGTTAGTCATTCAGTCATCTATTATTCTCACTCATCTTTCCCTGAACACCCATTGTGAACCAGCCTGGTCCTAGGCTCCCAGGGCACATTGATTCATATTTGTTAAATGAATAAATGAAGGCACACATTTATTACTTAGTATATACAAATAATTATGAGACCTCTGTGTCCCTTCAGTAAAAAAACAAAAAACAAAAAATAAGTTTAGGCTATAGATTATTTACGAATTTTTAAATTTTGGAAGTCTTTGTCCATTGAGATAAAGGAGCTAAGTACACCACCAACAGCCTTGTTGGAAGCATGCTTTTCTGTATTCGGTAGGGATTTTTCTTGTTGTAATCATTTTTTAAAAGGCATTAAAAATTCATCTGTTTTTTAAAATATGCAAAGATGAAAAAGAGAAAGGCAGAATTTATGACCCACTCTATTGCCTCAGGGCCTGGGTTATTTAGCCATTTGAGCAACTGGCACAATGTGATTTGGTACACATTTCTTCACACAATTGTACAATTGTGAGCAGGAAAAATTTAAAAACATTAGCCTTTATACATGGTACTGGCATTGCCAATTATTGTTGGCTTTTTGTTCTAAATTACATAGCACAGGGCATGAAGCAGAGCCCCAGAACCCTGGGCTCTTGTTTAGATTTTGCCTGGAGAGGTCTCTGGGAAGCTGGATAAGTGGAGGGAGGGAGGCTTGCCTCAGAGGCCAGAGGACTCTATGGGCAGGTGCACAGGGCTCTGGGCTCAGAAGGGCCCAGTCTTGGTGTAATGATTTATATAGCTATCTGGAAATTCTTAATAATTTTCAAACAAGAGGCCTTGTGAATGATGTAGCTGGTCTGGGAGGAAATGAACATTTGTTAAGTGTTAAGTCTACTCTGAACTGGCCACTTCGTCTAACCCCACAGCCCTTGTTTTAAAGTGTAATGTTTCTTTATTTCAGACAGGAGGGTTAGATTTATTCTCTAAGGTAGCTTCTAGGTCTAAAATTCTCTAATTGTGATCCTGGAAAATGTCCCAGGGAAGCATGCAGTTATACAACCTATCTCTTCTTTTTTCAGATGCATCTTAATGGTTCGGCAATCATCTTGGATCCAGTGTAGTTTTGTAACCTCCCTTCTGTGCCCCTATGCCCCCTTGGTGTTGTATGAATCTTTTTGGAACTGGGTTATATAGAGTAAAACTGATTTCTCTCTCTCCCACTGCTTTTTATGCTCCTTAAAATCAGGTACTTTGTCTTCACCAACTTGTAACTTGCAAAACCCTAAGTACTCAAAACTCCATAGAGCAGGTTAAGCGAATGGCTGGTTGAAGACTAAGGAGCCCATAAGATTTTTACTTTTGAACTTAATTATACCAGAGACTGTAAAATGCACTATGCTAGCAGGTTTTTTGTGAAGAGACTGGAAAGTACTTCCTAAAAAAGCAAGATAGGGGCACCTGGATGGCTTGGTTGGTTAAGTCTACCTGCAGTGCAGGTCATGATCTCAGGGTCCTGGGATCCACCCCCACATCAGGCTCCCTGCTCAGCGGGGAGCCTGCTTTGCCCTGTCTTCTTTCCCACTTCTCCCACTGATGCTTTCTCTCTCTCTCATAAATAAATAAATAAATTAATTAATTAATTAATTAATTAATATTTTTAAAAAAGGAAGATAGAAAGGGTTCAGTAGGGACATTTGTCAGTGCTTGCTGGTATTAGAGATGGGAAAAGCTAAGGCAAATGTTTGGCCCGTGACTGGGTGTGCAATAAGAAAAGCAGTTAGGACAACTTCCCAAATAACTGTAATTTAAAAGAACTATCACTTTAAAATTATATATATGTATATATAAATGTTTTATATATATATAATAAGAATATAATAAAAAGTAATACCTAACCATGTTGAAAAATAATCAGAAGGTAGAGAAAGGTATAGAATTAGAAAGTCAAAGTTTTCTTCACCCCAACCCATACTTTTATTTCCTAAAGATATACCCCTAGTATGAGTTTCATGAGTATCCTTCTGGAAATGCTTTAGAATAGTATATTTATACAATCTTGTTTTTACACAAATAGGATCCTTTTTTTTACATAGTTTGCTCTTTGTCTTTTCACGTAGTAACATTTCTTAGACTTTCTCCCACATTGGTACCTGTAGATCCTCCTTACTCTTTTCCAGGAGTGTATAGTATTTTACCATATAGATCCAACACCATTAATGAAGTCCATCCCTTCTGATGAACATTTATTTTGTTTTCAATTTGCGGAAGTTACATAAAAGCACGATGAAGATCTTCACATAGGAATGGATCTGCAGGATGAATTCCTGCAGTGAAACTGCTTGAAGTCTCTGTGATTTGATATGAAGGAGAAGCTAATTCAGTACTCGACTCAGAGACGACATCGAATATACTTGTTCATTCTTGTCCTCCAACTGCTTCCAGAAATATTTTCCAATTGGTATGACTTTTTTTGTTAGAGCAATTCCTAGCTTTCAAAAAATAATTTCCAAACAATCAGCCTATACTTTTAAAAAGGCAGCTGAAATGTTCTACTTCACCAATGTGAAGAATCGAAGTAAGCTTATTTTTCCTCTCTAATACTTTTTTTTTTCCCCCAAAGACCAGTTCGGAGACTGGTATTGCTCTTATATTTATACAAGTTCTTTTTCAAACTGTGCTGACACCATGGCTGATTTAGGGAGGGGGGCAGTTTCTGATTGTAGGTTATCTCTCCGCAGAACAATATGTGAGTTCCTCCAAACACCCCCTAGCCCAGCTCTAGCTCACCTTCCTAGCTCTTGTGAGGCTCAGTAAACTCTCTTTGCATGATAGGAATCCAATACATGTTTTATAGTTAATCATTTGTGCTGGGAGTATAAAAAATGCTAGATACTAGAATTGTTCAGATTAAAGAGAAGATAGCATTTTAAATAAATGTTTTAATAATTCCCTTGTAGAGCTTTGGTCTAGATAATTTTCACATAATCTTACTTGATTACAGAAAGCAATATAAAAAGTAAATCCAAACAAAAAAAAGTAAATGCAATCAAATCTAGAGCATATGAGATAGTCCTGAACAAAATGACTTGACTTTTAAATATTTTGGGGTCTCGTTTCCTTGGTTTCTGTAGCTTGATAGTAACGATTAACTTTTTAAAAGTCCTTTGAAAAATTAGGATGCTCTCAGAATGTTCCTTGCTTCTTTTTTTAAAAAAAGATTTTATTTATTTATTCATGAGAAACACAGAGGGAGAGGCAGAGACACAGGCAGGGGAAGAAGCAGGCGCCTCACAGGGAGCCCGATGTGGGACTCGATCCCCAGACCCCGGGATCATGACCTGAGCCCAAGGCAGACGCTCAACCATTGAGCCACCCAGGCCTCCCTCCTCGCTTCTCTTTTGAAATTGAAAATTTGGGAGTCAATTATTGAGACTCTGCTTTTCAAAGCTCACCTTGTTACTTTATTTTGTGAAATCACAGCTGAGTGGCCTTGGGCAAGTCACTTCATCTTCCTGAGCCTTGGTTCTGCCATATGTAAAGCTAAGAGGATCTTGAAGGTCTATTCTGGTTCTAAAATCATATGACTCCATGGTGGGGGTGGGGATAGAGAGGTGTTGCAGAAGAGACAAGGTAAAAGGGGAAAGATTATGAGATGTGTCTCATGAGACTGATTCTTAAAGTTGATTAAGCATCTGAACAGATATTTCGCAGTTTGTGCTTGGATGTAAAGCCATATTTATTTTTGACACAGCTTCCTATTATTTCAGCTTGTAAACATTTTTGGCAGATTTACAGAGGTTTCCCAGGCATCAAAAATGCCACATATAGGACAGATTTTAAAAGGTACAGCTTGTAACAAATATAGAACCAAGGCATTCTTGCCTTTGTCTTATGACAGACTGTCTCATGGAATCCTTACACATGGATTGAATTGCTTTCAAGTATGCCAGTCAACAATAATAAGAAACAGAAATGCTGTGGCAGCGGCTGGGCCTCTAGTTACCCAGTGTCTGAGCTGAGAATTAATAAAGGGTGGAGCTGTTCAATGGCCCATGAGATTACTCTGTGTGTGTGTGTCTGTGTGTGCATGCGTGTGTGTGTATATGCGTGCACATGCATGCATCCTCCTAAGTAGACTTTAAGCCATTCAAAGTTCCATATCTTTCTCTTTTATTCATTAATTTCTCGAGTGTTTACTATTTGTTCATGACTGGTGATAAGTTGTCAGTAGGGGAAACAAATATTGAATAAACAATCACACCAACACATAGATAATGATGAATTGTCATAATGCTAAGAAGGACAACAAAGGATATAATTAGAAACTTAAACAGAGTTACTCATTTAGATTATGGAATCAATGAAAGAAATCTCTGAGGAAGTAGATTATGGGGCCATGAGGCATGATCAAGAAGGAGTCAGGAGAAGATTTTGGATGGAGGCATAGACTAAAGCCTGAGGGAGTGAAGAGCTAGGGAGAATTTAAAAACAAATGAACAAATGAACCTAGTTGGGTCAAGCATCTAGAGAAGAGCATCAGGGAGGCTGGAAGGCTTATTAAGGGTTTGAATGTAATTATATTATTATTATAAGTTTATGTCATACCAGTTAGAGATATAACACAATCAGATTTGGGTTTTCAAAATCTCCCAGTGGTTGCTCTATAAAGAATCCCTTAAAAGTGAGCAAGTGTGGATTCACGGAGATTTATGTTTGATGTAACAGTGCACATAAGGATGATGATGGCTTCAGTTTGACGACTGCAAAGGAGCTGGAGAGAAGTGGATAAGTCTTTGACATATCCACCAGGATAGAACCACCAGGACAATGTTTTAGCTCCTCTGGAATGTTTTCTAAAGATATTAGTTTACTTTGTTTTCACTACTCTAGTCGACTCTATAAAGAGGGAGAAGTATTTTTCCATTTCCCCTCAAGAAAAAAAGACCTCTATTTATGAAAGCTAAGGCAAACTGACGACGACACTCCAAAGGATTATCCAAGAGGTTGGAGGAGCTCCATGGGTTGGAGGAAACAGTGTGGGTGGGAAAGAGACTGGTATTTTTTGATACTTGAAGATGTGTGGAGGTGGGTGGTCTTATTAAATGTGTATTTACTCTAAAAAAAATATGGTGGGGGCCTAGTTCTGCTCCCATGTGGCTCACGGAGAATGGGTATATCTTTGATGGAGGCCATTGTGGAGGCTAATGGGGAAGGCCTTAATGAAAGGTCCCCAGCTCGTACCTTCTGCAGAGAAGAGAGGTAACCATGTTCAAATGGACACAGCACTTGGACACTATGGACTCCTAAATTTTCTAGTTAGGACACCATCCTCTTCTCATCCATTTCTAATTTCATATCCCCTTTGCAGGGGAGAGGAGCTCTTGAACATGGCTGAGACGCAATTTCCTATGACTGGAAGGTGGAGGCCTAAGCAGATTTGATTTAAAATAAATTAGTTAATGCAAGTATATCTGAGGGTAGATGAGCTACTCTTACTTATATACCTGACACTTATGGCATCTGAAACAAAAACCAGAGACAGGTTGTTACTGTTAATGATGATAGTGGCGGACAGCAGGCAGTTTATAGAATAGTATTGGCAAATCAACTTTGGGAAAATGTTACTGAAAAGAGGGCTGTGGCTGAAATAAAAATGGAAACAGCTGGAGAGCATGTGGTTCTCTTCACATCTGAGAGCCATCGAGAGCAATGGTAAGAGAGGCCTCCCATATGGTTCCACTCCTCAGTCAAGTGCTCCACAGCCCCTCTTCACATCTCATCTTCCAACACCAGATCAGAATAGGCAAGCCTTCAGCAAAGATGACAATGGTAAAGGTTGACCGAATGGCTTGCCATTCATGGATCAGGAACAGAGGTCTCAGTTTCATTCTGTGTATTAATGGCCCGTGTGGCTCCAGTTCAACCACTTTTCCTTTATAGAATAATTTAAGATGCAGTGAAACAGGGACTTCTACAATTTGGTGGCAATATGCATTATTTAATTTTTCTTGTATAAATAGCCTTAAAACGTGCATTTCCTCCCTTTTCCTCTTTGGAAATGAATCAATCATAATTTTGGTTAATTGCACACACATAGTCTTATTTTGTTTAATTGTTTACTTGCGAGCTTATTCATTTGTGATAAATCCTTAGAATGTACTGCTCAAAACAAATGCTCAGATCTTGATGATGACTGACATCTAACCATAGGTTCTCTGCATTTCGTCCTTCTGCTTCCCTCCTAAGTTAATTTGAATCTCATATTCATTACTCTGTGCCTTCGCTTTTGTATAAATTTTTGTAACATTTGTATTTCTAAAATTTTATTTTGTTTACACACACACATATATTGTGGGTATGTGTATTTAGCTTTCATGAACAATTTTTTTCATGTAATAATGTATTGCTAAGCTATCCATAGTGTTGCATGTTACTTTGATTCACTCATTTTGGCATCTGAATAATTTTGCATTTTTTTGTTTAAAGATGTTATTATTTATTCATGAGAATACACAGAGAGAAGACAGAGAGAGAGGCAGAGGCACAGGCGGAGGGAGAAGCAGGCTCCATGCAGGGAGCCCGATGTGGGACTCAATCTGGGATCTCCAGGGTCATGCCCTGAGATGAAGGCAGGCACTAAACCGCTGAGCCACCCGGGCTGCCCAATTTTGCTTTTTATATAGAACAGCTCATTCATGCCCTCTTTTTTCAATGGGCACCTGGGCTTTGTTCAGATTTTGCTGTCTTAACCAGAAAATCCCAATAGAAAATCGACAGAAGGTATAAACAGACATTCCAAGAGTAGAAAATACATATGGCTAATAAAAATATGAAATGATATTTAACACCAACAGAGATGAGGAAATATAAACCATGGTTATAATAAAATAACATTTGATAACCCTTTGATAGATGACCATGGAAAAGTCTGACAGTACCAGGTATCAGAGAGGCTGTAGAGCCACAGCATCATGGACACGTTATTGGGGGAGTTTGAGTTGGCACAACTTTGGAAAACAGTTTTGTATTATCTCCTAAAGGAGAACATTCATCTACTCTATGATTAGGATGGCTATATATTGCCTAATCCAAGACACCTTTTGAGTAAAAAAGGGACATATAGGGTGAATCCCTGGGTCAACAGGAAGTAACTGGAACTGACTTGAGGAAACAGAGACATATGGTCATTTATCTAAAACTCAGAAAGTCAACTCCCTCGACACAGACCACTGCATCTGCTCAGCAGGAATCCTATATAGAAATGCTCAGAGCAAATTTTTTCACATGAGCAAAATCCTGTGCATAGCCGTTCACTCAGCAAATGTGATATCTAGGAATTTACCATAAGGAAATGATACTAAGTACAAACATTTATCTATAATGCTATTCATCAAAGTATTTCTGTAATACTGAAAATCTGAAAACTCTTCAAATAGTGACAATGGGGATCCCTGGGTGGCGCAGCGGTTTGGCGCCTGCCTTTGGCCCAGGGCGCGATCCTGGAGACCCGGGATCGAATCCCACGTTGGGCTCCCGGTGCATGGAGCCTGCTTCTCCTTCTGCCTGTGTCTCTGTCTCTCTCTCTCTCTCTCTCTGTGACTATCACAAATAAATAAAAAATTAAAAAAAAATTGTGACAATGCAGTCTTGGTTAAATGATTGTGGTACATTCGTAACATGAATCATTAGGCAGTCAGTTAAAACTCTATTACAGAGGAATATTTATGTAAAATGTTCATAATATATTAAGGGAAAAGCATATTACAAATAAGTATACTCAACATGACACCATTTAAAAATGAATATGTACATTTAAAAGGGACTGAGGATGCATCTTATAGCTTTAATAGTAGATATTGGTGGGCTTCCGGAAAATATTTAACCTTTAATTTTCTTCTCTATATTATTATGCTTCCTTGTAATAATCATGCACTTTTTAAACTACCTGTAAAAAGAAGCAAACCAAATGGAAAACAAATATATATATACCAGAGCACTGTTGGGGCTAGATGCTGTCCAGAGTGCCCTAGGTAGGCAGTCTTCCTTACTGCTCATCTCACCAAACAAAAGTTTGTACTACATCCATGAAAGGTTATCTTTCTTGGTCAAAACCCAGCCTAGGTGGCCACAAACATAAGTTAGTTCAGTGTCGCTATCTGTCTCCTTAATTAAATCAACTTACTGAGACAGTGCTGGTCCCTTAAGTAGTTGTGAAGAGACAGACCACTAATTATGTAAATCAGAAACTTGTAGAAGGCAAAGAGGAAACCTTTCAAGGACTTTGAACCTTGGTTTCCTATCAGAGGAGAGACATTTACTCAAGGGGTTTGAATTCACCTGCTTTAGTGGTCAGAAAGGAGGTGCTTGGAGCCTGCCTAGAGTTAAAGGGCAACAGAGCGAGTCCCCATAGTGCTGTGATAAGTGGAAGCCTCTCTCTTGGCCAGTCTCTAGGTGGAGAATGGCTTTTATTTCCCATAGGGGAGGCTGAACATTCAGGGCCAGGATGGGGGCTTTTCAGAATTATGAAAGTTCAGCGTCTGGCCTATTTCTGAGTAGAGACAAATATTAGGAAGCTAGGCTTCCACTTTCCAGTAGCTGACTGGGCTGAAACACCTCTGAGGTGATGGTGAGATCCATTTATTTACACTATTATTCATCAAAGTATTTTTATAATTTTGAAAATCTGGGAAGTAGATTTTGTTTGAAACTTCCTCCTCCCCATCCCTCCATCCCAATCAAGCTCCCCAAGATCATAAGACACTGTAACAGCTATGGTGGTGATGGAACTCCATTCCAAATTTCTGAGGTGACTTTTGGCTGGATAGACTCTGACTAACCAGATCATGGACTTCATAATATAGCAGTGGTGAGAATCAAAGAGGTTATTGTTTCCAAGATTTTTTAGGAACTCAGTCTTGCACTGTTCAGTTGGCTGAAGATAAGGGTCAAACAAAAATCCTCAAGGCACATAGCCCCCCAGTGATGGTGGCTTGGCTGATTCTGGCAGTTAGTAGTCATTTCCACATCATTTACCACTATTTATTGATCCATTCCCTATACGGGCAGACACTATATGAACTAAGCACATAATACACATTATCTCATGTAATTCTGCACAACCCTATAAGATAGGCTATCACCATTGACATTTACAGGGGGAAAAAATATCTCACGAAGGTTAGGTAACTTTTCCAAGTCCCTAGGCTAGTAAAGAAATTTGAACTCAGGATCACCTGAACCCAAAGCTGTATTCTCATTCACTATATAGTACATGACTTCCCATGTGTATACGCTGGGGTATTTCATTCTTTCTCCTTTTTTTTTTTTATGGGAAATATACTTATAAGTACTTACAACAAAATGATTTTGTTACCGTAGTCCCTAAAATCATTGAGATAGGAAGATATATGCAAATTGCCTAACCAAACATGAATGGGGTTTCTTTAATTGTTAGTTGACCAAGTGACTACCTAGTTCCCACAGGAAGTATATTATTATACCTTCTAAGAAAGAGGACTAATAAGGAGTTCTATCAAAGACAACTATCTTTTCTTCAAAGGAAATCCTAATCTGATGCCAGAATCTGATAGAACCTTGAACTACAGGCATAATTTGTTGTTTAGCAACAAATTTGTGAGGAGTATTGCTTTTCCAGCACTTAGTTCTAAGCCTGCAGTAGGAATGAGGGAGAATAAGCTCAGTTTGTAAAAGGGTCACAAAGGGATTTGATGTGTGAACCCTGGTGTTACTTTCTTACCAATTTGACTCCAAGGAGGCACAGAATGTAAGGGAGCTCTTATAATGACACTTCTGAGCCCACAATCTTGCAATGCGTTCCCTCTCCCAACAAAGAAAGAAGAAGTCAATCCTATGTGTGTCTATTCTGGGTCCACTGGGTGCTTTCCCATAAGTTATCCTTTAATATTTCCACCATCCTTCTGGGGTAGGTCTCCCCATTTCAATGTTGTAGCCTCATCTCAGTCTCTTTTAAGAATAAAAGGTAGATTGATTGGAGAAATAAGAGTCAAAGAAGTGTTAGAGGGGCCTTTTCATTTAGGGAGTGTTAAACTGATGTAATTTAAAATGAAATTGACATATTCTTTCTCTTCCAGGCCTTTTCTACCTTTTGAAGCTGGAGGCCTTGACATTAAATAACAGGACGGATGCCCATGAGTTCTAGGGTCTACTTCAGACCTGGACTGAGTTTATCACTACATCTGTCTTAGTTTTCTGCCAGAGGAGAGTAGTCATGCAGATCTGCTCCCAAGGCATTCTTAAGACACAAAATGGCACCTATCCACATCACCACTTTGAAATTAAAAAGAAAAAAGGGTAATGATTCTCTCTGCTTGCTAGTTCCTTGCCTGAGTTCCTTTCTCTTATTCTTTAACCACATTTAAGGCTGAAATATCCTACCGACTCACTTCCTGGAAACTAGTGATCTGCTCGATTGAGAATGTAGGAGGTGACCATATAGGTTAAAACGAGGAACTTCCTTGTGACCAGGGACCTTGGCCCATTTGCCATTCATGCTGCCTTTCCAGTCTTTGCCAGATTACAGAATTCTTTACCCTCTATTTTTAACATATTTATTGACGAATTTACTGCTTTATTCTCAAAGGCTTATTTTGGGGCCTACAACGTCTATGTTTGTTTAAAAACTGTAGAAAAAGTATTTGGTCTATCTTCAACTTGCTGTTTTATTTTAGAGAAATATGCAATCGGGCTGGGTCCAGCCGAGAATAGCCTGGGTGGGCTGCCAGCGGCTCTACCCTGGGGTGGTCCTTTCTTTTTTGGCTGTGGCTGTGGAATGCTTTTCCTTTCTCTCACGGGGGGCTGTGTCTTCTCTGAGGCAAAGGTGGACCAGAAGGGAAATGGCAGGGTCAACAGCAGAGCCCCAGAGAGCAAAGGAGAGAAAATCGGAGTCAGCTCAAGCCACTAGCATGTCTTTGAAAATCTGTGGAAGCAAAGCAGCACTACAGTTCTACCTTAGAGATGCTCCAGTCTGTGGCAGGTGCTGGGTCATGGTCACACACCATGCATAGTCAGAAAGAACGTCCGTGGATGACACAGTGGAGAGAGTGTCCTCATGTCCAGCCTTGAAACTCAAGTGCAAAAATATTACTCAAAGAGAAAGAAGAATCTTTCACTTATTAAGAGCATTTGATTTGAAATGAACTATTCTTTAAAGAAATTCTGACTGTATAGTCTGCTTTAGAGAATACAGTAAATACCCCAAAACGGTGAATGATTGAACTATTTAGATAAAGAACACATTCACCTTGAACAACGTGAGATCATGTGGATAAGAATTACACGCTGGAGTTTCTCAGGTATTACATGGAGTACTCACCGAAGGGCCCAATAGACACCACAAATACCAAGAAAACAGGAGAACTGGGATATTACTGAGGAATGGGAGGAGAGCTGTAATCTTAGGTATGATACCCCGATGAATGGTGTCTTCTCTTCCCCATGCTGATTTGCATCAGGTCACTGATTGTACCTATCGTGGATATTATCTACCTATACAATACATCAAAGGGTTATTGTTCTATTCATATCTTTTCCTCTGGCCCTAGGAGAACTCTTTGTTTTTGTTTTTAAGATTTTATTTATTTATTTATTTGAGAGAGAGAGAGAGAGAGAGAACGAGCAGGGGAAGGGCAGAGTGAGAGGGAGAAGCAGATTCCCCACTGAGCAGGAGCCAAACGTAGGGCTCAATCCCAGGACCCTGGCCAGGATCATGACCTGAACCGAAGGCAGACATTTAACCAACTGAGTCACCCAGGCACCTCTCAGGAGAACTCTTAATGGTATTTACTTCCAATGTTTTCTTTATTCCATTTCTGAGACAACTCTCTGTGAAGACACTTAGTGGATATAGGAGCCTGGCTTCTTTTGAGCAATTCTTTAAAATGGGAAAGCATTTGTCAAGGATCAACTAACTATCTTCTAGGGAAATGGTTCTTAAAGTTTGGTTCTTTTATCAGCAGCAGCATCATCACTTGGAAACATGCTAGAAATACAAATTCTTACACACCAGTCCATACCTATATGAATCAGAAACTCTGGGAGCACAGGTCAGCATTCCATGTTTCAACAAGTCCTCCAGGTGATTCTGAGACCACTCTCCTAGGACATGTTGGGCTGTGATATACTTGGGGATGTTTTTAATTGAAATCTAGTAGTGGGAGAAACAATCACATGTGTCAGGGGCCCGTTGATATGTTCTCTTTGGTCACCTCATGTATTTTCTTTTCCTCTGTCCTTACCAGGAGGAACTGCCAGGTTATTTCTATTGAAACAAAAGCTGAGGTTTCATAATGTGGGAGTCTGAGGGCTTAGTGCTGTATAATGTTAGACTCTTGCCCCAGCTGTTTACAGGCTCTAAGAGGCAAATCTTATAAACATCTCTGCAAAAGCCAGCTTTTAGACCCCATGAACGACTTCCTAGCCATCGCTCGAATCAGCGCACTTTGCCATTACAATTACACACTAAAATATGATCATTTGTCAATGTGACCCTTCCTTAAAAGAAAATGTGCCTTTAGTGAGCAGGTAATTAAAGCATAGACAGGACATCACATTGGGTTTTATTTATATCATATTAAGAAAAAAGAGTCAACATCATGGAAAATGTCCACAGAAGGTAATTATCAGGAGGGATTTATGAAGGTTGTTTGTGGTTTGGTTGATGGAGACTCTAGAGGCATCTTAAACAGGCAGTTGTAATTGAGTCTCTGACTTAAGCCTTGGGGGCATTGCTCAGCACTTGTCTTTACACAACTACTGGTTAGCCCTGGGGAATTGGGTTTGATAGACTAGTCTTCCTTTTGATTTAGGAGCATGCACAAGATATAAAGCTGGAAGAGTCTTTAGATATCATCTAGACTGATCGTTTAGAGACTTGGATAAAAGATATATGTCTCTGCACCTACAGCAATTAGACACTCAACACAGTTATCACATTGTATTGTAATTGTTAGTCTACTAAGCTGTCATCACTACTACACTGATATCTTTGAGAGTGGAGACTTCATTTTAGTCATCTTTGAATCTCTGGTAGTTAACATAGTGTCTGGTCCAAAACAGGTTCTTAATTAATTAATTAATTTTTATGAATAATGAATGTATGAATCTTAGGTTTAACCTCTGGATTTGCTACCCAGGTGCCCCATGGATTTCCATTTAGAAACTTGATTATATAGTTTATCTCACCTATTTATTAAACCTAAAATTATAGTATATAGACTTAGAACAAGCCCTTAGATCATAAACTAATGATATTTTATTTCATTTCTCTCATTTTAGAATGACAACTCTAGCCCAGGAAAGAGAAGTGATGTGTTTAAGGTTCTACTGTTTATTCTTGGGTGGTAGGTCCTGGGCTAGAACAGCAATGCCCTAAATTAGCACTTGTGCCCCTTAACAGTTTAAGCCATTTTTAGTTTAAGCCATTTAAAGAACTCAGACCTAATGTTTTGAAGGGAACAGGATTATTTATTAAGCCATTTTCCTCAGGCAAGTCAAACATATTCCAGAATTGTAAAGTCTTAGATTTATGAAGGCGTCTTAAAGATCTTTGGCCCAACATCCCATGTAGGCAAGGATCTCCTTACAAACTTCCCATTAGGATGGCATTTAGTCATTGTTTGAACACTTTCAGTAGTGGGAATATCAATAAATCTTCTTGAACAGATCTGAGAGAAAATTCTTCCCTTTAAGTGAAATGAGCATTGCTGTACATTCTAATGCACTAAGTGCAGATATCTACAAATACATGGAATGAATCTAGTACCTCTTCAAAGCAATCGTTCTTAAATCTGAATATAATTTTCATCAACTTTAATTTCTCCTCCAAACAAAATATTCCTTGGTTTGTTCTTCAAAAGACAGGGTCTCCAGAATCACCCCATTCCGGTTGCCCTTCCCTGACTCTCCTCAACTTACCAATATTCCAATTTAGATGTAAAACACAGAATGAATTATTTTAAGTATAATTAGCATTTACTTCCTTTTTTGTGTGTCCTAGATTTTTATTAAGGAAGTTTAAAACTGTGTTAATTTGTCTGCCTCATGGCTGCTTCTTACTATATTTTAGATCAGTTAAAAACTTTAGGTTTTTTTTTTTTTGAGAGGACAAGAAAAGAGTCCTATTATATTCAATATTCATAAATAAGATCTAGATGGATTAAAAAGTCTGAATGAAAAATAAAAGTACTAGAGGAAAATATTTTATTTGGAGATTTGAGGACATATTCTAAGCATGACTTCCAAAGATATAAATCACATAGGAAAGACTGCTATATTTTTTTATCTAATGGCAAAAGATCATAAATAATATAAAAACTATAAACTGAAAAATACATTTGTGAAATACATGATAAAGGTTAGAAGACTTAATATCTCAAGAATCCATGTGAATTGACTAAAACAGACACTAGAAAAAGGTCATGAACAATTGAGTAACAAAGAAATGAAATGGCCTTCAAACATGTGATGAAATATTCAAACAAAATAGCTACTAAACATGTTGGCAAAATTAGACCGGCAAATGTGAAAATAGCCAATATCTTGTGTAGAAAAGTATCTAACAAAACAAAATTTCTTGCACACAGCTGGTGGGACTGTATATTTGTAGTACTTATTTTAGTATAATTTAAAAATATATGATAAAAGTCCAATAATGCAATAACTGTTTTTCCTATAATACCGTTTTCTAAATTTATCCTAAGTAAATATCAGATATGCACAGAGTGTCATCATGACATTAATTGTAATATAATAGGAAAAATAAATCCTAAAAATAGGGGATTGGCTCAGTAATGAATGCAATGTCCAAATGGTGAACTATTATTATCCTGCAGTGTGAAACTGATATTGTAGTAATATATTTACTTTATAGTATAATAAAGTAAACCAGGATGTTACAAAATAGAGTGCCACAAACACACTTCTTCTTACCCTTGTGTTCAGAAATACTAGTTTTATCAGACAAAATAGGTTAGGTTTTGCTGCAGTAACAAAGACTCTCCAAATCTCAGTGACTAAATACAACCAGAGATTAGTTCTTGCATGTGCTATGTCCCAATGCACGCCATCCCATTCACTCAGAAACACAGACAGATGGAGGCTCCAGAAGCTTCCATTACCACTGAGATAGGAATTAAGGATAGGACAACTTGCACAAGCTGCATGGCATTTCTATTTTGGTGTTAAAAGAAAATCATAAGGCCATGTTTCAGTCAAAGGCAGGAAGGAAGTGCAATCTTACCATGCATTTGAAGGAAAACTAATTTTTTTTGACAGTTCTAATAACTACCACACTGACAGCTTTTCCTTCTATTTGCTTGTTTGCATTTTCTGACAGTTCTAAGACAGCATATAGAATACTTGATTACTAAAAATTAATGTTCAGACATGTGTCCTTAATCATAAGTTTGTGGAATGTTAGTGATTATATTTATTGCCTGTTAAAATATTTCTCAATCTTGATCTTGATTCCATTAACCAACATATTTTCCCTCCTGGTTTCATGCTTTTGGCAGTTTTGAAAAAATGTCATCTAAACCATCATCAACATGATACTGGGCAGAATGAACACTATGACATGTTAGAGAAACTACTTCTTCCAAAGGACATGGATGCACTAAATTATTCCCCAGTGTTTGTTCATTCAACTCCTAAGCCACCCCCTATTTATTTTCATATAATTCTCAGTTTACCATCTGGTTCTTAAAAGGATATAATAACAAAGTTTGCCAGAGCTTTTCTGAATATTGAATTCCTCTTTGGTAGTCACCTGACATTGTTTTAAGTCGGACAAAACTTGATTTTAACCAAGCTCCTTTGGAACAAAGGTAAGGTATTCTGACCCAATGGTCCACAAATTGGCTATTGAATGCTCAGTTCTAGAATCTTGCTAAGGACCAATAGCTTGTTAATCTAAATCAGAAGGACATTTGTCTGTTTCTGGAGTGCAGGTACATTCATACTTATGCATGTTTTTCTCCCTGGGCTTTCTCTGATTGATCCCAAGTTTGTTCTGATCTGAACTTGGAGACTTGAATGCAATTATAGGAGATGTTTTGTCTTTTCTCCTAACCTTGCTTATGCTCCAGTCCCTTCCTAGCAATGCTTGTTCTACGTCAAGTTAAAGTACTTGTCGCTAAGAAGAGTAGAAGTAAATTCCAAAGCAAAGTGGACATTTTAGATGTAATTGCTGTTGAGCCTACCCATTTGAGAGGGAAGTATTTTATGTGAAGGTAGTCAAGAGTTGGCTCCTCTGTGATTACCCAATTATGCATATTCATTGGAGGACTCCTGAAACCTCCTTCTGTACAGTCAGGGTTTTCCCATGACCTTGAGGCTGAAGTCACAGACCTCAGAACTCCCGCAAGCACTGTTTCTAGAAATAAACATGTAAAGCAAGACTTCTCAGAATGCTGAAGTACAGAAAGCTCTTAAATTTTAGAAAGTACTGTCCTGGAAGAATTGCTGGGTCAGAGGGGAATAAAGAGAGATATAGAACTAAGAAGAAAAACAAAAACCAAAACTGGAGGAAAGATGAAATTATATGTGACGTAAGGTTAGTATGTAAAGACTAATTCAAATTATGCAAATAATATGCAAACACACACACAGTCAAACCTAAAGAAAGGGGCACTGTGTATAACAATATTTTAAAATTTATCTTCTTTCTGAATAGACTGAGAGTGAAAACAAGGCTCTATGCACCATCTTGTATGTGATAAGCACCCGTCCAAAACGTTGTGGAAAGTAGAGAGGATCATTGCCCTCATGGAGTTTACCATTGATCAGAGAGGCAGGCAATCACTACGCAGGAGCAGAAGTGTGATGAGTAGTCTGTAGGATCTCTACCTGGCACTACAGACGGTCTGGCAGTTCACCTAGTTTAAAGGGAAGTAGGGAGGGTCAAGGAAGGCTGTCTGGCAAAAATGATGTTTAAACTGAAACCAAAATGATAAGCAAGGATTAGCCATGGTAAAGAGGAAGGTGGAGAGCATCCCAGATTGAGGAATAATAAGGACAAAAACATAAAAAATTAACTATAAAAGATTGAACTTGAGCTCTTCATTCAAAGAGTGGTCAACATTTCTGTGGGTCATGCAGGCACAGAGCACCCCTCTTTCCACTCTCACTTTGCATTTTCCAGCTGGGAAACATGGCCTATGAAACCAGCTCAAGCTTTGATATAGTTGCCAGGAACCTAACGTTCTTTCTAAGACTGACCATTTAATTTGGAATAGGTTTCATACATACTAGATCATTTTTAGTAGAAATCTGGACATTTGCTATCTAGTGCAAGGGCAGTGATTGCCTTGCTCCACATTCTATTATTGTTGTCATTTGGATGCTAAAGTGACTAGTTTTATAGTCTGTCTTTCTTCTTTAAATCTTCTCACCCTATCTTGCCCCCAGCCTTGGATCCTGTTCCATTCCTGGGATACTAAATGAGTAAACTGAGTTTTTGCCTGAGAGAGATAGAACGAAGTCATTGCTTCCTTGCCTGATAAATTCAGAATAGGCGTGCTGCATCATGGCCCTTTGACTGGGGTAATTTGGTGCTAGAAGCAATACTGCCTCTGTCTACAGCGCCACCTCATACTTCAAATACAGAAGACTATATTTCATGTGCACCAAAATGAAGACCGAGAAAAGCAAAGTTTTTTGGATTCTTTCCTAGATTAAAAAAAAAAAAAAAAACAATTCCCAAAACTTCTTTGCTTAAGATTTTGGGATTTCAGAGTGTGGGGAGAAAGGAATGCATCTGCATAGCTGAAGGCTGAAGAAAATTCTTGCTTTTAAGTTGAGTCATATTTGGAAAACTAATGATCATTTCTACCATCCACAGGAGCCCATTCTTTCTGTGAATGTTTACAGAGGAGAATTCAATTGTGTTTTGCTAAATACATTTAGAAAGTAGAACTAAAGCATCTTAGAAGAAGGGGCTTTCGGGGTGAGGCTACTGTTTGAGGAGATCCTAATAAAACTCTCATTTAAGTTCAGTACTGAGGCACAATATGAGTGTTCCAAAATCTCTTGGCAACCTTGCTTAGAAAGGCCCTTAATACAGAGTTTGTTACAAAATTTGGAGAAAAGGGAGAAGGATAGAGAAGGATGAGAGGCACGTGGGCTGGAGCTGTGAGAAAGAAGTTTCTTTGGGAGTGTCAAATCAGTTTGGGAAAAGGAAAGCCATGGAAAGAGACAAAGAAATTTAAAGTGATCACCATGGTCAACAGATTCCCTCTATAGTTCTTCAGAAATAATTAAGAAGTTATATTTTGAACTTCTTTCTAGCAATTAGATTTTTCTTTAAGTGTGATGTTAGTTTGTTACTTGGCCACTAGGATTTTAGCTTGAATTTCAAAAGCTGAAAAATTCCTTCAGAGCAAATTCCATACATTATGGTGGTGACAGATATGATGCCAGTGGAAAGATTCTAAGGTACTACACAAATATATAAAAATGATTACTCAGTCATTAATCAAGTACCTACTAAACATCTACTATGTGTACAGCTCTGTACTTGGTCCAGGGGTAAACCAAGATTCAGTATGCTGTAAAAGAACAGTCTATTTTTAAAGATACATTCAGTTAATATACTGACACATTAAAATGACTGCAACTATCCCCTATAGATTTTGTCTCTACTTCAGATGCTATTGCTACAATTGAGTTCATCCCTTTGCTATCAAAGCTACCAGTCTGCCATAGCTCATCATCGTTTACCTGAAGAATCTCTATGAGATGAGAGTCTGGGCAACCTGAGTTAGAATGATTGAAGGTGCTTTCCTCTTAGCATGATGCTGTTCAGTATGATTCTGAAATGCTATGCTTTTTAATAACGTATAGCATAAAGTCAACATTTGAGAACTCACTGTGACAAATATCTGACTTGTAAATAGAATTTGGGCCCACATTTTGTAAACTAGACACATGATAGAACCTTGACCCATGACTCCACTTATAAAGTCTGCAGAAGGAGTTGGGCATGAAGTAGCTAAATGTGGGGACATATGTCCAATCTTTCATTGGCCACAGCTGATTGGATTACTTACCCTAAGTAATTCCATGTATATGATGATCAGGGACCTACATAACTAAGGCAAAAAGAGGATTTGGGTCAGAGCCCTTCAATTTTGGTAAAAGTAGAAATATCATGTGATCAGTAATTCCACTATTGGCTATTTATCCAAAGAAAACAGAAGCACTGATTGGAAAAGATACATGTACCCGTATGTTTGTTGCAGCATGTGGTATATACAAAAAAAAAAAAAAAAAAGAAATGTGGTATACACATAGATATATTCAATGAAATATGATGCAGCCATAAAAAAGATGAGATTGTGCCATTTGTGACAACATGGATGGACCTAGATGGTATTACACTAAGTGAAATAAGTCAGACTGAGAAAGATAAATGCCATGTGATTCCACTTATAAGAGGATTCTTAAAAGAGAGAGAGAGAGAGAGAGAGAGAGAATAAACAAATATAAAGCAGAATCAGGCCTATAAATACGGAGAAAAAACTGATGGCTGCCAGAGGGCAGGGGGAGGGGTGAGCAAAATGTATGAAAAGGAGAGGAATATATAGGCTTCCAGCTATGGAATGAATGTGAATAAGTCATGAGAATAAAAAGCACTGTATAATGAATATAGTCAATGATATTATATATTTTTTAAGGTTTTATTTATTTATTCTTGAGAGACAGAGAGAGAGAGAGAGAGAGAGAGAGAGACAGGCAGAGGGAGAAGCAGGCTCCATGCAGGGAGCCCAAAGTGGGACTTGATCCTGGGACTCCAGGATCACGCCCTGGACCAAAGGCAGGTGCTAAACCACTGAGCCACCTGGGCTGCCCCAGTCAATGATATTATAAAGTAGTAAGTGAGACAGACTGTAGCTACACTTGTAGTGAAGGTAGTGTAATATATAAAGTCAGTCAAATCACTAGGTTGTTTACCTGGAACTAATGTAACATTCTGTGTGTCAACTATACTCAAATAAATAGAATAGAATAGAATAGAATAGAATAGAATAGAATAGAATAGAATAGAACAGACTACCAATCTGGGGAACCTGAAAGTTTGTGGATGAGTAATTGGTGAAAACTGAAGCAGAAAGGTCATATACACATCGGGTGTTCTCAAAGTGTGGTCCCTCAACCAGGAATACCAGCATGACCTAGAAACTTGCTAGTGCTCCCCCAGACCTACTGAATCAGAAAGTCTGTGAGGAGGGCTCAGCAATCTGAGTTTTATAAGCTCTTCAGGTGCAAGTAGCCAAAGAGAGGCTGTATGGCTGTCCTAATGGACAACACAGGAGCTAAAGAGAGTTCCTGGGGAACTCTGTAAGCCAAGGAAAACTGTAGGTAAAGGAGGATGGATCCGATGACAGAAGAGAACTGGGAGAAATCCTGGGGAGAAATCTTGATCTCCACAGATCCTTCAGTCCCAGTTTTTGCTAGGTCATATCCATGTAACAATTGTCATGCTTGTTTTACGGATTCAGAATGGATCTTGGGCTTCTCAGAACCGATTAGGCCTGTTTTGAGCCCTGCGTAGTAAGTAGAGATGCTGTGTACAAGGTACTCTAAGGCCATGGATGTCATGAGAGTGGAAGTGTATTCCATGTAAGAGCGTGAGTTGTCTTCCAATTTCATTGAAACTGTGGTCAAGTGCAGCGTTCTAGGAAGGGCAATTTCAGTCCTGACTCCAGCTTGGACACTTTACATCTTTTCTGTAATCCTTAGTACAGCCCAGTGAAGTGGATCCATAACAGCATCTGTATTAGTTTGCTAGGGCTCCCATCACCAAGTACCACCAACCGGGTGGCTTAATCAACAGAAATTTATGTTCTCATAGTTGTGGAGGCTAGAAGCCTGAAATCCAGATGCTGGCAAAGCTGGTTCCTTTTTAGTGAGAAAAGGGTCTGTTCCCTCCATCCCTCTGTCCTGGACTTGTAGATGTTCACATGGTGTTTTCTCTCTATATGTACCCATGTTGAAATTTCCCCATTCTGCAAGGGATCAGTCATATTGGTGTCGACCCACCCTATGGACCTCATTTTACCTTGATTAGATTTGTTAAGACCTTATTTCCAAATAAGGTCACATTTGGAGGTACTGTGAGTTAGGACTTTGGCAAATGAATCTGAGGGGCAGTACATAGCTTAACCCTATTTTCAAGATGAGGGGTTATGTGACTCTCTCAGGGAAGTAGTTTGGTTGCATGATGGCATGCAAACCCACAGCTCTCCACAAGACTCTGCTGACTCCTATGCTTTTAAATATCCTTTCTAGGACTCATCAAGTGGTCTGGATTCACCAGAAGCTAGTCCATTTACCAGAAAAAGCTGGGGTGAGGGCCAGGCAATGATGTAGAACACCTAACATCTACACCAGGATAAAAATCTGTGTTTCACATCTGAAACTACTTGAAGGATTTAGCACCTCTGATTTTTGTCCCATAGAGTAGTGCCGTATATTCCTTGGAGGGGGATCAGATGAATTCAGCTGACGCGATAGGACTCTTAATTCTTTTCTATTGTGTTAAACAGATGGCATCAAACAGCAAGTTGAGAATATGATGCATGTGAGGATTACCACAAGCCAGCATCCTTTTGAAGAAAAAAAGAAATGTGGAAAGCCATCGAAAGAAATCACATAAAGATGAACAGAGAAGGAAAGTACTGTTTCTGGTAATCTGGAACCAGAGCCCCTTTGGCTTTTCTGTTCTTCTAAATATTTGCATTTGTGAGGAGAGTGGTCTGATTTATGATACCATACTAAATGTCCCTTTGTTAGAAAACAAAAGAAAAGAAATACTGTAAATGCTGAGACTAAGTTTTAGAGCTGGCTCTTAACTTCAAATTAGATTCTGAGAATTTTGGGTTATTTTATAGGGAAGAAAAAGGGAGAAAAGCCTAAATCCTTATTTAGAAAAACATAATGGCTCCATTTTAATAATGAGTTCCTTATTACTGTTGCATGGTAGAGATATCTCACTAGCAAGAACCACTGTGTTTATAGAGGAGTCAGTTTCTCAGAACTTCCAATGGGATGTGACGCTGCCTCTGCCAAAGCCTTTCGGTCTAGGCTTCCTGTGTCATTGCATGAGACTGCCTCTTGGCTTAACTTTCTGTCTTTCCTTTTTTATGCCTTTTGGAGTTTTTTGGGGGGTTTTTGGTTCCTAAACCGTATGCACTTTCCAAATTTTCTTAGCTTGACCATAAGCTCTTTAAAGCTAAGAATCTATCTTCTATTTCCTTTGCAATGTACTTAAGTGTCTTTAGCATAAGCTCCTTTGGATGGAATGCATCCCTATCTTTGAGAAAGATTAGAAAGGAGTAAGTATAATCATTACCATTGGCTCCAGGGCCAGTTGCCAAATGTAAAGGCAACGCGTGTGGTTAAACTTCCCCATAATTAAGAAAAGGTGAAGGTTCTACGCAACATCAAGGGTGAACTGTGGCTATTTTGTACTCATATGCTGGCCTAGATTCTTTGAGTTTTACATCCAGGTGTATGAATCATTATAAATATCCTCTTTCATATTTTCTAACATAGGGTGCAGTTGATTCAGTATTTGGCAGGGAAAGATTTACCCTCAGGAAGCTGGACTTTCCAGAATGCCGGTGGGAGATCCCAACTGGATCAACTTGGAGGTTGAGGCATAATGGAGGAATGTGAACTAAGATAGTAAATTAATATTTGGCTCGTTATATAGATATAAAAGCCCATAAATCATAACTGCTTTGGAAATATGGTATAAGAGTAGAAAGGGACTTTCCAGAATTTGAAATGTTGACCTATCCACCATACTATAGAAAGAGCTTTTGCTTTTCCATCTTCTTCCTTTTCCTATTCTCTTTCCTCCCTACTCCCACTTGATTGACAAAGATTTAGAATAAAATGCAGGAAAGTTTATATAACAACGGGGATTCTTGCCCAGATCCATCAACATTCCAACTCTATAGGTAACTCCCCCGTCTATGTTTAAATACAGCCTGTTCTTCAAGAGTGACTTCTCAAATAGCAGTCACCGGGGTTTCTCATTCTAGTTACTCATGTGGCTTGGCCCAGGAGCTTTTTCTGTGCTGTTGCACTATGCTTCAGGATCTCCTGCCGTTGGCATTGCTGTGGGGGAGTTCAGTATCTCTGCAACAGAGCTAACTATGTCCCAGAGTTTGCACTGACAGCTCTGAGAATTTTTCAGGGCAAATTTTATAGCAAAGCAATGAGGCATACTTAAACACCTTATATGAGAAATGAGTGCTCATTTCATAAAGTCGGTGTGAATTCTGGGTTCTCATTAATTTGGCAATAAGTAATAAATGGGTTCCTAAACTTGCAACTATAGAAAAATACGAGAATTCTGCTAATTTCTTGGCTAGCGAAAAACACATCTAAAATAATTATCCTCTGGGTCAAATTTCAAGCCAAAATTTGATTATACTCAGTTTTATAAGGACTTTTTTTTTTTCTTATCCTCCTCTACCTTCAGGATAAACCAGATTTCATGCATATGAATTGCATGACATTAAAAAAAAATGTACAGTTACAAGAAGGTCTGCAGGACGCTGCCAAAAATCTGCCAAATCTGTCATTTAGGAGTTTCCCAGCCCCTTTCCTTCCAAGACCTTTCTTCGCCACCATCGTGCTCCGGGCTAAAGCAAATTCAGGTCACACCTTCAGCCCTCACGTTCTGCATCTTCAACCCCTACTTCTTGACTCACTCACTGGTCTTTCTAGACTGTCATCTACATGCCCTTCCATGTGATTTGCTTCCAGGGTTACTCATCTTTTTAATCTCCGGGGGGGGAAGAGATTAGGCCTGGGTTCTTGAAGCCTGTTTCCTAAGGGTGTGGACCATGCATCTGCAAGATAATAGGCTGAGCCACCTCCCTTTGATCTAGCTGCTCCTCTGCTCCAGCTGTAAATAGTGGGGATGCTGTATCTACTCATAAGGTTGTTGGGAGGGTGATGTGTCTATGAAGCCACCAGGGCAGCCTGTTGCCATAGTCAGTGCTCGATAATTGATAGCTACCATTCTCATAATTGTTAGGAATTGTTAGGAGTACAACCTTCTACTTTATACCACACATAGCACTATCAAATATAAATCTTGATCTGCTTCTCCTGCTCCTGCAACCCCCTCCCTGTGGCCTGTCTCTCGTATGGGCCGCAGGCATCGGCAGTGTTTTCCCATTTCCAGGCCATCCACTGTGCTGGTTTCTGAGCCGGATCCTTGCTGAACTGGAGAGTGAAACCACACCCGAGCTGTGGAGTCAATACAAGAGCTGGAGAATGAAAATATTTCTCCTAGGGCTAGATTTGGCAAAACCCTCTGTTTAAATTAAAAACACCATGAAGTTTGGGCCTTATAACTTGACAGTGTTCTTTGAAATAAAGAGAAGTTAACAGGGAAAAGAATGTGCCAGAGTGAGGATATACACATGACTGCAGTTATTTCAAGTCAGCTCTCTTGCAGCTTCTCTTTTCTTTTTAAAGATGAAAACAGAAAAAAGCCCTGAAAACCCCCCAAGAGCCCCCCCCCCGGAGGGGGGGCAGTGCCCTTTCCCAGGACCCCGTAATCCCCCCCATATTCGGATCCTGGCACTTCCTCAGTCAGCACATCTCGAGCCAGATGTGCCAAACCACTCAGCACTCTCAACCCGAGTGTTTTCCTGTCCGATCTCCACTAGTTTCCTGGAGACAGAGAGCTCGTTAGCACCAGGCCTCGTGATCGCGTTTGTTTGTTTCTTTCTGACTTTATTAATTTCCGAACCCACTAGCGCATCCCTGAGGGGCCACCAGTCAGGGCGTGACTCTGCAGGGGAGCGAGTTTGGAGGAACACCTGCAGTGGATCCCATTCCTGCAATGGGCCCTCCTGCCAGATGTGGCCCAGCCCCCCCCCCCAGAGCCTCCCTGGGGGTCCCGGAGCAGAACCCCGGGGGTGCTCCATAGGGAGGCAGCTGTGGCCAGGCAGGAGCAGCTGTCCCAGGCACTGGCCTTCCTTCTCTGCTGAAACCTGTGCTCCTGTGCCCTCGAAGCAGCAATATGCAGAGAGCGGTGCCCTCCTGGTGCCTCTGGCCTTGGCGAGGTGGAGAGTTGGCTTGGGTACTGAGTGTGTATGGCCACTGAACCCCGGGGGGCAGCTCTCTATGATGGCCATGTGGGCCCCTCCCTGCTCCCTGTTAGCAACATATCCTTTCGAATGAGGGGTGAGAAGAGAGTGCAGACCCAAGTGTGCATCTCAAGAGATGATGTGGAATCCAAAGAACAAAACAAGTGAAAAAGCAAAAGCACAACCAGACCTGTGACTACAGACAGCAACCTGGTGGTTGCAGAGGGGAGGGGTTGGGGGATTGGGCAAAATGGGTGAAGGGGGGGGTACAGGGTTCCAGTTATGGAATGGATGGGGCACCATGATGAAAGGCACGGCAGAAGGAATACAGCCGATGGTGTTGTAATAGCATTTGCACAGTGACAGGTGGGAGCAGAGCACAGTGGGGTGAAGAGTTGGATCACTGTGTTGCATACCTGCAATAATACAACATTGTGTGCAAACTATACATCATTAAAAAAAAAAAAAGAAAGATGGGGGTAGCCTTTGTGATGAAACTCTACTGTTGGGGGGTATGAGGAAAAAAGCTAAAGTTCCAATCAGACCTGACCTCAACCTAAACCGGTACCATAATAAATCCCAATAGTTTACTGAGATCAAACACAAACCCTTTGCTTGCCAAGTTCCTGACGGCTGAAGCAGCTATGTTTATTTATTTAATCACCAAAGGTTTATTAAGCAGGAGCACTGCCAGGCAAGGATATCTAAAGCCACAGAGATAATAAGCCATTGTCTGCCTGAAAAGGAAACTCGGGTAAATCGATCACAACAATCCACAGCAAGGAGGGTATGCGAAGTGCTGGAGAAAGCCCTGAGGCAGAGAGGCCTACTGTGCAGAGATGTTGGGAGTTGAGGAAGGCCCCGACTGAAATCCAGCTTTCCCTAAAGCTGGTGTGAGAAATCACTGATTTTCTGGGTCCTCAAGGGACAGCCAGGTCCACGTTAGGATTCACATAAGCCTTGGCTGCTCACACACATCTGGGTCACGCAGTGGGCCTCATACCTTCCCATGGGTTGAAGGCACCTGGGAAACAGTAAAAGTGAGACTCCTTCGTCCCCACTCCAAGAAGTTTGGGTGACGTTGTCTTGAAGCAGAGCCTGGGAAACCCGGTTCATTTTTATTAACAAGCTTTTCAGTTGATTCTGCTAAAAGTCGTTCTCAGACTGCACCCTGAGGGATGCCGTCAGAGCCCTGAATTCCCGATTGTGTCCACCAAGGACTGCTCCCTGACTTTTACCACTTCCATCCCCGAAGCCAGAAAGTCACTACCGATCTGCTTACTGCAGCTGTTTGCCTCCACTTGAGGCACTACTGGGAATCAGAGGTGTTTGATCTACACAGGATCCCACATGTCCTTCCCCGAGGCATGCGGATATATAAGGCAAACAGAGACGTTCTCAGGATAGGGGCAGGCCCTTTGAGGAGAAAGCTACGTTGGATGTTCTCTTATACTTTCACCTATGAATTTGAGCTGAGAAAAAAATGCTAACGCAAATTAAAAGAGAGAGAGAGAGAGAATTTAGACTTGGCTGGGTCCCTGGCACAGACTCTTTATAAGAAGCAAGTCATTCCCAGGGCCTGGCTAGGACAGGGATGATGCAGGCACTTCTGAGCCCAGAGCCCAGACAGCAGACAGAGCTTCTCAACATTTTCCAGCTTTGGGGTAAATGCACCATCACAGGCACCTGTAGCCATACACACTTACACACACACCATTTCAGAGGTTTCCTCTCCCTCCTCTTCTCTCTCTTCTTTTTAATCCTTTCCCTCCTCCCCCACCCCCATAAAAAAAAAATCTTTCTTTTACTATAGAAAATACAAAAGTAATGTATTTTTAAAAATCAATTGGAAATATAACATTAAATCCTTCTGCAAATACAACATGTAGGGATCCCTGGGTGGCGCAGCGGTTTGGCGCCTGCCTTTGGCCCAGGGCGCGATCCTGGAGACCCAGGATCGAATCCCACATCGGGCTCCCGGTGCATGGAGCCTGCTTCTCCCTCTGCCTGTGTCTCTGCCTCTCTCTCTCTCTCTGTAACTATCATAAATAAATAAAAAAAATTAAAAAAAAAAAAAACAAATACAACATGTAGAGCTTTTCCAGGGTCATGTTGGAGAAAACTCTCCTCTGAACAAGGTCTCCTTCTGAATAACAGTAACAATAACAACAACAATAATAAAAATATAGATTTCGATCCACTTTATGTTACTCGTTCTCCATGATGTGAGGGAACAGAGTTTATAGTTCAAGTAAGAGAGAAGTCGTACATTCCCATAATGATGGCAACTTTGCATTTTAGGAGAGCATTTGTCTTTTTAGGGGGTAGGGGTGGGGGAACTCTGTACTAAGTCCAAAGAGTTGTTTGTCAAGATACAGAAATTTTTTTATTTTATTTTATTTTATTTTATTTTATTTTATTTTATTTTATTTTATTTTATTATTTTTTATTTTTTTTAAAGATTTATTTATTTATTCATTCAGAGAGAGTGAGAGAGTGGCAGAGACACAGGCAGAGGGAGAAGCAGGCCCCATGCAGGAAGCCCGATGTGGGACTCGATCCTGGGACTCCAGGATCACACCCCGGGCTGCAGGCGGCACTAAACCGCTGTGCCACCGGGGCTGCCCAATACAGAAATTTTAAACCCCGATGGGATAAAGTTGATCTTTATAAAAAGAAGTTAATTGTTATGTTTGAGGTAGATGAAACCAAAAATAGGTATGTCAAGGATGGGTGTTTCAGAGTAAAGAGATTTTCCTTTTTTTTTTTTTTTTTAATGATTTAAAAATTTATTTGACACACAGAGAGAGAGCAGAAGCAGGGAGAGTGGCAAGCAGAGTGAGAGGGAGAACCAGACTCCCCTTTGAGCAAGGAACCCGACACAGAACTCGATCCCAAGACCCTGAGGTCATGACCTGAACCAAAGGCAGACGCTTAACCAACTGAGCACCCAGGTGCCCCAGGAGATGATTTTCTTTTTTTTTTTTTTTTTTTTTTTTTTTTTTTTTTTTTTTTTTTCCAGGAGATGATTTTCAAGAGGAAACACTTTCTTGACTGTTATGGATTGAATTGTGTTCCCCAAAAGGTGTTGAGATCCTAACCACCAATATCTGTAAATGTGACCTTCTTCATAAATAGATTCTTATAGATGATCAAATTAAGATGAAGTCAATAAGGTAGGCCCTATTCCAAAATGACTGATGTCCTTATAGAAAGGGGGATTTTGGGCCCAGAGACAGACATGCAGACAGAGAGAATGCCACTTGATGAAGAAGGCCAAGATTGGAGTGATACAGTGTAGGCCAAGGAACGCTATAGTCAGCCAGCAAATCACCAGAAGCCAAGGAGTGATGCGTGGAAAAGATTTTCCCTTGTTTGGCCCTCAGAAGGAACCAAACTGTCTACACCTTGATTTGAAAGTCTAGCCTCAAAAAAAAAAAAAAAAAAAAAAAAAAAAGTCTAGCCTCTAGCAGTATAAGATGATAAATTTCTGTTGCTTAAGCCAGCCAGTGTGTGGCATTTTGTTACAGCAACCCTAGGAAATGAATCCATTTACCTAGACACAGCAGCTTCTTTCTCAAGGTCCAGGATTACTGATTGACCAATCTGAGTGGGTTGAGCTATCCCAGAACTTGGGGAGAAAGAGACAGGTGTACACTGGTGTGCGAGGAGCCTTGGGGTAGAGGTCCAAGGTACCACAGGGCTGTTAGGCTCTATGTCTTTGCTCTAGGGCCTCAGCAACCTTTACTCTGGTTTCCTGGAATTGCGCCAGTTACTGTTTTGTGCCGAGGCTGCTCTTCTCTTTGGGGGATCAGATCCTTGATTAGCCTGCTGGGACTAGGATTTTACACTACCTTTCTTTGCTCATCTTCCATAAGGAGTTCTTATAGCACATACTGACAAGTTCCTGGGTTAAGAAGTCAGATTTTGAGTTCTGGTTTCTAGTTTTAGCTCTGTGACATAGAAGCCAGGTAATATTAGCAGGTCACTTCATAACTCTGAATCAGTTTTCCATTTGTGAGGAGGGGGTACAGTAATATGAGCTCTGTCACAGTATTCCTATAATAATGTAAAAGTATTTTGTACACTGTCCAACATTTTCCCAAATGTGTTTCTATAGTCTCATAACCTGGTAAATTTGTGCATGTGTGAGTGCCTGAGCCAAGAGAATCATTGCTCCTGGAAAAAAAAAAATTCAGATTCTCAAAGGATAGCCACTTAACATTTGCATTAAAAATAGTAACAAATAAATATCAAACTAAATCCGCAAAGTCTTATTAATTGATAATCTCTAAGGAAAAGGGTATATACACACAGACAAATACACACAGGGAAATTAGAAGAAAATGTAATGGGCAAACAAAGATCTAAATTCCTGCTTAGGAGTGATAAATGTTTCCCCAGACAGTTTCTACATCCCAAGGGGGCCTGATATCTGGAAAAATACATTGATGATGTAATGAGAACCTTGCCCAGAGGAAGCACCTTTTGCTGAGGGAGATAGGGGCCTCTGGACGCAGCCAGGGATTCTCAGCTGTGTGGCTCCATCCCATCTTTCTCATCGCCCCAGTCTGCCACTTATGAATTGATGATCTCGCTATTCTCTCTAAAATGCTATGTTGGAACACTTGAAGGTGAAGTCAGGTTTGTGAAATTACTTGAGAATCTAAAAAACTATGGGTTACTCTTTCTCTTCTAAACCACGAGGACACTTGTGGCGATCACCCGTCAAGCATACCCTGGCCAGCAGAGTCCCTAATCTCTGTCTGTATAAACCATGTGTGTTTCATCGATTTGGGTTCATCTGCCCAAACACTTACTGAAAAGAGCTGTGAAAGATCACACAGTGTAGAGATGGAACAAAACACAGGAGGTTGATGGGACAACTTTCCAAAGCAGCAGGTTATGGGCAGAATTGCCCATCCAGAAAGCTAAGAGTGTATGTATGGTTTTCCATGTGCGTTTTTGGCCTGGGAAATCTTGAGGATGAGGGAATCCAATTCTCTAGCATCCTTCTCCCCTGAGGTGGCACAGGCTTGCCCATGCCACTGGCACTTTTGGCTTGATTATTTGGGAATATATTGGTGAAACTCTAACAGACCTTGATTTAGAGCAATGAAATGTTCAGATTGAGGAAGGACAGATGATGAATATTTGGTTGGCAGGGTCTCGTGAGATAAAAGAGGTTGTCTATAATCTCTAGGATATTGGCGGCATATGAAGAGAGGATAGTGTGTGACAGTGCAGTTTAGCAGAGCTTTGGACCCAAGTGCAAATGTTTATTCAGGCACTGAACTCCTTCCCAGACCACTAGGCCCTAATATTCAGACTGGCCTCCCCATCCTCCTTTTGGCACAGGTGCTTGTTGAGGAACTTGGAGGGAACAGTTTCTTTTCTCTTCCATAGGCCAAGCCACATCCAAACACAAGCTTTCACATACAAGACTGACCTCATATACTAAACAAAAGTCAAGCCCAAGACCTAAGCTGCACTTAGATCACAAATAAACGTCCTGTTAAATGTGGATCTAACAATTTCCATCTGGCAACACTCACGGCCACGTGTCTGACCATGGGTCAGAGGTGAAAGGAAGGCAGCATGGTTCACTGAAGGCTTTGTTTGCCTTGGCCCATAATTAAAGACAGAAGACATTGCTTGTTGGTGGCCAGAGGGCTCCTTGGGCATATGTGATCTCTCCCTTAGGCAAGAATGAGAGTGGGAGTTGGGTTGATGGTATGTTGAAGCATTCCAGACGTGAATCTAAGTATTGTCTCTGATGACCTCTGCACGTAGGCCCAGCCAGACAATGCAAAATAAGCTGGCAAGGCAGAGCAAGCTCGAGGAATGCAGGAGGGTTTGGGTGCTGAGAGTGGGCAGGAGGATGCTTCAATCACTGGCAGTTGTATGGAACTTGGTCAGCAAGGGTCTGTTAGCATTGCCACAGCACTGATTCACATATTTGTGGCCAGACCAGAGGGTGTGGGTGGGGGTAGACTGGTTTGCTGATGAGTGAGCTCCCCAGTAGTCCCTGAATTCCTGTGGCTGGTCACTTCCAGTGTTTTCCTTCATGGGTTAGGGCTTGGTCCAAGACAGAAAAGGGCCCTCTTGAGGTCATGTTGTCAGTGCCACGGCCTTCACCAACTGTCCTCTTACATTTCTTTCCTCTCCAAATGCATCAGAATCTTCCTCTGCTGTTTACAGAGAGTAAAACTTTACTTCATTATGGAAAACTCTTGCTAAAAACAATATACACGTAGGAAAGTCAGCCATTGGGTCCTGGGTGATAGGACAGGGTTTTATGATGACATGTCAGTTCACCCCGGTGTATGTCACCACTTCCCCATTCCCCTCCGTGCAGAAATTCTGTTTTATTCCTATAATCCAGTTTCTAGTCAAAAACCATCCAAGATGAAATGAGACAATTGGCCTGGATATTACTTATATTATTAACATAATTTATTGCTCTAATTACCTCCTAATAAGGGAAAGTGCACACGTGCAGCCTGCTACTCTCGCCTTTTCCTAATTGTCTTCTGGGCACTCCAGTGAGGATCAATCATCTCTCTCTCTCTTTTTCTGTTTCTTTGCTTCTAACATAACTTCCAAGCCTCACTCTATATCACATCTTACTAACTCTTCCCAAATTCCACCTGCTTCCCTTATAAAACCCAATTCATATACCTCTCAATCCACAACCGGGAAAAATCAAGTCTCAGTCATAAAAATTAACATCTCTGCAGACAAATTTAGTGGTCAGAGTTTAAAAATGATATTCTGGAGAATAGCAGCTAAAACAAAACATGTTTCTCATTGTTGGTAAAATCAATAGGCCTCTGGCAATAGCTAAGGATACAGCTGTTGGGAATGGGGTCATGATAACCATAATTGTTACCATTTGTTGAGCTATCACTAAGCACCAGGACTCATTCTGAGCACTTTATTAAAAATATCTCATGTTTATAGCAGCAATGTCCACAAGAGCCAAAATATGGAAAGAACCCAGATGTCCACTAACAGATGAATGGATAAAGAAAAGGTGATATATATATATATATCTCCACAATGGAATATTACTCAGTCATCAAAAGGAATGAAATCTTGCCATTTGCAATGACGTGGATGAAACTAGAGGGTATTATGCTTATTATGCTAAGTAAAATAAGTCAGTCTGGAGAGATATCATATGATTTCACTCATATGTGGAACTTAAAAAACAAAACAGATGAACATAGGGGAAGGGAAGGAAAAACAAGATAAAAACTGAGAGGGAGGTAAACCATAAAAGATGCTGAACTTTTGGAAATAAATTGAGGGTTGCTGGAGGCAAGGTAAGTGGGGGGATGGGGTAACTGAGTGATGGGCATTAAGGAGGGTACTTGATGTAATGAGCACTGGTGAATACTAAATTCTACCCCTGAAACAAATAATACACTATATGTTAACTAAATTGAATTTAAATAAAAATTTAAAAAAATTAAAAAACAAAGGCATTAGTATGGCAAAAAAAAAAATCTCAGGTAGTCTCACATCTAAATGCAGAAGTCATGATTAGTATCCTCATTTTCAGATAAGGGAAATGTGCTTTTTTATGATTCCTTAGATTGCAAGAATTTAAAAGAAAAGAAAAAAGAGAAACTTTGCTCATAGTGAAAATACTTGTTTCTAATTTGGGCTTACATTATCAGAAATATTTGATTTTCTAGTTTGGCAGCAATAACCTACAAGATTCTACTTAGTAGAATGTGAAAGAATGGCAGATATGTACAGATGTCCTTTTATTGGCATGAAGAGTTCTTACTAGGAGACCCCAGGACTGTGAGGAGTAGTGTTTCACCCAAGGCTGGACGCAGCTTCCCTCTGCTTGTCTGCACCCAGGTGGGGAAAGAACACCTCTGCAGAGCTGGGAAATGTCTCTTGACATTTTTGTACACAGGTTTCTGGTCTCAAATTAGCTGTGACCACACTGCCCTCTAACTGACCAGAGTAACCAGACAGGGGCTTTGAAGGCGGGTGCCAGAGTGAGGTGACCTTCTCAACCAGATACAGTGCATGCGAAGGAACTCATCTGCTTTAATACACATTTTGGATGGTTAACTCCTGAAAGATGAGGATGCCTGTGCCCCTGTAGGCCTAGTTCCTAGTAAGGGCCAGGTAAGGATTTATCAAATAAATGAATGTCGTGCCCTAGTTTATGCCAAGTTGAGAAAATTCTGCATTTGTTCAGAATAGTCCACATTTGGTAAGCACTTTAGAGCAGGTGGTAAGCCGGGGTCTTCAGAGGGCTCTGCGAACCCTCTGAAACTTCACGCAAAACCTCATGTCTGCATGTGGGAATTTTGGTGAGGGTCTTTAGCATTCATTAAATTCTTAAGAAAGTTGGCTTAAGAAAGTTTTACTTAAGGATTACTACTTCGTGGTTTAAAAGGCAGTTACACTGAATTATTTTATTTTATGGTACAACAACGCTATGTGAAGGACATTATCATAATCTTTAATTTACAGAAGGAGAAAATGTGAAATTGAGAAGGATGGCCCAGGTATTACATATAGAAGCCTAGTGTTCTCGCTCCAGATGCCTGTTCTTCTCACTTGCAGGTCGTGTGCCTGCGTGTATATGTGGGTGAGGAGAAAGAAACAATGATGAAATGCTAAGGTAGGTCCAACATTACTCTTTGGAGACTGACTTTCCTTCCACCTCATGACTCAAAGAATGCGACCATGTCTCTCCCTCCCACCCCACCCCATCCATTTCCATTTCAGGGCCCTGCTTGATAGAAGCGGGCTTTGGTTTTTAGCTCAAGCCCTGATGCATTGGCCAACCCAGCAAAGTAGTTTGAGGAACCAGAGAAGAGATGCATCACCATTTACTTTTGAGCAGTAGCTTCTTTACCTATATAATGGAGTTAAGAATACCACTTACTCTGACCCGAATACATTTCTCTCTCCTTTAAAAGGCAGCTGAAAGCCGAAGTGACTTCTGGATCAATCATCCATCCTGAATGTTTCATACTGCCTGACACCTGGGGCTCATCTGCAAACTGAGAGCCTTAGGATGAGGTGATTTTGTCGATGACTTTTAGCTCTAAAGTGCTTTTTCTAGGATACCGTTGCGGCAGAAGCGAGTGGGGTGTGGGCAAGGGAAAGTATAAAAGCAGAAGAACATCCGCTTGGTTAGGGTTCCTGGAGTCATTATTTCCCATTATCTCCCTCCACCGGTGTCTGAGTTCATCCTTTTCTTTCTCACTGCACCTTGGGTGGTGACCTCACTACTCTCCCCCATCTTCCGGAGCTCCTGCATGTCACACCTGGAGCCTTCAAACAGAGGTGCTGGTGGAGCCAGCCAAGGGCAAAGGGTGCTTAGCGGTCTCCTGGCTTTCTCCCACCTTCCTGCTGGAAGAATGACAGGTCGGGGAATTCTAACACTCCTGGGAAGTGGTTTTCCCCCTGGCAAAAGGAACTGTGCTGACAAGTTCCCCTGGGGCACTGGAGAGGGTTGGTCTGATGACCTGTGTAGGTCTTTCAACGCTCAGAATGGGTGATTCTGCAATTCTTCTTCATGACTAGATCACCCAGGGATTAACACATTCTCCCTCAGCAAATATAAATTAAGGCTTAGCAGACAGAGTCTGACTCATGAACTGTAAGGGGGGTTAGAGTCCAAGTGTAAGTAAGTGGACCTTATATCTTGTGTTTGGGGGTCAGAGCTATGCTGTTGCACAACTCCAGGGGGTGCTCATTCTATTGTATTCTCTGCCAGAGGCACCTCTGGGAGCACAGTTTTAACACAAGGCAACAGAATGAGTGTTCCCTGACATGGAGCGCCCCTGCTCCCCTGCTCGGGATGCCTTAAGGACTGATTTCATCACAAAATCTCATACCCTCTGGAGGCTGAAATCTCAAAGTCTGGGGAGTCCTTTCATCATAATTCCCTAATGAAACCTGGCAAAATCCACATCTACAAGGCATTTGCTGGAACAATAAAGTGATTGATAAAGAAAAGAGGCTAAATTGGGGGTAGGGGTGATGAGCGGTTCATCAATGCAGACAGCAAACACAAGAGAGGAAAAAATGTACGGAAGGCTGTGCTACTGTACCCTGTACTCTCTGACCATACAGCACTTCCTCCACCACCAACGGGGCTGCGACCCAATAAACTCCTCTCAAGGTGAAGATATCCTGGGTCGACAACGCGGGTAATACTCTAACCTACAGAACGTCACAGCGTAGCCCGGCCTACCTGGAACGCGCTCTGAACACCTACATTAGCCTACAGTAGGGCAAATCATCTAACACCAAGTCTATTTTATAAGAAAGTGTTGAATATCTTGTGTCATTTACTGAATTGCACAGAAAGTGGAAACTAGAATGGTTCTAAGTGTGTGGGTTGTTTACCCTCATAATGGGGGGACGGGGGCGGGGGGGGGGGTGGTGCTGCCCTGGAGCTGTGGTTGCCCACTGTCCAGCATCAGGGGAGAGTATTGCTCTGCATATGGCTAGCCTGAGAAAAGATCCCAATATTCCAAATGTGAAGCAGGTTTCTACTGAATGGGTATTGCTTTTGCACCATCATAAGGTCGAAAAATCCTAAGTCAAACCACTGTTAAGTCGAGAAGCTTACATATATATATATGTAAAAAAAAAAGAATATATATATATATATATATATATATAGTGTATGAACCTTAGATGTTGGAATCTATATATATATATTTTTTATTCCATATATATATATATATTTTTTTTTTTTGTATAAACCTTAGATGTTGGAATTAGTTTAGTCTGTTGAATCAAGCAGGGTGGTCGTTAAGTGGTTTCAGCAGTTAATGGGTTTCTTTGTTTCTGTGACCAGTTACCATATAATAACCCCCATTCCCTGGCTGCTGACGATGGTCAAGTGCTTCCCAAACAGTACTTTGTTGGAATCCTCCCAGTAACCCTGGGAGGTAGGTGTTACTGTCTCTATTTTTTTTTTAAGATTTTATGTATTTATTCATGAGAGAAAGAGGTAGAGGCAGAGACACAGGCAGAGGGGGAAGCAGGCTCCATGCAGGGAACCTGATGTGGGACTCAATCTCAGGACTCCAGGATCATGTGCTGGGCTGAAGGCAGAAGCTTAACCGCTGAGCCACCCAGGCGTCCCAACTGTCTCTATTTTATAAACATAAAACTGGATCTCAGAGAGGTTCATAACTCGCCCAAGGTCACTCAACTCAAGGAGCCGTGTTAAGGGTCAAACTCAGGGCTGCCTGACTCAAACTGTGCCGTTACCAGGACACGAAACTGCTTCCTTCCTTTCTATCAGGCCATTCTGTTTTTCTCGAGCAAATGTAGCCAGAACTGCTCCATTACTTGCCCTAGGGTAGAACCAGTAATAATAATAGTAAGAGCAATGCCTGTAGAGCTTATTATGTGCCAGGAACTTTCCTAAACACTCTCTAATGTATTAAATAACTTATTCCTTGTAAACTCTTACAAGGTAGGGATTGAGCCCCATATCTGGATGAGGAATGAAGACATGGAGAGGTTGAGAAACTGGCCCAAAGTCACCCAGCCAGTTAGTAAGGGGGCGGAGCTGGGCATAAAAGCCAGACAGCTGGGCTCCAGAGGTTGTGCAGCCTGCCCCTAGGCCAGCGAGGCCAGAGCAGCTTGTCAGGGGGGCAGATCACTGGGTGGAAACCCATGGCCCTGTTCAGATTGGTCCAGGCCCGCATTAGACACAGTTTGTGGAGGGTTGATGCTCTAGGAGGAAAAAGTGCTAGGGGGTCAGTGAATCCATCCTCTCTAATCCTTGCTTTCCATTGCTTGATTGTCCAACACACCCAGTTTCGGGCAAGGTCGTCAGGCTAAGGGCAGCCATGCTTTCTTGTCTTTCCTTGGGGGCAGCTGTGGGACTGCTGGGGGTCCCCCACCCTGGGGGAGGGGAGCAGGAGAAGAGGACTGGCCGCAGAGCCACATGTTCTGCATCAAAAGGGCAGGTAGTTTTAATTCTCCTATTTCTCTTCTCACTTCTCAGTCACTGCTCTGCTTTTTTCAGAAAAGTGAAATTAATTCTTTGGAGTTCCTAGGAACCAGAGGGTTTTGAATCTGTAATGTTTATGACTCTGCTGAGAACACTGGGAAATGAGGCTCCCTTTTGCTTATGAAGTCATAGTTTAACCCAAACCAAGAGAAAAAAAAAAACAAAAAACAGAAAAAGCTTGAGCGAGTCTGTGGGGATCAGAGCTGGGTATTGTGTTACAGAAATTTTCCATTTCAGACACAAACTACATACGGCAGCATGTAGGCCAAAAAAGGCAGAGACTCGGGGTGTGTGTGTGTGGGGGGGTGGCCAGGAGAAATAATACCTCCTCCTTTAATCCTGAGGAGTATGGCCAGGTTCTTGGGGACGGCTGTCCAGAAGGTCTGGATCAGATCACACTTATATATCTGGGATGAGAATGATGCTAGTAGTGGCATCGTGGGACATTAATTTCCAAGAGCTCCCTAGGATGCTTCCGGATGAGATATTTACTTAGTGTCTCAGTGCCTCAGTTTCCAATAGCTGAAAATAAGACAGACACCTCAAAATGTGTTGAATGTAGTAAACGTGTTATGCACACAGGCTCTATAATAGCGGAGGGACAAGGCTAGTTATATTATTAAACAGTCCCTAATTAGCTAGCGTTTCCCCAAGCCTTCTTACACAGGAGCCACTATGTTAAAGATTGCTAAACATTATCTCATTTCATCCTTCCCAGCTGATGGGATCAGTGGTATTATTTCCTGATTTTTTTAAAGATTTCTTTTATTTATTCATGAGGGACACACAGAAAGAGAGAGAGAGAGAGAGGAGACATAGGCAGAGGGAGAAGCAGGCTTCCTGTGGGGAGCCTGATGTGGGACTCGATCCCAGGATCCCAGGACCCTGGGATCATGACCTGAGTCAAAGGCTCAACCCCTGAGCCACCCAGGTGCCCCCTATTTCCCAGTTTTATATGTGAGGATGTGGCAGTTTAGAAATGCTAAGTGACTGAACAAGTTCATCCCCCTAAGGGGGTACACTGGGGTCTCAAGTCTAAGGTGAGTCTGGCACCAGTGAACCGATACCGTATCCTGCCTCCCCAAGGACAGGCCACTGTGGCCTACATTGCTCTGGTCCCAGGCTGAATCTGGTGAGAATTCTCTGGATGTCCCCTAGAATAGGGACATCATACTTTACTCATTGGTAAAGTATGTTCCTTTGGCCTCTTATCCCAACTTTTAGCAATGCCCCTTTCGGATTAACAAGGCAGGTATTTTTAAGAAATAGGGGGCTGAGGGGCTCCCGGGTGGCTCAGCTGGTTAAGTGTCTGCCATCGAGCCCCTACATGGGGCTCTCTGCTCAGCAGGGAGCCTGCTTCTCCCTCTCCCTCTGCCTGTGGCTCCCCCCATTTGTGTTCTCTCTCTCTGACAAATAAATCAATAAAATATTTATAAAAAAGAAGAAGAAGAAGAAGAAGAAGAAGAAGGAGAAGGAGAAGGAGAAGGAGAAGGAGAAGGAGAAGGAGAAGGAGAAGGAGAAGGAGAAGGAGAAGGAGAAGGAGAAGGAGAAGGAGAAGAAGAAGAAGAAATAGTGGGCTGGTTTTCCAGGTAGATAAACTAGTTTTGGTCCCTTGGGTCCAATTCTGAAACGGGTATTACCTGGAGCCTGGGTTCCTACAATTGGGTGTCCTTGACCAGCAGCAGCAACATCACCAGGAGACACAAGCAGTGGGGATCTCTGGCTCCACCCGGACCCACTGAATCAGAAACTCTGAAGATGGGGCTCAGCCATCCATATTTTAACAAGCCCTGGAGCTGATTCGGAGCATCCAGGGTTTGAGAACCAAGGGCCTCCGGGGCAGATAAAGGAGAGAGTTAAATCAGGGATAGAGGCCTATGATTCTTAACAGCTGCTAGTGACTCATTCTCCCCAGTCATTCCTTTCTGGGTTTCTGTCCTTTTTAGGATGAAGGATTTGCTCGCAATCCCATCTTGTGTGATAAATTTCATCAACAGTGTCCGTTCCTTTCTGAATCGACGTGCATGAGGAGGCTTTGAGCTCTATCCACTCCCATGTGCATGCACAGCCCACTTCTGTTTTGGGAACCACTTGCTCCATTTCCAGTCTGGGCGATTAGCTTCAAGTTACTCTTCATGTCAGAAGAGAAAAATAAGTTTTACTAAATCTGTGGTTCTAGGTTGATGAATGGCAGGATTGGGGTTTAGCACTCCAAAGGTGCTTTGTTTTAAAGGCTCAAACAGTGTGCTACGCAGGAGCCAAGTGCACCGGGTGCCCCCTCTGCTGCCCGCCCTGCCCAACAGTCACCACAGAGGGTGAAGCAACTAAAGCTGAGAGTAGGGGAAATCATTGCTTTGGGGCTTTTTTTTTTTTTTAAGATTTCTTTTATTCATTCATTCATTCATTCATTCATTCATGAGAGACACAGAGAGAGAGAGGCAGAGACACAGGCAGAGGGAGAACCGGGCTCTCCACATTGGGGAGCCCAATATGGGACTTGATCCCAGGACCCCGGGATCATGCCGTGGGCCCAGGACACATGCTCAACCACTGAGCCACCCAGGTGTCCCTGCTTCGGTTTTTAATGTGAGCTCTGACTCAAGCTTTGCCTCTTGGGCTCACCGGTCCTGTCTGTCACTCAGTGGGGAAACTCAACACTGAATGCAAGATGGAGAATCAAGAAAATAGCATTTTCTTCTTTCTAGTTCCTTCTCCGGAGACCAGAGTAAAACGGGTTCCCAGTCCACCACAAATCTGCCTTTTAACAGCCACGTAAGCCTAACTCTCAATACAAATTATTCCAAGTTTGCTAGTTTGTTCCCAAAGCCTTTCTTGTCATCTGAGATGCTGCTTTTCCTAATTGAAAAATAGTAGGGAATTTTGTTTAACTCTGCCAGAGGAGGGAAACTACAGTTATGGATGTGACCTGTGGCTAGCATCTTTGGGGTGGGGCCTTTTCTTTCATCTCAACAAAGACTCACTACCACTAACTTGGTAGTCCTGGTTTTTGAGGGGGGTCTCTGGGGCCCATATTACATCTCCAAATAAGGTAAGATAAGTATGAAAAAAAATAATGAAAACTTAGTTTCTGTTGCCAGAAGCTATTTTTGAGTTTCAAAAGGGTTTTGCTCAGTACTTTGTGTTGCTGAGCCAGTCTTATTGGAATTCACTGTAGACTTCCTGAAGAACGCAGGTGGGTTAGCAACATGGGAAGGAAGACAAGCTGTGTGATGGGTGTTACCCCCTGACCTGGTGGACGTGGAGACCCTGCCTAGCGACACATTTCCTGAGACCCTGTTGCAGAGGTGTGGGGGCTGAAGCCCAAATCCACTGCGAGAAAATGACGAGATTGGCCCTTCACATGATACACCACGTTGTCTGCCTCAGAGACCCTTGCCTCATAGATTGCATGTTGTTGCTATTATGAACCAACAATAAATACTTTTATCACAACAAAATTTTGAATAAAAATTTTGGAAAAAGATAAGCCCAAGTCCAACATCTGACTTATCTCTCTCTCTCTCTCTCTCTCTCTTTTTTTTTTTTTTTTGACTTATCTCTTAATAGCTCTGTGCCCTTGGACAAGTTATGTTAACCTCTATGACAGGTAGGTTCCTTTCCCATAAATTGGGGGAAAAATGATAACCACTGGGTTGCTATGAAGACTGATTTGGATAACGTCCAATGCTGGCACTTAGTAACTGTTATTATTTTATTATTATTTTTTTGTCATCTTAAACTCAACTGGTACAAACGTAAATTTACAGGCTAAAACAAAAATTCCCTAGTGCCTATGTACATATATAGATAGACATAGACATATAGATATAGACATATAGATGTGGATAAATAGGTAATTGAAAAATTATATGGGTGGCTCAGCAGTTGACTCGGGGTATGATCCTTGGATCTGGGATTGAGTTCCGCATGGGGCTCCTTCCAGGCAGCCGCCTTCTTCTTCTTCTGCTTCTTCTTCTTCTGCTTCTTCTTCTTCTTTTTTAAAGATTTTATTTATTTATTCATGAGAGACACAGAGAGAGAGATGGAGAGAGAGAGATGCAGAGAGATGGACAGAGAGATCTCTCCATCTCTCTGCATCTCTCTCTGTGTGTCTCCCATGAAGAAATAAAATCTTTAAAAAAAGAGAAAAATTATATGTATATAAAATTACGTTTTCAATCTAATCAGCTCTAAAAAGGAATCATCTTTCTTTTTCCTTTCTTTCCTTAAACTTCACAGTGAACTCTCCAGCCTTCATCCTGGCATCCTGAGTGATGTGTACAGGCTTGAGGTGGCCAGATTTCCGAACTGATACGACCCATTAGCAAAGTGTGACTTGTTGCATCTTGAGTCTAGTAAAGTCATGGCTTCATCATGCCTGTTGACTCAGCCTTCCCATGGATTTGGTCCTGTGCAAAATGTCAAGGCATGCATTTTTCCAATTATACCCACAGCAACAAAACGCATTTGAAATATTTTGTTTGAAAATAATTTAGTGCCAATTTAATGTTCTTAGTAAGCTCTGATTCTGATATTAAAAAATATATATTTTATATATATACTCAAATATATATATATATATATACATACTCAAAAAGTCAGGAAATAAAACATTACTATTTCTGTTTGTTTTGCAAATCAACTTTTTATTAAAGTGCCTCACAAATTCAAAGTGGGGAGTTTGGGGGTGCCTGGGTGGCTCAGTCAGTCGAGCATCTGACTCTTGATTTCGGTTCAGATCATGATCTTAGGATTGAGCCCCGTGTTGGGCTCCAGGTTCATTGTTGAATCTGCTTGAGATTCTCTCTCTCCTTTCCCTCTTCCCATCCCCTGCTCACTCTCTCTCTCTCAAATAAATAAATTTTTTTTAAAGTGGGAGTCTATACAAAAAGAATTTTAGAATGTACTAGGATACAAGTACAGGCATTTCTTTCATTAAAAAAAAATGGCAAATACATACACACACCGAAGTTTCAAAAAGTGCCCCTGGCAGAGGAAGGCAGAGAGAAGCAGAGCATGCGTGGTGGGAGCTGGTGGAGAAAGCATTAGGTCATCTGCTCCACCCCGCCACAGTGAGATTATCCCCCAGATGGCAGTTTATGTTTTTGCGGTTTGCTGAGGGCTTGGGCTCATTTTAAGTAACTTTCTTCAAGATCTTCTAAACCAGTTTAAAATTATTTTGTGAACTATTCATTCTATCACAGGCGTTAGCAAAATCTACCACAATCTAATAAGCACCTGGATATGTTCTCTGTGACACAGCCTGGAATCTCCTTTTCTTAAATTTCGACTCTATCTCAAATCTCTTTCCCTCCCCGGTGTTTACATTTCTCCCAGGTACTGAGTGTTTTCACTCAGTCTTGCTACACCATCCAGAAGAGACTGTTTAGGTGCATGCCTGTGTCTCCGACACAGATTTTACAAATGAATTGAATGTAAGGTGGTAATAAATAGGCCATCATTGAGGCTTTCAACCTGGTTTGTTCTTTGCTTCATTTTCTTTCTTTATTTTACATAGATGTACATATAAAGATTTTATTTATTTGAGACAGAGAGCACAAGCAGAGAGACCCATGAGCAGGCAACCCATGAGCAGGGAACCTGATGCAGGGCTCCATTCCAGGACCCCGGGATCATGACCTGAGCCGAAGGCAGACACCCAACCGACTGAGCCACCCAAAAGCCCCCCACCTTTCTTTTAGAGAGGGGGTGGGCAGAGAGAGAGAAAGAGAGAGAATCTTAAGCAGGCTTCACACCCAGTACAGAGCCTGACTGGGGGCTCCATCTCACAACCTCAAGATCATGACCTGAGCTGAAATCAAGAACCAGACGCTTAACCTACTGAGCCCCCCAGACGTCCCTCTTTGCTTCATTTTCAGTTCAGCCAGTACCAGGTATTTACGGAGGGTCAAGTAGGAGAAAGACACTGGCCCATAGCTCTTTGGCCCTGGACCCTGCACACATTTTTCTCTCTCTACTCTGCCTCAAGGTGATCACACACACACACACACACACTCATATTCACAAACACATATAAACATCTTTGTCCCTGTTTTTTTTTGCTTGTTTGTTTTTACATTTAGTACATGTTTAATGTTTTGTTTTATGAGTATACAAAGTTGACTTGAGTTTTTCTTAAACTTCCCAGTTGAAAATAATCCCCTGGGGCAAAAATATAGTTTCTTGGGCCTTCAGGGTCAGTTTAACATTATTTAAAATTAAATAAAAGAAGAGTCACATAATCCTTGGCTCATATATGTTGAACATATATGACATAATCCTAGTCATATATGTTCAACAGGGCTGAGGAAGGCACCACATATTTCATTTATTTATTTTTATTCTTATTTTAAATTATTTATTTATTTATTTATTTATCTATTTATTTATTTATTTTATTTCTAGTAGGTTTCTCATCTGATTCTTGTTAACAAATAAGTTTGGGGACCCCTGGAGGAGAAGATGATCTCATGGGTAACTTTAAACTTTTATACATTACACTTCAGACAATCCTGATGACTTTTCCCAGAGGTCTTCATTGATAAATAGCATCGACTGTCTTCTTTAACCTCTGGCCCTGATGTGTTCCTGCCTCCTGAGATTCCATAGCAGATATCCATATTCTTCAGGAGTGACTCATGCACTAACTTACAGAATTTCTTCAATGCCTCAAACTTTTACTTACATCTTTAATTTTACTAGTGTTTTGAAATTTTTCATCGCGCCTACTGAGACCATGGTAGACTTCTCCAGAGGAGGGCAAAGTTTTATATATTTCTGTTCATCTTTCATTTGTGTTCACATGGTGTTTTGCTCTCAGATGAATGAGGTTTTGTTCCTAATTTAATTTTCCCTTTAAATATGAGTGTTTTGCTGCATGGGTAAAGAATATATCATTTCATTGCACACACCAAGAGACATACGATTCAGGAACCCCGGTTTTATCTTCACTGGTGCAGCTGTTGGGTACTCATATAACTCCCTAATCCTTTATAAAAACTTAATCGGACAGCTGCCTTGATAATATGCAGTTTCAATAACAGCCTCTGTTGAGGAAAATAATATCCCATTGTAGTAAATCTCACCCATTAATGATGTTTCTCTGCAAAGAAATGTCTAATGGACAGCAGTCCCCTCAACTGGGAATCTAGCTAAATGCTGGGAAAAAAAAATCACCTTTAAAAATTCTGCCATGAGATGGAATTATAGTCTTGGGATTTAGCAAGTGCTGGTATCTTTGTTATATTAGTGGTTTAATTAGACTGTTTCAGTGTAGTGGAACAGCTCTTTAAAGTACTTTTAACAAGGATACTATTGTTAAAGAAAAGCAGCTCTTTCATTGGAGCCATTAAAATTATAGGGAGAAAAATGAAAAATCACCCCTGGCAGCGTATTTTTGAGTTCAGCTGTGACTTCTCCAGCCTAATCACCAAAAAATACTGCAAGGCACTTCTTGTTTACACAGCAGTTTGATCTGGATTCTTGTAAAATTAACATAGGTTGACAAATTAAATTAAATCATTCAAATTAAATTGAACACCACCACCCTCCAGGACATAAAATGTAAAGGAGATTAAAATAAACATGGGGAATGTTACTGTAATCACTAGGTGTAGAGTCAGATCCAGTAAAACAAAAATCTTGCTGGTGAATATAACTGGGTGCTGAGTATCAACCTGTAGTTGATATTAATTACTCTTTATATATCCCTACATCATCTTTCATGCACTGCTAATTCATCTTTCATGCACTGCTAAAATAGATACCTTTGTTTCCCCATGGATTTTTTTTTTTTAAACCAGAATTTACGAGAAACATCTACTTGGTTCTCAAGCAGTTCAGTGGTTTTGCACTATCACAGTTTAAAATCTCTTTCAAGAATTCATGCAATAAGCATCTTACATTGTTGGTGGTTAATTACATTAGAAAATTCAGTCTCTTTGAACTTATCCTCAGAAGGGATTTTTCTTTTAAATGAAAAAGACTCACAGGTAATCTGAAACTTATGTCCCAGTAGAATTTAACAGGAAATACTCCTCAGCCTTGTCTAAGTTTATTTAGAAGTACAAATAAAACAGACTCAAAAATTTTAAATGAGAAACTCATGTTTGAAGTCTGACTTTGAAGGAAAAGGAAATATATATTATGTAAATGTAATGAATCTAACACTAACATTCTGTTTTGCAAAAAATTTAACGAGGGAAGTGAGGTGAGCATAGAGACATGGGTGTTCTGCTAGGGTCTCACCAAGTCACCAAGTGAAGGGGGCTTTTGTCGTTTTGGCCTACCCTGCCTTCCTATTTCAGGGAATCCCAATAAGGAGACCCAAACCTAGAGGACCAGATGTTTCCTATCCCAGTTCCCTGCCAGTTCAGGCCACCAGCTGCATCTGCCCTCAACTTTGAGCTTAACTGAGGAATACAAATGTGCAGGAGGCCTTTAGAGAGGACAGCCAGTGCCCCGGAAGGAGGGGAGCATCCAGATGTGGCCAGTGGAACCACCGCTGGTGGGTGTGACAGCATCTCGGACTGTTCTGTGATGCCTCCTCTGCTGTCTTATCCACGTTTTCTTCTGCGTTTCTCTTCAGCCTCCTTACCCCGGCTGTCAACTATGTGACAGCCTTCCAATAAATTCCTTTCTTGCTTACTGCAGAGTTAGCATCTGTCTGTGGAACCAAGAACCCTGACTACGCAGTTAATTCCAGCAATTTAGGACCAGAAACCCCTGTGCACTGGTGTGGCCACTGGTTAGTGAGCTTATGTCATTGATGTTATTTAGAGAAACTCTTCCTCACTCCAAATAAGATTTAAAATTACACAGAAAGCAAAATCCAGCAAGACCAAAAAATAAAATAAAATAAAATAAAATAAAATAAAATAAAATAAAATAAAATAAAAACGAGTTAGAAAGAGGAGGAAGGAAAAATAAAGGACCTAGAGCACGTGCCAGGTTGCTAAATGTACTATGTTATCATGAGAAATGGAACTTGTAGGCAATTGGGATTACTCAGTCTGCCTGGGTTCTCATACCCCTTCCCTGCTGGAGGCTCTTTCTGGGAAGCTGAGACAGGCACAGGCTTCCATGGGGAGGCTGAGGAATATGGAGTCTGAGCAAAGGAAACTGAGCTTCAGGGGCAGGTCACAAACCATAGTCCTGGGGTGCCTCTGCCCTGGCCTTGCTGTGGCCGGTGAGTTCCTCCTATTGGCTCTGCAGTGTCCTTCAAGTCTCTTCTTTCAAAATGGAAATACATTTGGAAGAGATCATATATTAAGTCATTTATTTTAGCAAACTGCTCCCCAAACTTCTATCATTCATGTACTATCTTTATGATCTTGCTGTATTCAAATACTATCATGTCGTTAATGTACTATTTTTACAATCCTGCCATATGCAAATACAATCTGTTCTATTTCTTTATTTTTTTTCTAAGTGCCTCCCAATCTTTTGCTTTAAATAATAGATGTGAATGTGAAAGCTTGTTACACTGTATATTATTTAATACTCATGGGAACAAACCCATAGTATAAAAATGTTTATACATCATCTTTCATTCTACAGAAAGTTTAGCAGGTGAACTAGTTTTCCAGCCTTGTTTTAAAAAAATCAGGCATGAAAGTTAAAATTTTGGACTCCTTACCTTACCTACCAAAGTTGTCTATATTTTACTCTAACCCTGCATTTATAGTTTAGCTGGGTGTAAAATTTTGGTTTGAAATCATGTCCTCTCAGATCTTTGAAAGCATTTCTCCAACATCTTCGAGCAGTATCCAGTGGTATTGGTGAGAGGTCAGAAGCCAGTCTAATTCACAGACCTTGTAGGTTCCATCTGTTTCCTCTCTGAAAGTGCTTTTATTCTTTTAATCATTGGCATTCTAAAATATCACAAGGTTGCTTAGTTGTTTTGGGTTTGTTTCAATATGTTATTTTTTTGGTTTGTTTTTAAATTCATTTTGCTGTACCTGAGTTCTTTAAATCTAAGCGTTGTGACTTCTGAGCACTAAGATTCTACTTTTGAATATTTTTTTCCCAATTTTTTGTGTTGTTTCTGGGACACCTCCTGGTTAGATATGGGACTTTCTGGATTTGTGTCAGGGTCTCAGTATTTGGCCCCTAAAACAGTCAGAGTTTGATCAGGAAAACAAAAGCCTCTCTGTGTTTTCAGTAGGACATGTTTTAATATAAGGAATATTGGAATGGCTGGAAGAGGGAAATTTTCGTGAGCTGTTACTGACTGAGCTCAGTCTGCAATCCCAGGGTGTGTGATTCTCTAGATGCTCACTTTGAAGCTGCTTCGAACCTCAGATGCATCTGTTGCCCGTGTGTCTGTTGGCCACTGTGCTGGAGAATAACACCTCTACCTATCCACCTTCCAAATTACAGATACCTACTGCAGGCCCTAACCTGAAAGCAAGTGGGGAAGGCAGTCTGGGAACTACAGGGCCTGTTTCTTTGATGCGGAGAAGCCCTTAGCTGGCATGGCAGAAACAATCCAGCACAGTGACATTGGCTCTGTGCATATCCTAAATCCAGGAGGAAAATTTCTTCATTGCTTAATGCCTTAATCTCTCCCACTGTAGAGAGAAGGAATGATATTACTAGCCACCTCACAGATTTTCTGGGAGAACTGACTGAGATAATGCATGGAATGGGTATAAATCAGTGCCTGGCACATACTCAAGTGCTTTTAGCATATGTTGGCTATCTAATTTTTGTTATTACTATTTAATTACCTTTTATCTTACATGCCCACCAACATCATTTTGCTCAAAATGTTGGAAAAACATCTTCAACATTGTTTTACAGTCTGTCTAATCATTTTTTAAATAACAGTAATAATTTTAATCACTAAGGGAAGTGTATTTAGATTGTTCTTTTTTTATAACAACTTCTCTGTTACGAGTTTATTCTTTTATTTTTATTTTTTTAAAGATCCTACCCATTTATTCATGAGAGACACAGAGAGAGAGGCAAAGACACAGGCAAAGGGAGAAGCAGGCTCCATGCAGGCAGCCCGACATGGGACTCGATCCCAGGACTCCAGGATCACACCCTGGGCCAAAGGCAGATGCCCAACCACTAAGCCACCCAGGCATCCTGAGGTTAATCTTTTTTAAAACATACTTTTATTTTAATAAGGCCTGGAGGAGATCAAGAGGCAAAACCTTGGGTCTTTCTAGCTCGTCATTTTGCACAGAAGCTGACAGCATGGAATCAAGAGGCTTGGTTGCTACCAGCAGTTGGGTTATTCCACCCTTGGTGTGTCAGGTGGTGTGCCGAGAGCTTCACTCAAATATCTCTCTCGATTTGGCTCAATCCTAAGATGCAGGTAGTAGTATTGTCATTGTTTCTAAAAGATGAGATCACTGAGGCCTACAGAGGTCGAATGACCCGCCCAGGTCACCCAGCTCGTAACTGCAGACATAAATTTAATCATAGATCCATTGGTGACTGAATTCAAGCTCTGCACCGGTGCTACTAGATGGATCTCATCCTGTGAGATGGCGTGTGTGCAAATAGATTCGTCTAGGCCTTCTGCGATGTCTGCAAAATTTGTTGCGCTACACAAGCCTTCCACAGATAAGTGTGTACTATGAGAAATGTTTAATGCACTCTTCTATTATTGTCTGAAAGTAAATCCTAGAAGTGAGTTTGCTAGGTCAAAAATTACCCATCGTGAGACATTTTTATGTGATTTGACAAGCTGCCCTTAAAAAGAGAAGTTGCGGCAATTCACACTTGTATCATCTCCATGTGTGAAGGCACCTGTTTCCCACCTGCCCACCAATGCCTGGTGTTACCCAGATTTTGCCAATCTCATAAGAAGAAAATGTTATCTCACTGTTTAAATTTGCCTTCATTCCATTTTTCATGTGGCTAGACAGCTCTTAAATGATTATAGGTCATTTATCTTCCTTCTTTTGTGAACTCTCGGTTCATTTTCTGTTCAACTTTCTCCTGGGATATTGCCTCTAGCTAGGATGGATTTGCAAGTACTCTTCAGGGATAGCAAGCTTTTGCCTATTATTTATGTTGCAAGTATACTTTTCTGTTCGCCGTTTCTATTTTTACCTTTCTTTATGGTGTTTGTAAAAGTCATTCTTATGTTCTACATAAGTTTATGTAGTCAAATCTGTCCTAATTAACTCTTACACATATTCTTTCTTTCAGTGGATGAAAGAATGAAAGCAACATGTAAGTTGGTCCATTGGGAGCGTGATTTATGATCTGAGTTTCTAAAGGAATCAGACAACTCCGCAACAAGTTGGCCCAACTTCAGGAAACAGACACACTATTTAAGATGGTGAGAATTTTCACTGACACACTGAAGATTTACCTAAGCCAACCTAAGAAAATTGAGAAGGATTTCCAGCTGGACTAGGCTGAAATCTCCTAAAATCACCTTTCCAGCTTATCTCTTGCTTCAGCCGTGTGGTGCTAAAGTCAGAGTGGGAGTTTGGATGGTAATGGGGGCTGTTGGGATGGGTGTGGGCTTTAACCCTAAGCTTCCAAACTAGTGCCAGCTGCCGACATCAGAAGACTTCTCTGCTATTTCTCCAGTGTTTTGTTCTTTGTTCCCATTTAAGGGTGCTACCAGGATAAATGACATTCAAGTCATAACTGAGTAGAGATCAGATTTATATCAAGACAATTTACCAGGCAAAGGTTCCCGGGGTTTAGAAGATCATGTGAGGTTGGGGCTGCAGAGAATGTCTAAATTAAAGCTCCAGGTTCACGGGATGTGAAAGAGGCACAGGCTCTATTTCAGGGTGAAGGTTTAGTTCTTCCTGTCCCTGCCTTTTCAATTATAGGGATCTCTCTGGACCCTCCTCTTACCTTTCTTCTCCAAGGAATCAAATCTCCCTTAGTCATGGCTACCACAGCCATCTCAACTCTTATATGTTCTCCTTCTAAGGATATTCAGACAGATTTCTGAAAGGGAGCAGCTTTCTCTTTAAAGTCTGAATTCTTGAAAAGGAAGGATGCAAATTCTAATTTTCTTTTCTTTAAAATACTACTTGGACCTCCACTTCTCTGAAGGTCTTCTCTAGCATCCATGCAGAACTTTTCTGTGGTGTGTTCAGTTGTCACTGCCCTGATAGCCCCACAGGATGATGCGATGGCTCCTAGTTGGTTCATCTGCTCTATGAGATGTTGGTCTTCCTCTGGACAAAACTGTGGGCTACTCATTTCTGCATCTATAGCACTTGGCAGAGTGTCAAGCATGTATTAGGCACTCTATAAATGTCTTTATTGGATCTGTGTTAGGACAATAGAAAATATTTGATCTCAACATGCTGCATGACCTTAGCTTGGGGCAAGTGGGAATTAATAACTTCTGATATAAGTTGATATGAAAGCAGTATCCCAGCAGGAATTATGTCAGATAGTCACTCAAAGAGGAAAAATGGTGAGTCTCAGATAATCCCTTTAGGGGAATAGCCAAAGACTGAGCATAACCAGACATGATCGGAGAGCCGTCTGCAGAAAAGAAGAAAAATATGTCTGAAGACTGGGCTAAGCACACAGTGCAACCATATAATGCTTAGGCCATTGTATCCGTTGATTAGTTTACTCAAATTTCATTGATTAATCTTACTTAAAAAATCATGTGAAATAAGATGGTTATGAGATATAAATTTGGCACGCCAAGAGTTACTTGAAGACATGAAGTTCAATATAATTAACTGACACTGAGATTCATTTAGACATCTCAAAAGAATGTTTTACATGCCAAAGCTTCTTGTAGTGTGTCTTGTCTAAAAATGATCAAAATGTGTTGTGGCAATTTTAGAGAAGGGCTAATGCTATCATTAGAAGTCTAATGTTAAGCCCATGTTTGGACAGACTTTTGCTAATTAATTCCAGAAATTAAATAAGTACCTAGATTTTGTGTAACCTCCATCCAGGAATAGTTTAGATAAAAGATTTTTCTTTCTGCAAAACTGATCTAATGACTTTTTCATATTAAAATTCTTTCCATGCATTGCACACGCACACACACACACACACAACTTGTAAATTATTTTAGTTTTCTGCAATTACATGAAAACACTTGGTGCCCCCAAATGCCTGAAGCATGAAAATCTCCTCTGTTCAAAATGCTGCCTCTTTGCCTTTCAGACTAGTGGGCAGTAAAAAATTGGATTATTAGGAACAGTCTCTGCATTTTCTGGAAAGTCTCTACTGGATAAGCCCCTCCTTACCTTCACTTTCTGGCAGAGTTTGGGGCACAGATAGCATACTTCATACACCTACCCGTTAGGGCTCTGACTCGCTTGACCATGTACTAAGTGAGGACTATGGGTGGTGTATGAATGACCAGATGGCTTTTTGAAAGTAGGAAAACAGGGCTTTATGTTGCTTCTGAAAGACTTTTTCACCCATAGAAGACTGACAGGGCTGGAGAATCCAGTCCAATATTGGGAATTCAAGTCAGTTGAAGAAGTGATAGAGTGCCCACGAACTCTGTAGAAGAACCTGTGACCGTACTAACTGGTGCTTGGTCACTTGGTTATTAACATTAGAGAATATATGAGATCATCCTGTGCTTTGTTTTGTTTTTGCTTTTGTTTTTAACTCAATGGGAGTACACTGAGGTCTATTTTGGAGCTACATTTCACACTGATAATGTTTCTTGGAATCAGGGGCCATCTTGGTTCTCTGGCCTCTGAATCATAAGCTTTTTTTTTTTTTTCCCTTATCCTGCCTTAACTGAATGTATTTGGAGGGCAACCCAGGGGTGACTTTTGGTGGTTGGTTGATTGTTTTGAGGCTTCTGAAAAGTGAGCCCAGCCAATATGATGGTGGACAGTGTCCACCTCACACTACTGTGTTACCCATTCCTTTCCCCAACAGGCTCCCCCAGAAGAAATCAATTAGATACTGGAAATAGAGTGAAAACTGAGAAGTGTGAAAGCTCAGTAACATACAACAGAAAGTCACTTGAGGAGCCTGCCAGGAAGTCAGTCTATTCTTACTGAATTTAAGGTGTTCCCCTCACCTCCTTGAAAATTACCAGGTATCCCTGGATGATAATAACTAATACTGTCTTGCCCTCTCTCGTCTTTAAAAAGGGACAAAAATGGGCAGCGAAGTGATGCGGCCTGTGAACGCTGCCTTAGACGTGAGACCATTGATGCCTTGTTTCTCTCAGTGCTTTTCTTGGGGGCCGGAAGTTCCTTGTCACTACCTGTGAGTGAGCTTCTTCAGGGCCTTCGAGCCCCCTGGGCGTGGGTCCAAAGTGGTGAGTAACCCGACATGGACACCCTCTCTTCCCTAGCGCTTCCAGGCATGCCTCATGCCTGGTGCAATTAGCAGTTTCCTTTGAACAGCCCTGCCCAGGGCGGCTTTCTGGTTGCCACAGTGAGCAAGCATTATCCTCTGTCCCTTTTCTGTGGGACAAGTAGAGCAGAGAGGAGTGAAATAACCCCAGAGGTGAAAAATAAAAATTACCCATGCTTGGCACAGAACCTCCTAATTCTGTCAGTCAGCCGGATGACCCCTCATTTCCACAGAATGGAAGAGGGGACCCATAGTCTCTCTCAAGAAAACTGCCCTTTTAGAGTTCACGCCCTCAGGGAAGATCTCTGATGCCTTCCTCTTCCCTGTTACGCCTTCTCTTCCTCACAAATAGCCTTTCATGAAGCTGACAAGAAGGGACATGAGCACCAGCACCCAGTGAGCAACCACCTGGGTGAGTAACCGGGGCAGGGCAGCCGGGAGGGGGTGCGGGGAGGGGCAGGGGGCACAGGAACCGGCTCAGGATCCAGGGCAAACTGGAGGCCCTTCCAGAGCCCGTGAGCCCTGGTTTGTGAACGTAACAGGAGGTACAGCTCCGTCCCTCACTCTTCCGCCTTTCGCTTAAAATGTCACCGTCTGTCACTCTGCCATGTTTCTGTAACCTTGTACCCGTCACGTCGCCCTTCAGGGCTTTCGTTTATTTATAAAGGGAGGAGAATCGTCATGACTGCCCGCTGCTGCAGCTCACGTTAGTGGCCTCGGGTGTGGCGGAGCTGCGCGCCAGGGCCAGGCCCGAAGCCCGACAGGACAACTCTGAGGCCGTGGCCTCCATCTGATCCGGCTGAGTGGGCTCCTTCTCCAGAAAACACCCATGCCCACCCTCTCCAATGTGACTTTCATTCTTGACATCTTTTTTTCTTTTTTCAGCAGTTTTTTTTTATTCCCCTCAGTTCATTTATCTAAGAGAGAGGGAGAGCAGCTCGAGAGAGTTAAACATCATTTGTGTATTTTCTTCTTAAATGAACTGTAAATTCCAAGTTTTCTAGTTTTTCACAGAAGACAGGATATTACAACTAGAGGAGACTATATAAAAAAAAAAAATCATACATTCCCATCCCCTTGCCTCCATTTTTTAAAAAAGGTGATTGAGGCCAGGGGAGCTGAAGTGATTTGCTCAGTGTCGCAGAGCCAGTGTGTAGCAGTAGCACAATCAAACGGCTGTGCCCTTCTGTTGACCGCCAGAGAGCAAATGGTCTTCAAAACACCATGCCCTCCACACCACACCTTGATATTTCTCCTTCTTTCTTTAGTCATTCCTGGCGATGACAAAGTCTTTCTCTCTCTTTTTTTTAAATCACTTTCTTTACTAAATTTTCCGTCAATTGCTAATTTATTATCATCAATGAATATTGAGAACTGGAAATCTTCAGAGTCCTGTACGAATAATTTTTTTTTAAGAGAGAGAGAGAGTGTGCATGAGCAGGGGTGGAGATAGAGGGCGAGGGAGAGAGAGAATCTTAAGCAGGCTCCACGTCCAGCATGGAGCCTGACACAGGGCTCGATCTCACGACCCTGAGATCATGACCTGACCGGAAATCAGGAGTTAGAGCCCTAACCAACTGAGCCACCTGGGTGCCCCCAGAATACTGAACAGATAATTAAAAGTATGCGCACGCACACACACACACACACACACACACACACAGACCCAAACAGGGGACTCTAAGGAGGCTGTGGTTTGGCTCACTCAGTAAATATAAAACCTTCAAGATTATTTAATCTTGTTTCGAAAACAGTGTCTAACATGTTTCTCGGAAAGAGTAAGTGACGAGAGCAGAACTGAGGATGACCCCGTCAATGAATGTTTGTGGTTATTCACCGTGAAGATGCAGAGAGTCACCACCAAGGAGTTTAAAAGTTGACATCAACCACAGAGCAAGATAATGGTGGAGTCAGGACCATGGTGCCTCTTTTGGGCTATGTTTTATGTTCTATTGGTTGGACCATAAGTCACCAAAATAACTATATTCTATAATAATACCTCTTATCAAGGGCTTTTCCATCTTGCAAAGAGAAACCAACTGAGATGAATTTTGGTAGACAATAGTCGGATATTGGGAGATCTAGCCATTGGGTTTAGCCTGTAGTCAGGATTCCTATCCAGAAAATAAAGCTAAATTTTGTGGAATACATGTATTTGTATCTGAAGGTATGTCTTTTCAGGATCGGGGTATGGGTTTTCTTTGGGTCATAGAGAACCTACCATCTGTTCCTTTGTTGCAACATCTTTGCTTGGTCTCTGAGTTTTTTTTCTCTCTCTCTCTCTCTTTTTGCAACCTACTCACTTACTAACCATAAGTTTTCAGCTGCGTCACATTGTGAAATCAAATGAGATTCCAATAAGGCAGGCCCATGGTCAGCCATCCTTACACAGAAAGACACAGGAGCCCCAGCTAAACACACCATATAAGGCTTATCTTAAGATATGAATCCTTGAAAACATCAGCTCAGCAATGACAAAAAGGAATTTTGCCTAGTTAGAGCTCTCCGCAGGAAGTATTTTTGATATTGTTTTGGCTTCAGGAAAAGAAAAACAACTAGAGTTTGTGGGGGTTACCTAAGTGCACAGTGAAACTGTGAATTCAAACTCTTTGAATCCTGTCCTCCAAATACAGAGGTCTTATGTGAAAACAATCTCATTTTCATTTTGCTTTCTGGGAAACTCTCCAAGGCATGATGCGCTGCCAGCTTTTTGTGACCTTCAGTTTCCTAACTGTGCCCAAGGGAAACTTGACCTTGGAGCTGTAGAGAGGCAGAGAACAGGTTGGTGTGGGGCAGGGCAGGAGTTTCATTCTCTCTGTTTGCTCGTTGCCCAAAGTGGACGGGTTCTCCTGCACCGAAACCCTTAGAGCCTCTGAGGGCATGAGGTGGGGACACAAGGCGCAATGAAAATACACATTAATCCCCAAGCAAGGATGCATACAACGGGGCCATCACATGGGATGGAGACTCCAATGGCCAGCCAGGAGCAGTTCCCAGTGAGGCATTAGGAATTAAGAAGACATTTGGTCTCCTGCAGATGCACAGTGGACACAGGGCTCTCTGGCTCCTTAGAGCATCTTAGGACTGAAATGAAATTCACAGAGCACAAGGATGCCTCCTGTAACGTTGGGTGGCTTCTAGAGGTACTATGACAACACCCATTACAGATACCCGCTCTGTAGGAGGACAGCCTTAAGTTTTCTACCATTGGGTGACTGCTTGACCACAAGGCACCATGTGGTCATAGGGTTAACCAAGAGGAACTGTGTCTCTCAAGAGACACCATGGGGACCTGTAACCCCTACCCATATATACTGTCCCCAGGCATGCAACCAGTGGTTTCTGACATTTTTTTCCCAGCAAGAATTCCTTTCATCTCTTAACTTTGCTTATGGGCTCATGGGTGGAACGGCTTTTGCCTTTAAGGCAAATTTTATTAAGTATCAATTAGTATGTTCATTCTCGCTATTCAGCGAAAATCTAATTAGAGTAACAGCATCACCATGCTGACCGGATAGAATCTCAACCAAAAGCAAAGCAATCAACGTTTGAGTAGGTCTCTGTAGCCCGAGAACAGGCGATGTAGTCAGTTGGCATTTTTAATTTTTGAAAATAGCTTGTATTGTCCCATTCACACCATTTGTGAACCTGAAGAATCCAGAGAACTGCTTGTGCTTTGGGGAAAAAAAAAAAGGCAAAGAATTTGGAGTCCCATGAAACTATAGGACTTGTGAGCTGAGTGATATTGAGAAGGGCACTCACCTTTATTGAGTGTCAGGTTCCTGATCTGCAAAGATGTCATCTGAAAATGACACCCCACTTACAGGGCTGTGATAAACATGAAAGAAAACCAGATATGGGGAGTTTGGATGTATTTCCCTTTTTCAAATAGAGATTTGACTGTGGAAATAAACATTCCTGGTACAATAAATGGAAAAATCGTCTCTATGCTACATTAAAATCAAACAGATCAACAAAACAATGTTTGTGAACCAGGAGAAAAAGGAGAATTTTCTTTCATAAGATCAAAATAGTGACCAGAGGGTGAGTTATGTGTGTTTTCTTGTTACTTTCCTGGAGGAGATGAAGTCTCCTGTGATATTGAGTTTTATGCCTATATAGGATCAAGAACACCTGGGGGAGGGAGTCGTAAATATATACTCTGAAGGTCCATGCTAATAACTTGGAAAGGACTCTATGGAGTCCTCCAGTCCTCTTTTACACTTGGAATACAAATAGTGTAGATACAGTTGGGTATTTTTCCCCAAAACAGAGTGCTAAAGAACACAGGCTTTGGCCAGACAGACCCCAATTTAAATTTCATCTTACTAGCTATCTGAGATGCATGGATTGAGCAAATCGCATAAGTTTGTTATAAGGCTTAAATTTTAAAAATGGAGATAAAAAGGGAGCAGTTCCTTTTCCGGTCATCAGAGGCACTAGATAAAGGTGAAATGTTATGAGTCCTTGTATCTCAGCTTCAACTTTTTCTCTTTATCCTAATAAACATTAGTTCATAAAAATGATAGCATGGGAGTCCAGTTCATGCAGGGTCAGCTGTCTCAGAAGAGGGCGCTTGCTCGGTGGACTTGGCACTGCGATCCCTATTTGTAATGCCTTTGCTATATCACACTCTTTGGAATGTATGAGGTGGGTCAGTATAAAGAAGAAACTCTTTGTTCGAAGATATTTATCCAACCCCATCTCACAGTGGCATTTCTTTATCTTGATCTTGTAAATGCTCAGGAATTGTGGCTGCTTTGGAATTTCTGCCAGACAGCTAATGGAATTTTTAGGATGCATCCTAACAGAAGTGAAATGGGAGTTTCATAGAAAAGGAGGACCTGACTCGTTTACTGCTTGACTGACACCAACCAACAAGCCCTTCGGACTCCGGGCTCACATGGATCTCTTTGGGTTGCAGACACTGGGAGCCTTGACGTGATAGATTGTTGAAGGTTCCCTCCTGCTTTAAGCTTCTTTCTGTCCAAATCCCTTGGATTTTAATGTGTGGATATGAGCTGAGGTGAAGTGAAATCGTAATTAATTTTTTTTTTTAGTTCCCAGAGAAGGATTGGAATGGTATCATCTATTACCCTGGAAATAGTTCCAACATTGTACTTAAGTATTTCTGGGGTAGTGGAGATCTAGCCTGAAAATTCCCTGCGTTTACTTAAGAAATATCCAGGACTGGGAAGACTCCAGTGACTGTCACTACCAGGACTGGGAAAACTTGTCTTTGCTCCCTGCCTGTTCCTCCCCTAACTCCCCCTTGAAGAAGGTCCTGTCTAGTTGCTGCTGGTGTTTTGGTTAGAGAGGGACCCAGCTGGCCTTGGCCATGGCACATCCAAGGGCCAGTGGTGAACTGCTAACACCGTTAGTCAGCCTTGCTTTCCTCAGTGACCCCCCCTTCCCCAACACCCACACACCCACAATTTCTGCTCCTGTGTGTGTTTAACTCCATGACATTTGGGAAAAGCCCTGGATTGAGTACGAGACAGAATTTGATAGAATCCTGGCTCAGCCTCTGACTGAGTAAACGTGGGCAATTTAATTAACTTCTGGATTCTTACTTCTAACCTGTAAAAGGAACAATACAGTCTACCTTGTCCAGTCAATCTCAAGAGTGCCGTCCCCCCACCTAGGGTCCAATATGCACGAAATGGGAAGAAAAGCTGGATAGACTCCCGAGGGCTGCTGGAAGTTTGGCCTAAGCCCTATGCTGTGCAGAGAGGATAGATAAGACCTGTCTGTCCCTAAGGCAGCCCAAGGTATTGTGGGTAAATCTGGCCACTGCCCTGGAATGCTCTGATACACTCCCCCCACCTCTTCAAAACCACCCCCCTCGCGTGCATTATCTAAGAACATTCTCTGGAAACCAGCCAGACGCACACTTAACATTAAACAGGGCTAATATCTTCACAGAAATGTATCAGTTTCCATAATTCTTCACCACATTCCTGGGAGTTAGCCACAGACTCACCCGAAATCGCACATGGGGTTTGCGTCTGGGCCACCCTCTGCCGTGGCCTCCACTCCTGCATCTAGTTAACTGCCTGAGCCACATACAAATTCCAGCCACAAACCACATCAAAGGGGATTCGCTTCCATCCCATAAATGATTGACAAAAATCGTGTCAAACATGACGCTGGTGGGAAAATGGCTCAACCCTTTCTTTCTCTAAAGGGAGTTCAGAAAAAATAAGGCTTCTCTATCACCAGGGCTTCTAACGATGAGAAGAGCTTGGAGCCATTGCACAGACCTGACAAGTGTACAGGATGACAATACGACAGCCTTCCTGGAGGAGTTAGATTCAGACCTAACGAAGATGGGATCGTGTTTATTAAAAAGAACGTATTTCTGGAATGTGTAGACTTGAAGGGGGAAACATTCCATGTTTTTGGTGATTACTTGATAATCTTGTTCCCCCTGGAGCATCGCTTAATAACTTGTTCTGTTGTCTATTTCTTCCCTGTAGACCTCCAGAAGTAGGGGAAGCTTCTTAGAAGCCACAAGCTCTTAAGCCTGAGGTGACATCAGGTATTCAGTTTGTGCATGAGTCTTGTTCATGTTTGTTGTTGAGCCAGGAAGGACCCTGTGGCATTTACAACTCCGGGCAGGAGAAAGAGGCTACAACTCTCTAGCCCCAGAGAGCGCTACCTTCTACGTTGCCTTGTGTCTCTTCTACAGAGAAAGGCCTGGGTTTCAGTGGTCCTCTGTCAAGTTAGAAAACAACCTTTCGTCAGTAAATGATTGACCCAGCTGCCCTGGGTGATAAGCTTAGGTAAATAAGCTTGATTCTGCTCCAGCAATTTCAAGACTTTTAACTCCTTAGGTTCCAAAGCCAAAAAATGCACACGGCTTCCTGGGAAATCCTATCATTTGAGCTTGACAGCTTTCTGTGCAGACAGCATGTTCCTCAGAATTATAATGCAAACCGTTCTGCTATAGCTTGAAAGTGGAAAGAATTCATGCAAACAAAATTCTGGAACAAAGTCATGTTTGAAGAGCCCAGACTAATGGAAGAATTTCAAGAAATCACAAATATGATTTTTATAATGAAAGATAGCTTTCTAAACCTTTGAAATACGTAGAAGAACAACGACAATTTTCAAAGAGGAGAGAGGAGGGAAGAAAAAGACGGCCCTCTTTGCAGACTATGTTGGTGGACAAATGATCGAATTCTCTCGATACACACCCACAACTCTGCAACCCATCTCCTTCAGTAGACCATCGTCGGAGACACTCTGGCTACAAGGCTGGGCAAAATGCTTGCTTTGTCATCTTGAGAGAAAGGCCCATGACCAGAGCGATCGCCTACCTTGATTGCTGCTTGGGAATCTGGATTCTTCTTTCAAATTCCTTCCTGACTCAGCAGTGGTGGCCCACGACCATTCCAATCCTTGCTGAAGAGTCTGGGACGGTGATAAGAAGCATCGACACAGGTTTTCGCTTTTTCTCAAGCACAAAACCACGGTGTTCCCCTCTATTTGCTTTCCTGCTCTCCCTGGCTCCTGCAGACGGTGGTCACTGGCTGCGGCCTGCTTGCAGCCAGGTATGTTGACAGATGTGAAGGAGGGAGCCTGCGCTGGTCTCAGCTGCCTGGTCTGGCCAATCATTACAGACCAGTCCAGGCTCTCAGTCCTGCTCAAGCCCGATAGCAGCACGGCGGGGGCAGAAAGCAGATCTGTTAGCGATTGACTATCCAGAAAAGCCGTTATCTTGCAACCAGATCTGTGAGGTAGACAAGTATACAGGGGAGGAAAATCCCTTTTATTTCACTTCTTTTCCTGGTAGCAACCTCAAAAGGGAATTTGGAGGTCACTTTAGCAAATCTCTCATTTAATAGAATTTCTTCTGTTGAATTCCTGCCTGGTGAGAATCATCTGGAAATTCCTTGAACAAATATGGCTGCCATTTATTGAATGTGTGCTGTATACTGAACGGGTATGTATATTAGCATAAATCCTCATGGTAACCTTGAAATTTTAGTCCTATTTTATAGATGAGGGAACAGAAGCTCAAACAGGTAATAGCCATTCAACAAGTAGGTGCTTAAATCGGGATTTGAACTCACTGTTATAAAACGGTGCCAATGTCAATGCACTTTCCATAGTACTCTGTGGTAGGCTGAAGAGCCGCCAGAGATGTCCACGTCCGAATCTTTAGAACCTGTGAATGTGTCACCTTACATGGTAAAAGGGACTTTGTAGGTGGGATCAAGTTAAGAATTTTGAGATGGAAGATTGTCCTGGCTTATCCAGGTGGGCCCCGTATATCACAGGGTCCTTATAAGATGCTAGAATCAAAGGAGACATGGTGATAGAAGGGGCGTCAGAGAGAGGTTAAAGATGCTAAGCTCCTGACTTTGAAAATGCAAGAAATGCTCCTGGCCAAGGAGCATGGCTTCGAGAAGCTGAAAAGGCAAAGAAATGAATTCTCCTCTAGAACCTCCAGAAGGAACGCTGCCCTGCTGGCCCATTTCAGACCTCTGACTCTAGACTTGAAAGGTAATAAATTTGTGCTGTTGTAAGCCACAAAACTTGTGGTTATTCCTTATATCAGTGATAGAAAACCAATACACACTCTCTCAGAAATACTCTGCCTGTTGGTGAGCTCACTACCTCAGATAGGAGTGCTTTTTATTGGGCCAAACTCTACCTTCTTGCGATGCCAACTCATGGGTCCTGGTTCTTCCCTGCATATCAGGCACTCAGGGAGGCAGTTGCAGATGTTGGGGTAGGACACTGGGAGGAGACTCAGAGACCAGGTTCCTGTCCCAGCTCTGCGTTAGGCCAGTGTTTTCTGTCTGGTTTTCCGTTTTCTCTCCTGTGCCATTAGCACCTGGACAAATGCTCTCTGGTCCTCTCACCTCTAAATGCGTAAGATTCTAATACCTCAGTCATGTAACAATCTGAAAATATTTGAAGATATCCCCATCACCTTTTTCTCAGTCCTTTTTAAACTCAGCATCTCTAGTTTCTCATGTGACACGACTTCCAGACCCTTCTCCCTCCTAGCTGTCTTTCTCTGGAAAGGCTCCAACCTGTCCACATCCCTCGAAATGTGACGTTCAGACCTGTGCAGGGCACCCAGTCACTGTCCGTGTCTGCCAGTGTGCCTGGTTTCTCCCATCTCCTACCGCCCTCTCATGCTGGAGCCCATCTGACTCTCCCTCAGGGTCCCTTGGACTTGCTTAGTCCGTTCCTTTTTATCTTCCTTTATCCAACTTTATTTTTTGAAAGAGAGCATCCATAATCAACAAATTCATATGAGTCTTAGTTTAGTTCATTTTTTTTAAATAGGAAAGACCCAGGCTTTCTGGTACGAGCCTGTCAGCCATCTTCGCTTGCTCAACAACCTCTCAATGATAGTCCATTCTCACAGGTACTTGACAGACAGTGGTGTGTAAATTTCTTAGAATCATAGATTCCTTTGAGAATCTGAGGAGAGCTACGGATCCTCTACCAGCAGGAAGTGCACATACTTCCAAAATTTTGTGTGTGATGTCAGGGCATTTTGGTCTCGCTGAAGTAGTCCGCTAACCCCTCTGACGTGTGGCAGTTAGTCCTAAACCTGCAAGGTTGTTGGGAGGCAGCTTTTGCAAAAGGCAATCTAATGCCTTCTTCCAGGTCCACGCAGACTTCATGGAGGCCTAGAAACCAGACTCAGGCCTCGACTGAGCAGACACCCATTAAGGATCAAGATAGGAAAGTCTCCAGGCCACAAAGCAGAGATGTTCTCAGGTTAAACAAAGACTAGCTTTCAGTGGCCCCCTTTTGCAATGAGAGCTCTGCTTCTGCGGGCCTTTCTCCACAGGATAAATCCCAATCTTTAGACACCAAGGCCCCTTAGATTAAAGCCATCTGCTTGCCCAAGGCTTTTCTCAGTTGCAGGATGCTACTGGACGGAGGCTGACACTTCTGTGTCCCCCTTCCAGTGCTTTCCTAAAACACTGCCCAGCTGTGCAAACAGCCGGTCTGACTAGCACTTTTGTTTAACTGGCACTTGCCCAGGCCATCCTGGGTGAGGTCTGAGGCACATGGGCTTCGGCCACTGTCCCTCCCTTGCACCTTTCCACCCTCTCTGAGAATGAAAGGTTTCAAGTCTTAACAATAATAACACTCCTTCAGCTGCAGTGAGCAGAGCTACAGAGGGATAAACAAAGCAACATACTGCTGATCACGAAGAATTCTTGATCTGGGGGAAGAAAAAAAACACAGCAAAAATCCGAGGCATCCAGGCATCCTAACCTCAGGGATGCAAAGCAGCCAGGTTTGTTCCCAGTATTCCCTGGAACCCGGTGTGGCCACAGTGGGACCCAGGGGCCCGGGCCTCCTCCCCCCCAGGACCGCATGCAGAGGCTGGTCTGGGCAGGGACTTCTGCAGGGGACATGGACAGTCTCCTTGTGACAAAAGAGGGGATTGTCCATCTCAAAAAGCAGTTTGTTTATGTACGTATTTATTTAGTTAAGAATGTTCGAAAAGAGCAGAGCCAAACCCAATTCCTGACAAAAGTGTGGGGTACGGTCAACTGCAGATTTCTTCAGCCCGGAAAGGATCATGAGCAAAGGTCATTCCTATAACTTCAGTTTAAAAAATTATTTTGAAATAGTTTTTTTTTTTTAAAAGATTTTTATTTGAAAGAGAGAGAGACAGAGAGAGAGAGAGAGAGAGAGACAGAGAGCACAAACAGGGAGGAGGGGCAGAGGGAGAGGGAGAAGAAGACTCCCTGCCGAGCAGGGGGCCCAGGACCCTGAGCCAAAGGCACTTAACCGACTGAGCCACCCAGGTGCCCCTGAAAGGAAATTTTATATCACAGTTGAAAACCCATTATCATTTGCCATAAAGGGACGGTACCCAGAGAATACATACAACCAAGCAAAATGACATTAGATGACGTTAGATGTTGCCTTTTTGAAATTTTTTGCTAGGTACATAAGGGTTACAGGGGTTTCATCACTAAGCTGAGATTTCCTCTCTACTAATCAGAATGATTAAGTGGCTAATGACATGAACACTATTCAAGGACGTGACCACCTTCCACGTCACACCATCCAGCATGCACCAGTGGCATGAACCCCATGGTGATCAATGCGTAGCTGGTGCAGTGATCTAGTACGTTCCCTTTCACTATCTGAATGTAACTGCTTCCCTTCTTATGAATTTGTTTCTGCTAACTCATTTACCAGTAAACTCAAGAGGTAGCAGTTAGCCATGTCGAAGGGTTTGTGCTGCTGGGTCCTCGGAGGAGGTGGGTGCAAAGTCTCCATCCTCAGGACTAGGAACTACTCTTGGGAAGGTACTGAGTGCCAGGCTCTGTGCTAAAATGCTTTCTGTATAGTTTCCTATGTGAACTCCTCAATAACTTATTAGAGGAGGTATTTAGTCCTATGTCCTGTATATTTAGAGATGTTAGTTTGCCTAAAGTCACACAGCCAGGACGTGCTAGAGTGGGAATAGAAACACAGGGCTGTGCATCTCTGAAATGCCTGTTGCCATAGCTTCTGTGCTCAGTAGAATGTTCATAACCCAGTTATAATATGAAATATTAATTTGTACATAATGTACCGGCTCCATTCTCACAGAGCAATGTTTCAACCCAAGTGTATGTTCAGAAATTGAGGCCGGCCGGTACAGTCTGCAACTACACCATGCAGGTTTTACCCACTTTGCCTACGTTTAAACCCAGCCTTATCTTCATTGTGTAATTTTTTTTTTTTTTTATGAAAACCCAATGTGGGGATGCCTGGGTGGCTCAGTGGTTGAGCGTCTGCCTTCAGTTCAGGGCATGATCCTGGGGCCCCGGGATTGAGTCCCACATCGGGCTCCCTGCAAGGGGGGCCTGTTTCTCTGTCTATGTCTCTGCCTCTCTCTCTCTCTCTCTCTCATGAATAAATAAATAAAATCTTTAAAAAAAAATGGGAATGACTGAATGTGGTGTTTATGAAAGCCAACCAGAAGACAGGATGGTAGATTTACTAAAGACTAACTAAAAATACAGGTGAAAAATCTATGACCTTGTTCTTCAATTGCTACTTAACTTGAACAGAATGTGATTATCCCTAATTAGCTGTGGTAACATTCAACTATATGAAATGAATGGAATTAACGGAATTAATTTCATCTCTGCTAAATTCATACACAGGACTCTCACCTCAACCCATTCTTTTTGCAAGGCATAGGGCAAAAAGCGAAATTCACTAAAATTAAGTAGGCTCAGGTATCCTACCAAAAAGAATTAGGAAAGAACAAGGGAAAGAGCGGAATCTTCGTTGCCAACAGAGCCTGGATGCCCACTCTTATTTACTCTGTGTGTGCACAAACATATAATCTCTGCATTGTTCTATCTCCGGGCATGTGGTAGTCACTCAGAGTAACACGGGCTGGAGACGGTGGTCGGGTGAGTATTGGGGCCCCCAGGACCTGGCCCAAGCCTACAACAAACAGCTGAAGTGCCGGGGGTAAAGCTTGGAAAAGCAAAGGTGACGAGGCTGTGCACACATTTCCTGCTCATCCTGGGGACCACGGGCATGTGCAGCCAATTCCGATATGCCTTCATCCACATCATATGATAAGATACCTTATTGATGCTGGGTCTATAGCCTTGAAACAATATTAGAAGTGGGCCAAGAATAAAACGCTTATAGAAACAAGGAAAAGTGCCCACTGACATTTTATATTTATTATTAGGGTTAAGCCTATTTAGGTAGTTCAACTAAAATACAAGAAAAGACATACTGTCATCATATCTATTAGGTTTTTTTTTCACAGTTAAAATGAGGTAATCTGGCTTTACAATGTTTCAGTTGAATTAAGCAGTTTGATCCAGTTTACAAGGAGAAATATTTTTGAACAATTATTTCCTAGGAGGGAAAAAGCCAAGTGAAATGTGTGTGAATAAGATAATTAAGCCACAAAATACATTTCAGAGTACCAAGCAGCATGTATGTAAAATTTTAACTCTAACCTTAAAATTGGTACAATTTATTGTTATTTTTACTTCACTTAGCAAACAGCATGCACTGTAGTATAAAACAAGCATAGAGGACAAACGTAGTATCTAAGAGCCTATTTATCAGATTCACCTATCATCTGAATTGACCAAGATATATTCTGACTATAACAATCTCTGTATTTTCTAAGTGCTTTTCAGCGAGGTTAAGTATTACAGTTGGCATATATACAGTACAAACAATGCATACACAATCTGCATGTGATACTTAATTTGGGGGTATAAATTAGTAAGTATAACAGCAGCAAGGTACCACTGCGTCTAGAATATGTCCTAAGATTTATCATATTGATACTACAGATTCATGACTCAAGTGTTATTAGTGCTACAGACTAATAACAAAGGTAAAACTGCAAATATACAAAGCGACCGAAGGCCTGTTTGACTTCAAAGTGCTGTGCTTCTTGTTGGGCTCCAAGCTGGTGAGCAAGCTCTTGCCATTTTGAATGAAGTGCTGGCCTCAGGTTCTGGGTTCCAATCAGATTCTGTGTGTGTGTGTTGGGGGTGGGGGGGTCAGAATTATACACTGGGGAACGAGGAGCAATCACCTGTGATAAGAGTGCATTTGGGCATCATTGAGTGTGTGCCTTTCTGTGTAAGTTTTGCCAATTCTTATGAATAGTGATTGGCAGATGATAAAGGACAGACAGGAGATGAGAGGAGGAAGTGGTCTTCTGCGGAGGTCAGAAGGAATGAGATGGAAATGCCCCTAGACTATTGATGAGGTTTTCTCAATAGACTGTGGGATTGAGTTCCCCGGGAAGAGAAAAAAAAAACTATCCAAACTATGTGGTTTAGAAAGGAGGCTGAAAACTCCTAAGAGTAAGGTGTTTTTTGGTTTTTTTTGGAGGAAAGACTACGATGCTATATCCACTGCAGGATCAAAAGGGTTATCTTAGAATCTTTTTATAGTGTTTAAGACTGTGCTATTTCAACAACATCAATAGTATTTTGTACCATATTCTTCTAGGTTAAGGGCCAACACAGTGAGATAGTAGCTTTAGTGTCACCATGTCTAGTAGGAAGCTGAGGAAGCCAGAAGGTAAGGAGATAGTACATCTCCTGGGGTAAGAAAGAGCTGTTTGTTTTCATTTGGAATTAATTTCCAGCTAAATCACTTACCACCTAATCAATTCACTGCTGTGTATCCCTAGGTAATATCTGCGAGTGACAAAGTTATGATGGCAAATACTAGGAAGCAGTCTGAGGCAGAGGGCCAAGGAGTACTGAAAAGTTGGTAGAGTTTAGAGGGACAACCATGTTCTTTGCCATACAAAAAAAACTTCCTGTCAGTATGGACATCTGATGTTACCAATTTCTGTTCATTGCCTTTTGGCATAATAAGACCTCGCATGCACTTGGGAAAGCCCACCTCTCAGGAGCTCAAGTGTGCAGCAGCAGATTTCATGCAGCTCCACTCATCTCATTATATGGATTACTAAAGGTGCCGGCGTTGCACTAGTTCTGTGATCCTACACCACACTTTTGAGAAATGAACCCAAATAGCATTTCTTTTCCCATGCCACACAAGGAGGAATTACCACAACCGGGCACCTCCCTGAGTATAAGGCATTTAATTTAATCATAAGGGGCCTGAAATTTTGGGGATCTAGTCAACCAAGGTTTGCAGAACAGCACTAAAGTGGCAGACGGCATCTTTATTCCAGATTAAGGAACCAAGGCAGACTTAGCCTAGGGTTACTTGGTTGCTCAGCCGGGAGAACTCTCATGGCAGTGCCCCACTTGTTAGCCTGTTCCATTTCCCAGGACTTAGAGTAAAAAATTGCAGTCAGCCAATAAAGAACATCACAGAAACTTCAACTGGGGCACGGACTCATTCAGTAAGATGGCCTGAACTTGTGTAGTAGTCCTAGGTCTTCCATGAACAGAAACCATTTCATTTCAGTTGTAACTTCTGTTTCTCTACCTTTAGAAAGCACTACGCTTTCTTGCCAGGCTGTAATAATGTCTCGTTGGGGAGCCCTTTCGTATGGCAGGATTTAAAAAAAAAAAGAAATGAAATCCTGACCCACCACAAAACTGCATTTTATTCCAGAATGCTCCACCACGTTGTCTTCTTGAACAGGATCAAACTTTGTGATGTGAATGTGAGGTCATGAAAGAAGAACTAGGATTCTTAAGATTGAGCATGACCTGGGCTCAGATCTTGTGCTTTTCTTTGAGTTTATATAAAAATCCTGGGTTTGTACTGTGGCTTAACTATTCCCAAGAATTCAGGGGTTGTGGACTCGGTGCTAAGGAAAAATAAGTTAATTATTGGAGAATCTCCTACAGCATACATGTGTTTTTTTGGCATGACCCTCTTAGGTCTGCCATTCACTTAAAATTAAATCCTCAATAACTTATCATTCCCTTCCATCAATTCTATCTTGACTTTTCTCCCCAACCCTAAGACTCTCTTCTGTGCCCGTGAAACCACAGTGGTACCTCTAATAGGCTCCAAGTCCAAGCCTTTTAAACACTGCTCTAATCTAACTGAAGCCTGTGATTGTCCTCTCTGCCACAAAGCCATGGAAATGTGGCAAATGGTCCAGAGAGTTCATGAAAAACTCAGCTTACATTTCAGAATAACTGTGGCCCCAAATCCTCCGAAACTAAAGCCTTCTTTGGCTCAGTCAAGTAGCTTTTTAGTTGATCTTGAAGTGAATTCTGAGGAAGCACGATAACCTTGTTGGATCTTACGAGAATAAATGATGTGGTTGGGTCAACCATTATTATTGTTGGCGGTTGCAGAATGAGTCACAGACCTACTCCCTCTGTCCTATCACGGAGTCGCCTGCTTGGCCTTAGGTCCAAGAGCAGAATGCACAAATCCTTTGTGATATGTCAAACAACTGTTCCTTGGAGCAGAGAATCTGCCAATTCAAGGGTGTTTATCGAGAGTGAACTGCAAATGCTTCTCCTCCGGTCTCCCAGAAATCCTGTGCAGAATTTCAGAATGCAACCAGAGCACTATGACAACTCAGAGCACTATGAGGGAGTGAGCACCTGCACTTGCCACATGCAGCAGGACTCCACACACATGACCTTGGGATCATTTTCTGTGCTTCTGTGTCACGCTCGATGACTTCGTCTTACCAGGCAAACACTGAGGTGCACTTACATGTTACAACCCAAGAGAAGTGCAATTATATCTTTTAAAACTAAAGGAAAAAAAATCAAGTAAACATTTCACTGAACAGTCAGCAGCCCTTGGGTGTCACTGGCATCCTGTGGAGATACCTGCCGACACACCTGGCCTCATAGCACCAAGCACCTGGGCAAAGCTGAGGCTCAAATAAAACAGAGCAGAGTAATTCTCCTCTTGCCTCCTGATCTCTTTGCCAAGTAACAAAGGGTTAAAAGGGGCAAGGATCTAGTCCCTAGCAATTGACCAAGAGAGTTAAAAATAAAACCAAATGAAACAGTAAGGACACAAAGAAATCCCTGAGGGTAGGCCAGGGATTTCAGAGCTTGCCACTGGGGTTTAATAGCAGAATTGAAGAACAATTGAGAAAGGGAGGGCATTTCCGTTCTTACTCCTTCCCAGAGAAGGCCCTCAGAAATTGACAAGACAATCCCAGAAACCTTTGGGAGAAGGGGTTCAAATGCAGGAGCAGGAAACGTGAAACCAGATTTTCCCAGAGGCATTTGCGTTGTGTCTTCCCCCTCAGCTGCGGATGCTACAGGTCAGGGCTGAACTGACTTGACCTCCAGTGGAGTCTGGAAGACCAAGGCTGGGGCATGCGCCTGGAGCTCACCCCGGGTGCCCCCCTCTGCAGGCGACTTGGAAGACCCAGCCATGAGAATGGCGGAGTAGAAATGGCAAGCCGCAGGGGGCTGGCCCAACGATCCTCGTGCACACACACATCCATCAAGGATTCCATGGTTATCTTTCTTCCTGAAGAATCCAGACAGGGACATCTCCTTAGAGATCCTCGGAAAGTTCTGAGGAGCACCCCTGCATATACACTCCCATGCCCAGTTTTCTTTCTGGCTCCCTCCTTTGTGACCTCCTGCTGGAGTCTTCCTCAAGAGTTCTTCATGACCCGTAGCATCCTCTGCTGTGGTGCATGGCCGGGTAGGGGGTGCTCAGGTCTGGACCACACCCACACGGGCTCCCTGTCCCACCACGACTGGGGAGCTGGGAACAACTGCGGCCGGGTCAGAGTGTGTCAGAGGTCACTCACAGTCCTGAAAGGCATGGGCAGCATCAGGCCTAGGTGAACAAAGTTCAGGAAGCTCCTTTGTGAGTGCTCTCGAGGTAAGAAGCACTGAAGATACTTAATCTATAAGTAAATAAATGCATAAATAGAGTAATAAATAAATAAATAAATAAATAAAAACACAAGAGGGCTCTTTGTAGATAAGTACCTCCTATCAATTAAAAAAAGAAGAATCCCCTCTTGAGTTTCAGAGCCCTCCTGCAGTGGTGATTAGCAGGCTCAAAACAACCTGCAGAAAGTAGAACAATCAAGACACAAGCTGGAAATGTTCCAACACTGGGTATCTCTCCCTTGATGACACACGAGTCATCCTGAATGTCCCGAGGTAGTCTTGTTTTCAAGGAGTTACAGAACAGCTCCAAACTCACTTGGGGCTTCCTCCTTAAATCCATTGCACTTCCCCACACATACTGAGTCTGCCTCCCCGGTGCCATAAACCAGATGCCTTCCGTCGGCGTTACGTGTCACAGCACGGACCAGAGTCCTAGGCAGATAGCAACGAAATGCCATTCCAAGACCTGGCTTGAAGATCCCATTCCAAAAAAGACTTTGCCAGAATGAGGCAGGAGTTTACCTGGCAGCCATTTTGGGAAAAGTTATAGGATTAAACCAAAGAAACGTGGCATGCAACAAACATGCGTGTCTATCTCCTGCTGGGCCCCACACTGAAAGGATCTCCCACCACTGCTCCTTTCACTTTTCAGAAGGGGCCAATAGAAATAGAAAGGAATCAGTGTTTTAAGACTGGGACACACATTTCTGATACCAAAGGCGATATGCACTGTTTATCTAAAGAATGAAGGTGACCAGTTCCCAAGCACAAGCTATGCGAGAACAGCTTGCGGCTGGAATAGCCTGGTGATAAAGAAGTCTTACTCTCTAAGGGAAGAAGTGGTGACATTCAACATGCCAGAGAGAACCGGTGCTTGGCCCTTTTCTCCCTCAAAGCCCTAGGCTGATGTTAGAGCCACCCCACAGGGCCTTCCACACCTGCAATGAGCCATTCTTTTGACTAAAATGCCTTTTTGGGTTCAGTCTTCTCCCTGGCTCAAACACAACATTTGTCCTGGAAGACAGCAGGAAACTGGGCCAAGTAGGAGACACTCAATGGAACCTGGAGACCCCAATTCCCTATTACATTCAATATCATGAGCCACTGGGAAGACCCTGACTTTGATCACATGAAACATGCTTCTTCCCTTGGACTTAAAAGTTTTTTAAAAGTCTCCTTTGGGAAAAATGCAATTAAAAGCTCTGTATGTTATCCAAATAGCCCTATGAAGAGGGTAAAATGCCCTCCTCCTCCTACTTTCCCATCACTGCCCAGGGCCATCCTAATAGGAAACCCTTCAGAACTCTGGCCGAGATCAACAAAGTCAACATTAAATCAAAAATCAAATCAGCATTTAGCCAAAGCTCTATCCTCCTGTAGGAGGTCATTCAATTCAATGACAGTCGTGGCAAAGTCCACCAGGTCCACAAAGTCAGAAGTGATGATGTTGACTCCCATGGCTCCGGGCTTCTGAGTTTTCACCCAGTCCAGGATGGCAGGAAGATTCCTACACAGAAGGGAGAACAGAGAGCAGAGTTTAAAAGAACTCTTCCAGAAATGGAAGAAAGACATTTCCATTAATGTGACAAAAGTATGTCAATGAAAGCACAAGCCCCCAGTGGTTCATCTGTTTAAGCGATGTGTCTCTTTCAGGGATGAAGTGATGTCTCCTCCACTAGAGAACTGTACTCCCAGGGTGTCTGCGCTGGAAGAGATGATTTGTCTCAAGCACCAAAGAGATAACCATGTCGGTAGGACCTTGAAAGACTAAGGTCAAGAGCCTAATTATTGGTAGGTTCTTTAATTTATTTTTTAAATCATAAACATTTTCAAACACACTGTAACCCTGAAAGAAATTTACAGTAAGTGCATCCACCACCTCTCTTCTACCGCGAATATTTTACAGTACTTGCTTGCCACATATCTGCCCATCAACCCATCACTCTATCCTTCCATCAAAACATCTTATATTTTTGACAAATTTCAACTGCAAACACCTGGTATTTGGGCACCTTACACATGCCCCAAATACCTCAGTACGTATATCATTAACAGAGACTCAATACTGTTTAAATCTTTCTTTTGACATAAACTTGCATCCGGTAAAATGGGGAAATCTTAAGTGTTTCTAGTTGACTTGTGACAAGTGTATACATGTGATGCAAACCCATGTCAAGGTACAGAACGTTACCAGCACCCCAGAAGGTTCCTGCGTGCACCTTCCTCATCAATCCCTGCCCGCATCCCCCCAGGGGCAACAATTATCCTAATTTTTTTTTCTACCATTGATAAAATTTGCCTGTTCTAGAACTTCATGTAAATTCAGGCAATATGTATTCCTTTGTGTGAGTTTCTTTCACTCAGCAATACGGTTTCGGAATCCACCCATGTCGTTGCATCCATCAGTAGCGTGTTCTTCATTTTAATCTCTGCACTAGTCCACCGCGTGAATATGCTGCAGTTTGTTTATCCACTTCTCTTACTCAGGAATAAATGAGATGTTACTAAGTTTTGGATATTATGGATAAAACTGTTATGGGCATTCTTACCAAAGTCTTTTTGTGGAGATTTATTTTCATTCCTTTTGGAAAAATACCGAGGACTAAAATTGCTTTATTATACCATAGATTTACATTTAGTTTTATAAGAAACTTCCAGATCTTTTCCCAAAGGGCTTGTTCCATTATATATTCCCAACAAAGTACGAGAGTCCTGGTTACTTAAGAGCCTTCCCAAAATTTGGCACAACTCACCATTTTATTTTTAGCCATTCCAGCAGGTATGCAAAAATATGACTATTGACCATTTGTCGTCCCCTTTGGAAAGTACCTGCTCAATTATTTTACTCATTCTTTTTTTTTTCTTTTTAATTGTTGAGTTGTAGAAGTTATTTATATATTCTAGATACTAGTCTTTTCTCAGATGTGCTTTTTGATGTTTTATCCTTGCCTACAACTTGTCTACTCATTTTCTTAAAGGCATAATTTTGGAGAGCTCAATTCCTTAATGTTGATGGAGTCTAACTTACCAATTTTTTTCTTTTATAATTTCTGTCACCTATCTAGGAAACCCTGTTTGGTCCCAGGTCACAAAAATATTTTCCTGTTTTCTTCTATAAGCTTTAGCTTTCCTGTTAGGCCCAAGATTCATCTCAAGCTAATTTTTATATATGGTATGAAGTAGGGGTCAGGGTTCACTTCTCCCATAGGGATACCCAGTTATTCCAGAAGTATATGTGGCTTCTTAATACTTACTCAGTGGCCTCACAAACAGTCTGTTGGTCACATCTTATAATTCGAGAATTTTCTATTTGATAGCCAGAATGTTTTGCCCGAGGCAGCTCACAATTTGGTGATGTTAACAAATGACAATTTAATGTGATGCCTTCTGTATTAGCAGGAAATGTAAATACCATGGAGGGTAGAGAGGAAGGCATAGTGAAGTATCCTGCATAGTTTGGCATCGTGGTAAAAACAGCTCACTACATACTTGATAAGCTGAGGAGACTTTAAGGAAGATACAACCCATGGCTTACGTTTTAGTTAATGGATAGGAGAATTTTTAGGAAGGATTTGCTCTAGGCCAAAATTAAAAATACTTTTACCTTAACGGGCCCCCTTCTCTTCCTCTGGTGACGTTCTCCTTGATCTTCTTTCTTTCTTTTAAGATTTTATTTATTTATTCACGAGAGACACAGAGAGAGAGAGAGAGAGAGAGAGAGGCAGAGACACAGGCAGAGGGAGAAGCAGGCTCCATGCTGGGAGCCCAACGTGGGACTAGATCTTGGGTCTCCAGGATTAGGCCCTGGGCTGAAGGCGGTGCTAAACCGCTGAGCCACCTGGGCTGCCCTCCTTGACTGTCATCTTCTCCTTCCAAGCTGCCCTCCCTTGAGCATACATCCTGACCCCTCAGTCTCCTCCTAGATGACACTGTCTGGGCCTTGCTAGCATTTCGCCTTCCTCTCTCTTTTCCTCTTCCATGACAATGATGATCAGTCCCAGGTCGCTTCCCTCACTCAGTGGACCCACTGACCATGGGCTAAAACATATCTCATAAATCAATTTGCATTTTAAAAATATTTTATTTATTTATTCATGAGAGACACAGAGAGAAAGGCAGAGACACAGGCAGAGGAGAATCAGGATCCCCGTGGGGAGCCCCATGCAGGACTCAATCCCAGGACCCCAGGATCATGGCCTGAGCCAAAGGCAGATGCTCAACCACTGAGCCACCCAGGTGCTCCTCAATTTGCATTTTTATGTTAGTAAGCTAAGTAGGATTTAAAAAACCACCACCGGGCAGCCCAGGTAGCTCAGCGGTTTAGTGCTGCCTTCAGCCCAGGGCCTGACCGTGGAGACGCGGGATCGAGTCCCACGTCGGGCTCCCTGCATGGAGCCTGCTTCTCCCTCTGCCTGTGTCTCTGCCTCTCTCTCTGTCTCTCATGAATAAATAAATAAATAATCTTTTAAAAAAATAAAATAAAAAACCACCATCACAGGAGTAAGTCTATTTTTAACTGGGTCTCCTGAAGACTTAATAACCTTAATTTGACCTTATCCAGTTTCTTCATTACTCAGTCTCTCCCCCTGTAAAATGGGGATACTACTATTACTTATCTTGTATGGATTTGGGGGGGAATTAAATAAGGTAATACATGAAAGGTGCTTAAAACTTTGCCTGGGGGGCACCTGGGGGGCTCAGCGGGTTAAGCGTCTGCCTTCCCTCAGGTTATGATCTCAGGGTCCTGAGATCAAGCCCCGCATCCGGCTCCTGTTCAGTGGGGAGTCTGCTTCTCGTTCTCCCTCTGCCCCATTCCCCACCTCATGCATGCTCTCTCTCTCACTTTTATGCTCCCTCTCTCAAGTAAATAAATAAAATCTTAAAACAAAAAAAAAAAAAAAAAAAAAAGAAGAATTTTTCCTGGGACATAGTAAGCACTATGAGTGTTTGGCACCAGAGCAGGAATCACACATGGTAGAGTGTAGGCTAGAGATAATCTGAAGGCTAGCAACGGAACACCACAAATAGCGTCTTCCCTTGGCGAAAGAGACCTGGAATACACAGTGGCCCACAGGAAGGCCACTGTAGTCCTGAACCTGATCCATTCAGGACTTCTTTTTATTTTTTATTTTTTCAAGATTCATTTATTTATTTTAGAGAGAGAGATACACACAACACACACACAGAGACAGAGGCTGAGGGGCAGAGAGAATCCCAAGCTGACTCTGAGCTGAGCAGAGAACCCAACTTAGGCTCCATCCCAAGACCCTGCGATCACCCTGAGTGGTGAAACCAAGAGTCAGATGCTCAACTGCCTTTGCCACGTAGGTGTCCCATGACTTCTTTTTACAATCCACTCGTCAGGGGTGCCTGGCTGGCTCCGTCAGTAGAGCATGCGACTCTTGATCTCAGGGTGGCAAGTTCAAGCCCCACATTGGGTGTAGAGCTTACTTAAAAAACCAAAAAACCAACAACAAATCCACTGCTTAGTGTTTAGGTATGAAATGCCGGCGCCATCTTCTGGTCATCATGGGGAAATGAGAATTCAAGGCTGGTGGCGACTCCAGGTGACTCCAGCCAAAGCCAAACCACAGGGGATCCCTGGAGCCTGAGAGGAGAAATGTGGGAAAGGCATCCACCTGCGGGTCTCCGGTGACAAAGAGCTCTGTCAGCTTCGGGTTGCATGTATCAACCTTCCTCAAGGCAGGGATCAAATAACCCGGATTATGTACAAAGACAGGAAAATGTAGAACTGTGAGGAGAAGCCGCTTTATTTTCTTAACTCTTGGCCTTTACCAAGGAGAGATGGGGGCAGAGAGCTGAGCCAGGTACTGCCGACAGGCCCGTGAAGCACCAGGTCCCATGAGCAGAGCCATGGATTCGAAACCTGCCTTGCCTTTGAAGCCCATTGAGAGAAGAAGGCTGACCTCTGTGTTTCTGGGTTTTCCAGAGAGATGGCCTGCCTCTTTAGTGCCAGTCACTGTGGTAGGTGTGGTCATACTAAGACGCTATAGTTTTGTTCATATTATTAACCCTTTGAGTGGCGATAAAGAGAGCTCAGAGACCTCAGGAAATTCGTCCAAGGCCACCCTGTGGTTAAGAGACTACGCTAGTGTGCTAAGGCTGCCACAGAAAAATGCCAGACTGAACGGCTTCAACAAAAATGTATTTTCTCACAGTTCTGAGGCAGGGAGTCCGAGATCAAGAGGTTGGCAGGTCTGGGTTCTTCTGACGTTTCTCTCCTTGGCTTGCAGGAGGCCGCCTTCCTGCTGTGTCCTCACATCATCTTATCTCTGAGCACACACATCCCTGGAGGCTCTTTGTATGTCCAAATGTCCTCCTCTTATGAGGACACCTGTCAGACTGGATTAGGGCCCACCCTAGTGGCCTCATTTTTACTTAATCACCTCTTTGAAGACCCTGTCTCCAACTATGGTCACATTCTGATATGGGGGCCTGGGGCTTCTACATACACATTTTCAGGGAACTGAATTCAGCCCATAACAGGCACCAGGTCAGGCTGTAGTCTCAGGCTTGATGTCAGTCTTTGTCCCCTTCTATGGCTCCATGGCTGCTCTGTCCTTGAGCTTAGGCAAATCTTGCCCTCATTTAATTTCAGCAGGAGGGCAAGGTTTCTAAGAATCTAGGGGAATCGATCCTAGAAATTCAGACTGACGGCTCGATTTTTCATGGCTTCCTTTTAGGGTGATAAACCAAAGCTAACCAGATCTCAGGTCCAAAGTTTCACCTAAGAGTTAGGTTAACTTCCTACTGGAAAAAAAAAAAAAAAAAGAATCACCTCTACATTTGTGGGAAAATACCTGATCTTTGTCCTCTTGGTTAAGCTGATAACCAGTGCTCAGGAACCAGCCTCACAGCCCCCAGTGCCCTCGTTAGGACAGACCTCTTGGACTTAGAAGTGCTGATCTCCGATGCTTGTGCAACTGCCCGGAGGCAACGGTGGCCGCACATTGTCGTGCTGGTTTTTGCGTACAAGCTCTTGACTCAGTTTCTCCCTTCAGTGGATGAGGGGGCCTAGGAATGCGTGCTGCCTCCCTGGAATATTCTGGAGACTAGTAGCCCCAGGTGTCTTTCCAGTCTTGGGACATCCGCTTGCCACCAGCGGGCAACCACTCTGGCATGCTAGGATCCCTTCGCTTTGGGCACATGCCACCATCATATCACTAACTGGAAGAGCTTTGTGCTTCATCGGCAGCCAGAGAAAGTTCTAGGAATTTACAGGTGTGAGCAGCATTGTGATTTTGTGGGCTCACAGCTCCAACCAGGAAGATCTGACCAGATTCACGTACAGGCCCGTGGAGCAGAAAGGAGCAGAGCGATGAAATATGCTATATTCAAGTCCGTGGTGAATGTGGGAAGGGCAGCAGCCCAACAGGCAGAAGGCCGGAGTCACGGCACGTTATTGCCTCTGACCCGCTCTGTGGACCTGGGGCACTAACCTTACCAAGTCCCATCTGAAATGGGGAAATAATGTGCTCTAGCCCCGGAGGCTGGCTTAATGTAAGAATCAAATGAAATCATCTGCTAGAGGGCAATTTATATTCTAAATACAGTATGCAGATAAAACTTAACCTGATTTTTAAATACCTTCTCTCTGTTATTAGTACAACTCTGCACAGACTTTATACTGTTATTTTCACAGCGCTTTGTAGAAATTTACATATTTAAGAAAAGAGAACATGGGGATGCCTAAGTGGCTCAGTTGGTTAAACGTCTACCTTTGACTCGGGTCATGATACCCCAGGGTCCTGGGATCAAGTTCCAAGTTGGGCTCCTGGTCAGTGAGGAGCCTGTTTCTCCCTCTCCCTCTGCTCCTCCTCCCAGCTCATGCTCTCTGTCAAATAAATAAATAAAATATTGGAAAAAAACCCCTACATGTTTATTTTCCCTGATTGACTTAAGTTCCTTGAGGACAGACACTATAGATACTATATCATTTACCTTCTATATTTATTTATTTTTTAAATATTTTATTTTATTTTATTTTATTTTAATCTATGATAGTCACACAGAGAGAGAGAGAGAGGCAGAGACACAGGCAGAGGGAGAAGCAGGCTCCATGCACCGGAAGCCCGACGTGGGATTCGATCCCGGGTCTCCAGGATCGTGCCCTGGGCCAAAGGCAGGCGCCAAACCGCTGCGCCACCCAGGGATCCCTACCTTGTATCTTTAGACCTAGTTCCTCCTAAGTACTCAATCTTTGTTGAATGAATGAATGAATGAATGAATGATATTAATCTACCAATTTAGCAAATGCATGAGGAAAATGGTATAGATACATGAACATATAAAACGTTTGTCGTTCTGGATCTTTCAGAGATATGGCATTGGTTTATGACATTCTCTTTTCCAAGTTCAGCACAAGTAATTCAGTCAAAACTTAGTAGAGCCTTTCAGTAAGGGTTTCTTGTTTTGCTCACAGCCAATGTAAGCAGGCGTTTTCTCCAGCAAACAAAAGTTGAGGTGCTTCTAGCTGCCTGAACTCTTGCCAGATGAACTTCTGTTCTGGAGTGATGCTATCCAAACTCAGAAGCAAATAGGGATGCATTTTTGGAAGAATCTTTCACGATCTAAACACTGGTGCTTACCACCTGGAACTCAGGAACTGAAGTGAGTCCTGTAAATACCTCTCGTTACCCAAACATTTTCACTTCCTCAGCTCGGCCTGGAAGGATGCCCTATTATCCAAATGTATGTATGACATTCCCTTTATCCATATCCATAGGCACACACACATACATGGACGGATATTCACACCATACTTTTTCTTGATGACACCTATCATTTATGGTATCCAGGATAAAGAACATCATCTAATACGAAGTATCTGGAGCTTCTCTTGCCTAATTGTACAGTCAGAATCAGTTCTGCTCTGAGGAAGTATCTGAAGCTGTGGCACTCTAGGTAGCATCCTAAGCTGCTTCTCAGGACTCACTGTCACTATGGAAGGGACAAACCTTCATAGGGCACCTCTGAATCCCTAGTACCTACCACAGCTGTCTCATTTAATGTTTTTTTTTTTTTTTTTTTTTTTTTTTAAGATTTTTTATTTATTTGACAGAGAGAGAGAGAACAAGAAGGGGGAGTAGCAGAGGGTGAGGGAGAAGCAGGCTTTCTCCTGAACAGGGAGCTGGATGTAGGGCTCAATCCCAGGACCCAGGACCAAGACCCAAGCCAAAGGCAGTTGCTTAACAGGCTGAGCTCTTGGAGTAGCATCGGGCACCCCCATTTAATGGTTTTTAAATGAGTATTTGGGCCAACTGTAAAGGTGGGGCAAGTACATGATGTGGTCACATGCTAGAAGCGAACATACTGCTGTTGGCTTACAGTGCTTTGCCTTAGCATCAAAGTTTAGAGTATTTACAGTATACCATCTATTTTAACAAAATATTTAGAGGCCCTTTGGCCACGTTTAAAGCAAACCACCTCAAATACACAGCTTTTTCAAATACAAAGTTTTTGGTTTTTTGTTTTGCTGTCAACCTAAAATTTTCAAACTATATGATTTTTACTGCTGTCTATTCATAAAAGAATCAAGACAAGTTTCTTCAAAACTTAAAAAAAACCCACAAACCTTACTTGTGGGGTAGAAGCAAATTCTTACCTATGAACCAGAGTGTTCTTGAGGCCACCAACCAGGCCTCGGGCAATGGTCTTCACTCTGGGGGTGAGAATGGCTTGAGAGACGTGGAAGGAGCCTCGTGGGGCCCGCTCACTCAGAGTGGTCTCCAAGAAGAGGATTAGTTTGCGCACGCTTGTAGTGTTGGCCCAGGGTGCTGGGATTTTCTTTCCGGACCACAGGAAGGGGTATTGCTTGTAGAAGGGACAATGATAGAAAATAAGAACCTGAAACATTCAAAACAAAAAGAACAATTCATAAATAAGCTGAATGTTAATTCCATGGCTTTGTCCCAATTGCTGACATGAAAGGCAAACAAATGTACGCATGTAGAAATTCACGAATTTTATGTGTGTATACACACACACATTATATATATATTAATATATATATTAATTAGCAATAATCGTGCCTCGGATAAACCTCATTGGCTATGATACTGCCACTGCTCAAAGCTTATATATTAATCAATAAGCAAAGATTTAAGCACTTGTGTATGTCTGAACTTGAAGATTCTTTATTTTTGTCATGAACACTTCTGGAAGTATGGTAAAATCCCAAACCCCTTCTCAGACTGTTTTAGATGAATGTATCAAATAGAAAAGACAGGGGACGCCTGGCTGGCTCAGCGGTTGAGCATCTGCCTTCGGCTCAGGACATGATCCTGGAGTCCCGGGATCAAGTCCCGCATCAGGCTCCCTGCATGGAGCCTGTTTCTCCCTCTGCCTGTGTCTCTGCCTCTCTCTCTGCTTGTCTCTCATGAATAAATAAATAAATAATTAAAAAAAAAAACAAATAGAAGAGACAGGATTATAAAGGAAATCGATGAGACCGAAATATAGCTATCAAAATATTATTAAACTTGTAATAAATTGGTGTATGTGCTTCATAATAAATACATTAAATAAAAATATTTTGTTGTAAGTCTAATAAGTTCCATCATTTTGAGTTAATGATGAATATAAATGATATTTCAAATGCCTGAAACGAGATATGGAAATATCTGTGATTGCTATGGGGACAGCCACAGGTAGAGCCGATACTGCTGTGGCTGAGGGTCTTCACTCATAGCCAATGGGTATATTAATTTTCAGTAAAAGTGGGAAGGGATCAATATGTAGATTTTTCCCATCCAAATCCACAGACTACTTAAATCCTACCCATGCCCCTCCCCTTGGGGCTCTGAACCCCCACATCACCTGCCCCCCACCCCCCCATGGAGAGTGCTCTGGCTCGGTAGTGCTGTCTACCAGTTATGACTCCTATGCTCCTGCAATTGACGCTCCTGGGGGGTTGAGACCCACTCAATGGACTCATCATGAAGTGCCCTGAGTTTCAATCACGCCAGCCAGCCGACTGAATGAAATAACCCTTCCCAGGAGGATGTGGGGGGGGGCACTACTCTAGGCAGGGAAGACTTCCAGGAGGTGATGGGTCTCTCCAGTGGGACCTCCCTGGGCTGGTGGTGATTTTGAAAATAATTAGCAAGCCACATCCACAGCATTAATTAGTTTCTGGGAGGCAGCCGAGGGACAGGGAGTTGCTATTTTGATTGTCCCAATTCAGAGCTCTGCTGCTTAGGTTTCTAGAAGTAATACGTTTGCCCTGCTCCCAAGTGCCAGTAATCTCTTCCTGGAGGAATGTCCAGCATGCTTACACGGCCTGGACTGCAATCCTCAGCGGGCTGGCCCGAGAGCATAATCCCCAGGCACCCGAGCAGGAGGGCTCGGCATGTGCGTCTGGTTCCCAGTGAGTCTAGCCCGCGACCCAGGTGCCTAACTGCTGCTGCGGGCCCAGAGCCCGGGTGCCCGGGTGCGGCGGGCTGGATGCACCCAACAGGCTAACAGTTGCTGTTTCTAAGGGTGTTGAGTCCCGTCTGACTGACTGCTAATGATGCCGGTGGTAAACGCGGGTGTTAATGAGGTTAATCGCTGGCTCATAGTAAGCAGATTGCCGGGGAGATTGGGAGGACTTCCTGCTGGCGGTGTAATCGGCCAGGTGGAAAGCTGGGGTCTCCCGCACCCAAGAGGGAGGCAAGCTGTCCTGCGCAAGGGACCGGGAGAGGCGGGAGGCTGCGGGGGCCTCCCCCGTCCGGGCCTCTCCAGAGCTGCCTGGCCCCCGAGCAGTGTCAGTGCTGTTCCCTTTGCTGCCTTAGAAAAGGTACAAAAATGACAAATTGCACAACAGGAGCTTTCTGCCTTTCCTCAAGAGCTTACTTGAACAATCCGATCCTAAGGGTTATAGGGACAATTTCGGTTGACAGGAGGAGGTTAGTCTAGCAAACCGATTGTTTGTTGTTTATGGATTTCAAGGGGCAGTAACTCTTGCCCGAGGGCCCGCGTTTTGCATGCGCTTCCCTACCTCGCTCTGCTGTATTTTTCTCTGACACGCTCTCCCCTTCCAGCTCAGCAATTTATGTCCAGTTTTTCTCCGGAGACTCAGATTTGAAATCTAACTTCTCTTGAAAATTATTCCTTGATTAACCTCCTCTTATTCTAATGGGTCCTTTCCTGGAGGCCCCTCGACTAGTGATCGAAGCACTATTGCACTATTGCACTATTGCACTAATGCACTATTTTTCAATCAATTGCTTACAAACCCCTTTCTTCATATAGTACAGTTGAGGCGGTTTTATCTTGCAATTGTGTATCGGTTGTTTTGTATTTTATGAGTGTTATGTACTCTTACCTTCTCATCAAGATCCTAAATACTGCCAAACCGTAGATTTAGTCTTCTAATTCATGGTACCTCAAAACCCATAGCCACGATGTACACCTATCAGTGAGCTGTGATGTAACTGTTACGTTGAGTAAATGAAATTTGACTGAATGGTAGTATATGAAGCTGTAGTGATAAAATACTCAGGGGGTTACAAGCAAAGCAGCTCATTATATAATGAATATTTAAAGTTTAGCCCCCAGCAGGGAGTAGATCACTGATGACTGTGAGGTCTCTGTTTAGCTTTTTAAGGAGAGACATGGAGGGGACAACTCCAGGAAAGCAAGAAGAGCAGGGAAATCCTAGAATTCAAATGAATGACACCTACCCTTTTACTGACAGGTCATTGCAATCTTTTCATAAATTTAGTAGGAGTAGTTGTAGTTGGAAGACACACACAGATTAGCCCCTACTTAAAAATATGGATAGCTCATCACTCTGCTGCTGGAAGTTCACTGTCCACCCTCGTCATTATCTCTGAAAATACCTGTTACTCCTGCAGACTTCCAAACAATTTTGTAGGCAACATGGCAGTCCACCCAGGACACTATCTGCATGCAAAATTATAAAGCTATAATTATATTAGCTATATTTATAAATTTATATTTATAAAATTATAAAGCTATATCTGATTGTCAAGCTTAGTTGCACTCAAATCTAATCTTATCTGAATCCCAAATTCAAAAGCCCACTTACAGGTCGGTCTCTAGCCCATTACTCCATTCAGCGAGCCCTCAGAGACCCTCTGATAATAGGGGCTCATGAATAAGGAGGAGGTGTTTTATTAGCGTAATCTATGATCTTAGTTGTGAAAACCCCAAGATGAGGGGACAGCCGTGGAATAGCATCAGAAGCTGTGGGAACTCAGGGGAGCCAAACAGCCTATGACTCAAACTAGGCTCTGGCCAGTCACTAGCGATGATCTCTCGGGCAAGTTGCTACTTTCTCTGTGCCTCAGTTTACTCACTGTAAAATGAGGATAATAACAGAACACCTATCTCCTAGTGTTGTGGAGAGGACTAAATATGCTAATCCTTGTACCTAACACAGCGTAAAGGCTCAGTAAATGTTAGCTGATAAGGTGATGTTGGTATTACTATTATCTCATACTGTAAGAGAGACTCCACTAAGACAAAAAAAAAACTCTCCAAATTAGACCTGTGAGTCTGAAAAGATAACCTGGGCTTAGGGGCAAGGGTGTGATAAATATTTGGTAAAATATCATTTACAAAGTTTTAGTGAGAAGTGGCTTAGATAAATTTTAACAGAGACTGAGAGTTAACTCATTAGCCTCTATGGAGTGAAAGGCATTAGCCCTTTTGTAAGTGTGCAAAACCACCTGGTGTTTCCAATCACTCAGGCCAAACCTGGAAGTCATCCTTGAAGCCAGTTTCTTTCGCACCCCAAATCCCATCCAGTGGAAAACCCCATTAGCTCTACCTTCTGACAGATTCCAAATCTGACCACTTTCCACTTTCCACTAGTGCTCTCCTCATGGGTTTCCCTCCTTTCCCTGCCCTCCTACCCCTGGTTTCTTCCTAGCAGCCACAGAGATTCCATTAAAATGTCATTCAGGACACAGCACCCTGTACTCGGAACCCTCTCAGAACCTTCCTCCCTCAGAGTGAAAGCCTGAGTCCGTACCTCATCACCCATTATTTCTCACCTCCTCTCGCTGCTCTGCTCTCCAGGCCCATTGCCTCTGCTTCTCCTCAAAGGTGTCAGGCACTGGCTGGTTCCTCTGCTGGGAAAGCTCTTCCCCCGCAACAGTCACATGATTAACTCCCTCGAAAGTCTATCCTGATCAACTTATTTAAAATTGAGACCAACCCTCCAATACACAGAACGCTGGTTCCTCCTAACTACACCTGCCTTTCTTTTTTCATTGCTCATATCACTTTCTAGCATTTTATGTAATGTATTTATTATGGCAATTATCTATTATCTGTTTCCTTACAACCTGAATGAAAGCTCTATGAAGGGAAGGATCTTTATTTTATTTACTAACTTATCCCAAGTGCCTGGACTGGTGCTTGGCACACACTGTTCAATGAATATTTGCAAATGAAAAATCTTTAGTTGATTTTTAATTAAAAGCTCTTCTCTAACTTCAAAAATAGCTGCCTCTTTAAGATGCTTTGGTTCATGTACCTATGAGTAGTGACCAACTATAAATGAAAGGGAATTGCTTTTTTTTTTTTTTTTAAAGAGAGTGTAAACTGGAGGCTGACTTTTCCTGAAGCTCCCCTGTCCCACAGCCTGTCATCCCATGGGATCAGAGCAGCATCTCTCTGAGGCTCACATTCCTTTTCTTGGGTATGTCCCTCAAGGCCTAGGTTTGGAGCTCTGCTAAACTATCGGACCTGGGAAGGCTCTCCACCTGTTGGGCTCTTTCTTCACTCTCTCCCCACCAGGACCCCAAATCTGTGAAGACAGTCTTTTAAAATATAACACTTCTGAGCTGAATCATTTATGTGCCTTTGTCAGGTAATGCAGGGATTATCTGACATGGAGTTAAAGGCAGGATGGACCTGCCTATCTCCAGGGGAACTCGGAACCAGAAAAAGGTTCTATGGGAGGGAAAAAAAAAATGGTAATCACCAATTGGTGCAACTTCAGGAAGTTGCCTTGGGCTGCTTCTCAGGCCATTCAAAGTCAATTTAGATGCTTCACACAGGCTGCCAACACATTGTAAATATTTGGCAGGTGTTAATCCCACTTCACCAGTGCCCAGGAACTAGTGTACATACCTTAGAGTCTTTGAAGCTATCCAAGAGCCCAGGAACCAGTGTGTATATGTTTAATACTCCAAATAATCTTTGCCTTCTAGCCTAAGAGCCCTGGGGTGGGCTGCCTTCCAGCTGGTGATACAGAAGAGGCAGAAAGTGTTATGTTTTTGCCCTGACAAGCGGGTCTGTTTCCTCTTACCTGGCACTTCTTCTCCCACAGGGCTTGCAGGGTCATGCTCTCCACGCTGCAGGCTGAGCACAGCTTGTTTCCAAAGGCCTCCTGGATCCGGAGAATCAGGCGTTTGTGGTGGGCCTCATCCATGGCGTAGAAGTGGTTGAAATCCAGAAAGACAATCTCTTGGGGGTGCTGGGTGAGAAATGAGTCAATCTCCATCAGGCCATCCCAGACCTTGATGCCAAAAAGTCCGTGAATGAAGTAGATCTCCTGATCGGCATCCCCGGGCTTGGAAGACACACGCAGGTCAAAGTAGCGGATCCCAGCTTCCAGCTGTTCTCGGAAAGTCAGGTTCTGCGTCACAGACCACTTCTTCATTAGCTTCTTCACCAAGGAGATCCTGGCGAGGCGTTTGATGGCTGGGGTCTGGTCAGGCCCCACGGGGGACTTCTCATCTACCCAGTAGCTGAACGAATCGTGGGAGCCTGTGCCAGGCAACAAAGGGGGAGGAAAGCAACTGAGACTGGAGCTGGGAAAAGAAGCTGACTGATGAGGAAGCAACAAAAATTAGCAAGTACACCCACTAGCAAAGGCACCCACAAAAATGTAAATGAATATTTGCAAAAATTTTCAAGCTTGCCCGACGAGACATAAACACAAATAAAAGCAACGTGGTCTTATTAGCAGCTTCAGAAGCCTGGACTACGGCTATAATTCTCACATATTACTAGTGGAAGGTACATTAATAAATACCCTTTTGGAGAGCTACTTAGAAATGTGTTTCAAAAGAGGAGCTTTAAAATATTCATACCACTTGATCTAGGAATTTCATTTCAGGGAAGCTCTTCTGAGGAAATAAATTAATGGCTGGAAAACAAAGATATTTGCTAAAGAATCTTCATAACAAGACAAACTAGAGGTTGCATAAGCATCTCTTAGGGAAGACTGCGTGATGCCCGCATACTCGCTTTATTCGCGGGGTCAGTGAAACAAAAAGGGAAGCCCTGCACCTACTCAATAATTCTGGGACAGGCATTTACATTCTAGGAAAGGCAGCATTAAACAAACAAATTATAAAACCCAACTGCTATTATGTATAGTATTTTTTGTCTCCTATTGTACATACTATTTTACTATTGTGAAAGCCTGAGTCAGTAGGAATGATTTCTTGACAATCAGGTAATCATTTTTAAGATTTTTTTTTAAGATTTATTTATTTATTCATGAGACACAGAGAGAGAGAGAGAGAGAGAGAGAGAGAGAGGGAGAGAGAGGCAGAGACACAGGCAGAGGGAGAAGCAGGCCCCAAGGTCCCATGCAGGGAGCCTGATGTGGGACTTGATCCCAGGACCCCAGGATCACGCCCTGGGCTGAAGGCTAAACCGTTGAGCTACCCAGGGATCCCTGTTTTTAAAATTTTAAAATCATTTTAAGCTCAACACAGCTTACTTATATGGCCTTCTTTTTGGACATATATCTTAATAAGCCAATTCTGCTATTAAATGGTCAAAGGTGTTCCCTCTCCTCTGCCTGAAAGAAAAGAGGGTAGTTATCCTCCCAGACAGTGAGATGATCTTATTGTTATAACATCCAAGTGACCACAACAGACACAGTTCTAACTATGGTGAGAAAATATTTCAGGAGTAACTTGAGGTCAAAAGGATGTTTAACAAATATCTTTCATTGGTCATTGGCTTCTATTTGGCAGCAGCCATTATTCCATGGTTAGTTAGCTCTGTGACTGGCTGACACTGGGGATTCCGCATAGGTGGCTGCACTTGGCAGGCAACTGCCCTTGTTCTGACCCTACCAACTTTGTTCTTAATCACTACCACCCATATTAGAATCAAAATTTTTAATTCACACTGGCTGGCTGGTTGTTATCAGTTATTCTTTTGGCTAAGTTTTAAATAACTATTATTTCCATTGTTTTTAAAATAATTCAATCTGGGATGGCTTTACCATTTTATCTTCTTGGAAATGAAGCAAAAGAAGTAAAAAAAAAAAAAAAAAAAAAAGGCGACCAGCAATATTTTATTTGTCTCTAGAACATGGAGGATGCTCAGTAATTAAGGAAAAGCATATTTATTAATCCTTAGGCAATGTCAATTCTGCAAGCGAGAAAATTACTAGCATATTTCAGGTAAAAAAAAATTGCCATTACTAATAGAAATGTGGAGCAAGTCTCCCTGGATTTTCCGTATTGGTTGTCTCTGTTAATGAGACTCACAGGATACTTGCCTAATGCTCTGTTTCCTTTGGCTTGTACAGAAACAGGAAATCTTTATACCTCCTCATTGAGAGATTTATTCTGAATACATTATACATCGATGGTGAACAGCCAGTTCTCTCTTTTTAAATTATACTAGCAGCCCAGCTGTTCAGGATTGAGTGTGTGATAGGGTGCGAGGTGCATGTTGAACTTCATTCTTCCCTGGGTCTCAGGGAATAGCCATTATCCAGGCATGGAAAGAGACAAAGCCCCTCTGGTATTCTCTTGTTGGTGCTGAGCCCAGTCTCATCTCCAGAGGGAGATGTGCTAACAACCTCCAATGCTCTTCTTGGTGCCCGAGGGTTGTGCAGCAATGTGACAGCGATGAGGCCCCAGGGACACACATGGTGCCCAGGCCAACCCCAGAAGAGGGAGGGTGTGCACATTCCCTAGGAACACTCAGTCTCATCTCTTTGTTCCTTATTCTAGTTCCTCTCTTTCCTTCTGACATCCTATGCCCAGTGCCACCCCCTTCCGTCCCCTTGACAGGAAAGGACAGGGCAACGGAGCAGATTGTTTGCAGAATGTTTTGCAGCACCGTCCTAGCCAGGCCTACCTAGAGCAGTCAAAGCCAGCCATCTATCAGTATGTTTGCTTTTCTATTCTTCTTTTTTTTAAGATTTTATTTTATTTATTTATTCACGAGAGGCAGAGAGAGAGAGACAGAGAGAGGGAGAGAGAGGCAGAGACACAGGCAGAGGGAGAAGCAGAGGGAGAAGCAGGCTCCATGCAGGAAGCCCAATGCGGGACTCGATCCAGGACTCCAGGATCACGACCCGAGCTGAAGGCAGCGCTAAACCGCTGAGCCACCCAGGCTGCCCTATTATTTTATTTTATTTTTCTGGGATGCTTTTGCCTCCTACAGAGTGAGTGAAGTAACATTCAGGCCTGAGTGCATTAAACTACTTCTTTTTCAAAACATGGGATAAAAATAGCCTCCCCTCTTCTGCACATAGACTAATTACAAATTTTCCAATCTGCTAATAATACTTATAAAAAGAAAATCCTAATCCTATAGATTTATGCTATGCACTATTTTTCAATTGATTGCTTACAAACCCCTTTCTTCATACAGTACATCTGAGGCAGTTTTATCTTGCAATTGTATATTGGTTGTTTTGTGTTTTTGAAGAGTTACATACTCTCTTTTTAAAAACATCAGTGCCCAAGACCCCATCCAGACCCACAGACTCAGAATCTCTCTGGGGTGGGAGTTGAGACTGGAAAACTTGAAAAGCTCCCAGGTGATCCTCTTGGGCACTCAGGTTTGATACCTGCTGCCATAAATAGAAGATTATCCTTTCTCAACAAGGTCTCTAACTTCTGGGATCACCTTCTCTGGTTGGTCTTCTGCTATTTTCAAATCTTCAAATTACACTCTGGTCACTGCCTTTCCCATATCTTGGCAGAAGGTTTCTTCACCATTCCTTTCATTCCAGGAATTCATGCTTCCTGCCTTTTGACCAGCTGAATAACCGTTACTTGTTTGTGATGAAGAAAAATATTGGGAGAACTTACTTTCCTTATCATGCTTTCTAGTAAGTGAATAAATGAGGTTAGTTTAAGGTTAATAAGGGCCCTCAAGATATGGGCTGGGTCACAGAGTTCTGAATAAAGTCATTGGGGCAGCAAAATCACAAGGAAAGAGATTTGAATGGGAAGAGGTCAGCAAGATGTGTGTTCAATGTTTTTTCTTCTACATAGCATTAGATGACAAGATTATGGAAGAGACCAGGTATACAAGAAAATGAGCTGGCCTTCTGAGGACCAGTGCCAACCAGTTTGCTCTTTATCTCGAATACCAGCTGCTACTTGATTCTTTCTGAGGTTTGTTATTTGGGAACTAGTCGATCTCAAGTGAGCACACAGCGGTTTTTAGCTATAGCATTTTCATTACCTATTTCTTGCAATTTGGAGGAGTAGCCTTTTTTTTTTTCCTGAACTCACTTAATTAAAAAAGAATTTAAAGCAAGCTTCTTGGGAACTTGGTCTCTAAATAAAACAGGAAATTCAAATCACACAGCCTGAAATGAACATTTCATTAAAACACAGTGGCATTTCAGATTATATGGTGACACACTTGCAGCCACGGGGGGGAAGCCTGAGACAAGATTTGAGTAATAGGAGAAACAGAAACTCCTTATCACACCTCTGGGGGGCACTGGGGAAGTGGGGATAGTGACCCCATGTCAAAGAACTTCTGATCTCACGTGTTTAAGAAAATCTCTTCCCCAAGCCCCTCCTTAGATACTACCCTGCCTTTGGTGACACCTTCTAACTTTGAAGCTCATTGGCCCCCTCCAAGCTGGTTCACTAAAACCCACATCCCCACCTCATATTCACTCATACACCATTCACTGTTTCCCGTGCCTCTAGGCTATGCATTCTCGATGGGGTGACAATTCCCCCCAGGGACAGAAATTAGTTCTTGGGGGGAAAAAAAGGAAATTGGTTCTTGGGGATGAAAAAAACCCTGCTCTTTTTATGTATAAAATCTATCTATCTATCTATCTATCTATCTATCTATCTATCTATCTATCTTCAACGGATATACAGTATAACCTAGTATTAAAATATCATTGTGTGTGGAGGGAGGGTACATGGTGAACAGGGTAGAAATGGCTAAAAAGACTCCTTAGTGATAAAAAACAAAATGCTGAGAAATATCACTCTAGATTGAACTTCCCAGGTGTCAAATGGCCCTCTGGCTCTCTGGCCCTGCACCTCTTTTTCTTTTTTCCCTGTTTCGAGTTTTTATTTAGATTCCAGTTAGTTAACATGCAGTGTAAAATTAATTACAGGTGTACAATATAGTGATTCAACACTTATATATAGTGCCCAGTGCTCATTATTACAAGTGTCCTCCGCAATCCACATCACCATTTACCTCATCCTCCCACCCGCCTGCACCTCTTTTTATCCTTTTTTTTTTTTTTTTAAAGATTTTACTTACTTATTTGAGAGAGCACAGGAATGAGAACAAAAGCGGGGTGGGTGGGGGGTGGGTGGGGAGAGAGCATCTTTTTATCCTTGACTGACATGTTCCTCAATGCCTTCAGCAACTGCTTCTCACTGGACACCCATCTATAAGTTGTCCCAGTACTGGAAGGTTCTCATCCCTGCTACCAAAGCACTAATGAGTTGGGAACCAACTCAATTCCCTTCTTCCAGTTATCTTTTATTTTTTATTTTTTTTAATTTATTTTTTATTTTTTATTTATTTTTTTTCCAGTTATCTTTTAAATATTCCCCCTAGGCATCTTAGCTCCAAGAAGTCATTTCTCTGCCTTCTCAGCCCCAAAGGACCAGACTTGATGCTTACAAGATGTCAATTTAACAAGGAGAATGCTGAGGCTTGAGACCTAACTTAATAAATTACCACTGTGCTGAGTCAGTTAAATGGAGAGTTCCCACAGTGGGTAAGAGGATGGGCTCTGGTGCCAGGCTGCCCAAGTTCATAGTCCTGGCTCTATTGTTTACTACCCATGTGACTGCAATGCTGTGCCTCAGTTTCCTCATTTGTAAAATGAGGATAATAACATTACCAACATCAATGGTTCATGGTTAAGGCTAAATGATTAACTCAGGTAAGCACCTAGAAGAGTCCCTGGCCAACAGAATGAACTCAAACATATCAACACTATTATTATTTCACTATTAAGGAATTTGTGTCATCTTCCATTTGGATGACATTATCTGGTTTTTAAATAATGTCGTGAAACCTCATAAAGTTATATATTCAGGGATCTGCCTTGGAAGTTGAGTGGAAAAAATGAAATGAGAAGTTCAACTGGTTTATTTTAGGTTACACCCAGAACCAACATCAAAAAGGGGAAGTTCAGATCACAGTATTACAGTTTAAGTGCAAACTGACAATAAACATAAAATAATAAATTATCTCTAGTCTGCTCCTATGTCAGTAACTCAATAAATAAATACACTGACTACCCAATTTAAAAGCACACAAGAGAACGTTCCAAGGATATTCTTGAACTTTCTATTTTTAATAGAATTGCATGCCCTTGAAAGATTTCTATACAAAAACAGTTATAGAAAAACATATCCCACCTTTCTCTTAAAACATGTTAGCCAATTTTTTTGGAGAGCAAAAGCCTATATAGCCCATTATTTGAAATGGAAAAAACAGCCATCCTTTCCCAACCCATTTCACAAATATCACTAAAACACTCAAACACCTATATAACCATCTAAGAAAAGAATCTTTCCATAATATAAAGTATTTTAAACACCAAATACTAGAATCAACAACACTTAAAGAAGTTTTCCTGTATTTTCTCACACATTTGAAACCATCAATGCATAGTTCCCAGGGACACAGGCACGACCAAATTGGTGTTAGTTTGCCTCTCTTAACACGCTTTATCACCTCCTATTTTTCTTCGTATGTATGCGTTTTTCAGGCCTCTTGGGTTCACCTATTTTATTTACAGGCTTTTCACTTTTTTAGAAGACATTCTCACTCACTAACATGGGAAGTTGAGAGCACGAACACATAACTCAGGCCTGCTGGGAGAGCCATTGAGCTACAGATAGAACACATTCTCTATCTTCTCGCCTGGACATACCTGAAACTTAAAGGTGTTTCTAGGCCACATGACTGAATTCACTATTTCTGAGATTTCTGACTAGGGAATTTCAGGTAAAACAAATTTACAAGTTGTTATAGCAAATGTTTAGATAGCGAGCGTTCGTAGTGGACTTATTACAGGGGCATTTTGGAACTAATTTCTCTCAGTTATCAAAACATTTATGTGTATATTTGTGCATATATGTTGACACTAAAACTGGCCCATCTGAGATGAAATCCAGAGAAAATTCTTATTCAGGAGGAAAAAAAAAATGCCATGCTTCATTGACTTGGAAAAGTATATTTAAAAGAATTGAAAAAAAAACCCCACAATTTGATAAGAAGTATGTTTACTATTATCAATAGAGAGCTTCAAATAAATACAATAATTATATCACAAAATTTCTTTTAAAGACTATTATTATCTTGAGCTCACTTTTTAAGGAGCCCTCTAAACTCCATGTAAACTCCAGATTTTTATCTGGACTTGATCATATTATTTCTACAAACACCTAAAACAGTCTGGTTCACTGCAAGCTTGCTCTTAAAACACATACTGAATGTGTATGCATTGGCTATTAGGAATAGTCTGAGTGTTCAATTAGGGCTTGTCTATTTGATCTCAGTTTGAATTTTGAGTCACATGATTTATAATTTACATATTCTTTCCCTGATTATTAGCTTATACCCTGTCATGTGAGGCCAGCGTAATGCAGGCAGCTTGCAAGAAAACAGACTGCAGCCATCCTGCCAGTTACCCACTGGAGCTGATGCTGCATAAAATGGCATTGAATGTCAAGTTTATTTTTCCAAATTAATGTAAAATACAGACAGCACAAAAATGTTCAGGGCAAGTTAAGAAGATCTTAGTTGCAATGAAGACTCCTCCCCATCTAAAAATCAACAAAAGGATATTAAAGGTACTCAAACACAAAGACCACAACCTTGCTTCCACTCCATCTTAATAGAGCTAGGTCATTCATATGATCCAAAGGCTTCTGGGCAGGAATATAGGCTCCACGAGATCCAAAGACATGCAAATAGCAGAGGAGAAGCAGTATCATACTTTATAAAGAGAAAAGATGTTGGGCGTTTAAGCCAAAGAAAGAGACTAATTTTCTCCCATCTCCTAAGGAGGAAAGGAAAAGAGAACAGATCTGAAATGGAACTGGGATCAGCAATGGGGAGGAGGCCCAGATGAACAATAGCTCCTCCTGATACTGTTTGCCCATCTTTGAGTTTTGGAGATGAGAGCCTGGTGACTTGTTAAGCCATTTTAAAGGGCTGAATTTTTCTGAGAAAATAAGAGGATTTACGGGATCCCTGGGTGGCTCAGTGGGTTAGAGCCTGCCTTTGGCCCAGGGCGAGATCCTGGAGTCCCGGGCTTGAGTCCCACATTGGGCTCCCTGCTTGGAGCCTGCTTCTGCTCTCTCTCTCTCTCCCTCTCTCTCTCTGTGTCTCTCATGAATAAATAAATAAAGTCTTTAAAATAAAATACAATTCTTAATAAAAAATATTTTAAAAAAAGAAAAGAAGAGGATTTTATGCCTTGATTTACCTGGAGCCCAGATGGCTCTATCTTCACAGAATTTCTTTTAAAAATAAACTTCCAACAATATTACTTAGAAAATGAGCTAAAAGTGAGGTTTAGGCCCTCAAACACATATCTTACTGTAAGTGTTTACATTTCAGTGAACCTGTGATTTCTAAGAAATTAAAAAAAGTTTCGAATGTACTAACTCAAAGGTACTCAAAAGCATTCCCACTCAAGATCATTTGGTAAAAGACTGGATATTTTTCTAAGGTTTGGCGATACCACTACTTAATTTTAGAAATGGTTAAAAGTACACCTTTGTATGCATTTGGAACTTATCAACAAGGCCAAGTTTAGGAAGAAGAGCTATTTAGGAACTACTCACTCCCTTTGCACCACATCCACTCTCAGACTCAGATGGTGACAAGGAATAAGAGGGACACCTCTGACCCTACAGAGATCATTGTCTCATTTAGTCTCCATCTAGATCCCCTATTGTTCAGCTCTTTCCATGGAAGCCACTTGATCTCTTCCTGACTCATGACAGGCAGCTCAGCCAGGACTGTGGGCTTCCAGGGACAGCCGAGTGGAGGAGTGCACCAGCAGAGCAGGAGCTAAAGGGACCAGTCCACAGGTACATTGGATAAACTGCATATTTGGTGCCAGTTGATACAGGTTTTCACCAGTGATTTCTTACAAAATAGGCAAGATGTTAAAAAAAAAAAAAAAAGCCTTTTTAGTGCACATAGTAAACTCTTTATCTTGAATATGAACATGTGATAGGAAAAAAAATCCTTTTTAATACACAGTCTCTTCTAAGCAGAGTGAATCCTGGTAACTGTGGTATCTTTTGTTTGCTATGCACAGCTGAAATATTCATCTTCAGCACTAATGGCTTTGGACACTCTTGAAGCAGTATTAAACGGGGGTGGGGTGTGCAAGCTTGGAGTCGGAAGCTTGGAGCCACCCGGAGTGCTCTGCTGAGGACAGGGAGAGAAGGGTGGGAGTCACAAGGGGAAAGAAAGAGGGAATCACGGGGGCCGCAGAGCTGAGGAGAGACCCACGGGGAGCAAAGAAACCCAATGTGGAGTTTTTAAGGGTGTGGGTCTTGCTTCTACATTTCTATCTAAATCACAAATCAATATGGTCCAAGTGACAGTGTAGGGGTGCCAAAGTATTACCCTGTCCGAAGCAAAGGGCATCTCGGCCCAGCCTGCTCCCAGGCCCCATCACAGCAGGGCTTTCCCTGCTGGACTGTCCCTCTTTGCCTCCCATCTAGAGGGCACCTGCACCAGACGCTGCAGGCCGGGGCACACCAGGCTGGGGAGCAGGGTGGTGCCACATGAGAAGGGGGAGCTGGAAAAGTATGAGAAGAGGCTTTTCTCTGATTGAGATGGACTTCAAAAAGATCCCTTTATGGGGGCACTGGGTGGGGCAGTGGGTTAAGTGCCGGACTCTTGGTTTAGGCTAAGGTTGTGATCTCCGGGTTGTGATCTCAGGGTCCTGAGATCGAGCCCTGAGTCCAGCTCTGCAATGAGTGCAGTCTGCTTGTTTCCCTTGCCCTCTGCCTCTCCCCCATACTCGCTCTGTCTCCCTCTCTCTCTTTCCCTCTAAGATAAGTTAATTAATTAAAAAAAGAAAAATCTTTTTTTACCTTTCTGAAAAATCTTTTTCTTAGTATGCTGGAATTCAAGCATATTAAGCATCAATAAGCAAGATGCATAGATTTTAGGGTGACTCTGAGGAGAAAAACAACATATAAAGAAAAGCACAACATAGAAAAGGACATAAACACTACTGCGGTGCCTATTGTTCAGTTAACCCACACAAATGGGAGACTTTCAAGTGTGAGGCCGGGAATGTCATTTCATTAGCTGACTAAAGATTTTAGGACCACAAAGAGTGTCCAGCTCAAGCTCAACATTGCCCAGAACGGCATTGCAATTGTGCAGAGTGCAGTGTCCTGCAGCCCATGCATCACTGCTGCAGGTGTGGCTGGGCGTGCTGTTCCCCGCTGAGCAGGTGCTCCTGGGCTTCACGGCTTCCATTCTGCTCCTCCACAGCCAGAGAGGTGAGCTTGATGAACTTGCCATAAATAATAAATGCCTTGGCTTCATATGCTGCGTTTGCCTTATTTTAAAGGCAGCATTTTCCCAGAAAGGATGAGCGACCCCAGGGGCGAGGCTGGCAAACTCTGGGCAGCCTTTTATCTGTTCTTGCAGCGCGATAATCTATGTAAACTTCCCAGTGATAATGGTATCTAGAATATGCATTTAGAGAACAGAATCCAGCCCAATCTTTCTTTTCCTTTTCTCCAGTGATGTAAGGGCAAAAGGATCGAGGCCCAGGTGATGTGTTCCTTCACCTCGCCACCTTCCAGGCTCCCGCACTCTTGGACGGTCTCCCTTGGTTCTCCAATAAGCCAGTGGAAGATCCAGACAGAACTGCCGACTCTACATTTCCACTAACATTTAAAGGTCAAGGTTCCTTGTGTTGTACATAATGCTATCTCCCTCCCACGGGTATGAGAAGGATGGCTGTGAGAATTACTGTGAGAATTACCTTTGCTCTCTGGGGCAAAAGGGCTTGATTTACTGCAATTCTGCTCACCACTTATGCTGAGATAGCTTGTTTCGTCAAATAAAGAGTCAAGGCAAATTAAAACCAAAGGATGAATTAATCCAGCTATGGTTTTTCACCTCTGCTCTTATTGATTTTAATATGTTTACCCTCTCAATAAATGAAGACTTCTAAAAGAACCGGATCAATGACATAAATAAGGATCCGGTTTTCAAACATTTTTTTTTTTTTCCATAGCAGAGATGTTTTCTTTGATTGCTGGACCCTGGGTGCTCTGAAAGAAATTCCATCTCTGGGAAAGCCACTTGGCCGAGCTCCATTTAAATTTCCCTGTCTGAAGGAAGAATTTATTTTGGAGGAATCACATATTTAGTACGTACTTCTTTACAAATTCTCTCTCTTCTCCCTCTGCTCCCCCCACCCCCCCAAGCTCATGGGAACCTCTTTATCCAAGAGCTAAAAGCATCCCAAAGACATTCTGTTGACCTTCCAGGCAACTGCATTCCATTCCTTCATCATGAACTCACTGGGGATCCCTGGTGGGGGTTCACATCTGAAAATAACAGCAGCTTCCATTTACCCAGTGTTTATTGCATACCCAATGTTCAGCTGGGCACCTTGCTTACATGATCTCATTTGATCTCTGCCATGATCCTGCAGGGCAGCGATTGACTGCATTTTACAGATGAGGAACTGAGGCACAGACTGGTTTTGCAAGTGGTTCAGGGTTACATAGATCTCCAGTGGCCTGGGACAAAAATCCCGGCCTGTCAGACCAGAATCCACAAAAAGCTGCTCTAGGGATATATTGTTGCTTCTATACCCTTAATGATGAAACAGGTCAAATGCATTGTGTATTTACTTCCTAAAACATGTTTGTTTTTAGAGCTAAATGCCTGCCCTCATCCCAATGCAGGAGATTGATGGAAAGATTAATGTTATATTGTGTAAAGACACGAATAATTTCTATATAGGGACACACGAGGGCACTCTAACCTCCTCTCAGTTGAGGAAACGTTTTCTTCGTAGTTCCTCAGCTCAGACCCTTGAATCCCAGTGCTGGTTCTGCTCTGATTACTTGTGTGAACTTAGATTGTAAAACACTGGAGGTCAGTTGCTCCATTTACAGATTTAGGAAAGGGGGGGCGTGAAACGAGCCTCTCACTTAGGATCTCTTCTACCTTAAGAACTGGATGATTCCAACTTACTAACAGTTCATTAAACAGGGATTTATGACCCTGTTTTAACAAGGATTATTAGTCATTGCAAAGAAACAAGATCCGTTTCTTTCATGCTTACTATACTTAAGCAGAAAATGTGCTTATAAATTTAACTCACCATATTTGCAAAAAGCAAATCCATCTAGGCCCGAGGGTGGTCTTTTATTTATCTTTGGCTCATCTGAGAATTTCGTGAAACTGCTGGAGAAATTCTTGCCCTTCACACAGGTTCAGGTTCTCTTTTTCTCAAGGGCCACCTTATGGTTAGCTTGCTGTATTATCCGCACGTTAACTGAACGCACTAGCCAGTAGCTTGCTTCTAGTTTAGCATTTATTTATGTGACAGCTCCCTTCACTCCACCCGCTGGTGTCTGATTGCTTTGTGGGACAGTTTCATGCAATTTATTATGGGGACTTTGAAAAAAACACCTTTATAGTCACCTTGCTTGGTTGAAATTTTTCACAGGTCAGGGTTATTTTAAGATTTATTTGACAAGCTGCAGAAGGGTCGAGATCCAGGGAAGCTCCTCGGCTAGGTCCCCTCAAGAACAACAGTTTTTTTTCCCTCTCTTTCCTATAAATGAAGGACTAAGCCATGTACTCCGACAGAGGAAAGGGAAAAAGGAGGAGGGAAAAGCCTACAGGTAGCAGTCTAAATTGCACGAAATGACAGGTTTAAAGGGAATTTGGACATTACACACAGCAGGGAAAGTGAATGAAAACACACCCCACTCTGAAAGATGAGTGTCCTGACAAGCTTACACACCAGCTAAAAGCCTCTGCTGATCTTTAGGTATCAAGGCAGAAAGATCTTTTCTCTGCTGGAACCTCGCTGGGCGATTACTACACAGACCACTTAAACCACTGGGCTGCTTCTGTTCTGAGTCAATAAAAAGCCTCCTAGATGTTTAGTCTTGAAAAAAAAAAAAAAAGTGACTTATTCAGCCGGAACAGGTTATTGGGCAATGTTTCAAACACAACCATCCTCATGGGTGCTCAGGCATTAGAGTCCTGGCGTGGAAGCAAATGCCTCAGATGAAAAGAAAAGTACTCTCTATTACAACCAACAAAAGGAAAGGAACTGAAGTCACAGCCCAACACTGGTCCATCTCCAACTCTATAGGTGTCTCTTATTCAGGTGCACCTACATGAATTTGGCAAGACCTAGTTTTTACAGCCTAGTATTGTTATCAGGACTTATGCTGCAATTTGCTTAACTTCTCTGTACTTCAGTTTCTTCATCTGTAAAACGGAGATCACCGTATTTATATCACTGGGTTGTAAAGCTTAACCAGGCAGGTTTACATAAATCAAGTAGAGCAATATCAGCCACCACATAAATGTTTGGTAAGTGTTATGTGAGAAATCTTTTTCTATTATTCTGATTATTTTATTTTTATTTCATAAAGCCTTGGGACACCTTAAGAGAACCTTGCAATGCACTTGTAAGATTTTGTCCTACCCGAGGCACTGTGACTTTCTCTATGTCCTACTTTCTTCTTAAATTAGCTAGAAACATCTGCTCTTTATGCTTAAATTCTTTGTAGATATTTCAAGAGTCCACGTTTCTCTCTTTGGCTCCCTCCCTTTTTTGCACAAGATCCTTATTCTGAACCAGACACTGAGTATACAGAGGTGACCAAACACTGCTGGGTGCAGTGGAAAGCCAGGTAAACAGTCCCCATGGCATATAATATGTCCCCTAATGGAGGCGTGCACAGAAGGGGTACTGAGCTGTTTCTTGCAGGGTGGGCCAAGTGAAGTGGGGGCTGTTGGGAGGGAGGTCCTGATGGTAGAGGAAAGAACATATGCGCAAAGACTAGAGTCAGAGACCACATATTTTCTTCCAGAGTTTTCTTTGGCCTCCAAATTGTCACTGGCTCCCTACAGTCTATGAGCTAAAGCATGAGGTGCTCTGCACCACATTGAAAACCTCCCTCAATCTGCCCTAAGTCCATCTGCCCAGTCCTTTTCCACTGCTTCTTCCTGTCACTTGTACAGAGAGCCATGCCAGCTCTTGCTCTCCCATCTCGGATTTCATCCATCTGGTTCCCTGTGTCTGGAATGCCCCCCTCCCCACATCACAATCCTACCCCTCCTCCACCAGCTCCCAGGTGTCCTCCCAGGACAGCTGTCCTTTCACCCCCATCTGCAAGTAACTGCCCCCCTTTCCCAGGTCCCTAGCGCAGTTTCCTTGTTTCTTTACCGTGGCATTCACCGCCTTCTGCTTTGATTTGCTTTATTTGAACCTTAGTATCTCTCCTACAAGATTACAAACTAGGGGCACCTGGGTGGCTCAGTGGTTGGCGCATCTGCCTTTGGCTCAGGTCGTGATCCTGGGGTCCTGGAATCAAGTCTCGCATCGGGCTCCCTGCAGGGAGCCTGCTCCTCCATCTGCCTATGTCTCTGCCTCTCTCTGTGTGTCTCTCATGAATAAATAAATAAAATCTTAAACAAAAAAAGATTACAAACAACATCTCCTTAAAATTTTAAAGATTTCCTTTAGTATCTAGTATGGTGCTTGGTATGTATCAGGTGATCAAAAAGGATTGTGAATAATCATAATATCTCTATATCCAAAATTTATGCTTGTTTTGTGCTAAACAATATTCGAAGCACAATGCATGTGTTCTCATTCAATTCTTTTTTTTTCTTTTGTGATACATTTTATTTGTAATACTATTAATATTAATGATAAAAATTTAAAATATAATATTTTAAATTTAAAAATATTATTACTATTAATACTTTACTATACTGTATTTTTTAAATAAATTTATTTTTTATTGGTGTTCAATTTACCAACATACAGAATAACACCCAGTGCTCATCCCGTCAAGTGTCCCCCTCAGTGCCCGTCACCCATTCACCCCCACCCTCCGCCCTCCTCCCCTTCCACCACCCCTAGTTCGTTTCCCAGAGTTAGGAGTCTTTATGTTCTGTCTCCCTTTCTGATATTTCCCACACATTTCTTCTCCCTTCCCTTATATTCCCTTTCACTATTATTTATATTCCCCAAATGAATGAGAACATACACTGTTTGTCCTTCTCCGATTGACTTACTTCACTCAGCATAATACCCTCCAGTTCCATCCACGTTGAAGCAAATGGTGGGTATTCGTCGTTTCTAATGGCTGAGGAATATTCCATTGTATACATAGACCACATCTTCTTTATCCATCATCTTTCGATGGACACCGAGGCTCCTTCCACAGTTGGGCTATTGTGGCCATTGCTGCTAGAAACATCGGGGTGCAGGTGTCCCGGCGTTTCATTGCATCTGAATCTTTGGGGTAAATCCTCATTCAATTCTTAAACAACTTTGCTGTATAGTAAAGAATTTGACCTTGCCCAGGGACGCAGCTGGTCTTTTCCCTTGGCGGTCATCTCTGAAACCTTAGGAATAATTTGCCAGATAAGAGTATCTTTGTTTACCTGAGGACTTTGGGGGCACATTAGAAAGTCTAAGGATGAGATTTATGATGGTGGCTTTGAGTCATGTGGATATATGCTTGCCCCTGGAGGGGCTGGATCCTGAGGTCAGTCACGTGGAGTGACTGCCGCATATCAACACCAGGACAGTAGCACTGTCCACAGCTCCCCGAGGCAGACAGCTGGAAGCTTCACATCTGCAACTCTCCTGATCTCTGCCTTGTATACCTCTTCACTTGGCCAATTTTAGCCTGTGGCTTTTAAAGTTTTATTTTATTTTATTTATTCATGAGACACACACACACACAGAGAAAGAGAGAGAGAGAGAGGCAGAGAGAGGCAGGCTCCATGCAGGGAGCCTGATTAAAGATTTTTTTATTTTATTTATTCATGAGAGAGAGACACACACACAGAGAGAGACAGAGAGAGAGACAGAGAGAGAGTGAGGCAGAGACACAGGCAGAGGGAGAAGCAGGCTCCATGCAGGGAGCCCGACATGGGACTCGATCCCGGGTCTCCAGGATCACGCCTTGGGCTGAAGGTGGCGCTAAACCGCTGAGCCACCTGGGCTGCCCCTAACCTGTAGCCTTTAGCTGTGATAAACAGTAACTGTGGGTATAAGAGCCTTCAGTGAGTCCTGTCGGTCCTTCCAGAAAATTATCTAGTAAAACTAAGGGTGAGCTTGAGGACCCCAAAACTGGCAATTGGTGTCAGAGTAGGGGCAGATTTAGAGACTGTGTTTCCTCTAACCTTGTGCTTGGGACAATGCTACTATAATTATCTCCATTTTACAGATGAGAAAACGAAGGGACAGAGGTTATACTCTTTATTCAAGGTCACGTAACTAGTAATTAGGATTTGATCCTAGGTATCTAAAACAGAACCCACACTGTGAACTACTTCTCTATACTGTTTCTCACAGGTGTAAAAATTAAAAATAGAGATGAGGTCAGAAGTATTAAGAACAGTAAAAAAAATGAACATGTGTCTTTAAATGATGGAAATGTTAAGGGCAGATTTTGTAGAAAACATCTTGTGTTATGGATCAGGTATTTCATCTCTATGAATATTACAATAAATAGGATATGAACAGACTGTAATTTTGCACGTTAAGTCTGTGGCCTGAGCTAAGAACATACTCATTTGCAAAGTTACATATAAGAAGCGGGCCTTCTGGTTATTGAATGCAGCAAAAGATCTGCTTAAAAGAACAGAAAACTCTCTCAAGCCTCATAGAAAACAGACGCATTGTCATTTGCCTTTTTGTTTTGATTACCTATAGGTGACTCAGGTCACAAATCATCTGTCTGTGAGCTCAGCTGACTCCACCAATATTTAACTACTTTTCACTTTGTGCTTCCACGGCCTCTTATTCACACTTGATGAACGTGGGATACCTTGGGGCAATTATCTCCGTATCTGCCACTGACACCTGACTGAGTTTTCGAGGGTGGGAACATGCCTAATCACACCCGTGTCCCTAGAGTTCCTGAGTTTCTGGCACATAGTAAGCACTGAATACGTACAAATAGAATAAATGCAAGCATCATTGCTTGAATAAAAACAGGTGTTTTGAGAGTTGCCTAGGGCAGGTAAACCTAGGTCCTCTGATCCTTTCTCAAACTTCTCTTTGGTCCATGCACCTTCTTTAAACAGGCAGAGTTCACCGTCTGCACGTCCTCATTCTCAGCACCTGTATAGCCCCAGTTCCATTTATCTCCATCTGTCCTTCTAGCTTGAGTTATTTGGGTCAACAAAGAGGAATATGTCAGAAAACACACAGGACAGAAATAAACCAGAAAGGATGACTAAAGAAGCAGCTACACTAAAACATCACGTTGAACAATTTAAAAGGAAAAGTCCCAGACAGCAGATTTCCTGTAACTCATGCCTGTGTAAATTATTTTCTAATTAACATCTCCTTGGGGTCTCCCATTTCACAAACCTGAATTAGGTTCTTGGGAAGAATGTAGCATTCGTTAGAGAATGTGACTCTGTGCTGACAAATGCAGAAAGGCTGAGGCACCTTTAGGATGTACAGCATCTAGCCAATGAGTCCAGGGCTCGAGATCTGGGGACCAGTTAGCAGATTCCCAAACCAAAGAGTAATGTCTGTATTTATTTATTTTAAACATTTTATTTATTTATTCATGAGAGACAGAGAGAGAGGCAGAGATCCAGGCAGAGGGAGAAGCAGGCTCCATGATGGGAGCGTGATGTGGGACTCGATCCCAGGACCCTGGGGTCATGCCCTGAGCTGAATGAAGGCAGACACTCAACAACTGAGGCACCCAGGCATCCCAATAGTAACGTCTTTAAATCTTGTCAGCCCAAAGGGATAAACTTCACCTGTCTGACTGGAGTATTTTCCATTGGGCATGTGGGAGAGTATTAATAATAACTGTCAAACTGCCCACAAAATCTGAGAGGGCTGTGTGGCCATTTTAATTTTGAATCAGTTGCCTACTGAATTTGGAATTATTCACAATGTGACAAAGCCACTGGGTAAGGTACAACGCTGGAAAGCAGAGGATGCTGGTGAGTCAAGAGGCATCCCACTGTCTGAGGATCCACATTAGCCTGGGAATCCAGAGAGTTATTATCTGGTTTACCCCCCACCTGGCTGGATGGGCTAGACAGCTGGAGTAAATCACAGCTTTCCATGGTGCTTCTCAGACCTGGAATGTTGTCAAATGAGTTATTTATGTGTAAACCAAATACAAGCAGAGCTTCTCTTGTTCAAGGTCTGCCCCAACAGTCCCCACCTGTTGCCTGGAGAAGGGCACCAAGTCTCATCCAGGCTCTGAGGGGCACCATGAGAATTCCACTGCCCTAGATATTCTCCGAATTGGCCCCAACATCCTAGGATTTATGTGACTCAAAGGGGTTTAAATTCCATATATGGGAGGCATTTTAAAGCCCTCTACAGATGGAGGGTATCTATTCTCTTTTGAAAGACTTTCTCTTCCTCAAATGTCCGGTAGACTCTGATCCCCATCCCAAAGTAAGAGATTGCAGAGGTAATTCATTAATAAGAAATTCTTTCTCTATTTTGCTAATTATCCCTCTCCTTTGTCTTGAACAGATGACATTATTTCTGGTAAAGCAACACCTCTCAAAAGGCACTTGGTCATCCCCCCAATCCCCACCCCGATAAGACTTCTTAGTTCCAAGATAATCATGTTTTCTTTAACAGCTTCTCAGTTTCTAACACAAAAATGAGAATAACACAAAGGTTTAGAGGAAAACATTCAGGGTAGAAGAAAAAGCTATATTAAATTAAATATTCTACAACAAAATTCTCCTGCTTTTATTAAGCTTTCTGGTATAACCCAAGATGTGAGTGAAATAAATGGTATTTGCCTGGTAAAGTTACTAAATGTTTCCATTTCACAGCTGATTTGTGCTGTAGTGCACAGAGCTAACCTCAACTCCCACCCCCAAGCTGCCAATATGGTTGAAGAAATTATTAAACAAGACGCGATAGGATTCATGCAGAACAAGCTAACAATAGATGAGCTTTTGAGGGTCTCTTATCTGGGACTAGAAATTCTGGATAGAGTTCCTGAACAAAGTAAAATTTTAGTTGAAATCTAAAGAAAAAAAACTATGAAAAGAAGAAAGACACTAACTTCAAACTCAAATCATCATATATTGGAAATAGTAGCTGTGGGTGAGGGTAGGGGATTGGGCAAATTGTCAAAAGACTGAGCTCTGAAATAATTTCCACTAGGCACTGTCTGTGCCCTTCTCCCAATTCTGATGTCCCACAGGTACCTCAAACTCAGGGTGCCCCAGCTTCCCTCCACCACCCCAACCCTGCTGCTTCTCCTGTATCCCTATTCTCACTCTCTGATTAATTGCCAAGTCCTGACGATACTTCCTCCGATCGATTTCCTGGGTCTTCTCTCTCCCTTCGTCCACACTGTCACTCTCCTCCTCGGGCCAGCATCCCCTCCCATGTGGATGGCCTCATCAACAACCTAACCAGTCCAGCTGGCAATAGACCTCCCAGTTCCAATATACTTCATGGACTGTAGCCAGAGTGGTCTTTCCAAAGCATAGCGCTGACTTCGTCATTCACCTGCTTATCGTCCTTCCCACCACTGCTGAGGTGAAGCTAAATGACTTTAACATGGCTTATTAGACCTCCCTGGGTCATGCCACTCACTCCTTGCCCCTCTCCTCCCTCCAACCTAGAGTACAACTACTGTGAGCATATCGGCTTGTTAAGTGGGCCATTCTCTCTTCGAGGTCTTCACCCATGTTATTTCCTCTCCCAGAACGCTCTCATCATTCCCAGTGCAGTTTATTCATCACTTCCTCTAAAAGGCATCTCTGGACACTCAAGTCTTGTTAAAGATGCCAGTGCCATATGCTTCTTCCAGCAGAAACTTCTACCTCCCCAATCATCCTACACAGTATATTGTGTTATAACTACTTGATTTGTTTTTTTAAGAACAGTTACTCATCACATGCAATATAACTTGATTAAATGCCCATTTTTCTAGGGCACCTGGGTGGCTCATTCGGTTATGTGTCTATCTTCAGCTCAGGTCATGATCTCGAGGTCCTGGGATCGAGCCCCACATTGGGCTTCCTGCTCAGCGGGGAGTCTGCTTATCCCTCTGACCCTTCCCCCACTTGCGTGCTCTGTCAAATAAATTAATAAAATCTTTTTTTAAAAAAGTCCATTTCTCCAACTAGATTGTAAGCTTCTTTAAAGGTGCGAACTGTGTGTAATGATCATCACCGAATCACCAGTGTCTAGGAGAGGGCCTGGCATATGAGAGGAAATCAATATATATGTATTAAATAGAAATGAAAGAAGTAGTAAGTTTCTTATATCTCTCCTCAGCATTCCTTTTTTTTTTTTTTTAATATTTTATTTGCCTGAGAGAGAATGGTAGGCAGAGGGAGAGGGAGAAGCAGACTCTCCACTGAGCAAGGAGCCTGATGCAGGCAGGACCCTGGGATCACGACCTGAGTAGAAGGCAGATGCTTAACTGATGGAGCCACCCAGGCACCCACCTCTCAGCATTCCTAATAACTGATATGGCATTTTGTTTCTCTGCACCCTTATGCAGTTATCTGGGGGCTTTTCACTCATTCCTGATCAAGTCATTTCAACGGCCGTTTTTTACCCTGGGATGATGTTTAAAGTTTAATCTTAGCATGACACAGAGGACTCATTAGCCTAATTTTTCAGCCTCATCTCTGTTCCTCTGTTTAAATGAAATCTAAGTTCTGACCACGCCAGACTACTTGGGTTTCTTCAAGGTCACCCAGATCTCTTGCTCCTTGGTACCTCTGCATTGTGACAACCTTCCCTCTACCTGTTAACACCTGGCTATTTTCTATGTGCTCTTTCTGATTCAATCCAAGGCTCATTTCCTCTTGAAAGCCCAATCTACCAGGCTTCCTGCCTCGTCCCAGTAATGGAATTGGGAGTTGGCTTTCTGAGTGTTACAGTACCCTATGTATTCTTCTTCATAGTGTTTGAATTTTAGCTTTCTTCTCTTGTAACTTTGAATTCAGATCATTGTCCTGGCAGGAGGTACCCATTATATGAGCACTGTGTGTCAATTTGGCAGAAAAAAATTACAGGTGCTTGTTGACTCCTTTTGCTATACGTAATGAAAACCAAAAGAAGCAAAAGTTCAGGAAGGAGGGATGCTGTCTTCATCTCTTTGACCTTTTTTTCATCTGGTTTCAATTATATTTTATAAGAATATTGCTTTCAGCACATAAGCCTTCAAATCATACATGTTCATAAAATATTCATCTCAGTCTGACAGAGTCTAGGAATCATTCAGTTCCACCATTCCTGCAGACTGCTGTGCACTCCAAGACATTAGCATTACAGGGTCCAAACGTTTCCTATTTCTTCTTTTATTTTGATATTTGTAGGTCTGTACGGTGAAACAAAATAATGACAAAATGTTCTCTGGAAAAAGATAATACCTTACAACCAACAGTTCTGGAAAAATTGGAAATTAAAGGAAAAAAACACCTGTTATTCTTTTAGAAAATTCTAGCTGCTTAGTAGACTATGAATCCAAGACCGCTGATACTTCATAAGTAGCACAACCTACACATCCCCTTAGAGCAGTGCTGGCCTCTGTGGCCAAACCCACGTTATCCTGGAGCTACTAGAGACCTACTAATGTAATCCTCCCAGGTACTGTTTGATTCTTATGGGAGCTCAGCAATATAATCCAAATTCTCAGAGCTGTGAGAAGCAGAGCCTCGCTCAGCCAGGCGTGTAACTGCTCAAATCAGCACCGTCACAGTTCTCCTCTACCTCGGTATGGTTCTTGACGTGTGTTCAAATCCTTTCACGCACACAAACACACCCACCTACTACAAGGTCTATAAATAATCCCTCCTCTGCAGGCCTGGTTTGAAAACTCTAATTAGGGTTACTCAGCATTTGTAAAGAGGTTCAAGCTTTTCCCAAAGGCAAAGCATTTCACTAACAGTTACTTCTTTCTGCCTGGATTTAGTTCTCAGGAGCTAGGGGGAGACTGGAACCAACCTGTCTCCTGGTGGGGGTGGGGGTGAGGGGGGTAGTCAGCTCAAATCTGTGATAGAAGCCAACTGTCAGCTTCAGAGGCACATCTGAAAGAGCAGCATGCAGGGGAAGGTGGCAGGCTCCTAGGATTTGAGATGTCCTTAGGCATGTTTTGCAAAATCTTTATCAAGAGAAAACAGCAACAGGCATTAGAATCTGGGCTCTCCTGAGGTCATAGCTCAGTGTGTGTGCTCTGGGCAATGGGTAATATGTGTGTGTTAGTGTGTGTGTTGGGGGCCATGTGTATGTTGCCAGGGATTGTGAGCCTATTCCAACGGCTGGGGAAAGAGTTATAAGGTATGTGTAAAGATCAATTCAAAGGAAAAAAAAAAGATCTATTCAAAGGAAAGTATTTTGGAACATCCCTACTCTTGAGCTGGGAACGAGACTGGGTTAGAAGGGCGAGCAATGGGGAAATGAGCAGAGGAGGAGCAAAGTTAACAGTATGCCCCTGTCACAGAGAGTTGCACTTTTCCCAAAGGCTTTGGATGGTTGGAGGTGACAGGGTTTGACAGCCGAATTTGGGATGGGGGACACAGTAAGGAGCTAAAGAGGATTTTCTGGCTCCCATCATCAGCTGCCCTCATGCTGCACTTAAGCCTCCCTTGGGACCCACATCCTGGGCAACTTGCCATGTATCCTCCCTTAACTGGAAGTCCCCTTGAGGGGGTGACCATTCAGGTTATCCTGATCTGATCAGAGAACACTGAGCCACACGGCTTAACTGGAAGGTCATCTCCCTAACTGGACTGTAAATTACCTGAGGGTATGCATTGATCTTATACTTCTTTTTGGTTGTGCAGTCCAGGTGCAGGTTTTTAATAAATCCATCATAATTAATTTAAATGACACATTATTTTGTGACAGGAACTCTTCTAAGCCTGCTATATGAATTAATTTATTTAATTGTCACATTAACTAAATGGTGTAGTGCCATTACTATCTCTGTTTTACAGAGAAGGACTATAACACAGAGAAGAAGTAAATTTGCCCAAGGTCACAGTCCTGAGGCAAAGAGCTGAAGTTCAAATCCAGGCAGAGTGGCTCTCGCATTAATGCTCTAAACCGATCCATGGTTTGTTCTGCTTCCTGCAGACACATGGGATCCCTGAATTCCTTGTGGCTTTTGCATGATTGGGGGGCACCAGTGGGGAAGTCTAAGGAAGTGATGAGCCTCCTTAAAAAAGACCTACTGATAAGAACACCAAAGTCATAGCTTCTTTTTATTCCTCACCATGGCCACCCAGAGAAAAAATGAAAAACACCAAAAATGTACTCCCACTTAAGATTCTATTTTGGTTCCAGAAGACTGTTTTTTCTTGATTGGGTCAGCCGTGGTAGACTCTGCTTGATCCTTGGTTTTCCACAGCCTCAAATCCTCTAGGAGGATGGGTTTCTATCTAGGGCCAATTCATGGCTCACGCTATCCGCAAAGTGGAGCCTTTGACTTCTTGTTCCACAATGTATGTTACGCCCTTTTGGGTCTCCAAATCTCTTTTAGAGGCACCAGACCTAATAAAACTTCCAACAGCAGGATTTGAGTCATGATCCCTTCATCCTGCCCCCGTAGTAACCTCATTGTCCATATGTCACACGTGTAGGAAGTGAGAAGATCTACAGAACTCATGAAGTGGTCAAAGGCAGAACTGCATGGGGCAAGGATAGAATTCCAGAAAGGTCAAAAAGAAGGGGATGGCCATCAGGAAGATGAGAAGAGAGAACGGTCTGGGAACTGGAGAGCAATGAGGAGCATCTGAGCAGGGGTTGACACTGGAAAGGGAGAGGCCAGGTCAGTGGAAGGAAGGTGAAGAGGGGAACAAGAAATGAGAGCCGGCTGAGGCTGAGGCCAGACAGGAAACATGAGAAGCTCAAATGTGACAAGGGAAGGGAGAAGGCAGAAAGGATGCGGGAGAAAGAACTGTTCCTAGGACACAGGTTACACAGAATCCTGCCTCTCATTCTCCTGACCATTTTGCTCTGCCTCAGAATTTTCATTTCCAATGGGGCTCAGTGATGAGCCTTTATCTAGAGCTATGGGAATATTATGCAGAAGTAACAAGACATGGTTGGAAAATGTTCAGGTGTCTTCATATGGCTTTTTCGCCAGGTAAACCTAACTAATCCATTCAGTTTAGCTCTGATTGCAATTGAACATGAAGGCAGCTGCAAACAAGCCACTCTCCAGCATCCTTACTCTCTGGCTCCTTGCTTTCAATCATCCACTTGTCACCAAGGACCAAGCTGCCACCCCGTACTAGGACCTAGGATTATAAAGAAAAAGAAGTCATACTCTCTGAGTGCAAGTTGCTCACAGATGATGTAGAAGACAGCCAAAAACCACAAGGTGCTCAGAAGTGCTATGATAAAGGAACAAAGCATTACAGAGAGGCAGGGAGAAAGCCCTCCAACCATTTCCCATATACCCCCACTCCTTAACTTAACTGGTTGATTTTATCAGGAAAGTCCCCTTCCAACCCAGACTGCCTGCCTAGCCTTGATATTTTGACCATTCTCCAAATCTTGGGTCAAATGTCATATTTTTTCAGCAAAGTAGTTCCTAATCTGAGAAGTAGGAATTAAACAGGAATTTATCTTTCCATTCTATGTGCTTCTATAACACCTTCTTTATATCTCTGTTTTAATATTTATCCCAATTATTTTTAACTATATATAGTGATTTATATATTTAAAACCCTAGATCGTAAGCTCCTTCATACTAGGGTTTATGCCTGATTCAGATTTGGGTCTCCCCCAGGCCTGAGCATGGAGGTTTCTTAAAATGTACTCAGGGTCAGTTTATTTAGAGTAATTAACCTACAATTCCTTTTAGGATGCTAAAGTGAGAGGACCCTGCTTCATTCTGGCTGTTGTGAGTACTTGTTTGCACATGCCACAAATAATTTCTTGTTTTACAGAGACATAAAAGAACTGGCTTTTAGACCTAAAATGATTCATTCTTCTCATCTCTTTTCACGTTTCGACAAAGAACGCGTATTTTAAAAAAAAGCCTCCAACTAATCAAAGAATTTTTAATTTGGAGAAGACTCTATATTTCATTTAATCTCATATCTTAATTACAAATGAGGAAACTAAATCCCAAGAAATTCAGATACTTCTTCAATATCACACAGCCAGAATCAACAGTATCGAATTTCTCAAGTACAAGGCTTTCTTCAATAGACCAAACAGTTTACCTTCAAGAAAAAGAAGGGGAAAGCATGGCTTAAAAAAGAAAAGAAATATACTAAAATATAGAAAAAGAATTCACTGAAAACTATACACATGATAGCAAATTTTTTTCCTATCAGCCCATTTGCCCATAAAGAATATCATGCTTCCACTAACATCAGTGAAAATGTTTGTAAAGCTTTACTTTAGGGCAGCCTGGGTGGCTCAGCAGTTTAGCGCCTGCCTTTGGCCCAGGGTGTGATCCTGGAGACGCGGGATCCCTGCATGGAGCCTGCTTCTCCCTCTGCCTGTGTCCCTGCCTCTCTCTCTCTCTCTCTCTCTCGTCTCTCATGAATAAATAAATAAAATATTTTTTTAAAAAAAGCTTTAATTTAAAAAATCTGACTTCTGCAATTTCCAGATCCTTTACCCTTGGGGTCTCCAATCTAAAGAGTTGGCAGTGAGATTTGTTCTGAGTTTCTTCTCCACTATATTTCAATACATTTGAGTGATACTGGCCATTAACAGGTGCTCTTAACAGTTGTGTAAGTAAAATAATACATCAAAGCTTTGCTGAGAGGCGCACATTCACACATGTTCTCTCCCATCACGACTTAGGCAAATGCGGCAGATGCACTCAAATTTAATGTAGTTTACTCCATCTCAGTTCTGCTGTTGTTGCCAGAACCCTTGCCTTTTCCCTGAACTTCTCCAGGTCAATGCTGCCCCCCCACCCCATCCTGGACAGATCTGACACAGTTTTACAGACACCTGATGGCTAGCACACAGGAGCACATGTGTGCATGCACACCACACAAAATAGGCCTAAGCAATAAACTCAAATTTAAAACTTCCTGGGTTCCAATTCTAAACAGGGCTATATATATATACATACATACACACACACATATTGTATATATAACACATATAAACATATATAATTGTAAACATGGAAATACATATATTACTCAGATATATAATATATACACATATATGTCTGTCTCTATCTCTTCACAGTGATACATAACCACTCAGATAAAGAACACCTAGTCTTAAAAATTATTTCATTTGCAGCAGAGGACAGTCTGTGAAAACTGTTTTAGTTAAGAGACTACCACTCCCTCCCCCAGGAAACACACACAGCTGCTCTGCACTCCCCCAGGCCCCCTGAGGGGCACAGGGATAGTGCAGGGCTTTTGGAACCAATGAGATGGGGGCTTAAATGTTAGTTCTGTTATTTGCCATTTGTGTGATCTTAAAAAAGATTACTTAGCCTCTGGACAACACCACTTTTCTATTTCCGAAATGAGGATATCAGTACCTATCTTGGAGGTGTAGAGACCTGAGGTGATGTTTGCCAGTGGTAGCACTTAGTAAAAAACTATTATGATGAAGGTGATCATGAAGGGGAAGAGGGAGAGGGGAAATGAGGGAGGAAGATGATGGATTCCACTTCCTGAATGCCTTCTGTATTTCAGAATTTCTCCACAAGGCTTAGCAGAACTTGACTGCTAGTCATTAGCTAGGGAATATTAAGCTTGAGGGAAGGGAAAGGAAATTGGTGTGTGTGGGGGGGTGCAGAATTGCGTGTGGGGGTTCCATAAATGGCTAGCACTACATGTGATTCTCCTGTGTTGCACACATACACGCATACGTTCATGTCCCTTCCACTGCTGGGAAGAGGGCATTCACAGAAGAGAATTTAGCATGTTGAGGGGTCAAGGTCATTTTTTATTTTTCTTTCTTTCTTTTTCTTTTTCTTTTTCTTTTTCTTTTCTTTTCCTTTCTTTTTCTTTTCTTTTCTTTTTTTAATTTTCCTGCACAGAAGGACCAGACTTCACAAAGTAGGGTGAACAAATTCCCATGTCCTCCATGGTGACTAATCATATAGCATTTCTAGTTACAGCAGCAGGCTCTGGCTCTTTGCCCCCTTCCCCTGGCAGTTCTAGTAACTGTGAGGTACCCTATAGATTGCAAGAACAAATGCCCAGCTCCTTTCTGGAGTCACGGTGTCAGAGCGCACAGCCAAGCCACAGGCGGAGCTGCTGCTGTGGTTTGACCTGCCCGTCCAAAGTCCAACAGGAAGGAGGAAGCCCCAACCTACCCGGACGTGCCCTGAATGACAGAGCCATTTAGGCCAGCCGAAGATGCCAGGCTGTTTGCAAACACACACTACCTGCCATACCACATGACCAAACAATTCCACTGGAAAGCCTAAAGACAAATGACTAATGTTAAAAGAAGCCCGTGCATCATTTCAGTGATGATTCCACAGGCATCAATTAAACATGGAAAAGACCTGTTCTTGACCATGTTTAATTGACCATCAGGCATTTCCCAAGGAGCCACAGCCAATGGCTGATAAAACACCAGTGATCATAACTATAAAGACATTTAGCAGCCCTCTCCTTGCTCAAAAGCAACAAGAGCTCATCAGGACAATGAACCTGGAAGACCTCCAAAAGAAGAGGCAAGTAAGGAAAAGGCTGCATCCGAAGCCAGCTCTGCTCTTCCTCATGCATAGAAAGCAAAGATCTGGGTTGCATGAGGTCATGCAAAAAATCAGACTGCTCCCAAGGATGCTTGGGAGTTTGTCTGGTAGTCCAGGGGTGAACGTCAATTGTTATGTCTCCAGGTGAGAGAGAACATTGGCAGTAGTCCATTCCCTGCTCCTAGGGGTGCTTTTCAAGTACAGGCATCTGGGGCTTTGCCCAGAGCAGCAGACCCAGATCACTGTAGGCCAAACATCCTTCCCTAGAAACCATTACTTCACCGTTTTTGAGTGGAAGCAAGAGGACAAATTTAACGAGAGAGATACCAAGGCTTAAAACCCCTGGGAGAGAAACAGTGGCTGGAGCAGAAGTGCTCTTCAAGGCTTCGGTTCTGGATCAGTCAGGCAGACACCTGTGTGTATATATAGACAAATCTTCAAACACCACCTCATCACACCTAATGACTGCCTGTGACCTCTGCGGAGCATCTGTATTCTCTACTTCTGGCTTTTCCAACAGCACAAATATGGGTCTTTACACTCAGTCCTGGTTCTCAATCTATTCCCTAATGCTAGTCTTTGTTTGTTTGTTTGTTTTTTTCCGACAGGCAAGGTCAGATAAATGAGAAAGAAAATACTTTTCAGTTTTAATTTTGATCCAGATCTAAAATTGTTAAATGACTTTTTATTCATCACTCTCCATCTCTCCCCTTTTTGCCTTCAGTGATTCAGGTAAATGCCCTCTCCCCTCCGCCCCCCCATCACGTGGCCTGGTTCCCCCAGGAAGAAAGTCAACATTCTTAGAATGAGGCTATCAAGTAAAAACAAAACAAACAGAAACAGAAAGACGCCAACAGACAGACAAACAAACAAACAAAAAAATGGTGCTTCCATTCTCCCCGGTCCCTTTGGCCAATGATGCGGTGTGCTTAAATCCGTTTACAGCAGCTTCTTGGGTGTTAAGTTTTGGGCCGTTACTGAAGAGGTTTACTAAGGTCCCTGCCAATTGTCGTCGCAGCACAACAGAAAAGCAACCCAAGCCCTTAGTAACGATGACACTACAATGGCAGAAGCAAACGGGGGTGGGCACAAGTAGGAAGAGAAGAAGAGTACCTGGGATTGCCAGATTGGAAAGGGGGACGTTGTGGAGGTGAGCGGGCAGCGAGGCCATCCAGTCGGCGTTGCAGACCTCCGATGATGTCTTTGTCCCGCTGGGGTTGGGGGAGCAGATGGTCCCCATCCTGAGTTTCCTCCTTACCTTCCTAACTGCTAGCATCCCTCTTTGTCAGTCAACAAACTGCCCAGGCTCAGCTCGGTGCCACTCACTCGGAGAGCATCGTGGCCCGTCGGGGCCACCTGGGTCGGGCCAGTCTTGCAGAAAGACCTGCCGGCCCGGGACGCGGGGCGCAGAGGTGGCCCCCCGCCCCCCCCCCCCCGCAGCCCTGCAGCCCCGCAGCCCCGCAGCCCCCGCCCTCGCCGGCCCAGCCGCCCTGCCCCTCCCCTAATCTGCTCAGAGCTGGCTCCGTTAAACTTCTTACGTGGCCCCCAGGAGCCGGGGCCAGGTAGGCCCGGGGCAGCCACGCCCGCAGCCGCTCACAGGACAGGTGCCCCCGCGCTCACGGCCGCGCCGGAGGGTCGGTGCCCCGCGAGCGCCCGGACGCGACCTCGGCGGCCAGACCTGCGCCCGGGTGGGCGGCCCCGGCGGGCGCGGACGCTGCGGCCCCTCCTCCTCCTCCCCCTCCTCCTCCTCCTCCTCCCCCCGCGGCTTCCCGGCTCACGCTCCCCCTGCCCTGCGGCTCCGCCACGGCGCCCCGAGCTGCAGCCGGCGGCCCGCGGACCCCGGCGGCCCCGCCCCGCCCCGCACTGCCGGGCAGATTTGCCGGGCTGCGCGGCCCGTGATTGGCCGCCGGCGGGGCGCGCTCCGATTGGCTGCCTTGCGAGCGCCCCGCCCCCGGCCCCGCCCCGGCCCCGCCCCCGGCCCCCTCCGCCCCGCAGAGGTGCCCGGCGCCCCGCGCCCGCCCGACCTCCCGCCTCCCTCCCGCGCAGCCCGCACCCCGAGGTTGAACGCGAGCCCAGACGTTTCTCCCCTTGCACCTTTCTCCTCCCCGCGCACACGCGCTGACAGTCGCAGAGCGTGTCTTGCATGTCCAGTAAAACCACAGCAGCAGCCGCGGAAAACACGGGAAGTGAAGAAGCCGAGAGAGGGGCAGTGTGTCACCCTCAAGGATGGTTTGTTGCGACCGCTAGGAAGGTCTGCTTTGCACAGCACTTGTCCCCATTTTTCCAGAGGACGGGATGATGGTTACTTACGGTGGTGATTATTCTGGTATTTGAAACCTTCTTCCAAATTCTTTGTCCCATTTGCTCTTCACGGGACCCCCAAGGAGCAGGGAGGCTTGCAGGTAGGATGCCCTTTGGGCAGATGAGATGGAAGTCCCGGGGCACGCAGGGAGCCGTTCGTGTCCTGGCAGTTATCTGCAAAGGCCATTTAAACAAAACAAACAAAAAAGCCCAGAGGCTTGCAGGCACACAAACTCGTTTCCCTGCTTTCTGCAATATTCCCTACTCCTTCAAGTGGTGCTTTTTCATGGTGGTTTACAATAGGGTCTCTGATGATAGGAGAACTTGCACATCAGTAATCACTGAAACATCTTGGCAGGCAGGTAGAACAAGAAAAGCACCCTGAGCCCTGAGCCCGGGGCCCTGGAGGGCTTTAGGTCTGGCCACTCCTGGGTGACTCCGGAGGGGCTTCTGTGAAAAGCAAGCAGCAGGCTTTGCAAAAACTGACATTAAATCACTGAAAGGCCCCACTGGACACCAAGGTGACTCCAGCCCCAATGCCTGCATCCCAGCCACCTTTAGGTGCACATAACTCCTGCTGCATATTGCCCCCTTTTGCCTTTACTAAAATGTCCTTTTCCAGGCTATTCTGTTTTTTTAAATAATAAGTGTATTTTTATTGGCGTTCAATTTGCCAACATGCAGAATAACACCCAGTGCTCATCCCGTCAAGTGCCCCCCTCAGTGCCCGTCACCCATTCACCCCCACCCCCTGCCCTCCTCCCCTTCCACCACCCCTAGTTCATTTCCCAGAGTTAGGAGTCTTCATGTTCTGTCTCCCTTTCTGATATTTCCTACCCATTTCTTCTCCCTTCCCTTCTATTTCCAGGCTATTCTTAACATTCATTTAAGCCTTCCTTAAAAGCCACCAAAAGCCACCCCGTTTCTCCCTGCAGAGAAGGGCCTGTCCTCACCCGAGTCCACACAGGGGAGGGAAATAGAATTGCTTTTGTGTAAATTATGTAGTCCAAATTTTTTTAAATCTTCGCCTTAATACTTGTTTTTTTTGTTTGTTTGTTTTATTTTGAATGGTCTGCCATCAAAATTGTTTTGTTTTTTTTGTTTTTGTCCCCCCCAATTAAAGATTTATGAAGGCTTTTGGTTTTTGTCCCCCCAATTAAAGATTTATGAAGGCTTTTGGTCTCCCTGGGAGTGGGGCTGAGGCATGGAGGCATCCAGGGCTTACCTGTACACTGACTTGAGACCAGTTCAATAAAGTGCACACCTTAAAGAAAAAAAAAATTATTGCCCTTTGAGCTGCATAGAATTATCGGAAGTTTGTTTGTTTGTTTTGTTTTAGAGGAGTATCCCTTGGTTAATAAAAAGAAAATGTACACTATTTATCATATATCTTCGGTGTTTAAATGGAACTCCAATACAGTGCTCTTTTTTTTTTTTTTTTTGAGTACACCACAGGATATTGAGAATGTCACCTGGTTGAGTCCACAATTTTTTATTCCTCATAGAAAAAAATCACTCTAAAGGAATATTCCAACATTTACTTTGGAAATGTTCCCTTTCTGGGCTTTCCTTGAGCTTAAAACCCTTTTTAAAAATTCCTAAATGCAAACAAAGCTTTATGGAAGCTGACTAAGACAAGCAAAATGTGTTCTTGAAGCTCTATTGTGGAATGCTAATTTCAATGCCGTTTTTCCTTTTGATTTTTTTTTAGCTCTTAGTGGAAGGAGTGAGCATATTAAGAAAGCATTAAAGGGATCCTGGGTGGCACGGTCAGTTAAGCATCCAACTCTTGGGGTCATGATCTCAAGGTCCTGAGACTGAGCCTCAACTTGTGCTCTAAGTTCAGCCCAGAGTCTGCTTAAGATACTCTCTCTCTCCCTCTGCCCCTCTGTCCTCCAATAAATAACTTTTTTTAAAGAAAGCTTTAAACTTTAGACTTAGAGACATCACTGGGTGAGAACTGAAAAAAACAAATAAGTGGAATCACTTAAGATGAGAGGTTTTGTATCTCTAGGAAACTGGCAACTTCTTTGATCACAACTACTTGACTTTGCCAAGAAAACAGTTCAAAAGAAGGCAACACTCTTCGTATATTCTTGAGTCAGTCCTGGAAGAAATCTTGGAGATGAAATCACAACATGTAGTACAGTACTTGGCATATAGCAAGTGCTCGATAAATGTTTCTTAGAAGGAGACAGATGCTTGGTAAAACATGTTCTGCGGGGTTCTAGGTAGTGTCTTACAGCAGTGTTTTTCTAACGGTAATGTGTAAATCCATCACCGTCTGATTACATTATTCTGAGATGGACCCAGATTCCATATTCCTAAATTTCCATCTATGCTGGTTCAGACCATACTTGTAGGTAGTAGTGTTTTAGAGAATAGACTCATGTTTGATAGGTGGGAACTTGTATTGCTTTTTCTCTTTCTTCTCCAAGGTTTAATAATATTTTCACTTATATTAAAACTTATATTAAAAACTTATATTAAGAATCTCAGCTAAGAGGGGCCCCTGGGTGGCTCAGTCATTTAAGCAGCCTGCTCTTGATTTTGGCTCAGGTCCTGATCTCAAGAGTCCAGGGATAGAGCTCTATGTTGGGCTCTGCACTCAGCCCGGAGTCTACTTCTCCCTCTCCCTCTGCTCCTCCCCCTGCTGTGTGCTTACTCTCTCTTTCTCCCTCTCTAAAATAAATACAATCTTTAAAAAAGAGAGAGAGAGAGAGAGAGAGAGAGAGAATCTCAGCTAAGAATCTGTAACTATAAGAGATTAATTTTTCTCTCATGTAATGTAATGGAAACCAAATTATCAGTGGGAATTTTATACTATGCCACAGGTATTCCAGGATGAATAATTTTAAAATAAAAGTAATATTTAGGATTTGGCTAAGCAATATTTTCTTACATGCTTCACTATGAACGTTGCTGAAGGGTTGGAGGACTAACAGAAGGAGTGTGATAATTACAACAGAATGGAGTGCTTCTCAAGTACAAATCGTTCCACTAGGTGCTAGGAATGGAGGAAAAGTTAGGTGAAAGTTGGCATCTTAGGAACCTCAGATAGTGTATAATTCAGGAGAAAAGAGAGTGAAATATGTGAAGTACATGCTGTGATGTCACATGGAATGAAAGGATAATGGAGACATGTAGGTACGATCACCAGCCCCGTTGACAAAGGACACTAGAGCTTAGAGACTACACAATTCTAAGATCTCATAGCTAGTCAGTGGCAGAGCTGTGACTCCAAGCCTGTTGCTCATTGGGCCAGTGGCACAATCATAATGGTAACATCATATGTTACCGCTGAGTAACCCGGTAAAGGTTGTTTATGACCAAAGTAGATTAAAAAGTTTGAAATTTTTTTTCCCTTGTAGACAAAACAGGCCATTGCAGGTTTTTGAGGAGTAAGATGACTCGCATCGTCTTTAGGAAGATAAGTCTGATGTCATGAAAAATGGTTGGAGAAATACAGTCTTCCAAGTAAATCACTGAAATCAGTTATTTAAACAAGAAAAAAGTGAGAAAGCTTGTTGAAGCCCTGGCACACAGACACTAAATGCATGGACTTTCTTAATTATGCTGCTTGCTTCCCCATCCCCACTTCTCACCTCCAAGACCTAGAATTCTAGGGCCCTAGTGGATGGTCTGACTAGCTCTGAAATTATTATTATTATTATTATTATTATTATTATTATTATTATTTTGGTCACTTGAAAGTCTTATTAAATTGTTCAACCATTTCTTGTTATAGACAACCAAATCTGTTTCCAGGAGCATATCTACAAAGTTAGTTTCCTTTTCTGGAAATTTTTCTCAATAACTTGATCAAGGGCCTCACTGAATTCCTGAAGCTGTGACTATGGGCTTTGCCATCTTTGGGAAGCTACATTATATTTCACAAGTGTCTGAGATGGTTCATGTTCTTTGGGATCGTGTCATAAATGAATAATGAGGGTCCCAGCAAGCACCCCAAAGAGCTTGCCATTTGGACATGTCTGGTTGGTGGGGCAAGATAGCTTGGATTTTACTTAATTGAAGACACCCTAGGAAGCACAGAGGAAAAACATTGACTTAATGACACGGCGGCTCGGGCTGTCTCTGGTCCCCAGATCCAAGCCTCTGTGCTGTCTTACTTCCTAGGATGTGTCCTACGTGGCAAAGGAACAGATCTCAATGAGAATCAGAATCCAGGCACTTTGTTTGGTCCGGGGACATTGCCTAGAGGAGAATGAGGTGATAGGATGCTTGGAGTTCCACAGGCACATTTTTTTTTTTTCTCCTGGCTGGAGGGTGTGGGGTGAGGGAGAGGCAAAAGACTGACACGAGGAGCCAGGTACACGAAAGCTGGGATGTAGGCTGCTCTGTTTTGTGTCTCACATCAGCAGAGTTTATCCCTAGCCATTCCCAACCATCTTTCCCCAAGTCAAGCCAAAAAATTCTGCGATAAGGATCAGAGTAGGATGGAGAAATATCATCAACGTGGGTGGTGTTGGGGACATGATGACAGCAGCAGCAATTACCTCCAGGAAGAGTGACATCATCATAGCAGCTCGAGCCATTCAGGAGCCTGCAAGGAGAGGGAGGGAACCGAGCGCATTGCCTTGTGAACACTACTTGGTACAGCTCAGACTTTCCTGACATCGAGGGCAGGATGAGGCTCTGGGGAGCCAGTGAGGTTGTAGAGTAGGGCTGGAGCCAGACACCATGTCCTTGTGGCCCATGCCCTGCTGACACCCAGGTGAGCGTCCTTGAGGAACTGGGGTAGAGAGGAGCTGAAACAGGAAGTGGTGGTATGTGCCCACCAGGTGTTTCTGGCCCACGACTGGGATTTCTGTTGATGACACAAAAGTGGATGGCAGTAATGACCGGCCGAAGGTTGTTTCTCTCAGGTTTAAAAGCTTGGTATCAAGGATGATCCCGAGAGCCTCTGTGTCTTTTATATTTATTGGACATCCAGGATTTTTTTTAGTATACGTCAAAGGAAATACCCTTTACCAACAACACAGCGTCACTACAATAACTTCGAGAGGAGCTAATAGCAGCTAATGATTGTAAAAGGAGTTTAAGATCCCTTTATTCCTTCTATCACACCACATTCCCGCATCCTCTTCTGCTCCCCTTTCCATCCCTCCCTTACCTCCCCTCCCATCCTTCCCTTCCAGAAAAGTGATCCAGAGAAAATAAAGGCTCTGAGGCCTTTATTTCCCAGCTGGTTAGCAAGTGGTAAAAATGCCTGATTTAATATGTTATAGAGCCACCTTCTGGTACTAAAGGCACACTTCACGCACACAGTAAATTTCCTTTCAGTTTCAATTACCCTGAAAACCATACGCCCAGCACCAGTAAGACCACTGGGGAGCTTATTTAGGAATGCTGGATTCCTTGGTCACACTCCAACCCTACTGAATTAAATCCCCTGGGGGTGACACCTTTTTATTCTGCCTTTTAAAAAAGCTCCCAGGGGGATTTTAATGTCCCAAATGCTTTATTTATATCAAGACTTTGAAATGTCGAACCAATTCTCTTTCAAAAAAAGTTAGGATAGGAAGAATGGACTCTTATCCACGTCATGTGTAGATTTATGCAATTAGAGGAGAATATTTTGGCAAAGATGCTTAATCCGGGGTTAACTGGCAGGAAAACCAACTGCTCTCCTTCTTTGCCCCACCCCAAGGTCGCTGCACTTGAGAATGACATCAGCTGAGGGGAGCTTGTGTGTACTACTGTATGTGAAGAAACACTTGACCTTCAGTCACAATCAGAATGACCTCTGTACATTCGCTATTCATTGAGCATATTGGACCTTAAAAAAGAATGCATTCTTTTCAATGACCTGACTGCACTTGGGGTTGCATCAGTTGGAAATAGCATGATGACATGTTACCTATGGAACAAAAATCAGAGTAACTGAGAGCAGATATTATCATTCTCTACCAACTTTATTACTAAAATTACAAGTTTGAAAAATCGACTTCAACCAACAATTAAAAAAAACCCCAATGTAATACATTTTAGTGTAAATAAAGAATAATGAGACTTTAGTGTCTTTCCCTTACCAACTCTCTCTGAATGGTAGGCTATGGTCAAAAGCCTTTAGTGTGTTCTTTGGCTGTTTGCTGATTTGGTTTCAGAGGATTCTGATCTGTTGAAGTTTCTGCAGCTAACCGCCCAACTCAGCCACACGTCTTGTTTCATGGAGGAAGTTGTAGTTTGTCTTAACGATCTATTGGTGCCCACAGCTTCCACTTCCTTTTAGTAGTGAAAGTAAAAAAGAAAGTAAAGTTTATGCCATGCATCTTTGTTTCAGCCACGTATAAAAGCGAACGTTCTAGGAGTCAAGAGTTAGGCAACAGAATGAAATAGGGGAAGATCGGAGTCCCTGCAATTGGAAATATCCAAGCCAAGTTTGGCAACAAGAAGATAGTAATATGGTAGAGGGTGTTGAAGCGTTTGATAGAAGATTAGACTAGATGAGTTTTATGGTCTCTCGAGCCATATTCTGTTTTCTCCCCTGCTTCCAGCTGTAGATACTATTTTTACCTTTTCATAGTTAGGTCTTTCCTTCTTCTCCTCTCTATTACCTTTTCTTACTTAAATCTTTGACTTCTTTTGCCAGAACTGGGTCTAGTGGAATGTCTTCTATAAATATGGACCTGATATTTTAAAATCAGTACCCAGGATGAGATGCTCGGACCTCAGGAACTGAGCCTCAGAGAACACTAGAAGTTCTCAGAATGAGTCATTGAATGGCTTGGATGAGAGTCACCTTTTGTGCTTCTAATACCTTTACAGTGGTAGGACTGGTGTGTGTGCCATCCTACGGCAGAACTTTTCAGTCTTTCCTCCTGAGATGTCCCAAGTATGAAGAAGAGTAAATGCATACTGCCCAGAGCCCCATATGGCAACCACTGATCATGGCATTTCCTTCAAGTGGCATGCTTTGTTTTTTTACAAATCCACTCAAATTTTGTTATATATGCATATATAACTTGAATAAAGTTGATGTCCTAGATGTCCTAGGTTTATCCCATGGCTTTGAGTTCTTCTTGGCATATACATCCATTTCCCCGGGCATTCATCCCATAATATGAAAGTCTCAGGTCTGAGAGAAATGCACCAAGAAACCAATTATACATAGCAAAGCTCTGTAGGTTTAATCTCCAACCTGGATCAGCAGAGTACAAGACTACAGGTGGATTTTGAGGCCAAAACTTGAAATAGTGTCTATTTTCCAAACCTTAGGCAACATGGGGCAGCAGTGGGTTGAGAACATGGAACATGGGCCAAACTTTTTTTTTTTTTTGCCATGAGAGACACGACTATCTCCTTAAAGAGAGTAGAGGGCCAAAGACTTCCTATCCAAGACTTAACTCTCTGCTCTTGATTGATCAGGAAAAAACTTTATGCATAGAATTCCCATGACTACTCTTGGACCCGTTGAGATCTGCTCTTGCTCTCAGAGTTTCAGACCATGGCTCCTCACTTGGCTAACTGCTGTTCTTTTTTGCTTTCCCAGCTTTATTAAGATATAACGGACACATAACATTGTGTAAATTTAAGGTATATGATGTAATGATTTGTTAACATGTATGTATTGGGTAATGTTTCCCACAATAAGGTTAGTTAACACATCCTTCACCTCACATAGTTACATTTTTGGGGTTGCTGTGGTGAGAACAATTAAGATCTATTCTTTCAGCAACTCATAAGTGTACAACACAGTATTGTTAACTATAGTCACCATCACCATGCTGTTCGTTGGGTCCCCAGAACTTATTTCTTTTACAACTGGGCATTTGCACCTTTTGACCAACATCTCTCGATTTCCCCTCACCATTCTGTGGTGTTTACTTATTTTAGTCTTCACTGATTCCTAGGATCTGGCCTTCTCTCAGTACCTGTGGATACATGCCTGATTCTACCAATCTGAGTAAAATATTGAAACTGACGCAGAGGCAAGTTCAGGCTAAGGCACCTGCCAAACCACCAAGATCTAGACCCTCACTTGACTGACCTGCCAGGTAAGATTTTGAAGACCACAGATGTCAAGGGGATGTATTAATCTGTGACACCCAGTAAGTAAAAAAAAAAAAAAAAAATCTCAGGTCACCGTGATGAGTGAGAGACTGTCACCTGTCTCAGCTAAATTCTCTGTTCCACAAGACATTTTTCTTTCTCCTATTCACTCATTGGCCATCATCTGTCATTCACTCACATGATACGTGACTGCTAACTCATCCAGGGTCTAGCCCTCACTCTGGAGGGTGCTGATATGTACAAAGCTATCCGACACCCTTGAGGACATTCAAGTCCGACAGAGGAGTTCATGGCCTGCATGCCCTTATCTGCAAGTTTTCGATTAAACATTACACTAAAGCAAAGACAATACACTAAAAAGTTTGGTCTCGGTAAAATAGAGAGTATCTTCAAATTAAGTATTTACTGAACAAACACGTGTAAAATAGAGAGTATCTTCAAATTAAGTATTTACTGAACAAACACGTGTGGGTCATTTATCGAAAATTTGGGGTAATGGACACAGTACTCTAGGAGGGGAAGGGTTAGTGATGGTTGAGCCTTCTACCTCCAGCACCTGCTCGCTGCAGGCTGCTACTGCCCTGAGTGTGACATCTGGAGACAGGGCCTGAGGGAAACCATGAGCGGTTTCCATAATTTCTACGAGGGTGTCAACAAAAACCGCTGCCCCAGGGTTTGAGGAAGAACTGTAGTCTCTCTCTTGGGTGAAATCTGGAGTGACATAACTTAGTCTCCTTTGATATGAAATGGTTTAATGGTGAGAGGAAAAGCTTGCCCTGGAGTTCTGGGAAAATCAAAGGGCTCTATTCATTTCCTTAAGAAAGAAAAATTGATTGAAGTTTTGATGGATCCCAGCCAGTACCTAGGCAGAATAAGACCCAGAAATGAAACAAAAACAGCCAACCTACATGATGAATCCTCATTTATTTTCTCCTGAACTTTCAGATTAAATAACTCCCAGAGAGTAGTCAAACAAAACTCCCTAGAATGAACAGATCTTTGTCATTTGTCATATCTTCTAAGGGCTGCAGTGTTTGAAAAAAAAAATAGGCTCATTTGAAAAAGAAAATAGGTGAGTTTTGAGTCAAATTAAGCATTATTAAGGTCTCACTTAAGCACTTAAAAGAATTCTCTTTGGAAATAATTTCAAACATTATAAATGATTGCAAAAATAAAAACAGACTCCCCACATTCCTTTTATCTAGATTCATATATTGCTTCTCTCTGTGTGTAATAGTGCATGTGTGTATATGTGTGTATTATATATACACGCACACACAACCATCTGAAAGTAACATATCCATCATGGCCATTTACCCCTAAATATTCAACTTGTATTTACTGAGAATAGGAATATTCTTTTACAGAACCACAGCAGAGATATCAATACTTTTATCTAGTCTTCTGTCCATATTCTGGTTTTGTCAGCTGATCTGATAAATGTCAGATCTGACTTGTCAGATATCTCTATCATCTATCTATCTATCTATCTATCTATCTATCTATCTATCTATATCTATCTATCATCTATCATCTGTCTATCATCTATCTATCATCTTCTATCATCTATTCATCTATCTATCTATCATCATCATCTGTCTATCTATCTATCACCTATCTATATTTTCTTTGTAGTTTTTCTTCCCCTCCAATCAAGGATCCAGTCTGGAGTTAGATATTGCAATTACTTGTCACATCTTTTTAGCTTTCTTTAATCTGGAATATTTTTAGAGCCTTTCTTTATCTTTTAAGGATTCTGTATTTTGTATTTATTCAGTGTTACTTTGTGAATGGATTTAGTTTATTTTTTCTCTGCCTTAATACTGCATCAGTGATTTGTGTCCTTCCTAGGGTATCACATCCAGAGGAGCACAATGTTCATCTATTCCTCACTAGGGATGTTAATTTTGATCACTTACTTGGTCAAGTTGCTGTTCTCCACTGCATAATCACTGTTTCTTTTCCCTCCCTTGTAACCAATAGGCACACTTCTGGAAGACCCTCAGAGGCCATGAAAATATGCTAATTGTCATAAAAACTTCTTCCTTGATTTAGCATTTGTTGATGAATCTAGCTTGATCCCATCTTTCCTCCCCCACCTCTCCTTCCTCTTGCTTTCCTTTTCCCCTTTCTCTCCATCTTTCCTTACCTATATTTTGATCACCTATTTCTGGTAAGGATTCATAAATTCCTGGTTTTTCCCCCCCAATGGTTTCTAATTCATTAGTATGCTTAATTATATTGGTGCTCAAATTATCCCAAGGTTAGCCAGTAGGAGTCCCTTCAAGCCGACTCTTGCATCCTCTGGCATATCCCAGCATTTTTTTGGAATGAGTTCTTATTTTCTGACATAACAAAATACTCCATCTCACACTATATCTTCTTTGCCTTTAATCAGAGATTTCTTTGAAAAGTTCTGATTCCTTTCAGCAAGAAATTATGTTAATGAGCAAGATCTGAGTGCCAGGTGTGCTCACTGTTACTGGAATATCTTTGCTCCTTGGTCCTTTCAAAAGACATATCTGGGAAAGAAAGGCATGTGTAAATGTATATACTTACAATACAACATACACAATTAAAATTAACGCCATGAATGAGAGACGATCGGACATCAAATTATATAAATTACATGTTTATAATTTTTCTTTCTTTCTTACGGACAGGTAGCATATTATATAGTCTTTGTACTTTGCTTATCATTCTTAATACTATCTCCTGGAAATCACTTTATACCAGTCAATGGAGATTTTCTTCTTTCCTATTTTGACAGCTGCACCATTCTTTATTTTGTGTATTTACTATAGTTTATTCAACTAACCTCCTGTGTTTGGACATTTGGATGGTTTTCAATCCTTGGCAATTACAAATAATGCTGCCAAGAATAACTTTGTGCATATATTGTTAGAGGTAGAGCTTCAGGGTAAATTCCTGAAGAGAAACTCCTAAGTCAAAAGATAATGTAATATGTAGTTTTGTTAGATATTGTCAAATTCCTCTCCATAGTGGTTTCACCATCTTGCATTCCTTTCAACAACGTATGAGGGTACCTGTTTCCCCACAGCCTTGATAACAGAGCATGTTGTCAAAGGTTTGAAATTCTTCACAAGTGAATGAGGAAGAAATGATGTCCTAGTGAAGTTTTAATTTGCATTTCTTTTAATATCAATGACTGAACTTTTTTGAAGTATTTAAGAATTATTTTAACATCTTCTTTGTCAATCTTGGTTCATGTCTTTGGCCCATTTTCCATAGGTTTTTAAGGTTTATTTATCCTCAATATTTGTAAGTTCTTTCTCAGCCTTTATCTGTAATATATGTTGTGAACATTTTTACCTCGTTTATCATTTGTCTTTGACTTTGTTTTTTTTGTCATGCAAACTGCCTTTATTTTTAAGTTGTCAAATGTATTCATCTTTGCTTTCATTGTCTCTGGACATATATATTTGTAAAGTTACATTTATAGTAATGGTTACAGTATGGATGTACTATGACTATAGTATATATTATAGCACATGTGTATATGTATATGTACCATAGTACGTGTATACATATAACAACTTATAATGTCTGTACACTACAATAGTGTACGTACATACGTATATAGTTATATATAAATATAGGTATGCATGCACATATTACGTATATACATATTGTTAAGGAAATATACCATTTTCTCAAGCGTTTTTATTAGGAATGGGCACTGGATTTTGCCAAAGGCCTTTTCAGCATCTTCATCTTTTAAGATTAATTGCATTCTCTTTTCTCCTAAGCCCTATTTATATGGTAAATTATACTAGGAGATTTTATGTTATTGAACCCTTCTTGCATTCTTGGTATGCATGATCCTTTTTTTTTTAATTTTTATTTATTTATGATAGTCAGAGAGAGAGAGAGAGAGGCAGAGACACACAGGCAGAGGGAGAAGCAGGCTCCATGCACCGGGAGCCCGACGTGGGATTCGATCCCGGGTCTACCAGGATCGCGCCCTGGGCCAAAGGCAGGCGCCAAACCGCTGAGCCACCCAGGGATCCCTGCATGATCCTTAATAAGGTTTTCAAGCCCTGTTACTGTGTCTCAATGCCTTTGTTTCTATTGACGACCTCCTCTCTGAAGCTTTTTGAAAATATTTCTTACACTCCCTCTCTGAAATGATACCCTCTTTTTTATTCATTTCTCTTCTTTGTACAAACTTTTCATATGCTTTTATTTGTTTAAATGTCTGTCTCTCCCATTAAACTCTACACTCACTAAGGATATGGAGGGTGTGGCTCTTAGATATTTTTACAGTTTCTTGAGTGTGGAAACTATGAACTCTAAATGGCCATCCAAAAGAGGTACTCAGGAGCAGTGCTCGTCATACTTTTCTATTAACTAGCCACAGAAATTAAAATCAATTCCTATTACAATTATGCCAGATTCAGATCTATTAGGCGTCAAAGCATGTCCCTTTGGATCAGTGCAACAGTTTTATGTATAAGATAAATCCAATGCAACCCAACTACCTATAGTTCCTATTCCATTCCTAAGAATGGGATTATGCTGATTCCAAACTAGTGGTGCAAAAGCAGCTCTACCATAGACAGAATTCTCCAAATCCTTTTCCTCTTCCTGTTCACCATGAACAGATACTTATGCCTTGATGAAAGGAAGTGAAGGATAGAGAAGCTAAGTCTTGTACGTTCCCCAGGTTATCAGGATCTCCACCAAATCTCTCCTCACAATTTGTGTCACTGTTTTCCATCCCCTCCGCTCTGTCTTCCTAGCACTTTTGAGTATTTTTCTGGTGAGAGCTAAATGTCATTATTACTGTAATCAGTTTTATTTGTTGGTAGGACTTCTTTGGACAGCAAATGGGGAGTTTTCTGACGGAACTCAGGGCTAATGTCCACATGTACCTGACATTTACCAAGGGTTGCTGCATGTAGCCCCATCCATGTTTCCTCTCTTTAAGATTATTTATTTATTTGAGAGAGAGAACAAGAGGGGACAGGGCAAAGGGAGAGGGAGAAGCAGACTCTCCACTGAGCAGGGAGCCCACCTTGAGGCTCGATTCCAGGACCATGGGATTATGACCTGAGCTGAAAGCAGATGATTAACTGACAGAGCCACCCAGGTGCCCCCACATTCTCTTCTTTATATTGTGATCTTGGGTCTGGTACCATATGGTACCCTTCTCCTCTATTTTCCTCAGTGTATCACCATATAATCACAATCTTACAGAGCCTTTGAGCAAACATGAGGAATCTTAGTGAGCAGACCAGGCAAAGAATGTAACAGAAGTTAGAAGACTAGAGAGATGTGGGTTGGGGAGAAAAATTGTATTCTATTCTGTGGTGTTCTTATTCCTGTGTTAATTTGTTCAGACCCATCACAGAAGCACTGGACAGTGTTTAAGAGTAATTTCAAGTATTCTCTGGCCATGATCTTGCCTAAGGTCATAGTATCCTACTCTCTCTGGTCATGCCTTCCTGGCTGCAGCACCCAGGAAAGAAGCCCCTTTGCAGGAGATGCAAAATAAAATGCCCTGTGCTCACCACTTTCATCTTGTGTTTCTCCTTGGAACATCAATCCATTTCTGCCAGTGAATGTCTTTTTCTCACATGGTGGTAATTTTCACTCACCATTTCACCTATCTCTGCTGGAAATTCGATCTTTGGTTGCTGTTGTCAGAAACTCAGGCTATGTATGTCAGCCCTCAGAGAACAGAATTTCTATATTTCTGCACATTCGATCTTCAAGTTCAAGCTAAAGCCAACCTTTCAGCATGCCAAGAGGCCTGCCTTCAAGAACCTCTTCACTTGCTCAGAGCTTCTGAGGCAATGCTCTTTTCATTATCTCTGGCCTTGGTTAGATTCTCTAAACATCTGATCTTGATTACTCTTTTTTCTTTTCTAGTTTTTTAGTTTTTTTTTTTTTTCACAGTTTCTTGGCTACTCTACCCTGAAGGGTCAATTATTTCTACTTTTCTTTGTTTTCTGTTGACAATTTTGGGCATTAAAAAAAAACCAATGTTTACTTCAAATCACAGAAAATACCTCTTATTTATAATGAAGGAGACACCAAAGCAATTAAATATTATGATATAATGGAGATTGATCACTCTGTGGACTGGAAATCAAAGATTGGATTTCCATCATTTTGGCTCTATCACTTCTAATTATGTGATGTGCAAATCAAATTCAGAGTGTCTTAACTCCTTTTTTGGAATAGGACTTCTAATGCCCATCCTGGCCAAATGTTTTATGATTTAAAGATATATAATGCAAAGTTAATTTGGTCAAGCCAGCCATATGTTCTTCAGTTAAAACTTACGCTGAATCAAAAAAAAAAAAAAGCTACTATTTTTGATAAAGGCACATTTTCTCTCTCACTCTAGGCACTTGCATATGAGCCAAAATATGCCTACCTCTGGACTTAACTGCATAGGTTAACTATTACTGAACAATGCTGTGTAATGGTTACACAATTTCGGCATACAACAATATTTAATTTATGCACCTTTGAGGTAGGCTGGAGATTGGTTGGTCTAGACTCTGCTTGGTGTGGTTCTGGTCTGCTCTATGGGTCTCATCTTCTTCAAGCTGGCAGGTTAGCCTGAAAGTGTTCTTCTCATGGTAATGGCACAGAACGAGAGTGAGTCCAATCACACGAGCAACTTTCAAGCCTTGGCTTAGTCACACCCATGATATTCCACTTTCTAAAACAAATAACATGGCCAAGCTCAAAGTCAAGGCATGCTTATGGTGAAGGTAGATAAGGAAGAGGATGTTTCTGAACAATAATGTCATCTAACACACTGTGCTTTGAAAATAAGTGATGAAAATTCTTATGCCTGGCTTCTTCTCAGTGAAAATGAAGGTGGTGATGAAGACATCCAGAAACCTTGGGGATTAGGGTCTAATGTTGCTATTTCTTATATGGGACACAACTAAATCCACCTCTGGAGAGAGGAGTTGCTGGGTTGAGACAGATTCTATGGACTTACTTACACACAATTTTCAGGTGCAGGAGAAATGGTCATTTCAGTCAAATGAGAGAGATCAAAATCACAGCACTGCCTGAAAAGCATCTAGAGTCTCTTTATTTTGTAGATTTGTGAAAAATTCCCTCTGAACCACTGCATGAGTATCCCTCCATGGGTAAGCAGCTGCTGCTCACTGTAGTCACATTGGAGATGAATTTGCAAATAAACAGAACTTTTTAATAAGACTAAAGCAGGTCAATTCAAAGAGAAGCTGATATAAAAACACCATGTGACATCTGTCAAAGAATAGACTGAAAAATGATATGGACTTTTGTTATACTGTAGAACTGTCCATCCCAATCTCAACATCCTGCATCTCTGCTACTTTTACCCTAATACCTCTACTTGTATTCATGTCTCCTAATGAAGCAGTGAAATAAAGCCATGAGGACCTGAACACAAGTTACTGGTGATTAAATTGTATTAAATAAAAATAATTACATGCGAAGCAACCAGTATATACTATATATATATATATATATATATATATATATATATATATAGTATATAGTATACTAGTATAATATAATTAGTCAGTCTTATTTACTTCTTTAGAATTAATGAGGAATTGAGGATAATTAAGGCAGGCAAACATTAGTTTATTTTTCCATTCATTGGGCTGTATTAGTTATCTATTACCATGTAACATATTATACCTAAAGACAGTGGTGTTAAATAATAAGTATTTATTATCTCATACAGTGTCTGTGGGTCAAGAAATTCAGGAGAGATGAGCTGAGTGGTCTGGCTCTCATGAGGTCCCACTCAAAAGATCAACTGTGTTGCTGTTAACTGTGGACTTAAGTGGGGGCTGGAGGACATGCTTGTAAGATGGCTCATTCATATGGTTGGCTAGTTGATAATTGCTGTTAGCAGGAGGCTTCAGTTCCTTGACAGGTAGACCTCTCAATAGGGCTACTTGCATGTCTTCACATAATGGCAACCAGCTACTTCCAGAGAGAGTGATCAAAGAGAGATCAAGGCAGGAGCTACAATGTGTTTTACGACCTAGTCTTGGAAGTCACTTCTGCATATCTTCTTGGTTATACTGCGCCTGGAACTGGTACTTACTTACAAGATTGTGCAAGTGCATGGCCCTGAATTTGAATATCTCCTTAAATTTTACACCCTAAGTATCTTGCTTGCCTTACCCTAGTCCTGGTCAGCTATACAAGTCAGTTGCATTCAGTATCAGAGAGGACTATATGAGTAGAAATAATCATAAAGGACACATTGGGGGCTGGTCACCATAAGAAATATGTACTTAACCAAGATTCTGATTAATGAGGAGGGACTTCCACTGATTCAGCAGTTCTCAACTTTGGCTGAACTCTCTAGTCACCTGGAAGTGTTGATGCCTGGGCCTCATTCCACCAGGATTCTGATTTAATTATTCTGGGGTGGGACAGCCATGGTGTTCAGAAAAACTCAAAAACCTCTCCAGGTTATTCTCACATGCAGTCAGGGATAAGTACACTGCAAATGAACTAATTGTTCCTTTTGAGACTAAAGTCTATGTAGCATTTGCCTATCATATCTACAGCAACATATGCTGCTCCTTCCTAGGGCAGTGGTGTTTGGGTGGTTTAGAGGGATGAGGAGCATCAGTAATTTATTCACTCAGGAACTCTGGTTGAATACAGAACAGGTCTGGCTAACTAGGTTTCTTCTCCATTTACCTATACATTCTGTTTGAACTATTTTATAAAAGATTGGTAGGAGCAGGATTAATTCATCAATGCTAGTCTGATTTGAGCCTGTACGTATTTCAAGATAGATAAAAACATGAGAGTCCCCGGATAAAAAGAGAGTAATAGGAATTACAAGAGTTGGATTGGGATTAGGGTGCCTGTTTATTCATGTAACAACTTGGTAGTAATTTGATGTACCCATGCATATGCACTCACAAATGCACACACACCCAGAGGTAAAGCTGAGGATAAGACCACTCTTAGCTCATATCATTTTAGAGGCCACTGAAGTGTTACCTATGTCTACTAGGCTACTTGGTTGTTGGCTAGTTTTCCCTTTGATCCATCCTCATCCCATGGGGCAGGATGCTGGGTGGAACACGGTGGGAAAAAAAAGAGGATTGGGATTGGTGTTCCTCTGCAAGGTATTCGTATTCGGTTTTCCCTCCAGCGAAAATTAGCAAAATATTTTCAGTACACAGACTACTTGCACTTATTTGGAACACTTGATAGAGCCTTTACATTTTCTTCTTTTTGTAATTTTCCTAGGGAATGCAACAAACCTCAGAGATGATCATACTTTTGGCAAATAGTTTAGAATGTTGGCAGATGCCCAAATAGAAGAGGATTTGGCTTGGACATATGCTTGAAACCACTGTCGTCACCTCAGTCAGAGAACTAAAATGAAAAATAAAAACACTGCAAGTACTTTTTAATAACAGCAGTCTAATTTGCACTTCTTACATAAGCAAGAAAATTCCTACAGATCGCATTGGGTATGTGCATGACATTGCCTCTCATTCTTGCTCAGTTTCAGGCATGTGCAGATGAAACAAGCTGAGTTGCTGGGAAACAGGTCATTCTCTTCTGACATCCATTGCAGCTGCAGTACAGGCTCGGCTAGAGGGCAATTATATTAACAAAGCACAATATCCACCTTCTCACAGGATTCTAGCAGAGTTCTAGTCAGCAAAGTCTCGAGAGACTAGAGTGTCTCCAACTCATGACAAGGCAAATCACTTCCAATGGACTCTTGAATGCAAGTGTACTTGACGGGAGGTGGGGGTGGCTTGAAAGGCGGGGGTCTTTCCATGCTAGGAACAAAACATCACTCTTTCAATGCTAAGAATGTGAAGCAATGATTCAAGGAAATAGGAAAGTAGGGAACAGAGAAAGAGACATGCCCACCAGTCCCCTCAGAATTTTTCCTTCTGCTCATTAGCCATGTTATGATAATATCATTAATTAATATTTTTATGGTATTTTATAGATTGCAAAGCATTTTTATCATAACATTATTTAATTTGTATCTAGGGATGGGATTCACCATTCTACAGATAATACTGAGGCTCAAGGTCTTCAGCAACTCTGGTCTTTTAACCAGAACCCATACTCTCCATAGCAACTGCCTCCTAATAGAAGTGTTTCTCTTATGTGGGTTAACACACTCCCCCAGAGACAAAATTTTTAAATTCTGGGACTGAAGAGTGAATCTTTTCAAATAATCTCTTTGCCAACCTTACCCCCAGCCTTCACCCACACATTCACTGTATACTGTGAGGATAGGGTTGAGGTGGGGAAGAAAAGCTCTTCTGAATCCTTGAATTGGTTGGTACTGGAAGGTTAATGCCGGAATCCCTTACATTTGAATCAGTGAACATTCTTACAGTACTGTTCTATGTTAGCACAACACATCTCTTTGTCTGAAGTGCATCAGATATATACGTAAGTTTGGGATTTAGCTGTACAAATGCTCCAGATCTGTTGATATCAAGCCATGGAAATTCATCTGTGAGCAGATTTCTATCCCTGACTCAAACACCTCTACCCTTTGTTGGTAAATCCATAACACCTTAATTTCTCCAGAAAGATGGACATGATCAGGGACATGGACATGGACATGGAGAAAGACACACACATACATACACACACACACACACACAGAGAGAGAGAGAGGGAGAGAGAGAGAGAGATTCTCATCTCTATATAACACAAACATTTGAATAGAGTGATAAAAAATCAATTCAAAATTTCAGATTTCCATTTTCTCATTTTAATAAAAATATCTAATGCTTATTACCTGTTTTTCTGATGCTTTGATGCCAACAATATATTTCAAAAGTTAGATAGAATTCTGAGAAATTTGTACTTCTGTATTTTCAGGGAAATTATGAAGTCCTCAAGGTCATATGGTAGCCAAAGTATAGTCCTTGGACAAGAGCCCAGGATTTCTGACTACTGCTTTAGTGTTTTTTTTTTTTTCACCATGAAATACTCCCTTCACATGGTTATAGAGTCTTTGAGGTTACTTTTAGTAGAAGGTACTGTACAGTGGTCACTGGCATCTTAGATGGTAGCAGTAAGAGAAGTGGAAGAGGAATCTGTGTGTTGTAGGGATCTCCTCTGATCATGGTCTAATCTGGATCCAAAATAGCCAAGTCAGAAAAATGAAGCTTAATCTTACATGCCATTTCAGATTGTGGAGTGGAGGGAAAAGATTTTTGGAAAATATTTTAATAAGACAAAAGAGGGGTAACCCACAGTTTATTTTCTTCTGTCCTTAGGGAAAAAGGAAAAGGATGGTAAAAGCCCATTCTGCTGAAAAGCAGCTGGAGTTTCTTAAAATTACCTTTCTCACTCAATTTCACACTTGAGCATCTGAGCCCAGCTGGGCCCAGGCAGTTCAGAGATGCATGAAAATGAAAAAATAATGAAGATTAAAAGAAAAATCAGTTTTAGTGTTTGAGGTGAGGCAAGGCTCAGTTCTCATTTCATGCCCACTGACTTCTTCCAGACTGTCACAGACTGAATAGATCGAGGGGGACACTGAGTCAGTTGTGCAACTCATCCCAGCTGGATGATCCTGGGCAAGCTGGGGAGTTTCTCTGAGCTTCTCTGGGCCTCATTTCCACAGTTCCGTGTGAGAGGAACTTCATATAGGAGTGATATTTAAAGTGCTGAGTGCATATTTTGTACTGAAAAAGTATCCCTGTTCCTGCAGATTCAGTATACTCACATTTCCTTCTGATATTGACACCATTTTCTCACTCCAAGACCAAACAATGCTACGCAGAAAGAGAGTAGAGCTGCTACGATCACCGGCCAGGACATTCCATCTTTAGGTCTATTAACCGAAATACCTGCAAAGGGCATAAAGAGAGACAAACATTAATGCCAAACTTTGGTAATTAGAAAGCAGGATGAATTGAACTGTCTCTTCTACCTGTTTTCTCCAACAGCCATCACTGACCACAATCATGCTCTGCGATCATATCTATGCCTTGTTCTTACTTCTGTTTTTGTGGGTCTGCAGTTAACTTTTTTGGTGAATGTCTTCCTTCTTAGAATTTTCCAGAACTAATCTTTTTTTTTTTCTTTTCTTTTTCCCAAGGCCCTGGATAATTTCTGTCACATAATGGCCAATGAAATGTCATTTGTAAGAATGAATAAATAAAAGGGATAAGCTTAAATCTGTATAACAAATTTACTCCAGTAAAGGAAACTTTATATGTGAAATAATGGCCTAGCTTTGTCTTCTCTTATTCTTTAAGGAATCATCAAATGCTTTATGGGATATTAGTGTATTAGGAAGAGGAAGAAAGAGTAAAAAGCATTTTAACATTTTAATGTTCCGATGCCCTAAAAATCCAAAACTGAGAAGGCTTGGCTATTATCTATAGATTTGTAGTGCTCAAAACACCATCATCCAAGACTTTTAATTTAGATGTCACTCAAGGAATGATATCCAAAATAGAGATTTTTTTAAAGATTTTATTTATTTATTCATGAGACACACACAGAGTCAGAGACACAGGCAGAGAGAGAAGCAGGCTCCATGCAGGGACCGACGTGGGACTCGACCCCAGGTCTCCAGGATCAGGCCCTGGGCTGAAGGCAGCGCTAAACTGGAACCACCTTGGCTGCCCAAAAAAATAGGGATTTTTTAAATCCTTTCTACCACCTTCCTTCTTTTTTCTTTCTTTCTCCTATATGTATCCACAATAGAAAGAGAAGTAACAAAAGGGATAAAAGTGAAACCAGTTAGTTTTGCTCTTTCTATGGTCTGCAAAGGGAGGGAGTCAAAAGTAGAGGGCTGGCAGAAATTACATTGGTGGTTGATACATGCACTGATTTTTCTTAGCCTTTCTGATTATATCCACACTCAATTCATTACATTTTTAGCATTTGTACACCGAGTCAAATTGTGTGAATCAAAGACTTACAGATATTGTTGATTTTAGACCGAAGGCAATGTAAATATCATATTCTGGACTGTTTTACTTCTAATATGAAGGAAGAATGAAGAAAATAGACTCTCTTAAGAAATAAGGTTGTCTGATTCTACTGTATAGAATAAAAGGAAATGTTTATAAGTCCATAGTTACTTAATATTTTCATTTTTAAAAAGCATTTTACAACCATGTTCAAACAGCACAGAAATATAAAACTGTAATGAAAAAGGAAGTGTCCTTATGATTTTGGATGCCAGTTATGCATATTAGAGGCAATAAATTTTGATAATTATGTATCACACTGAAAATTTTATATGCATATATAAACATACTTATGTATCATGAATATATGTCTCTCTTCTTAGAAATGAGGGCATACTATACATACTGTTCTGTCCCTGCCTTCTTTCTTCTTAAAAAAAAAAGTGCTCTTGGAATACTTCCACAGGCAGTGCATAGAGATTTACCTTATTTGATTAAAAGAGTGGATAGCTCCCAAATGTATAGATGTATCATGGCTTATTTAATTGGTTTCTTAATGTTTGAGGGTTAAATTGTTTCTAGGCTATTGTTATTTCTAACAACACCCCAGTGAAATTCCATACATTATGGATAGATCTTTTTTTTTCTTAAAGATTTTATCTATCTATCTATCTATCTATCTATCATCTATCTATCTATCTACTTATTTACTTATTTATTTGACAGAAAACCAAAAGAGAGGACACAAGCACGCAAAGCAGCAGGCAGAGGGAGAAGGAGAAGCAGGCTCCCCACTGAGCAGATAGCCTGACAAGGGGCTCGATCCCAGGACCATGGCCTGAGTCAAAGGCAGACACTTAACTAAGCCACCCAGGCTTAGTGGATGGATCCACCCAGGCGCCCCATGGATAGCTCTTGAGATTATGTAGACCATTTTGACAAAAAGTCCATTTTGTATCAGAATTACCCGGATTGATTTTCTTTCATTGTTTCAACTAGATTGTCAACTGATTGTAGGTGGAGATTAGGTTTTTAATTTCTTTCATTGCCTCATATTTATTATAGTGCTTTTTATGAAGCTAAGCCTCAAAATATATAGGCAAAGAAACCTTAGATTCAAAATATTAGTTACCAAATCTTTTCTATGTTTTACCTAGTTTGGACTGTGGCAATATGATGTTGTCATGTTTACAACACACATCTAGAGAGTTGGAGTCTTCCTGATGCTCACCCAACCTCAGCCCAGCATATGCTGAGGGTACTCTGGAAGCCCATGTACTCCTATAAGACCTACCCATACGCTATGTTGTATGTGCAGTTAACTAGTTCACACTAGTTTATTGTAGTAGTGGAACTGTTAAAGACTAGAGTATTATGATCATAAAAGAAACAATCTTAGAAATAGTCAACCCAAGACTATACAAGGTTCTGTTTTAGTCAAGTCAAAATTTACTAGGCTCTACACTGGTAACATGGAGGGATATAACATTTTACTCCTACAGTTTCAGAGAAATAAAAGAACAAAAGATTTTAAATAGGTCTTAAACCAATGCTTAAATATTTTCTCCCAACCAAATACAGAAAACGAGACCATTGACTTTAGAAATGTCTCAGTGGAGAAGCAAAGCTTCAATCTTGCTCCATGTTTGAATTTGAACTAGGCAGTTTTTTAAAGCATCAAAATCTGAAAGACATTGGTAGGACTTCAGTTTGCAGTTCTATTGCCACATTGTATGCAGGATAATGCTCCAGTGATCTGAGGACTGGATGACTTTCTTTACAGAATAAGGTAAATACTCAAGTGGAGTGTTCACCAGTCAAGTGAACACCTCTTGAAGTGAAAGAGTTGATTATGCCTCTGAACTTACAATCAAGACCTGGGCTGGGAGGGTCTTGACCTCTTATGATATAAAACAAGAAACTATATTCAGTAGTGACAAAATTTTATTAATTATAGAAATACTCTTTGTTCTAACAATCTTTCTTGTCTCAAGATATATTTTCATAGGATAAAATGTTTCTCACTACTTTTCACCTGGCTAATCTTTATTCATTTTTCAGATTTTCATTTAAATATATCTTCAGAGGTTCCTTTCCTTAATATCAGATCCTTTGTTACACTCTGACAAACCTTATACTATATCACAGTATCTGTCACAAATAAATTTAATTATATGACTATTTACTTAATATTTATCATCTTCAATAGAGTATAATATTCAGAAGGCCAGTGTTTTCAAGGTCTCTCCTGTATATAAGACAAGAAAGATCTACTTCTTTCACAGTGTATACCCAACAACTGGTACAGTGTTTGGCAAATGGTAGGTACTCAACAAATATTCATTGAGTGAGAAAACACAGTATTTAGAAAAAAGTAAATGACTCACCAGTAATATGGGTGTGAATATTTTTTGTAGATCCATTGGCAGTTGTGGGAACTTCTGAAAATGTTCTGGCTGTGCTGGTGAAGACATCACCTAGGAATGCACAGGGGATATTTGAACTAATCCTAATAGCCATCTCAACCCAATTGAGGGGTGTAAAATATTATTGTATTTCACTTGCCATTAGGAAGAGCTCATTTTTAATGGCCTAAATGCTCCTACAGTACTATGTATAAGGTTTAGTAAGAACCAATCTACAGCTAGGCTAGGACCTTAGAACCTAACAACCGCCAAAAGAGTGAAACTCTCTATTGGTTTAAAGAAGAAAAAAGAAGCTGTATAGCACACAGAACAAAATAATATCTGCTAAAGAATCTCCATGAGAAATTTAAGTAGTTATAGGAAAATGTCTTATGTTGGAACCATAGAAAAATGGAACCTATCTCTATTCTCCCAGGGTACCAGAGATCCAGTCAATCAAAATACCGATTCTCCTACTGTGATGTATTGGATAAGGTCAATAAAACTTCCATCTTAGCAGACAAATCCGTGTTGACAAATCATCTCATTTTATAACAGAAAACTGAAATTTTAAATGCATTGTAATGTATTTAATTATCCAAGATATGCTATTTTATAGATTTCATTTTGAAATAAAATAGAGAAAAAAAATCTAAGACTTGGTCTCTGACTATCTTCTTTGAAGACCATGGCTGGGAAAAATTTTGGTTCTATTCATTGTCATTTTCATCATCAAGGTACACTTTTCAATATCTATCTGAGTTTCGAACCAGTTCTTGTTTTTCCACCTCTGCCCAAATAAAGCAGACTACTATCTTTCTTTTCTGTATTTCCCAAGTACTCACCATGAATTGTTGAGCTTGCCCCTGAGGAGGATGAACTATATGTTTCGTTGGGCATCCATGAAGCTGCTAAAGGAAGAAGATATTGGAAGAGTCAACCTGTATAAGAATAGTTATGTTATTTTATTTATTTTTAAATATTTCATTTATTTATTTGAGAGAAAGGGAGAGAGAGAGAGCAAGCTCAGGGAGAAGCAGACTCCTGGTAGAAGGGAGAGGGAGAAGCAGACTCCTGCTTGAGCAGGGAGCCTGATGTGGGGCTTGATCTCAGGACCCCAGGATCATGGCCTGAGCCAAAGGCAGATGCTTAACCAACTGGGCCACCCAGGGACCCAAGACTAGTTATTTTATTATCTCTTCTTGACCTAATAATTTACAGTAAAATAATAAAATTAAAAAAAAGATTATTAATGAATATGTAAAGTGAAATTACTTAACTATTCTGCAGCACACATTAGAATGTCCCAAAATAAAGTGGGAATTGAGTGAAAACTTGTGATCCTGATGTCTCCAATAGGGAAGGTTTTGATTATGGCCACTTAGAAGCAGGAGGAAGGAATGGATGCACAACATTAGGAGAGGTTTCTCCAGTCACAGAGAGTGTGTTGTAACTGTTCTGGTGTCCACCCAATACATAGGAGACATAACCAGGTGTGTTATGGTGGCCTTTAATCAAGCAAAGGTGCCAACAGGACTTTGAAGACCTTGGTAGAACATGTACGAAGGAACAAAATAGTTTGTACATGTGGATAGGCCGATATTCTTGTTTGGCTATGAAAACTGAATGATGTCAACAGTGAATTATCAGGCCTCTTGGGTCATAGGCCTTGCTAGCTTCTGTGTTGAGTCATCTTGATGGATTCAGAAGCAAACATTCCCTTTGAGTGGGACAGTACCTATGTTTTTTGAAGTAGATCTATCAACTCATTTTGTTTAGTTCCCCATCTCTGGCAAGAAAGGTCTACTTCTTGGCAGGCTCTGCATTTCTGTATGTGATAACAGGCCTATAATGCAGTATAAAGTAAAATAGCTATAGTTACAAGGAGTTGCAATCAGTAGAAAAACATTATGCTCATTTATTTAAAACATTAGCATGTAGGGATCTCTGAGTGGCTCAGCGAGTTTGGCACCTGCTTTCGGCCCAGGGCATGATCCTGGAGTCCTGGGATCGAGTCCCACATCGGGCTCCCTGCATGGAGCCTGCTTCTGTCTCTGCCTCTCTTGCTCTCTGTGTCTCTCGTAAATAAGTAAATAAAATCTTAAAAAAAAAAAAATTAGCATGTATGCTTTTCTATGTTAAGTGCTTTCCTGTGTGTCAAGACCAAAACAAAAAAAGCAAAGCAAACCAAAACAAACATTAAGAAAAAACCAACAACCCTTAGTCCTCCTCTTTCTTGGTTTCCACTAGATGACAATGGAAGTTGCAGCTGCAGACAAAGGTATGTGATCAGGCCCTTCAGGAGAGGTGCAACTCAGTGCTTTCCGGGATTGCTCACAATACAGTCTGTCATAGCTAGTTGACTTGAGGTCACCGCAGAGGTAAGGGGGGTTTTGTACACAGCTATTTTGGGTCTGACTAGGTCAGGGAGATGTTCTTATCTTCAGTATAGTTATCTGACCCTGCACGTGTGATCCTGACTTTTTGTTGTTGTTGCTGTTCTAGAATAGAATACCAAGGTCAGAGACACTTGGGTGGCTCAGTGGTTGAGCATCTGCCTTCAGCTCAGGGTGTGATCCCGGGATCTGGAATCGAGTCCCAAATCAGGCTCCCTGTGAGAAGCCTGCTTCTCCCTCTATGTCTCTGCCTCTCTCTCTCTCTCTCTGTCTCTCATGAATAAATAAATAAATCTTTTTTTTTTTTTGAAGAATACTAAGGTCAATAGATGATCATGGACTGAGCCTTTTTCAAAAGACCATTTTGAAAGGCTAAGCCATTTAAGGTAGGGATTTGAGTAACAAAGAACAATAACTAATTAAAAAGAAATTAGAACTAGGCCTGGATTTAAGTAAAATTATGATGAAGGCAATTTGTTTTGGATAAGCTTACAAGATTTTTTGCCCAATATGGTGCCTCTTTTACTTCTTTTTAGGGATTGATGCCTTTTTTTTTTTTAATCTTTTCAAAGTCTGTTTGCAAGAAAGGATGTGATTAATTTATGCTAAGATATAAATACTTGAACAAGTGCTAACCCTTTGAGGGAAGTGAGTATTAGATTTTTTTCCATTTCATGTTTATCAATAGCAAGTAAATACAGAACATTTTTAAAAGGTTTTATTTTTAAATAGTCTCTACACCCAATGTAGGGCAAGATCAAGCGTTGCATCTTGTACTGACTGAGCCTGCTAGACACCCCAACATAGAACATTTTGTAATGGTCAGTTACATATGGGTACCAACAGTTTTTTCACCAAATGAGGAATGCCAACTTTTTCTGGTCAATATTAATTTTCCCCAGGCAGAATAACCAAGCACAGCACAATTTCAAGAGTTGGTGATGCCATTAGCAGCACGATCCATCCAAATTACAAAAATGGTGGTATTTAAAATTACTTGACCAGTTTTTAAATCTTCCCTTTTAGACTTCTAGGAATTCTCCAAGTGTAGAAAGACTCCTCAAAAAACGTGTGACAAAATTAAACTACAGAACCCACTGTGGAAAAGCAGAGTTATTTTTCTAATTTTGGCTTTAAGATTTGTTTTTAATCTGTTAAAAAATATGGTGGGGAGTGTGTTGAGAGAGGTGAAGAAAAAGGAGACTCCAGTTGATGAGTTCAATATGTCTGAAAATACTTAGGTAATGTAAAGAAAAAAACTTCAAGAGAAAGAATGTATTTTACATAAGATTCTTTCAGCAAGATGAAGAGATGAACAATTCTTGTATCAATTACTCCCATAGGAAAGAGGTCTTCCTGAAGAATACTTATTTATAGAACCCTAAGTAAGATAGAGTTGGCTACTTCTGAAGATTCATATTTCACTAACATAATATATTTTTTAAAGCTCATCCTGTTTTATCATTTAGATATCCAATATTTGGGATGTGCTCCACATTGGTCACTCCATCTGCCAATCTTAAGTCTCCTTGAGAGTCTCTCAGCAGAATTATGTTTCTATGTCTTTTAATTAATTTAAATATTCTGTGTTCTTCAAACCACCATTATGTTTGCTAAATACATGAGTTAACTCTCCTTTAAGTCTTTTGAGACTCCATCTTCATCAAAATCCATGAATAAACATACTTTGACATTTGGCTGATAAACCCCAGCTTGATGGATAACCTTGAATACATCACCATTATCAGCCGAAAATATGAACCCAAATAGGTGCTTTAGCATGCCTTTCTACCACAAAGGGATACTTTCATTTTATGGTTAAAAACAATCAATTTTGACAACATAGTATTTTTCCTTAGTTGCAAAAACTATCTTGTCATTCATTTGTAACCAGTTTACAGTGATCAATAATATTATAACATGTTGGGCATCTTTCTCCTTTGTGGGAAAATCTATTTAGTGTCATAGCAAAGTCCATGGTTATCTGCAGTTTGATAGCTCCTTTTTTGATAAAGCTACAGATAATTTCTGTTATTCTTACAGGGTATTGGTGCAAGGTGAACTTCTCTGGAATTTGGGCATCATTTCTACATGTACATTTACCAAGACGTATCTCAGTTATCCAATTTTCCTTAAGACATTTTGAGTTCTTCTGTCCTTGATTCTATCCTGGAACAATGGCATGGGTGGCAAGCAATATCCAGAAATGTAGGACTTGGATACTGGAAATCTCAGTGATCTTGATTTTCTACCCCATCCTCCACTTCAGGGTGAAAATGTACTGGGCCAGCACCACTCCCTACACTCTCTACACCAGGATGCACAGGCTGGCACCAGCCTCTCTGTTTGTTCTTGCCAGACAACCTCATCCACAGATGGGACCCTCATGCTCTTCCTGACCATGAAAAAAGATGACACTCATGATCTTTGGAAATGTAGTGCTTTTGTGATAGCTGTGGAGAGACCCATGAAGCCCACAGAATTTGGTATTTTAACAGAAGATAGAACTTACAATCAGAAACAAATCTTTAATATGTGGTTGATATAATCAGGAACTAGGTATCAGGACTGGAGAACAGTGTTTTAGAGAAGAGGAAAATAGAATGAGAAGTGACCTAAGACATATAAGATTTTGGAATTTGAGAGCAAGAGTGGTGAGTGTAGAGAATCAGCATTGCAGCCAACAGGGAGCAGCATAGCCTGAAAGAGGGGCAGGGCCCAACATTGCTGTAGGCTCTTGCATTGCTATGTCCCTGTAATTGACTCTCAACCCCTCAACTCCAGCCTCTCCATCCGCCCTGCCTATGCAAAGTAGAAGAGGTTGCTATGAAACTATTAGGCACAGTTACCAAGAGCCTTCGATGAACCAACCAGGACCAGGAACAGGGTACAATGCAATTGCAAGATTTACAAAGAAGAGTACATAAATTTTGAAGAATAAGAAATGTATGGTCAAAGAACAAAGTAAAGACCCATGTGCTGTCTTTAAGAGGTATTCTGAGGCCCAGGGGTGTATGTGTGTGTGTGTGTGTGCACCCATGTGTGCACACATGCATGGGCACATGTATGTGAGGTAATGATAAGCTTGTTGATTTTGGTAATGAGGTAAATTGGAGGCATAGGGGCCTAGGGAGACTCCTATCATTTTTCTGCTTGTCTAACTTAGAAAGACTGACTGATTTCAATGTGGCTTTAGACTCCACTGGACCAGATGGAAGGCAGGGAAAATCAGAAAGAAAAAAGTAATTAAGCTTCACTTTTCTGCTCCAGGGCCTGATCATCTCCATGGCCTGATCATGTGAAAATATCCCAGGATGTTATTAACCTTATACACTTGGAGTATTTAGATGGTCAGATTTGGTATCCCCATTTCACAGGTGGTTAAAATAGGCATTTCTGTTCCAGGCTGTTGGAAACTTGCAAATGTAACTAGGATTAGATACTAATATTCTAAAGTTGATAAAATGACAACAAAATGTATTAAAACATATACTTATAAATTTAGTGTAAGTGCAATGCACCCAGAATCTTCTTGTGACATCCAAATATATATATAAGCTATGCAAAATGCATGTATAAGCAAATATCACATTAGAATGTGTTCACAAATAGCAAGAGCCATAGAAACACTGCTTGTGGGTTTATTTCACCAGATATCCATCCATTATCATTCTTTTACTGCCTGTGAACATTTCATAAATCTATTGAAATAAACATACTGGAAGGGAAAAAAATCCCATTACCAATGCCTGTCACGAATCTTGCCAAATGCATCATCTAATATTGGATGTCACATTACAGTCCAATCCAACGAGTAGAAACATGTTTCAAAAATTGTTTGGGAGTGAGCAATCAATATTAACTTGTTGGATCCTAATGTGTTTTTGTGAATGATTATAAATAGAGCAACTCACTGCAGGGATTTTTTTTCTCTAAGCTTATGGATTAAAAATGGCAACTAGTAAACAAGATATCCTTATTTGCATAAGTAAGAATGTGAGTTTTCACTGCCAGGAAAATTTTGTTTGTTGGATTTTGGAGTGCCTTCCTAGATTTCACAATTTCTAAGGCTATTTCATGGTAAGAATGGTAAAGAGATATCTGAGGATAAATGAAGTTTTCAAGTGGGGAAGGAGGGAAGATACAAAGAATTGCAATAGTTCATTTCATTATGAAATCTACTAATAGTTCATTTCATTATGAAATCCACTAAAAAGACCAAGAATATACTTGTGTAAATTATAAAGTAGTTTCATGCAAGACCTTTCAGTTTTCTAGTTTCCGGGGCAGAAAATACTTTGGGTTGCCTTTACATTACCATAAAGATATGATGCATGGAATGAACAGGATTTCTTTTTTATTCTGGGCACACGTAATATTGGAGTAACAATTTAAGTAAAGCAAACAAAAAGCTCAAAAATTCCGATTAAGTAGATAATTTCTTTTCACTGTGTGCGTTTGGGTGTATTTTCTTCTTTGTCTTTGCCCCATATGTACACATACTCTTTCAATTATTCAAGAAATATTTGCTGAGCACCTACTGTATGCCTGCCACTGCTACAGACATTATGATACTACAGTTGACAAGACAGGAAAAGGTTTAGGTCCCTGTTCTTGTGTATCTTACATTTCAGTATAATTTCAGCAAAAAATCAAATCAATAAAATAAAGGAAATCATCAGACACCAAGTAGTTTGCTGAGAATGAAAATATAGGTTAATTTATAAAAACCATAGCATAAATTTAAGTTGGAGTTCAGATTTGTCCTATAATATTGTCCAGTAATCTTTTACTTTTTAAAGATTTTATTTATGTATTTATGTATTTATTTAAGAGAGAGAGAGAGAGAGGAGGAGGAGCAGAGGGAGAGTGACAAGCAGACGCCACACTGATTATGGAGCCCAACACAGGATGGAATCTCACAACCCTGAGATCACAACCTGAGCCAAAACCAAGAGTTGGATACTTACCTGACTGTGCCCCTCTAATGATCTTTTATCACCATTGCTACATAATTTCCCCCAATAACCAACAGATATTGATTCATTTATCTATTCAACAATATTTTTGAGCACCAGCTGTATGCCAGGCATTACTTTAGGCACTGGGGATGCAGGCAAGCAACAACAAAAAAGATTGAATTTAACTTGTATTATACTATCAAGAATAAAGAATGACAAACTTGTGTAGGTAAAGGAGAATCCAGCATAGTTCATTACAAATTCAATTTTATGTTAACACCATATAGGATAAATGCTAGTCTATTAAGTATGGACTTTCATCCCCAGTCTAACTAATATTTTTATTTTCAATTTATATCTGATTGGTTAAAAATTTTCCAGCCAGTACCCTTGTCTCTACAATAAGATGTACTGGCTAGCTTAGTACATTATGGCTATTGTTTGGATTGGCTTCATAATATTGCACTGAATTATTATATCATCCTATTTCACATTCTCTTATTATTGGATATATTTTTCCTTAACACCCTCCCACCCCCACTCATACACACAGATTGTTGGACTACTATAAATAACATCATGTCTTCTCCCTGCCTCATCCTTTGTATGCCTCTTCCAAAGCAAATGCTGTTTTGAATGTTGTGTTTGTTATTCACTTGCTTATATAATTTTTAAGTTTTTATCACATATTATGCCTAAGCCATATGGTGTTTGGTTGTACTTACTTTAATATTTTATATTAAAATATCATTCTGGGGTGCCTGGGTGGCTCAGTCAGTTGGGTGTCTGGCTCAGGTCATGAATCTCAGGGTTGTGACATCAAGTCCCATGTTGAACTCCTTTCTTCGCACAGAGTGTGCTTAAGATTCTCTCTCCTCTTCCCTCTGCCCCTCCCACTGTTGCACTCTCTAAATAAATAAATAAAATCTTAATATATATACATATATTATAAAATATTATAGAGCAATGAAAAATGAGTGAATGACAGGATGAATGAATCTTAGTAACATTGTGTTGAGTCAGAAAAGTAAATGCCAGGTGACAATATATGGAATGATATATATATCATATATACCATATATTGTCACCTGGCATATACTTTTCTGACTCAACACAATGTTACTAAGATTCATTCATCCTGTCATTCACTCATTTTTCATTGCTCTATAATATTTTATTATATGACTATGCAATAATTTATTTATTTTCTTGACTATGGTTATTTAGGTTATTTATAGTTTTTGCTATTATGAATAGTGTTTTCCCCTGATGTTGGTGTGCATATTTCCTGGATACATGTACTAGCATGTGTGTAGGGGGCTGGAGTATATATCTAGGAGTGGAACTGTTGGGTTGTAGAGTATGAAAATATTTGGCTTTAAAACACCACGTCAAAATGTTGGAAGTGATGGTACCAACTTATACTTTCACCAGCAGCATATAAAAAATTATATTAATCTACATTCTAGCTAACACTTGACAATTCCAGACTTGTTAATTGATTGATTATGTGAAATAGTTATCTGATTCTTGTATTTGTTTGCATTTCCTGATCACCAGAGAAGCTAAGCATCTCTGGATGTTTTCTAGCCATTGCATTACATCGTTTGTGATGTGCCTCTCTGCTCATTTTCTAATGCTTTTGTATTTTTAAAAATTGATTTGTGACCATTCTTTACATATCCTTGATATGAAGTCTTGATCTTTTGTCAATTACATATTCCTGATCATTTTTCAAACACATATGTGGCAAATATCTTCTCCTACACTATAGCTTGACTTTTTTTTTTTTTTTTTGCTTTTGCTAAATTGTATTGATGAAAAGAATTTTCTTGACTTTATGGTATTCTGATGTTTCCATCATTTTTTTAAAGATTTTATTTATTTATTCATGAGAGACACAGAGAGAGAAAGAGAGGCAGAGACACAAGCACAGGGAGAGGCAGGCTCCATGCAGCAAGGAGCCTGGTGCGGGACTCGATCCCAGGACTCCAGGATCACGCCCTGGGCTGAAGCCAGGCACTAAACTGCTGCGCCACCCAGGGATCCCTGTTTCCATCATTTTTATGGTTAGCACTTTATGTCTCTTTAAGCCCTTCCTAACCCCAAAGTCAAAGGGAAATTCACCTTTATTTTATTACATGCTTTAACATTTTGCTTTTGATATAAAGCTCTCATACTCTATGAAGCCTACTTTTATGTAATGTACATGGCAGGCATACATTATAATACTTTTTTATTATAAATATTATAAATAATCAGGGTTTGCAGATCCATTTGCCGATTGCCTCTTCTTTTCACAGGAATTTGCCATGCCACCTCTGGCTTGTCTAGGTTACACTTATTTGAGGACCTCTGGGTGTGCTCTCTCATCTGATAATCCCCTTTTCACTTCTCATAGATGGGCACTGAATTCACAGGTGTCTGTTATATTATTAACATATTTGTTAAAAAATATGTTAAATTAAATTATAGAAAGTCATATACAGACTAGTGGTCAAAGTGTGTTATGAATTAAGGTTTATGATTAGTCCAGATCTGTGAACCTGAGTTCCACAAAAGAGAAAGTAAATAACGAATGCAACAAAGAGCAATATTATACATGTTCCTCTTTGCTCTTTGATTTATTTCCTAAGGACATGTTCCCAGCAGTGAAATGACTGACCACGGGGTGTGAAAGACTTTAAGAGGCTTTCAATGTACAACTTAAATGCTTTCCTAAAAGAGACACACACACTTACTCTTTGTAGCCAAGGGCCTAGTAGTAAACCCAGAGTTCTGCACTAGTGGCATCTGGGGTCTTTGCTTGGGTCACATCCCTTGCCACTTCCCTACTGTGCAGATCTTGGGCTTTTACCACTGAGAGGCAGTATACTTCCTCTTCAGATCCTGTCGATACCTGCTAACGCAGCATCAGCACACGCTGCTCCTAGGTGGCCAGAGTAAGTGGCCAAACCATTTCTGTGCCTCACACTGGGCTCCCTCTTCTCACTGCTTTTAGTGATATGTGTATTTTGGCTGGTTCATTCTTTCTTCAGACATCCTCATAGTTGGCTCTTTGATCTCTGTGAGTTATGTCTTTACTAAGATGTCACCTTTCTCAGGAAGGCCTTATGAATCCACCTTGTTTGAAATAGCAGCCCACCCTCCCACCGGATCCTCAAGGTCTCCCTTCACTGCTTTCTTTATTCCCTAATCACTCATCACTGTTCGCCTGTCTCTCTTCCACTGGAATTTGCAACTTAGATCTGTTTTGTTCACAGATGTATCCCCAGCAACTACAACAACGCATTAAAGACAGTAGATGTTTTCTAAGTATTTGTTAATATGATTATGAGCAGAGCACATTGTAGTTGTTCATTATAGGTGCTGGATGAATTAATGAGGCCCAGAAGACCCCAAGGGACTCACAGTTACACGTACAGTTTGTGGTATCTTTCCTATTAGAGGTCCAGGAGTAGTTGAAGCCTTGGGTAGTCACACTGGAATTGCTGGCTGAAAGACAAAATTCTCAGAATCCAACCTTTTTCTACAGCTGTAATTTAACTTAACTTTGATGTGCTGAATTTTTAATCTATGTGACTTTGGGGAAATCTGTAATTGAAAATATGCTTTCCTACACAGGAACACAGCTGGCATATTAAACACAAGCTCTGTAGTTTATGTTTAATGCCAACTTGTTACTGATTTTCTTTCTTTTTCTGTTCTTGTCATCAACTCCGATCACTGGGAGTACTGTCAAGACTACTTTAATGTTATCTTAAAATTCCACAAGAAATGAGAAATGCAGCATAATGATTCACCACCCCATATTTTAAAGATTACAGTGATTGTCATATCAATTTATAGCCACCATTTAGATTACAATTCGCCACAGAGCAATTCAAAAGCAAAATATCAATATCAAATGAAAAATACAGCCTCTTGCCCAAACCTCAACATTGTCACAGCTGTACTAAAACTTGTGTTTTGTCTCTTTCCAGTCCCCTAAGGAAAGCCTTCCTATACTCACTCTGCGGGGTGGTATTTGGAGTCGAGGCACCCACATCTTCAAGGGCTGTGGAAGTTACAGCTGGATATCCTATTTTGAAAACAAAATTCCCAAGTTGTTATAAGAGTTTACAGTCCCATGTTTAATATGCTGCTGTAACTAATGAGGGTGGTGTGCAGAGCTTGGAATATTAGAGAAGGAAAGTGAATACAGTCTAATGACTTCCTTTATAAACTATGAACCTGAGTCCAAAGGGCATACACTTGTGGCTGCATATCCAATATTCAATATCATTTATATTAACCCAGTTCTCCTAACTCCCAGTGTATTATGTTCACACTTTCAAAACATGTTGTTTTAGTGTCTATTGTGTGCCAGACTCCAATCTACATGCAACAATGAAGACAAGGTTCTTGCCCTCATGGAACTTACCTTGGTAGTGAGTTTTCACAATTGTACATAATATTTTCTTTCTTTTTTTTTAAAGATTTTATTTATTTATTCATGAGACACACACACACACACACACACACACACACACAGAGGCATAGACACAGGCAGAGCGAGAAGCAGGCTTCCCCCAAGGGACTCAATTCTGGACCCTGGGATCACACCCTGAGCCAAAGGCAGGCACTCAACTGCTGAGCCACCCAGGCATCCCTGTACATAATATTTTCATATTCTCAATATGATTATTTACCTACTTCAGTTCTTAGCTTTCAAAATCATCCCCATCTTTATACTCCATCATTTCCCATTCTTCCCCTCTCTCTATTCCTCCCAAAATGAAAGACTAATTCATATTCAATTGAAAATATCTCCAGGGATGAAGCAAGGTAAATTAAAAAAGAAAAATACCGGGATCCCTGGGTGGCGCAGCGGTTTAGCGCCTGCCTTTGGCCCAGGGCGCGATCCTGGAGACCCAGGATCGAATCCCACGTCAGGCTCCCGGTGCATGGAGGCTGCTTCTCCCTCTGCCTATGTCTCTGCCTCTCTCTCTCTCTCTGTGACTATCATAAATAAATGAAAAAAAAATAAGTGGATTCTAAATCCATATGGAAAAAAAAAAAAAAAGACAGTTGTGAATATATATAAAAAAAAAAAAAAAAAAAAAAAAGAAAAATACCCAATCATAGTCCATTGAAAACATGGTTCTATCTCTTGGGAAAACAAATATATTTAAGTTTGCTTATATAAATACTCAATTCAAGAAGATAACAGAGTAGACAGAAAGGGAAACTAAAGCCAAGGAAAATATAGTTAGAGAAAGTATGTTGATCCTTGTTGAAACCTGGGTGGGGATATTATATAAAATTCATTTCTTGATGTCGTATACTCTTAATTGATGTGGGCCCCACATTTAGTCAGAACTTTCCAGTAATGATGCTAGGAAATAAAGAGTATATGTTATGCCATTAATGGCTATCATAGGATAAAAATAGTCAATTTCAAGAGAAACACAGCTATTCTTTTTATTGTGATTAAAAACAAATTTCTCCTAAGAAATGTGTGGGAAATATCAGAAAGGGAGACAGAACATAAAGACTCCTAACTCTGGGAAACGAACTAGGGGTGGTGGAAGGGGAGGAGGGCAGGGGGGTGGGGGTGACTGGGTGACGGGCACTGAGGGGGGCACTTGACGGGATGAGCACTGGGTGTTATTCTGTATGTTGGTAAATTGAACACCAATAAAAAATAAATTTATTATAAAAAAACAAATTTCTCCTTATTTATTTATTTATTTATTTATTTATTTATTTATTTATTTATTTAATTCACACGAGACACAGAGAGAGGCAGAGAGAGAAGCAGGCAGGGAGCCTGATGCAGGACTCGATCTCAGGACCCTGGGATCATGACCTCAGCCAAAGGCAGACACTCAACCACTGATCCACCCAGACATCCCTCTCCCTAGTCTTTTAAAAAAGAAGACTGTATACTGTGTCTAATATTCTTAACAATGTCCTTTTAGTCTGACAATCAGTATACTCATTCACCTGTAAGCTTGAGTTAGTAATGAATGGCATCCCACCTTCCCAGGCACCTCAGTTCTGGGAAATGACATGCTTAAACAAAAATGTAGATAATCAAATCTCTGAAAAAAAAAAAGTAGGATACATAAATAAATTGGCATCATGATTTATGCATCTTAAAGTGATTTACAGAAATGATCAATAACAATCATTTTGCAATGCAGGCTGCTAGTGGACACCAAAGATACGCTGTACCCGAACTTCAGGAATATAGTCAGTTATGGAGAGCTGCGTTAGAAGCTGCCTCAGGGGTGCCGTATAAGGAACCAAAATGGGCAACCGGCATCAGGATGGCAGATAAAATGTCTTAAATACTGAATATGCACAGCTTCATTTATCCAACAAATACTTATTGAGAGCTCAGTGTGTATGAGAATTGGGGATGAAGTGAAGAGAGAAATATGGCTCTTGCTCCCACAATTTAGTGAGAACAAAGGTCAGTGTAGTGGACTAGCAGATGGTCACCAAACCCCTTCTTCTCTCTGGTACAGGTGAACTATATCTCAGAGCCTCCTATGGGGTTGGTTAGGTGTGGCTGTGTACTAAGTCTTAGCCAATGGAACATGAGTGGGAGTGATGGTTGTCATTTTAAGACCTGATGTATAAAATCTTCCATGTAATAAGCATCATGATCTTTTCTCATGTGTTATCAGATATTATGATGCAGGGGGACTTAGAGGTCACAACCTAAAGGCGATAGACCTGCTGGAAGCCTGGGTTCTTAAATGATGTATGGAACAGGGCACCCAGCCACTGAATCACAGAGTGAATTTGAATTTTATTTCTTTCATTGGGATGGCTTTGTCTTTATCTGCAGTGATTCCTTTAATAACTTATTTTATTTATTTATTTTTCAAGTTTTAATTTAATTTCTAGTTAACATATAGTGTAATATTGGTTTCAGGAGTACAATTTATAGTGATTCATCACTTACATACAACACCCTGTGCTCAACACAAGTGCCTCCTTTAATCCCCGGCACCTATTTAGCCCATCCCCAACCCACATCCTTCCAGCAACCCTCAGTTGGTTCTCTGTAGTTAAGAGTCTCTTATGGTTTGTTTCCCCCCACCACCTCCTTTTTTCCCCCTTTCCATATATTCATCTGTTTTGTTTCTTAAATACCACATATGAGTGAAATATGGTATTTGTCTTTTTCTGACTTATTTATCTTAGCATAATATACTCTAGCTCCAAGCATATCCACATCATTGCAAAGTCCACTCTCATCATTGTTATTTAATGTAGTACTGGAAGACTTAGCCTCCGCAATCAGACAACAAAAAGAAATAAAAGGCACCCAAATTGGCAAGGAAGAAGTCAAACATTCACTATGTGCAGACATGATACACTATGTAGAAAACCCAAAAGACTCCACCAAGAAATTGCTAGAACTGATAGGTGAATTTGGCAAGGTCGTAGGATAAAAATTCAATGTACAGAAATTGGTTGCATTTCTATACACCAATAATGAAGCAGCAGTAACTGATTTTTTTTTTTGCAGTAACTGATTTTAAAGTTTTTATGTTGTTATGTATTTTTAAAGTTATCTCCTATCCTTTTTAAAATAAGGCAAGGCAAAAAATGCATAGAAGGATATAAATGACTAATAAGTAATCTTTGGATACTGAGTGATACTGAGAGATATGTTTTTCCTAATTAATAGAGGAACAAGTGAAAGAGGAAGGGGGAGGAGAGGGGAAAGAGAAGAAAGACTCTATCCAGGTTTTAAATGATTCTCGGAAGAAGAAATGAATGATCCTTTTACTCTGGGATTCAATTCCTTACACTGGAGAGAGTGAAGCTTTCATTGTTGGTCAATAGTTACCTCCCATGGATGGCTGACCTACCTTCCTTCCTTCCTTCCTTCCTTCCTTCCTTCCTTCCTTCCTTCCTCCCTCCTTCTTCCCTCCCTCTCATTCTGAGAAATGACCTCTGTAGAATTCACTGAATGATTTAGTAAGTGAAAGCAGAAAAGAATGGTTTTAAAGTAGTGGTGTGATAACAATGGTGATAATGATAAAAAAAAAAAAAAAAAGAACTAAGAAGTAATCACCAGAGACCTTTGTATTTATTTGTAGCCAATAGTACTATTACCTAGAAATCTCAGTCTATATTCAACTGCCAGCCACGTTTGAAAATATCTCTTACTGGGGATCCCTGGATGGCTCAACGGTTTAGCGCCTGCCTTGGGCCCAGGGCATGATCCTGGAGTCCCAGGATCGGGTCCCCCATCGGGCTCCCTGCATGGAGCCTGCTTGTCCCTCTGCCTGTGTCTCTGCCTCTCTCTCTGTGTGTGTTTGTCTGTCATGAATAAACAAAATATTTAAGAAAAATCTCTTACTTAACAAGCTAATGGACATTTTCCCTAGCCGGTCAGATTGTCCACACGGACCATTAGCTCCATGTGATTTAATTCTGTCAGTAATCAGAGGAATCCCAATGAAGTATGATAACTTGACTGAGAACTTCATTGGTATTAAAATGACTAAATTTCTTTTCTGAAGGATCAGAAAATAATGTGACATAAATCCTTGCTTACTGCAGGTTTACTGCAGGGAAAGGAGAATTCATTCATTGATTCCATTTAACATGTTGTTCTTGGATCACGTTGGAGGAGGGACGCTGACTGCCCCAGGCTCACGGTATGGCCGTGATCTTCGTGTTACTGTGTCTCCTGCTTGGCATAGGTATCAGTGCTGCTCTACGCTTCCTCTCATAGGCCTGTGGAGTTTATTGAGGGCTGAGTGTGTGCCAATAAGCGTCTGGGAACAAAAAGATCAATGACACCTCATCAATAACCCCAGGGAGCCCAAGCTCATTTCAGCCTTAATCGTCTCCAGCTGAATGTTGTTTGGGTCTTGGCCTGAGGGTCTGTACCAGGTTGCATAGATTATTGGAAGAATGATCTCTTTACTCTGAGACCTTGTTCCTCATGTGCAAGTCGTGTTAAAGCCATTTAGAAAACTATCTAGTTCTTTCGGTATTTTAAATCCCACTCACTCCTCTTAGCTTTACAGTATACTTCAAGGTTAAGATTCCTTGGCATTATGCAACCTGACCTCTAACAATCTCCACCTTGTTATCTCTTGCTATTGCCTTCCCGTGTCCTTTCATTTATTGACCCAGGATTTGGAAGCCTCTATCTCCCAGGCACTGTGCTTGGCACTGGGAGCATCATCATCAACTCCCTTGGAACTGAAATTCATGGAGGATACAGACACCAACCAGAGAATACAGAAACCACTCCAAATCTGAGAACACATGAAAGGGGGAATGGCTTATTCAGAGTCCCAGGGAGGTTTCCCTGAAGGGTGTAGTGAGGGTGTGGAGGCAGGGAAGGGTTGATGGAAGCCTCCAAGCCTCCAAGCAGAGGATACAGACAGTACAAAGGCCCAATGGGTGGTCTCATGCACTGTTAGTACCAGCAGTGTGTGGTACGTGTCTATTCAGGGTTGGGCCTTTGTAAGCCCTCAACGAGGGTCTGTTCCGTGTGTTGAATTGAACTGAGGATGAGATTGAAAGGCATTACTTGCCATAATGCACACCCATGGCCTCAGCAGCAGAGGCCAGTGATGCAGCTGTAGGACACTAGTGGCAGCAACACTGCTTGTTTCTCAGGGCTTTTTGTGTGGTTATTTTTGTTTTTAAAAGAAGGGTCTTCCTAGATGTTGACTTGGAGATCCATTAACTGTAAGAAGACATGATTGGCTATCTTTTGATATAGAGCATTTTATAAGAATCATATGCCTCTTAGCCAAGTCTTTGAAATTTATATTGATCATATTTCAGCATGTGAATATGACAGCTTGTTTTTGTGTTTTCTGTTTCAAGGTTATATTTACACTTACAAAACAGCAAAGCCTCTTCAGCACTCAATAGTTGGCTCTGTATGATGACATGCTGTGTAGGAGAGTAATATACCAAACCCACTGACACAGAGTTGCTTGCTTTGTCTGTTGGTTGTTTACTTGTTCTTCAGTTTGAATGCTCATTGTTATTAAACCTTGCAGGTATCCAGAGATAGATAATGATGACCTATGTTTCTAGGAAAGAAGAAAGGGGTGAGTAGAAAACACAACTTCATACAAAATGTCTTGCTTATATTAATTTGAAATCTGCCAAGAGGTTTGATGAGAAGTTTCAAAACTTTCCTAGCCCATTTCTAGTTCAACTGAAAATTTCTTTTTCACTAAAATTAAAAATGACCCCCTTTATATTATCACTAGAAATTCAATTAAATCAGAAGACAGCTCTCGTCAGTCAGTCCTGAGTTAAGCAGAGGAGATAGAAACATGTTCTATAAGAGCTAATTCTGGTTGGCTCCTCATGACGTTATGAAGCAGAATGGAATCTCTTCACCTGGACTCTTGCCATCTTCCCAATGACTGTCCCTCTCACTGCCAGAGAAGGGAAACAGAGGGCAATGCTGGAGGTCTCATGGGAGAGGGGGAATGGGTCCGGGATGGTTAATTTGGGAGAAATATTGAGATATTTTCCAAACAAATTTTAAAGATCATTTACTACGGACTTACTGTGTACCAAATAAAAGAGGCAGGTGAGCAGTCTTGAGGTGAGGTAAGTGGAGGATAAAGGATAAAACGATCATTAAAAAAAAGAAATATTGATTTGGTCATTGTTTCCTTCTTTAAGGAACTAGAAAATACATGTAAAGGTCTTGACTTATTTTGAGATTAGTTTTGTTTGCCAGACTCTTCTTTTGATCATGGCATGCCTCCTCTGACTGGCCAGTGTGGGTCTTAGCCTTATAGTTATTCTTTACACATTTTCACATTTGATACTCATAATAACCATATGAACTAGATAATACTCACTCCTGGTTTTTAAGATAAGGAAACAGTAATCAGAGAGGTAAAATGACTTGCCCAGGTTACATAGCTAGTAGGCAGCAGAGATAGGAATTGAACTCAAGCCCGTCTGACACCACAGACTGTATTCATTCCCCTCTGGTATCGTTATAAATCACAGTTAGCCTTGCTACAGAAGCCGAGTGCAGCTCTGAATTCAGTCATGGTCCTCAGCACACAACCACCCAGAATCACTGAGAGCCTCTGCCTCTCTCCCATCATTCCCTCTCAGTCTCCCATCATAAGACTGCCCAGTCTTCAAGCCCTGGCCAGGAACTGTTTTCTTCAGGGAGCCTTCCTCTGCTCTCCCTGAAGCCCTTCCTTTGTTAATCAATTCCTCCTTTATACCTGAAAAAATATCCTTAATCCCCAGGATATTTACTGAGTTATCAATACTCACAGACAACCATGGGTTATCACTGTTCTAGGGGATAGAGATACATCAGTGGACAAATCAGACCAAAAAAAAAAAAATGCCCTTACGGGATTCGCTTCTTGTGGGGAGAAGCCAAACTAGTGTATCATATCATACAGGATGTTAACAAATAAAATAAATAAAAATAAAACAGAGAAAGGGGATAGGAACTGAGACAGAGGAGGCTGTAGTTTTAAGTTAGATGGTCATGGAAAGCCCCATGGAAGAGGTGACATTTGAACAAAGATTGGGAAATGAGAGAATGAGCCATGTGGATTTGGTGGGAGAGAATTTTCCATGCAGAGGGGAAAAAGTAGAAAGGCCCTGAGGTAGAAGCACCGCTGGCATGCTGTGGGAACGGTGAGGAGGCCGATTTGCATGAAGCAAAGTGAAAGAAGAGCAGAGGAGAGTAGTAGAAATACAAGAAATTGGATATAAGATGAGAACTTTCAGGCTAACTCTGTAGATATTTGCCCTTCCTCACCACCCTGGCTCTTCCTCCACTCACATGACTATGATCCTGGTAGCGTTTTATTTACATCACTATCCATCTCAAGTAGAAGTAGACATAAAATCCCAGGGCTAGATAATTTGTTTTTAGTAAAACACACACACACACACACACACACACACACACACACACACACACACAACTTAGATGAAGATGGGCTGGTTAATTAATCAACCACTCTGTTTCCTACCTTAAGTTTCTACTATGTTCCAAAGGGATTTAAGGGGACAAATAATACAGTGTGACATTTTGACACTTATGAACCAGGTACTATATTAGGTGCTTTGTATGCCTAGTTCATTCTGTTGCTCTTAATAATTCATTGAGGAAGGTACCCATACTCCTGTTCTTCCCTTTCTTCTTTCTCTTGTTTTCTCCCATTTTCTTCAAGCATCCTCACCTTCAGCCATGCTTTTAGAACTTTGTTATTTGCCAGCCCATCACACTTATGCCAAGAACAACAGCTCTCTGTGGATCATCTCAGCGGATAAGCCATCGCCTTATGATGCTTGTTCATTTCCACAAAATTATTTTATTTAGTAATTTATTTTAATTTTTCATCATTTTGTATTATTTTATTTTTTACTCTGGTAAGTATACTCTTTAGTTCCCATCATCTATTTCACCGATCACTCCTATCCACCTCCCCTCTGGTGATCACCAGTTTGTTCTCTATAGTTGAGTCTGTTCCTTTTATTTTTTTAATTTTTAAAATTTTATTCTAATTCAATTTAATTAACATGTACTGTATTATTAGTTTCAGAGGTAGAATTCAGTGATTCATCAGTCTTATAAAATACCCAGTGCTCATTACGTCACATGCCCTCCTTAATGTTCATCACCCAGTTACTCCATTCCCCCACCCCCACCCCCTCCAGCAACCCTCAGTTTGTTTCCTATGATTAAGAGTCTCTTATGGTTTGTCTCCATCTCTAATTTCATCTTGTTTTATTTTTTTCCTCTCTTCCCCTTTGATCCTTTGTTTTGTTTCTTAAATTTCACATACAGGTGAGATCATATACTGATTGTCTTTCTCTGATTGACTTATTTCACTTAGCGTAATACCCTCTAGCTCCATCCACATCATTGCAAATGGCAAGATTTCATTTTTTGATGGCTCAGTAGTAGTCCATTATATGTATCCTCTCTCTATATATATCTTCTTTATCCACTAAGAGTCTTTTTCATGTTTTGCCTCTCTGTTGTTTCCTTTGCTTATTTGTTTTGTTCTTAAATTCCACATATGAGTGAGATCATATGGTATTTGTCTTTCTCTGACTGACTCGTTTTGCTCAGCATTACGCTCTCTAGCTCTATCCATGTTGTTGCAAATGGCAAGATTACCTTCTTTTTTTATGGCTGAAAAATATTCCATTATATAATATATATGTAATATAGTGGCTGCTTCCATATTTTGGCTACTGTAAATAATGCTCCAATAAACACAGGGATGCACGTATCCTTTTGAATTAGTGTTTCTGTATTTTTGATAAATATCCTGTAGTGTGATTCCTGGATTCTGGGGTAATTTTATTTTTAATTTTGGGGGGAATTTCCATACTGTTTTCCACAATGGTTGCATTATTTATTATTCCCACCAACAATGCAAAAGGGTTCCTTTTCTCTACATCCATCCTCATGAACACTTGTTCCTTGTGTTTTTTATTTTAGCCATTCCAACAGGTAGGAGGTGATATCTCATTGTAGTTTTGATTTAAATTCTCCTCATGAGGGATGCCTGGGTGGTTCAGCAGTTAAATGTTTGCTTCAGCTCAGGTCATGATCCTGGGGTCCTGGGATCTAGTCTGGCATCAGGCTCCCTGAGGGAGCCTGCTTCTCCCTCTGCCTGTGTCTCTGCCTCTCTCTCTCTCTCATGAATAAATAAATAAAATCTTAAAAAAAAGTTTCCCTCATGATGAGTGATGTTGAGCTTCTTTTTATGTGTCCACTGGCCCTCTATGTCTTCTTTTAAGAAATGTCTGTTCATGTCTTCTGCCCATTTTATAATTGGATCATTTGTTTTTCTGGTACTTATTTGTATCAGTTCTTTATGAATTTTGGATATTAACCCTTTGTCATGTATACCATTTGCAAATATCTTCTCTCATTCAGTAGTTGCCTTTTAGTTTTGTTGACTGTTTCCTTTGCTGTGCATTAGCTTTTTATTTTGATTTAGTCTCAATAGTTTATCTTTGCATTTATTTCCCTTGCCTCAGGCTTTTATTTTATTTTTTAAATAAAAAATGTCTATATTTAAGGTGTACAGTGTGATTTGATATACACATACATGGTGAAATGATTAGTACAGTCAGCTAATTAACATATCCTTCCTGAAATAGTTACCATTAATTTTTTTTTTTTTGTAGAATGATTGCATTTGAAATCTACTCTTAGCAAATTTCCAATATTCAATACGGTATTATTATAATCATCATGCTGTAAATTAAATCTCCAGATTTAGCAATCCTATTTAACTTCAACTTTATACCATTCGACCTACATCTCATTTTCCCACTTCCCCACCCTAGTTAACTACCGTCCTACTCTTTGCTTCCATGTATTTCACTCTTTCAAATTCTACTTGTAAGTGAGATATGCAGGTTTCTTTTTCTGTGTTTGGTTTATTTCACTTAGTATAATGTTGTCTAGGTACATCATATGTTGCAAATGGGAGAATCTTCTTTTTTTTATGGCTGAATTATACACACACGCACGCAGAGGAGCACGCATGCGCAATTTCTTCATCCCTGCATCTGTCAACGTAAGCTTAGGATGTTTCCCATTATTTTAGAGGTGACTGATTTTCTCTTCTTTTCGTATATACCCAGAATAGAGATTATCGTATCATATAGTAGTTCTATTTTTACTTTTCTGATGAACCTCAAAAACTGTTTTCCATAATGTTTTTCATATTGTTTTGCATAATGGCTGCATCACCAAGAGTGACAAGAGTCTTTTCTCTATATCCTCTCCAACACTGTTATCTTTTATTTTTTTTTTGGTAACTGCCACCCTACCAGGTGGGAGGTGATATCTCATTGTGGTTATAATTTGCATTCCCTATTGATTAGTGATGTTGAGGATCTTTTCAAGTATATGATGGCTATTTGCATGTCTCCTTTGGAAAAATGCCTATGCAGGTCCTCTGCCCATTTTTAGAGTTGTTTCTTGTTTTGCTATTGAGGTGAATGAGTTCCTTACATATTTTGGATATTAACCTCTTATCAGATACATGGCTTAAAAATACTTTCTCCCAATGTATAGCGTGTCTTTACATTTTGTTGTTTGTTTCCTTTGCTGTGCAGACGTTTTTTAGTTTGACGTGGTATACCTGTTTGTTTTTGTTTTTGTTGCCTAAGCTTTGGTGTCCTATCTAAAAACTCAATGCCAAGGACAATGTCAAGGAGCTCCCCTGTGTGTTCTTCTAGGATTTCTATAGTTTCAGGTATTATGCTTAAGTTTTTCTCTATTTTGAGGAGATTTTCGTGTATGCTGTAAGATAATTTCATTCTTCTGGATGTAGATATCTAGTTTTCCAAACACCATTAATTTTTTTTTAATTTTTATTTATTTATGATAGTCACACAGAGAGAGAGAGAGAGGCAGAGACACAGGTAGAGGGAGAAGCAGGCTCCATGCACCCGGAGCCCGACGTGGGACTCGATCCCGGGTCTCCAGGATCGCGCCCTGGGCCAAAGGCAGGCGCCAAGCCGCTGCGCCACCCAGGGATCCCTCCAAACACCATTTATTGAGGAGTCTATCCTTTTCCTTTGTGTATTCTTGCCCCCCCCCCCCCCGCCCTGTTAAAAACTAGCTGACCATATATGGTTGAATTTGTTTCGGGGCTCTCTATTCTGTTCTGTTGATCTATGTGTCTGTATGTATGCCAGTACGATACCGTTTTGATTACTGCAGCTTTGTAGTATAGTGAGAAGTCAGGAAGTGTGACGCCTCCAACTCTGTTCTCTCTCAAGATTGCTTTGGCTATGTGGTATCTTTTGTGAATATAAATTTTAGGATTGTTTTTCTATTTCTGTGAACAATGCCATTGGAATTTTGATAGGGACTGCACTAAATCTGTATATCACTTTGAGTAGCATGGGCAATTTAACAGTATTAATTCTCCCAATCCATTAACATCAGACGTCTTTCCATTTGTTTGTGTCTCCTTCAAATTCTTTCCCCAATGTTTTTGGTTTTCAGTGTACAAGTCTTTCACCTCCTCACTTATATTTATTCTTAAGTATTTTAGTCTTTTTGATGCTATTATAAATGGGATTGTTTTCTTGATTTCCTCTTTGGATAGATCATTGTTGGTCTCACTGAAATTCTTTAAAGAGTTGATTTTTAATGGATACTATGTAACAGAATTTACAAATGGACCTCTTTATACCTTCATTTTAGATGAAGTTCCAAAGGCTAAGAAAGATATAGGGCAAAAGTCATCCTTACTTCTAAAGTAGACTTCTAGACCACCTTTGAAGGGCATGTCGAGTGGGTTCCATTAACTCTGGTCCATCATCAACCTCAAGACTATGTAAGGGCAGAGGTGCCCCAGGTGAGGATTTTCTTAAAGAGTCATCAGGGTGCTATGAGTCGGGTCTCCTCTAATGGGGGGAAACTTGGGGGGTAAAAGAAGAATCTGCCTCCTTACCTTAGTCCAAATATAGTGTGGTTTCAAGAGAACCACTCAGAGCTGTTGGCCTATGTATCCTGGAGTCTAGGATGAAGAGGACCAGTGCCTGACTCAAGCTGAGGAGACTACACTGGGAGCCTATGCTTAACTAGTAGTGTTGAATGGGCATAGAGGAGAGAGATATGGCCATATTGGAGAAGAGTACTTCCCCCAAGTAGGAGGCCAAGGTGCATGTTTTCCCAGACAAAACAGGATGCCATGAAGAGAAATCTCACCCAGGAAGAACATGTAGAGGAGCAAAAAGCTCCTAAGGGGACAGACCTCCAGAAGCTCAGGGGCTGTAGCAAGATAAAGACTGGAGGAGAGACATGGCCTGCATCAAGGGAACAATGGTGACAGGCCAGTTACAGATTTCTGAGAAATCTGCCAAAGTGCCTCATGAGGTCAAGATGGCACATTTTTTATTCTCCCCATCTAGAGGGCACTTAGGTCAGGTTATAGTCAGCCTAACAAGGAAAGTCTTTTATTATCTACCTCTCTCCTCTTTTCCACATGATATGACTCCTAAAGAAAGGTCCAAACCAACAACTAGGAGTGGAGGAGAGGATTGAGCCAGGACATCACAGACATTTCTTCCACTCACTACCCTCCACCCCCAGACATAAAACACATAATCTCACATCCCAGGCTTCTGCAGCTGAAGTACACCCACACGTGGTGGGCAGGAGAAGGCGGGGAGAAGTTCTGGATCAAATTATTTTTGCAAGTTTTGATATTACATTTGACAAGCCTTTTTAATTATTGACATAAGGCCATTCTTGAATCTGTAAAGGACCAGACAACATTTAATATAGGAAAGTCACCAAAAAAGCCTTCAGAGTCTAAGGAGGATTTATTCAGGAGAGCTCATTTGGACAGGGAATAATGGGGAAAAGAAAATTCTTTTTTGCCAATGTACCCAGTTCAGCTTATTTATTCAACTAAGCATAAAGTTATTTTGTAAGTTCAGGCTGCAGCTGTCAGAATGATCTGGTTTGTCAAGCTCAATTGTCCAAGACTTTGCCTTATTTCTATGTAAAACTGAACCTGCATATTAAATTTATTCTTTCAAATAGTATTATTTTTACTTGACCTTCCACCTATTGACATAGTGTCTATCTACATAGCGACCTAGCTTCCTTGGCACATGTGTACATTGTACTCCATCAATTCACTTGCAGCACAAAGAGCCTTTAAACCCACAATGACATTAACTGGAGCCCTGCACTTAAAAGAATATACAACTTCAACTACATCTAAACACATCTGTGCCAGCTTCATCAATCCCTGCTTTCAGGATTTGGTGAATATTGACCTTCACACCAGCATGTAGGAAATATATGGTGTGAAATCTTGATCTCTGCACAAGACTGTTTGCTCAGGGGAGGCAGACTATTTGAGGAACATGTGCTTACTGAATGGCTAAGGCAATGTGTATTGCTGGATTACTGGTCTCAAAAGGGTTTTCGGGAACCCCTGGGGGAAATGACAGTAAGCAGGACAGAGCTCATCATAAGTCTTGCAGTCTGTTTATACTCAGTAATTTATGAAATGAATGGAAGAAGAGGCCATTCAATAGGTTTTTTTCAGAGCTACCTTACTCCAAAGAAGAAAGATTGGATAAACAAATGCTCAAAGTAAACTAGTCATCAAGAAAGCTACCCTTGACTTATGGGTGACAGGTCTGGAAAACAATGAGAAATTTTTTAACAACCTGCAATATGTGCCCCAGGTGAAAAGTGGTTGGGAAGATGCAATGACTGGAATTAAAGGGAGAGCACTGGAGTTTTGTATGGATTCTGTACATATCCCTGGGCAGTGAGATTATAATAATGTTGAGAAGGCAAGGGTGACAAATGGAGGAGGCCTTTTTTTTTCCAGTTTATTTCTGACTGAGTAAATGTTACCCCCACTTCTGGAGGCTGCAGTTCTCAGAAAACACTAATCCAGAGAAGAGAGAGATTAATATAGGCACAACTGTCATGTTGACTTTTTTCATATCAGCTATACCAGCTTGACACAGGACTGGATTTATTCAGTGTTTAAAGACATTTTTTGAGTACTCATCCTGACTGTCAGAGGCAGTAGGACTCAAGCTCTGAAGCTGGTCTGGGTTCAATCTTGGATCTTGCACTTTTTGCATGACTTTGGTTAAGTGATTTAACCTTTATGTGCCTTGGTATCTTCCTCTGTAAAATGAGGATAATGATGGTGCCTGTAGCATTGTGTTGTTGGGGAATTAAATGAGATAATATATTTACCATCTTAAAATGGAGCCAGGTACATCAAAGGCACTCAAAAACTAGCAAATTAATATTATTGCTTAATACTATAATTTAATCAAGGGAGCTGGTTAAAAATTTTGATAATTCCTAGGGAAAAAACCTGATACAACACTCTTCTAAAAACCTTTTATCCCTCCTATTTAGGCAGACAATGGCGAGGCTTCTGTTGGTAGTCGTCTCCATTTCTATATATGCCCCCTCTAGTTCAGACCCTGATCACTTAAAAATCACTTGAATTCTGCATCATTTGGTCTTCTTACTCTCTGTTCTTGCTGCTACTGCTTATCATACACATCACCTCTGTTTCACTCATGTTTTTCACGTACTCAGAAAGCCATGGTGGCTCTTTGTAGGCATTCTATTCCAGACCAAATCCTTAGCCTGTAACAGGAGCTCATCTTTACAGGGCTCCAATTCACTGCAGCAAGCTGTGGCCCTCCCCACAAGCATTGGCAGCACTCCCTCTGCTCACCTTCTCATGCCCAACACTCATTTGATTTTATTTTTTTACTCAGGAGGATTGCCTGAGGGTCTGTCTCTCATCTCTCTTCCATCTGTGTCTATATATTTCCTTCCAGACCTCTGTGCAGACTTCCTTGTTTCTGGCCTCCTCTGTTACCTAGCACTCATCTACTTTAACCGGCAGGCTTTCTCTAGATCCCCCTCTTACTTTAAAACTCAACATCCCAACCTGTGACTGATCTTCTGATCTGCTTCCCCCATGATTTGTATTTGACAATCTTGTCCAACGGCATATCTTCCCGTATAACCCCCCAGCCATTCTACATGCTTTCTCACAAATCAATAGTTTCATTGCATCCCCTGGGCAGCTGTTCCTTCAGTCTGTACTCCTCCAAGTCTGATCCCCACCCATTGAGCACCAAGTGTCCTTACTTGGAGAGTTAGCCAATGGCTAGAGTCACATTGGACCTGATATTTTATTTGAAGTGTTCAGGAGTAGAAAGATTTAGACTGTGAGGATGAGCTAAAGCTTTAGAGAAGGCTAAATATCAAAACCAACACCATCAGGTTCAAGGGACATAAAAATCAGAGGCAGAGACAAAAGGCCTCTAGCCTCGTGGACAATGAAATGGGAAGGTAGGCAAGTAGGTCATGCTACAGTGTGAGCCCCGTGCAACTGGGTCCAGCACCTCTAAAATTCCTGGCACTTTGTAGGCACCCAATGTATATTTGTTGAATGATGAATGTCTTGGATGATTGGCACCATTGGGATTGGCATTTCTGAGGCCTGTTCTCTTCAGTTACACACCCTGTAGCCAGTTCAGACCCAGGGTTTGAAGGCATAGGGTGCTACTCAGAGCAACAGGAGCCCCTGAGTTATGGGTTGCCACACCTGATATTGGTCAGTTGTTTCTGATTGTTCCATCCCACCAGCTTTCCTATCTTCCTATTTAGCTTGTCAGCCTCATGTCTTTTCCTAGGACAGGGCTGCATTCTGCAGCTGGGCCTCAAAATACCCAGCAGTTGAGGCTGACTTGCTCTGGGCATCCTGGGTAGTAACTCTTGCAGTTTGTTATGAATTATAAAGTTCCCCTTCTCTAGTCAAAGAATATTGTTTCCATTACCTTACATTTATTTTAAAAATATCCTTTTGCTGAGAAAGAAAAAAAATACAAACTTGGATGTTTGCAGTAAGACATGTAGCTTAATAATTATGGCTGAATTATATAGTGCATTCCATCTTAGAATTTGGAATGAAACCATACCCTTTTGAAGTTGGTTCCCATGACATGTTCCATCTTGCCTCCTTTCTTAAAAGAACACAAAGGGTGAATCCTTTTAGCTTCTGAGACATGAGGCAGCTAGTCATCATGTGATTTCACAATTACCCTCCAGATTTACAAGGCAAAATTTGGATTTTTCAGTTGTAATTCAATGTTTACTCTTAAGTTTTATTTAGCCTAAAAGAGCCATTAATTTAACATTTTTTGACATTTTAGACTGAAAATTGTTTCAAACATAATTGATTATTACTATTTTGATAGAGGTCCACAATTTGTAGAGTGAGCAACAGATAGTCTTGTTATACCTGAGTCTTGATCTAAAATGGTTTCTCAAGCTTGGCACCATTAACATTTTGTACCAGATAATTCTTTGTTGTGGAGGCTGTCCTGTTCTGTGCTATATAATACGTAGCAACCTTGCTTTAGCTAGGAGCACTCATCCCCAACCAAAAATGTCCCCAGACACTGCCACATGACCTTGGGAGGGAGGATGACAACATTTCCCTGGTGAGAACCACTGATCTAAGATAGTCCTGAGGTTCAGTGTAGTAGGATCTTATTTTAAGGAGCTCTGTGACTCCCCAGAGATTTCTCAACCATATCACCTTAGTATGATAGTAGATCAAGTAACAATTTTCCCCTGCTTTTTAGCAAACACGTTCATTTGGCCGTATTCTCTAACACTAGAGCTATCTTCTAAGAAAGACCCCTTAAGGTAACAAATATCCTTTTCCTTTCCCTGAATTTCTTCAGAGAAAAGGAATTGTATTTGGTGTGATGGATGCATTTAATGTATGTCAACTAACCCCATGGAAAACTCAGCTGGAAGAAATTCATTTCTGCTCTCAACTAACAGAATGTTAACATCATGAGGGCATAGTTGTTTTCTCCTTTGGTCGCTGTTGCATTTCCAGCACCTAGAAGAATACCTGGTACATGGTAAGTGCTTAATAAATAGTTGGGAAGTGAATTATATAACTTCATTTCTAAAAAAAAATTTTTATTGGGCTGCTAGCCCCATTTCCTAAGGGATAACACTGAGAATTCTTAGGATGGGGCTTAAGGCTCTCTTTATTCTGCATTTTCTAATCTTTTCCCCTGCTTCGCTGCTACGCAATCCTTGACCCAAGCTTATCTACTATTATTTTCTCAAATTCCCACAAACATCCTTGCCAAGGCACAACTACTCACTTTGTTCTCTTTGCTTTGAATGTTTTTTTTAAGCTCTCAATTGAGTCAAGTAAATGCAGCACATACTTAAAGGGTCAGTCATCTTATTTCCTCTCTTTGGTGAGATTTCCTGACTCCAAGAACCCATAGGGACATCTCCTTATTCAAAGTCCAAAATTTGCTAGTCTGTACCTCTCCCTGAGGATTTTAATTCTATAAGATGTAGCACCTTTCACCTTACTATTTTGAATTGCCATTTTCATGTGCACATATCATCTCTTCCAGGTATACAGCAACTTTTTAAAGGCAGAAACAAATGATCATCTCTTTTTAAAGAAATCTAGTAAATGACACTTATATTGTGAAGGAACAGTATTCTCATTAATTCTTTTATTTATCCTTTTATCCAACTAGTACTTTTGTGCGCCTACTCTGTGCTAGGCATATGTCCTCTGTCCTCCCGAAGTGTTCAGACCAGTTGGAGAAAACCTGATATCAAATGTGGTAAGAACTAGATTTGAGTCATAAGACTGTGGTTTTGAATACTAATCTTTGCCACTTACTAGTTGTGTGATCATTTAAGCTCAACATCGTAGTGACTTCCTCTGGAAAATGGGGATGATAATGCTTGCTCTGTCTGCCTCTCATAATAAAGATCAAACCGCATTGCACTTTATGTGCAAATATTTTCTAAATGACAGGATATGGTGGTTTTAATTTGTCTACAAATTCTTTGATAATCTTCCCTTCAAGAAGTGGAGCCTAATTCTCCTCCTCTTGAGTCTGAGCTAGATTTAGTGACTCGCTTCTAACAGGTGCAATAAAGCAAAATAATGCTATGCAATAAAACAGCAGTGCAACTTTTTTCTTAGTTATCCTATTTATTTCCTTGGTCTGAGGGAAGGCAGCTGCCATGATGTGAGAAACCATATGGAAAGGAACTAGGGCCTCTGACAACATGCTCAAACTTGGAAGCAGAACCTTTAGCCCCAGACAAGGCTTCAGATAACCAAAGTCCTAGCCAACCCCACTTGACTATAACCTCATGAAAAGACCTGAAACATACCACCCAGCTCAGCTGCTCCTGGCTTTCTGACCCCCAAATCATGTAAGACAATATATGTTTTAAAAGTTGTTAATGCGGGGGGGTAATTGGTTAGGTAGTGCTGGATAACTGGATAATATGTAGCATACTAAAGAAATTTAAGGTATTATTTTTGACTGTTAATATTTGTTTAATGAAGAATAATATAATCTACTGGAGTTTATTGCTGCATCATGATGAGCTCAAAGTGGAAGAAAAAGTGGCTTCCAACAAAAATCACAAAACATTAAGATCTAGAGAAAAATCAGATGGATGTAAAATTTCTGATAGGTGATTTACAGACATTTCTCACCCTGCCACAAGCTTCATTTTCTGAGAGGTTTCAACCTGTGACAGTGACTGCAGGCTACATGCCAAAAGGCTACAGGCTGGAAGAATTGTTCATTTCTCCTGACTGCTTTTGTTTTATTTCATTTTCGGTTCTCATTTTGAGCTAAAATTGATAGTTTTAATTAAACAAGAAATCAGAACTGTACTTCTCCTCTACATATAATATAGATTTTTTTATACTAAAGAAAGTAACCATGGTTCTTTGTTAAACATAAAGGCCATAAATGTGGGAATTTATTATTTGTTTGCATCAATGTGACCTTCTGAAAGTCACTGCTATCCCTTTGCCATAGTAACACTGACCCAGCCTGGCTTCCATTATTAATAATGCCACTGGGAGGCTGAATTCATAGACCTCACCAGTCAACTTTGTCAAAATTAATTTGAACCAGAACAAATTTAAATTTAAAACTATCTAACTACATCTGGTCCACAGGATGCCCATTTATAACCAATTTCTTAAACACCCCACTGAGAGCACAGTTGTGGAGGAAGACTGTCAATTTATTAACCTATTTAATAATAAATACAGAATTTAAATTTCTCACTGCATATTTATTGACTCTAATTTTGCCAGGGCTTTAAGTGAAGGGCTTTGGAAGTTATGTTAACTCTTTAAAGCCATGAGAATAGTACTTAATATGTTTGCCTTAAGTGTTATAGATAATAAAAGAATATGAATCATACAGATCTTCTGGAAATATCTTCTTTATCAATCTGCTTGGTTAAAGGGTTGGATACTTCATGGAAAATAAAATAGTGCAGTTACTAGCTAAACATGACATGCTACAATATATAGAGAAAATTCTGAAGACTCCATCAAAAATCCACTAGAAGTAATAAATGAATTAAATAAAGTTGCAGGGTACAGAATTAATCCCCAGAAATCAATAGCTTTTCAATATACTAATAAAGAAGTCTCAGAAAGAAAAATTAAGAAACAATTGTTTATAATTGCACCAAAAAAACCTCAACCCTAAGAATAAACTTAACCAAAGAGGTGAAAGTCCTGTATTCTGAAAACTATAAAACACTGATGAAACAAAATGAAGATGACACAAATAAAAGGAAAGGATTCCATGTTCATTGATTGGAAGAATTAATATTGTTAAAATATCCATATCCATACTGTCCAATGCAATTTACAGTCTCAGTGCAATCCCTATCAAAATACCAAACACCATTTTTCACAGAACTAAAACAAATAATACTAAAACTTGCATGCAACCACAAAATAGCCCAAATAACCAAAACAACTTAAGAACTGAGCTGGAAATATCACAATTCCAGATTTCAAAATACACTACAAAGCTACAGTAATCAAAACAGTTTGATACTGGCATGAAAACAGACACATAGGTAGTACAACAGAATAGAAAGCTCAGAAATAAACCCATGTTTATATGGTCGATTCGTCTATGACAAAAAAGGCAAGAATATACAATGGGAAACATATCAACAAATAGTGCCAGGAAAACTGGACAGCTACATGTGAAAGAATGAAAATGAACCATTTTCAGACACCATACAGAAAAATAAACTCAAAATGAATTGAAGACCTAAAACCATAAAAATCCTAGAAGAGAACACAGGCAGTAGCAACATTTTTCTAGATATGTTTCCTAAAGAAGGGAAACAAAGCAAAAATAAACTATTTGAACTACATGAAAATAAAAAGCTTTTGCATAACAAAGAAAACCATCAACAAAACAAAAAGTCAACCTACTAAACGGGAGGAGATATATGCAAATGATATATCCAGAAATAGGTTAATATCTAAAATATTTAAAGAACTTATAAAATTCAACACCCCAAAACCAAAAATCCAATTAAAAAATGGGCAGAAGACATGAATAGACATTTCTCCAAAGAAGACATCCAGGTGGCCAATAGATGTATGAAAGGATGCTCATAATAACTCAACATCAGGGAAATACAAATCAAAACCACAATGAAATATCACCTTACACCTATCAGAATGGTTAAAATAAAAAAACACAAGTAATAAGTGTTGGCAAGGATGTGGAGAAAAAGAAACCCTCATGCACTGCTGGGAGGAATGCAACTGGTAGGGCCACTGTGGAAAACAGTATGCAGGTTCCTCAAAAAATTAAAAATAGAACCACCCTATAATCCAATAATTGTGCTCCTGAATATTTACCAAAAACCCACAAAATTACAAATTCAAAGGGATAACACATGTTGACAGCATTACTTACAATAGCCAAACTATGGAAGTAGCCAAAGTTTCCATTAATCCAGATGAATGGATAAATAAGATATGACATTTATAATGGAATATTATTCAGCCATAAAAAGAATGAAATCTTGTCATTTGCAACAATATGACAGAAGTAGAGAGTATAATGCTGAGTGAAATGAGTCAGAGAAAGACAAAAACCATATGATCTCACTCATGTGGAATTTAAGAAACAAAACAAATGAGCAGACAGAAAAAGACAAAGAGAGAAATCAGGAAACACTCTTAACTATAGAGAACAAACTGATGGTGACCAGAGGGGAGGTGGGTGAGGAAATGGGTGAAACAGGTGATGGGGATTACAGAAGGCACTTATGATGAGCACCAGATGATGGACGGAATTGTTGAATGATTATATTGTGCACCTGAAATTAATATAACACTGTATGTTAACTAAATGGAATTAAAATAAAAATGTAAAAAAACAAAATAAAAAACTTATACAAATCAACACCAAAAAACCCAAACAATCCAATTAAAAAAAAGCAACAGGTGGAAAGCCCGAACAGATATTTTTTTCTACAGAAGACATACAGGGAAATGCAAATCAAAAGCACACTGAGATATCACTTTATTCCTGTCGGAATGGCAAAATAAAAAACAAAAAAATAACATATGCTGGAGAAGATGTGGAGACAAAGGAACTTTCGTGCACTAATAAAATGTAAATTGGTACAGCCACTGTGGAAAAATAGTATGAAGAAAAAAATAAAAATTGAAATACCATATGATCCAATAATTTTACCATTGGGGATTTACTGAAAGAAAATGAGGGGTTGAGCATCTGACTTTGGCTCAGATCATGATCCCTAGATCCTGGGATCGAGTCCTGCATCAGACTCCTCACAGGGAGACTGCTTCTCCCACTGCCTATGACTCTGCCTCTCTCTGTGTCTCATGAGTAAATAAATAAAATCTTAAAAAAAAGAAAAAGTAAATTCAAGAAGATATATGTACCCCTCTGTTTACTGCAGCATTATTTACAATAGACAAGATATGGAAGCCACCCAAGGGTCTATCAATAGGTGAATGGATAAGGAAGATGTAATATTATGCATCTTTAAAAAAGGATGAGATTGTGCTTTTTGCAATAACATGGAAGGACCTTGAGGGTACTATGCTATATGAAATGAGTCAGACAGGGAAAGACAAATACCATATGATTTCACTTACATGTGGACTCTAAAACCAAACACAGATAAATAAGCAAACAAACAAGCAAAATCAGATCTATAAATACAGACAACAAACTGATGTTTGCCAGAGGAAAGGGGGTGGGGAATGGACAAAATTGGTGAAGAGGAGTGGGAGATACAGGTTTTTAGTGATGGAAGGGATAGGTCACAGGATGAAAGGCCCAGCACAGGGAACACAGTGGTATTTTAATAGTGTTGTATGACAACAGACACTGGCTACCATTGTGCTGAGCACAGCATAACACAGAGAGGAGTTGAATCAGTATGTTGTACACCTGAAACTAACGTAACATTGTGTGTCAACCACACTGAAATAAAAAAAAATTAAAAAAAGAAGAAAGTAAGACCCTGTGAAAACTTTCTTACTTGTAGGAGATACGCTGTTGACTGGAGAGGGTTGGGTGCCAAGGGTAGATGTGACTCCTTCAAGTGGAGGATCTGCTGAGGGTTTCACGGAGCCTGAAAGGATGAAATGGACAATAATGATGAACAAAATGTTGTAATAGAAAGATGATGTGTTGACTTAACTTCCCCCACAACTTTATCCATTCATCCAGGAAATCATTATGGAAGGGCCGTTACATGCAAAGTCATGCGATATGTGGTGGAAGATATCAGGCTGTCTTTAAGGACCAGATGCTTCGGTAATAGGCAGGGAGCCAGGCATTGTGTTGCATGTAGGGCACCAGGAGATGCAAAAAAGGGGCATCAGACAAGATTGGAAGGTCAGGGGAAGCTTCCTGAAAGAATATAACATTTAGCCAAGCCCTGGTGAAACGATTACAGCAGCTAATATTTCACAGCATTTGAGAAGTAATCATACAATTTACAAATTCTGAGCCTGCAAAATTTTATTGGCAGGATAGAAACAATGTAACTATCCAACTGGAAGTAACATCAATGAGCCTAAGATGAATGGTGTGATTACTGCTTTTTCTAAAACGCCTATTTTTGTCAGAACATTTTTATCTTGCTGTAACTTTTCTCTTTCTCTGTGTCAGGAGCAGGTAGGGATGAAGGAGGGGCTAGACTATATTGTTTTATCATACTAGACATTTATGTCAATTCCTTAAAGCTCCCATTATGAAACTGGAAAATAGCCCTATTATCAGTATAAAATAATTTACAAATGCCAGAGGATCTACTGACTTTAGGAAGGTCTGGGGTAAATATGGTTAAATGATTTTGAGGCTAGGGAATTTTGTGATTTTTCTAGATACAGTGACATTGGGTATAGTGTCACACATCTGATGAGCTGTGTCAATTATCTGGACACTTAATTATAAATTATACTATTGGTTCTATTCTATAATTTATTTTAAGAGAAAAGTATATATAACATAAGCTGTCACCTGATAGCACATAGCACATTGGAAGGGATTTGTGTTTTTAACCGAGATGTTTCTAGATTTTATTTTCAGTGTTGGTAATGTTGTTATTGCTGTTGGTTGTAGGTGATGCTTGCAGCTGGCTCTGACTTGTTATCACATAAGTGATCCCTTGCTATTAAGTATTAAGCTCTGAGGAGGTAGGTGTGGGGTGGGGAGAAAGTTACCTGGAGAGTAGACAAATAGGTTAGCGGAATGACCACCTTCTTCCACCCAAACCATCTGAAACATGTTTGAACACTACAGCATGACATTCAAATCCAATCATTATTTTTTTCCCCCCATTTCACTCCCCACTTCATTTCCCGATGCGGCCTATCATCTTTTATATCTCAAATCATACCCTCAATCCAACAGGTGATGTTTCAACCCAATTTTCCATGGATTCTTGCTTTCTGTGCATGCTGCTTCCTTATACTTTCCCACCGCAAACTGCCTGGTAGGCACCTTCTCAAACATGAAGAATCCTTAGGATCTTTGTGATGTGCTCTTAGTCCTCAGTGTTTAACTTAGCAAAGGCCTTTTTACTCTACATCATCAGTATATCCCTCAAGAGAAATGATTAGTGTTGCTCCTCACTGTATTTCTGGTTTCTGGCAAATGCAAGTGGATGAATGAATGCATATGGGTTCCTCCTATCCACTGAAAGAGAGAAGACCGACTTTAAGTACATATCTGACCACCGATGCATAATAAGGATCATCTTCCAAAGTAGTAACCTTAATGAGCACGGGCCTGGAAAAAACAATGCCTAGGTGTTTTTCTCTGTAGACTGATTGGAACAGAGAATGGCAAACTATGGCCCGCAAGTCAAATTCCACCCACTGCCTATGTTTGTAAATAAAGTTTTTTTGGAACAAAGCCATGTCCATTTGTTTCTGTAATGTCTATGGCTGTTTTTGTGTCCTCCATGACAGAGCTGAGTAATTATGGTAGAGACCAGATGATCCACAAAGCATAAGATATTTACTACCTGGTAGATAAAAACAGAAAATGTTTGCTGACTCCTGGAAAAGAAGATGTCAATAGGTTATGCTTAATCCTAGACTTCTACAATGGGAAATCTTTATTTTTCATTTATTGAATATTTCTATTTTAAGCTATTGTTCTGCTGTATTTAACACCCATGTAGCTTTGTAATCTGAGGGGTTCTTGGCACACACATCCTTACAGCGTATTAGGAAGTTCCTACTGCAAGATCTGTATTTTAAGATGAACTCTTTGCCCTGTAAGAAAAGTGATGCATAGCTCTCAACATGAAACCTGCAGCAAAAAAAAAAAAAAAAAAAAAAAAAAGGAGAGGGGGGGAGGCTTCTGGTTTCAGACTGTCCTGTAAAGTAGAAACTCTGCCTTGGTCAAAACAAAACTGAGGGGGTGTAGAAAGAAGTGGCTAAAACCTAACAGAAGAAAAAAAAAAAACTTTTTCCCAAAACTCAAATGCAGAATTTAGCAGAAACATGTGTCAGCCAGTTTTCAGACCATTGCGTTTGCCTTCGTGTTGTATAGGATTAAGCTGTTGGCCTAAAGCAACTTCATCTGTTCCTGAGTGTGTCCCCTCTGCAGTAGGCCAGGCAGGGTGCTCAGGACCACTCTCATAGGCAGCAATGGCCAGGTGTCTGTCTGTCCCACAGGGCAGCTGGTCAGGTCTAGGGCTTCCTCAGAACTCCAATCAGCTCTTAGCTGGTCTACTTAGAAATGAACCAAACTCCAGGCCCTGCTAGGTCTTTGCATCTCATAATGTGGCCCATGGTTCCTCTTAGGAGCTTGTTAGAAATGTAGAATCTCAGGCCCTGCCCCTCCACCTCAACTTAATGAATCAGAATCTGCTTTTTTTTTAACAATATCCTTAGGTGACTGCTGTGCATTATTAAAGTTCTTAACTGAGACTTAGGATCCCTAGGATCGGTCAGGGCATGAGAAAAATCATGAAATAGGAAGTCTTTGGCATATGCTGGCTCAATATTCAGTGGTTCTCTTGCCCCGTTATTGAGATATCTCTTTTTAATCCTTTCTCCACATCCCAAAATACACACGCACACTCAAACACACATGGCTTATCAATCCCTAACTCTCCTTCTATCCCAAATGGGTATTTGCAGTCAACTTTTGCTTTAAAAAAAAAATCCCCTCCACCTCAAAACGAGACAACTCTTTGTATATGCCAAAAATTTGACCATACAGTACTACAATTTTAGATATTCTGATAAGCTAGGCTAGCAGTAAGGCTACCTTGGCCTCTTCGGCTAACTAGTAGTCTTTAAACTTTAGCAAATGTCCTTAGGCCATGTGATAGATTTTCCTTTGAGTATCTGTAGATCTTGCATTCTTTCCTAGAAAGAATAGAGTATTCTTATATCTCCTGAAACAGGAAGCAGACCCCTTTGTACAACCCTCCAGTATGGAGATAACATCTCTAGCTGGGACCACCAAGTCTACACATCATCAAGAAATGTAACAGAACATTGCAGTCCCTTATTAATTAACTGCTCTGAATCCTTTGAAAAATCCTTGGACCAGGCAGAGACCTTGGAGTTGGCTTTTGGACAAAAATCTGCCTCCTGCCCAGGTGGTCAGTCTCCTGAATAAATCTCACAGACTTTTCCAATCAAAATTCCTCTTTTGAGTATTGGCCTATTGAGCGATGGGCAGCTTGACTTGGGGTTTGGTAGCAGCAAGATAGGATATTTTGGAAAGAACTTAAAAAATATATATATTTATTGTTGAATCACAGGACTCTGCAGGTCCTGGTACTCAAACAGCTGCCTGATGAGCCACTGATCACCCGATCCTGACCCCTTTCCCTGTCTGAGTTTACTAGAATAAGATTCACTGAACCTTTCAACTTTCTGGGAGATGTGAGGTAGGTGGGGAAGGGAGCATCTCTGAAGACTAACAGCTTGTAGACTTCCAATTCTTCTCTGGGAATAAAGTGGAGCAAAAGCTCCTCTCCTCTCACTAAATCTCCTTTTTGCTCTGTAATATTCTCAAAATTTCTTTACTTTAGGGTTTTCTTCTGTATTTTCATCTCAATATCTGTCAACAGTTAATGGCTTGATAAAGCAATAACTCTTGCACAGGCATCAAAAGTTTTCCCAGAGTTCATAAGGCACCCAGCAGTGCGACCACAAGCAGAAAGCATGTTTGGAAGTAAGTGTTTAAGAACATACAACAAGTAAGGGAGTATGATCCAGTGATGACATGGCTTTACAGAGTCTCAGCTGCATCTTCTAAATCATTCCCAAAGATACATGCTAGAATGTGACCAGATGTAAGCTATAATTTTGGGAAACCGAACTCCTCAAGATTTATTATCTTTAATATTTGATCATAAAGGACAAAAATTCATTTGACAATTTAAAAATAACCATCTGCTCAGAACCTAAAATTATACTAGATCAAGGGGTGTCCTGTAAAATTGGAGTTATGGTATGCTTTGGGTAACAGGATCAGTGCTTTTCCTTATTATCCTAAAATTATTCATTATTTTCTGATCTTAAAACTTAGCATAGTTCAAGAGAAAGAAAAGACAAGTCACAGACTGGGAGGAAAATATTTGCAAAAGACTCAACTGGTAAAGGACTATTATTTATTTATTTATTTTTTTTTATTGGTGTTCAATTTACTAACATACAGAATAACACCCAGTGCCCGTCACCCATTCACTCCCACCCCCCGCCCTCCTCCCCTTCTACCACCCCTAGTTTGTTTCCCAGAGTTAGCAGTCTTTATGTTCTGTCTCCCTTTCTGATATTTCCCACACATTTCTTCTCCCTTCCCTTATTTTCCCTTTCACTATTATTTGAAATATACGAAGATCTCTTAAAATTCGACAGTAAGACACTAACCAACCTGATTAACAATAGGGTCAAATAGACACCTCACTAAGAAGATATATTGATGGTAAATAAGCATATGAAAAGATGCTTCACATAGTATGTTATCAGAGAAATCCAACTCAAACAACAATGAGATACCACTACACACCTATTAGAATGGCCAAAATCCGTAACACTGACAATATGAAATTCTGGTGAGGATGTGAAACAACAGGAATTCTCATTCACTGCTGGCAGGGATGCAAAATGGTAGGGTCACTTTTGAGTGGTTTTTTATAAAACTAAACATACTCTTACCTATGGTCCAGCAATTTTACCCCTTTGTATTCATTCAAAGGAGTTGAAAACTCATACATGGATGTTCACAGTAGCTTTATTCATTATTGCCCAAACTTGGAAGCAACCAAAATGTTTTTCAGTAGGTGAACAGATATATAAACTGGTACATGCATAAAATGGAATACTATTCAGTACTAAAAAAAAAAAATAGGCCATCAAGCCATAAGACAACATCTAGGAAGCGTAAAGGCATATTACAGAGTGAAAGAAGCCAATCTGAGAAGGCTACATACTATATGATTCCAACTGATAGGACATTCTGAAAAGACAAAACTGTGAAGACTGTAAAAAAATCAGTGGTTGCCAGGGTTTGGAGGTGGGGGTAAAGGATGGATAAGTGGAGCATGGAGGATTTTTAGGGCAGTTAAAATTTAGGCTTGTTTTAAACCACTGATGGTTACATGTTACCATACATTTGTCCAAACCTGTAGAATGTAGAACACCAAGTGTGAATCCTAAGTTTAAGTTCATTTAACATCATGGACTTTGGATGATTATGATGTGTCAGTGTAGGTTCATCAGTCATAACAAATGAATCATTCTGGTGAGTGTAGCTGATAACAAAGGAGGATATGCACGTGTGTGGCAGGGCATAAAGGAAATCTCCACACTTTTCTCTGTTGCTGTACCTAAAACTGCCCTCAAAAAATAAAATCTTGAAACCAAGAAAAGCTCATTTTTTAAATAAATTTTTATTTATTTATGATAGTCACACACACAGAGAGAGAGGGAGAGGCAGAGACACAGGCAGAGGGAGAAGCAGGCTCCATGCACCGGGAGCCTGATGTGGGATTCGATTCCGGGTCTCCAGGATCGCGCCCTGGGCCAAAGGCAGGCGCCAAACCGCTGTGCCACCCAGGGATCCCCGAAAAGCTCAGTTTTAACATCAGAAAAGATTGGAATTTCAAACATGGTTCTGTCTGTGAGGAGAATAAGGTTTTCCTTAGGAATTTGAGGCTATTTGGTCTTTAGCTCATGTCCTTAGAGTCTGCCGAAGTTACTGGCAAATCTTTGTGAGAACCAGTTCCTTTATCCTGTTCCAAGACCATAGCCCTAACTGTGTTCATCCTTCTAGAAAGGAAGTGCACCTATTCTTGAGGGAATTAGACAAAATTGAGTATGGATGTTTCAGTGCAAACCCATGACCACTTCTGAATGATTAACTCAAAGTTCACAGGGAGATGAATTTGTGTGTGTGTGTATATATATATATACACACACACACACACACACACATACAGAGGCAGCATTATAGGCATGATGCCACTGCCCCAGATTCAGGATGGCACCTGCTTCTGAACAGTGGGGATGGATTTGCATTGAGCCATAGATCCTTCCCATCCAAGGCTCCCATGACCCAACTGCCTGCATTTGTGAAAGGGCTGGGTAGGACCCAAGATGCAGGTGGCCTTGGAACAAAGGGTCACTTTCCCTTATAAACTATCCTGGTTTTATGAGTACATTACACACTACAGTATCTGAAAATGAGAAGGTGGTAAAAGATGTTAATGGTTCTGTAAAGTTGTAATAATGGCTACCAAAGCTGTTTAAGTATTACTTTACTGTGACATATGCATGTTTGATAGTTGTCATTACAGACCTCTATTTTTTATAGGCAATCTGTTGTTGCTGTATTTGTTGAGACATTTGTTCATATCTTTTATGTAGTAAGATCTGCATTATTTGGTCAGGTTTAGAGTTGTGAATATTCTGGTCAATCAAATATTGTGATAACTAGAATGATCCTACATATCGATTTTCAAATCATAAAAGTCTTCAATGTGCCAAATTCTGTGCTTCAACCTAGGGGCACTAAAGTCATTAAGATATAGTCCTTATCCTCAAGCAATTTATATCACATACATGGTTTATCCATTCCTAAGTATTAAAATTGTAAGTGTTGTATATAATTGAGGGTTTTAGTGACTCAGAAGGAATTTTAGGATTTTAAGAATCTTTCTTGATCATCAATATATTAGTGCTAATTTTTATTATAGAGTACTTTAACAGAAAGTTATTAATGAAATTTGAAAAAAATTGCTATATTCACTAGAAATTCTTAGAAACAGGAATCACCTACTTTTTATTTGAAAAAATTCTTTTAAGCAGAGTCCCATTATTTTATCAAAATTTTAATAGTATGAAATTTAATAACTCTGAGTTGTGTAAAGAGTTTTCCGAGATTAAAATACCATGGAAATAATGAGCATTCTATTTGTTCTAATTAGAAGTGTTCTGAGCTTATGGCAGTCTTGGTCACCCCTTGTTGACCTTATGAAATAGACAACTCACCCAAGGAAAAAGTGATCTTTTCAGATGAGATATTCCACACTTTATTTCCAGGGGCTGGAGACAGAGCCGTACACCAGATGGTCAGGTTTTGTGATTGGGCTGGTTTATTACCAAACACCCTTGTCAAAACAGACTTCAGCTCCAAAAATCCACTTTTGTCTTTTCTCTTTTCATTAATAATGTATATTTCTGTAAGACAGATTAAAAACAAGATCAATCACCAACGTTTTCTGTATGAGCCATAAAATGATGTCAGGGCATGGCTGGGGGTGGTTCAGTTTATGGTAACAGAGAGTCTAAAATGGTCAAACCACAGCTTCTGTACAGTTTATTCCCACAGGCCTGAAGTTAACTTAAACGGCTTTGCTCACACTCCTACATGGTATTGATCCATGGTCAAGGTACAAAATGTACTGATTCATAATGTTGCTTTATTTATGACCATGGGTCTGAGGGGGCTGGGGGCCAGTTGCCCTAGCTCACCAGCATTGTTTATTCATAACAGTGAGATTGATGATTTGTACCTGATCTGGGCTAGAACCTGGGAAGCTTCTGTCAAGTCTGGCTACATAGCAGAGATGTACATAAGGAAAATATAAAACAATCTCATCTTGACTCCCCACTTCTGAGGTGTTCTGTGCCATGCTGGTCATCCCCCCTTTACTAAGGACCCATGTCTGATTTCACTGGCCCTTTTGCTCTACATCTATACATGTGATGCATATCTTTACTTTGATGGTGTTGTTATATTATATCTTTTTCCTGAAATAAGCTGTAGACTTATAACCACTGTCATTTTGGGTCCTGTAAGTCTTCTTTAGAAGTAGAAACTGTTTAACTGCCATTGTGAGCTCAACCTCCAAATAGCATACATGGCAGCAGGAAATTAATGTAAAGCCATCTGTCACTGTAGGCCAGAGCTTTCTGAACTCTTCATAGCTTCTTTACACTACAGGTTCTAAATCCTAGTTTTGAGGTTGTTACTTGCCAAAGAAATAAGTAAATGGTTGTATCCTGGTAGCATTCTCGCCACGCTGTCTGGCCTCACGGTTGGGAACATAACTGACACATCAGACCAGGGCTTACTTACAGAAGAACGTATCTATAAAGACCTTTATGAGGCATTTTCAGGATGGCATCCAGTGCTTATTATGGGTGAATTGTTTTCAAAGTGAATAACAAAACCAGTAATGGTCTCGAAATGAATCAAGTGGATCGCTACAATCGTTAATCAATATGGACTTTTTATTTTATCAGTTAAAAATAATAATAGAGCAAGAGCTATGGGACTTAGGGCTGAAAACATAATGAGATTTGAGGGAAAAAAAATGACTCAAGAGAAAGAAGAGGGGGTGTTGTCCAGGACAGAGAATGGCTGGGATCGTTCTGGCCAATGCTGCCTGCTTGCTACCTCTGAAAAACGTGGCTTTGTACATTCTCACCTGAACTTGTCTCAGTGTGTATGTTTCCACTCCAAGAATTTTTAAGCCTCTTGGTGGAGTTCCTTGTTATAAAGTCCGGTCTTTTATGTTTACTTCTAGTCTTCCTCAGACCACTCCACTTAGGGCCTTACAAGAAAAAGTAGAAAGTATTTCTTTATGGATTTAAAGCAGTGGTGCTAAGTTATTTGAAGTAAATCAAACTATTAATGAGTACACGTTGAATTAAACTTTTTTTGCTTTCATATAAAAGATCTGCTTTTATTAATAGTTGAATAAAGCACTAGTGTTTATATAGGAGTTAAAGAAGTCAGGTGTGGGGCACCTGGGTGGCTCGGTTGGTTAAACATCCAACTCTTGGGTTCCGACTCAGGTCATGATCTCAGGGTCCTGGGATCGAGTGGGGAATCTACTTCCCCTCTTCCTCTGTCTCTGCCCCTAACCTGCTCATGTACTCTCTCTCTCTCTCTCTCTAAAATAAATAAATCTTACAAAATAAAAAGAAGTCACGTGCATTTCTTAATTCTGGGAAATGCTACCTACGCTAGTCCTCTTGGAGGTGCTAGATGAGATATCCAAAAATGGCATCTGGTAGGCAAGATGATGTTTGTCTTGGAATGAGAATTGTTCTTCAATGCCAGGATCAACTTGGGCAATGGCAGTTTCTATTCTTTGTTTTCTTTCTTTCTTTGCCAAATCCATTTCCATTGACTGACTTCCTTACCTTTTTTTTCACCTCGAGGAAAGCCTCCTTTAGTAAACCACGTGAGATTTGCTGTGGGAAATACATTCCTCAGGGAGCAGGTAAATGTTCTCTGGGAGAAAAGGCAGACCATAGAAAGGCTTATTTGCAAATTCAGAAGAAATTGGTACCCCTTCCATCCCTGCCAACTCTCACACAAGGCAAGTTGGCAGGAAATGCTTTTCTCCACCTTCAACAAGGCGGTGTTTACCTTTCAGAGGTTATGTGAAAATGTGAACTACAAATAGGCTGTCTCTTACATAGACATCATGAATTCATAGGTTAATTTGTGAAGAATCTTGGACTAGACTAATGTTGCAAGTCTGGAGTCCAGGTTCTGGAGAAGGGAGATCACAACTCTATACAGGAAGAATAAAATAATATTAAATATAAGCCCAAGACTAGAAAGATATCCTCTAACAGGTAGAGGACAGAAAAGAATATTCTGTTACACTAAAAGCTAAAAGATATCCACATTTTGGTTGTTCCCATTCCCAAAATAATGTAAAGTACTATTAGTAGCAACAACCACAGAAACCATTATTGTAAATATTTCACTTTTGACTTGTAAAGAATTTATGTAATTGAATTTTCACTTTAGCATCTTAATAATCCTATAGGGCAGGTAGGACATGTCTTATTATTGCCATTTGACAGATGTAGAAACCAAGGCACCAAGTCACAGGACTACTAAAGGGGGTGGGATGTAGGCCATAGCACAATTGGGAACTATGTTACCCCAGTCCCAGCCCAAGATATTTCTTGGTGAAACATATTGTACTGAAATATGAAAGAGTGAGAACAGATAGCTTATGCTACAAAACCAGAAAATAGAGTCAGTTATGTTTTATTTGCAGCACGTATTTGCTCCTTGTGAGATGATAGTTTATTTCAACAGCCTGGGAAAAATATCCATTAAGACTTATTGGATCCTCGGGGATGCCTGGGTGGCTCAGCAGTTGAGCATCTGCCTTCGGCTCAGGGTGTGATCCTGGAATCTGGGATTGAGTCTCACACTGGGGTCCTTGCATGGACCCTGCTTCTCCCTCTGTCTGTGTCTCTGCCTCTCTCTGTGTGTCTCGAATGAATGAATGAATGAATGAATGAATAAATAAATCTTTAGGAAAAAAAGACTTATCGGATCCTCATTATTTTATATGAGACACTGCAGAATTATAATCCCATTTATCGTTATTCGTTTTCTCATCAAGAGATGCATGTATTTTACATACAACCAACCCTGGTTCTTCTTCTCAAATATTTTCCACAACTGATGAATTCACCAGTTAACCAGTAAAGAACAATGAACTACATGTAACACTCATTCCATACTTGACAATGGGGACATGTGGTAGGAATTCATGTGGTAGGAATGCAGATCCATGACAGGCTTACTGAAGAAATCTCTTGTCAAGTTAATAAAAATGTTAAAAAGCTTTACTCTTGTGGATTCTCTGAATCCAGATTTTACAGAGTGATTCAGATTTCAAGAACTCTCTGCCACCTCCAGACCATGTTCCAAGATTTTTGTTTCAGAATGTGGTTCTTGTCCTGAACTCCTCCCAGCCTCTCTAAAATTGAAAAGCCACAGACTAAACTAGCTCAAACTGAGGTCAAACCTCTTATGAAACATCAAGATTATGGTTTTGCTGAGCAAGCCAAGCTATCGCTGGTTGGGAACTTCCAAATGAGTAAGAAAAAAAAACATGTTAAATTTAAAAAATATGATATTAATACGGACAAAAGTCTCTGTGTACACACCTAAAAGTGCACACCCACATTCCTCTGTTGAGAAGGTAAAGCCACTCACTCACTTAACATGTGGCTGTTACATCCATGAGACAACCAAAGAATTGGTTTCTCCAACACATTATTCTAAGTACACATGGAATATGTGAGCAATAGCACAAATAATTATGTAGTAAGTGGTGAAAAGTATTTGGGCAGTTCTGTAGGAGAGCAGAGAAGAGTGAGCTCTGGGAATGGAACAGAGTTATATTTTGCAGACAGGGAGGAGATAGTCTTGGATTGCACAGTTAGTCTGTGGTGGAAAGTAGTGGATAGATGGAAAGGGCTTGTAGGCCTATTTGTGGGGTGGGACCTTGTCCTGGAAGCAGAGGGAAGCCAGCAGGGGGGAGTCAGAGCATGACAAGATTGAGGAGTCAGGAAAAGTGAATCCAAATCTGGCTGTAAGAATGATCATTCCCTTTTTTTCCACAGACGAAATACTGAAACGCTGACCATTTGTATGTCAGCCCAGGCTCAGTTCCCCTAAGTTTGGGCAGAACCTGTTTAAAAGGGCTTTCTGTAAAATCATTTAAAAATTTTAGCTTTTTTGTTTAGAAAAAGGAAAATTAAAAAAACATTCCACTATTTGTTTACCAGCTCTTCGTTGCTATTTAGAGTTTTTCCTCCCTTCAACCTTCTTGCTTCACTTGAAATTTATCTTTCTGTCTCTGTTTCCTACTCTGCCATAGAGGACTGGCATAGAAGATAGTGGTTTCTATCTTCTCTTCTATAACTTAAGCATTTGTCTTCCACAGACATCTTCTTTAAATGTTCCTGTCTAGGGACCTCTGGGTGGATCAGTGGTTGAGCATCTACCCTTGGCTCAGGGCGAGGTCCTAGGTCCTCAGATTGAGTCCTGCATCGGGCTCCCCAGGAGGAGCCTGCTTCTTCTTCTGCCTATGTCTCTGCTTCTCTCTCTGTGTCTCTCATGAATAAATGGATGAAAAGTTAAAAAAAAAAAGATGTTCCTGTCTCCTCTTGGTAGCTTCTCCTTCCTGAATATACATATATAAAAATATAGCATTTATGTAAACATAAAATTTTTGCTTAAACTATGACTATTCTTTTATTTCACTCCAACTGAGAATAGAAGCCAATAGCAATTCAGCTTTTCCAATTCTAGTTACATAATGTAATAACCAGCAACCTTAAATCTATCTCCTAACTTGTCATATTTCTTTAAACTTGGGAGGCTTCCTTTCACTTATTCTTCCCTTTTCTGCAAGTTCTTTGGCTTTTCCACTGACTGTATTTACAACATCCATAGTTTCCAAACCCCAAATTGAGACTCACGGTCTGACAATTGGACAAAATATTTGAAAGCACAGATGTCGTTGAGGCATGTGGATTCTCTGCTGAAATTTCACCCTTTCCCCCGCTTAAATATTTTTCTTTGCTTAAGAGGCCAGATGATCTAGTTATCTGGAAGCAGAGGGAAGACTTGTAGGTGCTTGACTTATTTATTGTTTTACTCCATGCCCTGTGCCAGGAACATCTTTTTTCAGCGGTGGAGGGGGGCGGAGAGAAAGTCTGTATCTGTGTGTGGGCAGGTGGAGACACACCCACTTGGCAAGGAGGCGGCCCTGAAAGTGGGAGGGAACAGGAACCCCCGGTGCCCTCCTCCTGGGGGCAGGAGTCAGCTAACCACTGCCCACAGCACGCAGGAGCCCTCACCCTGCCCCAAAGCCTTCAGAGACCAGTTCAGAGCCTTGCTTGCCTGTAAGTATCCACTTATGGGGTTGGGGGTGGGAGTACTTCCTAACTCTTTGGGGTTGCAAAGTTTGACGAATAAGGCTCTCAATCACTTAAGAAATGACCCCCCCCCCCCAAAAGGAGAGAGAAGTCAGGCTATTTTTTTTTTTAATAATGTAATAGACTCATCCATTTATTTCAATGGGATGAATGAGCCAAACACCTGGGGTATGCTGCTGTCGGGAAGGTCTTATCAGCTCTTGGCTTTGCAGGTGACGGTGCCAGGGAAGGTGCAGTGTAAGCTACTTGCTGAGGACGGTCGGGGGACAAGTCTGCGGAGATGTGCTCCACCTCTTTCTCCTCTGTGCCAGCCAGCTCCTCCTGTTGAAAATAGCTAAGCCTGCTGTTCGGGATTCTTAGAACCTCAGCCCCAGAGGGACCTCTCTAGGGGCAAACTGACCCCACACACTGGGAACTTTATTACCTAGAGCTTGGCCTGCCCACTGCAGCAGTTCTCAGGAAGTGCAAGTGTCTCCCACAACAGCATCTCTCCGTGCTTGCTTCTCCCTCCTCTGAGGAAGGGGTGAGGCCCCAGCCCTGGGGGTCCCGAGCAGCCTGAGGGTTCAGAGCCTCTGAAACCCGTCTGTAGGCACCCCGGAGCACAGAGCCAGTGGAGGCGGCCAGGAGAGAATCAAGAGAAAAATCTAAAATTTTCAATATTCAGAAACACACGTGGTGGCAGTTGATGTAGAGAACACCGAAGTCACTGAATAACTGTGTAACTTCTGGACTACCTTGTTTTGTCTTTCTGGTCCAGACAAGGAGGGATCGGTCCGGATCTGGGGCCTGCGGGGAATGTCCATGGGAGCCTCAGAGGCCATTTCGCGTGGCTCTGACTCACCCTGACTCTCCCGTGAAGCGGAAAGGAGGCAACATCACACCACTCAGGTGTGGCCAGCCTTTGACCATTGTTGTGAATCCCCAGGAGTCACCACAGGCCCTTCCCGATTACTCATTTCACTTTAGCCGTGGTTCAGCTAAGACTTTGGGCTCAAGGAAAGCCGTAGAAGAGGAGACAGGATGAGGCGGGAAGACGAGGAAGAGGAGGGAACCAGGATGAAGGCAAAGGGAGACCTAGAGATGAAGGAGGAAGAGGTGGTCAGTGAGAAGGGAGAGCTGGTTGGCCCTTTCGTGAGCACCATGCCCACCCCTATGCCGCACAACAAGGGGACCCGGTTTTCCGAGGTGTGGGAGTATTTCCACCTGGCCCCCGTTCGCGCTGGCCACCACCCCAACCAATACGCCACCTGCCGCCTGTGTGGCAGGCAGGTGAGTCGTGGCCCTGGGGTTAACGTGGGCACCACAGCCTTGTGGAAACATCTGAAGAGCATGCATAGAGAGGAGCTGGAGAAGACTGGCCATGGTCAGGTGGGGCAGCGCAAGGACCCGAGGCCCCAGGGGCCACAGCTCCCCGTGGGTATTGAGGGCGACTGGGCCCGGCTCCTGGAGCAGGTGGGGGCCCTGGCTCTGTGGGCCAGCCAGAGGGAGAAGGAGGTGCTCAGGAGGGAGAGGGCAGTGGAATGGAGGGAGAGGGCAGTGGAAAGGAGAGAGCGAGCCCTGGAGGAGGTAGAGAGGGCCATCCTGGAGATGAAGTGGAAGGTGAGGGCTGAGAAGGAAGCCTGTCAGAGGGAGCAAGAGCAGCCTGCCGTGGCTCATCCCTTCCATTTTGTTTAATCAGTTGGGGAGGTATCTGTTCCGAAAACACAGACTTCAGGCTCACAGCAAAGAGCCACTTTAGCTTAAGTTGCAAGTATTTTGTTTTTAAGAGAAAGCATGCATAGTATGAGTTACTCTCAGCAGGTGTAAGTTGACCAAACACCTTTCTACAGGTTTCCTGAAGCTGTCCTGATCAAAACTTCAAAATGTATTGACTGAAGATAAATGTTGTTTTGCCACCATGGGTCTGCGAGTTTGGGTGCAGAATGTACCATCTTGTCAGTGTTGATGAGTGAAAATAACAGGATTTATGCTCAGCACTTGGTTTTGGTAGAGGTGACGGTTCTGAGAGTTGAGGCTGGTGGGGTAGCTGGAATGTGCCTACGTGACCAGCTCACTCTAACAGGTGACACCAGGAGCAGAGCCTAGGCTTCCTGGGGCCCCTGCGTTTGCACCCATCCTGGTGGTGAGTTGAGAACTGGGTAGAGAGCTTGTTTTGTGGGGCCCGGCTGTGGAAGGACACCTAAGCTTGAGGCCTGAGATCTTGGGACCCATCTTTCTCTTGTGCCACCTGCTCATATTAAAGCTGTGCCACCAGCAGAACCTGTCTGAATCCTGTAAATCTTTTCAACAACTTAACATATGTGTAAATAATGTATAATCAGCACAGAGAGAATTAAAGACTTTACAACTCACTCAAATGAAACATTAAGAATAGAGGATATAGAAACTTATTTGTAAATATTTAAAATATAATCCAACATCATATTAAGATCTATTGAAGAGGGAGTTCATGAGGAAGAGATGAGAGAAACTCAGAAAGGAAAAGAGAAATATAGGGAGTTGGGTGAGGAAGGAGAAACAAAGAACAGAGGCAGAAAACTAAAAAAGAAAGAAAAAGGGATAGAGAAGTGTGGCCACAGAAGAGACAGATTTTCTCCCCATCCCCCCAAAAAATCACCATGCAAAGATGAGAGACCATGACTATCTAGGAGACTGAAGGACATTTTCCTAGGTCCTGAGGTCCATTTTAACACTTAAGTTGCTTTTGTTTTTGTTCCCACAGACCACTCATTCATTTGAGCAGTAGGTTTTGGATTTTATCCCTGCCTTTGAGATGTTGGCTGCATGCCCATTGTTCCCTGATTTTTTTTTAATGTTCATTTTTAAAATACTCAGAGATGCTTTGAAAAAAGGGAAGCTAATAGTCTATAGGGAGAGGACAATTCTGTGGGCTGCTGAGGATATGCCTAATTTGTTCACTCAGGAGTAGAATAAAACCAACCAGCAAGGACTGTGGCCTTTGTGCTAGGGTGGGCTTTTATTTTGAATGATTCTTCTAGAATCTGTTGTCTGTTTTCACTGGATTGGGGGTGGGATGAGCAGTAGTGGGAGCTGGCAGGGAGACAAGAGCTAATAAACAAACACAGTCTCTCATTATTTTGTAAATAGGCCCAAGCCCTTTATGGGTATCAACCTTCCAGAAAGTGGACAAGATCCTGGTATGTATAATAATGGCTCCTTGCCTCACTCCATCCTTAGCTGTATATGGCTCCCTTTTTAGTGCTTGTTCTAACAGCCAGATCTGTCTTCCCTGTGAGCTGTCTGTGGAACAAGCACAAGTCTAAACACAAGCTTGTGAAAAACCCAGACTGTACTACAGGCTTATAATTTCCCCTTTTTCCAGAAACCTGCCTGATATTAAAAATTGCACCTCCCATATGGTTTCCCAAAGGGGTACGGTGCCATTTTTAGGACCCTCTCCAGCTAGGGTGAAAGCTCATGGACTCGCCACTGCAAATGATGATGACCGCTGGGAGTCCCATGGCTGGACCTTGGAAATCAGATCCTTATTGGGTCATAAGAAGAAAGAAAGAAAAGAAAAAAAGAAAAGAGAAAAGATAAGAAATCAAGAAAGAAAGGAATGAGGAAGAAGGAGGGGGAGAAAGGGAGTGAAAGGAAGGAATGGTAGAAAGTTGAAAGGAGGGATGGAAGGAGAAGGAAAGCAGCTCTAATACCTAATCTTAAACACACACATATACCTTTGAAATGGAGTTTAAGAAGGACAAAGCGTCCACAACGTTCCAGGCTTTGCAAAATCACAATTAAATAAACAGCAACAGTTAAAATCGCCAAACAGCCACCAGAGCCATGCAGCTGAATGGTAATGTGTGCTTTTAGATTACAGTGTCTGCTTCACATCTCTTTTATGACTTTAGCTTCTCTTCATTTTCAGGCATTTTTTAATTTCTTTTTTTTTAAAGATTTTATTTTTATTTATTCATGAGAGACATGAATAGAGAAAGAGAGGCAGAGACACAGGCAGAGGGAGAAGCAGGCTCCATGCAAGGAGCCGGACGGTGGGACTCGATTCCGGGTTTCCAGGATCACGCCCTGGGCTGAAGGCGGCGCTAAAATACCCTTTCAGGGATTTTTAAAAAGATTTTATTTATTCACTTGACAGAGAGAGAAAGCACATAAGAAGGAGGAGCAGCAGGCAGAGGGAGAGGGAGAAGCAGGCTCCCTGTTCTGTGGGGCTCAATACCGTGACCCCGGATCCTGACCTGAGCTGAAGGCAGATGCTGAACCGACTGATCCACCCAGGTGTCTTCAGGCATTTTATAAAAAAGATTTATTTATTTATTTGAGAGAGAGAGAGAGAGAGATCATATGAACAGGGGGAGGGGCAGAGGGAGAGAAGCAGATTCAGCTGAGCCTGGAGCCTGACCCAGGGCTTGATCCCAGGATTCTGAGATCATGACTTGAGCCAAAAATCAAGAGTCTGACACTTAACAAACTGAGCCAACCAGGCACCCCCTTCTCAGATATTTTAACCCCAAATATTTTTATTTCCTGTTTCATGTTAGGTAGTTATCTTTATATATTTTTTTCACCTAACTTTTGTCAAACATAATAAAGGTAGAGAGTAACGAGCAAGGGACCCACAGAGATGATGGAGTTAAAGCACAAAGCACAAGCATCAAATAAAGACATATGTGGCTCCTGGAAAGATCAAACTGTTGAGTAAACCCTGGAGTTTTCATGCATCTCTCTTGTGCCTTCTTTTGCTGCATCGTCAGGGTGGGCATGCAGGGCCAGGGGCTGTGGGCTGAGAGCTCTTTGGGCCAGCATCTTTTGTTCAAATACAAAGTCTGCTATGTGAAGGGGCCCGGTGGTTTCAGTTAAAGACTATCTTTCCATGTCAGCTGTGGGGGTGACGCTGTAGGCCATGCTGGAGCCCTGGTGAAACCTGGCCCTGGAACTCACAAGAATATGACACCCACAGGTGTGACACTCTCCTTGGACAGCCCTGGTCTAAGCCAAAGAAACATCATTGTTAGAAAGTGTGGAGGCTTTTCTATTTTTCATGAAAACCCAATGAACCATAAACTTTATCACTTTAGTAATGCTGGAAAACATAACTGACCTAATCCCTATTACTTTAACACCAAGGGCTGCTGGTGTAGTGAATACGTAACACATAGTAGGCAGCCAATATGAACATGTTGAATTAGTTAATTTTTTTTTTTTATGATAGTCACACACAGAGAAAGAGAGAGGCAGAGACACAGGCAGAGGGAGAAGCAGGCTCCATGCACCGGGAGCCCGACATAGGATTCAATCCCGGGTCTCCAGGATCGCGCCCCTGGCCAAAGGCAGGCGCCAAACCGCTGCGCCACCCAGGGATCCCAATTAGTTAATTTTTAAGGAATAAACATGGGGTTACAAATTACCATTCATTAACTAACACTTATGGTTGCCAGATGGTAGATACTTTGCGTATGTTCTCTCATTTGATCTTTATATCACTCTTGGGAGGTTGGGATCATTCTCCCGGGTCACTGATGAGGAAGCTAAGGAATCGAGGTCCCAGGGGCCAGAGTTAATAAGCGATGGGGGAGAATTCAGGCCCAGGGCAACTGGATTCCACAACCCATGCTCTGTTTCTTCACTATCCCACCCTGTCTCCTAAAAATCAACCACACAGGAGATTTATGAATATTTATTCAGATGAAAGGATGGGTAAAAGAGAATAGGTGAATGATTAATAGTGGGGAGGAAAGAAATATTCCCTAGACATCTATTATGTGCAATGTACTCCATTAATGTGCATAAATTTAGTTCACCTAAGAATCCTGTGAAATATTAATCCTGATAGCAGTTTTAGATGACTTAGCTGAGACTCATGGAGGTTAACTACTGGGTGAAGATATGGAGCCAGGAAGTGGTCAAATTAGGATTTGACGTTAGTTCTCTCTGCCCCTGAACCTTGGGCCCCTCTCATTACACCACCCTGCCTGCAACCAGGCATGCTAAATTCTCATCCCTGCTCTGCCCTTTATTAGTGACTCAGTCAGTTGTGTAGACTCTCCGGGCCCCAATTTCTCATCTGTAAAATGGCTGATGCCCTACCTTTTTCAGAGGTTCACTGACATCACTGGATAAAAGCATGTGAAAGGACTTTGAAGAGTTAAGAAGCTATTAAAAATACAATAGAGACTCTAAGAATATTAAAGAAAGGAATTACTAATGTTTGGCAAGATCTTAAAAGATCCACAGGCAAGCTGTATCCTGTCACTGGTTATGTAGAGTCAGTGAGAGATTATTCACTAATTCCCTAGGAAAGAAGGTTCTCTGACTTTGCCTAGTCAGAACCTAGGTAAGCATGTGTACAGAAGAGGAAATCTGATAATATGTAAGAGAAAGTCCTTTTTTCTTTTTCATTGGAATTCTTGGATCCAATCTTAAGGTTCTGTATCTGGATGGAATTCTTATTACCTGTAAACACTGGCACAAAGAACCTTCAAGAAATCCTTATAAGAAACAAAAATATCCATCAAACACTGTGCCATTAGATTGTTTTATTTAAAACTATTGAAGTCCACTAATTTAATTGGAATTAATTGTGGAAGAACCAAAAATTTTAAGACTTTTTTTATATACTCAGGACTATAACAGCAATCATCTAAGAGACGAATACATAAAATCAACAGAAGACACAAGTATATGCTCATCTGAAGCCAACCCACAGCATTTGAGCTATGGTTTGTATGCAGCTGTCAAATTAAATGACTGACACTCAACAGGATCAGAAATCATAACTTATTTAGGGTTCTTAGGACTAGAAGAAACTAGAAGATGAGTGTAATTTTCTCTCCTCCCATTTGGCAAGAAGTGTTTGAGAATTCATGGGAACATTTATTTTATAACTTGGGATTTTAAAAAGCTTGAATTAAGTCAAAAGGACCCAAGACAGCTGATTTACACTAATAGTAATAACAATATAACAAGTATAATGTTTATTGAGCATTTAATATATGCCCTATTTATACTAAGAACTTTCTATACATGATTTCATTTAATTCTTTTAAGAACAACAATATGCAGATACCCTTCTTCTCCTCTTCATATATAGAGAAAAACTGATGACAAAGATGTTGACATAATTTGCCTAAGGTCACAGCCAGCAAGAAGAACTGGCAAGTGAGCCCAGATCCCAGTGACTTGAGGCTGGGAACTACCTACAAGAAACTGAAGTCAGGGCAGCCAACCGGGTGGCTCAGCGGTTTAGCGCCGCCTTCAGCCCAGGGCGTGATCCTGGAGACCCGGGATCGAGTCCCACGTCGGGCTCCCTGCGTGGAGCCTGCTTCTCCCTCTGCCTGTGTCTCTGCCTCTCTTTCTCTCTCTGTGCCTCTCATTAATAAATAAATAAAATCTTAAAAAAAAAAAAAAAAAAAGAAACTGAAGTCAGACAGCCCTACTCTACTCTCCTATTTCACCTGCCTTTTCTTCTACTGCCTGAGAAATAGCCAGGGTTCTGAAGGAATTACAGAAAGGCATCTTTCCTCTTGTTACTTCCAAATAAAAACTATAGGAAGGCTGGTACAGGAAATGGATTAGAGCAAATTAAATGCCAGCCGAGCAAATGCCTTATTCTTACACCAGGATTCACACTGATTTCTGTCCAAGTATTTCCTTTCTATCCTCTCTAATTTTTATTAAGGAGAAGTTTAAACAACTGAGACTATTTTTCCAGAAAACTTAAGAACTAAGGATTAGAGATCACATGTTCTAAGAGCCCGAAGTCAGAAACTAAGGATGCCCATTTGGTTTCTAGGATTAACTCAGCTTCCCTTCTTCTGCACCAGAAATTAATTGGCTGAGGGCCAAGGAGTAAGGTCCTTTGAGAAAACATTCAGGACAATGATGCAACCCAACATCCCTTGGTAATCTATAATACCATAGATTTTCAAAGGCTTTAATGTGACTCACCTCTCCCAAGACATCCGTAGAGTTATTTTCCACGATCATGGAGATTTCCGGCTTAGCTTAAAGGCAAATAAAACATAGTTAGTGGCATTGACAGTCATCTGACCTGGCCACTAGTGTGTGTGTGTGTGTGTGTGTGTGTGCACGTATGAGTTCATACACATAAGATTCATCATTCATCAAATATTTATTAAATACCCACTGTGTGCCCAGCAGTATGCTGGATGCTGAGGGAAAGTGGACAGATCAACTTCACTGACTGTAAGAAATTTACATTTTCATGGAAAATACAGATCTTAGAAAACACCAGAGAATACTTCAGTGATTTTGATGTCCTGCTAGATCGTAAGTGCCTTGAAGGTCAGGCTGCTTCATTCATCTCTCTATCTCTAGCACTTAGCAGTGCCTAGCACAAAACAGACATGGAGTACATTATGTTTAACTGAAGGGGCTTCAAGTCAGTTCTTGACGGCAGACAGAGCTGTCTATGAACCAGGGGAGGAACAGTAAGCCTGTCACAGGTGCTGTCAATGTCTGCTGTACTCACTTGGCACTAACTTCTACATGTTGAAGGCCTCTCGTTGGGCACACCTATGACTACCTCCTAAGGACTTATGGGAGCACACTTAGTCCACAAGTAGGGCAAACTGGAAGTCTAGAGAGCTAATGGTGATAACAGATGGGGCGTTGGTGGATAATACCCCAACTGCCTTGCCTTTATTTGGGAGAACTCTGATGTGTGTTCTTTCAGAGTTCCCCAGTGGGAATGAGCTCTCAGCCCACGCTGGAAACTGGCACGCATGATCATATACATTTCATTATCTTCCTTCCCTTCCTCAGCTTTTCCACCCCTCTTCTGATTTCCCTTGATAAATACTTCTCAAAGAAATTAATTTAACTCAAATTCTGGTCTCAATGTTTTCTTCCAGGAGAACCCAAACCAAAATACACCCTAAAACAGTAACAGGAGGAGGGGTATTCTGACCTCATACTAGCAACAGATACCACTGGAATGAAAGACGTGAAAGAAAGAACAGTTACTAAAAGCTGTAAAGGTACTAGAAAGACATTCCTTTTGAGGCTCAGAGCAATCAGGTTTGGGGCATAAGAGGAGGCAGGAGCAAACCTGTGATGGCAGGTTCCCTGCTAAGGAAAGTAAAGTCAAAGGAGACTAGTGAGAGAGGGGCACGAAGTAGCAAGCAAGCTGTGGAAGCTTCTGGTCTCTGGACTGTTAGAAAATGGAGGCATTATTAGGAAGAAGAAATAAGCTGGGTCTAGGGCATCCAAGCTGGAGTGGGTCTGTGCTACGCTTGGGTATTTATTTCAAGGTTTTCAAGTTTTTATTTTTGGCTTGTTCTATTTGAGGGATCACTGAGGGATGCTGAGTGGGTTCTGTGTAAGGTCTGTATTTTACTTCCATGCCAGGGTCACTATCGTATACACTTGGTGGCATATGCAAATAGTCTAAGGACTGGATGAGAGCAGCCAAGCACAGCCTGGCTGGCCCATCCGCTAAAGGGGAGAGCCAGAAGGCAGGGAAAATCTAATGAACAAGCAGACAGACTCTCACATTTTTGAGCATCCACTGAAAGGAGATCAAAGAAGAAACAGAGACATAGAAACAGAGCTGACGTAGACACAAAAGGGCCATAAGAGTGAGATGTGAAAGAGTGAAAAGCATTCAAGACCAAGATGGAAGTATCTGCTGCCGTGAGGTACGGGGCATGGTTTAAGGGTTGACAATGCAGTTAGATCAAGTTGTGGTGCAAAAACCCTTGGTCAAATGGGACATAGTTCGCCTAACTTAGAATCGACATTTCTTTTCACATCCTGGATGGCTGCCTTCATTGATTTGTTAAAAGTCAGGCCTGATGAGTCAGTTCCATGTTGGGTTGAAGACAGTCACACCCCAGTAAGTGAGTGGACGGTGATATCGATGAGAGATCAACAGTCTTTCCCACCTCTTCACAGGGCACTGTTCAGGCTCCATAGGCAAACCTGATCATCAGGCATGATTGATTATCTCTTAGCCCATCCCCAGAGATGGGGGTGGGGGTGGGGAAGAGAGGGTGAGCTGGAGAGAGATGTAGGAAGAGCTATAAGCAAGAGACTTAAACTCCAGAAATTGTGGCTGTAGCTGCTTCCATCTTTAGGCCCCACAGACTTTGTGTTTCCCTCAAAATACTTAATTCTCTGATCTTTAAAAATAATGCAATAAGATTCTAAGTAAAAACAAAGATTATTCACCTGTCCAGTCATTCAGAGAACTGAGGGAAAAATCTAGAAGCTCATGCCCTTAGATTTTGTGAAGTTATTTTGTTTACCTCATTTGCAAAAACAATTAGTTGCTCATCCACATCACTGCTTTTTCTTTTTGCCTTCACTTAAAAACGACTTTAAAAAAAATACAGTTCATGGTGACAAAGATTTTAAAAAATCCAAAGCCAGGGGTTTGGATTTATTAATATTGCCATGCATCACTGAGCAAAGTAGGATTTTCACATTTCCCCCAAATTTACTCCCTGCAGAGTCTGTGCAATTTGCGTGAGGCCACAGGGGATATGTCAGCTCGGCTCCACACTTCTGTGAATGCAGGGACAGAGGGACATCCCTGCAGGCTCCTTTGAGAAGGAGCTGGCCCTGCTGGGGGTGGGGAGACCCCTGCAGTTTCTTTGGAGCTGTGTTTATCATTTTCGTTTTCTCACAGTCCCAGTTCCGCCTTCCTCCAGCAAGCAACCGAGACAATTAGACAACCAAGTAATTAGATTTTGGCAGTTATAATTAAAGAGATTTCCAGTATTCTCAGGAAACATTAGAGTTGTAAATAAGGAGTGGTCACCAGAAAACTGGCCAATCTATGGCTTTCTGTGTGATTTTATTGTATTAACTCAATCATTAGTCTTTAACTTCCTATCCTTATCCTCACCCCTACCATGAATGACAGTACCAAGGGAAACAGAGCTCTAGAATAGCTACCCTGGAGGGCTACTCTCCAGTTAACAGGGCACTTTCTCTCCAGGGTGGAGCCAGGCAGGGGAAATGGACAGGAAGATGGCAGGGAAGTCCAGAGAACAAAAACTCTTACCAAAAACCTTGACTGTGATGGAATTCCTCAAGATTTTGCCAGGTCTGACCATAATGTGGCAGGAGAACTTCCGGTCATCATCATGGATTTGGACTGGAGAGAGGCAGAGTGTATAGTCTACACCTAGCTTGACTCTGTCTTTAAATAATGTGGAATTGCTGATGGCGTGACCTTGGGTGATACGTATTTCCTGAATTCCATTACCCTCCTGCTGAAGGAAACAGTTACCAGTTACTGAGCACTCAATCATGCCAGCTCTGGGCTAGATGTTCCACATGCATTAATTCATTCATATCATGTGAAAAAAGAGATGATGAATGAAGAATCAATATTTAGTATGTTACTAGAGACTCAAGATCTTTACAATTGACTTTCAGTTGACAACTAGAGTCATCCCCTCCTCACATGAATAGAAACTTGATGCTCTTCTGACTAAACTTCCCCTTCCTAACTTTCCATAAGCTGCGTATCAGGGGGTGGGATTTGGAAGGCAGTTTCATTAGCACTGGAGGCTAATGAAAGATACTAGTTCTCATTTTAAGTTCAAGAATCTTGATGCTGGGCAGCCCAGGTGGCTCAGAGGTTTAGCACTGCCTTTAGCCCAGGTGTGATCCTGGAGACCTGGGATCAAGTTCCACATCTGGCTCCCTGCATGGAACCTGCTTCCCCCTCTGCCTTTCTCTCTCTCTCTCTCTCTCTCTCCATGTCTCTCATGAATAAATAAAATCTTTAAAAAAATCTTGATGCTAAGATGTACTGTATCAGCTTTGTTTTAAATCTTCACCTCAACTGGATGATTACAGTTGTCCTCCATCCCACCTTCCCTTTAGAAAAGGTCTCATTTTAGCTCTCCTTGGGGTCAGGACTAGGATGAGTGAAGAGGCTCCTAGGGCATACCATTTCAGGAGGCACTCACTCTCAGGGGCTTGGAAGCAGAGGGTGGGCACCTGAGAGTAAGTGCCTTCTTAAATTTTGTGCCCTAGAAAAAAAAGTAAATAAATAAATAAATAAATAAATAAATAAATAAATAAATAATAAAAAAAATTTTGTGCCCTAGGCCCCTCCTACTCATGGTCCTTGCCCCTCTGGCCTTGTTTCTGTATTACCTTCAAAGAGGACACCTAAAGGGTAGACTGCAAACGTTAATCTGAGTTCCACAAATCAGAGTTTACTTGAAGTAGTTGGTTCTTCTAATTCCATATCATTTCTTGGGTATGTGAAGAAAAGCTCCTATTATTCATTCTTGCCATACCCAGAATTTCCAGGGACAAGATCACTATGCAGGTCAGTGTCAGTAAATGTGCTAAGGGGCAGTGAGGAGGGAACTCTTCATGGGCACAAGGGTAGAGGATGGGTTATGCCCTCATTCTTCTTTAGTATAACACAATATTCTCAATTGAGTTGCTTTGAAAACATTCTGATGCACAAAGTCTCTCCTCTGGAGATTCTACTTCAGTTGTTCTGGGATGAGACTCAGGCTGGGGCATTTTTTAAAAGGTCCTCAAAGGCTCCAGGTTTGAGAACTACTGTCTAACTCTGAACAACAGATGAATCATGATGGGCAGAAATCAAGGGGAAATGAAGGGAACTAAGATGGAGAATGTTGAACAGCAGTGCATTTGAAGGGGGAAGAAGTCACAAAATATTGAAAACAGAACTCTGTCCATTGAAATCTCTGGCCTAAGTCTGTTAAAAAGAAACAGATAGATTCAGAGTAGTAGAAATGGAAGGTAAGAGAGAATTCAAGAATGAGCTAGGAGCAGAAATAGTAGAAACACAAAGGCAAACCTCTTAAATAGTTCAGACAAGCATTTCCAGAATATTTAGTAGAAACTCTTCTGTAAGACATGATTCTTTACGTGCATATGACTAGGATTGATAGTTAGCCTTACATTCCAGATACATAGACAGTAAGGCTTGCAAAGAATGATACCCTGCTCAAGATTTCCTTCTGAAACAATGTACATACCTTTATCCCCCATGAAGCAGGACCTAGGGATCTGTGCTGCTATCTTCCTAATGAAGAAGCACACAGAAAACTAAAGGGAGGGAGCTTGTATCCTGGAGACAGAGGTCTTGAAAGGAGCCCTTAGTATTTATTGGGTGGTGACAGCAGAGAAAGTGGAAGGTAGTTCACTCAATGGCTGCTGATCTGGAGGCCAATAATTAGGGAAGCAGGCTCCCCCTGCAGGTCTGCACAACTGACGAACTTACACGAATTTACACAGCTCTGGCTTCATGCACAGGCTCTGTTTTTGTGAAGATCTTAGAGTTCAAAATGCTTTTTTGGTCACTTAGTAAATGATTCCCCACTTGGAACATTTCCATCTGTTACTTTGTAGTGGGTAGAAAGGCAGTCAGAGCCTGAGGTTGGAGACTAGGGAGACAAAAGCTGCCTTTCCTTTGTTGTGCAGCTTCCTGTGGCTGGCCAGGGTAGTTTCATTGATGGAGGAGTTATAAAGGGGGCCAAGGCAAGAACCTATACATGAATGGCCACCTTCACAGAGCAAATGAGATAAGAGGTGGGGAAAGAATGAGCCCAGGCAAACAATGAAATATCTAGAATTGGGAGAGGGGAAAATAATGCTATGCTATAACCACTACTAAAATTTTATATTCTTATTAATCATAGCTTAAATTTATTTAGCACTTACTATGTTTTAGACATTGTGCAAAGTTCTTTCGAGTCTTACTTATTCCTTATGAAAGTCCCCAGTATACTAAGGCTAACTAATTTGTGCAAAGGTCAAGCAAAGCAAGAACGTACTTATGTCACAGAATCAAAAAGCACAAATGCCCAGGTCCAGAGACACTTAAGTCCCAGAGACAACATGTACTAATAAAAACCAAAACCATCACAAAACAATAAAAAGAATTTTCTTTTGATGATCTGAAATGAAAATTTAAAAGAAATTCCAGGAAGCCGGAGGCCATTATACAAATTGCAGATTACAGAGGTGTGGGCAATTTGTTTATTGAAAGAGCTCTTTTGTGATATATTGATCCAGTTTTTGGTGGTAGGGGTCAGAGAGTATAACTCAATTCCTACCTGATAATAATGATTTTAGGCAACCTGGTCTGCTGGAAACAGATTGGTAAGAGGTATTGTACAGTCTTTTTATTTCTTACCAGTTTGTGTGTTTTTCTTGTTCTTCAAAGAAAAAAAAATTGATCACTTGAAAAAATAGTAATAAATATTTCTAAAACTTATTGGGATTCTCAGTTGGAGCACCCATATGATTGAAAGAGGAATGCAGACTGAAGTAGCTTACATGGTACACCTATGCTTGTCCTGACACTCAATACATACTCAAGTAACACAAATGCACTGTCCTCCAGCCTCACTGATATTTAGTCTTTATTTCCTTATTTCCTAAGAATTCACCATCTGCAAGGCTAACTTAAAGAATTATGGAGAGTCATACAGTTGATCTTTTAAAGATTAACATTTATTTATTTATTTATTTATTTATTTATGATAGTCAGAGAGAGAGAGAGAGAGAGAGAGAGAGGCAGAGACACAGGCAGAGGGAGAAGCAAGCTCCATGCACCGGGAGCCCGATGTGGGATTCGATCCCGGGTCTCCAGGATCGCGCCCGGGGCCAAAGGCAGGCGCTAAACCGCTGCGCCACCCAGGGATCCCTTAAAGATTAACTTTTAATATGTATGGTGTACAGGTACTAGGCTAAGCTATCTAGTTTGTATTACCTTATTTATCCTTCATGATACCACCATGGGGTCAGGCTATAATCATTCCCTTTTACAGATGAGGGAACTAAAACTTAGGTAACACAGCCAAAGTCACACTGAATTCTGAGACAAAAGGAAAAACTTGTGTACCTATATGCACTTCTTATTCTCCCATATTTTGACCAAGTGGAAAAATTAATGAAAAATCTATAATTAAAAATCTATAATTAAAAATCTAAATCTATCATTAAATATCAAATATTTGGTTTATAACACATCTCCCCTAAATTTTGGTTTTAAAAATATTTAATTAAAATATATATCTTAATCACTGATTTTGGGGCAGTCCCTTAAATTTTGCACTGAAGGAGAGGGCCTTGCTCACTTAACCATAATTCCAGCTCCCAGGTCACACAGTTAGTAAATGGTAGAGCCAGTATTTGAAAACAACAATTTCCTCCTAAAAGTCATGCTGTTAATGATTTTGCTATATTCAGCCTCATAACAGGAGCAGAACAAACAGTCCTTGCCTTTTCTGCTTATAGTCTATTTGAGGAGAAAAATAAATTCACAAGAAAAACAAAAAAATCAAGACCCATAGAAGAGAAATAAGTGAGTAATGAAATTTTGGGCAGCAGTTGGATAAAATAATCAGCTAATGCGGGTTTGGCAGGGTCATACTGAATCATGAAAAACTCTTCCTATATGTCCCTTAATGACCTTAATGACAAAGCTTAAAATAATTTGTGAAGGCTGTTTTTGTACTAGAACCAGAATTTCCAATGAAGAAAAGAGAGCTTGGTACCTTTTGATTTAGTGATGTTATCTTATCTCCAGGCTGGCCTGAGCCATGTCAGACCTGGCTGTGTTGACCACAGTATGTGGCAGGCGTTGAGCGTATAGAGCTCATTCAATAAATTTTGTTAATTATACCAACTGCTACTTCTTTATCTCCAAACTGCTTCCTCTCTTCACATTTCTTTCATATTATTTTCCATCCAGTCAGTGCTCTGAGAGCAGGCTGCTTGCAAAGCTCCCCACGTCTACTTTGTAGAGCACCGGAACAATATTTTTCCAATCATCACAATTTGTTGTCACTCTTTGTGGGTTGGCTACCACTTTATTTCTGATTACAATGAAGGCAATTAGGGACAACTGCCATCATGTAGAGGGTGAGTTTTGTTTTTTGAATAGTTAGGCTTCCCACAGGCATGGGAAACCAACATTGTTCATAATGCCAGTTCACTTTTTACTTAAATATAAAACATTACAAATGTTAAAGAAGAGTATATGGAAAAGATATATTTAAAGAGAGAAATGTAAAGAAATATAAGCATCTGGGTTTTAGTTATGTACCTTTTCACAAATATTGAACTGTTTGAATCTGATACAGTCTTCTCCTTTTTTTTCATGGTTTTAAAGGAAAAAAAAAATCATGGGTTTCTCTTTATCCACCAACTTTGGAAACAAACGTTTCCTCGATACCTCTCTCCACCTCCACTACCAACTTGTACTCATGGGTCGTAGGGTCTTGGTATAGTACATGTCTGATGTTTGCTGGCCAACTGTTTTTTAATCATCCAGCTCAAATATAACCTAAGAAGCTTTTCCAGGTCCATTTACACAGAATCCAACTATTTTCCCTCTCGGCTGCCATTTTTTATGTTTTTATTAAAGCTGTATTTCATGGCAGGAAATGTATTCGATATGGTTGTGTATCCCTGCAGGACCTAACACTCAAAACAGATTCATATATGTTTGTTGGACTGAATTGAAATTTATGCTGTAGAAAATCAGGGTGATACCTTGGAATGGAAACAGAATATTAGGCTTGTATTTAGAAGCTCCCAGAATAAGCCCATAGAATTTCCCAGATGACTATATATTTGTGCCCCAGGACATAAATTGGAAAAACTATTACTTGTCCTTTATCTACCAACTGCACACCATCTAAACATAAAGATCCTATGACTTCTTATTCATCATCCCATCATATACATAAGCTCTCAGTGTCCCCTGAAGGATTAACTCTTTATGTTTATTTAATTATCTCTCATGCTAGATGAGTGTTGGATATGCAATTTGCATCTGATGCCTTCCTACTTCAGTATAGTCACCATCCTGGCATGTAACTTCCTCAAATGCAAAAAAAAAAACAAAAAAACAAAAAAAACAAAAACACCCCATGAGCACATTTATTTATTTATTTAAGATTTTATTTATTCATTCCTGAGAGACACAGAGGGAGAGAGGCAGAGACACAGGCCGAGGGAGAAGCAGGCTCCACTCCATGCAGGGAGCCTGATGTGGAACTTGATCCCCGGCCTCCAGGATCACACCCTGGGCTGAAGCTGTGCCACCCAAGCCACCCGGGCTGCCCCCATGAGCACATTTAACAAAGCCTTTACGTGGGATCCCATACACAAGGCAGATACTTTTTTATGATAACTGAGGATCCTAATGATAACCTTTTCCTAATTTCCTTACCAGAATTAGAGTTCACAAAATCCCACATACAAGAAGACATCACTTTTGTTTTTCAGTGACCTAGATTAAAATACTTTTGGTTTAGAAAATTGTTTCCAGGGCTCAATGAGGCACTTGAAGTCGGGCGGGGGGGGAGCACCTGGCAGCTGCCTGGCAGGCTCCTGTATTCAGCTCATCTTCACCACCTCCACTCTTTAACCTTTATCTAAAAGGCATATTGAATTATGTTTTTAAGAACAACTGGCTTACTGTGATTATTATTGCGAGTTTAACAAGAGATCAAAGAATGAAAATATGGATTGAGGGGGCATCTGTGTCCTCTGAAGATCTGCGACAGTCATGACTTGAAGAGCTGCAGTTGATTCCCTACTATGAGCACATTAGATGTTTTCTTATCAGACCTGCTGAATCCCACAGCTGCCAACAGTGTGGAGCACAGATATAAATTGGAAGAGCAAATAGATTTTGACATTTAAAAAGGGAATGTGCAGTAGGAATTTACTTAGCACATTTGGCAATACAACGTCCCCTTTGAAGAGACGTTGCTCTCAAAATGATTCCTCAAGTTATCTGTATCATGGTGCATTCTTCAAAGTGACAGCATGGCTGGAAGTTCTGGAAGTTTAGGACTGCCTCACTGTGTGACCTTAGGTGCACTCTCTCTGTCCCTCATTTATCCTAAATGCCCTGGCAGGATCCACAGATAACATCTGCATAGCCTTCTCTGTTTCTTTGAAGACAACTACAACATAGAAGGTGCCTTATCAGTTATCTAGTTGTTGATACTTAATGAGATGCTCAATAACCAACCAGCATGAATTTAGTGACCATCAGTTTAATATGAGGCCAATGAGTAGGAAGGTGGGGGAAAGGGACAAAGAGAAACAGATCTATTCAATTATTTATTGAGTCTTTATTGAGTGCCTGTGTTCTAGGTACTAAACCAGATGCCAGGGATTTTTTTCAATGAGAGGCACTGTGTTTAGCCCCGAAGAAGCTCAGAGTCACATAAAAGACACAGGCTGGCTGAAGTATTGACACTTGCTTGGAAAAACAGATAACCTAATCTGTAGATAAGTTAAGAACACTATAGATCAGCTCAGTAGCCAGGCTGAATCTCTGCAGTCAAGCTTTATTCAACTGTATTGTTATTTATTATTATTAAACTTGATTATTCCCCTTGATAGTGAAATTGTGATAATTAGAGTGTAAATGTTTGCCCATTGGTGGGAAATAGGAATAACACAAAGTACAGACGGTGCACTTCCATTGCTGTAATGTTTAGTAGGGCCAGTTCCTGCCCTCTTGAGATCATCTTCTCTTTTCAACTTTTTTTTCTGAGAACCACTCTATATCATGCTTTAAGAACAATTGCCTTATACTAATGATAGACATACTAATGATAGGAAGACTTACACTTTGGAAACCAAATCCTATAAAGGGGGAAAAGTGCTTTTTGACAGATGACAAAGGAGACACTATAGATTTTAGAACAGTCTGGGAAAGTTATTTCAGAACATTTTTTTTTCTTTTCATCCTACTGACTATCCAAAAAATATCTAGACAGTGAAAACTCATTAGTAAGTTGCATTCTGTGGCCTCCTTGCAAGTCCATTATTTTGGATTTGGCACAACCTCAGAAAAATCTCTGTGCGTTAGGGATCTAGTTTCCAAGACAGTCCACAAAAATTTCGGTAACTTGTAAATGTGAATTATCATTTACGTGGATACAGTACTTTGCAAACTGTAGTAGCCACTACATTCATGAAGATCTAGGAGTTCTGCAAGAATTTTTAAATCTTGTGTTTTCCTTTTGATCACAGTCTAAAAATTATTATAATCATATTCTGGATCATCCAAATATGCACCCTATTGTGTGATTCTCAAAACTGTGCTGATAGTTATCTTTGTGTTAGTCTCATGTCATCAACCAATTTAACAATATTAGAGGTCTACTATAAATTTAGATCACAGCTAGCTGCCATTTGGTTGGATTGCCTTGGAAAATTTCTCATGAAAGTCTAGACTTTTGGCTCCTTCCTTTTTTCTTTTCTTTTTTCTTTTCTTTTCTTTTCTTTTCTTTTTTCTTTTCTCTTCTCTTCTCTTCTCCTTTCTTTCTTTCTTTCTTTCTTTCTTTCTTTCTTTCTTTCTTTCTTTCTTCCTTCCTTCCTTCCTTCCTTCCTTCCTTCCTTCCTTCCTTCCTTTCTTTCTTTCTTTCTTTCTTTCTTCTTTCTTTTTTTAGATTTCATTTATTCATGAGAGACACAGAGAGAGGCAGAGACATAGAGAGACAAGCAGGCTCCATGCAAGGAACCTGATGTGGGACTCGATCTCGGGACTCCAGGATCAACACCCTGAGCCGAAGGCAGATGCTCAACCACCGAGTCACCCAGGCATCTCTCTCTTTTATTTTTTCTTTTCTTTTCTCCTTTTTAAGTCAGAAAACATGACATCTATGGGCCTGCCACAACCTGTGGCAATAATAAAACTGAAATGGCTGCTGAGTGGTTGCTTCTCATACAGGTCCTGCTTCTCTCATGTAGGTTTTCTGCCAATATCTCATAAGTCTGAGGGTTTGTGCTTCCTCATCAAAAGGAATGTTGTGTATTCCCCAGGATGCAGTAGCAAGGGTTCTAGGAAAAGGGGTTTCTCCCCCTGCATATGTTGTTTATAAAACAAATATTTGTGTGTATAGGTTTCTGCTGGATTTGGCTTCTCTCCGGGGCACCATCACACTTTTTTCTCTCTATAACCATGGTTTGGTATATAGCTTGAAATAGAAACTAACCTTTAGGAACTAATTTTTAAATAACTGCCTTCATAAACCCAAAGGCTTGCCGAATTGGAAGGAATCATAGTGCCCTCCCTCCTTCTCCTCCCCCAACAGTCCCCAACCTTTCACTAGTGTGCTTTCTTCCCTATTATTACTTGTTATTCATTTTTATTTCATTAATATTTAAAGATCATTGCAGTTATTCACGGAAAAGGGCAACACTTACCACCAACCATGCAAAGGTGGACTCAGACAAAATTTCTGAGGAGATATTTTGAAAGCATGGAATTTCCAGAGTCTGATTTATCCATACTTCCATCATATGGCTGCTTCTCCATTCATCTTGTGTCACTGTAACAAAACATAGGTGGAAGAGATATGAATATGTGATTGGTTTATAAAATGGTTTTTGTGAGAGAAACAGGAACAGTTTTAATGGAGAGATTCATCTACCCTCAGCGCGGGCCTATGTCAAGGCAAGACCCCACTACATTCCTCATTGTATAAATGGCAAAATGGGACCACTGAGAATCAGAAAGTTCCTTATCACTGAAAAAGTACAGAGAAACTACCCTAAAAGAATCCAACTCACTATTTGGTATGTTCCTTTGCTTGAACCCCAAAATTAGGCTTCAGACCATATTTTCTTGATTAGTTAGAATATAAAACTTTATAACTTAGCCTCTAATCATTAAACATTCTAATAGGTTTCAATTTCTTTTGAGATGTTTTAGGTTCATAGCAAAATTGAATGGCAAGTACAGAGTTCCCATACATCTCTTGCCTCCTATGCATGCACAACCTCCCCCACTATTAACACCCTTAACCACAGTGGTACATTTGTTACAATCAATAAAACTACATTGACACATCATTATCACCCCAAGTCCACAGCTTATTTACATTAGAGTTCACTCTTGGTACTGTACCTTCTGCGGGTTTTGGGGAATGTATAATGACACGTATTCACCATTGTAGTATCACATGGGATAGTTTCACTGCCCAGAAATCCTCTGTGCTCTCCCTATTCATCCCTCTCTCCCGCCAAACTCTGACATTTATCAATCTTTTCGCTGCCTTACTGCCTTTATGGGTTGTCTTTTTAGAGTTTATAAATATTCCTCCAAAGAGGGAATGATACAGAAAAACATATAAGGAAACCCTGAAGAAGCATAAATGGACTATTTTCTTTCTTTCCTTTCTTTCTTTTCTTTCTTCTTTCTTTCTTTCTTTCTTTCTTTCTTTCTTTCTTTCTTTCTCTTCTTTTCTTTCTTTCTTCTTTCTTTCTTTCCTTCTAAGTAATAAGGGATAAATATCAGTTTCATAGCCTCTCTTTGGGTAAGTCATAGACACACACATACGTGTTTATGACTAAACTATAATATCAAAGAATAATTTATAAATGAACTCTATCATCCAGATATCCTAAAAATCTGCTTTTCTTTTTTCCATGTCCATACAAATCTTGTTTGTATGCATATGTTTTCTCATACTTTGCAGTCCTTTTAACCAACAAACATTCCTGTATGTTTACATAAAATGTTTTGCGTGATTCTTAAGCTATTTGTGGTTGAAATTTTCAGACTTTATGTCATGCTGTCACATATACACATCATCGTTTGTTTTGTCATTTCCAATTACTGAATAATGTGTTCTTTCAGTTTGGGCTTTTAGTTTATTTAAACTATTATAACCAATATAGCAAAGACCATCCTTATACTAATAGCTTTCTTCTGACCATTCAGCTACTTAACATAAATTCCATGAATTTAATGGGCATGAGTATTTTCATTATTATCAACAGCATATTTTTTGAAGTGGAATATTTCTCAGTCTGGAATGTTATATCTAGACTGTAGGAGGACTTTGTAACATTCCAATCTCTCAGTAATAGAAGCTATCTTCTTTACTGATAATTCTTTCCTCCTCCCTTCCTTAATTGAAACCAGGCCTTCCCAGTAGGTCACATCTTCCCTGCATCATTCTCAAGTAGTAGCTGTTTATTTTATCATAGCCTTATTTCCTCAAGATTAGGAGGTGGGATCAGTGCTTTCCTTGTTCCTCATTACTGCTTCCAAATGTTCCTCCAACCCCATAATTAAAAAAAAAAAAAAGGCCCTTCCCTTTATAGTTAAAACAATTTAGCTATAACAGTACTTCCAAATGGAGTTTTTTTTTTTTTTCCCAAATGGAGTTATTTGTATACCACCACCAAAATTGTTTGCTGGGACTACATACCACCATTGCTATTATTTAATTTTATTCTTGATATTATTGTAATTGGATTTTTTTGTAATTGTTTTACTTATATAAGTTTAGTTTAAACAGAGAATGATCTAGACACTAATATTTGAGAAGCACAGGAAATCCACTTGATATGTTAATTGTGTTTTCATGTACATTACTCAAATATATAAGTATTAGGTTTTTGTAAAGTTTATCCAGGTTCTGGGAAGTTGGGAATGCAACCGATCTAACTTTTTTAATATTCCTGAAACTCCCTACAGAAACAGACAAAGTTAAGTAGAGTAGCAAACCTAAAAACACATAGGAGATACATATAGGAACACTAATTAACAATATACCCCCCATAATAGGTGGGGACAAATCACTGGACCACTGTGGTATCAGCAACTGAGCAGAAACAGGAAAATTGACTGGGCTTCTGATGCCCCCCAGAACTAGATAACTGCCCCCAAAAAGCAACAGGTAATCACTGGAAAGACATGCAGACTAGTCTGAGAATAGCAGCAGAAATGGAGAAATGAGTTTGCAGGCACCAGATTACCAGTGCCTTCAAGGGAAACAAGAAGAAGCACAGCAGTGCTGGAACACAGGGTGCTTTTCAGACAGATCCCATACTGTGAAGAAACCCCTGAGAGGAGAATCCAAATTAAACAGGACAGGTCCAATAGGAGAAAGCAAACGGGCAATTTAGATAAAAGTGAGGGATAGGAGGAGAGGAAGTATATCTCAGAAAGTACAATGGCATATCATTTACCTCAAAACTAACAGAAGAGAGGGCTCTAGGGGCACTGAAGACTTTACAAAAGCTAGCCTAGGCCACCCTTCCATGGCAAAAATCAGCACGCATTTACCTTAAGCATGAGCAATAGAAAAGGAATGGGGTTGAATCACATATGAAGATACTATAAGAAGAAAAGAGAGCAAAAGAATATCCCCACAACAATGATGGCATATTAGAAAAAAAGAGAATTTCAGAGTCTAATAATTCAAAATGAGGTAATAGAAATAAGGAAAATGATATGAGCTGCAAAAAATTTTAGCAAGACTGGTAAATGAATTAACTGGCAAGAAGGAAGAAAGCTCAGGGGATCCCTGGGTGGCTCAGTGGTTTAGCGCCTGCCTTTGGCCCAGGGCGTGATCCTGGAGTCCCGGGTTCGAGTCCCACGTCAGGCTCCCTGCATGGAGCCTGCTTCTCCCTCTGCTTGTGTCTCTGCCTCTCTCTCTCTCTCTCTCTGTTCTCTTATGAATAAATAAAGAAAATCTTTAAAAAAAGAAATACATATTGAAAGATTATACTGCAAAAGTAGGGAAATGGGTTCAGAATAGACATTAAGGCATATTATTATAATGGTATTTTTAAAAAGTCAGTTATAGGAAATGGGATTATTATTAGCTTTTTGACAGCCACTCGTTATGCCAGAAAATAGGGTAGCAACATATTTAATGTACTCAAGGAAAGAAAATGCGACCTAAGGATTTTATTCAGCAAAATTAGCCTTTTGATATGAAGACGACATAAAACCTGTTAGAACCATGTTATAAGAACTCAGGGCATATTGGTCCCATGAGCACTTCCTGAGGATTCTCCAGTAGAATACACTTTAGACTGGAGAGGCATTTACATAAAAGCTGAGATGAGTGTTGAATCTACGCTCACCTTTAGCACTAAACATAAATCATTGCTATAGGGAAGAGAGTAGTAATAAATATATATTTTTAAATGAAGATAAAATAGAAGTATTATAAATGGGGCAGGGGGATGGTTGAAGTGCTTATGGCTATGGGGCCATGGAAAGGTCAGTAAAACAGGCATGTATAAAACCAAACAAATGTATAAAAACCATCATTTCAAGACCAAAGGCAAACATAATTGGGAAGCATCTCTTCTTGGAAAAATGCTAGAATTTCACTAAGAATAGCAAGACTCTTTACTCTTCTCACCTAGGGATCCTTCCATTCCCTTCCCCAGCATTGTCAGTGAGAAAGTAGCTTTACCATCTTGGAGCTGGCTGCAAAAAACAGCAGCTTTTCTTCCAGAAGAAGCAGACTTAAATTAGGTTTGAGTGTGAAGATCCTTCACTTTGTTAGCTAACAGGCACAAATTTGGTAGGAAACAGAGAAAAACTGAAGCTTGGTTAGCGTGGGTTTGCAAATCCCACTTGGAGTGAGTAGCAGACCAGACAGACATTTAACACAGAGATTCTGGAAATTTGAGTCATGAAATAGCTCAGATGAATTATCTGCCCATCCTAGGCTGACTGAGAAAATAACTACACAGGGGAGTGGGGAGACCTCAGAGAGCTTTCTGAAAAGCCAAACCCAAAGGAGACCATGTAACTGTCTGCAACTCTGCATGAACCCTCTAACCACCTCCTCCCCCTAATCCAACACACACATACATCTAAATATAGAGGGTGGAGGCCTAATAGGCCTGAGGAATTTGAGTACAACTTTTGTCAAATTCATTGGTGGACCAATAAAGGAGCTTTGCCAATGCAGGGTCAATTCCTTGGAAACCAAACTAAAGACATAATAATTCTTATAAAAAGTTGAGTAGAAAAATCAATAGCCACACACTGAAGAGGAAATAGGTTTTATAATTTAGGTATGAATAGTTACCAAAATTTTAAAAAATTAAGAAAACCTAAAAAAAAACCCCACTGGATCTAGAGCTGTCACATTATTATTATTATTCATGTCTAGATTTTAACAAAAAAAGATGATACATGAAGAGGAAAGAGTAATCCATACTCAGAAAAAAAAGCAGTTAGTTAAAATTGATTCTGAGTAGGCCCTACATTGGATTTAACAGACATTATAGCAGCTCCTGGAAGTATGTTCACAGGATTAAGACAAAATATGATGAAAATGACTCAATAAATAGGGAATCCTAGTGGAGAAATAAAAAACTATCAAATGAACCAAATAATTGTTCTAGAGTTGAAAAGTCAATAACAAAAATGATGAAAAATTAACTAGGGATTCTCAATAGCCAATTTGGGATGATGGCAGAAGAAAGAATCAGTGTATTTGAATATTGATCAATATAAATGATCTAAGGGCACTTAGGTGGTACAGTTGGTTAAGCATCAGACACAGGTCATGATCTCAGGGTCATGAGATTGAGCCCCACATTGGACACTGCACTCAGTGTGGAGTCTGCTTAGGACTCTCTCTCCCTTTGCACCCCCTGCCCTGTGCCTTCTCTCCACCCCCCCCAAATAAATCTAAATATATATATGTAAATTATCTAGGACAGAATCAAAGGTTCTAACAAGTATGCAATGGGAGTCATAGCAGGAAAGATGAAAGAGAGTGGGACAGAACAAATGTTTGAAGAAATAATGGCTTCTTATTTGATTTTTAAAAACTTTCTGCAAAGTTAAAAGACACCTCCAGGAATCTTAAAACTCAAAAAAGTTAAACACAAAGAAAAACCCACCTAGGCATATGAATATCAAACTGCTGGAAGCCAAAAACAAAGAGAAAATTATGGAAGTAGCAATTGAAATCAGTAAGAAAAACAAAACAAAACAAATCACATGCAGAGACCAATAATACAATGGCTCACTTCTCACAAGGAACAATGGAGATCAGAAGATATATTCAAAATGCTGAAAGAAAAAACAGCCCACTAAGAATGCTACATTCAGTGAAAGTATCCTTCAAAAATAAAAATGAAAAAAAAAAAAACAGGATTCCGCAAGTAGATTTGTCTTATATAAAATTCTAAAGTAAGTTCTTTAGGCTGAAAGTAAATGATACCAAATAGTTACTTCATGCCATGAGGTGGAATGAAGAACAGAGGAAATGGTAAATACATGGGTAAATATAAAATACTATATATTTCTTTTTTTCCCTCTTAATGTCTTTAAGAACAGAAAATTTTTAAACCATTAATTTTAGCACTGTTCTGTTGGGTTTATTTTATAAATATATAATATATAATATATATATCTTCAAGAGTTATAATGAAAAGAAGAGATATGCTGGAGGAAGTTGCAAAAAGAGGGAGAAAGAGAGAGAAAATAAACATAGAAACAGACATAAGAATGATCATGACATTGAAGTTATCCAACAAGAATATTAAAATAACTTTTTTAATGTATTCAAGAATAGAGAAAAAGATGGAGTAAATGAAAAGATGGATAATCTGATCAAAGAATTAAAAATCTACCCAAAATAGTAACTTAAAAACATAAGATCAGAAATTAAGAATTAATTTGATTGGGTTGAAAACTTAACTGGACATCACACAAAAATAAAATTTCTGAATTGGATTATAGGTCAATAGATAATTTCTAAACTACAGAAAAGAAAAACAGAGAAAATATAGGAAAAAAAGCATTAGAGAAACACAAAAGTAGAAATTTAGGCACTTTTCAGCATAATAAGGATAATCACCATAACTAACTGAAATTCATCAATATGTTCAAATTCATATGAATTCATAATACAAAATACTTTTTGGTCAGCTTATAAGAGTGCTAGTGAACCAGCTCATTTTTAAAACTTACAAATAAAGGGAAAGAATCAAGTATCTGTTCTGCTTTTCTTATACAAACTGCACATCAATAAATAATTGGCTCATGAGAGGAAATTTCTCTATAAGCAGACTTCAGGTAATAAATACAAGAATGACAGAATTTGAACATCACTATTTGTCAACCCATAATGAATTAATGGATCCAGGCAATACTCATCAATGGTGGTTAACATCACACAACCAGACATTATGTGCCTCTGACGTAACTATGCAACATCATCTCTGAAGTACTTGTGCCAAAAAACAAAAAGTAAAAACAAAGTTAATGTGATCAAATCTCCATATGCAACGAATTAGTGAAAGAGGAACATGAGATATAAGAGCAAAATCCAGGCTGTGATAATTTTACAGGATAAAGAGTCACATTTACTTGAAAGAAAAATAAGAAATATAAAATAACCTTTAGATTAAAAGAAAGTTTTGAAGTGTCTGGGTGACTCAGTTGATTAAATGGCTGCCTTTGGCTCAGGTCATGATCTTGGAGGTCCTGGGATCAAGACTCCCTGCTCATCAGGGTGTCTGCTGCTTCTCCCTCTGCTCCTCCCCCACCTTGCGCACAGGCTCTCTCTCTGTCTCATAAATGAATAAAATCTTTTAAAAAAGCGGGGGGGGGGAGTTTTGCAATGATCACAACACTTTGAGTTTATGTGAATCCAATTTAAAGAACCAAAATGTAAAAATAACAACTATGAGCTCAATTGGATATTTAATGGTATTAAGAATTTACTAGTTTTTTTTTAGTTATGGTATTGGTATCGTGGCTATTATATATATATATCTTTATCTTTTAAAGAATCATTCTAAAATAAATAAGATATCTTGGATTGTCTTTAATCTGGGAGGTGGCATGTTGCTAAGAGTTTAAATGAAACAAGATTGTAAGTTAATAATGATTAAAGTTGCATGTTCAGTACATGGGAGCTCATTGTACTATTCTATATAATGTTGTATGTTTGAAATTTTCCCCAATTAGAGCTTTTAATATTTTTCCATGAATCATCTGAAGTCACCTTGAGTATTGCCAGCTCTAAGCAGCACACTTTGAAAAAAACTAATCCTTCTCTCCCCCAAATTCACTATTATCCTCCGATTCAGGGATTGCCAAACTATGGCCTGTGGGCTGAATCCAGTGGGTATTTTTGTAAATAAAGTTCTCCTGGAACACAGGCCCATTCACTTACATATTGTCTATAAGTGCTTTCATGCTACAGCAGAGTTGAACAGTTTTGACAGAGGCTGTACAGGCTGTATGGACAAAGCCTAAAATATTTACTATCTGGTCCTTCAAGTTTTCCAGTTCCTACTCTGATGTCCCAGGCCTCATCCATTATTTGTCTTTAGATCTAATCCTGAGTGGTTTCAGTAACCTCTCAGTTGACCTATTCACTATCTGGCCTCTCAGGTCTGCCACTGTTATTCCCCACTGTCTCCACTCCATTTCTGCTTTCCACTTTCACCATCAAATTTGGACCTTTTGAGCCACACATAATTGCTTCACCTACAAAATCACTCCTGCTGGTTGTTTTGTGCAACTAATGTTGTCTCTCCTGTTCTCTGTCCTCATTGAGACTTTAAATGAGTTGATCTCTACTTTCTCCCAACCCATCCGCTTTCTTTTCTTTGCTTCTCTCATCATCTATCTAGAGTTCTATAGTCCACCATTTCAGTAACATTCTTGTTATTATCCCAAGTCCCTTGGCTCTGGTTTTCCTCCCAGTAGTATACAGGGAGTCCAATAGTGAACTCCAACTAGCTACTTTTTAATGCCCAGATCTAAGCAGCCAAGCACTTCCGCCAAATTGTCTTCACTACAATTTCTTATCATACTCAAATGAATATTCAACATGAACAGAAAATCCAAATGCATTTACCTAGGGAACTCATTTTCCCTCTATTCATAGAAACTATTTCAAAATTTTCCAACCTCCTTAATGAAGCCTTCTCCCTCTCTCTACCTGAAGATAACTTTGTTTCCTATTTTATTTATTTTTTAAAAAAGATTTATTTATTTTAGAGAGAGAGAGAGAGAAGGAGAGAACGAGCAGGAGGGGCAGAGAGAGAGAGGGAGAGGGAATCCTAAGCTGACCCCACAAGGAGCATAGAGCCCAATATGAGGCTTGATCTCAGGGCCCTGAGATCACAAGGTGAGCCGAAATCAAGAGTCGGATGCTCAACCAACGGTGCCACCCAGGGGCCCCATGTTTCCCATTTTCGAGAAAATAGAGAAGGGCACTGCCATCATCCTGTGCTTTTGCCCCAACTTCCTTCCCTTCTGTTACAGAATTTTTTAAGAATGTCCTTTTGTCCATTAGCCATAGTACTAATGTTATAGATCTCATTGTCCCTATATTCTCCGAAACCTTAGTTTACTTATTGTACTAAGTGTACAGTATGGTGTATTTCACTATACTCTTTCAACTCTGACTTGATGTTAAAGCTTAGTCAAGCATCTTGCATTAATTAAAACCATCCTGCTCCCAGCATAATGCCAATGCAAGCGCTCACACGAGCACTCCTAGCCTTCCACTCACTCCTGACAGGCTTGTTAGCAGTTGCATCAACATTTGTTGTCTCCTTTTCCTTGCCTTATACTCACTCCTCTGCTCCCTTGAGTCTGACTTCCATTTGCCTTCTGCTCTACAAAAACAGCTTCTGTGAAGATGATCAATAACAACCTTGTTCCTAAATACAATCCAATAACCATGTTGTCCTTTCAGAAACATCAGAATTGATAGCTACCTCCTGTCACAAAATATTGTCATTCTAGTTTTCTTTTGTGAGCCAACTCCTCTCCTGATTTTACTGCTGCCTCTTTAGTTACTCTTCTATTTCCTTTGAAGATTTATCTTTCTCCATCGATCTCAGTTGACGGGCACATTGCTTTTCTCACTTGATTTTCTCTGCCTACATTTCTTTCACTCCCAAAACCTCAGTTAGCATACACTCATATACCTCACCAATTTGTATCTTCAGCTTAAAGCTTTCTTCTAGAGCAGGAGTTGTATATCTACCTATTTCCTTGACATCTCTTGAATGTGTCAACTTCAGGTCTAACTCCACAGGTACAAAATCAAATTCAGACTCAAAACAATCCCTGCATGTTTGGATTGTCCTCTAGTTTTTCCTAACACTGAATTACTGAGTAATTCTCCCATTTTTTTTTCTGTTCCACACATCTGAAACCAAAGCATCATCCTTGATACTGCTTTTTATTCTTCATTTCACATGTGCAATCCAACATCAAATCCTGTAGGGTGAATATCCTAAATATATTTCTAGTTTGAATATTCCTCCCCATGTACCTCACTGCCACTCTACTCAATGTTACTAGCATCTCTCACTTAGATTTCTGTCCTGTCTTAACTGCTCTACCTTATCCTCTCTACCTTAACTCAATCTGTTCTCTACGCTGTTGCCACAAAAATCTTTTTGAAATGCAAAATTTTGATAAAGAATCAACAACCACCTTCCAGTTAGTTTCCACAGCTCCTAGGATAAAGATAAAACTTCACTAAACCATTCAATCTCTCTAGCCTCATCTTCGACTGCTTTCCTTTTAATCCTGCTTAAGCCATAATACATTTTAAAACCCTCCACAGAGGGCACCTGGGTGGCTCAGTGGTTGAGCATCTGTCCTTGCCTCAGATCATGATTCCAGGGTCCTGGGATCGAGTACCACATCAGGGAACCTACTTCTTCCTCTGCCTATGCCTCTGCCTCTCTCTGTATGTCTCTCACGAATAAATAAATAGAATCTTAAAAAAAAAAAAAAGGCCTGACTGTTACAATATCTCCTTACTACCACAGAGCCTTTAACACATCCTGTTTTCTGTAAAGCTGTGTTCCCCACATTTACCTGGTTAACTCCTGTTCAAGCATCACTTCCCCAGGAAACCCTTCTTGATCTTCCTACTGCAAGAGCACATCTCACTGTCACAATTTGACCTTTCTCTTCTGCTTATTTGATTATTTTGTGTCTCTTCCCATTGGACTTCATGATTCCTGATGACAGAGTCATGTCTGTATTGTATCAAAAATATATGTAGCACTCAAAAATATATGTAGGATAAAGATTGAATACAAGAATTTAAGAAGAGATAGCATTCAAGTTCAAAAACAAATTATGCTATAAGAGAGACACACAGATCAATGAAACAGAGAGCCCAGAAATAAACCCCCATGTAGGATCAGTTAATTTATAATAATGCAATTATGAAAGGAGCCAAGAATACGAAATGGGGGAAAAGACAATCTCTTTAGTAAATGATGTTGGGAAAACTGGAGAACTGCATGCAAAAGAAAGAAACTGGGCTCCTGTCTTATACCATACATAAAGCCAAATAAAAACAGATAAAAAACGTGAACATAAAACCCCAAACCATACCACTTGTAGAAGAAAACATAGAGGCAATGATTTTTTGGTCTTGGCAACGATTTTTTGGATTTGACACCAAGAGCAAAGGCAAAAATAAACAATGGGACTGCATCAAACTAAAAAGTTTCTTTCTGGAAAAGGAAAACATCAATAAAATGAAAAGACAACCTATGGGATGGAAGAAAACATTTATAAATCACATATTTGATAAGGGGTTAGCATCCAAAATATATAAACAACTCATACAACTCAACAACAATGACAACAAAATATACAATCCAATTTAAAAATGGCCAGAGAAATTGAAGAGACATTTTTCCAAATAAGATATCCAAGTATCAAGTAGGCAAGGAAAGGGTGCCTGACATCACTAATCATCAGGGAAATGCAAATCAAAACCACAGTAAGATATCACCTCACACCTGTTAAAATATCTATTCTCAAAAAGATAACAAATATAGGAACAGATATGAAGAAAATGGAGGACTTGTGAATTGTCGGTGGAAGTGTAAATTGGTGCAGCCATTCTGGAAAACAGTATGGAGGATCCTCAGAAAATTAAAAATAGAACTATCAGGGTGCCTGGGTGGTCAGTGGGTCAAGCTTCTCGCTCTTGGTTTTGGCTCAGGTCATGATCTCACAGGTGGTGGGATCAAGCCTAGCCTCTGGCTCCACGCTCAGCAGGGAGTCTTTTTGAAGATTTTCCCTCTCTCTCAAATAAATAAATATTTTTTAAAAATAAAAATAGAACTACCATATGATCCAGCATTTCCACTTCTAGGTATATATCTAAGGGAAATAAAATCACTATCTTGAAAAGGTATCTAGCATCCCCATGTCTATTGCTGCACTATTTACAATAGCTAAGACATCGAAACAACCCAAGTTGTTGGACACATACTCCAAGTGTCTACTGATAGATGAATGGATAAAGAAAATATTCTAATATTCGAGGAAATATTATTCATTCATAAAGAAGGAAATCCTGCCATTTGTGACAACATGGATGGACCTCGAGCAAAGAAAGACAAATACTGTATGATTTCATTTATATGTGTAATCTTAAAAAACAAACCACAATGAACCCGTACATACAGAGAACAGACTGGCAGTTGCCAGAAGGGGGAATGGGGGTGACATACATGAGGAAGGTCAAAAGGTACAAACTTCTAAGATAAATAAATTCTGGAGATAAAATATACAGCATGTTGACTAAAGCTAACAATATTGTATCATATGTTTGAAAGTTGCTAAGAGATAAATAAAAGTTCTCATCACAAGAAAAAATTAACTCTATGAGGTGATGAATATTAATTAAACTTATTGTGGTGATCATTTCATGATACATGCAAGTATCAAATCATCTGTGTATACCTAAAACAAATACAATGTCATTTGTCAATTATATCCCAAGAAAACTGGAAAGAAGTCAAAGAACAAATTATGTCTCTAGACAGGATAGCCAAGTTATCAAGATTATAGCATTAAAATATTTTATTCTGGGATCCCTGGGTGGCGCAGCGGTTTGGCGCCTGCCTTTGGCCCAGGGCGCGATCCTGGAGACCCGGGATCGAATCCCACATCGGGCTCCCGGTGCATGGAGCCTGCTTCTCCCTCTGCCTGTGTCTCTGCCTCTCTCTCTCTCTCTGTGACTATCATGAATAAATAAATAAAATCTTTAAAAAAAAATATTTTATTCTATTACTCATAACAAAATATAATAGTTCTTTTATCATAGTCTGTACTACTTCTCTCAACCCTCCTCCTCCCCCTTATATACCATCATTTCTCCCCCCCTCCCACTGCTTTCAATAACAACATTAATAGTCCTTTAAGGCTTTTTTTAAAAAAAAAATTTTTTTAATTTATGATAGTCACAGAGAGAGAGAGAGAGAGAGAGAGAGAGAGAGAGTGTGAGAGGCAGAGACAAAGGCAGAGGGAGAAGCAGGCTCCAAGCACCGGGAGCCCGACGTGGGATTTGATCCCGGGTCTCCAGGATCGCGCCCTGGGCCAAAGGCAGGCGCTAAACCGCTGCGCCACCCAGGGATCCCAGCCCTCTAAGGCTTTTATCCTGATCTTGGAAATTAAAGTCACATTGCACTTTTGTAACAGAGCCTAGTAACTTCAAATTTCAAAATGCACCAAAATCATACAATCTCAGGTACTGTGAGTCCAGTTGCATTCAAATCAAGGAAACCAGGATTATAACAACTCAGGGCTTTACTCAGAAAACTGGGTTTTTTGGGATAGCTTGAAAGCTAACGTAGGAGGAAACCCTGTCAGGTGAAAATGAAAAAGCAGCAAATGTCCAACTGTTTATCATCATTTCTACCCTCGTCCGCAGCCTCAGAGCACCAGCTCACACAGGAACAAAATATTGGGAAAAGAGAACAGAATCCATTCTCAGGCCCTCGGGGAACATGGGGACACAATTTAGACATACACTGTTTTGTGAACACAGGGAGGAGAATGGCTCAGAAGACAACAGAAGTGAAACAAGAGGTCCCGACTGCCTGCGGTCCTTCAGGTTTTCATATTTAGATTTTTCTCCACCACTTCAATTTGCTTGTGTCCATGTGCTTCATGAGTGTTTAAACTTCACATGTGCTTTGCTTATCCAACTAGCTTGCCAACCTGAAGATCTCACAGGGATGTACGAGGGAAATGGCAGGAGTCAGAGAAGCAGGGAGTGAAGATCAAAGGAATAAAGGAGAAAAAGGATGTGTCATGGGGCGGGGTTGGGGGGGGGGACTTGACAGGGCTTCTGAATGGCACCTGCCTCATCTGAGTTAAGTGTCTACTGCTTCACTCTCTACCAGGCTTACACTGTTGGTCACTCTGTAATGAAGGATGCTTTGTCCCTTTATGTTTTGCTCTTTTGTATGTTGCTCCCTTTGGACTCAGTACAAATTATCAGAACTATTTCTCTAACACTGAAGCCATTTTTTTTTCATCTGGTCCAGCTGACCAACAGCAAAGTTACAATCAGAAGACTGGGAAATTGGGATCCCTGGGTGGCGCAGCGGTTTGGCCCCTGCCTTTGGCCCAGGGCGCGATCCTGGAGACCCGGGATCGAATCCCACATCAGGCTCCCGGTGCATGGAGCCTGCTTCTCCCTCTGCCTGTGTCTCTGCCTCTCTCTCTCTCTGTGACTATCATAAATAAATAAAAAAAAATTAAAAAAAAATATTTAAAAAAAAAGAAGACTGGGAAATTTCCAACTGCAGAGCATGTGGGCATGGCTTCTGCCCCTCCAGAGATTTGCAGTTTTTAGTAGCTACAAACTTGGCTTCCTTGAGTTGCCCTTTATTTTAAGAAATATGCTTTCCTTAAAGGCAACATCACTCTCCTTCCCGGATAACATACTACCTCTTCTCCAGCTCCATCCTCATGTCGAGCTAGATCATATCCCTTATTTCCTCTAAGGTACAACAATCCATGTTGCCAATTCTCGATGGGGTTGGCTTTAGATCCTCAGAGATGTAATTGCACAGTTTACAGATGTAGGCAAAAAGTACAAAATCTTTATCTAAAGCCAAGGTCAATGTGTACTTGTGCTAATGTATGTTCAATGTTCCACTGGGTTCCAAATTATGCAAATATAAAAAGAGAGGGAGGAGGATCCATCTTAAATAAGAACTGATAAATAGAGTTCACTCATTATCATTATTACTCTTCTTAATGAAAACTACCCTTTTCTAAACTCTTACTCTCTGGCAGGAGCTATGGTAAGTGCTTTACACAAATTATCCCATTTAATCATCAAAATAATGGTATCTGCATAGGAGGAACAATAATTACCCATATTTGTTATGGAAGAAAACAAAACCTTAGAGACTTAAAATAACTTGACTTGAATATAAATATATAATAAACAACAGAGCCAACACTCAAGTCCAGGCTATCATACTCCAAAGTATGTGTAGCTAAGCACTGTTCTACACAGGTCTCCTTATTTCTCTTCATTCAACCCCACCCCACGTCATCCCCAATTTGAACGTAAGTATTTCTTTTTTCCTGGAAAACATCAATGGGAATAGGGCACTGTAAACTATTGGTAGAGAAGCTTCTGGTCTACAGGTAGATTGTTCCAACACCATGGTCTTGTCTCTTGGTAAGAAATGGAGAGGAGGTAGTAAATCCATCCCTGTTGCCTGTCCTGGGCAGTTCTGTGTCTCTTTTAGCACAGCCTTCATGAGTTAATTTTTGTTGTTTTTCTCTGATAGTAACAGGCCACTTTGCTCCTGAGTTAAAAACATTTCATTTCCAGTGCATTTTCCATTTGTTGGCTTTCATTTTCATTCTTTTCCATTAGTATAAATCGAAATCATTTACTGTAGGACCAACTAATTTAGGGTAGGCATTATTATCATCATTTTCCAGATGGGCTCAGAGAATGTACACGAAAGGCCCCAGGTGAAATTTATTTCTGGCCAGAAAGGAGCTAGAACTTAAGCCTAGGATTCCTGCCCCCAAATGCAGTTCCTCCGAAAGCAAGAATGTATGAATGCTACATGCCCAGCAGCCTCCTGGGTACCTTTACCTGCCCTATACTAAACATGTCATATATCCAAATCCACTTGCAGACATTCCCCCACAAACCTGCTCTGCTCCCTCTGCCTTCAGTGAATGGCAATCCCCCACCTCGATGTCACCTTAAATTTTTCTCTCTCCTTCACTCCTACTACCATGGTTCTATATCTGTTCTATTAGCGAGTCACATCTAGTTATGCCTGAAACATTAAATTTGTTGTTTTATTCTATGTCTACCCAAACTACCACTCTGTCTCCTCCAGACTACTGCGACTGTCTCCTAGCTTGCTCCAACCTTTTCCTTCTTGCCCATTTTTGCTCCATTCTCCTACTGAAGCCAGCATGATCTTTTTCTGACACAAGTACAACCAGATTATAAATGTCATGCCATCCTTCTGTTGTGAATACTTCAATGTCTTCCTCTGGCTCTTATATAAAAATCAAAACTTCAAATATGGCTGACAAGATCTGACATGATCTGGTCCTTGTAATATCTCCCACCTCATCCCTTAACCTCTGCATCACAGCCCCACTGGCATTTTTCCATTTCCTCAAACACTGCAAAGCCCCTCTCACAAGCTGTTCCCTCTCCCTGGATCACTCACAAACCTCCCACCTCCTAAATGGTGTTAATGTCTACTCCTTCTTCAGACCTCTGCTCAGGTGTTGCTTGCTCAGGGTCAATTTCCCTGGCCTCCATGACAGGCTCTTTCACAAGACCATTGTAGTCCTTATCACTTATCGCTGCTACAGTTTTACATGTATTTGTGGAATTATTTGATTAATTCCTGTCTTCCTTCCCAGACAATACCACTTCTGCCCAACCTCTGTGTACATGATTGGCTTCAGAATACATGTCCATCGAATCAGTGAGAGCTGAATGAAAGCATTTGCCCCTTTCCATCCACCAGTTATGCTTACCATTTGTCTGAATGAGTAGGTTGTAGATTTTAGTCCGAGCACCCTCTGGATACAGAGTAAAGGTACACTCATATTTTCCAGTGAGTGAGGAGGACATGTTCCTTAAGTGTAGAGTCCAGATTGACACATTTCTGGGAGTTTCTACGTAAGTCACCAGTGACTCACAGGGACCGCCATTAGCACAGTGCAAGCCATATTTGGGATGATAAAGGGCAATCAGGTCCAATTTATCAGTGACCTTGGACCATTGCATCTGCACCAAGAAGCCCTTCTTCTCTGTTTGGCAGGTCAGGTTGACATCAGAGCCAGGGAAAGCATAGGTGTCTTCTGCATTGGGTGCTTTTCCCCATACTCCTGAAAAGGAAGGTTGTGAGCCATTAGTTTACGTGATTCATGTGGAATGACTCTTCTTTAAAAACCTTGGTCACTTTGGTGAGGCAAGGGAGCTACTGAAGAATTTTCTCCCTGGTTGTCTTATGTGTAGGAGGGAGCCTGTGTGTGATCCCAATAGAGAAGCAGAGACACAGTATAAATGAGGAAGCATTTGCTGAAGGACACTAGAAGAATATTCATCTCTTTGTCTGTTGCTCTGCCCAAAGGATAATTTAAGTTCTCTTACTACCTGTGAATAAAATTAAGCCAATTCAGAAATTGAAGCCCACCAGCAAACTTATGACAACTACTTTTACAATGAATAAAACTGAGTTTTCTTTTCTTTTTTTTTTTTTGGTTTTATGAATCAACAGCTGCCTATAACACAATAACATCTTCTGAAACTGAAAAAAACCCTGATATGTGTATAGTTGTTTTAAAAAATATATGTAGGCTATTTTATTGAATCCTGCTCACATACTACAGAATGATGTTGTTAACACTCTACCAAAGAGGAAACTGAGGCACAGGGTGATTAGGTGATTTGTTTAAAGTCACACATAAGTAAAAGTAGAAGAACATGGATTTGGTTGCCTCGAGCTTGTGCCTTTTCTATAACCTTCATAACATGTAAACTGACTCTCCATTCAGTTGAGAAGAATCAGAAATTTGACATTCAATATGAAGATCAAAAAGACCTTCATGTCCATGAAGCTAGAGCTCCTGAGGAAAGGAAGGGAGAAAATACCTCAGGTAGAGTTTCCACTGAAGATAAACTGCGGTCGGCATCATCTAGTATCAACACTTTGAAATACTAGACATAAATGAAGAAGATTCTCTCCCATCAGCTCTCTGACCACATGGTACAAGGCCCTTAAAATATGTTAAGCATTGAGCCTTTGACATGCCTTCAATAGTGGAGGCATCAATCTTAGCATTAATGGAACACCGTTCCAGGAAGGGTATATTAATATGACAAGTGCCACAAAGGAAAAAGATAAGAAGATGACAAGTAATGGAGAAGAAACAAGGCTCTCAAAGGTACTTGACAAATGGGAATTATTACACTTTTATGGATTCAAAAGTTTGGGTAGGCAGAGGTTATAGTACAGTTAAATGTCACTCCCTGTAAGCTCTCCTTTGACTGATAATATGCCTCTGATTCTATCCACAGCATTGTATTCCAAAGTCTCCTTTGATTTACAAATTCTCCTGAAAATCTTTGTAGCTATATCTGTAAAGCATAGTTAATTCTTGAGACACTCAGGCTCACTCTAATTCCCCCATGCTACAGAATGCAGAACAAATCTTTCCTCCTGCTATTTTTAAATAGGCCCTGAAGGCACTGGCTCCCACTGTTGTAAGGACCCTACTTTGTCTTCCAGGTCCATACCTACACACGCCTCATTAAAATTCAACATATGTTCAACTCCCAAAGACATTAGTATTTGGAGGAGGAATGCTTGTTACATACAAAAGAAAAAGGATCCTCGAGAGAGAGAAAAGTTGAGCAAGGATCCCGTAGCACCAATGGCTTTGTGATTTTTTTAGTATTTCGGAGTTGTTCTGACTACCATTTGGAGAGCATTTCGTTTCCAAGAAGTACAATTTCCCAGTTACTCCAGAGATCCCCTTAGGAAAGAAATGGGTGAAAATGTCTCAGAGCGGTGGCACAAACCACTCATTCCCTTCTCGTTTTTAGTGTTCGTTAGTAATCATTTCTAGACTCTAACATCTCTCCAATAGCTGCCACTTAAATTCGTAACTGAAAACCTTAGCAACGATCTGCCTTCATGATCAATGTCAGCAGTAGTCACACACATTTTAAATGAACTGAGGCCATATTCTCCCCTACAGCAGCTGATTTGACAAGAAAGGACAACTAGAAGCCTTACCCTTGACGAAATGTATTTGGATAATGGAGCAGACGGCACAGTAGGTCCATTTTTTCTCCATCGTCTCCTGGAGGCCTCACACCAGCATCTCCATAATCACAGAAGTCAACTGATAGCTTGAAGCAAACTCCAGCTACTCTATTTATGCAGAAAAACCCCCAAACCTTCTGCACGCCTGGGTCTGCTTACCACTCAGCAAGACCCCAGGAAATGAAACGTAGACAGGAAAGTAATGTGGTTCAGAGCTAAGTATAACCTTCGACAGAACAATGTTGAAATTGTTCTCTGAAATTGTGTGTATCACCTTTGTTAAAAGACTTCTCGGGATCCAAAGATTCTCTGCTTCAGGATCTCTGTGTCAGTCTTGCTGCTTCGAAAATCCAAACAAAGGAAATCATGCAGAGCGATTCATAATGTGCTTTTTATACATTTCAAGAACACAAAGTCATTTAACAAATGTGAACTCCGTGTCTTTCGTAACAGTTTTTCTGTTCACTTTTAAAATATGTTTTCTTTCCAGAATTGCTCCTGGGTGAAAGAACAAAGGATTAACACGTGTAATTTTAATAAGATCTGAAAAGTAACAGGGTGTAACATCAGCTATCAAACCGAATTTTATTGTCACCCATATGGCAGGAAAACCCACATTTCCTGGCATTGGGGAGGTGAAGAGGGGCGGTTCCTCTTCTCCTCGTCTGGCCTAGGCTGGAGGTCAGGCAGGGAAATCTTCCACCCTGCTGGCTGGAGGGATTTTTCTCATTGTTGTTGCTGCCTCAGCCAAAAACCAGATAGAGTAAGGCTGAAACAATCTGGATCCAAAGGTAGAGAGCCTCCTACCTCAGCCAGCTACCGGGCCTGTGATATCTGCCCCATTAATTCCATTTACAGAGGACTGAGACTCTCAGGGGCTTAGAGAAGTGACTCCTGGTATAGGTTGACTTCCCTGGCAGATACGATGCCAATACTGGTCCAGCTCGAGATAAAATGGGCTGTCTTCACCTTCCAAACTTAAGAGAACAAGCGTTAGATTGAGGATTACAGCATGGGGTTGATGAGCAAAGAATAAAGACGCGTAAATTTACATGCAAGCATATCAACAATTGGTGAAATGTGACCCTAATTTCACTACTACAATAAAGGCAGCAGCCAGCAAACCTAAAAGACAAACAAGAAGGTTGAGCTGTGTTCCTGAGGTGGATGCTCTTTTGAGGTCACAGGGAGACCATTCAGGCCAGGTTGTCATCTTGTATATTGTCATCGTATATCACAACATCATAATATACTGACCTGTCATGTGTATACTAATCTGTCCCTATACGAGGACATAGAAGGAATATCGATGATGCCAAGACATAAGGCATCATCTCTGCCATTTAGAAGACCAGAATTTAGCTGGGGGAACAGAGATTTGCACGTAGTGAAACAGGAGTTGCTGCCCTGGATGTCCAGACTACCCTCTGCCCTCTACACCAGGCTACCTCATCCCTGTACTGCCACTGCAAACACTTGCCATGACAACCATCACACATATTCCTCACCACAAAGCTAATGTTTCTGGCAAAGATCAAAAGACGGAGTTACTTATTTCCTAGCCCAGGGCTCCTGAGATTCTGCTTTATTCCTACTCCCATCTCCACCTGCATACTTACTTTCAGATCACTGGAGGTGTTGGGTCAGGTGGTATTGACAGGGATGAGAGGCTGCAGCATGTGAAGACTTTGACTGCCAGTCAGGAGACACTGCTGTTCTAAGTGCCTTTGTCTCTTCGCCTTTACTCCTGGAAATTCTAGCAAATAACAGTGATGGAGTATAGTGGCAAACACAGCCTAGGAGATCCCGATCTGCAGGTTGGTGTTTCCATCCTGTTGGGACACATGACAAGCATGGGGAAGGATTTCGGGCACTCATTCCCCCTGTCCCGGTAAAGAGGAATTTGTCTATGTGAAATCCATAAAAACCTAAACAATACCTCCCCTTGAAGCAGTTAGTGGTCTCCTGTGTCCTGCTGCTTTAAACTAAAACAGCTTTTCAGGAAAAAAAAACTCCCTCAAATTCAGAAAAAGGGAACACATCACTTATTTTCCAGAACTATAGACACTTGGAATTCTTGCCTTTCATGGGGGTTGGGCTGCCCAGGGTACCTATTCAGAGGCTGCTGGGCAAATCCCTCTCTGGGTGTTACTTAGAGCTTAGTTCATGGGTTTCATAGCTAGAAACCTCTGGGGCCCTGAGTCGTCAGATTTGACTAGTTTTCCTTTGGGATTCACCCAGGCTTTCAGAGAAGAAAAATTTCAGATGCCCACGGAATATTAATCAAGCACACCTGGTGTCCTACAGCTGCAAGACCCGCGCAATAGCCTCTCCATGCCTGTCTGCATGCAGCAGGTGGCAGCAACGCCCTGCGGACCAGCACTGTGCTCCCAGGTGATGGAAATTGCCCCCGTGGCTTTTCAATTCCAGTAACATTTTCTAAAGGCCCTTTCAGCATGGGGATAGGCATTCTCTGTACTTAAAAATAACTCCTCTATGGAAGTCTTGAAAATCTCTATTATCCTCCCTGCTCACCAAATCCCAATTGCACAGCATTTCTTCTGCCTCCGATTAGAGTCTGCTGCATATAAAGAGAAAACAGAAGCAGTCAGTTTCACACACAAAAAGAAATCTTGAACTTCTTGAACTTCAGAGGCAAATTCAATTATTTACAAAGAGAAGCTGGGGCACGCATTATTTCTGCTGGAGGCAAGTCATAATTGTGTTTTTTGAGCAAACTTTTTAAATGTTCCATCTAAACACTTATCCTCAATGAGAAAAGGACATTTTCAGAAATAGGAAGTTGAGCAAAAGGTAAACTTACTTTTGTGGTTTGCAGAGAGGTTAACTCAAATATTACTGATTTGTCTTGGATTTTATTCTTTAATTATTGTATATAAAGATTCAAATGTGGATGTTGTACCTTTGTACATGTTTCTCTACCCAAATGCTTAGAAAACATGTCGCTTAATGTTTCCATTAGTCAAGAGATATTTATTGAGTGCCAACTCTTAAGAGATTACTGAAGAGGCATATTTTAAGGCGATTTTATTTATTTATTTTTGGGGGAGAGTGAGAATTAGAGAGATTGAGAGGAGAGAGTACACACATACAAGCAGGGGAAGGGCAGAGGGAGAGAGAGAGAGAGAATCTCAAGCAGGCTCTAGGCCCGGTGCACAGTCCTGCTTGGGTCTGGATCTCAAGATCTTCAGATCACGGGGATCCCTGGGTGGCTCAGTGGTTTGGCGCCTGCCTTCAGCCCAGGGCGTGATCCTGGAGTCCCGGGATCGAGTCCCACGTCCGGCTCCCTGCATGGAGCCTGCTTTTCCCTCTGCCTGTGTCTCTGCCTCTCTCTCTCTCTCTCTGTCTATCATGAATTAAAAAAAAAAAAAAAATCTTAAAAAAAAAAAATGATCCTCAGATCATGACCTGAACAGAAATCAAGAGTCGGTTGCTTAACTGACTGGGCCACTCAGGTACACCAGTTTTAGGTGATTTAAAATACAAATGATAAAACACTTAAGAGCTCTTGCTCTTAAGGCACTTATTATTTTGCTGAAGAGAAAACTGAATGAATAGATGGCCCAGGATTTTAGGAAAAGAGGAGGTGTAGGAATCAAGTCAGTGTGGAACCTCAACTTGGCTTCATACTAAAGGTGAGTCTGGTGGAAACCACAAGGTAAGTCATTCCAAGCAGAGTAAACAGTAAGAGCCTAAGTTGGAACTGCTGCAGTTGTTATCATGGAACAGAGGCTTTATTGAGGGGTTTGGGAGTCAGACAAAGCTGTCCAAGGGGTGAGATCAAATCATGGAGGACTTTGAATCCTGAGCTGTGCATTTTTTCCTTCCTGTCAGAGAGAGTTATAGGTTTTTCAACAAAAGAGTAACACATATAAAATAACATTTTAGAGAGATGAATTGGGTGGACTTGTAAATAAAATAAGGAGAAGGGAGGAGGAAGATCTATTAGGGGTCTTATATTTCTTTAAGCAGCAGAGGACAAGAGTCTACTGACTGGTCAGGGCAGAGCGTGACAGGGGCAGGAACATTACAGAGAAAGAGGAGGTAAGGCTTGATGTCCAATTGGACATAGAATCAACATCTGCTCTAAAGTTTCATGCATCAGAATGAGGAGAAAAGAAAAGATATAGTAGGTGTAAGGGCTATAAAACGATGTAGATGTGTCATGAATTAAATGTACTGGGGGTCCCTGCTGGAAAAGCCACCTTACCCAGGACTTTGGGTGAGTAAGGGATAGCCTATAAGGGTATAGATAGAGGCCCTGCCTTCATGAGAAGCAAGCTCCCCCTTTTGGTTTTCACTAAGATTTTATGAGATTTAAGAATTACCATCTAATGTGAGAGAAAGAATTTCATGACACAATCAGCACAGAGCAATCTAGTTTATCACCCTCATTTCCACATGCTCAATTCCATCCATTAAAGACTGATTTTAATGTAATACATTTTTCCAATGACAACATCAATATCTGTTCATTACCAGAATGCATTTTAAAAGGTTAACAAAGAAAATAAAAATCAGCTGGAATCCTAACCACCCACAGACAGCCAGTTCTTATATTTTGTCTTACATCTCTCTGGACTTTCACATAAATATGTATGTATGAAGAAAAGAGATTTTTACTATGTTTACCACATGCGCTCCAACCTGTCCCTTTTGTTTTATTTCATGGTATATTGTGGACATACACATGTTATAAAACAAAGATAAACTTCCTTCTTTTGAAATAGTTGCATGGTATTTTATTGTACAGATGCACAAAAGATAATTTTTAAGATAAATACAAAATTTCTACCTAATGCTTTACTTTAAGAAATAGAATTTTAAAATGCAGTTGAAGAATTGCACTGAATACTTTTCAGTGGCAAGTTAAAATAAGGAGAGAGAGAAAGAGTGACCATCAGACAGAGGGGAGAGAGAGCTTGGTTTTGCCAAAGCCCTGGGAAGCTAATGTTAGCTCACTGATAATTCAATAATGTTGACTTTTGCAGAAATACATTTTAAAAACTATTAACATTTCTAGGATCAACACAGACAGAATAAAAGAAAACTTTTAGATTCTATATCCCACCCAGTTTCAAATCATTGAAACTTATTTAAGACGTCTCTTCACATGCAATGGGGGGAGAAATGCCACCGGAAAACCTGAGAAGTGTTCCAGTTGATTTTAGAGCTTACAAAAAGATAGTATGGAGCCCAGTCACATACTGTGATCCTTTTGTAGACTGCTGCAAATGTGTTCTTAGCTACACACTACATTGTGTGTGTACACACTACATTGTGTATTTACAACCATAGATTCACGTATAGATACTGTGTTTCTATACTTGGTGAAAACAATAGACCAAGTTAAATCAACCAAGGACTGGATCTGACCTTTTGCTAGTAATCCATCCCCCCAATGATTTCCTTTTAAATGGAGTTCTAAGTTTGTGAGCGATAGCAAGAGCCAGCAAGTAAGACAGGAAGCAAGAGAGGAAGGGAGACAAAGGACAGACGCCACTTTGGTATTGGTTGTCTTTTGTAATGGTGTGGCTCAATAGAACCTCAATTGGTAATGTTACCAGGAAATAGGAGATTGTGATTAATAGCATTTCCTGGGTAACGGAGTGCTAAATCAAATTCTTTCCTTGGAGGGAGAAGAATTGTAATGGGCAAGTTAAGTAAATGGGATAGAAAGTTAGTCCTCATTGCTGAACATCTCTTCAAAAATATATTAGTTCACATTACTGGCTTAATGAAAACCTTTGTAATAAACATTACTTCACTTTATTTGGTGACTGGGGATCTTAGAGAAACCACAGACATTGCTCCAAACCTCAGACCCCGGGGTAGTCTAAGAATAGAGGATGGTTGTGAATAAAAACATACTCCCTTTCTCCAAAAAAAGGTCTGACTTTTGAAAAATTTGCCTCCTTTATGGAAGAGTCAAAAACAGAGGCACGAGCGTGTCCCATGTCCCAACACAGAGGTTGTCCATATCCTGCCAAAATCTTTAGAATTGTTGGAGCTAGAAGGAACTGTACAGATTTTCTAGTATAGACAGAGCTCTTCATTTTAAAGAAGAAACTGAGGCTCCACAGTTAAGTGTCTTGCCCAAGGCGAAAGAGTTTGTTGTAAAGAACCTGGTACTACTTGTTACACAGAGACATTGAGTCTTATCTTGCACTATTCAACTATTCAGTTTGCTCAACTGGTTGAAGCCAAGCATTCTTCAAATTAAAATGCAAATTGCCTCCAATATCTTAACAAGCAAGAAACAATCTAGGGATGCCTGGGTGGCTCAGTGGTTGAGCATCTGCCTTCGGTTCAGGGTGTGATCCTGGGGTCCTGGATTCAAGTCCTCCAAGAGGCTTTCTGTAGGGAGCCTGCTTCTCCCTCTGCCTATGTCTCTGTCTCATTTCTGTGTCTCTCATAAATAAATAAATAAATAAATAATTTTAAAAGAAACGATCTAGAAATCATTTTTTGTTGTTTTGTTTTGTTTTTTTATTCCCATTACATTTCTCTCTACTAACCTGTTCTAGTATGTCCGGAGGTAAACAACAGTGAGCAATTTATGTCTAAATGTATAGATGTACACACATACTCGTTTGAGAAGTTTCTGTTTGTGTATTTGTTCACTTGCTTGCTTGCTTTTCAATTTAATTTCCCGGAGGAATTCTGACCAACTCTCTGGGTGATACCACATAGGCTATTTTTAAATCGAAGGTATTGAGTTAACTTCATCTGATGTTATGTAACTCAGCATCAATTTGATTTTATTGCCACGGTTCTTTCACCATTTATTATGCATTTTTTCCTCTTTCGTTTTGCTCAGAGAAGGGACTGTAGATCTCTTATTTACTTCTCCAAACAACTTTGCTTTCTCTTTGTGGCCTCTCCTCTCTCCTCAGTGCACACAGCCTGCAGATAGGGAAGCTGCTCTAATTACCCAGTGCCCAGCTGGGAAGGCCACATTTCCAGAACTAGATGATGATGCAAACAAGTGAACAACAGAAAACACTGTGTGTGGAGAATCTTCTGAAGCAAGCAAAAGATCCTCAAAGCTTTATTTTCTAAAACAAAATCATGCCTTGTCACTTTTGAGAAAGTTAGAAAAGCTTTTCTTTTCTTTCTTTATTCCCCCCCCCCCAAAACTAAATCATGTCTTGTTGCTTCTGAGAATATTAAAATCTACTTGGAATTACCAGCATTTGTATCAGTTTCGCACTCTAACCATAGTTATAGAGCTCTGGAACTTCAGAATAATCAACCTCTTATTTTATAAACAAGGCATCCAGTGCCCAGTGAAGGGAAATGATGAACCTGACATCGTGGAGTTATGTATACCAGAAATACTGAACTCAGAGGCATGGCTTTAATGTGGGCCTCTTCTTCATACAGAAACAAGGGCTATTCATATCATAAATATTGCTATTTACGTGACCCTGCGAAAGGGACCACAAAACCAGGCTGGGTTGTCAGGTGGACTCACGTCTCAACACATACCAGTCTCACAGTACGGATGACTCAGACGTGTGCCTTTGTGACAGAACAGTGTGTCAGAGGCCTGCCACTTACCAGGAGGAGGTGCAAACCTCAAATGCCAGCTCTATAACTGTCAAGGCTCCTCTTTCCATACATCTCTAAGGCATACAGGTGCTTAAGAGGAACCCAACACCTCATCATGGCTCTGCACAACCGACCACTAAGCCCCTGGCTCCGTGTCCTCCCTCCCCACCTCAGAGGGCCTCACTTACCACAGTACCCGCCCCCCTTCCTCTCTGTGCCTCAGGCCTTCTGTGTTCTTTCAACCCTAGGGTCTCTACGTGTGCCACTGTCTCTGCTTAGAATTCTTCCACAGCCTTGTTAGGTGACTGGATTCTGTTAGTCCTTGTCTTCCTCTTCAAGGACTTTTCTGACTCTCATGATGGTGTAAGGGACCGTGGCCCCTCTCCCCGCCCATGGGTCTCTTTCCCATCAACAGCCCTATTTGCTTCATGATGCTTATGAACTATGGGAAGTTGGGCTGCTTACTTTCTTTTTCTTAAAGATTTTATTTATTTATTTATGAGACACACACACACACACACACACACACACACACACACACACACACAGAGGGGCAGAGACACAGGCAGAGGGAGAAGCAGGCTCCATGCAGGGAACCCGACGTGGGACTTGATCCCGGGACTCCAGGATCATGCCCTGGGCTGACCGCGGCGGTTTTGAGCCACCAGGGCTGCCCGTCTCCTTACTTTCTTGTTGGATCTATTGTCACTTTACTTTCCTTAGTATGTAAGCTCTGCAGGGATAGGAATTTTATGTATTAATCACCCCTTACGCCTCACCAAACGTCCCCTCCACCCACCCTTTTATTCCAGCTGTGATGGAAGCAATCGGCCACTTACAGATTCACCCTGAAAGCACCTCTCCTCAGCTGCCCTGAATGCCCCACTTTCTGCCCCTCATCTATTCTGATACCTGAACAAACTTGAAAATGCAAGGCAGGTAATACCCCGTGGGGCAGTACATGGTCCACGAGGAGCAGGAGCTAGGGCATAAATCCCTCCTCTTGTGATGCTCATGTGAGTGATTCTAAAGTGTGTTCTACATGGCTCCTTAGAGGGTGCCCAGAACGACCCAGACACATCTACACACAGTAAGCTGCTTCAAAATATGCTCTTGGGTTGGCTTTTCCTCCGTCCCTGCTCTACTCTTTTCAGTGTCTCCTTTCTGTTCCAAAGAATAATACCCTAAAGTAGCTGTAAACAGGCTCATACTTCATGTTGTGTCTCTGGGGGGAATGTACGCCTAGGCTGGCTCCATATTTACTGCTTTATCTCCAGCTCCCAGAGTGGGTTTGGCCACGTAACAGATACTATATGATTATTATTTTTGATAAGACTCTCTTTACTAAGTAATTCCATTTCCCATCAATGGGAACAACATAGCATGCTCATCTCACAATGTCCACAAAACTGAAATAAGCTAGTCACATACCTTAAAAGTAATATGTATCCTTTATTCTGAAGAGTTTCTCGACAGATATTGGGCTCCAACTACATGTCAGGCATAAGGACTGATCTACACAGACAGCGATAAGGAACCTTTCCTCTCTACTGACATTGTTTTAACATTATCAAGGAGAGGGGTGACCACAGTAAGTATGAGCAGTTCAGGGACCCCCACTGGATCTCCCACCAATTGTGACCTTTAGGTCCACGTTAAAGTGTAAAAGACTAAGGAAATTAGCAGCTCATAAAAGGGTAGACAATATCTACCTTGACAAAGTCAATATACATTTAAAGACATTTCATGGCTGAGTTGCCAAATGTTCAAATGAACTGTAGAAAATAAATCCTGTCACATGAGCCATGGAATTCAGTAGCATTACTTAAGATAGAAGTGACAAACCTACCTCTACCAATGACAAGACTCTTTTCTCTGATAGCCAGAAAGCTAAAGAGTATGATGCTTTAACTATGGGAAAATGAATATGATAAAATCTAGGTCTCTTACATATAGGCAAGTAATCTTTTAAAATATCAGAGAAGCCGCAGTGCAACTTCTGCTGGCACTAACGACTTAGCTGTCACTCCCTGAGAGTGCATTACTCCAGAGTCAGTAAGCCGATCTCATCCCAGCAGAAAACAAAAGGCATGCCCCAAAGTGATCATTGAGATGAGTTTAATATAGGGTTTACATATAAGATGTGGGATGTAGGAGAAATAAAAAGGGATGGCTAGCAACACTGGGGAGACATTTCCTTTCCCAGGACTGAGGGGATTGGGAGAGGGTCACCGGAGAGAGTAACTATAGGGAGAGGGCCTCCTGATAGGAACTGTGACCTTCAGTATAGAAATGCAGGCAAGGCATGACAACCATTTGGGTAGGGAGCTAGGGACATAAATATCTCAACCTCACTTTACGTCGAGGGAGGAAGGAGAGTAAGGGTGAGACATTTGTGGAACCTGAGGTCAAGAGAACTCATTTGCCATCTTAGCCTCTCAGGCCAATAAACATGGTAGATCTGGAGAGACAAAAAGGTAATATCCAGCAGACTAGCTATGTGGTCCTTGGCTATTGTAACAGAAAAGGCTTCAGGCTTTCTTGCTGGTGCACCTGTACCATGGCAGCTCACTTCTGAGTGCCCAGACTCTGAGGAGTCACCTCAGAAGCCACCAGTCGGAGAATTTGTAGCAGGGTGATGGATGAGAGCCAGTTAAAGATCCTTTCCCTTCTACAAAAGGCTTCAAAAGATGTCACTTCCTCCAGTCCTGTGCATTATGAGGTTAAGTCCTATCATGAGAAAGAGCTCTCCCTACTGGCAATGCCTGCAAGAGGATTTCAGATCTCATGGAAGAAATAGTTGAAATCAGAAGAATGTGTCATTATGTTCTGCATATAGAGTGACTAAGACATTGTTTGAGACTCTGACTGTTGTAGAATAGGACTTAGTTCTTGATTTTAAAGACAAGGAAATGATCAGCACCTTTCAACTTCAGTGCCATCACCTCTTGTCACCTCCTTGTATGTTAAGAGTGTTCCCTGGGGAGACAATGTTACTCCCTTAGCAGACACTCTTGGATTTTTCCAAGAAATTGTCTAGCTTTATAATGTGAAAAAGAAGCCTGTTATGGTGCATGAAATATTACAGATAAGGAAAATAACTCCATGACCTATTAGGAGAGGAAATGAATTGTTGAGAATAAGCAAACCAGAAATGGAGAGTTCAAAGTGCGTAGCAGGACCCAGCCACCATCTATTAACTAAGACCCTTTCTCATGAATATCTGTCAAGACATTCTGCAGCACCATGTGATGTCCCTGCAGTCCTAGATCCTGACATATTGTTGTCATAGGTGCATGAAATGCATCGGATAGAGATATTAGAGACTGTGGATTTTAAATAAAGAACTTCTTAGGGCACCTGGGTGGTTCAGTTGGCTAAGCATCTGCCTTTGGCTTGGGTCATGATCCCAGGGTCCTGGGATCAAGCTCTGCATCAGGCTCCCTGCTCAGTGAGGAGTCTGAGCTTCTCCTTCTCTCTCCCCTCACTCATGTTCTCTCTTTCTCTTAAGTAAATAAAATCCTTAAAAAAAATTAAAAATATATAATTTCTTATGTGGGGATTAAATGGTGTAATATATTTGTTTTCTTAGGGTCACAGTAATAAATTACCACAAAATTGGTGGCTAAAACAACAGAAATTCATTATATGACAATTCTAGAAACAAGAAGTCCAGAATCAGGTGTCAGCAGGGTTGCTCTTCCTCTGAAGGCTCTATGAGATAATCCGTTCATTAATTCTTCAGCTTCTGGGGACTGTTAGCATCACCCTGTCTGTTTCAATATTCACATGGCCTTCTCCCCCTCTCCCCATGTCATCTCCTCTTCTGTTTCTTATAAAGACATTAGTCACTGGATTTAGGGCCCACCCTGTTAATCCAGGATGATCTCATCTTGAAATCTTTAACTTAATAACATCTTCAAAGACTCTTTTTTCAAATTAGGGTCACATTTATAGGTACTGGAGGTTAGGACTCGCACATTTCTTTTGAGGGGTCATCTTTTAAACCACTAACGATATCTTGAAGCAAAATCATCTCAGATAATCAAGTGTGCTCTCAGCACTGAGAAAACTGGCATCTTAAAGTGGATACTGTGGTGTGCTGAAAAACTCCCCCATTCCAGGCTGAATCATGCATTTCCCCTGCTGCTCAAAGTGTTGCCTGCTAATGGCTCATGCCTGAGTCACTCTCCAAGAATTTTCTTCATCTGAAGAGAGCTGCCTCTGCTAAGTTTATGCCTCCTTCTTGGGAAAAGCCCACGTGTAATGAGAAGATAGTGAGGGCCAGGTACAAAGGCCTGGTCTGTGCCTCAAATCTGGACAACTCTGAAGAGTCATCCCAGCTCAAGACCTCCTCTATAGAATGGCCTGAGTCCTCTGCTTCAACTTTATCACAAACCAACTTCTCCTTCTGCCCCATTTTGCTTCCTCAGTCCCTAGTAAGTGTTGTTCCCAAGAGCAGCCCCCATTATACCTCCTGCAGGCAAATCCCACCACATATGTTTCCCAAAGACCCTGACCTAAGAAACATCCTGACATGAGATAAACCACAGATATTCTAAGTAGCTCAGAAGGAGTCCTTTTGGAGAACCATCTGCTCAGTGGGCTGGGAGAGCCACTCAGATGATTGAAAGAGAGCTTGGGTAAAAGAAGCCCTTACCCTGCATTGTGTGAGCTCTTTGCTCTATTATTTTCCCTGTGGTTAGAAACATGAAGTAAGAAATTAAACACATAATAAGAAGGATGCCTGGGAGGCTCAGCAGTTAAGTGTCTGCCTCTGGCTCAGGGCGTGATCCCAGATTCCCAGGATCGAGTCCCACATCAGGCTCCTTGCATGGAGCCTGCTTTCCTCCCTCTGCCTGTGTCTCTGGCTCTCTATCTGTGTCTCTCATAAATAAATAAATAAAATGTTTTAAAAAAATAAACACACAATAAGGAAAAAGACAAAATATTTTTTAAAAATATAATTAATATTTTTCAAAACTTATAAGGATAAACAGATGATTAGCAGGTACTGAATATTAGTAAGAAAAATCAAACTAAAACCTATCATATTAATAAAAATCAGAGAACATATTTTTTAAATAGAAAAGGAAAGCAAAAGGTCCTAAATGTTGAAAAGAGAGAATAAGAAAAAAAATTAATAATGGAAGGAGGAGAAGAAAAAATGAGCTAAGAAGTCATTTGAGTGAAATGAGCTTCCCACAGTGCGGCTCCCCTGTTGTGACAGAGGGGATCTGCAGTGTAGTCTTTCTACACGGTGATTTGCATAGAAAACAACCAACCTTTCCAAAGGTGTAGTTTCTTAATGTGACCACTGTGAGAAGACTCTAAGTAACATCTAGCTTGGCCTCCAGAAACTTAGAGTCTATACTCTCAATGAAGTATTTGGGAGCAATGTATCAGACACCTTTCCACTGAAGACTGGTTCACCATGTTAGAATCCCAAACCGTATTATGAAAACCACATCCAAACCTGTACAAAAATATAAAGAAAAATAACTATTAATTTGGAGCATGTGCTCTATGGTTAAATCTGCTTTAGTTCTTGGCTTGGAGATTTCCCATTGCCACCTTAAACAAATGCTTAACCCCTCTGAGCTGCTGTGTCTTACCATCAGTAAAATGGATGAGTGTGAATATTTATGACATGTAAAGGAGCTGACACTAGAGTAAGCCCACTGCAAAATTAGCTATTATTAACACGAAAGGCCTAGTACTATTACATTGTTTTTATAATGACAATAACTTTTGCTAAAGTGTTATTTTGCATTTATGTCTAATTCTTTCCTTGATGAAAACAATTTGAATTTATTTTTTTCAACATGTGTCAGCTAGTTTCCAAAGAGCTAGAGAAAAGTGATCTGTGCTCTGGTTAGTGCCATCTATCATTAACTAAAATTTCCAGCTATGTTTTGAATCCCTAACACAGACAGTAACATATAGTGCGAAAGGCTCGGTCAAAGAGAGTGATTTTCAGACAAGGATTTGAGTTCAGAGCAGGAGCAAATTAGAAAATCACATTTTGCCTTAAGAGGGACATTGGGAAAATGAGAAAAGTGAGGAACTGTTGCAATGTCATTTTTCTTTTCTTTTTTTTTTTTTTTTTAAGATCTTACTTATTTATTCATGAGACACACAAACAGGGAGAGGCAGAGACACAGGCAGAGGAAGAAGCAGGCTCCACACAGGGAGCCTGATGTGGGACTCGAACCCAGGACCCTGGGATGACGCCCTGAGCCAAAGGCAGATGCTAAACTGCTGAGTTACCCAGGTGTCCCACAATGTCATTTTTCTAAGCAATGTTACAGGTAGGGTATGGTTAGGAATTTAGGGTTTGGATTAAAACCAACTTTAATTTTGAAATCTGGGATTCATTAGCTATTAGTTAAATGACATTGGTCAAGTAACAATTTCTTTGAGCTTTAAGTTTCTTACATATGAGGGTAGTGACAATACCTAGCCTCCACAGTTCTGTGAGAAATCATTGAGGTTGCACATATGAAAGCATTTGGTACAGAGTCTGGCCAATAGTGTAGCTAATGAAGCTACAAAAATGGTAATAAAAATAAGATGCAAAGGAAGGGAGTCAAGGAAGACTTTCTAGCCACAGCTCTTCCTCAACTCAGTGATATTGGACAGATAGGTCATTTAACTTTTCTGGGCATGCGTTTCCTCATTAGTAAAATAGTAAACTGCTAAAGATTACAGAAATGAAAATGGCCTTCTAGTTCACTGATTCAAGACGAGTCTAATGGTCATCATTAAATGACTTTTAGAGATCTCAACATTATAGCAGTCTGGTAGGCCTGCTATTAAGCTGCAAAACATAAGATATCCATGAAATACACAGAAGATGATAGACCATATGAAACATAGAAAATTACGATAAATTATATGGATGAATATCTTCATTCTGGCAGATGCAGCCTCTAATCCCTTAATGTTGCCTCCCTCCCCCCGAGTAAGGAGGCTTTTTTCTCTAATCCTTAAAAATCAATGCTATAGTAAATTAATCATAGCCTGCTGTAGTGATTGGATTAACGGGAAGATCTTGCTAGGGCTTACATGAAAGCCTGAAAGTAAACAGCCACCCAATATAGAAATGTACTGGTTAGGGCATAGAGACACTATAAAATCCAGTTAAAATGGAATTAATAGATCTATCTACTTAAAAAGAAACCTAAAGTGGAAGAGGCTGGGATCTCAGATTCTTATCTTTTTTGCCTCCTTAACAATTTTGCTCAAATAAAATTTAAGTTTTATTAAAGCCACAGATTCCATGAAAGTCTTAGGCAAGTTAGCCCAGTTGCTTCCTAGAGTGGTCTTGTTTCTGGACCACTTAATCTAGATCAGATGAATGCCTACGTCTCCCGTCAGATTCATTTGGGAATTTAAATTAGCCCCAGATCATTCAACAACTGAGGGTTTTAAGCTAACCCCAAGGAAGTCTTTAAGCTTCCTCAGCAGAGGACAGCTGTAACACCATGATAGAAGATAGCTAAGAAGTTCAGTCTTCGTGAATCTACATGGTTCAAAATGTTTGGCATAAAAGTTCAGGGAATGATGAGTCGATATGTACTCAGAAGTAGCCATAATGTTCTGATTTATCATGTTTCACTTTTCCCACAAAGCAGGTGACAAAATGGGAATAAAACAAAATGAATCTATTCTTATTAGATTGGGGCCACAATCTCATATTGGGTTTAGATATTGGATTTCCTGACAGCTTCCTGTGTTGCCGGCTTATTGCTTTCAAGGGAGCCAGCAATGGCCTGGGATAACAGAGTGTCTAGGATGTGAGACATCTTAAACGGATGACACAATTTCCCTGGGCTCTGCTGCCAGCAGAGTTCCCTAAGCAAGTTAGTGTTTATGTGTTGGTGATGTTTGGGGGCTCAGTGGAAACTAGACAGGAATGATCCCTGCCTAGAATAATGATACCATAAAAGAAAGTGGGAACACTAAGATGAATACTCTTACTGATAATATTTACTCAGGTTCAGTATTGTCTGAGTGAAGAGTTTTGTTTCTTTGGGCTGAGAAAGACTCAAGAGTTCTTTCTGCACTGGTCCCCGTTTCCTTTCAGGTTGCTTCTGAGTGCACTTGCCTCTGACCCAGTCATGACTATTTCTCTCTTTCCCAGATCAAATGTGACACATGCCCCTAAATCCATACGTTGTAGAGTTGGCCTTTCATATTTTCTGACATAAGCTTGATCTGTCTGGCTCAAGGCCTCAGTGTGACAAAACAATAAAGCAGTCTCTTCTCTTTGAGTTATATAGGAACCTTGGTCTGTCTGGCTTGCTTCTTATAAATGTAAGTTTGATGATAAGTTCTGAAGTTTGCTGATAGGTCGAAGATCGAGAACATTTTCCATTAATTCAAAGAAAAAGGACATCATGAGACAGGCTCTGAGAAAAGAGCAGACAAACCTAAATGAGCATAAACCCCGGAAATTTATAATGCTTTGTGAAAACTGAAATATGTGGGAAAAAGTGAGGAGAGAACGTGCCACCTAACCAGAAGGTTCCTTCCTCCTCTAGTCACTCCATCAAGGATTGCTGGACCCATTGGCATCAGCAGTTGACTGATTTCTCTGCCCAGCAGTGTGTGGCAGGAAGACCAAGCTCAGCCCCGCACCTGCTGCTCCAGGACTCCGCTGTCCTGTCTCAGCAACTTGCCCATGACCTGACTGTGTTAAGGGTCCACTTGGCTGGAATTGGAACACCGACCTTTTCCTGACCTGATTCCCCTTGCTCAGAGGGTGACTTCTAGGAAACTTGTCTGGTTCCCGCGGGCGTCCAGGGCAGCTCTTCTGCTCCCATCCCCCACCCCATGCACACTTAGTGGCCAGCTCTTCTCCATCTTTCTTTGCAAGTCATTCAACCTTCTACTCCACAATATGAGTCTTCTTAAAGTTCTGTTTTCTTGCTTCTTTTCTTCTCTGCCTACCCTCCCTGCTCTTTTTCTCACTAGTAGTTCAAGTAGGTGGTGGCAAGAGTCATAGCATACACAGAGGCTGAGTTTCATGTTGGGAGGCAGAAAGAATAGAGGATTCTTTTGAGAAAAAAGGGAAAGTGTGAGGTGGCAGGAGTGGGAGCAATTAAATATTTTTAGGATAGGATTTGGGGTGGTATAGTATTGATTTTAGGCCGAGGGGAAGCAGAGAGTGAAGCAGAAGAGACTGAAAATGCAAGAAAAGGGGGAAAGTTACAGGAAAGTGTCTGGGAAACAATGAGGAGGGCTGAGATCAGAACACGGAGTGACCACACTGCAAAGGAAAAGGGAAGTGCTTCCCATGTCATGGGGAGAAGAAAAATTATTGTAGGCTTGGTATGTGGAGAGCAAAAAGTTGGAGGAGTTCAGATCTGGGCTCTCAGGATTGTATGTAAATAAAAAAGCAGGTAGGTAACTTGCAGAAAATCGCAGGTGAGGGGTGGGGGAGACCCCGAGGAAAGTGGAGCGCGGAGTTTTGGACTACGGGTCGGGAGGATAGTGACAAGACAGTGAGAGAAATAAGGAAAAGGATTCCTGAGCAGAGATGAGACTGTGGTTGAAGATGATGGGTTGACTTTGTACTGAAATCAACAATACCTGATGTCAGGGGGCAGGAGAGGAGAATGCATGACAGGAAGTTCCAGCTCAGCAAGGGTGGGATGTCAGGAGGCTGAGAGGCCCAGGTACAAAGAGAAGACAGAGGACGACTAAATTTGCTGATTATGGGGTAGTTAGGGACAAATGGAAACTGAAAAGGTGGCTGAAAAGTGGGGAGAATAGAGTGTTGGAGAGGCAAAGAGAAATAGGGAAGAGGAAGGTCAACTCTCCCTTCATGCTTGCAGATTGTTCTCCATTCCTATTGGTTTATAATTTTGATCCAATTTCAACAGTAATTTTTTTTTAAAGGACTCCTGTAATTAATAGCCAATGTAAAACGTAGCTACTCCTGATCCCAACAGTTCATTGTTGGAGCAGCTAACACCAATATATGTAGAAAAATGGCCTTTGTTAAAGGGGGACTATACAATATAACCTTTCTGAGTGGGCTGAAGAGAAAAAAGGTAGTGCCAACAGCCTAAGATCAGCACATTGGGAACCACAGACCTTGGACTGGGGGCAAAGAAGTGAGGGCTGATCCCTAAGGAAGCAGGCTGCCAAAGAATAAGCTTTGCTTACACCATTCTGGCTGTGTTGTGTCTCATGCATACCTGGCATTAAGTGACGCAGAGAAATGGTTATGCAATTCTGTCCAGCTCTGACCCACGATCATGCTAGTGCTCGATTAGGAACACAAAACTGAGATTGTGTGAAGATGTGGGAGGGAAATCACCTGATTAGATTAAGACAGTTCTCCACATCCAAATACAAATGATGCCAGCCCTCGATTGTCTGATTTTCTTTGGGCAGCTGCCAACTTTCATCCCAGGAGGTCTTTATTTTCTTTCAAGAGACCCAAAATCAATTACTTAATTCTTGGTGAGGTTAAGGTGGAAGATTAGAGTGGATTAGAGTCAATTATAAACACAGTCCCTTCTGCCTTGCTTCCTGGGGACCAGCAGAAGCTCGCCAGACCCCTCATTAAAGCAATTACTCTCACCAGCCAGTGATACTGTTTCTACTTACCTATTGGCCATACCTGAGTTTATATTGAAACTAAATCAAAAAAATTAAGGGAATTAATAGGAAATGGGTAGGAATAAAATGGAAAAGAAATAAAAACCTGAAAAACTTCCCAGGCTCCGACTGGAAAGACCCTGCTTAGAGTCTAGACAGATAGATAGATAGGTAGGTAGGTAGGTAGGTAGGTAGGTAGGTAGATAGACAGACAGATATTATTTATCTTAGATCAAGACTGGGGAGGACCATTAGCTTTTGGAAATGACCAATGTAGATATTAATATTAGAGCAAATTTTCTGAGTTAGAAGAAATTGAAACAATGGTGGTGGTGATGGAAGATAAGCGAAAATTGAACATTAAGTAAATGATAGAATGTCAAGGGCCAAGGAGACAGCTGGACCCGGAACATACTACTTACTGGTGCTCCTCCATACCACATGGAAATGCTTGGACTTGATGGTGTGGTAAATGGCATGTCTGCTTAGCTGGCTCCTCTGCCAAAGTAGAATCCATATGAAGCATTTCTGTTACCCAAAATAATAGCTAAATAGTTCACAGATGTGTTGCTTAAATATTTGCCAGCTGCCAAGTATGAACTGGAGTTTGACAACCTAAAGTTCCTACTGTGTGACCTCAGTCATTTCAAGCTACTTCCTCATTTTTTTGTAAATATTAATTGAGCCAATGACACTTTTTCACATTTCAGGCCTTTATAATAATGCTTCATTTAAAAAAAATGTTTTATAAAATGGGAAAGAATTACGGTTAAAATTAATGCAGTCTCAAAATCGGTATTTTAATCCTACAGATAGGCAGAAAATGTGAAATTGTGACTCCCTGTTCTACTACAATCCAATGTCCTAGCAGTACTTAAAATTTTTCATTAGCTGGTATGGTATTAATTCCTTCTTCTGCTAGTACAATGGGCTCAGCTATGTTTGCCTTGGGATTTTAAACTTGGGATTTTTACTGGCATTTACATGATTAAAAACACAGCATTAATTTTGCCTTAATACTTAACCATGCTTTATTTTTATTTTTCCTTTTTAAGGAAGAAAAGTTAGTAAGAGCAGAAAGGGGAGAGAGACACTAATTTGGTAACTCAGTCAGAGGGTGAGTCTAATGTAAAGTCTTATGGAGGACCCTGAAGGGAAGCATGAAATGAAGGGCAAATAGCAGTGCTCTCACAGGTTGTTATCCACAGTCATTCTCTACCAAAGTGGACCAGTCAGTTAATTTACAGGAAAGGACCTCTTCCACCTGCAGGATTATAACAGAATTTGAGCTATCAACAGCACTGGGTTTAGAATCATGAAACCTTAACCTGAGCCCTACTTCTATCATTTACTAGCTCTGTGAACTTAGACAAGTTATTTTACCCTGAGTTTTCTTTCATTTCTGAAATGAAAATTCTCCAGGATCTTCCAACTAGAATAGAATTCTCCTGGAATTTTAGATGGATTAGATGAACTCACAGAAGCAGCATGAGACACAACGCCTGGTGCATGATAGTCATAGAATAAATACTAGGTAATTTTCTTCTTTCTCATTTTAATGAATAAAGGATAGCTTTTGAAAAATTGTTTCTGGGAGTCACACTTCTAACTAAGAATATTAGCAGAGACAACTGCTATGTGAAGTAAGTCATTTCACAGCAATCTTCAAAGGATTATCACTCATACACTACCCCTTGACAATCTTCTAGCCCAATTCCCTCATTTTATAGGCAAGGAAATTGATCCAGAGAGCTTAAATGAGACAACCAAGGTCACACCTATACATGGTACCACTGTCAGGACTTCAAGCCAGCTCTCTTGCTTTGAAGCCAGCTCTCAATTACCATCTTGATACTACTGCAGCTTGGGCAAGAGGTGTGAGTGGTCATAATGTACCTGAAGTCTGAAGGTTTAGGGGCACTTGCAAGTTTTCAGTCAGCTTTTTGGCCTCAGCAAGGGGCTGAACCTGGCATTTACTCAAACCACAACAGAAAAAGAAGCATTCAATCTGTCCTACAAATAAATATACTTCCAGAAATTTATGGAAGGGCTAAGACCAAACTTGAAACTAATCTAGAGCTGGCCTCATATCCATATCGCCATGGCCCATAGTTGTCTGATTGTGTCCTAAATAGCCTTACCCAATGGTGGCAGATGAGAGTCTAGATAGAATGGATGGGATAGGAAAAAGACTTGGGGGATTTCCAAATTTAACATATGCCATATTTCCCCCAGGTACCTCTTCTTCAGATTGGGCTTGCAGCTGAATGTTTATTTATTTATTTTTTATTTTTTATTTTTCAGCTGAATGTTTAAAAGCAGATAACATTATGTGGCACACCTCAGGGAATATTCACCAGCCCCACCAACAAATTGCATGGGATTTTGGTTGAGGCCATTTGGGGAGAACTCTCAGATCAGTAGTTTTCAAAAGCCAGTGTGAAAGCTTGTGTCACGCTGGCTAGGGAATCCTCTGGAGAGAAAACTTGAAGAAACAGAGATCCTCCCCTGGAGATCCTCTTTCAATCAATCTGTGGTGGGGCTTGGGTATCTCCATTTTTCAGAAGTGCTTCAGATGCTTTCATATTTAGCCATCATCCTAACTCAGGGTGAGGATACTTGGAGGGGGGGGTAACATTAGAAACTTTACAAGCCGTAGATATGATGGCTTCTAAGCCAAGTGCCTCCCCTCATGGCACAGATGTGGTAACATGCCAGATAATGACTAGGTGTCCTCACCTTGTTCTACTCTACCATTAGCTACTCTTCCATTGTCAAACCTAACTGCCCACCTACCAGAATCCAAGCATATACCTTGATTACACCTCTACTTAGTATTTCTCTCTACTTTGTGGAAGTACCTGTCTGCTCCCCTAATAGTCAGTGACCTCCTTGAGATAAGAATGGAGACTATGTATATCCTCCAATGATCTCTGTACCTAATGCTGGGCCTGGCATTGGTAGGAACACAATAAACATTGGAAACATGAATTAAATACAACCTCCTTGTTATCAGGGTATGGCACCATCTCTGCCTTGGCTTTAGGGGAAATGAATGTGGATATCCTTGGGGGGAAACCTTGTGTTTCTCATAATTCCGAGATTTATTTTTCCAGGAAACTGGTAGACTCAACCTTTGAGCTCAATTTCCATGAGACAAATCCTAACCTGATGAGTGATATAAACACCCACAGTGTCACTTCAGGAGATGAGCCATGTGGCCCCTGGGCCTTCCACATGCTTCCATGATTCTCAGAGTGATTCAGCCAATGGCTGTTAAACAAACACAGATGCTGATCTGGGAAGCAAAATGAGGTTAAAAGCTGGTGAGCCCACAAGTCTACAATAAATCAGCTCTTGAATCAACTGGGAGACTTTGGGAAGCATGTAGTCTTCTGAAGCAGATTCATCTTCAGCTGCTCTGAATTAATTTGGGGATTATAAAATTGGAGTATACAAATGAGAAAACAATGGAAGTGTCAGTTTACGCTGGCACCCAAAGAACTCAATTGCATGAACAAGAGTTACTTAGCATCATCCAAGAGACAATTCTGTTTTTTACTGAAAGTGAGGAGAACTGAGCCTACGCTCTTTTTGGCTGTGGCTAAGGCAAGGCTGGATAACCCTGGCCAAGTCAAGAGTAAATCTACAAGAAGTTTATGGGACTATGAGTAATCTTGGTGAGAATTTATCTCAGGGCGGCTGAGAGATAGTCAGGCTCCACTTTGTAGTGAAGCCTCAGCCTCAAGAGGCAGCAGGAATTCTGTTTCGGTGTTTCTCCTTCATATCTGTCTCCTGACCTAGTGCTTTTGAAGTCATATCTTATTCTGTGGAGGGGAGAGGAATAGGGAAGGGATAGGGTGCTGTGCAGTACATAATTATGGAAATATCTACACAGTATGTATAAAGCTGCACCTAGTCCAGACTTCTTTATCTTTCCAGTATCATGTGAGTAGAGAAACTTAGTACATGGCTAATCTAAAAAAAACTTCCTGTCTTCTTTAAATTCTTGAGCATCCAGAAATCTCCAGATTCCTCGAAGTTTCTCATTCTTACATCCTAACAATTCTCCCATCTACATAGTCTTGTCCTCACCATCCTGATCTATCAAGCTCCCCATCCTCTGCACAGAGCATTCACAAATGTATCTGACATGGGATATCCCTCTACCATATGCCCCTTACCCCCTAATTGTATTTGTAGTTCTATTTTTTTATTACTTTTCTCAAATAATACACTTATATTTTGTCCTTTATCTCTTCAGAGAGGAGGGAGGCAAAGAGGTTATGAACACCTGTATGTTAGGTTTATCTTATCACAGCTGCTTGAATAAAAACTTTGTTGAGTTTGGAATCAAACAGCCCTTTTCTAATATGCCACTAAAGGAAACAACACAGGTGGAGAGAAGAGATCTTCACAGTTTTCCCCAGAGCCGCATATAGCTTTGGTCAGGGTTCCTTGAGGGTTCATATGGAAGAGCAGCCCCAATGCAGCCAATGGTAGTCAGAGTAAGTGACAGAGTGCATTGAGACATTAGTGGCACATTGTACCAGCAGCACCCATCAGCACTCTTTGTAAGAAGCAGTACCAGGGACAGACAGTGCCATGCCCAATGTCAACATCAAGGCTCTACGGAAGTGATGATGATACCCATGAAAGCAGCTGTACCGTTTAAGAATTACTGTGGGCTCTGCTAGCTGATGCAGGGCACCTTCACATGGGTCCACATGAACTGGAGGCCCTGGAAGCAGACATCTCTCAGCAGAAGAGTAAGAAAAGGGCACATGACTTTAGGTTACTAAAAGAATTATTTGAAGCATATGTGAGATACCATTTACAAATTGTGGGATTAAAATGGGAGCTAATGATACTATAATAGCAGATTGCAGAACGATCCAGTAAAACGTTTGTTAATATAACCTTTACTCCCAGGGTGCCTGGGTGGCTGAGTCTGTTAAGCGGCTGCCTTCAGCTCAGGTCATGATCTTAGGGTCCTGGGACTGAGCCCCATATTGGACTTTCTGCTCAGCAGGGAGCCTGCTTCTCCCTCTCCCTCTACCTGCTGCTATGCCTATTTGTGCGTGTGCTATCTCTCTCTCTCTCTCTCTCTCTGTGTGTGTCAAATAAAATCTTCAAAAAAAAAAGAAAAAAAGAAAGAAAAGAAATTTTAAAAATATCACTTTAATTCCCATGTTTTACGCCCTTCTAGAGAGTAACACAAGTGCAGGAGTGAAGACATATAGATCACTTATGACAAAAAGTAACATCAGTATGTAATTCAACTTGACATACTGATATCCAGGTTTTTATAGCAAAATCTAAGTAAAAAGTTTCTCTTTTTAATATGAATTATTTTTGGAAGTCCCCAGAAATCTTTGACCAGAAGCTTATGTATGTCCACTAACTGATTCAGTGGGGTTTTAAAAAAGATTTTATTTATTTATTCATGAAAGACAGAGAGAGAGGCAGAGACATAGGCAGAGGTAGAAGCAGGCTCTCTGTGAGGAACCTGATATGGGACTTGATCCCAGGATCCCAGGGATCACGACCTGAGCCAAAGGCAGATGCTCAACTACTGAGCCACCCAGGCATCCGAGATTCAGTGTTCTTTTAAGTGTGGGATCTTGAATATATGACCTCCATATGGATACTAAAGACATGGTTTAGTCTTCAGACTTTGAGTGCTTGAGAAGTCGGTGAATTTATTAAGTATTTCTGTTGTAAAAAATATAATCAGAAATAACCCTCTAGTATTAACCTATATTTCCTTGGCTTAGGGTGGGTAGATGGATGAATGGATGGGTAGATAGATGAATGAATAAGGACTAATATGTTTTAATAGTTCATGGGATCTCTAAAGTATCTAACAATACCATGGAGTTTAGTTAGTCATTAGAAATATATTTTCTCACGTTCCATTCTTTAAACATCCCTGATGTTATAAAACAAAAAGGGAAGAACACTGGACCAGAAATCAACAGATCTATGTCTGCAAATCACCATGAGCCCTCAGACATGTTTCTTCACTTCTCCCCAACTCAATTTTCTCATCCATATAATCAGACAATTGGAACAAATTGTCTCTTAAATCTCTTTTTGCTCTAGATTGCTAGGATTCTGCTTTTCTTCAGCTGTTCTAAATTGGGTAGAGCAATGGTTTTCAAACATTTTAAACCAGTTGTATGCATAATTGATATGATAAATAAATTAATCTTAACATATAAAAATAAAGACAGATATTCTGAGAATGAATTATAGATGGGATGTAGATTTTACATTTTCTTCGTACTCTCGTCTACCCTCCTCTGGCCCCTTGAGTGTTCCATAGACACCAATTTATAAACTGTGGAAATAAAGTCTAAAATACTTGAAACTAAGTATATTTGAAGTGATGAAATAGAAGCCAAATCTTGAAACAGCTAGAGATTGGGGTGTCCATGGTTCTCGTTAGTTCCAGAGTCATCTAGGAAAAGCATCAAAGTTTCAGAGAGATGCCCCATAAAAGAAGGGACCGATTTTCTTTCCTCTATGACTTCAAGACCAAGTTCTGTAAGTTTTGTGTCAAGCTCACATTCCTTGAAAAATGAAGACACAAAGAGAAGAGCATACCTAGAGTTTTGGGCAGACAACCTTAAATCAAACTCAAGGAAAGAAAAATGCATTTTAAATTGTATCAAATAGCATGATGCAATGACACATCAATAACAACTGCCTGTAGCCACATTTTTAAATGATGGCTTGAATTTATCCTCATTGCCCTCCTCCTTCCCTTTTAGAATAAATCACAAATAAGGGTGAGTGAGGAATGTCATCTATGCTTTTCCCATTCTTCTTCCATCCAATTCAGAAGTGAAAATGATGTTGATTTTATTTTGGTCATCTTTTGTTAGAATTCTCACCGCGATCCATCATGTTCTCTAAAAATATTAGCAATTCCTTTTGACCTAGTAAAATACAGTGAGCTTCAAATTGACTTGTTGAAGGAGGTAAGTGATAGACTATAGTACTTTTCAGCTATTTTAGGTAAAGCCCGATTTTGACCTAACTCTGATGGATGGTAGTAAAATATACAATGGACAAGAATTAAAAAGGGGCAATGAAAAAAAAGTGTCATGATATTTCCCCCACCTTTCTCTCTTGTCTACCTCTTCACAAAAGAATCATATGTCAGAGAGATCTTTACTGTGAAATTTATAATTGTTCCTTTATTTAGCACAGCTCAAGGCTATAACTGTATCAGCAGGGACTCAGAAAAACTTGAAATGGTCATCAAAAGTGAAGGATAAAGAATAGAAAAAACAAAACTCCTGAGTGATGTCATTTACTGCAAACAAGAATTACCATTCCTTATCTACTTTTAATTTATCCCATCTCATCTTCAGCTTTGTTTAAATTGTATAAGACTGTACTGATTTAAGTTTCAGCCATAAATTTCGCCTTAGTGAAAAATAAAAAAATCAAAGATTTCCTTGCTTAATTTGCAACATATTTTTTCTTCTATTTACTTATCTAAACATTAAGAATTTATGGGGTTCCTATATGCTAAGCACTATTAATTGCTGGAAAGAAAAAAAAATGAGTAAGACATGATTCTTCCCCTCAGGAAACTCATGGTTTGATTTTTCTGCACTGAAATTATAGCCTGGGTATCAACAGAGAAGTCTCTAAGCAGAAGGTATTGCTCTTAATAGGAAGCTTAAAATAAAACCAAAATAAATTGTGATTACTAACAAGAATACAGGGAGAGAAAAATCAGCTAGTTCTCCATATCCTATCATAGCTTAGTTACTTATGATGATATTCTCTCATTCTTTTCTATCTTACCCAGTTGGAGGTGCAATGTTGCTGCATCAGGCCAGAGCCTCCCTTCTCATACTAACGATAAACGTGAGCGACAACTTGAGGAGAAGCAGCTCACTGGTCCTTGCTTTCTGAACCTAAAGTTGTGTTAAGTTCTTAATATGAAATCTGAAAGGAAAACAAATTCTAAAAAGCAAATAGTACTTTCAAGTCCCTTATAATTTTTCTCTCTATTCCCACTTTTTTTTAAAAATTTTTATTTATTTATGATAGTCACAGAGAGAGAGAGAGAGAGAGAGAGGCAGAGACATAGGCAGAGGGAGAAGCAGGCTCCATGCACCGGGAGCCCGATGTGGGATTCGATCCCGGGTCTCCAGGATCGTGCCCTGGGCCAAAGACAGGCGCCAAACCGCTGCGCCACCCAGGGATCCCTCTATTCCCACTTTTACATAAGATTATGTAGCACGGGAGTGCACCCAAGTAGGTCAGTTGGTTAGGGATGAGACTCTTAGTTTCAGCTCCGGTAGTGATCTTGGGGTCCTGGGATCAAGCCCTGAGGGGGCTCCACCCTCAGTACAGGGTTGGCTTAAGATTCTGCTCCTCTCTGCCCCTTCTCTCTCTCTCTCTCTCTCTCTCTCTCCTCCTCCTCCTCCTCCTCCCCCTCCTCTCTCTCTCATAAATAAATGAATCTTTTTAAAAAAGATTATGTAGGGGAAATCATTTTTACAGCTATCTGATTTAATCTCGTCAATGTTATTGTGAAGGAGACATTGAGATTCAAAAATTTGGGTACTTAAAATTTCTTTTAACTCTGGAAAATCCCTTTTTATTTTGAATAGTGCTTTGAACTTTATTTTATTGAGTTGAGAAAACAACGTGAGATCTACCCTCTTCACGAATTTTTAACTGTACAATATGGTAGAGTTGACTATAGATACGTTATATGGCAGATCTCTAGAAATTGTTCATCTTGCTTAATTGAAGTTTTCTATCTGTTGATTAGTGATTCCCTTTTCTCCTCTCCCCCTAGCCCTTGGCAATCACCATCGTACTCCTTGATTCTATGAACTGGATCATTTTAGATACCTCAAGTAAGTTGAATCATGTAGTATTTTCTTTCTGTGACTGGCTTATTTCACCCAGCATAATTCCTTGAGATTATTCCACGTTGTCACATCGAATACACATGTAGTATGTTGTGACATACTACAGAATTCACTTTTTCTTAAGGCTGAATGATATGCCACTGTATGTATAAAATACATTTTTATCCATCCATCCAACCATCAAGGACAGGTTGTTTCCACACTGGCTATTATAAATAGTGCTGAAGTGAACATGGCAGTACTAATATCATTTTGAGATCTTGATTTTAATTCTTTTTAGATAAATATCCAGAAGTGGGATATCTGGACAATGTGGTTGTCTATTTTTTAATTTTTTCATTCTTTTGCATGTAGATATCCAGCTTCCACAGCACCATTTTTTTAAAGAAATTGTCCTTTTCCTATTGTACATTTTTGAAGGTCAATTTACTGCATATGTGAGGGCTTATTTCTGAGCTTTCTATTCTGTTTCATTGGTTTGTACATAAGTCTTTACACCAGTACCATACTGTTTTGATTATTGTAACTTTGAAATATGTTGAAATCAGAAAGTGTGATGCCTCCAACTTCATTGTTCTCAAGACTTAAATAGCTATTTTTTTCCCCAAGACTTAAGTAGCTATTCATGGTGCCATATGAATTTTAGAATTTTTTTCTATTTTTGTAAAAATTGGCATAGGAGTTTTTAAAGGACTTGGAATTAATCTGTAGATAGTAGATAGTTTTGGGTAGTGGGTACACTTTATAATATTAAGTCTTCCAATCCATGAACACTGGATATCTTTCCATTTGTTTATGTCTTCTTCAATTTCTTTCATCAGTATTTTTATAGTTTTCAGTATACAAGTATTTTATCTTCTTAGTTAAGCTGATTCCCAAATATTTTATTTCTTTGGATGCTACTGTAAATGAGATTGTCTTCCTAATTTCATTTTCAGGTAGTTTATTTTTAGTGTATATATGTGACTGATTTTTGTTTGTTAAAAGGATCATATAGCATCATCAAATGGGATTTATCCCCGGGATGCACTCTGAAGTTTTTATCTCATGCTAGTACATGCTCAGTCTCCAGCAATTAGTCAATTATCCTTTACTTGTTTCTAATAAGCTCCAGCAGTGTCTTCTGATCATACTAAGCTGTGATTTCCTATATTCTTTTTTTTTTTTTTTTTTAGTTTTTATTTATTTATTTGACAGAGAGACAGCATAAAGCAGAGGGAGTGGCAAACAAAGGGAGAGGGAGAAGCAGGCTCCCCATGGAGCAGGGAGCCCAATGTGGGGCTCGATCCCAGGATACTGGGATCATGACCTGAGCCAAGGCAGATGCCCCTGTGATTTTCTATATTTTGACTCCAGTTTTCAGGGCAGTCATTTGCATTGTGAAGTCAACTGTAAGATGAATCTAAGAAGAGTTATTGTTTTTCTTAGCTTGTATAGTTGTTCTTTATTGTAAGCATGGGATGACAATTTCCAAACTCTCTACATGTCAGACCAGACATTGGAAGTCTTCAAATTTTCATTTTTCTCTATACGGTATAAACCTTTTTTTTTTTTTTTTTTTTTTTTTTTTTTTGGTGTGGCCTCTTTCACATAATTTTGAGATTCACACATGCTGTTGCACATATTAACAGTTATTTTTTTATAATAGGATAGATTTCTATTGTTTAGATATACCACAATTCATTGATTCACTCATCTGTTGGACAAAATTTGGTTTGTTTTCAGGTATTGACTATTACAAATAAAGCTGCTATAAACAAAAGTATGTAAAACTTTGCATGAGTAAATTTTCCCTTTTTTTTTTTTCCCCTTGTTCCTTGAGCCAATTCCTAGGAGAGGATTGGCTAGGTATTTTGCTACCTGCATTTAACTTCTTTCTAAATTGCCTAAACATTTTCCAAAGGGTTCTACTATTTTACATTGCCACCAGCAGTGTATGAGAGTTCTACTTTCTTTACATCCTCATCGACTCTTGACCTGGTTAAGTTTTGTTAATTTTCTTCATTCTAATGGGTGTGTAGTAGAATCTCATAGCTTTAATTTACATTTTCATCATGGCTAATGATGATCATCTTTTAATGTCCTTTGGTCCTTATTTGCTTTTGGTATATCTTCATTTGTGATGTCCATTCAAATTTTTTTTAAATTTTTATTTATTTATGATAGTCACACAGAGAGAGAGAGAGAGGCAGAGACATAGGCAGAGGGAGAAGCAGGCTCCATGCACTGGGAGCCCGACGTGGGATTCGATCCCGGGTCTCCAGGATCGTGCCCTGGGCCAAAGGCAGGCGCTCAACCGCTGCACCACCCAGGGTTCCCCTGTGATGTCCATTCAAACCTTTTGCCCATTCGGTGGTGGTAAGGGGGTGATAGATTTAACGGTCCTTTGTCTTTCTGTTATTAAGTTGTACATTTTTAAATGTATTCTGGAAACAAGTCCTTTATCTGATATATGTATTCTGAATATATCCTCTCATATTCCGGCTTGCCTTTTTTCCCCTCTTAATTATAATTTTCAAAGTACAGAGGTTTTTAACTGTGGAGATGCTCTAATTGCCCTTTTTATGGTTTTGCTGAATTATAAGGAATTTCTCTTGTGTTTTCCTCTAAAGTTTTATCATTTTAATTTTTATGTTTAGGTCTATAATCCAGTTTTACTTATTTTTACATATGGCAAGAAGCAAAAGTCAATGTAATGCATCATTTCATAGCTGCTTTCAAAATTGTTTATATGTCTTTATTTATATTCTTTGTTTTTTCAGCAGTTTGATTATGCTGTCTAAGCATGCTATTTTTTCCTTCTGTTTTTATATCCTGTTGGGGGATCAGGGAACTTCTTTCCATTGCTTTCAAGTGTATTTTCCATGGCCTCATGGAATATAGTTATAATAGCTGCTTTAAAATGTTTTTCTCATATTTTAAACTCCAAGTCATTTTGTGGTTAGCATTGTTGATGGTCTTCTCTCTTGAGAATTCTTCACATTTTCTAGATAATTTATGATTGTATTTTGTAAATTGTGTAATGTTATGTTGTGTAGACCCTGAGGTATGCTATAATCCTTTCATGAATGTAATGACTTAACCATATAGGTGCAGACCCAAGTACTATTTCATTTTCCTACGGTTATGGCTCACATGTAAGGTGGGTTCTCTAAGGCACTGCTATGCTGGTTTGGGTTTGCCCTACACATGCACAAATCAGGAGCCAGACTAAAATCTTTAGGTTTATGTGCATAATTAGGTATCCCTTTCTGAGATGGGATTTTCCTTTCTCAAGCCCTAGTCCCTAGAATGTCTTTTCCCTGGCTCTTCCAACCAGAAAGATGGATTTTCCTCCACAATCTGCTTGCTGTTATTTAATTTTAAAGGCATTTTTATATTTTATCTAGGGTTTTTAGTTGTCATCAACTGGAAAGGTAGACCACAGTGGACTTAGGCCACCACGATAGAACTGGAACCAATATGCATATTTCTTTTCAAGGTTATTCTTAAGTATTTCATTTTTAATTGTTAATATAAAATACTTTTCTCTTCCATCATATAATTATACTTCTAACTGGTTATTGCTTATATATCTGAAAGCTATCTATTTGCATGGATTTTGTATCTTTCTATGTTATTCTTATTGGTTGTGTTCTATGATTTATTCCTTTGAGTCTCAATGGTATTTTATTGTAGTCTCTCAAAAAAGGTGTAATTTTGCTTCTTCCTTTTCCAATTTTCATGTGAAATTGTTTTCTCTTGTCTAATTATATTGGCCTCTACCTGGAATAAGGTGTTAATGGAAGACAGAGTGGGCATCTTTAACTTTATTCTGACCCTAGTGGGGTAGTCCTAGTGGGACTACCTCTAAAATTTCCCTGTTAAGTAAAAATATGGATTTAGAAATGAGTTATACATATTTAGTGTTAAAGAAGAAGTAACACTTATTTTATTGAGTGTATATTTTTTTAATCAGAAATGGGTGTTGAATTTTGTGAAAGACCTTTTTAGTATCTGTAAGAAATAATCATTTATTATTTTTCCTTGGCTATTAATGTTAATGAACAATATTAGATTTCCCAATATTAAAACACTTTGGAATAAATCACTTGATCATGGTATATTTTATTAATATGCCATTGGAATCTAGCCCATTGGAATCTAGCTGCTGGTGTTTAACTTTTTATTCTGGCATCAATATTTAAAACTGAGTCTGGGGGCAGCCCTGGTGGCTCAGAGGTTTAGCGCCACTTCAGCCCAGGGCGTGATCCTGGAGACCCAGGATTGAGTCCCACATCAGGCTCCCTGCATGGAGCCTGCTTCTCCCTCTGCCTGTCTCTCTCTCTCTCTCTGTCTCTCATGAATAAATAAATAAAATCATAAATAAATAAATAAATAAATAAATAAATAAATAAATAAATCTGAGACTGGTTCTTAAGTTTTCTTTTTATATTTTATGTGATTTAGGCATCAATGTCATACTTGTTTAATTAAAGGAATTTGGAAGTTTCCCTTCTTTTTCTATGCTCAGAAGTAAAGATGATGGAATATCTTTGAAAAAAATATCTGAATCTGGTGCTTCATGTGAGATAATTTTTTACATTTCACAAATTTTTCCTGTGAAAATAAATTTTTAAAGATTGTATTTATTTATTTATTTATTTATTTATTTATTTATTTATTTAGATAGACAGAGAGTGAAAGAGAGAATGACGAGGGGAAGGGGCAGAGGGAGATGGAGGAGCAGACTCCCAGCTGAAGAGGGAGCCTGATCCGGAGCTTGATTCCAGGATCCTGGGACTATGATCTGAGCCGAAAGCAGACACTTAATCAATTAACTGATTGGGCCACCCAGGTGCCCCTTTCTGTGAAAAATTATTTGCTTAAAACTTTTACCTCTATTGAGGTCAATTCTGGCATATTGTATTTTTGTGGGAAGCTATCCACTTGATTTCATTTTTCAAATATATTTGCATAGAGCTGTACAAAATAATGTTATGACTTTCAAAATTGACTCTTTTTCAAAAGTTGTTTCCTCCAAATCATTTCTTATTTTATGTATCTATATTTTCTCCTCTTTTTCTGGGTAAGATTAGCTAGTGGTTTGTCTATTTTGTTAATTTTTCACCAAGAATCAGTATTTTGATTATTTATTTAGTTTTACCATTTTCCTACTTTTTGTTTTGATTTGTATTTCTTATCTTAAAATTTTTGTTCTTCTTTTTCTCCCCTATCTTTCTGAGTTGGAAATTTAATTGGTTTAATTTTTGTTTATCTAAGTATTATAAATATGTAGGGCTTTGCCTTTTCCTCTAATCACTGCTTTAAATGTATCTCACAAATTTCTTAGGAAGAGTTCATGTGTAGGTATTTACTGATTTTTTTGTCTGTATCAGACTATTTTTCTATAGGACTGATACTTAAAAGACAGCTTGCCTACATATAAAATTGTTGGCTCACATTTTCTCCAGTTTCTTAAAGTTGTTCTTCCACTATTTTCTTACTTTATGACCTTATAATCTATGTAAGTGACTTGGCCTTTTTGCACGGATACACAAAAGACTGCTTTTATATATCTGATGTCTAACAGGTCTATTATCTTACATCACAGAGTTGACCATGATAGGCCATATTTTTTCTGAGTACACAGTGGATTCTTTCAATTCATGGATTCACATTTTTTTTATTATTATTATTTGTTTTTGGTACAAAAAGGTGGTTTTACCCAAGGACAGGACCGCTGGGCTGAAAGAGCTGAATTGGGGTCATGTGGAGTGGCACATTATATATTTTAAGTTGGGAGGGGTTAGAGGTAAGGTAAGCCTCCCAGCTATTTTGGAAACAAGGTTTCCAGGATCCTGACAGGGCTAGCTATTGTTAGGAAAGGTCTTTTACTACTCTTTAGTAAAACCTCAGTCATGAGACCCTTTGGATGTATATCAGCAAGTCATATGCTTGGGGGATGATTGGTAACATGTATCTTGGGGGTAGGGGTACAGATACTGGAGGTTTCCAAAGGAATTTTTATATGTTAGAGTACACGTACAGGGTCCTGAGGGTTGGGCTAAGATTGCCTTTTGCCCTTGGCAAAGTATCAGTATTGAAGCAGCTGAGTCCCTAGAGGAATGTCACTCTGCCTGTTTCAAGGACTTGTCAATGGCCTGTAGGTAGTAAGAAATATTTTTGAAAGATTTTATTTATTTGACTGAGAGAAAGAGAAAAAGAGAGAACAAGCAGGGGGAGTGGCAGACAGAAGGAGAGGGAGCAGACTCCCTACTGAGCAAGGAGCCTGATGCTGGGCTTGATCCCAGATCCTGGGATCATGACCTGAACTGAAGGCAGACATTTAACTGACTGAGCCACCTAAATGCCCTGTTAGTAAGAAAATGTAATAATTTTTCTTCTGCCTTTGTTTCCCATATCATTCCCCCTAAACAATTTTAACCCTTAAATCTTTAGGGTTGCTGAGGGTAGAAGGTCTCAGCTTCCACAACTTCTTCCTTCTGAATAGGGGCATAGAGATATCCCTACCAATGGGTCAACATTGGTCAGTTGGGGCTTATATATAGATATAGGAGATATGAAAGGCAGAGGCAGTTGAATCCAAGAGATACCACTGTGTGGATCTTCCTGAGTGGAAAGGATCATCTGTGGGCTCGAAGTTATGGCAGTGAAGGAGTCTCAGTACCAGGTGGAGAGACAAGGGAGAAAACAGCAAAACGCGATCAGAATAACAAAAAGAAAACGAAACCCAAATAAGAGTCCTTTAAGAGCTGACAAAAATCATTTTCCAGTCCAGGAGTTTAACCAATCATTAAAGGAAAGAGAAATCATTTAAAGTACCTATCTGAGTATTCATATCAGTTAGAAACCCAGAAATATTTTTGTGGTAATCTGAAACGTATTATACAACATTTTGTTTTTATGATAGCCACATTCTAACTTGTACAACAGTTAAAACATCTACTGTCATTCTATTTTGTAAAATTGCTTAATGCATTTGTATTAGTATTCAGTATTTAGTAGAGAAATGATATTCTGAGTATCATTTCAGGGCTCTGACTGTATACTTATAAGGAGCTTCTATGTGCCAAATAACATCCTCTAGTCCCAAAGAGGAAACAAAAACAGATGTTAGTTGGTCATACCAATGAGGCACAGACATGTCCACCATTGTTTTAAATTTGGAAGGTTGGCCAGGTTGGTTAGGGTTTTAATAATACATCTGTGCATCCAGGCAAAGCCCAGAATACAGCAGCCTATCCAGCCTGGGGCACAAATTAGAGCCGCATAGCCACTAGGTCCCATTAAGAGCCAGCCAACTAATTCTGGGCCTCCTTGAACTGTAGTCAGAATATCAAGGGCTACTTGGTTTTAGAGGGCCACCTTTTGAATTCGTGGGTGAGTGCATGTCAAGCTTAGAGATCATCTCTGTATGCTTGACTAAAGCGTCTACTTGTAATGTTACACCAATAAAAGTAGTTCCTAGGACAAATATGACTAAGGAATAAAACCATCAAGGAGCCTTCTTTGTTTGAGGTCTAGCCTTAACAATATCCTAATTATAAGGAATCATTGGCAAGTGGGAGAAGACCTGTCTTAGAAGATAAGGGCATCTCCAAGTGCATCATCCAATCCAATCATAGAGAAAGTGGGGTCATCTGTTATCTCCACAAGTCCATATTAACCCCATGGATTGGGATATGCCCTGGCTCTTAAGAAGAGATTTGTGTCAGCCCAACCACACAAAATTGGTCAAGGTGCTAGTTTTTTTCAGCTGTTCAAATAATCATATGCTCATGGGGTCCTGTTATTATCCTCACCAAATAAACAAGATTGTCTATGCATAGCCATTGTGGAAATTTCTCTGAAGTTACCTCAAGTTATCTAGCTTAGGTAAACAACAAATATTCAAAGACAATCAGAACTAGATTTTGACATCTGCAAAGATGTGTTATTGAAACATAATTTTTCTCTCTAAAATCACCCTTATTTTCAGAGATAGTCAAATCAAGACTAATTTGTTTCAGAACAAGTCCAATTTTAACAAAGTTGGCCTAATTATTTATATAAGCTCGCAAGAGTAGTGATTGTATATAGATCTTTTTAAAATCTGCTTGGCTGGAACTTTTATAAGGAAAATCTCTAGGTTGAACTTTTAGTAACCTCTCCAGGCCAGAAGCCAAGCCAACTACTTGCCATCAGATATGCCTGCAATACCTACAGATTTGGAAGATTCTTCTTCTCATGGTCCCCAATGTATCCTGAGGTTCCTGCACCTGCTAGGAAGTGACATTCTTTACTCACCTGGTAAGAATGTTGGGGACTCTGTAAGCAAGGGATCAGGCCAATATTTCCAAGGGGCTTTGTGGCTCCAGGTTTTATAAAGTCAACCTTAGCTCCTTAAAGCTGTTTGCTCCTATCTGAGTCTATGCATGTCTCTCAAATATGACATTCCAGTCAAAGCCTTGGTAAAATAGCCAATGTTTCCAATGGTGTCCTCTTACAAGAACAGATTCTTATTGAACTTACGCAAATGACTATGATTGCTATGGAAGAAAGAATACTTCGACCTTTTGAATTTCAGAGGGTTCAGATAGAAAGAAAAGTTAAATGCTTCAATTTGTTTACAAACGAATACTTTATCTATGTTTCTGTAAATCACAGCTATCTTAAAAAAAACTTTCCTTAATCTAGAAAAGCAAACATCAGAGAACTAGTAATGTTTCAAACAAGAGTCACAAAAGTACAATCATCTTTTTTAGTTCATTTAGTCCCATGTTACTAATTCTTGCTCAGTTTATAATTTTTTAGTTAGTTCTGGAAATTTTTACCCATTTCAGTTTTGATCTTAAAGATATTAAATACCTGTATTTATCCTAAAAGTCCTCTATATTAACCTCCTTGAAGATGAAACTCATTTTGCAAGAGAAGAAGAACAATTAGAAATGACAAAAAATCAGAAATGGACATTGTTAATGATCTAAGAGTTCATTATGATGCAGTTGACAAGGAAATTCAGTTATTTCTACAAAACATAACACTTCTATAACCGGTATATCGAGTGATGATCTTATACCAGATGGTAACCATGTTATTTGGATGTTACCATACCAAATAAATGAGCCGAATTAATCAACGAGACTTCACTTAAGATTTAGATCTTGGGGAAGTTTGTTAAAACCTTAGAAAGTTTTAAAGCACATGCCTAAATAGGATTAGGAATCATCAAAGACCTGATAAAGGCAAAAAATAGAAACTCTTTTTGGGAAGGCAAAAAGAAAACAACTGTTTACATTTTCTTATTAAGAGCAGATCAACAATTCAAGAAAACTGTCTTCTGAACAGAGAGAAAGCAGACTTTCAATCTTATACCAACGTACTTCAAAATCCATTCATTTCAATCTTAGTCCATCCTGATCACACCTAAAATTCCTTTCCAAAGATTTCCCTTCATGAACCTTCTACAACTTCCCTTTGCATTCAGATTTTGTCCCAAGCCATTTCTCTCCAAATAACTAGTCTCATTTAGGACAAAATTACTTTCTTTTACCTTCAACAAAAATGTATTCCCACTCCTTATGTCTTTCTTACATATCTCCTACTTTTTTTTACACACAGAGTTGCTTCTTTTATTCCCATCAGTCATAATTACATTTAGCAGAATTTTGCACTCTTAGAAATCTCAGTCTCCAGTGAAGACCAAGTAGCAACTGACTGTGAACTGTTATATTGGAATTCCTTAGATGGCAAATTTATAAACCAATTAAGCACAAAGCATGTTTACCAACAGACTTAAATATCCTTAGTTTCTTTGCAGTAAGAAGTCAAAAGCACAAACCTATGTCCAGTAATCAATGTTTTAGCTCTTTATGCTATTTGGAGAAGACTTAGGTGTCCAATGATTTTAATCCCACTTATCATCTAAGCAAAACTTAAGGTTTCAGGTTACCAAAGACTTTAAAGGCTATCTTAACAATTACCCATGAAAACTTTGAGACCAACCAGATGAACCATCATTTTACATCATCTTTTTGCTAACAAATTCCAACAAAGATAACACGAGCTTAGCTGATCTTCAGCAATCCTTGACAGAACAAGTTTCACATTTAATGCTGATAGACATGATAAGACCATGTTTATCTTCATTAAACCAACAAAACTTAAATTTGTTTAAATATTGAATATGTTCCACCTGGGTCCACATAGAAGTTGGTCAATTTGTCCCCCATTGTCTTTTTTTTTTAACCCGAGACACTGGTGGGGAAATCTGAAGTGGGGCTCTTGAATCCAAGGGGTTCTCTTCTTGCTCCTTTACAGTGAAGGGAGAAGGAGCCAGGGTGCCTGAGGCACTGAGGATGGTACAGAAGCCAGTTATGCAGGCCACACCCAAGGTGGTGCATAAATAGGAAATGGGACAGGAAGAAGAGGCAAAGTGCTGCCAGAAGGCAGAGAAAAGGGGTTCCCATTCTGAATCTCATCAGTTCGGACAGAGGGAAAGACACCATGTTTTTATCTACCAACAAGTGTAATTAGGCAGTCTATGCCAGGCCACAGAAGAGAGGCAATTTCCCCCAAATAAGGGGAGTTTTGGCAGCTGCTTGGGAATATTCCTTGAAGTCCTCATCCCAAGGTAGACTAACCACAGTTAGCTCCAATTATAGCCATTAAATCAGGAAATGAATGAGGGAGAAGCCCCCACATCTAGTAGGAGGAGGAACAGTGAAAGAGAGTGTCCAAATCCCCTCTGCTAGGGACAGCCTGTGTTTTCTCCAGCAACCTGGGTTTATTTGGACAAGGCCTATTTAGATAATTATCATCCAAAATATTAGGAGAGAGTTTACTAGTTTACTAGTTTACTATTTGGGCAAATACATGGTCTAGGTATAAGCAATGAAGTTACCCTAGGTCCATTTCCCCTCTTTCCTGCAAGGAGATCTTACTGATAGTTCCCACTGAGGCCATATAGTGCTACAGGAGATCAGTCCTTTCCTAAGTTTTACAATCTGAATTGCTTCCAGTGGGTTAAAAGGCACCCCAAGGGAGAGTCCTGGGGAACTGAATAAGAAGAAAAGTAGAGAAGGTCCATTACCTAGAAAATCCACACACACACACCCCACTGATTCCTGGGTGGCATCCCATGTACAGGATGTGTCAGAGGTTTCTGTAGTCAAAGTGACCAGAGGTGTCCTGAAACAAAAATTGTTATGACCACTGCTGCGGATAAAGGTCCTTGTAGGATGGATGCTAGCACCCCTTACTTCCCCCATTGCATCCTAGGCTACAGGTGGGTGCCTGGTTTATGAACGGTATTTGTACCTTGAAGCATCTATTTTTTTTTTTTTTTGCATTCGCTATTTTTAAGTCATGGAGAACACTAGGCTAGAAAGATTTCACAAAGGGATATTACTGAATTTTTAAATTTAAGTAGTTAGTAGAGGACACTGATGGAAAACAATAGAAATCCATCATGGTCTAAGCAACGTTCCAACACATGTAGTCTAGAGCCAACTTCCCTAGGAAATGGTTCCCGGATGGGTTTTAATTCAGTCAGGTACTGGTTTTGGCAGGTTCCCAGTGGAGGTCTTGCAGTCAGAAGCAGCTAGATCAGGGGTGTGAAGGGGATCACACTAGACCAATGAGGAGAAAACTTCATAAGGGAGTCTTAAAATGGGCAGCTGTCTAGTGACTTAGGTGGCTATCTCGTGCCCAAGATAGACAACTTTGTATAAGGACAGGAATAAAGAGCGACCATCAAGTTTCTGGGTCTTATCCAGCCAGGGTACTAACTTCCAGCCAAAAGGCAAGCTTTCTCCTCCCTGTAGAGTAGTGGGCTAGATGATCTGAGGCTGAGCAATTGACATGAAAGTGTTCCAATAAGACTGCACTCTTTGAAAAGTCCCTGAAATAAGAGTAAAGAAGAGGAGAGGAAGTACTCACTACCTTTGCACCATGGCTCAGAGTCTAGATGAAAAGACTCAAAGTCCCACACTGGGTGCCATATGATGTAGGAAAGACATTAGGGTTTGAAGATGATGGGTAAGAAAGAATTCTTGAGACATCTTTTGGTGCAAAAAAGTGGTTTATTAAACCACAGGGACAGGACCTGTCAGTAGAAAGAGCTGCCCCAAATTTTCTTTTATTTACAGAAACTTTTATTGGATTATAGTTTAAATAGTTCTCTTGTTCACTGTTCTGCTTTTCTTTTTTAGAAAAGTGATTATGCATACATTTGACCCTTTGACCATGCGGGGGTGAAGGGTGCTTACCCTCCATGCAGTTGAAAATCCATGTGTAAGTTTTGACTTCCCCCAATTTAATTACTAATAGCCTTCTATTGACTGAAAGTCTTTATGATAACATAGAATCGATTAACACATATTTCTACGTTATACTGTATTCTTACAATAAAGCAAACTAGAAAAATGTTAAGAAAATCAAAATGAAAATACATTTATAGTACTGTACCATATGTACTGAAAACAATCTGTATAAGTGGCTTCCTTCTTTCCTTTTATCTCCAAGCATCCAAAGAATGCCTCTCCTTTCCAAGTTGGCTTTTCCATAGAAGTTATATTTCATCAAGACTGTCAACATTTCTTCTTCATCCTTTAAGCTATTTCCTTTTGGTCCTTCAGTAGTTGTGTTCTGATCCATCTGGCCTCAGACCCGTTTTAAGTATTTTCACATTCAGGATAGGGACTATTTTTTTAAGGATTTGTAAAATGTATTCATTTGAAATAGAAATCACACAACAGAGAACGAGGTGGCGGGGGCAGAGGGAGAGAGAGAAGCAAGAGAAGCAGGTTCCCTACTGAGCAGGGAGCTTGACATGGGGCTCTATCCCAGGGCCCCAGGATCATGACCTGAGCTGAAGGCATACACCTAATTGACTGAGCCACCTGGGCACCCCATGGGACTCTCTTTTATGGGTATGATTTTTTAAAAGACTTTATTTATTCATGAGAGACTGAGACAGAGACAGAGATAGAGACACACAGAGATACAGGCAGAGGGAGAAGCAGGCTCCATGCAGGGAGCCTGACATGGGACTCGATCCTGGGTCTCCAGGATCACACCCTGGGCTGAAGGCAACGCTAAACCACTGAGCCACCCGGGCTGCCCTATGGGTATGATTTTATCTGTATATTGCTAAAGATGGTTTCTCACTTGCATACTGGTTTTCCATGCACTTTCTGTTTATGGCATGGCTCTAGAGCTGGCTTTGGAATATTTTAGAATATTTATTCTCCATATACATGTATAATTTAATGTCTTACGTGTTGTCTTCTAGTTTTGCTGTAAGAATGAGTGGTGTGTAGTTTTATTTACTCTCCATGTGGATTTATTTATTTATTTATTTATTTGACGATGTATGGAGAGATTTGAATTAGGAAACTGCAACTGACCAAAAGAACCCAAAAGTCTACAATTGTATTCTTGGTGTCTTCTTCAATCCAGTGATTTACAGATTTTTTTTTTTTCTATTTCCAGTTGGTAGAAAGTGTCTCTTTAAATTTTTATTTGTTGCCATAAGATATTTGTTAAATTCATAGATGAACATTTGGCATCAAACTTACATATACATACATATACACACATATCTATATACATTTTATATATAAAATCATATGTTTTACACATATATAACACATTTTTCAGTGTTAATTTTTTTCCCCATTCCCTAATTCTTTATTTCATTTACTTCAGTTGGTTAAAATATCTTGAAATAGATTGTTCAAGCATAATAGATGGTATATTTCCTGAGCTAATGAATATCTAAAAGATTGTTTTTCTATTGCCTTCACACCTAAGTGACCACATTTTGTGACTCAAATTCTTGGGCCATGACATTTTCCTGCTTTGTGGTTGCCTGGTGGTCAGTGTTGAAAAAGTTTAAGGTTCATCTGGTTGTTTTCCTTTGTAAATAACTTTTTGTTTTCATTTTGCTGCCTGGGTGTAGATATCAATGTCATACTCACTTGGTAAAAAGAATTTAGTAGATGTCCTTTTTATTCTATCTCAGTGAATATTTTAAACAGTTTTGAAGTTATCCTCTCCTTAGCAGAATTTCCTTCAGTAGAATTCCCTTGTGGTACCATCTGGGGAATGGTGCCTTTTTTTAAGGTTATCTTTTGACATCTTTCTCTGTTTCCTATATGGTACTTGATTTGTTCATATTTTCTCTTTTTCAGTACAATATTGGGTATTTATAATTTCCTAGAAAATCAACCATTTCATCTAAGTCCTAAAATATATTCTCTTTAGGCTGATAAAATCATCCTTGTAATTACTATAAGTAGTTTGTAAGTTTATACCATCTCCATTTTTCCTGTTAGTTTTGTATCAGTTTATCTATTTTATTATTTTCATTATTATCAAAGAATCAGCTCTTAGGTTTATGCTACCAATTTCTTATTTTTAACTCATTAATTCCTACTCATTTATTTAGGGTTATTATTATTATTTGCAATTCATTTTTCTGATGTATTGATTAGATTCTTTATTTCCACATTGCCTGGGATTATAAACTCTATGTTCTGATCATTATCCTTATATTTGCATTAGTTTCAGATTTATAGCTTAGTGAATCAAATACTCACTGCCAGACCTTTTTCTGAAAGGTCTGCATCTATATCTTGGTTGACTAAAGTCTTTTGTGTTTTCAAAACAAGGTCAAGGGATTTTAGACTTGGCATGTTTCAAACTATATGTCTGTCAGCCTTATACCTTAATAACAGATTAGCTAGGTATAAAATACTTGGATCACATTTTCTTTCCTTGAGAATTTTATAATACTTTTAGACTTAAAAGTTGCTGTAGAAAAGTCTGAAATCAATCTTATTTTTCCCCCATAATAGATGACTAGCTTTCACTAGTCAGTCTTATTTTCTTATCTTTGAAACTGATCATTTTACCAGAATACTATTCTTTGTGCTGATGATTATGTAAACATTATTCCCATGGCATGATATGCTTTTATGGTCCACAGATAAAAGGCTTATTTTTGGCAACCTTATAAATATCTTTATATATTTTCTGTCTCTATAGGTCACATCTCCTTTTTATGGTGGGCACAGAGATACATATTATACTTATGCTGCATTTCCCATGTCTATTTTCCACATAGACAATCTTCTTTCTAGTACTTTTCATTTTACTCATTTTCATTTCATTTTGATCCTTTTCCTAAAGCCTATCATTTGCCTCATTTATTTGAAAATGTTTTCAACAGCTTCTGATATTCTGCTTTTGATGTATCTTTTACTTCTGTTATGGTTTCAAACATATTTTGTTTACCTCTTACCTGGTAAAAGCTCAAATTTTATCTCTTTCTGTTTCCTTTCATATTTTCCCTCATATTAGAGACAGATTCATTAAAAGAAATTTAGAGACAAGTATGCTTCTGATTTTTAATTTTTATTTTTATGGGAGTGCATTTGTCCACAACTGGCATTTGCTCCATCACAAATTTTTAGAATGAGTATGTTTTATCTATAAGTTCTTTCCATATTCCTTTCCTCTGTTTATTTATAATATCTCTGTGATGAACCTGTGTTCTTTTGGTTTTCTTATTATTCATAAGATTCATATTATAACTTCCTAGACTTTGAAGCTTCCTATAGGTTAAGGACTAAGACTATGTTCCAAGCTTGTAGAAATTCTCCTGTGTGTGTGTGTGTGTGTGTGTGTGTGTGTGTGTGACTTCTTTTTGCTTTTACTTTCCTCAACCTACTGAACTCAACCTGATAGGGTAACTCACCATATGCAGTCTCTCATCCCCTCCCTTACCAACAGACATCTTCCAGCAAATGTGTCTTCTCTGAGTTATCTATTAAGGATCTTATCCTTAAGGATGATCCTCTTATGATCCTCTTATCTTATCCTTAGATAAGATCTAAGGATCTTATCCTTAATTTCCCTGTTGCTTAAGACATTGTGATAAAATAAGATTGGAGAATTGATTGCTACCAGACAGCATTCCCATCCTCAATATTGCAAACCAGAGCTCATTGGTTAGGGGGTGCCAATTACTTTCGAGACCTGTGCTTTGACAGCAATGGGTGACATTTACAGATATGAGCAAATGTTCTAGGTTTCTTCCGTGCTGTTAGACCTTGACTGTGTTCAGTAGTTCTTTCTTAGAAATTTTAGTAAGTTATAGATGTCTTCTGACTTTGCTGAAAATGAAGATAAATACTCTTGTTTCTAATTTTCTTTGAGTTTTGTGTGATATCTAGAAGTGGAAAGGAGAAACCACTATCTTTTGTTGCCATTTTAACACTGAAGATACTCTTCTATCACAACATTTTGAGGATTCAAAGCAGAGGCTTCTGAAACTGTCATTGGTTTATTATAGAAAAATCACATTCTTAATATATTCTCTTTATTGTGACATTTTTTTATGGGCCCAGTGTGGGTCTTTTTAAGCTTTGCTGTCAGGGGACACATAAATGAAGTGTAAGGGCTTGCTACCAGAAAGGATTGGTGGCATGTTCAAGGTCTCCATCACCACCTCCTGAGGGTCTAGAAAATTGTTTCTCCAAAATATAAATGTTAAGGTTTGTCCTTACTCAATTTATCATTGTTAGAAGGCAGGAATTCAGTGCAAGTTTCTTGGATCTTTTCTTGCTCTGTCAGATTCTCTCACTAAACTAGGGGGTATGATGCAATTTGTATTTTGAACAGTGGGATTACATGAAAGACCATGGCTTCCAGCCGGCACTTCTAACATTCTTCTTATCTCTGCCCAGGTCTAGGGTACAAAACATTTTCTGTTTTATCAAGTCTCTTCTGATCCCCATGTATTTCCTTCTGTGCTGGGTTCTGGGAATTAAATTTTGAAATGATTGCAGTAAGAAGAATATACAGGGATAAATGTGGAGTGGATAAGACCTTCACTCTGTGTAGCTACGAAATTAATTACTCCAGAGTTGGAGAATGGCCACCTGTTTTCCTACTCAGTCCATCTTCACTGTTGCAGAATTAAGCACTTACAGAGAAGGTGAATCAAGGCCTTTTCTAACCTTACCAAGTCCATCTGGCCAGTTCTGTTCAGAGATTAAAGCATGTGTTGTGCGGTTCAAAAATGTACTTCTTGAATTTATCCCCACGGCTGATGCAATTAGTTGAAATTCCACCCAGATTTGGCATATGGTCTTCTCTTATCTTGAGTTTACAGTGATTTTTGCCAGCTTTAAAAAAAAAAAAAAAACTTTTTTGTATTTTCCATGGATATTTTAATGGTAAGTTGATAATTCCAAGCCTGCCACCATATTAACTTCCATATTTGGAAGCCACACCTTAACTGCCTTGGGAGCAGGGACTCATATGTCATCTGCAAGCCTCTTTATTTAATTAATGCCCAATAAACATGTTTGATTTAGAACTAAATAAAATAAAAATTAAGTTGTTCTTGGTTTTTACTTTAATATGCTACTTATGAACTTTATATTATCTTAGTTGGACACTATGAGTACATGAAAGTGATAAACCTCACATGTAAAAACTACATTAATACTTCAGCTTTTTGTTCACTTGTGCAAATCTTACTCTAGAGAAATTTTTTTTTTTAAAGAAAGGTCAACTTGTAAATAAATGGGATTTTGAAAAGTCTTGGAATTTGTACTCTTACAAACTACAAATCTTTATTTCCTTTAGTTCACTCTACCAAATTGCTCACAATAGATAGTGAAACACTCAGCTTGGTCATATTACTAAAGAGTCAGCAAATTACAAAATTTCCATTATTGTTAAGAGACATACAGGAGTTCATAAGTCCTCAAATCATAGTTTACTCCAGGGGTTATTTACTTTACCCATCAGTATCCTTGCTTTGTAGAGTCATGAAGATAATTAGTATCAGAGGGTCTCTGTTAGGTTATCATACACAATCTGCCATGCCTACTGACCTAGATTATAAATCCTCCTTCATGTGTATCATTACTGCCTAAGGCAAGGACTGTCATTTTTTTTTTTTTTTTTTTTTTTGCCTTTTGCAGTGACCTCAAGGTACCGAGAAGGGTTGTAAAACCCAGTCTAGAAACATTCTTTAAATGATAGATTATGGAATTTAGATCCAGAGGACTTGAGTTTCTAGCTCTGCCATTTATGATCTGGATGACTTTGGACCTGCCATTTATTCTCTCTCTCTCATATGTTCAGAAGGGTGTATAAATAAAGAAATGTATTTGAATAAGCTTGATAAAACATAAACATGCTATAAAGCAACAAGCTGTACTGTGTATATTGCTCTTCATTTAAAAAATTTTTTTTCTTATATTGTTCTTCAGATGAATGACATTTAGCTATGATCAGAGCCAGGTCAACTGGCAACTGACCGGAGCATCAAAATGTTAAAGAATTAGAATTATGCTCTTACAAACTACACTTTTTAGAGTGTAGAAAGAGGAAGTAAAGTTCATTTATCAGAACTTCTGGATGGGAAGAGTGGGGAATGGGTCTGCATGTGTTTGGGAGGAATATTTTGATTAGTCACTTAGGGTGAAGGAGTAGACCCTCAAGGGCTTTGTATTAATGAATGGGGCCTAAACTGCTTTCTAAAAAAGATCAAACAAATTAACTCCAGCCTTCTGTTTTGATGAGTGGAGTACAGAATCTGGGCCTGCCAATGGGGCCCTCTTCTTTCCTTCCCTTACACACCTGAGCAATCCCTAGAAATAAAATCTGAATCATGAGTTAGAAAAATACCAGTTTTGAGGATTACCACATGAACAGCCTGTCTGAGCCATGCACAGGAAGCAACTGAGGTTCCTGATAACATTCAATTATACAGTCACATGGGAGCTGTGGTAAACAAGAGCAATGTGTTTTCAGGGTTAAGTTCTTTAAATTCTCCAACTTCTGGCATTACTTGTTCTGATTTAGATCTCTGTGGCTCAGCTTCTTACACACTGATCAAACTCTCCTCTTCAGGTTTCTTACGGAGTTATAGCTCTTGAAATATCCAATGGTGGCTTCCTGCCTTATTTCATAATTAATGAGGTTTTCACAGCCTCTCTGTGCTAGAGCCAACAGTCTATGTTTGTTGCCTTGGACATCTCCTAGAAATTAGCCATCTTTCTGCTTTTAGGGGTTGGTTGTCTGGGATGCTGATTATTTTGTGTTATGGGTCACCCCTGGTAGTTGTAGGTAGAAGCATAGGCCACAGTAGATGTCACTGTTTGGATCTAAGCATTGATCTTTTTTATTATTACAATCCCAGGGATAATTTATAAAGGCTGACAGTATTATTTTAGTTTCCCTGAAAGTTGTTTTGATTCTCTGGGCCTCAGAGCAAGCCCTTTTTAGAACAGAAACTATTTGTTTATACAGTCATACTTTGAAGATGATTTATTATATATTCATATGAGAAAACTGCAACTCAGGCAATTCAGGACTTTCAACTTATTTAAAAAAAACCTTCAACAGCAATGGGATGTTTCCAGATAAAAGCAATGTCACTTGATGAACAATCTACTTGTTATCTATCTTTCTGCTTTTGGGAGACTGCTAGGTCAGCCAAGGACATCTACAAAAAGGTACTATTATTAATGGAAATTAAATAAAGTACAACACACGGTATGTTTTCTTCAATTATATTCTAAAATGAAATGGAAAATAGTTCAAAACCCTTGAGCTGATATCTGATTTAAAATATTTTTTGCACATAATTTAATTTAGTCTTTGTCTTGTATGAAATTTATAAATTATCAAAAAGATACAAACAGGGATGCTGGAATTCATTTGCATGATGAAAGATGATCCTTTTGGCTTTGCTTATGGTTTCAGAATCCCCTCAGGACTTTGACCTTTTATTGTCTGTCTTTAAGTCCATTGGGGGTATGTACATCATACATGGAAGTGTGAAGCCATAAAATGTAATATAAATACCATTAATGTGATTCTATTACTCTCTTGCTTAAAGTTACTTTAAGTCTCACTCAAGTCTCCAAGTCTTCAAGATGTAAATTTCTTAATAGTGCATGAACCTCGGTGACTTGACCCTCAACCACTTTCTTAACCTGACCACTGCTCCCCAACCTCCCCTCCAAGCCTCAAGTATATGCACACACATGAGTATGCATACCTCTCTGTGGTCATAGATTTACTATCTAATTCTATCTGTATTTTCTGATATTATCTCTTTCTGATATCACTTACACCAAGCCAAAGCAACCCAACCCATGCATGGTCCTGCCACTAAATTGCAAAATTAACAACTAGGAGACTGCCCCTGTCTTGAAATTTTTTAAAAGAAAAGACAGTTAATTTACACTGAAATAGTATGTGCTATTGAGTGATATGTGATTGGGGAGTATGCAAAGAGCGGTTAATGTATAACCTATTGATAAGTAGAGATAGCTTGAATTTGGGTTGTAACTCAAACATTTATGAGATATGTAATCTTAGCCAATGAAACTTCTCTCAGCTTCAGTTTCCTTGCCCAACTAGAAGAGTGAGAAGTCAGAAAAATATTAGGGCTTCTTTCCCATCCACTGGATGGGTTAAGAAGAGAATTACCTGGTCGGGGGATGGGGAAGATGGGAGGATTTGGCTGGTGGTGAAAACTGTAAAGAACTGGATGGGTGGTCTCAAGTATTTAGAGGATTTGGAGTCTGGCTGTGCACCCATGCACTTTTTAAAAAGTTCAAAGAGCAAAGGCAGACCAGAAAACAGGAGTCAGAGCCCTGGTCGGAGACAAGTCAGGCCTTAATGGAGGGAACAATAGGATTGGAATCACATGGAAGTGGTGATGACTGAAGACAAAGTAGATGGGACCATGACTTGCCAAGATCAGTGCAGACAATAAAAATGCATTAACTCATAGGGTGATTGTGAGCATAGGCTATTAAAAGTCATGTAATTTGAAGCATTTAAAAAACTGTAAAGATCTAACAGATACTACTATTTTTATCTTGTGGTATCATAGAGATGAAACAACTGCAAAAAAGCTTGTCAAGATTAACCTCATCAGGGAGCAACCCAACAGCTGTCCTCCCTCTGACCCTGGGGAACGTGCACTTTGCATTCACAGAAAACTTGTCTTTGCTTCTCCTCATGTGTCTGACACTCTATCAGACTTAGGGCATTCACCTTCTGCTTTGATCCCTGGGTGCTTCTAGTGAAACCTTCAATTCCCAATCATAAAGCCTAATGCAATAGCAGGACTTCAGGCATTTTGCATCAAGAAATCTCTCAACTCTTGCTAAAGTTAAAAAATGCATTTCTGAAGGGCAGAGTAATTTTTTTCCTCTTCTTTCTTATTTGTTGAGTACTCTGTCCTGCTGAGCTGATGTGCTTATATTCCATTACCATAAATTCAATTGTTGGAGAATTTGTTCTCAATTCCCCCCCACCCTGATACACAGCTACATTTAGAATAAGTTGTCTTTAGAAAGTTGCTACCTTCCTTTTTTGCGAGTTCTCTGATCTCTCACTGCCTGTTTGATTCTACTATTCCTGTTCAATAGCTTCTCATTTTCTCAAATATTACTGGTCACTTTACTGTCCTGTGAGCATTTTTCTATGAAAAGATAGACATTTAACTACCAATCACAAAGGAACTGGTATGCTGGAGATCTTTCCTTTATGGATTAACTCAAAAAATTGATTTGTCGTTGTTTTTCTTATTCTGTGATCTATCGTCATTGATCTTTGTTTCCTTCCCCTCATTCTTCAAAGCCTCACAGGTTCCTGAGGAGGCTGATTTTGCTGCTTCTTTCTGATAATATTAATCTGACGTTCCGGCTGCACCATTAACATGTGTCAGTTCAGAAACACAAAGTGAAATGCTCGTTCGTCTCAACCTCATTTTTATGAGAAGTTGCTGCTCTGTGTGCTGCACTCACAGAACGGTGTCAAGCCAGTCAGCCAAATGCATCTCCTCTGTGTAGAATGTTAAGTTCACAACCTACATGTCGAAGACACCCCAGATCAGAAATGAGGCAATCTAAGTCATGATTTCTATTCTGTATCAAAAAAATATTCATTGGACTTCTTTCCACTCCTGTATTTCTTTGATTTTTTGCCCTGCAAAATTAGAATTTTGACCAAGTGATCTCTAAGGTTCCTGACAGCTTTAGAACTCCATTTTCACAATTTCTTTTCTTCCTTTACAAATACAGTCTCCCTACAGTGGGAAAGGAACAGAGTGATCAGAGAAGTCAACAGGGTGAATATTTGAGCTGAGCTTGAAAGATAGAGTGCAACACTTCCAGGTAGATGACGGAAAAAAGTGTTCTAAATAGAAAAAATAGAAGGTGCAAAGTCACAAAGAGGTAAATTAGCACAGAGTGTGTGAACTTCCGGTAAACAGCCATTTTGGCACTTGAGAGGAACTCAAGCCTCATATGGCAGCAATAGCCTAAAGAAGTTTGTACTATAACATCACACCACTAACTCTGAATAGACATGGAATTTCTTCATTGAAAAAAAAATGACATTAAATCACATCTACACAGAGGATAACAAGGGGCCAGTGAGTCTTCCAAGCTCTCAGGAAGAAGTTGCTTGGCAGTAGAGGCTCTAGTTTCAGAGACAGCAATTACCTTCAGGAGGCCAGATCAGTGAAGGGTTTCTGGAGCTTCAATGGAGTATAGTATGGGGCAGAGTGGGGGGGGGGGGGGCGGGTTTTTCCTTAGTCTGACTGTCCGTGGTGCAGCCAGAATGAAAAGCCAAACCCAGTCCCATTGCTGGACAAAGAGACTAGATATGAAGCTCTGCAAAGGCAAATTCCCGGATAGAAGGTTGGAAGAACAGCCTGAGGATAACTGCAAAGATGATACCTTCTGCATGCCCAGAAATCTGTGGTGATTAAATTGACTAAGGCAGTTAAAGAGTTTAGCATAGCTTTTGACCCATGACAGACATTCAATAAATGGTAGGTGTTTTGCTGTTGTTGCTTAAGGCACTGAAATTTAAACACTGAAGGCCTTACTTGAGGCTTGGCTGGCTTCTAACATAAAGGGATAAGACTAAACAACAGAAACAACAAAGAAACAAAACCAAAAGAAAAAAAAAACAAAACGTGGAATGTTCCCCAAGCCACAGGGTTTTCCTATCCTTCCCCTGCCTTCATCTCCATGGATTTCTGAGGCAGCCCTCCCTAGTGCTTTTGCACTCATTCATTATGAGACCCAGGTCCTACTCCTTGTGTTTGCAGTTAAAACACACTGTGTTTTATGCAGTGCTGCCATGACTTTGAACTGGAAGTTCCTCTCACCTCCCACTTAGAGGATCAAGGGGTAGTTTTGTGTACAGTGGGATAGCACCAGGGTGGAAGTCAGGATACCTGGGCTTTCTTTGAAGCTCTGTCATTACCAGGCTGGGTGTCCTGAGTGAACTATCTGAAAGAGATGATTGGACTGGATGCCATGCAAGGACTTCTCCACGTCCAGCAGTATGAAGCACTGGCAGCGCCTAGGCAGGCTGCTCTCATTATCAAAGTTGCCCAAACACCTCACCACATCATCCTGGGCATCAAGCTAGCCTCAGCTGCATAGTGCCTGATAATGAGCTTTGACTAGAAGAAAAATGACAAAGAGGGAAGTAATGCCCACAATGCTCTAAAGTCATTGTTTTAGCCAACAGGAAGCTGTTTGCAATAGCCATAAGTTTGGTTAAAAGCCATCCAAGGAGGTAAGTGGCCATTTTTGGACACTCCGTTAATTCGGTAACTGTAGGCTACTTAACTCTCCTTGTTACAAGTCAACTGGAGCAGCATACCTTTCCTGATGCCTTCCGTGTGTAGGTGTACTAGGCAAGTCTTCTCTGTACTAGATGTGCTAATGCTTAACAAATATCTACTTTCTTTAAAACATATCCTGTAACTCAGCAGATTCTCTCTAGGGTGAAAAAAAAAATCTCCTTATTTCCATTCTCAGTAACATTTGGTTTAACATGTAAACTAACATCTGGATCTATTAGTTTACACATTCCTAGTAAGAGAAATTTAACTTAGGTAAGGATAGCTTTTCATAACAATTGCATTCTTTTATTATCCATAGATAAGTTTTTGCCAAGAATTCCCTGTGCCGATGTGGTTTCAAGAACTTTGCAATGGTGCTTTTCCCCTTTTGAGTCTTAATTTTCATTGTTCTATGAAGTTAATGGTGCCATGCTGCAGAGCAATAATCAGCAAAACTATTAAAAATAAAAAGCTAGGTGTTTTGCTACATTTCATATAGGTTTGATCGACAAAAGGCTGTCTAAATGAAGTCATTCATGTTTAAATTTTATTATTTTATTTATTTTTGAGAGACACACAGAGAGAGAAAGGTAGAGAGAATCCCAAATAGGCTCCATGACCAGTGTATGAGCCTGATGTAGGGCTCAATCCCACAACCCTGAGATCATGACCTGAGCCAAAATCAAGACTGAGCCACCCAGGTGCTCCACATGTTTAACATCTTAAGTCAAAGATTTTGGTGCAGAAGAGCAGTCTATTGTGAAAAGCAATGCTTTAATGAAAAGGGGGAAAGAGGACTTTCTTGAAAAAGAAGCTTAAATGAGGTATAAATCAGATTTTTCTTTTTGCCAGTTTTAAAAACAGATTCTCCCAAATCATATCTCAAGTTAAAGAATATTCCATTGAGATAGGAAGATGCACAAACAAGAATATATGTATTTTGTTTTTATCCTAGTTCTCAAGAGAGAGGGCATAAAATGCAGCATGAGTGATTCAAGCTAGACCTCAGGAGAAATACCGTGATAGTAAACAATAATGAACTCGAGAACGGATAACAGAGGAAAAAGTTCCACTATCTTTTTTGTGGAAGCTTTAAAAGTCAGAGAAACCATCATTCTGAGTGGTTGGGCACGCTCTTAACTTTCTTTCATCATTTGTAAAATGGGGGAATGTGTGGAGCTCCTTGTAACTCTGGAAACTGATACTTCCACCACACTAAGTGTATCTCTGGCTGCAGTTGGTGCTATTGGAATGGGAGAGTTAAGGTATACTTGGCTACTTCAAAGGATCTTTGTAACCAGAGCCCTTCTCGGGTCCTATCTTCACTATCTCTCCTTGGGCTATCCACAGAATTAATAAAACTGGAAAGAATAGTAGCAAATATGACTTTTTATATCCTTATGTTCAGGCCTTTCATATTTTCCAGTTCTTCAATGGAGGTGACGCCACCCATGATACCCCTGTCGTATTTGTGTACCCTTTATTTTCTGGTGTCTCTGACCTTCAGATATTCTGGGTCAAGGGGGAGGTATCTTCCACGGAAATCCTTTGGCTGTTTGGGTGTAAAGGCCTGGAGATTCATCCATCCTTCCTTGGGGCTCTGGTCCTGCCATTAGTAAAAGCACTTGAGTGTTTGCAATGACACTCAAGAAGCTCTGTCTACATCAGTGTCCAGGTGAAACTGATTACGAGTATCAAAAAAGATGGCACTTAGGAAGACACTTCATAATAGCATAAAACTGGTTGATATAATTAACATCATTATGGAGACCTACCTCTCTTTCTGCCTCTCTCTGTTTTGCTTATTTCCATGGAGCTAAAGACATTGTGAATGATGAGGCGGAATGGAAGCTTGACCAGTGTGGCCCATTCAGACTATTCAGGAAATTAGATTATCAGACATTTCTTTCAATAATGTTGAAACAAAGGTTTTGATGAATTAGTTTTGGAAGGCCAGACTGGTTCTCCATGTTCGAACATAAGCGTGAATTAGTTCCTTCCCCAACATATTTTTACTGTTATAGATGTCTAGTTTCTGTCTCCTAGTAGTCTATAGGCCACTAAAATTAAAGAACATGACAATAAAACTACTGATTTTTGACCATTACCAAAGCAACTTATCATTAAAGAGAACATATTGAAGCAGTAAATCAAATAAACATTGCATCATGGAGATTATAAGGTTACTAAGAAAAAGATTTTTTCCCCAACTTTTCAATATTAGGATATTGTGCTGTGAGATATTTTGATATGGGAGTTAGCAAAGCAAATTGAACTTATCTAGGAAGGTTACAATAATACGTTTTTTTAAAAAAATTGGATTAAACAATGGAACATTTTAAAAAATATGATATCCTGAAAATGTGATCTTCCCTATAGTCTTTTTTCCACATTGATGCTCTACTCTCTGTCCTTTCTGCATTCATAAGACCAGAGAAGTGCCAATAAATTATTCCTCTCCCTGATTGTGCCTGGATTGTGTGTAGTATATTTTATCACACCTACTTTCTTCCTGATCACAGCAAAAGCTTATAAATCTATCAGCAAAGTGATTCCCAGAACATATGGTTCATGGGGGAAAATAGCTTGCATTTAGCTCTGACCAGCTGTCCAGAGCTCAACAATGTTGGTAGCATATTTCAGGACATATAAACTAGGAAATATATTTAGAAAGTGCAAGCTAAGAAATGTACACTAATCTCCACTAGATTCAAAAACACAAATTGTCATTGCACTCTTTCTTAGAGCAGAATTTAATTAAATCATTCCTGGTCACCAAAGATCTGACTGAACAGGAATAATACTCACCTTTTCAGACCCTGTGTAGATGGCATTCATCTGGCTAAAACCATAACAGTAAGCTTTCTGATAACTGGCAAGTTCTTCAATTGCATGTCAGATATGATTTCTGACACTGTAAAAGTTAAATGATCAAGGGAAGATCCATATGCATAAGATGGACCATCTGCATATTTGCATCAGCTTTCAGACACTTACGTGAAAATAAGCCTTATTATAAGTTTCTGAGTTCATGAATAAAAAATAAGTTAGTTAACAGGGCTCCTTGGAGATGTGGCTAATTCTTGGGCTGGGGCAGGAAAAGAAAGACGAACCTGGAATATCTTGTAGTGCCAGAAAGAAAGGGCTTTAAAAATAAAAGAACAAAAGAAAAAGGAAAAAAGATGGACATATGTCAAAAGGACATAGGAACCAATCCAAAAGAGCTCCCAAAGGCCCAAACTGGAACAATCTGAGCAACAAAATAGAGAAATATGGTATTGGATTAAAACTTGCAGAATTAAACAAATAACCACATGTCCATACTAATGTAAATAAATGACTGAATGGGAAATAAGTGGGGAAGAAGAGACAAATCTTCCATAGACAAGAATTCTAAGAAATATATATAGATACTACCCCTTCAGGGCCGCAGAGCTTAATCTCCTGCCCCTTGAATGTTAGTTTGATTTAGTAACTCACTTCCAAAAAATAGAATATGAGAGGAAAAATAATAACTTCAGAGTGGAGATCCTTGACAGAAACCACCTTAACCAAGTGATCAATGGTAGGTAGAATCATCAGTGATAAATTATATTGATAATATGTACCCAATATGTATGATTCAATGAAAAGGTCCCTCACTTCTCTAGTAGTCCTAGTAGGGAAAATCCATAATTAGGGTCTAATTATAAGGATACATCGGGCAAAGTGAAGTCAAGGGACATTCTACAAAATATCTGACCACTGCTCTTCAAAATTCTCAGTAAATAAAGAATAAGGGAAGGCTGAGAAACTCTTATAGACTAGAGGAGAGTAAGGTAACATTATGGCTACATGAAATATGTTATCTTGGATCAGATCCTTCAACAGAAAAAGAATATAAGTGGAAAAAGAGAAAGAGAAAACAGACAGAGACAGAGAAAGAATGAATACCCAAATAGGGAGAGCGGCAGACGGGAGGAGAGGAAGTTGAGCAGGAAGCCTGATTCAGGGCTCTATCCCAGGATCCTGGGATCATGATCTGAGCTGAAGGCAGACACTTAACTGACGGAGCCACTCAGGTGCCCCTCAAGTTTGGATTTTTAAGAATAACTATTTATTTATTTATTTACTTACTTACTTATTTAAGTTATTTATTTATTCATGAGAGATACAGAAAGAAGCAGAGACACAGGCAGAGGGAGAAACAAGGGGCAGGGAAGTCCAATGTAGGACTTAATCCCAGGACCCTAGGATCACACCCTGAGCCAAAAGCAGACACTCAACCACTGAGCCACTCAGGCGTCCCAAGAATAACATTATTTAAACTCAGTTTTTATCTTTACACGTTTAAAATAAGCTAAACCATCATTTAAGGTGTTAAATGCAACTTCACTTTTTACAAAGAGCATCGATTCTTTCCACAAGTGTTTTTGCTGACAACCTCTGAGAGAGATAGGATGGTCATCTATTCATGCACCTGTCCTGGTTAAAACCTTAAATTTTTATAAAGGAGTATACATTCTTCCACTACTTTAATTATGTCCATATATTAACTAATCTCATCATATGATTGCATTCTCAAGATTTACCAGGAGAGATCATGACAAATTCATTAGTGCTTATTTAAAAGTTGGATGAGCACTAGGTGTTAAATTGAATTTAAATTTAAAAAATAAAACTAAAAATAAATAGAAGTTTGAATGAAAGAAACAATATTTATGTACAGTTGCTTGAAGTGTATGCAGTATATCCATTCCTGTGGCTACTCTAAAACCTAGATCTGGAATGAGCGAAGTCATCAGATCTGTCCAATACATTGTGGGCATCATGCCCATCCCCTAGACAATTGCTTTACACCAAATTATTCTTTGGTAAAATGTCATTAGTCTGAATTGAGAGCTACACAGACAACTCCATTAAACTCATCACTGTGGTTTCTAGAGCACTGTTTGAGTTATTATTTCTCACATTACACAGTGTAATCCAGGTATGAGGTATTTCTTAAGCATCAACAATAGGATTATGTTCCTCTCTTGAGAAATAGATGGTTTTTAAACTCCTGCACCTTTTGGATTATAGTGTTGGTTTTGTTTTCCTTTTTGCATTGGATGCTAGAAAACTCCTAGTTAAATTTGTGATGGCATCAAACAAGCATATTTAAAGTCAGAGTAGGCATTACAAGCACCAATCTCACTTTTGACTTCATTTTAACTTATTGCTCCTTTAACATTTATATATATCTCTATCATATTGTTGATATGTGTTCACTCCTGAGAAATTTAGAGAACACAGATAGACAACATTTAAGAAAATTAAAGATTATCCCATGACTCAATCATTGTTAACATATTGCAGTATAGCATATAAACATCTAGGCTTATTTTATCATGCTATATTTTATCACCTTTACTAGGTTGCTTTGAGTTTTGCAGGATTTTTTTGCAGGGGAGGGTGGACATAAGATATAAATTAATTAATTAAAACATAACTAAAGGAAACATATTTAAGTCCTCGATCTTGTTTTGATTGGGTTTGAGCCTATCACTTCTAGGTAGACTAATTTCTGTATCTGTGTCTTCATACATGCTGAGAATCTTTACATTTAGGTACACTGAGGAAAATATCTACAGTCACCAATTTATCTTTAAGTAACATCACCAAAAAGCATATTTTCCTGATGTATTATAAGACAGTCATCCTTGGTTCCTTAATAAACATTCCAGTGCAAGAGCATTACACACTCTTAATGAGAACTTGGAACCAATTCATGTTTTTCCTGTTAATTAAAGAATGGCAACATTCATTGGCTGACTTTTGAAGAAGTAAAAGCTTAACTTGGGGCCTCTGTAAAGTTCTGCTAGTCTCTCTAGCACAAAGTTAGCTACATGAGATACTGTAAGTAAGAACAAATTTCATATATAAGGCAGTGTAGAAATTTCAATGCCATAATCATAATAGTAATAAAATAATACATCTATCTTTTAAAAAGTGAAAAGATACCTTAATAAAAAGAGGGAACTAAGGAAGAGAAAAAGGATATAGATTGTATAAATAATTTTATTAGAGAAATCATGTCTTAATCTTTCTTAGCATAGGTTATTGAAGGAGGAGGGGGAGTGGGAGAAGAGGGAAAGTAGAAGAGGTGAAGATTTTTAAATAAAGACGAAAATAATTGGTGACATCCCAGTTTTCATGAAGTGTTAACAAGGAAGAAAAGGATCTCATTCAGAAATGTAAAAGGCATTTCTAAGGCTACAGAAAGTGTTCATTGGTTTATGGTTATGAATTGTTAGAATCAGAAGGACATCTTTAAAACATATCTACTTTAATCTCTCTCTCTCTCCCTTTTAATATCCATCCATCTCATTCTCCCTTGTTTCCCTCATCCTCCCTCTCCCTCTCCAACCCCTCCCTTTAGCAGATGAAGAAGTAAAAATCCAGAATGATGATACAGTCTACCCTGAATTACAGAATTGTATGGCAGAGATGAGGGTAAAAATCTATACTTATTGATTACTAGCTCAATTTTCCTTTTACTTCACTGGGAAGGGACAAAAAATATATAGCAATGTCATGGTATAGTCAACTCAAAAATGAGCCATGGTTAACAAAGATCCGACTGCTGAGATTAGGCCAGCCTTACTGATGTGTGTCTACAGTGGGACTATGCAGTTAAAGATTTTAGTAATTATGCCTGTTTTTCTCCTGTTGACCTGTACATAATGAAGGCTGAATACATATCATCTATAATAATCTACTAAATTATGGTTGATTTCTACTCCAGCTTGAAGCTTTGGTCAGCCCTTTGATGGTGGAGAAACTATAAAACCATCCCTTTGCCTCCTTGGACTTCTTTCCCCTTCCTCCTGCCAGTCCTTAACCCTAGATCACCCCCTGCCCTAGAAAACAGCTAGAGAAGGTCACACACTGGGTAAACTTCATCTTCTAGCCCATTAGCCCTTGATAGATTCAGACAGTTGCTCCTAATTAATGTGCAGAAATTCTTTTTTCCCCCTAATTAATACTCTGGAAAATTCTACACTGTAGTCATTGCCCTGCTTTTCTTCTATCCTATGTCTAGTTCCATCTTCCAAGTAGATCATCCCATCCATTATGTCACTGTGAAGCTTGAGGCCATTTTTCTTTCTCTCTCCCAGAAAATATCTATGTACATACTTTGGGCACAATCCTATGTACTTCTACACGCTCATCCACTTTCCTAAATTAACTGTTACATCTGCTTCCTGGTCCTATTTCCCCTTCTTCATTTTCAAACCTCCCACTTGCCTACCTCTGCAGATTTTTTTTTTTTTTCTGACAGTTCCTTATATTTGGTTTGCTTAGAATTTTTCTGTTGACTCCTTATCCTCAAAAAAACTCAGGTCTCCACCCTCTTGAAGAAAACATCCTTGAGCTTATTGCTCATTTAGCTGGCCCTGGCCCTGGCCCTTGGCAAGTGCATTAACTCTCAATATCTGAGGTACTGCTGTTGTTTAGTACCTGTACCTTTCTCATAAGCCACAGCTAACATCTATTAAATTCTATTCAAGATCATTCCAGTTTTGTTCAGTCAGTTTAAAAAACGTTGATTTCACATTTGTCACCACCTTTCCTTTTTCTGACTTGTTATATCTTGGTTTCATTTTTTTCTCACTGATCTCCATTTTTATTCAGAACTGAGCTTTCTTATAATCCTTTCCTCATATATGAAAGTGGCTCAAATTGACATTTCTTTTTTTTTAAGATTTTATTTATTCATAAGATACACAGAAAGAGAGAGAGACAGAGAGAGACAGAGAGAGAGAGAGAGAGGCAGAGAAAAAGGCAGAGGGAGAAGCAGGCTCCATATAGGGAGCCTGACGTGGGACTAGATCCCAGGATTCCAGGATCATGCCCTGGGCAGAAGGCAGGTGCTAAACCGCTTAGCCACCCACGGATCCCCTCAAATTGACATTTCTATATAATAGATACCATTCTTCTATTTCTCCTGTGGCACCACATACAAGAAATATAATCTTCCAAGCCCATGGAATTAATGGACTTGTTTCCTAACTCAGACTCTTCTCCAGCAGCTGGTGATTGGGTCAGGCCCTTATTACCTTACATCCTAATAATTACAATGCCTTCACACAAGATTACCAGCCAATGAACTCCGAACAAAGATGGAAGATTAAGCTTCCAAAAAACAAATAAACAAACACACAAAAAAAACCCAAACCAAACCAACAAATCAACAAGCAAACATATCATTGTTCATATTATCCTTCTCTCCCAGAATTCTTTACTGTCTTCCCACAATGTATTCTACAGGATAAAGTCCAAGCTCCTCAGCCTAGAATTCAAGGCTTTCCACTCAAGTCTGTATCTCTAATCTCTTCACATCTTTCATTAACATGAACCCACCTCTTCAACCACATCTGTCTGCTCAGACATGTCATGTGCATTTCCACTGCAGCACATTTCCTTATGCCATGCTTCCTATTTTAAGTCAAACAGCTCCATCCTATCTACATATTATCCAACTGATGCCAGAAAATCTTGGATAAATTCAACATCCACCATTGCTTAAAAACCTTAGTTACCTAGAACCAGGGTATGCTTCCTTAACTTCATGAAGGACTTTTATCTAAATCAACAGTCAATATTACATTTAACTCTGAAGTTCAATTCAGAATAAGAGGAAGATGTTGGCTATTACCAGTATTACCTAATCCCATGATGGAATTTAAGAGATACATCTTGGAAAAGAAGAGCCAAATATATCTTAATTTGAAGATGATATGATTGTTGCCTACTCAGGCAACTTAAGGGAATCAAATAAAAAAGTAGTAGAACCAATAATAATAATAATAACTAATAATAGAGCTCATCAAGTTTGCAGATTATGAAACAAATATCCCCAAATCAATAAATTGCCTATAAATCAGCAATGACCAGTGAGAGAAAACACAATGAAATAATCATACCATTCACAATAACTCAAAAATACATAGTCATAATAACAAAAAAATTAACAAGAAATGTGCAGGATTTATATGAATCAATCTGAAAAACCTTAGTGAGGACTATATATCATATCCACCATTCAATAATCAGTTCAATTTTGCCACCTCCAAAAGGCTTTCCAAAACAAAGGTAAAAAAAATACTCTCTCTCTTCTGAACTCCCATTATATTTCCTGTGGATAACAGTCAACCAATTCCCAATAACACAGTTCCTTAAATTTAAATTGTGAGATTCTAGAGAAAAAGAATTGTACTGTTTATATAGTGGTTATGATGTAACTGTGGTCACTTGTTTTTCTTTAGCTTCTGCTTTCTCATCTCTAAAATGGGCATGCATATCACCAGGTTACTAGGTAGATTACATGAATAATTTATAATATTAACTATATTTATAATCATAATTTATAATAGATAATATTAATAATCTAATTATTAAAATACACCAAATAATTTAAATTAGCATATTACTAATTTAAATTTAATTCTCTAGTATACAACTCGACACATAATAAGCCCCCAACAAATGGTAGCCATTAGTTATAACTCTTGGTACAAGGTTACATACATATAGTTGGCCAAGGTGTTGGCAAGTATTAAACATGAATGATCCCTTTAATTTTATGGATGGCAAGATGGGGAAGAAACATAGACAATACATAGTAACTGCAACTCAGAGTTAAAGGGAGTTAAAAACTATAAGTAAAATATGGTCTAGGTCTTGGAATGAGGAGAACACTTGATTAAGACAAGTTTGCAGTTGCTTTAGAGTGCAGTTGCTGGGAAAGAATGGAGCCAATGGATACTCCAGGGACCAGAAACTATGTAGAGTCATGGAAACACACCCCATTTATTCTTTAAAAAAATTGCACTTACCCTGGTAAGAAGATAAATGTATTCAGAGAGGCAATGGGTTGAACTTGCTGACATTCTAAATATTAATCCTATGGAAAGATTAAAGATAGATTTCAATCAATGGGAAAGTGAGCATGGTGGCAGCAGCCAAACCATATGCAATTAAAATCTCATACTTATGCCTATAGTAGATGCACGATAAATGTGCTTTGAATAAATGCCATGTACTTTCACAATAATTGAGACCACTTAGAGTGATAGATTTAAAGTATTATGAAACAGTTGCTTGTTATCAACTGGTTCAAAAGCCAAGTTCCAATTAGAGAATATTTATTCCACATGAACTACAAAACCAAAGGATATTCTGAATCAGGGTTATGTTAGTTTGACTTCAAGAGGCATTAATTTTTTAAATTATTATTTATCTCTGTTACTTCAAAAACCATTTAAGGCAGCAGAAATCTATATTTTCATTCTAATCCTGTTATCAAACCCCATTGCAAGAACATATAAGAACCCTCATATAACTTATGTTATATAACATTTTTTATATTACCTTGTCACAATTCTTAGTAGCTTTTCAGATACATTGTACTATTATTTTAGCAAAGATCTTTTAATGTTAACATAGTCTCTGCAATGGTGTCCTCCTAGACATGGTTAAGTTAAGATTCAAGAGAACCTTAACAGTGTTTAGAACTCATTTGCCAATCTAGTTCCTCCTGCTTCCTCTCTATTGCATAGGGCTCAAGAGAGCATATATAACTTGTTCTCATATTACATAAAGGCTTCTTCTGTTGGACTAGCCTAATATTTGAAAAACAAGTCAAATGGAAATAAAAGGCAACCACCATCCCTATCACACTACTAAGTTCACACAAGAATTTGATTATACAGCTACATTAAAAACATGAACAACTTTCAGTGTAACTTTCAATGTTTTTCACAGATAATCATAACCATCATCTAAGAAGTCCTGAACTTTGATAGATCACAGAAGAAGTGCTGTGATGAGCTATAGTGAGGCAGTTTTTGGAATGTAGAGCAGAAGATAATCCAACTAACTAAAAGGGCTTTCCAGCATTGTATCAATAATTATGCATAAGAGATCTGTGAACACTCAGTATGGAGAAATGAGATGAAAAGATTTTAAAAGCCAAGTAAAAATGTAAATGCCAGTTTGAAGCAACACTAACTAAAGTGATGTTGCCATAGTACTGAGAAAGGACATTGAATTGGATTTTTCTGCTGAAGAACTAGGTTAAAATCCCAAACCTGCCACTTACTGCCTCTGTTAGTTAAGTAAATTATTTATCCCCCCAAATCTCATTTCCTTCATTTATACATTGTCTGACAGTAATCACTACCTCCTGAGTTGCTTTGAGGACTAAATGAGACAGACTTTGTAAGAAACCTTAATAAATTTTACTAATCGACATTATGAAAATGAATAAATCATTAAAAAAGAGATAAACAAGCCCCATATGGAGTTGTTTGCCCATCACAACAGCAAACCAAGACTTAATAACAGTTTCAACCTATCCACTTGGTATTCATGATTCGCTTAATAAAGCCAATTCCATGTTCAAATTAGCTCAGCTGAAATTTTGTTAACACTATAAAATGTGTGCCTGTGTGTTTCAATGCCACAAGGAGGCACACGTTTATTAAGTGAATAGAACTGTGAGTTTTATGAAGGTGAAAACCATCTCTGTGTTTGTGACTCAGGGTCTACCTTAGTACTCAGGACTCTATAGGTATTTGGTGAGTGAAAAAAAAAATTAATAAATGAATGGTTACCAAGAACTATAAATAGGGACTCAAGAAGAGGAGAGTTTTCAGAAAGAAAGTTTAAAAGGAAACCAGATTGTTGCCTTGTGTTTATTTATTTTTTTTCAAGGACAATAAAGAGTCAAGGAATGTAGATAAGACACTAACATCTGTATGGCGTAAAGCAAAAGCACTGTCATTCAGCTGATGAGTGTTCTGAATGAAGAGTAAACAAGATGGCATGGATCGTAGCCTGGCGTACTTCCATTCAGAGAAACTCTTCAAGTCATCTGTGTTTCGTAACAATTCATTATCTCAGGGATAGTCATGTAAATCAGTCCATGCGTATTAGAAGATACAAAAGTGGGCTGATAAACCACATGCCTAAGAAGAGCTAATCACACATCTTGAAAGACTGATGAGATTCCTCTATGGGAGAGTGTTTGTCCTCAAGAATCAGCAGGACAAAACAAATGTGGTTAGTGGTATGATTCAGGTCATAAATCCACCTCCCCTTACGCCCTTGTAAAGCAGATCTCAGAAGTCACTCAGAGCTCCTGCTGTGTGGACCACTTTGAACTGTACCCTGTAGGAAAGTGAAAGGAAATAGAAAAAAAAAGTAAGGCTTCAAGTTACTTAATATCGAATGAAGACAAAAGTGAATGAGAAAATTATTTTTTACAAAAACTAAAGACAATATGGTATAGAGGTAAAGAGCACAAGCTTAAGAATCAGGTTAATCAGGGTTGGATTCCTGTCTCTACCACTTCCTTACAAAGTGACCACATTAAAGTAACTCAAGGGGCACTTGGATGACTCAGTTAAGTATTGCCTTCAGCTCAGATCCTGATCTCAGTGTCCTGGGACCGAGCCCCACATTGGGCTCCCTGCTAGGCAGGGAGTCTGCTTCTCCCTCTCTCATCCTGCCCCTCCCACCCTGCTCATGTGCTCACTCACTCACTCGCTCTCCCTCTCTCTTAAATAAATAAATAAATAAATAAATAAATAAATAAATAAATAAATAATCTTTAAAAAAATAAAGTAACTCAAAATGTCTATGCCTTGGCTCCATGGGGGTGATGATGTCTCATGGGACATAATGGGGGTGACCTGCATGTCACATGCAACAACACATGTCATCCACTTGGTGAAAGCATTCAGTACTGATAAACACTATATTTATGTCAAGGGAAATGGTCTCTGTCTTGGAAATATAAGCATTCTGTTGCCCCCTCAAAATCAAGTAATTTGATTTTTCAATTACTTAGATTTTTTTCAAATGCCCATCATTGCAAGTTGAATTGTTGCTAATTGAGAGAATAGTGAACCAGAGACACACAGAGGTCCATTACTGGGTTAGGAAGAGCTCTGTTTTCCATCTTCTGCTTAAGCCTTGACAGAAAGGCACTGAGTGGCTTGGGGCCTACGGAGGTTCAGGGTGGACTTGGGAGTCTGACAACCAGGGTTCCAGTGTCCTCCTGCCACTCACAAGCTGTGTTACCCTGCCAAGCCCTTTATCTGCAGACCTCGGTGTCCACCCCTGCAAAAGGAGAATGGCACCACCTAAGAGAGTTGTTGCTTCCTACAGGAAATCAGTGTGTGACATGCTTAACCTACTACCTAGCCATTGAAGCATTCAACAGAATTCAGATGACAACGGTAATAGTTAAGTAGGTCGCCCTGCGATTTGAATCTGAAAGTCTAATGTTACTACAGAATTCCTTATAAGGAGTCAAAACGGTGAACTCAAACTGAAATGATATATTATTGGCACTACGTGTTTTATAACCAGGGTAAAAACTGCTGCTAATTTGGGTGAAGGTTTCTACGAACCTGGGAGAGACAATAAGCTCCTACTTGATGTCTGATTCCCCCAAACTTCTCCATTATACTCCTCAAACCTTCCTAGCTCTCGGTTAATTTTTTTCCTTCTGATCTTTTATGAGGAGACATTTGTCAAATATTTTATACTTAACTAAATGCCACCACATTAAATATCTTTTACCTTCAAATAACTTCCAATTCCAATCTGAAAGTAAGTATGAAACCCCTGGGAAGTCTGGGATGTCTAGTGACGTTACATCAGCACCAAGGACACTCTGGCAGCACAAGCCTTAAGCTGCAATTAAAAGGAAGCTACCACTCATGGAGCACCTTCTAATACCAGGTACTACGCCAGGCTCTTTACATATTTAATTGAATCTATAACAACCTTGAAAAGTGAATGTTCTTATGCTCGTACTTGAAAAGCAGACCTTGAAAACATGAGACAGTTTGCTTAAGATCAAAGAGTTAAGAAGAGGCAGAGTCAGAGCTAGATTTTGAGTCTGTCTGACTTCAAAGCCTTTCCTCTTAAGCCTTACCGCCTCTCCCCAGGAAACTGGGCACCCGCCCAAGCCGTCAGTAGGGGCCACAGCAACCTGCCAGTGGCAGCAGGGCCCAGGCACTGTGGCAGGTAGCCCCATGGAATCCAACGCACACCAGAGGGTGGAAGCTCGCTGCTCCAGACAGGATTGGCAAAGGCACCAGCAGGTCTGCAGGTGAGGTTCATAGAAAATTGAGCTCCAGCAAAATGGAAAGACAAAGGCAGAGGGGCAGGTGGAGCCTGACACAGGGAGCTTTACCATGAACTCATTTGGTCCAGAGACTTTCAAGTTGTTACTGCTCACAGTGGCATTTTATTTTGTTTTCCTGTTAACAGTGGCACTCTTTTTTTTTTTTTTTTTCCAGATGAACTCTTAGGGGCTACCCCTTTATAAATGACTATATATATAAAAGCTCAGATGTTCTGATGTGGGATCAAGGTACAAAGAACTAGGGCCTTGAGATTCTTGGCTGGCTTCTGGTAAGGTGGCTCCAGAGACACCTCTGTGGATCCACAAGACTCTCAGGAGCAGTTTGAAAATTACTACACTACTTACTAAGTGTAAAAAAAAAAGAGAGAGGGAGAGAGAACTGAACATTACAGAACCATTTCACACAATGTCCTTTTTCTAGAGTGTTTCTGAAAGTGTGCACAAGGAGCAAATAAATCATTCGCACAAATGCAGATTCCTGTTCCCCCGTCCAAACCTGCTCTTTGAGGGAATTCTTAGCCAAAGACTCCCATTCTTGCCATAGCCCGAGTAATGCATAGACTCCCTATAAATCCGTGGCTTGAAAGTTTCAGAACCTAAAGAGTTACATCACTCAAGGTTTTGTGTGTGTGTGTGTGTGTTTTCCCCAACAAAGCCCACAACTTAGTAACAATCTATCTCCACTGAGGTGACCTGCTTCCTGCACTTGATCTAAGATGATTGACAATGATGGCATCCAATGACAACCTTTCTCTGCTTATGTGAGTGACAGGCTTCCTCCAGGATCTAATAAAAATGTGAAAAAGTACAAGCATGCAAAAATTGTCATAATATAGAGTAAAGTAAAAAGATTTTGAAAAAGCCAACATTTATTTTTTCTTCTCTTTAATTATAACTTTCATAGAAGTACAAAAAATCTCAAGCTTTGCATTTCCAGACTCTCCTAGAAAGAGTTTCTCAGACTCTGGTGGGGGAGTTGCGGGGCGGCGGGGGGGGGGGGGGGAGAGATTCAGGAATCTGCATTTTTGTTAGTTCCCCAAGCAAGTCTTGGGCATACATTAGCAGTCTAAGACTTTGCTGCTTAAAGTATGGCCTGCAGAGACGCAGCACTGATCATCATGAAACTTGACGGAAATGCAGACCCTTGGGCCCCAGTTCAGACTTGCTGGATCAGAATCCGCACTTTAACAAGATCCCCAGGTGATTCCAATGTGCCGCAAAGTTTGGAAACTATGGGTCCACAAATTTACTACTCCAAGCGTGGTCTCGGGCACTCTTTAGAAATGCAGAGTCTTAGGCTCTACCCCAGATCTGCTGAATCAGAAGCTGTATTTTAACAACATCCCCTAGTGGTCTATAAATAAAGTTCACAAAGCATGGGTCTAGAAGAAGCCAGGCGGACCCCTCAACCTGCATTTGGAAAGGAGTTGAGGGAGCACCCGGAAGCACATTCTCAACAGCATACCTGGCATGGTCAGGTACAGGCCTGCAGCAAAGCTGCTTTTCCACGAAGAAACCTGCCATTGCTATTGCTTGTTACTTGCTTGGTGTCTCAGCCCATTATGGCCTGGTAAGGGGACGGAAGCAGAACAGTTCTTTCTCTGTCTGTTTGAGCAAGAATGTTACCATTCACTGTTGATTAAAAAAAACATATTGTACTTGCCTGTGCATTCCAGGCTGGGGAAGGAAGACATTGTCCCCACCCTCCAGACCTTACCCATTCCACATCAATAGGCCTTCCCTGTCCCCTTACCAGCTCTGCCTCCCAGAGCCCATTTTGAATGTGGATTATGAACCACTTTGGTGAAGCTGTTCCTCATTGGCTGGAGCTTGGCTGTGCCACATTTCGCAGTGCCCTCAAGGACGGGTCACCAGTTGATCTACATTTCTCTTCACACATTAGGACTCACTCAACAACGCTTCCTGTGTGCAATCACCTGTAGCTCCCTTGGTGAAGCAGCAAGAGGACTTGACCCAGGGCTGCTCCCTGACTGCTCAGGCCCATGACCTCCACGACAGACCCTCTGAACCATTCTGACCCTTGTATCCTTCAGAAGACTGCTTCTGGCCTCTGCATTCCCCAGGGGTTAAAAAGAGAAGGTGAGCCCCCCAGATCCTCTGTGGATTTTCAACGATCCTGATGGGAAAGGGTCTCAGTTCCTCTCTATGTCTGCAATGCTCTGGTGCTGTCAGCCAGTCTTCACACTGCTCTCCTCCTTTCAGGAAGTGTTTTTTTCTATTTAGGATTCAGTCAGGCAGAGAAGCATATGTCTCCCTCCTTCCTGCAACATGTGTCCTTTCATGGCAGGGTGTGGGTGAAAGTGTCTGGGCAGCGCTGAGCTCATTTTCACAGCCATTTTGTGGATCTCCAACATTGCTGGCAGGATCTCCTCCAGAGAGCTTTCCATCAGCACAGTGTTGAAACCACACATCCAGCCATGCTCTGCATTACACGTGTGATTTAACTGCCTTCGCTGAGGCAATGAATGTTGGGGTTTCTGTGTTTTGTGGTGCTGCTGCTGTTACTGGTTCAGGAGAGAATTTGAACCACCCTATGTAACTCTTACACCCCTACACCTTTTTCCACACTAACCCCACCGCTTGTCTTGCTGCCGCATCACAGCTGTGGGAAATTCCCCCAGTGTGGACAGACATGGTGATTCATTCTCCACTCCCATCCGTTATTTTCAAAGAAGTTTCAAAAAGTTTGGGCATCCATCTTTAGGCTAACAGGGAACTTGCCTAATTGTACTCTAAGATGAGTCTCCATTTGCTTGTTTCTGGAATAGATTGAAACCATTTCCTGTAGATAAGCATGACTCTGAACTTCATGAAAGTCACCAAACCCTTATGGTTGCCACATCTCTGAATGCAAACATTCCTGTAAAAGGCTGGAGGCTATGCAAGGTGGTCTTCTCAAATCCTTTCTAGCACCAAGACCAATGCATCTGAGAACATCTCTCCTTCTGTCTCATCTCACCTCCTTTTCAGCAAGACCTTTGTGAAGACTCCCATTCTCAGAGCAGTATGGGTACTCTAGCCTTTACTGCAGTTTTCCTGTGAGGCAGCTCCTCCTCGGGTTGGAAGAGTAGGCACAAGGGGGTCCATGGATAGAATTTGTACTCTTTCTCATTGAAAGAGATTCCTGTATCTCACTGCATGTATATTCTGTTTTTGTTTTGTTTTTTACCAAATAGGTCTTCAGTCCATCTCCTGAAATGTGACTTTATTCCCTTTTTGTTCTTTTCATCATTTATGCATCCTTTCCTTCAACAAGTGTTCACAGAATGTCTTCATATGCCAGGCACTGTGCTGGGTACTACAGATTCAAAGATGAGTTCGCCTCATGGAGCTTATGGTGTAGACAGGTATTTAGGCCTTCGTCAAAAACACACAATGCATAGCCACAGACTGGAGTAAGTAAGAGCCCTGAAAGAAAGGAACACCATTCCAGATGAGTCTGTAACCACAGCACACGACCGCATCAGTGTGAATGATGCTAAGCAATCTGAGAGATTCACTGGCACAACTGGACAAGCCAGACAAAACTCATCAAAATCTTGTCCGAAGACCCTTGTAATCTGTCACTTTGTGAGGGACTTTCCAAACAGAATAGTTAATAAGTGCTTGGTGAAGACAGGTGAATTCATATGCTAGAAAGAAGCCAGCATCTTCTTTCCCAGTATCTTTGCAGGCATATTAATTGATTGTATTGTCACTGCATCAAGTCTTGCCTGACAGCTGTCAAGATTCAGCGAACTATAGGAACAAAGTAATGTGACAGCTTCGGAGCACTACAGAAGAAAGTCCTAAGATAGAATGAATGATCTCATACAAATGCAATTCCTGCACCATTCCCATTTCAGGTGGTCTGGGCAGATCCCAAACTTATTCAACCAGTGGTAGCTCAGGTATACAGCAGATTACAAAGAGAAACTTTTCCAAACTAAATTCCCCATGAGCACCTTGGTGAAGATGCTGAAGGCAAGGCAGCATGTTAGAGGGAGATGCTACAAAAGACCTGGACAGAATAGATGAGAAGAGCAAGGACTGTACGACAAGGGTGGTGCTATCTCTTCCTTCCCACTGATGCATTTGTTCACGCAGATCCGTGTATATTTATCATGCGGTTTTCAGTTATAAGTACTGAAGCCCAATTCAGTTTGCTATTTCAGAACAGTAATTTATTGGCTCATCTATTACAAAAGTTCAGGAATACATCAATTTCCAGTCAAAGGCTGAATGATGTAAGCTAATCCTAGCGTCTAATTTTCTTCTCTCCTTCCTTATCTCTGCCTTCCCCTGTCTTGGCCTTACTCACAGACAGGCTTTCTCCACACAGTGGCACCCAACAGATGCAGACTGAGATCTTCTAAGGTTAAAGAGAGTTTTTCCCCCTGGATAATTCTAGAAGATCCTGAGGAAAGGTTCTCATTAACTCAGTTGGTCGCATTCCCATCCCTAAACAAATGCAGGTGAACAAAGTTTTAACTAGTTTTGCTTAGGTTACCTTGGTCTTTGCTGGAGTCTGTGATTAGTGCTAGATCCATTATCTGTTGTGGCTGAGAGTGATGTAGGGAGATTCTGGGAAAGAAAATCAGAGAGCTATTAATGGGATGGGGAATGGAGCTGGCTACTCTACTACGTGCTAATGTTAGTGCTTACAATAGAATGGAGGGTTTTCCAGGTAAGAGTAAGAGGGTTTTCCAAGTGGAAAAAAGAATTGGCTGCTCATCTGGAAAAACAAAGTTATTTGGCAAAATTTGTGACTTAGAATAAGATAGTCAAAATCACATTAGACAAAATCCTGGAAGAAATACAGGAGAAGACAAATAACATCATTCTTAAATGGAGGACAAATGTGATGAACTCATTAGATTTTTCCAATTCTTATTTCATGATGACTCACACTAAGAAGACACTCAATAAATATTTTTATTTGATTTCTGTGATTTGATACTCAGAGTGAAAATTAATCTCCATGCAATTATAAGAGAACTAATTAAGGCAGCAGAGTTATTGCTAAGATGCCTAATCAATAAAACCTGCAGGTGTCCTTTCAATTAGATTAGGAAGTTAATGAATACACATTTTTTCCTCAATTTTCTGTGCCAACATAAAATTTCTTCCCATGCTTTAAATGATTTCATCTTCTTCTCATGGAAAGGAAAAGATTACTGACACTTTAAGGTGTTACCAGGACTAATCTCATGTTTCTAAGCAGGCTCCTCTCTAAAACCACCCCAGAAATATGTTTACAAGTAGGATTGAATGACGTGAACAAATTCCCCACAGTCAAGTATCACCCCCCAAATCAACTACCTAAGCCGTACACACAAAAGCAGCTGGCTTGGCCACACTGAATCCTGTCACATTTCCTAGCATCTAGTGGTAGGTATAAAAATGTTTACTGAATTAAGAGAGTAAGTGATAATGGCTAAAAATGCCAAACTGACCATTCCAAGGCCCAGGACTAGACAGTTCTTTGAAGATGGACTCCTGAGCTTCATCATGGTTGAAGAGTGAAAATACTAAGGTCTTTGGGGCCAAGGAGTTTTGGATTAAAATCTCATCATCTCCTTCACTTTGGTATATCGATTATCCTCCCTGAGCTTCAAATTTCTCATATGTAAAAGATAACACTACCAATAATAGCTTGTAGAGTTTTTATAAGGATTTGATGAGATACTGTATACAAAGTAGCTAGAACATAACACAACCTCAAAAGTGGCTACCATATTTATATATTTTTTTTATATTTATATTTTTCAAGGTCTTCATAAAATGTAGTACTAATAAACATTTGTAATGTCTCCAAAATTACCCCTGAATCATGATATTACATTTATAATCCACTAGGTCACAAATGTTTTGAGTATTTCTTTGTATATAGAAAATAAACTGATTGAATGAAATCTCTTTGTCAAGTAGAATTATGTTAGTCACTGATAACCATTTTTTAAAAGAATACATTATTTTTGTATATATGTACATGCACACACACAACACAAATATGTATATATGTATGTGAAGTCCGATCACTTTACTAGTATTGAACGCTAATTTATTTTAGTTACTTTTATCTGTATTGAGAAGGGAAAAAAATAAATTAAAATATACACACAACTGGGACTTTATGAATTAGGATTAGGCTCCATATTTAAAGATGGAACCAGTTTTTTGTTAAATAGAATCAAATTGTTCTAAAGTATTAGTTTTTTTTTTTAACATTGTTTTAACAAGTTATTGTTAAGTCAAAGAAAGCCATAGTAAACTAGTATAACCTGAGTATATCAGAGACTTAACTCGTGGTTCAAGAAAAATTACCTTATAAAAAAAGTTTAAGTGCTTTTTTCATATCTATATCTGTAGTGACAACCAGAAACTATATACTTCTCTAACGATTTCATTGACCAGCATATCAAATCAGCATATAAACATAAATTCTTGCATATATTTAAAATTGTGTAGGAACATCTAAACAGGAGTATTGTTTGTGATGCTTAAGAAAGTGAGTTGGATTATCATTATGTGATGTTGGGAGATTGCAATGTAACTTGATGTCAATGAAATGTAATTTAACTGTCCCAGATATTGTTGAATACTCAAGAAGAAAAGCTTTCATCTGATTAAAGTTTTATGCTTTGATTTTCTTCTTTTTGTTTGTTTCCCAGATGTGAATTTTAATTTTTATTTAAGAAGAGGCAGTGTAAATCTTACTCATATTCAGTAATGTATCTCATAGATACAGAGAAGGTAAAAAAATATAAGCTGTTTAAGTAGCATTTAATATTGATGAGGGGGTGAAAGAAAAATGTATTAAGGATGCTATACTATATGTATTTTGTCTATCATTAAATCTTTGAAATTAAATAAATTTATTCTTGTTTTTAATTTGCTCTGGAAGTGGAGAGAATAATTCTTCATCAGTCCCAGCCTATCATTTTCATTTAAAATTCAGTATAGACAAGTGAAAGAAGGAATGAATTTGATCTTGGGCACATAACCTAAGAATTTAATATGGAATTTATTGATTCATTAAGGAAATCTCAAAGTTTTGGTTGTTCTCTGTGGTCCTAAAGAGAAGCTTTTGTTAAGGAGAACTACATTAATAGAAATTTTGGTTCCTAAAGGCAAGACACAGTACTCAGCCTAGAGTGGAAAGTCTAAGATAAAGCAATAAATAACAGGAAGTTGTCACTTTTCCTTCAATACTCTGACTTTGGGATTTGGGGAGCTTCCCTGGACTCAGAGAGAAGAGAGGATGATGAAAAAGAGGGCTCAGTACAGAGAAAGTGGTATCCGGCCACACGGCTGCAGCCATGTACAAGGAGAGAGTGAGCTAGTCAAAGCCAACTGTGGTAGACAATGGAATGCCCCACCATGGATACCCTTTTAGGAATCAAAGACTTCTTCCAGCTGGTAGGAGGATTGTTGGCAGAAAGCCCTCAGCTGTCAGCTGTCTTTGAAAACAGGCTAGACTGAAGAGCATTACCTCACCCAGTGGCATCCTTCTGAAGCACCTCGGCTCTCATGACACAGCAGTATAAAGGCGTCTCTCCCTATTGCCCCAACTCGAGGTAACTTTGAAGGGCCATCCCAGGTTCAGAGTTCTCCGTGGAGTCATCTGAAGCCTTCACAGAGATGCATCACAGCCTAACCTCTCTGCCTAATGCTGCTTCTTTACCTTCCCTTCTACCTTCCATCCCAAGGGCACTCCTATCTTGCACACTAAACTTTGTCTTACATTCTGCTTCCTAAAGAAGTCTATCTGCAACATATCTCTGTGGTGGGGTTGGAAGAAAGATTTAAAGAATGCTGATAGTAACACTTGATTTTAAATGATTTCTTTACTGTAATTTCAATCCATTATTCCTAATTCTTCAGTTAAAAGCACTATATTCAGGAGCTTTGTGATTATCTCATGCCTTGAGGAATAATGAACAGGGGTGTCTCTCCCTATTTGGATCATAAAGATGTAATGATTAATACACCAGTGGTAATTTAGAACTTGGATTAGGAGGGGAGAGTTCAGAGAAAAAGCTGACAGACCGGTGGCCACTGGTAAAGATAAGCACCATCCCACATTGTCCCTTCTAGGCGATATCACAACTTTCCTGGTTAGGTGGGATGGAGGACTGAATCCCTCTATGGAGATATTGAAGAAAATGGTGGCCAGGGGCATGAAGAGATGCTCTCCTTTGTAAATGAGGTGATTATTGCTCCTTACAGAGGGGCCTATGCCAATTTGATTTCCCAGCCATTCTTACCAGTTTATATTGTCATTCCCACCTTGCTCAGGAGCACAGCCTGAGGGTGTTGTATGAGTGTCTTCCATGGTAACCACACCCACAACTGGGGTTCTGTTAGCATAAACTGCCAACCAAGCTGAGTAACACTAATTCTGCATATTTCTAAACCACTGAAAAAATGGCCTAAAATGAAAGTTCAGGGCAATAGTCTTCTTGTGCTGTGTTTCCCTCCTTATCTCCCTTCACTTCACAAAAGGTGCTTGTGGACCCAAGACATTTGGAAAACTCGCTCCCGAGAAGCCTCGGGACTAAATACATTTTTGTCAGCCTTCTCTCCTTTTGATAGAAATTGCAGACTGGGGGCACCTGGGTGGCTTGGATGGTTAAGCAGCCAATCCTGGATTTCCTCTTGGGTCATGATATCAGGTGGTGAGATAAAGCCTGGCGTGCAGCTCTGCACTCAGTGTGGGGTCTGCTTGGGACTTTCTTTCTGCTTCTCCCCACCTCTCTAAATGAATAAATAAAATATTAAAAAAAAAAAGAAATTGTAGATTGGTTTACCTCGAATTGTGTCTACCATTATTCACATCTTGGAGCCCTAAAGTAATTGGATAAATGGTACTGATATCAGAAATGTCAAAGAATGCATCCGGTGATATATTCTAAGCTCTATTTATAAGATTAATTCATAACTGAGTTACTCATTTTTGTTTCCTTGGAGTTGGCAAAAGGTAAATACTCTCATAGGTACATGCAATTTCTGCCTTTATAACTGACAAGTCTTGGGCTTTCACAGTCAAAGCTGATGTCAGATATATTGCAGAATAAAGTATTTTCTGTGAATTTCGTGCTAGGACTAGTTCAGGGGTTTTACAGAGTGTACTACTACACAGAAAGGTTCCCAGAAACAAATTTTAAGTCACATAATCACAGCTACTGCTAAAACTTCCTTCCTTTCTTGACTAGCCCTGCTTTTCTCTCTTTTCTGCTTGCCCTTCCATGTCTGTCCCTGAGTTAACGGGCGCAGGGTAGAACTTCTCCAGTTGAGGCAATCCCATGTGACCACCACATCCAGTTACCAGGGAAACCACTCCTTCTTTGGTCTTCTCTCTTCTCCTCCAACCTCATGGCACATTATTTGGCTAACCCGTTTGCTTTCCTGCCCTCCTTGGCATCCTGCCTGCCCTTACACCTGGACTGAGACCTGCCCCACTGCTCAGGTGGGCCTTTTCTGTGTACTAACCCACGTTCTTTTATTAAAGAGTGTCTCCTTCCCTGGCTTGAGTTCCATTACTAAAGGCCTATTTCAGTTAACCTAGTTAAATATATGCCAGGCTCAGGAGAAGAAAAAAGATCCATCTCACCACATGAAGAGAACACATTTTAAAGGGTTTTTAGGTCACAGATTTATGAAGTCTGCTACACAATTTATAATATAGTTTCAAAGGGAAGAATGCAACCACACTATGAAACAATTGATTTACACACAGACTTCTGAGATTTAAGCCTGTGAAGTGCCTGTGGCTCTAACGGAATCTTTGTCGTTGCTTGGGGAAACTATACTGGTGACAGTGTTAAGTTGATGAAGGAAGGGAGACATTTAGGCAGGGGGAGATGCAGAGTTCTATCAATGAAATGAAGGGAGGAAGGTAGCAATAATAATACTAAAGAAAAACTTCACAAAAGCGTGTGTTTGGTTGAGCGATATAGATTGTATAATGCTAATATCCACTCCATGAATCAAATCAGAAATTGAACTGGTTCTTTCAGTGCAAATACATCATGGCTGATTGGGTTAATATTCACTGCTCTAAGGTTTTTTATTTTTTAAATACCATGTAAATAGCACACACACACAAAAAGCCAGTCTAGTTGTTTTTATATTTTTGTGTATTCTAGATAGACAGATGGACAAATATCTTGGTACTGGTATACACAGATTACATCTGGGCTTCCTAAGGCAGCCTGTTTTACTCTTCTGCCCCAAGGCTGCTCTCAGCCTTTGCTGCAACCAGACTCCCAAGCCCCTTCTTCCCCAAACCTACAAATCCAATCCTGTGAACCCAAAGTCAAAAGTAGACTTCACTGGAGCCGTTGCAGGAAGTTGAAGGGAAGGTTTCCTTTCCTGGTTTTTCCCCCCTCTGGCTGCTCTCTCCCTGTCTCCTCCAACTCCCCCCAGCACTGCCCATTCTGCATCGCTCCAGTGGCCTTCACTCCTAGGGGCCCCCACGCACCACCACTACTACTGCCAATAGAGCATTTCCACCCAATATGAGAAATTCATACACCTTGGCTTCCTCAAATTGCATTCTTACAGCTACCTTGTTTGGCAAAATAAAGGAGCATCCTCAGGTGGAATCTATTTGCCACAGAAGGCACATGGGTTGTAAATAACAGCTCTTGTTAAAATCCAACTAAAACCCACATGGAAGGACTAATACTAGGAAGTGACGTGACTCCTGTATCTAGTCACCTGGCCACAGGGTGTTTTTAGATAGACACAACTGAGGATAGGAAGCTCCCACTGCTGGGGCACCAAAGCTGTTAGAGAGGGCCTTCTTGGCACTGCCCTCCAAAGGCACCAGTGATAGCTGATCACTAGAACTCTTTTAAAGTCTTAAGGAGCATGTACAGCCCCACTTCTCAAATTCTAAGACAAATACTATCTTTATCTGTAAGGCAGACACAGATAAGGGTTACTCAAACCCTCTTGTGATTTTTTTTTTTTTAAAACAGAAAAATCCAGGCAAGGGATAACCTTCTATTTTGACCTCCTGGTTACATTAAGGATGTAAAAAATGTCCTTATCAGCCTGCACAAATATCACGGCTGAATGATAATCATCACAACATTCACCTAAGTTTAAGAAATCATCTCATTATTTGAGCAGTTAAGTTAAATGGCCTGGGCTTGCCCATGGACATCTACTGTGTGTTTTATGTTTTACCCTTACCCATGCTATTTCCAGTGCCTGTGTGCCTGAACAGGTTTGTGCCTCCAATAAATAGGTAGGTACATCAGTACACAGAGACAGATAAATTTCTCAGAAATTAAAAGCAGCTTTTCTTTATACGATTACTTCCTCCTTATGGGTTTCAGAAAAGATTTAGCATGCTTTAGTCAGGAGAACAAGGATAGGCAGGACTTCAGCTCTGACTGGTGCTCCAGTGTCTTTGGGTAAGGCTGGCAGTGACTTTTCTCCTTGCCATCACAGAGCCTCCCAGCTCAATAGCCAGAGAGGAAAAAGAGGGAAAAAGGAAATGAAGAAAAATACAACTGAACAGGAATAGAAAAGTGAATTCTGGTTTTCAACACAGCCAGAGGCTAACAAAGCATTCTGCTTTATGTTAAGAAATGCTCCCCAAGGAAGTGTTTTGCCTCCAACTGTGAAACTGATTGATGTTCTTAAAACCCCGGGGGTAATCTCTTCTGGTCCTAAACTTGCTATTGGGGGCGGGGGGAAGGGGGAGAGGAGGTCTCCTGAAAGGAAAATTTTCAAAGATAACATTTTTCTTGATTTTCTTTTCAAAGTGCAGGTGAGTCAGAACATGTAAGGACAGAAACATAAGTAAACTTGCTAAGTGCACATTCCATTTACGCAGAGTGTGTTTATGTGATGGGGGAAGAATCCAATTCTTCAAAAGGATCTGTGGACAATCTGAAAAATGTTGATCCAAATCTATTTTGTGCCCCAGGTCCCAGCATTGTTAGAGCTAGATTCAGCAGATCCAGTGGATGACTCTGTTCCCCACTCCCTTATCTCCCAAGGTCTCAAACTGAAGGAACAGAGAGCCATTCAGGAGCCTGGACAAATATTGTGTACTTCATAAAAGTGAACACAGAGCATTAAAATGTCAACTCATAAATGCTTTTCTGTGAAGATGGGCTGCCATGCTAATATGCATCCAGACAGTTCTGGTAGTTTCCCACAGTACAAAGGTAATGAAACAATAACATTACTGAGGTATAGAGGCTCCTAATTTTCCCTCAACCTCCCCACCACCCCTGCCCATTCATGCCATCTCTTCCCACACATTATCTGGCATGCCTACTTAGCCTATAACTCCCTCTTCTGTACCCAGGTGGATGAAAGCCAAAATCCATAAGCAATCCAAAAAAAAAAAAAAAAAAAGGTGAGCCACCTCCGTGGGGCTTTGCCTGACAGGGAGATATGATGGGCCAGCGGCATAATTTTTTGGAAGGACACAGTGATAAGAGAGGAGTACGTAGGCTAAGATGCTATCAAAGAGAAAATTCTGGGCTAGGGGAGAGGAAGGCTTCTGCAAAATAGGAATGCTAGAGAAGGGAGGATAAAAGAGAGGTTAGGAAGAGGTGCCATAGATCATATATATGAGACTCCTTTAAACAGTTTCAAGAGAAGTGAATAAAGATTGGGGTTTGGGGGGAAACTGCTGTGCTTGTTTAAAAATATAAGCTCCAGTCTGGTCAGGGGGATGTTGGCTTTATAAGCTTAACACAAATATAAATTGAGGACACTCTGTATATAAGTTTCTCTTTCTCTTACGTTGCCAGAAATTCACTGCTGTGTTTTTGGTGCCTTGGTTTAAACTGCTTAGTGCTAGCACAGAATTATTCACATTTACCCAGTATTTTAGAGCCTTTTTTTCTGGCATGGTTTAGAGTGGTAAATTGTTCTTTTCCATTCAGACTTCCATTAATTTATACTTTTCTTCATTAGTGGAAAATTTTGTAGGAAAACAAGTATACATGACCATGTAAATGGATAGGAACTGACTTGTAGAAAGTCATATAAAAGGAAACATGCAAATATGTTAGTGTGCTTCAATCTACCAAGTACCGGGGGGCTGGCTGAAAGGTAGAGGTCAATAAATAACACTCCCCTTTTTCCACCCAACTTCAAAAACATTGAGAGATGAAAACAGGAGTCGAATATGTGGATTTAAAAAATATCACCTTTATTGCTCATAAATTATTGGGATGATGTAGATTAGTGAAAAGTCACACTGGACTTATCAGAACTTCTTCTATCCCCACTCCTGGTCCAGTTCTGGCGTTGAGGGGGAAAGTGAATCCACAGGCTAATCACACCTACCTAAAGTCCTGCTTCACACTTGGAATAGGGAAGAGGGGAGACTACCCCTCGCCTTTACATATGGATTTTAATATATTATCTTCCTCCAACTGAGACACATAACCCCACATCTCCTGTTAACCAGACACCTCACTCTGCCTCCTTGGGAAGGAGTAACTTAGGACTTAGGGTAAGGAGGCAGAAGTCTTTCTCTAGCAGGGGCTTATTACATGGAACCCAGGAAGGTGGGGGAAATGCATTTTGCGATAGCATTAAGCATTAAAAAGGAATTTTTAGCCTTTCTTATTTTTTTACCAGAGCATCTATTGGCCTATTCCTTTCATTTTGTGTCATAAAATAAAGTGCCAGGTATTTTAAATTCAATAGACCAGTGGACAGGAAGTGTGTAATGGGAGGGAAAGGAGAAAGAAGGTTTTTAACTAATTAAAATATCAAAGCATGAGTGCTAGCACCTGTTTTTTTGTATTTGGGCTTTTTTTTAAAAAAATTGAGTTTCAAATAAAACTAATATAAAGCAGTGAGGAAATCTGGAAAACCAAACCTATTACAGTCTTTCTATAGTCCACCTTTTTTGAATCACTTGAAATGTTATTAAAAATGCACGTTGGGGGGCCTCACCTCATACTTATGGGAATAAAAATCTCTTGAGACAGGAATAGAAATCTGCACTTAACAATGTCTTTGAGTAATCCAAATGCACACTGAAGACAACAGAGCTGGCCATAAGACAACACACACGAGGTATTATGGGTGCATTTGAGCCATGGTCACAACTCAAAATCAGCCTTAGTTCTCCTGAGGAGCTAAACTCTCCTCTTTTCTATCAGTTAACAAGTCTTAGTTCTAAAGAAATATTGGAAAACATAAAGCACAAATCAGGATATACTACAAACTGTATACTTGTGAAGCAAGAGAAAGTAAGCATATGGCAATGGGGGTTTGGGTTAGACTGCAAAGCTGGTCTGGTGCCAGCTCACACTTCAACAATTCTTTTCATTCACATCCAGAAAATGTGTATAAATCCACAAGTCTTGGTTATGCACATATGATTTTGATTAAGTTTCAGTGCCACTTAGCTACATAGTCATCCGTTTGTACAGATTGGCTGAAATGCTGCATATCCCACTTGGAAATCCTTTAACCAGATTAGAAGCCCCTGGGTATGCACACTGAAAATGATTTTCCAAAAAGGATCTACAGTAATTAGTGATTAGTGGGGTTTCTGGAACAACTGCTTCACAGTCTAAGACGGCTAATCCATAAATGCATTAATTGTATTAGACTATGTAGGTAAAAAATAAAAAGACTACTAAGTGGGAAAATTATTGAACTATTCTAGTTCATTGGGGAAAACGGCATCAGTGTTTAACTGTCTCCGACACATAATACAGATAAATTAATTCCCACATTTTAGTCAATGACTTATGGGTAAATGGCATTGATGGTGAATTTCCCCAAAAGAGGTGTATGGATATTTTTTTATATATTTCAAATAGTTTGAGATTTAGAATAATTTTGAAAATAAATTTCTAAAATATGAAAATTCAAAAAGACCTATAACCATTTTCCATAAATTAAATTATCTATCAGATCCCAGAGACCTACAGAACTCTTCCAAATTTTAGTTGGCAATAATGCAAAGTGCCACATCATGTACCCCCTGCATTTCTGTGCTTTTTAAAATCTGGGATCTGAGAAAGAAATTTTATTAATGCAATGTGTTCTAACATTCTAACACAAATTACACATTATCCCAACGATGGTTTCAGATGGTTTTAGTAATAGAACTTTGGACATTATCACTATATATTCTCTACTATTTAGGGATACAAAACCAATTTTGCCAATATTTGTCCTCCCACAGAACTACACAATTCCCCATATAATCAAGTTGCTCAATAGATGTTCTTAAAACTGAGTCATCTATTCCAGAGAGTGTCAGTTGAAAGAATGGCACATCCAGCTAAAGACCCATTTCCAAGGTACACAACTCCCTTTATCTCATCGCCTAGAGGGAATGAATACCCTACCATGGAGAATCATTCCCAGAAAGAATCTCTAATTTTACTCTGATCTGCTGAGGAAGATAAAAAGTTTAGTATCACTAATCTGATAGAATTTTTAAGGAAAGTTTAGTATTACTGATCTGATAGCATTTTTAAGGAAAGAAAGCTATTCAGGCTAGGAATATTAGGTAACTAATGTTGTTAAAGTTGTAAAACTGATATGAGTCTCAGAATCATGTCACAATCAGATACATACTAAAATGTCTTGGACTAAGTCATAGGGATATAACATACAATATGGTTATTGTAGCTAATAATATCAGATTCCATATTTGAAAGCTGCTGAGAGAATAAATTTTAAAAGTGCTTATCACAAGAAAAAAATTATAACTTTGTATGATGACAGATGTTAAGTAGATTTCCTGTCGTGAACATTTTATTATATATATATAAATATTGAATCATTATGTTATATACCTAAAACTAATACAAGGATATACAATTATACTTCAATTAAAAAATCTTGGAAGTAAAAAAAAAAAAAAAAAAAATCTTGGAAGTGACACCTAGGAGTAGAAAGAACAGTGAGACCTCCGTTTCTAGGCAAGGTGGAGTAATGAAGGCTGGACTTATCCCCTTACCCAAAAGAGTTAAAAATTTAGGCATAATACATGAAGTATCAGTTGCCAGACATTAGACATCAGATGTGACAGAGCAGTGATGACTGAGAAAGGGGAAGAGAATCAGACAAACCATGTAAGTTCCCTAGCTTTACATCCTGAGGGGGAGTTTCTGGACTGAATTACAAGGAGGGTAAAGCCAAGAAGATCTTGGCAAAATCACTGAGTGAAGGAGATGGAGGCTGAATCTGGGAAAGTCAATGTGGCTATTGCTAACAGAGCAAGATACCACAGAAGAGAGATCTGCATAGAAAAAAGCTCTGAAGATATGCAAAATATCTGGAGTACTGATCAGCAAATATGTATGAGGAAACTACCCAAAGATGGGGAAAAATCAACTACAAGGCTGAAAGTAATCAATTCCTGGAGCTCACATAAGGCCTTGAATAATTCACATTTATATCAGCTGATGTAGCTCATAACTCATGGGGAACTGGGGAGAAGGTATTACCTCAGTGGTGGGGCAAAGTTAGCCCTATACTGTTTCCCAGGTCCTATCAGCAAAGCTTAAAAGGAAGCCTTAAAAAAATCAACCTGCCTCCAACAAACTTAGTGAAACTTCAGAAATAGTTTGAGGCTATTTTTAGGGCCACTAAAATATCCAGCATCCCAAATTCACTGTGTCTGGTATCCCATCAAAAAAAAAAAAAAAAAAAAAAAGAATAATCAAAAATTACCAGGCTCACAAAGAGGCAGAAAAATACAACCAGTACACCGGGGGGAAAATTAATTAATAGAAACAGGTCAGGAAAGGACATAGATGATAAAATTAAAAAACAAGGGAATTAAAATAGTTATCAACATTATATTCCATATGTTCAAGAAAATAAAAATTGAGCATGTTAAGTGGAGACATAAAAGATGCAAAACAGATCTAAATTGAAAATCTAGGAATGAAAATATAATGTCTAAGATGAAAAATACTGTTGGTAGGATTGACAGCAAATAAAGCATGGATAAAAAAATTTGGTGAATTTGAAGATATACTAAATATAAAAGAATGAGGATACGAGTGACAGCAGACTCCTTATTAGCAATGACGCAAGCTAGAAAAAATGGAGCAACAATTTTGAAGTACTAAAAGGAAAGAAAAATACAACTTAGAAATCTATAACCAGTGAGTATACCCTTCAGAAACAAAGGTAAAATAAGTCTCTTTTTGGAGATACTAAAGTTGGAAGAGTTCGGCAAAACTCTTTCAACAAAGAAATGTTAAAATAAGTTCTACAGGCAAGAACATTACCAGATGAAAACCTAAATATACACAAAGGAATGAACAGCATTAGAAATGATAAATAAGTGTGTTAATTTAAGTGAATTTTATTTAGTTTTAAATCTTTCTAAAAGATTATTGTTTAAAACGAAACTTAAAACCACATACTGTGAACTCTATGATAGACATAGAATTGTGCAACAACAAAAATATAAAGGCTAGGAATAGAAAATAGAAGGTTATTGTTTTAAGCTTCTTGTACAATACATGGAGTGGGATCATATCACTTGAAGGCACACTTCCTATTGTAGTTAAGTAGTATGAACTCGAAAGCAACCACTACAATAACACAACCAAAAGTTATAGATGATAATTCCACAAAAGAGATAAAATGGAACCATAAAGCAAATGTTCAATTTCAAAAAAGGCAGAAACGGACAATGGAGGAAATAAAAGACCAATGGTACAAATAGAAAATAAGCAGCAAAATGGTAGATTGAATCCTAACCACATCAATAATCACATTAAATGTAGATCAAATAGCTACTGTGGGAAAAGGCAAAAATAATGATATTGGATCAAAAGGCAAGACCCATCTCTAATATATATCTCACATACAAAAATATCAACCTTAAACATGAAGACATTAATAGGTTAAATGTATAACCATAGAAAAAGATATGCCACATAAATACTAATCAAAGAAGGCTAGAATGGCTATATTAATAGTGACAAAATACTTTCAGTTCAAAAAATTTTTCCAGGGCCAATTCACAAAGGAAATATCAATCCTATCAATCAACTGGACCTAGTTGACATTTAAAGAACCCAATAACAGCAAAATATAATTTTTTAAGAGCTCATGAAGCTTTTCCCAAGACAGACTACATTCTGAACCATTAAAAAGGCTCAATAAATTAAAAAAATTACTCAAATCATACAGAGTATACTTATTATCACAATGAAATTAAATTAGAAGTTGATAACAAAAGGATATTTGAAAAATTGATTAAGTAAGGCTGTAGAAGACTTGAACACTATCAGCCAAACAGACCTACTTGATATTTCACTTGTTTTACCAGTTACTGAAAAAAGAGTAGTGAATACTCTTGTGGATTTTTCTATTTTTTCCTGCAATTTTATCAATTTGGGTTTTTTAAAAAGATCTTATTTATTTATTCATGAGAGATACAGAAAGAGAGGCAGAGACATAGGCAGAGGGAGAAGCAGGCTCCCCATGGGGAGCCTGATGCGAAACTCGATCCCAGGACCGTGGGGTCACCACCTGAGTCAAAGGCAGATGCTCAACCACGGACACACCCAGGTGCCCCTCAATTTGAGTTTTTTTTTTAAATATTTTATTTATTCGTGACATACACAGAGAGAGGGAGAGAGAGGTAGAGACACAGGTAGAGGGAGAAGCAGGCTCCATGCAGGGAGCCCGATGTGGGATTCGATTCCGGGACTCCAGGATCATGCCCTGGGCCGAAGACAGGTGCCAAAGTGCTGAGCCACACAGGGATCCCCCTCAATTTGAGTTTTGAAGCTCTGTCATTAAGTGTGTGAACATTTAGGAGGGAGAATGTTATGTCAATAAATGTAAAAGCTTAGATGAAATGGACAAGTTACTTGAAAGACACAAGCTGCCAGAGCTCATTTAGGAAGAAATAGATAACTTAAGTATCCTTGTGTATATCAAAGCAATTGAATTTGCAGTTAAAAAAAACACTATTATCAAAAAAAACTGAACTCTGGGCTCAGATAACTAATTGATGAATTTTACCAAATGTTTAAGGGAAAAACAATATCACTTTCACACATACTCTCCCAGAAATCAAAGAAGAAGGACTAATCCCCAACTTAATTTGAGGCCAGTATATCCGAAAACCACATATTACAAAGAAAGAAAAACTGCATTCCTCATGCACAGAGACAATTCTTTTTTTTTTAACATTTTATTTATTTATTCATGAGAGACACAGAGAGACAGACAGAGACAGAGACAGAGACAGAGGGAGAAGTAGGCTTCCTGCGGGGAGCCCTATGCAGAACTTGATCCCAGGACTCTGGGATAAGGACCCCAGCTGAAGGCAGACGCTCAACCACTGAGCCACTCATGCAACCTGAGGGTTCTACGCTTTCTTCTAGACCTAGATCAAATGTTAATTTACGCCCATTTGGGATTATTTCTTCCTTTCTTGTACTCCATTAGTACTTGGTAATACTAAGTCCTCTACGGAGTAGAGAACAAAAATCACATAATGACTTGATCCTAAGGTGAAATATATTTGTCTCATCTCTGTTAGACCATTGACTCCTCGAGAGAAGGGAATGCATTTTGGTCATCTGTTTCCCTGTCACAGAAACTAGTCCAGTGCCTGGACAGTAGAAATGCTCAAGAAACACTCACTGTTGTATCAGTGCAGTTAATCATACAGCTCAAGTGCTCTTCAGTGCAGAGTCCTTCATGTTTCTCCTCTCACACTCATGGAGTTTTCTTCTTTTACACATATGGGACATGCAAACTTCCATTTCAGCTAACTCGCCCTATTCTTCACTTCCTGTAAAAGTGTTTGAAGTGCATTTCTATTGCCACGATACAAAACTTACATATCTTTTTAATGATTCTAATTACAATTTTGTATTGAAGAGATTTTGCATTTCAAGATATATCTTATAGTTTCCAGAGATAGGAGAAAAGAAATAGAAAACTCCTGTATGTTTTGCCTGTATGAAGCAGCAAACTAGGAAATATTTCTGAACCACTCAGGCAACCTCAGCCACTTTTGACAGCAGTGGCCAAGGAGCAGCACAAGCTTTTCACTTCCTGTTGAAAACTGACAAATATGAACTAGTGGTTTCTGCTCAGCTTTGTTTGTCTCAGGTTCTCATGCATCGAGTTGCTGTGGTCAGGGGTATGTCTGACCCTCTTTCTGCAGGAAAGGCCCATCTTCATGTGTAGCTGTCATTCTAGACTACACTAGATTTTCTGAGTGATACAATGCTCACCCCTTCTGGCAGCCCAGTCATTATAGCAAAATTCCCTCTGTCTTGGGTGTAATAATCCGCTGCACTGTTTCGTTTTTGGCCATTGGAGAACTAAGTTTCAGTTCTTTGACTATAAATCAAGGGATGCTATACTGTGAATGTCAATAATCTATTCAATGTGATTCAAATGTTTATTAAACAATGTGATTTTTAAATGTTTGCAATAATTTTCTTGACCTGTCTTTGCTCTGATTATCTGCCATGAGGATCATGGGCCTGGAGTCAGGTACTCCTGGTTCCAAATCCCAGTTCTCCCACTATCTAGCTGCATGTCTTTGGGGGAACATCCTTTCATGGCATCCCTCTTCAGTAGGGGTACACAAAGATCTTGGAGTAAAAAGATACCAGTGCTGGGTTTGAGATGGAATCTGACTGGGTCATACAGAAGGGACACCATTGTGTAGTGGAAAGAAAGTTTGACTGGAGGTGAGATTCCACTCTGGCCTTGGGATTTGGTTGATCCTTTTATAACTAAAGATCCTTATCCTTGGCCCATCTTCTTGTATTTGTGCACCCAGCACTAATGATCAAGTATGCAATCTCAGGTCCTGCAAAGCTGTGGGCAAGGGCTACCACACAGACTGCTTATGTTCAAATCCAACTCCACCCCTCACTGAGTGACATGACATAAATTGCTTAAGCCTTTCTAGACCTTGCATATGCAATGAGGAAGCCTGGTTATGTGGTCTCAAAGACCCTTCTCACTGCCAATTAAAAGACCCAGGGATAATAGTGGAGAGGCTAAATAAGTGAGGGCTCTAGAGCCAAGTTGCCTAGAGTTACATTCATTATACTTGCTTTCTCATTTGTAAGAATGGAAATTGTAATAATTTCTATACCATAGGATTTTTAATGAAAATTAAAGAAGCTAGTACATGTAAAATGCCTGCAACACTGCCAAGCATAATAAGGCTCCAATAGATATTAGTCTTTTATTATTACAATGTTCCATATTCAGAGAGAAGTAGTAGGACCTTAAGCATAGAGTCTGAAGGTAGGAGTGGAATCCAACCACTCTAGACTCCTTTTTTAGAAATCTGTGATGTCCTTCACCACCATTAAGAGGGATACTTTGTGTTCTAAGACCCACCTCCGTTATCTTCCTCCCCTTCCTCCCCATTCTAAGCCTTCCATTGTCCTCAACTCATCCCGAAGGTGCTCAGTTCCTATTCAATCTGCCATCAAATTGTTTACTCCCTAACATGATTCCTTGTTCTAGAACATTCCACTTCAGTATGCTGCAATAATGATCAAAACGATGATGATCATATTCGGGCATGGTAAGATGATGGATGAGAGTATTCTGACATTAAGCACCCATGCCCTCTGCAAGAATTTCACTCAGGAATTATTTTTAATACATAGAATACAAGAAGATTTTCAATCCCAGAAGTTAAAGTTATATTTTTACCCACTCTTTATTTTTGGTTGTTTTGTCCTTTCATTTTAAGGTTTACACTATTAAATTTTTCCTTTACAAAGCAGTATCACACAAAGGGAAAAAAAACACAGGAGATTTGGAAAACAGTTGTTGTTTTCAAAAAATGAATGGCTATTAAATTACAAATAAAAATGTTCAAGAATTCAAAAAAATGTTCAAGAATTCATTCTTCTACTCAAGAAGCCGTGTTGAACACTATGTGCTAGTCACTCAAACAGATAAAACACAAAGACAAGGCAAGACATGGTCTTCATGGGGAAATGGGATATATTATTTTAAAAGAATTGAAGTCTTCTGGAAAAACTCAGAACTTAAAAAAATTTCCTTGTATCTATTTTAGGATTTAGTCATATCTTAATTGTACTAAATGTAGGTGAGGCTGCCTAATTGTTTTAGTGATTGGGCCTCAAGAGTCTTAACTGAGCCCTGCCTAAAGAGGTATCCAAGAAAAAGGGTAAGGGGGGAACAACTAAGACTGAAATGAAGAAAGTTATTATGAAGGAAGTGGCATTTCAGGTGTCTTCAAAGACAAAAGTTTGTCTTCCTACCAATGGGAAAGGAGATGAGGAGGGACTTCAGAGCAGAGAATGCAGATGAGAGAGAATGCTGTTCTGGAAGTCTGAAAGAGCATGTTAGCCTATACAGTATCTATAGTAGTTCAGTGTTGCTGGAGAACATGATCCCTGGGGAAGTGGTGAGTGGGCCTCGGCCAGGTCACCATGAGCCTCTTGAGTTCTGCTAAGATCCAGGTTGTTCTTTAAAAAGAATACTACAAAGCTGTGGTCATCAAGACAGTGTGGTACTGGCACAACAGACACATAGATCAATGGAACAGAATAGAGAATCCAGAAGTGGACCCTGAACTTTATGGTCAACTAATATTCGATAAAGGAGGAAAGACTATCCGCTGGAAGAAAGACAGTCTCTTTAATAAATGGTGCTGGGAAAATTGGACATCCACATGCAGAAGAATGAAACTAGACCACTCTCTTTCACCATACACAAAGATAAACTCAAAATGGATGAAAAGATCTAAATGTGAGACAAGATTCCATCAAAATCCTAGAGGAGAACACAGGCAACACCCTTTTTGAACTTGGCCACAGTAACTTCTTGCAAGATACATCCACCAAGGCAAAAGAAACAAAAGCAAAAATGAACTATTGGGACTTCATCAAGATAAGAAGCTTTTGCACAGCAAAGGATACAGTCAACAAAACTCAAAGACAACCTACAGAATGGGAGAAGATATTTGCAAATGACGTATCAGATAAAGGGCTAGTTTCCAAGATCTATAAAGAACTTATTAAACTCAACACCAAAGAAACAAACAATCCAATCATGAAATGGGCAAAAGACATGAACAGAAATCTCACAGAGGAAGACATAGACATGGCCAACATGCATATGAGAAAATGCTCTGCATCACTTGCCATCAGGGAAATACAAATCAAAACCACAATGAGATACCACCTCACATCAGCGAGAATGGGGCAAATTAACAAGACAGGAAACAACAAATGTTGGAGAGGATGCGGAGAAAAGGGAACCCTCTTACACTGTTGGTGGGAAGGTGAACTGGTGCAGCCACTCTGGAAAACTGTGTGGAGGTTCCTCAAAGAGTTAAAAATAGACCTGCCCTAAGACCCAGCAATTGCATTGTTGGGGATTTACCCCAAAAACACAGATGCAATGAAACGCCGGGACATCGAAAGATGAATGGATAAAGAAGATGTGGTTTATGTATACAATGGAATATTACTCAGCCATTAGAAATGACAAATACAAAAAAAAAGAAAAAAAGAAATGACAAATACCCACCATTTGCTTCAACGTGTATGGAACTGGAGGGTATTATGCTGAGTGAAATGAGTCAATCGGAGAAGGACAAACATTATATGTTCTCATTCATTTAGGAAATATAAATAATAGTGAAAGGGAATAGAAGGGAAGGGAGAAGAAATGGGTAGGAAATATCAGAAAGGGAGACAGAACATAAAGACTCCTAACTCTGGGAAACGAACTAGGGGTGGTAGAAGGGGAGGAGGGTGAGGGGTGGGGGTGAATGGGTGATGGGCACTGAGGGGGCACTTGACAGGATGAGCACTGGGTGTTATTCTGTATGTTGGCAAATTGAACACCAATAAAAAATAAATTTATTATTATATTAAAAAATGCTGTAAAAAAATAAATAAAAAGAAAAAGAAAAAGAATCCTGTATCTATGCTTGAGCAGAGACCAGCTTCAACTCCCAAGATGTTCCAAGGAGATTTGGAGATTTTGGCTTGACTTGAAGGCTCCGGACCAAGGTCTCCTCTGCATCATCTCACCTTTCCAGGCAATATGCCTAGACATTTGAAGGAGGGTATTATTTGGGCAAACAGTTGAGATCATAACTGGCCATGGTGATTCACAAAGGACATTATTTTTTATCTGTTGCTATGAACTCATCTTCCCACACAGAGAAAGCCAGATTTGTTCCGAATCAAATTGGAAGCTAGTCTTTTCTGCCAAAGGGCAATCCCCCAAACATCCATACTTATTGTCAGATTCTTTTTTTTCTGTGAAATGCTTTTTGCCTACCTCAAGTGTCTAACCTATTCCAAACCCAAAATTAATAATAACTAGAACATTTCTTGAGGCATTTCTTTCTCAGGATCCCACACTGTTAGCTCTTAAGACATTTTTAATTTGCTTTTCATTGAGATGTATTAGCAATTGTATTCCTTATTGTTTCACATCTTAGTGTTTTGGTGAGCACAATCATTGAGTCATAGCCTTACAATAGATAACCATATAACAAATTTCAACACAGCTTTTATTCTAAAATGTTTGGATAAAAGGCCAAGGCTAAATTTTGTTCAATTAAACTACATTTTTCAAAGAAAAAAGGAGGAAACAGTTGAATTTTAGAGAATCAGTCAGAAATTGAGTTGTGAAATATGAATCACTTCCTGGCCTTTTTCCACAGGCTGTAGAAAATATTTACACTGACTAAATCCCTAGGAATAAGGATGTAATTATTGTTACTCTTGTTTTATAAGTGGGATGTTGGAGAATAAAGTGGCAGTAATTCTGGTAAGCCTGTTAAATCATACATAACTAGTACATCTCTGTTTTAGAGAGATGGCTGCACATAAAATCTTCGTTTTTCTTCTTAACCTATCATTCATGTTATATGTCTCTTTCCTTCTTCTGCCTTTATTGCCTCAAATTTTCCATCATACCTTTATATTTTCCTGTACCTGTTTTGGGGTGGGGCTGTTTTTGACAAGCCCTTGAGCATGTTCTCCTGTTTCATCCTCACCACCTCATCCTATCTCTCCTCTGCCCCAACTGTGTCCTCTTCATACTTTTTTGGACTGTTTGACCTACCCAATTTCTAAGTCCCCTTTTGCTTACCTCATCCTTCCCCCATCACCAGCTTATTTTCTAACTCATGGTAGATTGTCTTATTTAAAATAATTCTTTTTTTCTTTCTTTTTTAATTTTTTTTATTTATTTATGATAGTCACACACAGAGAGAGAGGCAGAGACAGAGGCAGAGGGAGAAGCAGGCTCCATGCACCAGGAGCCCGATATGGGATTCGATCCTGGGTCTCCAGGATCGCGCCCTGGGCCAAAGGCAGGCGCTAAACCGCTGCGCCACCCAGGGATCCCTAATTCTTTTTTTCTTATTAAAGTTATCATTTCTCCATTTCTACAGTGGGCAAATTTATTCACTCAAATGCTTATTAGATATCTATTCTGGATAGGTCCTCTGCTGAATACTGAAGAAATACAGCAACAAATAAGCCACAGATATTATAATGCACTGAGGGAGAAAAAGCTATTGTTATTGTTTGCTCGTTAAAATGAACTAGGAGAGTATAATCTGTTGGGAGGGGTTTGTAAATAACTAATTGCCCAAGTGGAATAACAGGGACTGGATTTATTCTTTTGCTTGTAACAACCAAAAACCCAGATAAAATATTTTTGAAATGGTCTTCAAGACATTAGACAATATGCAGTGAAGGAGAGTAGTCACTAAGAGTTGAGCTATAACTGCACTTTACTGCCTGGAGAGACTTTGGGGGTCATAGGGCAGGGAGAGAAACACATGTGGATCTCAGCAGACTCCATCAAGTGAGGAGATAAAACTAGAAGTTGAAGAAGGCCACGACAGAAGTTAATAAGGCAAAGTACTAGAGAGTAGAGAGCTGCACATGCTTCTGATCAGTGCATTTGTGTGAGGAAACTATTAGGGGCATGAGGAAGAAAAAGCAATCAATCAAAACTGACATAGAAGCAATAAAAATGATAGAATTAGCAGACAAGGATATAAAAATAGTTTCCAAACTGCATTTCATATGTTCTAGAAGCTAGAGGAAATCATAAGTATGTTAATCAAAAATGTGGAAGATATAAAAAAGATCAAAATTGAAATTAGAGAGATGAAAAACATGTTTGAGATGATGATCTCATTGAATAAAGTTAGTGACAAATTAGATGTTGCAGGGGAAAAAAGATTAGCGAACTTGAAGACATAGCAAAAGAAATTATCCCAAATAAAAAGAGAAGGGGAAAAAGACTGAAAAAAGAAGAAAACAGAATCATTGAACTATGCAATAACTTCAAGCTGCTTAATATACATGTATTTGGAATCATGGAAGAAGAGGAGGGGCAGGGTACAGAAAAAAAAAAAAAAAGATTGAAACTATCATGGCCAAAGTTCTTCAAAATTTCCTAAAACTAGTTATACAGAGAAAAATCTTAAAAGCAGCCAGAGCACATGTGATATGCAGAAGGAGAAAGATCAGGATGCCAGGTTTCTCCTTGAAAACAATGCAAGCCAGAAGACAGTGGAAGAGCATCTTTAAAGTAAGGAAAAAGGACTGTGGGTGTGTGTGGGGGCAGAGGAAGGACTGTCTTCTAGAATTCTGTACTCACTAAAAAGTATATTTCAAAAGCAAAGGTGAAAGAAAGATTTTTTTCAGATGCACAAAAGTTGAAAAAATTCAGCAGACTTAAACTAACAGAGATATTAAAGGAAATTCTTCAAGCATAAGAAAATGATTCCAGGGAAATCTGGATAGAACAAAAAATTAGTTACTATGTGAGTAACTATCAAATATGTTTTTCTAATTATATCACACTTTTCAAAAATTACTACTTAAAATAAGAGTAATAACAGTGTATTGTGGAGTTTATAACATATATAAAACAAATGATACACCACAGAGGCCATGAGAGGAGAAACAGAAGTACTACTGTGGTTCTGTAATTTATGGAGAGTGGCATAACATCACTCAAAAGTAGAATGTGATAGATAAAAGGTGGACATCATAAACCCCAAAGTATCCACTAAGATAACATAAAAAGATCTATAGCTAATAAAACAACAAAGGAAATAAAATGAAATTATAAGACATGGTCACTTAATCAAAAACCCAAGGCAGAAAAAAAGGGAGGCAAATAAAAGATAGAACAAGAAGACAAAAAAGAAGATGGTAGATTTAAACCCAAACATATCAACAATTACATTATGTTACTGATTAGATAAAAGGCAGGAACCAGCTATATACTGTTTATGAGACACCTACTTTATATATGAAGACATAAATAGGTTAAAAGTGGAAAAATAAAAAAGATATATACCATGCTACCAGAATGGTAGCATGAATATATACCAGATTCAAAAGATGCAATGGAATGTTTTTATTAATATCAAAGTGTTTTTTAGGGTAAAGAATACTACTGAGATAAAAATGATTATTTTCTAATGATATATAGTTATTTTCTAATGATATATAGTTATTTCGTGAAGATGACATAATGATCTTGAACTTTTACACACCTAATAACAGAAGTCCAGGATACATGGATACATAAAACCAAAACTGAGAGACTGCAAGGAAAATAAACATATCAAAAATTATAGTAAAAATTCATTACCTTTCGATTAATTAGTTACAGAATATAAATAAGGATATAGAAAACTTGAAGAGCACTATCTATCAACATAAACTAATGCCATTTACTGAACATGACACACAAAAACAGCAAGGATTCACACTTTTTTCAAAGTACACACAGAACATTGACCACACTAGGTCATATTTTGAGATGTAAGACAAATCCCAATACATTTGAAAAGATTTAGTTTATACAATGTATGTTCCCTGACCACAGTGGAATTAAACTAGAAATCAACAACTGGTGTATGGAAAATAACAGATTTCTGGAAAATCCACCTAATTATTTGGTAATTAAGTGTCCTGGTTCTAAATAACTCATGAGACAAAGATGATACCAAAAGGGAAATCAGAAAGTACTTTTAACTAAAAGGAAACGAAAACAACATAGAAATTTGTGAGATGCAACTAAAGCAATATTGAGAGGGAACTTATAGCACAAAATAAATAAAACCAAAAGGTTTTTTTTTTAAGATTTTATTTATTTATTAGAGAGAGAGAGAGAGAGAGAATGAGGGGCAGAGGGAGAAGCAGGCTCCATGCAGGGAGCCAGACATGGGACTGGATCCCAAGTCTCCAGGATCATGCCCTGGGCTAAAGGTACCGTAAACCACTAAGCCACCAGGGCTGCCCAAAAGCTGGTTTTTTAACATCAGTGAAGTTAAACAACCTTTAATCAGAATGACCAGGAAAAAAAGCAACAAGACACAAATTACCAACATCAGTAATATGGACTGACATCAATAGTCTACAGATATTAAAAATAATAAAAGAGTATAATGAACAACTTTAAGTTAATACATCTAACAACTCATATGAAATGCATAAGTTTCTTAAAATACACAACCTACCCATGTATATTCAGAAGAAGTAGATAACCTGAATAGACTTGTATCTATTAAATCAACTAAAGCTACAGTGAAAAATCTTACTACAAAGAAAACTCCAGGTTCAGAGAACTTTGAATTCTATTATGGATTTAAGGGAAGTGATATTAATTTTATACAAACTCTTACAGAATATTGAAGAAGAGGGTATATTTCCCAATTTATTCTATGAAACCAAAATTGCTATGATACCAAAAGTAGACAAAGCCACAATAGGAGAAATAATATCCCTTATTAGCATAGAGGCAGATTTCTAAAATTTTTTTAGCCTAACACTACAATATATAAAAAGGAAAATACAACATGACCAAGTGAGGTTTATCCCTGAAATGCAAGGTTACTCTAACATTTGAATATCACTCAATGTAGTTCATCATATTAAGAGACTAAAAAAGAAAAAAATCTACTAATCATGTCAATAGACATAGGAAAAACATTTGACAAAAATCAAAGTCCATCTTTGATTCTTAAAAAGTTAAAAACTCTCAGAAAATAGGAATAGATGGAACATTCCTCCACAAGATCAAGGGCATCTACAAAAAGCCTACAACTACCATTATACTTGATGGTAAAGGATTGAATGTTTCTCTCCTAAGATTGGAAATCTGCATGCCACTCATGCAGTTTCTTTGAATCATAACTGAAGAGCTCTGAGCTTAGAGAACTTGAATCTTTTGTACTCGAAAGTAAGCATCATAGCCCAGGAGAGTCTGTCTCTATTTCCCAAGGCTGTTCACTACACAAGCATCCTTAAATAGATAGTTCAGAATAAAAGGGCAGTCAATGCCTCTGTTTACAAAATATTCAGAAACATGAGAGATCCATGGATAACTGTCTTTCTAAAATAAAAGAAAAACTGATGTACTGTATTTGGCTGATTGGGCCCCCTAAATTCATATGTTGACACCCTAACCCCTAGTACCACAGGATATGATGTTATTTGAAGATAGGTCCTTTAAAAATTATAAGGTTAAGTTGTTAGGGCAAGCCCTAATCCCATAACAGGTGTATTCATAAGAAGAGATTAGAATACACAGAGAGACACCAGGGATGTGTGTGTACATATGGGCAGCCATATGATGAGGCAACAAGAAGGTGACCATCTCCAAGTCAATGAGAAAGGCTTCAAAAGATCCCAAGCCTGCTCATACCTCATCTTGAATGTCTAGCCTTTAGAAGTATAAGAAAATAAATTCCTGTTGTTCAAACCACCCAGTCTATGGTATTTCCTTATGACAGCCTTAGTAAACTTACACAGGTACCATTACAATCCTATATGAATGACTAAAATTAAGGAATGCAGTTTGGAGTGGCATTGGCTGCTTATGAAGAGCAGATTAGAAGGCCCGTAGGACTGAAGACTGAAGTAAAAAGCCAATCAGCAAAGAAAGAAGGAAAGGACCATCAGGAAACTTGTAGAACTCTACTGAGGTAGCTAAGAATAATTGGGGGTCATCAATACGGTCAACAGATTTTTTTGTTAGAAGACAAAGTTCTGGATGATTCAGTCAGTTAAGTGTCTGCCTTTGGTTCGGTTCATGAACCCAGGGTCCTGGGATCGAACCCCACATTGGGCTCTCTGCTCAGCAGGGAGCCTGCTTTTCCCTCTCCCTCTGCCTGCCTCTCCCTCTGCTTGTGCACTCTCTCTCTCTCTGTCAAATGAATAAATTTTTTAAAATCTTAAAAAAATAAGATAAAGTTCCACTATAAAATACTTGATAAACTATGAAACTTCATCTTTCTTGTGCCTCCACATGTCTCTAGTCCAAATGTATGCCCACCATGTCATACTAACAAATGATTCCAGAAGGAAATGGTAGTTTACTTCGGCCAAAGTGTGTCAAGGCTCACCCGCAATAAAAGGGGTAGTTATGATACAAGATTCTCTGAAATCACCACTAAAAATCAGTCTGCAGTACTATCACATGGTTTGAGTCATGAATACTCACTAACCCAGAGTAACGGATGTCGGAATTTATTCAGGACAAAGGATTATCAAAGTGTGGCAGAGATCTGAGGGGCAGGATCTTGAGAACTAGTGAGTGCAGAGTTGGAATGTAAACCGGGGTGCAGGATAGACTGAGAGAACGATAAGCTAGAAATGACTAAGACACAAAGGGAAACATCAGAGAGCTCTGAGCTTTTGTGGGGAGGATGCAAGGGAAGGGAAGAAGGGTCTGGAAAAAAGCAGGGGAAAGTTGCTATTTATTGTATACTTATTCTGACATGGGTAACATCATCACAGTTTCCCAGCGGAGAAAACAGGGGTGTGGAGAGGTTGGGTAATTTGTGCACAATCACAGAAGAATGGGGCTGGCATTCAGGAGGATCCACGCCCTTTATCCCACTCTCCATTGGCTGGTAAGTCAAGGAGGAATAGGAGGGAGAAAAGAAAGGAAACAGAAGTCCATCAAAAAGACAAAGCTTCAAGTCTAAGATACTGAAGTTGACAAACTTGGGCCTGAAGAGAAGCTTCGAGGTATGGCTGCCCATGCATTTGCCAGAGTGGAATGAAGGTGAGCTACCTGGAGGAGAGGTGACAAAGACCCAGAGCTCTGTACGTGTGACACAGAATTAAGCCACCCATGTGGAGGTTTCAGGTCAGAATCGAGGAGTTGGGGGAGGGGGAGAGGGAAGCAGGGGGAGAGAGAAATTGCAAAAACATTTCTTCTCTAAAAAAATTCGTAGCACATAAGGCAAATATTTCTTTGCAGTTTGTATGAGAAGGTGATAGGACTAAATAGTGCAGAGAAGGTATAGTTCCAGTCCATTCGATACTTCGGTTTATCACGAGTCACCTGTTACTGGATTCTGATTTCTGATCCTGTCACAGTCATGATTTTAACTCTGCAGTGAGAAATAACTGACTATGAAATATCAGTCAATTAAGCTGAAGTACCTTTTGCCTGGTGTCAAGGAAGAAATGGTTACCAGCCCAACCGATACACCTGCTGTTCGTGTTTTATGGAGAATGGGGAGATATGTCTCATCTCCATGAAACTCTGGGTGGAAAGGGTGTACCTCAGGGCACATCTGAGTATCTGAGGTAAAAACACTCTGTGCAATACATGTTTGCAGATCTCCTGGATCCTTCACAAGGGTCCCATTGTTACCAGGTTCCTGAGATATGGCTGTCGTAGAACTCAAGGCATCTGAGAAAAAAAGGAAAATACTATGACTCACACTGTCTGTGCCGCTTGAGTTACTTAAATTTCAGTCTATTTATGCTAATAAAAAAAATCCCTGAAAATCCATTTGCATAGCATGCACCCACAAGTCTTTAAAATAGATAGAGAAAAACTGTCTAATAGTTGCTATACATAGATACCCTATTGTTTAATTATTTAGACGACTGCTATCTAATTGCAATTCAAATGGATCATCTTCCAAAAGTTCAATTTATAAGATAGAAAGGGACTTTTAGTTTAATGAGGTCCAAAAATAAAATTTATTCAATTATGCTGATAAGTGTCTTATCTAATTAGCTGAGTATCTGGAGCTGACACATGAAGAATATTAGCTATTGTATGCTTTGATTTTTTTTATAATATTTAAGTGCTCACTTGTGTGCCAGGTAATTTATATATACTATCTCTTTTTATTCTTACTTTATGGAGTAGGTAATATCACCACTTAAAAGATGAGGAAGCTAAAGTCCAGGGGGGGAGGTAGGGGGGCTTGTTCACATGGTCAGTAAGTGGTAGAGCTAGGATTTATGTCTACAACTGAAAACAACCTAAATTCAAATTCAAACATAAACTGAGCATATTTCTGCTTTGCATAGTAACATTTATATTAACTATTAACATTTATGAAGCGCATTCATGTTTCAAGAATTAATCATTAACTAATTTAATCTTTACCACAGGTTTATGACATGGATGCTGCATTTGACAAATGAGGAAACAGAGGCAGAAGAATCTCACTGGTGGCCAGTGATGGACATGGACCTGAACCCACATCTGATTCATTTGTCCCAACCACTATTCTATATCTTTAGTCCCAGTTTGCCTACCATTGAACCCATCCACGTGGATGTGGCTTCCCTGGGGCTTACTTCGAATAAGCCAGAGATGGAGTTACTTGAAAAGTTCCTCTAGTCGGTTTTTATTGGATTTTGGCTCCACATAGCCAGGGAAGCAGCTGAATCCAGTTTATTAGTATATTATACTCTCTACACTGTCTCTTGTTTCTCCCCTGTAACCATGGTCCTAACCAAATTTTGTAATATATTCCAGTGTAGCCTATCTAGACCATCTGTACAAACCGGTGGTTAAGACCACAGGTTCTGAAATCTCTCTTGTACTTGGGTGCAAATGATTTAATACACATAAAGTGTTACTAATCAAGGTCTGAAATACAGTAAGTGCATAGTAAACATTAGATATTATTATTTCATAGTATTCCCAAAGGGGAGAGATATCAGAGAGAATAGAAATCTGGAAAGGGCACTGATACAGCTATCACGATCTTTTCTACAAATCAATGAGATGTTCCATCATCTGAGGCATGGGCTTAGCACAAAATTTATTTCTGCAGGTAGGGGTGTGGAGGGTGGGTGTTTAAGCATTGAGTGTTCCTTTGGACTTTCTTCAGTCTAAATGACTTTGCTTTCAAATCTCAAATTCTTACCTCACCCGTGTTGCCTCCCTCTTTCTCTCTTTCTCTTTTTTTTTAAATTTAAATTCAATTAGCCAACATATAGTACATCATTAGTCTCAGATGTAGTGTTCAACAATTTATCAGTTGTGTATAATGCTCAGTGCTCATCACATCACGTGCCCTCCTTAATGCCCATCACCCAATTACCTCATCCCCCCCCACCATCCTTCCAGCAACCCTCAGTTTGTTTCCTATAGTTAAGTGTCTCTTCTCATGATTTTTCTCCCTCTCTGATGACTTCCCATTTAGTTTTCCCTCCCTTCCCCATGATCCTCTGTGCTGTTTCCTATATTCCACACATGAGTGAAACCATATGATAATTGTCTTTCTCTGATTGACTTATTTCACTCAGCATAATATCCTCCAGTTCCACCCATGTCAATGCAAATGGTAAGTATCCATCCTTTATGATGGCTGAGTAATATTCCATTCTATATATGTATACCACATCTTCTTTATTCATCCATCTCTTTTATTATTTCAGTTTGTTTTTCATTATAACCTGAACCTCAATATAGATTAGTAAAATAGAGACATTGATAAACACCAAACAGTTATCAAAATCCTATTTCTCAGCAATGTTGCTTTCCATTCTGTGCTAATATAGAAACATTAATTCTGGTAGCTTCTCTGGTGGAGAGCAGAGAATCCTCTCCATCCTTTATCCTTATTTTACTTTATGTTTTTAAAAGATGAGTAAAACTTTAATAGGTGGAAAAAGAGCTAGAGATGGGCAGGCCCAAAAACCCGATTTGCCCCCTTTCCTGGTCTAGTGCACTGGGTCTCAATAGGGCCAGGTTTTAAGCATGAAGTTTTCACTTCTCTGAGAGAAATGCCAAGAGTGGCATTTATTCTGGGATAAATGCCCAGAATGGCATTTATCTTGAGTCATATGAGAATTATATGTTTAGTTTTTAAGAAATTTCCAAACTATTTTCCAGAGTGGCTCTACCATTTTATATTCTCATCATCTACATCTTGGTCAGCATTCCGTGTTGTTACCTTTTTTTTTTTTTAATTTTAGCCATTCTGATAGATACATTGTAGTGACATTTCTTCATTATTTTATTTATTTTTAAATGGGTTTTTTTTATTATTATTTATTTATGATAGTCATACAGAGAGAGAGAGAGAGAGAGAGAGGGGCAGAGACACAGGCAGAGGGAGAAGCAGGCTCCATGCACCGGGAGCCTGACGTGGGATTCGATCCCGGGTCTCCAGGATCGCGCCCTGGGCCAAAGGCAGGCGACAAACCGCTGCACCACCCAGGGATCCTCCATTATTTTAATTTATATTTCCCTGATCACTAATGATGTTGAACACCTTTTTATTTACTTGTTTCCCATTTGTATATCCTCTTCAGTGAAATGTATGTTTATGTCTTGGCCCATTTTCTAATTGAATTGTCTCTAGCTTCCTGCCTATTTTAAATCTCTGAAACATCATGCTCAAGGGTAATATGTGGAAAGCCACCTTAAAGAAAGATATCCATAACACATTAATATGTTGTATAACTTCTTTTAGCAGAGTCTAGGATAGATCCATATGTGATCTTTGGCAAACATAGAATCAAGTGTCCCACACAGATCTTTCCCTGTGATGTTTATAAAATTTCACTTTAAATGAGAAGTTTCATTCTGGAGGAATGAAAGATGGGTCTCTCTTCCTTCCTACCTTCTTTCCTCCTCCTGACTTTCTGATGGATCCCAGTCTATATCTCATGATGAAGAAACTACAAGGCAAAGCATACTCTTCACAGCCATTCTTCTTCACTCTCATTTTATTAAGGTTTTATATATCACCCTATCATTAATCCTCAGAGGAGCCATAGATTGCTTACTTACAGATTGCATTTCCAGGATCTACAGAGTTAAATATTTTGCACAAAAAAGATTGGAAGGCCATCTTTCTAAGATAGAAGAAAATACATGTAGGTAATTGTGATTCAGACTTGAGGTCTTCTCATCTCTCATTTGAGAACTGCCTTTGGGTTGCCAGCTGCCAAAATTCAACTAAACATAATTGTGAGAACTGCTGGAACTAGATGACTGAGTACTAGGAAAAATAAAGAAAACAAGAATTATATTTGCAGGAGGCTGACATGGCCATTAACATAGGGACCAGAAGTTGTGGCCTCCTTAGTACTTCTCTTTACTAGGAACACTATGGAATCAGTCTAAGTTTGAAGTGACATCATCAATATACAAAGCAGTCCAATCTGGAGATGGTCATGGAACAGAAGAACAGACAGTGGGAGCTAAGAGAAGTCAGTAGTGGAACTCATGTTTCTGGTCACCTGGCTATTGAAATCAAGGACCAAGAGCCAGGATCCAGCCTTCTACTACTATACCTACTACCAGAGATGGTAGTTGGAGCTAAACAGGGAATATCTTAGGTAAAGAGTCTGGGCTTCTGGATAAGACTCTGGATCTAAGAGAAAGTTTGAATCCTAAAAAGAAATCCAGCATGCGGAGACTAAACCAATACACAATGGCATATGCCACGTGTACCTGACTCAGCCTATTGGGGGTGTGGTGTAGCAAGAGCAAAGCTGAATCATACCAGTTGGTAATTCGAACCTACTAACTATAATGCACCTCAAATGTTAACATGTGTATAAACTGCCTGGCAATGTTGTAAAAATGTAGATTCTGATTCTGGGGAGATGTGAAACTGGGTTCATGTTCTGCATTTCTTTAAGATTTTATTTATTTATTTGAGAGAGAGAGTGTGCGAGCACATGAGCGGGGAGTCCTATGTGGGGCTCAATCCCAGGACCCTGGGATCATGACCTGAGCCTAAGACAGATCCTTAACCAACTGAGCCACCCAGGTGCCACTGTGTTCTGCATTTCTAACCAATTACCAGATGATTCTGATACTGATGATGTGAAGACTATACTTGGAGCAGCAAGGTACTATTTGCCTTCTTCAGGATTCTCCAAGAAATAAGGGTACGAGTTAGGGGTGGGAAAGTTGAAGACTGAAGAAATCGGTGCTTCGGGTCCAGAGAAGGTGGGGAACACAAAGAAGTGACTTATACTCAGCGACTATTTAGTTGGCAGCCACCAAGGGCTTAGAGTCTCAGGAGGTTTATAGCAGCAATGCTGTCCTACTATAGGCATTCCCCCTTTCCTTTAGGAAATGATGGTGTCTAGAAGCCTACTTACCTGGGACACTTTGGGTAGTATATATGCACTGAGATGATGGGCTTGCCACTGTGGCAGAAGCAGTGACAGAGGACAAGTACTAGATGTGCCTTTTTGGCAAGTGTTCTGTTGATTCCTATCTCAGTTATGCTATTAGCCCTTTCCCAATGGCCTTAACAAATATATGGCTGGAGGTAGTCTGCATCCTTTTATCAGAGTGGCTATCTTGAGCTCAAGGAAGAAGAAACGTTCTCCCATCCATGAAAAACCAGTGACCTATGTCACTGTTACAAGAGACAACTGAGCTCAGAGTGGTGAGAAGTAACTTCAATGACACTCTTTTCTTTTTCCTAAAAATATCAGTTTCTTCCATGTCAGCCAACTCTCCACATTCTGCTTAAACATGTTAGGAAGATCCCAGTGTCAAGCTCCTATTAACCTAAATAAAAGAACAACCAAAGAATAAAGACAAGTTTCACAAAACGATAAAATGAAGACTCAGGCTTTGGAACTGGACACAACCCAAGTGGTTATAGTGCAGCCAAGCTGAGGTCGAAGCTGGAGCACAGAAACTCTGATCCTAGCCTTTAGTTTTCTGAGTGTTAGTAGCCATTACTCTCAGAAACTAAATGTTTGGCCACTCCCCGAAAATTCCAGTTACAAAGTCTGATATCACGCACGAGGAATCTCTGTGGTCCCAGCCACCATGGAGAATATTTGAAAGAACGATCCATACACTTTACATGTCAGTTTATAGCACGCTTCATCTTCTACTATCTCCAAAAATGACAGCTTGATTATAATGTAATTATCTTTTGTCGTGAAGCTAGTGCATAATTTTATTTCCAGATGGGTTTATGTTGCCTATGTTTAAACTCATTACTGGAAAAGTGCTCATAGAGCAAAATATAAATAAATAACCTAAAGGTAGACCATCATCAATTCCTCCAAAAAGGAGAGTCTGTCTTATAAGGTGAGGCCTGCAGGGAAGCAGCCCCGTCCGTCTTATGCCACACATAGCTCACTGTTTGAAAGATAAATATCTCTGTCTTAAGAGGACAGAGGCGGTTCTGAGTCAGTGGAGATGTTTCTATGGAAATGAAAAAAATATGCAAATGCTGCCATAAAGAGCCTGAGAGCCTCCCTGCAGCAGATAATTTGACCTAGGGGGAGACCACATTACAGAGGAAGCACGGAGAAGCCGGCGTCAAGGCCCATTGGAAAACATGCGGCTAAGACACCATGTCATGTAGATGAATGGAAAAAATAATCATAATCATCCCACAAATAATATTTTTCGTGCTTATGAAGGGATTTCTCTTTTCTTATTCTGCTCCTACAAAGTCTTTGGTAGAGTCTGTCCTGCTGATTCCCACTTTTGCTGAAAGCGATACTGTCTTTACAATTGGAGCTCTGAAGTATTCTATAATTTGATTTATCATGTGACAATGTTAAGTGATTCTAAAGTTAGGTACCCGCCCCACCACCACCTGTCCAATCACATGGCCTTTGAAGGGTACTTGATAAGCTGGACTCCTTCATTTACCACACAACTCTCAAGGCATGTGTAGGCACCATAATAAAAAACAGTGCAAAAGGTTACTGGAATGATGCATGCAGGATTCAATGAGAACCCTGCTGGAAAAACATTTTAACTTTGGAAAATGCCTCACGGTAGGGTCATGTTTGACTGGAGTCTTAAAAGCATTAACCATGTGGATGCTGCTGGCTCTGGGAGGAAGAGGAAGAGCATACCAAGAGAAATGATACTGTGTATACGTATGTAAATACTTGCCAGTTTAGAAATGGATTCTCTCTCTGAGTTAGACTTAATTTTTTTTTTGTTTTGTGTTTCTAAATAGGATTTTTTCTTTTCTTTCTTTCTTTTTTTTAAATAGGCTTTTTTCTAAATGCTGTTAAGGCAGACATTTAAAGTTATCAAGGGAATGAGAGACTAGTTCAGTGTTATTCTATTCCCTTTTGTCTTAACATTAAAAAAAATTACTCTACATTCAGATATTAGCACTTTGATTCCAGCCTTCTACTCAGTATACAACTCCTTCATTTATATATTGGAGCAGATGTGGCTCTCCAAACCTTTCTCAAAACCAGATATGTGTTTCAAAAGAGAAAGTATATTGGCCCTTGGTATAACTTCTCTAAGGCAGGTATGATTGGCAGTAATAACATATACATTAAGTCCATTTTAGATAGAAGGAATAGTTAGATCTCTCATTCTCAATCCTCTAATAAAACATTAAATCACAATTTTCATTTTGAAATAAACAATTATCATAGAAACTTAAGTATTACACATTCTGTTAGTTCCAGTTCTCTGAAATGCATATTTTTGTGAAAAGTTCATAGATATCTTGATAGGGCTTAGTTAAGTTATTCCAACCTACCAAAAATTGGTTAAATAATTAGATGTATGGTATTAATGGAGCATTCTAGCCTAAAAAGAGAAATTTGATCCAGAGTTTCTTGGAATAGGTACACATCTCCCATGCCATAGTATAGTGTGTATGGAGATCATCCAGGGGGCTCTGACTTGTAAAATTTACTAAATTATACACTTGCAGAATATCTATGAAAAGAGGCTAGGCCACGTGAGAGCACATCCAACTACAGAAAACATCAAACCGTCCTATTAATCAGAGAATATGATCAATAAATGCTAAAAATAGTTTGTATGTACCTCTCCTAAGCCATCCTAAAAAATTGTATAGATATAATTTGTCCACATTATATACAGATTGTATTGTATAGACAAATTATAACGGAGCACCTCTAGCAAAAGAGAGTATAAAATAAATCTTTAAATAGTATTTGGGCAGTCTTTTCATTTCACTGTCACCCTGGGTAATACAGGTCTCAAAGTAACTCTTTCTCATGCTTCAAGTTTAGAACAATAAATCTAATAAAATTGGAGGACTCCATGGATTAGGATATGGCTCTTTGAGCCTTTTTAGCAGAAGGACTTTGAAAATATAAAGGGAAAAGATGGATGGCATAAGTTTCTGCTTAAATCCTGACTTTTGGGTGGTTAGAGCAAAGTGCTCTGAGACCATAATATATTTAATTATATTTCTGAAGCCAGGGCACAAAGTGCACAAGACTGAGCCATTGTAGAAAACACTGTGTGGCAACTGCTCAAAAAGCTAGTTGAGGATTGAGTAGAAATTATTGCTGAAATTTTAAAGTTTGCTCAGGAAAGTAGAATGTATCTTAATGAGTTATGACATATAATTTCCAACTCTATATAGGAAGAATTACTACTAGAGAGGAAATAAGTGACAGATTATATTTGTGCATTCAAATAGAACAAAATGGAAAAACAGGACCCAGGCATTAGGCCCACCTCAGCACCAGGTCAGAGCCTGGCATAAAAACAGGATACACAAACCATTGAAACAGAAAAATGAGCCCAGACATAAGCCCATGCATATATATCAACTCATCTTCAATAAGGGTGCCAAGAATACAAAATGGAAAAAGAGCATTCCTTTTTTAAAAGATTTTATTTATTTATTCATGAGAGACAAAAAGAGAGAGGCAGAGAGATAGGCAAAGGGAGAAACAGGCTCCTGGCAAGGAGTCCAATGTGGGACTAAATCCCGGACCCCAAGATCATGTCCTATGTCCTGAGCTGAAGACAGACACTCAACTGCTGAGCCACCCAGGCATCCCAAGAGTATTCTCTTCAATAAGCATCATTGTGAGAAACAAATATGTATATGCAAAAGAATGGAATTGGACCCTTATACACAAGTATCAACTTAAACATATGACCTGAAACTGTAAAATTCCTAGAAAAATACATAGAAGAAAAGCTCATGTCATTGGTCTTGGCAGTGATTTCTTGCATCTGGCACCAAAAACACAGACCAAAAAAAATAAAAAGAAGTAAGTGGAATTACATTAAACTAAAAAGTTTCTGCAAAGCAACAGAAACAATCCAAAAAATAAAAAAGGCAATCTATGGAATGGGAAAAAATATTTGCAAACCCTATATATGATAAAGGGTTAATATCCAAAACATATAAAGAACTCCTACAACTATAAAAATAAAAATAACCTGATTAAAAAGCAGGCAAAGAAAGTGAATAGACATTTCTCCAAATAATTAATAATGCAAATGGCCAAAAGATGCTCACACATGACTTATCATCAGGGAAATACAAATCAAAACCACAATGAGATCTTACTTTGCACCTGTTAGGATGACTATTATTTAAAAAAAAAATAGATAGGAAGTGTTGGCAGATTTGTGAAGAAAAGGGAACCCAAGTATACTGTTGCTGGGAATGAAAAGTGATACAATCACTATGGAAAACAGTCTGGAGTATCCTCAAAAAATTAAAAATAGAATTATGAAAGAAAGCCTGCCGTTTGCAACAACATGGATGGACGAGTACATTATGTTAAGTGAAATAAGCCAAACACAAAAAGACAAATACTGTTAATCTCACTTGCGTGTGGAACCTAAAATAGTCAAACTCATAAAAGCAGACAGAAGAACAGTGACTGCCAAGGAGTGGAGGGAGGTGGTAAATGAGGAAGTGATAGTCACAGGGCACAAAGTTTTCATTATGCAAAGTAAATTCTGGTGACATATTGCTATACAGCATAGTGTCTATAGTTAATACTACTGCACTGTATATTTAAAATTTTCTAAAATAGCAGATATTATGTTAGGTCTTCTTACCACCAAAAGATTAATTTATTAGTATTAAGGGGCAGGAGTAAATTTTGCAAGATGATGGATATGTCTATGGCCTTGATATAGGTGATGGTTTCATGGATGTATATTTATGTCCAATCATTATATACATTAAATATGTACAGTTCTTAACATGTCCATCATATCTCAATAAAGTGGTTTTAAAAATAAAATGATGAAGTAAACAAAATTATAAATAGAAAACATTTTGTGTTCAACTTCATGGTATAATTTTATTTGCAGAGTCTAAATTGTGTTAAGAATTGAGACCGGAAGTTATTCAATGCAATGTCAGAAGTGTCAGTTCACTTGTGTTCTATAATCAATTGTATTACACTAGTAACTGTCCCATTTCTAGCTACCACTACATCAAGGATATTCTTTTTTTCAACAACTTTGGTGTTTTATTTATTACAAGTTCTTAAAAATGTTCTCTGACATTTGATAAAAAGCTTAGACAAATCTAATGTTGCTTGATAAATTACAAGTGTCAGTTTAACTTAAATCGACTAACGTTACTGTTCATATTCACATGAAGACTCTGGACTCCAAGCCAAGGGTGAAAGAAAATATTCCATTCAGGAATATTTGGGTTAAAACTCATGAAGGCCAGGATTATCATCTTTAGATCAAATGAGCTGAGATGGATTGGGAGTAGCTACCTTGATATAGATCACACTGAAAGGAAGCAGTCTTATACTACCGAAAAAAAACTAACATAAGATGAAAATGACTTATCTTCAGAAATTAAGCAAATTCATCAATAAAGGTAATATAGTATATAAATTAGAAACCCATTACACCTTTGGACGGTAGGTTCCAAATTCTTAGAGTAAAAAAAAAAAAATTCTTAGAGTAAAAGCATCTTTGCCTAGAAGCTATGGACACCTGTATATGTCACATTGAATATCATCATTTTATCAATCTCAGGCTATTCCAGGTCAGATAAATGCCAGCCCCCTTCTTTCATGGACAATGGTCTAATACAAGATTTTATGATTCCTTAAGGGGTATTACACCCATTGTTCCCCCAAGAATTAGGATGAGTTGGAGGGCAGAATGTTTAAGCGATCCCTGTAGTATCCTGTATTGTGGCTTCTTAGCTATTTGTCAAGTGATAATCTCTCCTTCACATGGTACATCAGTTTCCTAGGGCTGCCATAACATAGTGCCACAAACTGAGTGGCTTATAAAAACAGACATTTATTTTCTAGCCATCTGGCAGATAGAAGTCCAAAATCAAAACATCAACAGGACTGTGCTCCCTCCTGAGACGCTTCCTTGCCCCTCTCTGGTTTCTAGGGGGTAGCCATTGATTGCTTGTGTTCCTTAGCCTAATGTTATAACACTCTAACATTTCCCTCTGTCATCAGTGGCATCCCCTCTATGTGTGTCTGTCTTCACATGGCATTTCCCTCTTCTTATAACGACACTAGTCATATTGTCTTGGTGTTCACTCTAATTACTTCATCTTAACTTGATTACATCTGCAAAGACCCTATGTCCAAATAAGGTCACATATGCAGGTGCTGGGAGTTAGAACTTCAATATACCTTTTGTGAGGATGCAATTCAACCCATAACACCTGGGAAATAGAAAAACTAGGAGAAGTTGGGCTATTCTGTTCTCAAGATAGTTACGGTATGAGACAGCAAAATAGGAGATGCCCTGTAGTTTTTATTTTGAATATTGTAAAGATTTTTTCATGATTGCTACTCTGTAGTATTTCTGCCAAGGACTAGATAGCCCACTTCCATATGCCCCAAGTGGGAAAGAAAAAACTATAATTCAATATTATCACTGTTAACCATTTTGAGTATAAAAGGAGGTCATCCATCTCGGGCCTATTATAAGCAGGCAGTTCCAAAGGGCTGGATCATGGGAGATCTTTTTACTTTTAATATAGGAAAGGTCTTTACTATTCAGATTATTGAAGCAAAAGAAGCCTCAACAGTAAGGGGCTGAGAAACTAGTATATATAGTGCCTACTTTTTGAAATTTTTTTTCTTATTTTATTTTCTTCACTTAATGGTGCATTGTATAGAAAATAAATAGGAGTTTATTAAATACCTTTCTATTGGATATATACTTTTAGACAAGAATTTCCCTAAACTGAACAAAAAGACATAGAGAACAATGTGAGGAAAACATATTCAAGGAACTGTCACTATTTCTCTCTGGCTACAGCTTAGGGTACATGTAGGGAAGCAATAGCCAGCAATAGTTCCTAAGCTTTTGCAAAGTAGGAATATAGGAAATCAGCCAATTGCAATGCTCACGGAACTACTGATAATTTTGAATCTCAAATATTTTAGGGGTGAAAGAATATAACAGTGAACACTACCATGGCAGGAGAGGTCACAAAGTACCATCAATGAGAAGCAACTTCACTCTTTCCATCCAACCCATGGGTAGTTTTAAAGGGACCAGTGTCAGTTCCTTTATTTCAAACTGGTGATTTCCCAAGATATCTGAAGATAGCTTTTATATTTAAGTCCACAAATATATTTTTATCAGATGCTATAATGGTGAAGGATTCCTAGGCATGCCTAAGGGCTTTTAAATTCACCCAAACTGTCCTTCGAAGGGCATGACTGCTTCAGAGACAACGATGTGTCGTGTCCCCTGCTGCTATACTTCATGGTATCCCGGAGTATCATACATTAGAAGAAGGACTACTGGGCCACAGGATATTAGGAGTTTTAATTGGCAACATCGTATTTGCCATGCTGGGAGAGTAAATTAAAAAAAAAAAAAAAAAAAAAGATCCAATCGAAGTTAAACTGAGAGGGCCTTGAACAACATTTAATGAACTCCAAAAGTTAAAATAACTTCAGTCTTCTCTCAGAAATCCCATCTCATTTTCTAGCCCATCATCATAATTACCCTTATCTCTATGGCTAAAGTGCAGAGGGGGTAGAGGGGAATCTAAAAAAGAATGGAGGAGCATACTTTCCACCTCTCCCTTCATCCTGATAGATCAATCTTACCTCTAATGTTTACCGATTCTATAATTAAAATCCTTGGCATCCCATGTCATTATAGCTTATAATACTAGATAGGTAAAAAAAATCTTTATATTGACATTTATTCAGAGGGGACTAAAATAGGGACCAAGATCTCGACATTTACAGATCTAATCCAGTTGGCTTAACTGCATAGATGGGTAGGAAGACAAAAGAAAAGTCAGCATGCAGACATACGACCAATCGAAACCATCCTGCTTTGAAGAGTTTTGGCCAGGATTTGTGGATGGATAGATTTGAAGCTTTCTGTTTAAATTCATTTTCAATTCTACTTATCAAGATTATACAATGGTAGCTTCCTATAAATGTACCTAGACCCAATGAGTCTTGTTTGTGAATTTCAGCAGAATATGGAGAGAGTTAATTAGCATAAGATGGACTTGCTCCTCTCTTTTTTTAGCTCATTTTCTTGCTGCCCACATCGGAGGACCCCCTACTTCCCCCAATAAAAGCTAAATGCTAAAACCGCAAAACTCATGTTATGAATAATAGCTTTTTTTTAAATACCATTTTTAGAAAATATTCAGATAAAGTGTGTGAATAAACCTCTTCCAGACAGGTTTCAACAAACCTGCTCGAGGCCGAACTTTTTTTTTTAAGATTTTATTTATTTATTCATGAGAGACACAGAAAGAGAGAAGCAGAGACACAGGCAGAGGGAGAAGCAGGCTCCATGCAGGGAGCCTGATGTGAGACTCAATCCCAGGTCTCCAGGACCGCAGGCAGGCACTAAACCGCTAAGCCACCCAGGAATCTCTGAGGCTGAACTTCTTATATGCATGTATCTTCATGGTGAAAAGTAGGGCCATGCTAGTTTTCTAACAGAATTAGGATGCAAATTTCTCTCCCAGCAGAGGGTATTTAACTATGCCCTGTACTGCTGCCTCAATTCCTTTTTGAAAGGAAGCAGGAAATCAATCAACCATTCATTTCATTTCAACTATTTGATATCTGCTTTGGGACAACAAAAGAAAAAAGTCAGTGGGAAGGGAAAGCAAATACAAATCCACATTTCTTTTTAATTCGTATCTCCTCTTCTGAGTGCCAGACTCACATCCCCAAATCCCGGGGACAGGCATTTCAAATTTAATATTCCTAAATCTAAATTCATTACATTTATTCTACAAAGAACTCCTTTCCTCATACAGTGTCTACCTCACCAAATTGTATAACCATATAATCAGTCACTAAGCCACTGACCTAGGTACCATTCTTGTCTTCCCTTTCCCCTTCATTCTCATAGTCAGTTGGTCACCAAGCTCTACAAATTCTAATTCATAATTAGTTCTCCAATATGTTTCCTCTCTCGCCACTACAGTGGCTTTCTCAGTATTTCTTACTTAGGTTATCACAATACTTTCTAACTGCCTCCAATCTGTCTTATCTTTTATCTATTCTGTACATCACAGCCAGTGTTTTACCTCAAATGCAAATCTGACCTAGTTGAGAGGCCTCAGTGGTTCTTTTTGACTAGGATACAAGTCCATTCATTCATCTGTTTAACCAATATTTGGTGAGTGTGTACATGAAGCCAAACATCATCATACGAGATGGTGAGTAAAGTCAAGTACTAATCACTTTCCTGGGCTTCCAGTCTCTCCTGAGAGATGTAGGATGGAGACATTAATTATCACAGATTTTGTACAAAAATACAAACTGGGTGTTATGATGAAAGAAATTCAGTATTGTGACAGAAGATAGCAGAAGAGCCTGATCTAGTCTGGAGAATAACAGAGTAAAGTGAGGAAAGAAGAGGAACCTCAGCCCGAGCCTTGGGGAGGGATGTTCAACATTTAAGGGTTGAGTGGAGGAGTATGGGCTCATGAGTAAGGCTGAGAAGCAGCAGTCAGAGGCATCACATGGTATCACAGATGTGAGAAGGAAGAGAACATTTTGAGAGGGAGAGTGGTCTTCGGGTCACACTCTTCTAGAGGTCAAATAGGATGAGATCTGGAAAACATCCCTTGGATGTAGTGGCATGGAGGTCATCAGTGGACGAGATGATGAGATGACCTAATGGAAGGAGAGCACAGACTGGAATGAGTTAAGAAGAAAGAGTGATATGAGAAAAATGAGATAGTGGGCAGGGAAACTCTCAAAGGTCTCTGTGACCTCTGGCCCCTGACCTCCTTTCTAGCTTTTTCTCACATTACCACCCTACCTACTGTACCTTCTATTCTCACCAAACACAGTACTTACTACCATAACAAGTGACTCCCAGTTTGCTTAAGGCTCCATGGTTTCCATTACCCCAGGGCCTAAGAGTGTGCTATTCTCTCTACCTGAAAGCCCTTGAAGATCTTCTTCCCCTACCTACACAATTCCTATACCCCCTCCAGGGCCCGACTCAATGTCACTGCCTCCTGAAGACCTTTCTGTTACCCATCCCAGCTTAATACTAGTAGCATTACCACCGTAAGCACATGTCTAAAATTATCCTTATGAAAGACTCAACTTTGAGTCTGCTTGTCTGTTTTTCCCACAAAACTGTCAGTTGCAAGATGACAGGGACTTTATGTCATCTTTCTGCACTCAGAACATGTTTGAAGGAGGAACGGAGGACCATTTTGATCTGTTCTCTTAGACGTCGGGAGCTTTGTCCCTAGCATGACAAGGTTCTAATGGACAGCTACCTCTGGGATCAGCAGTGGTTTCCCCCTGGAATACAGGTTCAGAGAAGCAGTTTTGGGGCCAGGCAGATATGGGGTTAATCCCAGCTCTTCTCTGAGCCTGAGTTTTCTCATCTGTAAAATGAGAATAATTTTAGTACATACCTTACATTGATTTGTGGGTATAAAATTATAAAAACTCATGCAGAATATTTAGGACAGTTCTTGACCAGTAAGTAAAACAGCAAAGGGTCAACACATGATACCACCTGTGTTAGTTTCCTATGACTGCCATAACAAATTACCATAAACTCGGTGGCTAAAAACAACACAGACTTATCCTCATATAGTTCTGGATGCCAATAGTCCAAAATGGGTTTCACTGGGCTGAACTCAAGGTGTTAATAGGGCCACGCATTCTCTGTTTGCTCTAGTGGAGAATCCATTTCCTTATCTTTTCTACTTTCTATTGACTGGCTGTGCTTTTAAATTCATTGCTCCATCCTCCATCTTCAAAACCTGAGGTGTGGCAACCCTCTCTGCTTCTGCTTCTCCGCTTCCTTCGGATGGCCTCCTCTACTGTGTCAAATCTCCCTCCGCCTATTCCTTATAAGGATATTTGTGAGTGCATAAAGGGTCCACCTGGTGTATGCAACATAATCTCCCAACTGCAACACCCCTAATTTAATCACATCTTTCAAATTGTCTCTTGCCCTCTAAGGTAACATTCACAATTCCAGGGATTGGGACCTGGATAATTTGAGGAACCAGTATCCAGCCTACCATAACACTGTTATTATTATTGGAATTGATAAAATTGATGGAGTGCTATGGAGAATTCTATGCAAACTAAATGTCCCACCAAAGTATATGGTATCTCTGCAAAATGCATTGTACTTAAATTCTATTGCAATAGATTAAAAAACGCTTATGTCTTAAGTTTCTACCAAAGTTATACAAAAAGATGAAAAAAAAGGACTACAGGATCCTAGCTGCTTTTTTTCCCCCCAAGGTTTTATTTATTTATTCATGAGAGACAGAGAGAGGCAGAGACAGGGAGCCTAATGCGGGACTCAATTCCCAGACCTGGGATCTCACCCTGAGCAAAGGCAGACACTCCTTAGCCACCCAGGCGTCCCAGGATCCTAACTTTTTCTCACTTAACTTAGAAGAGAAAGAATCTGTGACGCTTTCCTGGAAACAAGTTGAATGAGATATGTTTTCTGAAGATCGCTAGAAGTGCAGGAAGGTAAGGAGATGATAGCTCCCTTATAGAAGTCGCTGTTGTTATTGATTCTCTAATAGTCAAACAAGGTTGCATTCTCTCTCCCACCCTACAAAATCACAGCACGCTCTATCTGTACCTGAATGGTAAAAATTAGATTTCTTCAGACCTAGGTGTCTCCCCTTAATTTGTCAACATGCTCTACTGAAACAGAAAGGCTTGCTGTCACATTAGGGATTACTGCCAGGTTTCTGCGTATGGCATTTGTTTGAAAATTTAACAATTTGTTCATCAGCCAACATGTTTCCTTGAAACAGGTGTAGTTGGACTAGAAAAGAATTCTTAAGCTTAACAAAAATCAATAAAAGAAATTGTCATTGCAAAATAGTCTGCAAAATTAATTTCTTCTAAGCATGAGTCATTAGAGAGGATTTTATATAAAGGTTCTTTTGTTCCAATATTTTTCTTATATTTCAATGTCAAAAAAAAAACCAAAATGAGGACAGAAACCATATAGTTATGAATGTCAAATCAAATCCAGACAGCTTATCTCTCCATGGTGTGTAGATTGTCATTTGTCCAAATCAGAAGCTCCAAAATCCAGAATATTAACATGAGAGATAATAGAAATAAAAGTAGCAAAATCAGTGGTGTGTAGAGGTGGGGGAGAGAGAGAGAGAGAGAGAGAGATGGAGATAGGAAAAGGGAAATAGAAGGGAAAGAATTATAGCAAATGCTTTCAAAAGACGGTTTTGTTCCCAACTGATTTAGCAGATGCCAAAATTGTGATTAAAGTAGAAAACAAAGTAGGAAATCAGAATTAGCTTCCAAAGTGTTTTGCTTCCAATCTAGGCAACACTGATATAGCTGATTATTAATACAACTTAATACTAAACAATACTCTTTTATGAGAATCCCAGATATCTTCACAAACAAGTGTAGCTGTCTTCATTATGTGGGAAGGAAAACACTAAGTGAATAATTTAGTACGTGGTTCATGGGCAGCTGAAGTAGGACGCAGAGCCCATCTTGAGTTTTGAAATAGTTCGATCAACCCAGAGCAGCATCTGGCATTTGTTATGGTCTCTCCTCCCAGGGAGGTGGACTTACCTCGTCCACCTCGTTCTGGGCAGGCTTGCAGGGGTGCTAAGGAGAGCTTGCCCAGCTCAGTGCAACAAGGTGAGGCGAGGAAAAAGACTGCTTCATCCCTACAATGTTAAATGGTTATATTTAATTCTGCAGATCGTCCTGCTGCTTCTGATTTCAGAGAAAAAAAGAACCATGAGGAAGGAGCTTTACAGGCTTATCAAAAAGTATCATGAGCTACAGTGAACAAAGAACAGTATTATGTTCTTCCTGTGTAGCAGCCACGTAATTCCAGGACTTGGGGACAGCAGCACTTCAGGAAGGTGTAACAGTTATGTCAGCTCAGGCTCGCAAACAATTGGTGTCCCCTGAGCCATGGACCCCCCATTCCACCTCTCCAGAATGGGCAGTTTGGGCCATAGCTATCTGGAAGAAGGAAAATTCAGGTGCCTCTTAAAAGGTCACCAAACAGGAGAAATGGGACTGGACCTTTCACTTGTCCAGGAGCTTGTAGGTTCCACAGAGGTGCCTCTGCATAACGACCAAGTTGTCATCTCCTAGTGTGTTATTAAATTATTAAACTTGACTACAATTACCACAGCTAATAAAGTGCTGGTGCAGAGCACAATAGCAGCAGTAATTGTGTGGTAGAATGATTAACCAGCAGGCTGCAATAATTATTCCAATCCATCTTCAGAGATGGAGTCAAAGCTCTAACAATCAAATCAATCAATTAGTGAAGAAGAGCACTGAAGGGAGAAAAAAATCAATGAAAAACAAGTTTTCACAACAAAGCGATAAATCAATCCCAAATAATTGTGCCGCTTCATTGTACCAAAAAAAAAAAAAAAAGGAATGATACCAGTTATTACAATTAAATACCAAAGCAGTGGTTTCCTTATCTATTACTCCAGCTCAAGCTAGAGGAGGATCTAATTTTTGTCAGACTCTAGGCATCTAAGTAACCAGGATTCAATTTATATTTTTAAGACTAATGTCATAGCATGATATCTCTTTTAGCAGTAAGTCCCAGGCTCCTGTCACTTTCTTCTGCCAAATACCCGAACAACCATGGATAATGGTTTTTATGACCACCCTAGAAAAAAAACAGAGCAGGCCCTGACTGGTCCTCTGTCTAGCATTTTACCATTTCCACACTTGATCTTAGCCAAAAGGCCGAGAAGCGATCATTTTACCATTTCCAAAGCACTTTTATTTCACCAACATTTTCTGAAGTTTTCTTTCTCAACAAGTGTCAAATGAGGTGACAGAGAGTTGATATTTTTAATTCACCTATTTTACATTGAGGCATACTGAAGTTCAGAGAAGTGCCTTTCCCAAGGTCATGTGGGGTGAAACAAACAGAGGGAGGACCATGTGATCACTCTACACTTTCCAGGTCATGGCACTACTGAAGCTCTGGGAAAGGATTTAGGGAAAACTTAAAAGTCCCCCTTTCCCCTGAAAGTAACTGCAAGAGACAGAGATCATGCAGGAGAGGCTGAGAGTGGGTGCAAGGAGCCCTGGGTTAGAGGTCTTTGAGGTGTAGGCTCACCCCCAGGTAGGCTAGAATGGTCTTAAAATGACACCTCTCCGAGCTAGTCTAGGTGTGATGACAGCCTCCTATGTCCAGTCAGCTGTTGGCATCTGCTTCTCAGATCGTCCAGAAGTGATCTTGACAGCATCTTTGAGTTGTTCCTGCTGCACATTCATTAACTACATATTCTTACACCACTGAATAAGCACTTAGAATGTACCAGGCACTATGCAAAGTGTTTTACATAAACTATTTCAAGTTAACTCTCCAAAATAAGCAGGTAGTACCATTCCTTTTTCAAAGAAAAGAAAGAAAGAAAGAAAGAAAGAAAGAAAGAAAGAAAGAAAGAAAGAAAGAAAGAAAGAAAGAAAGAGAACTTAAGCTCAGAAGAGTTAACCTGTATAAAGTCACAGAGGAATTAGATAGTGGAGCCAAACCTCACTATCAAATTTCTGACTGCTCTGACCTGCTTCTCCTTTGGATCGCAATAACATTTGATTGTGAATCAATGAGTTGTATATAATCTAAAGAACATTAACATTCAGTCTCACCTTCCAAGCATTTTTTCTTTTTTTTTCTTTAAAGATTGTATTTATTTATTCATAAGAGACACAGAGAGAGAGGCAGAGACATAGGCAGAGGGAGAAGCAGGCTCCCTCTGGGGAACCTGATGTGGGACTCGAGCCCAGGACCCCTGGATCATGACCTGAGCCCAAGGCAGATGCTCAACTGCTGAGCCACCGAGGTGTCCCCCTTCCAAACATTTCAAAAGACTATGCATTTTGACCTCGTTTTTAAAACAAACTTGAAATCAGTTGGTACAGAAAAGATGAGTCAAAATTTCTCCGGGGTCGTTTATAAAGTCAACATGTAGTTTTTAAAATTGAAGGAATCAAATGATGGCAGAAAGGCAATGTGACATGGGTCCCCAAAGACCAGTGCCAAGTTCAATGATTTGCTAGGAGGACTCAACATACAGTTGTACTTGGAGCTATGATTTACTACAACAAGAGGATACAAAACGAAATCAGGAAAAAGGTGCGTGGGGTCAAGTCCAGAGAAAAGGCTCAAGCTTCTAAAAATCCTCTCCCAGCGTGGTGCTAAACAATTGCTCTCCCAACTAACTGTGACAACACGCTGAAATGCAATCTCTCAGGAAGCCCACGAGAGACTCAGAGCCCAAAGTCACATAGGCTCCTTCTACTAAGCATGGACCCAAATCCAGACTTCTAGAAAGTGCACAGGCATTCAACATAAACTGCATCATTTTCACAAAGTGTTTAGGCATAGTGAGGTTTCCTTAGCAGGAAGTTATGAGAAGCTTCCAAAATTCCAAATTCCCAGACTCCTGCCAGGGCAAACTCTTAAGCTGGCCTTTGATAGGATAACAGCCTCAAGCCTGCTAATGCTAACCCTTTTCTGCCCAGTTTGAGTTTGTTATGTATTTTCATTTTATTTATTTTCTCTCCTCCCTCCCTTCCTCCCCTCCTTCTCTTCACAGACTGGAAATCAAGACTCTTGTATTCCATTTGAGCTAATGCCTTAAGGGCAGTCAGTAATGCACTTCCATCTTGCACCTCCTGATTGAACTCGCTGCCTTTCTTACACAGGTCTGGTCATCCTTCATTCCGGAAATCAAGCTCTCTGGGGTCTCTCGCCTTCCTGGTTTCTCTTATACTGGTAGCTTCCAGGCGGTGATGAATCCTGCTTTTGAGCTTCTAACCCAGGAATGTGTGAGAGAAGAACTATTTTGTATCTGCCCTTGATGGCTCATGGGACTCTCTGTTCGTTCCATAGTGAGTTCCGAGAAACTCAGCACTGCTCAGGGAGGGAGTCCAGATTCCCATTTTCTCCTGCAAAGCTGTCAGGCCCCTCTCAGGCCCTATATAGAAGCACTAGGTGGCAGCTCTGGATTAGCTGTTTAAAACACATCCAATGAAGGCAAGAAATGTTGCCTCCAGGGAGGAACGGATGATATGAAGGGAAATCACAGCCAGGAGGGCAAGGTGGAACACGAGAAAGCAATTTAAAGAAAGAGAAGAAAAACAGAGCCAAAGATGACCTCAGTGTACAGTGACTCCAGGCCGGAGAAGAATCTGAGCTGAAATAGTGACAAAACCCAAAAGTCACCAGAGAGGGCGGAGAGAGAGAAAGAGACGGATCGGAATCCTTCCAGAGAACTATATTTTGTGGAGGCACACACACACAAAATTTGCCATTAGTTCACAACTTTGCCTTCATTAAATATTTCACGTAAGGGGAATAAATGACCATTTAAGGTGAAACCTAATGTAGAAACCAGTTAACACCACCACCACCCCACACAGATATTAAACAATTATTAACCAGTTGTTTGAATTGAAACACATTTTTATTTATCTTCCACCCAATTTGCTTTTTGTGCATCTACCCTAAGGGTACTGCAAAACAAATCACAGGTGGGTTTCTTTGTTGTCGTTTTATGACTTGTTTCCACGCGAAGGATTTGCTTTTTAATCCATGCAAGACAATATCCTTATTCCCTTTTTTTTTCTTATTCCCTTTTTTAAATTTATTTTTAAAGATTTTATTTATGTATTCATGAGAGACGCCCAGAGAGAGGCAGAGACACAGGCAGAGGGAGAAGCAGGATCCCCACGGGGAGCCTGACCTGAGACTCGATCCCGGGACCTTGGGATCCTGGGATCATCCCCTGGGTCAAAGGCAGATGCTCAACCACTGAGCCACCCAGGCGCCCCAATATTCCTACTTTCAACATTGCTGCCTTTCTCTCTCCCCTCAAGATCTGTGCCTTCCACCTCCTATATCCCACCCCTTTTCTTCTTCCTCCTCTTCTCAAATCTAGAAATGTGGTGACTTCTGGTTCCTCCTCATCCCCAGCCACATTCCAAGTCCCTAGGCCCTTGAAGTAAATGACACATCTTCATTAGCTTCTGTAGTCTTGTTTCTGTTGGAAATACTCTGTTCTAAACCTGGCTGAGAGCCTCCACGAAATCAGACAAATGCCCACTCAGCTGTGCCCCCCATCTTGGATAAGTCTTTGATGAACCATGCTATTAAAAATGAGAGGTTTCGGTCATTTAAAGTTGGTCTTGTCATGAGGAAACAGCTATGCAAAATTTTGTTTCGAAATTTTCCTCTTGCGTTACTTGCTTACAGAGCATGTACAGACCGAAGCCTGGGAGCCAAGACGGGGTAGGAAGGGATCTGAAGACTGCTGGTCTAGTTCAAGGAGACAGAGAAGAGTTTTTTTTTAAATGATTTGCAAAATAACAGTCATCCCAGTGAGAAGCTTAAAAAAAAAGAGGGACTCTTCCTGGCTGCTTCATGAAGCAGCTCTCTCAGGTTCTTTGGTGAGTTTACTGGATTACAGTGCTTCCTTTTCAGTGCAGTTTTGACCTCCGAGGAAGAGAGGCAGAAATAAAGAAGGGGAAAGCCAGTATTTTGATGTCTGCACACAAATGGAAATGGAGCTGTCTCAGTCTGATAAGGAAGCTGCTCAGTGGAGACAGCTGCAGGGTCTTTTTAGACTCAAAGACCCATTTAACCCAGAAAGGGCTATAGCAAGCTGGTTAGTTGGAAAAGGTAGTGCCCATCGAGGCCATGCAAACTGCACCCTCCCCACTGCCTAACTACTGCTTCCCAGAGTTTCTGGGGCTAAGAAAAGAGGGGAGTCACTTCTGATCTCAAGATCAGAAAGCAAGTGACAGAAAATGACTAATTGCATCAAATCTACAGATAAGTTCTAGGGCCTCCTTGCAGAATATCTACTAAACTCCAAAGATTTATGTAATTCACAAATATTAGGAAATAGCAAAAACTAAACTAAAGATATGAATTATTCTGTATTTCCAATTAAAACTGATAAAATTCTAAAGCTGGCTAATTATCAGAATCACTGGGAAGTTTTAATAAATAAGGACTTCTGGGCTCACCTCTAGAGATTCGCAACTAATAGGTCTCATATCTCTCTGTATTTTTATTTACTTTTTTTATTTTCATTTTTAAAAAGATTTTATTTATTTATTTGAGACAGAGAGAGAGAGAGAGAGAGAGAGAGAGAGAGGCAGAGACACAGAGGGAGAAGCAGGCTCCACGCAGGGAGCCTGACCTGGGACTCCATCCTGGGTCTCCAGGATCAGGCCCTGGGCTGAAGGCGGCGCTAAACCACTGAACCACGCTGGCTGCCCAATCTCTGTGTTTTTAAAAATCTATGCTGTTGACCTTGATGTTAAGGCAGGTGTGGAATTCCCAGACCTGAAGAGCACTAGTCCACATTACCAGAACATTTGGTAGAGTTTATAAAAGAGTTTCTCAAATTAGTATGTATATCAATCACCCTGAGATCCTACTAAAATTTAGATTCTGTTAGTATCACTGGGGTTGAGAAAGAGATACTATATTTCTAAGAAGCTTCCAGGGGAGGCTGATACTGTTGGTCTGTAACTATAGTCTAAGGGCAGCTGTGATAGACCAACTCCCCAAATCTCAGAGAGGAGCCACATCAAATGTTTACTTCTCACTCATGGAAAGCCCAGTGTGGACTGGGTGGCCCCCCTCTATCCCATAGCTATGTCATTTGGAACTTTTGGCCTCTAAAGTTACCAAAGTAGGAGGTGAAAGGGATGGTGGTGGCACCATGGGTTTTAAATGCCTCAATCTGGAAAGAGCGCATGACATATGGCAGGTGTATGATCCCCATTTAACTGCAAGGGAGGTCAGGAAACATAGAAGAGCACATGGAAATTGGTATTAGTGGCCTTTTCACAAGGATCTGATGTTGGAGCAGGATAAATTAGCAAATTGCAATATCTACTGGATAAATGCTTGATCTCATCCTTATTTGTTAGTTTTGTTTTCATCTAAACTACATCATTCAACCAGAATAAAATCACTAACTCTTTGATTCACTTGGCTCCTCAGAGTGATTTTCTTGTCGAACATCCAAAGTCCAGAAAACACCATGATAATATGTTGCATTATTGCATTGTACACAAAATTATACTGTTTTTAATTATAACATTTGCACTCAGTAACATATAAAATGAAAAGCACTAAAAACAGTAATTTCCAGTCAGTGTATCATGGATAATGGTGGACTGGTTAGGAGATCTACAAATTCAGAGATCATCCAGGTAAATGGCCTTATCAAATGAACACAATTCCCTTCAGCTTCTCTGTTGAGCCTGGACGCATCCACCTGACTGCATACTCACCTGCTGCCAATTCTCTTGGCACCCTACACTCCGAAATCCTTTCTAGCTGCGCTGACAAAGGTAAGTAACAACTTTGTTGGACCTCAATACCTCTCTGTGTAAAATGGGAATTTAAAAATCTAATGCTTCATAGAGTTGTTGTAATGACAAAGCAGTCACTGAATAAATACAGACAGATTATGAAGAAAATGTGAAAGAATAAAAGGAAGAGAAAAAGTGGATTTGAGTATATTTCAGGAGCCTGCTCCAAATTTTATTAAGCCCTGTTTTGAAGAGTCTATTGTATGAGTATTATAAATGTAGAAAATGTTGAGACAGGTGTGGAATCTTCTACCTGGAGACTCACGGAGCCAGGGAGATCCTCATTGGTGAGCTAAAGTTTGGTTTCAATGGAATAGAAAGCCTCTCGGTATCCCTTCTGCAGTACGATTCTGTAATAAGTACCTTGATCACATGTCCTCATTTTTTTTTCTTCAGAGCTTTGAGATTACGTTTACATAAGCATAGTGCCTCTTCTTATTTTTCCTTCAAAGCTTGTAATAACCGTTCTGCAGGAAGTTGACTCAAATTAAATCCATGATTATAATGAGTTGCATTTTCTTTTTGGAAGAACATTCTATTGATTTCTCTGTGACAGATGTTTTTAACTTTTGGGAGGTCATAGGACACTTAAAGAATTTAAAAAAAAAACTATAAACCCTACTTCCCTGGGAAAATTTATATTATCTATACCTATAAATGTTTATATATAACTTCCAGAGGTTTGTAAACTTCCAATGCCATGGATTTCCTGCCCCATAGTCACAACTTTATGTTAGCTTTCTAAAATTTGGCAATAAATACTACCATCATGCAGGAAATACAGCGGTGTTTCCAATAGAATGAAGCAAATAACCCAAGTGCATAGAGGAGGGCTAGCAAGGCTAGAGAAATCCTGTAATAACAGGCTACCTCTTATGCATTTCCCAGAACTCCTGGTTCCTGATACACTCTCCCCAAGATTTGCTGTTTCCATTATGTCTTCAGTGAAGCCTTCCCTGATGCTACCAAATAAAGTCATCTTTCCCTCATTACATACCTCTCACAAGAGAGTCAGCACTTTTGAGCAATGGCTTGCTTGCTTACCCATTTCTACATCTTCAGCGTCTAGTCCAGCAGATGGTACACAGTGAGCACTGAGTGTTTATTTAATGGAGCTGAATGGCAGGCCACACTAATTTTTTTTAATTGAGCATAATTCCATAGTCCATCAGAAGTAGAATAATAGGGTCGCCTGAGTGGCTCAGTCAGTTAAGCATCTGCCCTCAGCTCAGGTCATGATCCTGAGGTCCTGGGATCCAGTCCCACATCTGACAACCTGCTTGGCAGGGAGTCTGCTTCTCCCTCTCCCTCTGGGGCTCCTCTTGCTTATGCTCTCCCTTTCTTTCTCAAATAAATAAATAAAATCTTAAATAAAAGTAAAATTTTAAAAAGCAGAATAATCAGAAGGTTCCTGACAGGGATGTTCCTCATCAGCTCTCTCTTCTAGATCATGCTTGCCCCAGCACGAGACAAATATTAGTCAGATTAAATTAAACTTTATTTAATACACTTGTCAGCTCTTCAGACAAAGCAGTTATTTTCCAACGTATTCTAAAACAAATGATTCTTTAAGCTCTTATTAAAATTGAAGGGAGCAGAAAGAGGGGAGCAGCATTAGACAGAGAGTCCAACACAGTTATGCAATTGAGGTCTGAGGTTTCCCATTTCTCTCAAAAGCCTGGAAAGCAGTTGCATTCAGCTTGGGGGTGCCTCTGCTGGTTTTAGGAGCATAGTCAGGATTCAGGAAGGGAAACAGTTTGCTGAATTTAGAGTCAAATGATCCGGAAAAATACAAAACACCCAGTTAAATTTGCACCTCAGGCTCACAACAAATGGCTCCTTAGTATGTCTCAAATAGTGCCGGAAACATATTTATACAAAAACTTTTCATTGTTCAACCGAAATTACAATTTAACTGGCATCCTCTATTTTACTTTATAATCTGGCAATCTTAATTTGAGAGCCAATGCCTCATGGCCATAAAAATAGTAAATAATAATAATAATAATTAAGATGACAACACAGATGACATCCAACCTCACCATCTTCAGTTCTTCCCTATGAAAACAAATTTCATGTGCATTTTTATTTACCATGTTCCAAAGACATTACCTTTACCTCTATACAATTGTTTTTCTCTGATGACAATCCGTAAGTTTCCAAATCTTTTACATGTATTGTAATTGCATTCACAGAAAACCAGATTCCCAACAGCTTTCTTTTTTTCTTTTCCCCCAATGGGTGCTTTCTGAAGAGGAGCGGCTTGTACCACATATTCACGGCTGTCTCTTCTGAGCTTTCCTACTTGCTGACATGTGTGGTGAGAGGAGACCAGCTGTCATTCTGTGGTATCAGGTTGTGGGGCTATTCCTTTTGGGAAGAGTAGACAGTCCCCTTCCTGAAAGAGGAAAGGCCCCAGAGGTCAGCAAAGGCCGACACCTGTTGGGATTTGATAGTTTTCCAAAGTGAAGTCAAAAGGCCTTGCCTTGCTATTTATATTGGGAAAGGACAAAAGGGCCTTAAAATCTTGAGACAGCTGATCAAGCCAGAGCACAGTTAGTTACATCCTGGTGAAAGAGAACAGATGTGGCTTCTGCTGAACTATGTATAGAATCAACCTGGGAGTTTTCCCCAAAATGATGGATGCAGAGCATCAGCATGTGTCAACTTTCCATGGGTCATTGCATGGATTTATCTGTGTTTTTTTTTTTTTTTTTTTGGTTTCCATATGAACCAACTGTTCTGAGTTTATTTTGCCCTAGTATATTGGACAATATGACATTTTAGTAGTATTCCATTTTAAATTTGAATCTTATTGCTAGAGTATTAGTCTCTTTCCCTGACAGTTATCTGAGTGGTGTTCTGCAGAAACAAAGGTCCAAAAGAGGATCTGTGACCAAAATTATATTTTAGTAAAACATTTGCAATCTGCTTAATATAATTCTTTGTCAATGCCTGTGTGATGTCCCAAATAGTACTAATACCACCTTAAGACCTATGGGTCTTGTAGACAGCCTAGGGAAATTTTTAGGCTTGGAAATAGATAGGGCTTTCCCATTCTTGAGAATCCTTAGGATATAAAGTCAGGGTCACATCTGCTTCAATGCAGAATCTGATGCGAATAAGATTAGGGGTTTCTTCTACACAGAACTTCACTGCAAGCTGGATTGTACTTAAAGGTCTCAAAACATACTGAAAAGCAACTGGTAAAGTTCCATAGTCAAAAGATCATAGCATGGCGCTTTCTGAATAGCCCGTCAATGTTATTTTCTACTATTCCATGGCATAGATCTGATATTACCTGTCTTTGCAACATACTCCTTATCATTGTCACTGCTTAAAAAACACACCTACCACCACCATAAACTCTCTCCAACATTTTACTTTGCAAACTCTTTTCTTCGAGGAACTCCATTATCACTTCTATGTAGTGTACCATTGCCTTGGGTCTACCCTGTAGGAGCCCTGAGAATGAGATGGGCTCATCTCCAGGGACAAGGGATTAGTCAAGGCAGCCTGAGCATCAACTTGAGATGACAAAGTCCTCCCTGACTAGTCACAATTTATTATTATTTTACATGTTGATTTTTCCTCTGATCTTGTCAACTTCTAGATCCAGAGTCCTTGATTTTTTTCTGTAATCTCATAAGATCTGCCATGATGCAAGGCATATAGTAGATGCTCAGTGAGTGTTGGTTGATGGATTCACTGCTAGTGATCTACAACTCCTTTAAGTCCTTTACCGATAGTTTTTTACTTTTTAGTCTGTGCCACCAGACCATGGTGATGACCAACTTCCAAGGATTCTATGTCCATGAAGATGTTGGGTGATACCAATTTATATATTGCCATTATGCCTTCTGCTCAAAGGGACAGAAATAAATTTAAAAATCAGTGGAATCAAATTTACCTCTTTCCCTGTCACATGTTAGTCTTATGTATGTGAGAAGTCAATTTCAAGGAAATATGAAACAAACCCAGTTAGAACTGTGATTCCTGTTTCAACATCTATAATAGGGTGAAACTAAAGTCATTTAGAGATCAAAAGGATTGTTGGTAGAATGAATATGTCAAAGAGCTATGAAGCTAATGTTAAGGACTAAAACAGTCTAATTGTTGAATATTAAAAGTTGAAAATAGAATAGCTGAAATAAAAAGTTCTATAGTTTTATCCTAGGGGTTAAAGAAGGAGAATGAGTAAGGAACTACAAGAAACTCATGATATTTTATCACATCCATAAGCCACATCTTCCTTTCATGGATCTTCTAATTTACTTCCCATTTTGCAAAGTCAAAGACAGCAACATTCCAATTTCAGTGGAACCAAGATTGCTCTTGATTTTCTATACTTTAGGACCTTGCTACTTCATATGTTCCTATAGCCTGTAGTAAATATCATCAGGGAACTTGCTAAAGATGCAAAATCTCAAGTCCTACTCCCGACCTACTGAATGAGAAGGTGTACTTTAACAAGATCCTCAGGCAATTTATATGCACTTATTAAAATTTGAGAAACTCTGACCTAGGGTAAGCAATACATAGAGTATCAGCTTTCAAGAGAATCCATGCTCATTTATGATACCATACAGAAATAATCCAAGGGTTCATGTTCAGATGAACAGATAAATAAAATGTGATATGTACATACAATGGAAATTATTCATCCTAAACAAAAGAAAGAAGTCCTGCCATTTATGACAACATGGATGAACCTGGAAGACTTCATATGTAAGTTTTGTTTGTTTGTTTTTCTTTTTTTTCATATGTAAGTTTTATAAGCTATGAAACAAGCTAGTCACAGAATAAGCTAGTCACGTGATTCCATTTACATGAGATATCTAAACTAGTCAAACTCATAAAAGCAGAGACTACAACAGTAGTTCGCAGAAGCAGGGGAATCGGACTAGAGAGTAGGGAAAATGGGGAATTGTTGTTCAATGGGTATAAAGCTTCAGTTACACTAGATGAGTAAGTTCTAGATACCTGTTGTACAACACATTGCTTACAGTTAACAATATGATATTGTGCGCTTCAAAATTTATTAAGAGGATAAATATCATATTAAATGTTCTTCACACACACACACACACACAAATACAAAAGGACACAAGGAAATTTAGGTAGGGGTTAGATATTTCTATTGCCTTGATTGTGGTGCTGGTATCATGGGTGCTTGCATGTGTCTAAACTCATCAAAGTGTACACATTAAATATGTATAGTTCTTTTCATATCAATTATATGCTTCAATAACAACAGAATAATTTCCTCATTTACTCTCATATATGAGCTCTGGTTTGAACCCTCAATCATTCATGCTTATCCCAACAAAGCCCTCCCCACTCCCAATCACCTTTGTACTGGAGTCACTGATACAATCAGCTGCTTCTATTTAAGTTGTAGGCCCTCAACTTACCACATGAGCTCTGCAGATGAAGACAGTCGGCAAGCTGACCCACTGGTCACTAATTTGTCATTACACGTTGCCTTATATACTTTTGCTTTGGTTGCAGGTGTAAGGGGAATATTTGGATTTTCTATGTCAAGATCATTGACACTTTCCCCATATATTTTCTTGGAGAAAAAAATAAGGGGTATAACTACCAACCTGACTTGTCTGACTAGCACATGATTCTTTTAAGGGAGAATCCTCCACCATTCTAGACTCTCCTCTGTGTCCCTAGGAGGCTGAATTCTAGGGACTATATGGGCTAGACATCCTTGCCTTCTAATTTCTAGGTGGATTTGGCCACTGAAAGGCACATGGAGGATATGAAAGAATTAAAAAAAAGGGGGGGCACCTGGGGGGCCCAGTTGGTTAAGCATCCAACTCTTGATTTTAGCTCAGGATATAATCTCAGGGTCATGAAATTGAGCCCCACATCAGGCTCCCTGCTGAGTGTAGAGCCTGCTTAAGATTTTCTCTCCCTCTCTCTCTCTCTGCCCTCTCCCCACTTGTGCAAGTGCGCTCACTCGCTCTTTCAAAAAAAAAAAAAAGAATGAAAAGAAAAATAAGTCTGGACATTTGTGTATCCTCTATGCCCTGCAGCCCCTCCATTTGTTCTGTCCAGGCTAAGGGTGCTAACAGATTTTTGCTTTTATTAATATCTAAATGCTTCCCCATCCATTATAGGTTAGCTTGATCCTGCCCACACCTTTGCAAATAGTGTCTTCATTAAAGTTTCTTTAATTTCCTCTTTAAGTAATCCCATCTGTGTCCTGCTGGGACTGGGACTGAATTAATCACCTTGTTTCTCTGCTCCTTTGGCTTAGTTCAAAGAAGCACAATCAAGCACACTGTAGTTTCTTGATACTTTTCATTAGAACATCTTTCACTTAATCCCTCTCTGGCCTGTTCTGCAAGTGACCTCTCTCAGTGCTCTAAATCAGTGTTTCTCTAATTTTAATGACTGCATACTAATCCCCTGAAGGATCATCCTTCATGCAGATTCTGACTCAGAAGTTACGGGTGGTATCTGAGATTCCTGATTTCTAAAAAGCCCAGGCAGATACTGCCCATGCTGTGGCCACAGGCCACACTTGAGGGCTCCAACTCAAACTACGAAGACCAACAAGTGTGAATAGAGCAGTGGTTCTATAGTCCTATACCAGTAGCATTAACATCACCTGAGAACAAGCCTATTAGAAATGCAAATTCTGGGTCCCCATCCCAGACCTACTAAAGAAAGTCTAACACACAGATTGCTAGGCCCAACCCCTACAGGATCTCTGAGGTTAGGGCCTAGCAATCTGTGTGTTAGCAAGTCCTCCTGGTGATTCTGATCCACACCTAGGTTTGAGGGCTACTAAAATAGAATGTAGTACACTTGCAATAACTATTTTTGAAGCATCATTATTTGAGCAACTTCACATAAGGCAATGTTGATAATCCTTAGAATAAATCTACTCAATATACAGATAGGGTTGCAACATAATTTCAAAAACCGACAACAGCCACATTGACAGAATTTTAAACTGCTACTGTCATACATAGCGCTATGAAGGAAAAGACAATTACCAATCAATGTGTTTTGAAGACAGTAAATTATCTCCAGTTACAGTTCATTTCAATCATACATATAGCAAGTCTAGGTTAGATGCTGTAGTAGATACAAAGATAAGTTAGCCAATCTTTGCCTTATGAAACTTAAAGTTTCATTGAGGACAAAATGGGCATCAGCTAGGGCTGCTTTAAAACTTCTCTCTAGGATTTAAACTATAAAATCAGCACATAAGGAATGATCAGAAGTTCGCAAAAAGGTAGCTTAGAGATGAAATGCTTCCTGGATTTAAGATGGCAACCTGGATGCTATCAGGTGATTCTTGGATAAAGGAGAGCCACAGATATAAACATTATTCAGCTCTGTTGTTTGGTTTAGCCCTGCTGGGAAGCTGCTTTTCACTAGAGGGCCTTTTGTACCACACCTTCATATCACAGCATTGCTCTGATTACATGCCAAACAAGCAAATTTCTGGCTTTTGCTATCCCAGTTGGTATATACCCAGAGGAAGAACATGAACTGATGTGACCAGTCCACCAGATGGTTGATCTCAATCAAAATTAACATAATGGCATTCTCATCTCATGTTCATACACTTGTGAGTTAATAAATTGTGTAAATTTGACTTCCTCTGGAACACTGAAAAGATAGAATTTCTTGATAGTGAGACTGAAATCACTAATTGGACCACAGTAGATTCTCTGTGGTCATAAAATTGGCTACCTATACAATCCCTGTGTCGATAACCTGCCAGCCTCTACAGGTGATATCCATTTCAGTACATACACCCCCTTTAAACCTTTGAGAGCCATACAAATAATTGTATCACAAGGCCACAGGACTTGCCATAAAAGAGTTCTACCTAACAGATAGAAGTTCAAAGGAAGAATTGAACACATCAGATTAGCGTGGATGCTGAAGAAGATTAATATAACTTAGAAAATGGGTAGAATTTTTTGTTGAAATATAATTTACATACATAAAATCCACCCTTTTTAAAGTATACAATTCCATAATTTTTTATATATTTTTTAAAGGTTTTATTTATGTATTCATGAGAGACACAGAGAGGAGGGGGCAGAGACACAAGCAGAGGGAGAGGAAGAAGCAGGCTCCATGCAGGGAGCCCGACGCAGGACTCGATGCTGGGACTCCAGGATCACACCCTGGGCCGAAGGCAGGCGCTCAACCACTGAGCCACCCAGGAATCCCCCATGATTTTTTATTATATCAAAAGCAATCATCACCACTATTTAATTTCAGAACATTTTCATGAGCCCTAAAAGAAATACTAAAAGTTTAAGAGTCACTCCCCATCCCCTTCCCCCTCAGATCTGGAAACCAGTAATCTCTTTCTCTCTTTATATCCCTATCCTGGATATTTCATATAATAGAGATTTGCAGTATATGGTCTTTGGTGTCTGGCATCATGTGCTCAAGATTCATCCATTTTGTAGCATATACCAGTACTCCATTGCTTTTATGGCTGAATAAGATTCCATCCCCTGGGAATACCAGATTCTGTTAATCCATTTATCATTTGATGACCATTAGGATTATTTTCACCTCTGACTATAATGAATAATGTTGATATGAATATTAAATTTTTGTGTGGACATGTTTTTAAAAACCTTGGATTTATACCCGAGTATAATTTCTGAGTCGTATGGTAGTTCTGTGTTTAACTTTTTAAGGAATTGTTAGGCTGTTTTCCAAAGTGGTTGCACCATTCAATATTCCATCTGGTAACATATGAGGATTGGCAAAATCCAACACCATTTCATGATTATGGCCAACAAAAACAGTAAGAAAACTGGGAATAGGAGGAAACTTCCTAAACTTCCTTCCCCTAAAGGGCATCTGGAAAAACCCACAGCTAATATCATGCTTAATGGAAAAATACTGAAGGTTTATCCTAATTTTAGGAACAAGACAAGGAAGTCTACTCTCACCACTTTTATTCAACATAATGCTTGGTGTTATAACCAGGTTATTTGGGGCTAGAGTAAAGGAAGTAAGGAAAAAGGAAAGAAAGAAAAAAAGGAAGGGGGAAGGAAGGAAGGAAGGATGGAAGGAAGGAAGGAAGGAAGGAAGGAAGGAAGGAAGGAAGGAAGGAAAACCCAGAAAAAGAAAAGAAGTAGAACTATCATTATTTATTGATGACATTATCTTCTATTCAGAAAATCCTAAAGAATCTACCAAAGCAAGAACAAAAACTACTAGAACTAATCAATGAGTTTGACAACATTGCAGGCTTTAGGTAAATATAAAAAAATCAATTACATTTTTAATCACAGACAACCAGAAATTGAAATTAAGAAAATAATCCCATTGCAATGGCATAAAAAGAATAAAATACTTAGGAACAAATTTCTCAAGATTGACACACTGAAAGCTATAAAACATCATTGAAAGAAATTTTAAAAGACCAGAATAAGTGGAAGATCTCCATGTTTAAGGATTGAAAGAATTAATATTATTTAGACTCTCAAATTGGTCTACAGTTTCAATGCAATGCCAACATTATTTATTTATTTATTTATTTATTTTTTAAATTTCATTTATTTATGATAGTCACAGAGAGAGAGAGAGAGAGAGAAAGAGGCAGAGACACAGGCAGAGGGAGAAGCAGGCTCCATGCACCGGGAGCCCGACGTGGGACTCGATCCCGGGTCTCCAGGATCGCGCCCTGGGCCAAAGGCAGGCGCCAAACCGCTGCGCCACCCAGGGATCCCCAATGCCAACATTATTTAATGGGGAAAGAACAGTCTTTTCAACAAATAGTGTTGAGACAGCTGATAGCCACATGTGGAGGAATGACTCCCACTTCATACAATATACAAAAATTAACTCAAAATAGATCAAAGACCTGAATGTAAGAGCTGAAACTATAAAACTTTTAGAAGAAAACAGGGGCAAAGTCTTTATGACCTTATATTTGGTAACAGATTTTTAGATATGACATCAAAAGTACAAATGACAAAACAAAAAATAAATTGAACTTCATCAAAATTAAAAGCCACCAAAAGGGGGATCCCTGGGTGGCGCAGCGGTTTAGCGCCTGCCTTTGGCCCAGGGCGCGATCCTGGAGACCCGGGATCGAGTCCCACGTCGGGCTCCCGGTGCATGGAGCCTGCTTCTCCCTCTCCCTGTGTCTCTGCCTCTCTCTCTCTCTCTCTCTCTCTCTCTGTGTGTGACTATCATAAATAAATAAAAAAAAAAAATTTAAAAAAAAAGTCACTAAAAGGTACTACCATAAAAATTAAAAAACAACTCATGAAGAGGGAGAAAATATTTGTAAATCATACATCTGATAGGGAACTTGTTTCCAGAATATATAAAGAACAATTATGACTCAATAATAAAATGAAAATTCAGTTTAGAAATGTACAAATGATCTGAATAGATCTATCTTCAGAGAAGATTATACAAATGGTGAGCAGGCCATGAAAAATGTTTATATCATTAATTATGAGGGAAGTGCAAATCAAAACCATTATGAAATACCACTTTATATCCACTAGGATGGCTGTAATAAAGACAGACAATAATTGTTGGTGAAGATGTGGAGAAACTGAAACCCTTATACTCTACTAGTGGGAATATAAAATGATGAAACTACTTCAGAAACAACCTGGCATTTCCTCGAATAGTTATACTTATGGTTATTGTATGAACCAGTATTTCCACTCCTAGTGTGTATCCAAAAAAACTGAAAACATATGTTCATACAAAAACATGCATAATTGCTCATTTCATAGCATTATTTATAATACTTAAACATACAAATAACCCAAATGTCTATCAAGTACCAAATAAATGAATAAACATGGTATATCCATCCAAAAGAATATTATTCAGTCATTAAAAAGCAATGAAGTACTGATATATTCTATAACATGGATGAACCTTAAAAATGCTCTAAGTGAAAGAAACCAATCACAAGAAATTACATATGATATGATTCTAGTTATATTAAATGAGCAGAAGAGGCAAATTTAGAGATATATGAAATAATCAGTGGTTGCTTAGGGATGCGAGGGAGAGTGCGTAGGGAACTAGGGGTTAACAGAGTATAGAGATAATTTTTTGAGGTGATGAAAAATGTTCTAAAATTGATGGTGGAGATGACTGCTAGATTCCATGGCTATACTGAAAACCATTTAATTGTATATTTTCAACAGATTTTATGGTATGTGAATAATATCTCAATGAAGCTTTTTTCTTTTAAGAAAAAGTGAGAAAGAAAAGGTGCAGGGAAACTAAGTTGTTGGTGTTGTTTATGCCACTGGAACATGCTTTCCCTGAGTTGTTCCTACCTCAACATCTTTGGTTACATGAACTACATAAATGAATGGCCCCCTTTGTTTTAAGTCCATTTGAGTTGAGATTCTGATCACCTGCAACATGGATTTACAACCAACACAGTAAGTGGCAGTGATTCATCAGGAAAGATTGAGTGAAGAAAGCAATTAAGAGCCAGGAAACCAAATAGGGGCTACTGCAAGAGTTGAGAGGACATATAGTGAAAAGGAGTTAAGAACATGGATGTAGAGGATGAACTGAATTTTGTTAAAAGTGGGATGCAAAAAGGGAAAAAATTAAAATGGCTGAAGAGCTAAATCCTAATGAACTGGAGATCTTCTACTGATTACTGAGCCCTTGATGACGAGAAGAGTATTTCATTCATCATCACTCTGTTAATCAACTTAGCTGCAGTAGTAACTCCAAAGTACCACCTACTTTCTGAAATTACTAATTTCTTGCTCACTTTATAAGTATATTGTGAGTCAACTGGAGCTCTCCTCCAGGCAGCAGCTAGCTCTGTTGCATAGGTCCCCCATTCAAGAACCTAGGCTGAGACATAGGCCCTCTCTGGGAATATCACTCTCAGGGGAGAAGTCAGGAGTTAGAGTGCTGGCAAATGTATGACACTTTCTGAAAAATTTGCTTACTTATGGTATATATCACATCTCATATTCCTTTGGCTAGAATATGTCACATGACCAATCAAGCCCAAAGTTAATGCAGCAGGGAAGTATGATTCTTTGCACAGAACACACTAAATCATAGCAATGAGCAGTCTGTATAACCTTTTCAAGAAGAGGGAGTGATGAATTATTATTGATAATAATATAATTCCCACAATTGCTTTCCCAGGCCTATCATTGTGCTTGGTATATTATAGATAGTAATTGAAACTTATGGAGAACTTAAACAAATGAATTCATAAGTTAACAACCATGTGCATCAAAAAATGGAGAAAGAAACTTTTGTGGAAATGGGAAAGTTAAAAGAAAGAAGATGAATTTATGTTAATTTTGAAGAACTAAAAGAGGTAAAGATGGAGATTATTCAACCAATACATATAAAGTCAGAGAGACAGAGTGAGAGTAAGATTAAGAGAGAGAGAGAGAAAAGAAAGTGAAACTGTGACTAGGTGAGATCACCAAGGCGGAATATGTGCAATGAGAAGAGAAGTGGTTATTAGATCAGGAAAAGAAACAGAAGCCAGAAAAGATCAGTCAAGACATGGTCAGAGACCAGAACAAGACAATATCAAGAGTATTGAAAAGAAAAGGTGGTCAAGAATGTCAAAGACATTTTTTGTAATTACTAAACAATACCTCTTTCAAAATTCCCAATAGTTATGTAATTTTTTCTTCTACAGAGGTCTATTTCACACAGGAAAATAAATTAATTGAAGGCCACATGTAACAACAATCTAATTAACCTTAGTGGAGTGTGAAAAGAGATAGTTTGAAGGGAAGAAAAAAGATTCAAAGCACCTGATTTTAAAATTAAGACAAAGCAGGAAAGAAGTCAATACATCTAACAAGTGTGTAATAAACATTTAACAATAAACTGTAATTCCATATTATATCCAGTTAAGAGACAATCAGAAAAGAGAATAGGAGTAAGAAAGAGTGAAGGGGGAAAGAGGCAGACATGAAAAAATGTGAGGCTAAAAACAAAAACAAGGTAGCAATCTCTTAGCCTAGTTGTTCTCAGAGCTAGCTACACATTAGAATTACCTGAGGAGTTAAAAAACAAACAAATAAACAAACAAACAAACTTATGCCTGGGCCTACCCCCAGAGATTCTGAATTAACAGGCTAGAATGAGACCTCAAATTGAAGAAAGAAAGGAAAGAGGAAAGAGGAAAGAGGAAAGAGGAAAGAGGAAAGAGGAAAGAGGAAAGAGGAAAGAGGAAAGGAAAGGAAAGGAAAGGAAAGGAAAGGAAAGGAAAGGAAAGGAAAGGAAAGGAAAGGAGAGAAAGAAGAAAGAAAGGAAAGAAAGAAGAAAGAAAGAAAGAAAGAAAGAAAGAAAGAAAGAAAGAAAGAAAGAAGAAAGAAAAAAAGAAAGGAAAGAAAGAAAGAAGAAAGAGAAAGAAGAAAAAGAAAGAAAGAAAGAAAGAAAGAAAGAAAGAAAGAAAGAAAGAAAGAAAGAAAGAAAGAAAGAAAAACTGCCAGTTGATTTCAATGCACACTTTGGACTAAGAGCTACTGTCCTAGAGGTACAGAGGAAAAATAATGAGGTAATGAGGTAAATTACTTTTGTCCAATCTCATAATCCGCTTCGCTTCCACTATAGGCTTCAAGAAATCTTTAAGATGTAAATTAGCTAAGTATAGCTTAGCTGCTTTTTACTTTTTAGACAATGAAATGCCAGAAGACCTGGTTTTAATACTAACCATAAGGCCCTGGGCAAACTATTTAGCATCTCTGGGTCTGCTTTCATATTTGCAAAATGAAAAGGTTTAGGCAAGTATCTCTAAGACTATAACCACCACTAGGATTTGAAGAGTATTAGAAAGGGGGGGGGTATGGAGTCTAGTCAAAATCAGTTCTCTTCCAGACCTGTACTAAATGGTCCCTAAGGCCCATTTAGTGTGTGTGTGTGTGTGTGTGTGTGTGTGTGTGTAACATATGTATATATATATATATATACATATTATACAGATTACACATATGGTTTATATATACATATATAATAATTATAAATATATATATAATTGTATGTGTATATATATAGTTTTAAATAAAAAACAAAAAGGGAGTGCAGTGGAAAGAGAAAGTCAGAAAAAATATGAGAAGACAGCAGAACAGGAGATCCCAGCTGTCATCCCCCAACACAAACACTGATTTAACAACCATCCACAGACAAAAATAACTCATTTGAGTTCTGGAATTCAAGTTAGGCAACAGTACTCTGATGGAGCTCAGAAACAAGACTCTGAAAAGGTAAAAATAATCTCATTTATCCACATGACTACATTTTCAACTTGGCACAGTGCAGAGCTGAGAGAGATCCCACTGGCCCACAAGTTCTCCTTTGGGGGAAAGGAAGAACAAGCCTACTTGTGGACCCTGAGACCACATCTACCCACCTGTAAATCCCAGCATCAGACCCACCAGTGGACTCCACAAACCAGGCCTGGGTGGGGCAAAGGTGACTGATTCTTCAAATGTGCAGACACCAACACAAGGCTACAAAAATCACCAAAAATCAGGAAAACATGACACCTCCAAAAGAGAAAAATAGAGTTCTACAAACTGCCTGACAACCAATTCAAAATAATCATCTTGGGGTGCTTGGGTGACTTAATAAGTTGAGTGTCTGACTCTTGATTTTGGCTCAGGTCATGATCTCAGTGTCATAAGATTGATCCTGCATCAAGTTCCATGCTGACTATAGAGCCTGCTTCAGATTCTCCCTCTTTCTATCATCCTCCCCTGCTCTCTGTGTATTATATATATATTCTCTCTCTCTCTCTCTCTCTCTACACACACACACACCCACACACACATACACATACATGCATACACACTCAAAATAATCATCTTAAGCTCAGTGAACTACATGAGAACACAGAATGACAAGGGATATCAGGAAAACTAGATGGACAAAATGAGAAATTCAACAAAGAAAAACCATAAGAATGAATCAACCAGAAATCCTAGAGCTAAATAATACAATGACTGAACCAAAAAATTCATTAGAGAGCTTCAAAACTGAACTCAATCAAGCAGAAGAATCAGTGAAATGGAAGATTGGTCATTTGGATGTATACAGAAAGAAAAGGAAAAAGAATGAAAAAAAGTAAATAAAACCATAGGATTTATGGGACACTGCATTAGAGGAGTCTCAGAAGAAGAAGAGAAAGAAAAACGGGTAAAAAGCTTATTTAAAGAAATAATGGCTAAAAAAAAACTTCCAAAATCTAGGGAGAGGAAAAAGACAGCCAGATTCATGAAGTTCATAAGACCTCAAATGGGTTGTACTTAAAGAGGCCTCCTCTACCTAGAATTATTATAATGAAATTATCAAAGTCAAAGAAGGTTTTCTTTAAGAACACAAGTAAGAGTACATACTCTCATCACTTCTATTCAACATATAGTATTGGAAGTCCTAGCAATTAGGTAAGAAAAAGAAGTAAAAGGCATCCAAATCAGAAGGGAAGAAACCAAATAATTCTCTTTGTTGGAGGAAAACATGATCTCATATGTTTTAAAAAATACTAAAAACTCTCCCTGTTAGAAATAATAAACAAAATCAGTAAAGTTGTAGGATACAGTACAATATGAATGAAAGAGTAGGATTTTTATGCACTAACAATGAACTATCAGAAAGAAAAGTTAAAGCAATCTCACATGCAAAAGCATTAAAAACAATAAAATACTAAGGAATAAATTTAATCAAGAAGGTAAAGACTTGTATAGTGAAATCTATAAAGACATTGATGACAGAAATTGAAGAAGCCGGGATCCCTGGGTGGCGCAGCGGTTTAGCGCCTGCCTTTGGCCCAGGGCGCGAACCTGGAGACCTGGGATCGAATCCCACATCAGGCTCCCGGTGCATGGAGCCTGCTTCTCCCTCTGCCTATGTCTCTGCCTCTTTCTCTATCTCTGTGTGACTATCATAAAATAAATAAAAAATAAATAAATAAATTAAAAAAAAAAAAAGAAATTGAAGAAGCCACAAATAAATGAAAAGCTGTCCCACGTTCTTGGATTGTAAGAATTGATTTTAAGCACACTACCAAAAGTGATCCACAGATTCATTGTAATCCCTATCAAAGTTCCAATGGCATTTTTTCATGGAAATAGAAAAAACAATCCTAAAATTTTGATGGACCCACAAAAGACCCCAAATAGCCAAAGCAATCTTGAAAAATAACAAAACTGGAGGCAACTTCTTGATTTCAAACTGTATTACAAAGTAATCAAAGCAGTATGGTATTGGCATAAAAATGAACACATAGATCAAAGGAAGAGAATAGAGAGCCCAGAAATAATTGACCATTTGTATATGGTCAGATAATCTTTGACAAAGTTACCAAATACATATAATGAGAAAAAAAGTCTCTAATGGTGTTCAGAGACTGTATATCCACATGCAAAAGAAATTGGACCCTTAGTTTATACCTTACATGAAAATCAAAATTATTAATGACTTAAATGTAAGACTTGAAACTATAAGACTCCTAGAAGAAAATTTAGAGAAAAAGCTTCTTGACACTGGTCTTGGCAGTGATTTTTGGGATAGGACACTGAAAGCACAGAGAACAAAAGGAAAAATAAATATGTGAGACTACGTCAAACTAAAAAGCTTCTGTGTAGTAAAAGGAATAAATCAGCAAAGTGAAATGGCAACCTACGGACTAGGAGAAAATATTTGCAAACCCTAATGGATAAAGGGTTAGCACGCTGAACATGCAATGAATTCCTACAATTCAAAAACATAAAACACAAATGATGTCATTTAAAAATGTGTAAAGAACCTGAATAGACATTGCTCCAAAAAATATACAAATTACCTACAGGTATATGAAAAGCTGCTCCACATCACTAATTATCAGAGACATGTGAATCAAAACTACAATATCACTTCATATCCATTAGAACAGCTATTACTTTTTAAGTGTATTTATTTTTTATTAATCTCTATACCCAGCATGGGGTCCGAACTCACAACCCACTCTACCGACTGAGACAGCCAGGTGCCCTAGAAGGGCTACTATTAAAAGAAAAAAAGATATGTACTGGCAAGGACATGGAGGAATGGTAACCCTAACACACTGTTCGGGGGAATGGAAATTGGTTATAAAAAACAGTATAGAGTTTCATCAAAAAATTAGAAATAGAAATACCATATGACCCAGCAATCCCACTTCTAGGTGTATTCCCAAAAGAACTAAAATCAGTTTCTTGAAGAAATATTGTCACTCCTGTGTTCTTTGCAGCATTATTCATAATAACCAACACATGGAAGCAATCTAAATGTCCACTGATGGGTGAATGGATCAAGAAAAGGTGAAATATACATACAACAGAATATTATTCAGCCTTAAAAAGAAGGAAATCCTGCCACGTGTGACAAGGATGAACCTAGAAGACATCATGCTAAGTGAAATAAGCCAGACACAGGAGGACAAATAATACCACTTATATGTAGACTCTAAAATAGTTAAACTTGTAGAAGCAGAGAATGGTATGGTGGCTACCAGGACCTGGAGGGAGGTGGAAACAGGGAGGTGTAAGTTAGAGGGTGTGAAGTTTTAGTTATGTCAGATGAATACATCCTAGAGATCTACTGGACAGCAGAGTGCCTACAGTTCACAACACTCCTATACTCAAAAATGTGCTAAAAGTGTTAATAATGTTAAGTGTTTTTATCACACACGAGAATAATAACAATTTTAAAAAGAGGGTGGAGGGGTATTTCGGAGATGATGGATGTTGATGGCATAGATTAGGTGATGGTTTCACAAGTGTATACTTATCTCCAAGTCCAGAAAGTTTTTTTTCAGCAAATTTTATACATTAAATATGTAGAGCTTTTTGTATGTCAGTCATATCTCAACAAAGTGGGGATTTTTTTTTAAAGAAAATACAAAAAGTATGAAAGAAAACGTTCCTTTACTTTCAGTGTACATGAGTTTTGTGTTACTTTGAAATATAATTTTTCAAGGCCTAGGTTTTTTTTAAAAAAATAAATAGCAGCCGGGCACTATTACTCTTTTCCATGCTTATGGTCTCTAAATTATTAATATGGCTCCGCTTTTCCCATTATCCACAAATAATCTGAAGTACCTTGAGGCTCAGAAAACTTAGAATGAAATAGTAAGGCTTAGTAGAAAATATGTAAGAACTATTTGCCTATTTAAAAAAATATATTATAAGGGGACTTCAAATTCTGAACCCTATTCTCACCCCTAAGTACAGATATGGAGGGAGCAAAGGGAAGCATGAAAGCAGAAACAGGACTGAAGGGGGGACATCCCCACCACCCCGCAGCCTCAATATCCCCCCGCTTATGTACAGATAGCAGTCACTAGAGAGTCCTGGCTTTGCAGTCTCGAGGCCAACCCTGTGCCAAGAGTAAAAAAAGACTAATTAATAGTTTGCCTACACCAGGGGCCAGCGGTCACACTGCTTCAACTTTTTATGGATGCCTGTCTAGCTTGCCCCACTGCAGAGGCCCAGAGCCCAGAGGACCCAGGGAGGATTAGACCTTTTAGTGGCATTGCTTAGACCCATGGACCTTCCCACGTGAGCACAGCTCAGAAGCCACCTGGTTCATTTCAAGATGAAGAAGATCCATACATTATGGGAATGTTTATATTAATGGGTTTGGCTTAACTCCAACTTTCTTTCAAAAAAAAAAAATCCAATTCACAGTAGCAGCCTATTTCAAGAAATATGAATGAAACAAGACCCAGTTTAAATGTCACATCCTCTTGCTCTCCCACTCAGGATTAGTTGTCTCTTATCTGTGCTCTTCGGGTATTAAAATAGTTACCTTTCATCCCATGTTAGACACAGCAGCAAGCTAAGTGTTTCACAGGCGCTTAATGCTTAGGCTGTAAGAATTCTTATTTCTCCATTTTTAAGAATAAAACTCAGGCTAAAAGAGGTCAAGCCATGTGACCAAGATCGCTCAGCTAGTAAGTAGCAGAACCAAAATACAAACACAGAATGTTTAACTCTCCACACTACAAAATACTGCCTTTACTAACTACATCTTCTTTAAAACGGTTTCATTTGCTGATCGTAAAAGTCACACATGACCATTGTAGGGAATTTACACAAATCAAGAAAATAGTAAAATCAAGGCGCTGACTTTCTATAATCTTTACTACCACTCACATTAAGCCTCAATTTGTATTTTGATGTTTTTGGGGTATTTTTAAAACTTTCTTAAAAATCACTTGATTATCATATCGTTTGCACTTTTCTCACATCGTTGAAATCTTCATGAACATAATTTTAACTGGCTTACTAATAGTTGATCATAACTTAGAGAAATTTTCCCTTCCTACTAGACATTGATGTTTCTCCTTCTCTGCTGCTATAAATAATGCTAGGGTGAGCACCTTACAAATCTTTTGTTTCCCTTTCTGATTACTCCCTTAGGACTCATCTCTTCTCTGGGAACCACCTGCTTCACCCACACGTGTCCCCTATATTTATATTTAAGCTGCAGAATCCTGCCTTTCTGACCATAACAAATTGGTGCAATGTTGTATACCAGACCCAAACTGATTTATTTATTTTTGGAATTCGGAATTTTAACCTGAGAGACACAAAAACTTGAGTGTTATTCCTAGCCAAGCCACATGATTGGCAGCATTCTAGAAGGAAGGACCACTATCTACAGCTGATAAGATTCCCCAAAGCTCTTCTGGCATCTCGTTCTTCCCAAAGCCTGGCTCTTTAACCCTTCCTTTGTGTCCCCAGATTCACCCAGTATCCTTCCAATAAATACCCTTGCTTGACACAGTATCTCTGATTTGTTTTAGTAGCTTATGAACAAAAGAAACTTAACTAGTAAAAACTGCACAGTAATATTTCTTAATATTTCTTTACTTGGTCAAAGTAAATTTAAGGCCATTCATGCGTAGTGCCTCACTGTCCCCCAGAAACTTCTAAAGTTTGCAAATGCATGGGAAGATACTATTATATTTAATGTTTTTGCCAAATTTTAAGGCAAATAATATTGTCTCATTATGTTTACATGTGAATTACCTAATTACCAATATGTATGAACATTTTTTACACGTTTATTTTATTTATCAACATCTGTGCCTATTCTTTGTCCTTATCTATTGTGGTCTAAGGAATTCATTATTGACCTATACAAGATCTTTCTATACTAAGGATGTTAAACTTGATTAGAGGACTTTTCACATTTTGTTGTAATTATATATTTATGTATCTGCCACTGTTGTCCCACCACTGCCTTGCATGTATCCTAAGTTTCTGTCAGATTGAACTATATATATTCCTTGTATTAGTCAGGATGGGTTATGCTATTATAACAAATAGCCCAAAATTTCAGTTGCTCAGTACACAAAAAATTGAATATTTTTGTTCAGGTTTGTCAGAAATGGGAAGAGTCTAACTTTAAACACTAAGTGAGCCAGGCTGATAGGAGTTCCATCTTGACTCACATTTCCATGACCACTGTGGCAGGTCAGGGAATTAGGAGATTTGTGTGCTCTTTCTGCCTGAAAGCGATGCACATCCTTCCTGATTATATTTCATTGGCCAACAAGCCGAGTGGCCATGACAAACTCCAAATTGGTGGGAATGTACCATGGTACCATGTGCCTAGCAGGAAGTCAGAACCAGAATATATGTGAGGATTCCTAACTGTCCACCCTCCTATACATTCTTGCCATTTCTCACTGCTTCACCTCCTGGAAACCTCCTTCTGCTCCTCCACACATGCAAATTCCACCAAGCCCTCAAAGGCCTTCTCAAAGACATGTAACTCTGGAAGTTTTTATCTTAGCTCCTCCAGAGGGAATCGTTCTCACTCTCATCTGAGCCACCTTAAATTCTTAACGTAAGAGACTCATGTCTTTCCTATCTTGAATTATAGCCATGTATATAGTCTTCTTCCCTTTCACGGGATCCTAAGCTTTGTAAGGGAAAGATCTATACCTGATTCATGATCATATGCTTCACAGGGCTTAGTCTAGTATCTGATACATTAGGCTCCCCATAAATGCTGACTGAATGAAAAAAGATATGTAGTTCATAGCTTATAGGCTTTAATTCTGCGGTAATACTAAGATCTACTTGTAACTTATTAATTGGGTTAATAAGAATTATATTTTTAAGCATGCTGAGCTTAAAATTAGCATGTTCCTTAACTTTCCTGAGATCCCTCAATTCAGTGATTTATTGAGAAACATGGTAGCTATACAGTGCTTGACAAAACTGCAAAGCTCTTCCTCTTCAGGTGCATAGACATGTCTGGACTTCTAGAACTTTTCAGAAAGGACTTTTTTTGTCGGTAAGTATATCACCAATGTGGTCTTGAGCTGCTCATGGTTTTAAAGTTTTGCCATTTTTAATTTTAAATATAAATCACTGAGAGTAATCTTTCCCATTTATTTTTATAATTTGCTTACTTAACCCTGTATAAGGTTTTTGAGTTCTTTATATAAATGCATATGTATGTATAAATGTAATATTTTTTAAACATTTTTATTTATTCAAGACAGACACAGAGAGAGAGAGAGAGGCAGAGACCCAGGCAGAGGGAGAAGCAGGATCCATGCAGGGAGCCCGATGCGGGACTCGATTCCGGGTCTCCAGGGTCATACCCCGGGCTGAAGGCAGTGCCAAACCGCTGGGCCATCGGGGCTGCCCTATAAATGTAATATTTGTATATACACATACATGTATAAAATGTACCAAGAAATGTGTATATGTATTTATATACACACATACATATGTACATATATACACACACCTACATTGGATGTACATACACAAACACACATGTATATGGAATCTACATTTAACATTTCTCCAGATCTTCCCCCAGATCTTCCCATGACAGATTTTCATCATTCATTCAAATGTCAGCTCCTCAACTTCCTTCCCTGACCCTCCTGGCTAGGGAAGCACCTCCCAAGCCCTCACCTTCCCACTATATCCACTGTTCTTTTTAGATCATATTATTACTTGAAATTTTTTTATATACGTGCCTACTTTGTTTTACATTTATTGTTATTCTTACCACACTTATAGTCAATCTCTTCCCACTAAAATGCACTATCTTAAAGGCAGGGATTTTGCTTTTTTAAACACTGTCTGGTATGGAGTAAAATAAATATTTTTTCAGATCAATGAGTGAATGAATAAAAGATTCTTTCTGGGGTGACTGGATGGATTGCGATGTCATTCACTTGTAAAGAAAGTGCAAAGGCAGAAGTAATTTCAGAGGAACGGTGAGTCTATCTTTGGACATGTCGAGTGTGAGGTTCCTGTGTGACATTCCGATGAAGATGTCAAACCAGAATTTGGTTTCATAGGTCTGAAATGTAGATCAGGGGACAGAGATGTGGAGGTCACCAGCCCACAGGTGGTATCTACAAACCATAGGAATGGCTGGAATTCCTGCATAGCTGGAGTAGCACAGAACAGAAAAGGACAGATTTGGGCCTCCTAGATCTTTCTCTCTCTGATGTCTGCTCCTCCCAAAAGCCTCAATAGGCAGGAGTCCCAGAAACCTTCTCCTCTTGACAGTGCAAATGGCCTTGCTTCTTTAATCTCATTGGCCTCCCTATCAACAAAGACAGCTCGGGAGTGCAGGCCCTGCATAGTCTTATTTATCCCAGTCTGTTAGACTCATGTTCATCCCTGATGTTACAGATGTAGGAGAATCAATACATCCCACGGGGCCTTACAGAAGCAGATAGCAGACCCCACTCGCTTACTCAAACACTTGCTCCCAGCCCGTCTGGCAAAATTCCCAGGAAGAAAAGACAGGGATGTGTGAAGAGTGTTTTATCGGGGATGCACAGCAGCAGCCAGCTGTCTCTCTAATGATTATTTGTATTCATACAGAGATCTGTTCAACAAAGGAATTCAAGCTCAGAAGGAACTCCTCCTTGGTAATACACACCACAGTCCTGCAAAGTGTTTTCATAATTTACTATATCTCTGCCCTGGAGCTGCTTGAGGCACAACATGTAATTCAGAGCTTCTAAGAATAAATAAAAGTTGAATCTTGTTCTATAGTTAAGGACACTGAGTCATAGCAACCTGCCTGGTGACTCCCAAAGACCAATTTTGGCACCAAAAATCCCACTCCTACTTCCTAATTTTCATTCCAGAACTCTTCCCGTTCTTTACAATCGTTTCCTAAAAAGCTTAATCTCCCTTCTAAAAATTATATTGGCCTCAGCTCATGAACCAATATAATACTCTTCAAGGATTATCCAGTAGACCAAAACCAAGTAAAGGTGGATTTTGTCCCAAACTATGAGCTTCTCTGCAACATTTATACCTTATCCATTGAACACTAAATGCCAAGGTTAGAGATTAGACATCATCTATCCATATGTTGCTTAAATTCCCTTCTATGGTTTGTTCATGGAGTGTTCATCCATTTCTTCTTGAACACCCCATGGATGGGAAAATCAGTCTCTAGCGTATTTAATTTTTAGGTGGATTAGGCAATTCCATGTGTTGCACTGAAATCTGCTGCAGTATCTTTTGTCCTTGACAGCTTTCACCCCACGCTCTTGAGCCACCCAGAAGTCTGACAATGCTCTTCCACCGAAAAGTGCTACAGATTGATGAGAGAACTATCCCCCTCGTGTCCTCTCCCAGCCTCATGTGAATCCCCTGCCCTCCTTCACCATGTCCACATGCACTCTCGTCCGCCAGCTTCTGATCTGGAGCCCAGGGCCCTAAGCAGCCCGCTCTCCCTCAGGTGCACTCCTCCCAGCACGGAGGTGAGGTTGTGTTGGTGCTGTCCAACACCTCATTAGTCTTTTTGGCAGGCATATCACACTATTGATTCAGACTGAGCTTACAGCCAACTATAACAGGATGTAAACGTGTTTAACATCCTGCTGTTAAATGCTGCTTCCTTTGTGCTGTTCTCAGGCAGCTATCATCCTGGTCCCAAGTGTAGCACTTTGCATTTACTTGTGCTAAATTTCATCTCACTGAAGTTGACCCATGCTTTCTTTTTTTTTTTAATTAATTAATTAATTTATTTATTTATTTATTTTTTATTGGTGTTCAATTTACTAACATACAGAATAACCCCCAGTGCCCATCACCCATTCACTCAGTTTGCCCTTTGGTGTTCTCCCTCAAGTCGGTAATGAAAATTACAAACAGGACAGGGTCAAGAAGAAATCCTGTGATGACGGGACTAGATCAATGCTGATCCATTCATTAATCCTTTGGACTCATTCAGTCAGTTTCTCTCTCTCTCTCTCTCTAAAAGTTTTTTTCTTCTATTCATGAGAGACACACAGAGAGGCGGAGACACAGGGAGAGGGAGAAGCAGGCTCCCCGCAGGGAGCCTGATGCGGGACTCGATCCCAGGACCCCGGGATCACACCCTGAGCTGAAAGCAGGTGCTCAACCACTGAGCCACCTGGGTGCCCCTTAACCAGTTTCTAAACCACCCACCTATATTCTCTTTGGCCCACAGCCCTCCTTTGCCTCACCAACAACACAGAAGACCTTGTCAAACATGGACTGAAATCCAGACCCCTTGCATTCACAGCCATGATCAAACGGTTGAGTAACTTTATCAACTTAGCCTCTATTTAGCTTAAAACCCACATTAAAATATCATTCATTTATTCATTTAAAGAATTTATTTATCTATTTGTCAGAGAGAACACACACAAGCAGGGGGAGCAGCAGCCAGAGGGAGAGGGAGAAGCAGGCTCCCCGCTGAGCAGGACTAGCGGGGACCTCGGGACCATGACCTGAACTGAAGGCAGATGCTGAACTGACTGTGCCACCCACGCACCCCTAAAATATCATTTTTAAATACTGAAATGATTCACAGTAATTTGACCTTTTGGGCGAGATCTGGGCAGCCCTGAATGGGCTCTGTGTGCAAACACACAACTAGGTGCCACCTCAGGTTTCTGTCAGAACCCATTCTGTACCACACTACCTCTGGCTTCTGGGTGCATTTCACCTTTAAGTCAGCATCGGAAATATGAAGGCTACTAGGGATTTCCTCAGCTCTCCTTAAAAATTACTTAGTCAGTGGAAAAAAAGATAGCCTCAGGTTTTAACACTTTTCAAAGGCAGGAGGATGAATAGCTGTAGCTGCTGCTCTGAAAGCAGTCTTACCACTCACACCACAGGAATTGCCCCCAACTGTGTTCCCCAGGCCCTCCAAACATGACAAGTAGGGAGGTGTATTATTCAACAGGTCATCAGGAAAATTCTCAATTATCTCTGATATCGATTTATTGTTTCCGTAATTCGTTAATGCTTTGGTTAAGGAAGTCAAGACACTCATGCCTTTGTTTCCACAAAATACTCAAGAGGAGCCTAGAACTATTTCCTCCAAACTATCATCTTTAAACATGTGCTAAAATATCACCCAAGCAACGGTTCCCCACAAGATATTCCAATGGTTCCAAAACCAAGCAGAACTTCCCGGAAGTCCCTCTTCCTGGCGGAGAGGCCACCACCAGCCTTTACAACAATAGTAGAGTTGCAAGGGATCCCGGAAATTCCCAGATTCCTCCTTTATTTTACAGATGAGAACATTCCCAGAGATGCTGAGTAAGCTCCCAAAAGTTACAAAGCTAGGTGAACACAGAGCCAGAACAAGAATTCAGGTCTTTTGACTCAGGGTCCAATGTCCCTCTTACTGTTAAAAGAGGAGAGATCGGACAAAAGAAAGGAAGAGACAGTGGTGTCCCTGACCATACCAGAAATCTCCAGAACCATTATTTCTTGTACATCATTTCCATGCCCGTGAAATGAAGAATGGGAGGACACTTCTGATCAACTTCCTCTTCACCCATTACCATTACCGGTCACATGCATCCCTGCTCCACCACTTCTGGATTACTGGCAACTAAACAACAACAATATCCTTTTGACTCGGGATGGGCCCTTTTATAGCACTGGATGAGAATGGAGCAGACTGCTTGAAAGTTCTGCCATTTTTGTCTTTCTTGCCCGTGTGTGTCACCAGCAAAACTCCCCACGTTTGTAGCTTATCTCCAGTGTGTGTTAGTTGCCTGCACTTCTTTACTTTGTACTCTCATATAAAGAGAACTCCAAACCTTAGAAGTCTGTTTTATTTTTCAAAAACAGACCAGTACCACAAAAAGCCTTTTATTCTTTTTTAGGAAACTGGAAATTTGCCTTTAATCATTTAGCTATCAGAGAACTCATAGGCTTAGGTAATAGATAAGAGAAGAACAAGGAACCATTCAGCAATTCAATGAGATAAAAGGAGGAAGAGGGTCCTCCAGCTTGGCTCCAGGAAGAAATGCCGGGTACAAAACCCTAAACTCCCACAGAATGAGGAGTCTGAAAGTCTTATATGATAGTCAACCCCAAGGTACCAACTTAAAATTTAGACAGATGGAGGCAACTCGGTCTTCTTGAACAGAGATCCCCACACCAGACCAATCATCACAGTCATCCAGGATGGTTTTTCACAAGTTTCATTTCCAGAAATGGATCCCAGCACATGTATTTTCTCAAAGTACATAACTTGATTCTTATGTAGTCAGCTTGAAATCATCTAGAGATGATGGGCTATCATCTTGCTGATTTTACTTTATTTAGAATCTTATAGCTCTTGCAATTTAAGTATCTGTAACAACAAGGAGATAATAATGACTTTATGTAAAACATTCTGACATGGAAAAGACATGGAGGTATTTGTATGTGCATAGGGTATTTTCTAGAAAAAAAAACTTTAGCAGGGAGTACTACAGCAGAGTCAGTTCTCTAGGAAGCCAAACCAATCCTATCTATTTCTGCAGAATAAGACTTGAACAACTGTTGAATGCTAAAAATATGACAGTATACATTGCATGTAGTGGCTCTCTGATATTCAAGGAGTTTACTCAATATAAAACCAGGGGTAAATGGATCTGTTGTCTCAAGGGCACTGACTTGTGGCCATGGACAGAGGGGCTTTCCTTACATGGAGTTACATTCCATCTCAAGGATTCTCAGATGCTACAACTGAGGGCATGTCAGCAACTCAAGGCAAAGACAGTAGAGTGGAGACAGACTATTTATTATACTCAAAACCCATTTTTCCCTGGCCATACAGCTAGACAACATTTCCTACTTTGCCTTGCAATTAGATGTAGCCTTTGATAAATTCTGGCCAACAGAATATGGGTGACAGGAGTCACTTCTAGGCAGTACAAAACCTAATAAAGAAAATGTAGCAGTGAACTCAAGGTCTGGGAAGTGATGGAACCAGAGTAGGGAAGTCTGGCTTCCTAAGTTCATGTATATAGACAGGAGCCCTGCCCTACACCTGCTGCCAGTTAGACTTTACCTAAGGGAGAAATAAACCTCTAATGTGTTAGCCACTGATATTTTGGGGTAATTGGTTCTAGCAGTTAGCCTTCCATGTCTCATACAGGACAGAAAGTGCGATGCTGGCTTAGTGAAAGCCTAAAATGTGCAGTGTCGCCTTGGTGGTTGGATAGCAGACAGTACGGAAATTAATAAAGCAAGCTAGAGTATAGGAAAGCCTCGATTCTCTCTGGCCAAACATTTCAAAAGTGTCATCTGTGGTAATTTAGGAGAAGCATCATGTGTTTCTGAGCCCAAAGTTGTGAGGAAAGCAGTTGGAAAGACCTAGAGGGAAAAGCATGTTGGTTACTCTTAAATGCCTTCCAGTATAGGAGCTTAGGCAAGAAAGGAGTGCTTTTCATGCAGAGACTAAGGGAATGGAAAATGTATAAAGATCAAGAGTCTCAGAGGTTTGGAAGAGCTGACTGAACTGTCCTCCAAATAGTAAGAGCTAAGGCTGGACAGGATCCTGAGCTACCCACTAAGACTTCTTGTTCACACATTGACTTTGGAGCAGAGATCAGCATAAGGTAATATCTTTGTATCCAAGCCTATTGTTTTAGTGAGCTTCTGGAAGTCGAGAGAACAGAGAGATGAAGGAAATGAAAGAAATCAGGCCGGAGCATTGTCTAAGAAAGACCTTGAGTGTGCTTACTTATTAGAAGCAAACAGGTCAGAAGCCTACTGGGTCCCTGAGTCAACTACATCGCCAAACTAATCACAAGCTTGCACTAATGAGAATTCTGATTGTTTAAGGCTTAAAACTATTCTTGAGCCCTCGAACTTCTGTGAGCAGGAAGCAGGCTGCAAAAGCTGCAAAGCTTCCGGGGAGAACATATTGCTTTGTGCATACTTCAGATGTCACCTTGGAGGAAAAAAGAGAAGGAAGAAATTTCCAGCAGGTGGGCCAAGGGTCATGGAGAATGGGGGACACAGCACAGACTCTGGGTCTGACCAAGTCACTTCTTCTGCTGTCTTCGAAATGTCTGGCTAGGAAGATTTCAGAAGTATGGTGGACCAGTGACTGCCTTACATCTCCCATTCTGCCCCTTTTTAAATACACGTTTTGAGTTGTATACTGCTTGCCCACTGCCAATTGAGGGAAAATCCCTCACCTGGGGTGAGGAATAGGGAATGATAACTTGTTTTTTCACTTCATAGGGCAGAGGCTATGAAGCCTTCAGAGACTCCACATCCAAGCCTGATTAGGACTTTGGATTGCTCAGAGTTCTTGGACTTTGAACTGAATGTAGAAATTGGCTGGAACTTAGGGTTGTCTCTCTTGGGTAAGGGAACAATGGGTCCTATATGTGGAAGGAAGAGTGAAATTAGTATTTGTGACCAAAAGATAGACTGTGGCATAGACTATCTAGCCACAAAAACTATTTTCCTGCTGTGACTCAACCGAATTGCTTCTCCAGTCTCTTTTGCATGTGGTCGAGTTCTGGTGGCTAGGAATATGAGCAGAAGTGATGTGTCTACTTTCAGGCCTGGATCGTGAGCAGTCCCAATGTGCCAAAATCACCCTTTCCCCTCATTTTCTAGCTGTAGGCAGAGGAATCAACAGAAGACTCCAGGACTGACAAGATGGAAGGAGCCTGAGCCCATAAATGCAGAAGCTCCACCTCCACCCATCCACCAACGCTGATCAGCCTTGACGTGAGCAGAACAAACTTCTGTGTAAAGCCACTGAGATCTGCGGTTGTTTCTTCCAGCAACCAGCCTTCCCTTACTCATACAGGTGGGCAGGGTGCCAAGTACTCATACTTTAGAGCATCTTTAATTGAAGGAGGACCCAGAGACATGGGCTTCTGAAATAAATATCTATTCTTTTTCTTCCTGTGATCCAAACACTGAATCACAGGATAAGAATCCTGTTGTATAATAGAGTAGGACTGACTTTAAACCCAAGACCTTTCCCAGATGAGCTGCTTGTTTTTGGGTAAACCACCAAATCGCTCTGAACTAGTTACCTTCTAGAGTTGATACGAGGACGACATGAGGAAATATGAAGGCATTTAGCACAATTCCTGGCACATGGTAGGTGCCCAGTAAGTCTTAGTTTTCTCCTTTCTTTCTATAATAATAAGCAATGCTTATTGATACCTTATCTGCACAAATTGCTCTAAGCACCTTTAATTGCTTTCTGTAACTGTATCCAGAACAACATAGAAAAAGAAAGTGGAGCTGTGTGTCTGGTCCTGCCTGATGAGTACATTGAAGGGAAAATTCAACACAAGTGGGACTCTGAGGTCTCTATTTTCTTCCTCTGTGTTATTTGCTAGAATGGCCTCCCCATCCCACTCAACAGACACAAACTTGGGAAGGACAGTAATGATTTCCATGCCTCCTTTTGGGTGATCTGGAAACAGTGGTTCAGAAACCCAAGTGTAAACCACTCAACAGAGCACTAAGACCTAGAAGGTCTCATCATTGGTCATGCCCTTAGAAACCCCCAAAGCAGAGTGTACCTTCTGGAATGTGGTGTCACCATAGCAGGAGAAGATTCATCCTGGAGCTGAGAGTTTGCACCGAGCATTCAGAGACACAGCTTCTGCCCAGCCAATGGCCAATAGAGCCTACATGTTTGATAGGTTTCCAGCCTATTTAGGAGACACACATCCTCTCCTCTCTTGCTGCTTCTATTCTTTCAGTGGTAATCTTACTGTGGAACCACGGTCAACATCAAGAGAAGGCTTATTAAGTCTTGACCTTTTGGTGTTTTGTTTTCTATTGTTTGTTTTCTTCCTTTCCTAATCCAAAATCATCTTTCAGTTAAACATTTTTCTTAGTATAAAAGTCAGTAACAGCAGAGGCGAAGCTTAGCTAAATATAACAGATACAATTAAATTGATAGTTCAACCTTCAGGGTATATTATTATGGACCACTTGCTTCTCCATACACACACACCCACACACATATTTTACAACTACTGGGTCTCCCAGAGTGATCTTCAATTTACAAGTGATCCAATTCACATTTTCCTTTTTAAAAAATAATTTTAAAAGATTTTATTTATTTGACAGAGAATAAGTGTGTGTAGTGTGTGCATGTGTGTGTGTGTGTGTGTGAGAGAGAGAGAGAGAGAGAGAGAGAGCATGAGCAGGGGGAGGGGCAGAGGGAAAAGCAGACTCCTTGCTGAGCACGGAGCCTGATGCTGGGCTCTGAATCCAGAACCCTGGAATCATGACCTGAGCCAAAGGCAGATGCTTAACTGACTGAGCCACATAGGTGCCCCCAATTCAAACTTTCAAATGATTTAATCTGTTCCTCTTTATTTGCCTTGTTTTTATTCAAGTTTCTCAAATGCAGTTGTATCACATAGTGATTATTAGATTTATCTGTGCATTTTGTAGATGAGTGCTCACTAATGCCTCCTAGAAGTGAACCATAGAGGGATAGTCTGTTCTGGCATATCCTGGAGAGTTACAAGTTAGTTTTCCAGGGAAATCTGTCTCATGTTCTTTAAAGGAAGATGGGAGAAACACCTTACCTGGACAGAGGAGAGGCCATCCTGCTTGTCTATGGAATCACTGTCAGTGATCTTGACAATCATTGTTAGCAAAGAATAGTATTGTGCAAAATACTTTGTGGCTTTGGAGAAAGTCACCCAAGACATAGGCCATGGTTAGTTTTTGTCCGCACAAGGATGACAGTAAGATATTAGCGTGGTAACCAGTGGAACAAACTTTAAAAGGAAGCCTTGATCTTGGAGTTAGAAAAATAATATGTATTCGAAAGCTGACACTAAATAAGCAGAATTTAACTGATAAAATTATAAAGTAACTCTTTTTCTCCAAATATCTCCTTAAAATATTTTCAGACATAGGGTGGGAGGATGCTTTTTTTCCATGCCTGTGGTTGAAAACACCAGTAGTTCCATGACTTTTTCAGTCACTCTTAGGTAATAATCCTACATTCACCCTATCCCTAAACCTAATTTTGATGCTGTGTTATAAGTGTCTGATGCTACATTATCAAAATCTCAAACGTGACTTCAAGTTAAATCCTTTCCCCACTCCAAGCAGGAAGCTGGAGAAACAGGAGCATGGTCCTTCTTTTCTCTTTTCCTAGCCTATGCTTTCATCCCTCCCTCCTCTTACTAACTGTGATTTCTGACACCCACCCCCCTCCCCAGGGTCGATCTGAGGGAGGAAGGAAGGACACAAAGATGTTCTGTTTGGACTGGTACTGCCTACCTGGTTTCTGAGACTGACTTATTCTCTAACAGGATTTTTTTGGGCTTCACCAGGGACCATTCCATCACCAGTATTGGGGATTTCTAACTTGTAATTCCTACAAAGTAACTGATTCTTTATTCCTGATCATGTTACCTACCCCTCCTATAGTCCAAAAATATATTGAACTTTTTTGTGTGTATGTCTCTTTAGCTCTCTATTGAACAGGGCCTCATGGGAGCCCATGCTGGTATTCTTTTGGGGTGGTCCACTATGAGCCACAGGAAGTCATTATCTGTTTTTTTTTGTTTTGTTTTGTTTTGTTTTTTTTGTTTTGTTTTGTTTTTTGTCCTCACAGCTCTGGGAGTGTAGGCTGATCCTGAAGCAGCCCCCGTCACTGGAGCTCATCTGTCAGGATCTACACTGTCCTTCTCTCCCTCTCAATTATTCAGGTAGAAGTCAGACACAAGTCTATTCTCCTTCAAAGGGAATATACATCAAATTCTTCATCTTGAAACCTTTTTTCTTGGCTAGAAAAGAAAGAGAAGCATCCCTCTACCTCACCTCCTTGATGGAAATAGTACTCAACAGTACAAATCTTTTCAAAGAAATCCCCCTGAAAGTCCCACCCTACTGATCTTCAACAACTTGGCACTTTACACTCTCACTATGGATGAGGGGTTCTAAACTTATACAACTGTGTTTTGGAGTTACTTTTGAACTTTTACAATAAGGTCTAGAATCTCACTTTGGAATGCCATGCCCATTATATCATGATGATTACATGGGAAACTTCCAGTTTAACACCCTAACACACTTATTACTGAAAATTTGGAACCTACAGGATCACACAATGAAGAATATAAGACTCACTGATAATTTGACTTCCCACATGAATATAAACACTGGGCATTTGGGGGAACACTTGGTTCAGTCATCTTCCTTTGCTTAGAAACACACTTAAAAATATATACTTTGGGAAAATAAGGTTATACTATACATACAATTTGTAAACTATTCTTGCTCAAATATCTTGAACAACTTCCTGAGTCAATAAATGTGCTTTTACATATTTGTAGATGGTCATTCCAGTTACCATCTTTGGACATAGCATTACTGGTTCAACAAATTATTTACTGTTAGGCTCTTTTTCAATGATTCCTTCACATGAAAAACACTCTTATGAACATCTTTGTGTTCATAGTAAAATATAAATGATAAATTAGAATTATAAATCCTAGTAAAAATAAGTGAAATATAAATCCTACCACTCAGTAATATTTCAAGTTGTAAGCAGTAATCACGAAATTCACATTGCCATAAATAAAGGACCTAGGAGCAGATTTTGATGAAATGTCCTCTAGGAATCCAAAAACCCAGAAAATCCAAAACCCAGAAAATCCAAAACCCAGAAAGTGGATTCCAGAAGACTAAAAACAAATTTTACCCATTTTCACACATTTCAATGTTCCCTCAAAGCCATCTTTTAATTCTCATCATTCTCACCTAAAGACATTACTAAATACTATTAATTCTACTCCAGAAATACTTCCTGCTTATGCTCCACTTCCCCTTCTCTGCTATCATTTCTTTCATTCATACCTTTCATTCCTTGACTCATGCCATCACCATTTCCCACCTAAACTCTATAATCACCTCTGGGCTCGTCCTTACCTTCCATTTCAACAGACTCTTAAAACATCTCAATTCTTGTACTACTTCTGAAGTTCTATACTGGTTTTGGAGGCTAAGGAGTACGTCTAAATGCATTTCATAGCAGTTCCAGGCATTCTCAATGGATCTCATTCTTATTTCCAGGGTTATACCTGACTTTCTCATTGTGTCTGCACTGAAGTTTATGCTTAGCCACACTCAGTTTCTCGCTGGTTCCCAGTTACACCAAGCTTTTTCTAATGGTTTCCATACATACGCTCCTTCCTTTGTCTGCAGTGTCCTAGCCTTGCCCTTTATTCATCTTTGAAACTAGACCCTACTATCTCCTGTCTCTTCTCCTGAAATGGTGAGATGGTATCCATTGCTCTCTCTCTGCTAGTTCCCAGAACAGTGTTCCTAGTTTCAATCTTGCCTTAATCACATTGTGTTGTCTTTGTTTAGCCTGCCTCTGTCATTGGAGGGAGAGCTATTGGAGGGCAGGGACTTGGTGTCCCTCTGGCACTCGCACCATTAGACATGTAGACTATGTTCGATAAATGAGAATGTGGGTTTTTTTTGCGTCCATATTTTTATTTTTTTATAATTTTTTTTTATTGGTGTTCAATTTGCCAACATATAGAATAACACCCAGTGCTCATCCCATCAAGTGCCCCCCTCTATGCCCATCACCCAGTCACCCCCACACCCTGCCCTCCCTTCCACCACCCCTAGTTCGTTTCCCAGAGTTAGGAGTCTCTCATGTTTTGTCTCCCTTTGTGATAAATCTGATAAATGAGAATTTTAATAAAATACTTCTTAACTTACAACATAATATAGAAATCAGTATTCCTTTCTCTCCATCTTTTATAGCTAAAAGAATAAAGCCAAGGGTAGGAGAAGTCACACCCTCAAGATAAAGCACAGGAGAGTCTGAAACTGGAGTCTGTAGTGCCATCCGGCTCGCTAGCTTATTAAGACAGTAGCAGGCCCAACTTGACCTAAATGGGGCACATTACAGGAAACCCTCAGATTTCCAGGTTAAAACTGAGGCCTAAAGATTCGAAAATATATTTCTCCTCCCCCTGTGCTGATTGTGTATAATGATAAGATATCTGTATGTCTAAAATAAAAGCCCAGATAAGCATTTCTGGGCTGCATGAAATAGAGCTCCAACTCAAGTAAACATCGCTTTTAGAGCATGCACTAAATGATAGATTTAAATTAGAATAAAAAGACAGAAAACAGTATGTGAAACACTTCATTACCTTTTACATTTCTGTGAAGCCTAGGGTTGAGGCAAGTACTAAAATAACAAGATTGAAAAGTGGCTGGTGGAAAGGTCTTTAGCACTTCTCAGCTGACATTTTTAAAGGGGCTTATTAATGCAAAAACCCTGAGGCTTTCAACGTGCTCACACAGATGCTGACTCTCTGAGGCACAGACAGGAAAGGAAGTCTGCCCCATTTGAGATGTTCAATAGAAAAGGGTGAAAGGAGACCGAAACTTTTATTCCTCCCATGTCCCTTCATCCACCTGCTTTCATCACCACCTCCCCTAAAAGTCAGGCTGACAAATAGGGTTTCAATCCTTATCCCAAATGCTAGCTTCACCCAACTCTGCAGGCTGCCTGGCATCATTGTAGGCTGCTGGGTGGCGCTGTCCATGCCACTGCTAAAGGAGTTACAGCATGATCGTCACTGCTCTGAGGGCCAAAGTGGGCAGTCAACCTGGCCCTCTGGTATTTTTTGACAGAGTGTGAGAAACCCCTTTTGCAGAAGCCAATCAGTCTCTTTTCAAAGCCAGTAGAAACCAAGAGTCTCTGCTACCTGAGAGAATTCTTCCCAGTACCCAGAGTGAGATGTAAGGTCCTCCTATCCAGCATTATTCCCTGCTGGCCCATATTCTAGAATCCTGTCCCCCGTCTTATGCCCCATCTCAACAAACAGTCACACCATCATCTCTGCAGTGCACATCTGAAGCCATGTCTCATTCTGCTTCTTATGTCCCTTGGACAAGAGTTTCATTCTTGGAAGGTACTTTTCCAACTCTCCCTGAGACTTTGTCCTCTTGTTTATTCTGGGCAACTACTAAAAATTCCCTCTCTCATCCCAATCCATTCTAACCTTACCCTCTCTCATGAATTCTTATAATGCTGGCATAGAACAGGCCCTGGGGAATCTTAGAGATAGATCACCAGCCCTTCACATCACCACCCACACCAACCTAGACCAAGCCTCCTCTCATTGAGTTGTTGACAAAGACAAAAGTAGAGGCAATCTCTACATTTCAAATCTCTACTCATAGAGTAGAAAAACATTTCAAAAATAGTTAAAATTCCAGTTGATACTCCAGGGAGGCAAGTCAAGAATATGCCAATTTATTTGGAAGAGTTTTTATCCCTTTCATGCAACACTGGTACTCATTTTTCATGCCTATGCCTTTGAAAGTACTCCTGAGTCTTTGTTGCTTGGTAAAGCAAACATCACTGTGGCTAAAACCCTGGGACTCCTGATCAATTTGCAGAGGGCCAGGGAATCGTAGAGCTTAATGGTGACCTGGAGATCATTTCATAAAGAGCCCCCATTCCCACTATTTTACAAAAGGAAGAACAGAGGCAAAACAGACTTGTCTGAGTCAGAAGTGGCTGTAACATTTATAAGCATTTAAGGTCCCTGACTACTAAGCCACTGCTCTTTTCACCATTCTACACAAATGCCAACCTCCTAAAGATCTCCCCATTGAGCTCTCCCATCAGGGCAGAATTTAGATGCCAAGCATAGGACTTTGCAGTTAGCAGTCATTCATAAGTGACAGTCCAAAGAGCACAAGTCTCCTGGATAAAAAAGGTCCAAGGCAGTGTTTTCTGGTTTTGCCCCTCCCTCCCTCCTTCCTTCCTTCCTTCCTTCCTTCCTTCCTTCCTTCCTTCCTTCCTTCCTTCTTCCTTTCTTTCTTTCTTTCTTTCTTTCTTTCTTTCTTTCTTTCTTTCTTTCTTTCTTTCTTTCTTTCTTTCTTCTTTCTTTCTTCTTTCTTTCTTTCATTAATCTAAGCAGGAACAGATTCTCTACTTCTTCAGTCTAACGCTCTTCCAACTGAGCTATATCGGCTCTTCTCTACTTCTAACATCAGAGCAGAGACATCTTCAAGAGTGGTGGTATAACAGCAGTCTTCGAATTTGGAACCTTGAAACTCAAGGACATACCAGAGGGACAGAGCAGCTAGAGAGACTTTAAATTCCCAGGCATGATCAATCATCAGCTTATGAGAGTCTTTAGAGACGTAAGGATGACTATAACATACAATACCCGATTTCTAGCAAACATGATGAAACTTGCTCATGCAAGTTCGTTTTCTTTTTTTCACCTTAAGTAGTCACTCTGCAAGAAAGTATCATTTATCCTAACATAAATATTCACAAAATGTTTTCAAACTTCTCTTTGGAAATTGCTATCACAGCCTGTGCAGAAGTCTCTTTAATATCTTTGGTGTTGGTAGATAATTTTTCTTCAAGGTGGATTTGGTTATTAGAAACAGACAAAAGTCACTTTTAGCTAATTGGAAGGAATGAGATAGGTAAAATTCTATTTTTGTTTTTTAAAAAAATGTGTATTGATAATGACACCAATTTTCTGAGTTGTTTTGAAGGTGTTTCCAAAAGCATCATTTCAAAAATAATCTAAAGAATGGTAGAGTCATTGGAATAAGGATATAATCATCCTAGGTAATTAAAACAGAGTCGACATTCATTAATTCAAATAAGTTTTGGTAATGTGATTCAAAGACCAGCTATAATGAAATACATGCTGTCCTTTCAATGGATGTTTGAAAAAGATGTTTAACAGCTTAGAAAATGCTTTTGTTAAAATGGTAAATAAACAAAGCAGGGTATAGAATTATATATCAAGTATTATTGCAACCACAGAAAAATACTCATTAAGATTGGAGGAATAGATACCAAAAAAGTTAAAAGTGAGGGTTTTGGATAGTGGAATTACTTTTTACTTTTCAGCATTTTCTTAATTTTTCCAGTGAACAGTTATCATCTTTATAATGGGAAAAGTTTTCTTCTCTTTCTTTAAAAAACTCAATTACATGTGAGCATTTATTTTCTCATGACTAATAAAAGATTTGCTTATATTGGCTTCCAACTATGATCGCTTCCCATGTAGTACCTCACTTGTAACATGAAGTGGATGGGAAGTTACCATAACTCTGAAAACTTTAGAAAAGAGCAATATGCAGTGATAACAAATGTTAAGATTAAATACCTAGAAAAGATATAGAATAATTAAATAGTAGGATTGATTCCTAAATATTTTGTTTACCTGAGTATCTCATACTATAATTAGACTGAATTTTGTAACCACGTTATTTATTTTAGACCAGTGTGAGTACGTGTTGGTTAAAAAGCTTAAACAGAACCACACAGAGCAGAGCAAGACTTAAAAAGACAAGGTAGCCTTTAACTGAATAACCTATTGGCCTACTACTCAATTCATTCCTTCAGTAGGCATTTGTCAGGTGTCAGAAAGCACCCAGCACTCAAAAACTCTATGAGCAACTGTATCTTACATATTTATGGAACAGTATTCCCCGTGTCACAAAATATGTTCATTTACATTACCCATTTGATTTTTTACATATACCTGTATTCATCTTCTGGCTACTATTATCTATTCATCACTCTGAATTAGAAATAGTTTTAGGGCTAATTGTTAATACCTTCGGGGCATGGACCATGCCTTTTTTTGTCTTAATGACCAATAAATTTTCCAAATTAAATTCCCATCATGTGAATTAGGAAACTGAGGTTTGGGGTTGTCATGTGGTTAGTTCATGGTCATAAAACCAACAAGTGGTTCAACTTCTTTTCTATCCTATGCCTTTTCTGTAATAATACCTGTTTTTTTGATACCTATGATATTAATTAGCTATGGCTAACAAAAAAATCAGTTCAAAATTCAAGTATCTAAATTCCCAGAAGAGACAAAACTTACAAGTAAGAGAGTGATTCTTTACAAAAATGCCTGTAATTACCATATGAACAACTAAAGACGAATATATATATTTACAGATAGGCAATTACAAACAAAAAGTGCTATCAGAACATAAACAATAATGAAGCATGCACGTTGAGTTTAGCCTCACTAGGAAAGATAAGACCTGGAGCTGTGACCTAATAGAAGTTCTCAAGATCCTAAAAGAAATCAACAGAAGTTGAGAGAGAGAAATTCTCCATATGAGTGAAGTACTAACAAAACTATCTAGAGATCTTCATCCAAGAATAAGAAATGAGAACACAAAGGATTTGGGGCAGCATCTTTTCTCACAAACAGTAAACACAGGCCCCCTGGATTTGATGAAGTACGAGCTCAAATGTTACACATTTCCTCCGTAATATTCCTGAAATGAAGCCCCATATCCAGTGATGTGCTGGTAAATGTTCATGACCAGATCTCTGGGGTGCAGGGAAATGCATGTACATATATATGCACATATGTTTACTATAGTTTTGCTGATATAAAAGATGCATATCAACCAATTTAGTAATAAAAATAACATAAGCATTATTGTTTATCATAAATTCCATGTAGTCAATTCATTCTCGTAGAATGCCTTTGTTGATTTTTTACATACTCTTGTATCTATAGCCAATTTATGATTGCAATTAAACAAATACAGTTCAGACTCATTGATGTCATTGAGTATGTAATTAGGAAGGGATGTGCAGTACGGCATCATTATAAAGCATTTCCACCACACATATATAATAATGTAAATAACCACAAAAACATATATAATCACAAAATGTAGTAAAATGAAAAAAGTGATGAGTTTTTTCATATATGTATTACATCAGTTTCCAATATGATTTATTTGATTTTTAAGTTCATATAATTGAATTTTTAATAACGGTTCTGTTTAACCACTGGCTTGCAAAATCCCTGTGGATTTAATAATAGGTTCTCCCAAGCTAGCATGAGATGGCTCCAGCACACCGTCACCTCTACTTCACCCCATCACTCTGTTCTCTTACTCTGCCCTATTTTTATAAATGGCTTTCATCATTCAGATTTATATAAGTGTTTATTGCTTGTCTCTCTCAGTGAAGGTGGGAATTCTCTCTTGATCATTATTGCCATGATGTCTGGTACATGGTGGACAGGAGTGTGAGGAGCCCAGGCTCAGTCTGAGAGGGCATGGATAGCGGAGTTCAAGTAATTCATGCCATTGTCTTTATGCCCGGTGGATGGACACTGACATGGAGATTAGGGTGAAGGAGTTCTTTAGGAAGCATTCTTAGCAACACCTGCAGAGAAAGGCGAAGGAAGAAGGGCTGCCACAGCAAGAAGTCGATACTACAGTGTCAGCTTACCCACAGGAGCTCTGGAGCTGAGACAGGCCAGCAGAACTGCCCTGAGGTGGGGCAATGTATGAGCCTTTATATCCTCACATCAGTCATTAGATATGGGCTGCTCCCAGGAGGGGGCATGACCGTGAAAGAGGCAATTCTTTTATTGATAAGTGGTTGATAGCCAAACAGGGTCTGTGGGCAGTACACCTAGCAACTGGGGAGCATGTCCTATGCAAGGGCAGATCCAGAGCAAGGTGCCAGTGCCAGCAGGAAATTGCAGTGCAATGAGAAAATGAAGAGGGAGCCAGTTGCAGGAATCACAGGAAGGGAGCACATCTAGTGGGGACTGAGGGTAACGCTGCAGCTCGGAAGGCACTGGAGTTCCCAGAGCTTGCTCCACAACTGTTTTCTGGAGTTGGGAAGCAACGGCAAAAATCGGGATAGGAATACACTGCCAGACTTTCTAATTTACCTCTCTAACACTCACAGAGGCCCTCGGCAGTAAGACTTTACCCAGGAGTCTTACAAAGCACACGTCACTCAAAAATATTTATTGAATATCTCTTATGTGTCAGGCCCTGAGCTACAATCTACAAATGCCCAGGTGAAGGAAATTGACCCAGCCCCTGCCACCAGAGAAGTTTGCATCTAGCGTGGGGGTTCTTAACCCTGACCTCGCGTCCCTAACACCTGCAGAGCTACTTACATGGCCACCCCGGACTTATCATCAGGGATTCTGATGCGATTGGTGTCAAATGCAGCCCGGGCTTCAGCATTTTCTAATTCATGTTAATATGTAATCAGGGTTGAGAACCACCGCTTTAAGCCATTGAATGAAAAGAAAGTAAGCAGGACACAAACCCAACACTCCCAAATTCAAGCTGAAAAACGTGCACTCTGGATACCAAGAGATAAAATCAAAGAAATAAAAATCTAAACAACTGCCTGGTCCAAAAATATGGTTCCACCTGGTTCTTTGTACCCCAATCCGAATCAACACTCAACGCCCAGAGCAAGTCATAGATACCACATCTCTGAGAAGGATGGTAAGGAAATACCTTTGCTGATCACTTGGGATTACACGCTGTGTGCACCCCCTGGGTTGTGTCTGACGGCACAGTAGCTGCGCCTGCACGTATCAACAGCCCTCGGGGCAACCCAAACACGTTCCAAACTGCTCCTGCTGAAAACTGGCAGCACCTTGGGCTTTGGATTCCTGATATCATCGACAGCAAGCTGGCCTTTCTCTCTGAATTCCCAACTCTAGAGCCCAGACACAGTATTTAATTAGTGTTTCAATTATCATTTAAATGTTTGCACATCAAGTTCAATAAAGTTCAGGCAGATGAATTCTGAGACAAGTGGGTGTATCATCAGTGATCTCCGCAGAGATAGCTTATGTGAAGGTTAACAATTCAAGCAGAGGGCCTTAGAAAGTTGTTAATTGGCTTAAATACTTTTTCAGCTGCAGAAATCAGCAGTGTGAATAAGTGACTAGCTCCTTTGATCGTAATGAAGTAAGATGTTTTTCATGCATCACAGCAGCTGGTTGAGTCCTAAACTGCAGTTACCAAGAGCACAGAGGTCATCTCTTCCTAAACAATCTTTCATATTGGCTAAATTGTAATTACCCTGTACACAATTAGCCATAAGCTCACTAGAACAACTTTATTGCCTGGGCTGTTTTTTTTTTTTTTTTTAAATCGTGCAAAATAACAAAACAAAATTTGAACAGAAATGTTTCAGAGCGGAGAAGCCAGCCTTATATCACTATCAGAAGATGAAAGAGAAGTGGAGGACACCTGGAATCAGATCGGCTGTTAATATTGCCTTATCTATTTTTGTGCTTAAAGGGTAATAACATTGCTTATGATCAAAAGCAATGTGTGGGAGGGAAAGGGAACAGAGGAGAAAGGAAACTTAAATGGCATATCTACCCACAGCACTTCATCAGGACTAAAATTACTTTAAAATGCTATAAAGATGAACCGAGAACATGCCGAGACCTCCACCCAGGTTTAGGGAGATACGGCTGGATTTTCATAGAATTCTGAGTTTTCCTGCCCAGGCCTTAAAGGGTTTTAGTTTGTTTTCAACTCAGGTTTAGTATGGTGAAGGGAGTGTTTAATCCACCATCGAAATCAGATGAAAGGATTCCAGAAAGCTGAAGATCCTCAGCTTACCTGACAAACAAACCCTCGCAATGGAATCTTGTATTTTTGCAGAACCTCAGGCTCTGTTTTCTGAGCATCTGATTATTAAATAGGGAGAAGAAACCACGTGTTTGAATCTCCCATGAGTCATTTCTGCAAAACTAAGATTCACAGTTCTGTGTTTAAGACATATCAACCTCCAATATTTCATAAATCTTTCCAAGATTCTTCTAGGACTTAACTACTCAGTTGTTGTTGTTGTTGGCTTCTTCCCTACCCAAAGGAACTTTTTTTGGTCTCTAATCCTGTTTTCCCAGGGCCAGGAACATAATTAATCTTTAATGTCGTGTCACCATTTTTGCACTCCATCCTTCAGAAGAGAGAGTTGGATAGATAGGATCATGAAGGTGGAAGCAACCTTACGAATCATTAAGGCCAATTTCCTTACTTTAAATATTACTGATGTTCAGAGTGGTCGGTTGGTCTTTCAAGACCCAATACCCCTTGGGCAAGCAATGACTCAGAACCCCATTCCAAAGCCCTCCTCACTGGTTTCCTCACCAGCACCAATACCATTTGGTTTGGAGACCATGGGCGAGTTACTTGACCTCCCTGAGCCTCAACTTTTTCATCTATTAACACAGGAATAAGAATAGTACTCTCCTCTAGGAAATGTGTAAAGGATCAAATGAGCACATTCATGAAAAGCACTTAGCCTGGTGTCTGATAGAGGGAGCACTTGATAACCAGTGGCTATTAGAATTAGAGACAGAACCCAGACTAGAAGCAAAGATTCTGACTTTGAGTATAAGATTCATTCCCTTTTGTCATGTTGAACAACTCTTTTTTTTAAAGAGATTTTATTCATTTATTCATGAGACATAGAGAGGCAGAGACACAGGCAGAGGGAGAAGCAGGGCTCTACCATGAAAATTCTAGGCCCTCTTGCTCTAGAAAGAGACATGTTTCCCTTCCTCTGTATTTGAAGATGGATACAAACTCCCATAAAAAAAGTGGATAAAGATATGATTGTCCCTTCAAGGCCCTTCCAAAATGTCTTAGCAGAAGCAAAATAGAGTGCGAGGTCACTACCCTGGAGGAGAGAAAACTGCTCGTGTCATTTCCAACTGCTCTGCAGTCAGACCACGTTGGGCATAAGCATTCAACCTCTGATTTCTTGCCTATTTTCCTCCTAACTACACAGTTAGCCAAGTTGTCCCTTCACCTCCAAGAACATCTATTTTATTAATTAATTATGCTCTTTTAAAAGGCAGTTGACACAGAGGGTGCAGAAAGATACCACAACACAAAGTGGGAAGCCCACTGCCCCCTTCTGAAAACTGGCATTGTACTCCAGAAGGTGATTCTGGGGATCATCCAGGTAGAAACTGCAACAGCGTCTTCATAATAAAGAAGGCAAAACAGAACACCAAGCCCACCACTAACCTTGATTATGTTGTCCAAAAGAATAGCTTCTGAAGTGTGTCAAGCATGAAAAGCAGTTAAAGCAGAACATTTTCCATTTTCGACCCTGGTTCATCCTAGATGAGCTTTCCCCATCTGAGCCGTGTCACTGTGAGTAACCGCCACGTCCGGCTTGCCAGTCAGAGCACTGGTGGGAAGGCAGTGCACAGGCCATCAGCCGTCTCAGCTGTCACAAAGGTTTTCCAGGAAGCTTGGTGGTTGTGTTACTAGTTACTATGGAAGGCATCAAGGGAGCCTGCCTGCACCACTGTGACACTCAGATATAAAGACAGAACGTTCTGAGAAAACCATACTCCCAGCTCTGTCAGTTGGAAGGGAAAAAAATAACATAAAACTCAAGCTGAAATTTTGAGGCCTTCATATCTTGGAATATACCTGATTCTCCACGGAGTGAGCTTTCAAGCCATACATTTAGAGGTTGAATCAGAACTGAAAGAAACTTCTGATGCCGCATTAGAATCTGTGAGCTCTCTCCCTCCTTGGACTTGGCTCACTTCTCCTCCCTCGTCATCTAGTAGGTTGTCACCTTCCTCTTCCACATTTCTCAGAGGTGCCTGGTCCTCTCATGTCCACCACTACCACCCTGGGCAAGTCTTCAACATTCCCATCTCAATTACTGCAACAGTCACTTAGTTGGTCTTCTCTGCAATCGATTTCTTTATGACCCAAACCAACTTGTATTGTGCTACAGGATTAATCTTCCCTAAGTCATACTTTTCATCTTATCTCTTGTTTGTTCGCAAAGACACGATGGTTCTGATTCCATGCAGGTACTCATATTCCCCCCATCTTTGAACACATCGTAGCTCCATTTCCACCTCATATTTACCTTATCATGTCTTGAATTTCCTTTTTCCTTCTTGCCTCCAGCCTATTTGTGACTCTGTTTTCTGATGGAAAGGGACATTTCCTCTTCTTCTATCCAAATATGACACTATTTCTGAAGGCTCCTTCACTGGGAGGAACCTTAGCCACTTCAGTACTCATCACCTCATCTTTGCACTCAGCTGCTTCTCAGGAATGTTTCCTTCTCTGAAAGTTTCTCACTTCTTGACTACCCAAGAAGTAGTCAAGAGGGATGATGACTCCATCCCTCCTTATCCTCTGAATGCACAAGTTCTCCAAAAGTTCCCTTTTCCTCCACAACTTTGTTCCTAAGCACAAGCAATCTCCTGGATTCGCATGAAACACACACCTGAGTGAAATACTCAAAAAAGTATGGGATGGAGATTCCAAAGTGACTTCTATTTTCAGCAATATTTTAAGGTATACAGGATGCCTAAAAATTCTGGGATATGTAACAATCATTTTTTTAAATGCATGGCTAAATTGGCTGGAAAGTGAGAGATGTCTTTAGCGGTCAGAATAAAAAAGAAATCTCAAATCCAGAAATGGGCTATCGGAATTTGCCATAGAGAAATGAAATGTCAGCATCTGTCCTCTTCCAATGCTAACAGCCTTGAACTTCACTTCAGCAAACCATTAGGAGACAACTGGGGATGTAGACAGCATAGCACTCAGATCAAGGATCTCTGTATCAAGCCAGGCTCCTGGAAGCCTCTGTGGATAAACCTGGGGGAAAAACTGCCTCACAGTTCTTTGAGGTGGTAGAGAAAAGGGGGAGAAAAGAAAATGATTCCTTTGAAATTTTAACCACAATTCTGCCCTCATACAACTTTGAGGCTAGAATCCACATTGAATGTAAGACACATTGAAACACACACACACAGACACACACACACACACACGCTAAAAATTGAGTTTAAATCAGAAGGTGGCAAACTATGGTTCACGGCCAAATGCAGTCTACCATCTGCTTTAGTATAGTCCATGAGCTAAAATGGTTTTTATGTGCTTAAACGGCTGAAAGATAATCAAAGAAGGAAAATATTTCATGACACATGTAAATTTTATGCAATTCAAATTTCAGCGTCCAAAAGTTTTATCAGGACATAGTTATGCTCATTTATTTACACACTGTCTACAGATTATTTCACATTACAATGATGGAGCTGAGTAGTTGTGACAGAGACTCTATAGACCACAATGCCTAAAATATTTACTCCCTGGCCCATCAAAGAAAACATTTGCTGACGCCCGGATTAAAGTGATCTCTAGTTGGCAAAAGCAGTCTCTGGTAAGCAAACTTTAAACACACCTCAAGGAATTCTACAGGTAAAGAAAGTTCTAAGGAATAAAGGCATACAATAAAACTAGAGAGAGAGAGACAGAGAGAGAAAGGGAAGGAGGGAGGGAGAGAAAAGATAGAGCACTAATAGTCCAGGAATAGGAGAGCGCAAGTGACAACAGAAATAACTAATTAGATAATCAGACCCACAAAGAATGCAGATAACCAAAATATCAGACACAGAGTATAAAATATGTTTTATCACATGTACCTAAGTCTAGGTGAGAGTCTCCTTCCAGTCATGTTTATGTATATATTTGTTTGCTCATCTATTTTTCATTTGCTGTCGGCTTTCTTTATAGAGAATGATTGATGATAGTTTGGGGTTTTTCTGTTTGTTTTTCCCTACATGCATCATAAATGTCATCCCTTTTCTTTTATAGAGCATGGTATTTTAGAGATTAATTTTTTTGTATATTTTTTATTGGAGTTCGATTTGCCAACATATAGCATAACACTCAGTGCTCATCCTGTCAAGTGCCCCCCCTCAGTGCCCATCACCCAGTCACCCCACCCCTCTGCCCCTCTCCCCTTCCACTGCTATTTTAGGTATTAATTTTAAACTTTGTTTAAAATAGATTCTGGGGGCACTTTAGCTCTTAGGCACAATCCCAACCCTGTCATTTCACCTACTCAGAATTTAACTGTCCACAATGGAATTAGAAAATTCTGGTCTACTGGTATACTTACCACTAAAAGGTATTATAATCAGCCTTGATTCCTAACCAGGACAAGTTCATAAATTGTGTTTTACAACTACTCATTAAATTGGGAAATCTTAGATCTACTTGACCTTCAAATAGGTCAGCCACCTACAGACACCAAGTCATGCTAGCTGATGCTGTGGGTCATGCTCTTCCCCTAGATCATTGAGGACTCAACTCAAATGTCACTTCATAAGAGAGGACTTCCTAAGCACTTTTTAAAAAACCCCTACATATACACATTGTCTCTCACATTACCCTATTAACTGCCTTCAAGACACTTCACATTATCCAAATATTATTTATTCATATACTCATTGTCCATCTCACCCCCTCCCAGAATGTAGGTTGCCTAACAAAGGAATGCTGTCTTTGTCACACATATGCATTACTCCTATATAGAGTACTTGTATTCCTAGGACCTAGAAAAGTACCTGGCCCACAGGTACTCTTAATTTAACTAATTAATTAATGGTATCTTGCCTGAAAAGATGAATGTGGACACACTCAGCCTTTGAGACAACTTAGAAGTTATAGATTTTTTTTTTGTTTTACTTTCATTCCTAAGAATTCAGAATGGTTGTGGCACATCAGACCTAGATTTCATTAATTTTCAGCACTAAAACCCAGAGAGAAGAGTTTATAAGTTTTCAGATTTAATTGCTCTTGAATATTGAACTGGATCCTTCCAGTATGCACTCTCTCTAGCCAGGTGATAGGAAAAACAACAGATATTTGGCCATTCCCAGGGCCATGAAACATCCACAGTTAAGTTTACAAATGTCAATGAACAGGGACGCCTGGGTGGCTCAGCGTTTGGGCACCTGTCTTCGGCCCAGATCATGATCCCAGAATCCGGGATCAAGTCCCACATCGGGCTCTCTGCGAGGAGCCTGCTTTTCCCTCTGCCTGTGTCTCCACCTCTCTCTTTCAGTCTGTGTCTCTCATGAATAAATAAATAAATCTTTTTTAAAAATGTCAATGAACAAATCACCTTGCCTTTCCCATGAGCGGTGTCTTTCTGATCAGAGCGCACCCCTGGAGATTCTATCCTTGTTGTAATTAAGGTGGTCTAAATCTTGGTGCTCCGATGTTTATAGCAGCAATGTCCACAATAGCCAAACTGTGGAAGGAGCCTTGGTGTCCATCGAAAGATGAATGGATAAGGAAGCTGTGGTCTATGTATCCAATGGAATATTCCTCAGCCATTAGAAACAACAAATACCCACCATTTGCTTCGACGTGGATGGAACTGAAGGGTATTATGCTGAGTGAAGTAAGTCAATCAGAGGACAAACATTATATGGTCGCATTCATTGGGGGAATATAAAAAATAGTGAAAGGGAATAAAGGGGAAAGGAGGAAAAAATGCGTGGGAAATATCAGAGAGGGAGCCAGGACATGAGAGACTCCTAACTCTGGGAAATGAACAAGGGGTGGTGGAAAGGGAGGTGGGCAGGGGGTAGGGGAGACTGGGTGATGGGCACTGAGGTGGGCACTTAATGGGATGAGCACTGGGTGTTATGCTTATGTTGGCAAATTGAACTCCAATTAAAAAAATGAAAAAAAAAATAAATCTTGGTGCTAATTTGTCTGCCTAGCACTATAGAAATGAGTATATGTTATCTGATTATCACAAAGGTGATTTTTTTCCAGTTACTGTTACTTTGCAACAATCTACCCCCAAACGTATGGCTTAACACAATAGCCATTTTATTATATGTATGGACTGAAAAAGTACAATAGCAGTCAACATGGTGGGGATGGCTCATCTCTACCCCATGATGCCTAGCACCTCATCTGAGAAGATTCAAAGACTGAAGGGGCTGGGCTGGAATCACCTGGAGGTTCTCCATATCTGGTGCCTGGACTGCCATCGAGCACTGACGTGAGGTCCGTCTATAACTTGACTTCCTCACAGCATGGTGGCCTCAGGGTTGTCAGACTGCTTCCATGGTGGTTCAGGGCTCCACCTCAGAGTGTTCCAGTGAACAAGGTAGAGCTGCCTCACCATCCATAACCCAACTCAGGAATTACACAGCATCACCACCATCATCTCTAATGATCAAAGCAGTCAAGTCCCTATACACTCAGGGGAAGGACCTCAGCTCTCAGTAGGAGGAGTGTCAAAGAATTTTCCAGCCCATTTTATAAACTGCCACACTCTCTTTGCCTCTAAAATTCACCCTCTCTCAACATAGCTGAGTGCATCTAGCACTAAGGTTAAAAAAAAATTCCTATCACAACTTGAGTAAGACTGGATAACTTATCTGCTTAATAAAGGTGTTAGACTTGATCTTCTTAGGTTCCTTCCTTGCAGCTTTCACATTCCATGCTTCCACTATTACAGTGTGTTGAATAATGCCATCCCAAAATTATTATCTGCCTGAAACTTCAGGACATGACCTTATTTGGAAATAGTCTTTGTAGATGCAGTTAGCTAAGGACCTCAAGATCAAATCATGATAGGTGGAAAATGAACCCTAAATATAATGATAGGTGTCTTTATAAGAAGAGGAGAGAACATAGAGGGACACAAGGAAGCCATGTGAAGACAGAAGCAGAGACTGGAGTGATGCTACCACAAGCCAAAAATCCAGAAACTGAAAAAGGCGAGGAAGGGTTTCTCCATTAAAGCCTTCAGAGGGAGCATGGCCCTGTTGCCACCTTGATCTCAGAGCTCTAGCCTCTGGAACTGAGAATTTGTATCGCTGCAAGCCACCAGGTTTGTGGTAAATTATTATGACATCCTTGGGAAATAAACGCGATTACCTGCTCCATTTCTTCCTTTCCCAAATCAAGACTCAGGTACCACAGGTATGAAGCTCTTCCTGACTCTCCGCTCCTTACCTGCTCCACACTGATGAGTTCCTTCATGAGCACAGCAGTGAGAAAGTAAAGAACAGAGACACAGGGGAAGGGTGCTCATCATCTAAAGCCTTAGTGCAACCCAAGTCACCTCCTAATTGTTTTGTTGTCTTTTCCCTTGGGCATGAGCAAAAGGTAAGGCTGGGGCTGATGAGGAGTCCAACTATATGGAAGACACAGACGTGCTCTGACGCAGGCTCTTGAGGAGCCTTCCCTTGGAAGAGAAGATGGAATGTGTACACTGCACCCACCATCAGCACCTGCTCCTCGAGAAGAGAAACCCAGCATGGCAAGACTGTGCACCCCGAGTGCAATTATCTGTATTCTCAAGACATGGAAACAAGAACAGCTTAGGCCTGATAGGACAATGTCTTGGAAGCAGGAAAAAAAAGAATACACTTAATTCCATTGGGTCATAAAGAGTCTACCAGTAAATCACAAAACTGCTAATTATTCAGCAGTTCCCATTTTGACTCCTAAAGACTTTGCGAGCAGCCCAAGGCTGGCTGCTCCTCCGCAGCTTCAGGGATGCTTTCATTCCTTTCTCTCCACTCTGATGTGGCTTTCTCCCCACCCCCATGGCTGCTGAGTCCAGAAACCAAAGCTTTCTCATAAGAGAGTTCCCCCTCCCTCTCCCACATCTCATTTAAATTTCTAATTCCCCAGAGCTTTAAAAGAGAGAGAGAAAGAGAGAGAGATGCCTCAAGACAAGCCAAATTGAGAAAGTCAAAGTGAATAGTAATAAGGGGTTCAATTACAGACCACGCATTCTCCTTTTCTGGGTGACAAGCACACTCATACAATTTGACTTCCTGCCCTCGTTTTACTTTGAAAGTGATTCGAAGGCCTCCATATATTTCAAAGAAAGCATCTTGCCCACCATATTCTATCTACATAGATTACAAGCAAGCTAGCCTAAAAGAAGAAATTTTATTTTGAAGATAAAAAAAAATTGCCTTTTTCAATGCTCTCAAGCTGATGTTAATCAGATATTTAGAATATAGGGCCTTACACCATTAAGAGAACATTTCTTTTTTATTTGTGCAAACCATTTTGGGTAGATTGTGGAGAAAAGGAACATATGTAATAAGGACATTAATTTTTCCTTTACAAGGCAGAAGATCACAGAGGACAGCAAAGGAACCGAGCTGTTTATGGTGGGAGGAGCAAAACAGGCTGGCTAATAGGGCATGCAGGTCAGTGAATACTGAGGTACTGCTCAGAGCCCTTCTGGAAGCTGCAGGAATTAAGCCTTTTGCTCTTGTACTGTGGCCTGGTTGACTTTGCACCAGGTCGAAGCAATGATCTGTATAATTGCAAAGCCTCCCTATTACCAGGGGCTGTCACTTCAGAAAGTGATGTCTGGGATCCAAGCCAGATTTTGGTTTCACCTTAGCTTTCAGGATACTCCATATTGATAAAATCAAGTATATTATGGTGCACAAAGGAGGCAGAGAGGGAGCAGGAGGTGAGAGGCAGAGAGGGAGCAGGAGGTGAGAGGCAGAGAGAAGAAGGGTGAGAGGGGAGGTGGAGAAGGAGGGGACAGAAATAATTGAAAACTACCAGGAGAGGAGGTTGGGCCAGAAGGTGGTCTACAAGGTGGTGAAACTGTTTGCAAGAACGGCTTGTCTGTATCTGTCAGGAAAATCATTGCAAGGATGCACAGCAGATTTCCTTCTAACCAAGAGTCTACTTCTCTACCTGTTTTCCATCACAACTTGTGCTCCAGCACCCCCAACTTGGGAAGTGACTCCATGTTGTTACAAATGAAGCTCCATGAGAAATCAGGGAATACTGGCTCTAGTGCTGACCCTGGTAAATGTCAAGGGGGTAAGGGTATCCAACAGCCCACTGACCTGGGTTCTTCAGGAATCTGTGGATGAAAGAAGGGTCCTACAGGGAGCAGACGGGGGCACCTGTAAGTGTTCAACAAATAATTGTTGAATGATCTGAGTTTAAAAAAATATATTCTGTATGCAATAGGAATACATAATTTAATTTTTAAAAATCATTAAAATAATGTTATAGGGAATATAGTCAATGATACTGTAATAGTGTTGTATGGGAATGGATGGTAGCTATACTTGTGGGCATAACATGACATATAGAGGTGTCAAATCACTATCTTGTACACCTGAAACTACTATAACATTGGGAATCAAGTGTATTCAAATAAAATAAAAGTTTTAAAGTCATTAAAGGCAGGCCTAATCTTGAACTATATTCAAGTTTGAGGGTTTTTTTCCTGAAACTCATCTTAGAGCTTAATCCACGAACCCTTTATTTTCCTCTACCCATCTAGAATCATCAAGATACTCATGAATCTTTAGAGGCTCCATGCATTTTAGTGGTTTTCAAAAATCATAAATTGCAATGCAAACAAAATATAAGATACAAAAAAAAAGCAGTAAGAGGGATGATGGCATGAAAAGATTATCACTCTCTTGGTATATTTTGCTATGCCTGTCCTTTTGGATAATTATCACCTTTATTAAGATCCACACTCAAGGCACTGTCATCTTAAATCATGCATCATTCATTATTTAAGTTGCGAAGTAACTTAACACTGTAGCGCACAGAAAACACTGTAGGTACAATTCAAATTTGGTGGAGGCAGGGGACATGAAAGAATAATGCACTGGGGTGTAATCTCAACTCCACCAAGTCATTCTATAGAATTCATGTCTTCCAAGAAGTCCTTCTAAACTGTGAAAATCTCTAATGGAAGCAAGACAGGCCTATCCTTCTTAGAAACTCAGACCTCCTTATAGGTTGCTACCGTCCTCTTCCTTTGAGAAACGCTGATCCATCTCCCTCTTAATTTATTTTTGGCCCAGGCTGTTAGTCTATAATGAATGGCAGGAATAATCAGCTGATCAATACTGGTGAGTCTGCAGTAATAGGGAATTTTCTCACATTCACAGGACTTGGGAAGAAGAAAGAATACAATTGTCTTTCTCACTGGCAGGTGAACAACTCAAGCAATGGTGTACCCAACTCCATTACATTCTGCCCCTGCATCCTGGGAAAAGCAGCACTGCACCTTCACAAAGCCTTGAGTGGACAAGATCTCCTCCCCTCTGTATCCTTTGAATCTCCCTAGTGACTGGTACATGGCTTTTACCTCTCAGTAACAATTCTCTCAGTAGTATCTCCTTTTGGTTCTCAAAGTGAATTCACATAGATTAGCTTGCTTGGTCTTCTAATCATTTTGCTTCCAGTAGATGAAGAAAGTCTGAGATGTTAAGTGATTTGCTCAAAATTGCATGCCTAGTAAGGAGGGGCCAGAAAACCAGATTTCTTCACATTATAGAAAAATTAGGCCTGCTTAGCTGCTCAGAAAATAGTATTTTGGACTGGACAATGGGTTAATAATAATCCTAATCATCATAATAATGTTATCATCAAGGAAAGATGAGCAGGAAATGTAGTAAAGTCCTCTGGCCTAGGTAATAAGCCCAAACCAAGAATTAAAAGGTTGAAAATTATTAGCAACATAAGCTCTGTTTGTTTAAAAAAAATTCATGTCCCTGTTTTTAAATTGATGGAGTAAAAGAAGGAGTCATCACAGGTCTCCTAGTCTCAAAGATTAAGTTAGTAGGTGCACATTTGAGTGGCTGAAATTTCCTTGAAGCTATGGACAATAGTGTTTTTATAAGTTATGCCCACCATAATTAAAGATCTGACTACGGGGAAGTCCATGTGGCTCATGGTATAGAGCTGCCTTCACCCCAGGCCATGACCCTGGAGACCTGGAATCAAGTCCCACATTGGGCTCCCTCCAAGGACCCTGCTTCTCCCTCTGCCTGTGTCTCTGCTTCTCTCTGTGTGTCTCTCATGAATAAATAAATAAAATATTTTAAAAAAAAGATCTGACTATGTGATTATGCCTGATAAATGTAGACGAAATCAAGTATAGTTTTTTATGACATCATTCCTTTGGTATATGACAAGGAAATCATTAACAGCTTTCTACAAGAAAGCGCCCACCTCTAGTTGGCACTTCTTCCTATTCATCTAAGCAAACCCCCTCACCATTCCTTAACTTTCTGCCCATCCATCTGAAACCATTATTTCACATTATTACGATTCTGCTATTGCAAATGGAAATACACCTTTGTCTTTGTGCATCAGCCAGCACATCTATTACAGTATTTATTGAGAGTATACCATCTTAGGCACCATGGGTAGAATAGTGATCAAGACATCAAAAATAATCATTCCTACCATGAGTATGGAGGAAAATACACCTGTTTTATATAAAGTCACTACTATTATTGAAAGTTGTATGGAGTTTGCTTGTTTATTTGTTTTTATCCATCTGGGAATGGCTATGCTCCAGTATCAACAGAAGTGGATATGAGGACTCTGTCCAAGGTACCATCATAAACACTTCCCTACCCCTTATCCCCCATGAAGGAGAGTCAATGCTTAAAGTGCAAAACCTGGCAAGACTAGACATGTAGAAACCCTAATTATAAGTACATAAATATAACAGATGATGTGGAATAAAATCTCAAACTAACAGAGTAGCTAATAAAGTAGGTATTTACTGCAGTTGGCAACTTCAGCCTTCTTGGCAATGCACCACAGATTGCATTTTAAAGTTTTCATTCTGTCAGTAGGATAGTTTTTCTAGATGATAAATAAATACATTGATCTGTTATCAAAAATAACCCTAGAGATTATTAGAACATTTTCTTCCAAGTTACATTACCTTTGAAGTTTATTGCTGGTAATTTATTGCAGCACATTTAGCAGAGCAAGGGAAGATGGAGTTAGGTCAGACTCACAAAAACACCCATATTTCAAACATCAAGGATTCTCTGGAATTTCTTATTATATTAACTGACTTGATAGTCTACGTGGTTCAGGATCTGTCTCCTTTATTCTACCACTTTTATCTATTTAAATGTGTCTGCTTCTAAAAAGAATGTTACATGATTTAAATACATGTACTTAAAATGAAGATTAAAGAAACAATTTAGGGGAGAAAGAATAATTTTATCCATTACCGGAATGAGATCACTGTTGCAAGTAAACACTTATTTTATCTCCCAGCTTCCTAGTAGTCAAGGTTAACATTAAACATAACATTATAAACATAACATTATATAGCTATGTTAAAAGAAGCCCACAGTTTTATATGGGGGATCATGGCACTAAATTCCTAGACAATAGTCTTCCATTCTACACTTTGTAAGAAACAGTAAGCAATAGAGTGGGTGCAACAGAAAATAAAATTTTGGAGGTGATCACGAGATACTCTTCAAACAGTCCTTCCCTATGTCAAAACTTAACAAAAATCCAACAACATAAATAAAAGTTTGCTTGAAGATAGCTCTGTGGAAGTTCAGAGAACAGACCTGGTATATAATATCCTGAGGATCTTATTCTACACAAGAACAGACTTTGAAGAACCTAGAGAAATGAATAGATATCCTGCCTGTTTTAATCACAATTTGTCAGTTGTACTTGAGTAGATGCTTTACAGGAGCTATTGCAAGTCTGAGATCTTTTGCACGTGTCTAAAATGCTGATTTTCTGTGCTGTCGATTGATGATAGTCTTTTGAGTCTTTGCTGTGGACATGAGATGGACTTTTGCTAGGGCAAATATCAATGAGATTCCCTAATGTTGATTACAGGATATTAACCTTGACACTCCCTGCTCCTCCGGTATCACAACCAAAATGAGCTGCCCTGTTTGAGTGATTTTGCTGACCCACTATGAAGAAAACCACCAAGAAAAAAGATACAATTTTAGTTTGAAAGGCTTATGTGTTAAGCATTGAGTCTTTGTCAATAATTCATTTGTGTTTTTAAAGATATATCAACTCCAAGGTACAGTCAGAGAAGTAGAATCTTAAAATTGGAAGGTATGCCTTCAATGTTAGAATGCAAACAGCAATGGTGACAGGTAACTTACTACTAAGTGAGACAGCTTGTGGAGCTTTTAAACCACTCTAAATGTAAGAATGCTTTTAAATATAAATATATATATATATATATTTAAAATGTTTCATATAAAACTTACTTCTGCTTAACTTCTAGCTATGATCCTTTCTTTTGCCCTCTGATATGTGCAAGATATGCATGATAAATAGAAAACATCCATTTCAAACAATATGCTGAAATTTTAATTATGCCATGAGTAAAAAGTTTATCTTTGCTCATAGAGATCTGTAGTACACCAATATCATTTCAATACAGAAAGCTCACAGCACAACTGCTGCTTGTGGTACCACTAACATAATTATGATATTTTTCTCTATTGACTTAAAGCTTCTTTACTTCCTCCTGTGCTGAAGACTTAATCTGTATGTTTTGTGGACCTGCCCTCCTTCTATAGCTCCTAAAGAGTCAGTACTATGCACTACACGCTTCTACCCCAAGCTAGACTAGGATGGGTTGGAATATGCACAAATATCCCAACGAAAGGCTACCAATCCACAGCCTGAGTGCACTGGCTTCCATAGAGGAACTGGTCCCATATTATCCTTTCAATATTTCAACTGAAATACAAACTATGTCATTAGTCAGTGGTGAATACTGTAGCATGAAGATCATGAAGACTAGAGGCTGTCTTAGCAGTTTGAGGGGTCACTGGGAAACTGATGAATAGGACAAAATGAATATTTCAAAAATAATATAGAGCATATGCTCAGAAGGACTGAAGAGTAGAAGAAGCAATTTTGACCCTGCTGACCATGGTTTCCTGGTTACAGGGCTCCAATCCTCAGCTCCCAATATGAGCTCTATTGTCCTTAGAGTGCTCTCCCACCTTTACTTGATCTGATCTCCCTGCATCTCTGTTCCTTACAAATGAGGTAGCCCTGACCTAAGACGAATGAGACAGAAACATCCGAAGGGTCCACATGGAGAATCTTTGCTACCAAAGGAGAGTAGATGCAACAAGGACCCTGATATATGCCCCCTGCAGCTGAAATCCTCCCATCCACAATTCCATTTTATATGGGCTAATTTCAAGAACATAGATTGTTTCATACACTTTGATGCACAATAAAAAGGCAGACTGCAGATTAAAATAGATGAACCATGACTCCAGTCAGCTTTTGTGGCTCACAGTGCAAGTACACACACATAAAGCATCGAGGGCCCTTCGTACCATAGCTCGTCACCAGGAGCTTGATTCTGTTTAATGGTACGATGCCGGCCCCACTTCCCACGAACAGTGCAGATCACAGAATTTATGGAAACCTACGGGGACTCCTCCTCACACACCTCTCATCTTTGGTCTGCCATAATTCTGGGAGGACAGGACTATATCTGACTGAGGGACAGTGAGGGCAAAGGAGGGACAGAGCAGGTCATGATTGTGGTGAGGAAAAGATGTGGATGACATTTGAGAGCCACTGGTTTGGAACATGATTCACAGTATTTTCCAAAAGGGAGTTAGTACCTCAGAGCACACAATTTTGTACCATGCAGTATGTATTCATTTTCTAGCTCCTTCTGCAGCCTGCTACAGAGTTTCAATGAGTCATTCTTCACACGCACACTTTGTATTATTCCGGACACCAATTATTTTGAAAAATAATATGGAATAAAATGCTCTCTCATCACTTTATATTCCTAGGAGCTATTGGTAATTTCATCGGGTTTGTAATATTTCTTTCTTTTTTCTTTCTCTCTCTTTTTTTTTTTTTTTTGGTTCATAAAATTTACCCATCCCTGAAGCCTCAAGGTAATCATGCATGAAAATAAAAATAGGGATCCCTGGGTGGCGCAGCGGTTTGGCGCCTGCCTTTGGCCCAGGGCGCGATCCTGGAGACCCGGGATCGAATCCCACGTCGGGCTCCCGGTGCATGGAGCCTGCTTCTCCCTCTGCCTGTGTCTCTGCCTCTCTCTCTCTCTCTCTGTGACTATCACAAATAAAAAAATAATAAAAATAATAAAAATATTAGGAGGCAAAATTTACCCCACAAAATTCCCATTTTCCCAATGCCCAAGGGAGTTTTCTATCGGGAATTAGAGTGGGAAGCAAGAGGGAGACAGCAAAGACCAGGACTTCATAGTTAAAGTGATTGCTGGCAGGCACAGAAAAAAAAAAAAAAAAGGCAGAAATTATATTCAGTAAAGCCAGAGCAAAAAGACAGAGTGAAATGAATCGCAGGAATAATGTCTGCTCAGAATTTGAAAATTAAAATACTGCTCTGAATAGAACAGATATGATTCCCAATTGAACGACGAGCCGAAATCCAGGAAGCTTTCAAAAATAAATAAAAGGTAATCACAGTGAAGAATAAAAGTAAGTGCACCTCCTCATTTACATGGGTGGACAGTAGTTCCCCAACTACTCACTTATTGAAACGGATTGTTAACCAGACTGGGAGCAAAAGGAAATGGATCATAACGTTGCTCATTTTAATGCTACGTTCTCTCAATGAAAATGTGTTTTTAAATTAAGATATAACATGCAAGATGAAATCTCAACATCTGAGTGATCACAGAACTGAGAGGGATTCTGAATTAGCCAACAATCTACTGTTTGGGGCAAACAGTAGATTTTTTAAGTGACCCATCACTTTAAGTGACCCACCACTCTAATACAAGGGTTTATTAGGCAACCTCTGTATATCTTTCTCATGGAAATCCCTGACTCTGTAAGTAGCTCTGCCCTTATTGCTGCAGAATGACTGACTCAGCCACAGGATTCCTCATGTAAGCACACAGGAGCTAAGCCCTGTCCTCAACGGGTTTTCACATCTGTAAATCAGTTATGCACTGCCGGTTAACAAATTATTCTCAGACTTAGGGACTTAAAAACGACTTACTGGCTCATGATTGTGTAGCTTGGGCTGGGCTCCCTTGGGCAGTTTTTCCACTGATCTTTCCTGGCATCACTCACAGCAGCTTTATGAGGGGCAGATGGCCCGAGATGCCCTTATTCACCTAGATCTGAGGTGCCTCGTTCTCTCCCATGTGACTTTGCCACGTTTCTTACATGGAGGCTGCAGCCTTCCAAGAGGGCAAGCCCCAATTCCCAAGGGCATATTAAACCTCTGCTTGCATCATTTTTATTGATGTTCCACTGGCCAAAGTCACATAGCAAATCATGTAGCCAAGTCCAGAGTCAACGTGAGAGAGAAGTCACATCAAGGCGTGAAATTCCAGAAGTCATGATTCACTCTGGGCTAGCAATGTAACAATACAGTAAAACGCCCATTCCACATTTTTTATGTATCTTTTCAAACCATGTATTCTGAAGTATGCTTCAAGTAAAAAACTTATTGATAAAAGGCTTTAACTGAGGGTACTTATTTCAAATGAAGCCTATCAGAGGGGAGGTGGAGGCAATGGGTGAAATAGGTAAAGGGGATTAATGGTACATTCATCATGATGAGCACAGAGTAATGATGTGCAGAACTGTTGGATCACCATATTATACACCTGGAACTAATATAATGCTGTATGTCAATTGTACTTGAATTAAAATTAAACATTAATTAATTAAATGAAATTGATTAATTGAATTAAAACATAAATTTTGAAAAAATTAAATTAAAAAAATTGGGGCATCTTGGTAGCATAGTCCTTAAGCATCCAACTTTTGGTTTCAGCTCAGGTTATGATCTCAGGGTCGTGAGACTGAACCCCATGTTGGCCTCTGTGCTCAGTGGAGAGTTGGCTTGAGAATCTCTCCCCTCTGCCTTCTCCCTTCCCCTCCTCTCTAGAATAAATAAATCTTTAAAATATTTTTTTAAATATTTTTATTTATTTGAGAGAAAGAACAAGAGAGAGAGAGAGAGAAACACAACCAAGATGGAGAGACAGAGGGAGAGGGAGAAGCAGACTCATTGCTGAGCAGGGAGCCTGACGTGGGACTTGATCCCAGGACCCCAGGATCATGACTTGTGCCAAAGGCAGATGCTCAACCACTGAGCCACCCAGGTGCCCCCTAAAATAATTTTTAAAAGATTAACTCCTTACTCCCAAATTTCTAAACCATCTCTATAGACATTGTTTGCTTAACCAAGAAGATATTTTTAATTGTTTAAACACTTATTAACATAATAAACACTTTACACAATACAATTGAGGACATTCCAAATAATTGAGGGATCAAACTAATAGTGGTTTAAATGTAATAGAAAGCATTTTATTTCATTTACGATCATCTTAGATTTACCCAAAATTTGAATTCTTAGAAATATTTAAGGTTTAGCTTAGCCAAAATGCTGAAAGAGGATTTTCAGTAATTTTTAAAAATGAATGTGTGTATAAAACCTTACCGAAAGCAACTAAAGTGAATGTTTTTGAGGAAACTATGAATGGTTATCTATAATGTAACCCTTTTGTTTCACTTCCTCTCATTCTACGCAGTCTCAATTTTCTCCTCCAACCACTCAAATGTCCAAAAAACTCTTACATATCTTTCAGCCAACCCTATCTTTATGTCAACAGATATAAATTAAGTATAATAATAATAAAAAAAAAAGAAACTACTACTTTTATGGAGCACCTGAGTGACTCAATCAGTTAAGCATCCAACTCTTGATTTTGGCTCAGGTCATGATCTTGGAGTTGTGAGATCAAGCCCTGCCTCAGGCTTCACACTCAGCAGGGGATCTGCTTGGGATTTTCTCTCTCCCTCTCTTCCTCTGCCCCTCCCCACCCTTCTCTCTTGCTCTCTTTCTCTCTCTCAAAAAAACAAAACAAAAACAAAACAAAATAAGACAAAACAAAAAAACAGAGTATGAAACTTCAAAAATAAATAAATAAAAATAAAATTCCCATTCCAGGTTGAACATAGAATAAGGCACAAAGTTCTTGACCTGGCAATCATAGCTCTACATATTCTTCTCCCAAATCACCTTTGCTTTTATTGCCCCACCGAGTCCCATAGAAATGTTACAAAAGCAAAAACCACCATATTCTTTTACTTGAAGACAGATTTGCCTGCCATATCCAGAATTCTAACTTATCTTTGCTGAAATGCACTTTTATGGCCTCCACTCCCTAGATCTAGCTCCTTCCATCTGCCAAGAATTCTGGCCATCCTTCAGGGCCCATGTCATAGGTTATGCCTTCCACAAACACTTCCATGATTATCCCAACAAATGGGTATTTCTCCTTCCTCTGAACTTTGTATTCAGATGGAACAGTATAGTAGAAATGGTCCAGGCATTGGAATGAGATCAGTTTCAAACCCCAGCTCTTCCAATTATATGACTACTGCCACCGTAATTCAGGTTTCTTCACTATAAAACAGGTCTACTTTGTAGGGTTCTTGCAAGATTAAGTGAAATAACAGGGTAAATATCTAGGAAATTATGTAGCATATAATGGTCTTGCAGATCTAACTAGTATTAGGAGACACATCCATCAATTTTGTGACACTCAGGTTTTGTTTTGTATCCTCTTATTTTGTGAACAAATGTTTCCCATCATAGAATATGAATCTTTAAAGAAATAAGAGTATTGTGCCCCTATTTTATAGCTTAAGTCTGCTCCTCTATCATTCTAGTGTCTAGTGCTTACTCAATGTTAGTTGAAGATAGAAGAGAGGAAAGAAGGAAGCAAGGAGGGAAGGATTGTTGACATTCACTTTACTTCTTAAAGCAAATTACATGGATTATAGTATTTCTATTTATGAAGGGGCAAGTTAAGAATCACTGCCTGGTAAATATTGTAATTGCTAAGCTGCTAAGACATACTACATGTCATTGCAGGAAAACATTTTTTTAAAAACCATAGTATGTTCCTATTGGATGAGTAAAAATATCAAGGATTTATAGACCTGGAAGAGATTCTAAGAAATTGTTTAACTTAGCTTCTCCCTTCAAACAGAACTGCACTTGCTTCATAGAAACGAAGACGAGGGCTGTCTTCATAGGGGAGGAAAGTGAAGTTCCTGCAGAGAACACACAGACTGCTCGAGAGCCTCCATAGACACCTGCTGCTGAAAATGCTGGTGGTAGACATGTGAGCTCCAGCAGGGCCACTGTTAAAACTTCTTCTTGTTTGCCCATTCACAGAGATTTGACTACTCTCGTTTAGAAAGTTCTTGGGGGAGATAATGGGAGGCAATGAAACTAATAGGCAGGGAAATAGGACAGTATGATTCAAGTTATGGGTGCGGGGTGCGGGGGTGGGCGCCTTGGATAAATGAGTTAAAAGGTTACCAACAGAAGTTAGTAAAATCAAATTTCCATTTCCATGTAGACATCCAAATAATTTGATCTTGCCGAGATCTATGTGAAAATTTCTAAGGTTATCAATAGATGCAGAAAGACAGATACTGTGTAGCATCATTTACTTGTGAAATATAAAAAAGAAAAAAAAGTTAAACTCATGGAAACATTGCAGAAAAGTGGTTACCAGGATCCCTGGGTGGCGCAGCCGTTTAGCGCCTGCCTTTGGCCCAGGGCGCGATCCTGGAGACCCGGGATCGAATCCCACATCGGGCTCCCGGTGCATGGAGCCTGCTTCTCCCTCTGCCTATGTCTCTGCCTCTCTCTCTCTCTCTGTGACTATCATAAATAAATAAAAATTGAAAAAAGGTAATAAAAAAAAAGAAAAGAAAAGTGGTTACCAGGTTTGGTGGGGGGTAGGGTAGAGAATAGGGAGAAGCTGGTAAAAAGGTACAAATTTTCAGTTGTAAGATAAATAGGGTCTGAGGATATGATGTGTAACTATAGGTATTGTATAACTGAAAATGACTAAGAGAGTAGAATTTAAATGTTTCTCTGCCCCCCCCCCCAGAAAAGTAATCTGTAAAGTAATGAATGTGTTAATTAACTCAATAGTGGGAGTCTTTTTACAAGATCTTATAACTTTCTCAATTATACTTCAATGAAGCTAAAAAGAAAAACACAAAAATTAGTCTCTAAAACATTGCAATATTCCATATTCAATGGTCCTCAAGATGAGATGAAGAAAATTAACTTTAAGAAAGCCTTTTTGAACTCCAGAGCTCAAATTAACTATTCAATCAGAACATTAGAACTGACAATTTTGTTAGTTATACTTCAATCAAGCTGAAAAAAAAAAAAAAAGAAATCGTTGCTAAAGCCAATGCCATGAAGATTTCTCTCCTATGTCCTCTTCTAGATGTTTCATATTTTCAGGGCTTACATTTAGGTTCTTAATTTATTTTGAGTTAAATTTTATGTATGGTATAAAGTAAGGGTCCAATTTCATTATTTTTTATGTGGATGTAGTAAAAATATCATGGATTTTTAAATTTATTTTATTTTATCATTATGTAGTCTTAGAACTTGTATCAAAGATCATTTGAGTATATGCAGGAGGGTTTATTTCTGGGATCTCTATTCTGTTCCTTTCCATAAATGTATGTCTTTATGCTGGTACCATACTGACTGATTACTGTAGTTTGGTAATATGTTTTAAAATCAGGACATGTGAGACCTTCAGCTTTGTATTTTTAAAAGACTATCTTGACTATCAGGGATCACTCAAGATTCCACATGAATTTAAGAATTTTTTTCTATTTCTGTAAAAAAAAATGCCATTGCAGTTTTGGTAGAGAGAGATTGCATTTAATCTATCAACTGCTTTGGGTACTATGAACAGTTTAACAATGTCTTCCAATCCATGAACATGAAATACATTTTTATTCATTCGTCTTTTTAAATTTCTTTCAGGAATATTTTGCAGTATGGGTCTTTTTACCTGGGATACATTTCCTTGTAAGTATTTTATTCATTTTGAGGCTGCTGTAAATGGGATTTTCTTTAATTTCCTTTTTAGATTGCTCATTGTTAGTATAAAGAAATGCATCTGATGTTTGTGTGTTGGTTTTATATACTGTAAGTTTGCCAGATTTATTTAATTCTAACAGCTTTGTGTATGTGTACATCAGGATTTTCCACATAAAAAGTCATGTCATCTGCAAACAAAGATTTTACCTCTTCCTTTCCAATTTGGATGGCTTTTATTTCCTTTTCTTGTCTCTTTGCTCTAGCTAGACTTCCAGTACTAGTTGAACAGAAGTGGCAAGAGTGGGCATCCTTGCCTTGTTCCTGATCATAAAGGAAAAAGCTTTCAGGCTTTCCCCAATGAAAATGATGTTAGCTGTGGACTTGTCTTATATGGCCTTTACTATGTAGGTTATTCCCTTCTATTCTAGTTTGTTGAATGTTTTAATCATGAAAGGGTGTTGAATTTTGTCGAATGCTTTTGCTGTGTCAACTGAAATGATCATATGGGTTTTTTTTCCCTTCATTCTGTTTAATGTGGTATATTACATTGTTTTTTATATGTTACCGCATTCTGGCATTCCAAGAATAAATCCCACTTGGTCGTGGTGTGTAATACTTTTGATATGCTGTTGAATTCAGTTTGCTATTATTTTGTTACGGATTTTTGCATTAATATTCATCAGAGATATCAGTCTGTAGCTTTCTTTTCTTACAGTATCTTTGGTTTTGGTATCAGGGTCAGGGTAATACTGGCCTCATAAAATGAATTTGGAAGTGTTCCCTCCCTTCCAATTTTTTTGGAAGAGTTTGAAGAAAATTGGCATTAATTTTTCTTGGAATGTTTGGTAGAATTCTCCAGTGAAGCCATCTGATACTGTGTTTTCTTTGTTACCAGACTTTTGATTACTTATTCAGAATCCATATTGGTGATAGATCTGTTCATATTTTTTAATTTCATCAGGATTCACTCTTGGTATGCTGTATATTTCTGGGAATTCGTCCATTTTTTTCTAGGTTATCTAATTTATTGGCATATATTTGTACTCGGTAGTTTCATCATCCTTTTTTCCCTGTGACATCAGTTGTAATGTCTCCTTTCATTTCTGATTGTAGTTATTTAAGTCTTCTCCCTTTCTTTCATGGTAATCTAGCTATTTGTCAGTTTAGCGATTTTTCAAAAAAAAAAAAAAAAAAAACAGCTCTTGGGGCAACTGAGTGGCTAAGTTGGTTGAGTGGCTGATTCTTGACTTTGGCTTTTAGCTCATGATCACAGGATCCTGACATCAAGCCCCGCATGGGCTCTGCATTCAGCAGGAAGTCCACTTGAGGATTCTCTCTCTCCTCTCCCTCTGCCCTCCGCCCCCCTCCCACTCACACATGTTCTCTAAAATAAATAAATAAATCTTTTTAAAAATCTCCAATGTGTAAGTTTTTCCCTATTGTTTTTCTACTCTCTTTCACCTGTTTCTACTCCAATATTTATTATTTCTTTCTTTCTGCTAACTTTGAGTGTAGTTTTTTTTTTTTTTTTTTTAGTTCTTTGAGGTATAAGATTGGGTTATTTATTTGAAATCCTTCTTCTTTTTTAATGACCACTATAAACTTACCACTCTGTACTGCTTTCACTGCATCCCATATGTTTTGATACACTGTTTTAATTTTCATTTGTCTCAAGAAATTTTCTGATTTTCCTTGGGATTTTTTTTCTTTGGTTGGTTGTCTAAGAGTATGTTGTTTAATTTCCACATAATTGTGAAATTTCAGTTTCCTTCTGCTACTGAATTGTAGTTTCATTCGTTTTTGGTAAAAAAAAAAAAAAACTTGGTATGACTATTAATAAATTTAAAAATCCAGTCCCCCAGAGACATAGTACATGATTTCATTTATATAGCAGTCTTGAAGTGACAAACTTTCAAAATTGGAGAACAGGTTAGTAGTCGCCAAAAGTCAGGAATGGGAAGGAAGTGAGTGTGGCTATGAAAGATGGCAAAAGGGATCCTTGTAGATTGTCTATAGCAATGCCAATATCAGGGTTGTGATACTGTACTATAGTTGGTAAGATATTATTGGAAAAACTGGGTAAAAGGGTCTATTCTGTATTTTTGTACAATTGCATTTGAATCTATCATTATTTCAAAATTAAAAGTTTAATTTAAAAAAATCCTTAGAGAGGCAAGTATAGCAGTCAGATAAGAACAAGCTTCCATTCCCAATTTATCATTAATTCTGGTTTCTTTGGTCACTGTCTTAAGCTCCCCGAATCTGAAGTCCCTTGTCTGTCAATGGGTTTAGAAGCACCGATCTCACAGAGGTGTAGCAAAGATTCAGTGAATGTACAGGAAGCCTATTTCTAGACACATAGTAAATAGTTTAAAGAACACCATACTTAGTTATTATTGCACATCCCCTCTCTCAATACAGTCTATGGCTGATGAGCATCATTTTAGGGAGAGAGGAGAAATATCAAGATAGAAAAACAGGAAGACTTGCTTTTCACATTGAAGCTGGGCAAAGGCTTACTGTAAATATCTCAGAAGTATGAATTATAATGAGACACAAATGCATTTATAATTAAACTAAACAATTTTATGAACTGGAAACAAAACTGCTGCCCAAATTTTTGTATCTCTCTCTCTCTTTCTCTCTCTCTCTCTCTTCTTTTTTAATGAAACAGAGAACCAATTAAACAGCCCTGAGTAGAAGCCTGAATAAGTATTAAACAGAGGCACAAAAGTGATAAAGATAATTCCTTTCTAGTTTCCTAAATTGCTAGCAATAATAAGTGGAATCAATTAAAGTTTTCCTAAGATGACCTTTCTTCTTCCTTGAAAAGAAATTTCTAAGATATTTACACCCATACGAAATAAATTCTCCAGGGTTTAACATGGGGAATTTTTTTTCTCAGAATTAGGAGAGGCTATAAAGTACTCAGGGCATGTGGACCATCTCTTTCCAAGAATAGTGGTAGATGGCGGTAGCAACTGAAGTCTCTTGAAAATATATATAAATTATATATATTATATAATATATATATAATATGTATATACATATACACACACACATATATATATACAATGATTGCTTTTGTCTTTTTCCCTGTCAAGCAGCTAACCATCAACCAAATGGACTGAACACCATTTGCATGTTTCATCTGTCCTGATCACCAGCTCCTAAAAAGGGAGGAAAAGAAACACTCCAGGTCAGGATAAATTTAAGCAGTCTGTAAAGTCGAGGATATCATGACATCCTTTGTATCTTAAACCATCATGGATTCAATAACTCATGGAACATGAAAATTAAACTTTGAAAGAGAGAACAAAAGAACCCTGCATAACATGGAGAATATGATTTTCTTAATGAGATTTTGCTATTTGTGAAGATAAATCTATTACCCTGGTGAAATGGAAAGAGCATGGACACTGAAATCAGAAAAAAATGTAGTCCAATTACTTGCTGTGTGACTTGAGACAAGTTATTAACCTATTTGAGCTGCAAAACTGTAAAACTGGGATGAAAGCAGCTGTCTTGTTGGTAGTTCTGGAACTAAATGAGAGCATATGGATTATGTGCCTACCTTAGTGCCTAGCTCAAAACAGGAACTCACAACAGTGTTGGCTCTTTTCTTTCTTTGCCCTTATACCTTTCATTTCTCTTGTCATCGTGGCCTATTATTGGGCTGAGCTTATTATTACTCCCAGCTTTTGATCATGAAATTGTTCCTTAAGGACTGAACCCTGATTTTTCATGGCAAGGCTGAAGGAAGACATGATGCCTATCAAGTCTGAATATTCATTTCTAGGGTATTATCGACAAGTAAATCCTTCCAAATCAATTGCAACCTACACATATCAAAATTCACATAACATTCATTCTTTGGAATATTGAGGAGAGAGAGATGGGTAAAGGGAATGAAGGTTAGAGAGGAGTTCAAATCCAGTGACAGGAAGCCCTTCATAGATCAATGGGTTCATTCCCATTGATGTTGTAAAGTGCATGGTCTCCCCTACAACCTGAAGTAAAGGTCTCTGAGTGAGGCAGACAAGTGCAAACATCTGCTTCTAACCCAGTTTCAGCCACCAAAAATTCAGAAAATTGCTAGTGATAAAGTGGTTGTCTCCTTGAATGAGAAAAGGAAGATGGTACCTATGCGTCAAGAAGCAGGAATCTGGGTTTAAGCCAAGGTCAGAGGGTCCTTTGATTACACTTAACCATTATATCTTCACTTCACTTATGCATTAACTTTTTCTTAATAGAAGCAACATACCACGGTAGGACACCGACATGTCAACAAATGTTAATAATAATGTGCATGAAATAGCAGTCAGAAAACTGATCCTTGGGACACCAGGGTGGTTCAGCCTTGGGCTCAGGGCATGATCCTGGAGTCCTGGGATCGAGTCCCACATTGGGCTCCCTGCATGAAGCCTGCTTTTCCCTCTGTCTGTGTCTCTGCCTCTCTCTCTGTGCCTCTCATGAATAAATAAATGAAACCTTAAAAAAAAAAAAAAAAGAAAAGAAAAAGAAAACTGATCCTTACATAAGCTTCTGGTGGTGCTGTACCAGAAAGTGAGAGACCCAACCAAGAGCCAACACCAACCATCCATCATGGGAATGAAGGCATCTAGGATCAGCCAGACCCAAGCTGACCAACCAATTATCTGAGAATATGATAATCCCAGCCAACACTAAAAAAGTAGAAGAATTTCCTAGGTGAGTCCAGCTCTGTGATATTGTGATTTGTAGCAAAAAATATTTATTTGGTCTTGTCCTCATTTCTGGTGCCTCCAAAACCCCTTGGAATTTCTTAAGTGACAAGAGAAATAAAGGGGTCCTTCGTTATTTAATGCGGTGACTTTTGGATGTAGCTAAGGACAGGGACCAGTTGCCCTAAGAATGGGCCATGTGATTAAAGAGTTGAAATTCTCAGTTCCACCCCCACTAACCTACAGGGAAGGGAGAGGAGCTGGAAGTTCAATCAATCACTAATGGCTAATGATGTATTCAATACTGCCTCTTGATAAAGCCTCTAAAAAAACTAAAATGATGGGGCTCGAAAGCTCCTAGCCTGATGAACATGTGGAGGTCCTGGGGGAATGGCATGCTTGCTGTCAGACACGACATGGAAGCTCTGCACCCCTTCCCTATACTTTGCTCCACGAATCTCTTCTATCTGGCTCTTCCTGAGTTATATCCTTTTATAATTAACCAGTAAGCTGGCAAATAAAATGTTTCTCTGAGTTCTGTGAGCCACTCTAGCACATGAATCAAGCCCAAAAAAAGGATAATTGGAACCTCCAGTCTATAGCCAGTCTGTCAGAAGCACAGGTGACAACCTGAACTTGTGACTGACATGTGAAGCTGGGGAGAGGAGCAGTCTTGAAAGCCTGAGCCCTTGACCTGTGTGATCTGATGCTGTCTCCAGGGAGACTGTAACAGAATTGAGTTGATAGGTGGACCCCTGGTGGTGTCAGAGAATTGCTTGCTGGGGAGGAGAGGGGGGGCGCACATTGTAACTGGGTACAGAATCATAAATCCAAGTTGCCGATGAACATAATTATAACCAAATACATAGTTATATTTTTAAGCCACTAATTTCTGGCTTGGATTTCTTACCTCATGATAGATTAACTTAACACACTAGGTAAGAGTGTGCTTACTTGGTATGCTTTTGATACAAAATAAAAGTCAGACACAGGAAACCTGTTATTCCCACCTTCTGTTTTTCTTATATCTAACTGGCCTTTGGGCCTTTCTCTTTCCTTTTTTCCCCATGATATTTCTGCAACCTTTGGGACTACTGACCACCCTCTTTTTTAAATGCCTGCCTTGATTTTCTTCACTGATGTTTGCTGGCATCCTCAATCTCACCAAGTCTCCAAGTCTCCTTCCAGTCCCTTTTGCTAGTGTCTCTTCCTGCAGACTTTCAGCACGCCACTTCTTGACCCTCTGCTCTTCTCTTTCAGTCTCACTCCTTTTGGTGAACTCACCCCAATGGCTTCATCTTGAGAATCATCCCATCCTGAAGACACGTAGGTTTCTACTATAACCTTGATCTCTGTATATCATTGGTTTTCAATAATTACCTGGGAATTTCTTTTTATACAGAAAACAAAATACAGGCATAGGCATGCTTTGTTATATTGCACTTTGTTTTATTACGCTTTGTGAGTATGGCTTTTTTTTTTCGAATTGAAGGTTTGTGGCAATTTTTCTAACAGCAGCATGTTCTTACTTTTTGTCTCTGTGTCACATTTCGGTAATTTTCAAAAGATCTCAAGCTTTTTAATTTTTATTATATTTGTTACGGTAATATGTAAGCAGTGATCTTTGATATTACTATTATAATTGTTTTTGGAGTGTCCATATAAGACAGTAAAGTTAATGGTAAATGTTGTGCGTGTTCTGAGTACTCTACCCAACAGCCGTTCCCCATCTCTCCCTGTCCTGGGTCCTCTCTATTCTCTGAAACACATAAATACTGAAATTAGGCCAATTAATAACCCTAAGGTAGCCTCTAAGTGTTCAAGTAAAAGTTACACGTTTCTCACTTTAAATCACAAGCTAGAGATGACTGATCTTAATAAGGAAAGTATGTCAAAAGCCAAGATAGGCCAAAAGCTAGGCTTCCTGCACCAAATGGTTTGCCAAGTTGTGAACAAAAAGGAAAAGTTCTCAAAGGAAATTAAAAGTGTGAGTCCAGTGAACACATGAAAGATAAGAAAGCGAAACAGTCTTGTTGCTGATAGGGAAAAAGTCTTAAGAGTCTGGATTGAAGATCAAACCAGCAGCAACATTCCCTTCAGCCAAAGCCTAATTGAGAGCAAGACCAGAACTGTCCTCAATTCTAAGCAGGCTGAGAGGTGAGGCAGCTGCAGAAGAAAAGTGGGAATCCAGTAGAGGTTGGCTCCTGAAGTTAAAGGAAAGAAGCCAACTCCGTAACATAAAAGTGCCAGGGAAAGCAGCAAGTGCTGATGTAGAAGCTGCAGCAAGTTGTCCAGAAGGTAAGTCATGAAGGTGGCTGTACTGAACAGCAGATTTTCAATGCAGACAAAACAGCCTTCTATTGGGAAAAGATGTCATCTAGGACTTTCATAGCTAGAGAAGAGAAGTCAATGCCTGGCTTCAAAGCTTCAAAAAACCGGTGGACTCTCTGTTAGGAGCTAAGGAACCTGATGCCTTGAAGTTGAAGCCAATGTTCATTTTCCATTCTGACAATCCTAAGGCCCTTAAGAATTCTGCTAAATCTATACTGTCTGTGCTCTAGAAATGGAACAACACAGCCTGGATGACAGCACATCTGCTGACAACATGGTGTACTAAATGCTTTAAACCCAAAGTTGAGACCTACTGCTCAGAAAGAAAAAAATATATATTCTTTTCAAAATATGACTGCCCACTGATATCACCCAAGAGCACTGATGGAGATGGACAATGAGATGAATGTTGTTATCGTGATGGCTAACACCACAGATCAAAGAGTAATTTTAACTTTCCAGTCTCATTATTTAAGAAATACATTTCTTAAGACAGTGGCTGTCATTGATAATGATTACTCTGATAGATCTGGACAAAGTCAATTGAAAACCTTCTGGAAAGGATTCACCATTCTAGATATCATTAAGAACTCACATGATTCATGGGAAAAGGTCAAAATATCAACACTCACAGAGTTTGGAAGAAGCTGACTCCAACCGTAATGGATGACTTTGAGGGATGCGAGACTTGAGTGGAGGACATAACTGCAGATGGGATAGAAATAACAAAAGGACTGGAATTAGAAGTGCAGCCTGACACTCAGATGATGGTTAGCCCTTCTTAGCAATCAAATATTTTTAAATTAAGGCACGTGCATTGTTTTGTTTTGTTGTTTTGTTTTTTAGACACAATGCTATTTAACACTTTGTTGACCACGGTATAGTGTAAGCATAACTTTTATATGCACTGGGAAACCAAAAATTTCATTTGATTTGCTCTATTGTGATAGTCACTTGATTGTGGTGCTCTAGAACCAGACCTGCAGCATCTCCAAGGTATGTCTGCACATTGACTGTGATTCTCAGAATTTATGTCTGATAATACTGAAAACATCTGGAAATCTCTTAAGGGGTCCTGATTTCAAGAGTTTTCCCACCTGACTGTAATTTTGCATAGTAAATTCAGGTCCAAATATTTCCCATCTTTGATGAAGAAGCCAGAAACAAACAAACGAAAGAGCTAGTATGAGTTCAAGTCAACAATAAACCCAAGGACACAAGATAAATGAGAGATTCGGGCATTACACGCTCACAGGTAACGTGCTGAGACACCGTTTTGCACTTCTCGCTTAAGCATTCAGAGATGCTTCTGCCAGTTTCAAACAGGAATCCACATGTAGCTCTGGGCTTCAAAGAATGAAATAAAACAATAATTTCAATTTTATAAGTCCTCAGAGTGAAAACAACTGAGACCGTAGCCTTTTTCTGGCTGTTGTGTGTTCCAGTCCCTGCAGGCCAATTAAGTTCTTTCAAAGCCCCAGCAAGGGCTTGAAGGTTAATTAAAATGTGTGATTTAGGAAAAGCTGAGGATAGTATATAGTGCACATACTCCACCAGCTGCCTTCGAAGCAACATTTAATTAACCAGCAGTGAGGCTCAGCACCTGCTTTTTTTTTTCTCCCATGTCTGCACAGACACCATGGAAGCAGAGTGCCAAGGTCTCGGTAGGTAATGCGCGTAAAGACAGTGAGGGGAACATCTATCTATGCCTCACTTCCCCTCCCCTTAGAGAGGGATCCTGCTTTTTTGGTGTCTTCATTATCATACTGTCCTAAGACTTCCTCCCACAAATAATAGGTCCTGCCCCACTGCCCCTCACCCAAAGCCCCACCTCCTACGCCCCCTCTACACACTACTTCCCACCTATTTTCTGCTTTTCACGGTGGCAGCTACTTGGCTACTTAGCCAATGGCCTGTTGAGATGCTAACTTTCGCTGTCAATGCCTGAATTTTAACTGAAGGGTCTATGTGACGAAAGCCCATCAGATCCCTGTCTCCTGGTATTCACACCCTTGTAAAATCTGCTCCACATATTTTACCAGAGTTAGCCTGGGTGATCAATAGCTGGTAACAGAAGTGATGGTATATCATTTCTAACATTAGGTTATAAGAAATATTTCCATCTTAGGAGAGGCCTTTTTAGTCTCAAGGCATGGAAATTCATGTGAATAAGCTTGGAGGTGGCTCCTGTGACCTCCGTTAAGCCTTCAGAGCCTACAGACTTGCTGGATTGCTTGGTGGCAACTTCATGAGATCCTGACCTAGTACCACCCAGCTAAGTCGCTCCCAGATTCATAACCTACTGAAACTGTGAGATAAGCATTTTGTTGTCTTCAACTACTAAGTTTGGGTATAATTTGTTAGGCAGCAGTAGATAGCTAATATAGAATGCTGGGTCTTTCCCACATGATGGAAACATTTGACAGTACACAGAGGCGACTTGCTGTAGAGTGAGCTGAGCACCCTTTCCTGGGGGGCTTCTAGGAAAAAAGGACAAGGAGAGCAGACACTCTGGGAAAAGTATCACGTGGTGGTGGCGGTGGGGACCAACAGGAGAGTGTTGCTGGGCAGAAACAGCTGCACAGAAGAATGAAAGAAGTAACTGCTCAGGATACCAGGGTTTTCCCTTATCAGATTGGGCTCTGAAGCCTCTTCTGTCCCCCCCCCCCTTTCTCTCTTCCTCAAGCCTCAGATACCCTGAGGCTCTAGACTGGCTACATTTTGTCCTGTCAGACGTTTATCTCACATTATCTCTATCAAGGTATGTATCTCCTTTCTTTCTCTCCATGATTCCTTTGGGGTGATGACATACATCTGTGTTCCTTATGCATGAAGTGAGCTTTTGTGTAATGTTTCCCAAATGGCTAGTCAGGAGGAAGGATCATGGCACAGGAGAGAGGAAGATATGAGTCCTGTCTGGTGGACTAACGAGCAGAATCATGTGGGAAGACTTACTAGAATGTGGATTGTTCAGTCCTATTCAAGCCTTCATTCATTTAATGCATAGTTGCCCAAAGAGTTCAGGCACTGGTACAGGTGCAAGGATGCAAAAGTCAATAAATCAAATATCCTTGCCTGAATGAAGCTCGAATCAGAAATTTTTATTCAGGAGATTTGACTTCTTTCTGCGGCTCTGGTGTAGCCAGGCCAATCAACAACTGGCCTAATCCAACCTTAGGCCCAATATGTGACTTCCTCTTTGCATAGTCACTCTTTTTTATTATGGAATATCTGATATTTACCAAAGAATGTAACATCTATATGAGTTATAGAATATAACAATGAAATGAACATCTATGTAGCCATTACTAGCTGTCCCATCTACCTTTGCTTTCACCTCTTCCCTTCTCCTACTTTCACCAGAATCTTTTACCTCCTTGGTTAAGTTTATTCCTAAGTGTTTGATTCTTTTTGATGCTCTTGCAACTGGGACTGTTTCTTTTCTTTTCCTTTTTTTTTTTTTTTTTTAAGATTTTAGGTATTTATTCATGAGAGACGCTGAGAGAGAGGCAGAAACATAGGCAGAGGGAGAAGCCTATGGTGCCAAAGGATTGTTTCCTTAATTTCATTTTTGGAAAGATTGAACTCATTATTAGTATATAGAAATGCAAGTGATTTTTTATTTTTTTTTATTTTATTTTTTTTTCCTTTTTTTTTAAATTTATTTTTTATTGGTGTTCAATTTACTAACATACAGAATAACCCCCAGTGCCCGTCACCCATTCACTCCCACCCCCTGCCCTCCTCCCCTTCTACCACCCCTAGTTCGTTTCCCAGAGTTAGCAGTCTTTACGTTCTGTCTCCCTTTCTGATATTTCCCACACATTTCTTCTCCCTTCCCTTATATTCCCTTTCACTATTATTTATATTCCCCAAATGAATGAGAACATATAATGTTTGTCCTTCTCCGACTGACTTACTTCACTCAGCATAATACCCTCCAGTTCCATCCACGTTGAAGCAAATGGTGGGTATTTGTCATTTCTAATAGCTGAGTAATATTCCATTGTATACATAAACCACATCTTCTTTATCCATTCATCTTTCGTTGGACACCGAGGCTCCTTCCACAGTTTGGCTATCGTGGCCATTGCTGCTATAAACATCGGGGTGCATGTGTCCCGGCGTTTCATTGCATTTGTATCTTTGGGGTAAATCCCCAACAGTGCAATTGCTGGGTCGTAGGGCAGGTCTATTTTTAACTCTTTGAGGAACCTCCACACAGTTTTCCAGAGTGGCTGCACCAGTTCACATTCCCACCAACAGTGTAAGAGGGTTCCCTTTTCTCCGCATCCTCTCCAACATTTGTTGTTTCCTGCCTTGTTAATTTTCCCCATTCTCACTGGTGTGAGGTGGTATCTCATTGTGGTTTTGATTTGTATTTCCCTGATGGCAAGTGATGCAGAGCATTTTCTCATATGCATGTTGGCCATGTCTATGTCTTCCTCTGTGAGATTTCTGTTCATGTCTTTTGCCCATTTCATGATTGGATTGTTTGTTTCTTTGGTGTTGAGTTTAATAAGTTCTTTATAGATCTTGGAAACTAGCCCTTTATCTGATATGTCATTTGCAAATATCTTCTCCCATTCTGTAGGTTGTCTTTGAGTTTTGTTGACTGTATCCTTTGCTGTGCAAAAGCTTCTTATCTTGATGAAGTCCCAATAGTTCATTTTTGCTTTTGTTTCTTTTGCCTTCGTGGATGTATCTTGCAAGAAGTTACTATGGCCGAGTTCAAAAAGGGTGTTGCCTGTGGTCTTCTCTAGGATTTTGATGGAATCTTGTCTCACATTTAGATCTTTCATCCATTTTGAGTTTATCTTTGTGTATGGTGAAAGAGAGTGGTCTAGTTTCATTCTTCTGCATGTGGATGTCCAATTTTCCCAGCACCATTTATTGAAGAGACTGTCTTTCTTCCAATGGATAGTCTTTCCTCCTTTATCGAATATTAGTTGCCCATAAAGTTCAGGGTCCACTTCTGGATTCTCTATTCTGTTCCACTGATCTATGTGTCTGTTTTTGTGCCAGTACCACACTGTCTTGATGACCACAGCTTTGTAGTACAACCTGAAATCTGGCATTGTGATGCCCCCAGATATGGTTTTCTTTTTTAAAATTCCCCTGGCTATTCGGGGTCTTTTCTGATTCCACACAAATCTTAAAATAATTTGTTCTAACTCTCTGAAGAAAGTCCATGGTATTTTGATAGGGATTGCATTAAACGTGTATATTGCCCTGGGTAACATTGACATTTTCACAATATTAATTCTGCCAATCCATGAGCATGGAATATTTTTCCATCTCTTTGTGTCTTCCTCAATTTCTTTCAGAAGTGTTCTATAGTTTTGAGGGTATAGATCCTTTACATCTTTGGTGAGGTTTATTCCTAGGTATCTTATGCTTCTGGGTGCAATTGTAAATGGGATTGACTCCTTAATTTCTCTTTCTTCAGTCTCATTGTTAGTGTATAGAAATGCCACTGACTTCTGGGCATTGATTTTGTATCCTGCCACGCTACCGAATTGCTGTATGAGTTCTAGCAATCTTGGGGTGGAGACTTTTGGGTTTTCTATGTAGAGTATCATGTCATCGGCGAAGAGGGAGAGTTTGACTTCTTCTTTGCCAATTTGAATGCCTTTAATGTCTTTTTGTTGTCTGATTGCTGAGGCTAGGACTTCCAGTACTATGTTGAACAGCAGTGGTGAGAGTGGACATCCCTGTCTTGTTCCTGATCTTAGGGGAAAGGCTCCTAGTGCTTCCCCATTGAGAATGATATTTGCTGTGGGCTTTTCATAGATGGCTTTTAAGATGTCGAGGAATGTTCCCTCTATCCCTACACTCTGAAGAGTTTTGATCAGGAATGGATGCTGTATTTTGTCAAATGCTTTCTCTGCATCTAATGAGAGGATCATATGGTTCTTGGTTTTTCTCTTGCTGATATGATGAATCACATTGATTGTTTTACGGGTGTTGAACCAGCCTTGTGTCCCAGGGATAAATCCTACTTGGTCATGGTGAATAATTTTCTTAGTGTACTGTTGGATCCTATTGGCCAGTATCTTGTTGAGAATTTTTGCATCCATGTTCATCAGGGATATTGGTCTGTAATTCTCCTTTTTGGTGGGGTCTTTGTCTGGCTTTGGAATTAAGGTGATGCTGGCTTCATAGAACGAATTTGGAAGTACTCCATCTCTTTCTATCTTTCCAAACAGCTTTAGGAGAATAGGTATGGTTTCTTCTTTAAACGTTTGATAAAATTCCCCTGGGAAGCCATCTGGCCCTGGACTCTTGTGTCTTGGGAGGTTTTTGATGACTGCTTCAATTTCCTCCCTGGTTATTGGCCTGTTCAGGTTTTCTATTTCTTCCTGTTCCAGTTTTGGTAGTTTGTGGCTTTCCAGGAATGCGTCCATTTCTTCTAGATTGCCTAATTTATTGGCGTATAGCTGTTCATAATATGTTTTTAAAATTGTATTTCCTTGGTGTTGGTAGTGATCTCTCCTTTCTCATTCATGATTTTATTAATTTGAGTCTTCTCTCTCTTCTTTTTAATAAGGCTGGCTAATGGTTTATCTATCTTATTAATTCTTTCAAAGAACCAACTCCTGGTTCTGTTGATCTGTTCCACAGTTCTTCTGGTCTTGATTTCGTTGAGTTCTGCTCGAATCTTTATTAACTCCCTTCTCTTGGGTGTAGGATCTATTTGCTGTTTTTTCTCTAGCTCCTTTATGTGTAAGGTTAGCTTTTGTATTTGAGTTCTTTCCAGTTTTTGAATGGATGCTTGTATTGCGATGTATTTCCCCCTTAGGACTGCTTTTGCTGCATCCCAAAGATTTTGAATGGTTGTATCTTCATTCTCATTAGTTTCCATGAATCTTTTTAATTCTTCCTTAATTTCCTGGTTGACCCTTTTATCTTTTAGCAGGATGGTCCTTAACCTCCACGTGTTTGAGGTCCTTCCAAACTTCTTGTTGTGATTTAGTTCTAATTTCAAGGCATTATGGTCCGAGAATATGCAGGGGACGATCCCAATCTTTTGGTATCGGTTCAGACCCGATTTGTGACCCAATATGTGGTCTATTCTGGAGAAAGTTCCATGTGCGCTTGAGAAGAATGTGTATTCAGTTGAGTTTGGATGTAAAGTTCTGTAGATATCTGTGAAATCCATCTGGTCCAGTGTATCATTTAAAGCTCTCGTTTCTTTGGAGATGTTGTGCTTAGAAGACCTATCGAGTATAGAAAGAGCTAGATTGAAGTCACCAAGTATAAGTGTATTATTATCTAAGTATTTCTTCACTTTGGTTAATAATTGATTGATATATTTGGCAGCTCCCACATTCGGGGCATATATATTGAGGATTGTTAAGTCCTCTTGTTGAATAGATCCTTTAAGTATGAGATAGTGTCCCTCTTCATCTCTCACTACAGTCTTTGGGGTAAATTTTAGTTTATCTGATATAAGGATGGCTACCCCTGCTTTCTTTTGAGGACCATTCGAATGGTAAATGGTTCTCCAACCTTTTGTTTTCAGGCTGTAGGTGTCTTTCTGTCTAAAATGAGTCTCTTGTAGACAGCAAATAGATGGGTCCTGCTTTTTTATCCAGTCTGAAACCCTGCGCCTTTTGATGGGGTCATTAAGCCCGTTCACATTCAGAGTTACTATTGAGAGATATGAGTTTAGTGTCATCATGATATCTATTCAGTCTTTGTTTTTGTGGACTGTTCCACTGAACTTCTTCTTAAAGGGGAATTTTAAGAGTCCCCCTTAAAATTTCTTGCAGAGCTGGTTTGGAGGTCACATATTCTTTTAGTTGCTGCCTGTCTTGGAAGCTCTTTATCTCTCCTTCCATTTTGAATGAGAGCCTTGCTGGATAAAGTATTCTTGGTTGCATGTTCTTCTCATTTAGGACCCTGAATATATCCTGTCAGCCCTTTCTGGCCTGCCAGGTCTCTGTGGAGAGGTCTGCTGTTACCCTAATACTCCTCCCCATAAAAGTCAGGGATTTCTTGTCTCTTGCTGCTTTAAGGATCTTCTCCTTATCTTTGGAATTTGCAAGCTTCACAATTAAATGTCGAGGTGTTGAACGGTTTTTATTGATTTTAGGGGGGGATCTCTCTATTTCCTGGATCTGAATGCCTGTTTCCCTTCCCAGATTAGGAAAGTTTTCAGCTAGAATTTGTTCAAATACATATTCTGGCCCTCTGTCCCTTTCGGCGCCCTCGGGAACCCAAATTAAACGTAGGTTTTTCTTCCTCAGGCTGTCGTTTATTTCCCTTAATCTATCTTCATGGTCTTTTGTTTGTCTCTTTTTTCCTCAGTTTCCCTCTTTGCTATCAACTTGTCTTCTAGGTCACTCACTCGTTCTTCCACCTCGTTAACCCTCGTCGTTAGGACTTCTAGTTTGGATTGCATCTCATTCAATTGATTTTTAATTTCTGCCTGATTAGCTCTAAATTCTGCAGTCATGAAGTCTCTTGAGTCCTTTATGCTTTTTTCTAGAGCCACCAGTAGCTGTATAACAGTGCTTCTGAATTGGCTTTCTGACATTGAATTGTAATCCAGATTTTGTAACTCTGTGGGAGGGAGGACTGTTTCTGATTCTTTCTTTTGAGGTGAGGTTTTCCTTCTAGTCATTTTGCTCAGTGCACATTTGCACAGTGCAGAGTGGCCAAAAGCAAGTTGTATTGGGAAAAAGAGAAAAAGAGAGGAGAGAAAGAAGTAAAGAAAAGAGAATGAGAAAAAAAAGGGAAGAAAAAAACGAAAAAAAAAGAAGAAAAAGAGAAAGAAAATGAAAGGAGAAAAAAAGGGGGGTGGGGGAAGGAAACAAATCAAAAAGCAAAACAAAACAAAAACAAAAACAAAAACAAAAACAAAAAAAAGAACCACCAGGGAGTATCTTCTGATTCTGTGTACTTTAAGTCCCTTGGCTTCTCCTGGAAGTTGTCCGTCTAGCTGGTGTTCTGGGGGAGGGGCCTGTTGTGCTGATTTTCAGGTGTTAGCAGTTGGGGGAGCTGCTGTGCCCCTGCCTGGTGCAGGGCTCAGTGGGGGTTGTTTACCCCGTGAGGCCGCAGGAGGAACAGCCCCAGTGGCGGGGCAGCTCTGGAAACCTGGATTCAGCTCCGGAGCTCTCCGTCTGCAGGGCCTGGAGGCTCCGGGGCGGGGCCGCTGATGTGCTCAGCTGGGGCAGGAGCGTCCTTGCTGTCCTGGGCCCTCCCGGCCTCTGCCTGTCCCGGAGGAGGCCGGATCCTGGGCTGTGTCCCGGCGCCCTGTGCTCCGGAGCCTGCGCTGGTGGATTCGCGCTCCCGGGCCGCGCAGCCCCCTCCGCGGAGCCGCCGCCCGAGCCCCCCGAGCTGCTCCTGGAACCGCGCAGCCCCCTCCGCACGGAGCCTCTTCCTCTGCCCGAGCCCCCCGAGCTGCTCCGGGTCCCGCCGCGCGCTGCAGCCCTTAGGGAGCTCGGCGCACTCTCCCGGGGCGCAGGTGCCTGTTAGTGTCCCCGGGAGCCCGCGGGCATCCCCGCCCTCCGGGTCCTGCTCCACCTCCCTGGAGCCCCTTTCCCCCGGGAAGGTCGGTGCAGCTCCTGCGTCTCCGGGACGGGGCTCTCCTGTCCTGGGGACCCTCGCCCCGGCCTCAGCCCGGCTCCTCGCGGCCCCTCCCCCTCGGAGGCCTTTTGTGTCTTTATTTCTTTGTCCCCGTCCTCCTACCTGATAGAAGCGCGACCTCTTCTCCCCGTAGCGTTCCAGCTGGTCTCTCTTTAAGTCTCAGGCCGAATTCATAGATTTTCAGGATAATTGGAAGGTTTTCTAGGTAATTTGGTGGAGACAGGTGATTTGGGGACCCTGCTCTCCCGCCATCTTGCTCCTCCCTCCGCAAGTGTTTTTTTAATGTTGATTTTGTATCTTGAAAGCTTGCTGAACTCACTTATTATTTCTAACAGTTTAGGATCATACACCATGACCAAGTGGGATTTATCCCTGCAATGCAATGATGGTTCAACGTATGCAAATCAATTAATGTAACACAGCACATTAACAGAAAGAAGGATAAAAACCTCATGATCATCTCAATCAATACGGAAAATGCATTGGACAAATTCAACACCACTTCATGATTAAAACTCTCAACGAGCTAGGTATGAAGGAACTCACCTCAACACAACGAAGGCCACATATGAAAAGGCCACAGTTAATATCATACTAAAACTGAAAGCTTTTCCACTAACATCTGGAATAAGATAAGAACAAGAACGTCCACTCTTGCTATTTCTATTTAATATCCTATAGGAAGTCCTAGGTGGAGTACTCAGTCAAGAAAAAAAAGGGGGGGTTCAAATCAGGAAAGAACTAAAAGTATCTCTGTTTGCAGATGACATCATTTTATATGTAAAACTCTAAAGAGTGACACCTGGGTGGCTCAGTGGTTGAGAATCTGCCTTCAGTCCAGGGCATGATCCTGGAGTCCTGAGATGGAGTCCCGCCTCAGAATCCTGGCAGGGAGCCTGCTTCTCCCTCTGCCCATGTGTCTCCCATGAATGAATAAATAAAATTTTAAAAAGAAAAGAAAACTCTAAAGACTACACACACAGACACACACAAATATTAGAACTAATAAATTCAGTAAGATTTTAGGATACAAAATTAACACATGAAGATCAATTGCATTTCTATGATTTCTATGCATATCCATTATGATAGATTGGTAGCAGTGGGTCTACTTTGACTAGTACAAGAGGTCCCTGGACTGAACCTCAAAAGAAGGGCCACCTGCCCACCAATGGTACTTTGCAATTAGTCTTGGGGACAGGTGTTTTTCTTTTTGGGGGAGGGGCGGGGGGTGATGCAGGCATTTTAAATAAAGTACCGTGCAGTGAAAATAGCATGAACTCTGGGGTCAGTCAGGCCTGAGTTCAAGTTTTCCTCCAACCACTCCCTATTTTCTGACTTTGAGAAAAACTGTTTTCTCTCACTGAACCTTTGTTTCTCATCGGTAAAATGAGGCTATTAATATTTACTTCACAGCTTTGTTGTCAGAATGAGATATGGCATGCCATATATGAATGTAGAATGCCTCAAATTTAGTAGATAGCTCCATATAACGTGACTGTGAGTGGTGGCCATAGTAGAGTACGTAGTAAGAGTAAAAGCAAAAAGCTTTATCAAGGTTTTATAAGTTATATGCCTGGGTACCAGCTTTAGAACCCACACCCCCACCCCGGCCCCACCCAAGAATACGGAGATTTTCAGGACTCTCTTCCTTCCCAAGTTTCTTAGAAACCCTGGACAGAAGAGAGGATGTGAGCATGTTAGTATGGAGAGCGGCTAACAAGGTTACAAGTATATCTACTCCCTGTGGTGTTCCTGAATGTAGTCAAACCAGAGTAGATTCCATGAGTTTGTGACTGGGAGGCAATATGGTGAACCGGGAAAAGCATATTTTGGCACCAGATGCCTGGAGGTTCTAATGTATTCTCTGCAGCCTGCTTATGAGCAGTGTTAGGAGGATAGTTCCTCTCAGACTTGGTTTACTCATCTACAAAATAGAAATAATATCTAACTCACTGCAAGCATTTAGTGAGGTAATATACATGAATCTCCGAACACAGTTCCTGGCATCTAGAAAATCCTCACCAAATATTAATATCCTTTCTTACTGTTCCCCCATCTGAATCATATGGCACAACTCTAATAACTCACAGAGATTTAGAAGAAACTCCAGGGCTTAGTTATGATTCAAAAAGGAGGAGAGGTATGTTATAACCCTTTCAGATGTGCAATCAATTGCCAGGAGAGAGGAAATCATTTGTACGCCCGAATTTTTATGTTATTTGTGCTTTACTTGCAGATAGTACTTAAAATACACAGGATTCAAATAAACCTACAAAATTATTCAAACCACAGATGAAGCATAGATGAATATTTAACTGTTACTTCTATAATAACAAGGACTATCTCTATGGAAGACCTAGCGGTGAAAGGGGACTTAGAGCACCCCCTCCAGGCTAAATGCAAATCCCATATAGAAGCCCATCTATAGAGACCGAATACTAGGATGCCCGGATTCAAATCCCAGTCCTGCCTCAAATTCGTTGTGTGACACTGAGCAATAAACTCTCTGAGCCTCAGTCTTCTCATGTCTAGAATGGGAATAATTATAGTTCACAGGGTTGTCGTGAGAGCTTCTTTTTTTTTTAGAAAAGAAAGCAATATATGTTAAGTGCTTATGTACACCACTGCCTGGTAAGGAGTAAATATAAGTGGACACTACCACTTTCAAGTGGCCACTGAGCTCTAGCTCGAAATTTCAGGAAAAGCCAAGACTCTCAGGCCTTCTACTGTTGGGTAGTGCTGGTCCTGCCCTCTGTTACAGATTAAAGCGAGGGTTTTCTTTATTCAACAAGATGCAGCCCCCCAATGCTCTCTATCTCTCCTGTGGTTTCTGTCGTGAAGGGGTTCTAGTCGCCCCCATTCCCTTAGCTTCTCTCCTCTAACTGCTCCCAGTTTGTCAGTGACCTTTCTGGAGTGCACCACACAGCATTAACCGACATGGCCAAGTAAAATGGGACTGGGGTTTCCATTGGTAAAGACTGACTCTGTACCTTTACCAGTACAGAATCCCACTGGGCTAGGTTTTGGTTTGTTGTATGTAATATAGGATCAAGCTTATTTGGTGCTACATGTAGGCATTTACCTCTTGGGTTTTACCTTACTCATTGATCCCAGTGTTCCATCTGTTCCGTCCTACTAATAGCACTTTGAATTTTTTATCCCACTTGTGTGTCAGCTACAAACAAAGCTACAAACCAGACGAGAAGCTTCATCCAAATCATGAAGATAAGGGGATTTTCTTAAATTGTTGACAGTTAAGAGAAGAAGAGAACTCGTCAGTGTGTGCGACAGAAGGAGGGGTAAGGCATCTTCTGGACCCGGCTTACCAAGGATAAGGTGGCCTGGAGTTATCTCTACAAGCCAAGGAAAGCCGCTAATCAACAGCAAAGTTAATTTACCTATTAATCAATCAATCATTGGGGAGATGCCTGAAAGAAGAAATACCCAGGCTAAAATTCACAGAGGGAGAAGTGACCAATACCAGATACTCTGAGAAAATGTTTTATTAGAGACAGGTGACTGGATTCCTGAAAAAGGTAGAAAAAAAACTTTATGCAAAACAAGATAACCGGAAACATCCCATAGAAACTGCAGTTAGATCATAATTCACTGGGGTCTGCTAATGCAAGCAGGACTTCTTTTCTAGAAATGCTGGAGGGAAAAGACTGCTGTGTCTCATAACAGATATAGACTCTCAGGCTACATGATTTACACCTTCCATATATGCAGATAACTAAGAGATAGAAAAGACAGATTCATTTCCTTCAGGGATTTGCTTTAGAATTAAGTAGAAAGAATGAAAACACATAAATAGAACACAGTCATAGTGAATAGCAAGGAGAACCCAAGGGAGACAAAAAAAAAAAAAAGGTGTGTGGGGGGGAATAGGGAGGAAACCAAAATATTATTGAAAGCCTAGTAACTATGTGCCAAGTGATTTCCATCCATGATCTCTTTTATTCCTTGCCAAGATTCTTTAGTATGAATAATCCATTTTTATAGATGAAAAAATTGATGCTCAATGAGCTTAAGTAATTTTCTCAAGGCTCACAGGTAAGAAGCCAAATATGACTCAAACAAGGTTTATCTGCCTCCAAATCCTACACTCCCTCAATGCAACACATTGCCTCCTTGGGTTACAGTCCATTTGGGGAGAGCGGATATACACAAACTAGACAACACAAATTATGCCAGAGAGAACCGAACTGATCATTGATAGTATTGATACTCTGGTGGCGTGGATTGGAAACTGTTTTGGAGTTCAAAAACAAAGAAAAGCAAAGGAATCTGGAAGTGTCAGAGAAGGTGGCTCTGCAGGAAAGTTGGCCATGTGTCGAGTCCTGTAAGACAGGTAGAGATTGTGACTGGCAGGGTTGGGGGGGGGGGGCAGGAAAATACAAGACATGATAGGAAGAAAAGAGGAGCCATTTCTCAAGAAAGTCTATTAAGACCTAGGATGGTAATGATGTGGAGTGTGAAGGATAGAGAAGAAAAATGTGACTCCTCCAAAGTGTAACGGTGATATCACTGCTGAGAGTCAAAGGAAAAGATGCTTTTAGACAAAAGATAATAAATTACTTTTGGAATTACTGAATCTGGGATGATGGTGATTTACACAACCTAAAATCTTAGTAGAAGAGACAAACTAAAGCTGGTAAGAAAGTAGGGCTTAGAGTGGAGTTATGAGAGGTACTTTGACATTGAGGTAGTCGCTGAACTTAAGGATCTTACTGAGAAGAGAAGACTAGAAGATGAGAGACAAGTATTGCTGAAAATCCATAATTATATAAGAGGGTCCAGTGAAAGGTCACCAGAAACCTTTTAAGACCTCAGAATGGGGCAGAGTCACAAAAGCCAAAGTAGGAGAGGGTCTCAGATGTGGTACAGTACACGGGTGGCTTCAGTTCTCCACCACTCCCTACGTCCACCCTGCAGGCGAGGTCCCATTAGTGGTGAATGTACTTCCCTGCCTGAGACTTTGGGTTTACCATTGTGACTTATTTTATTCAGTGGTAAATGGGAAGAAATGATGGTGTGCCAGCTCCAAGCCTAGGCCTCAAGAAGCCTTTCTGCTTAGCTTCTCATGTCTCTGCTTGACAGGAACATGTCTCAGCTTTCCCACTGGTCATGGGAGGAGAACAATCAATAGAAGAGCCTCCCTGCCTGAACTCAGTACAGCAGAGCCACTCCAGCAGCCACAGCCTGAAGAGAGAGCCACCGGCCAAATCCATCCTATACCAGACGAACCCCTAACAACCTGCAAAATGTGTGAACAGTAATACCTAATTGTTTTACATCACTGAGTTTTTCGGTTGGTTTGCTACGCAGTTGCAGCTAAGCATCAGGTGAGTTGACTTTGGCAAATACAGCAGACGTAATACGGAGAAAAGATTATTGAACTTGGAAGCAGGTGGTCACTGGAGATCTTTAAGAATAAATGATGCTTCAGGAAAATTAGATTTCAAGGTATAAAGAACAGCAGAAGAGGTTAGGAAATGCAGTCACAAGTAGAGAAGACTTAGTTGAGAAGCCCTGAGGTTAAAATGAACAGGATAATTGTTAGCAGGATAATCAAACATCATATCCCAATAGACGTGTCTTGTGCATATTTGGAAGTTCAGGAAAGGAATCCGTGGGCTGGGGCTGGGGAGGACAGGGAGGCTGATGATTGTGGAGCATGAGAGCCTAAGTGTGGGGGGAAGGGTCCCCAGAAAACAGACGGAAGTGGGGTACAGCACAGAGCATAAAATGATTCTGCAATCACCAAGGAGGCATAATAAAGCAACTAAGGTCAGTTTCTGAGTCAACAGGCCACACTTCACGGAGGAGGTTTTCTGTTTGTTTGTTTGTTTTGTTTGTTTTTTTCCAGTGCAATCCCAAGAATGTGTAGATAGCAATCATGGGAGCATGAAAGATCATATAGTGGCTCCAAAATGTATTTCCCTTACACTGACCGGGACTCTGAAGAGTGAAATATCTAATCAAGGGATGCACCCAAAGAGTTGTAATGCAGTTTCCATGGTGGGAGAAGGAATCTGACATTCTACATAAAATTCTATCCCATGGGGATGCCTGGGTGGCTCAGCGATTAAGCATCTGCCTTCAGCCCAGGGTGTGATCCTGGAGTCCCAAGATCGAGTCCCATGTCGGGCTCCCTGCATGGAGCCTGCTTCTCCCTCTGCCTGTGTCTCTGCCTCTCTCTCTCTCTCTCTCTCTCTGTGTCTCTCATGAATAAATAAATAAAATATTTTAAAAATTCTATTCCATGGCTTTGAGTATTTCAAAGTGTTTCTAAGCACCCAGTCATGGTATCACATGGGGACGTGAGTTTGGGAGGGGGGAGGTGCTCCAAGAGAAGAGCATGTGGTGCTGGAGTGTTGGCAGAGGAGCCCGGTACACGGCTGCAGGGAAGTGCCACTAGACACCCCCAAGCTAACAAGAGTGGCCCGTCTCAGGGTCTCCAGCACTCACGACATCCTGAGGTTTCCTTTGATTGGCCTGACTTCACAAACCGCAGCTGACTGTATGAAAGTACCTGCTCGAAGGCCTTTTAAAATGACAGGGCAGCCCGGGTGGCCCAGCGGTTTAGCGTCGCCTTCGGCCCAGGGCATTGATCCTGGGGACCCGGGATAGAGTCCCACGTTAGGCTCCCTGCAGGGAGCCTGCATCTCCCTCTGCCTGGGTCTCTCTGTCTCTCTCTCTCTGTCTCTCTGTCTGTCTCTCTCTCTCTCTGTGTCTCTCATGAATAAATAAATTAAATCTTTAAAAATAAAATAAAATGACCTAACAGGACTATGGAAAATGCCTAAGAGCAACTCACAGGGGAGGCTGGCTCCGTTTCTGAACACTGGCTTGCAGCCATGCGGCCCAAACTCGCCAGGAGCATCGGTCCGAGCGCAAGTGAAACGGGCCGGGAGGCGCCTTCCTGAGGCCTCGCCCGCCACGACCACGGCGCCCACCACCTGCAAGCTGTTGTGCCTCCATTCGGCTCCAGTGGGAGGCGGGACAATGTGTAGGTCACCTGCTCCGACCCCAGGGTAGGGCCATGAGGGCCCCCGGGGCGCGGCTGTCTTTCCTGCCCTGCGCCCCAGGCTGCAGGACTGAGACCTGGATGCGGTGCCCCCGGGGCCTCGGCTGCAGCCGTGCTTGCAGGTGACGGACGCCAATGTCATTCTCCGAGCAGCTGTCACAGGGGCAGAGCGGGCTTGTTAAGGGCCGGGTTGGTGCAAGAGGGCGAAGGGACGCGTGGCAGGGGTTTCCTGGTGAAGGAAAAGCAGACACATCGCAACGTGCACAGATGGGAACTCGGCAGCGTGGCCTGCTCGGGCCAGAGGCGCTCTGCAAGTGCTGCTCGGGCAGGCAAGGGGCAGGCAACGTGGACCCAGTGGTGTCAGCTAGGACACCCCGAGGTACCCCAGGCTCACATTCTACAATTTCGCATTGCAGTGGGTCAGGGGGCCTGTGATTGGCAGGAACAGCTTATGCCCGCTGGACACCGAGAGCAGTTCTCTAACCAATGAGTGGGCCGTCTGTGCTGTATGTTGTCTGCTGGAAATCAGAACCTTCCTACCTTTCTATGTTCTCCTCTGGGTGGCAGGGTGAGAAGCTCAAAAACCAGAGTTTCCACACCCCCTTGCCAGTGGGCCCAATTAGATCTGGCCGATGAGAAGCCTTTGTTTGAGATTATATACACGTGGCAAGCTAAGGAGATCGGTGGGGCCGGGGGAAGGAGGGTCTTTAATGAATGGTGGTCAGGGAAGGCCTCCCGGAGAAGGGGGACCTTGGAGTGGGGGTCTGAAAGGAATGAGAGATCGAGTCAGGAGCCGTGTGGAGGAAGGGCTTCCTCCAGGGCAGCCTGGGAGGCCTGAACAAGCCGAACCTGACTGAGCAAGTGAGTAGGTAGAGGGATGGGGAGGTGGGAGGAGAAAGATTTGATCAGGAAAGTGGCAGGGGCCCGCACTATGGACCGTCTCCCAGATCATGGGAGGGTTTCTGGCTTCTACTCTGAGTGAGATGGCATGCTGCTGGAGAGTTCTGAATAATACCTGTCATTGTGCTTTTGAACTATGGAGAAAACTTAAAAAAAAAAAAAAAAATAGGGCAGCCCGGGTGGCTCAGCGGTTTAGCGCCACCTTCAGTCCAGGGCGTGATCCTGGAGACTCAGGATCGAGTCCCATGTCAGGCTCCCTGCATGGAGCCTGCTTCTCCCTCTGCCTGGGTCTCTGCCTCTCTCTCTCTCTCTCTCTCTGTTTCTCATGAATAAGTAAATAAATTCTTTAAAAAAAAATAGAACTTTATTGGACACTTCACCAAAGAAGATACACAGATGGCAGAGAAGCACATGAAAAGTTGCTCCCACATCACAGGTCATCAGGGAAACACAAGTTCAAACACAAACTCTGACACTTCTATCAGAACAGCCCAAATCCAGAATACTTAAACCCCAAGTGCTGGCAAGGATGTGGAGCAACGGGAACGCTCATTCACTGCTGGTGGCAATGCAAAATGGTACCGCCACTTAGGAAGACAGTTTGGTGTTCCTTTTTTTTTTTTTTTTTTTTTTTTTTTTTTACGGAGCTAAGCATACTCTACCATACCATCCAGCATTTACTCAAAGGAGTGGAAAACTTGCGCTCACACAAAACCCTTCGTGCTGATGTATGCAGCTTTATTCACAATTACCCAAACTTGGAAGCAAGCAATATATCTTCAGTAGGTGAACATGGATAAACTATGACACATCCAGACGATGGAATGTTATTCAGCACTAAAGAGTCATGAACTATCAAGCCACAAAAAGACACAGAGGAACCTTAAGTGCCTATTACTGAAAGAAGCTAAGAAGGCGACATACTATATGATTCCAACTATATGGCATTCTGGAAAAGGCAAAGCTATAGAAACAATAAAAAGATTGGTGGGTTGCCAGGGGTTGGGGGAGGGAGAGATGAAGAAGAGAGTTTTAGGGCTGCAGAAATACTCTTTATGATGTTCTAACAGTGGGTCCATGTTATTATACATTTTGTCCAAACCCACAGAATATACAGTAGCCAGACTGAGGCCTAATACCAACTTGCGGACTCTAGGTGACAACGGTGTGTCAATGCAGGTTTGTTGGTTGCGCTGTTGAGACTGGAAGAGGCGAGACATGTGTGGGGGAAGGGGTAAAAGGAAATCTCAGAACCTCTGGTTCAATATAGCTGTGAACTTGAAACTACTCTATAAAAAATAAAGTCTATTTCAAGAAACAGAGCATGGGAAAACGCAGACACAGCATTCTACTCTCAAAAGCCACACTGCGCACCACTTCCCACCCGCCCACTACTCCTCAAACACAATCTATTGGCTTCTTTAGTTTTATTTGAAGACAATCAGGTTTTGCCTTCCTAACAAGCCAGTTTATGAAGTGACTATGAATTCTGACATCCAGCCCTTACCGGAATTTTCTGCAAATTGCGGCATAAAGGCTAGTCCCTGGATGGGCTACAAGATAATGTTGGATTTAAGGAGAGGCAAGAGACTAAAGAGGAATAGTAAGTTTGTGCTAAGCAAGAAGATGCCTGCGCTTGGCTGAGACGGTTTGCCTGGGAAGAATGCCCACTTGACATTAGAAACGTGGAGGAGGCTCCAGCCCAAGGCCTGTGAGAGTCCCACAGCAGCCGGGCCTCTGTTCCACTGTGCTGAACAGCTGCTCTCCTCTGAGGACTCACTTCAGTTCCTAGGGGCTGCACAAAAATACTGTGCTAAGTAAGACTTGTCCAAGCCCAGGGCTTCCGGCACAAAAGCCAGCTCCCGAAACAAGCAGTTGGAAGCCAAAGGAGATTCCAAGAAAGTGCTAAAAAAGAAGAGAGGAAGAGGAAGAGGGTAGGGGAGGAGAAAAGAAAAGAAAAGGTAAAAGAAAAAAAAAAGGATTTAGACTATCCCACGAAACACTCCAATTGAGGATTGCATGAAGGGAGAAAAAAAAAATCCCTAACTAAATAAAAGACAGAAAAATATCTGAGTTTCATTAACTGACCTTAGCCAGAACTAACATAAAGAAGAATGCCAGGCTGACTTTAGAAACATTCTCAACTGAAAAGATGAGAGGTTATTAAAGCTTTTATTTGTTGCTTGGTTCAATCAAACCCTTTCCCCAGTAAGCCTCTCACCTAAAGCCCCATTTGGGAAAATAACATCTAGTCATTAAAAAAAAAAAAAAACTTTCCATTCTATGTAGACATGAAAATAGTTTAAAACGTCAATTGTACAGCCAGAACTCAGAGGGCTGTTAACATACAAATAACTGAGTTTTTAAGAGGCACTCCTGCCTCTAATAGCTCACCTTGTCAAGACCCTCCTCCCCTCCTCCCCCCTCCACACACACATGGCACACCACACTTGTGTTGCTCCTCTTGCGGGCTCCGCGTGTCACATACCAGCCCACATGCACATACAAGCTGGTTCCCTTCATCTATGGGTGGTGCGTGCTGAATGGGGGTGTCAACAACCGGGACAGGCTTGTGCCTCGGTTATTGTGTTCATGGCAAGGCCTGAGAAGCACTGAGAGTCTCTTGCCCCAAAGCACACAGTTTCTGTTCATCTTTTAGGGTTTCTGTTCATCTTTTAGGGATTCCTGTTATTCAGAGTCGGTACATGGAACCCCAGCATCCGCATCACCCGGGAACTTGTTACAAATAAGAAGCTCAGGTCCCATCCCCAGACCTACTGAATCAGAGCAGGATCTGACCAGGACCTCCAAGTGGTCAGCGCACAAGTGGACGCAGAGAACTACCATCCCACGGAGCCCCACGGTTAAGCCATGCAGTTCAGTCACTGGATAAAGGGATGGCTTTCTTTAGCTCTATTGGAAGGAGCCTTGGGGACCTTCTTAAACATCTTCACCCTGCTATCAACTTCAGACTTTAGGCACATCTACGAGACGCAAAGGCAAGCTGCACATACGCTTGCGCATTTTCTACCAGCTGCATTCAAAAGTAAAGAGAAACAGGTGAAAATAATTTTAACCAGCTATTTTAACCCAACACATACAAAATATAACTATTTCAACATGGAGTTAATATGAAAATTTATTAAAGAGATATTTTACAGTGTCTCTCCTACTCTGTCCCTGAAACTCAGTGAGGATTTTGTCCTCACACAGCACAACTCATTCTGGGTTCACCACATCCCAAGTGCCCAGAGCCACCCGTGGCCGGTGTATCTCACAAGATTGCTGTGGATCAGATAACATACGTGCACGGAACTTACGAGCACTAAATGCCACCATTTGTAGAGACCTCATATACTTGAGGCTGTCTCGAGTTATGTCAACTCCACAAAGTGGTTGCAAAGATAAATGAATATTAGGGTAAGTAAACAAGTTAAAAAAACTGCTGCTTCTGGTCATCCTTGTATTTATGAGACCTAGCGTACCCTCATATAATTCAAAACATAAATACTTACAGGTCTTTCAAGTGTTGTAATGCATTTCCTAGCCATCGCTCTCTCTAGCACAGAGCAACTTTCAAGGTTTCCAGGCTTGGAGCACTGGGCTCTGCGGTTAGAGTGGGGCCTACAGATGCCCCCACTGCTGGAGAACGTGTCCTGTGTAGACTCTTTCTGCAGCAGATAGAGAGAGGATGGCCAACATAAACTCAGATGACGGCCCTATTGCGAACGTGGATTTGGAGTCAGAAAGAGCCAAGTAGGAATACTGGCCTCAGGACTCACTCTCCAAGTGGTTTTCCTTTCTGAGCCCTCGTGTCCCCATCTGTGCAATATGTGCCTGCCTAGAACGGGGGTGGGGCTCACGAGAGAAAATCCTGTACAACACAGACCACTGTACCCAGCCCATGGTCCACCCTCATTGATTTGTAACAATTTTTTTAATAATATCTCAACATAGCAGATGTCTGGCATGTCATCTGGGAGAGGGACAAGCTGCAGTGAGGTCCTAAGGCGGCCTGGCCATTCATCTTGTTGGGTGGTTTTGTGCGGAGGCTGCTGGCAGCTGTGTTTAGTGGGGACAGGCCCTCGGTTGGCATTCAGCTCTGTAACTTCAAGCCACTTAGTCACATCCCGCTGGACAGACTCATTGTTTCTGAAGAGCTAAAGAAGCTGCTCACAAGATGGATGGCCCTCTCCAGTCTGGCTAGCTCCCACGGGCCTCCCTCACGGCGTCTGGCCTCTCACGGAGAATCTTTCTGCTTGATCGACTTGGGCAGATTGAGTTGTCCTGCCTCCTAAATTCTCACATCTGGCCTGCACTCTGAGACTCTGTGATGGCCATGGCATCATGCAAGTCTTTGCATCCCAAAGGATCTTACATTCCTTTCTAAAGCCCACCTTTGGGGAGAAGCCAAAATGACAGAAACCTGGGGTGGTGGTGGAACTCTGCAGGGAGTGGCACAGGGCCACCGAGGTGCCACCTAGCAGGCGTTTAGAATTGTGACTCTGTGCCTTGGATGACAGAAGGCTGAGCGACCAACCAACCAACTGTTCTGGCTGCTGGAGACTCAGAAGATCTCCTTGAGTGCAGAACTTTTGTCAGGTTACGGAGAAGCCTCAATAATAGGTTTCATCCCGAGCCGCAGCTGGGCAGAGAGCAGGGCTTCTCAAACTTTCACGCACACATGAGTCACCAGGGAATGTTGGTAACATGCAGATCCTGATTCGGGAGGTCTCAGGTGGGACCCTGAGTCTTCATGGCTAACAAGCCCCAGGTGGTACCACTGCCGGGATTCACGGGCCATGCTCTGAGTGACACTGGGTTAGCAGACTTGCATGGGGCTCTGGAAAGGTCTGGGCTGGCACCTTGGCCACACCTCTTCCCAGATGGAATTCTTCCCAGACTTCTCTCCTCTGCCAGCCCTGAGGTTGAAACCCATTGTTCCCAACCCCCAAATCTTCCATCTTCTTAGGCAGCCCCGGTCCCCCTACAGTCTCTTACCTTCCCTATTCATCCCAGTGCTCATGCCTTCTAGTAGTCCCCAGTCATATTCAACAAATTCAAGTTTCCTCTTCCCATTTCTCACACCCCCACCAGTGGTGATTCCAAGTTACCACTGTTAAAGCTCCCCATCTTTTCAACTCACCCACTTTAGCCATTTCCAATGTAAATTTGGATTTAGGCCTGAGTGTGCTATAAACATCCCCCTCCTATTACCTAGTTGTAGGTTATCCCACTATGGTACCCAGAAATCTAGGCTGACCCCCAGGGTTCCTGGCCCCCAGTGAATAAGCACCTTCTGCCAGGAATTCAGTCAAACACCAATCCAGGTGCTGCTATGAAGAGATTTTGCTGATGTAATGAATTTCCCTAATCAGTTGACTCTAACGTGGAAAGATCACCCTTGGTGGGTCTGGCCTAACCAGATGAACCCTTAAATGGGACTGGGCCTTCTTGGCATAGTAGACTGGAACTATGAGTGGGAGATTCTCCTTCCAAGGCTTTGAAAACAGAGGATGCCATGTGGCAGGGAACTGTAGGGAATTCTAGAAACTGGGAGTAGGCCCTGGCTGACAGCAAGGAAATAAAGCTCTCAGTCCTCTGACTATAAAGAACTAAATTTGGCCAACCACCTGAACCAGCCTGGAAGCCGATTTTTCTCCAGAGCCTCCAGATAAGAATACAAACCAATCAATACCTTGATTTTGGTTTGTGAGAGCCTGAGCAGAGGATCCAATTAATCCATGCCTGGCTTTCTGAGCCACAGAAATTAAAGATGATAAATGGGCAATGTTTTAAGCCACCGAATGTGTCGCACTTTATTATGCAGCAGTGGAAGAGCAACACACGAATATACCTACCCAGATTACCAAATAGGAGAACAACTGCTCACCAGTCCATTGGCCGAAATTTCTTTTGTATAATTTTTTTTCCAGGAATCAAAGTACACTGGGTCAAAGTGTGAGTGGAATGATACCCACAGAGCATCTAGAAGAATTGTTATTTCACCAGGTGGACCCTGGTATAAAACAACATCCTCTGACTCTTCTCTGATCTCACCTCTTACCACTTTCCCTATCCTAGCCATACTAGCCTCCTTGCTCTTCCTCAAGTATACATCTGGGCTGCATCTCCCTCAGGGCCTTTGCACATGCTGAGCCCTCTGCATCCATCACTCTTCCTCTAGGTGGCTGCTTGACTCCCCTCCTCATAGGCTCTAGGTCTCCATTCACAAGCCTCCTTTATCACTCACATTTATGGTGAACGTGATTTGTCACACTTGTGGTCACTATTTAAATACCCACCCTTGGGGCACCTGGGTGGCTCAGTCGGTGCAGCATCTGCCTTCAGCTTAGGTCTTGATCTCAGGATCAAGCCCTGTGTAGGACTCCCTTTCAGCAAGGAGTCTGCTTCTCTCTCTCCTTTTCCCCCTCCCCACCCTGCTTGTGCTCTCTCTCTCTTTCAAATAAATAAATAAATAAAAATCTTTAGCTGAATACATAAATAGGGGCACCTGGGTGACTCAGTCAGTTGAGCATTTGCCTTCAGCTCAGGTTAAGATCCCAGGGTCCTGGGATCGAGCCTGTTTCAGGCTCCCTGTTCAGTGGGGAGTCTGCTTCTCCCTCTGCCTCTGCCACCACCCCCTGCTTGTCCTCTGTCTCTGTCAAAATAAAGAAACAATCTTTAATTAATTAATTACATCAAAATAAAATACCCATCCTCAAACCCTTCCACACCAACACCCTCCAACATTCATATGCACGCCCTGGCCCCCTGCTGTGTCTCTCCCCAACAGTTATTAACATCTTTTTGTTGTTGTTGTTTGTTTGTTTGCCTCTCTCCACTAGAGCATAAATTCTGGGAGAGCACAGTTTGTCTGTCTTTTCCCTGTTGTAGCCCCAATGCCCAGCAGAGACACATGGTGGGCCCTCAATAAATATTAGTAGATAGAGTGTTATTGTAAATTGGGTGACACAGGAAAGCCTTCTATGCAGGAAGACAACCACAGCCAGATTCCTGCACATATCAGCTACAAAGAGTAATGCATTCTGGCTTCAAATCCCTTTATAAATTCTTTCTACACTACTCATAACTTGTAATAATAGGCTGGCGTACTTAAAAACGTCTAGCTGTCTATGAACTTTCACATGCATACAGAGGCACACACTCGTGTACACACATTCCCACACACACACAGAGCTTAGTAACAAACAGGGAGCATCACAGATGTGGGGATTTGTTAGGGGGAGGGAATTCTCTATAAACTCTGCACAGCGTGGCAGCCACTGCCTTAGCATAGAGTAGTAGAAACTTCTTTTGAAACCAGAGGTGGTCCTGGTGAACATGCTTGTTCAAATATGTACCTGACCAACTCAGCTTAACTGGGATGAATTCACCAAATCTCTGTGTCAAGCACGAAGACAGAGAAGAAAGCACGTTTGTGTCTAAAAGGTGCTTTGACTGTTCCACAGTGGCCTTAATTTAGTGCTAATGGTTTAATTTCCAGGTTGCACGTCCTCTCTCCTTAAACAGCACTTAGTGTAATTGATGCCAGGTTAATCACTGTGCCAGCCGAGGGAAGTGTCCACAGGGCAGGAGCCACATGCTGTGCTACCTGTGCTTAAAGAGGAGAATGTCACGCCTCTCTGCAGCAACAATGCTGCCTGAAAATAGTGCCAAGTCTCAAACGAGATCTTGGAGAAGAATAAAGCATGAAGCACAAAGTGGCAAAGAGACCAAACACTCACCAGTCTCAATGTAAGTATGAAAGTGAAGATTAAGGGGCTTGGTTTTTTTCTTCTTTATAGTTTGAATAGTTTCCAAAATTATAAACAATAGGCATATATCACTTTTTAATTACTGACAGTACAATGTTATGGGGAAAAAGTCCTTTAGGGCTGCTGTAATGGAATACCACAGACTGGGTGGCTTGGAAGCAATAAATATTTATTTCTCACAGTTCTGGAGGCTGGGGAAGTTCAAAATTGAGGCACCGGTAGATTTGGTGTCTGCCAAGAATCCGCTTGCTGGTTCATAAACAACTGTCTCCTCGCTGTGGCCTTGCATAACACAAGGGGTCAGGGAGCTTCCTGGGGTCTCTTTTTTAAGGGCACTGATCTCATTCACAAGGGCTCCATCCTGGTGATCTACTCATCCCCAAAGGCCCCCTCCCAATACTGTCACACTGGGGGGTGAGGCTTCGATAGATAAACTGTAGGGGGACACATAAGGAACCACGAGACTCCAAGGAAGCCCAGTGAAAAAGGTTAACAGTGGATATCTCTAAACACAGGGATCACTGCTAAACGGTAACCCTCCCTTCTTTGCTTTTTGTTATTTTCTAAGTTTTTGACAGGGAGTATGGACTACCTTTGCAATTAAAAAAAAAGTTGGCTAACTTTCTAAAAATTGCTACTATCTTATTTTAATAACAGCATTCTATTTATTCACCGTAGGTTTATTTTATACAGGTTTCATATCTGATTCCTGACATATACTGAGAGGGAAATGTTTTTTTATCTTGGAGAAGTAAAGGGCATTTTCCCCATTAAAACAAACAAACAAACAAACAAACAAACACAACAACAAATGTTTAGAAGCCATCTTTCCATCCCATCTTTCCTAAGGTTTTCCTATCACTAGAAACAGGGTAGGCATGGAGAACTATATACCTACATATCCAAGGCATCACCTTGGAGATCAGCCACTGCCACCTTCATTCACAGTGGAGGAACAGAGGTCCTGAGACAGGATGGGATTTGCTCAGGATCACACTGTGCTGGTGATATCATAACACACTCAAGTCTAGAATCTTAGAGAAAAATCTTCTTTTTTCTGCATGTTCATGCAGCTTATTCTTTGGACTCAGATACAGAATCCCTATGAATTCCAAGCACAGTGCCTTATAATAGTAGAGCCTCAGTAAATGAAAATTTGAAGAAAGAAAAATTTAATAAAAAAAAAGTTTTGGACATTAATGATCCTAACACTTTACATAGGGAAAAAGAGGCCCTGGAAATAAATATCAATACCTTCTTCTTAATCTGCTAGGAAAAAAGAAAAAGCAAAGACAAAATTACCCTAAAAGTAGAACATCTACCCCTGTTTGTGACACGTGTTGGCATCAGGTGCCAGGACCTGTCCCCAGAGAGGAAGCCAAAAAGACTCTGATGATGGAAACACACAGGGAGGCCTGCACAGATCCTTCTTTAGGGGTCCAAAGAACTTAGATGAAACGTAAAAATGTCTCTAACTCTTCCTCGTGGGTAAGAGAAAACCTAAATCAGTGGTCACAAGGGATCTCCAGTAAGCCACTGATTGAGGAGCCTCTAGAACCCAGTGGGATATCATTCAGCTCAGCAAAAACCAAAGTGGTCAACACATGACAAACTTCAGGTAGTGAAAAGAAGGTTTAAATGTACCCTAGAGGCAATATAAGGAACAGAAAGAACATTTAGTCTCCAAAGTAGGAAAGGTTTTAGAAGCAAAGAGAACATTTTCAGGATTTAGTAAGGCTTACTAATGACAACACACAGGCTTCTCCAGTGACAGGATGTACACAAAATGCAGGGCTTGCTTTTTTTCCCGTGTCTTCCTTCAATCAAACCAACTAGATTCTGCTCAGCTGCTGGCTTACTCTGAGGAACAGTCATTTCACACAACTCAGGAAACCATACCACTCACGAATAGGGCAGCTGCCAAAGTTGACAGATATTTCTTCACCATCCCCATTATGAGAGTCTCCAATGCTAGTTTTCATATTTTCCTTCCAGAGATGCCTTTTCTGAAGATTTCAAATTATCTTTTTAACTTCAATCTTTGACCCAGTTGAAACAATGCAAACATGATAAGCATGGTATACCAGATGTCCTTTCTTTAAATGCTTTTCTCTCCTGATTTTGAAATAAGGGACTGGAATTTTCTTTATAGGATAAGAAAACAAAAGGTCACTGAAGACAATATTATGGCATTGCTGTCCTATGTGTCATGGCCTGGGTGTCATGGACAAAGATATGTGTCTAGTTCTCACAGAACTTCGATTTTCTTCGATGGTTCCCTTATTGGAAGACAGGCTTCTCTTCTCAAGATAACCGCTATTTCTTCTCATTTACTAACATCAGTACCTAGGCTTATTTGGTAAAAAGATTGCTTTTCCAACAGAGCTGTCCAGACTGAAAGAAAATCTATCAAGGGTTTTCACCTTTAGAAAAAGGTTTTAAAGACACAAGTAGCTTAATATGCATTCACTAAGTACTCTGTAGAAGACAGAATAATGACCCTTCCCAAAGACATCCATGTTCTAATCCCTGAAACCTGCGAAAATGTCACCTTACGTGGCAAAAAGGACTTTGCAGACGTGATTAGATTAAGGATCTTGCAATGAGGAGATAATTCGGTATTTTCTTGGTGGGTTCAGTGTAGTCACGTGGGTTCTTATAAGTGAAAGATGGAGGCAAGAAGGTCAGAGCAAAAGAAAATGTAGATGCTCCAGTGCAATGCTGCTTTTGAAGATGGAGGAAAGGCCACAAACCAAGGAATGCAGGCGGCCTTTAGAGACTCAAAAAGGCAAGGAAACAGATTCTTCCCTAAAGCCTCCAGAGGGATTGCGGTCCTGTTGACACCTTAATTCTAACCCAGGTAAGACCCATTTCAGACTCTGACCTCCAGAACTGTCAAATATTAAATTTGCGTTGTTTTAAGCCACTAAGTTTATGACAATTCATTTCAGCAACAGTTAATAGGAAGCTACTACACAATACAGCTGAGAAGGAACATTTGAGAAGTGCCCAAATTATCCTTCACCCCTTTAAGAGAAAATTGATAGAAAAAGCGACTCCAGAGACTTCCAGGATGGACTCTTCCACCAGCCCCGTCCTACAAACCACTGCCAGAATGACCTGCAAGAACAGCACACAGAACCATGACCACCCCCGGTTGGGCTAATTGGCATTTCACAAAGCCATATGCAATCAGAACAATCAATTCTAAATTATAGAGCTCTTTGCTCTGCAAATCAGCTTTCTGGCCTCCTTTTTAGTCCAGATTATAACAAATCCAAATACCTCAGTAGCACATGAAACAAAGACATTGCCTAATGTGTAATTTGGGAGGGAATTTAATGATACATCTGTCTGTTTTGACAAAGCACAGTCTTGAAGTATCTATTTAAAATAAAATCAGCAGATTGGCAGCGATTAAAAATGAAAGGCTATAAAAAGTTTAGGGAAAAAGGCATTAAAGTCTAATAGCTCTTGGTTTATGTGCCAGCACTATAGTAAATATTTCCAGCACCAAATTTCTCTCCTGAAATTTCGGCATTAGCTACTGAAAAAAAAAAAACACACCATTAAACACTTACCAAAGAATCCATCTTTTGTAAATATTAGGCAATGAATCCATCTGGGATCCAGTAAGACTGGGTATGCATAATATTTCAAGATACTTTATTGGATGTTGCTGAGCATTATCTTTCAAACCAGTAAGGTAAGAACAATATGCTATTACTTTGTCTGAAGATCCTATACTAATGTTATTTTGCATGAGCAATTTATTAGGAATATTGGAAGTTTGTGTTTAGGATGCTCTAAATGATCATTTGGAAATATACTAAATAATGTATTGATTCTGTTCTCAAACGCTTTAATATAGTTTACACCTTAAAGCAATAATATTTTGACGACCCGGGACGGCTGCTACCAAAATGAACTTTTAAGTTTAGTCATGAAATTGCAGGAATTACCAGGGATAGAATGACACCCGTAAAGAACTCCAAGAGGAAAAGCTGCATCTGCAACAGCCCCAGATCCAGAACCCCATCCTAAAACACACCCCAGAGCAGACCTCAGTCCTCTCTTGAGATTAATCTTGCTTTACCTTCTGGCTCCAATTACGCTCATGGCCTCCTTAGGTCCCCTGCTTCTTTTCCCCAACTTCGCGTATTGGAATTGGTGGAGATTTGTACGAATCCGGTCCTTATTTATCTTTTGTCTGGTATCAAGTGGGTAATATAAATTCTCTTACATGAGTTCCTTATGCTATAATGAAGCCCTTATCTTCAGTGAGTCTCCCAAGAATCACAATAGCACTTCAAAATAATTCTATAGCTTTATAAAACTAGTTAATTGTCTAAATGGCCAGGGAGGATTTATGGCCTGGCATAGGACTCTGCAAATGTGGAACTCTGATACCTTTATTATCATAACTACTGCCTTAGAATACAGTTCTCTCAAGTTTCTCCAAGAAGAAATTATAGGGAGAAGAGAATATGATCAAAGAAATCATATTTATTCATTTATTCAATACATATTTACTGCATATCCACTGTATTTTATGCCTTGCGCTAAGTGTTGAAAATACAGTGAGGGGTAAGGTTGCACAGGGCTGTGGCCTTTCTCCTCCAAATCTAAAATGACTGCAAAAGCTCCAGCCGCCAACAAATGCGTTCGGATCATTAGGACGTAGGGAGGGATCAAGAAGAGCATGTCTTTCCTCCTTAAGGAGGGAACTGTCCGCCTTATCCCTTAAATCTCATCACGAAAACTTAGTCTCATATTCACACTGAACTAACTGCAGGTTTGCTGAGAAAAATCGCTTCTTAGCTGCATGGCCTGTGCCCAGCTCAAAATTAGTGCCCTTATTTCTAAGGAAGGAGGAGAAATGGGTCTTGGAAATTAACTGTATCCTCTGACAGTCTCTTGATTCCTTTTGTGTTCAAGAGCACGTAGCCTGACGTCAAGCAGAGGGAAGCCTCCAGTGAGTCTGAACAATAACCAAGTATGACAATACACGGACGGCCCCGCGCCGAGGGCGGACGGACAGACGGCCCCGCACGCCGAGGGAGGGACGGTCACAGACAGCCCTCACGCAGAGCGGACGGACAGACGGCCTCGCACGCGGAGGGAGGGACGGACAGACGGCCTCGCACACGGAGGGCGGACGGACAGACGGCCGTGCATGCCGAGGGCGGACGGACAGACGGCCCCGCACGTGGAGGGAGGGACGGACACGGACAGACAGCCCTCACGCAGAGGGCGGACAGACAGACGGCCGTGCACGCGGAGGGCGGACGGACAGACGGCTTCACACGCCGAGGGTGGGACAGGCAGACGGCCTCACAGGTGGAGGGCGGACAGACAGACGGCCTCACACGCGGAGGGCGGACGGACAGACGGCTTCACACGCCGAGGGTGGGACGGACAGACGGCCTCACACACGGAGGGAGGGACGGACACGGACAGACAGACGGCCGTGCACGCCGAGGGCGGACGGGCAGACGGAAGAGGCGGCCCCTCGGGCTTGGCAGGTGGCGGGGGGCACGCGGGGGCCTCACCCCGAGTCCCGCGTCCCAAGGGGACACGTCCGCACCCGCCCGCCCCCGACGCAGGCGTCCGCGTCGAGGCCTCACCTGGGTCGGGGCGGCGCTGCCGTCCAGAGGCTCGCGGGCTCCGGGCCGGGGGGCGGGGTGGGGGTGCAGGGGGCGGTGAGGGGCTGCGGGGCTGCGGGGGTCCGAGGGTGTGCAGGGCTGCGGGCTAAGGAGGCCAAGGGGCGTGCGGGGCGTGCGCGGGGCATGCGCCGGGCGTGCGGGGGGCGGGGCGTGCGGGGGGCGGGGCGTGCACCCCAGGACCGCTGGGGGAGGGGCTGCCGTGGCCGGGGTGGGGCTGTGGCGCGGGGCTCCATCCCGTGACCTCCTCCCACGGAGGAGACAGGTCCGACAAGCCCCGCCCCCGTGGCCCTGCGCGGGGCCCCCACAGGCTGCAAAGCCCCGGGCCAGGCGAGCGGGGGGGGCGGGGGGAACCCCGCGGAGGCGGCGGCACCTGTGGGTCAGCCCCCCTTCCCCCCCCCGAATCCCCGGGCGGGCCGTCCTGCCCACACCCGCTCCCCGTGCTGCTGCGGCCCCAGGTGCGCCCGAGACTCGGGTCTGGGGGCGCGGGGGGGCGGGGGGGCAGGGGCTGGGAGCAGCAAGGAGAGCTACAGCCGTCAAGGGCACGGAGCACCCGAGGGCACCGCGGAAGGCGCGGAGGAGCGACGACGGGGCCTGTGTTGCCCGGGGTGTGCGGGGAGGGGTGGGCGGACAGACCGAAGGACGAGGGGCCTCCGCGCGGCCTCGGTGGACTGGGCGCCCCTGGGGGAGCTTCAACCCCGCGGCTACTGGTGACAAGAGAGATTCTGGAGACTGAAGTCATTCAAACTCCCAGTGTCCGCGAGCAGATGACTCACTTGAACGTCGGTGAACCTTGGGGACCGCGCCCCTTGGTCAGGTGCACCGCGTCCCCCGCTGGCTGCCCCCCCCCCCCCCCGGAGCCCCTACTCCTGAGTCCGCGTCCAGTGAGGTCCGAACCGTAGCCTGAAGCCTCAGAGTCCACATCGCGGGACACTGGCAAAGGCTGCACCTCAGGGCCCTTTCTTTTTCCTTCCAGAGAGCTGGCTGTTAAGCACGTAACCAACACATCATTGACACGAAGAACAGGCCAACTAATGCCAGGATGGCGAGGCAAAGAAACACCTGGAGAAGAGCAACAAAGAGCAGTAATCTAAACCATTTTAAGCAAAAATTTGATGTGATAGTGTGCTGTGCGCTCTTTCATTAATGGTTTAACATCTTCATAGAGAAGGTCATCAAGGTTATTTGGGGGGACAAAATAGAATAATCACATGTATAAGTGTGCAGCATCCAGAGCAATCTGCTTAATAACAACGGTTCTAGAATTTACCTAAGTCTGATAACATCACTTCTAAAGAGAAAGTTGGTCATTTTTTAAAAATTCCAACACATTTTATTGACTCATATTACTTCTTCTTTATTCGACTTTAATCATTCAAAAACCCATCTGCGGATTACTAATTTCTGTGCCGGGCTGCAGAGGAGATACCAAATGAAAATAATGATCCTAGGGCTCAGGGAGTTTTCAGTGCAGTTGGAAAGAGAAGCTTTAAAATAAGAAATATTTAAATATAGAAAGGCTACCAGTATTAATGAAGGGTTCGAATATTATGAGATGTAAGATAGAGAGGGGTGAGCATAGCCAGAAATGATGAGGGAGAGCTGTCACAGAGGACTTAAATTGGCCCAGGTTATCAAAGATGTAAGATGTAGGGAATGTGATTTTATTGTTACAGACCAGTCTAACTAACATGCTGCCGCTGGGAATGTAAAATGGTGCAGCCAATCTGGAAAAGAATATGGAAATCCCTTACAAAACTAAATATGGGTTTACCATAAAATCCAACAATTGTACTCATGGGCATTTACCCCAGAGAAATGAAAACATGTTCCCCCCAAAACCTGTACACAGATGTTCATAATGGCTTTATTCAGAAAAGCCCAAAATTAGCAGAGGGGGGTGGATTACAGTTTCTTTGACCATTTAGGCCTTGAACAAAGTGAATGACTAAACAAACTGTGGTACATCTATACCATGAATACACCTTGGATAGATCTTGGGGGGTTATTCTGAGTTAAAAAGCCAATCTCAAGACGTTACATACTTGTATGATTTCATTTATGTAGCATTCTTAAAATGACCTAATTAGAGGGATAGAGAACAGATTAGTGGTAATAACCACTAATAATAATAATAATTATAATACCAGTAATAATAATAATTAGTGGTAATAACCACTAGGGTTAGAAAGGGGCAAAGGGAGGGAGGTGGCTATGGTACAAGAGGATAGCACAAGGGGTGCTTGTGATGGAATTATTTTGTATCTTCACTGTGGTGTTAGTCATACAAATCTCCATATGTGATAAAACTGCATAGAACTAAATGCAATACACACACGTGCACGCACAAAAATGAGCGCATTTCAAACCTGAATCTGAATAAAGGCCCGTGAATTATATCAATGTCAGTTTCCTGCTTGTGACATTGTACTATGGTTTTTTCAGGATTTTATTGGTAGGAGAACCGAGGTGAAGGGTACACAGAAAATGCTCTGCATTGTTTCTTCCAACTGCGTGTGAATCTATAATTATCTCAAAATAAAGTGTTATTAAAAATTATAATGGTAAATAGAAAAGAGAACATAATCTCCATAATACCAATTCACTGTTACAACAATCATGGCTATTTCTTTTATTCTCGTGGGTAGCAGCTGGATAAACACAAAGAATAGGATGGGGTTTATTAGACTATCTCAAATAATAATGCATGATTTTAACAAGGCAAAAATTTCAGTCTTACTTATTCTCTGTAAATATGAACTGTGCGGAGAAAATAGTACCAAATGGCGTTGGTGTTTCCTCTTATTCATGCCTCTTCACCACTGATGAGTGTATCATAGCACCTCCAGCTCCGTGGCTCACCTGAGAGGATTAATGTGAAGAGCCGTAGCCACAACATCAGATTAGCATTTAGGCAATCGGGGCAGAGTGCTATACTAGGTGCTTCTTTCCCTATCTTCTCCTGATTTTCTAACATATAGGAGACAATCAGTACCTTCGTAGCAGAGTGGATCCCAGAGTCCAGGCCTGCTGTTGTGTTAGAATGTATAACTTTCAGGCTCAGAAGGGCAGGGAAGCCTTTTTTTTTTCATTTGATAAGGCAAAACCCTGAAGCAGTAATCTGTTTAGTTGAAAATCAGAACTGGGAGGGTGTGGATCTTCGTGTACAGCACCACCTCCTGCCCCTCGACACACAAACGCACACATACACTCAAAAGATACACGTCCTAAGTTCTTCTCATAAATGAATATAGACAATTATGTAGAATTTACTGATGAAACCCAGCCATAAACGTGACATTTGAATTCAGCCTCTCTTGAGTAGCCCCAGGTAAGATCCAAAAGGCACAATTTAATTTCAGACCCAGAGTGAAAGGTTTATGACCATGTTATTCAAACAAACACATGTTGCTGTGAAATACCACCGTGGCCGGGCCATCTGTTTATCTGGGCGATTTCATTTAGTACACAGATCTGACGGATAAATCAGCTGCTTTTTGGCATCACAGGGCCTGCAGGAAAGGCCAAAGTCTGTAATTCGGTTTCTGCTCATCACTGGTCAAGCAAGAAGCCCTAATCAGAGTAGAGTGGCAAATGGCTGATTTCAAACGGCAGGCTCTGATCTCTTTTTCTGAAACCTGTCTTTCTAGAAGGTCCTTCAAGTTAGATTGGACACACAATTATATGTACATCTCTGACGCTTGTATGACTCGACCAGTTATTGTCTTGAAAATCCGAATGACATTGTTTATCCTTTCGGCTACTTTACAGGCCACTGCTTTCAAAGCAAAGGTCTTTTAAGATACAAGGTCAAAATAGAGTCGTTAGTGTTAACTGGCCATTGTCATGGTGTTCAGTAAAGATCTCACGTGGACAATTTAATAAATGTAGATTTTTTTTTTGAACTAAAAATCTGGAGAGCAAAACAAATTCAGATATTAGATTATTTGCCTGTACTTCTTAGTGTAGGACAGGGGAATAAATACAAATTCGAGATCAAACAGACACATGTTCAAATGTCTACTCTTTCTTGACCCGCTGCAATTGGGGCAAGTTACTACACCTCCTTGAACCTCACTCTCTGAGTCTATTCCCTCATTCATAAACATGAAGATACCCCTCCAAGCTCTGTGAGAGTTGACCCAACAACTAGCACACAGTTGTAGGACAAATGCTTGCTCAAATCTTTCATTGAGATTTTCTTGGGTAACAAATCTCCTTGGGTAGTTGTGAGAATTGGCCCAATTGTTGGCATACAGTAGGCGCTCAATAAATGCTTGCTCTAGTCCCTTGCTGAGATTTTCTTGGGTAACAGAGTGGAATCACTGAACAGGAATAACTGTTAATTCAAGGCACTGTGTGTGTAGTGGCTCAGAGGGCAGATCCTGAAGCCAAACTGAAGCTACGAATACAGCTCTAGCACTTTCTATATATATAACTTGGGGCAAGTTATTTCATCTCTTTCAGCAGGATTCTCATCTGGACATGTGGATAATAATAGCACACCTACCTCAAAAGGATTAAATGAGTCAATATAAATATGAGCCACTCAGAGCAGCACCTGGCATGAAGCAAGTGCTGGATAAGGGTTAGCTCTCTGTATTATTATTACCATATGTTGTTTGGAAACTTACACTTCATGGCTCATCTTTATTATTTGGAATGACTGTTTTGATTTTCTTTTTTTTATCAGCCATTTAATAGATCTATTTCTTTTCCCATTGTTCTATATTAAAAGTACCTGAGTAAATCTGGCTTTTTTCCCCACCTCATCAAGTCTTCCTGGGTGAAATCATGCTTCAAATGAGGGAATCAATGACCTTTACGAGTCTCTCTCAGGAAGGGAAGCTGGCTCTAAGGTTCTTTTGAATATCTGAAAAAAGTGGGATTTTTCTGGTAAATCTACCCTCAGGCTTGACATTCTCTAGGGTTACTTCTTGCATTAAAATTCTGTGAGGAAATCCTTTCCCACTCATGGAGATGACTAGGGAGAAAGAAACAAGTTTATCCAAATCTCCATGGGAAAGAAATGAATAATAAAAATGGAACTAAGACATCCTTACTTCTCTTCAATGATGAGCCCAATAATACATTTCAAGGCATTCTATCATAACTTTTAAAAAGCTTCCTTTTTGCTTTCCATTTTTAGGAAACAGTATATTTAATCATATTGAATAAAATCTACAATCCAGGTTAGTAGTAGTGGTCCCCTTTGCAGAGAGAAAGGTGGCACTGTTGGACATGTATTTTGAGTGAATCTACGTTGGGGTAATGGATTTGCAGTCTTCCTGAACATTCTTATGCTCTGCTTCTCTTTGACCAAGGTAATATGTTTCAGAGATGACTGCCTCAGGCTAGAAACTTGGGTTTTGCTCTATAGCCATGGCACACACAGAGCACAGCTGCCGGTCCCCACTGTCGTGCTGAAGTGGTGGTGACAGTTCTGTGCTTCACTCAAAGGCAGGATAAGCCACCAAAGTGGGCAGGGGTGGGAGCTCATCTCAGTCAGCTGTCTTGCAAAGTCAAGGGAACCTAGACAGGGAACCAACCACCTCTAAAAGACATCCTGATACCCTACACGTTCAGAGAAACTTCTCTAGTAACAAACTATAGAAATGATCCCTGAAAGTATACTAGGGGTGGTAGAAGGGGAGGAGGGCGGGGGGGTGGGAGTGAATGGGTGACGGGCACTGGGTGTTATTCTGTATGTTAGTAAATTGAACACCAATAAAAAATAAATTAAAAAAAAAAAGAGCAAGGGCTTCAGTGTCAGCCAGACCATAAAAAAATAAATAAATAAATAAATAAATAAATAAATAAATAAATAAATAAATAAAAAATAAATAAAAGACATCCTGAGACTCTTCTCTTGCCTCAGAAAGATTCCTGTGCTCTCATCCTATTCCCTCTTCTGATTCACAGCAGGCCGCTTATGGGCCCTTGAGCCGTCCTGGAGCTCCTGGAAGCCCCCAGAGTGGCTCTGGAGACCCCAAGAAGCCCCCTGCAGCTCCTCCTTCCCACCGGGAAGCCCCACCGGGGCTGATCGCTCACATGTGCACTGCGCATCACCTGCAATTTGAGATTAGTCGTTTCTGTCTTTAGTTTGCCTTTGCAAAACATGAAGGCTACCATTGAAAAATAGGGGAGGACAGAGCTAATTTTCTTTTTCTTTCTTTCTTTTTTTTTTTTTCTGCTTATCAAATATATAGACTGTTTCAAAAGCTTAGCAGTGAAAATACCAAAGTTCCCTTAGGAATAAGCTTGGGGGGGGAGGGGAACCTGGGTGGCTCAGCGGTTTGGTGCCTGCTTTGGGCCCAGGGCGTGATCCTAGAGTCCCAGGATCGAGTCCCACATCGGGCTCCCTGCATGGAGCCTGCTTCTCCCTCTGCCTGTGTCTCTGCCCCTCTCTGTCTCTATAAATAAATAAATAAATAAATAAATAAATAAATAAATAAATAGCCTAAGCTTCGAGTCCCCACGTCGGGCTCCCTGCATGGAGCCGGCTTCTCCCTCTGCCTGTGTCTCTGCCCCTCTCTGTCTCTCTCTCTCTATGAATGAATGAATGAATGAATAAATAAATAAATAAATTAATTAATTAAATAAAATAAAAAGGCCTAAGCTTGGGCGGCGGCTGCTGCTAGGAGTCCGCAGGTGACCCCGCAGGTGACCCCGCAGGTGCGCACGGAGTTCCGCAGCCGAGGCGGGCGGGGCCGCGCGCTGGGGGAGCCCCGGGGCCTGCGTGGGGCGGAGGCAGGACCGGCCCGTCGGGGCTCCCTGGGGACCCGCGGCCACACGCACGGGGACCGCAAGAACCAGACATTCTGGGTCCTTCTATTTCGTGCGGTTTTTTGTTTTCACCTCCAAAGGGGCATTCCGCTAAATATAACTAAACATGATCTAATTTTTATGCTGCCAAGAAACAGGGCCCCGGCCCACGTGCTCTGGCCTGAGGTCAGGGAAACGCTGCCTTCCCGCGGGGAACCGGCTCCGAGCTCCCAGCCCCGGCGCCGGCGGAAGGCCGCCCCGACAGCCCAGCTCGAGCCCAGAGCCTGGGGAGGGAGGCCGCGGGTCGCAGAGGCCGCAGCAAGGCGGTGGGGGGGGGGGAGGATGGGGAGGAGTGGGGGAGGAGGAGCCGGGGAGGAAGAGGGGGGAGGGGGAAGGGGGAGGAGTCGGGGGAAGGAGTGGGGGGAAGGGGGAGGAGTGGGGGAGGAGGAGTGGGGAGGAGGGGTGGGGAGGAGGAGGAAGGGGAGGGAGCAAGGGGAGGAGGGAAGGAGGAGGAGCTGCGAGGAAAGAAGAGGAGGGAGGAGGAGGGGAGGAGGGGGGAGGACCGGAGAAAGGGGAGGAGGAGCGGGGGAGGAGGAGTGGGGAGGAGGGGTGGGGGAGGAAGGGGAGGAGGCAAGGGGAGGAAGGAAGGAAGAGGAGCGGCGAGGAAAGAAGAGGAGGGAGGAGGAGGGGAGGAGGGGGGGAGGATCGAAGAAAGGGGAGGAGGAGCGGGGGAGGAGGAGTGGGGAGGAGGGGTGGGGGAGGAAGGGGAGGAAGGAAGGAAGAGGAGCAGCGAGGAAAGAAGAGGAGGGAGGAGGAGGGGAGGAGGGGGGAGGATCGAAGAAAGGGGAGGAGGAGCGGGGGAGGAGGAGTGGGGGGGAAGGGAGTGGAGCAGGGAGGAGGAGGAGGGGGGGAAGGAGGATTGGGGGGAAAGGGGAGGAGGGGGGGAGCAGGAGCGGGGGAAGAGAGGGAGAAGGACGGGGGGTGGGTGGGTGACAAGAGGAGCGGCGGGGGGGGGGCCCTTCTCGGGAGACCCGCCCCCCGCGGTTGCCAGGCCCAGGAAGGCTCCGCTGTCCCTCCTCGTCCCCTGCGAACAGAAGCCTGGGCTCTTGCTCTGGGGAGTCGCTCCAAGCATCCAAGCAACTTCGTTTCAGGAACCTTTTTTTTTTTTTTTTTTTTTAATATTCAGAAGACACCGTTGTTCTAGGGGTTCAGGGTTACTTCCAAGCTTCCCGCATGTCCCGAGTCTGCGAAAGGCTCCACGGTTCCCCCTTACTTGTATTTGGGAGGTGGGGGCTCCTGCCGTGGGCGCCGTCCGCCCCTCTGCCCGGGATCTGCGGGGAGAATCATGGGGGGGCGGGGGGTAGAAGACGGGGCAGGAGAGACTCCAACTCCGGGAAACGCGGTTGCAGAAGGGGAGCTGGCCGGGGGATGGGGTGACTGTGACTGGGTGACAGGCACTGAATGGGATGACCACTGGCTCTTTTTTTTTTTTTTTTTTTTAAGATTCATTTATTCATGAGAGAGAGAGAGAGAGAGAGGCAGAGACACAGGCCGAGGGAGAAGCAGGCTCCATGCAGGGAGCCCGACATGGGGCTCGACCCCAGGTCTCTAGGATCAGGCCCTGGGCCGAAGGCGGCGCTAAACCACTGAGCCACCCGGGCTGTCCAGCACTGGCTCTTATACTATGTGTTGGCAAATTGAATTTGAATTAAAAAAAAAAAAAGAATCCTCGGATACAGTGGTCAAGGGCAGTGGATCAGCTGCACTTCCAGCCTTTCTCCTGCCTGGAGCTGATCTCAACAAACAATTTTACACCATCATGATTGTTAGGCTCAACCTGTTGATCGTTCCCTTCGACCATGAGAAAATAAGTTACACACATAAGCTAAGAGGCTGAAAGGGTGTGATTTCTCAAGCGATGAAGCAGGAAAACTCACTGACAGGAGCAGGATTTAGTGTGGACTCCCCTGCCGTCCACACCAGAGGGGCTCCCTGCCTGCACAGCTCCTGCCACTGAACATGTTTACCTTGAACTCAAGTCTAACAGCCTTTGTGTGTTTAATGCTGTTTCTGAGGCCATAAAAGTAATTATGTGTTGATTATAGAAAATCTGAGAAAACACACAAATAGAGATCTAAAATAAAAATCAATTCTAACCTCTTAAAGGAACAGCTGTTAACATTTACTAACATTATGTTAACATGTATGTACCCAGCCTCATTTATACAATACACACATACACAATTTGTGATATGTGTGTATCACACCGCATCCATGCCATACCACAGCATCTGTGACAATTGAGGTCACAGAATATAAAATTTTGAATCTTACTGTTTGATTTAATAACACATCATTTGTATTTTCCTTTGATTTAAAATATTCTTTGAAGACATTTCGATGCATACATAACATTCCATAGTATAAATGTATAATTATGTTAACTTTTTTCCATTGATGAGTTTTTGTGTTTTTTCCAAGTATGTGCTTTTTTGAATAATAATTTAATAAAAACCTTAATACAGGAATCTTTGTCTAATTGTTTTACTATATCCATATCCAGAGTGCTAAATGGGAAATTATTATGTCAGAAAGTGTGGGTTTCTTTTTAGAAAGCTATGTTAGTTTATATTCCTAGAAGTCGTGTCTGAAAGTATTGCTTTATTATCCTGTTTTCAATACTAAATATTATAATTTAAAAATGCTTTATAAGGAGTGAAAAATAGCCATTTCGTTGTCATTTCAAGTTTCATAGTTTCTAAGAGGCTTCATTTTTCTAGGAAAACAGCATGATTGCATGTATGGCATATTTTCTTCAAAACATCTCCAGTAGGTCTATCCAAAGAGCCTTCCTTAACTATCATAAATGGAACCATGTGGTGATAACTATAGTATTCTCAGGGTAGAGTTTCAAGAGACACTCACCAGGCTGTGAGGCTATGCCTTCTGGAATCATCCGAGCACTGGCTGCTAAAAGAGAAGGGCAAAGGGGGCAGTTTTGGGGTAGGGGGTGGCTCTCAAACCTATAGCAGTGCCACAGCGAGGAGGCTGGATCAGAGCTTCCCTGCAAGAGGACTTTGGACACTGGGGAGGAAGATTGCTGGAGGACAGAAGAGTCTTCAAGGATGTGAAGGTGTGGAGACAAACACTAACAGCTTGTCTTCCTGAGGACATTTGTTTTGGGAGGCCAGCCCAGGGTGGATGCTGGGATGGGCAGTGGGTGTCAGATTGAGATGCGTGGCAGAAATGAAGCAGGTCACACCTACCCATCTGGTAGCAGATAGTGGCACAACATTCATCTAGGAAGGCAGAGGGTGCATCCAGAGCCCAAGGTGGTGGCAGTTGCCAAGGGGCCTTAGCTGTGTGGCTCAGGGGACTCTGGATGTTCTGAGGATCTGGACATATTAGATCAGATCTTTGGGCCCCAACATCCAAGTAGGAAGCTAGTTACTAGAGCTGACATGCAAGGCTTCGCCTGGCCGGACAAGAATAGCCTCAAGACCTAGGTACCAAAAAAAAAAAAAAAAAGATCTAGGTACCAACTCCAAACATCCTCCTAGTGAGGCCTGGGAGCAAGCCCAGATGCTGCCTCCAGTTGGGGATGGAGAGGTCTCAGCTGTGGGGACTGGCACACGGAGGTGGCAAGGGACCAAGAATGTCATCAGAGAAAACACGGAGAGTACTCTCGAGGACACCCCAAATGAAATTCAAAATACTGCATTTATTCTCACCGTGCAAGCTCTTGAACAGAACTGGAAACTTAAAGTGATAAATTGCAAGAGATTTATCGGTGAGGGGGAAAAAAAAAGCAAGTACTCAAAAAGGCCCAATGGGGAAGGAACCAAAACTGGAACCGGGAAAGCAGGCTAACCCAAGTGGAACGAGCAGTCAAATGGAATGTGTTTTGATACCAGCAAGGGAGGACTGAAAAGCAAGAGAACGATTTGTAGGGACACATTTTTTTTTTTGAAGCCAGATTGTAAATCAAGAGCATGAGATTAATGATGACCTTAAAATGGCTAAGGTATTGAACTGATTTTCTTAATCTGTCTTTAATAAGAAAAATGGAACCAAGCAGCCATTTCAATTAGGTGGTAATGTAGAGTTTGCAAAAATGTCCACAGCTGGTAAGGAAAACCTGGAGACTGTAAATATGCAGCTCAGCAGGTCCTGATGAAATCCATCCTGGAAGTAATGCCTGTAAATAATCCCCACGATTTGGGGAAAGGTGTAGGCGGGGGTGGTGGTGGGGGTGGGGGGTGTTGGGGGGAGCAGTGGGGAAGCCAGGGAAAGGCAGCCGGCTCTTGAACCCCTTGAAGAGCTCTGGGCAGCATGCTATGGGGAGGGGGGTGCTGTGCAAGAGACAGGAGGGATCTCATGGTGGGCCTGGGAAGCAGGCAGGAGGGAAGAGGAGTTTGGAACATGAGTAAGGAACTGCAGGTGATGGTCAACGTCCTCAGGTGTTCTCGTGCGTCTTTATCACGTTCAAGACGGCCTGCCAGGTTGCTGTAAGGGCATCGAAGGAAAGAACCAGCTTAGTTTTGAAGAGCATATGTCGCATTTTGTTCAACCCAGCAAATATGTGACAAAGATATATTACATGCCTCACCTGTTCTGGGGGTGCGATGGAGGAGGCAAAAATGTGTTATGATTTTTTTTTTTTTTGGACCTTATGAACCCATGGAGGGCACCAAGGAGCAAATAAGGAAATAATGCAAAATGGTGTGAGTTCAACTGTCACGAGGGAGGTACAGGCCTTGAGGGCCAGGCCAGAGGACACGCCCACAGGGACCCTCACCTCGGGCAGGTGTCAAGAGGGGGCACTTGAAGTGGGCTTTAAGGATGAGAAGGTTCCCAGGCACGAAGAGAGGGTGGGCTCTCCCCGAAAAGGTTGGAGCAGCGGGGGGTGTACGCTGGGGAATAGCAGCTAGTGGGACTAGAGCGCACATGCTGGGAAGTGGGAAGTGATAAGGGGGAGACGGAGAAGGCCAAGTTGCAAAAGGTTAGAGTACTAGAAACCAGAATAGGGCATGATTTGGTCAGCAAGGCGTTATCGTGGCATTCTTGAGCAAGAGAGCGACATGAGGAGTGGACTCTTAGGAAGAGGCTCAGTCCTGGAGAACGCGGGCAGGATCAGAGCGTGGACAGGTGAGTGGGAGGGTGTGCCCTCAATATCAACCCCCCTTTCCTGCCACCACCCCCATCTAAGCCACCAGACCTCCCCATCCAATGCTTTGGCCTCTAAGCTAGACTCCCAGTGCTGTCCTTGCCCCTCTTGGTCAGTTGCAACACAGCAGCCAGAGCGATCCTGTTAAAGCATGAGTGGATTATATCTCTCCCATCACAGAACCCGCCAATGGCTCCTATCTCAGGCAAGGAGAAGCCCAAGCCCTTACAATGGCTCCCCCAAAGTAGAACCCGATCCAGTGCCCACCTTGCATTACCTCTCAGACCTCAGCTATCTGTTTTCCCCTCACTCACTCATTGCTTCCTCAAATGCAGTGGCCATAGTCCTGCCACAGGACCTTTGCACTTGCTGCTGCCACTGTCTGCATGGTTCTTTCCCTTTCTCCAGGTGCATGGCCCCGCAGCCCTTCACACCTTTACTTACATATCACCTTGTCAGTGAGGCCTTCCCTGGCCACTCTATGTAAACTGCAAACCCTGTGCCCCCAACACTGACTGCCTTCCCTACTTTGTTTTTCATTCATACCTCTCTCTCTCTAACATACATTTTTTTAAATTGTTTACTGTCTCACTCCCCCTCTATCCCCATGAGACAGAGATTTTTTATTTGTTCTGTTCATTGCCATAGTCTTAGCACCTAGAGCAGAACTTGGCAGGTGCTCGATCATAAATGCTGAATGAGTGAATGAATGAGTAAATGAATGAATGGATATCACAGAAAGCTGAAATGGGTTGAGGGTGCACAGTGGATGAAAGCTTGTTAGGATGGAGAAAGAGGGGCTCACTGTAGGAGCATCTGTACAAAGCTGCCAGCGTCTGGGTTCCCCAAGGAAGAGTTAAGGAAACGCATGTCCTCTCAGCAGAAGCCCAGCTGCTCCTCGCTGCGTCTGAAACCTGGGTGAAGGCCGGAGGTTATAAAGGGGGGAAACGTCCAAATGAGACCCATTAAGTGACCCACTACGTGAACAGATCTCAATCTTTCCAGGAAATTCCTAATGAGGTTTTGAAACATGTACTTCTTCCCCTTCTATCTTTAATTCTGCTTGATATCACTACCCCCCAAAATCTATTTTAATACTGTTCAGAATTCTAAAATCAGTATCAGCATCTTCTACGCACATCAAGAGTTCATTTTTAAAATAGCATTTGGAGGTTTCTTATGACAAACACTATAAACCATTGTTTTATAATTAGAACTCTCAAAGCCCCTCACATAGGTGGAAATTGAAAATAAAGAAGAAAAAAGATTATGAGATGAGTGATATGTGGGAAAGGAACATGCATGTGAGGGTGAAAAAAAATGAGGATAAAAACAAGAAATGGGCGGGGGCACCTGGGTGGCTCAGTCGGTTGAGCATCTGCCTTTGGCTCGGGTCATGATCCTGGGGGTCCCAGAATGGAGTCCTGTGTTGGGGTCCCTGCTCAGTGGAGAGTCTGCTTCTCCCTCTCCCTCTGCCCCCACCCCGCTCATGCCCTCTCTCTCTCTCTTTCTCTCTCATTCTCTATATCTCAAATAAGTAAGTAAAAAATCTTAAAAAAAAAAAGTAAACATTTCTTTTTTAGTTTGAGAGAAATTGCCTTCTCTTCAAACTCTATTCTCAGAATGGTTTAGGCTTCTAGAGGAAATTTCAGAGAAGAAGAGAATGAACCTCCCCTGACACGAGGAAACTACCCCCTTGAATGAGGAGAGAGAGGCGGGGGCAAGATACAGGCAGAGACCATAACCCAACATCACCCAGCCACCTGCAGCGCCTTCCTAGTCTAGAAATAAAGAGCAACTGGTCTAATGAAAGTAACTGGCTTCCTTCAATTTCTCTCCTGGGGTGAGCAGGGGAAACGGAGGAGGAACCCATGCCCTAGCTCTCAGCCTCTGACGCTGACCCTGCTGCTGGGGTCTCCTCGCCCAGGAGCCGGGGTGGCCCACATCCAGGAGGAGGCAGGGGCATGGAAACCTGGCCACTCACCCAACCTGGGGGAGCTCAGGTGGGCCGGCCACATGGACCCCGGCGCTCCCTGTGGGGTGCTTTGAGGCTTTCCAGACCTGTGCCCCAATTTTCCATCTCTCTCTGCCCAACCTGGCCTGACCTCCGCTCCTTCCACAGGCATTCATCTCGAAAGAAGTCCCTGCAGACCAAAAGCCATCTCAGCCTCTGCTTCCAGAGACCCCAGCTTGCCACAGCCCTAAAGGAGTGGTCCTAGGGTGCAATTAGATGGGATTTTGGAGACAAATCACTAGCCACCTGGCAGGCCATGAGGACCCAATGGGTGAGAAATACAACCTGGCCTCCCCTGGCCCTATGTGATAGTACAGCAGGTGGTTAAATGAAAAGATACATCCCTGACAAGGAATGAACTAGCAGGTGAGATTTTTTAGGGGTTGAGAAGGGAGAAACTGTAACTATAAAGACAATGGAATTGGTTGAGTATTGCTAAAAGCCATTAATACACAAAAGGTAATGAAAAGCTGCAGGCAATTAATAGGGGAAAAAAAAAAAGCCAAATATGAGAGCCAGAGGATCTCCCTAGTAGTTACAAAGAGACCCTCACATCCTGCAGCTGAGGCCCAAGCCCAGAATTAAATCTGATGCTGATCCCCAGAGATGGTAGACCTTAGGAGTTCTGCGCCCCACTCAAGGCCCACCCCCACCTCTCCTGCTGGCTGCTAGGCCCATGATAGGATTGGGTCATAGCACGATCAGCCTGGGTCAGGCTCGGCCCAATACGGGAGAAGGGGGCTTTGGTCCAAGGGAGCTGCAAAGTCTAGCCAGCATATGCTGGCCGAGGTCAGGGCACCCTGGTGGTCCTGGACCCTGAGGCTGCTTGAGCAAGAGCAGCCGGGACAGGGGACTGGTTGGAAGACTACCGATTTGGGAGCACTCTCCAGAGATACAGGATTTGGACCTCGGCAAGACCCCTGGGAGATGCGTCACCTTGCTACTAGGATGGTTCCTAGGAGCATGAAGACAGCGATGGCCTAAACTGAGGCTGAAATGTCAGAATTTCCTTGGCAGATTGAGGAAGAAAGGATTAAAATGCTCGGGGATGTAGACATGCTAGAGTGTCTCTGTATACACTGTATGTGAGGCCTTGCCTCCAACCACAGGATCACGTTCCACAGAAAGGCCTGGAAACACAGCACTACCAAGGCCATCAGGAACACGCTGGGGGCAAGGGCTCCAGCATCACTCAAATGCTCAGCAATGATGAAAGGACCACAGACAGTGATAGGAGAGAACCCGGAATGAGAAGACCCCCCCCCCCCCAATAACAGAGGCCAAGTGTGAAACCGCTTGAAGCAAGCCAGGTGGATGAAATTGTCCCTTTGAGCAGCTGGGGTACAGTGGCAGCCGTGGGGGATGACAGGAGAAGACGACAGGATCCCTGGGCCAGTGGCACCAGCAGCAGCAGGGAACTTCTCAGAAATGCAACTTCTTATGACTCTACCCAGACCTACTGAATCAGAAACTCTGGGATAAAATCGGAGTTCCATCAGGGTGACTCTAATGCAGGCTAAAGTTTGGGAACCTCGGGATGGCCCACGGGCTTAACAGGCCGGGCCTTGGACGGCAAGGCTGTGCCAGGAGACCCAGACACGTGGGATGAGCTACAGCACGGGGTGCCTGTGCCAGAAGGTCCTTTGCACCTGAGAAAAGGCTTTGCCTTCTCTCTAGCAAGGAGAAGCATAGGAGTTTCAAGAAGTCACAGATTCTTCAAATCCTCTATGTTTCTACTTAGGAAATGTCGTATTTGGGCAACAACGGTTGTGAGTTCTGAGCAACGAACAGCTCCACCTGTTGCTCTACCGAGCAAAGTAACGTAATTGCCCGCTTCTGCCCAGCAAAGCCGCCTCTTTTCTTTGATTTGAGCTGACACATATAGGTCAGAAGCACTAATCTCACAGTCACTTTGGGTTTTACCATCAGTGAGAAGGGAAGTGTGGAGGGAGAGGGCGCCTTCCTTAACTGACAATAATGTGGAAACCTGTAAGACCAGAAACTCAAAGGGCCATTTCAAGTCTAAGGTATGAACTAATTATTGCCCGGATGATTCGCCATCGCATTTCTCTTATAGCAATTTCAGAAGGTATAAAAGGACTTTATCCCCCCATATATTGTGCTTTTTGGTGAAAGCATAAATATAAATAAAGGTTGAGGCTTTTCCCAGAACCTCTGGGAAGTAGTAACTTGCAGGAAAACATCTGATCGCAGAGGTGCACAACTGCGTATCTAACCACCGAGACAAATCTTCCCCAAGTGTTTCCTTACTCTCACATTGGCACTTTTGCACAAACCATCTATATGTGTGGAATACGCCTGCTCATTTGTTTACCAGGCTGTTTCCTATCTATTCAACACCTAGCTAAAATGTATTTTCCAGGAAATCTTTTGGATGGATCAGCGTATATTCTCCTATTCTTATTTTGTTGTTTTATTCCAGCACGTTTTTTGACATTCTGAGCAGTGTGCATGGGTATGCATTTATCTGCCTTGTGGAAATGTGGCTATGATCCCTGAGTGATGAAGGCTGAGACAAAGGATATTTGGGAGTCAATGATACAATGGGATGGGCAGATATACTTCCTCCTACTGGCTGGTGATAGGAGTGGATGGGAAACCAAGGATAGCCCTGAGGATGGCAGCCACAGTTCCTGATTCCCATGAGCCGTAGTGCCCAGTTGGAGAAGGTTTAGGTCAGCCACATGTTTGCAGGTGTCAATTACGCATGTCCCTTCCCAACTTCAGTGGGGGTGTGTCAGTAGCTTAAAACTGATCGTGGTGGAATATTCACACTGTGGGGATCAGAAAATGTTATAAACCAAGTTTTTGTGTTTTTTTTTTCAAACCCAACAAGCAGATTTATCAGCACCTTTAGCATCTGTATTCTTTTTAACATTCCACATCTCCTTTTAAGAGGCTCATGCTTTCCTCTACATTCTTGAACATAAAGAATGTATTTATAATACCTTATTTTAATGTGTCCGTCTACTAACTCTATCTTCTAGATCAGAAAGTTTGGCTAACTATGGGTCAAATCCAGCCTGAATCCTGTTTTTATAGGACCCATGAGCTAAGAATGGTTTTACATTTTTAGAGAGTCATAGACAACAAATAAACATTATTAGCCATCAGGGAAATTCAAATAAAAAACACAATGAGATAGCACTTCACACTTACTAGGATTAACTATAACCAAAGACAGAGCATTAATGAGGTGATAGAAAAACTGGAACCCATACACACTGTTGAAGGGATTGCAAAAAATGCAGCAGCTTTGGAAAACAGTTTGGCAGTTCCTTAAAAAGATTAAGCCATAGAATTGCCATATAATCAAGCAATTCCACTTAGGTACATATATAAAAAAATAAACACATATGGTCAAAGACTGGTATATGTAAGTTCGTAACAGCATTTTAAAAAATATTTTATTCAAATTCAATTTGCCAACATGTAACACCCAGTGCTCATCTCATCAAGTGCCGTCCTTAGTGCCCGTCACCCAGTCACCCCATCCCCCCACCCTCCTCCCCTTCTGCAACCCTTTGTTTCCCAGAGTTAGGAGTCTCTCATGGTTTGTCTTCTTTAATTTTTCCCACTCTGTTTCCCTTATAGTCCCTTTCATTATTTCTTGTATTCCGCATATAAGTGAAACCATATGATGATTGTCCTTCTCCGACTGACTTATTTCACTCAGCATAATACTCTCCAGTTCCATCCACATTGAAGTAAATGGTAGATAGTCATCATCATTTCTTATATGGACCACATCTTCTTTATCCATTCATCTGTTGAAAGACATCATGGCTCCTTCCACAGTTTGGCTATTGTAGTTATTGCTATAAACATTGGGGTGAGGTGTCCCATCATTTCACTACACCTGTATCTTTGGGGTAAATATCCAGTAGTGCAATTGTTGGGTCACAGGGTAGCTCTATTTTTAAATTCTTGAGGAACCTCCACACTATTTTCCAGAGTGGCTGTGCTAGCTTGCATTCCCAACAACATAGCAGCATTTTTCATAATGCTTTGCCTAAAGTGGTAACAACCCAAAAACCCATTAACCAATAAGTAGATTAAATGTGGTCCATCCATATAGTGGAAGATCCTTGGAATATTATTCAGCAATAAAAAGTAAATGATAAATGCTGTAGCATGGATGAACCTTGAAAGCATGCCAAGTGAAAGAAGCCAGACACAAAGGACCACACTGTACATGATTCTGTTTATATGAAATGTCTAGAATAGGCAAGTTCATAGAAACAGAAAGTAGATCTGTGGTTGCCAGGGGCAAGGGGGTAGGAGGATGAAGAGAGTGGATAGGAGTGGCTTTCTTTTGGAGGTAATGCAAATATTTAAAAATAATCTGGGAATATACATTGAGGGGCCCCTGAGTAGCTCAGTTGGTTAAGCATCTGCCTTCAGTTCAGGTCATCATCTCAGGGTCCTGGGATCAAGCCCAGAGGCAGGCTTCTTGCTTAGCAAGGGATCTGCTTTTCCCTCTCCATCTGCCCTCCCCCTATTCATGTGCTCTCTCTCTCTCTCTAAAATAGATAAATCTTTTTTAAAAATAAAAAATAAAAAATGCTGAGCTTTATACCTTTAAAAGTATAAAACTTTTAAAAGGATGAATTTTATGGTACCTCAATAAAATAAATTTTTAAGCGGTTCCCAGACTTGGACATTTCACAGACCATTAGATACAAAATTCAGGGACCAATGATAGACACCAACTTTTTTTTTTTTTTTGGTAAATAGTAATATTTCAAAGTTACTACTGCCACTATCATTTCATAAAACAAAGTATATTTTAACACCTAAGGATTAACCAGGGATTATTTAAATGGAATAAATACAGCTTCACTAAAAAAAGTATTAAGTAATTTTTGCAATTATAATAATGTGTAACTTATCGTCACATTTTAAAAAACATTTCCAATACTGCTTTAAGTATGAATGTACTTCTGTTGCTATTTTTAAAATCTTTTTAAAAAATAGATTCCAGTATAGAAATTTTACCATTTCTATAAAAGATGTTCTTCAAATCTTGAATTTTACAGTCATGTAATTAGGCTATCACTTTTTTTTTTAAAGATTTTTTAATTTATTTACGAGAGACACACAGAGAGAGAGAGAGGCAGAGACATAGGCAGAGGGAGAAGCAGGCTCCTCACAGGAAGCCTGATGTGGGACTCGATCCCAGGACCCCGGAATCACACCCTGAGCCAAAGGCAGACGCTCAATCGCTGAGCCACCCAGGCATCCCAGGTTATCACTTTTTATATGTATTTTAAACATAACTGATTTATTGATAAAAAGGCAAATGAAAAACTTTAGTTGATAAAAACTTTATTCAAAACATGTCAAGAACCATACAGTTCAAAAATAAAAGATAATTTCTGGTAACTGAAAAATAAAGAATATCTATAACAACCACATTAACTCTACTATTTATAATACAATCTCAAAATCAAAGCTAATCTTTGTGTTTCTATATTTTGCCACATTTGAGCTAAAATCCTCCTCCTTACCCCACTACATTGTTATGCAACCCTTTTAGTTTGAACTCTTAAAATACAACTTGGGCATTTTCTGACAAGCAAGAATATATACTATTGGTTTCTTCCTATACATAGTTCAAATCAGTAGCAACTAATTTTTACTAAAAATATTTTTAAAAAGAAAAAATGGGGAAAGCAGGTTAGTAAAACATTTGATTTGAAAACAGTGGGGAGGTTAGTATTCTGAACTGAGCTGCACAAGAATACATTTCTACTTGAAGACTCTCCAGATTATTCATACACATTTATATAGTATAGACCTTTGCAAAATGCTTTCCACAATTTATTAGTCGGGACTCATGACCCCACCAGGTGCTGTGAAATAGCAGAATTAACCTCAGTTTATGCCAGGAAACCAAGGCACATGGTCAGATCTTCTCAGGGCCAGAGTGAGGTCTCATTAGCTTCTGACTTCTTACGTGCAGAGCCGAACACCTGTTAATGCAGTACATTCACTCAATGATGGGAGTAAAAGTAGGTGGGATTTGCTGTGGAAGAGTTAGTTCTGGCTCTGTAAGTAAAAAGATCAGAGTACGGATAAGGTAGGGAGGACAATTTCAGTATGAAAAGTGTTAATGGGAAGAAAGCTAAAACCAGAGTAAGACTATTCAGACAGAGATCACTTTTCAGAAATAAAAATAGCAAAACAAGAATAGGAAAAGAATTATAGCTATAGAGTTTCTCATTTCTAAGCCAAGGGGCTTTTATAAGATCACTTTAAAGTAGGACCTCTCTTGAAGACAACCCTTTAAGTATCTTATTTTCTCCTCCTTAAAGCCCCTTTAAGGTACATAGTACTAACTTACAGGGTGAGATTGAGGAGTACCGAAGAGGTGCAGAGCACGTGGAGAGGGAACAGGCTGGAGCAGATGTCATGTCTTAAAACCCTGGCTTAGAAATAGAAGGTACAGGATAAACAGGAACTTTTCTGGATGGACAAGTGGAATAATCCGGGGATCCAGTGGCAACTTAACATTAGCTACTTAACATTTTTTTTTCCCCACAAAAGACTTGGAATTTCAAGTACACCATGAAACCTAAGATGACAAATGCTCTTCTGGGTATTGAAATACACAGTATGTTCTCATAAGACCACACCACACGAAAAAGCAGAGACATAAATGAGCCACAGTGTGGGGAAGTGCAAACTAATGCGTTTAGGACAAAATACTGCCGTCTGTAGTCAAACTGTGATGGACACCGAGCCATCAACATGACTTGAGAGAGGAATTTACCTTATCCTGATCAATGTGCTAGGGTGGATTAAGGAAAAACACTGGGTCATTATTGGAAACGTTATTAAAAAACCAAAACAGTGATGCTCATTCACTTGGAAAATCCTGTGCAACCCTGGGCTTCATAGATCTACTGTGAGTCATTATGGGACATTAGGGAATGTTTGAAGTATATTCCTAACCCCTGGAGGGGACACATAAAACATCTCTTCATGGCTGTCAGGCATGTTTGTAGCAGGATGGGTCACAGTTCTAAGCCAGTATAGCAAATCTGATGTTCTGGATTCCCAGGGGGGCTTTCCCAGGGAGTCCTCTAATCGACTGTCACAGTTCAATCCCATGCCATGATGATAAATACAACCAGTGTAGGCTGTGATGCCAAGGACCTTGCTGGGAAAAACCTCAAGAGGGCGACTGTTTGGTTAAAGAATACAGAATATAGCTAGTTCTTTTTGGTGCAGGGAGGTATGTAACTTGATACATATCATGGCTTTAGCCTCCAACACTTATTAGAATGTTCTTGGGAATGGACAAATGAAAGGGAGTTATGCCCAAGCAGTGACATGGAGAATCCTTTTATTTATCAATGGTGATTTCCCTTCTCCCTGAGATACAGCAGGAACTTCCCCATCACAGTGTCAGTGGGGAGTGTCATCTGAATTTCTGACACTCTCTTTCATTCTAGTTTACTGGGCCCCACAATCAAACTGAGAACTAACCTTCTAATGAAAATGCAGTAGAAATAAACCTCATATTTTACGTATTTTGACCGTCAGGGTAAATATGACCTTTCTAGTTCCCACTTCTAAACTTTTTGCAGAGATAATGTTAAAGCAAATATAAAATGGGCCCAAAATAGTGAAATGTTTGCAGATGTGAGGGTTCTTCTGCACATGGGAATGGACAAAAAAATTTTTAACTGTGTATTTTAAGTGGACCCTTCTCCCTCTGTCTCTCTGACACACCACCCCGGCTCCCTTCCCACCCCCTTCCCACCCAGAAAGAAGTTGTCACTAAGGAGAAATGTCAGCAGGTGTGATACTGTGAGGAATCCTTAACGAGTTGTTACATTTATGTAATTTAAATTATTTTGGCAATCGCTAACTAGTCTTAATATACACTCCAGGAGTGGTTAGTTAACATTTGAAGAATCCTACTGGGGAAATAACATCCTCCAAAGGTTGTTAACATTTGAAAAACTCTAGTCACTTCAGAGGCTTTATCTGTAGTTTAACACCAGAGGTTTTCTTAATAAATGATTACTTTCAATGGCCAAAAAGTGGTAAAGTGTTAAAGGTGGACTGACCAAATACCGTAGGGCACTCCAGCCCTTCCACCAACGGGCTATGAGACTCCAGCAAGCCCACGAGCCCTGGCTTCCTAGATTACTAACCTGTTCTGTGTCTAGCAGTTAAACAGAATTGGGTTGGCTAACACTAAATATACTCGAATATTATTGGATTTGCTTCTAATAAACTTTTTGCATATTATTGAGTTCCCTGAAAGAACAGAGCTCGGACATTTTCAAGGTTACAGGACAGGCTGTTAACAGGATGCCTGCTTGCTTATAAACATGAATGATGCAGAAATTGGTCTAAAAGCTGATTTCAGTGTAAAGAATTCACCAGGTAAAGGTGGGGGTGGGGGACGAGCTACAGCCCTCACCCACCTCTACATCCCAAAAGCTACCAGAACAACCTAAGAGTTGCAAGTGACCAAACCAGCCAAGTCCAGTTAACAATAATTTTCTTTAATGGAGGAAACATAAATACCTTTATAGGTATAATAAAATTAATCCAGGCGGAGTCTATCATTGAATAGGTTTGCAAATAGCAGTTTCTAGTTTATCGGAGGAAATGGAAGTCCCTGGTCTTCCTATAAGACTGGCAAACAGTCCAAGGATGCAGAGCCTTGTCAGTTAAGCAGCTGGCTGAGCCACGGGTGGGGGCCCTGACATTTCTACTTCACACTCTTCCTGTTCTGGTTTTCTACCAAAGCTAGCTAGTTTTCCATGTATCCACCTCTCCCCAGGAGTTCAATAAAGGTGGGACAAACCAAAAGAACTAAGGTGAGGGTGTTAGAGAGAAGCTTGTGCCCAAATTACTTTGAATCAACTGGGAGGTAGTAGCTTTCATTATTTGATTGTTTTTGCAGCTACGGTTAACCTAATGGATATGAGTCTTTATGAACATTTTGAGTTCAAAAACGAAGTAAAAATGAGCATATGTGCATCCTTCAATCTTAACAAACATTTCTTATGGTTTGTTTCTATGTATTTTCTTAGACCTCTGTTAAAAAAAAAATCAAGAAAATGTATTCCCTAACACCACTCCCCAAAAGCAGATTTTAAAGAAGTGACAGCTGGCTGGCAAGTGGCATGATCTATGGGTGTGCACCATAGAAGTGTGAGCCTCTCGATCCCCACAGGGGCTCCCGGACGGGGATAAAACAGGAGTTAGGTCCTAGTCAGTGAGGGGATTCATGTAAGGCACTTATTCATAACACAAACTCAGTAATGTAGCTGTTATTAGTAGTAATCTGTAAACCAAGAGCAACCACTGTTACAGCAACATGCAGTTGCAATTTTAGACACAGCCTGAAAGGCTAAGGTCCAGAATATCAAGCTTTCCATAAGATAAAATAGTTATTATAGTAAAGGAAAGTGGAAGCCCCACTTGCACTAAAAATTTCACAAACTGAAATTTTCACATTACCGCTTGGTTCTCTCCAGTGCTGGTGAGGGCACTAGATGTATAGGTTCAACATATAATAATAATGGAGTCATAGGTATTTTCAGTTTGAAGAGAACTTATAATTTCCCATCTATCATTATCTTGCTTAGCTCTCACATTTCTGAGAGGCTGGCAGGGAAGGTATAATCTCTACTTTATGGACAGTGGATGCTTGTCCAAGTTTCCATGGCTAGACAGGGTGAGGTTGGGAGTAGAATCTGTTCTTTTAGCTCTTGGCATAATGGTCTGTCCTCTACAGCCCACAGAATAAGAGGCTCGGGAAGGCTCTGGTGTATATAAACCATAGTACCAGGAGGCGAGCCCCGTGCAGGAAAAGAGTGTACAATGAAAAAAGGTGAATTTTAGATTACCATGAAAGAGAATTCAGGAAATCATCCTCAAAAGATGGACAAAAAAAAAAAATGTACTATCCATATGAGTAAATGAGGCCGTAAAAAAACTAATGAGGGAACCAGTTCATTTAGTTTAGAGTGCATTTATTGCTTTAGTATCTACCGTGTGTGTATTACAGGGAGGTCTATCACAGGTAAGAATTTTATATTACAAGTCCAAAAAGCACAGACTTCTTCAAACTTCGAAAATATAAGAAGGCCAGGGATAGGAGAACCCTCCCAGAGGCAACAAATCACTGCCATTTAAGAATCAATCTAAATTCATATCCTATTATGTCAGACCAATCTGGACAGTACAGATGCTTTACTTAGCGGTGTGCAAAGAGGCTGGTGACCTGTGACTACAGCAGTAATGCCCACTCCTGGAGCCCCGGCTGCCTACAAAACAGGCCATAAAGGCTGCGCATCTGAGATGGAGCACGCACAATCCCTCTTGAAATGTTAAGCTGCAACCCTAAGTGGATAAGCACTCTGGGGATTTATTTCTGTTTCAGTGTGTTTTAATAAACCAGTTATGGGAAGAGTATCTAGTATCAGCTGTGGATTTTATCACTCACTGACCTTTACAGGTCTAACTTCCAAATTTAAACAGCCATCAACAAGTAGCCTATGTACCAAATTTAGAGATGGACAAGCTAATTTTGGGTGGCATTTTTTGGTTGAGGGGGCTGGTTGATCAAACCCTTTTAAAGCTCCTTTCTGTTCCACTCAGTATTCAGAGAGAACAGATGGGAGACACCAGGATAAACAATTATATAGCTTATCTGACCCATATAAAGGGCCAACTGCTATAAAATCTACCAGCTTATTCAAGTACTGTAGCTGACAGCGAAGCAAAGAGGATAGGGAACTAGCTGGTTGTGAGAGAGGTGTCTACACCCTGAAATTTCTTTACTATAACTACACCAAAATATTAAAGATTTTCTAGTGGGTTCTTGATAGGGAGGCCTCTGAAGATAGGCCAAAAATCTCCTACAACCTAGCCCTTCCAAATCTAGCGCAAATGAAGACATCCTTACTCCCCCCAAGGTCCGAGATCATTTTTTTATGCTAATTCAGCAAACCACTTCCCAGCAGGACCCTAGAAACCATCCTTAATGTGTAAGATACTTTTAAAGCTGTCCAAAACAGGTGACATACCACCATATCTCTTCCTTTGTAACATCTAGTATTTATAAAAACACTTCACTCTCAAGAACTCGGACCAGAGTCATCTTTGTGTTGGAAAATAGTTGCAAGGATTCCTACACCTTCAGCTCTACTGATTCATTGATGGGATTCCAGGTAATAAATGTGTTCTTTCTGTGCCATCTTGCTACAAAGGGCAGTAACTCTAACTGAGGTAGCACAGTGATACAGCAATGAGGGTCCTTGGGATTTACCCTTTAATTCCATATAACTATTAGCCTTTTAAATTGCTGAGGCATTGAGTTAGAGTTTAAGCATCTTTTCTCCCAGAACTGTTGGCCACCCAGGCAACAACAGGGGCAGAATGTGTGACCACTGTAGAATAACCTGGATAATTTTGCCTGCAAAAGCATGGCAACTAAGAAAAGGAAACAAACATACAAGCAGAGACTAGAGCCAGCACAGCATGAATCACAAGGCATCTTTGGTATCTCATTAGAAATCTAGGTTAATGTTCCCCTGTCCCCCAGAAACTTAGGTTGGAAACGTGCACTCTTTTATTAGTACTTATGTCGTTCTTTCCTAATATATGACAAGTCTGTAGTGTTTTTAATATCTGTGACATACCTCTCATCATCCAGAACACACAGTAAAACATCGCCTTCCTTTCGATGTGAGGAGAGTGACTGATATTTGCACATGTACCCGGGCCCCCTCCTCTGCTCACCCTGCTATAATTACTACTTTCCATCTCAGTGAGAATACGTTGGCAGAGAGAAGTGAGAAAACTCAAGACAGGTATTCGCAGGCGCCAAAGTGTTGCACTGGGAAGTCAGTCACTGTACTATTTGCTTTTTAGCATCCCTTAGCTCCTGTTGTTGACCAGGTAAAACAGGGTAGAGAGGATAAAGGACGACATGGGGGTTTAAGCATATATGCCACAGTAAAATGGCATTTACTATTATTTTTTTTTTAATTTTCACATTTTCTACCTGGCTTCTAAGAGCAGGAGTTATTTCATGGTGATTTTCCGGCAGGCTTTTCTGAGGTAGATAAAACACGGATGAGAAGCAGTCTGAAGAAGCAGAGGGTAGCCGAAGCCTGTGTGGATAGGATTAGTTTGAAAGGAATTTCATAAGTGAAAGCTGAGCTTGTCATATATAATAAATACTCCAGGAAAGAGGGACAGGGCTCAGGGCTGTCCACCGTGTAGACAAGGCTTTTAGAATTTAGCAGGTGAGAAATAGGCTAATCTGGCTCAGAAAGAACAGAACTGTGGGAACGACATCAGAGCGAGAGTTGAACCTGGGTTAGCACGCAGCTGATCGAGACCCGGCAGAGAAGGGCACAAACACGTATCCCTTAGGACCTCAGTGATCGACCAAGAACATAGATCACAATTATCCACAAGACTTTAAAAGGGACCAACAGGCTTCAAGGTTTAAACTGCCCTGTTGTGGTCTTTTTTTTTTTTTTTTTTTTTTTTTTTTTGGATAAAGAGCAAATTTTGCCGCTTTCCTCAGGCCTGTTGTTCGCACAGGTACCATAATTACGTTAAACATGTCAGGGAAAGCCAAATCCTGATGAAATAATTAGCGAAATGGATTTTGAACTCCTTTTTCTGCTCATTTGAGTTAACAGATGAATAGGCTGGCCTTCCTAAGACCCAGCAAGGTTAACACTCCCAGCTGGGGCCTTTCTTTCTGGAGAATCACTGCTGCCATCAGAGGCAGATGCTCTGCTGTAGGCCCAGTGTTAGTAGTTAAACACTATCATCACGGAAACACACAAAGCTACGGTCAAGTTCACAAACACAGCTGGTGGCTAAGAAACTCTTAATGAAGGGAAGGAAAATTTGCTATTGGCTCCAAGCCATTCATCACGGCTTCTTATACACTAAACTGGGATTGTTTTATATGAGAGAGAATAAAATAATAACCATTGGCCTCAGTTTCTCTCCCCAATCCACGATTAAACATTTGTCACGACATCCACTGGAAAGAGAGGGAAATCACACGTAATGTTCTCGCGGGTTGATGTAGACTCTGTCGGGGTCGTTGCTTTGATGATGTTTGCCAGGACTCCGGTCTTGGTAGCATATCTGATTGTAAAGGGGGTACATCTGCTGAATCCCATCTTCCCCCTCGGGATTCTCATCTTCATAGTCCAATCTCCTGCTAGTTAGTCCATTCTAAAAATTCAAATATTGCTTACATTAGCAAAGCAGCTGTTTGCATTCTTCTAGCACTTTGGTAAAAATAGGCAAGGATTGAATTCATTATAGTCTGTGCCTCTGATTCATTTTCCCACAGGCTACTGAAAGACAAGGTAAAGTCCAACAACTTGTCCTTTGTTGGTCCTTCGTTGCTTACGATACCTGTACAAGAGTCGCAGCGGCTCCTAACTAGAAAATTATGACTAATGGGGACTATAGTTAGTTCCAGGTTTTGAAATTTGGAAGTGGTATCAGTTATACTAGGGAAGACCAAGGCTGTGAACTTCCAGAGTCCCTCAGCAGGCCTCAAGCTTGGAATGTGTACATGAAATATATAGAGAATTAAATCAAACAGCCAAAACAAAACCAAAAGAAACCTCAAGATTCAGCGCTGGGGAATTAGCGAAAAGACAAGTGAAACGAACCGGTATTTGATCATATCCCCAACATAACTGAGAATCAGACACCATAAAAATGAACACCATTAAATGAACCCCCATGGTGCTCTGTGTCTCTGGTACTGACCCCTCTGCCCGGTTACTGGTTTCATAAAACCTGAATATCTAAAGACACGTAAGCAAGCTCAAGGACCTTACAAAATCATACTTACTATGGATGCTCAGACAGCAGAGAGCGGGGAAAAATAACTTTCATGGAACTCAAATGGTATTTTAAGGAGTACAGTAGCCCCGCTCCACCTGAGCAGACCCCACAGCAGGACCATGGTACTTACAGAGTGCTGGAGACCGCCAACCTCTCTTTCTTTGAACTGAGTCTGCAAAGGCAAGTGTTCAGTCTGGAAGAAGAAGACAGAACAAGACACGCATTTTAAAGCACCAAGCACACGGTGAAGCACATCAACCAAGGCCATGAGGATGCCTGTTTTTAAAAGAGCCAATCATGTCTTGTCGAAAGTGTGCCAGCTAAGTAAATGTTCCATCTGAGGACAGGATAAGTAAATACATTTCTTGAGTTTGTCTCTCTTTCTCTCCTAACTTCAGATTTCTTCTGGAAGAAAGAAAACATACAGAGCATCTGCTGTAGGAGCTCTCATGCCAATACTAGCTCTTCCAAGAAGCCCTGCACAGAGCATATATTATTGCAATTATTTGTTTATATTTGCTTATCTCCTTCATTAGACTGAAGGTGCTGGTTGGAGTATTTACAAACATTATCTCATTTATAATCCCTCTAAAAATTCTATAAAACTGATTTTTTTATTCTAGGATGACTAAAACGGAGGCTCCGAATGGTTCTGTAAGATGTCTCCAGTCACACAGCTAGAAATTGGTGGATTATGATTCACAAGTGGCTTTGTCTGAATCCTAATCCTGTATTCCTATATCCCCTGCCTCTAGGTCAGTGTCTGGAAAATAGATGCTTAAAACATGTAACAGAAGAATGCCCGGAAGTCCTAGCATGTAAGCATATCCATCAACCCGCTCTCCCTCTCACTGCCTGTCCTTCTGGCCTGGAAGGTCTGCCCCTTAGCTGAAATACTGCCCATCCATCTTGGCCTGGCTGAAGTCATTTTTTTTCTCCTACAAGGCCCATCAGAGTTAATTTCCTTACTCCTGGTTTTCCTATTGTTCTTGTTTATATCTCTATCATAGCACACACAACTGATCTATCTGACAACATGTGTACCTTTTGACCCCAATGAAGAGTGAGCCTTCCCTGGCCATCCTCCCCCAGCCCCACACCCTACCCTGTGGTTCTGCAATAGCAGGAAGTCCATAGTTAACCAATGAATTGACTGAACTCTAAATTATTAATTCTTGATATCCCATGTTACGGTTATCCAAGTTATAAATTATGTCCGACAAATTTGCTCCTCCTGTCATATTCCGCAGATTCCAGGGTGCTTCCCACGTGACCTGTGATATTGACAGTACAAAGGGTGAAAGTCCAAGGCAGGTCCCGCTTCATGGACGTGTGACCAGTCACACAGGGCTCTGTGTTCAGAAGGTCCCACTCTGGGGTTTAATGCTGTATGGCTGTCATCTTAGATTTTTTAGTAATCTATTGTGAACCTGTATTTTATGTGGTCTAATGAAACAATGGAGCATGCCTCAGTGACCTGGAGCCTCAACTCAAAGGTGTCCTCACCTGCTGCTTGTGTTTGGTTTGGTTATTGGCCCCTACTCCCTTACCCTGGTGTCTCAGATCCCCTTCACTCTCCCCTCCTTGTCCCTGTCGAGGGGCCTGAGTGCTGGAGCAGGGAAGGCTGGGGTCAGGACTGCATGTCCCTCGCCCCCCACATCATTTTCTTTCTGGCAGGTGGCTAGAGGACACATGGCAGTGAGGGCAAGTCTCTCACCCCCAACTAGGAACCTGGTATCACTGTACATGTTCGACAAGAGGCCCTGCATTTTCACTTTATACTGTGCCTCACAAATTATGTAGCTAGTCCGGTCCAAGGAAAATAGATTTAGGAAAAAAAATAAAAATAAACCTAAAATTAAACACATTTTTTATTTGTTTGCTGTTCTAGATGATCCTGGTTGCTGTTCTCCTTCTGTCAATACAGGTCATTGAGAAATTATTCTGCATCAGTACTGTTATCTAATTCGACAAGAGACAGAGCAGTTAGAAGCTTCCGTGGACAAAGGGCAAATGCCTTTCTTCCCACTGGTGGCAGAGTGTATAAAGCAAGGGTGTAGTCAACACTGAAAGAAACCATATTCTAGAAATACATTGATTACAGCCTCAAGAGTTCAAGAAAATATTTGGTTGGAATATGTGCTTTTCTTTGTTTATGCTATGAAATTCCAAATCGCAAACTGAATATGACCAGAAAATAAATTATCATTCATGTTTTCCTGAACACTCAGGATAATATCTATATTCGGTCACTGTCAGTAAAACACAGTAATAACCTTTAAGTCCTTGGAAACTAGTATTCAAGAGGGCACAATGAACCATGCACATCCTGAGTAACCATTTAGCCAGCATTAAATTAACAGTGTTAGGGGGTTACAGAGGCAAGAAAATCTATTTTGTTTCAGTATAAAGAGATTCCAAAGAGCTGTGGCTTTATGAGTCATAACAGCATTGCTACATTTTTCCCATAGTAAGAAGATATATAATCAGCCACAAGTGGTACATGTAAAAATAAGGGACAAGAAGAGAAAGATTCTAGACCTAAGCAGGAAGAAATGGTGTCTAGACACTATGAATAAGCTTCACTTGCACTGAACGGATGACAAGCATATGTGTAAGTTCCTTTTCTCTATCCAATATTGTACACCTTCACTAACAAACCACTATCCGTCATGTGTGCCTATGAATTTTGTAATATACTATCTAACCAAATGCTATGAAAAGAAGTCCCACACATCCCAGGGATGGCCCTGCATTAGGGATCAGGGGTTATGGAAAGCATCTGCCCTTGCCTCTCCATTGTGCAGACATCCAATTTCTGGAAAGACACATAAGGAATTCAATTTAATGGTGGGTGAGTACACGTCCTATTTCTGCACTCCCTAAACCACCTGAAATGTTGAATATCTGACTTCAAAAAAAGTTGATCACCAACATATTGGAAAGTGTCTTGCATAACACCTTACTTCTGTTTGGTGCTTGACATATAGGTACTATATTAACTTAAAATATTTTAACTAATGGATACATATGTTATTCTATTATTACATTTTTTCCTAAAAAGCCCTGAGTTACTCTGAATCTCTAATACATATTTTGACTTCCCTACTGACATGTTCTATCTTGCCACAACTACTGTGGAGTTACATATATACTTTCCTCACTTACTAAAGTCATGTAGACCTCCTTGCTCTAATTCTTCTTTCTTATAATGACGAGTGATATATTTTTACTTCTGCTTCCAGTCATGATGGAGGACTAATAACAGATTAGCCCTCCTGTCATCAATCACTAGAAAACTGGACAAAATATTTGAAAAAACACTTTTCAGATACTGGACAACTGTGCTGCACAGGACTGGGATCTCAGGGAATGGAAACACACACACGTTGATCTTGTAATACCACTGGAAGCTATCTGGTTTTTCTGCTAATTTGGGAAGAGAAAAACCCAAGAAGAGCACAGAGCTTTGCTGAGTTGAGGGGACAGAGATCAGCACTCAGGCAAGCTGAGGTGACTGTAATCCGTGGGACAAACTATTCAAGAAAAGGAGAATCCTCACTGGACATGTGAGACATTCAGTAGAGACCCCCAAGTTATGCTTCAAGACTAAGGCTAAAAAGAAAAAAAAAAGACTAAAAGGCTAAAACAGCTCTGGGGCACAGAGTATTCTAGAATAACCCAAACAAAGCTTAAAAACAATCTTCCAGAAGATCAAGTTGATCTTAAGAAATTAACTGACTGCCAAAAAATAACTCAATTCTTATTAAAGAATGACCACAAAACTCAAATAATTGACAAGAGGACATTCACAATGTCCAGCGGCATCCAATTAAAATGTACTGAACATTAAAAAAAAAAAAAAAGGAAAAATAAGTCAATAGAAGCGAACCCCAAAGTGACAAATATGGAATTAATAGACAAGAACTTTAAAACACTTATTATAATTATGGGTAAAGAAATAAAAAAGTATGAATATAATATGAGAATCAGAAACTGAAAAGAACTGAAAAGAACTTCTAGAAGTGAAAAAGCACAATATCTGAATGGAAAAAGTCACTGCATTGCCTTAACAGACACCAAAAAAGAAAAGAACCAATGCACTTAAAGACAGAAACTATCCATATAAAGCATGAGTGTGTGTGTGGGGGGCGGGGGGAGAGCTAAAAAAAAAAAAAAAAAAGAAAGAAAGAAAATTGAGTATAGCTTTAGTGATCTGTGGAATAAAGGGATTGACTGTATAATTGGAATCAAAGAGGAAGGGAAGACAGGCAAAAATATTTGAAGAATTGCTAAATATCTTCCAAATTAGATGAAAAACACATTGATAGCTCTAAGAAACTCAATGAACTCCAATAAGGGTAAGCATAAAGAAAACTACTCCAATACGTGTCAAACTCAGATTTGCTGAAAATTATGATAAAGAAAATCCAAGATGTGTCCAGAGGAAAAAGATAAAGAAGGTTAGAAGACATGTGGCTAAAACTTTAAAGCACTAAGTAAAAAAACAAAGTTGAACAAGAATTCCATATCCCACAAAAATATTTTAAAATAAAGGTGAAATAAAGACATTTTCAGATAAACAAAAAGCCAAGAAAAGTTATTAGCAGACCTGTACCATAAATAATGTTATGGGAAAGTTGCTTGAGTTGAATAAAATGGATTCCAAACAAAACTTGATCAATTCTTAAATTTTTGAAAAAGATACAGTGTAGAGGTTAGAACAACAATAATAAGAATGTATTATTAGGCTCATAACATAGGGAGAAACAAAATATATAAGAATACTAAGGAAGGGAGAGAGGACACTGAAGTAGTGTGTGTTACAGGTCTTACAGGACACACGAGGTAGTATAATGTTATATTTAGGTAGACAATGACAGATTAAAAATGCATATGCCCAGACCCAGAGAGATCACTAAAAAGGTAAAATGAGGAGGTATAGCTAATAATTCAATAAAGGACATGAAAAAGGCTGAAAATTCTCAGTTGATTTAAAAGAAGACAAGAAAAGAGGGAGAAGGAACAAACAACTGATGGGACAAATAAAAAGCAAATAAAAGGTGGTAAACTCAAGCCCAACCATGACAAGAAATATATTTAGTAAGAATAGGTTAAACATTTCAATTAAAGTCAGGGATTTTCAGACTAGGTGAAGAGGCAACTCACCTAGATGTTAGCTATGTGAAATGCATTTTAAATATATAGATAGGATAAAACTAAGAGAAAACACGTACCATGAAAATATGATTCATTAAAAAGAAGTTTAAACTGGAGTGTCAATAATAATACCAAAATGACTACAGGACAAGGAAAATTACCAGAGATAAAGAAGAATTTTTCATAATGATCACAGGATTAACTTAGGAAAACATAGCACAACAATCTTAAAAGTTCATATATCCAATAAAATCATATGAGTAATAGAACTGAAAGGAGAAACACCAACATTTACAAATACAGTTGGAAATGCCACTCCTCTCTCAGTAACTGATAAAAATCAAAACTAAAATTCATTATGTATAAAGAATCCTTGAATGACATGAGCAGCCAACACACAACCTAATTGATATTTATAGAATACTACACGCAACAACAGCAAAATATACATTAGTTTTGGTACACATGGAACATTGAGTAAGACCATATGCTGGGCAATAAAAGACGACTCAAAATGTTTAAAGGGATTGAAATCCTATTGGTATATTTTTTAATCATAACAGATTTTAGTGAGCAATCAGTAACAAAAATATACCTGGAAAATTCAGAAGTGTTTAGAAACTAAACAAACATACTTCTAAATAACTCAGTGGCCAAAGAAGAAATAATATGGGAAATTAGAAAGTATTTCGAATTGAATGAAAATGAAATTATAACATACCAAACTTCTGAGATCTTTTTTTTTTTTTTTACAAACTTCTGAGATTTTGAAAAAAGAATTGCCTAAAGAAAAGTTTACAGCTTTAAATGCTCGTATTAGAAAAGAAGAAAGGTCTCAAATTAAGATCTCAACTTCTTCAAGAAGCTGAAACAGAAGGGCAAATTACATCCAATGGATGTTCAAAGAAAGAAATAAGAAAGTGAAAAATCAATAAATAAACAATGGGCAAACATTCAACAAAATTAATGAAACCCAAAAAGCTGGTTTTTTGAAAAGATTAATAAAATTGGAAAACCTCTAGTAAGAAAAAAAGAGAAAACACAAACCAATATCAAAATGAAAAAAAGTGACATTACAACTGATCTCATATAAATGAAAAGAATAAGAAAGGTGTGTGATGAATAATTTGATGACAGTTTCAAAAACCAAAGTGAAATGGACAAATGTCTTAAAAGACACAATTAAAATCCTTTCCACATAGAAAGGCCCAGATAGAATCCTAGCAAATTCTATCAATTAAAGGCATCTTAAATATTTTCTGCAAATGGGGAAAAAAAAGAAAAGAACTTTTTAATTCTTTTATGAGATTAGTTAGCATCACCCTGGTACCAAAACCAAAAATATTACCAAAAAAAACCTAAAGATTTTTATTCATAAATATCAAAGTCGTAATGAAAATAGCCCTCAATAACTTAATGAATAAATAAATCATGGTATTTTCATAAAATGGGACACCACACAGCCATGAAGGGAAATTTATTCATGCAACAACATGGATCTCAAGAACATTATGCTGAGCGAAAGAAATTAGACACATAAGAGCATGCTGTGATTCTCTTTATGTGAAGTTCTTTTCTAAAATCATAACTAATATAAAATCACATTAATGGTTTCCTGAGGCAGGGGGGCTTGGGAGGATGGTGGTAGAGGGCATGTATGTATGACACATTTTTGAGGTCACAGAAATGTTCACATGAATGGATACATTTAGCAAAGCTTACCAAACTGTACAATTAAAATGGAACACAATATTAAGTGAATTATATCTCAGTGAAGTTGAATGTTAAAAAAAAAACTATACCTTCAATTTTATCATAGTTATTCTATTTTGAAGGAACGTGTGGGGAGGTAAAGTATAACGAGAAGTCACTGACACAGTCTGGAATCTGTGATATGAGTACTTAGTAAATTCTCAATAACTACTTCATCACAGATTGTTCCTGATGCAGGAGTTTCATGCCCATACTATCCAACTGCTTACTTTGTTCTAGTGACTGTGTCCAATTCTACAGAGATGACTTCACCACACTAAAGGAGTAACACATGAAGAATAGCTACATACATAATTCACAAAATATGGATTCCCTAAGGCATAACGGATATTACGCTCCTATCTATTAAGTACTTCTCTGAAAGAATTTATAAAATATTACTAAAACTGTGAACCGGAAGTCAATTTTCCCCTTTTACTTCATTTTTAATAACTGTGAGAGTGTTGACATGTTGCATGGGCAAGAACTATAAAGACTGTGTCCTAATCAAGTGAAATTTACAACATTAATTAGGCACTTGTTTAATGAGATACATAATTGTTACTGTTCTCCGTGATAATTAACCATAAGGGTAAGCTATTCACATGAACGTCTCTTGTTATTTATTACAGTAGACCCTTGGCATTCACAGATTTAACCTTGCTGGTTTTAACCATTCACGAGTGAATTTTAAAAGGTTATGACAGGCTGTAAGGTTGTAATTTGTAATTTTGTTGAGAAACAAATCTGAATCAAGACCTGGGAGGTTTCTGTGATGGGATAATCATTTAGCTAGTTAATGAGCTTAACAACTGCTTCAATATCCACTTTTCAATGTGTCTTTGTTATTCTCAACTCTTATATATGAGTTTTATAAAAGATAGGGGTATTTAAGAATGTAGGGTTTCTCCAAAGCATGTGAAGTATCCTCTATGAATGTCAATGAGCAGTGCTGTATTATGAATCAAGCTTTTCCTTTTTTTTTATTTTTTTTTAAATATTTTATTTATTTATGACAGATACAGAGAGAGAGAGAGAGAGAGGCAGAGACACAGGCAGAGGGAGAAGCAGGCTCCATGCACCGGGAGCCCGATGTGGGATTCGATCCCGGGTCTCCAGGATCACGCCCTGGGCCAAAGGCAGGCACCAAACCACTGCGCCACCCAGGGATCCCAAGCTTTTCCTTTTAAATTTAGAAATGGTTCCTTATTTTTTTAGTTAATTCTTATTTCTGCAGTATCTACAATCAATCATGATCAATGCAGATTGCCACTACACATTACACAAGTTAAATGTATAAAGTCGGCATAGATCTTATTCCCTGAGACATGAGATTTATTTACTTACAACTCCCTTTTCCTAATGTCTGGGAAGTAAGGTTCGTTTCTATGTTCTGTCTGTATATCCCATCCCATAAATCCTTTCCTGTTAACCCCCTAAGAGACAGGGAGGTTTTCTTCAAGCCTCATATGATGCTATCACATAGCAGATGCTCAATACTTGCTGATCTATGACCCGTGCACATGATCTGCTCTGATTTCTCCTCTTTGCCACTGGTCCCCACAGAGGTGTTGGATGCTAGCACATGTTGGGAAACCTGTGTCAGCTGAACCGGAAACCCCGAATTCCTAACTTCAAGGAACAGGGCAGAGTTATGTCTGAACTGGTTCATGAGAAGGGAGTGAACACCATGAAAATAGTTTCTAGATTCTTAGGACTCAGCAATCTTATAAAGATTGACTGAAGCAGAAGGTCTAGAAAGAAGTAGGCTCAATAATGCCAACATGTGGGGACACTGTTCCTTCAGCTTAGGCAAAAGAACAAATGTAACTTGTAAGGACTGACCAAAGGTTCCTCCCCTATGCCTGCCGCCACTTGAGGTGGGTGTTGGACGAGATGCTTTAGATGTGCTCAGGTTCTTATGCTATCTCCTTGATTCTATCATTGCTCCCATAATACAGATGAGGAAGCTGGGCTTGGACAGAAGAAGCAATGTTTCCATGTTCGTAGAGCTAAGATTCAAATTCATGTTTATGTAATTCCAAAGTCTCTGTGTAAACCATCACACAAAATTGCCTATCGCCCTCTCTTGAGTATATCCGGTCTCTTCTTGATTTGACTGAAGAAGGGGGATGGAAAGGCAGGAAGACACCGAGCACCTGAAAGGATAGAGGACATAAACTAGAGGAAAGAGTGGCGATGCTCAGTCACCTGCTCTGGTTATTTGCATCTGAACTAGTCAAATAAAAGCTATGGCTTATGTTTCTTTACCTCTGGCTTGGGCTCCAGGTTCCATTAAAGGTAAACAAAGACGCTTTCCCTTGAGACTCAGAGGTTTTTTTGCTTGTTTTTGATTTTTTGTTTTTTTGCTTTCTTAATCTGCTCCAGCCCAGAGCCGAACACAGAATGGTCATTCACTATGGGAAAATACTCTTTAAAATTACTTCAGAGGGCATTTTTTCTCCAGTTTTATTGTTCGTTTATACTCTTCAGTAATATAGTTCCTTAAAACGCAAGGTCTATTCCTCTAATATCTAATATCAAAGACTTCAATGAGGCAGGTACAAGAAGAAGTGACTACAGGATGTCCTTATGGCAAACTCTTCAAATGTGAGCTTAAATCATGAGGTTTATTCATAAGATAGAAGAGTGTTAGATAATTCATCTCACAAGGTAGCATTGGATTTTTCTCCAGTCACCAGAGAATTTTAACAGCCTAGTTGTTGTTGAAAATGTTGTACCTTCGAAATGGAAGGCAGTGTCCCTCCTTATCACTGGTAAATCAATCTCATTACTTCTACTGCATATATGTTCTAGATTTTAATTTTTCAAAGTGAAACTTAATATGACACATTTTAATGAAAATTCTTATCTTGGCTTTGGTCTTAATCCTTACATTAAAATACACAAAACAGTGATATTTCACCTGAATTATAATGTGTATGCACAGCCAAGTATCTAAATAAAGCAGACTGATGATAAAGGTGATGGAAAAGTATTTGTAGGAAATTAGACACCCACATATAATGCTACGATGTCCCCAATCATAAATCCTACTCATTTCCAGGACACAAATCAAATGATTATGCATTTATTTGCACTTTTTCCAAAGCTAAATATTTTAACATCAGAATGCTATGCTGTCCTCACCACAATGGGCGTCTTTGCTCTTCAACCCCTTGCCCTAATGCTGTACCATACTACCCACTCACATTACTTCATCTCTAAATTTGCCCACAAGGTAATCCTTTAATTTAGGACTGTTAGTGGAATTTTAACCACCAAAAGACCCTCAAAGAAGATATTAATTGCTACTTTTGCATCAGGCACAGTATTGTATCCCAAGCTACTCTGCAGAAATATTATCCATCATACTGTCATATATACTTTGTGAAAAGATGTATTCTCAGAGAAAAAAATGACCAAAATCATTCCATTTTTGATGTAGTTGTTGTAATGATCAAAATTTTACATGCTACAATAAGAACCAAACTCTAATTCTCCTCTAGAAACTATTAATATGAGCCTCCCCAATCTCATATTTAATCCAGCATCTAAGTTCCTTAACTAGTACCACGGAAAAAAGATATCTGGCAAGTTTGTCTTTGTGGTTAATAATTATGCTATTCTTAGCTAAAAGAAAAAAGGAAAAAAAAAAACCTAAAAAGAGCCTCCTAAAATCTTCAATACTGAGCATATTTTAGATTGTGAGACAAAAGGCCATATATTAAATGCAGAACATCACTATTGTCTTATTCCTTCCTATTGAAAGGTGAGATAATACAGGAATCATTTCCCTTACCAATAATCTACTTTTTCCATTGAGGGTGTCATTAAACAGTAGAAAATAAAATACTGGAACATCTTATCTGTTTGGTTAATAGTTACTCATCCCATAAACCACTGAAGTGATCCCTTGGACATACTTGGTTAAAAATTACATGTATTTTTCTTTGGGGTCTTAAATTTAATTGAATGGTATTTTGCACCACTTCCCGAAAGGAAAATAGGAAATATAATGTGCCCTGCCCTGTTTCTTCCTCTGAAGGAAGAGAACCTAATAACAACAACAAAAAAAAAGTGAGACAGAAAGAGGTATCATCTGCTATGGGAAACTAATATTAGCCTTGAGGGACAGCAATTTTGTAAATATAAAACCCAGAGTAGGCAGTTTTGTTTGAATTAGAGAAGTAGCTGGAATCTCAGCTTGGCATCTCCCTGCACCCAGGCACTAAAGTCATAATCTGGCTGCACAAAGGCACCTTGCAGGGGAATTGAGCTCATGAGTTAAGCACCAACAGGATCCATTAGTGACTGCCACGAGGGTTCAGAGCAACGGTGGTGTGAGGAGGGAGGTGAAGCAGGTCAGATACAAAGGAGGGGAATCTTTCTGGTAGAGACAAGCTTGCATAGCTAATAAAATGAAGCCAAGGGTCTTTTTTTATGTCTTCGATTCACTCAACACTGACAGGACTGGATGTTTACATGATATGCTCTTATGAGATGCTACTCTTCTTTGAGGCAAGAGACACTCCTTACTGAAGGTAAACAGTCAAAATAACATTGTCTTCATGCTCACATAATTAAATGGCCAAACAGAGCTCAGAGGTTTTTTATTAGCCCACAGACCAGGCTAACAGCTACAAATAACAGGTCATCTACTTGATTGGGAATTCGTAAAGGCCACTACAAGATGACATGCTTCACTTGATAGTGAAAGAAAGGAGCGTTGCTCTGCTGTGACATGAACATTTCCATTATTTAAAACTAAGAGCTAAAGGTGGACTTTTGGAGAAACAATAGAGGGATTGCAACAAATTTTATAATATGAACTCAAAAAAATATTGAAATTAACTCTCAACAGTATTTAAAGTTATCTATCTCCTGCCCAAGCTGGGATGGCTGAAGGCCGTGGGTGACCCTGGCTGGAAGTGCCTCCTCGGGAGCCATCAGAAGGTGGCCCAAGCAGCAACGGCTCTTTCCCCAGTCCCATGCAGTTAGCTCAGACACAGTGTTTATGAGGAGTGTCATCATGTTTGGGACGTATGCCCTGCGATGTGATGGGAATTCTGGTTCTGCTCTCAATGACAACTGAGCGCTACAAAGGTGAGCTTGTCTTCTCCTAAGTGGACTGGAAATAGTCCTCTGAAATAATCTCATCATTAGCAATACTCTGCTAATAGAGATGCAAAAGAATTTATGGGCCACTGCCCTCCAGGAATTTACAATCTTGTTTCATGTGGCTTGTGTTTCAAACAACAAAGCAAGGTAGTTTGAATGCAAGCACCTTAAAAGTGGGAGGCCTATCTTATGCTTTTATTTTTTTCTTTTCTGACACAGTACCCAGTGCACACAGGTGTAGAGCCATATAACCACCTGCTGATCTGATCTGATTTTAACCTCAATTAGCTAGAGGTCCACAATTTCTTATCTGAAATGTATCTTTTGGGAACAGATACATTTTGGAATTCTGAATGTTTCAGATTTTTAGAAAGGTGATAGTTACTTATTCCACATATTTATAAAACAACTCCAGCAGGGTCTGGTACAGAACCCCATAATCAAGCATATAAACATTTGTACAGGAAAATATAAGTATTCACATTAAGTGAAGGAAGAAATGACTATATTTAACTTCATGATAGTCAGCAGTGTAGGTCAAATTTTGGTGTAAAATGAGTTAGGAAAAACTTTAGATGCCTAGAGATTTTTGGAAATGTAGACGATGTCTGTATAACAGCAATACACATCACAGGAAAGACAGGAGTTCAGAGGCTAGGAGTCAAGTAAGCTATGGAAAAGTGGAGGTTAAACAGTATTTGGGAGGACCCAGACTGGTCGGTTGGGAGGACTCATGTGACCACTCTGAAGGCACTGGGTTAGGTATGGTGGGTCCAATCAAGAGCATCAGACTGGGAGTCCCAAGTCCCTGGAGCCACCCGCATGCTAGGTTATGAAGCAACATGGTGAAAGCAGGGCCTGAGAAATACCGACTAGCCAATGATAATGATCATAACAATGATGGTGAGTGTGGCTGTTATTTATGTTCTTCATTGGAGAGCTTCTCGAGCTCTAGGTTCTTCTAGAGCACAGGAGAATCCAAGATTTGGTGACCAATAGTAGGGAGCAGAAAAGGGGACAAGGCAAAAAAATGTCAACAGATCTATAGATTTACATCAAGTCTGCGGATGCTAGAAGCTTGTATAAACATACAATGGGAGAAAAAGAAAATAAAGGTAGGACATATACTTCATTACAAGTTTACAGGATAGAAGCTCTATTTGTCTGAGAAAAGGATTACAGTGTGGATAATAGCAGAGTTTACTACCACAGACTGAGTGGAATTGTGAGAATGATCACATTTCATCCAAGAAAACAGAACATTAATTCTCAAAAGCACAGTGAAAGGAGAAAAATACCTGCTCAATTGTAGGAGAATTATTATAGGGGCTGGATAAAGGGATGCGATGCTCTTGAAGAGAAGACAAAGCCTATAAAATCCCCAGGGAGTGAGCAGCTCATATTACAGACATTGAACCAATTGTGAGGCTGGGGAGGAGGAGTAGAAGGGATGGGGCAGCTATGCATGGAAACAGAAGGTAAGACCTTCTAGGCCCCAGTAAAAGATTGAGGCCATTTTCAGACTTGAATCAAGGAATTCTGATTGAAAGTATCATGCATGATTGCCAGTGAAAGACCTAAACAAGGTGAAAGCCCCTCAAGGCCTGAGAATGACAAGATGCAACAAAACGGGAAGGGTTAAATGTTCTCACACGGAGGAAAACACTGCAGCTCATGTGAAGATGAGGAGCAGCTGTGGGTTCAGAAATAGACCTTCCTTGTTCATAGAGATGAAGCATGTTGTATTAAGGGAGGGTGGCACGCACTTGGAAGAAGAGTCATGTTCTCCTAACAGCCCCAGAATGGGTAACACATCAAAGTGGTTAAGCACATCTGTGTGTTAAAGGAAAAAGCATAATGTTTGCTTTTGATTGTAGCCTGTTTTTTTTTTTTTTTTAAGTTGCATTTCTATGTAAGTTGCTTGGAGGAGAGGAGGGAATGAACATACTCAATATAAGTGGCTTCAAAAGCTGCAAAAATCTTTTATCACTTTTCCTCCAAAGAAGCTCACAGTGCTTTGCTAGAATCTCATTTTAGTCCAAAAGGATTTGGCAAAATTCAGCAATGGAGGTAGAATGGACAAAGATTCTTAGAAAGACGTGTGCAAGATTTCACTGTAAGTCTAGGTGCTCTACTGTGTTCACAGGACAAAGGAGGCCTCCAGCCAAGGTGCATGGTACAAGGAGATCAAAGAACAGCCAACAGGAAAAATAGCCTCCTGATAACAATTTGTGCATGAATTCTCCAACAGGTATCACGACACCATTTAGGAAGAAAGTTTTACTTTTTAGTATCTTCAAAATTGAACCTAAAGACCCATTTTATTTTTTTTCCTTCTAAAACCTAAGTTTGAATAACATATTATCTTATATTTAGTATGGTCTGGGGAAATATACATTTTTTAAAAATACATAAGTATTTACGTTAAAAATACGTAAAAATATCTAGCAAAAGATGCTAGATAGTTCAAATTTCTTTTCTGTGAAATACAATCCAGGCTAACATTAGACCCATTAAATGTAAAAGTAGATAGAAAGGATTGTGTTTTTTATTTCCATCCTTCCTCATTTAGACTTAAACATGTCTGTGATAAGTTCAAGTTTATGTTGGTTTATGCATACATATTTTAGTTTAGCATTTCAGTTTCTGCACCAAGCAAAAGGGCCCAGAGGCTATGTGATGTGTGTCTACGCTGAGTGTATGTGTGGAATGATGGTAAGAGGGAGGGAGGGAGGGAGGGAGGGAGGGAGGGAGAGGGAGAGAGAGAGAGAGAGAGAGAGAGAGAGAGAGAGAGAGAGAGAGCATGGAAAGAAGGAGCTGCCAGACACACAGGTAAAAAGAAAAGCACCAAGAGCAGAGGGCTTAAAATCTACACGTAGAACACAGGAAGAAAAGTCAAAAAGTATGGCAAGTATCCCATAAGAAAAGGGGTGTAACACAGTACAAAGCCTTCAATTTATTTATTTTAGAATATCATTTTAGTCCAATCTGCATTCAGTTCAAAACAAGAAAAGGCTCAGAATATTTAGATGAGTGATGCCAGAAAGATGCCTGAATGTTCCTCTGTTTTGTGAAACGTTGACAGAAACATCTACCTCAAGTACTTGGCTACAAATCTGTGCAACAGACCTTTAACAGAGAGTAAGCTGGATGACGAAGTGAGGTGCTCTAAGAAAATACATGCACTTCAGTGTGGCTATACTGTTTTTCTAACTTAACGAGAGATGACACACATATATATATATCTCTCTCAACTGTTTTTAATTTAAGATGGTTTTTCCCTTATGAGGTTCCACCCATATGTGCAGTGGGGTCATATGATATCTCCTTATAAATAGCTTTCAAATGGCAATAGGCACTGGAGTATAGAGCTCTGTTCTATACAGATGCAAAGTCATCTGATGTGTAAGGAAAGGATGATGTATTAAATTGCAGCAGCTGAGCGTCTTCTGAGTACAACCCCAGAGGCTGTGCTATAACCTAGCTACTAAAGTCTGATTGTCCTTAATAATTGATGAATCGGAAGCAACAGAATTGCTTGGCACTTTCCATCTGAAGAATCCTAAAATGTTAGTGCAAGAAGGGCCTCACAAATTATCTGGAAACAAATGCCCTCCTTTCACAGATGAGGGAACAGAGGCCCAGAAAAGTAAAGCTATTTCTGCAAGGATTCACTCATGGCAAAGCTGGAACAAAAGTCTAGATCCATACTTCTTGATGCCCAGACTGATGATCTTTCCAGTATTTATCTGCGATCCAGTGTGAACTCTGAAGCTAGACTGCCTGGGTTCTGATCCTGGCTCTCATAGCTGGGTGACCCTGGTGAAGTTAATGTTGTGAACTGCAATCTGTTTATGTGAAAGACGAAGATAATCCTAGCATGTGCCTCACCAGGTTGTTACGAGGACTACAGGAGTTAATACATATAAAGCACTTAGGGCAATGCCTTGCATTTAACAAATGCTAAATAAATGTAAGCTCTAATTAGTGTTAACATATGTTATCTCAAAACAGCTCTAAGAGAGCTCAGGAGTCCATTTAACACATTTTAGTAACAGTGGAACAAAAAACTTGGGAATAACCACACACAAACAGAAGGAAGAACAGCTTCAGTTTGCCTTCATCTCCCCTAGGTTGGCTCTGCTCCCTGAGTGCCTGGAAGGAACTTTCAGCTAGAAAGAATTCCCCTGGCTGGGAAAGGGAAGGTAGGATGAACCACCAGCTCCCCCAAGGTTTTGGAGCACTACAGGAAGGATCTGCCTGAGTTTCACCACACCCAGAGACAGGCAAAACTAAGGGGCAGAGCCGGATAGGAACAAAGAACAAGAGCAGGGATTAATATAAGCCATACTGGGAGCAACCACGGTTCTCAGTGACCTGCTCTGAATAGGATCCCAGCAGCTTTTGTCCCTGAAAAAACCAATGGCCTATTTGTGTTTTGGGTGTTGAGTTGTATAAGTTCTTTGTATATTTTGGATATTAACCTTTTATCAGACTTGTCATTTGGAAATATCTCCCATTCAGTAGGTTTCCTTTTAGTTTTGACTGTTTTTCTTTTTCTTTAAAGATTTTATTTATTTATTCATGAGAGACACACAGAGAGAGGCAGAGACACAGGCAGAGGGAGAAGCAGGCAGGCTCCCTGCGGGGAGCCAGATGCGGGACTTGATCCCCAGACCCTGGGATCACAACCTGAGCTAAAGGCAGACGCTCAACCACTGAGTCACCCAGGTGCCCCTTGTTGACTGTTTCCTTCACTGTGCAGAAGCTTTTTATTTTGATGTAGACCTAATAGTTTATTTTTGCTTTTGTTTCCCTTGTTTCATGAGATGTAACTAGAAAAACGTTGCTATGGCTGATGTCAGAGAAATTACTGCCTTCATTCTCTTCTAGGACTTTCATGGTTTCAGGTCTCAAACCTCAAATGGTCCTTAATCCATTTTGGGTTTATTTTTGTGTATGATGATGTAAAAAAGTGGTCAAGTTTCATTCTCAACTTCCAAAAAACATAATCCAATTAAAAATGGGCAGAAGAATTGAATAGACATTTCTCCAAAGACATCATCCAGATGGCCAACAGACACATGAGAAGATGCTCAATAGGACTAATCATCAAGGAAATGCAAATCAAAATCACAATGAGCTATCATCTCATACCTGTTGGAATGGCTAAAATCAAAGAGGCAAGAAATAATAAGTGTTGGTGAAAATGTGGAGAAAAAGGAACTCTCATGCACTGTTGGAAACGCAAACTGCTGCAGCTACTGTGGGAAACACTATGGAGGTTCCTCAAAAAAGTAAAAATAGAACTACTCTATGATCCAGGAATCACACTACTAAGTATTTACCCAAAGGTAAAACAAAACCTAAAACATGGCAGTGGCTTTAGGACCAAGCTACATGCAACACTGGAAGGGCTCTGAAGAGAGAGCTAATAATAAAGCTTGAAGGCCTTCAAGAAAGCTTTTGGTACGCATTTAACAGAAGGTTAGGATAATGCTATTAAAGCTGAAGGAAAGGGAATCCTTCCATATAGTGGGATAAAGTTTAGCAGCATTGTTGCCTGTGATGACATGGAAAAAGTCATATAATGCAATGGGGTATTTACCTAAGGAGATTTCCAGGCAGAATGTTCTAAATGCCTACTGTTTTAAGTGCATATGACAGAGACAGATGGATTTTTTTTAAAGCAATTGTTTAATATTCAGCATCAATTTATCCTAGGGTAGACTGCAAAGTGTGTCCCCTCCCGCCAAATTGCAAGATTTCGCCAATTTATAGAGGTAAAAACCTGAAGAACCTACATGGAAATAGATCCTAAGGGTTTTGGATCAGGTGGATGGAATATAATGAATCAAACAAAATTTGTACAGACGTACTGTCAAGATTCTTGATTTAATATATTGAGTGGCTAGTAGTAGCTCTAAGAGTTCAGTTGGATGACTGAAATCCAGGCCCAAATGTGGACTCCACCACATGAAGGTGAAATTCTAATTTCCTTGGGATACCAAGAGGAAAGTATCCACAGGCTTAAGGAGGCCAGATGTTAAAGATTTATCATGTAAGGTGTGCTTAACCACTCCTCAAGAGTACTTTCTAGGAGCATCCTGAGAACATTTTTGACCAATTTCTGTATGAAATGCATTCATGAGGGGAGCTCTGGCATCCCTGAAGAGTCCTGTGGTGGCTATTCTCTGTAAATCAGGAGTGAGAGTGGACACTGTTGCCAATGAACTGGGCTGAGTTAAATGGGAGAAATGACATCCAAGGATGGGAGAGGCCAAGTGACAGCACTTAACCACTAGAAGAAGGTGGATGTGTACCAGACTAACAATCCTTGGATATCATTCATAAATATAACACATCCTATATTACCAGATTATGTACTGAAAAGCTTTAGAATCCATACATATTTTATATTTTTCCCCACTCTTTTACTTCACATCCTCAGTCATTCTTACTTTCAAGATTACTAGAGATAGACATTCATTCTTTCTCTACCTCTGTTCAACAGTTGCTCCTCCCTATACCTCAATCTAGTTTTTTTCTAATAGTTCCAATTTAATTAGAAAAAAATTAAATCAGAAAATACGTGCCCACTATCTGAAAAATCCACATAGCATAAAGTATATATGGAAAAAAATCATGCAAAAAAGGTTGATGTGACCTGTAAGGACAATTAATGGGAGATTGTCTTCAAATATGGATATTTCAAATATGAATATTGATTCAGAAGCAAAATTTCTGAATTTTGACTGTATTAGTTAAAGCATTTACAAATCGTTTGGAATTTTGATCTAAAATAAAGGTTAAACTTAACAGAGAGAAAAATAATTGGGTTAATAAAATCAATGTAACTGCAAGAAAGATGTCTGGATTAACAAAACAATCCTTTATAACTGTCAACACACTCATAAATACACGAACGTAAACAAACCATTTAACTAAAATAGAGGGGTAAGATGAAAAGATTATAATCTAGGGCAGCCCGGTGGCTCAGCGGTTTAGCACCGCCTTCAGCCCAGGGTGTGATCCTGGAGACCCGGGATCCAATCCCACGTTGGGCTCCCTGCATGGAGCCTGCTTCTCCCTCTGCCTGTGTCTCTGCCTCTGCCTCTGTGTGTGTGCGCGCGCGTGTCTCATGAATAAATAAATAAAATCTTTAAAAAAAAAAGATCATAATCTAAATTCACTTAATACTTATCATCCTGGAATACTGTATTTTGTTCCAGAGAAATATTAAACTAGAATTTTCTCAGAGGAGAGAGACTAGGGAGGGAAGATAAACAACTATATTCTAAAAAAAAAAAAAAAAAAAAAAAAAAAAAAAAAAAAAAAAAAAACAGTTGAAAACACTGAGACACATTCCAGTGGGTTGTAGATAGAAAACAGTTGGAGCAAGTCAGAGAACTTTAAAAATTGGAAAAGCCTATAAAACAATTCTTGGAAAGGTTGCTTCGAGGTACGTATGAAAAGCATCTGAATTAAAAGAAATAAGTTCTTAATAAGTGCAGCTTTAAATGCTGAAAAGAATTTTAAGAATTGTAGAAATCAGAATCAGGACTAATTAAGTTGAAAAGAAGCTAGATTTCTAATTTCCTAGCAATTTTAGCTATCAAAAATGAAATACAGTACCTTGTGATGTAGTGAAATTGCCAATGTAAGTGTTTTAAGTTGAGGCTGGATGACTACCTTCTTAGATATTGTTAAAGGAAATTCTGTCTTGGGTGGGAGTCCAGGCTATGAAACCTCAAATGGCACATTCAGTTCCAGAGCAATGACTCACATTTGCCTTATGCTAACCAGACAACTTTCTTTCTTGGCAACTTATGTGACCCATAATGTCACATTCCCCATTTTTTTTTTTTTTTTTAAAGTAAGTACCATGTGGATCATAGGCAGTTCATTATGGGAAAAAACTACCATCAAGCACAGGATTACTCAGTTTTAGAGGACTTCAAAATCAAAATATAAAGTCATTTCTTTTGTAGCTGCGACCATATCACATATTCATTACAAATCCTTTTATAAGAATTTTAATGGGGGGAATCCCTGGGTGGCTCAACGGTTTAGCTCCTGCCTTTGGCCCAGGGCATGATCCTGGAGACCCGGGATCAAGTCCTACATGGGGCTCCCTGCATGGAGCCTGCTTCTCCCTCTGCCTGTGTCTCTGCTTCTCTCTCTTTCTCTCTGTAGTCTCTCATGAATAAATAAAATCTTTAAAAAAATTTTTAAAAAAGAATTTTAATGGGGACGGGGGAAAGGAAATATGCTCTGAGACAGTTTTTGGTGTGTGGACTTCTAATTACATATAGTAATATAGTACGATAAGAACAGAAAATAATGAAAATTAACTAGAAGAGCAAAAATGAAAAATAATTTAAGTATAAATTGCTTTTACATACTTATGTACAAAAGCAGACTTATGAGTAGGAACTATTATTAATTATGTCAACACTTAGTATAGTCTTTTAAAATTTTAGCCAATCTTTTTTTGACTTTGCTTTTTTTTTTTAAAAGATTTTATTCATTTATTAATGTGAGACACAAAGAGAGAGAGAGAGAGAGAGGCAGAGACACAGGCAGAGGGAGAAGCAGGCTCCATGAAGGGAGCTAGACGTGGGACTCGATCTGGGGTCTCCAAGATCACGCCCTGGACTGAAGGCGGTGCTAAACTGCTGAGCCACCTGGGCTGCCCAAACTTTAGCCAATCTAATGGAAGTGTAGTGACATTTCACTGTGGTTTAATCTCTATTTCTCTGAGTACTAATGATGCCACACTTCTTTTTCCTGTGTTACTTGGCCATTAGTATAACTTCTTTGATGAAAAGTCTATACAAATCTTCTGTCCATTTTTTTAAATTGAGTTGTTTCATATTATTGAATTGTAAAACTTCTTTATTTATTCTGGGTGCAATTCCTTTGTCTGATGTATGTGTTACAAGTATTTTTTCCCAATCTGTGGTTTCCCTTTGTCTTCTTAATGGTATCTTTAGAAGATCAAACATTTTTAACTTTAATGAAGTCTAATTTATCACTTTTTATTCTTTTACATTGCATGTTTTTTTGGTCTCACACAATTAACCTATTTGGTGTATGTGTGTGCACATGCACGTAAGGTTATACAGTTTTACATGCAGTTCATAGCTCAGCAGTATATGACCACAGTAAGGTTTTCAACTTTGTAGCTACCTTTCCTTGAATAGAGCCTGCAATTTCTCAGGTTCTACTTAAAAGTAAAGCCACTATTTTACATCATTTTTCTAAAGGGGTATTTGTGGTTTCCATGGGAACATATACATCAGTAATAAGACATTTAAAATGTTTCAAACAAATACATTTACATGGCATCTCTTTTAATAAACAGGATTGATAGCCTAAATAATTACTGCCTGCCAAACATCTGAAATTGAGACTATTACCTTTTGTAAGTGCCAATGAATTTAAAATAAGAATCATTATAAAGCTAAGTATTTCCTTTTAAAGACCTTTAACAATTCTCATTCTTCCAAAGTTACTTATGTGTATGAAATATTCTGTAGTTAGCAAGTTTTACATCTCATCTAATGTTCATTGTAGTTAAAGCTGCTGTAAAGATATCATTCAAAGCTTTAGGTATCTATGTGAACAGTCAGTTATAATTGTAAACCAACCATAAAACAATGTATAATTTACATTTACAAAAGAAAATCTTTTCTTTAAAAAAAGGCAAAAAATATTTTAAAGTAATATTTGCTTACATCAAAATGCTCTTCAACAGAGACTCAATAATATCTGGAAATGCCAAAGGACCTTGAAATTAAACTCCATGAAACCATGTATAGAACAGAGTTGGTTACCTCTCACGTATGTGCTTTTAGTAACTCATTAGCTAACTAATAAATATATAATATAAATATTACACTCAGAATCACGTTAAGATAGAACACTGGTCCCAAATAACACTAATGTTATTTTTTAATCTACCATCTATATCATTTTCTTAGGGGGAAAAAGAATCAAGAGAAAGGACTAGGAGGGGTCTTAAAATTAAACTTTAGTCCCAATGCAGAAATGCCTCCTATAACATACAACAAAAGACAACAGCTGAGTCCTTGAAATAAGGAAATATATATAACTTCCCTAACTTTTCAGTTAGGAAATATATATGGAAACATATATGACTTCTTGAGGTATCAGCTCCATTACCATATAGATCTAGTTATTGGAAAGATATTTACAATAATTATTCAAATCTATATTACTGTCACTTTCTAATCCTAGTTCTGTTGTCTAAAACTACAAAGAAAAATTATACTCCCAAAGTCAATTGAATAGGAAATAATCATGGCTTTGAGCTATGTGGAAAAACAAAACAAAAGCAACTATGTAATCAGAAATGTTAAATGAACTTGGGGCCAAGGACTGCAGATTATTTTGAACTAAAAACAATCAAGGCCCAAAAGATTCAAGAAGAAAACTTTGCCTTCCCATCCCTGCCCCCTCACCACCACCACCAAATGCCTACAAGAATTTAGATAGAAAGATAACTATGACCATAAAAATGGAAGGTAACTACATTATAACAGGAACCAGGTATGGCAGATAGGGAAGTCCTAGCAAGGCCTGTTTGGTCAAAGTCCTCAAGTTCCAATTTTTCTAAGTGGCCCAACAAATGTTTGTTTACCAAACATTTACTCTTTTTCATCTTCCGGTGAATTGTTTTTCTTCCCTTTGAAGTCCCAGACCCTTCCTGCTTCTCCTTAGTTGAGAATGATATGTAAACCTCATGTTACCTGTCTTTGTAATTTCATGTTTGCATGGATTCCCAGCACATACAAAATTAAATTTGATTTTCTCCTATTAATCTCAAGTCAATTTAATGTTAGTCCAGCTAGAAGAACATTGAATGGTAAATTAAAATTTGTCCTCTTCAAATTCAAGCTGGATCTCAAAAAACAAGTAGACCTAAAGAATTCATCATAAGGAATGATCCTGTGTTACACATGTATTTGCTAGCAATCAGCACACAAAGATAAAGAATGCAAGGTGTTTGTAAATATAGAAATGATTTTAACAGTACTAATAATTTTTTTAAAAAATACTTGTAAGGCATCAATGATTCAAACTAAAGTGCCACTCCAGATAGGTTCCCTATCCCTCCCCCAACAACATCTTATTCTCAATAATAAAATGTTGTTTACACTGAAATATAAGATTAAACTTTTAATTCACACGTCCAAAGAACCATATGCCACTTTGGGAGTTATTTCTTTTTCGAATCATATTCTTAAATAGCAAGCAATATATTTTAAAAACAAAAAACGTGGAGTCAACAATAGGCTAATTGCTTATCCTGCACATATTTCTAATTAAGCAAATATTAGTAAGGCAAACAAAAGGAGATTACATAAAACTGTACATAAAACTGAAGGAACAAACATCTTGGTTAAAAATATGTGCCAAAGAATCAACAAAATAAATTTGGAATCATACCAAAACCAAACTTAACCAAACTGGTGGTGAAAACATGTCTCTGAGGAAAGAAAGTGGTAATACTATTTACTATCATGCCCAGGAACAGAAAATTTGCACTATGGTAGCTTGTAACTATGGAAGGTTATCTGATAAGTTGCCAAAACAGACTGGGTGAAAGATTCCCATACTCATATAAGTAACCAGAATAATTTAGTGGCTCTAGGTCAAATAACTAAGGTTAATTCACCCAAGGATAAACTGTAGTCTTGACTACCCAAAACAAATTCTTTTGAATGTTTTTCCATTAAGTTTTTTTTTTTTAATTTCTTAATTTTTGGCATTTTAAAGACTTCTAAAACAACAAGCATCTTGAATTTTATTCAGTATTTCTAACTGATTTCTGTTAGTAGCATTATTTTTTTAAATTAGGGCCTGTGTTTTATCAGTTTTTTTTTTTTAACCAATGAACTTTAGAAAATTTAAATTAGCTCATTCAAACATGCCTTCTTCAACTTTAAAAGGTCTCAAACATAAATTTTATTTTAATGAAAATGTTCATTCTAATTTTATCTAAGATATCTGAATAGAATCAAAAACAATCAAAAGTATGTTAAGTATCTGGGGGTGCTTGGGTGGCTCAGTTGGTCGAATGACTCTTGATTTTGGCTCAGGTCATGATCTCAGGGTCATGACATGGAGCCCCACATGGAGCCCTGCATTGGGCTCTGTGCTCAGTGGGGAGTTTGCTCAAGATTCTTACTCTCCTTCTGCCCCTCCTCCACCCCGTATGTGCCCAGGATCATGACCTGAACCAAAGGCAGACACTCAACCATTGAGCTACCCAGGTGCCCATGAACTGGAATTGGTTTTATATGAAGTGATCAATTACTCATGTTATGATTTTTCCTAAAAATATCTTATGCTGTCTTCTAGTACAGGGGCTGAAGGTAGGGCCCCTAGGATTGGCATGTGGATTATTTTGAGCTGAAGGCTATCAAGAACCTGTGGGCTCAAGGGAAACATCTGACTCTCCCTTGACTATATAGAATCCAAATTGTACAGTCTTCCCAGAATAAGGGTTACTACCAGAGATAAATTTTATCTGAATAATCCATCTATATGGAAGGGCAAATATCTGTTTACCAAACATCAACTCTTTTTCATCTGCCTGTAAATTGCACTGCTTCCCTTTAAGTCACAGGCCCCTATCCCCTTCTCTTTAGTTTAGAATGACATATATACTTCATTTTGCCTATTCTTGGAACTTCCATGTTTGTGAGGATTCCCTGGACGTACACAATCAAATTTTATTTTCTCCTGTTAACCTGTCTCATGTCAATCTGATTCTTAGTCCAGCTACAAGGATCCGTGAGGAGGCAGGATTGCTTGCTCCCTAGTTACTCCACCATTTTATGAAACAATAAACATATTAAATAGATGATATAATTCAAAGCAAAAAAAAAAAAAAACTGGAATCCAAATTAACCTCCATTTCTTAAAGTTCTCCAAATAAGAGCACTGTCTCCAGTTACACTTTGGAAAGAGACTATCACAATAAATACAAGTGCTTTTACCATAGCTCACACTCATACATTTTATTCTAAATTAAATAATCTTTTCAGCTTAGGAAGATTTTTTTTAGAGGGGGCTAAAATGTAAAAGCCATTTTGACTATGGGAAGAAAGCACTTTGAATTTTAATGATCAGAAATGGAGAAGGAGGCTGTTAAAAAACTGGGTAATAATATAATAACAGAAGTCAGATGTACTAGGGCGATCTCTCAGACAAACAGCAGTGTCAATACTGGGGAAGGCGCACTTAATGTACATACTGACATTGGGGCACAAATATGTGAAATCAAGACCTTCCTGGAAATGCTGGGATAAAAGATTGCAATGCCAATACCTAGGGGAGTTTTGATAATTATCAATAGCCTGAGAGAGTCTCCCATAGTATTTTCATATCAATAGGGAATAAAAGATACTAGTACATTAATCTCCATTATTAACCTCTATTACTATTCTCTGTTGGGAAATCAAGCACCGTGGTGGGCATCTAGACCCCACTAGCACTGCACACGATACAATATGACTAAAATGACTAAATGACTAAAATGACTCTCCATTTAGGTCAGCTTGATTTAACCAAGGACTCTATAATTGAATCTACTTTATTTTTTTTTAATTGAATCTACTTTAAAGGAAGAGTCTAAATAAAGGGGAAAAAAGTCACTCAGCAATGCGTACCATAATTTCCTGAATGAATGAATGAACATTTTAAGTTTAGACATATGGGTAACATTTAACTTAAATAATATATTATTTACATTATTCTCTCAAAAGTCCATATGGGACCTTTACCCGTTTCTTGTTTGTAACTTATCAAAAGAACTTGAGAGGGACACCTGGGTGGCTCAGCGGCTGAGCATCTGCCTCCAGCTCAGGGCCTGATCCCCGACCAGGGGTCAAGTCCCATGTCAGGCTCCCTGCATGGAGCCTGCTTCTCCCTCTGCCTGTGTCTCTGCCTCTCTCTCTGTGTCTCTCATAAACAAATAAAATCTTAAAAAAAAAAAATTGGCCAGGACTAAAATCAAGACTAGCCAAATTTAAAGAAAAATTAGACCGATAATGTCCACATAAAATTTAATTCACAAATAATGAAAAAGTCTATTCTCTGAAAACAATTTGGTTGCTTTGTTCTGAACATTTAAAATAACTCAGTTCTCTGTTTAGGCTTCTCCACTTAAAAAGGAATCACTTCCAGGGTGCCAGGGTGGCTCAGTCAGTCAAGCAATTGCCTTTGGCTGAGGTCATGATCCTGGGGTCACGGGATCGAGCCCCTGCCTCAGGTTCCCTGCTCAGTGGGGAGTCTGCTTGTCTCCCTCTGCCGCTCCCCCTGAATCGTGTGAGGCATGTGTGGGCACTCTCATAAATAAATAAAATGTTAAAAAAGAAATCACTTCCAATAAAGGAAACTATGGCCTTTTAAATAAAGACAACTATTAGGTCCTCTAAAATTTGGGAGAAAATTTCACTGTACTCAGCTTAATGCATTTAACTTCAATAGTTCCTCTACTTCTACTTACTCATGAGTCAATCAAAAGTCACCCCTAATTGAGACTTATAGTTCCCTGATGGCAGTATGAATTTAACACAGGTCTCAAATAAACCACTCAAGATTTCATGTTCTGATTGTATCTCAAGTATGAATAGTTTAAATTTAATTCTTGTAAACCAAGGAAAAAAGCACAATTTAAGTAAATTAATGGTTAGGATAATACCTTTCTGCCTGAGTTCTAAGTAGCTTTGAGCCATTAAAAGTTGGTTTCCCCAAAGTTTAGCATTACATCAGACTTAATTCTTCAGACTTTAACATGGTTTATGAGGTGCTTTAAAAATATTTTGGTGGTAACACTAGGAAGTTGAGGTTCATTTCTAGTTATTATGAATTAATAGTGATGATTCTTTGGAAATAATATTACAGATTGATATCTTGTTATATATCTTGCTCAAAAACAATGATAGACTGGCTATAGATTTCCAAGCTGTTTGAAATAAATTTTCTAGGTATTACATAGGCAGAAGGATGACACTGTATATAAATTCTGATGTCTTCCCTGTTCCCCCCAAATTCCTAGAATTATCCTCAGCTAGCTTTGGAGATTATGATTTCATAAGCAATTTTATTATCACTGCAACTCAATAATTATTGAGTAGCCTCTATACAGAGCAGTTTATGAGATCTCAAGAGAGGTTACAAAGGCAATAGTTAGTTATGGTTTTTAATTCTAAAGGGCAGAAAAGTAGGAAAATGGGAGAACCACATATATACATATTTAACTATAAATAGTGAGTATGTAATTTTTATGAGCTAGTTCTTAAAACTCAGTGCTAAGGATCAGAAAGGAAGAAAGAGGATGACATGTTAATAACACCAGAATTATACTATAAAGTTTTATGAAAAAGTGTGAATTAAATGTTCTCTCTGGATTGTTCAGAATATCTTAAAAGGCCAACCTTTTAATTGTTATTTTAATCATTTTTTTGGGGGGGTATTGTGTATTGGTAACTAGAACAAAGTTCTTTTGGATCACTTAAACTGCATAAAATAGTATTAGAAATAGCTGTAAGGGTACTACTGCATACTTCAGGGTTTCTTTTTTTGTTTTTGGTTTGTTTGTTTGTTTGTTTTTTTAATTCTTCTTCCCTTTCTTAATATAGTCCTAACTCATTCAGGCAGTTCAGCTACAAATCAGAAAAAAACAGCAATGGGAATTGAGGTCAGAAGTTTTCAACTCCTTCAAAAAAATCACATAATCAATGAATGTACTGATGCTGGTAATACCATTAAAAATACTGAAATGCAATTAAACTCAGAATCTTTATCACTTAAAAATCAACAGTCCAGGTTTCCCAGATCAGTGCTGATTTATATGTCTACAGTAAGTCTAAAATAAACTTTCTTAGAGTATTTTCTACACTTTACAAGTCAAAATAACTCGATCTCAATCTTCTTAATTATAGTAATATTGTTAGATTCCATTTGATTCTACTAAAAATAAATTAACAAATAACTCTAAAACATTTTTCCTTCATGGGCCCCTTATGTCCTATTTTAAAATTTTTATCAAGCATCTTCTCTATGATAATTACTATTTGAAACAGGTGAATAGAACATATAAAAAGATAGTGGCTACTTAGGGGCTATCGGCCACAAAACACTATTAGAAGAGGCAAGTCTCCCTAATTTCCGTATTTCTCAGATGAGGTGAGAATTACTTACACTATGTAGATATCCATGCTAGATACTGAAGGAACGCTAGTGACCAAGGAAAACTACTGTCTTTAAATTAACTCAATAAATTTCCTAATTGGTGATGAAGTTTATACAGGAAAAATAAAGAAAATAATGTCTCATTAAAATATTTTAACTGTTTTAATAACATTTAACAAAAATAGGTATTACCTCCCCTACCCTATGAGAGTGAATGCATGGTATCACATTGTCATCATATGAGTGACTTCATCAAAATGAACTTTTGCTCTTCAAAATCTGTTGAGAATGACAAGCAAGAGAATGGCAGAAAATATTTCCAAATCACATATCTGACAAATGACTTGTATCCAACATATCTTATTCCCACTCAGGCTGCTATAATAAATTACCATGCACTAAGTGGTTTGTTTGTATGTTTATTTATTTATACTAAGTGGTTTAAAGAACATTTATTTCACACAGTTCTGGAGGCTGTTTAAGATTTTGGTTCTTAGTGAAGGCCCTCTTCCTGGTTTTCAGATGGCTATTTTCTTTTATCACATAGCAGAGACAGAGAAAGAAACAATCTCTCCCCTGTCTCTTCTTATGAGGGCACTAATCCCATCACCAGGGTTCCACCCTCATTACCTAAAACCTCCCAAAGGCCCCACCCTCTAAATACCATCACACTGGGGGTTAAGGTTTCAACATAATGAATTTTGGAAGGATGCAAACATGCAGTCCATAACAAAGAACTCTCAAAATTCAACAATAAGAAAACAACCCAATAAAAAAAGAGCAAATATTTGAATAGAGGCTTCACCAAAATAGTTAAATGGATGACAAATCAGCAAGTAAAAAAAAATGTTCCACACATGAGTAACTAGGGAAAAAATACAAATTAAAAATCATAATGAAGTACAACCAAACACCTATTAGAACATCTGACATTTTAAAAGGCTGATAACAAATGGGGGTGCGGGTACAGGGGAATTCATACAAAGTCCATGGGAACACAAATGACAAAGCCACTTAGGATGACAATTTGGCATTTTCTTAAAAAGTTACACCTTTTAAGTTGTATTTACCATATGACACATCTATTCCATAAAGAGATGTTTACCCAAGAGAGATAAAAACATGTATTTACACAAAAACTTATACGCAAATGTTCATAGCAGCATTCCTTATAATAGTCAAGAAATGGAAACAGTATCAATGTCCATCAACAGGTAAATGTAAATAAAATGTAGCATGTCTACAAGGTATACCTATCTAAAAGGAACAAATCACTGACTAACACAACATGAAGGAATCAAAGATCAAAACCATGATGTGGAGTGAAAGAAGTGACACCAAAAAAAAAAAAAAAAAAAAAAAAAAAAAGAACATATTGTATGATTCTATTATATACAATTCGAGAACATATAAATTAATATAGAAAGAAAGTAGATCAGTGGTTGGGTCTCTAGGGATGTAGAAATGGAGCAGGGGAATCGGGAGAGGGGAAGACTACAAAGGGGCATCAGGAAACTTTTGAAAATGATGGATATATGCATTTTTTTATTGTGGTGATGTTTTTCCAGTGTATGTATATGTACATATGTATTTTTGTGTATTATGTGTAAAATGTATCGACTTCACACTTTAAATATATGCAATCTGTTGTATACCAATTAGAAAGTAAATAAAGTTATTTTTTAAAAAGGAAAAAAGATGTCATCATAGGCATTTGTCTATTCATCACCAAAATGTAAGCTCCATAAACACAATAATTTTTTCATTTGTCTTATTAACTAGGTATTCTCAGTACTGGCACATAAGAAGTACTCAACTTGGTTTGATAAATGACGGAGAAAAAATAAAATTGAACTAATGATCAAAAATGTAGACAACATACCTTTTAATTTCCTTTTAAGCCTTACTAAATTTATAATAAAAATATCAATAATTTCCAAAAGAAATATATGCTGAGTTTTCATGAATCAAAGTACTATGAGTTTTATTCTGAAATAATTTTTTTAAATATTGTATTTATTTATTCATGAGAGACACAGAGGGAGAGAGAAGCAGGTTCCATGCAAGGAGCCCAATGCAGGACTCGATCATGGGACCTCAGGATCACTCCCTGAGCTGAAGACAGACGCTAAACCGCTGAGCCACCCAGGGATCCCCACTTCTGAAATAATTTCACCACTTAATCTCTTTAACATTTTTATTAAGAATTACATAGTTTCTTTTTAAATAATAACATCGAACACATAGTACCTACTATGTGTCAGGCATGTTGTAAGGTTCTATGTTGAAAGGATGTAACCTATGGTAATTAATCACTATAAAACTTTATAAAGTAGGTTTATCTTTTTCTCTTTTATAAGATTGATTAGTAAAGATATCAATCCCTTATACTTAAATGTTGCATCTATATTTCATTTGAATATATTATTTTAATGTTAGTTGCTAAATCATTATTTCATCCAAGCTTTGTTGATCACAAAACTTTTTCCCTCCACGAGCAGAACAAGGCCCTACAATTCTTTGACTTCTGTTCTCAATAATTGCCACTCCCTATTAATTGGAGACAATATGCAAGATGTAAACTTTTTTGCTACTCAAGGGCAAAGTCATGCTAGATATACTCAGCATTCATTTATTTGAAAATAATCCATTCAGTCACATAGTTCTAATTTGGATGAAAAATGTTGATTCTTCTGTCATCTTTCTCTCTCCCTTCTCCCTGACCTCAAAGCCTATAACTAGGGTAGCATCTGGATAGACGTTAAAATATTTAGATCCTGGGAGAAAACCAGACTATGGATGATAACAAATGAAAGCAGCTTATCTAACAAGTATTATTGGAAAATGGCAGTGATGTGTTGCATCTGAAAGATGAATTTTGAAAGGAAATAATGCAAATGTATAAAACTATATAGTAGTGGTAGGCGGACAGGTTCAAGAATGAAATACGGTGTGATTGGTAACAATTAAGATACCTGGAGGACATATCTCTAGCTCTAGAACTTCCTAATGAGTAGGACTGTCATGTTTCCAAAACCATATTGTTCGATAACATTTGAGTTCTAGTCATAACAGCATTTCATTTATCTTATTTTATAAAAAGTCAGTGTAAATATATGACTCCTCTTACTAAACTTTCTGCACCACAAATTTAGATATCAAGAAGGAATGTATATACTATTCATGCTGGAATTTGAAAAGTTTCATTAGCTTCTTATAAAACATTTAAATGGTCATAATTTTTTTCCAAGAAATAAGCACACATATGGGACGCCTGGGTGGCTCAGCTTGTTGAGCATCTGCCTTCAGCTCAGGGCGTGATCCCCAGACTGGTGATGAGTCCCGCATGGAGCTCCCTGTGGGGAGCCTGTTTCTCGGTTGGCCTATGTCTCTGCCTCCCTTTGTCTCTCATGAATAAATAAAATCTTAAAAAAAAAAAAAAAAAAAAAAAGCACAGACAAGAATGAGAGCTTGCAGGAAAAAAAAATGGCTCTATTAAACTCTTGAAAAGATGCTAAAACTCACTAATAATGAGATAGCAAAATTACAATTTTATACACACACATTTAATTTCTTTTTACCTATCAGGTTACCAAGAATCAAGTAGAATACACATGCTGTTAGTAAGGAGGTGGAGGAAGAGGCACTTTCAAGCATTACTCATAGGAGTGCAAAATAGTACAATATTTATAGAGGACAATTTGACTGAATCTATCAAAAGTATAAACACATTTATTATTTGATACAGCAAGAGCAAATCTAAAAATTTATACTGAAGACTGTACTTGCATACATGCAAAATATCATGCAGCTATTTACTGCAGCGTTACTGGTTTATTAAAATATTTTGACATGGGGCGCCTGGGTGGCTCAGGGTTGAGCATCTGCCTTTGGCTCAGGGCGTGATCCCGGGGTCATGGGATGGAATTCCACATCTGGCTCCCCGCAGGGAGTCTGCTTCTCCCTCTGCCTGTGTCTCTGCCTCTGTGTATGTCTCATGAATAAATAAAAATCTTAAAAAAATATTTTGATATAATAAACTACATATAGTTACATTTTATACAAGAAAAATGAAATGTGTGCATGTTTCCTTTCTATGCTTAAATAAACCATATTAAGACAAAGAAGAAATTTATAAAAGTCCCTCTGCCTGTGTCTCTGCCACTCTCTCTCTCTCTCTGCATCTCTATGAATAAATAAATAAATAAATAAATAAATAAATAAATAAATAAAAGAGATTTATAAAAGTGATTTTCTGTAGGAGGTGTCAGGCATAGGGTAAACAGGAATGGAAATGGGAGGGAGACTTTAGAAAATACCCTCTTTTAAATTGTTTTGTATATAATATCTTTTTTTGTATATAATATCTTATTCAAAAAAATATGTAGGAACACTCTTTCTTTACAACACTCTGCCACAAGCATTTACAAAAATTTACTGAATAATGTGATATGTCATAGTGAAATATTGAGGGGAAAAAATCTTAATTTTCCTAGATAGTAAATTCTGATGAAGTACTGTCATAATCAATATGACTGATTAACAATATTCTAGTCCAGTAATTCAGGTTTTCAACTGATCTCTATTTTCTTATGCTAAAAGGTCACTGACAGAGGGGAGAAAAGGTACTGCAGAAAAATTAGAAACTACAGAAAAATAGAACATAAAACATAATATTCACAGAGAAGTCTAATATATATAATCATTGTTAATATTTTAGAATATTGCTATACAGTCTCTTGCTCCCCCCCCCTTTTTTAAGATTTTATTTATTTACTTGAGAGAGGGAGAGAACAGGAGAGGGAGAAGCAGACCCCCTTCTCCTCTCCCCACCTCTGAGTAGGACCCCGGGATCATGACCTGAGCCAAAGGGAGATGCTTAGCTGACTGAGCCACCCAGGCACCTCATTCCCTCTGTTCTGTTTCATACATGATATATTGATATCAGATATAAAATATACTGAAATATAGTTATGGGAGAAATATTCTAGAATAAACAATGTACACATGATCACAGACTGAAAAGAATATAAAGAGGGGTTTAATTTTTTTCACTTATTCATTCAAAAATGTTTTGTTAGATAACTACAATGTGCCAAGCATAGTGTTCTACACTGAGATTATAGTACTAAGTGAGGGACAGATGATCCTTGCCTTCACATCACATAAGGTTTACAGCAGAGGTTCTCAAACACAGGGCATCAGGATCCCTTTATACTTTACAATATTGAGAACCCAAAGTACTTTCATTTACATGAGTAACAGCTAACTATATTTATTCTATTAAATGTTAAAACTAAGAAGCTTTTAAAATATTTAATTTATAAACAGAATAATAGGATACAAATAGCATCTTTTACATGAAAAAATAACCATGTTTTCCAAAATGACAATTAGTGAGGAGTGGCATTTTATTTTATTTTTTTACATTTTTGCAAATCCTTTTACTATCTGAGTCAAAAGAAGAAAGTTTGATTTTTATACTTGCTACAGCATTCAATCTGCTACAACAGGTTGTTTGGTTGAAATACATGAAGAAAACATGGCCTCACGCAAACACATTGCTAGAAAAGGGAGAGACACTTCAAAACTGCTTTCAGAAAATTAAGAAAATTCTCCTTTGCTACTGTACCAAAACTTAACAAGTGTACGTTTCTTTTGGGTGCTAGTTGCTCTCTGAAAACATATCAATGAACTTTTCATACTGTCTTACATGGAAATCCATGCATTTATCTTATATTTTGAATGGATATTTTACCCATGAATGATAGGACCAGTATACATTGCTCATTTGGCAATCAGTGGTTCACTAGGTTATGCAGATATTACAAACACTGGTACTTCTCGTTATTCAACATAAAAAAAGAATATTCATTAATTTGCCCACCAATGTCGATCCCATGATTGCAGATAGAGGTTTTATAAAAATTATAATTTTTACTTGGAACCTCAAATTTTTTTGTTGGCAACAAATACTGTCAGTTATTTGCCCTAAGTGACAGATTCAGTTCACTGATTTGTGAGAAAATGTCTGCAAAATTACTCAAGTCTAAATGGCATAGTTTATTAGTTATTCTTTTAAGCAAAAATGGTGTTCCACAAAAAAGGCAGCTAAGTTCAGCTTAGAATTCAGTCACACAAGCATTTTATGCATATATCTCACCTAATCATACGGAATTTTAAGACACACATACACATATTTACATATACAAGTGTTTTAAATCATGAAAACTGATCTGTGTATTCCAACACCTGAAATACTGTTCATAAAACATTTTCAAGGTTGCTAAAAATTAAAAAATTTACCAAAAATCATTTGATATATGGTTACTTCTGTAAAATGGGTACCAAGGAGGAAAAAAATCTCAAATTAAGAGATTAGGAAGCTTTTAATAATGTTAGCATTGTGCAAATAACTTCAAGAACCACACTCCCTACAGTATTAAGCTTAAGCTTGACTGAAATTCCTGCTATGGCCCTCAAAGGCAAGTTAACAATATCTATTTCATAGAACCTACTAGACTTGACTTCCCACCAAGAATAAATGCTATCTGAGGCTGAACCAGAATCAGACTATATTTGTTATATATATTTTTCCTGTAAATGTTCCCTTGATCATTTTAGTTGATCTGGGAAATATTTTTTCGCATTGGAGTATACAACTCTCCCTATACAATTATTACAAATGTAGGCTAAAATATAGCATTATTCATAGAATGCAAATTATTGCTCAAAATTTTAATTCAAAGAAATTTTATTTGTGTTCAGTATTTCATACTGGATTTGAATCTGAATGAGATAAAGAAACCCCCTACAACTGTAAGCAACATGGGCCACTCTGAAAAATACTGGTCTCTAATAGACTGGGAAATCAATTTCTACAATAGTATGTATTCTATGATCACATTTGTGTGTTAAAAAAAAAAAAAAAAGCTATCCGGTATGCCTGGGTGGCTCAGCGGTCGAGTGTCTGCCTTCAATACACAGTGTGATCCTGGGGTCCTGGGATCAAGTCCCGCATCAGGCCCCCTTTGGGAGGCCTGCTTCTCCTCTGCCCATCTCTCTGCTTCTCTCTCTGTGTCTCTCATAAATAAATAAAATCTTTAAAAAAACAAAACCTATTTGTAGATATAAATATGGATGACATACTCATGAAAGTAAATTCATGGAAAAAAGTGTGAGAGAATATTGAAATTCGTAACAGTGGTGATCACTGGAGAAGGAAATTGTGTATTTGGTGATGGAGTAATGAAACAGGACTTTCACAGCTAACTATAAATTTCTGTAGTTTTGATTTTTTTGTTGTTGTTCCAAGAATATGCTTATAGATTACCTATGTAATGTGAATAAAACATAATGAAAAGGTAAAAAATATCTTAATGTCATTAGTTAATATCTGTTTCCTAAATAAAGATTCAAATTTTGTACAGATTACCTAATCGTGACAAGCTGGTGTTATTTCTTAATTAATATTTGCCTTCAGGCAAGAACTTCCTTTTTATTTCCCTCATACTTATGCATGCCTCCATGCATCTTCTCTGCAGTATGGTAATAGCTCCCACTCAAGGAAACTGCCTCTTCACAATATTAGGCCTCATTCTCCTAATTTACATTGAGAGGGAAACTTCTCAGGGATGAGTATTGGCACCATTACACAAAAGCAAGAGTCACACAAGGTGGACAAATGTGGGGAGTGAGGAGGTGCTTGTTCTTGTGGTTTCCCAAGGGTAGAACACTGATGAGTAGAACTAGTGGGATGCTTCTTCCTTAAAGCCACTGGAGGCACCTGGGACCATGGCCTAGTGACCTTCTCATTTTAGGAGGGCTGAAGGCTAATGATTTCAGGCAGAAATTACCACATCACTTTAAAGATGACAAGTTATCTAGTGAAGTGAAACATTACAAAGGCATTTAGTATTAAAACATGCTATCATTGCACAAAACTAATCAGATAGTAATTACATACTTACATATTTTCTTGGTAACCATGACAGTTCTGTTGGTAACATCACAACATTAATTAAAACACAAACAGCCATATAATTAACACATGACATTATAATCTATGAATCATAACAAATTATCTTACAGATAGATAATGATTTTAGCCTTATTATTATTATTATTATTATTATTTTGAGGGAGATAGCATGAGCAAGTATGTGCACGTAAGCTGGGAGGCCAGGGGGTAGGTGAGGGAGAAAGAGAATCTTAAGCAGGCTCCACGCCCAGGGCAGAGCCTGAAGGGGGACTTGATCTCACGATCCTGAGATCAAACTTGAGCCCAAATCAAGAGTCAGGTACTTAACTGACTGAGCCACCCAGGCGCCCTTAGCCTAACGTATTCTTAAAAGCTTTATAGAATTAGGAATTATTTCACCTCCAACTCAAGTTCTGACTATCTTAAGCAAAATGACAGCAAATAGCTAGCAATATTTTCTAAATATTCTGAAATTTCTAAAAATTCTATTTTCTAAAAATTCTGAAATTTCTGAAAATAAATTTTCAGCAATATTTTCTAAAACCAGTTTATAGCTAGAAGAATCACATTTTCACCTGCTTAATTTCAAGAAGAAAAAGTCACAATGTTACTAAATGGTTTCTGACTCCCAAGGTCCAATGTTTGTTATTCATTGCCAGTGTTCTCCCCTCAATTTTTTTTCATCTTTCCATTACTTTTCCACATGGCTCTTCATATCCACTCAGGTTTATACTTTTGGGTATGCAATTTACTACAAATTATTCTAATCAACAACTGAGTAATTGCATTAAATGCATCATAACTCCTACCTCCAAAACCCAGGGAGCCTTCCCTAACTCCAAAGATACTAAGAATTGTTGTTTTTAGCTCTGTCAACTCAAATCATCCAAGAAAAATCTTCCTTTTGTGTTTGTTTGATAGCAAATACATTTATAGCAATCATATTTTTTTTTGCAATCATATTTTTTAAACTAAAACCAAGGACACATGATGATCTAAACCAAGTAATTTTTTCTCAGTTTATAAGATTTTATAAATATATGATCTAAAGATATTAAATAAGTTACACAATTAGTTTTACAAACAAGAATGAAATTATATGCAGTTAGTGTCATACTAGAAAATTACAACATTCTAAGAAAATTCTCAAAACTGAATCTAAAAATCCTGATTAATTGCTAGCTTTGTGGAGGTAGAAAGATAAGTTTCTTTCTGCAGGGTTAACAATAGCTCTAGGTAAATATTTTGTTGACAGTTCACACTACTGATCAAGTTCATTCACTTGCCAAAAGGAATATGAAACTATACTCTTTCTGTGAAAATAAGGGGTCTGAAAAGATGGCATGCCTTCACCCCTAAGACACCAAACTTATGTAAGACAACAAAGCTGGTGCCACCTGGCAATGAGTGCAGACGCCAGAGAATGTTCATTCCTGCCCCAGGTTCAGGCAGTAGACTGACTATATGGCCAACCAAGACAGAGAAGCTGAGAACATCCTGACAGATATATTCCCTTGGAGTTTTTCCACCAAATTAAATTCATTGGTGGGCAAATAATTAGCCTTATTTGAGCTGAAGATACAAAACATATCTTGGGAGAAAAATATTATAGAATATTCCTACAGATTAAAAAAAAAAAAAAACAATATATGGTTAGAGCCCCAAAAGGTAACATGGATGTTAGAGGGAAAAAACAAAACCAAAACTACTAACGCTAGGAATGAAAGTATTCAAATATTCCAATGGTTTCAACTTTCCAAAGGAAAGCATATTAATCTAGGTATAGAATATGAGATAGAAACATTTACTTCTTTCACATGAATTATTATAAACTGATATCAAAAGAAAATTTAAAAGTTATCATAAATGTAATATAGGGACCAATATTTATACCTAGCATTTTAAATTGGAATATAAACTTTTTGTTCCTAAATAAAGAAATGCTAAAATTTAGACCTTGAGTATACTGAAAAGAAACAAAAAAATAAAATACATATTCCAAGGAGGAAAAGCTCTTTCTCATATCCTACTAAAGACATTCAATTTTTCTTTAATTTTATGTAAAAATGTATATTTTACAATGATTCTATATGTCAATAAATCTATATTAATAGTAAGTCTTTGGCCATAAGCTTCTAGTAAAAATTTCTACTGTTAAGACAGAGTTGATTTGTCCTATCTACACCAGCTATCACATCTTTTCTTACCACCTTTTTGGGAAAGTTTGGTCGTTTAAAGGTTTCAAAGAAATGATTATGTATTATTATGCAACATTTAACAGTGACTAGATAATACTCAATATACATTACTTATAATTTTTTATTTCATTTTATTTTAAGTGTAATCATGAACACATACCTGATATAGAAGGTCTTTTTGAAGCAAGGGGGGGGATCGTTCTTCATACATGGGAGGTGGTTTATGTGTGGGTGGAAGGTCGATCCTGCATTAAAAAGGTTAATAAATGTGACTGCAACATTTAGAAAAAAAGGGGGTGGGACAATTAAGGTTCTCTTAAGTTTTGAGGAGATTTTCCTCACACTAATACATGCTTAATTTAGTTTTTAGATTTCCATTACCCTATCACACACGAGGAAAAAAGCCTGGTTTTAAAGTTCCAATATTTAAAACCAATCTAATTGATTCATTTAAAGAAGTTACTCAAATGGAAGAATTTCCTGAAAATTATTATTAAGCAAGTAACCTAGTACATAACCAATTTACTTAAGTATCCACCTGACTATGCCTACCATCATTTTAAAGATAGTCAAACACATGCAATGGAAGGCAAAGTGTCATAAAAGTGATTTTTAAAAAACTGTATCTTAAAATGATAATGAAAAAAGTTACATTGTATTTTGGAAGTATTTGCAAACTCATGGAATTTCAAAACCCATTTTCAAAACCCATGGTTACTCTTAGAATATCCATCTTGCAAATCAAGATTATTCAACTAAAGACCATATAAATCTTGTCACCTAAAATGAACAAAGGGCCTCTTACATCCTCAGGGAATACATTTATTTTAGAAAAAAAAAAAAACTAATCAATTTTTAAAAACCTACATTTTCATGTATTTAAGCATTATTGTTACAATAAAAATTAAGTATATCTTGTAAGCTCTCTGCATTTTAGAAAACAATTTTTTATATCTTCTCATACTTTTGAAGTTCACAGATAACTAATTTTCAATACTTGTGATGACTTAATCAAACAAAAATGTTACCTATATTAAAAAATAAAAAGAATTTAAATCTCTAAAGGCCAAAGTAATTACGAACTCTGTGGCTTAATAACTCCTCAATGTGGGCATGAAATAATATCTTAAATGAACAGAATTCAAACAACAAATAAAATGGTTACACGGATGTAATTACGTAGCCTATTAGTAAATTATGTTTTTGAAATTATAGAAAAACCTGAGATAACTTGGGATCTTGGGAAATAAAGTTAACCACAAGCTAGTTACTCTTGAAATAGTAAAGATCTATAAAAATTACTGTTAACTATAAATGTTAAAGAATCATTGTTACAGGTGTTGCAAAGATACTTTGCAGTTCTTTAAAGGTAATTATTTCCTTTAATCTAATTAAAATTACAGCAAATTTATAGCTCCAAGGTGCTATTGGTCATTTGGGTGAGAAAACCAAGGCCCATGGAGGTGATGTGATCTGTTCAGGATCATACCACTATTTTGATCAGGATAGAGCTGAGACTAACACCCAGGTGTCTTTAATCCAAGAAGATCTATCCCATAACTGTGCCAGATTAGAGGGGCCGAGATATACACACAGCATTTATGAAGACAGAAGAAACACACTGAGAGCCTCTTAATACAAAAATAATAACTGTATAAGAAATAATGCCATTTGTATAAAATGTCACAGTTTCACAAACAATATCATCTTTGTGATCTTGTTTCATCTATCATCTACTCATCACAACCATGGGAGGTAAGTAGGAAAAATCATTATTCACATTTCACAGATGAAGCAACAAAGCTGTTGATAGAATTAAGTGTATTGGGACATTGGTTTTTTGATTCTACAGCAAAGTGCAATTTCTGCTTTAGCATTTTTAGCTCAATGACTACACCCTAAATACTGCTTTCTCTTTAAATAAAAAAGTTGCACATTTTGTAATTCATCAAAACCAGAATTGTTTAAGGAAGGAAAGCTTTAAAACTCGATGTGTTTGATAATTCTTGGCAATTGAAAGTTAAGATCTATCCATACCTAGGACTCGCATATACAATCCAGAGAAACAATTAAACTTCTAAGATACTTCAAACCTCTCTTTCAACCACACTTCATCAAAGACCTGCATGTTTATTCAGAAGGCAGGACAAAATAAAGTGTCATTACATTTTATTTGGAAAGATGCTTAATATATTCATAGGTGGAAGAGGTGTTTAATATATTTGTCTTCAATGGCCCCATTACACTTTTTACCAGAACAGTACATTCTGATGAAACCATGGTCATCTCACAAGATCTAACAGTATCTTTACTCTCATTCATCAGATACCTTACCTAGGAGTAGCTGTAAAGATAAATACAAAGACTGACTCATACAGAATGTTGAACACAAGCAAAAAAGTTACCTACACTTTGTCAAGATAGGATGGTCTCTTTTTTCGAGGAGTCAGCAGGACAGTCACAAAGACCGCAATGATGAAAAGAGCAAGGACAGCTCCAATTACAGCTCCAGCTACAGCTATGGAAGAGGTCTGCTTAAATGGGACATCTGTAAAGCAACAAAAATTAGGATTTTCAAACAATTTTAAAAAGAGTTTTTGAGTTTGCATAGCCTAATTTCAAAAATGATCAAGGACTGATTAAACATGTTACCCAATAGCATGCTTAGGAGACCCCAAATTTGATTCTTTTTGTAGGATTATGCTAACACCCTTTTTCCTTGCAAGATGTCACTTTAGCATAATTCAGCTTTGCTTTTTTTCAAATTATGAAAATAATATCCCCAGTCAGATATCAATGAATAAATCTATTTTCTATGGGCAAAGAATGTCTGGAGGAGAACAGAAAAAAAGATGAAAACTATTTCAAGTTCTTACTCTAAAAGATAAAACAATTTTTTTCATTATTGAGTTAACCAACAATATATATACATTTACCATTTTTATTCTAGTAAAATCATAAAGAAGTTTTATTAAAAAAACCAAAAGCCTGTAATATGGGGCAAACCAAAGACATAAAAAAAATCCCAAGCCTAATAAATACAGTCGAAAATGACACTGTAAATGTTTTCAAAGAGGTATTATAAAAACAGCACTTGTCGAAGATAATTTATTTCCCTCAATTCATGAACATCTAATACAAAGTACACTAAAGGTAGTGTCTCTCCTACAAAAGTAAATGGGAAATCTTCTCTATCCCTTCACTATAAACATACATAATTTCTAAACAGCTATTTATCTTTCCCAGCCTGCACCATAAATTTTGTTAAGGATTTTAAAAACATACTTAGCAATTATCATTTCATACAGTCCTGAAAAATTTAGTCACTCTATCTTATGAACACCCATATAAGGGAATATACTAAAACTATTATAACTATGTATTTTCAAATATAAGTATTATGGATATGACAATATTAAATGTAAATATTATTCAATCATTATGTGTAAATATTATTTTGATAATTTCAGCAACATTAAACTTTTTGAGTAACTATCATCAATATATGCCTGGGTGGCTCAGTGGTTGAGTGTCTGCCCTTGGCTCAGGGCATGATCTCAGGGTCCTGGGATCGAGTCCTTTATCAGGCTCCCTGTAGGGAGCCGGTTTCTCCCTCTGCCTAGGTCTCTGTCTCTCGTCTGCCTCTCATGAATAAATAAAATCTTCAAAAAATATATATATACACAGACACACAATTTTATCTTTTTAACCAATAAATGTTTAAGATAATATCGTATAAATGAAAATACTGTAGTTCTAAAGTTAAATATTCTGCCCAAGGTTATTCGATCAAGTAGTAATAGAGAACAAAGAATGAAATAAAGTTAGCTGGGACAGACTAGAAGCCACCACCTTTATGCCCTTACTGGGAGAAAATGGGTTTTTTGCAGTATTCAACTTAGAATCTCCTTTTGGTCTGGTACTTGGAAATGAAGAACTCTTAGCTTTTATTTGAGTGGACATTCATATAAACTTTTTTTTTCCATATAAACTTCTAAATAATTGCAATGACCATTGCTGGAACCAGACATGGCATATTTAAAGAGAATTAAAGCACTATCAGTTTTGAAGTATGTTTCGCCAACTTACCATCATAGTATTTTCATATAAATACATATTTAGAAGTACTTTCTAATTTTGTTTCTATTAGAATGTCAGTCACAAGGTGTTTGCTAAAAAACAAGGTTATAATTAAGTAAATTATAAAATTCCTTAGCAAACTAACAGCCCTCGGTTTGTTAAATAATGAGTCATTTTATTAGTCTCATTCTAGACTAAGAAACTTATGCCAATGTTAAGTAACCCACTACAGTAACCTTTCAAAAACTGATTAGAATCTAAAAATAGTAAGATATACAATTTGTGTGTGTGTGTGTGTGAGTTCAAGCCCAATGCGAGGTTGTGCTTGAACTCACAACCCTGAGATCAAGACCTGAGCCAACTGAGCCACCCAGGTGGCCCCAGATACACAATTATTTTATTTTATTTTATTTTATTTTATTTTATTTTATTTTATTTTATTTTTTTATTTATGATAGTCACAGAGAGAGAGAGAGAGAGAGAGAGAGAGACAGAGAGAGAGGCAGAGACATAGGCAGAGGGAGAAGCAGGCTCCATGCACCAGGAGCCTGATGTGGGATTCGATCCCGGGTCTCCAGGATCGCGCCCTGGGCCAAAGGCAGGCGCCAAACCGCTGCGCCACCCAGGGATCCCACACAATTATTTTAATCAATAATCAGCTTAGTCATTCAGGACCTTACCCCTTATTTCCTTACACGTGCCTCATTTATCTTCCTATTATTGCTCATTTCTCTAATCCTTACTATCTCCATTTGAATATGTTACATGAGGAAAAGTCTGAAATCCAAGCCAGTCAAATACTACTCTGCTCTTGTAAATGTTTGAAGATCTGGAATGATCTAGGAATAATTTCTACTCTACACTATCACTTTTCCCACCATATAAATTATAGCTTTGTATTCTGTCTTTAACAATAGGTCAATCGAATCCAATTAAGGTTAGGTGCCTGAGGTTTTGTGACCAAGGCCATACACATCATCAGTGGCACCAAATAAAAAAAAATCCCAATGTGTCAAGAATGCTATTTATTCCACACTACTTATTCTAAATATATTCCTATTCCTTTATAGGAAATCTTTATTTTGCTAAGGGATAAAAAGCAATCCTATCATTTTTGCCCAAGTGTACTGAATTCAAATTTGAGGGTTATCTTGATGATAAGGACAAAGTTAATACCATATTTACAGTAATACTTCCAAAATTATTTTTTAAAAACTCAGGTTACTCTTTGAATATAAGATTTTCAATGTACAGTTCATTCATTATACATTCATCAAACTTCACACCTCCAAGAAAACCTTTCAGCTAATCTTGGTAAAGATATTAAATTTGGTAGTGCTTGTACTAAAACATAATCACAGATTTCATATCCTAAAGTAATTCCCAACTCTCTATATTATTAATATCCTTAAGTAATTCTCAAGTCCAAATAGACACTATTTCTTAAACATTTAAGTTATGGTCTACTATCTACTTTTGTCCCATTAGCCTTATAATTCCTAGCTCTAGGACTCTGTAACTTAAGAGTTAGTTGACTGCATGTAGACCATAACTCTGCCTTCTAACTTAAGTGGGCATATTTATTTCCCTTGGTTCCATTCATCCTTCACTCATATTTATCCTTTCTTTGTACACCTCTTCTTAGTATCGCAACAGTCTAATGAGTGCCGAAAAGAGCAACTGAAAGAAAAGCCAGGTTATAAATCCATTTACCAACCAGATATACTATATAGATAAACTATGTTAAATACATATATGGGATATACTTCACAATTCCTTTTCTGATTCTTCTACTAACTCACAAAAAAAAAATGCAGAATACATTTAAGGGTATTAAGAGATGATGAACACTACTCTAAATTGCAAAGGAAGAGCTAAAATTTCTTGCATTCAAGTCAAATAATTTTAATGAAAATTGAGAATTTAGTACCAATGCTGCCTCCTCCACATCTCTGTCCACATAATCTACACAGACTCTATATTACACGAAAGCAAAAAAAAGTAAGCAAATGTCTAATATAAAAATTTGGCGTTTTTAAACATTCAGTTAATTTACTGAGTGACTGACGTGAAGCAACATTACCATCACCCAAGAAGATAGCCTACTAAATCTTAACTATATGCTTACGATCAGCAGAAAACAAGACAAAAATGTTAAAATAGTCAAAGATTTGTATGTGTGTATTTCAAAAGAACAGCTTCCTATTATCATGACAGCTGCATTAATCCACAGATATTGGAAACTCTTTTACAAACACAAAAAATTAGTATTCCCCAATATAACAGAGGCTTACTGACCATCACCAGAGATATCATGCATATGCCTTTGGGGAACATATTCAAAAATCTGTTAACACATCACACCAAAAGAAACAATACACAGAAATTCCATTACTTTAAAAAAATGTACATATAACTACTAAACTGAATTTAAGTTTGTCTTTATTACTGATACATATGAATAAAAAATATATGACAGCTATTCAAACATGTGTTCACCTAGTTCACGTGACAAGATTTGAAAAAGATACTATTCTATATAGTAAAATACAGAAATTTGCTAAAACCACTTAAAATGAGCGAGTACAGAAATCTACAGGCCCTTTTCACACTTACATTCAAATACTAAGTACTAACAATTAATTGAAAGTTTCATTTTTTTCCATTCCCTTCACCAAAACTTCAGTGAAGTCATTGCATGATTCACACGTTATGTAAATTATCTACAAACTTACCTTCTCAATTTCTATTTGCTCCCTATAATACCTATCACTGTATTACCAATTTTCTCACTTTTTCAATAGCCCCTTTTTAATGCTTAACTTTTTGATACATCTAGTCCTTTATAGAGAATCCATAAAAATATTTTTTCCCAGTGTAGAGATCATTTATCCTATCCCTTTTTTAAGGATAAGTGATAATCACAAAATAAATGTTGTACTAGTAATAATACACAGACTGGCATGGGTAGCCCCACTTAGTCCAAATGTCAGGAGTTCACTTGCTATACAAGGCACCCAAAAAGTCCTGTGGCCAGTGTGGAGTAGGACAGTTCCAGAATGAAATCAAATAGACACTCCGTTGTTCCCTCTCAGCACAGTCAACATATTGTGGCCGACTGGGATATGTGAGAGCTCAGCTGAGTGAACTAATAAGTACCCTCGATTTAACTAGAGGTCAAGAATGTAAAGGAGGCATGACATGGGTCCCTGGATGACAGGTGAACATCTGACACACAGACCAAATGGGGGTATCAGTGCTAATCCAGGTTATAGATTAGTAAACGTTTATGCCTAGTAAATGTCATTCCTGCAAAGAACTGGTAGAATGAAGAGAACATCAATAATGAAGGCACAAATAATGACAAAACCCCCAAAACGACAATGCAAGTATCTTACTCTTAATACACAAACTTGATCAGTTCCATCGTGAAGTAAAACCACAGCCATATAATCAGACGTAATGAGTGAGCCATAAAAACTAAAACAAATTAGGAGACCAAATAAAGATTTACATTCACTCTTATTAATGATACACCTCACACTAAATCCATAGTGCTGAAGCTGTAGGTAACATGAGGGTAGGGTTACTGTCATTAAAAAAAAAAAATTGAAAAACCAATCATTCTGAACAGGAGACTAGCTCTAAAAACAGCATTTGGGATGAAAACTGTTAAGGTTCCCAACAATGTACTTCTTCCATTTGAATCTACTTGTTTTTGAAAGGTAGCATTTTAGTTACCAAGGATCAAAATAAAAACCAAATTATCAAAATACACTGAACATGGAATCAAACCTTTGAATCATTGAATCAAAAGTATAAAAACAAAATTAAAAAAACAACATATGAAGCACATTTAATCACATGGTTTGAGCTGGACCTTGAATATGGAAAAGGGTGGAAAGGAAAGTTCAGGTAAAAGCAGCTGGATGTGATTATTCAGACATTAAAGCACATGGCATGGTAAAAAAAAAAAAAAAAAGAGTTACTACACCTAGACATTAAGTAGGTTCTGGATTAGATCTAGGCTTTGAGCATCTAATGACTGCTATTATCAAAGGAAAAACAGGTATTATGTGCCTCTGACAGAAGATACCATCACTTAAGAAGTAATTTTGCCCCTCAAAATTAAGCCTTCACCTTATGAAGGTTTTAGACCTGACAATTTACAGAAAATACAGAGGTACAACTAGCACAATCCAAACTGGGAAACTGCAGGACACACATGAAGCCATTTTCTCAAGAAATAAAATACAAGGCAAAAATTAGGAGTAGGGAAATGCCTCACAGAGAACATATAGTTTAAAAGAGATCACAATATATGGGTCACATTTAGATACTAATTAAAACTGCAAAAATGTGATTAGAACTTTGAATATTTACTAGACATGTAATATTAAGGAATTGATTTTTCATGTAATGATAAATCTGTGGTTACTTTTCCTAAATGTTCCTTCTCTTTTAGAGCTGCATGCTGATATATTTACAGATGAACTAATGGCAGGAAGGATTATGTGGGTAAGAATTTAATGGAACAAGACTGATCATGAGTTGATAATAACTGAAGCAGGTACACAAATGTTCATGTCATTATTCTATACTACTTTTGTATTAATTACCCATAATAAATTTTTTTTAAAGGGGGGCCAGTTTTCTAGATCTAGTTACCTCGGGCTTTTAGCTCAAACTATCCCTTCAAAAAAATAGGTGTTTCCTGAGATAATTCTCAAAACTGAGACTGTGATATTAGATATGTCTCTACAGAAATATTATATATGAAATAAGGAAATATTATATATGAAATAAGGAAATGAGGCCTCGAATTATTCTTTCAAGTTTTGAAGATTAGATTTTCAAGTTATCCTACTAAATTCACTTTCACTCTGCTTCACCCATAACACCCAGCCAGAATAGCAGCAGAAAATATAAATGAACTAGGACAACCCAAAATGGAATCGTTTTATCCTCATAAATTGAAATGAACTTGATAAAATAACTATCATCAGGGTTCAAGAAGATAACCCCTAAGGATATATACAGCAAAAGCTTTTGTAAGCAAATCTATCACTACTCAACCCAAAGTAGGTAGGTAACAAACAAAACAAAAAGAAAAAAACCTTGCAGCTTACTGAATAGAAGAAAACAAATATTAAACAGAAAGCATTTTTTAGAATATAGAAAAGTTGTCATGCTGTGTATACTATTCCAGAGATTACTTCATGCCTGAATATTCATTGATATAACAAAAGGAAAACCAAGTTTAATCCAGTCAAAATGTATGCTATTTTAAAACAAAAACAAACAAAAGAACCCACTGCTTGCTTTAAAATAATTTAAAGTTTAGGAAAACTAGTATAATTTTAAGCAGCAGAGATAGAAAACAGGGAGATGGTTACAATTAGAAGCAATGGCATTTATAATGAAAGCCATTACAAATACAATGTTTATAAGTGAAAAACACTAAATGTCAACTTACAAAATATCTTGTGAAATGTGTTCATCCAAATGGAAAGCCAATATATATACATAATTTAACTTACATCACACACTCACAGCAAAAATATTCGAAATTTGGTTTAACTGCTAAGACTAGAGAAACAGGTAATTCATGACTATGGAGAGCAAATTCTGTAATGGCTAACCTACCAACTTAGATGCTATCCTCAAACTTTATTTGACTGTATCCTTAGCCTGATATAGTCTTGTTTAGGTAGAGAAATAAAATAGATTTCAAATTCCCACAGAAACTTCATTACTTAAAATATAAGAAACTAGATTATACATACAACACACACACACACACACACACACACTCCAGCAAATAACATAACGAGGACAAAGAAGGTAATACAGAGATACAGGCTTGGTATAGAAATATGCCTCTAAAGAATTTTTTTAAAAACTTTTATTTAAAGATTTGTTGCATGGCTATTAGGGCTACCACCTGATAAATAATTTGGTGGAAAAAAAAAAAAGTAAAAACCACTGGTACAAATTGAAATTAAATGCAAACTCAATACACCAAAAATTTGAGAAAGGAGTTTCTTATGAATGATACATTTCCAATTAACAAGTGAATAGAAAAAACAATTAAATCTATAAATCGTTCCATTAGAATTAAAAATATGGGTACCATTTCTTCCTTCTTATATTTTACACTGATTATTTCCATACATTCACAACTTCTTGTTCATATACCTTTAGTATTTACCAAAAACAAAATCAAACTCAAATAAAATGTTTTCACATATAAATTGTTATATTTATCTCAATTCTTGCACTCATATTGTACTTCCTACAAGCCCTTCTGCTACACATTTAGCTAGGGTTGTCTTTAGAAAACATTCCTATATATGGCTATCAGAAGCAATACTTACTACTGAAAAACCTTAATGGTTTCTTTAATCTTAGACTTATCAAATAGAAACCTTTTAGGCACATGGTAAAATACTAAATATTTCAACTATAATGTAGTCCTCAAATGTCACTTTTAAAGTTAACCCCTAGCCTATTAAAGTTTTAATGTATTTTAATAAAAATGGCAAAAAAAATTGCATTCATCATCCCTGCATTACTGAATATTTTAACCAGTGTGAAAGAAAACCCTAAAGCGAAAACAAAAATGAGAAGCCAGTTCAAAGAATAAAGAAACAAAAATAAAAATGGCCAAAATAAAGTAAAACATTCTTCCATCTTTTCCAGAAAAAGAAAAGGATTTTCATATCGAACTATCAATTAGCTGTAAATACCACTGATACTAAAAAATTAATTTAACAAAAATGTTTAATGACATGTTCACAAATAAGTCTCTATGTACAGTAAACAAAGTTCTAATAAACAGCAGTGCAATGCTTCAGAAAGTCTTAACTAGTATCAGTTTTTATGATTTTTTTAATCTTTTCGTTTGCCAAATGATTTAGTTTAAGGATACAGAATGTATCAAACACTCACTTGCAGTTTTCCATGTCACCCTCTCCCGTAAAAAAACAAAACAAACAAAAATGTCCACCCTAAACACATAATGGCCACAATATTAAAGGAAGATCTTAATCGCTAAGTATTTATATTTTTAAAATGCAGTTCTTAAAATACATTGCTAATTTCTTTCAGATTGCACTCAAGTTGAGATTTATACAGTGATTATTCTGCTTAGATTCATATGGCATTTTAAACCATTGTTCTACAGATGAAATTGTGAACAAAAAAGCCACAATTCACATCTTCCATGGCAAGAATTTTAGATCCATTTTTCTTGTGGCCATCTCAGTGCTAGTATTTAAATTAAAACATAAAGTCCACTTCAATCACAGGGTATTACCAATAAAGTTTTCCTAGTATTTGTACATCAGTGGTTAATTATATTAAAACCAGATATTTTTAATATATGAGTGAGCTTACCTGTATCCTTAGCTGATATTATAGTTTTAGATTAAGTGTGTGACTGTTTGGGAAGAGAAATAAAATAGGTTTCTAACTTCCACAAAATACTGCTAGTTCAAAGAAAGGAAATTATGTTATAATCATTTAGAATAAGGCCTTGACTACTTGCAAAATTCTATGAACATGTTAGAACTTTGCCTTATAAAACATTCCTTTAGATTTGAGGAGAATCATCAGGAGTGGGGTGGTTGGGGGATTTAAAAAAAAAAAGTACCTACTTTGCCTTTTTATTAACAAAATAATTTATTTATGATTTTCCTACTAACTTCCACTTCAATTCCCTGGCAAAACACCTAAGGCAATTCTACACAGTCCTTTTTCAAATGAATCATCAACAGAAAAAACATATTCTTTGGGCTTCAAAGTAGTTGTCATTATTACAATTTTACAGGACTCCACCGTAGAAGCAATTTAATTACCTCACAAAGAAGATGATCCACATTTGAAGATTTAGATAACATTTCTTTTTCAAAAGATACATGATTTTTGGAAAGAATATACTTAATGAATTATGCAATAAACAAAAACAAAACAAAAAACCTTATGATGTTTCCAGTTTTAATTGGAAAAACAAAAATCTTGAAACAAATACATACATTTAGGAAGAAAAGGGGGATGGTTTGCCATATCCATCAGTAAGTGTTAATGACTGGTTCTATAATTCAAATTTTTCTCATTAAACCCCAAATTTACAAGTTTATCCTAATTTTCTGCATATTTACCTGTCTGAACGTCTCAGATGACTAAAACAAGATGGGCGAGAAAATTCTTTGTATAAATTCTTGGCTGACATGTCTCATTTCTGAAAACTGGTACTCCAATGCTAGTTTACCCACATTGTACCATATATTGAAATGCCCTCTCTGAACTATATTTAACTGCGTACCATCTTTTCATTATTATTCTTATATTTAGGACATAAAGCATTCAAACAAAACTATGCCACTTAATATATCAAAATCTATGTTCATACAACATTTAAGAATTGTCCTCCAGAGATGAAAAAAAAAATGTTAATTATGTTTAAAAGGCATGTTTTTATTATAACTCTTGTACGTATTCTGGACAAAAATACTGACCAGCTAATTATGCTCTTCCACACATCATGTTCACTGAGTTTACTACCACAGTTTTAGTGCAACAAAATATCTTTGAAAAGCCACTCTACAGTAATTATGGCAAGGCTCATTAAAATGCAGAGGTAAAGATTCCATTTGTATAGAAACTTAGAAAATAATGTTTGAAAAGGAAAGGTGTTTCATCAGGCTGAATATTTTTTCGTATACTAAAAATATATATAAACATTTCTTGAATTAGTTTTATAGTCAATTTTGATGTAGCATCATTTAGTGGTGATAAATTTTGAGAGGTATATGTTTAACAAACATTATACTTGAGATTATAGTCTTAGGTAAACATTTAATACACAATGCCAAGGTAGTTTCCTTTTTTTTTTCTTTTTAATTTTTGTACCAAAAAAGTCATACATTTAATGTTGACATTTCTTCTTACCTGTGTGCCTCAGACCAATAAAGTACTCTGCATTAAAATTTAAATCTTGAGACAGTAGTACAGCATTGAAAAAAAAATTGTAAAGCAGCTCAGATACATTGAACCCAGATTTTACATTTTCATTTGTCAAATTAGAATATAAAAAGTAAGCTTGAAAATCAAGTTGAAAAAGCTTATTCTTCCTCAAGAAAAAGTATGAACAATCTGAAAATGATCAACTAGTATGAATGAAACATTGTACATAGGTAAGTCACATTTAGTGGTTGCTAAACATACCACTCCCTCCTGGAAATTACCGAACCATCTACGTGTGAAACTAAGTCATCTTCATTGTCGTCATAATGTTCATCGCTGACGAATTTCATTCCCATTTTTAGATCTTCATAATAATCCATTGGTCTTTCAAACCTACTGAGATTTTCTACATTGTTCCACTGCGTTTTTTCAGGCTCTTCTAAATAGTCTTTCCGTATTAGATTGTTCACTGGATTTTTGTTTTCTTTTTTCACACTGTCTGGGTAAGAATCAAGCTCATCTTGTTGAAGAACATCTATTTGTGATTCTTTTTGCATATCTGACGGTGGAATGTAGTTCTTGGCAAAGTAGTCTCCACGAAACGTCCGTCTTCTCCTATAGCAGAATATTCCAGCCAAAACACTTACAAGTACTATGAAGAGAGCCCCACCCACTACACTAGCAATGATTGTGCCAATTGTGTCATCCTTAATTGTTGCCAAAGTTGACAATGGGAAGGGCAATTTTTTTGGTTCTGTTGCTAGATCCTCGATGTCAGCAGTTGAGGGATGCCACTGAATTGTAGGTTGAAGGGTGGTAGTAGTAGGAGGATCTAATGGAAACAGTAAAGATAGACAAGACACAGAAAGGCAAAGAATGTCAATGCAGGCTGATCTGGCAGCAAGTTGAAAAGACAGCACAGTTAATGAATATATATTCATAGTAACAATAGTTTTTCATTCTTAGGATCAGAATATAGTGGTACTTCTATATTTCTTAAAAATAACAAAACTGACATTTAGTCAGTTACCAATGAAGTAAAAGAAATGAAATTACCTATGGTGTAAATCCTAAATTATTCTATTCCAAGTTTAAGCATGGTATTGTACTCCAAGGAATACTTTTCTTTCTTTCTTTTTTTTTTGAAGAGCATTACTTAAGTGTCCTGTATACAGCTGGCTTAAGAATTCTCATACAAAAACATTAAGCAATCCAAATGTACACTTTCTTAGCCAGAAGAACAAAGAAATAAAATGAAAGAATTTAAAAAATTAAAATGTTTTCTTAATATCGATCTTTACCTAATATCGTTTTACTTTTATAAGATTGGAACTTATCTTTAAAAGAATGAAAAACTATAGATTCTTGTTAAGTGGCCATAGTATAGCTGTTGGTTTAATAATTCTCTCAAAAATATTTTCCTTAAGTAAAGAGAACTCTTCAATTTTTAGGAAGGACATATATAGTACATACCATTATTTAGTAATTTAAAAATAAAAAGCATGTTTAAACTGTGTTAGCCAAATGGGCTATATTATCAAATGAGACTAACAGACAAGGACAAAGTAAAAACATGTTATCAAGTGTTATAAAATGCCATCACCATGTCTATATCCCATGGGTAAGATATCCAAACATTTAAGTAATTGAAGAATTTCAACCGTGTCTGCAAAATTTAGTGTCACATTGCTTTAGTATGGAGTCTCAAAGAGTAGCTAATATTTTAGAGAGAACATTCTAATAATACTTAAATATTAGATGCAAATGATCCTGTGTATTGCCATTAGATTACAGAGTAAATAGCCATTAATATTAAAAAGCAACTAAACATAAATAGTAAAAATTAAAGATCGGTTAATTCTCAATTAAGTGGTACTTGTAGGTCATGTTACACAAAACTCTAGAGTTTGAAGAAAGGATGAGTTAAAAAACCTTGAATTTCTTCTTTGATAAAAATAAATGACTCAAATGGTAATCTCCTATAATTAATTTTTAAATGAGTGGTACTGAGAGATTTTAAAAAATGATTGTTAGAAAAATACTAAATCTACATGGGGTAAGTTATTCTAAAATTACAAGCTAAAGAAAAATACTTACTGAAACAGGTTTCATCACGGAATGCCATATGTACAGAATGTGGTAAAAATTTAGCAAGTACAATATAAAATTAACAAGTACAGCATAACTAATTTCCTATGAGTTTAAACCAATATAACAGGCAATCCTGCCAAGTACTTTGAAGTGAATATTAGTTATCATATTATATGTAAGTGTATCAAGGAAGAGTTTTAATTTGTAAGAACATATTATTCACTGGTTGAATAAATTCAATCTTAAAAAAAAATTGTGGAACTGTAGGATCATTTCTAGTATAAAAGTAGTAAAGCCTATCATATAATGCAACTCCAGAGAACCAGGATATTAAAGAAATAAATGGAAATTTAATCATCTGTAAGACAATTCATGTATTTTCTGAGGTGGTAGGAAAATGGATAAGTCAAGTTTTCAAATACTAAATGTCATCTTTACAATGATTTCCAAAGAAAAAAAAATTACAATAAATTGGTATCAACATGTTTAAACAGAAGCACAAATCACCTAATTATTTGTAATTCACACATTTTTGTGCATGTTAAGATTTTTAAACTTTTGATAGTTCTTAATGAAATGATGTTTTTCTCAGAATAGTGCATGTACCTGAACTCTCACCAAGATATGTAATTCATTTTTTTACTAAGTATCTCTTAAAAAAAAAAAAAAAGATTCACTGGTATTTCTTATTTCTACTTGCAATGTTCTTTATGTAAACACAGATTCATGGCCACTAATTAACTCAGATATAACAAAATACAGCTTTCAAAGACCCTAACTGAAAAAAAAGAGAAACCAAAAAACAAACCCTACTTTAAAATTTTGTCAGTGAAAAAAAAGAAATAAATAAAAAATAATAATAAATAAAATAAAATAAAATAAAATAAAATAAAATAAAATAAAATAAAATTTTTGTTAGTGGTTCTAGAAATTTTTTAACCTGCCAACCCCTCCTCAACCAAATAAAGATATCATTGCCTCATTGATTCCACTGAAGAGGGATTACTGTTAATATTTAATTATTTTGTATTTTAAGCAATGGACATATGACAACGCACAAGACATTTGTTCATGTTTTCTCATTCCTGCCCTGCTCCAAGATAATTACACTGAAAATTAGAATTTGTGTAAGAAATCAAACAGATTATTTTGTAATCACTAATAGCTACTTATTTATCATAATTTAAAATCCTTCCTCATAGCATTCCTTATTTCTTCAGACAGTATTTTCTGATATTATTTGCAGAATGTGTGATAAACAAATATTTTATTAATGTAATGCACTAGTCGAGACTATGAGTTCTCGACAATCAAATGAAGAAGTTTTATTTTTTCCCCCCAAATTAATGAGTTCTGCCAAACAGGAAAACAAATAGTTCAGTAAGGCTTTTGTAGCTATAAAAGATTTTAGCCTAATAACTACTATATTAAAAAAATAAATCGATTTTCTTCTCTTAGACTTATAGGAGTTGTTTAAATAAACAAAATCTATGAATTTTAAAGAATACTGATTATATTTGGATTCTTATGCCAGATAGTGTACCTAATTCCTAAAATCAATAGGATTCAAAATTCAAGATTTGCATAGGATACTGTTTGAGTTTTAGGCATGGGGGAAGTTATGTGACTCAAAAATTTATTTCTCTATTCTCTAAGAAAATATATTCTACAAATATCAGGGAAAAACATACCAAAACAACCAGAAAAACACAATTTGCAGCAGTCATTTAGTATTGGACAAAGATTCACTGTAACTCCACAAGTAGTAATTGAGGTTGAATGTTGCAATCTTGGATCAATCACCTATTGCCCCAAATCTTACACTTACCAATGTGAAAAAAGGGTAGAATAAAATTACAATTTCCCCTCAGAGCTGCTAACTCTACTTGTTCTGAGATCTTTTAGTCTCCAGGCATGAGATACATTCATTTTAGAAATAATTTAAAAATCATTTCCTAAATTTTTGAATATCAATTTTAATACTGAATTAAAATTTTTTCTAGAGGAAAAAGGGTACATATAACTTTTAATAAAAAAGGCCAACAGCTTAATTGTTTACTCTGTGTGAATTATGGCCTTTTTTCTGATAAAAGCCTATTAGGATTTACTAGTCATTATGGACAGGCAGTATTATATCTAGGATATTTAATATTCTCCGAGAAGCTCTCAGAGGAGTTAACTACGCTCAACATAGTGTACTATATTAAAGACTGGATAGAAAGGTAAAGTCTAATACTTAAAATCATCTCATAAAATGATTTCTAAAGTACTTAGCAGCAACTAATTGATTTTTCTTATTTACTTAAAATTTTATTTCCCCTCTTTTAGGACTTAGTAGAGGTTGACCAAAAATGTGTGAAGTTTATCATCAGTGTTATGTTATTTACCTTGTCAAACAAAATAAAGCTATATAAAAGCACATTCTGGATTTTTCTTTCTTGTTTTCTTTTCAAACAAATTTTTTTCATTCATGCAAGGAAAGTTTACTGAACACCTATCACATGCCAAACATTACTGCAGATGGTGGAAATACAGTAGTGAGTAAAACAGATGAAAGGACTTATTTCTAGTAGAAGTAAAAACAGAAAAGCATATAAATAAAATATGTAGATATTATGTGGCAGTAAATACCATAGAGAAAAATAAGGCAGAGGAGGAGTAAAGGGGTAAAGGAGGTTTCAATTTTATTTATAGTCATGAAGGTGATACTTGAGCAAACACCTAAAGGAAGTGGGGGAAAGAACTATAAGGATACCTGAAGAGCTTTCCAGCTGGAGAAGCAAGTCAAAGACTCTTAAGGTACCAAAGTTCCTGTTGTGTTCAAAGAACAGCAAGGAGGCCAGGAACAAGGCCAAGTGCGTAAGGGATATAAGAGATGAGGTCAGAGAGAAAATCTAGGATCAGAGCATGTACAGATCCTTTTAAGTCATTGTAAGATCTGGTTTTCACTGTGGGTCAAATGAGAAATTTGTGAAAGGTTTGCAGGAAAGAAGTGACATGATATGACATGCCTTTTATAATAATCATTCTGGCTGCTGTTTTAAGGATAAATTAAAGTACAGAAATTAAATGGCTATATTAATAATGAAGTAAGGGTTGCTGATGGCTTGGGTCAGAATACTCACAACAGAGGTGGAAAACTAGAAAGGTTCTACATATATCATAATGGAGGAGCTGCCATGGATTTGATGATGGACTGGATGGGGTATGAGAGAACAACTGAAATCAAGACTAAGCATCAAGGATGAAACCCTGAGCAAAACTAAGGATGGAGTTGCCAATGGCAGAAAGGAGGGAAACTGATGGAGGAAGAGGTTTGGTGGCAAGTAGCAGAAGAAAGATCAGGACCTCAGTTTTGAATGTTAAGCTATAAATGCCTATTTATACTTCTACAAAGAGTTAGTGATTTTAATAGGCAGTTGGACACATACATCGAAAATACTGGGAAATGGATCCAAAATGCCAAAAGATATAATAAATTTAGGGTATCATCAACAGAATCAGTATGTATAAAAATGTCCAAATTGAGCCTCAATATTTAAATGACTACATAATAACAAACTGAGCCTGAGATTTACAAGTAATATCCCACACCAAATTTTGTTTCATAGAAACACAGTAAGTAGTCCTTAGGTAACCACATTTTAAATATGCATTTCCTGTGGCTTTAAGATCCTTAAAAAGAAAGAGAGAAAAATCTTTAAAGGAAGAAGGAAGACAAACAAACTAATATTTAATCTCATTCTGATTTCTACCAAAGCACTGCTACCGGCATAAAGGGCTAGCTAGGGCTGTACACAGCTCTAAGCTTCTTGTGAGATGCATGCAAAAATATATTTGCATCACCCCTGTCATATGCCAGGCACTAAGTGCTGAGTATTCAGTGGTAAATGAAGCAAATACAAATTGATTAAATATGAGGATGGATAGATAATATGTACACAAGCAAGTATATAACTACAAATTGTGGGAAATGCCATGAGAATATAATATGGGGGACTGTTTTTAGATTGATCATACAAAGACAGAGAATAGAACATTAAAGCAAGCTTAAAATTTCTCTAAAAATCTAACTATTCAGTTTTCAAAATTACATAATTGCCATACAAACCTGCTTTTCTCAAGGTTCTCTTCCTTTTTCCTTTAATTTTCCATTGTTTAGACATGAGGATTTCTATATTCTTGCAGTCACTAACTAGGTGCTCACAATATTTTTATATAATTTTTATAAATGAGCATTATACTGATAACTTATAGCCATACCCATGAAAAAAAATGTATTTTTAGCTCTAACTTTATTTTGTGAGTACCCGAACTTATATACTCAATCAAATTAATAAAAACATTCAGAGCAAAACCAACGGAATGTGAAAAATCTAAGCTCTTAGTGGCTTAAGGACTGACAATAAGAAACATCTTAAATTTTATTTCATTACAACATTTTCAGTAGCACTCCTACTTCACTGTCAGTAACCCAATATGATATAGTTCCATACTAAGTAACAAACTATGTTATTTAATAAGTCAGGTCATCAAAGTCAATAGCCCATTTTATGAGACACCTGTGTTCACAGTAGCCACCAAAATAACACACAAACTCAAATATTTGTTCTCAGTATAAAAATCAAAGAGCCTAGAAAAGTACATACAATCTATGAAAGGAATACTTAATACTATGGAACTGAAATATTAACTATATGCAAAGGTCTTAAAATGTATATAAGCTTGCTGCATAGACATTTGACATTTAAGTAGTGCCAATTTACATATGTATCTTGGGTAGGGTTACTTTATCACATCTCTTTTAGATTATTTGGAAAAACTCACACTGATGAATCCGTACGTTAGCAAATACAAATCACTGGCGAGAATACAGTGTTGTTATGATTACAATTAGTGGAATAATTTCAGTAACTCATTTTGGGAGTAGACAGTAACTTACCTGAAATGTAGATGACCTTTTGATCACTTCTTTGACCAAGGGAATTGGTAACTTTACAGACATAAACACCAGAATAATTGAAAGTCAATGGATAGACAAAATGAAGAGTATTGTCTGAAGCCAATAAACCATCAGGCCACTGTCCATCCAACCTAGATTTTAAAAAGGATGAAATTATTTTAAATATCTTCAGACTTTATTCACTGACAGCTATTTACACAAGATGTACACTTTTAAGATGTTAGTGAAAGAACTGGCATTTTTTAGGTAAAATTCACTGTGAAATGGAAGTATATGATACAAATTTTCACTTCAATAAAAATGAACTGAAAAATCCATTAAGAATATCCATTCCTTCAAAAAAAAGAATACCCATTCTTTCAAAATACCAACAGACATAAGTGCCAAGTAGGCCAACATATTAGAATGGAAGGCAAGGAAAGAAAAAAATTATGTGATTTTAAAGAATTACATTCAGAAAACTGGAAAATTAGAAAAATATATTATCTGAAGACATGCAGTTTCAGAAGAATTAAAAATAATTCTCAGTACATCAGTGAATTCATAATATACCTATAAATTTCTTACTGAAAAGCCATCTCATTTAAGTACATGATAATGTCTTGGCACCTTTTGCAGCATACTTAAAGAGCACCAATTCACACTGAGAAAATCTATACTGTGCCCCATTCAAAGACGATTAGTTTCTAAAGCATCAAAAAAGGGTCTTCATATAAAATCATCTCATTTGTAAGGTGGGCATCTGTGACAGTAAAAACCAAGGTACCATTTGCCATCAATAATAACTTTTTTAAAATGGTGTCTATACTAACTTGGCTAAGAGGTCCTATCTAGTGTATACATTACTATAAACCACAACAGGAATAAAAGCCTATGACAATTCTAAAGCCATTCATTGCAATGGAACTAAGTATACTGTTATATTTCATACTGGCAACCTTAGGGTACCAAAAAGCACACCAAGATGTATTTATTTTGAATTTATTTCTAAAGCCCATGAGTTATTTTTTAAGAGGACAAAAAGTCAAGTAAACCACTCAAATATTATGGTTTGAGCTAAGCAGATTTTAAAAAGGTTCATTTATTCATTCACTCAGCCATCCATTATTTAATTACTAGGAGCTTAATATTAACCATACTCTGCTCTGCTGGTTTGCTGAAATACAGAAGTAAATAAGATTTGGTCCCTGCTATAAATGATCTAAATACACAGAAGACTGACAAGTAATTACAAAGAGAATAAGAACAAAAAATAAGAAGAAGGTAGAAGGAAACAGAACCAACAGTGGACAATATGAGGAATGATTTTGTTCTGCAAATCCAATGGTAGTAGGTAGAAGAACAGTCAATAAAATATTTTACAGTGCAGGAACTTTAATTTAGCATTGGAGAAAAAAGGCAATATTCTTACATGGTTTAAAAAAACAAAAACACTCAACCTTCTTCTACAAGAACTCTGAAAAGAACATTCGTACAAGCATCAGCTTTCAAAAGGTGAACTTCTAGGAGGATGAGAGTAAATACAGAGTATATAGAAATACCAATTATCTCTCTGCACCTTGATGCCCAAATTCTATTTTCTTTAATTGTGAGAAATATAAAAATGGCTTATAATCCCTTAAAGTTGCTTATTCAAATAAGCCATGGTCAGAAAAATCCATCACATTAAACTCACACCAAATGACATGCAAAGCACTTCTATACTATTTTACATATGTTAACCTTGTTTATATTCATTGTCTCTACCCTCACAACTCTATGATGTACTATTATCAGTGAAGAAACAAAGAATTAGAGAGATTAGATGTCTTACTCAAAAAGGCATCTCCAAGTACAAATACAAGGAAGGGAACTCAGAATTGTATGACTTTTAGAAATAATCTACCACACATAACCAATGACTTCTTTCCACTTTTCAGAAAATGTAAATGAAAAAAACTTTCTCTACTTTATAAACTTTAAAATTAGGTCAACAGATTGACCTAATATACTGTTTCCTTGTTCCCACAATATCTCAAATAAAACAAGAGTAAAGGAATTAAAAGCTATTAAAAAGGCACAAGGATCAAGAGAACAGGACGCAGAATTCATCAGACAAGACGTTTCAACAAACTTTTAGAAGACAGAAAAACCAATGGAAAAAACAATATACGCTTTAAGTCACTGTTTCTCAATCAAGAATGATTTTGTCTCCAGGGGACAACTGACAAGTCTGGAGACATTTTTGATTTTCACAATGGGGAGGTGGGTATGAGGCCAAGGAGGCTGTTAAACATCCTGCAATTCACAGGATTGCTTCCCACAACAAAGATTTATCCAGCTCAAAATGTTAACAGCGCCAAGGATGAGAAGCTCCATTTTGGGCTGAAGAAGTGCTTCCAAGCGTAAACGACTTTGGTCCAAGGAACCCAAGATTTGGAGTCTGACTCACTGTACTACTACAGAAAGCCGGAGTGAAGCAAAGGGCTAGGATTATGGACATCAGCTGAAAGTTGAAAAAACAGACTCCTTTCAACTCTGTACAAGATACTAGGCATTTATGTTTTAGAAAGAAGGATGAAGGTTAATAAACTGAATGGCCACAGAAAAAGACTTTCACTCTTCCTGAATGACATCTGAAGCTTCCCCAGGGAAATAACTCTTAACTGATCACTCTAAATGGAATCTATTAATGAGTAATCCCCACTACAAAGACAGAATTTCCAGTGAGGATTTTATTTTCTTTTAATGCATCACTGTGAAATGATTGGACAACTGAGAAAATGAAGGAATATCTACAAAATTAAAAACCAAAGAAAAAACAAAAGAACTTGAAGGAGACAATAAGAAGCAGTAAAAACTCTCTGAAGAGGAAATAAACTTTAGTAAGGTGCTTCTAGGAAGAAGCAAGACACTACAGCCATAAAATAAGAAAAAAATGCCATAAAATGAAAGAGAAATAAGAAAACGCTCTTAGAAATAAAAAATGTGGGGGTGCCTGGGTAGCTCAATCATTAAGTGTGTCAACTCTTGATTTCGACTCACATCATGATCTCGGTGTCCTGGGACCAGGGCTCTCCACTCTGCAGGCGTGTACATGAGTATTCTCTCTCCCCCTCTCCCTTCCCTCTCTCTCTCCCCCTCTCCCTCTGCCTTCCGTCTCTAATAAATCTTTAAAAAAAATGAAAAAAAAAGTATGCCTCCAAAATGTTTTAAATCAATTAAGTCAATGAGGGGAAAAAGTGAAGGAAATTTCCTAGGTAGAACAAAAAAACTGAACAATAAGAAAGGTCTAGTAGAAGCAAATTTAAAAAAGGGGAAATGATCAAAAAAATGAAAAAAAAAAACTATACACAGTTGAAAGATTCAGGTCTCAAGACTAAAGGGGAGCCCCAAATACTGAAAAATATAAATGAAAACCTTAGTATAACAGTTTGAAATTTCACAGATAAAGAGAATTAAGGATATTCTTTGAGACTAAGAATTATTAGCCTCAGGGAAAACAAAGATTTTAGACAAAATAAAACAATTCTAGTATACTATACTGTCAATAAATAATATTTATGTGTCATAGGGAGACATTGATTATAGAGTTTAACTAAAAGTGGCTTAATTTCATTAGGACTTATTATGGTTAGAATATGTATATCGGTATGTTTGTGTTTGAAGGGGTAGATATAAAATTAAATTTTCATCTGTTATAGTAAGAAGTCAACATTATAGTATTAAGAAGTAACAATTTAAGACCAATGGTGGTTAACTACCAGAGGAATTGCTAAAATGGCTAAAAACTAGTCTCTTAAGAACAAAACTGCAGGGGTAGGAAGGTAGGGAAGAGGTGGGACAGGAGAACACTCATCCTTAATTTAACTTTCAGCCATTACAATCATCATGTATTACACTGATTAAAAATAAATATGTATTTAAGAATAATTTTCACTTTTAAATAATTTATCTTTAGAAGTATCTGACATTATTACCTGCTCCACACAGATTTGAAGGGTGGTGGATTTGCATCAGCATTACACTTGAGATTAACACCTTTTCTTCCTACAAACCAATTCCCATCATAGCCTGTTACTGAAACCTCTGGAGCATCTATAAAATAAATGAATAAAAGTACAAATTACCCTTTGCTAATGATTAATGCAATATATAATGACAAAGCATTAACATGATGACTAAACTTCAGAAGAATAGAAATCATTTTTCCTCCTGTCAAAACACATAACCAGTGTGGAAGACAGTAGTCAATAAATATTTGTTGACCGAAAGAATGAGTGCATGAATGGACAATGAGTACCCACACACCAGACAACTATAATCATGTACAGCTGTAGTTATTATGAACACTGAATGTAAGGATATTCACAAACCTACATCACCAAGAACAAAGTATGAGTCCCATTATGAAAAATGTAAACTTATGAACAGTGGAAATACATTATATTACTTAATTTGGTAAGATGTGGCATTGGTACCTATACCAAGTCACCATATAAAACTATCTTTAAAGAAATGTTTAATCTGAAAGAAAATACCCCCTAAAAGATACAAAGTCAATTACAGAGATTAGATTTCCTGTGTTATAATTAATAGTCTACGGGTAAGTAGAGATGTGACACAAACTTTCTATGGATATAATTACAATTAAAGTTAAATTATCTGTGGCCTCAACTGTCGTAAAACATGAAATTTCATCCATCAATGCACCCAAACATCTTTTGGTAAATCACAATATAATTAGTTAAATAAGCAATTATCCCTTTCTACCAGCAATAGAAATTTATGCCTTCAAACTATACAATCCAATACAAATCATTCATTCAACCATCATATTGTTTAACTCCTAGTAAATGGCAGGCACTGTTTTAAGCATTTGGTATACATACAAACTCTGTATTCATAAAATTTATTTTCTAATAGTTTTTAATAAGGAAGAGAAAATCTTAAAAGCTAAAACCTGTTATGAAAGCCAAGAAGGAAAAGAATAGGATGATATAGAGCAGATAAGAAGGGCCTAATTTAGACTGGGGGTGAGGCTGAGGAAGGTCATAAAGGTTTAAAGATGAGTTACAGAATAAACTAGGTAAATAGTACATGACCAGATGGGGAAGTCAGAGAAAGACCAGGTCCGTTTAATTCTGTCAGGGAAGCTTGATCTGTTGTCAAGCAAGGTTTACAAAAATTTTTTAAAAAGTGCAAAAAATTAAACTTTTCCTAAGGTATAATTACCTTGTAATTTTAAGAAATGACTGCCTCATAAATACCAAGAATTAACATTTTTGTAACACACAATTGGTACTAAAAATGTTGCTGAAACAACAGTACAGATATCTGTGAGTCTAATTTCTTTTACTAGAAGGAGGGAACAGGTACTAAAAGTAAGGCATCCCAAAGAATACCTCCAAATTTTGAGATCTGAATTTTGGATATAAGAGTTTATCTCTGAGGATCCCTGGGTGGCGCAGCGGTTTAGCGCCTGCCTTTGGCCCAGGGCGCGATCCTGGAGACCCGGGATCGAATCCCACGTCGGGCTCCCGGTACATGGAGCCTGCTTCTCCCTCTGCCTATGTCTCTGCCTCTCTCTCTCTCTTTCTCTCTGTGACTATCATAAATAAAAAAATTTAAAAAAAATTTAACGTCTGCAAAATCCCTTAAAAAAAAAAAAAAGAGTTTATCTCCTTAAATGTTGTTTACATGTTTTATAGGTCCCAATTAAAAAGAGGAAAAAAACCATGATTACTCTAAGAACACTTTAGGAGCAAGCCAATAAATCTAAGCCATAATTATGTAAGTCTTATATTAAAAGAAATATTGTATACATTAAGGATTGCATTCAAGTAAACAACCAAAAAAGCATAATGTACATAATACAAATTGAAAATTTCAGTCATGAGATATAAGGAAGGACAATATATATATGAGGAAAAGATTAATAGTACTTACAATTGGGATCTGAATTTTACAAGAAAAAGGAAAAAGTTAAGAGTCTGTGAAAGTAAGGTAGGAAAAGGAAAAAGAGACATTTTAATTGGATTCTCCAGAGAAGTGAAAAGAAGGTATCCACACTCAAGGATAAAATGGCAATAACATTCATGTAAGATAACTTCCCAAGTTCAACCCTATAAATGTTGAAAAAGATTCTTAGAATTAGCTTTAGAAACCATTATACCAAGTGTAACGAATACGTGCAATTTAAAATTCCATGTATGTCCTATCAAAAAATACATGAAGAAAACTATAATATCTCCTTTAAACACCTATTAATTTTCATATCCTTGTTATAAACAGTATCACTTTTTCTTTCTCAAAAACTGTAAATGCTACACAAACAACATAGCAACAACTGAGATAATGTACAGGAAAAAGTATACACACATACATATATACATACAAACTTTATATACAATGGAGCATCCCTAACAAAAAATAGAAATAGGAGATGGGCAAAGCTTTGAACCTTATCTACAATGGTTATTATCCTAACGATGTCTTTAAAATATTGTCTTACAATATGAGAATCTTACAATGCGATCAATAAAATCAGATGAAAAACAGCATTGGAAAAACAATTATTTTCAAACTAAAATGCATCTAAGCAGTAAAAAATTCTTACTGAAAACATCATGGATAGCATCAATAGAACTGAATCATAGCTAAATTAATCAAACTGGAAAAGTAGTTGTTTGTCTCTAAGTATTGCACATTTTGAGGTATAAATTACCACAATCTGTTTAAGTCCAGCCTATTTTCAAGGTCTAAAAAAGAGTAAGTCTAAATCATTTTAAGTTGGAGAGCAACTTTAAAGTCACTATCCATTCTTTACAAATAAAAAATATTTCAGTTAAATGAAATTTCCATGAAGATATTTTTAAAAATTAAGAAAGAAAATGTCAACAAGGAAAAGCTGTAAGAATATACGAATACTAAATATTCAAACTAACAAGTTGGACACAGAATTATGTCGAAGCAAGAAAATTAAAATGCATATGTTTATAAAGCAAATGTTATCATTTACTTACACTGTATATCTAATATGAAAGAATATCGGATGTCCTTTTCCAAGGCTGGATGTTTTACAACACAAGTAATCCGCCTTCCTCTAGCAAATCTGGTTGGAAACACCTTGTACTGGCTGACAATTGTTGCGGTTTCATTTGGAAAAGAAGTTGTAGTGGATTCCATTTCACCAAGATCACCTTCCCAGTCAATATGTGCAACTGGTTTCCCCGTGGCTGCGATACAGATGGCTGCTACCGTTTCATTTCCTCCATCAATTAAAGAATCTGGCCCTTTAATCAGGCTCACAGTGGGTTCAACTGTTTAAAATTTAAAAAATAATTAGTTACATTTCAAAAAATAACATATTACACCTTTCCAAACCCTATCTAGCCATATTTCATAAACTTAGGGGCAAATGCATGTAAAAACTACATACACACACACTTTTAAGTAATGCCAACACCCACTGGATTCTTGGAAGAAGAGAAGAACATCATGAGCCAAGACAAACAAGAATTTCAGTAAGACTTGAAAACCTCGAAGACTATTCTCCCTAGAAGAGATATATTTTTCTTTACAGCAACTGATGAGTACTCCCCAAAGTTAGTATATGAAAAATTCCTGTAAATTAGTACCATAATTTTCATTATGAGACTTTAAGTATTACTTTGAAAGAGGAAAAGATACAGTTTTAAGACACAGTGCTTCATTTTGCAGCAAAAATGTTTACAGAAAATATAAATTAGGTTACCAGTATGGAACCTATACTGTTAAAATGTAATGTCAATAATAGTTACATCTACTAGAATGTGTATCCCATTACCTTTTTCTAATATAAGAAAGCTCTTCAGCAGGTGAAAGTAACCTTAATGTTTAGACCCTTTCAATCTACTTTAATATATCCTAGCTATCTCTTCACATTTTCCAACAAATTTCATGTGCTTCTTTCTGCAAAAATTCCTTAGTCTCACCTCATGAATTATTTATCTCAAGCTTATAGTTTCTCTGTATATTAAGTTTTTATCTCAATTATTTTATTCATTTCCCAAATTTTCAACTAGTTCTTTCAATACCATCTTTCTTGATTTGTATCTACCTATTTTTGTTTCATAATTTACTCAAGAGATATTATTTTTAATTATTGTACTGTTGTTTATTTACCATTGGACACTGGTGCTATTTCCTGTTTAGTATAAACAATTTTATAAGAAACATGAATTCTCATTCATGTATCTTTGTATATTTGTGCAGGTGTTTTTCTAGTTTGTCCTTTGTAGTGAAATTGCTACTACGATTTTTATTTTCAACTTTACCAGATAATGTCAAGAAGATTTCCTAAGTACCAATTTACTCCAAATCCTAGAGTTCCTATTGGTCCAGAGACTCATCACACTTGATATTGCCTTACTTCTCAATGTCTGTCCCTCTTGTATGTATATAAGGGCAGATCACTGAGACCGTATTTTTAACTTCTATTATGAATGATGTTAAAGGTCTTTCCACGTTTACAGTCCATTTGGAATTCCTTCTTCTGCAAAATGTCTATTAAAGCCAATTGCTTTTTCTTATTGATTTGGAAAGAGAGTCCTTTTTTGGTTATATGTGGTAAAAATATCCTCTACCAGTTTAAAGCTTGTCTTTTTGCCCTATGGCATGTTTTAATGAGCAGAAGTTTTTAATTCAAATGTACTAAAACTTATCAGTCTTTAATTTCCCTTTTATGGTTAACTGCTTTTATACACTAAAAATGACTTCTCTACTTCAAGGCCAATTACTATGTGATTTTTTTTTATAGTTTCTTGTTCTCTGCAGAACTTTTATAGACTGACTTATCTCTTCAAATGTTAAACGATATTGTTTAATAGTCTCTGTCTGATAATTCCAACATCCTATAACTTTGCAGGTCAGTTTCTTTTGTCTTATTTGTGTCAGCTGCTGCTTGTGGGATCTTCTTTACTTGTATACCTACCTGCCTATTCAAGGAGACTACTATAATGCCTGTTTGGATAATTAAGGTAGAAATAATCTGAGGTCTAGAGTAAAGGAACTGTTCCTCCAGAAAATATCTGAGTTTTCTTCTGTCAAACTCTTAAAATCACTTATCAGGCCAGGATCTCCTGAATTTAGGATCAAATCACTCAGGTCATTATAAACCTATAAGTCTATAAGTAGGCTGGTTTACTTCTAGTTTTCTACTATTCTGAAAATGTAAGCCTTTGGATACCAGGTGAATAAGATAAGGGATATTAGACATCCCATCTTGAGTAGAACCACATTTACAAATTTATGTCTCTCTTCTCAAGGAGCTCAAGATTGTAGCTTAGCATTGTCAGGTGTTTCTTCTGAATTATCAAGTCTCCAGGTTGAATGCAACTTTCAGTGCAAGGCTTATTTCTATTTTCATCTTCTCCTAGATTTTGATCTACTTGTATTTCTCACTATGTTCTTACTTCTTTGAAGGTTTCAATGGTATATTTTACCCCTATGGAAGAGTTGGTCTGAATAAATTATGCCATCGTTAATAGAAGCTTTTATCTTTGAGGAACCTAAAAATTTGTTTTAAAGTCAATTTTAAGTTACAGTATCTGTTTTTTCTAAAGATAATCAATCTCCTGGTTGTAGACTTTACTGGCTTTCTAAAGTTACTTTCCTCATATACCTCAATGTTTTAGTTTCTCTGGCCCCTTCCTTGTCTAGTAGTTTTGCTGCTGCTTCCTCTTTGCTACCAGTTCTCTACATACTCTGAATGGAGGGAACATAGTTTTCCCTGCCCTGTGTGATTGTTGGATAGATCTACTACTTTCTCCTGGTTCTTTCCCCAACCTCAAAAGTTTCCTCTCCCATGGACACAGAGCAGTTCTAACCCAAAGACTTCAGAGCGCCCTTCCGTAGATGTCTAAAGCACACACTCACTCTCTGATGCTCTCTGCTTTCCAGTATTCTGCTGGAAAGTATTTTGCTCCACAAATCCTAATCACTTATCCTCCCTGAATTCCAGTGTGTCTCTTTTACTTCCTGAGACCATCATTCTCCACTTCAATCCTTGTCACTGAGTGGTAGCCTGGAAACTGCCTCAGGAGGAAGCAAGAACTTTGGTGTCCTTTTTTCAGGGATAATTCTACACTGCCTATTGTCCAATGACTAAAAACGGTTTTTTATTTGCCTGCTTTCTGGTTCTTAAAAAAAGGGAAAATCCAGTCCCTGTTATTCCATCATACATAGCAATGGAAGTCTATTTTTTAATGGCAAAAGCAGTATTTCTAAAAATTGAGAACACACACAGAAAAATTATCCACAACTACAATATCCTAATGCAGTTATTACCATCTTTTCTTACTAGTTTCTATATGGATGTAATAATCATGGCATACCTACAATTTTTTGTTTTCCTCAAGCAGCAATACTTCTCTTAAACATAATTTTAACAACTATATAATATCCCACCCAGTGAAGTAACCAATTGGGAAACAACTCTTCTGCTTGGGGCATTTGTTGTTAAATTTTCTCAAAGCTTTCTTGTTATGTCACATTCCCTTAATTTGAATTCTATTACCACCATTCCACTGACACTCTAATGTTACCACATAATCTACAGGCTTACTATTTTTGTTTGCCATTCTCTTTCACTAATTTGGTAGAATTTGAAACTTTGACACAGTTCTTCACATTCAGTTCTAAAAGAATTAAGTACTAATGCCTTAAGGGATCTATTCTAAGTAACGAATTGCCTTGTATGCTATACATTTAGAATACTAGCTGTGCACCATTCTTAGGAAAACTGGAAAAAAAAAAAGGTTATTTAAATCATGTTCATTCAATAAGGCTTAATTCTCATTGAGGAAAAAAACCTGCTAACGTAATCTTAAAAATTTTATCTTCTCCTGATATAAGTAGTATTACTTTGACAGAGTTTTTCTCAAAGCTCTGTCTGAGCTCTTCACCTCTTATTCTTCTAATATCTGCCCTAATAAATACTGGGTCCTGAGCCTTCAGTTACTGTTTGCATCTCCCTTAGAAACTTTTATCTTAGAAACTACCATCTAGATGATCCCTAATTTTCTTCAACTTTGAAACCAGGCTTGACTCCACAGTTTCTAACTACCTGCCTGGTATTTTTTGCCTATATATCTTCAAACTCAATAAAGTAAATGTTAATCTCATTATCTTTGCCTCCCACTCCCAACACATTTTCATTCAGACATGCCCACAGGAATTAATAGGAACATAACTTCCTCAATCACCAAGGTTCAAAATCTGTTTATGCTCAAACCTCTTGTTTCTTATAGCCAATACGTTACAAAGTTTTGAGAGCTATTCCTTTGTAATAGCTCCCTTCTTCCCTCAAGTGGCAGAAATCAGAAAATTACTTTCAAGCCTTCATGGCCTCAGGGCTGAGGGATTAGGACTTTAGGGCTGCTTCATTTCAATCCATCAAAAACACCAGACTGATCTTCATAAATCACAATTTTTATCACATTACTCCCTAAATCAAGTCTACTATGACTTAAATATCCCTCTAAGCAAGTGAGAAAGTGGTCAGAGCAGTGTTTCTCAAACTTTACTCTGCATATGAATCACTTAGAAATCCTGCTAAAATGTAGACTTATCTAAATTCAGTAAGTCTGGGAGGGGCCTAAAATTCTGTATTTCTAAATAAACTCCCAAATGATGCCAATGCTGCTGGTTCAGGAACCACTTTACACAGCAAAGGTCTGAGGGTAGAAGAAGGGAGTCAAGAAGTACATACATCACCTTATGCCAACTTGGCATTTCTAGTAATACAATGCTCAAATGCCCCATCATAATAGTCAAGTTATTGTAATGCAGTCCTACTCAACCTTTCTAGCCTTTAATTCTTGTATTTCATAGAAGTTCTCTGATCAACTAATTATTCAGTGATTCCACTATTGAGGGTTCTCAACAATGAGAGATCTCTCCCCTCCTCTCCTAGAGGACAAGTGGCAATGTCTGGAGACATTCTAAATTGTTAACTGAAAGACTGCTACTAGCACCTAGTGGGGAGAAGTCATGGATGCTGCCAAACAGTCTACAATGGACAGGACAGCTCACTACAACAAAGAATTCCAGCCTAAAATGGCAACAATACTGACACTAAAAACCACTCCACCCAAATATATGTTGTTTTCTGCCTCCCTCCACTGGCTCATTTGTTCTCCCTTTACTTATTTCCCTTCTGCTTACCCAAAATCTACCCAAAATTCAAGGACTGGCTCTACTATTTTTTCTATACAACATTTGTAGACTAGAAGTTAAACCCATCCATTCTTACAACCTACTTAAATAACACTTAAATGGTGTATCACTGCTATATAACTAGGAACTCTTGTAAAGGGGTTTAGAGATAAAGTTAAATTTTAGAGTACAGAGTTTGCAGTCTACCACGTGTTTATAAAGGAGAAAACACACACTAAACAGTATGGTAACTGCTGCAATAGATAAGCTCAAGATATAATGGCAAAAGAGCCAAAAAAAAAAAATCAAATTGCAAGGGGATATATATTTCAGCGATGGCTTATAAAAGGATGTGGTTTGATGAATAGCAGTTAAATACAAGAATGTCAGAAGAGAGAGCCAGGAGAAAAAGAGAGCAATCCAAGAAGAAAGAAAAACACATGTAGAACATAAACAGGTATTACCAGAACTGCAAATAGTTTATTACGATTATTAAATTTGTGTTGTTAGGAAAAGTGGAGCAAGAGACAGAATAGATGAAGCCAGAGACATAGGCATGGTAAAATCAAGACTAGTCTTATACCATAAACAGCCTTGAGTTTTAAACCACTGAGTATTGTCTTAAATTAGGGGAAATTACTAAAATTTAAAGCAAAACACCCTTTATTCCTAAGGGCTCCCTCTTCCACAAAGAATTATTTTCTAGCCAATGAACTTTGTTACTTTTTTTATGCTGATGGCCTGCACTTCATTTTTCAGATATTTATTTTATGCCTTGCCTTCTAATCAAAATATTTCTCAAAAGTATTGATTTCATAAACATGAGTTATATTTCCCCACAGCTGTTCAGGCAGTGTCATAAACATATAAAGTCCTCAAATATTCAATTTTATTTCTATTTTTAAGTAGTAACTCTCAATATGAAAAAATACCTGACAGAGCTGGACAAAATAGCTTTCCTGCATGTCAGACACCCTGAAATTATGCCTTTAAATATTAGGGGCTGTGTACTTGTTTGCTTTTCAGGAAGCAGACACTAAGACCAAGCGAGGAGTACAAGGGCTTTTTACTAGGGTGTAAAACCCAGAAGGAAAGTGAAGAAGGAGGGTTGAGGAGAGGGGAGCAGTAGTAGAATCTAAGTCCCCAACAGACAAACAGGTAGAGGTGGAGCAAAGACTGCTCATTAAAGGAGTCCTACTTTGGGTGGAAATGGCTATGGCTGCTATTACTCCTTAATCCTTATTCTATTATTCTAAAAGTACAAACCAATATTTCCAAATTGGGGAACCTTTCACTGCAAGTGGCTATCTTCATGCTAATAAGCTCATTTTAAATTCCAACATAAATTCTAACATTTACCAGATATGAGAAAACAGAAGATTGTTCATTAGAGGAATAGCCCAAGATTCAAATAGCTATGAAATCCACAGTAGCAGAAATAAAATCTGATTTCAGAAACAAACATGAAGTATACCAATGGCTCTAAGATAAAAGTCATTTAAGTATAGAGAAAAACTTATTGAAAGGTGGAAATTTAAAGTCTGAAATTTTAAGAGAGAATATTGAAAATGTCAAAAACACTCAGCACTTAATATTATAAACAAAAAGTAACCTTTATGAAGAAAGTAAAAAAGCTAAGAACCACATAGCATTACATACATAGATAGGCAGATACAAAAGTTTGTTCAAGTTGAGAACACCTAGAATCAGAATTTTAAGACAGAACTTGAAAAATCACATTTGAATTATTTCAAATCTAAGTTTACATATATATAGTCAATCATTTTAAATTCTTACAAATACTTTTATTATAACCCTTGTGACTACCACCAAAATAAGCAATTCAGACATACCTACCTAATACAGTTACGGTTGTAGAGGACTGAGCATTTCCAAGCGGGAATGTAACAGCTTTGCATATGTATTTTCCAGAATCAGAGAATCCTATGTTATGCAGAGTAATTGTCGCATCATTAAGTGAATAGTTTTTAAACAAGACTCTTCCCTGATATTCTCCTTGAACAGAGAATCCATACTGAGGATGATGAACTGCAACAGTCTGTGAACTTTTGCCATGGATCTTCTCCCATGAAATTTGTGTTATGGTTTCATTTACTTCAATTAAACACTTCAATGAAACATTCTTTCCCCATACTGCTGTGACATGTGGCTCCACAATAATTGGCCCAGCTAAGGCACCTATGGGGGAAAAAATAGTTCTTAAAATAAGAAAAAATGATTATACTAATTATAAAAAATTATACTAAATGTTAATACTAACATACATTCTTCCTCCATTCTTGTTTCCCTCTGTCCCTCCCACTTGACCTTCTATAGGTGCAAGTACACACACACACACAACACGCACGCGCGCGCGCACACACACACACACACACACTTGTGACTAAATAACAGAAAGGACTCAAAAGAGGGAGATATTCGTGGCCTGAATGTTAGACCCAAAGAGTGACACTCAAATAAATCAAATACCTGCCGGTATGTGCCGCAGTGGAAAAAGCACTAGATTGGGCCAAGACTAAGCTTGGAAGGAGATCATTCCCCAGTCAAGCCTCCAGATGAGATCCCAGCCCTAACTGACACCTTGACTGCAGTCTTGTGAAAGACTCTTAAGCAAAGAACCCAGCTGAATCATGCATGAATTCCTGACATAAAGAGAGATAATATGCATGTTGTTTTAAAGCTACTAAGTTTTAGGGTAACTTATTACTTAGCAATAGATAACTAATACATGCAGAATCTGTCAAACCAAATATAATACCAAAGTATCTTCTTCTAGAAGGCTCTTCTATCAAAAATCTCTATAAAAACTTCATTTAAGATAGACCAACTACCAGAAGGCATTAATTTCTTTAAAACTTATGTAAATGTGAAATCAATTTTTTTTCTATTTTGTGGATGAAGAAAAAAGATTCCACGAGCAAAAGTTAAAATGAAATGATATCAAACTTCTCCCGTGTATTACTGACTTCCTTCCTGAAAGCAATGAGCCAAATCTAAATTATTTTAAGGATAAATAAGACTAACATTTATGAATACTAGAGTCAGGCAAAGATGCTGCTCATTGACAAATATATTAGAACATAAAATAGAAGCCCTTGGAAAGTTTATGACTCATGTCTTCTGACAAATATTCAAATTCAGAAGTAAACCAATATAACACTCAAATACAAAAACTGTATAAACAATACACTGTATGAATAATATCTTTAAAATTTGAAGTTATGTCTATTTATACTTTTAAATAAATACAAAAATGTATCAGAGATCACTTAAAAAATAACCAAAAATAATGTGTTTAAACATGTTCAAGCAGTTCTAAACAACAACAAAACTTCACAAAATATTATTTCTATGAGCCCTTTTTGGGAGAAAAAACCATAAATGATAAATAAAATATAAATAAATAGGCAAACTGTGCCATTCAAATCAAAAATGAATTTAAGAAATAGTAAACAAACAAGAGATGAGTGAAGATGTATTACAAAAAAAGGACAGACAATTCACACTAACTAAACTTAACAGTTACAGAAGAAAAAAGGGTTTTATTAACCATTGCCCTAAAAAGGTATCAAGTTCTCAAAATTTACCATTGTGCTCTATTATACTTTCAAGAGTAGATAATTACCAAACTTTTAAAATTAATCCAGAACATATAATTGGATTACATATTACAGTATTACATATTATAATATTGTAATGTATCTTAGCAAGCTACCATAAGTCTAGTATTAATCAGAAAACATACAAATAAAAGAATTTATGAATATTAAAATTTTCATATTATGAATACCCAGCTTTGTGTTTTAAAAAACACAGTGACCAAGTAGAATATTCCAAGAATATAAGGATATTTTTAAACTATTTATCACACTGAAAGGTCACACTGACTGTCTCATTCAATGCTGAAAAGGCATTTACTAAAACTTAGCATTCATCATCTGATTTTTTTTTTTAAATCTAATGGAGAAAAGAAGGATTCCTAATAATAAAGTGGATTCTTCTCAAATCAGTGGCCATCATCACACTAAACTAGAAAAAAGAGGTACTGCTATTACAAAAAGATCAAGACAAAATGGTACAGTATCATTATCACTGTTCAACTAACAATGGAAATTCCAGCACAGGAGGGAGGGAGGGAGGGAGGGAGGGAGGGAGGGAGGGAGGGAGGGAGGGAGGGAGGGAAGGAAGGAAGGAAGGAAGGAAGGAAGGAAGGAAGGAAGGAAGGAAGGAAGAAAAGCATTACAAAGGAACAGACAGAATTATCTGAGAACCCTATTACCTGAAAAATCTAAAGCCAAGTAAAGTTCTATTAGAACAAATAATATGGGTGCATAAAAAACATGCAAAGTATATCCAAAATATACAATCAACCTGTTATGTTATGATAGATGATAACCTTTACAAACTTACTATATAAAACACAATATTTGCAAAACATTAATATTTCAAATACCCATGAAAAAAGTTGTAATAAAACTGTAAACCTGAGCAACTGACTCGAATAAATGTAAGATATGTCACGTTCCTAAAATAAAATACTATCTAGACATCATATCTCCCCATAACACACAAATTCAATGCAACTGCAGTGAAAAGTGTATAAAAAAAATTCTTCAAACTAGACTAGGGACAACAGCTAAGAAATAGTTCAAAAACATCAATGGCCCAGTTGGAAGGAGGGGAAATGCTAAAGTAAAAATAATAAAAAGCTTACTATTAGTATCCGAAAACAATTTAAAGTACACAAAATGATCAACATATGTGTATGATATTACTGATATATAAATAACAAAGTATTTTGTTTGAGTGGGGAAATACTGAATTAGTTAAGATGTTTAAAGAGCAAGAGTTATTAAATAATTAGAAATAGATCCCTGCTTCACACACACACACACACACACACACACTGAAGATCAAAATGTAAAAAAGTCACACATGCCTGCACATATACTGACAATAACTTTATATATTCTAGCAGATAACATTAATTACTCCAAGAAAATGGGATAATGAGGATTAAAGAAAGAACTTTGAGTTTTTAAAACGTTGTATTCCTCTTTGATGTCAAAATCATTTGTAATAAGTAATGCTCATAATAAAAGCAAATTAAAAATAAAAATAAACAGAATTATATCCTCCTCAGATAAAAGTGGAGAGGAAACAGGATAAGGTATAATGGACTGAGTATTTGCACTTTCCAAAATTTTTACATTGCAGCCCTAGTCTCTGAGTGATAATATCTATAGACGGAGCCCTAGTATAGTAATCAGGTTTATATGAGTCAGGAAGGAGAGCCTCCACAGTGACATTAGCGTTTATATAAGAAAAGGAAGAGATACAAGCTCTCTACCATGTGAGGACAAAGCGAGAATGTGGCTACAAGTCAAGAAGATGGTCCTCACCAGGAGCTGAATCTGCTTACACCTTAACCTTAGACTTCTCAGCCTCTCAAATTATGAGAAATACGTATCTGTTGTTTAAGCCCTCCAATCCCTAGTGCTTTGTTATATAGCAATCAAATCTAAGACATTAAGTATCAGAATAACGTCGCATGGGCATGGGTAGTGCTAAATCATACCTCCTTACAACTGGTAACCACTACCGCCTATTGAGCCACCATTACTAAAGAGAGTACTGGACAGGAAAAAGAAAAAACAAATCTGCTGAATCAAAAACATATTTACAATATTTACATATATTCTATAATATTTAAAGAGGGAAAGTCATTCTCAGCATAAAAGATAAAAAAAAAAAAAACACCTAGAAAAACGTTGATAGATTTGGTCAGAAAACCTAACGCCCTAAAGAGCTTAAGCAAATTCAAAATACTACAAATGGCTATTTTCAGTAAGTGTTTAATTTTACTCAGAAATATTAATATAACTATCAGGTTTTTCTTTTTCATCTTTTGTCTTACTATCTAGGAGATAATGATTAATTTTTACTTTCCAATTTTTCTACAAAATTATTCTGAGTAGTTTTTCGTGGCAAAAGTAAATTTGGGCAGAACTTTCTATTGTTTCAACCCTTAAACTTGTGAGCAAGTACTGACAATCTGATAATTTGGTTCTCCCTTAGATTCCATGAGCTTCTAATGATATATACCTCCTTTTTTGCGTTTTAGCCAGCTACAATTAGTTTTTGTCGCCTAAAAACAAGTATCTAATGCATTTCCAATCTTTTTTTTTTTTTTTTAATTTTTATGTATTTATGATAGTCACACACAGAAAGAGAGAGGCAGAGACACAGGCAGAGGGAGAAGCAGGCTCCATGCACCAGGAGCCCGACATGGGATTCGATCCCGAGTCTCCAGGATCGTGCCCTGGGCCAAAGGCAGGCGCCAAACCGCTGCGCCACCCAGGGATCCCTAATGCATTTCCAATCTTAAACTAAATTCAAAAGTTAAAAACCACTTCTAGGGGCAGCTCGGTGGCGCAGCGGTTTAGCGCCGCCTTCGGCCCAGGGCGTACCCCCAGGGTCCTGGGATCGAGTCCCGCATGGGGCTCCCTGCGTGAAGCCTGCTTCTCCCTCTGTCTCTCTCTCTGGGTCTCTCACGAATAAATAAATAAATAAAATCTTAAAAAAAAAAAAAAAAAAAACACACTTCCAAGTTAAGATTTTTTCCCCTAAACTCTTAAAACTGTGGAGAAACAGATCCTCCACTGTGATTCTTATGCCAAAATCACTATTTGAATGCTTTACTTCTCAAGGTCTCCCAGACACTGAGCCTACCCTCCCCCAACTTTTCCCATATGAAGCAGAGTTTGATAGAACAGAAGTGTGTCCTGGAGAAACATAAACGTTTATTTCTAAAGACCTAAATTATTTGAAGTTCTTCATTAAAGAGTGATTCAGTCTAGGGACGCCTGAGTGGCTTCTCCCTGTACCTGTGTTTTTGCCCCTCTCTGCGTCTCTCATGAGTAAGTAAAAAAAACTTTTAAAAAATGAATGATTCTGTCTAGAATATAAAGAGGCAAAGGAAAAGCAAAGAATTGAATCTTTCATATCTGGTAAGACCCTATCTGACATTGTTATATGGTGTTCCTGGCTACTGTACACTCCCAACAGCAAAGAGAAACAATAGTATTTGTACTATTAACTAATTAATTAAATTGAACTTATCCTTTCAGGGAGAAAGAGAAATAAGTGTTTTCCTCCTACCTGTAGCTTCCATAAAAACACTAGAACCGTGAAAATAAAACTGTCTGGATTTTTCATATATATTTGAGTAGTCAGTCATTCAGGATTTAGAATGTGCAGAGGACACATATCACTTGAAAATATTCAAAAAGAATTATAAAAGAAAAAGAAAATATAATGATTCATGTACTATAATAACTTCTATGGGTTATTTAAAAAAACAAAATAATTTGACATTCATAGTAGAGATCACATTAAAGTGTCTAAAAGTATAAAGCGACAACAGTTCACTTTCCAATCTCTCCCACTTTCAACAATGAATCAAAAACAATAGAAGTTATCAAAAATCTATTTTTAATACTACCTTTTTTGATACTTTGATATTATTTTTTTACCACATCTCACTCTCAACCTATGGAGATGGCAGGCATCTTGGACATTTTAGGTCCCAAGATCTTTCAAATGTCACAATCTACAAAATAGGTATATGCAAATATTCCACAAATCAAATATTTACTGTACTCTATGTTCAAACACAAACAAAACCTCCCCAAATCTCTAAGGTATGGATCCTTTCAGACTCCTCAAATATAGAATAATTTTTAAAGCAACTAAAGTATACATTTTCAAGAAACTAGCAAAATCATAGTATCTAGGTATTTTCAACAATTTCAGCATACTTAAATTTTAGATTAAACAGATTTATCACTAGCATAATCAATAATGAATCTGAATTGTTTTAAACCAATAAGTGTTTAAGTCACATCAGCTTTGAAAATTTAACAAGTCTTTGTACCACATCCCCAAACAACACTCAAAATAAAAATAAGCATATATGAATGAAGCCAAGTGAATTAAATAATAGAATGTAAAAACTAAGTATAACAGCAAACTCAAATACTATTAGTTAGAGAATCTCTAACTTCTTGTCATGTTTTAATTAGAAAGAACAACTTTGGATCATAGGAGGTCCTATATCCTAAGAAGAGACTGGACTACAGACTAGAAATGATGGCATAAACCCAGGACATTCATTTATCAGTATGAATTGACATGCTTTTTTCTTAAAATTCATATGGACATGCAAATTAAATTTTTGTGACTTCAGGATGGCAATTATTTCTTAGGTATGTTACCAAAAGCACAATTGGTGGATTTCATCAAAACTTTTCTACTCTTCAAAACACACCCTTTAGACAAACCATTTAATGGGAAAAAAAAATTTGCAAAACCTATTTGATAAAGGATTTACATCTGCTAAAGAACTTGAATTCAAAACACATAAAGACCTCTAAAAATTTCATAAAAAGAAAACAAGCCAATAAACAAATGAGCAAAAGATATGAACACCCCAATAATACATGAACAGGTGCTCAATATCACTAAGGAAATGCAAATTAAGACAACAGTAAGTAAGCTACGACTACTCATCCATTAGAGAGGCTAAAATTAAAAAGACTGACAATACCAAGTGTTAGAATGTAGAGGAACTAGAACTCTCCATCGCTGGCTGAACTGCAAAATAGTACAATCACATTAGAAGACAATAAGCAGCTTCTTAAAAGTTAAATATACAAGCACCAAATGAGCCATGCATTTCACTCCTATGTCTTCACTCACTAGAAATGAAAGCATGTGTCTATACAAAGATCTGTACACAAACATTCACAGCAACTTTTTTAACAGCCCAAAACTGGAACCAACCCAAAAGTCCATCAAGTGAATGACAAAACAAATTGTAGTATAGCCATACAATAAAGTATTAGTCAGCAACAAAGAGAAAACCCAACTAGGAATGGAGGGGAACATCTTCAACTTGATAAAGGACACTTATTTCTAAAAAACCTACAGCTAACATCATACTAATGGCAAGAAACTAGAAGTTTACCCAATGAGATCAGGAACAAGGCAAGGATGCCCCCCTCTGTTGTACCTTTTCAGCACTATACTAGAAATTCTAACTAATGTAAGAAGATAAGAAAAGGAAATAGAACATATAGTGATTGGGAAAGAAGAAATTAAACTCTGCTCACAGATGACATGACTGTCGATATAGAAAATTAGAAAGAAATGACCAAAAAAACCTCGTCAAAATAAGCGATTACAGCAAAGCTGTAGGATACAATTTCCCATATGCTAGTGACGAAAAGTGGAATTTCAAATTAAAAACAGTGTCATTTACATTAGCACCCTAAAAATGAAATATTTGGATACAAATCTTAACAAAATATGTACAAGACCTATGTAAGGATAGCTACAAAACTAATCAAAGTATCAAAAAAAATCAATGTAAACATATCCCATGTTAATGGATAGGATGACTCAATATTATCAAGATGTCCATTCTTCCCACTTGATCTATATATAGACTCAACATAATCCCAGGCAAAATCTCAGCAAGTTACTTTGTGGATACCAACAAACTGACTCTAATATGTATATGGAGAAACAGAAGACCCAGAATAGCCAACACAATATTGAAAAAGAAGAACAAAGTCAGAGGACTAACACCACATGACTTAAATCTTAGTATAAAGCTATAGTACCAAAAAAGTGAGGCAATTGGTGAAAGAATAGGCAAACAGATCAACAGAACAAAACAGCCCAGAAACAGATTCATATGAACATAATCAATAGATTTTAACAAAGAAGTAAAGGCAATATAATAGAACAAAGAGAATTATTTCCACAGAATGGTGCTGGAATGACTGGACATTCACATGTAAAAATATGAATCTAGACCAACATTACACCCTTCACAAAAATTAACTCAAAACAGATCACAAACCTTAATGTAAAATGCAAAACTATAAAATTCCTAGATGATGTTGGGGATGGTGATGATTTTTTAGACACAACACCAGAGACATGATCCAAGAAATAATGAACAAACTGAACATCATCAAAATTAAAATTTCTGTTCTGCAAACAACACTATCAAGACAATGAGAAGAAACAGACTGGGAGAAAATGTATGCTTGTAAAAGACATATCTAATAAAGGGCCAATACCCAAAATACATAAAGAACTTTAAAACTCAACAATAAGAAAAACACAATTAAAAATGGGCCAAAGACCTTAACAGAAACCTTACCAAACAGATACAGATGGCAAAGCAGCATATAAAAAAGTGTTTGTCATCATGTCTTTAAGTAATTGCAAATTCAAGCCACAATTAGATATCCCTCCACACCTAGTAGAATGGCTAAAATCCAAACACTGCCAATACCAAATGCTCATAAAGATATAGAGCAACAGGAACTACCATTCATTACTGGTGGAAATGAAGAATGGTACAGCCACTATGGAAGACAGTTTGGCAGTTCTTAGAAAACTAGATATACTCTAATGCTACAAACCAGTAACCGTGTTCCTTTGTATTTACCTAAACCAGCCAAAAATGTTACGTCTACATAGAAACCTACACATGGATGTTTATGGCAGCTTTATTCAGAATTGCCAAAATTGGAGCAACCAAGGTGTCCTTCAGTAGATAAATGAATAAACTGTGACACATTCAGACAACAGAACTGTTATTCAGCACTGAAGAGAAATGAGGTATCAAGTCACAAAAAGAAGACATGGAGGAACTTTAAATGCATATTGTTCAGGTTAAAAAAAGCCAATCTGTAAAGGCTGCATACTGAATGATTTCAATTATATGATATGTAGAAAAAGACTAATCTATGGAGACTGTAAAAAGATCAGTGGTTGCCAGGAGTTGGAAGGAAAGGGGAAATGAATAGGTGTAAAATATCAAGAATTTTTAGGGCAGTGAAACTACTCTGCATAATACTGTAATGGTGGATCCATCTCATACATTCGTCAAAACCCACGAAATGTACAATACCGAGAGTGAAACCTAGTATAAACCATGGCCTTTGGGTGATGATGACGACGAAGTGTCAAAGTAGTTTCATCAACTGTAACAAATATATCACTCTGGTAAAAGACCTTGACAGAAAATGTTAAGGGGAAGGGTAACTAGAGTGCTAAGGGAACTCTGTACATTCCATCCAACTTTGCTATGAACTAAAACTGCTCTAAAAGAGTAGTCCGCTAAAAATTTTAAAAAGCAATGCTTATATAACCAAATACTCCCAATAAAAGGAAATAAGCTGATCCATGTAATAACATGAACAAATTTCAAAATGATTTTGCTGAAAGAAGACAGTAAAAGAGTACATGAAGTGTAATTGCATCCTTTTCCATAGAAAATGCAAACTACAGTAACAAAAAGCAGATAGGTGCTTGCTTAGGCAAGAGGGATAGAAACGGAAGAGATGGATGACTTACAGACAATACAATGAACCTTTTAGGAGTGATGGATAATATTCACTATCTTTGTAGTGACATTTTTTTTAAAGATTTTATTTATTTATTAGATACAGAGAGAAAGAGGGAGGCAGAGACAGGCAGAGGGAGAAGCAGGCTCGGGTCTCCAGGATCACGCCCCGGGCTGAAGGTGGCGCTAAACCACTAAGCCACCGGGGCTGCCCTGTGTGACATTTTAACAGGCAATGTCTTTGTTAAAACTTACCAAATTAAAAACCTTAAGTAGGTGCAGCTTATTCTACGTCACTTATACCCAATAAAGTTGTTTTATATAAAAATGAGAATAGAAGGGAAGTGGAGAACATTTTGTAATAGCTTGAGATGATTTTTACTATAAAGACAAAGAGATCAGACAGCAGCTCAAGAAAGGTTATGCATCAGGGAAAGTATTTTTTTAATGTGAGATACAGCATATTTTCATGCTGGCTGAAATGACCGAGAAAGAAAACTGTTGTTAAAGTGATACATTTGAGGAGAAGAGACAGTGTGGGACACAGCTCTGAGGGATGTCGCTAGCCACTGATTGTACCTCAGTTGTAGCTGGCAGTCTACCTTTACAGGTAGGTAGGTATGGCAGTGAAAGTTCTTATCTAACTACTTCCATTTGCTCTTCAAAACAAAAAGCAAGGATTTCATGTGAGAATAAGAGAGGATGTCTAGAAACTTAAAAAGATGTAAGGTGTAAAATAGCTATAGAGAAAAAGTAGATGGAATGAAGCAGTAATATTCAAAGTGTAACTCTCAAAGAGCCCTCAAGACCTTTTCAGGTGATTAATAATAAAATCAAAACTATGTTCATGGTTGTTCTAGGTTATTATCTTTTCCATTCCATTCTGTCATATAGTGGATATTCTAGAAGCTACAAAACATGATATTCAGCAGGTTAAATGCAGAAGCAGGTACAAAAACCCAGTTGTTACTAAGATAGATGTTAAATACATTTCCAAAGGGTACCTGTGACTCAGTCAGTTAAGCATCTGCCTTGGGCTTAGGTCATGATCCCAGGATCCTGGGATTGAGTCCTGCATTGGGCTCCCTGCTCAGCAGGAAGTCTGGTTCTCCCTATCCCCCTGCTCCTCCCCACTTGCTTTCTCTCTCTCTCATCCACTCTCAAATAAATGAAATTTTTAAAAAATTTAAAAACAAAGACATTTGCAAATCAAATATACCATTCATCACTATTTATAAATAGAAAATACTTATTTTTCATAAAAATATTTAACATATAATTTTTTGAAGGAATTAAGGCATTTTAAAATTATTCAGTTTTAACTTTTAACCTAGTAAATATTGACAGATCCACACTAAGAAAAGCTCGCTATAGTCCCCGCTAATTTTTAAAGAGTATAAAAAAGAACCACTGACTAAGAGAATATAGGATTTCAGAGTAGTATACCAAGAACCACTTGCGGTTACTACTCTTGAATTACAGTGACATCCATCAGCATTCAGCTTCCTGAATGGAACAGGCAAACAGTAAGTAAGATTTACCCTAGGTTGAAAGTTTTAACAGGCTAGCACAAAAAGAAGATGAATGAGGGGTTGATGGTACAAGCAAAGAAGTGACTTCAATGATAGACCATGAACTTGCAGCTGGTCAAGATGGGGAGAAAAGGAAACAGGATCAAAGGATTATAGAAACCAATGTAGCTAAAGAATTATTGGAATTAAAGTTCTAAGTAAAGTGAGATAGATGATGTGAGATGATGGGGAAGTCAATTTCTGAGACTCAGTTTTCACATTTATAAAATACCACCTTAACAGTTACACATTCCTAAAAATTGTCAGTTCTTACATACTATTTTATTGGATTTTCATTGATTCCCACACCCTACTCTTCCCCACCAAAAGGCACATTGTGAGGTAGATAGGTAATTTTTTTCCCCCAACATAACACATCAAGAATCAAAAGGGTTAAAAAACTTTCTCTGGGTCATACAAATAATAAGAGACAGTGTCATCTGCCATAGTAGAGAGAATCAGGGAAAGCTTTACAAGAGGTGGAACTTAAGCTGTGCCTTGAAGACTAATATATATAATTTTCATAGGCAAAAAATGCAGGCTAATCAAAGGTCCAGTATCAGACCAAAATAAAGAAAATAAGACTGGAGGGAAGGCTGAATCCAAAATGGGTAAAGGGCAGTAATCAGAAATGATGAAGTAGAAAACTAAACTAAAACTAAAACTACTAATTACGCTTGGCACAGTGTTTAACAATTCCTAGAATAGCTCGATTGCCACATGCGGCTAATGACTACAATACTGGAGAGTACAGCTATATAACATTTGTTTTATGGAGTACAGTTCTAGAATGGAAGTTTAATAAAGGTTAACTTCTAACTACAGGTCTGAGTTTTCTGCAAAACTCAACGACTAAAAAATCAGCCAAAAAGAGTTATATTTTTAGAGTTTAGATTTCTGTTATAATGATTTACATGTAACTAAAACACAGAAAATAACAGGAGCAAGAGACAGCAAATTTCTACTATAGTATTTCCATATATTAACACTAACTATAAATTCTATCCTACTATATCATATCATCTTATCTTGAAATAGTAATTTCAGCCTTTACAAAATGCTCTAAAATGCTGTTTCTACCATCTATTCTCAATCACTACCTTTCAATTTCAAATAAAGAAAATACCTTGATTTAACTAATATAAATAAGGGTTCTCTTTAGTTAAGTTTACTTTATGCTTAAAAGCACAATTCCTTCATATTTTCAGAACAGAAGCACAAAATTTTATATCAGAAAGAAATCTTACAGAACAGTGTGATCTGCCCTTAACATATAGCTAGGGGCAAAAGAGAGACAAGAAGCCTTCTGGCTTCAAAAAGTAATCTAATTCCAACATGCTGGACACCTATAAATAAATTCTAAATGTTTCACAGAAAGAATACCTAGAAAGACTATAGTGGGGACATTCAAAAGCTCAGTTAATTTTCAAAATAAAAAGGTGGGGGGGGGGGTAGTTCCTAAGTCAGTACTACTCCCATCAGAGGTGAAATGTAAGGGAGAATGGATTTTTGCAACAATTACTAAGAATTTGCTCTTTTCAACCCTGTTGCAACCTGTGAAATTACGGCAATTTTTAAACACTAATGAAATTATGGGTTTTAATCCTACTAATAACAACATTTATTCCCCCAAATACAATAGTATATTATATTCACTTAGGCTTTAAGGTTATTCCAGAAGTAAAATTTATAATCAACAGAATTGTTTTTTAACCATACTAATGAATTTACTTCTGATCCTTTATTTTAACCTTGTAGGTGATACATAAAAACAGAAGGCCTTAAAAAAAAAAAAAAAAGAAGGCCTATGAATATGTATATTCAGATGGAGACATTGTAAAGAACAGGTGCTTCAAAGATACTGATCTATTTTCAATTCTCATAAAGGACATCCTTCTCTAATGACCCAAGTAAAAACCGATACACACATTTATACAACATTCATTAGTAATCCAGAAATCTCAACTTTACTGTTTTAAATAAAAGAGACATCTCTAAACAAGTACATGGAAATTATGGTTCAGTAGTATGATACTTCTCCGACCTGAGAATGAGATTTAAATTGTGAATAACAGGATGGAACAAAAAAGCAAGAACTTTGGAGCCAGACTAGCCTACATTCAAGAACACACAGACATCTAAATTTTTACCAGTGTGACCCTGGGTACTTGACTGCCTGTTTTATCACCTATAAAATGGGACTATTATCACTAATTAACAAGGTTTCACTATTTTTTTTTTTAATTCAAGCATGGGAGTGTGCACTGACTAAGCAACAAAGGAAGAACTACTAGAATTATTTTAGGGCCAGTTAAAACTAACTCTACTTCTATAGTGACACCAATCTATGTAGTTATATGATTTTTTTCTCTCCAAGCACTGCTAGTAGCTGAGAGGTAAGCATAAAAAATCTGTACAGCTGTACAGATTTAGAGTTAAGATTTTACAAGGCTGGTATAAGTGAAAAATATTGGGGCAAAGGATTAGACAGTACAAGATCAGTCTAGGTTGAAAAAGCAAGTGAGCTAACATGAACCAAAATAAAGTAGGCATGGCACATTTACTGTTTAAATATTTACTGAGTTTCATTCACTGAATATTAAGTACTAGGTACTATTAGGTAGAAAATCATATAGCCTCAGATTTCCAAGAGCTAAGTAACTGGAAGAGAAAATAATGCTTCTAGGGATGCATTATGGGTAAGGATGTTATGGGTACAGGGACTATAAAATTTGTTACCTGAGCCAAAACATAAATTTTTTAAAGTGAAAGAACATTATTGATAATTACATCAGAATAAGTTACCTAGGCATTCCAAGATAAAATGGGATATATCACTTTATGAGAGCCATCCTAGTCAAGGGTACCAATGTATAGTGACTTTGGAAAAGGAATGAAAGTCATGTATACAGTGAGAAAAGTTTCATCTAAAAGTGAAATTTTCTTTGAGCTAAGCCTTAACTAGTGATTCTATTTTATTTCAGTAAATTTGTGGAAGAAGAGTGGAATTTAAGCTGGATCTTAGGCAAGGTGAGTTTTTCCAAGCAGAGAAAGGGCACTATAGAAAAGCAAACAACAGTAAAGAGATTCACAGAAACAGAAAATGTAAGAAGTTTGGAGAAACCAGAAAAATCCAAGTATTGGTTAAAAGAAGAAAAATAATAACAACAGAAACAAAGCCAGAAAGGCAAATTCTTAATTCAGTTTATTCGTGCACTCATTTGTTCACTAACACTTATTTAATACCTACCTGTATTAACCAGGCTTTATGATAAGGAGAAGGAACATTCCATACTCTTCAGGAGCTTAAAGCCAAATCAGAGAAAATGTAAATAAGCAAGAGTAAAAAAAAAAAAAAAGTGTTATAGAGGTAAAAATTTAGGAAACCAAAAAATGAGCTAGGAAAATTCATCTAGGAGAAGTTCACATATTACAGTAGAGGGAAAAAAAAAAAAGCACAGATACACAAAGAGCAATTAGGAGTGTAAAGCTGTGATTATGATCTTATTTAGAAAAAAGGTCTCTACAGATATAATTAAAAATCTCAGGGCAGGGATCCCTGGGTGGCGCAGCGGTTTAGCGCCTGCCTTTGGCCCGGAGCGCGATCCTGGAGACCCGGGATCAAGTCCCACGACGGGCTCCTGGTGTGTGGAGCCTGCTTCTCCCTCTGCCTGTGTCTCTGCCTCTCTCTCTCTCTCTCTTTCTCTGTGACTATCATAAATAAAAAAATAAAAAATAAAAATCTCAGGGCAGCCCCGGTGGCCCAGTGGTTTAGGGCCGCCTTCAGCCCAGGGTGTGATCCTGGAGACCCGCGATTGAGTCCCACGTTGGGCTCCCTACATGGAGCCTGCTTCTCCCTCTGCCTGTCTCTCTCTCTCTCTCATGAATAAATAAATAAATAAAATCTTTAAAAAAAAAATCTCAGGATGAGAACACCCTGGATTATCCACCAAGTGGGCCCTAAATCCAATACTAAGTGTCCTTATAAGTAACAAACAGGGAAAAGACAGTGGCAAAGACCATGGAAAAACAGAGGCAGAAACTGGAGTTATGCAGCTAAGGAATGTCTGTGGCCACCAGAAGCTGGGAGAAGCAAGGAACAGAATCTCCCATAGAGCTTTCTGGAGGGGATGTAGCCCTGCGACACCTATAGCATGGACTTCTGTACTCCATAACTGTTAGAGAACAGATGTGGTGTTTTAAGCCACCAGGTTTATGATAATTTGTTATGGCAGCCCTAGGATACTAACGTATGAGGCTACTGCACTAAACTAAGCATGAGAAAACAAATGCCCACAAGAGTAATGACAATACATTTAGAAACAAAAAAGATGTTTAGACTTATAGGGGAAAAGTATAAGAGTATTTCAAAGGACAGTGCTTAGAACTTCTATCAGAGCAGCTCCACTTTATACATGTAAAACTGTTGAAGGAGAAAGAAAATGGAAAAAAGTAGGGGGTTGTTGAATATTGCCAGACTATATGACTAGAGTCATTTTCTGCACTGGCGATCTGGCCCTTCTGCATTTTGGTCAAAAGATGGACAAAACCAGACTCCCAAAAGTTACAGTATAATCCTACCACCCACCATACTCTCTTCCATCCTAATATCCGTAAAAATCATCTCAGTGGCACATATTCACTATTCTTTAAATCTAGTTAAGCTCTTTTTTTTTCTAGTTAAGCTCTTTAATATTCAATATAGCAAGCAATCTCAAAAAAAAAAGTAGGTTTTGGGGTTACTTTTTTCCACTGCCTCCAAGATGCAGATCTTTTCTACCTCTAAAATTGGGGCACATAGGTATATGCAAACTTGGGTCATTATTTCTGGTGGCATGACTGATAATAGGCAACTCTATGACCCATGATCTTTAAATCAAGAATTATATGTTCTACTAATTCTTTCTGGTAAGATCAGGACCAGAATGAAGACTTACAGAATGGATATCAGAGGCTTATAAGAAAAATCTTAGAGATAATGGTCTCCTGAGCAATAAAGGGTTAAGATAATGAGCCTAAACTGCTACCCATAAAAAGACCTTCATGCAAAGATGGCCCATGGCTAACGGTGGGCAACTTAAAAGATCTCAGGAAAGTTCTCACCATTAATTGGTCTTAGTAGCTCACTGTGCCTAAACTGTTGAACAAACAATAGGGTTATGGTGAACACCTACTTTCCTTCTAAGAATCTGGAATTTGGATATGTGCTAAGACTATATGATCAATCTTCAATAAAAATTCTGTTCATGGAGTCCCTAATGAGCTTCCATGGCTGCCAACATTTTACCCATGTTGTCACAAGTCATTCTGGGGGGAATTAAGTATATCCTGTTTGACTCTACTGGGAGAGAGCTTTGTAAGCTTGTGGCTGGTTTTCCCCAGACTTTACCTCATGACTTTTTGCTTAGTATAGGAGCTTTTGCTGTAATAAATTATAGCTTAGAGTACAAATATATGTTGAGTCTTATGAGTCTTCTTAGAGAATTACTGAATCTAAGGGTCTTGTAATTCTACAACACATCCTTTTTTTAATTGAAGTATTATTGACAGTTTTATATTAGTTTCAGGTGTACAACATAGTCATTTGACAATTGTATACATTACAAAATGCTCATGACAGTAAGTGTTGTTATCAGCGGTCATCATATAAAGTTTTCAAAATACTATTACCTATATTCTCTAAGCTACAAACATATCTTTTAAGAAAGAGAGCATCAAAGAGCTCTTCATATCACAGGGGTTAAGAAGCATTACAAAGGACTCTGAATTTGAAGACTAAAAGTACCTTATCCATTTTTCCACTTATAATTCACTTTTCATGGGACGCGTGGGTGGCTCAGCAGTTTGGCGCCTGCCTTCGGCCCAGAGCATTATCCTAGAGACCCGGGATAGAGTACCACATCGGGCTCCCTGCATGGAGCCTGCTTCTCTCTCTCTGCCTGTGTCACTGCCTCTCTCTCTCTCTCTGTGTCTTTCATGAATAAATAAATAAAATCTTTTCAAAAATAAATAAATAAATATTTATTATTAAATATTTAATATTTAAATATATAAGTATATAGAATGTAGAAACTACATAATGTAATTCTTTTTAAATTTCTACCAGTTTTTTGAATGTCGTAATTTGCATTAACTTCTGACTTATGTGAGATACCGACTTATGTGAGATACTTACTCCAAAGGTGGAGCCACCCAAGCTGCCCTACTTTTTAAATATTTAAATTAAAATGTTTTACTTACATAAATCTATAGTTCTTAGTTTTTATAAAGCATTAACATAGATGTGTTTCATTTCATTTGGTTAAGAGATACAACAAAACATGTTAATATTTAGCTTCTAATCTTATGTACCTTTAAAGTCTCAGCAGCAGAGATGATATGGAAATTAATGTGCTATCAATTTATTGTCAATTCCAAATGCACAATCCATATATGCTGACAAATGGAATTCTTTAAGCACTTCTACTTTCATGTAAATACGGTGTTAGGCTTTTTTAGAAGATAGTACTATAGGAATTCTTCAGGAGGAAGAGGCTCTCCTGCCATGCCCAATGCAGACTAGGATAGGAGTGAACAGTGTAGGTATGAGGATATTGTGAAGAGCCAGCCCAAGCCATGTGTCCAGAACTCAGTCCCCTACAATCTTGCAGCCTCAGCCAAGCAATAACCATTCTCCAGTCCTCATAACACAGAAACCAGAGACTCCATGCAGCCCAAATGTTCTCAAAAGTCTACTGCCCCACTACCACTAGAATTCCCACTACACACTCACATCACCACCTGTACTCTCATAAAATAGCTTATTCCTTGCCTAAGAACTCCAGATAAACTCCACCCTTCTTTACTATCAAGTGGCCTGAACTATACCTTCTCAACAAAGTCTGAGCCCCTTCCACATCTGGACCTTCTTGGGTATGCTCCCTTATAGCCCTCCCATACCAGAGTCTCCTTTTATTGTATAGTTTTTCTTTTAACAAAATTAATAATTCTGTAAGTTAAACTTTCTCTGATTAACCTACTGTGAAGTTTCTGGCATCACTGCTGAAACTGACAAGGTTACCTTAAGTTCATATGGAAAATAAAGGGAGCAAGAATAGCCAAACCAAAAAGAACAAAATTGGAAGACTAACACTTCTAAATGTCAAGACTCTGCAAAAATATATGGTAATGAAGAGCATGTGACAAAACTATACAATAATCAAAACTGCATGAAATTAGCATAGAACAGAGACCGATAGAATAGTATGGAGAGTCCAGTACTAAGTTTATTACATTAAGGTTAATTGATTTTCAAGAAGGGTGCCTGTACAATTCAATGGGGAAAGAATATTTGACAAATAGTCCTGAATATCCACATAAAAAAAAGCCACAGAATACATAAAAATTAATCCAAACTGATCACAGACATAAAAGTAAAAGTAAAAACTATAAAATTCCTACAAGAAAATATAGTAGCATATTTTCATGAACTTATATTAGGCAAAATCTTTTTAGTTAAATAGGACACCAAAAACACAAGCAACAAGAGAATTAAAAAGACATAAACTAGACTTCATTAAAAATAAAAACTTTTGTGCTTAAGTGGATAGCATTGAGAAAGAAGAAAAAATTTGCAGGTTATAGGTCAAAGGTATTTGTACCTAGAACATAAAAAGAACTCTTACAACTCAATAGTAAAATTATAAATAATCCAATTGAAAGATGATCAAAGGATCTAAATAGACATGTCTTGAAAAAAGATATACAAATGGCCAATAAGCACATGAAAATGTGCTCAATATCATTAGCCATTAAGGAAATGCAAATTAAGACAACAATGACATACAACCTCACACCCTCTATGAAGGCTACAATAAAAAAATCAGATAGGGGCACCTGAGTGGCTCAGTTGGTTGAGCATTTGACATAGGCTCAGGTCATAACCCCAGGGTCTAGGAACAGCCTGAATCTGCTTGTCCCTCTCCCTCTGTCCCCCCCACCCACCTGCACTTGTGCTCACTCTCTAATAAATAAAATCTTAAAAAAAAAAAAAAAAAGCCATGTAATAAGAAGTGTTTGTTAAAGACATGGAAAACCCCTCTACAATGCCAGTAGGAATGTATAACAGTACAGCCACTTTGGAAAACAAACTGGCAATTCCTTAAGAGGTTATGGTTATCACAATTCCACTTGTAGGTAAATACCCAAGTGAAATAAAAATATAAGTACATACAAAAACTAATACATGAATGCATATAGCAACACTACTCCTAACAGCCAAAAAGCAGAAATAATGCAAATGTCCATCAACTTGTGAATAAATAAAATGTGATATATCCACACAATGGATTATGTGGCAATAAAATAGAAGGAAGTACTGATATATGTACAACATAGATGAACCTTCAAATCATTATGCTAAATGAAATAAGTCAGACAAGGAAGACTACATATTATGTAACATTTATATGAAATGTACAAAATAGGTAAACCTATAAAGGCAAAGCATATTAATGATTGCCTAGTATTGGAAGAGGTGAGGTGAAACGGGAGAATGACTAGGGGAGCATACACTGATAAAATGTTCTAAAACTGATTATGGTTCAGAACTCTGAATATACTAAAACCTATGAATTATACACTTTAATGAAGCATATGGTTATCAATAAAGCTATTATATATTTTAAAAGTAGAGAAATTTCAAGAAAGAAAGAAAGAAAGAAAGAAAGAAAGAAAGATCAATCAGAAGATTCGCACTAAAGAAAATACAGAGGATGTTCTTCCTCTGTAGAAAGAAGAAAAAGGATTGCAGATGGAAACAAGATGCAGAGAGAAAGAACTAGAGAAAAGGTAAATGTATTGCAAAAATTAAATAAGCATTTACTGTACAAAACATTAATAATGTCTGACAGTATTGCTACATACACAGATGCTAGCACTAACAGCAGAATAAGGGTAGAGTTAAAGGGTTTGATGGTCTCCTGTATTGTTTAAAAAGGAATAATATATATATTAATTTATACTGAAGTTTAATAAAGTCAAGAATGTATTTTATAGTCTCTAAAGTAGCCACTGAACAACAACAACAACAACACCTGTAACACTAACAATTTAATAAGGGGGGAAGGAACGAAAAGTAATATAAAGGAAAACAGTAAGTGAATGTATAAAACAAAGGACATATGCACAAGTAGAAAGCAAAACGTAAACATAACAGATTTAAGTCCAAACATATAAGCGATTGATTATAAACAACTAAATATGCAGATAAAAGACAAAGCTTAGCACCTTCAATTTAAAAATTACATGCTAAAAAAAATAAATAAATAAAAAATAAATAAAATAAATAAAAAAATAAAAATTACATGCTGCTTACAAGGGACACACCTTAAATTTAAAAGCACAGAAAGGTTGAAAGTGAACATTGGGGAAAAGATAAAATGCAAACTACTACTACCCAAAATAAACCCAATGTAGCTATACTAAAATCAGACAAAGTAGACTTTAAGGAAAGAAGTATTACTAGAGATAGAGGGCTATTTAATAATGATAAAAGAGTCAAGTGCCAGAAGACAGAACAAGTCCAAATTTAATTGTACCTCATAATTCAGCCTCAAAGTATATACAAAGCAAAACTTCACAGACTCAAAAGAAAAAAAAAAAGACAAATCCACATCACAGAATATCATTTTAAGATACTTTATAGTAATCAACTAAAAAAGTGGGGGAAAAAATCAGAAAGGATAAAGACTGAACAATGCAACCAACTTGACCTGATACAAAAAACAGAAAACAATTAACCCAACACAGGCAATGTACTTTCTTCTCAAGTATAAATACATGGAATTGTCAACATTGACCTAACATTATGCCCAAAAACTGAAGTCAGACACAAGTTCATTGACACATAATTAAGCTAAATATAAAAAACTAAGGTCACTAAAATATCTTCATATGTTAAGTAGACAATTTTCTGTTTAAAGTATTTATTTATTTATTTATTTATTTATTTTTTATTTATTTATTTATTTATTTATTTATTTATTTATTTTACTTCAGAGAAGAGAGCATATGCACACCACACAAACAGGAGGGAGGAGCAAAGGGGAAGGGTGATTGAAACAATCTCTCAAGCAGACTCCAAGCTGACTGCAGAGCCCGATCATGAGATCATGGTCTGAGCTGAAACCAAGAGTTGGATGCTGTTGGACGAAACCAAGCTGAAACCATGAGCCACCCAGGCACGCCAGTAATAATTTTCAAAAATAATCTAAGACTCAAAAAAGATCACATAAAAATTTTTTATATTTATCTGCATGCAATGCAAAGTCATGACTAAAGGTATAAAATAGGGGGATTCCTGGGTGGCTCAGCGGTTTGGCGCCTGCCTTTGGCCCAGGGCGCGATCCTGGAGTCCCGGGATCAAGTCCCACGTCAGGCTCCCGGCATGGAGTCTGCTTCTCCCTCCTCCTGAATCTCTGCCTCTCTTTCTCTCTTTGCCTATCATAAATAAATAAATAAATAAATAAATAAATAAATAAATAAATAAATAAATAAACAAATAAATAAATAAATCTTTAAAAAAATAAAATAAAGGTATAAAATAGGCTCAAATGCATATGTAAGAGAAAAGCTGCAAATCAATAACCATTCATCTCAAGAAATAAGAAAGGAATAGGAAATAAATCCTCCCCAAAAAAAGTAGAAGAAAATATGAAATAGAAAAGAAGTCAATTGAATCCAGTGATACAACAAAAGATATTTCATCAAAACTAGACTGATTATTCCAGAAACACAAAAACAGGTTAACATTTTTTAAAATGTAATTCAACACATTATTTAAAAAAAGGAAAAAATCATCTAATCATCTCAAAATTAAGATATAGTATTTGATAAAATTAAACATGCTCATGATAAAAATTCTTAGCAAACTAGGAATAGAAACTTTCCTAATAAGGACTCTATTAAAGAAAAAAAAGTAGAAAAACAGCAAATATCATACTTAATTTTGAAATGATGAACTTTTATTTTTTTTTAACTTCTGAGATTAGGAATGAGATGATGATGCCTGCAATCACCACTTCAATTCAACATCATACTGGAAGTCCTAGCCAGAGCAATAAACAAAGGAAAAGAAAAAAAAGTATAGGGATTGGATTGGAGAGAAGGCTTTCATTTTTCACAGGTGGCATGACTGTGCAGATAGAAAATCCAAAAGATTCAATGAAGTATTGGAAATAAATGAAGTTAGCAAGGTCTCCAGATATAAGGTCATGATATCTAGATCATCAGATTTTTACATGCCTGCAAATGATTAACAGTATTTTAAAATACCATTTATAATAACAGCATCAAAAAACAAATAATTTAAAATCTTTAATTAGAATAACTTAGATTAAGGGCATCTGAGTGGCTCAGTTGGTTCAGTGACCAACCCTTAATTTCGGTTCAAGTCATGATCTCAGGGTCCTGGAATGTAGCCCTGCATCAGGCTCTGCACGGAATCTGCTTGAGATTCTCTCTCTTCCTCTCCCTTTGACCCATCCCCCACTCATGCTCAATTGCCTTCTGTTTTTGAATAAACGAAATCTAAAAAAAAAAAAAGGGAATAACTTAGATTTTTAATTGCAAATTTATAGATATGTAAAATTGTTACACACCAAAAAAATAAAACACCAAAAAAACTAGAAAGCTTTATTGAAAAAAAAAGTCAAGAAAATCTCAGTAAATGGAAAGATAAACCAGATTCACAGATTGAAAGATTCAGTATTATAAAAATGCCAATTTAGCCCCACATTACTTCATGTTGATTTAATGTACTTACAATTTAAAAAAATGTCTGTAGGTTTTTTGTGGCAATTGATAAACTGCTACTAAAATGTATATGGAAAGGAAAAGGGCCAAGACCAGCCACATTAAACTTGAACAAGTAGGTGGACTTCCTCTACCCAATACCAGGATACATCATAAAGCTATAAGGAAATGTGATTTGTGCCAAGATAGGAAAGTGGACCAATGGAACAAAGAAGAAAGCCCAAAAGGAAACCCAGGCATGGGGGCAGCTACTTGATTTATTATAAAGGCAGCACTGTACAGCAGGTCTCCTCCATAAATGGTGATGGTCAACTGGAGAGTAAATGAAGAAAAAATATGGACCTTACTTCATAATTACAAAAACAAATTTTAGATGAATCATAGTAAGGCAAAATGATAAAGATCCCAGGGAAAAATGACTAGAGAAAGATTTTGTAAATAAGGCAGAGAAATAATTATAAAGGCAAAAAATTGGTTTTGACTACCTGGATAGTTATTAATTAGAATTTCTGTTCATCTACAGACACCATTAATAGAGTGAAAAGACCAAAGTAGGAGAAATTATTTGCAATACATATAAGGGTTCAAGCCTAACTTACATAAACAATTCCAACAAATCTATAGAGACAAAAGACAATACAATTGAATAAAATGCAAAGAGACTTAACAGACACTTCACAAGAGTATATTGAAATGGCCTGTAATCCTTAGATCCCATCCATCAGGGAAATACAAATTACAATCACAATGTTATGCCACTGCATACTCCTCAGAATGGTTAAAAAAAAAAAAATACTGGCTGGTGAAGATGTGAAGCAATTGAAGCTTACAAGCTACTGATAGGAAGTATAAATTAGTATTGCTTTCGAAACTTATTCAATAAAAACATGCATAAAGTGAGCCAGTAGTCCCAGCACCAAGAGAGGTACAATGATGTCCGTAGCAGTACTATACATAAAGTCTCAAAGTGAAAATAACCCAAATGTCTGCCCAACATTAAAACTGATAAATTATGGATCAGTGATGGAACAGAATACTGTACAATGGTGTTCAATAGATAAAACAAATTTATGGTGTTAGAAGTCAGAATTCTGGTTATTTCTGGGGAAGACAGAGAGATCTGTGATTGGAGAGGGTGTGAGGGGGCTTCTGGAGTGCTAGTAAAGATTTATTTCCTGACCAGGGTGATGGTTTCGTGGACACGCTCATTTTGCAAAAGTTCATCCCAACTGTATACTTACCCTGAATATTTTTCTGTGTATGTGTGTCAATAAAAGTTTTAATATTTCATGAATCTATGTCTCCAGCCTTGTTCAAACTAGCTCATACCTCACATCTTCTAAAGCTGTGTTCACCTGGTCCTCCGATTCAAATAAAGCCTCAAAATCTCAGTTAATAAGCAAAACCGAAATCATTACCCCTTTGTTAATTGAGCTGTGTCCCCTTATGTCAAAGCCTTTAATTCCAAGTACCCGTGAATGTGACCTTAAGAATCAAGGTTCCAAAGACCTTGGAAATACAGTCTTTGCATACGTAACAAAATGTAAATTAAGATAAGGTCATAATGGAGAAGGGTGGGCTTAATCCAATGTGACTATTATCTTTATACAAAAAGGAAAGTTCCTTGACAGAACTGTCATATGCATATGACAACAGAGGAAGAGATTGTAGTGATGCAATCCACTGAAAGCTAGAGATTGATGGCCACCAGCAGAAGCTGGATGAGACAAGAAAGAGAGTCTCAGAGAGAACACAGTCCTAACAACTTGATTTCAGACTTTCTAGGCTCCAGAACTGTGAGAGAATAAATTTCTGTTGTCGTAAGCCACGTAGTTCATAATTTGTTATGGCAGCGCTAAGGAAGCTAATACACCCTTCCATGCAATAATTCTTACCTCAACCTCCCTTTCAGCAATATTTACACTACTGTCCCATCTGTTTAATATAAAACTCCAAATGCACTCCTCATATACTGGCATCATAAAAGGAGAGATTATTTTGCCTTTTAATTATCTCTTGTTTTTAAACTTTTCCCTTTCATGTCTACCACTGCCATCCTACTTCAGGCCTTAATAACTCCACAGCTAGACTATCCCACTTATGATAAGTGTTGCTTAAATACTACTTTCCTAAGTCATTCTTTCCCCAAACTTTCAGCATTACAACATATTCAAAAGGTACTCAGCAGTTTGGCTCTATTCTACTTTCTTCAAAACGTAAATACAATTGTTATTTTATTCTTTTATTTATTTGAGAGAATACATTTTACTCTTTTTTTAAAGACTTTGAGAGAGAAAGTGAAAGAACACGAGAAGGGGGAGTGGCAGAGGGAGAGGGAGAAGTAGCCTCCCCGCTGAACAAGGGACCTTATGTGAGGCTCCATCCCAGGACCCCTGCAATCACAACCTTATCCAAAGGCAGACGCTTAACTGAGCCACTCAGGTGCCTCCAACATTTTATTCTTTATCAGCTAATTTTTCTCAGTACCTAGAATAACTTCCGGTAGACACAGTGCTCAATTAAATACTAACCACCAACATAAACTTATTACTACCTCCACATCATTGTGCTTTACAAGTTCATGTTATGCTAACTCATACTTTCAAATACTGACCAATTATTTTATCATTCTTAGTTGATATTCCATTTTTGCCCAAAAGTTCTACTACAAAGTCCCAATATTACTCCACACTCATTTATTCTCAAAATACATGTCTTAAATCACTAAAGATCAAAGCCTTGCCACAACCTCCCTTTCTTAGACCTGGATATATCTCTAAATATTTACCTATCATTTTATTTTTCCCTAAGCAGTAGAAAGAAGAGCCATTCATCGTTTCTAAGACTACTCTCTCTCATCTGTGTTCTTAATCTTTCTACTTACTTTTTACTTCCTGGACCTTGCCATTATCAATGTACTTCTCCCACTATCCCCTACCCCCTGCCCCAACAAAAAGAGACAAATCTCATCATAAGAACTAAAAAATCTTTTAAGAGAACTTAAGGAAACAATCCAATTTGTAATTGCTTCAAAAAGAATAAATTACCTAGGAATAAGTTTAACCAAAGAGATGAAAAACCTGAAAACTATACATTGATGAAAGTAAAGACAACACAAACAAATGAAAAGCTATTATCATGCTCACAGATTGAAAAAATTAGTACTGTTAAAATGTCCGTAGTACCCAAAGTAATCTATAGAGTCAATGCAATCTGTATTATAAAAAGCAACACTATTTTTCAAAGAACAAGAACAAGTAATCCTAAAACTTGTATAGAACCATGAAAGATCCTAACTAGCCAAAGCAATCTTAAGAACAAAGCCTGAGGTACTATAATCTCAGATTTCAGATAGACTACAAAGCTGTAGTAATTAAAAAAAAAGTATAGAACTGGCACAAAAACAGACACATAGATCAACAGAACAGGATAGAGAGCCCAGAAATAAACCCACACTTATATGCTCATTAATCTATGACAAAGGAGATAAGAATATACAACAGGGAGGAAAAAGGTCCTTTCAATAAAGAATGTGGAAAAAAAGAACAGCTACATGCTAAATAAATAAATAAATAAATAAATAAAAAAAACTGGACCATTTTCTTACACCAGACAAAAATAAAATGGATTAGGGATCCCTGGGTAGCACAGCGGTTTGGCGCCTGCCTTTGGCCCAGGGCGCGATCCTGGAGACCCGGGATCGAATCCCACGTCAGGCTCCCGGTGCATGGAGCCTGCTTCTCCCTCTGCCTGTGTCTCTGCCTCTCTCTCTCTCTCTGTGTGTGTGACTATCATAAATAAATAAAATAAAAAAAAATAAATAAATAAAATGGATTAAAGATCTAAATGTGAGACCTGAAACCATACAGCTCCTTAAAGAAGATAAAGGCAGTATTCTATTGGATACTGGCCTTAGCAACATTTTTCTAGCTATGTCTCCTCAGACAAGGGAAACAAAAGCAAAAATAAACCATTAGGACAACACTCAAAACACTTTTGTACAGCAAAGGAAGCCATTAACAAAACAAAAAGACCATTTACTAAATGAGAGAAGATATATACAAATGATGTATCTGGTAAGAGGTTAATATTCAAAATATATAAAGAACTTACTCAACTCAGCACCAAAACAATCCAATTAAAAATGGGCAGAGAAAAATAAATAAATAAATAAATTTAAAAAAAAAATGGGCAGAGAACCTAAACATGCATTTTTCCAAAAAAGACACAGAGGGTCAACAGATACCTGAAAATATGTTCAATATCACAGATACCTGAAAATATGTTCAATATCACTAATCATCGGGTAAATACAAATCAAAAACACAATGAGATATCACCTTACACCTATGGAATGGCCAGTATCAAAAAAGACAAGAAATAGTAAGTATTAGTGAGGATGTGGAGAAAAGGAAAATGTAGTGCACTATTGGTGGGAATGTAAATTGTTGAAACTACTGTGGAAAACAGTACAGAGGTTCCTCAAAAAGTTAAAAATAGAAGTACCATGATTCAGTAATTTCACTACTGAGTATTTATCCAAAGAAAACAAAAATACTAATTTAAAAGGATACATGCACCTCTATGTTTATTACAGTATATTTACTGGTTACAGAAGCAACCTGGGTGTCCATAAATAGATGAATTTGGATAAAGAAGGTGTGGTGTACACATACACACACATTTATATATCAACAACAGACTGCTGTTAGTCATAAAAAAGAAGGAGATCTTGCCATTTGCAACAACATGGATGGACCTAGAGAGTATTATGCTAACTAAAATAAGTCAAACGAAGAAAGACAAATACCATAGGATTTCACTTATATGTAGAATCTAAAAAACAAATGTAGAAATAAACAGAAACAGAATCACAAATACATGGAACAAATTGGTAGTTGCCCAACATTAGGGAGTTGGAGGGAAGGGTGAAAAAGGTGAAGAGGATAGGAGGTACAAACTTTCAGTTATAAAATAAGTCATGGAGATGTTAAGTGTACCATAGGGAATTTGAAAAATCAGTAATATTATAGTAACACTGCACGGTGACAGATGGTAACTATACTTATTGTAGTAAGCATAGCCTAATGTATAGAATTATCTACTCACTATGTTGTACACTTGAAACTGAAAGAACATCGTACGTCAACTATACATCAATTTTTTAAAAAAGCTTTCTGTTAACCTTCTGTAGTGGACACCACCGGAAAGTATATTCCCTTGTGCTATGGTAACAATATCCAGTTTCTAAGAACAGTAATGCCAGTCTAAGAGGCAAAGCTCTAATATTCAATGTCTCAAGAAGCAAAAAGCAATGACCTTAACAGACTGCCCCTTGACATTATCTTGGCTGTAGTTTTGGATATGGTTATAGACGCTCAGCCTTCTTTGGGTCTTGATTTCCATACCTGAACCCCCTGATATCCTTTTAAAAATTTCCTTTTAATCAAAGTTAAGTTTCTATGTTTGCAATTCAGAGCCTGGCTGATGTGTTAGTCAACTCAGGCTGCCATAACAAAATATCACTGACTAGTAGGTAACTTAAACAGCAAACATTTCTCACAGTTCCAAGGACAGGAAGTCTAAGTAAGATCAGGGACCTAGCATCGTTAGATCTGGTTGGTGAGAACTCTTCCTGGCTTACCAATGGCTGACTTCTTACTGTATCCACAACTCTGATGCCTCTTCCTTCTTACAAGGCCACTAATCATCATGGGGCTCTAACCTCAAGACCTCATCTAAATCTAATTACCTCCCAAATAACCATTCCTAATACCTTCAACATATCAATTTTGGGATGACAAACATTCAGTTGTTATAACTGATACATTATTCTTTCCCCTCAAATTACTCTTTCTCTTTTCCATCTTTCCCAAGAGTAGGCCCTATTCTACTACTTTGTAACTATCCCTTCATTTAATATTTTGGAATTTGACTTCTAATCATCACTTTTACAAAATTACTGAGTCATCAGCACACTCTTCCTAACTACTAAATATATTGGTCTATTTATTAAGTTTTTTCTAGATTATTCCCCCTCCTTCTTTTTTTTCTTTTTTTATTTTTATTTATTTATGATAGTCACACAGAGAGAGAGAGAGAGGCAGAGACACAGGCAGAGGAAGAAGCAGGCTCCACGCACCGGGAGCCTGATGTGGGATTCGATCCCGGGTCTCCAGGATCGGCCCTGGGCCAAAGGCAGGCGCTAAACCGCTGCGCCACCCAGGGATCCCTCCCCCTCCTTCTTATGCAATTAAAATACGTCAATCTTGAAAAATGTTCCCAGTCCCCTGCCCACTTCCCTTTCCTCTCTTCCTCCTTCTCTTCTCCCTCCTTCTCAACCCTACTCCCTCCCCTGCCTCTTCTCTCTCTCTCTCTTTCTCTCTCTCTAATAACTATTCTAAATACCTCAATCCCAATTCCACATACCACCCCTGCCATCTCATAATAAATTTCCAACTACAGTTCTAAAATATATGCCTGACGCACCACAATTTAAACGCCTCCATAAAAAGTTACTAGACTGAAATTAGTCAATCCTTTTACCATTCTTTACTAGCCATTCAAAAGAGAAGCATTACATACATATTCAACTCTTCCTTCCTCACTATGATATGCAAATACCAGGTAATCTACGCAGATTAATCTTTCCAAGCCTTCTACCAAATTGCCATTGTCTCTACAACCTGGTGTTCCATGGAGAATCACAATGGTTTTCTCTTTTGTCTCTTGTACCTCCAGTATATCTTACACATTTCCGTCAGAGCTATACAATGTCCTCAAATCACAGACTCAGTAGTTATTTGACTCAAAGATCCTCACTACATACTACCCTCCTCAGCATCAGCAAAGTATTCAAAAAATCCATGACTTCCCTATGAAAAGCTCATACTTGAACCACACAGGAACATTCCTTCCAGAGTTCTCAGTCCAGTGATTTTTTTCAGCCTGTAATGCCCTTTTTCCTGGACTTTCCCTCACAAACAGAAATCTCAATTCTTCTTCAAGGTTCAGCTACAAAATTAGGTCTTCTATTAAGGCTTCCTTCACTGCCAATAAAACTGCTCCTTCTTCTCTAACTCCACAATATTTTCATATTTCTAATATAAGACAATTCATTTTCCCTTGCATTATTGTTAGTAGTATTTATAAAACACTTTATTACAGTTTAATAAGTATTTCATTCAATTTTCACAGCAACTCTGTAAATGAAGTATGCAGCCAACTTTAGAGTAAATGAAACAGGCAGAGAGCCTAAGTAACTGGATTTAACACATGTACATGCAGGAACACACACACTTCTAATTCCGAATCTCCTAACAATTACATTTTACATTTATTAAGAAGAAAGACTCCAAGGCTCCTTGCATACATAGTCCTTTTGGTGTAACAGATGCTCTGTGTTTCTTTTCCCTGTTTGAAATAACCCTGTTTTACTTGTCTGAACTTTATCCATTCTTGAAGACACAGCTCATAAGTTTCATCTCTATTTAGCTTTCCTTGACTCTTCTAGGCCTTACTGATCTTTTCTTAGGCTGTATCATATACTACTTGCAATGTCTTTACAAATATCTTTTTTGGATATATTTTAACGTGCAGTTAATCTTACAAATGGGTTTTTAAACTTGGGACCAACCACCATGTCTTATTTCATTAAAGTACCCTCTACACCACCTACCACTCGGTTGGTGCTGTATTATTACTTATTTCCTGATTGATGCTCAAATAGTCCCCTCATCTATCCCCTGCTCTAATTTCTAAATCCCTTATTTTTTTGCATTACAAGTATGGACCAACTGTTGTGACTAACTAAACATTATATTTTAACAGTAGATATCACTCAACCCTCTCCTGAAATTTAAAGTTCACAGGTCAAGTAAGTATTTTATACATCTGATGCAAGAAAAATCTAGAGTGACTATGTTAGATGACTGTAGAGGGCAGCAAAGCAACAGTGTTATCCCTAAAGAAAGATATGTATTTTTCTCAGGCAATTTCAAATTTGTGGGTTTTTTTTTTTTTTATTTTAACAGATGTTAAGATTAAAGCTTTTAGAAGACAAGAGACATCCTTGCATGATCTATACAAATTTCAAAAACTACCTATGTATTTAAACATTTTCACTATCAGTTATAAATATTACAAACTGTGTCAATGTCCAGATCCTTTCATACACATATGGAAAAATAAGTATGATGAATAATGCATGGCTTCAAAATAGCCACCATAATTGCTAATTCTTATGAATCTAAAAGTTGAAACGCTTTTTCATTAAAAAGTGTAAAAATAATCTACATACAGAAAAGAATGCCAATACTCCAGTCATTTCTTGCTAAGAATAGATGTCATTATTAGTGTTATTAATTCTAGCTTTGATATACCTTCTTTTTGTTATTTAAAATCAGTCAGGTGACCATAGGAGCTACACCAGTTTTAAAAGAAAAAGACAATAAATCTTTGACATCCCACTAGTGTACAACAGATAGAAGGTAACAACTTGAAAGAGAATAGGAGTTCCTTACCATTATGCTTCAACATTAAAGTTCATTCTGGTTTTACTCTGAATTAGCCAAAACTATCATAAAATAATCATATATTTATAATTATATTTAAAATCACATATTTACAATCCTTATAAAAATGGTGAAGCTACTGTAAAAGTTGATAGAACTGCATTATTTGCACATTACTCGAGGTTTTTCTTTATGGTAATTTTTTTATCTCTTTTAAGTTTAACAAGCAGAAATCAGAGATTTAGAGCAGCTGCTAGAGACATTAACATATGCAGACTCATGGTTTCATGAAAAATGCTATGATGTTTTAGCCCTGTGCCCTTAATGAGAAGGATAAAACTGTAGCTAAGTACCTTTTCCCACTTGAATCTCTTCAATAAAAAATAAAGAGAAGCTTTTTTTAAAATTCTGCATTTAAAATAAAGGAACCAAGGCATCTCTAAGCAGATTTAAAAACTAGACAGTTTAATGGTGTGACTTAGCCAATATTAAATTGAACTTATGGCCATGAATGATTATCTCTAATCTAAATCAAATTAGAAGGGAATTTGGAGTTCATAATGACAGGACACTTGTGAGATTAATCTTAATCTAGCCCATAATAGCTATGACTGAATTAGAAATATTATTAAGTTCAAAAACAATGGCCTAAGATATTTTAGTAATGACAATAACGTCTACCATAGATAACACATATAAGTAGTCACTAGTTGAAAATCATCTCATCATTGCTTAGAAATACTAACATTTTATTAATATTTTTGTGTTTCCTCTAAATTGAATCCATTAGAAGAATCAAGCACATCCTTAATTGTATACAATGTTCTCAACACTGAGTTGGGAGTTCTCACTGTATGCACCTACTTTTATAATTGCTTCTTGTTTTTTTTCATGTCCTTCCCAATAACAGCACTGACACATTTCCAGTACAAAACAGACGGGCTATCTTAAATTTACCACTCTATTTCAAAAATTCAAACTCAGAGTGAGATCTGTTATACATAAAGTGAGGTATGTCACACGGAAACTGCTTACTCCTTATGTTCTGGGATAAATGATACACAACTAATTTTGCAATACTGAAGGAAAAAAAAAAATTGTATTACCCCAGAAGGTCAATTTTACTAACATCTCTGATTCAAAATGGTGAGACAATGAGTAAAGAGAACTAAACAGAGAAAAAAGCATGTTTAGAAAACAGAAAAGCCAATGAAGAACTATCTCATCAAGCAACATCTTTAAAACCTACCAACCTCTTCCAGTTTATTATATTTATAATATACATGTACAAGAGAATATGAAAAAATATATATATACACATATATATATTCATTCCCTCTATCTTGGAAGGTGGGCATAGGAATGTCAAAATAGGAATAATGCTAAATATACAAACCTAAGGATCTATTTTCTAGCGTACTCTGTAAAGCAGAGCTTCTGCAACATAAAAGGTATTACGCAAAAAAAAGAATCGTTAAAGAGTTTGTATAACAGTCTATTTTATGGAAGAATTTCTTAGACTATGAATAAACTAATGTACAGAGTAACTTTACATATAAAGGGGTTACAGCCTTAGTTTTTCCTATTCCCAAGTCTATTTAACCACAGCACTTTCTCCCAGAAACATATCTTCTGAGACTTCCATTCCACAGAAATACTTTGGCAAACATTGCTCTAAACCTAAAAACATGAAGAAAAAAAACAAATAGAATGTGCGTGCTTTTCCCTCTAATGACCGTATTTCACATACATTATTAAACACAGAAGAGGGTAGGCCTCCAGGGACTAAGGAATGAAAGATATCTAGGATCAGATAAGAAATAAAATCAAGTTCAGAAGAGTTTCATAGTTACTATAGCTATTATTCTATTTTACTATTTTATTTCAACATGGAAGATGAAACCACATATTCTTTTGATGCCACTTATCATGAAACAAATTTGGTCAAGTCCTTAAACAGTTAATAGGAAAAAAAAAACAAATCTATACAGTCTGAAAAATTATTTGTGCTTATTCTGTGATATGTGTTATGATACATACAGTGAACCCTGATGCAGGATCTTTACTACAAAGAGCACATATCACCAAACAACATAATATAAAGAGAAACTACTTTAGAAAGAAGAGAAGCTCACTTTCAGCAAGAAGTGATGAGAAAAGGCTTCACAGAGAAAATTAACCTTAAAACATACACGTCAGATTTTGAGTAGGTAGGCAGGAAGAGTAATGACATCTTAGGTCTTTTAAGTAAGGACCACAGAAAGGCACAACTTACTTCAGAGATTTGTAGAGTTTAGACCTGCACTGACCAATATGGTAGCCTCCAGCCACAACAGACTACTGAGCACAGGAAACATAGTTTAAATAACAATCTGTGGAGTGCCTGGCTGGCTCAGTCACTTAAACATAGGCCTCAGGTCAAGATCTCAGGGTCCTGGGATTAAGCCCCACATCAGACTCCCTGCTTGGTGGGGAGCTGGCTTGTCCCTCTCCCCAGGCCTCTCCCCCTGCTTGTGCTTGCATGAGCACATGTGTGCTGTCAAGTAAATAAAATCTTAAAAAAAAAAAAAAAAAAAATCTCTAAGTGTAAATTACACACCAAATTTCAAAGACTTACTAGGAAAGAAAATGTAAACTATCTCAATTTTTAGTATCAAATTGCACAATGAAGTGATATTTCGGTTATGCTGTGTTAAATAAAAGTATTATTAAGGTTAATATCACCTGTTCCTTTTATTATTTTTAATGTTGGCATCAAGATAACTTAAAATGATCTATATGGCTCATATTACATTTCTGTTGGACAGTGCTGGATTAGATTAGATTTCACTGTTAAACTCTTGAAATAAAGAAATCTGAGTGTCTACTACATGTATATGCCAATGTGTAATGTTCTGATATATTAGTGAACAAAACAGTGGAATATATTTCTTTTGGAAGAGGAAATACATCTGGTCAAATCATAAATTAAAATTCTGTAATAAATAACACTAATAGAGCTAAGAATCATCTGAGGACGTCTCTCAAAATACAAATGTCGCAAACCCCTATCTCCATATCCACCTCTCTTGCAAAAATTGTTGATCCAGTCAGTTCACAGTGGAGCCTGGAATGTTGTTTGAAAAAGATTCCTTAGTAACTCAGATATGAACCCACCTGTACACCCTGCTTCTGCTGACCCTGGCTAGCTGAGAACAGCGATTTACAGCCCCTCCCCCCTTTAATTTATTTACTCTGAATAATCCTAGACTGAGAGCCCGTAAAAAGCCTCCATTCAGTGACAAGCCAACCTATTTAAAATAAGAACAACTTTCTGTTTAACCATTAAAGAAAATCAAAGTTTAAAAAAAAAAAAAAACCCTCCACTATCTATAGAGCCACATGTATAATTTTCTATCTTGTACCCACAAAATAATCATCTTTAGTGTTGAAAAGCATACTACCAATTCTTAGCCACTTAATCCAGGTATGAACTGGCGTATTTTTACACATATGCCTCAAAGTCCAGTTTATGAATATCTACTCACAAAGCAACAGATAGTCTTTTCCTACTCATCTTAATTAGCAGATGACTGTTGGGCAGTAAATAGGTTACAAGAAAAACAATCTCCCTGGATGCTATATCAAAGAGAATACACAAAATTCAGATTAAGTCTGCATACAATATCCTTTCCCAAATAACTACAGTAATTGGAATATGGGTGTATCTAAACTCATAAGGGGCAACTCTCACTAAAATTTTAAATTAATGGAGGGTATAATAAGTGAGTCATTTAGGAAAAACTTAAGGCTCACCTTTGATAAAAGATTCACCACAAATTTTATTTAAATAAATGATTAAATTTGTCAGAACCTATTATAAACATAGAAATATTAAGTTTTATGAAATTCAGGAAAAGATACAGATTCAAGATTTTAAAGAATTTCTGATAAAAAAAGTAATCATAAGTATGATATTTATGGTACTTAGATTTCTGGATCTGAATAAAATTATCTTTAGTATCATTCTATTATTAACTTAAGGATTATTTGATTTTATACTAAATTTATACATTAATAGCCATTATTAAAGGTCGTATCTTTCTTAACTAGTCTTTACTATGAATTGCTATAAGCACCTCAATACATTATAGAATATACTATAAAAATGTTACTCTTTAATTTTAAAAGGGCAAATTATAAAATACTCCATTTTTTAACAAAGATATCCCATCCAGCTTCTTTTCAGTAATTTTCAAATAATAGGCAGTAAGCCATAAGTTTTACTTCTTAACTATACTGATGCAACACGTACATCAGAGTTGCTCAATCACTAAATTAAATATATATAAATATATATAAGCATAAGTGAAATGAACAAGATGGTAAATACACATATGCACACACAAATATATAACTGCCCAGCTTTTTCAATTCCAATTTCTGATGCTGTAGCTAAATGCAAGAATGGAAGATTTGGGTCTTTTTTGCTTGCTTCTAAATTTGATTCACTTTCCAATTATATCTGTTCATGATGCAGAAAGATTTATACGGGTAGTATGTATTATAGGCCCCAATCTGATATTATCAGTTACTTGATAAAATAGACTTAATTATGACCTTTCCTCCCAACTGTGCATTTTCAATATAAACACGAACATTCCAAGCAACCTTATGGAACTGCCAAATCATTAAATGCATTCTACATCAAGGGAAGATTCAACGTGGTTCCAAACAATTACGCAAGTTAGTTAATTTCACTGTATCTCAATATTCTGAAAATTGGTCTTCTGAATATTTATATGAAGTAAATTTAACAAATATTTAAAGAACACTGACTGTATTATACACTCAAAATAAAGATATGAAGGCAAATAGAGTAGTAAATCAATTACCTTGAAAACCCAATTATTCCAGACATCAGGGCAGAATTTAAGAATGACAAATACAAGGCAGGTTAGTTTATTAGGTACAATCTAAAAAATGCTAACATTTGAAAGTTTACTATATTCCATGTACCCTAAATGTTTTATTTTATTCTTTGATTTAATCCTCTCAACAACTCTATGGGCAAGGTGATATCTTTTTTTGTTTGTTTATGTTGAAAAACCTTAAGTTTACTGAGGTTAAATAACTTGCCAAGGATTCAAAAACCTAGTAAGTGGCAGCCTTTTTTCAAAATCAAACTATTTAGTATCTAAACCATAAAGAGCAGAAAGAGAAAGTGAACTTGTACTATCTACCACAATGTCTAACCTCAGTAAGATCTGAATCAACTTTTTTAAATTTTTTAAAGCTGCATTTATTTATTTGAGAGGCGGGGGCAGAGGGAGTGAGAATGGGAGAAGAACCCAATGGGGCTTGATCCTCACACCTTGAAACCAAGACCCGAGGGAATCAAGAGTTGGATGCTCAACCAATTGAGCCGCCCAGGCACCCCCTCAACTGATTTTTTAAAAAGTAATTTTTCTCAGTTCACATTCATAGATCTTTACCTAATGAGTTAGGTATCCCTCTTCTTTTTTTTTTTTTTTTTTTTTTTTTTTTTGGTATCCCTCTTCTGAACAACCCCACAGTACCTCATGCAGATCTCTATCACAAACACTAGACTATCCTATGAGCAACTATTTCCTTCATGTCTAGCATCACAGTGCTGTAAGCTCCTTGAAGCCAGGACTCTGCTTTACCCGTGCTTATGTCCCCAAGTGCCTATCAAGCGCCAGGAATACAGAAAGTACTATAAGCGCTGTTAAAGGTTCAATATAACATCAGATCTTTTTTATCATCTTTTAACATCTTCAGGTAAAACATTGATGAAAATGGAAAATCAGAGAATCCTAGATTCAAGTAGGAACTGACAAAGGCCAAAAAGTCTTTGCCTTCTCCTTTACTGATACCGTATTCCTGCTAATATTCTCTCTTTCAAGAAAAATGTTGGAAGGAAAGTGAGATAAAACTCATCACCTATGAATTATTGCCATCATAAAGAAATCTGCCTGAAACTAATGTAACATTGTGTGTTAACTCTATTTCAAGGAAGGAAGGAAGGAAAGAAGAAAAGAAAAGAAAAGAAAAGAAAAGAAAAGAAAAGAAAAGAAAAGAAAAGAAAAGAAAAGAAAAGAAAAGAAAAAAGAAAGAAAGAAAGAAAGAAAGAAAGAAAGAAAGAAAGAAAGAAAGAAAGAAAGAAATCCCAAGTAACAAGCTTTAAATAAATAAGATTTATTAAGTCACATGGTAATGTAAATCTAGTCCCTTTGACCTTTATACCTAGGAATTTCTTAGGCTTAAAAAACAACCTACAGTTTGTAAACCTTTTAAAAGTTCAGTTCTTCAATTGAGACAGTGTACACTCTCAAAACAAAAATGATGTAATTTTTTACAGCTTTCAGAATATCAAGTCTACCAGTTCCAAGAGTTTTTTTTTTTAGCAAGTAAACATTACCTTGCACTAATAGATAATATTGCAGATGTTGAGCATAGTTAAGGTCGTGCTAAATTTACATAAGCAGCATATCAAAAAATAGCAGCAAAATGAAAAAAAATCTGTATGTGTTGAACACGTAAAGCATTCTGATTAACAAATCCTCAAATAATCATCTCTTTAAAGCCTAAAAATCTTTCCAACTCTGAACTCTTCAAGCAATAGTACACACAAAACCTTATCAGTACTACGAATGTCAAATCAACAACAAGTTACATGAAGAAAATTAAAATTCTACCTCCATACTTATTAAGCATCCATAAGTCAGGACAACTGTGCCCTACTCAAAGACTGAATTCTAAAATAGAGGAAGGTTGATGGAAAAAAACTTGTCATAAGGGCTCACAAATTAGGGTGCTATCAACACTATAAGCCAGAAAAGGAAGCTCTTTAAAAGAACAGTGCACACAGGAACACAAAGCTAGTGCCTGTCTCTACAACCACAAGCAGAATTGACTCTAGAAACTTCAATTCACACCTGCTCTAAATCACAGCCCATTTGACCATATCACTTGAATTTTTAAGTCTTCAAATCAAAATATCAAGCCCCTCTAATGGGATATTATTAAAGACGTTAAAAAAGATTCTTCTTCCACACGAAATCCATGTTCCTTCAAAGTAGTCAAGCCTTCATCTGTACAAGCACTATGAAACTACTCAAATTCTATATGCCTGATTATCTGCTCATATTACCTAGTTTCATTCAGCCTTCTATAAGGCTTTGATCAGAGAGAGAAGCTTTTATTAGAGATACAAATAATATTCACTCGGTCCTTAACACAATCTTAAGTCAGGCTAGTAAACTGTTAGCACCCCCTCCAACTTTACCCAGCTGTAATCCACAATCCTCTCTAATGGAAAAGAACGGTACACAAATTCAACTTAAATCTTGCATCCGTTTAAAGTAACAGCACTGGGCAGCCCGGGTGGCTCAGCGGTTTAGCACCTGCCTTCAGCCCAGGGCTTGATCCTGGAGACCCGGGATCGAGTCCCACGTCCGGCTCCCTGCATGGAGCCTCCTTCTCCCTCTGTCTGTGTCTCTCTCTCTCATGAATAAATAATTTTTTTTTTTTTAAAGAGGTAACAGCATTAAGAATTGTGTCCTGGAACCAAACAGCCGGGGAGTGGATAGCTAAAGAAACCATGTAGATTAGATAACATGCCATTTATCACAGTATCCTCTGTAAATCAGAAAACTGCCATTACACTGCCTGAAACGCGGTGGGGGATTGGTAGAGGACTTTCCCAGCCCATAAGGGACACTCAATCCTTGAAAACTCTGCCTCCCTCACAACCAACTACCCCGACACACCTCCCGGAACAGGACGCTCTTTCTTCCAAATCACACCACCCCAGAAATCTGCACACACGTCGCCCTCTAACAAACACTGTTAAAACTCGGCTTGCGTCTATGATTCCATGAAACACCGATCCGACAGCAGCAGCCTCCTGTACCAATCGAAACGTCTTGGGCAAACCCAATCTCTATGCAAGCGTTAAGTTTTTTTGCTTCTCCACCTTCCTCCGCCACCTAAGAGTCTTAGAATGAATAACTTCCTGCAGCATTTCAGGATGACCAAACCACAGCGCTCACCAAGGACCGGTGGCCTCACTTTCCCCATCACCGCCTTCCACTAATGATCACTTACGTCCAGCTCCCGTGCATGAGAGGCCAGATTTGGGGGCTTTTTTTTTTTTTTTTTTTTTTAACACGATCCTTAACAAGTGGACTTGTAATCTCCGACAACACCTACGAACGGAATTTACAGAGAGACTAACTCCCAGATGCGACGGGGAAGCTGCAACGGAAAATGAGGGAAGAAGAAAAGAGGCCGGGAAGAGGCGTGGGGTCGGTTTTGATCAAACAGCCGGGCCGGGGCGCAGAGGATGCCACCAGGCAGGTGACACCTAAATCAAAGTCTTGGAGGACAAACAAGGTTCGCTTAAAAAATATATATATTTTTTTAATTAAAAAAAAAAAAAAGCAAAAAGAAAGCATGGCCAGTGTGAGGGGCAGGCGTCCCACGAACTGGGGGGCAGCGACGGGCTCGGTGCAAAGCGAGCCGGGGGGCTGCCAGGGCTGCACCGGCCGCAGGGGATGCTGCAGGGGCCCGAACACGGTACCTTCTCCCCCGGTGGGGGGGGGGGGGGGGTCGGGAGCCGCAGGCTTCCTCCCGTCGGGCTCCGGTCCCTAAAGGTACCCGGGCTCCGAGCTCAAGTTTCACCGGGGGGAAGAAAGGGAGCAGCAAAGGCGCACCCCGCAGCCCGCGCTCGCGGCCTCCCCCCGCCGGGAGCGAGGAGGTAACGGTCCCCGGAGCAGCCCGGGGCGCCCCCCGCGCCCCCCGCGCCCGGGGGAGGCGGAGGCGGAGGCGGAGGGGGAGGCGGAGGGGGAGGGGAGCGGCCGGCGCAGCGCCCGCCCGCCCGCCCGCCCGCCCCGGCCCTTCCCCGGCCTCGCCCCGGGGCGCGCCGAAAAGTTTGCAGCCCGAGTCCGCGGCTCCCGCTCGCGCAGCCAACCGCCGAGCACAACCGCCCGCCGCCCCGGGGCCGCCCAGGTCCACCTACCGCAGAGCCGGGAGAAGAGCAGCAGCGGGAAGAGCAGCAGCAGCAGCGGCGGCGGCGGCGTCGGGGGCGGCAGCGGGAGCCCGGCCCCGGGGGGGGAAGCGGAGGAAAGTTGTGCTTTGCCGCCCGCGGGACACAGCGGGGCCGGCCCCGGGGTCCGCGCCATCCCCCCCGCCCCCCCGGCTCCCCCGGCTCCCTCGGCTCCCCCGGCGCCTTCGGCTCTGGGCGGCGGCGGCGGCGGCTGCGGCGCGCGCGTCCCCAACTCCCAGCTCTCGGGCCGTCGCCGCCGGCGGACACCAGCCGAGCGCTCACGGCCGCCCCGACTCCGCCGCCGCCGTCGCCGTCGCCGTCGCCGACGCCACTGCCGAGGCTGAGGCAGGAGCCGCCCGCCGCCGCCGCCACTCCCCTCCCTCCCCTCCCCCAGGCACCCGCCCGCCTCCAACTCCTGGGAACTCGGAACGCACCACCCCGCCCGCGCGGGAGGGGGGAGAGGAAGCCGACCCTCGCGGCCGCCGCCGCCGCCGCCGCCGCCGCTCGCCCCGCGCGACTCGGCTCGGGCTCCCGTCCGGCCGCCGACTGCGCGCCGCGTCCCCTCCCGCCCCGCCCTCCCACACGCGCCCCTCCCCTTCCAGAAAAAAAAAAAAAAAAAATCTCAGCTCTCCACTTTGATAACGGGTTTCTCCCTAAGCAGGGCTTTCGGGCGGACTGGAAAATCCGGACGAGGTTAGTAGGCCCCGCCCCCCGCTCCTGCCGGGCCCCGCCCGCCCCCCTTCCCAGGCTTCCCGATGGTCTCGCCCACTCCGCCCCTCGCGGGTCCACCGCGGCCGCGGCGCGCTCGGAGGCGGAGGGCGGCGGGACGGCCGGGCTCTCCCTCCGCGGGGGGAGGGCGGGATGGGGTCGCCCTCCCGCCGCCCGCGCGCGGGGTCCCTGCCTCGCAAGCTGAACGTCGCCTGCGGCGCGCGGCGCCCGCCCTCCCCGCCGGGCGCGGGGGGCTGGAGCACACACTTGGCTCCTTCCTGCTTCCCGGGACGGCGGCGCCCTCCGACCCCCCCCGCCTCGCGGCCGCGCTCCCCGCAGCCCGCCGAGGCTCCTGGCCCAGGCGGCCCTTCTCGCTGCTCGGTCCCGGGAGGGCGGCCTGCTGCGGGGTCGCGGGGACTGGCCCCGGGAGGCCACGGGTTGCCCCCCCGGAGCGCCCCGAGTGCGGTGCTGCTGTTTCCTCCGGTTTTGTTCCCTTTGCACGTTCGCACGTGTGATTTCACTATCCCTCCGCCCTGCCCGTTTGCCCGGAGCCGATCGCGGGGCGGCGACCTCGCGGAGTGTGCGGCGTCCGCCCGTGGGGAGGTCCGGGGGCAGCCCGAGCGTCCCCCCGCGCCCCGCGCCCGACCTTGACGCCGCCGCCGCCCGCGGTGCTGCAGGGGCGCTGGGCACTCGGCGCCGACCGGGGGCGGGGGGGCGCGCACGGCCTCGGCCGGGACGCCGGGAGTTTTTTGAGGGTCCCCGTGTCCCGACCCGGTAGCCGTGAACGAGCTCCAGTGAGGGGGAACGGCGAGCGAGGTTTTAGGCGCCTGTCGTCGCAGCCAAAGTAATGCTCGCCCGCCGCCGGGATCGCGCCCCTTGCATCACTCGGGCCCCCCGTCCCCCGTCCCCCCACGGGGTTACGAGGCTGCCTGCACTGCCCTCCGCGGCCCCTGCCCTGCCCTGCCCCTGCCCCTGCCCCTGCCCACCGCGCTTTTCCCTCCCAACTTCCGCCTCCCATCCTGTCTCCCAGCTCTCGTTTGGTGCCTCTTCCTCCCCTCCACACCCCTTTCTCCCCCCCCCCCCCCTCTCTCTCTCCCTCTCTCTCTCCCTCTCTCTCCCCCCCTCCCTCCCTCTGCCTGCCCGTCCCCGGCGCCCCTCGCAGCCTGCCTCCTGCAGCCGCCCCTTCCCGTCGCCTACCCTCCGGCTGCCCTCTGTGAATACACCCTGTCCCGCGTCTCTCCCGGAGATCCCCCTGATGATGATCATAATTGACGAAATGCAGCTATTGTGACATTCCTCAGCTGTGCTGACACCATCGATTCCCTGGAGAAAATTTCTTTTCCTTATTTTCTCATTGTCTAAACCTAATTTCACTGCTAAATTTAGACAGAGCCCACTGTGCAGCGACTAGCTAATTATCTGTTTAGATAGCACTTCAACACGTTGTTGAGAGCCAGTTAAATGTTAAACAACCAAAAATCTTAATATCGCTAGCCAATTCCATTCCCCTGGCCTTCCCCCTGATGGTTCCAGTTTCCAGAGAAAGTAATTTAGCCAACATTTGAAAAGGTGCCAAAGGCTTAGTATGGGGGGCCATTGTGCAATTGCGTACAGAGACCATGAGGGATTAGCAGGTTTAGTGCTTCTCAAAAGGATGATATGGAGCTTTAAAAACTATATTTTCTCCATATTTTGAGAAATTGGATTAGTGACATGCTATGATTATATTCTTCTCTGACCTAAAGTGAAGAGAGACCCTGGAAGAGCAGTATTTATAGATATCCTATAAGCACTAAAAGAGCACTATGCTAGTATTTTGTGTGTATAATGCATATGTCTAGTATTAATTAATCATTTGTGTTGATATAGAATCTTTGGCCAGAGATGTCAAAGCACAGGCTTACTTCTCATGGAAGGTAGCAATTACTATTATCCCTACCTGACAAGGAGAGGAACCTAGGCACAGAGGTTAATGGAAAATCCTACAAGCCACATGTGGTGGTTTTCCTGCCAGACCCAAGTTCTTGCCTTCCGCTGGGCACCACTGACCTCTCAAGATTCCTTTTAAAGTCAGAAACAAATTTACTGAGGTAACTCAAATTTTTACTTCCTAAGCTTCCAGTCTTAAATTACACTGTTCTCAAATGAAGACATACCCCAAGCCTTCCTGTTGTAAATTATTACTAGCTGCAGAATGAGATTGTCTATGATACAGTTCATTTTCTTTTGATATTTCCTCCAGAAATATTGTTGAATGTAAAACAAAAACAAACAAAAAAAATTTATCATGGGAGTGTTACTGTGCTTCATACCATTTTACTCATCTAACTTTACAGATAAGTTCACCTTTATTGTTTGAGTGACAAACTGGTTCAGGAATAATTATAGCTAACTTATTAATATTTCTGGCACCATTAAATCCAAAGTATGCATGTATTTTCGAAGAAGAAAATTATCTGAACAAAAGGCAACATGATCCTACTGCCAACAATGACTTCATTGTTTTGGGTTAAAAGTACTGATGGTGTCCATCCCACTTTCAGCCTCAAAGACTGTTGGCCAATTATCGAGGTTCATTAACTCTTAACTAAAAAACAAAGGTTGACAACTTAACAAAGAAGTAATTATGTACAGTGCTGGGCATTTTACATTTACTCAAATAATACAAATTAAAGGTTTGAGACTATTATTAGAATTTCATAGCTGACTCTGAAACAAAGAAAGTATTTTATAGTGAAGGTGGGCCATTATGTACTCAGCTCATTCCCCTTACCATCAGCAGATTTTTTATAACCTGCTGCGTGAAGAGGTATAGCTCTTCCCTAAGTGGAAGAGATGAGCAATGCTTTGTGGAATGTTTGAACTTGGTATATATTTGATAATAAGTTGATGTCACTCTACTAGAATCACAGTCTTCTAGAGCAGAACTATGCAAATACTTAAAATCAAACTGCAGACCCACAAAAAGTCCTAGTTGCAAAATCTTCACTGATCTCGCATTTATCAAATGCAACTATTTTCTATTGAAAAGATCCCCACTATATATTCATGCTGATTTTCCCCTTGTATTTCCTTTGGATCTTTGCTCAAAGTTCACTCTGTCATTTAAGTCTTCTATCACCACCCTATTTAAAGAGCCCCCCTTGGGCAGCCCAGGTGGCTCAGCGGTTTAGCGCTGCCTTCAGCGCGGGATCCTGGGGTCCCGGGATTGAGTCCCACTTCGGGCTCCCTGCATGGAGCCTGCTTCTCCCTCTGCCTGTGTCTCTGCCTCTCTCTCTCTCTCTCTCTCTCTCTCATGAATAAATAAATAAAAATTAAAAAATAAAGAGCTCCCCTGCCCCCAATTCCTATCACCCTTAACTTGCTTTATTTCCTTCATTCTTCTCACCATTTCACATATTATGGGTTGTTTGTTTGTTTTGATTTTCTGTTTTCCCTTAACTAGAATCAAAGTTCCATGAGGGTGGGCAGGGACCTATTTTTTTTTTAATTGTTGAAACCCAACCTCCCAGAACAATAAGTCCCAGACCAGACGACTAAATGATAAACATAGTGACATAGCATACTCAGGTGTATGTGTAACCACAGACAGATGCAACAGAAGAATATTAATTTCTTAAAATTTTAAAGCCTTGATCATGTTGAGTTTTTTAAGCTGGATGATGATTAGCTGACCATTGCTTAAGACTCTCAATTTAGGGGTGCCTGGGTAGCTCAGTTGGTTCAATGTCTGCCATTGGCTCAGGTCGTGATCCCAGGGTCCTGGGATAGAGCCCTGCATTGGGCTCCCTGCTCAGCAAAGAGTCTGCTTCTCCTCTCCCTCTGCCCTTCCTCCTGGCTCATGCTCTCTCTCTTTCTCTCTCAAATAAAATTAAAAAAAAAAAAAAGACTCTAATTACTCCTAATGCTGTTTATTAAACTTCCTCTCTCTACTCCATATTGACATTTCCACACTCCAGCAGGTTAGGTTTGTAATACTGGGGCTGGGGCTGGGCAAACTAATATCTCCTTTGCCTGCGGGCTTCCTGGTGGGTTCTATCAATAGAACTCCCTGGAGGGAGGGTGGAAGTCTGAGTAGGGGAAAAGAGACTTACTTGTTCCTTTCTGTTTGCTTTGTGCTCCTACCAGCATCCCATCAGCAGTAATAGCCCTTTCCTTTGTCATCAGCAGTTGGTTGCAGCATCCCACTTTTACATTCTTAAGAACCAGACTCATCCTATCTCCATAGAGGTACCAGCACTGGCCAGTCTGTGCCCCTTCTCAGAGGTTTGAGCCCTGGCTCAGCAGGAACTCTAACCACTGAGCTTCTGAGCTCTAATAACCCAACCTTTTCCCTTTGTTTACACAGCAATAAAGGTGGTAATGGCTCCTTACAGTTTCATCGCTGGATTACCTCAGTGTTCCTCTTGTTGTTGTGGAGACCCCCTCTAACCCCTAGGTAATAAAACCCTATTATTAAATTCCCTCATTACCATAGCATGCTCCCTATGTTCCTGATCAGACCTTGATTGGTGCTCTGTTTTTCTCAGTGACTATTTCCCCAACATTTCCTTGTAATGATTACTTTTCTCTAAGTCAAACTATTTAAAATAACAGAGCCAATGTCAATCTGTCAATTAATGTAAATAAAAGCAATAAGGTAAACGGGCAAAATGTGTTCCACTTCATTGGCAATAATCCAGGTTAACAGAAGTAGGTTTGAAATAAGTAAATTTGGTGGTAATCATGTTGGTGTTTTAGTTGTATATACATACAACTTGTTTTTGTTGCTGCTGATGTTGTTTACATCACAGTAAAAACAAATAGAAATTTCTAATTTTAGATGGTTTAGGTGATTTATTTCTTTCATAGGACTTGCTTGTACTTGAAAAATCATTATGGAACTAAAAGATAGGAGGATTATTTGGGAAAAGAAGAAATGAACTTCTCTCCCAAACCTACAGTGAAAACAAACATATATTTCACATAGCTATTTACAGCCTAATTCTATAATATACAACTCTTTTGGAGGGGTGCCAGGGTTCCAAAGAATGTAGCTCGAGGAATGGTGTTGAGGCAGAAAGAAGAGCTATGCCATAGCATTATGGAAGATCAGATAAAGGCTAATTGAACAGAGATTATTGAACTACAATATTCTGGGTTCTATGTTAGGTGTTGGGATTGAAAACAATCGAAGTCCTGACCCCAAATACTAATAACAGTATTCCTACATGCAATAGAGGGATGTACTCAATAGAAGAGAGCAGGGTGTGCCTAAAAGAGGCCAGGAAGGCCTAAAATCAAAGATCACACTTGAATAGTCCTAAAGAATGGCTAGGAATTTTCCAGAGTGGTGGCATAAAAGCAGCAGAGGAAATAGGAGGAGGACAGATGGAAGGATACAGAAGCATGAAAGAGTCATGATGTCTTTTGGAAACCACAAGTATTACGTGTGCTGCTAGAGGATAACCTGCAAAGGGAGATTAGATGGAAGGGTAAAATAACATTAGATAGGTAGACAGACTGTTTTTAGGTCCTATAAAGAAGTTTAGATTGTATCGGGTAATCATAGGAACAATCGAAGAACTTTGAGTAGGGCAATGTCAACATTGGGTTTTCTAGAAAAAATCAGAGAGGTATGTGAAAGTGAGGATGAATGGATTGTCAGGGGGCTTGGGAAAAATAAGCAGAAATTCCAGAAGGAAGCTGTTGTGAGGAGCAGAACAAATGAAAGTCTGAACTCAAGCAGCAATAAGTGGGTGGAAAGGAGAAAATGAATTCAGGAGAATTTTAGTATTTCAAAACAAAATCATTTATTCCTGCAGTGGTCTGAGTATCTGTGGCTAGCCAACAGGTAGTAATGGAAGCAACTGTGCAGGCAAAAGGCACATAAGCAAAAGGATGAAAATGGGTGAAAGAAGCACTTGAAAGAACGTAATGAACGTGCTGATGGAGGCAGAGGGCCATTAAAAGAAGAAAGAATGTAGAGAAGAAAATGAGGCCAGGGGATCAAATGACAGAGGTTGAAATAATATAATTGATGGTTTAACAATTTACTGGGCACATTTTATAATTTCCTTCCAGTTTATATTATTCCTTTCATTCTTATGGGCATAACTCAGATTCATGTAGTGGCCTGTACAGTTTCTTTTATATTATCATTAATAAACGGTTGTTGGATGAAAAGGATAGAGAAGAAAGAATAGTTTTGTGGATGGTTTCATATTTAGATTGACTGAACAAAAGAAATCTGGTGTCCGTGTAGGTTCAGTACAATGAAGAGCCACTTTTCCCCTCATGAGTATTTCAACAAATCCTGCCCTAATTAGTTGCCTGAAGCTTTATTTCTAACTTGTACCCTTTTGTATCTAACCCGCATCAGATACTCATCGGCCACTCCATGTCTCATGACCCTGAGAGATGCACTTAAAGAAGTTTTGTAATGTAAGGTTAAAAGCCCTGGAGCTTCACTGCCCAGGTTTCAGTTCCAATCCTCTGCTTTGCGACATTGGGCAAGTTACTAATTCTGTCTAGAGGAAATGTTGATTCCTCCTTTAGAGTATTGTCTAAGGATAAAATTAGTTCACATGATGCCTTTAGAACAGGTCTGATATACAAAGCCCAAGAAGTGTTAGTTTTTGTTGTTATTAATAAGGAGCGTTAATATGTTTAAATATAGATTCAGGAATCACATTATCAATCATCAGCAACCTGGGAGTGGAATTTTGATCAGCCTTACATTCCCCAAGTGTAATTGAAATCTTGAAACCAGTTCTGATGAACTCTGCCTAACATTAACCAGACTGTGCTAATTCAGCATTCTTCTCTAGCATTTCGACCTCTGCAGTAGACCTTCTGTGGTAGGCAGAAAAATGCTCACCCAAAGATGTCCACGTGCTAATCCCTAAAATTTGTGGATGTATTAGGTTTCATGGCAAAGGCAAATGAAGTTTGCCAATGGTTATGGTTGCTAATCAGCTGGCTTTGAAAATGGGGAGACTACCCTGGATTATTCAGGTGGTCCCAATGAAATCAGTCACAAGGATCCTTAAAAGTCAAAGAGGAAGGCGGAAGAGTCCGAAGGAGATGTGACTATGGAAATGGTCAAGGGATAAACATCACTGGCTTCAAAGACAGAGAAAAGGGACAATAAGCCAAGAAATATGTCAAGGTTTGGAAGATGGAAAAAGCCATGACCCGGCAGACTCCAGAAAGGAATGAAGCACTACCCACCCATGCCTTGATTTTAGCCTATTAGACTCCTAACCTACAGAACCATAAAGTAATAACTTTGGGTTGGTGTAAGCCATTGAGTCTGTAGCAATGTATTACAGCAGCTTTTGAAACTATGATGTGGTGAGAAGTATATATTTAATCTTTGTGTCTTGGGTTCCTGGCATAGAGCTCCCAGAAGCCTTGGAATTTCCTGAATGATAGGCATGAGAAGAGTGGGTTTTGTTATTTAATAAGCCTCTTTCAACCAGCTCTGCATTTGTGCCAACAAGATGACTCTGGGAGGATGGGACCTAGGTATTGGAGAAACCAACCACGTGATTAGAGGGTTGGAACTTTCAGCTTCACTACCCCTTTCAACATCCAGAGTATAGAGAAGGGCTAGAGATTGACTTAATCATCAGGGGCCAGTGATCTAATCAATCGTGTCTACTTAATGAAGCCTCCATTAAAAATTCTGACTGAAGTGATTTGGAGAGCTTCCAGGCTGGTAAATACATGGAGGGGTTGGGGGTGGAGGGTACACTCAGGGAAGGCACTGAAGCTCCGCTCCCCTTCCACATACATCGATTGCTCTGTGCATCTTTTCCCCTGTTGGCTATTCCTGAGCTGTGTCATAATAAACCAGTAAGTGTAGGTGTTTCCCTCAGTTCTGAGAACCATTCTAGCAAATAATTAAACCTGGGGCGGGGGTCGGGGGGGGGAAGTCACAGAAACCCTCAAGTTTTTTGCCAGTGGTCAAGAGGTACAGGTGGCAATTTGGGACTTGAGCTTGGCGTCTGAAGTGGGTTAATCTGTTGGATCTGTGCTAACTCCAGATAGTGTCATAATTAAACTGTAGGATAACCAGTTGTTACTAAGAATGGGGAATACCCTTCATCACATTTGGTGTCAGAAGCTGGTGTTTAGTAGAGAGGAAACTTGAGTTTTCTTTTACTAGTACACCTCCAAAGCCCCCTACTTTAATTGCTTTGACCAACATTCAAGGACCTTAACATACAACTCAGCACCATTTCTAACCACCCTATCTAGCTTCCCTGAACACCACTGTGGGCCAACTCCATTCCTTACCAGTCTATTTGTTTTCTTCATGAGACTCCTTAGGACATCTGGTCCACCATGAACAAACAGCCCCATATCCTTGCCTTTAACATTCCTGCCTTCTCCAACTAAATGAAAAAAAAAAAAGGATTTTCTCTTAAAATTTATTATCTTCTGCGTTATCTTCTACAGAAAGCTTTTGATTTTTTTCCACTTCAACCCATGCCGCCTAAAGCAGGACTGGGTATATCTACATACAGATCATTGCTCTACAGCCTTCTTTTAACAACTCATCCGCATACATTTTTTTATTCTACTTCTACTTGAAGTCTTTGACAATATCATTAGTCTTCGGCCTCCTGTGGTGTCAGGGGGAATGTCTCACTGACAAGCTTTTCTAGCCTAGCCTCCTGTTTTCCTACGTGTTTACTATCACTGTTGAATTTACTCTTCATCTTCCTGTTTTTGTCTTCTAACACTTATTTCCAATCCTTCATTCCCGTTTTGGCTTCTCTGCCTTCTTATCCAGACTGGGCTCTATTGCAATAACGCACTCATTGGCCCTTGAAGGCTTTGCTGACCCTCATTAATAAGGCCATTCTGGCCATGGATCAGGAGTTGCAGGATGAAATCTCAACAAGGGTTCTACTTGCTATACAAAATTTCAGTTCTTCTTCCTGAAATTTCGTATATCAAATTTCCCCACAGCTTCTCAAAGTTACTCCACAGTCCTTACAATCATCCTTACTGAAACCTTTACAGTGATTGCTCCAAAATTTTTTCTTTCTCTTCAGGGCCCCATCCCTTTCCTTCGTCCATGCACTCTCATTGGAGAGCGCTGTTTCTTATTTCCCCGAAAAAAAGTAAAGCTCTCTCCTAGATAAATTACATCAGTTGCCTTCTCATTTAACTTATCTTGTCGCCCTCTCCTCTCCCTTATCATTAATTTAAAAGTTTGTTGACAATAACCTCACCTCCACCCTCCCCCACAAATTGGAACCTATGGGTTGTTCTACTCTAAGCAGCTAAGGATGGAAGAGCATAGATATACTCACCTCTTAGAGATCAAACACTTTGAGCGTTAGAATTCTTGAAATCCAGCTTCAGAATCAGGAACGCAGCTTTAAAGATAACACACAGCTGATAGCTCTGCTGCCCTCTGATACACTACAGACTTTCTCTTATGGGAATGAAAAACCAAACAAAGGAGTGTTGCCTTAATGCCTAGACCTAAGTCAGGGAGCTACAAGCCAGTTTGCCGAGTGAATCAGTTCTGTCTCTTTCATGATAAAACATTTTAATGCCTAGCTATTGTCACTCACTGTTTGAAAATATCATTTTGGTATAAAGGTATGTTAATATTTGGGTAAAATGGTTTTGTTGTTGTTTTCATATGTGATTCTATAACTAGGTGGCTAGAGCCTCAGGATTGGAGGGAGTCTTTCTTTCTAATTTTCCTTGTCTGTTTTACTCCGTCCTTTATACATTTCATGAGAATTCTATCTATTTAACTCCTCGAATTTGTCTTTTCCTATATATTTCCATAACTATCTCCATGGTTACTTAAATTACTATGAAATACACTATATTATTGAAAAAGATCTAGGCATTCATACTTCCAGTACAACTTACCTGGAGAAACTAATATGTCATTTCTGCCAATCTGTGTTTAAAACAGCATGAGAGAAATTCCTGGGGAACTAGCCCTTTTGCTTAATGATAAAATAACCTTTTAGAACTATTAAATATTTTGTCCCTGTAGGGATTATTGACAATAAATGAACTATGCTTTTGAATGCTATGATAGAAGATACATTTCATTTATTCAATAAATATTCGAGATATCCAGGTTCCATGGAGTGGAGAGATAAAGCAATAAAGAAGACATAGAAATCCTTCTCTTTGGTGACTTTTCAGTTTAGCAGGGGAGGCAGATATTTAATGAATAATTGTGCATTTTTGTAGTCATAACTTTATTAATGGTGTGAGACAGGGCACCAGAGAGTATATATTAAGGGTTCTGAATTTATACATGTGGTCAAAAATAACTTCATTGAAGAATAAAGAATTTATACAATCCAACACTGAAAAAAAACAATGCATGCAATTAAAAAGAAAATGGGCAAGAAGACATGGATAGACATTTCTCCAAAGAAGACATACAGAGAACCAACAGACACATAAAAATATGCTCAACATTACTGATCATCAGGAAAATGCAAATCAAAACTACAATGAGATATCACCTCACACCTATCAGAGTGGCTAAAGTCAAAAAAAGCAACAAGTGTTGGCAAGGATGTGGAGAAAAAAGAATCCTTGTGCACTGTTGGAAATACAAACTAATGCAGCTAATGTGGAAAATAGTACAGTTTCCTCAGAAAGTTAAAAAATGAAGCTATCCTATGATGCAGTAACTGTACTACTAGGTATTTGCCCCCAAAACACAAAAACATTAATTCAAAGAGATACATGCACCCCTATGTTTATAACAGCATTATTTACAATAGTCAAACTATAGAAGCATCCCAAGTGTCCATCAATAGATGAGTGGATAGGAAACATGCGGTATGTGTGTGTGTGTGTGTGTGTGTGTATATATATATATATAATGGAATATTATTCAACCACAAAAAGGAATGAAATCTTCCATTTGCAATGACATGGATGAAGTTGGAGAGTATAATGTTAAGTAAGTCAGTGAGAGAAAGAGAAATACCATATGATTTCACTTATATGTGGAACTTAAGAAACAAAATGAATGAGCAAAGGAAAGAGATGGGAGGGAGAAACAAGCCAATAGACTCTTTTTATTTTATTTTATTTTACTTATTTATTCATGAGAGGCACACAGAGACACAGGCAAAGGGAGAAGCAGGCTCCACGCAGGGAGCCGCACTTAGGACTCGATCCCAGGTCTCCAGGATCACGCCCCGGGCCGAAGGTGATACTAAACTGCTGAGCCACCCAGGCTGCCCCAAACAGGCATTTAACTGAAAAAAAAAACAAAACAAAAAAACAAAAAAAAAAACACAAAAAACTGATGGTCACGAGAAGGGAGGTGGGTGGGGGGATGGGTTAAACAGGTGATGGAGATTAAGGAGGGTACTTGTGATGAGCACCGGGTGATGCATGAAATTATTGCAATACTATATTATACACCTGAAGCTAATATAACACTGTATGTTAACTACATTGGAATTAAAATAGGCAACTTTATTGAGTATTATTTAAGCTAAGATATAGAAAACAAATTGATATCAATCCTATGAAAAATGTATGAGTGTGGTGTGTCTGCATGTGTGTCTTTCCAGGGTCCAGTGTAAAGCCCACAGTTGGTCCATTTTGAAAAGTTAGAGTAGGAGCATGTACCTGTTATATGTGCATAGCTTTTGACTTCATCCCTGACCTTCCATGTTCTGAATCACAAGGCTGGGAGCACACAAACTATGTTTTGCAGACTCCATTGTCCGCACACTTCCTGTTAATTTCTGCCACTATGGAGCACTGGCAGGACGTTTAGAGTAAGAGAAATGAAGGAGCCATTTTGTTTCTGTTTTTGGTGGAGCCTCTGGTAGAGCAACAGAAGTGATAGAAGACTGTGGGCTCCAGGAGTCAGTAAAGATTTTTAACCGCCTTTATAGGACAAGCGTCTATTTAGTACTATGTCTCCAGCTTGTGAAAGAGAAGTAAAGGCTAGAAGTGAAGGCTAGTGGGCTCCAGCCCAGATGGAAGGCAGCGTCCTGATCTTCAGGTAATATCTCACTCATTGAAATAGTCCTTTAATTCTGTTTTTCTGGCTGTCTGCTGTGACTAATACAGAATAGGGGACTAGAGAGGCAGAAAGGATCCAGGTAAAAGAGATTCTTAGAGGTCATGCTAGGTATTTTGGACTACTTCTTATAGTAATGGCAAGCCACTGAAAGGTCCTCAATAGAGAAGTGACATGATCAGCTCTCCATTTCTTTTTTTTCTTTTAATGATAGTCACAGAGAGAGAGAGAGAGGTGCAGAGACACAGGCAGAGGGAGAAGCAGGCTCCATGCACTGGGAGCCCGATGTGGGATTCGATCCCGGGTCTCCAGGATCGCGCCCTGGGACAAAGGCAGGCGCCAAACCGCTGCACCACCTAGGGATCCCTCAACTCTCCATTTCTAAACGAGCAATCTGATTACCACAGAGAGAATGGACTGACAAGAATAAGAGTAAATTCAAGTTAGGTTGATACAGGAAGCCAAGCAAGAAGTGATGGTTAGAGCCAAAGTGATGAAAATAAAGAAGTTGACAGAGTTGAAAGGAATTGGTAGGACTTGAGGATTGATTGGATCTTGAGGGTAAGAAGAATAAAGTCAAGGATGATTCTAAAGTTTCTGACCTGAGCACTGAGTGGGTGCTGATGCCGTTCACTTAGAAAAGACAGTAATTATCTAATATAATTAGTTACATTAATTATATCGATATTATTGCTAATATAATAAATTCTGCTTATATTAGCCATAGTTGGTTTCTGTTACTTGTTTTTACTGAGATTACTAATGTCCTCATTTTAATGATAACATTCAACCTAATTGATCATTCCCTCTTTCTAGAAGCACTTGTCCCTCAGTTTTGATGACACCACATTTTCAAGTTCCCTTTTTCCTCTCTGGCAATTCCTCAGTCCCTTTTCCTAGAGCTGTCTTTTCCTCAACATGTCATTTAAATATTCCCACTTCTCAGGGTTGTAGTTTATCTGCTTATTCTATATCATGTCCTAAGTGAAGTCATATATTTACATGACCTGAAATACAACTAATTTGCTGATTATCTCTAAATTTACTTCCCCAGAATAGACCAATGTTATGAGTTTTATAGCCGGATATCTAACAGTATAATTAGCATATCTACTTGGAGGTTGCACACGTACCTCAAATTCAAGATTATAATATTTGCCTGTAAAAATTGTCTTTTCATAGTGAATGGCATCTCCACCTATTCAGTGCTCATTTATGTAACATAATATATTAATATAATAACAAATTTTGTTAAAAGTATGTAGGGTAGTTAATTAAATCTATAGAAAGTTTGATAAATAAGATTGGAGACTAGCAGTCTAATAATACCCCAAATCACACTGCAGGGCTGATCAGGAGAGGATACTGTTGCCGCAGTCACTGGACACTAGATGCCACATCTGGCACCAAGAAGACTTGAATTGTATATTAGACATGTAGCAGAGGAAAAGGTTTTTCTTAATCCTCTTAGCATTCCTAGTGGGGTTTGAAAATTAAACCGACAAAGATTAGTAGAGAAAAACATACTAATTTACCTAAAGAAAGTTTTATGTGACAGGAGAGCCTTCATAAGGAAATAAAAACCTAAGACACTGTTAAATCTGAGTATTTCTTGTCCTAGTCTCAGTGAAGAGTGGACAGCCATGGAGAAATGTGAGAGGGCAGAGAGGACAAGGTAAGCATAGCAAACTGGTAGAAACATAGCCTGTTTAATTCTTCTCAGCATCCCTTGTCTTCAGAGGCAAGGGTGCTCCTTTCCTCCAGGTATAAGAAAGGTACCCCCTCACAAGAGGATCTTACGACTGGCTTTTGGGGAGAAGGGTAGGGGGAAGGTCAGAGTGACCTTCTTGTTTCTGCCATTATCTCAAACTTCTTTAGCTTAAACTATACATTATGTCAAGGTGTCATATTTTGGGATAGTTGTGTTTTGAACCTGGCCAGACACCATCTCTTACACGTCTGCCACCATTGCTACCACCAAAGAGAATTTTTTGGATACCACATGATTCAGAAGCCATGCATCTGATCTGCCTCATTGTGAAAGCAGAAGCTAGACTAAAATCATTTCTAGAAATTTTACCACTTTTATTTATATTGCAAGTGGATCCTATCTTTTATTAGATCTCCTAACTCTAACTCATTTTAAGATATGAAGGGTACGAACTTCTGCATGTTAATTTTGTAATCAGTCACCTTACTGAACTCTCTCATTGTAATAGGCTTTTAGTTCATTGTCTTGGGATTTGATTTTAACAAGAAATCTGTAAAATCTGAATGAAGAAAACTTTAAAACAGAAATCGTTAAGTTGTAGAGGAAACCATAAGAATTTTTTTCCCATAAACCCAGAGTAGGGAAGGGTATTTAAGTATATCACAAAAGCCAAAAGCCATAAAAGTAAAACTAATAAATCTGACTATAAAAAATGTCCTGCATGTCCCCTCCCCAAAATTGCAACTCATATTACAAAAGCTGTCTCTTTTTTTTTTTTTAAGATTTTTATTTATTCATGAGAGACACAGAGAGAGAGAGAGAGAGAGAGAGAGAGGGAGAGACACAGGCAGAGGGAGAAGCAGGCTCCCTGTAATACTCGATCCCAGGACCCCGGGATCACACCCTGAGCCAAAGGCAGACGCTCAACTACTGAGGCACCCAGGTGCCTAAAGCTGTCTTTACACATAAATAACTTCTACAAAACACTATTTTAAAACCACAACACCATGAAAAAATAAAGGATATGAACAGTTCTCTGAAAAGGAGTTAAAAATGGCTTCTAACTATTGGAAAAGATTGTCAATCTTCCTCATAATAAACAAAATGCTCATTTATGAGATCAGCAAGAAATTTTGTGATGCCCCTTCATTGGGTGAATATTATCACTCTTCATGCTTTTTTGGTAGAACTGTAGTTGGGCTTGACATCTATGGAGGATAATTTGGCAACATCTGTCAAAATTTCAACTGTGTTTAACCCTTTAACCCTGCAATCCCACTAACAGGAATTTAACCTATAGGTACAATTTCAATGTACAAAATTATCTGTTGCAACACTGTTTATAATATCAAAAGTTAGGAGACCAGGTAAATGAGGTCGGATTCAGTCATTTATGAGACATTCATAATTAACGCTATGTAGTTAAAAAAGAATGAACCAGTATTTTTGTAACCAAACCAAACAAGACCTGATGTGCAGCAAGTTAACAAAAACTGATACTGAGACTTTGCAGTGAAGAAAGACAGGCCATTTATTGGTGTGGCACCATGTAGGAGAACAAAGAATTCATGCTCAAAAGTCCCAAACTCCCCTATGAGTTACAAGTGAGGCTTTTTGTTTTTGTTCTGTGTTTTTTGCAAATGAGGGGTTTTAAGGGCAGACTTTGTGGCAAGGGTCTCCTGAGAAGATGGATACTGGTGATGGGAGGCACATGAGGGTCATGTGAGCAGATGTTCCACTGTCATTTCCTCTGGTCCCCTCGGGGTCTTTTCCTTCTCAAGAGACTTGAAATGTGAACAGATAGCTTTATTCTTTATGTTGCAGAATTCTGTGTATCTGGTGGTTCTATCTCTGGACTAGTGCAGGCTGGCTACTTGTCCTGCAGCTTCCTTTGGGCGATAAGCAAACATTCCTATCCTTTGAGCCTAGGCCTCTGCGCTCCTTTGTCGGTCCAGCTTCGCCTGGGGTGATAGGACCCCAGTGTTCCTTCCTCTACCTGAACTGATGAGACAGACACTGGCTTTACCTTATGAATTAATATTGTCTCCAAGATGCATTTTCTTATTGAAAAGAGCAAGTTATGTAACAATGTGTAAAAATACTCCTTTTGTTTTTAAGACCTAAGGAAGAATAAGTTTGTGTGAGGGCCAAAGGCGAACCACCCCCCCTCAAGATGAGCCACTTTGGTATGAATATTATTTTGAGTTAAATGCAATCAGAACCCGGGCACAGAATGGCTCAGTAGGTTAAGCATCTGCCCTAGGTTCAGGTCATAATCCCAGGGCCTGGGATTGAGCCCACATGGGGCTCCCTGCTCAATGGGGAGCCTCCTTTTCCTTCTCCCTGGTGCCCCACCCTGGGTCGTGTTTTCTCTCACCCTGGGTCTCTCTCTCTCTCTCTCTCTCTCTCTCTCTCTGTCTCAAATAAATAAATAAAATCTTAAAAAAAAAAAAAAAGCAGTCAGAACCCAGCAGATTCAGGAAAAGTCCTGTATGTCCCCCTCAACTACTTGCCTGCACCAGGAAGAGAACTATTAACAGAGATTCCTCTTTACCTAAGACACTGATCTGTGTAACAGAGCAATCTTTGTTCTCCCAACATCTCTCACCTCCAGCTAGTGCTCTTCTTGCGCTTGCATCCCTAGACCCCCACTGCTCTCCTTAGCTCCCATAAGCATCACGTTGCCCTGCTGTCTTTGTAATTTCATATCTATATGGATTCCCTGTATATATAAAATTAAATTTGATTTTCTCCTTTAATCTGTCTCATGTCAATTTGATTCCTCATCCAGGTAGAAAGACCTTGAAGGGCAAAGAAAATTCTTCCTCCCTGACATCTGCATACATTTACTTCTATGTACATAGAATACCTCTACAGAACACTTGCCGCAAGGAGGAAGATAGGTACCTGGCACTAGGAATGTAAGAGACTTTTCCTCATATTTCCGTTTATAATTTTTGAACCTTGGACCATTTATATATATTGCCCAATCAAAACAATGACAATTTGTGAACAAAAGCCTATGAATTTCCTAGAAATACATAAGGAAACATAATCCACAGAATGTGTGGAGACATTGGCTTTGAATAATGGAAGGAACGTTTTCCTCCGTTTTTATGGACTAGAAAGAAGAGAGGGAAAATGTAGCATTGATTTGGTGACAGGAGATTGAAGGGTTGGAGAAATTTTCTGTTTGAGACTTAAAAAAAAAAAAGCCTTTATTTTCTTAAAGGATAATGCAAAGTCCTAAAAGTATTAGGACTACAGGGAGGGAACAGAATTGTAGAAGATAGCAGTTGGAAGTAATTATTGTGGAGATTAGGAGAAGGAGCTGATTACGGGCATGTGGTCATATTGCAAAGGCTTATGGAAGGCCAGGTTGATGTTGATTATTAGAGATCCATACCGGTTCCTTGCTGCTCAGTTGTCCAATTTGACTGCAATTCTTAGCTGGTTGGAGTAAGAGGTTAGTAAACATGAGATGTTTAATTTTTCACTTTTGTGTTCTTGCTAGTAGGAAAGCTGAGGAAGAGATGTCTATGAGTTGGAGGGCACCATAAGGATGGGTGAGTAAGCTGCCTGGAAATGCCACCCCATTAGGAAAAAACAGCTAATTTTTACTCTGCCATCGTCTGTCACACAGAGACAAGAACAAATTTACAAGGATTTACGTACACAGGAATTCAATTTGATTTTCTTAAGTTCTCAGAAATTTGGTGAGATTGTGACTAGTTTATAAACAAGTTTTCAGCTTAATGTAAATTCTTTTTTTTAACTTACTTATTACTCATGTTAAATCCAGTATAATAAGAATCTGTTTTGAGAGGTTTTTAAAAAGGAATTTTAAAAAGTGTACTAAACTGAATTTTTAAAATATTCTACCTTTTAAATCAAACTTAGAATTAGAACTATATCCTGAATCATGCTAATTCATAACTATTAGAATGTGAAGAGCAGGAAACTGGTGTGCATCACCTAATTTCTGACATATTAACCTAACCATTAAAAAACTGAAGCACAAAAAAGTAGTAACACATTGTTTTCTCAGGCTTTTCACTTCGAACATTATACTCTGAAAGATTTTGCTCACTAGAGCTGCTTTTTTTTAAGAGCCTAATTTTTGAGATTGAAAATAAATGTATTTTCTTCGGAATTTAATCCAGATATAGCTAAGAGCCTTCTCTCATTTAAGACTCTTAAAATTATATGTGAGAAGACACAATAGTTTTTGTTATGATAACATAGTATCCTATTGGAAATGAAGGTAATACTCATTTCCTGTAAGTCTGTTGTTGCAAATCTACTTAGAAAGTGCTTTAAAAATCCCTTACTTTCATTCTTTTGCCTGTGGAGTTAGTTCCTTTTCAATGACCAAGCGTTACCTCCCATAGTGATCTTTAAATAGCAACAATAAAAAGATGTTTTCTTTGAAGTTGTCATTGGAAAAGGTATTTTCCTTGTGCTAGGCTCAGAGTAAAGACTGGGTTGACCGGGCCTTTTTTGTGATTAAGTCTTGGTCTTCTTAAAATAGATACTCTTCAGTGTTAGGCCAATAGTTCTGTATTTGTATGGGGAAACATAAATTGTGCATTTTAGCTTTCTTCATAAATTCAGTGGAATATTCCCTTTGCATTGACTAGAACCCACGTTTGTGAAGAATTATGAAAATACAAAATACTTTGCATTAAAGTGATATAACCATTTCAATAATAACAAAATATGTTTAGAAAATGTACTGTTTCATATTCCCACAACACTAAAAAGGTAAGGCTATTTATAAAATTGAAAAAAAAAAGTGTATCTTTTAAAAAATTTGTTTCTGAATACAATGGAGCCAACGTATTTTTTGAATCAGAGAATTCTTATTTTTTTAAAGATTTTATTTATTTATTCATGAGAGACACACAGAGAGAGAGGCAGAGGGAGAAGCAGGCTCCTCGCAGGGAGCCCGATGTGGGACTCGATCCCAGGACCCTGGGATCACGCCCTGAGCCAAAGGCAGATGCTCAACTGCTGAGGCACCCAGTTGTCCCTCAGAGAATTCTTAGATTTAAAAGAGTTCAACCTTCTTTTTATTTCGTACACAAAGAAAGTTAGGTTCAAGTTTTCTAAGTAGCTAGCTCAAAACTACACAGTGTTATCAATTGAATTCCTTCAGCTGTACATTACGAATAATCTCAGGAATAGTAGTTTGAACAAATAGAGATTTACTTTCTTGCATGATGGAAAGGCTAAAAAATAAACAAATGCTAGTGTTAAATCAGCTGATTAACAATATTTAAGGTCTAGGCAGTTTCAGTCTTTCTGCCATGGTCTCTATAGATTTCTGACTCTTTGCCTTCATTACCTTTAGCGCTCTTGGTCACAAAAGGACTACAACAGTTCCAGCCATCATGGCCAAGTTAAAGGCAAAAAGAAGAGAGGATTGGAAATCAACAATATCTCTTCAACAACATAGTGAAACTCTCCCCAGAAACTTCTAAGAGACATCCCCCATGTTTCTTTGGCTAGGATAGTTCACATAGTTCACTCTAGTATGGGCTTTCCTATCATTTTGCAAGAATCATTTTAGGAATGACTGTAGGATTGACCAACCAACAATGTCAATCATGCACAGCTATTGTGATTTTAGAAAATGATTTTCTGGGCCACCTGGGTGGCTCAGTTGGTTAAGCATTTGTCTTTGGCTCCTGTAATGATCCTGGGATTGTGGGATCTAGCTCTGCGTCGAGCCCCATGTCAGCCTCCCAGCTCAGTGGGAAATCTGCTTCTCCCTCTCCCTCTGCCATTCCCCCACTTGTGCTCTCTGGCTCTATCTCTCTGTCAAATAAATAAATAAAATCCTTTTTTAAAAAAAGAAAGAAAATGATTTTCCTTATGATTAGAAGAAATCAGGCATATTCTACCTAAGTATTCTGAGGTAGAAAATATATCAAGAATGCCTAAGTTGTCTAAAGTAGAATTATTTCAGAATAATGGAGACAAAATCAGTAAATGTGTCCCATTCTCTACACTACCATTACTACTACTACTACTACTACTACTACTACTACTACTACTTTATTATTATCATAATCTTCCTTGAGGCCAGGAATTTGCTTTTCTTTAAACGTTGAAATTATTGGGACACACGCACATCTCTTTTTAGAAGGGTTTTAGGTCTCCTTTAAAGAGCAAATCAGGTTTGTGAAGAAACGTCTCCACTAAATATTGTTCTAGGAAGATAGGGTCTCACCATGGTTACATATTCTCACCTAATTCAGGAACCTCTGTACATTGTATTCATTTTTCTTTATGGAAGATAATCATGGCAGAAATGTGCTATGAGCCTGTGAGTCTCACCTAAGCCATGTTTGCTTTCACAGGTGCTAGTCACAGGTGTCCAAACCCATATTAAAAGTTAAGATTTATTTGCCCTCCTGCTTTTGAATGTGAGATCCTATAATAAGTCTCTGAAGGAAACTCAGATGAGATGAGGTTATGACCCCTTGGTCTCCATGAAGTGAGACAGCAGAAAGCATGATTGTCTAACTGACATCTTGCTGTGTGAAATCTGTCACTCCACTCGGGACAAGCTCAGGGTATCTGACTTACAATCAGGCTTAGCAGTGTGTTATAATAGCAAGACCACAGGCATTGGTGTCAGAAAACCAACTTTTGAAGCTCAGTTTCCCCATTTGCTAATACACTATGAACAGATCTGAACTCGGTTTCTTCTTTAAAATGGTAAATACTTCAAAGTGGGATGTTATTTAAGCATTTTATAAATGAGAAAGCAAATCACAAATGTATCATCTTGTTACTTCAAGAATTTCTTTGGGGTAGACAGTATCTCAAGGACTTTTAACAAAGTTCTAAACAAGACAGTGTCTAGAAGACTTCCTTCACGTTTGTGTTTTTTGTTCTCTTTGCATTCTTGCGATAACGACAAAGGAGTAATCAAAAAAAGGTTTGAATGTGTTCATCGTACTAAGCATTCATGCTGAGCTTTTAAATCCTAACACATTTAAAGGAGAGTGTATCTGGTCCACCGGTTTTGTCTTAATTCTGTCACTGTATTTAGTCAGCCTTGTTGACATCAAATAATGAAGTATTTTTATCTGGGAGCTTCTCTTGTAGAAGATGCAAGTTTGCTGGATGATGCAAGTTTGCTGGATGAAACCGGTTTTACTTCTTGGAAGATGAAGAGTTCTTCACTTGTACATAAATGTTCACACCTTTCTGCTATATTTATTTTGCAGGTATGTAGATATGCTCAGAGATTTTTATGCCAGAAGACTTAGGAGAACAATCAAATACCTTTCAGATGTTCATATGTGTTACACTCTCAGAGAAGCCTTCTCTGGTCTCCCAAAGTCTAAATTTGGGGCCCCCTGGTTATTTCTTCACTTAGCAAATAGTTGATTTAATGTCTAACTCAGGAGAGTAGAAGCTTCATTAAGACCTTGTCTATTTTATTGACTACTACGTACACACCCAGCACTTAGCTAACACATAAATGCATTCAAAGAACATTTGTTAAATGAACAAATGAATAAAGCAAAGAGCAGATGTTTTCAATGAATATATTCTATGTTTATTCACATATTTACTCCTGTAAATCGGGAGGTAGGAAATAGGGAGAGAAAACAAAAAAGAGAGGGGAAAGAGTGATTTAGAAGGCATCCTTGGACTGAGATTTTCTTTTATTTTCGTTTCAGGTCCCAACCCCAAAAATCTGGGCCAGAGGAGGTAGTGTCAGGCAGTCGTTGAAAGCCCAGTCTGATTGTCCAGTATTTGTGGCAAGGTCAGGAGCATTTTTTTTGCCTATCTGTGCAAACCGTCCAAATTTAAAGGAAGAAGACAAGGTAAAAACAGTAAGAGGCATCTGGGAAGCAGGTGGAAGAGTGAGTGCTGCTGACTAATTCTCCCCTTTCTTGCCCTTCATGGAGAACAGGCAGGCTTGTTCTCATCCTTTAGACTCTGCTCCCTTTGTCTGCCCTGGCAAGAACAGGGGCACACTCTACCTGATACAAAGTGTTCCCCAAAGAAAGGCGATGCTGCTAACGATGAGACTGATTGATGCTCTTGAAGCTCCCAAGCAGTCTGTCCCGGTGGCTCTGATTATTATCTTGAAATATATATATAAAAAAATAAGTGTGTTTGAAGCAATATATTCTGGATTTTTTTTCTCTTAAAAATGTGCATGTGTGCGGGTATATTGAACATTATGGAGTAAGAAGAATTAGCAAGGTTTTTGCAAATGTGATTTCTAATTGCATAAACCATAACTCTGAGCTTCTCCCCTAGGTTTGTAATATAAATAGTCTCAGATGTGTTAATTGTTGATGGGATCCTATTTAAAAAATAGCTTTTAGATATTCAAGGACTGTACCTCTAATTTTATTCTTTCCCCAGGATACTAGATTTCCTGTTACACTGTACAAAGATGATATTACTTGGGTATTTGAAGCATACCTTTGTTCTTAAGAATTCCTGCTGTATGTAGTCTTTGGCTCAGGGCATATATAGGAAGGTACATGTACCCAAAGACCTTCTCACAAGGCAAGACAACCCACAGTGACCTACTGTGTCACTAATCTTCACAATTCAAAGAGGTACACAGAGAACTTACAGCCAAAAGCCAGGAATTGCTTGTTGGCCACAGGACAGCAATTTAGCTCCTGGTAGTTTGTTTTTCTCAAAATTGAAGGGTGTATCGAAAAAGAGGTCTTCCTTGCTTGATGGAGAATTTAAGCCATAGAATTGAAGAGGATGAAAGAAAGAGTAATTTACCAGGTTTTAAAGCTTCTCTCAGACTTTTCTCCCAAGAAAGGAAGATGAGATCCTATTCCAAATGAGAGATGTAAGGCAGCCATAAAGAAGGTAATTATGTATAAGTAAATTCACGTGAAGTAGGAATGATGGCTTAACAGCTATTTGTAGCTTGAATGCTCTGGAAACAAGTAGAAATTTGAGACTGAGTGGTTATGCTAGCGTGTGTATTTTGTGAACTAAAACCCTACTTCTAGAGGAGTAGTTGGGTGGAATATGAAAGGTGGAAGGTTAGTCTACCTGAGAAAGATGAGACCTTGTGAGAGCCTCCTGGTGTCTGTGTGATATACAGGGTGACCCTAGAAGTCACTTTGCAGACCAGCTACAGTCTAACTTCCATACATATGCTGGATTAAATATATTTTATTTCCTTTTTTGCCTTACAGTTAAGGGAAAGAGGAGAAAAAGGAATCAAAGCTAGATAGTATTACCTTCTCCCCACACACTCCTATGTCCCCACAGTTTTTCTTTTTTTAACTTATTTTTTAAAAGATTTTATCTATTGAGAGAGAGTGAGCAAGTGAGAGAGAGCATGAGCCAGGGAGAGAGAGAGAGGGAGAAGCAGACTCTCCATTGTGCAGGGAACCCATAGGCTTTGTCAAACCGAGGACCCTGGGATCATGACCTGAGCCAAAGGCAGCCTCTTCACCAACTGAGTCACTCAGATGTCCCTCCACAAACGGTTTAATAACTGATAGAATCATAGAACTGTAAGGAGCTGTAGAGATCATCCCATCTAAACATACTCGTGTTTTGTTGATATACACCAGAGATACACGGAACTGAATCAACTGACCTATGGTAACGTGATGTGAAAGGAAGGATGCTGTGCAGGAAAGAACAAAGAGATTTAAGTCCAGGACCTATCACTAAAGAGTTTGGGCAAGTCAATCAATATCTTGAAATCTTAGTTTCTTCTCAATGAAGAGGTTGGAGGCATCTGGGTGGCTCAATCAGTTAAGCCTCCTACTCTTGGTTTCAGCTCAGGTCATGATCTCAGGGTCCTGGGATCGAGCCCCATATCAGAATCCCTGCTCAGTGGGGAGTATGCTTGGAGATTCTCTCTCTCTCTCTCCCTCCCCCCACTGGCTTGCTCTTGCTCTCTCTCTCTTTCAAATAAATAAATCTTTTAAAAAAAGAAAATTTAAAATGAGGAGTTTGAATTACAGTAATGGCTCTCAGAGGGATAAGTGGATACAAGCTTCCCAGTTGAGACCCATGGAAATAAAATAATTAAGTCAATTCCTTGAAACTCTAACACTACAATATTCTAAATCTGTGGTGTAACAAAGCCAGTGTCTATGTATGTTTTCATTCATTTCCTTGACATTACACAGTAACTTATATCAAAGAAAAAAGAAGGAAAGGAAAGAGAAAAATGAACTTTTAGAATGTACCTGGAGAGCAAACAGGAAGACAAGTCACTCTTTACCTGTTTTAAAGTAATGAAAATTACATTATTATGTGAACAACCCTGGGTTGATTTAATTACTTTGAAGATAATGACCCAAGTGGACCACTGTATAATCAGTACAGCTTTAGAGATCAGTATTTACTTCCTAGGGGGTTGACACATTTGGGTTGGTGATGCTGTGGTTCATTTGGGCAGTTTTGTATGTGTATTTTCCAGCCATTTGTCATAGAGTCAGTGAGTGTGTATTGCAATCTACACTACAGTTCAAAACCTGTCTTAGGTACAAAGACCAATCTTGCCAAGAGTGTCAATGATCAACAAGTCAAATTTCGGCAGAAAAAAATACTGGAAAGCTGTGTATAGGTTGCAAGCAATTCCCTTTTTAAAACTTTTTTTTTCAATTTCACTTACTGATTTTTAAATTGATCTTTAAAACATTCTCACAATTTTTTTCTCAGAAGCTAAAAGTAATATTCACTCTAAATCTGCATTGGCATTTAGTCATTTATGTCTTTTCTGGTAATGTACTTCCCAATGGAGGTGTACTGAGAGAACAAATAGGCAATTTTGATTTTGTGGCCTCACAATAGGTTATTGGTGGATCTTTCCACCAACTTAATTTTAAAAATTAATAGACTTTATTGTTTTGAGTAGTTTACAGAAAACTTGGGGAAAAAGTACTGAGAATTCCCATGTATCCTACCCCCCACAATTTTCTTCTTTTGTTAATATATTGCATTAGTTTGGTGCATTTATTACAGTTGAGCAAATATTGATATACTACTATTCACTTTGCATTTTATAACCTATGTTTTTTGACAAATGTATAGTTACAATTCTCTTTTCTTGTTTATTTTTTTTTATTTTTATTTTTTATTTTTTTTTCTTGTTTATTTTTTTTTAAAGATTTTATTTATTCATTCATTCATGAGAGACACAGAGAGAGAGAGAGAGAGAGGCAGAGACACAGGCAGAGGGAGAAGGAGGCTCCACGCAGGGAGCCCGACATGGGACTCAATCCTGGGACTCCAGGATCACGCCCTGGGCTGAAGGCAGCATTAAACCGCTGAGCCACCCGGGCTGCCCTCTTTTCTTGTTATAAGACATCAAATACCTTAAATCAATTGACGTTAATTTATAGTAGCAATAATCAGAGACATATCTTACATAACATTGCCAATTTGTAAAGATTTTCAGTTGCCTACCAGAATCACCAGTTACATGTTTCACTTTACCCACCATGTTTAAAACTCAAATTTCCTATCTTCTCCCCAAGAAAATTTCTCTCTGGGAGTCTTTACTTCTGTCAGTGGTACGACTTTGCCATTAGCCAGAATAGCAGCTGCTTTATATGCTGGGGACACCATGGTATAATTAGTGCTTATACGGTAACAAAGTGTTATAAAGTTCTTTATCTAGTTTTGTCTCTCCCTGTCTGTTGCAGCCTCAAAACAATAAAATTTCATGGCGATTACATTATATTAAGACTTGAAAAACCTAGATGGTGATCTTAACTTTGATGTTAACCAGATGTGAAATTCCTTTTACCACCCTGGGCTTCAGTTTCCTATAAAAGAGAGGTGTGAGATTAGATGATCTCTTCCGTCCTTTCCAGCTCTAATGTAATTCCTCATTCTTTTTGATTCCCTGTCCTGATGGCTTTTTCTTTACTTTCTCTCCATCCTGCAGCCATCACCCACGTGGGTCAATTTATCTCACGCCTATGTGAGCATAACCAAATCTGGATGAGACTCTCTGGCAACAGGCTCTTCCCCACTCTAGATCATTATGCATAACACTGGCTGGTGAATCTCCCTGAAATACTACTTTTTTTCATTGCATACTTTTGCTCAAAATACTGCATAGTTTTCTATTACTGCCCTCTGAAGCATCAAGTATTAATTCATTTGCCTCCCCTAGGGCAGAAATTACAAACTTAATGCCCACACAGGCCAGGCCGGCAAGGGAAAGTGAGACCAACAGATTTGTCCTATAGCAAATCTGATAATACACGTCTTACTAAAAAGGAAGTTGCTAAAACGTGCCTTCCTCAGACAGCTGCCGAGTGGGTAAGTTGACTCCGTGATGCCAGCCAGATCTTGTGATATCCAAAAGAAAGGAAATTTAGATTTCTTTATAAAATATCCCAATTTTTAAGTGCTGACAACTAAATCAATACTTTCCTTTGTGATTTCATTTTATTTGTTAATTATGTCAAAAATATATTCCAAAGTCAAAACAATACTACAAGTTACATTCACCAAAATCTTGTTTCCACTCCTGTCCATTTCACCACCTTTCATCTCTTCCCTTGTTAAGTAACTGCTTTAAGGAGTTATTAGTTTAGTCTCCCATCATTCTTTTTGACAATATAAACATTTTACATATATACAATTTGCTTCAATTTCTTACACAAATGATAGCATGCTGTAAATATTGTTCTGCCCCTTGTTTTTTTCCCCTTACTGAATTTTGGATCCATAACAGGAAATAGGTATCTTCCTCACTTCTTTATGCAATTATATGGGGTTCCATTGTGGGAATGTACCATAGTTTATTCCAGAGATTAACAAAAGTACAGCTCGAGAGCCAAATCTACTCTGTGAGCTGTTTTTGTATGTACTTCAAGCTAAGAATGAGTTTTATGTTCTCTAAATGGCTGAAAACAAAATCCAAAGAAGAAGAATATTTTGTGACATGGAAGTTATATAGATCTCAAACTTCAATGTTCACAAATAAAGTTTTATCTAAACACAGCCACACACATTCATTTATGTTTTATGACTGCTTTTATGATCTGATGATAGAGCTGAGTGTTGCAATAGAGGCCATATGACCACAAAGCCTAAAATATTTACTTTCTAGCCATTTATAGAAGTTTGCCAACCCTGGTTTGTTGAGTCAGTCTACTATTAAGAGAGAGTTTTGATTGTTTCCAATTTACTGCTATTCTAAATGATACCTTAAAGAGCAGCCTTGAACATAAATCCTTTTGTATTTTTGCCAATACATCTTTATAACAGATGCCTACAATCGGAATTGCTGTGTCAAAGGGGTAAATGCATATGGGATTGCACTAGATTTTGTCAAATTCCTCCCTGTGGGGATTGTACGATTTTTGCATTCCTGCCAACAATGAGAGCACCTGTTTAGCCACAGTCTCACCAACAGAGTATATTATCAAACGTTAATTTAAGCCATTTTAATGCACTGGAGAATTCCAACAAAACATACCTAAACATAAGATGCAGCTGGGGATCTATTCATTTCAGATCTGCGATATACTATTAGTCAGGTTGTGCTGTGCATGAGGGTATCTGGCCCTGGGAGTGCAAATACTGACAGTGACCCTGTCCACCTGTTTCTTAAAGATTTTATTTATTTATTCATGAAGACACAGAGAAAGAGGCAGAAACACAAGCAGAGGGAGAAGCAGGCTCCATGCAGGGAGCCCGACGTGAGACTCGATCCCGGGACTCCAGGATCACGCCCTGGGCTGAAGGCAGGCGCTAAACTGCTGAGCCATCCGGGCTGCCCTGTCCACCTGCTTCTGCCCAAATGCAGGCCTGCCTGCCACTCTGGAGGAGAGAGTGCCTCTACCCAACTGGCCCAGCCAGAGACAGTCACCATTTTCTAGTCTATTCATTGAGGTGCCTTTTTGAGATGTATTGCTGTGGGGATGGGTGGCGGGGCTGTGGTGGTGGTGGGTGGAAAACAGGGGAAGGCAGGCGCCTCTACAACCCATGACCCCTGTTATAGGTGGTTCAGATACAGAACTCATTTCACTGACCTATTTATTTTTCCTACTCCCCTCCAGTAGGCATTCTTCAAATCTATCCCATCCTTTAAGGCCCAACTAACTCAGATCCTAGGTTCTTAGCAAAGTCTTTCTCAATCACTCTCATTAACTCCTCATTCATTCATTCATTCAGTCAGTCAGTCAGTCATTCTGTGCCTTATAGTATGTCACCAAACTGGTTCATTTTCTTGATTGTTTTATCTTGTTGTTTTTCTTTGCCCCTTCCTTCTACTCTAACTCAGCTTTCTTTCCATCTTCTAGCCCCCTTCCTCTTACATAGTAGAGTGCTAGGTACATAGCAGATACTTAATATCCATCTTGGCCAAGAGTGAAAATACACACTGTGAAAAAAAACACACTAAATTTTCCAAAATTGCATCCAGAAAACTCTTGAAGATTCTTACTGGAGTAGCTGCTGGGGTGGACTTCTGCATTTGAATGGGATCTGCTGGTCTCCTCTCAGATTAGCAGGAGGGGATATCATGTCAGAGGTAAGTGTGAATTGTGGTTAAGACAAGAAGCTGAGGTCAGAGCCACCAGAGGAGCAGCAGATGTGAGAAAATGGGTGAGGGATAAGGAACTTAGAACACAGGATGGTTTGACTGGTGGAACAGTGGGTTCTACAGGGTGACTGTTTACAGATGGAGAGACAACAATGCAAGGATCTTGGGATGGTCTCATTAGGTTGTGGCTGTAGTGAGAAGTCAGGACTAATGGTCTGAGGGTCAGCAAACTTTAAGATTTTAATAGGAAACATTTTAGGCTTTGTAGGCCATTGGGCAGCTACTACTCAACTATTCAACTGCTGCCATAGCACCAAAGTAGCCATAGACACTACGCAAATGAATGAATGTGGCTGTGTTACAATAAAACTCCAGACACTGAAATTTAAATTTTATATAATTTCAGATGTCACATAATGTTATTTTATTTTTTCAACTATCTAAGAGTATATTATAGACAAGAGATCTGTATTACAAACATTGCATTTGCTGAGAGACTAGATCTTAACTATTCCCAATTCTAGAGGAAATGATAGTGTGACAAATAAGGATGTTAGCTAATGCTACAGTGACAATCATATTGCAATATAAATGTATCAAATCAACCCTAAACATATGCAGTGTTGTATGTCAAATATATCTCAAGAAAAGAAAAATAGGGGATCCCTGGGTGGCTCTGCGGTTTAGCACCTGCCTTTGGCCCAGGGTGTGATCCTGGAGTCCCCAGATCAAGACCCATGTCGGGCTACCTGCGTGGGGCCTGCTTCTCCCTCTGCTTGTGTCTCTGCCTCTCTCTCTCTCTCTCTCTCTCATGGATAAATAAATAAAATACTAAGAAAAAAAAAAGAAAAGTGTAAAAATAATTTTGGGTTCACAAGCTGTACAAAAACAGGCACTGGGCTCTAGTTTGTAGGTCCCTGGTCTATAGGCTCAGTGCTGATCTAGTGAGAAGTTGAGTATTCATTCACTTCTGTTCATGACACTAAACATTAGTATGTTTGAATCAGGCTATTTTGGAAATAATTTTCTTGTACAAAAAATTGGTATGCTTGGTCATTTGAAAAGTAGAATTATTATTTCTATTCTTCTTCATAAGATAGTAGTAGTGGTAACTACTTGCTGAGCACCTACAATGTGTCTGAAATCTTTATAGTTTAGTTAATCCCCACAACAACCCTATGAGGCTCAAAAAATTCCATAATTTACATGATATCATATAGCTGGTTAGTATATAATCCAAGCTTCAAACAGCAAAACAGAGACATGTACACACACATACTGATGAATATAGCTTAAGACTGGATAAAGGTCTATTATTTTAAAGGGTTACAGATAAAACTTGGGGTAAAATAATAGTAAGTCACGCTCTCAGTTACCACCAGGTTTCACAACTTACATGTTGACTCTTGTTATCATGTGATCTATATTTTTCTTTCATTCTCTACGAATTCTTAAGATGTTTATACCTGGAGACACCACACTAGACCACAGCATGTTTAACCTATGACCTCTGAGTTTACTCACAATCAGTTGTTTACTGTCTTTAGAAGACAACAAAGAAATCCTTTCAAAATCCTGCTGGGAAATGATTTTCTACCTAGAATTCCATACCTATGTAAATTTCCTATCAAGTGTGGGGTAGAGAGTAGAAGAAAAATATCTTCAACCAGCAAAGAGAAAATGGGCCTCCGGCTATACTAGAAAATAGGAAGACATGAAATTCAGGAAATGGTGGGACAGGACTGGAAGGTAGTCCCAAGATAGCAATGCTGGAGGTTGATGTGGAAACTTTCTGTAGTTGGAGTAGGAGTAGGAGTGAGAAGATGGACTCATTTGATAAGTACCGGGTATGATGGAACTTCAGATTAAAAAAAAAAAAAAAAAAAAGATGGTTATGAGAAGAAATTGCAAGAACAAAGTAAAGTAATCAGGAATTCTAGGAACAAAACCAAAAGGCTGTGTATGAAAAGAAATGGAACCATAGTGCAACTGTTAGTACAACTATTTGACTCTGCAGTGAAACTTTATATATATTCAAAATACTCTACTTTTATGTTATTTAATTACAACCAATATAATCACAGTGGAAGGAATGGGAGAGGGATGGTGGTAGTTGGTCCTGATCGCTATCCTTGTTTATCACAGAAGGGTGTAAAAAGTATCTATCTAACATTGATAAATCAAGAGTAGCAATATAAGCATACTATCTATATATACAAAAACTAGTAGTTAAGGAGAAGTTGTTTCTAGGGAACCTGGGGTTAGGGATGTATGAAGAAAGAAATTATTGATATTCATTGTAACCATTTCAGTCCTATTTGATCTTTGTAAGCATATGCATGCATTGCTTTTGTGTAATTGTGATATTTAAAACAAAAAAACCCATTTCAAAGTTGGAGTTCCATATCAGTCATTAAAATGATAGGAATGAGCAGACTGGCTGGCTTGTAATCTTTTCAGGTCACTCTAATAGATCTAGTGTGAGCCTCTGTTTCTTAAAGTAGCGTATGTGGTTCTTGTCCACGTGTTCTAATTCTGACTTTCCTGATGGAGGTGTTTTAAAATTTAATTTCCTAATGCCTATAAAGAGATTTCACATGCTCTGATGAAAGGCTTAGTCAATGTTGAAGCTATTCTTTCTAATGAGAAATTTTAGGGTACGTTTAGCTGTGACTTTTATTTGACATCAAACGACAAAGAAATATAGGAAAGGAAACATTAGAACTACCACCGTAACATTCTATTATAGTGTGCTTTACTTTAAAAACTCTAGGTATTTTTACAAATCAAAGGAAAATAGAATTTTATACTTCCTAGAGGTCACCAAAATGAAGAAGGAATAAAGTAGAGATAATAATAAAGTTAAGTCAATTTTAAATGAAACTAAATGCATGCTGAAGACATATATAAGACTAAAAGTTTAATGACTAAAACATATTTCATGTCATTGTTTGGCATTAGATGGCATTTTAAAAAGATATACAATTTAAATAACATTTATTGAGCACCTGCTATGTGTCAGATTATTTGGTAACTTCCTTCAAATACATAATGTCTTTCCATCCATCTCATCTCCATTGTGCAGATATGGAAATAAGTTCTGGAAATGGTAAGTGACTTGCTGAAAATTATAAAGGTAACATGACAAATTTAAAGTTTAAACTCATGGAATCTGATTCTAACTTGTACCCAGTCCAACATGTCATAAGATTTTCAGTTAAAGCACATGAAACAGGGGATCCCTGGGTGGCTCAGCAGTTTAGTGCCTGGCTTTGGCTCAGGGCGTGGTCCTGGAGACCCGGGATCGAGTCCCCCGTCGGACTCCCAGCATGGAGCCTGCTTCTCTCTCTGCCTGTGTCTCTGCCTCTCTCTCTCTCTCTCTCTCTCTCATGAATAAATAAATAAATCTTTTTTTTAAAGTACATGAAACAAAAATGAAGACAATGAGAGTGGTCATATGAGTAGGATACAGTGGCGACTGTCTCAAATTGCCACCAAATTAAAAAAGCTGTGAGTTGGTAAGTTGGGTTTGAAACATTCACAGTAAAATTGGGTTTGGTGTGATCAAGGCAGAGGTTAAAGCTGAAAAATAATTTAGAGAGACCGACTCAGGCTGTTAGGTAGCAGGACTAATAATTTAAACTTCTAGATCTGGGGTTCTCAAAGTGTGGCCCCTAGACTAGTAGCATCAGTATTACTTGAAAACTTATTAAAAATGCAATTTATTGGGTTCCAATCTAGACCAAGACTGGTATGCATCTTAAGCTTTAAGATGCAGCTGGATAGCTAGTTACAACATAGATTCTTGATTCCCACTAGGCATTCTGATTCATTTAGTCTGGGGTGGGGACCAAGAATTTACATTATTATTATTTTTTTAAGTAGGCTCTACAACTAGCATGGAGCCCAACATGGGGCTGAACTCACAACTCTGAGATCAAGGCCTGAGCTGAGATCAAGAGTTAGGCTTAACTGACTGAGCCACCCAGTTTCCCTGAATTTACGTTTCTAACAGAATCCTAGGTGATGCAGATACTTCCATTCTGCAGACTACATTGGTACTTGAATTATAGTTCACTGATTCCCACCTTAGGTTACCAATTAATACCTGTTCAAAGAATGAACAAGTGAATGATTGAGTGACCTTTTCACCAGGACAAGGAATTGGGACAGGGAGGTGGATGGATATAGAGGATATATAGAGATATAGATATAAAGGATAGCTAAAACTGAAGAATCAGGGAAGATAGGTCAAGCAGATAGCTTTAAGTCAAGAGGCTTGGTAATCAAGGTTGTGCCGAGAGAAGATAAGGTCCACATAAAATACTCAGGTCAAGGGATGATCTGGAATTTGCCTTAGCAACCCTAATTTAGTTTCAGATATGCTGCATCTACTAGGTCTCAGACATGGCAAGGGAAGGGACCTTTTTCTATCAACAACTGCAACTTGTTTTATCCAAGACTCGAAGAATCACTGAAGGGAACGGGGAACGTGGAAATTAACTTCTAATTTTTAGCATCATATTTTTCTTTCCTCCAAATCATTCCCAAATGGGAGGTTTCACCAAAACCCTGACAACTCCTTCTCCAAACTCTCTCACTTTCATTTCACCATAAAGCAGCAGTGCTTTATGGACATGGAACGGCAATAACAACAACAACAATCATAGTAATAATAAAATCAAGTTTCATGGTATAAAAAATTAAAATTCTAAAATAAAGATTTAAAACTTAGAAATAGTGAAGCACAAAACATATTTTGTTCTTAAAATAAATCTCATACCTCATATACCTTTCCACTATTCCTAGTTTCTTTCCCAAATTTGGAAAGGAATGTTGAAGTCGCATCTTCAGATTCAATTGAAAATATCTGTTTTCCAGAATAACTGATCAGATAGACGTGTGTAGCTTCTTTGTAATTTGAAGGTCATAGTTAACAAAAACAGATACCTCCACAGCAGAATTCAGAAATCCACAGATTATTGTATCTTGTGGTAATAGGTATAGAACATTGTTTCCTTTTCTTTTAGAAAGAAGCCAAGTGATTCATAGAATTATAGAGTAGGGAGGGACCCCTGGGGAGCTTGAATCCTTTGCATTCAAATCAGAGAAGGAGGAAATAAACAAGGGAATGATTAAGTTTGGTTATGCATCCCAAATAGGAAAAGGTAAGCAGAAACACAAACCTGAAAACCTCTGAATTGAGAGAAGCCTATGAAAGAAAGGACTCTACTCTATTGGAGATATTTATTTCTCAATTAGTCAAGGATATTAGACATCTATCAAGTGTTGGCTTATGAATATCTTACCTTGGGGTTCTCCAAAAATGGACTCAAGAATTCCAATTCAAGGGGTGGATTTGAAAGATGACGTAAGGATGCACCAGTGGGCAAGTGAGGAAACGAGACAGGGAAGGGAAGGCAGCCCATAAGGGCTCCTTAGCAAGCAAGTTATCACCTGCCAACAGGAGCTGAATCCTGCTGGAGAACTCTGGAGCTAACATAAAACAGGCGCTTCCTAATCCTCCCACCAACCACAACAACCTGTTAGTTAACAGTAGGACAAGTGGGTGGGGGGAGATTCAGTCTTTGGCACTCCTGGTCTGTGCCATGCCTAGGTGTGGAGAGGGTTCCACTCAGGGTCAACTACCAGATTTGCATGGCCCAGAGTAAAATGAGGTGCCCCTTGCTCAAAAAGGTGCCTCTTTTTCTCTCTCTCATTCTCTCTCTCTGTTGTGGTTTGTGTGTCTGCACCTGTGCACCTGTATGTGGCACAGGCATATACCTGTGTGCATGCGCATGTTTGCTATTATTTAATGTCACACTTCCTCTGGCACAGTGATACTCATAGAGCAACTACAGATGCTCACAGTTGCCTGGTCCCTCCCCCATCCCATCTTACGGCTGGGCATCCTGGGACGTGTTATATACGTGTGCCTGACCCTGACACTCACCTCAGCTTGTGCCCGGGCCCCTGCCATGGCAGAGGGGCGCAGAATGCTGGGCCAGGGTAGGGGGGAGGCAGAAAGATAGGAAGAAGAGAGTGCTGAGCAGAGCATGAGTAGGGCTCTGAGCCTCCTGTACATGTTCTATTGTCCCAGGGGACTTCACTTACAGAACACAAGAGTTCAAGACACACTCACTAAGAATTTCAGTATAGCAACTGTGGAGAATAAAGCCCCACTCATGGCACTCCCTTCTAAGTACAGGAACCTGTAACACTGTACTGCTCCTGTCAGCCCTGGTCCTGCCCGCCAGGTGAGCCCTCCAGCAAAGAGGTGAAGATGCTGGTAGACTAGAGTTCACTACAATGGTAAAACCCAAGGGGACGTGATGAGTGAGACACCAACAGCACATGCTACAGGTTCAACAATTTCAATTGTGGACACCTTTGCCTGTAATTAATTTTATCTTTCTAATGAGATCACAGGAAGTTCTTTAATTGGCCCTAGACAGAATTACTGTAACACTTTTAGATAATCTTCCCTTTTGGCTCATTCCCATATATTAGGGATTAACATTGTCAAGCACCTTGCATTAGCAGCCATGCTAATATGTACAGTTTTCCCAGATAGGTTCAATCATATATTGAATATATTTATTGAGCTCCTATTATGTGCCAGACACTGTGGTAGGTGCTAAGGATATGGTGATGAACAAGACCAACAGGCTCCCTACTCTAATGGAGATCATGTTTCAAGTTTCTTTCACTCAAGGAAACTTCTACTTGTATCTTGCTGAAAATCTCGTGCCATCTTGGAAGCAATGCTAGTAGTATTCAGAAAGGAGAAGTGATATCCTTATTTCAGGTCCATTGTAGTTATCCATGAAAGGCAACAGCTACATTTTCCTACTGTTTGAATCCATTTAGAATCCTTGCTAAGCTATAAATTCAGAGCAAAGTCCCTTGGGTTTAATTACAGATTTTGTAAAAATAATTCTATTTTACTTTATACAATGACAAGCTCACCAGCCTATCACCCAGGAAAACATGTAAGCAGTTGTTCTTAATATACTGTAGTTTCTAATAGTCGGAAGTTTGGTCTAAAGAGCAAAGCTTTACGCTGAATCATCAGTAATCCCTCACTGACTTCATGGGGTTCACTTTTTCTTATCTAAGTGAATTAAACCAGAAACTTAGTCTTCCATTTAGGCCTCCACCATTAAAATCTTAAAACTGGTCCTGAACATTTAGATTGCAATTTCTCTTCAGTGCTCCTTTAAAATATGAAAATAGTATTATATTGATAGCTTCTCTCTCTCTTTTTTACTCTATCTTTGGTGTGAAGATTTTAAGAAATAACTCCTCCATACCAACAAGGCTTTCAGAACTGTGAAAGAAAAATCACATCATGAAACAAAATAATTCTCACTTTGTTCCTGGAAGAAAATGGTCATTGTTTCTTATCTCTGAGGTAGTTCTTGGTATGATGGGTGACATGGCAAGAATAATTGAGAAAAATAGCTGTGTGTATCACAAAAGCCAAAATGCATCTTTTCTATTACATAAATAATCATCAGCTCTCACTGACAGTTGATATTGTATATTCAGAGAAGAGGTGTTTATATTCCTAGATATGATATGAAAAGCCTCTTATCTTTCCTTCACCATGTTTGTAGTGATTTAAAATACCATTTGCAGCATGCACTATGTATACTGTACATATAAATATGTGCTACATCTTAGCACATACCTATTTCAAACGAGGCTGTTGGTAGACTATACATCTGCTTGTGGAAGATCACAAATAGCTTATATAAGAGATATCAAAAGTAAAAATCACAGAAATCTGATTTTTTATTTTTTTAGAAATCTGATTTATGTTTATAGCTGTATATATATATGTTATTGATAAAATTATATGCAAAGACAGGTTTATGACATTTAAAATGCCATTTTGTACCACTTTAGAACTTTTATTTCCCATATCATAATATAGAAAACTAATTGCAAAACATTTCACTAGTGAAAAATGGCAGTGAGGGAAGCAATTTGCCATTTTTCATTTATGAAATCTCTGAAACCAAAGGCACATGTAAGAAATCCTAGGTTATCTGTACTCTATTTGAACGAAATAAATATTATACTAACTTTAACTTGTGTTTCGAAATCCCATTTACACATGTGGTATTGCAGAACCTTCCAGTCCCTGCAAAATTCCCCACAGTTCTGTCTGCAGTCTCCCTGGGGTGTTTTATCATCATGCCCAAGTTCTATTATCATATGGCGCCTTCCATTTTATATTCCAGCTTCCCTATCTCCAGTGCGGACCTGCATCTGAGAATGCCTGATGCTGAGGGGACCGTTGTTAGAGGCCACATGAAAGTGGCCCGCAAGTGTCTAGCTCACCTCTCGCAGGCTGCTTTCCTGAGAGTAGCCTTCAATCTTTCTGGACATTGTTCTCTTTGGCCAATTATTTCCTTCTCCTACTAAGTTCTCCTTCAACTGATGTCACAGAGTCCTCCAAGAAGTCAAGATTTCCACTAATAATAATGATCTATCTTCTCTCCCTCCTGCCGTAAGTACATTCTCTGCTGTGCTTTCATTCTTCTGGTGTTCGAATCTAAAACCCTGAATCATCCTAATTCCACCCTTCCATTCACACCCCATATCTAATCCTTAAGTAAGCCCTGTTGACTCTGCCTTGTAAATATATCCCAAATATGACCAGTTTTCACCCCATCCGTTATCTACCATCTTAATCCAAGTCTCTCTCACATCTTGCCTGGGCTGTTATAATAGTTTCTAATTGGTGTCCTTATTCCAACTTTACCACTAACACAGCAGCTGGAGCAATCATTAAAAATCCCATGTCACGCTTCTGCTCTAAACATTTTAATGTTCTCTGTCTCACTCAAGAATGGACCCAAAGGATTTCCCTTGTTTTACACAGTCCTTAGTGATCTGGCTCCTGGCTACTAATACTTTGTCATCTTCAACTCCTCCCTCACTTGCTCACCCCTCGGCTCCATAGGGGTTGCCTATGTTCATAAAACTTCTTCCCTCATTTCATTTTCTGCTTTTTGCAACAGGTACCTCTTCAGAGAGGCCCCTCCTAACCTGGCCAGCCTATAAAAATAGAGAACCTTTCCCTGTCCACTTGTATTCTACTCTTTCTAGTCCCTTAACTGATTTATTCATATCAGCACTTTCTGCCATCTGATACATTAAATATTTATTTGATATATTCATTTATGACCTGTCACTCCAAGTTGAAGGCCAGTTCTGTGAAAGTAGCAATGTGATTTGTTTTGTTCATTACTGTATCCCCAGCACCTGGCAAATGGTAGGTGCTCAATAAATATGTGTTGACTAAACAAATGGATATGTTACCCTCCCTATAGTGATGGATGACTATTGGGACAAAATTCTGATATATCTGGATCTTTGATTAAATATTGTAATAATAACATTGCATCCCACTCTAAGCTATTATACTGAACAATAATACTTTAACCAGTTATTCAAAAAATATATTTGGTACTAAATAAATAGCTTCAAATATTTGGCTTTTAGGGAAAAATTGGCTACTAGTCTGGGTAGCTGTAATAAGAATATCTTAAGCTATAGAATATCCAAATTATATTCACCACAAAATTCATGTAGAGGAGAATTTTTACTTATTAATTTTTAATTCAATTATATCTAAGTTTTTTCTCAAAAGTTATATTTTATATACCTTTTCTTTCAGAGTTAAGAGATTTATATTAAAGAGGGGCAGAAATCTAAAAAAAGAAAATTTCTTACTCTATTTGTAGGCTTAGACAGAAAAATGTTTGTAAATAGAAAGGAATTTGTTGTTTTCCATGGCTTATGTAGTTTTATAGTTAAGTGTGGATGTGATTTCTGCCTTTGTCTTCAATGTCTTTCGAATCAAAGTAATATTTTTTCCTATATAAATGACAGTGCATTTAAAATCCTCCTTCAGAATAATGTGATTTAAGGGAGTCTATTTTAAAGTGGACCCTTTTTATCTGCAGTAAAGCCTGAGTAGGCCTAAAACTGTATCCAAACACAGATTTATTGGAAAGTCTTATAAAAGTTTTGTTAACATCCTTACCAACTCAAAACAGTTTTTTTTTTAAAAAAAGATTTTATTTATTTATTCATGAGAGACACAGAGAGAGAGAGAGGCAGAGACACAGGCAGAGGGAGAAGCAGGCTCCATGCAGGGAGCCCAATGTGGGACTCGATCCCAGGACCCCAGGATCACGCCCTGGGCTGAAGGAGGTGCTAAACTGCTGAGCCACCGGGGCCACCCCCAAAACATTTTTCTAACCTAAAATTAGCTTAATTAATCCCTAGGTAATATTATTAGCCTCTAAGGGCTCTCATAGATCAACGAGGGGGACCTGAGAAGCATGGAGAGAAATTGTCTAATACTTTACTCCTTTTCTGTAGGAAAAAGAAACAGCAATCAGGCCATAAAATAGATAGTAATCCATTCCCTATGTTAACTAACATTTATAGCATCCTTTGAAGTCCTCAGAAGTTTCATTTCTGGGAAAAATAAGAAGGTCAGAAAAATGAGATATAAACAAAAGATGATCTTCTAGAACATGGAATACCAGTCTAAAAGTCTTTAGGCCAGGGAAAAACTTACTCTGAAAATTTTAATTCAAGTTCCTGAATTAGGCAACCTCATTAAACAAGCATTCTCAGTCATTACTAGAGTATCATTTCTGCAGTGCTGATTACAGAGGATTCCATAATTAAAATCTTCACTAGCAAAGGAAAAATTATTGTAATACTATTGTAACACTTTCCACCTGAAAAACTGGAAACTTGTCTTCTTTTATCTAGAATAAGGTAATGCTTAAAGGCTGTTGAATTGCAATTATTTTGGTTAATCTTTATATCCCAGGCTGAATGATTAATCTATCAAGGCTTAAAAGTACATTTGTAGGTGTTTTGATGGGGGAATTCATTTCTATCAATGGCCTAGATTTTTTTTTCTGTTTTCAATAAAAGTCATCAGACTAGAACAGTTTAAAGCTGTGGTTCTCAAACTTTAGTGTGCATGTGAACCATCTGGAAGGCTTGTTAAAATTGCTGGGCCCCACCCCCAGAGTTTCTGATTCAGTGGATCTGGAGTGGGGCCTAAAAATTTATATTCCAAAAGGTTTCTAGGTGGTATTTTATGCTCCTGGTCTGGGAGAATACTTTGAGAATAGTGAGCCCCTAGTTTAAATTAAGCCAAGTGGTTACCCACAAAGCATTTTGTTTGAATACATGTTCTGGTCTTTAATTGAAAAGATGTTCCTTATCATCCAAGAAAAAATGTTTAAAATAGATTGTGCAGATATGATTTTTAAAGTGCACTGAGCTCTCTGCTGTGTCCTACTTAATCTTGCTTGGGTCTAACCAACAGTGCATGTTTTCAAGATTGCAGGCCTATGCAGTTTGAAGTCACAGAGGAGCATCGATATGTTTAAAAAGCTATTGACCCATGGAATGTAAATTGGTATAGCTACTGTTGAAAACAGTGTGGAAGTTCTCAAAAAATTAACATAGAAATATCATACCATCCAATAATTTACTAGGTATTGATACAAAGAAAATGAAAGCATGAATTCAAAAAGATATACGCATCTCTAGGTTTATTTTAGCATTGTTTATACTAGCCAAGATATGGATAAGTGCCCATGGATAGATGAATAGATAAAGAAGATATGGGATGTGTGTGTGTGTGTTATCTCTCTATATAGAATAAAAAAGAGTGAAATCCTAATATTCACAACAACATGGATGAACCTAGAGGGTGATATGCTAAGTGAAATAAGTCAAACAGGGAAAGAAAAATACTATATGGTTTCATTTATATGTGGAATCTGAAAAACAAAACAAACAAATAGAAACAGATTCATAAACACAGAGAACTGGTGGTTGCCAGAGGGAAGTAAGGTAGGAGGATGGGTGAAATAGGTGAAGGGGATTAAGAGGTACAGACTTCCAGATAGAAAATAGAAAAGTCCTGGGGATAAAACTATAGCATAGGGATTATAGTCAATAACATCGTTATAAAGTTTTGACAGATGGTAACTACACTTACCATAGTAAGCATTGCCTAATGTATAGAATTGTTGGATCACTATGTTGTACATATGAAATTAATAGAACACTGTAAGTCAACTACACTTTGATTAAGAAAATGGATCAGGAAAAAAAAGGTACTGGGTCATAACTTCTATCTCCTAATACATATCAAATTAAATAACTCAAGAGAAGCACAGGTAACATTAAATGATAATCTAGTTTGAGTTATTTTCATTGATTATCTAATACTTTACTTATGCTGAACTGATTTCTGGAACTCTTTATTAATGCATTGAACCTAGCTTACTTTGAAAGAGTCCTTGATCTAGTCTGAACTTTTACTTATCTTCCTTGCCAAAAAAAAAAATAAAAAATTGTATGATCAGATGCACAATGCCAAGCTATTAAGATATGATTCACTATGGGTAGATTCTCATTTAAATAAAGTCCTCACATTTTAACTATCTTTTTGTTCAATTAAGTATCCAGTTTGAAAGAAGGTCCTGCTGAAATAAAGATGAGAAATAAAAGAGTAGAAAATCCACTTCCAGGGTCATGGCACTAAAAAGGAAATTGTCTTCTCAAAAGAATTTTTCCTTAATTTTATCTAGTTGCAATTGTCTCTCTATAACATAACATTAGAACTTTTTAATTCTACATTGGAGAATGGTTTATATTGCTCACTTTGCACTCATTATCTTCACACATATATCTAATATTAAGACTTCTGTTCTCAGCCTGTCTCTCTCCCCACCTCAGACATTTAGCAAAACACCTGACAGCCTTGGCCTGTCCTGCCTAGAGAAGACCGGTGGCATCTCCATGGACATACTATCATTAAGGTTATCTGAAAGTGATGACCTGCCATCTTCCTCTATTGTCCTAGGGTGACTTTTGTTATTTTCACTTTTCCTGATGGTTCTGATACCTTATGTTCACTGGGGTTCTCCCAGGCTTTAGAATTTGCAGAGATGCTCCTGATTTATAAAGCAACCCAGATTTTTTTAAGCATGTATTTTCTGAATAACCTGGATAGAAATTTCCATGGATAAAATAGTCTGATGTAAATTCAAATGTGATGTTACTACAAAACATCTTATATGAATATTAAAATATTTATTACCTTGAACTTTGGAATATATACAGTGGGTAGTATATTCCCCAAAGTCAAGCCTTAGCAGGCCATTGCAATGATTTAGGGCTCTTTAGAAAAGATGCTTTTCTTCCCTTTCTGCCCACTGCTTCATCTTAGAGAACCTGCCCATTTCCTATTCTCAGAGCTCTCCCTCAATCCCTGTGAACTGGAAAAAAAAAAAAAAGAGAGAGAGAGAGAGAGAGAGAGAGAGAGACATGTAAATCTGACACTCTGGTACAGATGATTGACTTCAGCAGGACAATCTGGGATCCGAAAATGTGACTTAGAATATTAGGTAGTTGGCTGTAGAAGCTAATCTTAGAATGTAATGTAGATTCAGAGATGGAGGACACCATCTCCGGTGAACAGAAAGATGGAGGATAATTGTTTATAGAAAAAGAGAAGAACAAATTAGCACAGGAGACCAGGGAAAAGAGAGCCTTTGGGCTAGAGCATTCCTGCCAGCTTTGCAGTTCCTGGCCATCCCAGAAGCACTTCCTGTCCTCTGACATGGCATTGCTTCAACTAGCTCAAGTGAATTCCTCTTTCTTACAACTGAGCAAACCATGCTCAACTAAGGCGATGCCTATGGTTAAAAGTTCTTTATTTCTAATTGGAGGGATAATACAGTAACAGAGATAACAGACTTAGTATCAAAGCCACCATGCTGTCCAACCCAAATGTTTCCCGTTACATTTTCTTTATTAATAACTTAAAAGAGTAAAAAGTAATATATGCTTATTGTAAAAAATCAAACAATGCAGAATTAAAGAGTTAATATGTATCCCGTTTCATCTTCTTCTGATATCATTCCTCAAGCGAATTCCTGCCAATTTGTTGCATTACTTTTTAGATTTATGTATTTACAAATGAAAAAAATGCATTAATATATCTACCTACTTACCTATCTATGTATCTAGTCCTATTTTAATTTAAATGTCTCTTGCTTACTCTTTTCCAGACATAGGAAATATGTGGACAGGACTCTCCTATACAGAGCCTTCCCTGGGTCTGAGGCTGATCATCAATTAGTTCCTAGTTTTCCTTTCTTCAGGTTAGGCAATCCCACATCCATTATCTTTTTCTTGGTAAAATCTGTTTAAACTCATTTTTTCTTTTTCTCACTGTAAAAGAAAAACCAGCCCCTGAATTAAGTGCTCTAATGAAAATTTTACAAATCTTTAATATTATTATTTTAATACTGACTATGTCTGGATCAAAGTCTCATCATCTGTATAATGGGGTCATTGACTTATCTAGTCAGTTCTGAGGGTTAATTTTGTTTGACATTCAGTTGATTACTCTCAGCTAATAGATATTATAGTCATGTACAGTGGGATGTCATCTCAGTTAATTCATTGTCTCTTTTCAAATTTATATTAATAGAAACATGATTTTCTTATTTAACAAAATGTGACCATCTTAAAGCCAAATGTATTCCTTATGCTCTCTTCTGGAAGTAACTTCCACCCTAAATTTTCATTCCTCTTACTTTTCTTTGTAGTTTTGCCACCTAGATACTTATCCTTAAACATTATTTTATTGCATAGTTTCTCCAAATCTTAAACTTTATACAAATTGGATTACATTGCATGAATTTGTCTGAGATTTCGGCAAGATGATTTTGAGATTCATTTATGTTGGTGAGTATAGGTTGAGTTCGATTGTTTGATTGATGAATAATACTCGATTGTATGAATATCCAGAATTTATTCATTATAAGATTGGTGAATGTTGGGCCTGCTTTCCAGTTTTTGCTACTATTGACAATACCCATGGGCATCCTTAGATATTTGTCTGGCAGAGGGATTTCTTGGTTTGATAAAAAAAAAAAAGAAAAAAATAAATCTTTTTAAACATGAAACAAAGGTCCTTACACATAGTAGGCCCTGAGAAATGCTTGAGTGAATTAATTTCAATACTCTGATAGTTGATTTAGAGGCTTTGTAATATAATATTCCCTAGCAAATATGTACCAAGGAACAAATACGAAGAACATATTTGCAGCTGGGATGCAAGGTGAAGATTTAGTAATTGTTTAATTTGATGTATCCATTCCAAAAAGAACTCTACCCTTTGCTGAAGAAAACATGGTACAACCAGAAAGGGATAGTATTGCTATCATGTGTGCTTCTTGTGAGGCCACCAAGCAAGAACACATTTGCCCAGCTAAGCCCTCTTAAAATTTTCTGGGACAAGGACAGATGGAAAGAAATACAGTAAGTCAAATATTTGCCCAGCTGACTTTTTCTGTCAAATTGGTCTCTATATGGGTGGCAGTCAACTTTCCCTTCAAGTCTCCTTCTGGCCTTATTACCATTGAAAACATTCCCATTCTTATTCCCATCAGAAAGCATTTATTTAGTACTTAGTTATTCATTGTATTGCAAATGAAATCATGGTTGCAAAGTGGATTAGTGCAAAAGGACTATCCCTTTGCTACTGAAGAAAGCTTAATAATTTTGTTTGACCTATGTTGAGATTCTAGTTGCAATAGCAAATCTTTCCATACATTCTGATTGATTTATATGCCAACAAGGGCCTAGACATAAGGAACACAAAGGTCATTTATGATAATATCCTTGCAGTCTTGTGCAGCCCTGGGGAAGCCTGAGTTTGCTATCTTCCCCTTATGGCAGGAAATATTGGGAGGTTAGGTACTTTCCACCTTGTAATCAGAGCCTTCCATGTTCTCATGGCAGGGGTGTTAATTATGATGCAGCATTCTTTTTTTTTTTTTTTTCTTCTTTTTCAGCATTCTATGTTCCAGATTTTCTTGCCCAGACGTCAGTGACCAATCTGATTTCTCTCTTCTTACCTGAATTCCCGGCTTCCAAATGCTTAGTTTATTTCTTTGGTTTCTTAGTAGTCATTATTCTTTATTGCCCAGGTAACAAATGATCACTGCAGATATAATTGGGGCCGGGGGGCGGGGGGGCGCGTGTGTGTCCCAATTTATAGCTGAGGTCTGAATAATTGCCCTGGGTAGTGAACCCTGGTAGTGAACCACATTTCCAAGTTTGACTTGACTCAAGCAGGTTAGCAAGAAATCAATCTCTTCCTCTGAGACTCATCTTCTCCCAAAGGTCCTTTTCATATTTCAAGGGTCAGTTCCGTTTGTTCCTGTCTTGTTGTCAGCTTTATTGTCTTTTTATTTCTCGTAATTAAACAACATCTAAAACAGTTCTTACAGCTAAAAGTTCTTAAAATCTAATCTATAGACTTCTGGTTCAAGGGTGTTGGGAGCACTCTTATTAGAAGAGTGCCTGAGGTCAGCAGCCTTTGGCCATCTTTTCTCTTTGTAATCATTAACCTGCTAACTCTTGAGACCTGCTATGAGGTCTTGCACAAATGTCTCCCACTATAATATTTTCTTTAGTAACATTTTAAGTCAGAAAAATGAGAAGTAACATATGCTTATCTTGTTAGAGTGGGGATTTGGACTCATTACCTCGATAGAATTGCCAGATAAATACAGGATTTCCAATTAAATGTGAATTTCAGAAAAAGCATCAATTTTTTTTTTTAAGTCTAAGTAGGTCCCATGCAACATTTAGGACACACTTACACTAAAAAAGTATTCATTGTTTATCTGAAATTCAAATTAAATTGGTCATCTTGTATTTTAGCATGCTAAATCTGGCAACTCTACCCCCTAAGTTGGCAGACTTCACAACGGCCAGCAGATGTTGGTTGCTCATTAAAAAGCCACTACCACCTCTAACACAGGGCTGCCACCTTGTAGCTTGTGTTGCAGCCAAAGTTGGAGGCAACTGGAAGTCCAGTAATCATTTATAATGGCCAATGTCCAAGAGCGTGAGGATTAGAGTGGACTTTATGCTCTAGTAGATTTTGCATCAGCTAGTGCAGATCAGTCTGGTGATTCTTCAAGATTTCAAGGAAGGATCGACTTTATCCCCAACACCTCTAGGACCATGGTGTTCTGCAGGAAAATTACCCTGAGTTCCTCATAGTCTAGCTTTTTAAATTCATGCACAGAACCTCCCTTCTGTCCTCCATGCCACTTGGTCCTAGCTTTTTCTGCCCTTGTGACATTATTTCCCTGGCTTTTTTTTTTTTTTTTTTTTTTTTTTTTTTTTTTGCCTTTTCTTATCACTGGGCCTCTATTAGGGTTATTCTAATCTATTCTAACAGATTTCAATCATCTTGACTCTTGGGGCAAAATAGTTTGAGCTCCTTTACTCTTGTATCTCAGGAAGCCACTAATCTTATGCACATATGGTTCCCTCAAGCAACTTCAAAGATTATCTATAATAGTAGTAGCTTCTCTTGAAAAAAAGGAGAGAAGGAAAGGAAGGAAGGAAGGGCAAGAGGGAGGAGATGGAGGGATAAAGAGAGAGGAGAGAGGAAGGAAAGGAGAGGAAGAAAGAGACAGAAAAATATAGAAATTTCCACTTCCTCACTGAGCATTAAAAAAAGGAAGAAAGAAAGAAGACAATTGAAGTTTATTTGACAGTAGTCAGATCATAAAATGCAGTATATGTTAAAATTAGGGGGAAATGAAGCCGGACTGACAATAACCCCTGTACACAACTTTGGCCTTCCAAAGATCTTTCTGTGTGTATGTGCGTGCATGTGCGTTTCTGGGAGAGTGTGTACATAATCATACATACAAATGGATTCATACTCCACGGCCTATTTTCAAATCTCCCTCTTTTTTTTTTTCACTCAATAGAATTTCATAAGGAATTTTCCACGTTATAGGTGGAGGAGAACCAGTAATGTACCCCCAGACTGAGGGGGCACTTAGAACAGAAAACAAAGCAGGCCACTCCATATGGTTTACACAGAGGTGTTTTGTTGTTCGTTGTTTAAAATATTTTATTTATTATTTATTATTTTTATTTATTTGAGAGAGAGAGAGAGAGAGAGAGAGATAGTGACAGAGGGCATGAGTGGGAAGAAGAGGGAGAAACCAGCCCCCTGCTCAGGCCGGGTTTGATTCCAGGACCCTGAGATCATGACCTGAAACCAAGAGTGGGACACTTAACCCACTGAGCTACCCAGGCACTCCCTCATAAAATTTTATTCAGGGTAATTTACTACAGGAGGAGGATCAGATGGAGGATGTTCCACAGCAGCTGTATAGTTATTCTGCAAAATCCAGACCTTACTCCACACACAGATTTTACAGAGTAAGAGGACACACAGAACAGAATTGCAGCGAGACCAAAGAATTCATATGCACTGCAAAGGGCTCGCCTGGACCTAACTGACAGCTAACCTTTAATTAGATCTTGTGGCACCACCTGTGTAACAGGAAGGAAAAGATGATGTTATCTCTAACATTCATGGGAGGCCAGAACAAGCCCCCGCTGCCCCCTCAATCCTGTCCTCGGCGGGCATTTCTAAGGTATGTACTATTCTCCAAGGAACCTGGAACACATAGCCCCGAGAGAGGTTAGAGCGAACATGAATAAGACAGAGGGCCAAAGATGAAGTCAGTACTGTCAGCACTCCTACACCGTATCACTGAAAATACTTGTAAAATATCATTTTAGTAACTGGAAGACATCCTACGGATGGTAATGATTACTTACATTTAACCAATCACCTATTATGTATGTTTATTTCCTATTAATATCTTATGGCTAAATCTTTGCATACATCTTATATTATTTCCTTAGAATAAATTATCAGCAGAATTTCTGGAGCTGGGTAAAGGATATTTTACCCATACACTTAAAATTTTTAAAAAAATTTTGAATAATTTTAGATTTACAGAAGAGTTGCTAAGATAGTACAGAAAGTTCTTGTATACCCTTCCACCAGCTTCCTCTGATGCTACCATCTTATAGAACCATGGTACATTTACTAAGTTTGCACTGTAAATATTAAATTGAGCTACAGCATTAATGTCTTTTTTGTGTTCCAGATTCCAATCCGTGAAATTATGTTTCAATTAGTTATCATGTCTCCTTAATCTTCTTCAAATTGTTTCTCATGACCTTGACACTTTTGAAGAGTACCAGTTAGGGATTTTATAGACATTCCCCAGTTAATATTTGTCTGATGTTTTCTCATTATTAGATTGGTAATGTGACTATATACACGGGTTTACGATTTTTGACATATACTTTGGAAGCCCTTTTGGCTGATATAAGTAATAGGCTAGTTCAAAGCAATTGTTTAAAGCAGGAAGTCTTTTAAAATGATACATATATGTCTCCCAACTTCCTTTTTTTACTTTTTGTACCTTCCCTTGTTAATATTTTAATGTTGGGCCGAAGTTTTGCTTGCTTGTTTTGTTTTCTGTTCTTTAGTACATTCTTGGAGTTCTGAATCATTTTTCTTTCATAAATTACAACTAGAAGGAATAAATCACGATTCTAGTTTCATTTTGCTTAAAATGGAGAGAGAATTGAAGCACTTGGAAAGTAGTTCTTCAAGGTTTTTACAATTTTCTTTTGCATCTGACTCACATCTAATTTGATGGCAGTTTTTATATTTTAAAAAGTTACATTCATTGAGTCTTTGCAAATCACTTGGTTTCCATTGAAAAAACAAGTAACTTTCTAATCAGATTATATAATTTAATTAACTAATTATAATAATTAATAGAACTGACATAAATTTAGGAAAAATACAACTCGTGGTGATAAACCCCTTTGATTTTAAACCAAATATTAAACATTGAAAAAGTAGCAGTGCTTAGGTGAATTTGAGAGGAGACCCCCCCCCCCCCTCCAAGCTCAAGCATTCAGTATGCAGAAGGCACTAGTCAATGTACTTTGTAGAGAGAATGGAGAGTGCTGGTTAATCCAGAAAACTGATTAGGAGACCAGTTAAAGGAGCAGCCAATGTGCTGCCAAACTGTCCTTCAGTGAAGTTGTAACCTATGTAAATTTCCCATTATATGATTGGAGAATCTCGGTTTCCCTACCTCTGACAGCAGTAGGTAATGGTATAAAACTTATATGATCAAACTAGGTTATATAGAAATAATCTATGTTGATAGTAGAAAATTCCATCTTGGGGATTACTAATAAGATTGAATATTCTTTTTTTATCATTTTGCTTATTGATCATCGATTTTCTTTGTTTATGATCTTAATGTATTTTTATACAGTTAGCAGCTCGATCACTGGCTTTGATTTCAAGGTTTCTATATTACAAGCTGCTTTAATTATGTGGTAACATTTGTTCTATTAATTGCTAGATTACTAATCTGGGATGGAATTATTGCCTGTCTCTTCCCAATCTCTGTCTGGTGACTCTCGGTAGGGGCATTATAAGGATCTTTATTTAAAAAAACAGATACAAAAAGAGAAGGATCATTCACCAACAGAAGGGGGATTCCTGTGGGGATTAGAAATATGTCTAGATAAACCTTGCTATTTTTACTTATGACCTGCCACCTCTGTCCCTTGCCTTTATAACATCCACTGGTACTGTCTCCCCTTTGCTGGCCTTTGTACTGTTCTTGGAGCACACTGAGCTTGGTTCCCACCCAGGGCTTTTCTGCCCGCTGTTCCCTCTGCCAGTTATCTGTGTGGTTCACTCCCTTACCTCCTCCAAATCTTTGCTTAAGTGTCTCCTTTACACTGGAGTCTACATTGACTATGCTGCTGAAAATCATAAATTACCACCCCACCACTTCTAATTCCACAATTACTTTTTTTTCCTGCAACATCTACAACTTTCTTCATTCTATTTCATGTACTTATTCATCACAAATGTTTACTTTTGACTCCCGTTACTAGAATGAAAACCCTACTCTATAGGTGGTATCTTTGTCCATTTCATGTTCTGATATACTACAACATCTCAGGACAGTGCCTGGCATGTTGTAAGCATTCGACAAAAATTTGTTAAATGAGGGGCACCTGGGTGACTTAGTTGGTTGAACATCCAATTCTTGATTTCATCTCGGGTCATGGTCTCAGGGTTGGGAGACTGTTGGGAGACTGAGCCCCACATTGGGCTTCATTCTGTGTGTGGAGCCTGCTTAAGATTATCTCTCTTTCCCTTGGTTCCTTCCCCTGCCCTCTTCTCTCCCTCTCTAAAAAACAAACAAACAAAACAAAGCCTGTGTTAAATGAACAAATGAATTAATTTTACAAAAAAGGATTTCAGGGATCCCTGGGTGGCGCAGCGGTTTAGCGCCTGCCTTTGGCCCGGGGCGCGATCCTGGAGACCCGGGATCGAATCCCACATCGGGCTCCCGGTGCATGGAGCCTGCTTCTCCCTCTGCCTGTGTCTCTGCCTCTCTCTCTCTCTCTGTGTGACTATCATAAATAAATAAAAAAAAAAAAAAGGATTTCAGATATGCAAAGGAGAAACACAAGAAAAAGAAGTCCCTACTAAGGTACTCTATCTGGGAAAGTAAGTGCAATTCTAATCAGAGCCTTAAAAAAAAAGACTATTTATTTATTAATGAGAGATACACAGAGAAAGTCAGAGACACAGGCAGAGGGAGAAGCAGGCTCCCTGTGGGGAGCCCAATGTGAGACTATCCCAGGACCCCGGGATCATGCCCTGAGCCAAAGGCAGACGCTCAAACATTGTGCCACCCAGGTGCCCCAATTAGAGCCTTTTGAAGACATTGCTGCTCTCTTTGTTGACCATTCCATAGGAGTGACTTTGGATTTTCAAATCATACAGGTCCATCCTTTTCAGATGGTTTGGTTAACCCACGTAAGACTATGTTGGTGTTATGCAAAAAGCCACTCCATAATGAAAACCTCTCTAGATTAGAGATTCTCAAACTCCAGTGCCAAGCCATAACAGTTTTCACTGGAACTTCTCTCAGATGATTCTTGAATGCTCAGTACTGGGTGAGTCAGCTCAGGATGTTATAACAAAAAACTGCAGACTATGTAGTTTAAACAACAGACATTTATTTCTCACAGTTTGGGGCTGGTAAATCTAAGATTGAGGTGCTGGCAAGGGTTGGTTTCATTCTGAAGCCTTTTCTCTTGCTTTGTAGGTAGGTGTTGCCATCTTGCTGTGCGCTCATAGGACCTCTTTTTTTGTGTGCTTGAAGTGAGGGAAGCGAGCACTCTGAGATCTCTTCTTATAAAGGTGCTAATCCCATCTTGAGAGCCCTATCTTTAAAACCTCATCTAATGCTAATTACTTCCCAAGGATCCATTTTTAAATACCATCCTATTAAAGTTAGAGCTTCAACACATGAACTATGGAGGACATAAACATTCAGACCATAACACTGAGTGATCAGGACCCTGAGTTCTGCAGTCCTGAGTATGAGAAACTTTAGGGAGCATTTCCTATACCCTTCTCTCCTAGCTCACTAGCCACATCTCTGGCCTAAGACAATAATCTTTTTTCCCCTTACCCTTGGAGGAGAAAGCTAGAGGGACTGCTGTAGGCAAAGACATTTGCCCTCATTTTCTTTTCTATTACTATTACTATGTTTTAAAAATTTAAAGAAGTTTTAAGAATTCTTTGTTTTAAACAATAATGAGAAACCAGAGTTTCCACTTTTGTTTAGAACATAAAAAGCCATAAAAATTATCACCCTCCATACTAACAGCAGGAATAATCCAGATAGTCCTAAAAAGCATATCTTTTCTTAAGTTTAAACTTCAGAGAACTGAAGTTGCATGGCAGCTAAGGGAACTGAACCTCAAAGAGCGACAAATCCTTCTGAGGAGGAACAGGACACACAAACTCTTCCACCTTTAGTAAAGCCTGGGAGGAAGAGGTGGCTTTCATGTAAGCAGGTGGTGAGAAATCAGTTAAAATGTCAACAAATTCCTATGGGCCAAGTGTGGGCTAGGATATCACTTTAGAATAACTGAGAGCCTGATTCACAAGGAAGTTCACAACGATTTGCAAACTCTTTTCCATGGGCTTACCCTGGATGCTCACAAGAAAGATGGTCAGGGCAGAAGACCAGAGAGACCTATTCTTACACCTCAGAAATAAGGAGAGGTCCGGTTGCCATGAGGATAGAGGCAGGAACAGGGAAAGGGCCCATCCTGAAGGCCCAGGCGCACAGACTGCTGGACCCTTGTGGGGCTGGATTAGGAGAATCGAGAACCACCTCCAGTCCCTGGCAGGAGCCTAGCATCAAATAATAAGCAATAACGGTCTACTGCCAACAGAGGCAAGAAAGAGCTTGGAGAGAGCATTTCTCTTTGAGGCACAGGCATGCAAGGACTGACGAAAACTGAGGGTGGAACAGGAGCACCGAGAAAAGCCAACCTGCCTCCCTGGCCCTGCAGGCCTCACCTGAAGCACAAACTCATCATTGGAAGAAGAAGGAGACATGTGCTCTGAGGTAAGGTAACAATGAAGCTCCAACATGGGTTGTGGGTTATACAAGGGTTGGGAAAGCAGGTACTTGATGGTACATCTTTTCAATCTTTCCTGCCTTACACCCAGATTCTGTTTTGATCTGAGCAGAATGAGTGGCTCTCACTATTGGCAACCAGAGAGCAGTGAGAGCCTTCCCAAGAATGGCCTAAGTGGTGACAAGATGACTGGGAGGTGCAGGGTGGGAGCCATTAAGTAGTCATTCTGCTGCACTCATTTCTTTGGTCCTTAGTTTTACCATAACCTGTGATATTCTATAATTCAAAATCAAACTTTGGAGTGGTTATTTGTGAAGGGAAGAATCTAATTCTGGGAGTCCCGTGCCTACTCTTGCTCATTGCTTTGGTTGTTCCGATTTGCTTTTGTATCCACCTCTTCTTGGTCCTTGCACCAATGTTCATGCTAGTGCAGCCAGGCTCAGTGGCTAGAGCCAGGATAAATTAGAGGAAAATTCATTTATCATTGTTTTCAGTGGGATAATTTTTTTTCAAATATTACATGCTGGAAAACATGTATGGGTAATTTGGCTTTATGAAACTTTGGCTAAAAAAAATCATTATAACATCGATGATGTTAAATGTTAAGGTTATTTTTTAAAAACAGTATCTCCCTAGGTTCTCCAGCACATTCTCTAGCAATTCTTCTATGAAGTCTGTAAACGTTCACAAGAGGCTATAGAAAGTTGAAGAGATAATTTATTTTTCAAGGTTAAATTTACTTCTCAGAAGGCCCTCTACTTTATATTCTGTATGTGAACATAACTGCATAGTTAGGAAACACAGACTCAAATATGTTGATTACAATATAATTTCCATCACTTCATATATGAATTGCCCAAGATTTCAACTTCAAATTTAAATACAACATATGCTCAAAAGAGAAAAAAAAGTAACATTTACTCATACTGTTCCTCAGAATTTCAACTGATAATATGTTGATGACTGAATCAAACTTAGAATTCAAGATTACCTCGAAAGTGTACAGAAGCAATTTTTCTTAAAAAAGGCAACAACCACCTCAAACAACAGTTTTCTACCTAAATAATGAGTTAAAAGAAAGCAATAATTTGGTTTGTTTATAAATTATAACATAGGCCTGTAATATGAAGAGTAGAAAAAAAATGCCTTAATCTTATCTTAATTTCCTTCAAATTCTGGAGGAGCTGGAAAAAAGATAGCATTGCAGTTATAACATTTCTTTTGTTTGTAGGTGGTGATGGTCCCCAAAATAAAAGCAATTGCTACCTATGGTAGAGCTTCGGTGTACAAATCTGATGACACATTCATTTTCCAGGGAATGGTCAGAAGGATAAAAGAAATAAAGAAAAGCCCATGGCATTTCTTCTCTCTGTCCTCCTATCTTCAGATACAAGCTTTCACAGAACAATAGTTGCTGGGATTATATGTTCTGTCTTTTTCATGTCCTCCTCAGGGCAAGGATGGTCTTCCTTATGTCATTTTTGTTTTTTCAGGATAGTCCTGGATTTTCTTTTTAAGGTATTTTAATTTGTAGAAGAATGTAGCAGGCACTTGAATTGGTTTGCTGGGGCCCACACAATAGTTTAGAGCTACCCCTTGTGACAAAGACAGTTTGCTTCAAGAATTCGTTACATTCTTTCTGAATTAGTACAACTTTAATTTTATTCCAGGGTAATTTGAATGTCTAGCAAATTCTGTTTACAGTTTTTCTTTTCTTTTCTTTTCTTTTTTTTGCATTTTTATCATCCTTTCTTTTTTTTCCTTTCTGAGCACGAGTTATATATGTCCATTATATAAAATCCAAACGTTACAGAAATATGTCTCCTAGAAGCTTCCTCAAAGACGTTGGTTTAGACCAGTGGACTTTTCATTATGTAGCTTAAAACAGTCTAACTATAGTCTGTGTTATGGAGAAAGAGAATAGAAAATTAGAATGTAGTTAGGTTTCTCAGAAATTACCACAAGATACATGGACCTAAAGTTTTATATATCTCTTCTGATTCTTCTTAGGTCTTGTTCTGAGTCTATTCTCTCCTTATAAATTATGATACTACCATCTTCAATCCAGTGTAAAAAATAGCTCCAAGTTCAGCTTAAAGATCTAATGATACTGTTAGTAGTTGCCCTAAAGAAACTCATTTTGTTTGAATTTATATTTAGATTTTGAACCACTAAAAATATCTTTACTTTACCTTCTAAATGATGAATAAATATATAGACCAAAAGGTAGGCATCAGAATTGAAAAAGGTTGGTGTAATATCATTTGTTTACAATTTACTAAAGGTTAGTTAAATAATGTTTAAATAAAATATATTTAGTAGTTTTATTGTACTGCTTAAATACAGTAACAGCCTCCCTATCTGGAATTTAGTTAACCAGCAACCTCACTCCCGCAGAACATAGCTTGAAACCAAAAATAAAACCAAAATAGATCACATGAACAAAAGCTCTTGCTCCTCATATGTAAAGGCCTCCCAGATCCTCCCTCAAAACCAATTTGCTCTTATGCAGCATATAATTTTATTAAGTTTTATATAGCCTATGATTTTAATAAGCTTGGCTACCAGGTTTATGGCCATCTTCAAGGTTAAAAGAATCACATTAGGAGAAAAGGGAGTTGCTTCTCTATTCTTCTCTATTGGCTACTGTAAGAAGTAAGAACTATGAGCTTGAAGACAAAGGGAAAAGAATTTTTTAAAAAAATCTATAAATAACAGACCCAATTATCTAAAAATTTCAATTTACGTTTGGAGTAGTAACTACTTAAGTGGTCTGTTTTATTCCCTAAGAATCACAAAAACCTCCTTCACACACCCAAGATCTTTAAAGAATAATTCATCAACCGACTCAACCAATTCTTTGCTCTTCTTTGAGGCTAAAAGATGTTTTCTGAGCTCTCTCAGTGGTAGGTACTATGGTCCCACTCTAATTTCTTTTTTGAAATTGTTTTAAATTTTTTTGAATCCAGCCCTGCCATTCACAAATTCTATAACCTGAGATAAATTACTTATCTTCCAGGAATTTCAGGTTTTATTTATTTATTTATTTACTTATTTATTTATTTATGAATTTTAGTTTAATCATCAGTGAATGGTTTTAATCATCTGTGAATGAGGGTGAGGTCTACTATCTTAGGGATGTTGTGAAAATTGAATATGAAAATGAATGCCTAACTATGCACAGTATTTAATAAGTGTCCATATCATGTCACTTTAAACTAGTTACCCTCACTCTCCTCTTAATCCTCAACCACTGAATTTCTGATTATTTCATAATCATGGAAAGCTTTGACACCTGGCTCATTGGCTTCTTCTCTTTCTCACTGCTTGACATCATCCATTCAATATTCCTACCCCATTATTACTTTGCTACTTTTCAGCAGCCCATTGTCAGAGGCTGACTTGTGCCTTGGTATTGGATCTATCTCACTATTTTCCAGATCTGTTCTACATCTGAGATCTTAAATTCAAAGGTAGGTTCTTTCTGTTATTGTCTCCTTTTCCTCTACTTTTTCTTTGCTTGCATCTGTATTTGCTTTCGTAAATATAGTTCAATAACTTCCTGTCTTCCAATATACAAAGTCCACTTTTTTACTTTTTTCTCCTACCCAGTCTACACCTGCTGACCCAAGACTTCAAACATTCATGCAGTATTCTCTTCTCCCTTGCCCTTCCAAGGTACCACCCTAAAAATTCCTTATCTGTGTACAATCTAACTTTTCTGTTCATACAAGTCCTTTATTACATATATTTGTTGCAAAATTTTCTCTCAATCTATGTTTTGCTTAATCATTATTTTAGCATCTTTTGATGAATAGAAGTATTTAATTATAAGTCCAATTACCAAAATTTCTTGTATGGCTAGTACTTTCTATCTCCTGAGAAATCTTTGCCTACTCCATAGTCATGAAGAATTTCTCATATATTTTCACTGGAAGTCTTGCTTTTATATTCAGGTCAAAAATGCACCTCTAATTAGTCACTGTATATTGTGTGAAGTAGGGGAAAAGGCTTATTTATTTTTTTCATATAGTTATCCAGATTTTTTTGGCACCATCTGTTGAAAGACCCTCCTGCCCTCACTGAATTGTTCTCACACCTTTATGGAAAGCAGTTGCTCAAATGTGTGTATCTCTTTATGGATGTTTTATCCCATGACATTAATTTATTTGCCTTTCTCTATACCAATACTACCTTTAAAAAACACATCTCTGGATTTTTGCAAATCTGCATGTCTTGTTATCAGACATACTGATGGCCCTTGTTCTAGATTATTTTTTCAAAGATATTTATATAGCAAATAGTCTTGAAAATCAGAGATAGTGTCCCCCTTCAGAATAAAAGGTAGGCTTGTTTATTGTCTACTATAATAAGTATAATAAAGATAATGTTTCCTTCCTAGGCAAAGGTCAGGCAGGCTCACTGTCTAATGTAAAAATATTTCTGTTCCCTCAACTTGGGATTCCTCTCCTGTGTGTTCAGTTATCATCTGACGCTTTTTACGTCATCCTGTGGGAACTCCTGCTCAGTGAACTGACACTAATGCTGATAATCTGGCTATAATTATTGCCATGAATAATAAGGTCCTTTACCTCTGATCCAAGTGTTATGTGCTCTGCCAGCATCCTTGAAGAGTGAGGCAGGCTACAGATCCAGCATATGCGCTGCCTTGGTGAACTTTTCATGTGTATTTGTAAAGAATGTATATTCTACCTTTATTGGATGTAGTGTTTTATAAAATCAATTAGTTTAAGTAGGTAACTACTATTCAAATCTTCCTCATACTTTTTTTTTCCATCTAGTTGTTCTATCAATGGCTTGGAGGAATTTTAGAATCCAACACTCTATTTCATGCTTTTAGTTTTTGCTTTGTATATTTTGAAACTTTGTTAATAGGTGCATACATATTAATGCCTGTTATGTATTTTTAGTAGGTCGATTCATTTTAAACTATGAAACGTCCATCTATACCTGTGGTAATATTTCTTGTCTTGATGTCTAAATAGCCACTTAGATTTAAAATCTCTGATGGGGGCAGCCCGGGTGGCTCAGCGGTTTAATACCACCTTCAGACCAGGGCCGGATCCTGGAGACCCGGGATCAAGTCCCATGTCGGGCTCCCTGCATGGAGTCTGCTTCTTCCTCTACCTATGTCTGTGTCTCTGCCTCTTTCTCTTTCTCTTAATCCGGGGACTTCGGGGCCACACCCTGAACCAAAGGCAAGACACTCAACTGCTGAGCCCCCAGGCATCCCCCACTTTTTTTTTTTTTAATTTACAGAATAAAAGAAAACAAAATAAGCTTTCAGGCAAAATTACAAAAATCTGTCTAGATTTCTCCTGAAGAAGTCTGTCAAAATTTCTCTTTACCTAGATGCATCTCCTTCAAGACAGGCAAATTCCTGACTCATTAACTGCTACTTCTCTTATATAAGTTAATTATAATCTCCATTTATTATTTGCCATGATCTGGTACCTTTACTTCAACAAACGAAGAAGCAAAGCAATTTGTCTCAGGTAAAACAGCTTAGAGGTAGTAGACCAGTATTTAATCTCAGGCCTGTGTGACTAAAGCCTGGAAGTAAACACCCTAGAGAACCAGAACCCTTTCTGTTTTCATGCTGTTGACTATTAACCTAGACGTTAGCCTACTTTTGGTGATAACCACGGATCATAAACACAGAACTTAAAATAAGTACTGTTGCTAGCTGTTTTCCAACAAAGCCTTCTTACTGGTGAATAAAATCTCCATATGTATTTCAGCTTTTATCTGTAACATTTTATTATAATCATTTCTTATGGGAAGATTAAAAATTCCTTGTAATAAAAGCAATGTCTGGCATTTGTAAGATATTATAAGACATTTATAATAAAAACAAATGTCTTATAAACTCCTTTAAGCTGCTTGAAGAAATGTGTAATATGAAGGCAAATTATTAGTGGTTGAAATTTTCCACAAATCCCACCAGTTGTTTTAAACGCAATCTCACGGTAACAGTTTGTTCAGCCAAGATTAACATAAGCCAATATACACATTTGTAGAAAAATTCAAACCAATTACTTTGAGAACACTGACATATTTTAGATTAAAATGCCAAAAACTCAGATTTTCTTAATAATTAGTTACAAAATGACATTTTTTTAGAGAAAAATTGTCCTTAAAAACACCTCCATGCACTTATGTTACATCTATTATACCAGATATTAAGTTACATAAATGGGCAAAAATAAGAAAAGCAACTAATCTCAAAAGTTATAGCTCACGTTTTTCTTTTCTAGTTGACATATGAGACAAGTTGTCTTAAAGGTCATTAGCCACGTGTTCTGCAGATAAATCTCACAACTGTTGCTGTTTAACTTGGCAGGGCTGTAAGTATTAGAAATCTGTGATTGAAATCCTGGAAGTTTTTGCAAAGTCCTAAAGCTTCAAAATTTGAACCTATGACAAAGATTGTTCATGTTTTTATTTTGTAAAATAAAAAAAAATAGACACTCCTGGCTTTTTTTTTTTTTTCTCTTCAAATACAACTACAAGCATCCCTTTCTTGGTTTAAGGAAACATATCTCCCCATATATACCAATTCAGTGGGTTTATGTGATTCTTATTGGGACTTTGGGAGAATGGGGAGAAAGCCATCAGAAATATACCTATTACCTACTTTATTTTGTAGTCAGAAGATTAAGGAAAATATTAGAGAGTATAAGGCTGAATGAGTGTTAAAAGAATATTTCAATATGAATGCTAGGTAGGGACAAGCTAAAATTATTATAATTTCAGGTGCTGTATGCATGGAAAATTTAAACTACGATATTATAGCAAATCAAGTAGAGCATTTCAGGAGTTATGTATGCTGATGAGTAGAAGAAGGAACTTTAGGGATAGATCAATAGAGCAAATAGACTTTAACCATGAATGTAAAACATGTACTGGAATTTGTGGAGTTCTTATTCCATCACAACTTGGTGCAATCTTTCAGACCTGTATTTCTTGAGTTCTCTTGGCCTGGGACTAATCTCCTGTCTTCTTAAATACCTAGAAGAACGGTATTCTGTTTATCAAGGTCAAGGTAACATATCACTCAATCCTTCATCTAAATGACTGTCTTACTTCTTGTCTATATCATTAGTTTTCACTACCTTGTGGCTACTCCTGAGCTATTACCTCAAAGTGCAATTGAATTCTTAAAATTTCCAGGGCAGAAACCAAATCCTTTACTGCTTGATATACTCCCAGAGGACTAGTATCATATATGAACTTTAAAATTCACTGAAACCTATCAGGTAAACATGGCTGATGGAACAAATGTGTTCATCTCTCTGCTTTCTCCCAAATTTCCAGCAAAATTATAGGAAGGAATAAAAAAAGGTACTGGTTTATACAATATAAAATAATGAGAGTGGGAGAAAAGATAGCAGTGGACTAGAAAGATAAAAATTGAGGAGATATACATGTAGATGGAAGAAACATTGCCTGAGTTTTTCCATGGTTTGACAAATGAATAGGTTGGCACTTTGTTACCTCTCTCTGCTTGCTTTTAAGATTCATCCTCCCCTACACTATTAAATGTTTCTTAAGGTATTCCTGCTTCAGAAACTGTGGAAAGGCTCAGGAAGTAGAGGTTACATTTAATCAAAAGGAGGGGTATTATGGTCTGCATATCTGTGTTCCCACTCCCCAGATTCATGTGTTGAAATCCTAACCCCCAAGGTCATGGTATCAGGAGGTAGGGCCTTTGGGAGGTGATCAGGTCATGGGGGTGAAACTCTAATGAATGGGATTCGTGCCCTTATGAAAAAAGCCCCAGACAGTTCCTGGGTCTCTTCCACCACATGGATACACTGAGAAGTCTGTAACGTGCAACCTGGAAGCAGGCTCTCACTGGAATCCCACTATGCTGGCACCCTGCCTCTGAACTCATGCAGGTACCCAGCCTCCAGAACTGTGGGCAATACACTTCTGCTGTTTATAAGCCACAGTCTATGGTATTTTGTTACACAGCCTGAATGATGAGGGGTAAGATGAAGACTAAAAATGAATGAATTGGTTTAAGATCCAAAGTAGGATTAGACAGTCTGCTAAGTACCCATGCTTGCTCCGTGCAGTGGGTGCCCATGCTTTTGTCACCTCCGGAGGAAGTGAAAAATTTGGTTTCAGAAGATTTAACCACAGGACTCTAGACTTGTGATTGTCAGGCACAAAGATAGATGTGGGTAAACTGGCTAACTCAAAGCAGAATAGATTAGGTGAAAGTGTGTACTGTGAATGATGAGAACACATCCCTCCCTCCCTCCCTCCCCTGCTCAAATCCCAGAAAATCAGCAGTCACCTCCTCCCTGAGGCAAGAATTGTTGGGACATTTCTGTGAGGAAATTAAAGAGCCACAGAGACAATAACCATACACATTGACATTTTTGTACAACCTAGCAAAAAGCTAGCTAGCCACCCAAAGCCCATGGTGAGGTGCAGATTCTCAACAAGCTTTGCCATCTCATGGAGTTTCCAATAATCCTTAATGTACATCACCTTCACATATGAATGGGCCATCAAGGATTCCCTGTCAATTGGGGAATTCCTCCAGCAAGAAAGATAGCAAAACAGAGAAAAAGAACTTGACAAAAATAGAAGCAACCCAGAAATTAGACAAAAACTTTCAAAACACCCTCAGAGAGACAAAATGATGCTATTGTTATAAAATAAGAACTACATGCTAAAATAATTAAATGATTGGACATTAAGGATGACATCTTAGAAAATAAAAACATGGTATTTGAAATTAGAAAAAAATTCACTACACTGATTGGGAGATAAAATCAAGGAAACAGAAAACAGAATAAAAGGATAAAAGGAGGGAAAAGATAAGAAAAATCAAGGATTGATCCACTAATTTTATGTTTAAAAGATGATCCAGAAGGATAGTATAGAGAAAATGGGAAGAAAATTTCCTAACGAAATAATGGAAGACAATTTCCATTACTGAAGGCTATGAATCTCCACATTGAAAGTGCCTTTTTGAGGGAAGCTTGGGTGGCTCAGTTGGTTAAGTGTATGACTCTTGATTTCGGCTAAGGTCATGATCTCAGAGTTGTGAGATCAAGTCCTGCATGAGGTGCTGTGCTGAGTGTGGAGCCTGCCTGGGATTCTTTTTCCCTCTGCCTTGGCTCCCAGCCATGTTCACTTTGTCTATCTCTTAAAAAAAAAAAAAAAAAAAAAAAGAAAAAGAAAAGGAAAGAAAAAGAAAAAAAAAAGAAAAAGAAAAAGAAAAAAGAAAAAGAAAGGAAGGAAGAAACAAAGTAAGAAAGGAAGAAGGAAAGAAAGAAAATGCATTTCAAGAGACTTGGATAATTAATTAAAACAAAAAGAAAAAAGTAACAAGATAGACCCAAACCAGGATAATGAAAGAATTCTAAAATTCTCAACAAAAGAAAACAAACATAAAAATAATTAGAACTAAGAAAAACATCAGATTTTTCAACAGTCATCTGAAGCCAAGAATATCTTAAAAACCGTGATGAAAATGATTTCCAACCCTCATACTCTATTCACAAATTACAAAGAACTTGAGAGAACGATACGGTATCACTTTCAAGCAAGTAAGGTCTAAAAACGTTTCCTTCCCATTTCCAAATTTTTAGGTAGTTACTCTAAAATGAGTAGTTAATTCAAGAAAAAGAGGAAGACACGGAATCTGGAAACAGATCTAACACTACAGAAAACTGAAAGCAGTTCCCCAGATGACGGCCCAGGCAAGTGCCAGGATGCAAGGTGTGCAGCGAGCCTGGAGGGCAACACGATAAGGGAGGTCAGAGCGACTTCAGGAAAAGCAAACAACAGATAGATACCTTGAAAAAGAGGTCCAAGTAACGTGGAAAAGCGAGACAAGAGCTGTTGGAAGCTGTGCGAAAAATTAGCAATGGACAATAAAGATAAAATTGGTTTTTAAAAAAGGATTGTTACCTCTAGGGGAAAATGAAATTTGTTTTTTGTTTGTTTATAAAGTTTATGCACACGCTATAAGAAAATGGAATTTGCTTTAAAAAAATGTAATAGGGATGCCTGGGGGGCTCAGCAGTTGAGCACCTGCCTTGGGCCCAGGTCGTGACCCCTGAGTCCCGGGATTGAGTCCCATGTGGGGCTCCCTGCATGGAGCCTGCTTCTCCCTCTGCCTGTGTCTCTGCCTCTCTCTCTGTGTGTCTCTCATGAATGAATACATTTAATAATAATAATAATAAATGTACTAGTACGTGGTCTGCCAAAAACATTAATGTAGATTACACATACTGACATAATCAAAAGTTATGACATGTTTGGTTTTGTGCGATGGGGAAGGAGAAAGCAGGGCAAGACTGCTAACATCTTCATAGACGAGGAAGTTAAGAACTCATGTTTTAATTGAAAAATCAAGGCATGACACATTAGGTACACTTTTCAACATGAAGTTAAGTGCCAGGAAAAAAAAAAAAAAATAGAGCCATCGTGTTGAAAGTGACTGTCTTGGGGGGGGGGGGGTGCTCAGGCTTGGTTAGAGGCAAGGAGCCGTTCTTATTTTAAAACTTTAAACTCTTCATACATCACTGTGATAAATAGGATAATTAACAGGTACGTTTTGAATCTTGGGGGTTACCTTATTTCCAATGAGAAGGGTCCATTGATCGTACGTTGGTGCCTAAAGGTGTCCAAAGGTCTGTGGTACCCTAAGGGCCAGGTGAGAAAGGAGAGCATCCTGTATCCCTTCACCCTGAAATGAAATGTCGCCCAGCGTGGAACCCGGAGGCCTCCGCAGTGCCCGGTACCGCGCTCCCAAAGCTGAGTCCAGGGGGCCCGACCCGCTTCCAAACAGCGTCTGTAAAAGCAGCCAAGGATGTTAGGAGACGTGAGGCTGAGGATCCCTGTTGGGAGGAACCCTCCTAGGCTTTGTCCTCGAAGTCCCCGCGTGGGACGTCTTTTCTCTCGGCACTTCCGGTATCTCTACCCGCCCGGAAGGACTTGTTTCTATTGGTGGAGCTGAGGGAGGCGGAGCTGCGCATGCCCGGTTCTGCTCCTTCCGCTGGGCCGGGGAGCGCGGGCTCCCGGAGGTGGGCAGGTGGAGGGCTGCGCCTCGGTGCTGCTGCTGCTGCTGCTGCGTCAGGTAGCGTCTCTGTCACGGGGAGGCCTGAAAGGGGAAGCCTGGCTGGTTCGCTGTGCGTGGTCGCCGGCCCAACAGCCGCAGCTCACGGTGAGGGGGCCCAGTGTGTCCCGGTGCCGGCCCCACCAGGCTCTCAGGAAAGCCGATGGATGCTCTGGTCCCCGCAGCCGACCATCCCCGCCGTAGCTGCTGGTCCTTAGGCCAACTCTGACTCACCACGAACCCCACCAGGTGTCTGGCTGTGCTGTCCCTCCTCTGGCCTCGGTCTGCGGGGTTTGGAGCGGTCACCCTGCAGGCGGAGTATGGCTGCCGGCCACGCTGGAGGACCTTGAATCACATCCTTCTTTGCCTTACGGGGGTAATGAGTCAGTTGGGTAAGGAGAGAATTTCCTTCACCTGCGGGTTGACCGCATGGAGACTATCAAAAGTCACCCACCGAAATACAGAAATAACATTTTTGGTTTCCTGTCCCGAGAAAACATCGAAGTCAAGAATATGAGGATTCGGGAAAGTGCAATGTGGGTGAGAGTGACATATGTACTTTCCTGTTGTGTCTCATTAGGAATTGGCTTATATAGCAAACGTGCTGTGCGATGTAAAATTATTGAGTATTTTCTATGTGCCAGGCAATGTTTTATTATTATTTTTTATTTTGGGGGGAGTAGGATTTGGGGTGCGGGTAGGGGTTGGGTGGGGATAAGGTACGGGTAGAGGTAGGGATGGGTAGGATTATGGTTGAGGAAGGAGTATGGGTAAGGGAGGTTTAGGTGTTGGGTTAGCGGCAGGGGAAGATTTAGGGTTAGTGTTGGGGCAGGACTAGGTTTAGAGGTATGGTTAGGGTTAGTGATAAGGTTAGGCATAGGATTAGGGGTAAGAGTAGGGTGAGGTGTATTGGTAAGGTTAGTGGTAGGGGAAGATTTAGTGGGTTAGGGTAGGGTCTAGGGTTAGGTAGACATGAGTGTAGTGGTAAGGGCAGGGAATGGAGCAGGAGCTGGATTAGGCATAGCAGTAGGGGTAGGGGTAGTAGTAGGGTTAGAGGTAGGGGTAGGGGGGGATCCCTGGGTGGCGCAGTGGTTTGGCGCCTGCCTTTGGCCCAGGGCATGATCCTGGAGTTCCAGGATCGAGTCCCACGTCCGGCTCCCTGCATGGAGCCTGTTTATCCCTCTGCCTGTGTCTCTGCCTCTCTCTCTCTCTCTCTCTCTCTGTGTCTATCAATGAATAAATACATAAGTCTTTAGGAAAAAAAAGATTTAAGGGGTAGGGGAAAGGACAGTTGTAGGTTTAGTTGTAGGGTAAGGGGTATGGTTAGAGTTAGGAGTAGGGTTAGGGGGAAGGGTTGGGTTAGTTGCAGGTTTAGGAATAGGATTAGGGTGGTGTAGGGGTAGAGAGAGGGTAGGGTTAGGTGCAGTGGTAGGGGTAAGGATAGGTAGGAGTAGGAGCCGGATTAGGCATTGCTGTTGGATTAGGGGTAGGGTTAGTGTTAGGGGTAGGGTTAGTTTTAGGGGTAGGGGAAGGGGTCGATGTAGGGTTAGGGTTAGGTTTGGTTAGAGGTAGGGGTAAGTATAAATATAGGGGTAACTGTGTAGAGTCATGGCTAGAGTTAGGGGTATGAATAGGGTTAGGAGTAGATGTAGAGTTATGGGCAAGACTAGGATTAGGGGTAGGGGTAGGTGTAGAGGTAGGTTGAGGAGTAGCATAGGGTAAGGTTAGGCGCATGGATAGGGGTAATGGTAGGAGTAGTGTTAAGGTTAGGGGTAAGGGTTGGTTTAGGTGTAGGTTTATGCAGGCAATGTTTTAATGCTAGGGATACGGTAGGCAACAAAACAAGCAAAAACCCCTCTCCTTTTGGAGACTTTCCTTCTTTTTTTCTTCCTTTTTTTTTTTTTTTTTAGCTTGATTGAGGTATAATGGCCAAATGAAATTACTTTCTCATGGGCAAGGCAGATAATGAACCATAGATAGGTCATATAGGTAGAATGTTAGGAGGCAATGAGTGTTATGGAGAAAAGAATAAATAGGAAAGTCGAATATGGAGTGTTGAGGTTGAGGATTAGAATTGCAGTTTTAACATAGTGCATCATTTCAGTAAGGACCTGGAGGCAATGGAGGCAGCAAATTATATTGTCCTCATCTTCCAGTATGCTATGTATTTTACCAAGGGAGTGAGTGAGATAGAGAGAGGAGGTCAAAGATCTGAGCCTCCAGACACTCCCAACACTAAGTATTGGAAATAAAATGAAGGGAGATGAAACCGCGAAGCAGTTTGTAGGAAATGTTGTAGAAACCACCTTGAGTGGCCTATTACTATCTGAGCATAAGTGATTAGAGGGAGGCTCAGAAAGACTTAATGAAAGTGGTAACTGAACGTGGCATTAGAGATTAAACAGCACATTGATGGGCAGGGAATTTTAGATGGGTAAAGATGAACACAAAGGCAGCGACAGAGGCAGTGAAAGAAAATCAGATTTGGAGATTGATGGGTATTTATTTGAGTGTTCCCGGAAACAGGGTTGTTTGGGTTAGAGGCTGGACTAGGAGCAGGGTTTGCTGGGGGAAGCTGAAAGATGAAAATTGGTAGTCTTTAAACAGCTGGGTATGCCACGATTCCTTATCTGGTAAGTGAACTTTATAATGGAGACAATAAAGAACCACCAAAGCCAAGGTAAGGATGTTTTGGTAATATTACTCTGGTGACCTTATAGTTTTGAATGGAGCTAAGGAATTGACTTTGTGCATGACTATATCCAAATTTGTTGTGATTTGGCATAGGCACTTAACCTTCTAATACCTTGACCTCTGGTAATTCCTTTCTTTGGTTTATTTAAATGTCATTCACCCTTTAATGCCTACTTTGAGTTCATGTTCTGTGTGGTTTTTTAAAATAGTTTGTTCATTCCAATTCCTATTGATCTGTCCTATGATTTATTGCATCGAAGAGAAAATTTTGTTTTCAAAATTTTAACTATGGTTGCACTTTTTTTTTCTTTGTTGCTATTGAAGAATTGCAAAGCTTAAAGCCAAAGGGCATGTATTTTGATTCCTTTATATTTCTTTCCAACAGGCTCTAAGTGTGCTTGGCACTGTATTTTATTATTGATATATCCTCCTGATGATGTTTATGAAATCAGGTCACCTGCTCGCTAGAACTTTTTCCTGGTTTCTATACCACATATGTAACAATGTTCAAGTCCTTTAAGCACCCCCAGCCTAAGCTTATAGTTTTCTTTCCTGTGGTTCTGTACCATTTCCATGTTTTAAATAGTGAAATTCTGGAAAGATAGACAAATATTCAGCCAGCTGTGTCATGCTCCCATCACCCAAGCTGCCAGCCTCTTCCTTTGACTTTTAACATTTTGTTTCTGGCTATCTGAGATACCTGGCTCCTCCTCCCCTTCCTCCCCCTCCTCCTCCCTTCCTCCCCCTACTCCTTCCTCCTTCCTCCTCCTCCTCCTCCTCCTCCTCTTCTTCTTCTTCTTCTTCCGATTTAATTGATATATAATTACCATATTATAAAATTCATTCTTTAAAATGTGCAGTTCGGTGAGTTTTAATATGTTCACAGAGTTGTGCAACCATACGATAACTTTGCAGAACACTTTTATTGCACTAAAAGAAACCCTGTATTCTTAGTCACTGCACACTGCTTCCCCTTCCAGTTCCTGACAGTTACTAGTCGACTTTCTGTCTCTAAGTATTGACTAATCTGGACATTTCATATAAATGGAATAATATAATATGTGGTCTTTTCTGTGTCGCTTCTTTAACATGACATAATCTTTTAAAGACTTATTCATGTTGCAGTACTTTGAAGGCTGGATAATATTCTGTTCTATGGATATACCACATTTTGTTTGTCCATTTATCAACTGATAAACATTTGAATTGTTTTGACCTTTTGATGATTTTGACTAATGCTGTTTGTGGACATTTGTGTACAAGTTATTGCATGGACATATGGTATGATTTTTCTTGGATATATACCTTGGAGTAGAATTGCTTGGTCCTATGGCAGCTTTATCCTTTACCTTTTGAGGAACAGTTCTCCAAACTAGCTGTACCACTTTATAATTCTACTATCAATGTATACAATTTCTCCACAGTCTTAATAACATTTGTTATCATCTTTTTTTTTTTTAATTTTAATCATCATAGTGGACATGAAGTGGTATTGTAGTTTTGACTTTCCCTGATGGCTAATGATGATATTGGGCATTTTCTCATGTGTTTATTGGCTGCATATATATATTTTTTTTTCAGGACTTGTCTATTCACATCCTTTGCCTATTTTTAAATTGAGTTGTTTGTATTTTCGTTATTGAGTTAAGATTTATTTTTAGGGACGCCTGGGTGGCTCAGCAGCTGAGCATCTGCCTTTGGCTCAGGGCATGATCCCAAGATCTGGGATCGAGTCCCACGTCGGGCTCCCTGCATGGAGCCTGCTTCTCCCTCTGGCTGTGTCTCTGCCTCTCTCTCTGTGTCTCTCATGAATAAATAAATAAAATCTTAAAAAAAAGATTTATTTTTATATTTTAAGTACAAATCCCTTATTAGGTATATGAAATGAAAATATTTTCTCTAATTCTTTGGGTTGTCTTATCACTTTTTTGATGCTGTTAATTGGAACATAAGTGTTTTTAATTTTGAGGAAGTCCAATTTATTTGCTTTTCCTTTGTTGTGTTTTTGTTGTCAGTATTTAAGAAACTCTTCCTTAGTCAAGATCACCAAACTTTATTCCCATTTTCTTCTAAGAGTCTTATAGTTCAAGCTCTTATATTCACATCTATGCTCAATTTTGAGTTAATTTTTCTATATGGTGTGAGGTAGGGATCCACTTTAATTTCTTCTATGTGGATATCCAGCTATCCTACCACCATTTGTTGAAAAGACTGTTCTTTCCCCATTGCATTGTCTTTGTACCTTTTTCTAAAATCAGTTGATTATAAATACATGGTTTGGTTTTGTTTATGTGTCTTTAAGCCAGTATGACAGTCATGATCACCATAGCTTAGTATTAAATTCTGAAATATGGGGGACCTCCAACTTTGTTTTTCTCCAAGATTATTTTGGTTGTTCCAGGTCCCTTGAATTTCTACATATAATTTAAGCTCAACTTGTCAATTTTTATGAAAAAAGACAGTTGGGATTTGATTAGGGATTATGTTGAATCTGTAGATTGATTAGGGAAGTATTGCTATCTTACTAATAGTTATCTTTCAATGCATGAAAATGAGATGCTTTTCCATTTATGTAGATTTTCTTTAATTTCTTTCAGTAGTACTTTATAGTTTTCAGAGTACATGTATTTAATTTCTTTTGTTATATGTATTGTTATTTTTTTGTGTGCGATGCTATTGTCAATGGAATTGTTTTCTCAATTTCATTTTTATATTCATTGCTAGTGTATAGAATTCCACGTGAGTTTTTATTTTTTATTTTTATTTTTTTAAAATATTTTATTTATTTATTCATGGGAGACACGGAGAGAGAGAGAGGCAGAGACACAGGCAGAGGGAGAAGGAGAAGCAGGCTCCATGCAGGGAGCCCGATGTGGGACACTATCCCGGGTCTCCAGGATCACACCCCGGGCTACAGGCGGCGCCAAACCGCTGTGCCACCGGGGCTGCCCCGCCACGTGAGTTTTTAATATTGATCTTATATTCTCCAATTTTGTTCAACTTGTTTATTAGTTCTAATTTTTTTTGTGGATTCTTTATGATATCCTGTATACAGGATCATATGATTTGCAAAACAAAGGTGGCTTTGCTGCTTCTATCCAAGTCTGAGAGTCCTTTATTTGTTTTACTTGTCTGTTTGTCCTGGATAAAACTTTCAATGTTACATATAAGTTGTGAGGGCAGATATCTTTGTACTGTTTCTTATTTTAGGGAGAAAGTACTCAGTTTTTCACTATTAGCTCTGGGTTTTCTTAGATGTCCTTTAAAAGGTTCAAGAAGTTTCATGTATTCTTAGTTTGTTAAGTGTCTTTACTCAGGAAAGTAGTTGGGCTTTATCACTTTTTTTCCCCTCTGTCTATTGAGATAATCATGTGGTTTTGTTCTTCATTTTATTAATTGATCTCATGCATTCCACTAATTTTTATATGTTAAATCAACCTTGCATTCCTCGAATAAATCTTACTTTGCCATGTTGTGTGATTTTTTTTTTTACACATTACTGGATTCATATGCTAATATTTTTTTTTAAAGATTTATTTATTTATTCATTCAGAGAGAGCGAGAGAGAGGCAGAGACACAGGCAGAGGGAGAAGCAGGCTCCATGCAGGGAGCCTGATGTGGGGCTCGATCCCGGAACTCCAGGATCACGCCCTGGGCTGAAGGCAGATGCTCAACGGCTGAGCCACCCAGGCATCCCTTTAATTGATATCTTAATCTAGTTTTGACATTATAAAGCAAATTCTTTTGTTGGGAAATGTCCTCTCACACTTTTTTAAAGATTTGTAAGAATTGGCTTTAATTTTCTGTGTTGGGTAGAATTTATCACTGAAATTATTTAAGTGTGGGCTTTTTCAAAGCCTTTTGTTGAAATTGAAGTGTAATTGACATTAGATATTATATTAATTCCAGGTATACAACACAATAATATGATATTTGTATACACTGTGACATGATCGCAATAATCCTAATAACCATCTGTCTCCATACAAGGTTGCATAATTTTTTTCTTATGATGAGAAAGTTTAAGGTTAACTCTCTTAGCAACTTTAAAATATGTAATGCAGTATTATTGCCTATAATCACCATGCTGCACATTATATTCCCATGACTTATTTGTTTTATATTTGAACCTTTGTATCTCTTGACCCCCTTCACCTAATTTGCCCACTCAATTCCTGTAACCAATCCTTTTCTCTACCCATTAGTTTTGTTTCATTTTGTTTGCTAATCTTGTTTTTTAGATTCCAATTATGAGTAAAATCATGTGGTATTAGCATATATAATACTATTCCATGTCTTTGCTTGTTATAGGTGTACTCAAAGTTTTTGTTTCTCTGAATCAATGTTTGTAGGTTGTATCTTTCTAGGAATTTGTCTGTTTTATCCAACTTATTTGTTGACAGAATATTTTCATATGATTTTATTATAATACTTTTATTTTTGACAAATATCCAGGGATTATGGATATTTCTCACTGCAGAAGTTTTGAATTAAATCAAAGACAAGCTCTGTGAATGGGACTTTTTCAGGGAGCTGCCAAATAAATCTAATACAGACAGTTCTCTGGGATGGGGCTTTTATGGCAACTCCAAACCCATTTTGTTCCCTCCTATGCCTGGTAGGCTGCTGGTTTTCATAGGCTCTAAGACTACTCACTGGTTTAAAGACCTATCATGCAGCTAGGAGAGAAGAATAGAAATAACACAAGTTAAAATGTCACAGAGTTTACTGTTCTTGAGACTTAGTCATTTTTCTTGAAGGAATATTCCTCAGATTGTTGAAAGCCTTTGGTTACTTTACATAGTTACAAAAAAGTTGATATTTACAATTTTTGCCCATGTTCCCATTTTTTCTGAGGTGCTTTTATGAAGGAGTAGATTTCCAGAGGTATTTACTCTCCCATCCTAGAAGTACTTCTCTTAGCTATTCGTTTTAACTACCACTTTTTCAGAGGCAGAAAGGAACCCAAGCAGAGACTTACCAGTTAAACATGTATAAGCCATGAACACAGACAAGATAGGAGTAACTTGTGTACACTTCTCAAACATTGAACATTTTTGTTTACAAAAAATTAGATTTTTTCCACATGTCAAGTTTTGTGCAATGGTGAGCAAAACACAGCTTTAGCCTTTTTTTTTTTTTTTTTTTTTTAGTGGACAAAGGATAGATAAAGTTACTTTGGATAAAAAAGATGATACCAGGCTAATAATTTTGAACTTACAAGATAAAAGGAACAAGTGGAAGATTCCAAACAGAAAGATATAACAGGATTTGATAAAGGGAGGTGATGTTAATCATGATCATGATTGAATATAGCATTGTGGAAGCCAGAAGAATCAAAGTAGCACATTGCTATTTGGTAAAGTCGCTTAAGCAGAGGTCTTTTGAGATGTGAAGGGAATATATTTTGTCTATCTTGTTTTTCTAACCAGAGATTAGGAAAAATTTTGAATTTAAAAGATGAAAATATGATGGCGGAATGCAAAACACTGGCTCTACTGATACCACCTAGAGTTAGTCAACCCCTGTGAATTCAACAACGTCTGAGATATGTGACCACCTCATCCTAACACTTTAATAAGCCTCATTCACAAATGCGAGAAAACGTTGTTGTTTTATTCTTTTTTTTAAAGACGATGAATTAAACAATGAATAAAAGAATACTGCCCAGCAAACAGTCCATTCTGTGCTTTTCCAAAATGTGAAATACTCAGTTAACGACATTACTTTCTTTCCTATGATAATTTAAAGTGTTTTACAAGCGTTAATGGAGAGAACCCTTTGTTTTCAATCTCAATTTTGTTCCTGTTTCCATACTGAAAAATGAATCTGGAGAAAATCATATGACCGTATTGGTTGGTCTCACTATTACTGGTTTTCTCTGAATGTAATTGTGTTTCATAGTTCTTGAATAATCCCTTACTCATCCAAGTTGACTCTCTTGCATATTTATCTCACTTGACCTTGCAAATCGATTTTGCTTTGCCAGGTTTATATTCTCATCCCTGATGGTTTAATTGTGAGAAGACATAATTGATCGTCTCTTAATTAAAGAAATTATACATATATATTATGAAATTTCTCAACTGCTTCCTTTTAAGCTATCTTTGTGCTTTTGTGCATCATCCAAACTGTATTTGCAGTTTTATTTATCTTCTGATTTTTCCTGTTTCAAAGGAAAATGTATCCCTCTTCCTCTTCAAGGCTGGCCTACTTCCTGTGTCTAGGATCCCATAACTGCCATTTTTTTTTTTTTTGACCTTGTTTAAACAACCACTCTCTCTTGCATTGTTTTTTTTTACTATCTTCATTTGCATTGACTTTCTCCTAGACTTGTACATTTTATGAAATTTCCCAAAATATAAACAAATAAGTACAAACAGAGAACTACTAGCTCAAAAATATTCCCTTCCATTGTTTCATTCTTTTACTTTCTTTCATGGCCTACACTCATTTTTAAGAACATTTTTTTTTTCTGATTATAAAAGTAATTATCTATAGTTCAGAAAACTTGGAAAACAAAGCATTTAAAGGAAAAAATTCACAATTGAAAAAAGTTATCAACATTTTAAAGTATATTCTTGCATTATTTTTCTGATACTGCAGTTTTTTCTGTGACATTGTACTATTGTAACAATAGTGATATTGTACTATTCAGTTTATATATATGTCATAGTGCATATTACAGATTGCGATATATTGGAAATGTTTTTCCATGTCAATATTTTTTTCCTGCAATTTGATTTTTTTTTTAAATTTTTATTTATTTATGATAGTCACACAGAGAGAGAGAGAGAGAGAGAGAGAGAGGCAGAGACACAGACAGAGGGAGAAGCAGGCTCCATGCACCGGGAGCCCGACGTGGGACTCGATCCCGGGTCTCCAGGATCGCGCCCCGGGCCAAAGGCAGGCGCTAAACCACTGCGCCACCCAGGGATCCCTGCAATTTGATTTTAATGGCTACATAGCCTGCCTTGTATGAATGTAACAAAATTTACTTGACAAATTAATAAATTTTCTTATTCCTACTGGAAATCATATTGTATATTTATTATTTACTTTCTTATTGTTTGTCTGCCCTACTATTTCTATGGGAGTAGGAAACTTGATTGCCTTATTTCCCTTTGTCCAGTATCTAGAGGACTTCAGGTACAGAGTGCTCACTGAATGGATATTTATTTGTTATATGAGTTAGTATATCAATACATAATTAAATTATTTCCAATTTTTAATATTGTAAGTGATAGTGCAAGAATTTCTTTTAAATATTTTTGTGCAGGGATGCCTGAGTGGCTTAGCGGTTGAGCACCTGCCTTCGGCTCAGGGCATGATCCTGGAGTCCCGGGATCAAGTCCCACATTGGACTCCCTGCATGGAGCCTGCTTCTCCCTCTGCCTGTGTCTCTGCCTCTCTCTCTCTGTGTCTCTCATGAATAAATAAATAAAATCTTTAAAAAAATATATTTTGTGCAGATTTTTAATGATTTGTTTAGTATTAATTTTTATAAGGTGAATTTCTAAGTCAAATTTGTAAACTATAAGGTTTGTCATAAATTGTCTGATACTCTCTTAAATGATTGTACCAGTGTACACTCCCATTAGCTATATGTGAGTGTGTCAATGCTAGCAATCTTTTCTAAAATTGTATTTTAGTATTAAAAAGGGAAAAAATTCAGTGATTGAACATCTGCCTTAGGCTCAGGGTGTGATCCTGGGTGCGATGGAATCCCACATCAGGCTCCCTGCAAGGAGCCTGCTTCTCCCTCTGTGTCTCTGCCTTTCTCTCTCTCCTTTCATGAATAAATAAATAAATAATATCTTTAAAAAATCATTTCTGAGTAGGCAGAAAGTATTATCTTTATCTCTTATTTCATTTCTTTGATTAAATGTGAGTTCTAAGGATCTCATTTATATAATTTTAATTCTTTTGTATTTGTTAAGTTACCCAGAGTATGGCCTATCTTGATTAATGTTCCATGTGCTCTTGAAAATCAAGTGTATACTGTTATTTGGTGAGTATTGTATAAATATAAATGAGGTTAATTTGGGTGGTATGTCTTCTGTATTTTTTTTAAAGATTTTATTTTATATTTTTTTAATTTTTATTTATTTATGATAGTCAGAGAGAGAGAGAGAGAGAGAGGCAGAGACACAGGCAGAGGGAGAAGCAGGCTCCATGCACCGGGAGCCCGATGTGGGATTCGATCCCGGGTCTACCAGGATCGCGCCCTGGGCCAAAGGCAGGCGCCAAACTGCTGCGCCACCCAGGGATCCCCTGTCTTCTGTATTTTTATTGATACTTTGCCTACTTATTCTTTTAATTAGTGAGAGAAGTATTGAAATCTCCAACTGTAACTGTAAATCATTTATTTCTTCTTTCATTTGTATTAGTTTTGCCTTAGGTATTTTAAACTGTTGAGTGCATAAACATTTTAAATTATTATATCTTGTAGAATTAACCTCTTTATTATTTCATGTATCTCTTCATCTCTGACAATATTCTTTGCTCTCATTTCTACTTTGTCTGATATTAATATAGATACTCCAACTTTCTTTAATATTTGCATGATGTATCTTTTTTTGTCCTTTAACTTTTAATCCATCTATGGCTTTATATTTAAAGTGGGTATCTTGTAGATGGTGTATAGTTGTGTTATACTCTTTTATCTAGTATGACAATTTGTCTTTTACATTGATGTTCTTGACTTTTTACATTTAGTGAACTTATTTAAATGGTTGGACTAAAATCTATCATCTTGCTAGTTTTCTATTTATTACTTTCTATTTATTTTTTCTCTTTTTCTGCCTTATTTTGGACTGAATGTCTTTTATGATTCCATTTTTAACCACTGTTGACTTATTATTTTTTCTTTTTCCTAAACATTTTTAATAGTTACTCCAATATTTACAGTATTCATCTTTAAACTGTCAGATACTGGGATGCCTGGGTGGCTCAATGATTGAGCATCTGCCTTGGGCTCAGGTCAGGATCCCAGAGTCCTGGGATCGAGTTCCACATCAGGCTCCCTGTATGGAGCCTGTTTATCTACCTATGTCTCTGCTTCTCTCTCAGTGTCTCTCATGAATAAATAAAATTTTAAAAATAGAATCTATATTATAGATAGCAATTTACATGTAGTGTAAGTATCTTACAAGAGTATACTTCCAATCTGTCCTTTTCCTTGTGTTATTGCTGTAATACATTTTACTTTTACATATGCTATAAACATACAATAACCACACAAATACAGTTGTGTGCTTTAGGCAGTCAGTTATCCTTTAGGGCAATTTAAAAAATGAAAAAATGAATTTTATATTTTCATTCATTATTCAATTTCTAGTGCTTTTCATTTGTTTCTGTAGATCCAAGTTTCTGATTGGTTTCATATGCCTTCTGCCTGAAGAACTTTCTTAACATTTGGTATGTGCAGGTCTGCTGGCCATGAATTTTCTCTTAATTGATTTATCTGAGGAAAGTTTTACTTCTTTATTTGACAAGGATTTCACTGGGTGTAAAACTATGGCTTAACAGTTTTTCTTTCAGCACCTTTAATATAACAGTCATTTTTTTCCTTCTTTGTATTGTTTCTTTTTTTTTAAGATTTTATTTATTTATTCATGAGAGACACACAGAGAGAGGCAGAGACACAGGCAGAGGGAGAAGCAGGCTCTGTGCAGGGAGCCTGATGTGGGACTCCATTCTGGGACTCCAGGATCACGCCCTGAGCTGAAAGCAGGTGCTCAACTGCTGAGCCACCCAGGCATCCCTTTTGTATTGTTTCTGATGAGACGTTTGCTATAATTCTTATCTTTGTTTTTCTGTATGTATTTTTTTTTTAAACCATCTCTGGCTGTGTTTAACATTTTCTCTTTCTCCCTTTGGTTTTCAACAATTTTAACATATGTCTAATTATTTTATTTTTGTGTTTTTATATTCATCCTCCTCGGTGATCTCTGAACTTCTTGGATCTATAGTTTGATGTCTGTCATTAATTTGGGAAATTCTCAACCATTATTTCTTTACATTTTTTTTCAGTCCTATTCTCTCTCTTCTCCTGAAATTTTGATTACACATATGTTGGATTGTGTTATTGTCCCATGACTCTCAGATGCACTGTTCTTTTTTTTCTTTTATACCCATTTTTCATTTTGTGTTTCATTTTTAAAATTTCTTTGGACTTATCTTAAATTTCAATTGTTCTATTTTCTGCTGTGTCAAGTCTGTTGTTGAGCTCACTGAAGTATCCTTCTATATTATTTTAACTTCTGGCATTTCCGTTTGAGTTTTTTGTTTCTCCACTGAAGTTACTATCTGAATTTGTATGTTGTCTACCTTTTCTACTAGAGCTTTTTATATATTAATCATAATTATTTTTAATACCTAGTGTGTTATTTCTAACATCTATATCATATCTGAGATTGGGTATGTTTACTGCTTTGTTTTTGACGGTGCATTGTTGTTTTATTTTGGATGCCTTTTAAATTTTTCTTGGCATATGGACATTGTGTTTAGATAGCAAAAACTGAGATAAAATAATTTTTGTACCTTAAAGATGATGTAATAACTTATTTTTTTTCCTGATAGGCCTTTAGTATAGAGGGAGGTTGGGTCAGTTAAAGTTAGGAATTGAGCTCCATTTGCATTTTGTTATTGGTATGGTTACCTTTTGTGTAACACCAACTTCAAATCCTTAGCATTACCTTATGCTCAGGGTAGGGACTGGTTTGCCAAAAGGTTTTTCTGATGGCTGCTCCACCCTCTGTTTTAAACCTTACATTAGAGAGGGTCTCCCTCTATGATCTTGTTCCTTCCCGAAAGTAGACTGCTGTTGTTTATTACTCAACTTTAGTTGCATCATGGTAAGAGCGTGCGTATGTGTGTTGTGTGTGTGTGTGTGTGTGTGTGTGTGTGTGTGTGTGTGTGGTGGTGGTGGTGGTGGTGGTGGTGAGTATTTTCTGTTGTTCTGACTAAGATCTAGTTTAAATGGGCATTGTATCCTGAGTCATGGGAATCTCATGGGTCATCTCATGATGTCTCTCACCCAGCTGGAGAAGACCTTTATTGTTATGGAACCTGCATTTGTTTCTGCTCCTCCCATAAGCGTAGAGAGTTTTTTCCTATTCCAATCCCTTAGCTAGAATGGGTTTTCAACAGTGCCCTAAAGGAAGGAAAACAGGTCCCTCCCTCCCTCTTTCAATATTTTAAGCCCTTTGATTCTAGGAGAGATAGGAGAGAGGGATCCAAAGGGGGCTTTGTGCTTTTCCAGCAGACTGTTCCCTTCCCAGTACTGCATCTCTAGGGAGGCTTTCTTAGTACTCTGACCAGTGTCTTTGAAAGCATAGGAAGGTCTGTAGAGACTGGGCTTGCAAGTGAGTGCAAGTTCCCCTTGTGTTTGCAGCCCCCAGGGGTTCTATATTCTCTGACTAGCCTATGTTCAGCCTGTAGCAATTCTTTAAATATTTTAGCATAATCTTACTACATGTGTCCAGTAGCATCTACCCCAAGTCAATAAGTTCTTGCTTTCTGTCTGTCCTTGGGGGGCATTTCTTTAGGTTTCATGTTAGTTTGTAGCTCTGAAACCTCAACTAAATAACAGGTTCAAGTATTAGAGATTTTCCAGCATTTTATTGTTGTGTACTCGGTGTGAGATTACATGGAGCTTAAATATTGAGCCACCACACCTTGAGTATAGAATTGAAGCAGATATTAAAGCCATAAGGACTCAGGCAGGATAGCCAATCTATCCAGTTGTTCTATTCATAGTACTTGGCTTTAGAGGTGCTCCCAAATTGAAAAGTCTTATGCCTTTTCCAGTAGAGGAGACACATCTACATGTAAAAAGTTGGAAAAATGATTCTGGACCTTTTTAGAGTAGCAACAATGTAGTAAAAGAGTTAGATTTGCAATAATTGTAGTTTTTAAGTGCCTTTGACAGATAATTTTGAAAAAGGAAGAAGAAAAATGATAAAAGACAGCTGAGCTCAGACTAGTGCTGAGCAGTGCTGGAAAACCTTCTGGCCAGCCAAGTTATCTCATATCACAGCATCCATTTACTTATAATCTTAAAGGATATTTGATCAATTCAACATTGTTAACATGTAGTAAGACTGCTAACTTTTTGGCACATATATTTATGTCATCTGGTTACACAAGCATGGAGTCTTGTTTATCAGATGATGGTACAGCTATTATTTATTGTAAATTTAGCCATCTCATTATAGGTGAATGAAATTCAAATCGTCAGAGTATCAAATACAATAAAAGCTTTATCGACTTTCCTGTCCTTCCTGCCAAATACACACGACAAACACATTTCACTTTAGGAAAAGACTTAAAAGTACTCTGAAGTGAAAACTATTCAAAGGTCTCCAGTTTCTACAGAAAGAACACAGAACAGCAAGGCAACTGCAAATCAGGCTAATCTTCAAGGTAATAGGATACTCTTTAAATCTTTTAAACTATGTCTCTTTTGTATGTAACACTACAGAATTGTCAGAGAAGAGAAAGAAGAATCCCCTAGTACCTTTGAAATTTAAGTTTTAAAAATCAAAATAATTTTATATTCAGTAATTTTAAAATGTGGTCCCCTCAATCCTGATCTGTAAAGTTTTCTTGATGGGATTATATTGCCACCGAACGCTGCCAGTGACACTGCTTAAATAGTAGCTTTCTTTGTTCTGTGTGCCCTCTCACCCTTTTCTATAACATGAAGGCTCTCCCTCTGTGCCTTAAGAATTCTATATAAACTCATCATTTTTATACAGTTTTTACAGATAGATGGCCCCAGGGCCTGGTCTCTCAGCAACAGTATAACCGTCATGTCTGATTCTGTGCACAGCTGAAACTAGCTGTGTGTTTTAGTATGTATTTTTATATGCTCACTTTATTTATATTTATCCTGTATCGACAGTAAGTGATAAGCTTTTCAAATACAGAAAGCATATATTCTCCCCTCACACCTCTCTGCAATATGTTGTATACTGCTCTTTGTAGTGTCCCTTCGAATTAGGTATAATATCAAGCTTTGAAAGTACAAACATTTTGAAAAAAAAAAATCTTACTAGCCAACTATAATTGCTAACTGTATAGGTATAATATGCCAAGGAACAATGCTAATTTTTTCTTGAGCACAAGATTAGGAACAGGCAACAATTTAATGTATATACATTTCTCTTAAATTCTTTATCTCATCTATCTATGTTTATGTGTATGTAATTATTCTAATTTTTATGGATGGGACAAAATGAGCCCAGAAATGAATAAACTTGCCAAAGGTCACACAAGTAATACTTTGAATAGAGAATTAAAATTAATTAATTTTTAAAAAGATTTTATTTATTTATTTAAAGAGAGTGAGTGAACAAGTGAGTATGAGTGGGGGAGGGGCAGAGGCAAAAGGAGAGAGAGAACCTCAGGCAGACTCCCCGCTGAGTGTGGACCCGCCCCCCCGCCCCCCATACAGGGCTCAGTCTCATGATTCCGAGAGCATGACCTGAGCTGAGAGCAAGAGTTGGATGCCCAACTGACTGAAAGACCCAGGCGCCCCTGAAGAAAGAATTTAAACAAAAGAATGTTTGCATATAAAGTCAATGCTGGAATCAACTCTGACTCTCATATAAACTCACCAGTAATTATCTTGACATCCAGATGGGACCCATATGCAATGAATAACTCATTGACTACCCCCAAGGTAAGTTTAAGTACCTGGCATCCTTTTTTAAGTACCAATTTTATTAAGAGCCATTATCAGGGTACCAATTATTGAATGATCTTCTATTGGTCTTATTATTGAGAACTGATGGGTGAAAAAGTCCATCTGGGTTTAGAAATATCTGCTAGGATTAATACTTAAAAGTATTACTGTATTGGGTCTTTGGAAATAGAAGTATTAGTTGACAGTAATTAATACTGTTTTACTGAATAGCTGTATTAGACACACATACAGTATCCCTTAACTGGCGTGGAAAATGCTGTTTAAAATAAGAGCCAACTGCAGAAGCTTTTGTATATAAGGGGAGCAGCTAGACTCCTATTGGAGAGATGATTTTTTGTTTGGAAATGGAAGAGATGACAGATATGACAGACTCATTCTTCCTGTATTCATGGTCTAAACCTGATATTTGGGAGCACCTGAGAAACTAAAAATTCTCATGTTGGACTAGGACCCAAGCATCAGGTTTGTTTTTTTTTTTTTAAGATTTTATTTATTTATTCATGAGAGACAGAGAGATTGAGGCACAGACACAGGCAGAAGCAGGCTCCATGCAGGGAGCCCAACATAATCGACCCCAGGTCTCCAGGATCACACCCCGGGCTGAAGGCTGTGCTAAACCACTGAGCCACCTGAGCTGCCCCCCAAGCATCAGTTTTTAAAGTTCCCAGGTAATTCTAGTGTGCAGCAATTTTGGAAAACACTCGTCTAGAATCTTACTACTCAAAGTGTGGTACTGGATGCTTATTAGAAATGCAGAATCTTGGGCCCTACCTCAAGTCTACTGAATCAGAGTCTGCATTTTAACAAGATCCTCCAGTGGTTTCTATACACATTAAAGCTTAAGAAGCACTGAGCTAGAAAAGTTTTCAACTCGAGCTGTACATTAGAATCACCTGGGGAGCTGTTAAAATATAATGATATTCTGGCCTCACTCACAGAGATTATAGTCTATTTGGTGTAGGGTGGGGACTGTACATTGGTATGCTGTGTGCTTCTCAGGTGAGTCCAGTGTGCAGTTATGATTATGAAGTAGAAGGCAAAGCTGAGCATTAAATAACTACATGAAAGAGAATCTAGAGGTTACTTAGCCTGGAAGATACAGATTAGGGACACTACAAAAAGGGGAAGTTTAAGGATGCTTATGGTGGGTGATACAGCAATTTGTTGAGAAGTGGAGCTTAGAGAGGAAAGATTTTCCATTGAGAAATTTCTGTGGTGACCAAGATTGGTTAAAGGACTTTAAAAACACAGACGTGTGACATTCAATTTTAGATTGCTGGTTTTGTTATGATGCAGAAGAAGAGGGGATTATGAGATCATCTGACTGTAGTAATTCACACAGTTCTTGTGACATGTATAAAATCCTCACAGGATTATGAAGGATGGAGGATTGAGCTATTTAAAATATAACTTACAGGAAGAGTAACCCCAGAAAGTTAGAGGACTTTGAGTTGGAGGCATCTTCTTATCAGTCAAACATCATATAAGGACAGCTTGTCCTTTGGCCAGCAGCTGCTTCTACTACTTCAGGGATGAGTAGTATCTCTCTTGCTTGAGTCTAGGTCAGTAACTCATTCTTGCTTTTTGGTTATCTAGTCTTCTCTATACTCTTTCCAGCCTCCTTGAGATCTATGTTGTCCTTTTAGTTGGAGGGTCTTTCTCATGTCTAGTTATTAATGCATGAAGACTTTTCATCTAACTCTTTGTCTCTGGTTCTTTGTCATTATTTCCAGACATGCCTAAGCAAGGGAGAAATTTTTCTGACTGCTGAGTACAAGATACATCCCTTTTAAGTAAGGGACAGAAACAAAACAAAGCCAAATGACAAACCCAGAATTCTCTTTCCTTCTGAAATAAGAGAAGTCATTTATCTATGCCTACTAATTTCAGAGGGAAGTGTGGAAAACTCTCCCTTGAGGCATCCAGGTCATCTGTGTTAAGCTTGGGTACACCTCCACAGCCAGTGTGGCTGTATCTTATACCTAAGACATTGATACCAAAGGGAGTATTAGGTGTGGTAGTGAGAGCTTAAGTTATTGAGCAAGCAGATTCTCAAGGGAGGAAATGCTTTACCTCATTTCATATAACCTTTCCTGCCTCTCTTTTCTGAAAGAAGGAAAAATGGACAAGAAGTAGTCATGGAAGATTTTGTATTTAAAGTGGTAACCTGTTTTATAAAAGTGCTATTTTTGTGTACATCTTACCTTGGACTGCAAAACAAGCAGGCTTCTTTGGAGCTTTGGCTCCAGCAATGAAATAGCAATGTGAAAAATTGGAAAATGACCAAAGCTAAGTATGAGAAGTCTAAGCAAGGGCAAGTGTAAAGGGAAAATCAGAGTTGAAAGAAGGTAAGGTGATAATACCAAGGCACCCCATTGCCTTATCTATTAGGTGGAATATAATTTTCACTATTTAATACTTGGCAGAAAGTATCTTTAAATGAGAATACAGCCCATGCATGAATCTCACACATTTTGCTACTTGGTAGAGTAGAACCACATTTTCCCTTTGTGAGTCAGTATGCCATAAAATGACTAAAATTAATTTCTCCCCATCAGTCTTTACTTCATGTTAGGTTCCAACCAGAGAGTGAGCAAAGGATGTATAAGAAACCAGCCCAGGGACAAAGGAAGAAACTGATTAAGTAATTGGAGCAATAGAGTCTGAGGTCATTCAGTGTAGAGGCTGCCCTCCATACCATTGGACTTACCACATAAGGGAAGAGATGCTAAAAACTGGCAACTGGGATAGACTGGTAGGTTGGAGAAATTCAGTGAGTCCAGGCTAAAGTCCCAAGTCATCAATGGCCTTGATACATTGAGAACATCAGCATGATGCTCATGAGAAAGACTCTGTGTTACTAAGAAAAGGGTAAATCCTATTCTGTATGTTTAAATGATCAGGGAGGATATTTGTACATCTCAGTCAGAATTTCAACAAAATGATTATGTTGTTTTGTAATGGGATTTAAGGGTTAAGCTTTCATTATTCTAGGATGACTTCCTGGGACACCAATTGGATAACTAAGTTGTCATGATATGAGCATTTAGTTTTCTCTTAGTTACCAAATAGCATGCTTCTTTATCTAATATGCTGCTTGCATCTACGCATTTAACTTTCCTTGTATTAATATCACCATTGTAGGTTAACTTAAAATTAACATTTATTCGGTTGCTTATTAGAGTATGTTGGTATGATCTTCTCTGTCTCTTCCCTCCCTTGATCGTGCACTGAGCCCACCTTCCTTTCCCCATGCACCTCTCAAACCCTGATCAAACATAATTTGATCAGAATGTTCCCCTACCTTCTTTCTAGCCTCCCTGCTCTGTTTCTCATCTTTTTTTATTGAAACTAACACCTAGACAATTTGTTTCTCGGTCATTGTCATTGCTCACCTCCAATTTTAGCTCTTCAGATGGTATCACACTTCTCTCTCAACACATGCAACTAATTCAGCCACTCGACATGTTTACTCCGCACATTTATACAAAACACATTTAAACATTCACTTTTCATTTGCATCTGCATTTTATACTGTTCAGGAAAAAAAATCATACAAGAGAAGCATCTGCCAGAACTCCAGTTCTTGTTTCAATTTTTCTTTCTTTCTTTCTTTCTTTCTTTCTTTCTTTCTTTCTTTCTTTCTTTCTTTCTTTCACTCCTTTGATAATGAGAACTGTAACATGGTTATGCAATCCTTGGGTGTTACCATGTCAAACAAGGTACCAATTATTTCCTTAAATTAATGCCTCTGTAAACATACTTGGGAGTGACATTTCTCTCTTTGTGTGTATTCCACATGGATTGGGTGCACATGGTCATGTATATAGCATGTATTTATAATGAGGCTAGAAGATTGGCAGCTGAACTGTCAATTCCTATCAGACAGGAAACAAACCAGTCTCTTCTTTAGCACAAAACCACCAAAGAGACAGTGCTGTCTGTCAGTTGCTTTCAGGTGAATGATCAATTGTTCCTTTGCTTCCAGTTCTACTAGTGAAATTTCTACCCGTGGACCAGAAATACTCCAGAGCCACAGTTCACCCTTTCAGTACTTGCACACTCTCAGCCAGGCAGTCGATTTTATCTTAAGCACTCGAGAGTTTTTCTTTCAGTTAATTGTATCTACATAATAATTTCTTGGTCTCTAACTTCAGCATTTGCTCAAGTATATTTAAATAACAGCAGATGATGCTTGCCGGCAGTGTAAGGGTAAGAAGACAGGCTGGTTTGGTAGCTAAGCAACAGGCCTAGAAGTGATAATTTATAATCTGCATTGCTTTGTGACCCTTAGCCACTTTTTACCTAGTTTCATTTCTGGTAAGATGGGGCCAGTATGCTGATAGTGGGTATTGACATGACTTATAATAGATAAATATACAAAAAATACCAGGTACTTCTTAAATCATAGAATCCCATTTTACCTCTAACCTGCAATGAAACTTTCTCAGACTGTGGGATTTTGTATTTAAGGCTCCCCTTTGTGCCTGAAGGATATCTAAAAGCCACCCTACATGTCATTGCTTTTCCCCTTGAGATGTAGGGTTAGCCATTGATTCTATATGCTACTAACCTCATCATATGTGACCTCAGGCAATTGATTAACCTGTCCACTCCTTTGGGCTACTGTAGCCCCATCACAATAAAATAAACAAATCAATCCTTTTTAATGTACTTTCTTGTATTCATTTGTCTTTCAAAGCTCCTCAGTTTCTTTTTCTCAGCTCTGCGATAATTCAGAGCCTGCGTAACCTGTTGGCTGGAATATTTAACTCCACACCCTTCCCTGAGATATGAAAAGCTTCTCATGCTTGGTAAACAAAACCTATTAGTAAGATTCTGTGTTACAAGTGTCTATTATATTAAAAAGAGAAAAAGCCCCCCAGTATCTATTATATTATTATTTCTTGGCTTAGAAGACAATTTGCCATTCAGAAATGCAGGCACCTGATGAACAATAATTTTAGTGAGGGTTTTTTAACAGGTCACACTAATGGCATTAACAGAGCTAGGACACACCACCTTGCTCAGAAGGGAATAAAAGCCTCCCCAGCAGTGCACCCTGCACTTTCCTCCTCAGGAAATTCTTGTCTTGTAGCTCGCAGTGCCTGGCAAGCCTGGTAATGTGTCTGTAAATTTCAGCTGACAGAAACGCATCAGGTAATCAGCAACCTCAGAAAGTAAACAAAGCCAAACCACTGATAGAGAGCAGAGGAGCCAGAGGGGTTCTTGGAGATGGTGGTGGGAAAAGCAGGAGGAACACGAAGATCATTCTCCTGGGTGGGAAGCTGCCCTCCAGTCACTCTCAGAATGCTGAGCCATTAAGTACCTGCCTGCCTCCTTTGGCTGGTAATTAGCTGGTAGACCATGTACCTGGATGCTTTGTACTTTGTCATCAAAACCCTTTTCATCTCTCCTTCTCTCCTTTTTCTACTTTGAAGAGTTAAACAGACACCATACAACTGTGGAGACTAATACAACAAACACGCATGAGCCCACCTGGAATTTAAAACTGGAGCTATTTTCACGTGATGCTCTTGACTTATGCATAGGTAACGTTGGCTTCACTTAGTCCCGTTCTTCTCTCTGCTCCTCCCCTGCAGGGAACCCTTTTATAAACTCAAGGTGATCTTTCCAGTCAGATTTTTAAAAACTACATATACATGTGGGCTGGAAACAATGCTGCTATGTATAAAAAACTTTCATAAACGATCATCTCCTTACTCCATTTAACGAGTCGTTTCTTCACTCTCAGCCCTTATTATACTTTTGTTGCCCTCTCTTTTCCTTTCATTTTTTTCCCCTGTGTGTGTGTGTGTTTTTTTTTCTCCTCTACACTTTTATCTGGCTCATTCTATTCCCTTCACTCCTTTTCCTTCCTCATCTCTGTTCTGTCTTTGTACTTCTGACGTGCATAATCACACATGCTCATCAGCACGTGGGCCCACCTAATCCTGGCCATCCTCTTGCTGGTGGCCCTTCCCAGAGACAGCTTCCCAGATCACAGTGATGTGATCCTCATTCCCAGAAAAGCAACACTTGAGTCCACACCAACAAAGGGGGGGTACACAGAAGATCATGAAGTCTCTGACCACTAGATTAACTCAAGTGTCTGATAAGCAATCCTTTTATGGAAGCCGACCCATTCGAGTGAGCAGTGCATTGGATAGTGCATTAAAATTAATGTAGCTGCCTCAGTCTTATTTTGCCTCTTTCCTGGTGATAGAAACAGCTGGGTTTCTGACTACAACTTGTACAGTGTTAGGAGAGATTTGACATTTAAAAGGATCTTGGGACCCACTTTTACCCCAATAGTTTTGTAATTAGGTCTTAGAATTTCCCTAGAGAAAAGTAAAATTATTCTCTTTACTATTATACCTCCTGTTGCAATTTTCTGGTCCACTTACTGAACTCCCACTCAGATCAAAGGGCCACATGTTTGACTCACCAGATTCTTGACCAGCTCCTGCCCTCTCCTAGGTTACCTGATGCATTTGCCATGTGGCTTCTTTACCACGTGCTCCTGCCTTCAGTCAAATAACTGACACTCACTCATATTTCCTTGTGCAATTTTGATTTACCTCTTCCTCTTGCGAGAGATCCAGAGAGCATACTTATATTCAGACAAATGTTAAACCTCTTTCAAGGAGCTTGCATCACTATGGATATCCTGCTCTTCATTTTCGCAAAAACTTTCATGGTGCACAGGGGGTGTCGGAGAGAGGAGGCAGAGAAGTGATGTACCCTTGCCCCTAGTGATTTGATCTTTGCACGCTTCTTTACCATATCATTAGCTCTTGCTCTATTCTCAATTTGGTTTTGTCTGCCCAAATGGATTTAACTTCTTTGAGGGTATGGCTCAGACTACTTCCAAGTCTGAGAGGAGTCTCCTCATCAGTTACCATATTTTGTCCTCACCGCTGACATACCTCTATGCCTCCCTGGCTAGACTGCAAGCCTCGGCTGTCGTGGTCAGGGTGTGCCTTGAATGCCTGGCATAGAGTCTAGTACATGGTAAAACTCTTCATCTTTGCCAGTATTCTGATTGAGGGGGGAGATTGGGGGGGCTTTTACTGTTCCACAATCTTGGAAAAACATTTAACTTTTTTTTTTTTTAACCTCTCCCTTTTTCTTTTTCTAGTCAATTACAGAGGAAGCAAAGTTGTTTAGCTCTTTTTTTTTTTTTTAAAGATTTATTTATTCATTCGAGAGAGAGAGAGAGGCAGAAGACACAGGCAGAGGGAGAAGCAGGCTCCATGCAGGGAGCCCAATGTGGGACTCGATCCCGGGACTCCAGGATTGCGCCCTGGGCCAAAGGCAGGCGCTAAACCGCTGAGCCACCCAGGGATCCCCAGTTGTTTTGCTCTTAACCTGTTTGTGAGTAGATGCATTGCACAGTTTGAACCAAGGGAGAACACCTTTACACATGTTTAGCCACATGAGTTCACCTGACTAAAACCTTAAGTTTAATGAGTATAAAATTTACTTTGCTGGAATTCTCATCTTGAAGTACATGAAGCGCCTTAAGCAGAATCCATATTTCAGTTTAAGAAAATTCAAATAATGCTTCTGATGACACATTTACCAACATCTCATGTGTATAATATATATAGCCTTTTTATCTTAGGATTTCACATGGCTTTACCAACACTAATTAACCAGTGGAAACAAGGTCCCATGTGTAGAGGTAAAGAGATGGCATCAATAACTCCTTTTATCATTGTGAACTAAGAAACTCATAGATTCTTATCCACTAATGAGAAAGCATACATTAAAAGTTCTGTTAGTCCAAGGCATTTCTTAATCCAACAGACTTTCCTGCCCTTTGGCAATTAGTCGTTCTTCTATAGGCTGCCTGCACAATAATGATTTGAAAACTTTTGAAACGTTGACCCCTGAGTGTGTAGCTAAGCTGAACAACTTTTAGAAGGAGTTAAGTGATTATTTTTCCCATTCCTTCTTGTATGGTTCTTTCTGTGTGAAAGGAAAAAAAGAATCTGGTGAATCATGTCAAACAAGTAGAGAAAAATGGCCCTGAAATGTACAAAATGGCAGTATACTGACTCATCACATTTACACTTACATTATAGCTTATTTTAATATAAATTCAAGCTGCTAAAAATTACTCCCACAGACAGCTGTGTAAAGTCACTTTCTTCCCCCTGCACATTTTCTTGTAACCAAAATCTTAGAGTGATTCTTTTAAATGTCTGTAGAAGAGAAAATGAAGATTACGTGCCAGTGTCCAAATTAGGAAACCACCTCATTGTGGTGACCATTTCCTGAAGAGGTCCTCCAGAATGCTGAAGTTCCCTATGCTGAGGGTCTTCTCCTTTCCAGCTCTCAGGCCTGGATTGCTCCCAGGCCAGTCTCCTTACTTGGTGGAATAGGTGCCACAGAGGAGCATGGCACAAGAGTATGTTCTGGATTCAGAGAATCTTGGCTCAGATACTTCCTCTGCTGCCTTCCAGCTCTGTCACTTAACTGGTTCCTCTGTCACTTATACTTGCTGTGAGGGTCACACTAGATCACGCAAGGAAGGTGTTCAGCACTCTGACGGGCACATAATAGTTATCAGTAATGTTAGCTCCTTTCTCTCTCCTTTGTGCTCTTGTACACTCTCTTTCTCTCTTGAGAGATTTTCTCCAATCTTGTCATCTTCAAGGAGCAGTACCTAGAACACTCATTCTGTGAGTTACTTTGTCGTTCTAGTCCATACTGATTGGCATTCGGCTTTAAGTCACTCTTAGTTTTAGATAGGGTCACCAGTTTGCTATTACCTTTGTAGTTAGGTGGGTAAGTATATCCTGAATATTCAACAAAAATGTCTGTGGATGTGTTTTATTTTTACATAGCTACCCTAGTGCCTAACATTGTGGGGAGGTAATCGAGGGGCTCCAAACTATGTAATTGATTGTTATTAGCTAGGACCCAGCAGATATGTAAGATGTTGATAAAGCTAATCTCTAAAAAGACAAACACAGTGGTTTGCCCACTTTGGGGTTGCAAGCTTCTAGTTAATTAAACAGTCATCCTTTCATTCTGTGAGCTGACCTACTTCTTAAGATAAACTATCAGCTGGTTGAGGTTTATTTCCCCTACATTCTTCTTATACAAAAATAAAAGCAAAACTAAAATTTCTCACTCTGTTATTGCATTTGAATTTCAGTGACTTTGGATAGCTAAGCACATATTGTTCAGTCCCCCACTCTATTCTTTTTTTTTTTTTAAGATTTTATTTATTTGTTCATGAGAGACAGGGGGCGGGGGGGCAGAGGCAGAGAAACAGGCAGAGAGAAGCAGGCTCCATGCAGGGAGCCTGACTTGGGACTTGATCCCGGGTCTACAGGATCACGCCCTGGGCTGAAGACGGTGCTAAACCACTGAGCCAACCGGGCTGCCCACCCCCACTCTATTCTTAAGGATTTAGATGATGGGTTTAATTTTGCTGGTGTGAGAAAACAAGATTCGGGGAAAATAACCAGTAACATTCCTGCCAGATGTGATCAAATATACTGAGGAAAGACAACATAAGAACTGTTCTTTGGGAGCTCCTAACCAGCATACACTGAAGGTGAAATTGAGACTTACATGTACCTAAGTCTCTATTTACAAGTACATGAAAAAATTCACAGCTAAAGCAGTTGCAGATTATTAGATAAACAAAAATAATACATCTTAGTGTTTATAAATAGTTTCTTTCAATAAATTAGTGTCACTCGAAAGAAATTATTATCTATGATTAAATATATAAATCCTTGCTGTGCCTCACTCTAGAGCACCTTATGTGTGAAGTTGCCCATTTGAGAAGCAACTCAAAAGCAAAATAATTCAAGAGTCTAATGTGACTTTTCCTTTTAGGGCTAGGGTAAATATATATTTTACTTTGTTCAGGATAGTGCTGGTTTATTCCTGTTGTCCTAATATAATTATACATTGCATCCACTTTCACTATCAAAAAGTATCTTAGTTTGAATAATATTTTTTTCTTTATCCTTTTTAGGGTCTTACTTACAGCTCTATTTTTTGTGTTCATAGCAATTTATAGCTTGGGGCCTATCTCTCCAGATTGGTATTAGTGCCTGTCATAATGTGGATCTCTACTCATGTTGGCTAAATGGTTCCTGTTGCTTGTTTGTGTCCCCCTAAAAGATATGTTAAAGTTTGAACCTCTGTTACCTTATTTGGAAATATGACCTATTTGGGATTCAATATTCACAGATGTAGTCAAGTTAGATGAGATTATACTGGATGAGAGTGGGTCCTAAATCCAATAACTGGTGTCTCTATAAGGGGAGAAAGATTTGAGGACACAGAGGATACATGAAGAACAAGGCATGTGAAGACTGAGGCAGAGGTTGGATTTATGTTACCATAAATGGAGGAGTGGGAAGCATTTCCAGCAACCACCAAAAGCCAGAAGACACAAGGGAGGATTCCTCTCTAGGGCCTGCAGAGGGAGCGTGGCCCTGCCAACACCCTGATTTCAGACTTCTAGTCTCCAAATTGTGAAAGAACAACTTTCTCTTGTTTTAAGCCACTCAGTTTGTGGTAAGTTGTCACAGGAGCCCTAGGAAACTAGCATATTTTCTCACTTCACCTGTTCTGGAAGATAACTGAAAGGCTTGTTGGGTTCACAGAGTGAACCAAGTCTCTGTAACCCAAGGCTCCATGCCCAGTGTGGAGCCCAGCATGGGGCTTGAACTCATGATCCTGGGACTGAGATCTGAGCTAAAATGAAGAGTCAGATGCTCAACCAACTGAGCTACCCAGGTGCCCCTCTGTTACCCAACTCATATCATCCCAGATATGTATTTCAAATAAAGTAAAATATATCCTCAGTTTTGGCTACCTTAGCAAATCTCCCAGACTGAGTTTTGCATTTGGCATAGAGTCTGTATTTTAAGTCAAATCATCCAATTATATTCTTTAATTTTGGTGAAAATCTTATATAGCATGGCAACCATAGGTCAACTGACAAATTGTCAGAAACTCTTAAAAATGTTCATATAGGTAGATGAACATAGATACAGATTTATCTATTATAATATTTTAAGCAGAGTATCTGTGTTTAAAAAATTTATGTCTATATTTATGTAGTTGTAGCTGTAATATGGATATTTATATATTCTATCTCTGTCTCTCTTTTTATGCCTGTATCTTTATCTGTATATGGTATTTTTCAGTTTCTGTCCATCTGTCAGTCTGATCTGACAATTGATGGATAAATCAACAGGTATTGATAGATATAGATATATAAAGGTTATTTACAGTTGCAGGAAATGCTGTAAATAAAAACTGGCTTTCAGAACACTTCACAATTGGACATCACTCATTTACAAAGATATTGTATGCTTTTTGAAGCTATCTTCCTTCTCTTGCTGTCTATTCAATGGGAATAAGATCTACATGCTTTACTAAGCTGCTGTTAGGATTTAGGGAAAACATTCAAGGCCTGATGGCACTAATGGCAGAGAGACCCGGAAGGGGTGGATGCTGCTGAAACCCTGCTGAGGAATAAGGAATGAGCCATCTGGGCCTCCAGCTGAGGCCAATTGGATCCAGACAAGAGCTGCCAGCAGGAATGGTCTGGATCTGGATGACGGCCATCCCTGCCAAAGGAAGTGGGCTGGCCCTGGAGCAGAGGGATCGGGATGCTCTTCTCAAGAGAAAGGACTTGGAAGACAGGTCCTCTCAGAGGTCACAGTAGGGACAGACATGTTATAATTATTAACATTGACGGAAGGCCAGCAAGATGATGAGTACTGTTGAGAACATGGAAGCATTCTTGATTTTTGTCCAGGGAATCATTTATTCTGGCAAAGAGGTCAACTCTGGCTCCTCTGTCCCTTATATTGTAACTCTGCAGAGGAGTCATTTACTTGAACCAAAGAGACCAACCTTTTTCTTTTATCGATCCCATCCAGATGTTATGTTTCTATTGAAAATTTCTTTCTTCTGGTGCTGCTGCTCTCATCCTTTTGCTCTCAATTACTTTGGCATCAATTCTGGAAGAAAAGAAACATCCTCTGGTTCATCACATCTTTTATATTAGTTTCTACAATATTTTAAAATGGTGTGGTTTAATAACATTATTGCTTCCCTTCGTAGATTATGTAGTTACTAGATTTGTATTAGCACCTCTTTAATTCTAGAGTAGACAAGAGGGAACACCAAACGAACTCTCATTATCCACAGTGGTTTATTCATTGGGTTTAAAAATAAGCTCTTGGTGAAGTTATGTGAGTTATGTGATTTTTTTTTGGGGGGGGGGTTAGTTTAGATAAAAGATGATTCAAGGTATTTACTATATTTATTGACTTGACCTGTTCTTTTGCAGATCAAGTCTGTGCCTTTTGATACTTCTCTGTCCATTAATATCACAAAAAAACATAGTAACATTGTTGCCATGAGTACCATGACAGAGAATTTAGAGAATTTTTGTTCTTTAACCACCTGAAGCCATTTTGTGTTTTTTGTTTTTTTCCCATCAAATTATTTGGTTTTGGCACTATTTGGAGAATTGTTAAGAAATAGTTTATTATCAGAAGTGTGCACCAAACCCAGAAATATGTGCCAGACCCAAGAGTTTGATTGCTTTTAAAATGCTGTGTCAAGGTTAACACTGGAGTTTTTGATTCATTTGTTCTAGGGTAGATACACACTGTAATTTCGAAAACCATCCCAAGTCAACCTCATGCATATCCTAAATAAGTGTCATTATTTTAACAAATGTTCTGTTGTATATCATACTCTTGGCAATCCAAGGGTTTCAGTACCAGCCTAGTTTTTGCCTCCTTTCTGCCTTTCTCAAAATGCTAATTGTACTCTGTATGTAATGACAAGTTGTTCAGTTGTCTTTATACCGTAGGTCTGAAAACTCAAGCCCATCAAATTCCATATTCCTAGCAGTTAGACTTTTCCATAGCTACCAATACCAAAGATTTTTATTAATTTGAGAATCTTAATGTCCCCAATTAGACCTGTTGACAATAAGCAGGGTGAACTTATCTAGACTTAGTCTTTTTTTGTTTCTCATGTGCCCAATACTGAATAGTATAGGGTGAAGAGGGAGGTTGGCATTAGTGAGTTGAAGCAAGGGTCCTCATCAATCAGATAATTAGTCATCAGACATCCATCTTCTGGGTGATGGAGAGTAAATGGAGAAGGGCTGAGCCAGCAAAGTAAAAAGTGAGATGGCTAACTCAGTCTGCTAGGACTATAAACACAAAACCAAATAAAACAGCAACAGAGGATTAACAAAATAAGAGAGGGTTAAATAGTACTGTATTAGACTATATTTCATTTGAGACTGTTTCTACTGGAACACATCACAAGTCTAAATTGGAAATAAAAGCTATTAAGTTTCAGTCAACCCATGAAATTATTACTGCAAACATTCATTATTTTTCGAAGCTGCCTATTGACAGCCCTTGCCTGAAGAAAGAATTATATACCCAAGTCACAGTGGAACACAATCACTGAATTTCAGATTATAAATTCATCACTGTGCTCGTAAGCCCATGCCATTGTTTCAAGTAATATTTAGGTAAAATATGTGTATATTTTGTATTTCTTCACATTTTGGTGCGATATGTTGCCTGGTGGAAATCATAGTGCTGAAAGTCAAATGTGCCAGATTATATTCAGAGACCAAAATTAGAATGTCTTTGTATATTAAAATATAGGGCAGAGAATAAATAGAAAAGTCCGAGGATGCAATTTTGAACATATGTACAAAATGATCTTCCTATTATATGGATAGATATATTGCTCATTTGTCATTTATTCATTCAAAGAAGCATACTGGGCAGCTACTCTGTCCCAGATAGTGAGCGAGGCAATAAGAAAACAAGGTGGATAGGTCATCTTCTTCTCCCAAAGGACAAGCAGACAAGCCGCAGACTACCAATAGAGTAAGGAGCTTTAGGGTTGTGCGTAAGGGGCTCTGGGAGCACAGAGCGGGGATGTTTAAGTGGAACTGGGTAATTAGAGGAGGACTTGCAAAGAGGTGCCACTTGAGCTGTTTTCAAGGGGCATCAGCAGAGCAAACAGCGAGAGGAAGTGAAAGAAAATTATTCTGAAAGAATGCTAAATTAAAATTCAGGTTCCGAATACCCTTGTAAGTTTTGAACAAGGTTTTGCAGTCTTGATAGAGTTCCTTATCTTGGCGTTTGAATCTCCAGAGTGCCTTTGGATTCTTGATCTTATGGGCTGCAAGATTGGACAAAATCCACTGTGAACATTGTTTGGTATTCTTATTTCTGAGGAATGCATTTTTGAGAATGGCAACTTCAACAGACTTTCTCTTTGTTATGATCTATCTTCAGAGAGATTTATTCAATTTTGTAGGATTAAAAAAAATTCTACTTTCTTTATTCATTTTGCATTCAGTGAAGTACCATATGCTGCAGTGTAGACAAGTTGGGGAATGGATGATTCTCCGTGTAACAAGGACATCATTAAGTGATCTGATACATCAGTTCTAATTAGAACAAAGTAAACTTCAGTTCAAACTGAGATATCCATTTACATAGAGCCCCTATTTACCAGAGCAAGACAAATACTTTTTATAGGTCAGTGTACTTTCAGAATAGAATCTGATACATTTTCAGCATAAACAATGTGAAGAGCCTTTAGATTTCTGTCTTACATTTACTGGGTCAGTAGAAACCCAGCAAATTTCTGGATTGGTCTCCGCTTAGCAGGGAGATATGAAAAGCACTTTTGCTTGATATTTATAAAGATAATGAAGCATATAGACAGGAAAATTTATATTCTGGAAGTAATGTAGTACTAAGGAAAATATATCCAGATTTGTTCTTTGAGTAAGAAATGTGATCTTCGAAAAGACCAAGTTGGACATTTGCTGAGTTAATTTGTTTATCATGCATAGAAGGATTTTATCATGTAGTGTGGCGATGGTTGACTACAGTCATTACATTATACTAAGTGTACATTTTGTAGACCACATATTTGGTGTAATTGTAGCCTGAAAATAAATTGAGTCAACAGATAAAGTATTTTGAGAAGTCTAAAGATTAGGCTGAAATTTGAAGTTTCCATACAAAGTTCAATTTCTGGCAGCAGCCAAAGAGAGATTCATTTTTCTGATATTTTTTGTACAAATTATGTACACAAAATGCTTCTTCCTTCTGCTCCATTTTCCAAAGCTTTGGCAATAGGTTAATATGTGCCAGTGATAGAATTTCAAGTGCTTTACAGGCTCTGTAAGCACATGATGGATTTAGGATAATCTGTGGATTTGATTTCACCAGGCTCTCCTGTCCCATTCTCATCTTTCTTCCCCTTTTCTTTCTCTATCTTCAAGTCATATAATAAGTCAAACTTTAAAATATTCCATTCATCCCTCATCTCAGTGTTAAAAGAACAGTCATGATTGTCACCCAGTGAGAATCGAGTATCTAACACACATGCCCCCAATGCCATGGCATTTTCTAAACCAAGCCTAATCTGAGAGAGGGAGACCTAGGCAACTGGAAGAGTGGCCTGTGATTTCTGTTTTTCTAAGACTTGAACCTTTTATATCCATGTGTCACTTTAAAGTGTTTCTGCCCTCATCTTCTGTATATACTTACTTACTCATTTGATGCTTCTACCTCCTTCGATTTCTTAAAGTTCACCAAGTTTGCAATGCATTTTCACCCCATGTGTATTTACTCATGTTGATCTTTCTGTCTTGTTACTAAAACCTTTCACTCTTGATGGATCCATCCAAGGGTCATCCAAGGTATGACGGAAGGACATCAACAATCTTGGGCACAATATCTGTCTCTTGCAGCTTCACTATCTTGGGAAAGTTATTTAATCCCTTTGAGCTTTGATTTCCTCAACTGCAAATTGGGGATAATACGACTATTAAGTAAGAAAAAAATGTATAGTCCTCTTCCTCTTCCTCAACCTCCTCCTTCTGTGAAGCTTTCTCTGATGGCCCTCACTAGTCCCTTACAGTGAGAATCTTTCCATCCTGTGTGTTATCATGCCTGTTTGCCTTGATAAGGAAAGTCCTCTCTTATTATTAAAAGTCCTCTTTTATTATAATTGGATGTTTGAACGTACATTTTCTCTTGTAAGCTGAAAGCCCCATGGGTGAAGGGACACTATTTTATTTAGTGCATACTAAACAATTCAGTAAAAATGTGATGGCATTTGAAAATGGGAATTACGTGATCCTCCCCTCCCCCACGCACCTTGCCCTGACTTTCCCTAAATCATCTTTTGACATTATCTTTTCTTTCTTTCTTTCTTTTTATTCTTTTTTAATCTTTTGGCCTTTTCTAAGATTTGATGTTATAAAACTTATATGGTATTAAAGTTGTAATAGACAATAACATAATCTCAGCTCAGTTTGTCTAGTTGGGGGCTTATTTTGTTTATTATCAGAGAACTGAATCATTCCTGAGTGAAGGTATTCTTGTATTGTTATTACATTTCAGGATGCCTTGGTCTCTGTCCATTACTTCCTACAGATTGATCAAAACTGAGGACCTCGTCAGGGCAATGATGAGCTAAAAAGCATGGCAGTGTCTCCTCTGGTGTCTGCCTTATGGTGAGTTCTAACACTGCACACTACTAAACCGTCTTCCTCACTTTGCCTATGTAGGCCCTTCTAGAAGTACAGGACAGAAGAAAAAGTGTGTTGAATGTGCCTGTGCTTGGGTGTCTGGGAGTGGTGGGGAGTATGTGAGCACGCCGAGAGATGTTGGTGAAGGAACATTTGGCATGCTTCTTCTACATCTGTTGGAAAGAGCCAGCCAAGCCACCTGTTGTATTTCAATTCCCCATTCCTCAGGGACCTGGCTGCTTGCAGCAAAAGGTTTAAGATAGCAGAAATCCACAAAAATAGAGAAGTTATAGGTCACCCAGTTCTTTACACCGGGGATCCCCATCAGACCATTCTCTGCAGTATGCTCTTTAGTACAATACAGAGCATTTCTAAAACAGTGAGCTCTTTGTCTATCTCAGTTTAAAACATTCTAAGGGACAAAGGTTTAACTCTCCTCTAAGGGAGATGAATCCAAAAATCCCATTGTTTACAAGGTCAAGAAATGTGTCCCTGATTGTCAGCCGACAGAGTCACTTTCAGAACTTCCTAGTATTCTCCACCTCATTCCTTTTGTACCTTGGGTCTTGAATGGAGAAGGCTCTGACTTATTTTGGCCCATAAAATGCCCTGCAGGATGTCTCAACACATTGAAGAAAGGTTTAATCTATTTCTGTTAAAACCTGGAGAAAACTTTTCACCTCTCTCTAGGAGCTACTAACCCTGGGATGCTCTCTTTTTCTCTCTCGTTTTCTGTTACCTGTTCTGTCTTTCTTACAGTGACCACAGATTCTAAGTATTATTTCTGTTAGCTTGTTTTTGAATTTTTCTTTTCTTTTTTCTTTTCTTTTCTCCTTTTCTTTTCTTTTCTTTCTTTTCTTTTTTTCTCTTCTCTTCCCTTCACTCCCCTTCTCTTTTCATTTTTCTTTTCTTTCTCCTTCCTTCCTTCCTTCCTTCCTTCCTTCCTTCCTTCCTTCCTTCCTTCCTTCCTTCCTTTCTTCCTTCCTTCCTTCCTTCTTTCCTTCATAAAGCTTTATGGTAAAAATGTAAATGTTGCTTTCCCAATTTTCTAATCCAGAGAGTCTTTCTTAGTCCAACAGAGAAATTCAGAGGTGATCTGTTCCAACTCCTTCATTTTTAACACCAGTGACTAATACTCAGAGTGAGGAAGTGGTTTTCTAGGAAAAATCAGGAAAAATTTCAGTGCCGCTAGGCCTAGCCCCAAAAAGTGCCAATAATAACTTTTCCCAACATGCAGAGTGGGACACTGTCTTAGTCCCTATCTGTCCACATGGGGATAAGAACTCCCTAGATGTGCTAACGTCTTTGAGAATTTACCACGAAGCTCAAAGACAGCGTGGCAGCAGGGAGGTGTAGGAGTTGTCAAGAATCCCATACCTGTCTCAACTAGTCTGTTGGATGTCAAGCTGCCTGCTTTGGGATGTCCACTTACTTGGTTATGGAGATTCATGGCTCATTTTAAAGAACAGGGTCCTGATCCCGACTTAGCTGTAGTGGGTTCTCAGTGTTAAATAGTTGCACTACTTCTGGCCTCTGTTGGAACAAAGAATTTATGTTGAGCTTTTACAACAAGAAGAAGGCCATGTAGCTCCTTCTGTAGTGCAAGCAAGTGGCCCATATACCTCAGTCATTACCCATTAGGCTCAGGAACCTCCTAGCATTCAAATAGTCTGACTGTCTAGGCTACCACCAATCAGCTCCTAGCCTTGAGACCAATTAATCTCTTTAAGACTCAGGTTTCTTATCTATAAAATGAAAAAAAGTATATCAGTACCTACCTCATAGAATTGACTTGAGGATCAGATAAACTAGTAAGTGAAAAATACTGTCATGTTCAAAACAGTAAACATTAGCTCACAGATCTTCTTCAACTTACATGGGATTACAGCCTGATAAATCCATCAAAAGTTGAAAATACCGTAAATTGAAAATGCATGTAATATAACTAACCTACCAAACATCATAGCTTAGCCTAGCCTACCTTAAACGTGCTCAGAACACTTCTATTAGTCTATAGTTGGGCAGATGATCTCACACAAAACCTAGTTTATGATAAAGTGTTGAATATCTCATGTAATTTATTGAGTGCTATACTGAAAGTGAGAAACAGAATGGTCGTATGAGTACAGAATGGTTGTAAGTGTTTCAGTTGCTCACCCTTGTGATCTCCTGGCTGTCTGAGACTCTGGCTCGCTGCCACTGCCCAGCATCACAAGAGAGTTATCTTACCGCATGTGGCTAGCCTGGAAAAATATCAAAATTCAAAATTCAAATTATAGTTTTACTGAATATGTATAGCTTTTGCTCCATTGTAGAGTCAAAAAATCTTAAGTTGAACTATTATAAATTGGGGACCATCTCTTTTTTTTTAATTCAAGGTGCCCTGAATAAAAATGGAGTCACTCTGAGAAATCTGCCGTATTTCACTGTCACTGGCCACGGCTGGAATCTAGCCCTCTAAACAGTATTACAACCTTGCTCAGGTATTTCTGAGAAGGCGACATGGGTGTGTTTTTCAGACACTCATGAGCATCAGTGCATTTGTGCAGCCCTGTTGCCTCTTCTAGGGGCTGCTGTTGCCACTGAAACTGAGGGTTATCTTGTAGTGAATTGAGGCAGGAGAAATGCCTCTCTTATATTTTGGGGGTTGTCCTTTATTAGAAGTCCTTCCAAAGTAGTAACTTACACTCCCTTGTCTTTTAGTTTCTACTCACAGCGTCTTAGAACCTGAATATGAGTTCCTAGAAGGCTGGAATGGCAGAAACCAAGCTAGTTCATCAGTTGAGCCTTTGGGTCTGATTCCCTCTTAGCAAGAATTCTCTTCCAAGAGGTTCCACAGTCTCCAAGACAAAAACACATTGGCAGCCAGGTTCCTAGTCCCCGACTCCCCAGGCATGTTTGAATTTCAGCTGCGGGGCCCTTGCCAGTGGTGATTTAACCTGAAATGGCAAAATTCATATCAATAATGCTCATCTGAGTGAAATTAAGGAAGATGTTAACTCATTTAAGGGGAGGAAAGTAAGGCACAATGTATGTGACCAGCCACTATGCGAGTCATAACTTCTCCCAGGCATTAATACGTACCACACAGGAAAGCTATGGGACTTTGCTTTTTGATCTTAACAGCAAAATCCTCTATCTGTCTCAGAATGGCTAATTTAAAAATCCAGTCTGCCTAAGGGCTGTCAGGATTTAAATGACTAGTATTGGTTCTCATTTTTTGCCTCAACTTTCAGCATCTCTTAAAGCTGCCACTTATTAATGGGCTAGGTGTGGGAGATGCCAGGGATAACAAGGAAGTGATTTGTCAGCTTAAAGGATGTCACTGGTCATCAAAGAGTCCCTGTTCTTTGTGTGAGCTGTAAAATCCATCTGAGTCACAAATTCAGACGGGTGACACTTGGTATATCCACAGAAATTGAACATTTATGCCAATTACAGACTCTGTACATGAGGAAGAACAGAACTGATTTAGCCACTAGACAGTAACTCACCTTAGGGCTCTGAAAAAAAAAAAGCATAATATTAAGTAACAACCAAAAATAGAAACTAAATTCGACCTAATTCCAATCTGCTGCCATCACTCTATTCCTTAAGGGTTGTGGAGACAAATCCTCACAAAGAGATGGACTACCTAAAATAAGTTAATTGGAATTTTGTGAAGCAGACATATGAATATATATATATACATATATATACAAATATATATATACTATATTTGTAGTATTATGAGTATAAATATATATAAAAATATATATAACAAGAAGTGTCATAAAGGATTAATAACATATATGATGTAGTTCCTACTTGCAGATTTCTACAGTCTAGTTCAAATAAAGATATACAGGTGGAAAAGGAACTGGTAATTCCATGAAATAATTTTGTGTCACATAAGTGGATTAGATACTTGACATTTAGGGTGGACTCTTTTAATTTGGGATGACAGGGGAGTTTCCTCTAGGAAATGGGATCTAACCTGGACTTTGAAAGATGGGAAAAGTGAATATAGGTTGATAGTAAGAGGGAAGGAACTTCTTTGTTAGAGTAATGAAGTAAAAAAAAAAAAATTGCAGAGACAGGATAATCCAAGTTGTTTTGAGGGGGACTATGAGTAGACCATTTAAATTGGACCAAAGAGGTGAGTATGGGAGGACAGCAGTGGAAGAAAAGCTGGAAATGCAGGTTGGGCTCCGTTGTGCTTTCTTTTTTTTTTTTTTTTTTTTTTTAAAGATTTTATTTATTTATTCATGATAGTCACAGAGAGAGAGAGAGGCAGAGACACAGGCAGAGGGAGAAGCAGGCTCCATGCACCGGGAGCCCGATGTGGGATTCGATCCCGGGTCTCCAGGATCGCGCCCTGGGCCAAAGGCAGGCGCCAAACCGCTGCGCCACCCAGGGATCCCTCCGTTGTGCTTTCTTGAGTGCTAGGCTAAAGATTTAATATATTTCTGAATCATCAAAAAGAGCACTATTGAGCCTGATTACACAAAGTAGTATTTTGAGGAGTGAGTCTTGGAATTGCATGGGATGGATCAGGGAGGTGAAACTAAAAATAGGCAGGCTAATGAAGAGGCTTACAGTATTGTGTGGGGATGATGTTGGTGGAATCTGTAATATCTGATGGTTGATCTAGAAAGAAAAACCTGCTTAAGGATGTGGGATGAATGAATGAATGAATGAATGAATGAATGAATGACTGACTGGCTGATCACAGGCTTTGGTGACTTACTGACTTGACAGGTGAAGGGAGAGGGAGAATGAGAAGTGACCTGAGGATTTTAGCCAGGCCTACTAGGAACACTGTGGGACCAAAATCAAAAGTGGAGAGTTCCAAAGGGCAAGTGGTTTTTACTTGGATTGTTGCTCGGGCTCCCTAAGTGTCTTTTTGAGAAATAAACATCTTCAAGTTGGCAAATTAAACTTTAACTCCATTTAAATCTGACCTGTAAAGGCCATCTGTTGAGGACAAGTAAAATTAGGTATGAGAGAGAAGACCACACAGTGTATAACAGGTAGAGAGGTGGTATTTTAAGTGTATGCACAACATCATTGACTGCCTTCTGGCTCTCTTAGAAATTATTCTCTGAAAATGTAACTTTTATGTGGAACTGCATTTCATTTATCTCTCACAAATCAGTACTATCTCTAGGGGATTTATTTTAAAAGATTAAGTAGCTAACCCCTTAAATGAACAGGGCTTCAGCTAATTATTATTTTCTTTACTAAGAGATTTTCATAATAGCATTTGAAATTTGAGAATGGTAATGCTTGCTGAATTCTTCTATATGCTAAACTGTTATTGAGTCAGGTGAGACTGAGTTTGAATACTTGCTCTCCACTTAATAAATGTGTGATCTTTTGTCAAAGCAGGGTCCTTTGTAGAATGAGACATGGTGAAGATTGAGTTAATACGAAGTGCGAAGTGCTTGCTGCAGTATCTGGCATATGGTATACTTTGAATACATGTTAGGTGATGGTTTTGTGTGTGTGTGTGTGTGTGTGTGTGAATTTGTTTTTTAACAGACTCACCAGCATTTACAAACCCCAGAACAAAATAGGGTAATTTTTCTTTAAATATTCCATTCCATATGGCCTGGAACAGTCAGCTTGGCATTGTTAGAACCGGGAAGCTATCTCAGATCTGAGGTCAGTTGGGATTATAATCAAACCCCATCAAGAGGAAATCAGTTGTTTGGTTGGTTGTCTGCAGCCTCTGGCCTCACTTAATAGGTGTTGGCTGTTGAAAATGGTATTGTCTTCCCACTGCATCCTCATGGTGCAGATCCACACAGGGAGAGTAACCATCCTAGCCAGGGCCACCCCAGCTGTAGTCACCGAATGCCAGCAGACAACTGGACCTCAAATATCACTCAACCCTTAGGTTTGTATATACACACTCAGACATGTGTTCACACAGCATTTTTCTGTGGCAAACCCACTGTACCAGGGTGGCTGGTCCAGGCAGGTTTTCCACAGAGGTAATCCATAGCTGAGACAATTCAGACCTAGTCTGGAGTCTGGCTCTCTAGTCTAGAATCTGTTCCTCATGATGAGATTTCTCTGAGCAGTTCCTAAGCTCCTAAACCACTAGCTAACCTCAGCCATGTCAGTTAGAAGTGTTTGAATAATCTGCAACTCACAGGGAACAGGAGTGCAGTTTTCCATCCCTTTCTTTCCAGAAACACTGTAGAAATGTGCTCATTCCCATTCCAGCATCCTTCGAGCTCTCTATTCTAAGGGATTTGGGTAGAGCATCTTCAGTTGAGGAAAAATAAAGAGGAAACCTGAATACCTTTGCCCCATAACCATGGATGCCTATTTGTTTTACACCACTTAATTAAAAATGGTTCTTTCCACAGCTAATTGATGTCTCCACTTGTAGAAGCTGAAGGGATTGGCAGTTTTTGAAATGCATATTCTCTCATTAAAAGACTTAAATTTCTGCCTCACCAGTCATCCCTCTCCACTATTATTTTTCTTCTTATTATTATCATTTCAGAATTGAGGAGCTAAAAAAGTCCCTTGAGAAGACAACCTGAGAGGAAAGAGGCAAATCTGATTCTTTTAAAATCCTGCACTCAAGTCAATTACCATGCTAGCTTTGGTCTGAATAAAAAGAAGATCCTCTAGCTTTTTAATGAGGTTTTTCTTATATGATATATCGAAATTTAGGTGCATTTCAGATGACCACAATTGCCTTTTTTTTTCAATTAAAAATTTCTTATTAATTTGTGCCTTTAAAGAAGCCTCAAGAATTCTCATTTCTTATACTTCAACTTGAAAACCAGATAACCACCTCTTCTACCTGTGGCTTTAATAAAAAAAGGAGAAAAAGCCTCGCTATTATAGTGTGATCACTGTTAGTTTGACATCCCCATCAAAGGAAACAGCTCTCCAAGTAAGGCTGTCCTTAAAGCCAGAGACAGACTTGTCAGTAACTCAGAGCCAGAAAAACTGGATTTCTAGAACTGTGATCAGACTGTCAGGGCAATGCTGCCTCCATGGGGATCAAGCTGAGCCCACCTATCTGAATTTTTCCCAGACATAACTAAGAACTCTAAAGATGAGCCCTGAGTAAAAGACACCAAATGATTGCATCACTGTTCCCCTTGAGGGATTTGGTCCTGAAGACTTTGAAAACTCTCTTAAATTAGCTCTAATTAAATGCTGTGAATCTGCTCTTCCACCATTCAGAAAATGGATCGCCTCATTGTGTTTTTTTTTTTTCATGTTACTAACAAAGTGGGAGAATGGAGATTCTTTAAAAGATTAAAAGCATAGAAGGAACCTTAAAAAAAAAAGGAGTTAAAAAAACGAAAAAAGAAAAGAAAAAATGTCTAGGCTATACTGGATCTCCCGTGGATAAATGGATGGTGGCCCTAGATAATAATTCAGTATGTCTTGACAATTTGTTGGGATCACTCAGGTGGTATGCTAGCCATATGGATTATGGAGTCATACGTATAGATTATTGAGACGGCTACCAGTGCCTTTCACACCACCGTGGCTTACTGCGTATACAGACAAGAGAAGTTATTTTGTAGACTATTCCTTAGGGTGTGTGTGTGGTGGGGGAGGTGGGCTGGGGGCTCATGAGACACTCTCGCTCTAAGTCATCCTGACAAAATAGATTTATTTAAATATTTGCCATAAAGTGTTTCTGCACAAAGGAAATGTTTTGTGGAAAGAATTCATGACACCATACAAGCATGTTTCTTTAATTGGAAATTGGATACCCTCTACTAAACATTTTATTGGAGAATTTATTTCACACTTTATGAAGGACCCTGAGAGAAACACTTTGTGATTAACTATGATTGTCCATATATGAAAAATGATTAAAGGAACAAGAATAAATATGCAATTAGTAGGGCAGGCTTCCAATCCTTTATTCATTTTATGCCATTTCCAGCAGTACCATTTCTCCCAAAGATAGTAGTATTAGGCTGGACATCATTAGGCTGACCTAGTCAGTTTGGTGTCCTGTTATCTTTTATTGTTATTTTAACCTTTAATGCAAGATGGATATAAATAGAAAGCTAAAGATGCCATATAATCCTTCAAGCAGTTTCATTTGAACAGAGGGAAAAATGAGGCCCAACATTTCTGATGGTTTTAAGTTCTTAGATAACACTTGTGACTTACAGACAAGTGGCTTTTTGTTTGGCTTTAGTTTAGGTGTTTGTTTTGTGTGATGGGTAAATCCTGTATACTCTACCACTATGGTCGCCAGAAAAGCAGCATCGACATCACCTGGAAACTAGTGAGAAGGGCAGATTCTCAGGTCAGTCCCAGCCTTGAGGATCAGAAAATCTGCAATGGGGGTCTAGTGGTCTCTGTTTAACAGCCCTCCAAGGTGATTCTGAAGCCCACTCAAGTCTGAGGACCACTGAACCATGCTGTCAAATTCCCTCCTCTCCTTGCTTTGCATTCCCAAGCACACTGTGCAGAGAGTACTGTCATGACCTAACACAAAGTAGAGTTCAGTGCCTTTAATGAAACCTGCTGGCTTTGTAGCTTCATAAGCACAGAGTCCCAAATAATTGAGCTAAGCCTATATACATAAAGGAAATATGTAAGTTTTCCCCCACTCTTTCCTTTTTTGGGTATTAAAGGTCTCATTTCCAGTTCTGAAGTACCTTAATTTTTGGGCTTGAAGCAAGTAATTTAACTTCTCTTATCCTTGTGGTCTTCACCTGTAAGCACACATTCTTGATAGGGTTATGAGTATGAAATGAGAGCCAGCTAACACTAGCATACACAAGGGCCTTTAGGGGAATTAGAAACCAGTGCTCCTCCTGGGGGGACCAATTTTCAGAAAGCATCATTTGTTAGGGCTAACACTGTATGTTGTCCAAATCTGGCCAGGAGAGCCTCAGCTGGATTTCTGCCCTGCCTTTTGCCTTGGCATCTGGACACCTTTGTCCAGGGTGCAGGTGTATGCAGAGTTCTTGAATGAGACAGTGTAAAGCAGCTGGCATATCACAGTTGTTTTTCATACAGTATTTCCATACAAGACACATATTACACATAAACATACTTTTCTCAGACATATCTGTCACATGGAGAGGAGCATACCTGGTCATCATTTGGTTATCAGTAAAGATGCTTAAACTGCCTAGTTAAAGTTTAAAAAGAATTATCCTAGTTCTGAATGCTGTGATGCATGGACCAAATTAAGAGGTTAATTAAAAGCATTTCATTTTATCCTTAATGCAGAGTACATATATCTTCTCTGGACCATTAAAAAACGAGATCTGGGAAGAAAACTGGTTTCACTATTGCAACTCAAATACCATCCATGACTTCTTTATGGATTGATGGAATAATTTAAATAGGTGACTGACACTCTCGAATAATAAGTAACACTTGGATATTATGTGCAGTGTGGAGAAGTTATTTCCTGACATGGTATCATCTAGGTGTTGAAGATTGGTCTCAAATCCTTTTTAAGGGCAAAGGTCAACCAACAAGGAGGAAAGCCTGGAGGAGGCACCAGAAGAGGAAGAGTGTAGTGCTTGGCGCCTTCACAAATTCACTTAGGGTTGACCCTTCCTAGACTTTTCCATGTAAGATCCTGAGTGTCATCACTCTAGGAAAGACCTACAACCCACTGTCATATTTGGTAGTCTTAGATTCTGGTATTCACTTTTAGCACAGCTCGTTATTACTTATTATCAGGTCCCTGGTGTGAGGAACTAGGAATCCTGCCTCATACTCATCATTACATATTAAATTGGCACAGTGAGAATGATGGAACAAAGCATGGGCTTAAAAGCAACACATTCTTTAAAGGCTACACTAAATCCTTGGACATCTATACAATACTAGGTTATAGTACAGCTACTGTAATTAAGTGTTATATGAGGAAATGTAACAAGATATGTGGCCAAAGTAAAATGCTAACCTAAATAGGATCGTTAAAATGTAACACAGGAAATAAAATTGGAAATCACTATTAGAACACTGCTCATGTTACAAGATGTCAGAATCATGCATAATGCAAGAGTGGAACTGCTTACAAAGACTTTACACAAGAGAATTTAAACTTGCTTCTGTGGACACAAGGAACTGCTCTTTGAAGCATGGGCTCTGATGAGATTCTGCTTGGCTCTAACGACATTCCAAGGGAATGTTCGTTTCCATCGGATGCATATTTACTTATAGGGTGCTGAATGAAGGAGCATTCGTACTGCGTGGCAGATTGCACCTCCACCATAGTTTTCATTAATCACCTCTCCTTTGGCATCTTCACCATTGCTTTATTATTGATCTGTTTTTTGAACCCTCTATGTGAATAAACCTACGATCACAAAATTACCCATTGATCAATGTCAGCAAACACATTCCTGCAAACACAACCTTTAACTCTTTTCTCCCTGAACCCTCATTCCATTTCATCTCTTGGGCAAAGGCCTGAAAAAACAGATGATCCTTGTATTATTCCCTGAAGGTCAACAAATCCAGATTTTGCTAGGTTTACAAGCCTGAACATAAAGCCTGTCTCAAAGAGAATACTTTTCCTCTGCTGCTCAGATTCTAAGTCCAAAGGCCTTTCTTGCACACTCTAACATCCCCCTCCATTCGTGTTGAAGACTGTGGATCACATACTGGCCTTTGTTGCCACACACTGAGAAATCACCTTCTTTGAATACTTGTGCCAAATACAAACATATTTATCCACATACTAACCTCTCTAATTTGGACATAATTAGAGAAAGGGCTATTTAATTAGTGAAAAGTCTTAAATTATAGATGGCTGATTACTTTTGAGTACATAAAGTAATAGCAGGAAATGACTAACAAAGTGTTGCCAAGTACAGGACCTGCCAGGCCTGTTTTAATGAATAGCTAAAGATCACTGAAATTAGCACATTAATTGTATGCATGTAAATTGCTTCTGCTAAGTGCATTAAAATGTTGTTCTCTTTGTAATCATGTTGAAATTATTTATTTGGTTAGTACACCCTTTTCACAATTATTCATGAGAGACAAAAAAGCGAATTTCAACAGTCCCTGCCTAAATCAGAATACCACCAATTACATGCTTCCACATTTTACCATGCGTACGAACGACTCATGACCTATTTTTTAAAAAAACCCAAATGCACATCTAATAAAACCCATCTTCAGGTTTACTCATTTCCTTGCTTTGTGTCTTTCTTTCAGAATCCCTTGGAGGATAAGGTGAGGAGATCTCAGGCTCCAGACTAAACTCCCTGAGTGTGAATCCTTTTCTGCCACGTCATAGCTGTGTGACTTTGGGCACGCTGCTAAATAGTCTGAGCCTTAGTTTCTCATCTGCCCTCCAGGGTTGTTGTGAAAATTAAATGGATAAAATGATGTCCTGAAAAGTTTTCTCAAACTTGCATGATGACAAAAATCACCCAGGGCACTCATAAAACCAGCAGTTCCCAGGCCCCTCCTCTGAGGTCTCTGCAGCTTCTGACTCGAGGGGAGCCACCAGCCACCCCCAGAGATCCTTATCAGCTGGGAAACATCGTTGGGAAGCACCTGGTTCATAGTATTTTCTCCTCGCTCACATGCTGTGCACTAGCTATTGCATTAGTGAGCCAAGAAAAACAAAGGAAAAGTAGACTGAAGATAGAGGAACCAAAAAGTCATCAGAGCATCCCTGACAGCTTTTTCTTCAGTACTTCCCAGCACAGCAGACGAGAGTTCACCATCTTAGGGGGAGAGCAGTTTTCTCCACAGTTTAACAGTTCCATTGGTTCAAAAGACAAATCTCTTATTGTGTAGAAATCTGTTTCTTTTGAAGTTTTGTCCATTGTTCTTGTCTGATATTTGGAGCAACATGGAAAAGTCTGCTCACCTGCACATTTGACAGCTTTTTTAAACATTGAAAAAGCGCTCTTATCTCCTTTTGATTTTCCTTTTCCAAGCTAAATATACCAAGTCCCTTCACCCATTATTGGTCATAGAACATGGTTTCTATAGTTTTCGCAATCTTGGTCACCTTCCTCTGGAGCCAACTTGAGACTGCCAGTTTTCCTCTTAAAATGTGTTTTGTGATAGCATTGGATAGAATGCTATAAATTCCTGAACAGAACAGAAGATAGCTATACAAACCGTATTTCTATAAAAGATGCTCAAAATAGATTATCTAAAAAGAATGGTTCACTTAGGTGAAAAGAAAATTTCTACCTCGACTTCTTTGACTTCCTATGTGACCTTGGACCAGTCATTTAACATTTCCAGGTTCCGAATGCCCCGTTCTCTGAAACCAGCACAGCAATATTCCTCTATCTACTTGCTCACCTCATAGTTTTTCCAGAGGGTAAAATACAAACAAAAGTGGTTTGAAGGATTATGGGCTACTTTTATAACTAAATCAACATAGCTATGAAGCTATGTTCAAAATAAGTTATTTAAAAATAAAATTAAAATGATTTGTCACCTATAAACTCCATATAAAATAAAATGTATTAGATTTTTAAAGTTTTTTTCTCTTTCATGAAGTATATCACACATTGGTTCACATTCAGTTTGTGTCAATTTAGTAAAAATCCTTGAATTTTTTTTTTTAACATAGATTGTGGCCAAGCTAGGTTATCTCTAGTTTGCAAACTGGAATTCTGAACTTAACCTTAAAAAAAAAAACAAAACAAAACAAAAACAAAAAAAGAAAGAAAGAAAAGAAAAGAAAAAAAAGAAAAGCCTTTCTTGCTTTCGGGATGAGGGTCAATAGCCAGGAGCCTAGATGTAGTATGACATCTTAAAGACCTACCTGAAGGTCTGAAGAGAGAATCAGACACCATCTTCACTTCTCTTGACTTCGATTGCATTCTCTTCAGAGAGGAAGGCAGGATTTGCAGAGTGTCCTATTCCTCAGTTCATTGAAGAGATTTTATTATCAGTACTTTCTTCTCCTTTTTTCTTTTTTCTTCAGTGTGATCTCAAGGTCAAGTTTAGAGTGAATGAGAAGTAGGTCTCTCACAGAAATTGGGGCTTAGATGAATGGGAGAAATAAGCACATTATAAGTATGAAGACTTAGGCTTGCTGATGTTTTCAAATAATAATTATAGTAGGACATGTGTTTTTTGTTTTTGTTTTTTTGTCTAACAGTGAGAATAAAAGGTAGGATACAAACTTTATAAGTAAGCATGATCGGAGGTATGCAAAATGTGTGTGGTTACACCTATGTGCATTGAAAAATAAAGAACACTGAAGGAAGTAAACCAGAATATCCAAAGCAATTATTGCTGGTCAAATTAGGATACAGGTGTTTTTTTCTCTTCATACTTGCCTGTATTTTTCAAATTTCCTATTAGAAGCTTGCATTGTTTTTATAATCAGAAACCAGTTAGCAAGAAAGTGAAAGAAAGAACTTTGCTGCTGGGTGAAAAGTTGATGTTTGTACTAGAAACAAAATTTCATGGATACATTTTTTTTTTTCCTGGTGCCAACTCCGGAAGGTGGGAAAGGACGTTCTTTTATTCTTCTCCTCATTTAATGTGACGTGGAGGATCCTCTTTAATGACAGATTTCAGTGCGGGAAAGGCACCTGGGGCAACAATCAAGGGAGATTGCATTACACTGTGACCAAATCTTTAGAAACGCTTTCCTGTCTGGGCCATCAAACAGACTGCAACAGGTGGTAGTCCTTTTTCTTTTTTAAAGTAATTTTCAAGCCAACGTCTTACACACTGATTATCAAAACAAAACAGAACAAAACAAAACCAGGGGTTCCTGGGTGGCTCAGTGGTTGAGCGGCTGCCTTTGGTGCAGGTTGTGATCCCCAGGGTCCTGGAATCGAGTTCTGTCTCTGCCTCTCTATGTCTCTCATGAATAAATAAATAAAATCTTAACAAACAAACAAACAAGACCCTGTAGCCTATTTCCGACTAGTATTAGGATTCTCACTTCACATTAATTTTCTGGTCTTTTTTTCTAAATTTAGGAAGTCAGGTCAGCAGCACCTAACCATTAGAATGAAAGCTTCATCAAAGTAGGAATGATGTTTGTTGATTTTTAATTTATCTCTGTGTCCTCAGCATCTGGCCTAAGGCCTGACATGTCATAAGTGCCAGCGCAGCAAGGTAGAAGCAAGCTCTTGCACCAGGTGACTAGGATACAGAACAGAGCTCTCTTCTCTGCTTCCTTGAATGGCAGTCCTTGGATCAAGGACAGGGAAATCCTGAGAGATATGGGTAGGAGGGAACTGAGGAGACTACCATAACGTGAGCAAACTGGGGAGGAGCAGATAGAGGTGGGCTAGGGAATCTGCCTGGAATCTCCTCCACGTGGAACCGTGGAAGCTCTGTGCTTTGGACAATGAATTGCAAAGACCATTGTTTAAGCTCTTTGACTTGTTGCTGTTTCTCAGAAAGGGATAGGGTGAATTACGGATGGCTATGGATTCGCTCAGAAATGTTTGAGAAAGGATTAGGCTAGGGCCAGGGCTGACAAAGTGACAGATACCAGTCAGTAGGCCCCACATCCACAAGAAACAGGGACAGAGAGACTTTGGCATACTGTGACCTACCACAACAGCTGGGGAGCAAAGCAAGATGGGGCATGTCTTGGGGACAAGAAGCTCAGGGTGACTTCAGACAGATTCCCCTGTTACTGAGCTTAAACTCTGTAACCATCTGACAGAGGTTAGGAATGTCCTGTGGGAAAGAGGTGTGGGGAAGGGCAGATGGGAGTGAAGTAGCTAAAGCTGTTGGGCCATTTGGCCGAGGGAGGCTGAGAGAAGAGGGGTGGTGAGGGGTGGGTGCTAAGCAGCCTTGGCTGGCTCACCTGAAACAGTGAGGCAAGCATCCTTTGAAGGGAAGCGAGGAAGGCAGCTTGGTAACCACCACATACCTGCAATTTGCTGACATGCATAGAACTCCTGTTCCAAAATTCCTCTCCCTGTAGTAAAGCTGCCGAGATTCTTAGGTCTTAAATTACTGGCTGGAATGTGTGAGGATCCAAATGACTCACTAGGAAAGAACTGAGTTCCTAAAGCTGGAGTTTTAAGAGAAAAACCACTTTCATCCCCTGGGAATGACAGAGGAGCATGAGTTCCTAATTGAGGGGCAGGGTGATACACACTACCTTTGATAGGCTTTAGGGTGTCAGCACCTCAATCTAAAGTAGTGACTCAAATGGTGGGATTTCGAGTACTGTGAGAAATTTGAGAAAGGTATGAATAGAGGCTTCTGAACTTCTCATGCCTGGGCGATCTGGACAGCTCCAAATTAAGGCTAGATGTGGTTTCCAAGGGATTCTTTACCCTCCCTGGAGCTATTCAGACACAGCACCGCTAAATTAAATTCACTCAAGGTCCCGTTCTGGGCATCAGGAGTCCTTTTGAGCTCAAGTCACCAAATAGCCGATTCAATAGTCAAGTCAATTCTGTGCTAGTCAGGCTGATCTTTCTTTGAAATCCAAGTCCTCTGGCCTTGACTGTTGCCCTCCCTAGGGCCTGTTGTGAATCTGTTGACCTCCTTTTAGTTGGTCTTACCTGCTATCTCTAGGTTACCTGTTCAAAACACTGCTTCCATCATGGTTTTGTACTATGCGGTGAACTTTGATAGCTTCCCATGGAGCACTGGGCCTGAAGATGTGGCTCTTGAACCACCAATATTAGCATTACTTGGAAAGTTGTGAGAAATGTAAATTCGGGACCCTACTCTGGACCCGCTGAATTGGAAACTCTGGTGGTCAGGCCCACTGATCTGTTTTAACAACCCGGATGCATGATGGAGTTCGAGAACCACTGCCACAGAGCTCTGCAACCCGGTGTTCAAAGCACTCTCTCCTTTTAAAACAGTTGCCCCTTGTATTTGGTACTTCCTGATCCTGCCTTGTATTAGGATATTTTTCTTTGTGGTCTCACCTTCAGAAATGTCAACTCCTTGAGGTCCTAGTCCGTGTTTTCTAGATTTACTAACTTGTAAAATTACAAAGCTGGAAGAATCTGGAAAACCCTCTCCAATCTCTTCATTTTGCAAACCTTTGAACAGTGCCGTGTGCATGGTGGACATCAATTAACAATCACTGAATGAAATAACATGCCCACAGGGGCCATGGAGGTGAATTGGGACTGCTGAGACCTCAGTGTCATCGCCTTAATTTAGACTGTGCCTTCTGGCACTCTCGAAGGGTTTGTGAATGCCTGGGGGAAAGCCTTGGATGGCTTTGCCAATTTTTCCCTCATGGTCCCCTTGTATGGGCTTTGGAATTTGCTCGCTGAATACAAGGCAGCACAGTGTTTTGAGATACAAATGGCAGAGCAGTTGAATTAAGAAAATAAAAACAAAACCAAAATTGATGCTGTTTTTCTTATTGCTGCTTTGAGACTCAGTATGAAATATGAATCTGTCATACATAAGAAATAATATCTTGCCTGAATATCTAAGGCATAAATAAAAATTAATTGCAGCACACAGCTGTTAATTATCAGGCTTTGGAGCACTCCAGGAGCAGTTGCTCATGAATACCTATTCAGCTAAAGATCCCCCGCTTATCAGGACATGCTGACATTGACTATGAACTTTGTTGATGGGTTGCATCTGCATAGTCTAGAGGTCCAGGATGCCAGTGGTCATTACCCTTGTAAGGGGTAGGCTGCCGTCTCATGAATGTTCACACCCTCAAGGGAGATCCTTGACTTCTAAGGATGGCTTTGGGGTGATTCTTTTAAATGCATTAGGCCATGGGTATAAGAGACATTTGTGGATGTGTCTCCATACCAAATTATTATGATTGACTATATTCCCCATACTGTACGTTGCATCCCCATGACTTATTGTTTTAAAACTAGAGGTCTGTACTTCTTGATCCCGTTAACCTATTTTGCCACCGCCAACCCTAGCCCCATCCCTCTGGCAACCACCAGTCTGTTCTCTGTATCAGTGAGTTTGTGTTTGACTTTCTTTGTTTTGTTTGTTTTACTTTTTTAGAGTCCATATTAAATGAAATAATGCTGTATTTGTCTTTCTCTGATTTATTTAGCATAATACTGTCAAGGTCCATGTGGTCACATACAGCTGTTGCAAATGCTGAGATTTCATTCTTCTTTACGGCTAAGTGATGTTCTTTTATATATATGTGTGTGTGTGTGTGTATACACCATATTTTCTTTATCCATTTATCCACTGATGGACACTTAGGCTGTTTCCATATCTTGGCTATCATAAATAATGCTGCAATAAACATAGGGGTGTACATACCTTTTTAAATTCAAGTTTTCATTTTCTTCAGGTAGATATCCAGTAGTGAAATTGCTATTTCTATTTTTAAGTTTTTGAGGAAGCTTCATACTGTTTTCCATAGTGGCTGCACTAATTTATATTCCTACCAACAGTACACAAGGGTTCCCCATTCTCCACATCCTTGCCAACACTTGTTATTTCTTGTCTTTTTGATACTAGCCGTTCTGACAGGTGTGAGGTGCTATTTCATTGTGGTTGTGATTTGCATTTCCCTGATGATTAGTGGCCTTTTTTTTTTTTTGTTAACACTATAGGTCAAGTTCATTAAAACAAACTCACATGGACTTTCCTAATTATTTTTGTGGTGGTTGTGCTGGGGTTTGGTTTAAATAAGAGAGCTGCTACTTGCTTGCAAAGTTTCAAGGTAATTATAGTGACTGTAATTTTGGAGCTGCTGGCTCAGGTTTCTTGATCTTGTTATCATCAAGTCCTTCCTGTTCTCTAGTTTCTGCTGCCCACCCCTCTGCCCAGTGCCGTCATCATGACCGTGTCTTGTTCACTCTTCTAGGCTCTTCTAGGCATTCTGTGACTAGACCTGAGATCTGAGGTAGGAGGCATTAAAGGAACTGTAACTCAACATCTCTTGTTTCTCAGCATCACATTAGTTAGGCTTTTGGCCCACCTTTGCCTTATGCCATATTTCTAGAATCATCTATATTTCTTGTTCTTTGGGTTCAGTCTCTCACCGCAGTTCTTATACTGAGTTGTGTCTCAGGAATTTGCCAGGTTTCCCCAGGTCCTCAAAGAACCTCACCTTGCCATTCCTCCCCTCTCTCAGCCATCAGGGTGCACCAGAGGCTGACCGAGGCTCTGCTGTCACCCGTTAGGCTGTCTGATGCTGCCTGCCTGCATCTTGGGGCACTGTTTGCTTCTGAATTCCTTGGCACCATGTCGTGCTTTCCTATCCAGTGAACTTCCGCTGTTTCATGTTTGCCTCCTGATGCCAGCTTCCTAGCTGCATTATCAGCTCTTATGTATTACCATGTTTTTTAGCTACTTTGTTCTGCCTGCCAGAGTGGACACTCTCCCAGCACCTGCAGCTGGGCCATCCTCCCTGGTAGCAGGTCTAGTTTCAGGTCCCAGCATCTTCCATTATGACCTGCCCACACCTGGTTTAACAAATTTAGTGAATGTAAAGTATGTTCTTCAAAACATTTATGTTTCAAATACTGTAGTTTAATCCTTACTGCAACTAGGTTACATTACATTTATTTATTTATTTATTTATTTATTTATTTATTTATTTATTATTTATTTATTTTTGTTACATTACATTTAAAGAATTATCCCCACACTTTTTTAGTACTGTGTGTGGATTGTGGAAATGGTTGCCTCTCCCCGTTTGCAGGTCTTTTAAATAAAATGCAGATGAACTTTGCTTTTAATGGAAATCCTGAGAAAAATTCTTTTGGGGAGAACTTTATATTTGAGGGTGCTATAACCTGCTAAAATTGTTCCTATTTCTGTCCTGATGTCCGAGGCAGGAACTCTGGGCCTAATTATTGTGTTTATTATCCTCAGTGTTCATCTAGGTATGAGGAGCTGAAGAATGGGCAAAAGCAAAGAAAATCTATGTGTGCATTAGCGCTCATGTGTTGTATTGGATGAGCGAATGGTGAGTAAGGTATGCACAGGGGAAAGTAACTATTTTCACTTGATAAATGTTAAGGATCTCTGTTATTATGATAGTTATTGATGATGTGAACACTTGTTATGATATATCAGGCAGTACAATAAGTACTGGGATTACCTTGATGAAGCACTTGTAAATAGATATTTATTTTTTTAGAGAGGGAGAGAGGAGGAGAAAGAGAGGGAGAGACATAGATAGATGGGGGCAGGGAGAGACAGGGAGAGAGAATCTTAAGCATGAGTGTGGAGCCTGATTTGGGGCTTGATCTGACAACCCTGAGATAATGACCTGATTTGAAATCAAGAGTCAGATGCTCAACCGACTGAGCCGCCCACACGCTTCAAGTAGATACTAATTTTATTTCCACTTCACATGAAAGCAAACAATGGTTTAGAGAGGTTAATTTACCTGAGTCCACACAGGAAATAATTGCTAGATTAGGGAGTTGAACCCCAGAAGTGTAACTCTAAATTAGTATCAGCCTGATTATACTGTTTCCGTGTTCATCACCATGATGTTTCCAGATTAATTCTTATATGACGAAAGTATAGAGAATATAGGAAGAAAATAATTAACACATTTTCAAAGGATTTTTACATTAATCTTCAGAAAAGAAAAGAAAAGTGGCATTGTCTCCATTTAAGAGGGCAAAAGAAAGACTTAAAACCAGTGACTCTGTATTATCACAATAGCTGTGGTTTCTTCATTTGGCTCTTGTTTACTATTCCATTGTGGGAATCTACCACATTATCCTGTTGGTGGACATTTGGATTTTTTCCAGGCTTTTTGTATTGTATATAGTGTCTCTATATCTATAAACATATACATATTTCTAATGCATATTTCTCATGACTTTTTCTCAGGTATATATCTAAGAGTATATGTCTTAAAAATGACATTTAAGACAATAAATATAAAAGAAGTCCATGCATGGAGCAATAATGAGAGTATATCATGAACCAGTAGTTTTGATTAAACTAATTCTGTGAACCTGGGGAAAAAAAAAATTGGTAAACCTGAAGTCTCACCTTTCCCCCCCAAAACAATCACCTGACTTGATGACTTGTCTAGGGCAACAGAGTGGTGGAGCTGGGACTAACTCTAAGTTCTATAGCTACAGACAAGTCTTAGTCCTATCCTCCTTCTACACATGAACACTGTTCTCTCCATTCCACTTGGGTGGCCTGAGAACTACAAACTTCACAGGTTCAGAGGAGAGATTATACACCACCGAATTGCAAGTCTGTTTTTGCAGAAGAGATTTGGTTTTGAGAAATTACTCAAGAGTGTTTATATTGCATCACCCATGGGCCTGTGTGCTGTTAAGCTTGAAATGAAAAGAATGGCTTCGTGGTTTAGTTTTATGAGGGAACCAAAGCCATAGAGTTATGATCCAGTGCATATAACATTGAAGGATAACAATTTAAAGTCCAATAACTCTTGCCATTTATCTTCACCAGAGGATCTCAAAGAGTTTTATGAGAAATTATAGACTAAGAATTTGGAAGAGTTATGCACAATTTATGGTTAAAAAAGGAAGTGCTAAAGTTTTCTGGAATGTTCCAAGTCTGTCATTAGGGAAGGCATGAAGAGAGCCCAGGATCATTGATTCTTTGGCTAGGAACCCTGGCAAGAGTTAGATGTGACCAAACGATTCAGTGATTCTGAATGGCTTCAGCTTGCTTTGAGTGGAATATTACCTTTTCGAGGGGCCTTGCTGATTGAAGGAGGACATAGAGGAGCCAGCATGAATTGATTCCCCAGAACCAATGGTGATATTGTGGCAGTCATATTAATATAGCTTTTATAATATGCTCTCTGATTAGTGTTTCCCTTACTTTAATTGGAATTTTAAGCACCATAATGATGTGAGCCAGCTGAAGTTTTTCAGCAGTACAGATATAAAAGGTTATCCTAAATTACATTTAGGAGAAACTCTGCTTGAACTATTTAGGTTAATAAATAAAGACACCAAATTAATATAGGCTATTTTAAGACCAAATATGTAATACTATAAAACTTTGGTGATCTGTATGCTTTCTGTTGGCCAGCCTCAGGATTTTTAATTGAATTACTACAGAAAATTCAGCACAAAATATTATCAGATTTAACCACCCACTGAGTGTGTTGTTATTGTTTTATTAGGCTAAATCAAAGGTTACCACTGCTCTTTTCTGCACTCCCTTTCAGCCCAGAGGGGTAAAGTTTTAAAAAGAATTGATGAAATTTTAGAAAAGAGCAAGAACTTAATAAAGGGATAATTTTCACATATTTTCTTTAGAAAAATGAAACTATTTCATGGCTACTTTATATGTGCATTCCTAGCCTTTATTTATTTATTTATTTATTTATTTATTTATTTATTTATTCATTTTTTCATTCATTCATTCATTCATTCATGAGAAGTACAGAGAAAGAGGCAGAGACATAGGCAGAGGGAGAAGCAGGGAGCTTGATGTGTAGGATTGTATCCCTGAACTGTGGGATCACGCCCTGAGCAGAAAGCAGAGCTTAACCGCTGAGCCATCCAGGCGTCCCCATTCCTAGCCTTTTAATAGAGAGTGTCTGTGACATTCGCATTCTGAAGCTTGTAACTGGTCTGAGATTGAGACTGAAGGAGAGTTGTTGGGGGGACAGAAGTGCTCCTGGAGAAAGACCCATGGGCAAGCCCAGAGGCAATCCACAGCTATCCACATTTCAATCATACTGCCTTCTGACCATATCATCCCAACAGCTCAAGATGTGGGTGGGATAGCAGCATGGCTGGAGGAGTCAACCCAGCGGATAATCACTTCACCCAGCGGATAATCACTTCAGAGCCCATGCACTTCATCTGGTCATACATGGTTAGGAATGCCCTCCGAATCTATAAAAAACTTATTAAACTCAACAGCAAAGAAACAAACAATCCAATCATGAAATGGGCAAAAGACATGAACAGAAATCTCACAGAGGAAGACATAGACATGGCCAACAAGCACATGAGAAAATGCTCTGCATCACTGGCCATCAGGGAAATACAAATGAAAACCACAATGAGATACCACTTCACACCAGTGAGAATGGGGAAAATTAACAAGGCAGGAAACCACAAATGGTGGAGAGGATGTGGAGAAAGGGGAACCCTCCTACACTGTTGGTGGGAATGTGAACTGGTGCAGCCATTCTGGAAAACTGTGTGAAGGTTCCTCAAAGAGTTAAAAATAGATCTGCCCCACGACCCAGCAATTGCACTGCTGGGGATTTACCCCAAAGATACAGATGCAGTGAAACGCTGGGACCCCTGCACCCCGATATTTATAGCAGCAATGTCCACAATAGCTAAACTGTGGAAGGAGCCTCAGTGTCCATCGAAAGATGAATGGATAAAGAAGATGTGGTCTATGTATACAGTGGAATATTACTCAGCCATTAGAAATGACAAATACCCACCAATTGCTTCGATGTGGATGGAACTGGAGGATATTTTGCTGAGTGAAATAAGTCAGTCGGAGAGGGACAAACATTATATGGTCTCATTCATTTGGGGAATATAAAAAATAGTGACAGGGAATAAAAGGGAAAGGAGAAAAAATGAGTGGGAAATACCAGAAAGGGAGACAGAACATGAGAGACTCCTAACTCTGGGAAACGAACTAGGGGGGTGGAAGGGGAGGTGGGGGGGGGGTGACTGGGTGATGGGCACTGAGGGGGGCACTTGGTGGGATGAGCACTGGGTGTTATTCTATATGTTGGCAAATTGAACACCAATAAAAAATAAATTTATAAAAAACAAAAAAAGAATGCCCTCCGACTCCCACAATCTGTTCTTACTCTGTGTGTCTCATCTTTCAACCAGAAATGCTCCAATTCAGTGGTTTTCAAAAGTGCAGTCTCCAGACCGGCAGCACCACCCAAGAACTTGTTAGAAATATATATTCTGGGGCAGTCCATGTGGCTCAGCGGTTTAGCACAGCCTTCAGCTCAGGGCGTGATCCTGGAGACCCGGGATCGAGTCCCATGTCGGGCTCCCTGCATGGAGCCTGCTTCCCTCTGCCTGTGTCTCAGCCTCTCTCTCTCTCTCTGTCTCTCTCTCTCTCTGTCTCTCTCTCTCTCTGTCTCTCATGAATAAATAAATAAATAAATAAATAAATAGAATCTTAAAAAAAAAAAAAAAGAAATGTATATATTCTAATGTGCTCATCCAGACCCACTGAAGCAGAAACACGAGGAGTGGGCCCCAGAAATCTGTTTTAAAGGCCTTCCATGTAATTCTTAAGCCTGCTAACATTAGAAAACAGCTGATTTAAATTACATTGATCAAGTATATGTTTTGTTTTTTATCAAAGAACAACTTTCCCAATATCTGATTCATAGTAGGCTCTCAATAAATATTACCCTGAAAATGAAAAGATACTTAATTTGTCATGTGACATTCTGCAATGTTTGTGATCATATTTTAGTCTCTTTGTTACTGTCTACTCAGAACTGAGCACTTGCCCTCACAGATTATTCATTTTCTTTCCCTCTGGACTAGCTCCTTGGCTTTTCATTTAATATGAAAGGTCATCTTCAAAGAAAATTGTTGTCCTATGCTTCAGTTATTTAATTCTCCAGAGAGTCACTGAGAAGCAAAGTGAGTTCGTGCCAATCATTTCTTTCCCATTTTTAAACAAGGATAGTCACTTCACTGTCAGTGATGATCAGTGAAATTTTTCTCTCGTCTCTCCTGAAGGACTAGCCATAAGTTCAGTGGCCAAGAATTTGTTGTTTTAGGACTTCTCAGTTGGCTTTGAGTCTGCTTAGGCAGCACATTCATCCAAGGGCTTTAATACTCCCTGCTTTGCTTCAAGTAGTATGTGAAAATGGGGGAAAAATCTATCACAAAGAAAGCTGAAGTGCAACAGGTTTATGGAGACAAATGGACTCAGAGTGTAACATGTGAATTCACTTGTATTATATACCCAATAATTTCTGATGTGTGAAATCCGGGGAAATCATGGGCTCCAGAGTCCGTGAGATTGTTGCAACATAAACCTCTTTTACCTCTTGTCAGGCAGGTGACTTCTGTGGGTTGAATGGTATCCCTCCTCTGAGCACATCTAACTCTCCAGGGACAGGTTCCCCAGGAAGGGGTGCTGTAAGAATGAATCTAGGCCTGGAGTTTGGCATATGTCATACAAAGTGAGAATGCTGACTGTGGGTAAAAACTTGCAATACAGGCATCACTGAGAATATGGGGAGGCTCCTACATGGAGCAGGGTGGGGAAGCAGGGATGAGTAAGGAGTGCTGAGAGTTGACCAGCAAGACAGAGAAGTGTGGTACAGATTGGAGAAAGTGTGTTTGCAGTGAGCTAGCGGTTTGAGGAGGACCTCCTTCACTAGGCTTGGCTTCCTTGTACTGTCATGAGGAAGTGGGTGGGAGGAGGCTCCTAGGATAGAGTTGTGCTAGGGTAGAACCACTGCCTGAGCAGCTTGCTCTTTCCTAAGTGAAACCTGCTGTTTATGACATAGGCTTTGTATTGGTAGCTGGATTTATGGCCCTTAGTTCGGGCCATAGCTTCTCAGTTTTGTCCCCCAAACTTCAGCATATTTGTTTATTCAGAGAGAGTGGGGTAGAGGTGAAGTGGCCTCTAGCCCAGGCCCTGGAGGCAGACCAAACAACTGCATTTTGAAGTCCATAAACCCTGACCACCTCCCAGGTGCCAGGCATCACAGAGATGCTAGGAATCAAGTGAGAAGCAAGAATTCCTGCCTTCAGGGAGCACCGAGTCTAGTGAAAGATATCTAAACAGCTTAAAGTCAGTGGGATAATTTTAGTAGGTAGAGGATGTTACATAAATTGAATCCTTTTTTTCCCTCCCCGTTTGATGAAGTCAGCTAAGTCTTCTAAGAAAAGATAATACTTAGATCTAGGCCAGGTAGTGAAGAGGGAAAGGGCATTGTAGGCGAACGGAAGAGTGTTTAAGAAAGTACTGTGCCGTCAGTAAATGGCAAGTGGTCTGTCTTCTCCAACAGTCATCTGAGGGTGAGTGGTAGACTTGAGGTGGGACAGGAGACATGGAGTCAGATCACAAAGGACCAGTATCTTGCTGGGGGACTAGGGAGCAGAGGTTTAAATAGGAGGGTGACAGGTCAGATTGGTTTCTGAGAGACCGTTCTAGCTCCTTTGTGGAGAGTGGGGTAGAGGAAGTAGAGCCATGTCAAAATACAGTTGAGGCATGATGAGGGCCTGGCCCTGGTCCATTGCCAGGGCGGTGAAGAAGCCAAGTTAACTTTCAGAGGCTTGAATTTGTTCAGCTGACTGTTCTTTTAGCATCCTCACCCCACATCTTTGGGGGTATCTAGGGCTGCTGCTTCTGTAGTTGCTGTCTGCGTAGTTGTTTCTGCTGGAGGCTGCAGATTAAACCTGAGCCTGCATTCTCTCATTCATTCCATGGAGCTTTCTTCTCTCAATGATTTTACCAAACTCTCCTAATAGTGTGGAACTGAAGCTAATTACAAATTCCATGTTAATGTGTTTGTACATAAATTCTGTACTTGGATACCATTTTTTTGGTGTGATGAGCAGTATAACTTTGTACTTGACATGTAATTTAAGTTGCTTACATCAAATGCTTGAATTCATTCATAAAAATTTTATTGACATTTACTATGTGAAGGCACTATTAGCTTCATTGAGGGGTAACTTAAAAAGTATTAGACGTCCTCTTGCAGAATGTATCAACTCTGGTTTATTTTTACAACCACAAAACCAAGGAACTTTCTAGTAACATTTGGTTCATTCATTCATTTATTTACTCATCCACCTATTAATCCATCAGTCAGCAAATATTTGTTAATCATCTGCTTTGTGAAAGCAAAGTAATGACATAAGGAACACATTAGGCTAGAAATAAAAATAGAACAGAGTGTTCTGGATGGACCTCAGGGTTTTCAGAAAGCCAAGAATATAAAATAACCTCAAGATTTTGGTTGCTTAATCTTTAATAGTAGGGTCACTTTCATTATTAAAGAGCATCTTGGGTTAGGAAGTGAGGTTTTAGCTTCTTAGATAACCTATCCTATCTCTGCCCCTGTGTTCCTCTGGTAATTACTTGAAACTTTGGGTCACTGGACTGTGCACGGCAGAACTGTACTCACTAGGCCACAATAATTTCAAGAAGTGAATGATAGTATTTTACCTATCTGTAGGGTTTTTGCTTAGTAAAAAAGGGACCAAATAATATGCTTTCCTGGGCAGGTGTAACAGAAAATATTCAGTGTACTCTACCCTCTTCCCAGTTGATGGATCTGTTTGAAAATTGGCCAGTTTCAGAATTCAGCTACTAGTTGTTTGTGTAAATGGCCAATGGTCATCAAAAACCATCTTGGAAGTACAACATATGCAGACGTATTTTGATCTCTCTTTCCTTTAATGCCCCTCTTTTAATTGAAAAAGTTCTTTCTCATTCTATAGTTGTCTACTCCTTTGTGGAAAGAGCACTTGCTGGGAATGAGGTGACTTGATTTCTAATCCTAGCTAACCTGCTAACTAGTTGTATGACTTTAGGCTGGGGGTTGACACGTGACATTCTGCTGCCAATTCTGACCTACCACTTGTTTTTGTAAATAAAGTTTTATTAGAACACAGCTATGACTCTTTGTTTACTTATTCCTTTGTGCTACCATGCAGAGAAGAATATTTATGACAAGACTGTAGGGCCACAGAGTCTAAAATATCTGGCCCTTTACAGAAAAATGTGTCAACCCCAGCTTTAGGCAGACTATTATCTTACTTGAGCCTTAGCTTCCCTGTCTGTAAATTTGGGGAATCAGATTAGGTTGTCCCTAGGGCCTATGTCCTTTTTAGCATTCTGTTGCTCTATAACTCTAACTATAGAGCAGCCTCATATCAATTGTTGTACACTGGGATATAAACCTATTCATATTTATATCTAACTTCCTCAGTTTATGAAGCACTAATACTGGCAAGCCACCATAGAAAACTAACAAGTCTAAGAAGCTTACAATCTGGTTAGAAGACAGAGGTTATAATCTGGTTAGAAGACAAGGTTTAGAAGTTAAATTATAATAGAAGGTAATAAAGGATAACATACCAAAATGAATGATAATGACTAAATGAGTTCAGAGAAGAGAGATCATTATGGGCTGAGATGATTAGGGAAAACCTACAGGGGAGAGTGGCATGTTTTTAAGAATAGTTATCCACATGGCCCCATAAAATATTGGATCTAGTGTTCTTCCAAAGGAACAGTTTTCAGGTTTTAAAAATGCAGATTTTAGAGTGTAGGTTACTGGGGAAAAAATGCAAATTCCTGCAACCCAGCATTAGAGGTTCTGATTATAGGTCTGGGGTACATCCCAGAAATCTGCTTTTTCAAAGAGCATCCCTGGTGATTCTGATATACAAGGATAATTTTCTTACTTTTAAAAATATTACTTTGGAAATTTGGTTAAATTGCTAAATACCGTTTCTTCTGAGGAATTCATGCTAGGTTTGTCAGAGTCTTATTAAACCATACATTTTCTATGAGTAGGAGGATCTCCACTGTCCATGGAGCAATTACTTCAGTGATTTTCTCTCCTTTTAGGAAATCTGTGATCTCCCAGGCCAAGAAGAATGAACTGAGGACTATCTGAAGGCCGTTGAATTCCTTAGATAAGTCCAGAAGGGAAATCTGGGATTAGTATAGTATTGTGTCTATGACAGCTGAGGATAAAGGATTGGAAAGATTCAGGGTACTAACTACCTCCTTTTGCATTTGGCTCTTGGTCCTTTTGTTGTGAGCTTTGTGTTTTGTGCAAAGCTGGCTGGGGTCAGCATCTTGGGTAAAAAAAAACTTTCAATGAAAGAGGTTGGGAATCTCCAATTTCTATCCCAAAACATGTCACTGATGACTTGAACACATAACCAGATACTCAAGATACAGAGGAGCGCTTCCACCTATGGGAGAATGACCCTCTGAAGAGAAATATGGAATCATCATCAGAGCCATTGGAGAGGACATCTGAGAGTCAGGTGGGTGACGTTTCACAAGATCCTGTCATGCCTCCAGTCCAGAAGAGAAAGTTAGATCCACTTCCAAAAAAGCATAGACATCTTAGGAAGGCCAAAGAGAATGAGAAAGAGCAAGAGAAAGGAGAAAGTGGCCACCCACCGCCCTCCTATCCTTCCAACACCTTTGGTACTACCACCAAGTGAAGAAGATGAGGTGGTGGATACAAAGCTGATGGTATTCAGGGCTCAGGAAGGTGATCCTGACCCTCCCACTGAGGTAGGGGTGAGGCATGGGGTGTCAAAAGTCTGGGTTTGCCACATTTTTCTAGAAAAAATAATGACAACTCACCACCTGGAGTGGGAGGAAGTGGGGATAAAAAGCTTGAGGAACACACCAGGATCCTTGGGCCCAGATACAGCATGAACTGGCTCTGAGGTGATGCCCTTTCATGTACAGGCATTGGCATTGAGGGCTTTAACTTCTTTCTTCTACTTGCAGGACGTATTACAGAGTCAACAGGATGAGGGTGCCTGTGTGATGCATCAGGAGTGTCAGATCCAGCCCTGTGAGCTCTCAGCATCCCAGGAGCCTGGGTTCTCTTCTCCTGCAGTGAAATCGTTGGCATCGCCACCACTCTGCTTTGGCCGCTTCACTTCCTAAGCTGTGTCTGCCAGACCTTCTCAAGGTCTAGGAAGCGGAAGCCCCCCAGAAGCAAGGGCGCTGAGCTGGCTGAGGTAGGAGGTGATGCTAAGGCTCTAAGACGTGGATCTGGGCAAAAAAAAACAGAGTGCAGCCTCATGAGAGCCTGTAGCACGCTGATGCCAGTACGGGTTCTCCCTGTGTGTAGCTTCGTAGTTTTCTCCATATTGTTGTTTCCATTGCTTGAGTTCTTGTTTATCAAAGCTTTTATACGGAGATCCTGAAGCCTAGAGAACTGGGAAAAGCAAAGTAACTTTGAAGCTTTTAACACTTTACCCTGGTAGTGGGGTTGCTTCCTACTTCATCCCATTAGGCTGAAGTAGCATTCATTCTGGAGCAGGGATTCCCACCATTCATGAGGATTGTCACTCCTGTCCAGTTAGCTCACTTCTCCCTACCTTCCCTGAGGATGGAAGCCATACCATCTCATCATCTTGAGTAATGTCTCCAGCCACCGAGTGGAGACTTCTCACCTTCAGCTTCTCTCATTGTCTTTTACCTTTGGCTAGAGATTCATTTTGAACTCTTCATCTTCAGTATTTTGTTGAAATTCGGCCACTTTCTACTTGATTTAGATACGCTGCAGGGGGTGGTGGTTGCTGCTTTTCTTGGACAGGGTAACGCTACCACCTCCTCCATCTCTAACCATTATTTGGTTTTCTTTTGTTCACTTGTTAGTAAGATACCTGGCTCTTTGTCCTGAAGTGTGCGTCTGGTGTTCTCTAGCCATATGCATCAAAAACCTAGCCACATAAGGTAGTGTGCTCCTTCCTTGTTATTCTTTAGCCAGATTCTCGCAGAACCCTGAGTTCTTCTGAGAACCCTAAAGAAAATATGTACGTAAGAAAAGTTCAAGGTTATTTTATTTCCCCATTGTTGTCCTAGCATACCAGGGTTAATCTTCTTCCCAGGATATAAACTAAGAGTTTGCATTAATCTCATACCTTCCTTTGAGAGAGTGGATTTAAGAAGAGTTTTGAGAGTTCCCCTGTAGCTTTAATTACCTGTTGTTATTTCCTCCTTGTTCTGGTTTCCCAATTCATATAAGAATAATCAATAAAAAGCACAAATGGAAATAAATGTGTAGTATCTGCATTAGAAGGAAATTGTATGTTTTATTCCTTCCTTAGGGCTGACCCTGATGGTTACCACACTAGAACTGGAGAAGATAACCAGTGTGTTTGTTTTATTCTTTCTTGCCTGGAATAGGGCTTCATACTGTTGAAGAGCAAAGTTGGGAAGGGAATAGAATGATTGGCAAGAGCAGCGGCAAAGATCCTTAAGGCTGCCTTGGGGTTAATTGGTAAAAACTGCCCTGGAAGAAGTCTTGTGATGTGGTGAGCATATTAGGTTGGAATGAGAAATTCTGCAAAATGTCACACTCAGTGTTTGAAAACAGGGCAGCTTTCTAAAGTCAGTCATGCATTGATACCTTTAGTTGTCTAAAGAGCGGTTGATCGTTTAGAGAGTATAGAATTTTAATAGAGCTAATTGAGCATTATAAATGCTTCGAGCTATTACATGAAATTTCAAGTTATCTAAACTATATTTACGCATATATTTTCTCAATGTAATGTAAGAAACGTACTGCCAGGCAAGACATAATGTATGAAAAGTCCTGCGTCATGGAACCTATTATTAAAAGCTCAAAAGAAGGTAGATACAGCGTTGCCATTAATGCTTTGTTATTGTTTCTCATCATAAGTTGTTTCAGGATGAGCTTTTCTATCATAGGGGAACTGTTAGTTCCAGCCTGGTTAGCCATATGCCCACTCCCATCTACAATGCTGATTTTTACATAAAGTTTATTTATTCCAAATGTAGATTACAGACTTCAGATAAGAGAAGATCTGTGTGAGCACTTAGTTTCTAAACTCTTTTGCTCATCTATCTTGACCCCTCACTCATGAACAGGGGAAAAGGGTGCCTGTGTCTCCGCCACTGCATTTATAAAGAAGAAATTATATATTCTCAAGTTTCAAATTCTATGTTGCTGTCTTTATATAGCTTGAATTATTAAACATGGTTTATGCTAATAAAGTTGTTTTTGCAAAATATATTAGAAAAATAGTACAGCTGTATCAAAGTAAAAACAAATTAAAAATAGAACCTACTACTATTGATGAGAGATAAAGTTTAGGGGTAGTTTAAAAAAAATTGTTTCCCTGCAAGGCAGATAAACAGATACCGTAAATGTATTGTAAACAGAAATACTGAACGAGTATAAAGATCACATTTAATGTATTTAGTTCCCTTTTTTTCTCATGGGAATGCGCAGAGCTAGGTAGGTGGCAGGTATGGTCATTGCTACAAGTTGAGTAAGCTGAGATTAAGCAGGCTGATTAAACTTTTCCAGTGATTTTTTTCTAAGAACACTTGTTAAACCTGATAGGGAATCATAATACAACTTCTGTAAACAGATTATCTAACCACTCGCCTGTGGTTTTATCTTCTAAATGTGATTGTTTTTACTCTGGTTCATGTCCCTGTGTTAGCTGGACATTTCGTTTTTGTCTGTTTGTCCTCATGCTACTGTTCAGATTCCAACTGATGCCACCTTTACTCATCTGGAAAATTTTAACATGAAAAAACTCTGGTTGATGGAGAATGCCAGAGAACCAATAGCGGGTTTACTTATTAACTGAGTTTTAACAGAAAAAGTAGCAATTATCTAGTCCTTATAGATATTTAGCAATTATCTATCCTTATTTAAGAAATGAAGCCGTGCTCCCAAGGTAGCATAGCTGGTTAGTGGCAAAGGTAAAGCAAATAATAGCTAACATTAGATTCAAGACTGTACTTTATACCCGTCATCTATAATCTTCAAGCAGTCTGCAGGGGGTTGATATTAGTGTTTTTCTTTTACAAATGAGACCACTTACGTTCAGAAATGTGCTGGTAAGTCCTGATGCAGAATCCAAACCCAGGCTTGTTAGTCTCTGAAACCCATCCTCATTACATTCTCCCTCCCCGTATTACAATGTTATAAAAATCGCTTTGTTTCCAGTCTAACTCTGTAATGTCAATAATAGGCAGTTTCTCATATTTGCCAAAACTTATATTTTAGCCTTAACGCATGTACAATAAATAGAAAAGTCCCGTTAAAAAGACTATTTCTTCCAGGTAAAATTTCTGTATTGGGCAGTAAATAATACAATCGTTAACCTAAGTGCCATTGACAAAATAGAATGGCAGTGTAATATAAACAAAGTTTTAATCATTACAACTAATTAAACTGAGACAATTACTTAACCGAAAAGTGATCAAGAGAAAAAGGAATAGCAGCACATAATCAAAGCAGGGCCCTTGACTTGACAGGATCATAAGACAAAGCACAGCAAAGATGAATGAGGTCCCATAGAAAGCTAATAGACTTAAGAGTGTTTCTAAACTGTTTTCAGGTGAATGGTTTGGGACCTGGGTAGCAGAGAGACAGGCTCTTCTATGTAACCCAGTGACCCTTGAAATAAGTGAGTATACCCCTGCTAATGAACTCCAGGCTTTAAATAGGAAATTTGAATTTTCTCACGCTTCAAAACATTCTTTTCATTCTGATTTGACAAGGCCTCTTTCAGGACAAAATAAAAAACAACAAAACTGGTAGATTCAAACCACTGGACTGTGTGGTCAAGGAGTGTTCTTTGGTTTTTTTCAAACTCAAGACACGAGGGCAGCTGTTGTACGTGGAAGATTGGATTGGGGCAGATTTCCTGAGCTGTATTCCGTTAGCTGTAAAGAACTGCAGCACTGCTCCCATTGTGGAACCTTTGTGATGAACTATCTCAGACAGCGGTTATTACCCTCCTGTACTCAGTGCTAGAGGAGGTCTTTGATTGGCACCCTTGTTTCCCTCCCCTCTCCCCCACCTTGTGGTTTAGAGTCAATCCTGCAGTTGGTGAGAGGCCCAAGAAAAGCTATTTTAATAGGGGTCTAAATAGCATACGTGAAGAGGAAACCTCAAAACAGATTAAAATAATTTTTACTTGAGTTACAAAATTTTCAATGATTTCAAAATTCTGAAATTCTATTGCAAATGATTTCCAATGTGAACTTGACTTCTTTTCTACTTATAATTACCATTTTGATTCTAGGATGTCTGTGAAAATACACAGTGCTGGATCATTACAATGGTAGCCCTTCTGGTGAGCAGGACAATAGATCTATTCACAAAGAGTGATGAAACAGTGACTGGCATTTTTAATAACTATCATGAGAACTATCCCCTGAATATTTGTCTCTTCACATGGAGGAAAGCAGAATTATAAAGACTGTAAAACTGAAAAAAATCCACATTTCAATCAGCATTTCGTACCTAAGCTCCTATTTGGTCTATGATACTCAATAAAAATGTCTGGCTAAAATTTATATATAAAAGTTAATAAATAAGATAGAAAACAGTCATTCCATAACCCCTTTTCAAGATCTTCCATTCTTCCTAATTTAAAATTTGGTTTCATTTTAAGGTTAAAATTATGAAGCAAAGTTCTGTGTCTAATTCAATGTATTATGTAATTATATAATAAGTAGTTGGGAAATATCTGTCTGAGCCTAGACTTAAAAAACTTAAATACTGAATCCAAGTTTTGCCATTTGCTATTGTGTAACTTTGGCTGTTTATTGAAACTCATTGATCTTTGGTCTCCTCATCTGAAAAAAGAGGATGTTAACACCCCATAGGTGGTTTTGAGGATTTCTTGAGGTTATTTCTCTGAAAAAGCTTAGTGGCTATTTTGTAGTAGAGAGCTTTTGACATTGCTATGCTTATTGAATTCTTTTTTTTTTTTTAAAGATTTTATTTATTCATGAGAAACACAGAGAGAGCGGCAGAGACACAGGCAAAGAGAGAAGCAGGCTCCCCATAGGGAGCCCGATGTGCTCTTGATCCTATGACCCCGAGATCACGGCCTGAGCCAAAGGCAGATGCTCAACCACTGAGCCACCCAGGCATCCCACCTCTTGTTTTTCTTAGAAAACAAAATAAAACATTAACTCCCTAAGTGCTTTATATGGATAAGCCACTCATGTCAATCTTTATTTCAAAGAGAACTAAATTTATTTCTGGAGGCATCATGTGGAGCAAAAAGATTTAATATTTGTTTATTCCCCATTTGAGTGTCTCTAGAGAAAAATTTTACCCCAGAACTTGGCAAGCCAAAGCCCCTTTATTGTTACAACCTGTGAAATTAATACAAGTTGGGCCTTTATTCTTGATTTATGGGGCTGAACAGACATTCATCTGGTCCTAAGTTGTCATGGTTTAATGCAACATCTTTTTAATAAGTTATTAGCATTTTCTAAGAAAACTTTATCATACAGGCAGTTTATTCAATGATTGTAATAGAATAGTGGCTATTTTGTTCAAATCCATCTGAATAATAGGAGATATCCTAATGTGCCAATAATATTAAAAACATGATAATTGAAGCACTTCCCAGATGTATTGGAATTTTGGAGAAAATGTCTTTGGGTAAAATCTCCTCCCTGTATCTTAATACCCTCCTCACCATTTCCTTTCCTACCTGTGAATATTTCCCCAAGACTTACTATATAAAGGGTTATTAAATTCCAGTGTTTTGTGATCTGGAATTATTTTGTTCCATTCATTAAGCATGTATGGAATATCTGTGCCTAAACTGAAGCTATTTGATCTCAAAGTGAATAAAGTAAACAAAAATAAAACATAATTTATAGACTGTTCAGAGAAAATAAGTCAAGCACTCACATAGTGACTGCTGAATAATATCAAAAGTATTCAGGTGAGCTCTGAAGAGTGGTAGTGTTAAGTAAGCACTAATAGAATGCCTTTAAAGGGAAGATTATTGTATGGTGCATTATTGGAGATGTCTTCTTAGACCAGATAAATTTTGAGTCAGGCCTTGGAGGAAGAATATGGTCTAGATCTATCCAATCCCACAGTCAAACAGGTTGAAATTTCTTTACTGAATGGAGTCCTGGAGGCTGGATGGAGCCAGAGCACAAGGGTAACCAGATCCAACAGAAAGGTGGCTGAAATGCTGCAGCCTTTAGGGATGAGTCCTGTGCCCAAGGATAGGCAGTTCAAGCGAAGTGTCATGAACAGAAGAGAGCTAGAAAGTTAGGTGCTGAATGAAGGCAGAGATGGTACAGAGACAATCACAAGAGAGAGAATAAGGAGGGGAGAGGACTTTTATCTGACCAGCAGAAAGGCTTGTGGAATGCTGGCCATGTAGTGTTTCAGGGGGGGATCCCCTCCAAAGAAAAATGGTGGACAGCACTGAAGAAGGACATGAAAACAGATGATTCTGATGTCCAACATCATGAAGAAGGGTACAGATGTGCAATATTGGGTTATATGTTGGAGACATGAAGTAGCTTAGATGTGTGGGGAGTAGCAAGAAATAAGCTGGGGCCAATTGAACTCCACATTTGTACTTTATACTTGGCTTTCATTCACGGTTGAGAAGAAGCCATTGCAAATTCTTGGTCTTTTCTAAGGGGATAACATTAGCCAAGATAGCAAACCCCAAAAGGAAAAAATATAGGAACAGAGATGCACAAAGGCATTAACCCAGATTCAGTAATGGCCCGTAAGAATATGCTGTTTGGTTAGCTGCTTTCCACTATATATATATATATATATATATATATATATATATATATAGGTAAATGATTGCCATTTGTTTTGTTTTGTTTTGTTTTACCACTTGCTTACAAATAACATATTTTTGTAAAAATAGTGGATAAAATTAAAGGAAAAATTACAAAGGAACCCTTACATGAAAATACATGGTGTTTTGTTTTATGAAGAATGTAGAAAGTCATGATCTGACTTATGGTTCCACCTTCCACATTAGTCAAAAATTGAACATGAAAGTTGAACATAATGAATTTGGTGGTTCAGAAGGCAACAGAGTAGTACAGCCTCTGCACAGTATTTGAGAATACCTCTGCAGACAGTGTCTGGGTTCAGTTCCTGGCTTTCTCACTTAATAACTGCATACCTCAAACAAATTCGGTTTTTTTTTTGGTGCCCCAATTTGCTCATATGAAAAATCAGAATAGTTAACCTACCTCCTATGGCTTTAGTGAGAATCAAGGGAAGTGCAAATACAACAAATGTGCATCTGTTATCAGGTAGATAGGATACTTTTTTGAAATACTGCTTTGTGTGGGAAGAGGTTGTTAAGGGCTCAAAGGGGAAGACTGTATGAGGTTTCTGGGAACTCTGACTCCCCAGTGTTGGAGCTTTCAGGCTCACTCAATATTCTGAGCATGACTCAGTGGAATATTTAGGTATGGAATCACCATACTTAAAGAGATTCTGTGTGGTAAGACAGAGGTTATTTCTGTATATAGAACCCAGTTATTACATGACCATAGGGCATGTTCTTAGCATCTAATTGTGAAGGAGTCTAATTCATCTTTTATCCCCAGTGCTTAGCATAGTGCCAAGCATAGTAAGCACATTACAACTTCTCAGTAAATGTCTGTCAAGTAAATGAGTAAACAGTTCAGTGAAGAACAGAATTCCAGTATATGTAAAATTAAGTGTACCACTCACAGAAACAGCATTTTGTTTCACTCTTACAGCTTTTGTAGTACTTTGGCACAGAACACAACTCTCTCAGATCATGGCAAATAGGAAGAGGGGCCGTAGAGGGACTGAACATGAAGTTTTTTCATCAGTTCAGTGGGATGGGGCATGGGATCCGCATTTGGCTGATTTTAAAAAGGTAGATTCAGAACTGCTGTATTCAGTGATTAAGAAGTAATGTATTCTCCTTTTCAGCAGTCTCAGTACTGTGCTTTAAAATGTGCAGGTGTGGGCAGCCTGGGTGGCTCAGCGGTTTAGTGCCGCCTTCGGCCCAGGGTGTGATCCTGGAGACCCAGGATCAAGTCCCACGTCAGGATCCCGGCAAGGAGCCTGATTCTCCCTCTGCCTGTGTCTCTGCCTCTCTCTCTCTCTCTATGTCTCTCATGAATAAATAAGTAAATAAAATCTTTAAAAAAATTTAAAAAATGTGCAGGTGTGCATGCATACATACACACTTGCACAGGCACAAACAAACAGGCAAACATATCAAGTTACTATACCGCTTTATTCGTTCTGGGTAAATGCTGCCTAACAGTCTACCTGAAAGCTTAGTAGCCTAAAACAATGATAGTTATTCATTTAGCCCATGGATCTGCAATTTGGTTGGGATTTGGGAGGGTAGGCTCATCTGTATTCCACGCAGCATGGCTGGGACAGCCCTATTTTTGATGGAAGGTTTCATTCAAGATGAGACATCCACATAATTGACAAGACAGTACTGACTGTCATCTGGTTGCTCCGTCATACTGTGGGCAGGGGACTCAGTTCCTTTTCACATGAGGCCTCTTCATAGACTAGAATCCATTCACAGCATGGTGGCTGTGTTCCAAGAGTGAGTTTCCTAGAGACCAGATAGAAGCTAGGTTTTACGATCTAGTCTCAGAAAGCACAAAATGTCAATTCTGCTATAGTCAGGGACCATCTATACTCAAAGGGAAGAAGTGTGGACCTCCACCTGCCCTGGGGAGGAGTGTCAATATCACACTGGAGTGTGCACAGTGAGAGATCTTGTGACCGCCTTGAGAAATATAATCCCTATTTAGAAATGCCAATTCAGGTACCTCTGAAGTTCCCAAAGTGACAAGGCTATCCTGGTATGCAGGAGATATTATCTGGAAGCATATTCAATGGGGAGGAGATATTTTTGTGGAAGTTTGGAAGAGATGGTTCTAAGTACATGTAAGAGGTGTCATGATACTTGTTTTTGAATAAATATAAATAGGAAAAAGGAATAGATGGGGGCATTAGCTGCTTGACATAAGTTAGCAGGAAGGGCTGAGTGTCAATTTTTTAAAAACAAAAGGAATCCTCACATTGTCCTGTTGATGCTACTAGAAGGGGATATTGTGAACAATAATAGAACTTCCGCTATGGCTCCTCTGATAAAGTATAGAATGTGCATAGCTAAATCTAATTTTTCTCTCTGTGACTGAGCAAAATCTTCCATCATGACTAGAGGCTCAGAAAAATCTTACCCAGCAAATTGAAAGTAGACAGGAAAATCGTAGGAAAATCTATACCTGAAGTAGGTAACATTCTTTGTTAGTAAATATTTCTTTAGCTCTCACAGGTAAAGTATAAATAATGACTGCAGTTTTCCTTCAGGACAGATTAGAGTTCAGCTGAGAAGGGTATTCAACAAATCAAAGGCCAGCAACTTTGACCTCTCTGCCAGAGGAGAGGTATTTAAATAGTTTTAAAAATTATCTATTTTAGGACTTTGCATGGAAACCCGGAAAAAATCCGTTTGCTAAAATCTATACCAGCTGGTCCAGGTGACTTCATAGTCTCGGCCCACATCTGTTCTATTCACAACTGAACTGCTGTTGATTTGTATGATGAAGCAATAGGACACAAGTGATAGAGCTTCCCCCAAAGCCATAGCCTTTCTCTGACTAGGGTTTGGAATGCGAAAGAGAGATCATGAGCAATACATTTCTTTTTCAAAATATATTTATCATCAGCTCGCTTCCCTCCATCCAAAGGAGACTATCAAAGCCCTGTTAGGATTGAACATGGCAGTTCTTTTCCTTCTGGAATGTTAATCAGGCCAATAGAATCTGCCCTGGCAAAGGAGAGCCTAACAGTGGTTGGTCTTTTACTAGCCTCTGGGAAGTACCCTGTCATTCATTTTTCCACAATTATATTATTTTAACTGATCCCATCTGTGTCAGTAATTTTCTTTTGTTTAATTATTTGGCCTTCTGTTGAAGATTCAGGTGCATTTGTGACAACTGCATGCATGATGCATTTGTGACAACTATGTGTACCTTATGTCTGACCACTGTTGTTAAGGATAGGGACTCAGGTAGTTTGACTAGAATGGAATATACTAAAAGTGAAGAATTGAGGGCATGAAATGAAAGCAAAATTTTTGTCTCTTTCCCTGGGCACTTCATGAATGGGGCCGTGGGCTCCTTTATGTAGGGGACTTGAGGCAGGACCCTTGGAGCACGGTCAATGACAGGACCATCTATGTCATGTAAGCCTTCTTGCCATTCACTGGTTAGTATCTGATAACTTGCTGAGACTAGACAACTCATGTGCAGGATTAAAGGCATGGCCCTGATCACAGCACCTCAGTTTGAGTTCTTCTCATGCAACTGGAGCATAGATATCACTCGACTGCTTTTGCAGCTAGGATTATGCTTCTTGACACTAAGCAGAATTTGAAAATAAATTTGTAGTTTTTATGTCATCTCCCTGTAGTGATGACCATCCATGGGGCTGAGGATTGGACCTTCTCTGTGAGTTCCACATGTTCTTCAACCTATGACCTGAATCTGATTGATTGCACTTAATACTGTGCTTGGAAGCATGTTTTGAAAGGCATCATTCTGAAGCTTGGTGCTCTGTCTCCCTTCTTCAAGTTTAATTCTCTTTATATCCTCAGTTCCTTTTCCAGTTTTGAATTACTGCCATTGCTTTCAGAAAATTCATTGTAATGTGTCTTGAGTTACTAATATGACATATACCTTATAAGCAGGTTAGTTTTGCATTGTGTATGCTCTTCTTTCTGAAGAAAATGTTAAATAAACTGGTTACATTTTGCTTTAAGGAATTAAGCTTAGAAGAACCCTTCAAACAGCAAGACTTCTTCAGACAGGTGGTAATTTATTGTTAGGCATTCTGAAATGGTTTGTCTTGCAGAAATAAACATACAATAAAATTACCCCAAAAGCATTCAGGTGAGTGTTTTGATTCAACAAATGACAGGAAAGTTTGGGATTTGAATATTTTGTGAATTGCAGTAGTAACTTTAGCAACTGAAGGAAGATGAAGACAAATCAAATGGAAAGCAATTTTGATTTTAATATGAAAAATGTGCAGTTATGTAGAAGATGCTAAAGGTATTAGAAAAAGACTTCAACAAGGAACTAGAAATTATGTTTAAATAACCAAGAAGATCAAGAACACATGGTGATTGACAAGTATTAACAGAGCTATTAAAGATGTTTTTGAAGCAAATACACACAACACATTTTAGTATTTCTCCAGTGATTTCAACATAATTTTTTGTTGTTGTTGCCTGCTGGTTGAAGTTTAGCGGATGATATGTAAAATGCCAAGAGGCTACATAGTAAGAAAAACTTAATTGTCTAGCTGCCAATCTTATTAAATGCCTGTGTATTCAAATACATGTGTAAAAACACCCACACACCCAGAAAATAAATTGACAAGAAAGGTTGTAAATCACAGAGTAAATAAATAAATAAATAAATAAATAAATAAATAAATAAAATTTAAAAATGGAGTAGTACATTTATCTTTATCAGATAGGACCAGACTCTTCCTTGAGGCTTAATTGCACTTCTATTTGCTATTTTGTGGGGGAAAAAAACCACATTTTTATATTGGGGAACTCACACTAGGCTTTTCTTCAAAGACATATTTAAGTAGTGGAAATTTAATGAAGATATTAGCAGAAGGGTCAATATGAATTGAGTGTTTAATGTTGGAATAGAGACGTTATCAAGACTATCTGAATTTTTTTTTAGTGTCTGCAGACTATTCTTGTATCTTTCAGTCCTGAAAGTCAAATATATAGCAGTGTTTCTCCAACTTTGTGGGCATCAGAATCATTGGAGAAGCTCCTTGAAAGTATTTTTACCTGGGCTCCATCCTCAAAGGTGCTTGAGGCTAGGCCTCAGGAACCAGGATTTTTAACATCATTCTTTGCCTCATTCCCCAGATATGATTCTTATATGCACCAAAGTCTGAGAACAATTGGAGCAGATAACATACATACACTATGATAAGAGACCATGGCACTTGAATGGTAAAACATTTATACCTTTAAAAATGTCAGAGCTCGGGGTGCCTGGGTGGCTCAGTTAGTTAATTAAGTGTCTGACTTTAGCTCAGGTCATGATCTCAGGGTCCTGTGGTAGAGCCTGACTCTGGGCTTCATGCTCTGTGGAGAGTCTGCTTGTCCCTCTCTCTCTGCCCCTCCCCGCACTTGTGTGCTCTCTCTCTTTCAAATAAATATATAAAATCTTTTTTTAAAATGTCAGAGTCTATGATCCACATGAAATAATTTAAAACCCATTTTGTTTCTGGATTGTTTCCTATTTTATTTTTTGCATAGTTGCTGTAGAAAATATTTCAAATTGATTTAGATTATACATTTTTAAAATATGAAATAACCAAATTATTAGGATTGGGAATTCTATTAATGGCTTCATTTTAATTTTTCTTTTCTTTTTCTTTTCTTTCTTTTTTTTTTTTTACAGAGGCAGAGGAAAAGAAATGGCTTCTGTAATGACAAAAAAATTTCAATTTCTAGGATACAGATATTTAAGTCAAGAGAAATTGTATTGAAAAAAGAAAGGCATTATATTTAAAGTATCTAAAGTGCCATAACTTCTTTTTTTTAAGATTTTTTTTATTTATTCATTTGAGAGAGAGCAAGGGGGAGGGGGGCAAAGGAACAGAGAGAGAGGCAGTTTCCCCACTGAGCAGGAACCCTGATGTGAGGCTCCATCCTAGGACCCAGAGATCATGACCTGAGTGGAAGCAGGAGTTTAATCTCCTGAGCCACCCAGGTGCCCCAAAGTGCCATAACTTCTTTATTGCTTATCAGCCCTACATGTTATCATTCCCTTCCAACTGGCTATTTGCTCTCAGCTCACTGTGTTCTATTCTTAATTGGGAAGACTTGAAGATACAAAGGACTTTTAAAAGTCCTATTAATAGGCTTGCAGCAGGGCTGGTGGTGATGGGAGGAAGGTAGGCCAGTCTTTTGAGATGAGGACTAATAGTATGTGGACGAAGGTGCTGGCTGTGCTTGTGTAGCCCTCATGGTGGAATCAAGGGGAGGGATGATGTAGTTGATGTAGCCAGGCCAGGTCTCCACGTGTGCATATGTTGGAGGATGGAAGGGAAGCAGACATTGACTATAAACCTAGGACTAGGCCACACATGAACAAGGGATTGGCAAGAGCTATGTAAGGTCTACCTTGGGAGACTGGTATATTTGAAATAGGTACTGACTTCGCAGTCAAGCTCTCAGTTTGAATCACTGGTTTGTTATTTGTTGGCTTTCTGATCACTGCCAAGTCACTGATTCTCAATGCTTAGCACTTTTCTTGTTTGTAAAATGTGGATAATAATAGTATATATCTCAAAGGAATCTTATGTGGATTAAATGAATTGGCAACTATTTTAATTGGGGTAAAGTACATACTAGATATTCCAAGATATCTTACATCTACTGAAGAAGCAGGAGCTATCTGAGATGGAATCACCACCATTAAACAAAAGATTGTTTTTGGGGATCCCTGGATGGCTCAGCGGTTTAGCGCCTGCTTCGGCCCAAGGCGTGATCCTGGAGTCCCGGGATCAAATCCCACATCAGGCTCCCTATGGAGCCTGCTTCTCCCTCTTCCTGTGTCTCTGCCCACCCCCCCCCGTGTGTCTCTCATGAATAAATAAATAAAATCTTAAAAAAATAAGATTGTTCTTATGAATGGTACGTCTAACATTACACATATTGGAATTCTTTTATTTCCTGAATCATTTATTTGTTTATTTGGTAGACATTTACTAAGCACTTACTATGTGTTCATGCTACTTGGTAATGTGCTAAGACTGGGGATAAAAAAATGAATTAGGCTCTTTCACAACAAGGTATTAGGGAACATGCCCTATAGTCATATAATAATTGGAATACCCTGTTATTGAAAGGGTAGTGTTTCAGTGAATTAATTAACTTTTGTTTATTACTGTATGTTGACATCTTTAAGAAGTCAGGCAATTTACCCCTCTCTTTTTCTCACCAGGATACTAAACTAATAGGATGAATGAGTTAATCATATAGAGACCAAACTATCCAATATGATTTGCTGAAATTGAGAAATGTGGCTTATATCTGTAAGCAGGTTTCTCAATACTGAATTCCAGAGTTAGTGAAATGAGTCATAGTGGGTACTGCACCATTGCTCACCTGCCCCATAAAGATAGGGCCTTTGCCACTAATTTTATCATATGACTTAGAGGAATTGAGAACATAGTCTCTCTCTGGGCGAGAGGAGGGGGAAATAGATATGGCTGAGCTGTACATGTCCTATGTTTCTCCCAACTCACCAATGATTTTAACTCTCTCCTGATTCCTTAGGGAGCAGTCAGCAGGGGTGAGAGAGAAGCCTGATATGTTACATGGAAGGATACATCCAGAGCGGAAAATAAATGCCTCACCCTCGCACTATAGTTTTCCAGAAATATTCTATCATTTATTCTTTTTTATATGTAGTCCTATCAGGGAGGTTTCCTTTTTTCCTTTCTCTCTTATCCACATTTTAGATTTTTTTTTGTAAAGGGACTTCTGATTCTAGACACAATGGAGTAAACACACTCCACCCCATCTCTTCCACTACTTAAAACTAAAACAGGCCAGAAGAAAATACATTAAGCAACTGAGTGAGAGATGGACTAAAGAAGGCAGACTGGATAAGGATCTCAGGACTGGAGGGGTGATCTGGCAAATGAGTTTCCTGTTTAATTTTTGTTTTCCAAAAGCTCTTTCTCCCCACCAGCACATGGTGGCACACTCTGAGGAGAGGAGCCCTGTGGATTCTCTCCACCCTACATCAAGTGACTGGCAAGAAAGAGGTGAGGCCCCTTCACCTCCCCTCTAGCATAGTGATGGAAACACCATGAGGCCAAGTCCTGAAGAACTGCCTAGCTCTGCTACCCTTCAGAATACCAGTGAAGAAATGGAGCCCTTTCCCCTCCTCACTGCTGTGACAGAAGCAGACCTAAAGATCAGCACCCTGGGGTTAGTGTGGTGAGGCTAACTTTCTGTCTTTCTAATAATAACAGCAGGAAGACAGAACCCAGAGTGAGGAAGGGATAATGGAGAGGAAGTGACTGGAGAAAGTGACCATTTAAATATATATTTAAAGTCCCGGACTAACTCCTGAGCTGTGCCTGCCTGAAACTAAATGGAATCAGCTCAGCAAAGGTTTTGAACACTGACCTATGGTGAGGACAATTGCTCAGGTTTTAGTCTGAACTTGGAGTGGCTCATAAGCTGGGCAAACCAGTTATCACTGTAAATTCTTTGAAAACCAAGTTGGCACTGTAGATACAGTGCATATAAAGTGACCCAAAGGGGCACTTGTGTGGCTCAGTCAGTTAAGCATCTGCCGTCAGCTCTGGTCATTTTCTCACGGTCCTGGAATTGAGCCCCACAATAGGCTTCCTGCTCAGTGGGGAGCCTGCTTCTCCTCCCTCCGTCTCTCCCCCACTTGTTCTCTCTCTCTCTATCTATCTCATAAATAAAATCTTAAAAAAAATAAAAAAAGAAAGTGGGTTAGAATTTGTATTGACTGCCTGTTAAAACAAAAATCTATGTTCTACAGAAGATTTAATAGGATCCAGAGTCTCATAATATAGTATTCAAAATGTTCAGGATACAGTACCATACTACTCAGTATACAAAGAAGTAGGAATATCTGAACGACTATTAAGGGAAAAGGCAAACAACAGATACCAACCACAAGATGACCCAAGTATTGAAATTATCAGAAAAAGACTCTGAAGCAGCCATTATAATCATGCTCCAAGAAGTAAGGCAAAACACTTTTGAAAAGAATAGATACATAGAATCAAAGAAATAGAAACTACTAAAAAAATCAGAAGTTTTAGAACAGAAAAATATAACGGAAATCTAAAAAATCACCAAAGGAACTTGATAACAGAATATAGATGAGGAAGGAAGGAGTCAATAAAGTCAGTGAACCTGAAGATAGAGGATTAGAAATTATCCATTCTAAACAATGAGAGAGAGAGAGAGAGAGAGAGAGAGAGAGAAAGAAGCTGAACCTCAGGGAGCTTTAGGACAATATCAGCAAGTCTATCATAGAGGGAGGAAAAGTCTGAAAAAGCAAACAAAAGTGAAAAGTATAGACTTGAATAACACAATTAACCAAGTTTATTTAATTGACATTTATATAACAGTCCAGGTCACAGCAGTAAAATACACATTCTTTTCAAGCATGGATAGAACATTCACCAAGAGAGTCCATATTGTAAGTCATAAAGCAAACCTCTTAAAATTTTAAATTTTAAAAAATTAAAATTAAATATTGAAAGTATGTTCTCTGATCCATAACAAAATTAAACTAGGAAGCAGTAACAATCATATCTGTAAAACTCCTAGATATTAGAAAATTAAATGAAACATTACTAAATAATCTAATACATCAAGGAGAAAAATCTCAAGGTAAATTAGAAATTATTTTGACCTGAATAAAAATGGAAATATAAGCACCCCAAATTTATGTGATATAGCTAAAGCAGGGCTTAGGGGGAAAGTTCTAGCATTAAAAATTTATTTGAGAAAAGAAGGTTCTCAAATCAGTAATTAATATTTGAGAATAACTATGGTCAATACTCATTAATGTGAGGCTGACTGATTAATCTTAATAAAAGTGTAGAATAAAGCTAATGTTCATATTCAACATCATAGTTTGCTTTTAGTTACAAAATTTTAAAAATTTCTTTCCCTAAAATATTCACAGCAGAGGTGTTCATTTCACTTGCCTATTTTACTTCTACATACCACCGCAGTCACTGGGATTGCCTGAGGAAAAGGAATAAACCTAATTAATGGCTATTAACCCAACATTGCTATGCTTATTTATCTACAGAAACACAAAAAGTAGCAAAATATACTCAATACAAATAGAAAAGCAAAGTCAATGAAATTGAAAACATAAAAATCAATGTAACCAAAATCTGATTCTTTAAAACACAAATAGCAAAACTGATAAACCTCTGACAGAATTGACCAAGAAAATAAGGCACAAGTGATCAACCCAAATGATGACAAATGAATAAAAGAAGGAGTATTAATAACGTCCCAATAGACATTCAAAGAACAATAAGAAATATTATGAATAACTTTATGCACATAATTTACAATTTAGATGAGATTAATCTTTTAAAGACACAAGTATCAAAACTCAAGACAGAGATAACTTGGGACACCTGGGTGTTTCAGTGGTTGAGGTTCTTCCTTTGGCTCAGGGTGTGATCCCTGGGTCTAGGGATCAAGTCCCTCATTTGGGCTCCTGGCAAAGAGCCTGCTTCTCCCTCTGCTGTGTCTCTGCCTTTCTCTGTGTGTCTCTTATGAATAAATAAATAAAAAATCTTAGAAAGAAAAGAACAGTGATAACTTGAGTCATCCTTTACCTGTTTAAAAAAAAAAACAACAACCTGTTTTATAGTTAAACAGCATTAAAAAATATTTCCAAGCCCAGGTGGTTTCACTGGTGAACTTTACTAAATATCTAAGGAGGAAATAACATCAACTCTTCAAATTTCTCATTGAGTTAGAAAAGGAGAACATTTTCCAACTCATTTTACAGAGCTAGCATTACTCTGACAGTAAAACCAGACAAAGACAACATGAAAAATGAAAACTACAGATCAATATTCCTCTTGAACATAGAAAAATAAAAAAAATATTAGCAAGTAAAATCCAGCAACGTATAAAAAGAATAATAAATCACAACCATGTGAGGTTTATCTTGGGAAACTCAAATAATTAGAAATGACAGATCATTCCACCAATCCTGGCTTCACAGTCTAAAATCAGTTAATATATATAATCACATTAACAGACTTAGTGACAAAGAACAAATGATCATATCAATAAGTTCAGAAAAAGCATTTGACAAAAGTTCTACATCCAACATGTGATAAAAGCTCACAGCACACTTGGAATAAAAGGGAACATCAGCAACCGGATAAAGGGCATTTATGAAAAACCTACAGCTAACATCATACTTAATGGTGAAAGGCTGTTTTCTCCCTGACATCAGAAACTAGACAAGGATATTTAGTCTTACCACTTTTATTTAATATTGTACTAGAACTCTCACAAATGCAATATGTCTAGAAAATGAAACAAAAGGCATTTTCCTTTTGTTTTCTTCCCAAATGATTGGACAGGATAAAATAAAACAGTTTTTACTTGTAGATGATATATTGTCTATGCAGATGATCTCAAGGAATCCATTTAAAAATTTTCTAGAACTAATAACTGAGCTTAGTAAGGTCATGGGCTAGAAGAGCAATAAACAAAACTCAATTATGTTTTTTATATTATCAATGAACAGTTGGAAATTGAGATTTTAAAAAATTAGTATTTATGGTTGTTCCAAAATTAAATATTTGGAATAAATATAGCAAAATAGGTGCAGGATCTGCATGCTGAAAACTATTAAATGCTGCTGATATTAATGGCAAAAAATACATTCATGGATTGGAAGACTCGGCAATTAAAATGTCAGTTGTCTCCATTATTATTTATAGATGTAATCCCAATCAATATCTCAGTAGGATTCGTTTTGTTGATAACAACAAGATGGTCATAAAATGAATGTGGAAAGGTATAGGAATTCGAATAGCTGATTTTTTTAAAGAACATATGAAGAAACACACTATTGAATTTTAAGATGTATTACGGAAGTATAGTAGAGTTTGGTATTGGTGGAAGGATAGATACACAGAACTTTGAAACAGAAGGGAAAATCCAGAAATAGACCCATAAAGAAGTGGTTGAATTTCAACAAAGGCACAATGACAATTCTATGGATAAAGGTCAGTCTTTTCAACAAATGGTCTAGAACACCAGAAACTCACATGCAAACAACTAACCTTCTTCTACACTTTGCTCTATAAACAGAAATTAACTCAAAATGCATCAGAGATATAAATGAAAAGATGAAACTATAAACAGAGGAAAAAACGGGAAAATCTCTTTTTAAAAAATTCTTTTTAAAATTTTAATTCCACTATAGTTAACATACAGTGTTCTATTAGTTTCAGATGTACAATATAGTAATTCAACACTTCCATATATTATAGGGGAAAATCTTCCTCACCCTCGGTTACAAAAGAGTTCTTAGATACAATCCCAAATGCACAATCCATAAAGAATAACTGATAAATTGGATTTTATCAAAAGCAAAAACTTTTGTTCAACACAGGACATTATTAAGAGAATAGAAGGACAGGGGGAGAGAGAGAGAGAGAATATAAAGACAACCCACAGACTGGGAAAAAACATTTGCAGATCACATACCAGACAAAGGGTTATATCAGAATATACAAAGAACTCTTGAAATTAAAAAAAATAATAATAAAATAAACAACCCAATTTTTAAAATGAGCAAAAGATTTAAAGATGCACTTTACCAAAAAAGATATATAGATGTCAAATAAGCATATGAGACTATATTTTGCATCATTGGTCACTAGGGAAATGAAAATTAAAACCACCATGAGATAGTATTTACACCTATTATCTTGACTAAAATGGAAACTACTGATGAAACCCAGTACTGATGAGGATGCTGAGCACAGGAACACTCATACACTGCTAGTAAGAGTGCAAATGGTCCAGCTCCTCTGGTAAAGAGTTTGGCACTTTCTCCTAGTTAGGCATACACATACTCTATGACCTGGCAATCCCACTTCTAGGTATATATATTCAAAAAAGGAAAGTTTATGTTCATGTGAAAACCTGTGGGTAAATGTTTATGGCAGCGTTACTAATGATCACCCAGAACTGAAAGCACCACAAATATCCTTCAGTGAGTGACTGCACAAACACACCATGGTAATCTAAGTATGGAATCCTATTTACCAATAGGAATAAGCTGATACACACTAGAACTTGGATGAATTTCCTGAGAGTTATGCTGAGTCAAAGACCTCAAAAATTCACATACTATATGATTTCATTAATACAACATTCTGGAAATGTCCTTCCCCTTTGAAATAAATAAATAAATAAATAAATAAATAAATAAATAAATAAATAAATAAATACATACATACATATATACATATATACATATGAATGTTTGCTGGGGCTTAGGAGTGAGGAGGGTCAGTACACAAGAGACAGTCCAAGGGAGCTCCTTGGGGTACTGGCACTACTCTGCATCCTCTCTGTGGTCATGGTTAAACAATTTATACATGTTAAAATATCACAGAACTGTACATCAAAAAAGTGAGTTTTACTGTTTGAAAATAAAATCGAACTTCATCTGGGTCATTGTCACTATTTCATGTAGAATTGGAGAAATAACTTAGTGTATTCTCAGCTCCATCATCTGTATTTATTCACTAAGTGAAGGGATTTCATATCTTGGGTTTTTTTTTTATTAATGTATTTTGATTTTCAGTTAGGAACTTAATACATGGCTCAAAAAGATAATATGAAAACTAATAGCTTTAAATTCTGATGTTTTTAAGGATTGTAAGCCCCCAGAGTTCTCTCTTCATATACTAAGTTCTCTAGTCTGCATTTAAATTAAAATGGTAATTTCTATAACATATTTAATCATTTATCTTCAGTAATGCTTTTTAAAAAATAGAATAAGATGAAATGTTTGCCTATTCTCAGTGCCCATTTCTGCATCTTTCTCAATTTATTCTGACACGTAAACTTTTATTTCTACCAGAGGAGACTGGAGTTGGGAGCTTTATTTAAATGGAATGATTGTGTTAATGTCGCTTTGAAAAAAAAATGTGTACTAGAATGTTCTGCCCAAAAAAGCAATGTTTTCTGGAAAACCAGAAATCAGTATAGTGTATATTTTTACAAACTTCTAATAAGAGGATTCAAGATCAATTGGGAGTCATAAGAAGGGCCTAAATTTTTACTCCACTTGCAAGCTAACAAGATAGTCTTTCACGGTTTCAAAAATGCCTTTTGCCAAAGGCTCCAATCAGCAAAACCATCAGTCACAGAGAAATGTTGCTCAAAGAAATCAGTATGATTTAGGGGCCCCCAAAGTAGAGAATGGCTCCCACTATGATGTACAGACTCCAGTTCATATTGGTTGCTCCCCATTCAAAGGATACTTGTTTGCAGATTGGCAGATAGAACAGACCAAGTGAGGTAGCACTGTCTCCAAAGTTTAGAGTGCAGAGCCTTCTTTGGTGGGGGGAGAGGAGAGACAGAGAGACAACAGTTTTCCTTGACTGCCAGAGAGATTGAATGTTGAGAATCTGTCCACACAGTCCTGAGAAAGTTTACTTGGTGAATAAGTCTTTGAATTTCATTGGGGTTTATGAGCTACCCCTACTGATGGAGGGAATCTAACGATGCAGTCAGGAACATTTAGACTGAGGCTTTTGTTTTGGTAGCCAACAGGACATCAACTATAGAGTGAAAGCTTTGGACACCACTGGCAACGTCCAAGGCAACATACCAGGTGCCATCAGTCTATGCAGCAGATTCAGTTCCAGTCACAATGTCCATGACAGCCAGGGCTAGGAGAGTAGCTACTGAATTCACCAATGATGAACCCACTCTAAACCTCCCCATCCATGTTGTCCTTTTCTATTATGCATAAAGGGCTGCTGCTTTGAAGTCCTTACAGGACTGTAATTTCTCTTTCTCTTGGGGATGTGTTCTGTTTCTGTTGGACTGCCTGGGAGGGAATGTGGGTGAGAGAGTAGCTTACCTGTCTCTCCAGCATTTCTCTCCATGCAGGAGTTCCTGAATGGGAGAACCCCTTCTGGTGCTTATAAGCATTCACAATACAGGCATGTCAAAAATCAAGACCAATTATACACTCACCAGTATAAACCACCATGGCAGTATGTCCCAAAGGGCCACACCTACAAGGTCAGGTTAGCTTCCCTTCTTCACTGTGAATGTTGCTCAAATCCCATGAACTGAACAGGGTATTTCCTCCCCTCTTGGGATGGTGTAAAATGGTGACTTGTCCTCCTATATTCAACAGAGCCTTAGAAGTTTGAGTCTTTCCCTCTCCATAATTTCTCAGAATACTTGGGCAGGTGCATATGGTGTTTGGTGCTCCTTGGGGACAGGGAGACTTTGGCTCCATTCCTAACTGGCTTTTTCTTTAAAAACAGTTGAGGTTAAATTAGAGGAGAAAGGACCAGGGAGGGGTCTGGTAGGGAGAGGATGACGGCTCTGGTAAACAGGTCATATTTACTTTCCATTTTGAGTGTTGCAGCAGGTGCACATAGCTCAACTAAATGAACTTCTAGTGTTTTCGATCCAATCAAAATCCAATCTCAAGTAGCAAGGTCATCATAAGCAACACCTTCAAAGTCAGCTTTGAAGACCCCTTAACCACCACACAGCCACAATGATTTACATTTGGAACCTCAGGATTTATGTCCTTTCTCTGACTTAGTCTTTACTCTTACAAGGCAATTTTTATAATGGAACACACATTATTCTGGAGTACTCCACTGCTGCATCACCAAGATAATAGTTTTTAAATACTTGTGATTTCAGTGTAGGACTGAGGGAGTCTTCTGAGGCAGCAGAGATGATAGCAAACATTTATCTAGATATAAGATTGTCATCTTAGACCACAGGCCATACACAGATCAGCTGTTGCCATCCTTTTTTAAGCATTGCATGTTTCCCCATCTCATCTCCCAACTGAACTAGCCAAGGTTCCAACCATTTACTCAATTTCTCTCTATAGTGGTTGCAAATTTCCCACCTTTCATGCTCAGTGTAGGTGTGTTTCTCTGAAACTTGTCTGACAGAGGACACAATATTACACTTACCCATGATGAATCTTACTACCAGTTGTTACAGTGGGGTAGACTGGAGGTTGACTGTGAGACTGACCAGGAGGTCTCCCTCCTCCACCATGGGCAGCTGTCTTTGAATCACTTTCGTGTCTTCTATCTGACCATCTCTCCAATTTATCTTCGTTAACAAGACATAAATGGAGGACCATTTAGTGCCTAGTTGACTGTACAATTTGGTTAGATGTTCTGTGGTGATCAGTTAGAAATTTTCCATTTCAACTACCCTTCCTTCTGAGTTAATATGGAGATAATTGACTCTGTTCTCCTGTTAAATCACCCAAACTTCTGTTAAAGTGACCAGTGGAAGGAAGGAAATCATAAGTTTCAGTTTCTAGGAGGAAGAAATCACTTTTACCTAAAAGAATTTAATAAAAAAAAAAGAATTTAATCAAAAAGAATGAGATGTTAAACTCATATATTTCTGGGGGGAGGGGAAGAGGTAGGAAGGAGAAGGCACTGAAGCTTGAGAACAGTTTAATAGTCTCTAATTGGTGCTGAAATATTTGGGTAAGTTCTGATTAAATTTGCCACGAGCATAAGTATCAATGGAAGAAAACAAGATACGAGACATTGGACAAGTTATAAATAAAGCGTACTTTCTCATTTCTATGCATTTTCTCAGCATGCACATGTGAAATACTTGTAGAGTTAGTTTCAGCATGCTGATGTGGAACACTGCCTGCAGGTTGAGAGCCCAGGCTTGGGAATTTGGCACACCTAGTTCTGACCGCACCACATTCTCATATAATTTTAAACAAATTTGTTAACCTTTTGCATCTAAATTTTTTTTATCTTTAGTGCTGTGACAATAACATATAATTTATATTGTTGTTGTGAAGATTAAAAGCTATAATTATTCATAGCTAACGACCATACCAATCTTACTTTGGTATTGCTAGAGCAGAGAAATGTAGGACAAGACTGAATAAGAATTGGTAGCTTCCTATTTACTAAAAATTCAGGAGTCAAGAATGCACCTCCAAATAATTCTTAGTGGATAAGACTGATTCCTGCCATTCCATGATTATGGTTTTATCACACTGAATTAAGGTATCTCAAATGTATATAAAATAGTTGGTAGATGATAGAGGTCCCCTTTTTAGTTGTAGGAAGCATGATTGGGATTTGACGCTTCATTGAGAATGAAAGAGAAAAGGGAAGAGGTAGCAAATGGCAGGTAGGAAGTTCTACCATGAAAAAGGGTTGCCCTAAGGATGAGACAGTGGAGAATAAGGGAGTGCAGTTTATTTGAAGACAAATTTTACCACCTCCATAAGTTACCTAAAGTTCAATCCTATTTCAAAAGAACTAATATGCACACTTATGCCATTTAGCCAAAGGATTCAGGAGCTAATAAAACTTCACCATTGTTCAATTAGTGCTTTAGTCTTTTAATTTCATGTAAGTAAATAGAGATTTTGAATGAAATTCTGAACTTTCATATTTTTCAGGTAATACCAAGTTAATTACATCCTTGGTAACAATATATTGTTATGATTTCCCTTCATGCATGCAAATCAGGCATGGAATTGTATTATCTTCCATGGCCTCTCTTGTATGACCAGTCACACACTGGAAAATTTCTGTTTCCTTTCTTGCATTAGGTTATCTCTCTGCCTTGGTTTGAGTGTAGACTACTTATTAATGAATGAGATTCTTGGTGTTACAAAACCAACAAGAAATTGTATTATTTTTTCATGATAATAGCCATTTGTAAATTATAATCTTCCAAGACTCTTAGGAGATATGTATATAATTTATATACACACACATTTATATAATGAGAAGCTATATACATAGCGAGAAACTATATACTCACTGTATATACTTGCTGTATCCATCCTTTGTCAGCTTGAATGCTTCCAGAATATGAGGAGAGTACTCTAGCAAAGCAACCTCTTCTGTTGTTGAACAGCTCTGATGAGAAGTTCTTTCTTACATCGAACCTGAATCTACTTCTTGATTACAAATCTGCTTTTTGGAGCAGGAGAGAATAAGCCTTTCACTCTGCCATATGATGACCCTTTGAGTAAGTTTATGTTGCCCTCCATTGGTCTCCAATACACACAAATACACATACATGGCGTCAAACTATCAGGTTTCCCTTCATACTAACTATTTTCAGTGTGTTCATGTGATTTCCAGGATTCCAGGCCTTTCATACATTGATTTTTTTTTCCTCTAAAAGTCTGGAATTCCAGATACAGTAGTGTTGTCCAGGTGTAAATAATAACAATGCTCTCTTTCACTCTTACAATGTTCTTGTTTCAATGATAAATTGTAATGTCTCTGTTGTACAAAGAAAGATGAATTGCAAAACAGCACTCACAGAAGGCCTGCAAGAGCAGTGTTCTGGAAAATTCACTGGTACAGGATCAATTGCAGATGTGTGGGCTGCACTCTTCCCACACCCATTGTTTTTAGGGCAGTGCACAAAAATCTGTCAGGGCTCTCCATCAGATTCCATAAGAGGGACCACAGACCCCACGATTGTGGACTTGTAAGCTGCATGATTAGCGAAGTGCCAACTCGTCTATCCCAGAGCTGGGATACCAAAGCTATGTAACATGGCAGCACACTGGCTACAGCTATTTTCAACCACTTCTGTGACTTTTAGATTGGATGTAGTTTAGCCCTTCCCCTGACTTGTTCAGGGCCTGGGGTCCAGGCATTGCAGTTGATCATGATTAACTGCCTTAATCATTGGATGTAGACAGTTTCCAAGGAGCTTTGCAAGAGATCAACTCTTTTTATGAGACTAGCTTTCAGAAGATCAGTCAAATTAACCTCTTACTCAATTCTTCCTTCCTTCTCCAAATTAAGAAGTGGCCTTTAGGCATCTACCAAATCTACCATTTGGACCTGTAAGTTGTGTGGCTAGTGAAAGCCTCACTAAGCTTGATACTGGACGACAGTTAGGACTGGATAAATAACTACTGCCAACAATAGTTCATGTTTATCTCAGGCAGAATGGAAAGGGGTATTAATTTGAATAGTCTTAAAGGTATCTAGTTGGAAAGTGTAATAGGACAACTTTCTGTACTTCATTGTGGGAGTTGAAGACAGGCTAACCATGACTAACAACCAGGGAGCCTCTGTCATTACAGTGCTATTGTATTGTAGCTCTTGATCACATCAGGGAGAGACTGACACATCCATAATCATGCATTTAATGTTCCCTAGTCAAGGGCTCTGTCTACTACCCCAGGAAAAAAATGGGCAATTCCTGCCTTCGTGAATTTTTCCCAATGAACACTGCCCTAGCAATCTTATGCCAGTGCTGCTCGGCCATTTTTCTTTGTGTGCCAGACAGTCAACCTAATCGTATCTCATTCCACAGGTATGGGGGAAAAGAGCAGATGAGGTGGAGGAGACCAGTTCTTATTACTCCTTTTGGAGTATTTCTATCTGTCTTTTCTTACCTAGCTATGTGGAATGGTGGGAACTTTCCCTTGATACTAGATTTGGTTTAGGAACTTTCATTGACTTGTCTTAGGTTGGACAAATCACATGAACTTTCTAGTTCTCACATCCTTTATCTATAAAATGGGAGGTGTGGCAAAACATCCCATGATGATAATTTCTTGGGATTGGAAGCATGTAATCTTTGTATTTCCCTACTCCTGACCCATAGAACATAATATGAAGGTGTACTCTATAAATATCTGGTAGATGAATAAACAAATAAAGGATATCTCTTACCTTTCTTTTTATTGGTGTTTGTATGCTGTTCCAGCTTATTAAAATCCTGAATTTAATTCTGCCTTTCATCATAAAAACTAACTTTCCCGGGGCACCTGGGTGGCTCAGTAGGTTAAGCATCTGCCTTCGGCTCTGGTCATGATCCTGCGGTCCTGTTGAGATCCCTGCCTAGTGGGGAATCTGCTTCTCCCTCCCCCTCTCCCCCTGTTTGTGTTCTCTCTCTCTCAAATTAAAAAAATAAAATAAAAAAATAAAAAAAAATCTATCTTTAGACAACCCAACTTGCCCTTCTTGATTATCACCTATAGACTGGATGTACCTTTTGCATATTCACCTTAGTCACTGATACAAAGATTGAATAGGATAGGTCACTGTATGTATTTTTCTTAGTTCCATCGGATACACAGGAAGGAAAATAGCTCCTCCATATTCCCTAAAGTCTCCATAAGTATTAAAAGCACCTGTAAAGAAATAAAGAGAAAATTCAGTGTCTTGGACTGAATGAACTACAAAATTACCAAGAACTAGCTGTTAAGATTGACTGTTCATATGGAAATGTATTAAAAATTTATTTGGTTCTTGTATTTAACTGTCTTGGCCAATTCTGTTTCTTAAGGATGGAAGATGGTGAGGACTTTTACTCTCTGGTCTTCTGGTATCTTGATCCCAAAGACATATAAGACATTCTTAAATAAAGAAGAAAAAAAAAAAGAAAATAAAAGAAGGAACATTAACCCTTTATTGGGCTAACTTGGTCTTCCAATATATAAAATGATAGCAGATCATTAGTGACTATTAAACGAGAAAGATCTAGATAAGAAGCATTGATCAAACTGCAGGGATAAAATATTTAGATCAGTTTAAGAAATTTATTTAGAGTTTATTTTTTATTCTTTAAAAGATTTTATTTATTTGAGAGAGAGAGAGAGAGAGTAGAGCAAAAGAGAGAGCACATGTGGTAGGGAGGGGCAGAGGGGCTGAGCAGGTATCCTGGATTGGGCTAGATCCCAAGAACCTGGGATTATGACCTGAACCAAAGGCAGAAACTTAACCAATTGAGCCACCCAGGTGCCCCAATTTATTTAGAGTTTAAAGGATGAACTGAATAGGTCTGGAAAGTTGTAAAGTCTTGACATTGTTTGAATCCTGGATATTTGTCCTATTAAAAATGTAACAAATATCTTTCATAACCGGAGCTTAAGCAAACACTTTTATTCACACACACAGTACAACAAACACAGAGAAGATTTTCTGGTGCTCCTGATTAATGCTGAATCATCAAATTTTAGGACTGAGAGGGACTTTTGCAATCATCAGTTTAGGCAGAGATAGCATAAGAATTGTGACACTTCCACAGTTATCCTTCTACATTGTCATATTGTTATAAAATAACTGGGTATTTCTAAAATTTTAGAATAGGAAAGGGCCTCAAACTATCTCCTACTTAGCTCATGTCTTCTACAACTAAAAGATGGTTTAGAAATGAAAGCTAAACTGGGGCTGTAAAGGAACAATTGTTTTACTTCTTGTTAGGAAGTGCCCAGGTGACCAGACTTGGTGTCAGGATGCTTAGACTCCCATATGTGAAGCTGTGTGCTCTTGGCCAAATGACTTAGTCTTTTGAATCTGACTTTCCTCGGTGAGGCTAAACATGGCTTGCAGAGAGTCAAATGAGACCTAACAACAAAACAATAATGTCATGGTGACAATGATAATATTTAATACTTACTTAACTCTTCTATGTAGGTACTGTGCTGTGTTTTAAATGTGTTTAAAAATTTAATTTTTGCATAATCACACAGGATGGGTGTTTATTTTCATGTGTATGAAATTTTAAAACATCAAAGAGCTATAGTGATGTGAGCCATTATTATTATTATTAGTGTCATATTAAATATGAGTAAAAAGACCGTGTTTTTAATGTTAGAAGTCCCCCCAACTGCCATGTATTTAAGACTTAACCAGGGTTCATTTGGCAAGCAAATATTTCTATTAAGAGCTATATAAGAAAAAACAGAAGCATGGCATCTTACAAAAAAGTTGGTATAAAATGAAATTTATTTGTATATCTTTTCCCTCATGAATAAAGCAGAGGATCTCAGTGGTCACCAAATACCTATTAGATCTCCTACTCTTCTAGCAGCCTGACAATTAGGATAGGAATTTAATTAGTTCTGGCCAATGAAATGAGAGCAGAATTAATGTGTATTGCTTCTGGGTCAAGCAGTTAAGAGTTGATATGTCTCCTGCATTTTGCTTTCTCGGCAGTCATAATCCCAGATGCCACATGTTGCTGATGGAATAACAATTAGATGGAGGAGGGCACCTTGACTTGCGTTGGTTTGAATTGGGTTATATGTTACCACAGCATAGCCCTGCTTCTTCTGACTAATGTAATTATGCTGTACCTTACTTACAACCGTATCCTCCCAAGATTCTAGCATAATGTGATGGATGTAGGAATTGATTGGTAAGTATTTGTGCAAGTAATATGGTCCAAGCTCATAACTTTATACAGGTGGTTTCTGAGGTATGGCCAGGTTAGATTTAATTGCCTAAAGTACTAGAGATCAAGTTCTTTCCAACCTCTTCTTATAATTTGCACTAAGAAAAGATGAGAGTATTTGTGTGGCACACTTGGATAAACAGTCATGTTTGATGGCTGACACGCTCAAGGGTTTAGGTTGCCTCAGCTCCTTCCAGGCATACTAGGGCCTATGGGATCACTTTCTTTACCTAAATGTGCCATCCTATTTGGGAAAATCTAGCCCCAGATCACAACAGCTTATTAGCAATAGTTTCAAGATTAGAACCCAGGTGGCTTGACATGCTCTTTTACTATACTGGTCTTAAGTGAATTGAGAAGATTCAGATTCCAAAAAGTGTTTTGCTCTTGATTTAGCTACACTGATTGAATTGAGCAAATTTTGACTCCTCTGTCTCTTCACCTGTTAAAGAAGAGGTTAATCTGTAAGGTTCCTGTAGCTTAAGAGTTTTATAATTTTTTAAGAACAAGGAAATATAAGGGAAGGGAGAAGAAATGTGTGGGAAATATCAGAAAGGGAGACATAACGTAAAGACTGCTAACTCTGGGAAACGAACTAGGGGTGGTAGAAGGGGAGGAGGGCGGGGGGTGGGAGTGATTGGGTGACGGGCACTGGGGGTTATTCTGTATGTTGGTAAATTGAACACCAATAAAAAAAATAAATAAAATAAATAAAATAAGAACAAGGAAATATACCATATGCTATGTAGACCCGACACAAACTGAAATGACTATTTTATGATAATACAGTAAATCTGATCAATGCAGACAGCCAAACTAGATGATGCCGTGCCTGAAGTGAATTCTATTCAGTTTGGCTATTTATATTTATCACCTAAATTGAATGATTAGGTAACCATGATCCTTATGTGAGAAGTCAGCAATCTGCAGTTGAGTTGTAGATTCTTGAGTGGATTGACCCACATTTCACAAGTATCACCATACTTGATGCTTATGCATATGCATATGTGAAGACAGTATGTATATTAAGCTTATATAGGGTTAGTTATCAAGTGCTGGGAAAGCCTGACTCAGATACTTTCAAAGGAAAAACATGTAAAACATTTAATTTAATATTGTTTAAAAAGTTAATACAACACTTTACAGCTTGGTAGATTTTTTTTCCAGAAGTATATATTTTTAGTTTACTCTCAAAGCTTAATTCCCATTAACCACTTTTGAACTAGCAAAATATTTAAATAATTAAGCATATTACTATTTTAAGTGTTCATACAGGGTTTTTGATGCACTTGAAAAGTTTCTCTGGGGGAGGAATAAAATAGTTTTCCCTCTACCATTTTAGCTTCATGGGCTGGGGCCCAGAAATAAGATTGGGAACAGTAAAAAACAGATTAATAAGAGAAAAGCAAACAGAAGTTTAATAACACAGGCATCATGCATATACGTGGAAGCACTCTGATGAGTTGCTCAAAGGGATGGTTATAACCTGGGCTGATATAGCACCTTAATGAAGAACAATAATTTTGTAGAGAAGTGACAAGACAAGGAAAAGGACTTTGAGCTTTTAGGTTCAGCAAATTGAGGAAGAAAATATATGGGGAAACTAATGGTAAACTTTACTAAAGTTTGTTATGTAGATTCATCTGGGCTAATCAGGTCTAGAGTTCTCCCCACTGATTAATTTCTCTCCTTCCTGCTAAGGAAGGGGGGACGAATATCTTTCATATTTATGTCTCCCTTTTAGGCAGAGAACTTTTCTTACATCTATTTGTTCTCAGTTGTCTCAAGCTCAAAATAATCAATATGCCAAAGTAGCATATTTTGGGGTGGCCTATTCTGCTACTTTTCTATTCCATGTGCTTATTCATAGACACGCTAGTTATTTCATCCAGGTTGAAAACCTATCGATAACGTTTTGTGCTCTGTTCTCAAATGCCCTCAGTGACTCCATTACCATTGATACATATGGTAAATAGACCGGGAGAATAGCCTCTCTTTGTAGGACTTAATTAAAATGCTTATTTTGCTTTGAAGGATATTCAAGATGGATAGTGTTTCTTTTAGTGGAATAAAAAACAGTATCAGCTGATTTTATGACCTTTAAGTGAAACACATGAATTTCTCATGCTTTTTTTCTGTCTTGACAAACGTGCCACATGTCACTCTGAAGGGCCATCCTCTTCCTCTGGCAGCTTTCTTCCCTCCATTCAGTGACATAAGTGGCTCTCACAGATGGAACCGTGCTGGTGCGCTGAGAGTTAATCCAATTAAAACAGCATAACTAAATAATAGAAAAATGTTTGCTGCATATGGAGGGAAAATGACATTTGAGAACTCATTTATTAGATTGATGAACTGAGACATCTAACGCAGTGTTTTCCTGACATGCTTGGCTGGTGGTGGTGGGGGGGGGGGGTGCTCAATTTCAGAACCAGTTGACAGACTATGTCCTGCCTCATTAAGGCAGGCTTAACGCTGCCTACATCTGGAGAGTCTTGTATTTTTGTGTTTTAAGTTCAGTGTGAAGAATATAACATGTTTGTGAAATTTCTTCTGGATATTCTTTGTGAATATGCAAATAAATGTGGGCACAAAGTGAAACTTTCTCATCTGGGCCTCCTGTAGCTGAGGCAAACTTTATTAAAGTCTATTCCCATGGCGTGCTTACTTTCATCTTTTATTTTTTTTATATATGAGATTGATCTTTGCTACTCCCCTACACCCACCTTGCGCTGTAGTCACATTGATTTTCCCCTCACTGCCTGATGAGTGCCTGCCTATTCATTCATGATGGAGCTCAAACATCTCTTCCCCTGGGAGGGCGGCTCCTGGCATGACAGCCATGGCAGTGCCCAGAGGAGGCCTGAAGAGCACTGATGCCACCTGGGTGTCGTGAGTTGTGATTTACTGCCTATAGTGTTATTTAGCTTTTCACCTGTTTTTGTTGTTTCTTCATTTGCCTTCTTTTAACTGTATCTTTTTCCTCACTCTTAGCACCCTGGCTCTTCAGCTAAGCCCATGCATCCATATCCAAGACACCACTCACCAGCCCTCCACTGATGACCTCTGCTTTGTCATTTTGATTCCCAGGACCAGGCTTCTGCTTCAGTTTCTGATGTTTTATACCTGTTTCCCTTCATTTTCCTTGCCTGAGGAGGTCACCTATGGACAGTCATCTGTCCGAATGACTTGCTGCTGCTTGGACACATGCCTGGGCTCCTCCTGGCCTCTCATGCTGTGCGCTCTGGCATTGCAGGCTGTAGAGGCTACGTAGCCTCAAAGACTTGTTTGTATGCAACTACCTTTGAGAAGAGAAGTGGCCAGAGACTGTTCCTTCCTGCAGGTTAATATTGGGCCCCCGAAGTATGGTTTTTAAGTGAAAATAGTTCCAGTGCTCTAGCCAGATAGCATTGAATAAGGGCGGTGTCATGAGGTAATTGGAAAGGTGCTTGTGAGAGATCTCAGGGGCCCCAAGGTGGCTTGGGGGTAAATTCTGCCCAATGGGTACACTTGAGGGAATGGGGACAAATCATCCTAATCACACCATTTATTTTGAGATGTATAACTTCTGGGAGAGTCTCACTGTTCAACATGTCCTCTAGCAGATGCTGAACACATTTTCTGGGTTCCTGGGGGCTTCCTTGATGTCCTCGACACCTGTGTCTCAGAATGGTTATCAGGCTGGTGGGGTACTTTTCTTATAGCTTAGTATTTTTACATCCTGGAGTAAACCCCTGTGACTGAAGGCAAACCTTGAGTGTTTCTCCCTTGGATTTCTTAGGAGGAAAAGTACATACTTATTGGAACCTTGTGACCTCTGCTTAGCAATAAAGTACTCAAAATTGCCCGAAGCATGCTTGCTCTTGTCAAGCCCTATGAATGTTGGGCTGCACAGGGATCTAGACATGTGTCAGGTCCAAGCACCATCCTTTGTCCTCTTGCCCTCGCTGCTCTAAGTCAAGACAATTATAGTTCTCTGTGGGTCTGAGATAGTTTTTCAAGCCTCCACCTCATATAACAAGATAATATATGGATTTTAAAATAAATATTGGTTGATCCAGAGTCAATGAGGTGGCTACTATCCAAGATATGTTCTTGAACAAAAGTGAGTTTGCATCTCGCAAATACGTGCATATATGTTCATGCATGCAATGTGTGTGTACTTCTATATTTCTTTTATAAACATAATCTGAATTTCACATAATACAAAATATAATATTTATAAAATACAGTTTTATGTTATAAATTCTATGTGCACACACATTTCCAATACTTTAGTCACATGCACATACTTGCAGCGATAGCCTTACAGTCAAACTCAGCTTCTTTATCAGAATTTTTAGCAAAGGGAAATAAAATTTCTTGTTATTCAAAGTTTGTCCCAGGAAGCCTTCCCACCCATGATATATGTAGCCACAATGTTGCTAAGTATAGAGGCCAGTCCTTGTTCCTCCAAAAGATTTGTTGTGTTTTCCGGTGTCATGGTACCTCAGCTAAGCACTGCTCAAGCATTTACAAATGTAGCTACAGTTGTCAAGTGATTTCATTATGACAGTAGTTTTAATAATACTCCTAGGGGTACATTTAAAAAAATAAACATGCTTCTATATATAATATCAGCTGAAGGGTATTACTGGATGTAGTTTTGCTTCTGAAGTGTGAAATACCCTTCTTTTGAGGTAGGGAGATTTGGTCTTACAGAAATTGTATCCAATGGCTTCTCCACACCTGCCCTCAGTTTTTACTGTGTAATAACTCTGTGTCTCATGTCCCTGACATGGAGTTTCTACTTCGGAAAAACAAATGTGCTGCTTTTACACATCTCAGCTAACTGGCCCCTAGCTTGCATTATTTTATTACCATTGGCTGGACTGCTCAAACTTCTTCCTGCCTCCCAATCTTCCTTTAAGGATCTGTCTCAAAACTCACTCCTTGTTCTCTTCCTGGATTAAAGCCATGCATATTTGATTACTCCAGTCATCCCAGCACCCTCCCAGCACATGTGGGAATGAATGCTAACTACAAGTCTTATGATTGCTTCAGTTTCTGCCATTTGGCCATGGCTTTGAGTCATTTCAGTAATTTAAGATTTATAAGTAGGGTGGGGATGATGGAGTGCTAATGGCTTAAGTCAGTGAAGAGGCCTTGGGAAATTGAGGGTTGGGCACTTTGGGAACATCAAGAGAAAGTGCCCTTGGAATTCCCTTTGCTGGTTTCTGGCAGAAGTGGCAGTGATAAGCTGATCCCCTTAAGGGTCTTAGCAAAATATGATCATCACTGTGGGGGTCACAAGGAAAGGACAGGAATAGATGATCTATCAGCACACTTGAGAGAGCTTCACAGAGAATTTTATCTCTGAATTGAAGCAGGTGCCAGCAAAACATGGATGAATCACTTGGATGTGAAGGTCACCATGGTCCTAGCAAGAGATCTACTTCCTCTCATTACATCAAAGATGCCACACAGAAATGGAAGGTACTTCAGGAGTACCACCTGGACCTCTTCTTTGCCTATTGTGTTGTCTCTCCTCTTAACCACACTGTGGCCTACTATGCTGGTGTAGAACTCCTCTTTAAAATGCTGTTTTTCTAGATTCATAAGCAAGTAGTAATCATTCCCAGTGTGTCCCTACCTAATCTAAAATGCCTCCTCTTGTCAAACATGGAGAAGGTTCTTTCCTTCTGCCTTAAGGCATTAAAACTCAGCTTAGCCTTCCTTTGTGGTCTGAATTTGCTTAGCTAAAAATGCTAGTGAAATTTAGAAAGATTATCTCTGTTTCCAAGATGGTTTTCAAACCCTATTTATTATCTTGCTTGTCAGTAAGTCCAATATTTGCCCTCTCCTTTCATGGGGCAATAATACTCAGATTCAGCACTGGAATTGGGAGGTTGCTAGGAATCTTGAGTTAAGAGGGCAATTAAATACATATGTATAATATTTGTATATATTTTCACAATCTTAATATCATCCTATCACAGACTGATTTGTTTCTAGTACTTGGCTATTTTCGAAGACTTTATTGGTCATCAACTGAATTCGTATACATAAGAACATTGTCAGGTTCACTCATTTAACAAATATTTGCTGAGCACCGATTAAATTCCATGCACTATTTTAGGCATTCGAGACACATCTTTAAATGACAACAAGGGTCTATGCTTTATAAGACTAACTCTCTAGGACAGAGAAACAAAAAATAAAAGCATAAAAAATATAAAAATCATATTGTATGTTATGAGGTATTTAGTGCTATGGATATGAAAACAGAAGAAAATAAGTCTAATCCTGAATGTGGAGTAAAAGGAAGAGATGGCTCAGAAAGTGACATTTGAGCAAAGCCGTCAGGCAGTGTCTGATGGAAGAGTGTTTCAGGCTAAGAGGACTACTGGCATAGAGGCCCTGCTGGGGGAGTACCAGATGTGCTCCAGGAATGAGAAGCAGCCGGTGTACCAAGTGGGGAGGGAGCAAGGAGGAGAGTAATACAGGTTCTTTAAAACAATTTTCAATTTCACAAATAAAGAAATGCTTAAATATTAAAAACAATCTTTAAATTGATAAGATAAATTCTTAAAACAAGCACATTGAAGAATACATATTTTAGCAAATTAAGAAGGATTTTATCAGCTTGCTTTTAATTTAATGTCGATTAATATACTTTAAAAAATATTCCACTTCTTAAAAGGCTTGAATCAAGTTTTCCTCACCATTTTATCTTTATGTGCACTCTAGTATGTACATCCTAGTCATAAATATAAACATGTGCATATTCTTACATATGTGTATTCCTCCTAACATGTGAATCAGCCCATTGAGAACTTGCCACTTGTCTAAAGACACTAGCTTCTTGCATAGTGGCTGAGGCTATCTAATTATCTAATTTGTGTGAATGTAGACAGCTAAACTGAATAAAATTCACTACTGGGATTAAATTACCTAGTGTGCTGTCTGTGATGATTAAATCCACTCTATAATTACAAAATAGTTGCTTCATTTTGGGCTCCTTCAACACCGTGTCAGCACCACACATACCACAGCGAATTCTCTTGCTAACAAAAAATTTTAAGTGTTAGAGCTGGAAAAATTCTTACAGATTATCTAAACCTCCTTGTTTTATAGGGGAAGAAATGGAAGCTCACACAAATGACAATTCAATCAATGTAATTAGTTATAACTCAAAACAGTGCCTAGCATCTGAAATATTTTAATCAGTTGTCCAACCAGTGTATTGGAGAATATGACAGGGCCAAAAACTTTCAGTATTGGGCCACCTGGCTTAGGCCATTGCAAATGCTTTGACATTTCCACTGAAAAAAAATGGGGAGCCATTGCAGGCCTTGAACAGAGAATCAATACTAGGCTAATTGTATTTTAGAAGGATCACTGCAGCTGCTGTGGGGATTGAATGGACTGAAGGGGGTTAAGGGTAAAAGCAAGAGATCAGTTAGAGAGCTATTGAGGGAATTCAGGGGAGAGAGAAGATGGCTCAGTTCAGGGATTTATAGCAGTGGAGGCCTTGGGCAGAAGAATAGATTTTGGATATATTTTGAAGAGGAACCAAGAAGACTTTTGAGAAGATCAAATATAGAATATGAGGGAGAGGAGTCAAGGGTAATATCTTTGCTGGAGCTGGCATAATAAACTATAATGGGCGGGTGGTTTAAACAACAGAGATCTATTTTCTCACAGTTTTGGAAGCTGGAAGTCTGAGATCAGGGTGCCAGCATCGTCAGGGTTGTGTGGACTCTCTTCCTGGCTTGCAGACAGCTTCCTTCTTGTTGTGTCCTCACGTGGTGGGAAAAGAGAACAAACAAGTTCTTTGGTGTCTTCTCAAAAGGGCACTAATCCTGGGATCCCTGGGTGGCACAGCGGTTTGGCACCTGCCTTTGGCCCAGGGCGCAATCCTGGAGACCCGGGATCGAATCCCACGTCGGGCTCCCGGGGCATGGAGCCTGCTTCTCCCTCTGCCTTTGTCTCTGACTCTCTCTCTCTCTCTCTCTGTGACTATCATAAATAAATAAAAAAAATTTTTAAAAAAGGGCACTAATCCCACTATGAAAGCCCCATTCTCTTTACCTCATCTAAACCTAATCACTTCTCAAAAGCTTGATCTCCCAAATGCTATCACACTGGGGGGGGGGAGGGGTAGGACTTCAACATACAGATTTCTGAAAGAAACATTTCAATCCATAGCAGGCAACATCAAAATTTGTGTTGAGAAAACCAGGAAGGCTGTAGGTGAGGATGTTTTGTGGGAAGAGACCAAGAGTCCAGTTTTGGACATGTTGAATTTGAGATGGTTTTAAGACCTTCAAGTAGAAAAGTTAGTAGGGTATTGTATATATGAATCTGGAGGATGGAAGAAAGTTCTGGATAAAGGTATAAATTTGGGAGATGCTGGCATAGAGATGGTACTTAAAACTATTAACATCCGTTTACTTAGAGACTGTGTTAGTTTGCTAAGACTGCTGTAATAAAATATCAACTGGATGGCTCACACAACAGATATTTATTGTCTCATAGTTCTGGAGGCTAGTAGTCCAAAGTTCGGGTGATAACCAAATTGGTTCCTTTGAAGCTTTGTAAACAAGACTATATTCCACACGTCCCGGCTTCTGATGTCTGCTGGAAATCTTTGGTGTTCCTCAGCTTGTAGTGTGTGATTCTGATTGCTGACTTCATGTTCACATCACATTCTCCCTGTGTATGTGTGCGTCTGTGTCCAAATTTCTCTTTCATATGAGGACATCGTCCATATTGGATTAGGGGCCCACTCTCTTCCAGAATGATCTCATCTTAACTAATTATATCTACAACAACACTATTTCCAAATAAAGTCACATTCTGAGGTATAAGGGGTTAGAACTTCAACATGAATTTGGAAGGACATAATTCAACCCATAATAGGAACGAAGCATATATTTTTTAAAAAGAAAAGAGGCTCAAGATCTAGGAAAGGAGACTGAAAATGAGTGATCAGTGAGGTAAAGAAAAAACTAAAAGATTTTATTCTGGAATCAAGGGAAGAGCTGGAGCTTACATTAACCTATTATGGTTAATTTGTCAACACCAATTTATACCTACCTACGCTCCAGAAATGTCAAGATCAATTCATTTGCCACTGTTTTATAACCATTGTAAGTTTTTCTAACCATAACAGATAGTTTATATAATGTTTATTGAGAAAATAATCAACAAATGGGTCTTCTATCCCTATGACTTATAGTTTGATCCTCAGGATGCTGCATTGTTCTGGGGTGCCTAGCTTTATTTCTACCATAGAAGGGTAGGCTCTTTTAGTATAGGGATTGTATCTTCTGCTCCTCTCTATTCCTCACAGTGTCTAGCATATACCAGGTACATAGTAGACATGTAATAGACAGTTGTTAATTGATTTCTAGTATGCAATTTATGCTTGTTAATACGCTAGTTCACAAGTGTTTTTTTAATCTTGTTGATAAGTGTATTATTCCTGTCATAAAAGACATTACTCATAATCTGGAAGACAGGCTAAAAACATCAATTATAATTCTACTATTACAAAACAAATTCTTCTAGAATTTTAATCTACTTTTTCCGGTTAAGTATTTTGTTCTTGATTTTGTACATAGCTTCCATTGTCCTTTTTCTGTCTGCATATGTCTTGTTTTCTTTAATAGATTCTGAGAGTATTAAGGCCAGGAATCTTGTCTTTTTACCTTTTTTGTTCCATTAATGGTGTATAGTTCAGCAGCTGTCTCTATCCTTCTCCCCCTGTTCTCAACTCACATACTTTGGATTTGCAATAATCATTCAACAATGAATTAACAGCCTGATTCCCATACTCACTTTGAACAAGATTTCCACTCTCATTTCTCACCCCTCAGATATTCCCATCTCTATAATCCTCTCTTGTGATTTTAGCAACAAATCAGCACTTTGCTTAAATCAGGTAAGATTCAAGATGATGTTATCAGGGCCTTGTTGATCAATATTGTTCAGAAAAGCACTCTCCCCATTTAGACCAAGTACTGACTCTAATGCATCAGAAACACGGCACCTTTGGTCTTGTTTTTCAGCACCATGTTTTGGTGCTATGATTGAGAATCAATTGAGAAACAGAAAAGGGAATTAGGCAGCATGCCTGGATCACTACAACAACTAGCAACAAACATTCCTTTCATGAGAAGCAATTCGGGAGAATGAAAGGATGTGGTAAAGGATAGGAAGTAAATATTTTTATTTTTAATGAGTGTTGTTTGCTTTATTTATCAGAACGTGCCCAGTGAAAATATTTTGAGGTTTTTGTAACTGTAATGATAGACTACAAATTAATGACTATTTACCTCAAATCCTGGAAAATAAGTAAAATATCATTGAATACAGTTCTATAATTAATTGAGCCGCACTTTGGACAGAATACCCAATACAAAAATGTCTTCCAATATGCTATATGAAGCATCCTACAAATCCATAGCAACAAAGTTTCACATATTTGCCAAAATTACCACTCTAGACTTTAATTTAGTCCACTGTTGGCAAAGAGAGATAATTATCTTCTTCTAAAAGCAGCCATAAAAGTTTCTAGGTGATTTTCTTAGAAATCTTTTCTCCACACCACCATGAAAGCTAGGGAATGCTTAACTTTTGGGATACATTGTTAAAAATGATACATATGTGGAAAAAATTTAAGAACTTACAGGAGATCATAACATAAAGTGATGGAGTAGTAGAGAGAGGACAAAAGATTGTCATCAACAACAACAAAATGAAATAGAGCCTTGGTGACCTATTGAACACCATTCCTATGGAATATTAGGAAATATCATATACATGTAATGGGAGTCCCAGAAGGAAAAGAGCAAAAGAGAGACAGAAAAATAGAAAAAATAATGGCCAAACTTCCCCTAAATTTGGTAAAAACATTAACCTACAGATGTAAGAAAATCAGCAACCCCTAAGTGGGACGCAAAAAGAAAGCCACACCAATGCACATCATACACTATTGAAAAGCAGAGGTTTTCAAAAATCTTTGAAATCATAAAAATAGCCAGAGAGAAAAAACTAGACATTCAAGGGAACAATGATAAGAACAACATCTTTAATGTGCTGAAAGAAAAAAATACATTGTTGACTCAGATTCTATATTCACTAAAGAGATCCTTCATAAATGAGACTGAAATGAAAACATTTTGAGATAATGAAAAGCTGGCAAAATTTACTGCCAGAAGACCTGTACCATGAAGAATGCTAAAAGAAGTCTTCAGGTTGAAGGCAAATAGCGCCAGATGGAAATTCAGATCTATATATAGGAAGGAGTAAGGAATTTGGTAGTAAATATATAGGTAAGTGTAAAAGACAATCTGATTTTTCTTCTTGTAATTTCTTTAATGGACAATTGATAGTTTAAAGCAAAAATAAAATATTTTCTTGTGGAATTTATAACTAGATATAAGAAAAATATGATATCAATAGCACAAAAGATGGAATATAAATCAAATTATATTGTTGAAAGGTTATTATATTTCATGTGAAGGATACAATTCTAATTTCAAAATACACTATGGTGGGCAGCCCAGGTGGCTCAGCGGTTTGGTGCCTCCCTTCAGCCCAGGGTGTGATCCTGGAGACCCTGGATCGAGTCCCACGCGGGCTCCCTATATGGAGCCTGCTTCTCCCTCTGCCTGTGTCTGTGCCTGTGCCTCTCTCTCTCTCTCTCTCTGTCTCTCATGAATAAATAAATAAAATATTTAAAAATAAATAAATAAATAAATACACACACTATGGTAAGCGAAGGATACGTACTATAATCCCTAAAGAAACAAATAAAACAATAATTAATATAAAGAATTGTAGCAAAACAAACTAAAGAGAAAATAAAGTAGAACACTAAAAATTAAAAAAAAAACAAAATAAAACAAAAGTAGCAGCTTTGATTTCACCTATTGCTGTTTTCTTTTTGAACATCTCATATCCAATTGTTAGGGGGATCCTGCTGGCTTTACCTGCAAACTATATTCAGTCTATTTTTTGCCACCTACACTGTTACCAGCTTCACTAGCCTCTCTTAGTAAAAGCCCCCTAACTGGTGCCCCAGATTCTGTCCTTGCTTTCAGTGAGTCATTCTTAGCACAGAAGCCAGTGATTCTATTAAATACGAAAGGCCTTCTAGTGGCCTACAAAGCACGGTGTGTTCTGGCCCCAGGGCTTGTGTCTACCTACATTTTCTATATTTCCCCCTATTGCTTCTCCTCCTCCAGCCACAGAGGCCACCTAACAGACCCTACAGCACACTAGACATGCTCTTGTCTAGACACATTCATGCTCAGTGCCCTTCTATTAGCCATTCTGTCTAAATACAGTTTCTATAGATGTTTACAAGGCTAATTCCTTACCTCCTTCTGAGTTTGCTGAAACTTCAACCACTCAGTGAGACTTCCTTTGATCAACCTATTAAAAATCACTACACCATCTCCACTATTCTGATTCCTTACTCTTCTCTATTCTTTTCTTTTTGTTAGCACTTAACACCCTCTAACATAATTTGTTTACTTGTTATATTTATTATTTATCTTCCCCTAATAAGACAAAGTTCTATAAAGATCCGCACCTTTTTCTGTTTGTTCATCGTAATTGATACATGTCAAGCACATAGAGCAGATGTTCATTAAATAATTGTGGATGAAATGAATGAATGAATAAGGAAGAACTAACTTCTTGTCATTAAGAATATATGTATGTATTTTCAGTATATAGTATAGTATCTGGACATAGTTCAACAAAAATTTCTGGACTCACTTCTATGAGATTTGTTGTGTGTAGACCGCATAGGAGTGCTGCTTTCCCTACTCAATTACAAATTTAAGTGATAGATAAACCTAAAGATAAGATGGAGGCTAACTTTTTTTTTTAAGATTTTTTATTTATTCATGAGAGACACAGAGAAAGGCAGAGACATAGGCAGAAGGAGAAGCAGGCTCCCTGAGGGGAGCCCGATGAGGGACTCAATCCCAGGACCCCAAGATCATGACCTGAACCAAAGGCAGATGCTCAACCACTGAGCTACCCAGGTGCCCTAAGACTAACCTGTTTTTATCACTGATATGGTAAGACTGATATTGCTGGCCATGGCTTTTTGACTGAGGGCACTATTCACTAATAGCCAACCCCACAAATTGACAGACCTACTCAGCCTTATTTAGCAGTGGTAAGACTGATATTGCTGGCCATGGCTTTTTGACTGAGGGCACTATTCACTAATAGCCAACCCCACAAATTGACAGACCTACTCAGCCTGTCCCAGGAACTACTATAAGACTCATGGGTCGATTCTATGAAACTTATGGGACATAAGAAGAGAAGAATATATGCTCTTTGGTTGAGAGAGAGAGAGAAAGAGAGAGAGAGAGAGAGAAGGAGGGAGAGAAGTGCTAACCTAAGCATTCCTGGCTTATTCTTTTCAAAATCAGCATTTGAAAAATAATCTTTCTTTCCTTTGGGAGGAACAAGAAGGGATTATACAGAAGCTGAGAATCTTTTCCTGATGGATGTCTTCCATTATGGAAGAAAACAAGAGTGAGAGAGAATTATATCTCTCATATCTAGAACATAAACCACAGTGAATCATCAGTGTAAGGATAGCATTTGATTGTATGGCCTTGGGCAAACTCACCTAGGAAGAGAGTATAAAGAAGGCTGAGCTTAAGTCAGAGGCTTGGGAGATCATCAGTACCTGGAAGGAAGTGTAACAGACTAAATTAGGTCATCTTCCTTCCTTCCATTCATATGTTGAAACCCTAGCTACTTACGTGCCATATTTAGAGACAGGGTCTTTAGGGAGACAATTAAGGTTAAAAAAGTTCATAAGATTGGGACTCTAATATGATTGGACTGGTGTCCTCATAAGAAGAGGAAGAAACACCAGAGTTTTCTCTCCACAAATGCACAAAGAAAACGGCATGTGAAGACACAGCAAGCAGGCAGCTGTCTGCAAGCCAGGAAGAGAGCTCTCATCAGAAACAGAATTTCTTGGCATCTTGATTGTGGTCTTCTAGCCTCCAAAACTGTGATAAAATAAATTTCCATCTTCTGTTGTCTAAGGAAGCCAGTCTGAGGTGTTGTTTTTTTTTTTTTGTTTTGTTTTGTTTTTGTTTTTGTTTTTTTTGTGGGAGTCCTATCTGACTAAGACAGGAAGGTCACAAGCTGGCCAGTAGAAGACAGAGGAGCATGTGGGCAAGGGTATTGTCACAGAAACAAAGGGCAAATAGTATTTTCACAAGGAAGGTGCACTCAATGGCTTCAAATGTGGCTGAGAAGGCTAGAATGTCCACTGACTGGTGACATGGATGATTTTGCTGTTGTGTAGCTTGATGGACATGGCTGTTAGGGTGGAGTTGGGACAAGCATAGACAACTGCTTCAAGAAGTTGGCTCTGAAGCTCCTCTATAGGCTGGAAAGAAAGGAAAGGGAAAAGGGAAGGTAGCAGTGGGGAAGACACAGAGGTAGGTGTTAATTTGATGTGTTTATGTGTAGTAAAGAGCCAAACCAGCCTGATCAGAACAGGGAAACTACTTAAGAGTTAATAGCCACATGGTTAGATGGAATAGGGCTAGATTGATTGTCTTCAATCCCAAATGGAAAGAATTTCATTCTATGGAGAGGGAAATAGACTCAGAAGGTGTTTGACAATTTAATGTAACATTCATTAACTACTTATTGTCTGCTGGTAATTGCTGTGGCCAATTCAGAAATTAATACGTAAAATATACATATATATTTTTCATAAAATCAAAATAATATTCATATTTTTGTAACTTGACTTCAAGGTGTTTTCTAATGATTACAAGGAGTGTACTCAAATAAGTTTAAATAAAAAATACATATTGCAAAGATTCATGTGCAGTTATAAAGAGAATGGACTCTCCCAGAAATGTGAGAACAGTAGACAGTGTCTGTAAGCCAAACACTCTGGATTGGTTCATTCTATCCCTCTTGCATTATACTTCTAGAAAACAAATCAGAAAGCTAAAAACTACACCCTATACTTTCTTGCAGCCAAAAAGCTAAAATCCTAGATGAGAAGTAGGTTTTTCCAATTAGGTTTATTTGCACAAGATGCTATCTTCTACAGCTGTATCAAGCCGTGTTCTAGAAATGCAGTTTTCATGCATCAGCTTTCAATATCTGCTCTTCAGCTTTCTCTCTGTTTCTGGGAAAATAGCCCAGGGTCAGAATAGCATTATTTTGTCTGTCAAAGTTTGAGCTGTGACCTTAGTCGGAGTAGCTTCCTGAGTCGGTTGGTTCTGGATCTTTCTTTCTTTTTTTTTTTTTTTCAAATTTTAATTTATTTATTCATGAGAGACAGAGAGAGAGAGAGAGAGAGAGGCAGAGGCACAGGCAGAGGGAGAAGCAGGTTCCATGCAGGGAGCCTGATGTGGGACTTGAGCCTGGGTCTCCAGGATCAGGCCTTGGGCTGAAAGCAGCACTAAACCACTGAGCCACCCAGGCTGCCCTGGTTCTGAATCTTGTAGGAAGCCATTCCAGAAAGCTTAGATGAAACCAGAGACAGGAAATTTTTTCTATAAAGGGCAAAGAGTAAATATTTTAGGCTTCACAGATCAAACAATCCTCTGTTGCAATTACTCAACTCTGCTATAGTTTGCAAATAGCTACACACGATATACAAGTAAATTGGCATGGTCGTGTTCCAATAAAACTTTATTTACAAAAACATGTGGCAGGGATGGATTTGGCCTACAAGCCATAGTTTGCTACCTACCCTGTGGCTTACTTCTCCTTTAAGCTTTCCAATGATTTTGGAACACCCAGTTCACTTTGTTAGTAATACATCTGCTAAAATATTATGCAGAGTAGTTTCTAGTTCTTGCTTTGAACTCTGACTAATACGGTTATAAGGCTGTAAAGCAGTGAGGAAGGGTTAGATTATACCACAGTAACAACAGTCCCCAAATCTCAGTGACTTAACATGGTAAAAGATGATTTCTCATTCACACTAAGCATCGAAAGCAGGTCAGCAGAGCATACTGTTCCGTCTCCTCATGTAGGGTCCAGCGCTGATAGAGTACCCATCTGCCAAGTCCTGCTGGTCTCCATGACATAGAGGGAAGGGAGAAATGGAAAATCACACACTGACTCTTATAATTTGGAAATAACAGTGTCACTCTTTGGTTAAAATAAGTCACATGGCTATGCCTAATTCAGAGGATAGGGAAAGGCAAGCCTATCATGTGAGAGAAAAGGGAGAATCAGAATATTTTGGAAGATTTCTAATGACCCCTGAATTTCCAGGGAGTATAATAGGAGGGAAATTCTGGATTCATCCAACTCAGCCAAAAGATGTTTGTGGAACATTACACTACATTTTGCCATCAACAGGGTTTAATTGCATTACAATTGTCCTCCCTGTTTGTTATACTGGTGTGAATGCAAAGTAGGAAGCCTCAGCTGACTCAGTTTAATAAGAATAATAACAACAGTGCGAAATACTTTTGGAAAGTGCGTGAGTTCTTTGATGTCACTGGCTACAAAGATTCACTGACGGGAGTTCATGGAGCTCTCAACAATGCCTCTGAGTTTGCGTAGCTCTCAACAATGCTTCACTTACAGGAGAAAAGCATTTTGGAGTCTGAGAAAATATGATTTAATCTCTGCAGAATTCTTTCTGTAGTGCACTTTTGTCATGTTTTTATTATTGTCCTGTGAAGGCAGCAGTTATAATACATATGGTTTTGGGCTCTGAATCCAGACTGAGTCTGTTTGAGTCCTGTCTTCAAAATTTACTGACAGAGTGTCATCAGGCATATTATGTAACTTCTTTTGCCTACATCTCTATAAAATAGGTTTAATAATAGTCACTACTTTGTGGGTTTGGTGAATACATGTAAACCATTAAAACAGAACCTGATGTATAGAGTAGCTGAAAGATTTTTCTCCTCCTCCCCTCCTCCTTGTCCTCATTCTGTGGCCTTATAGTGAGGATTACATGGTCAAATGTGTATAAAAACACTCTCTGTTACTCTAAAGCACTTCATGAATGTCATTAAGGGACACATTAGAAAAACCAGAAAAGCTAACTGACTTGTCCTCGATCCAACTGGTCTCAAAGTCACACAAGAACTCCAGACTTCCCCCCTTCATGCTGTTCGTGCCTCCATGATTATCTCAAATCCTTCCAAACGATTGCTTTGCCAGGCAAGGTTTGATTCTTTTTCTTCTACTTGGCTTTGCAGTATTTTTATTTAGCTCACTTTCATATTTTCTCCTCTCTGCGCCCCTTGCCACTCCAGCATGTTGTTACTCTCCACCTCCTAACAGAAGAGGTTAGTTCTGACACCTCCAAGCGAATTCCTGAGAATGTGGATCCTGCCCTCACCTGGCTTCTGCGGGGCTGCACACAGCTGAGGGGTGGGGTGGTATAGGTACCTCAGAAGAACAGGTTCTCCTGTGGGGAGCCCTCAGCGAGGCTCATTCCAATTCTGAGCCAACCAGCTCTCAAGCCTGGGGACTCTGCCCAAAGCCAAGTTCACTAAGAACCTCTGCAGTGGAGCCCAAGTCCCTGTGACTGGCTCACTCTCCAGAAATCATTCTGAAGCACTTGAGAGGGGCTGGCTCACAGCAATGTGACAACGTTCCCAGCCCTAATGCCACATCAGTGGCTCAGCCTGAGTTTTCAAGCAAGAGCTTAAAAACAATGGAACTACTCCCTGCATCTCGCCCCACCTTCCAAAATTCGTGACTGACTCCAAGACTAGTGCCACAGCACCCCCCCAGGGCATCTTATTATTAAGTACTTACAGCAGGAAGAGGAATGTGACATTCATTTCCATCCCATCCAAAATACTTGAGCTCAGAAGGATGGGTAAAATCAATATTTGTCTAAAAAGAAGAGGATGAAATTTGTGGGTGGTTCTGTAATTTCAAGATGTGGTACAAAGGTGCTCAGGAGATGAATTGCAAATAAAAGAGCAGAAAAGAATTTCCTGAGTGTCATTTTAAAAGGCTTCATGCTAATAGGAGCCAAATTCACCCTTTGATATTTTCCAGCTTGCTGAGTAAATAAATCATAAATTTCCCACAATGATTATATGCATGCTACTGGTGCGCCTCAGAGTCTGACCTATTTTGCAGGTTGACATTAGAGTTGGGGAAAACTGTGCCAGAGCACCAGCGTCCCAGCTAGCTCCCTGGCTCTGTGTGCGTCCCATGGGGTTGGAATGGTGGCTGTTTCAGGAGACTCGACTGATCCCACCTGAAATCTGCTTAAATGGTATTATTTCCCTTGTTTTTCTTTCCTTCAACTTTATTTTATATCTTTTGTTTTACTCTAGCCAGGTGAAGAGAAAGATGATGTGTATCATCATATAATGTTCTTGACATTCCTCACGTCTCACAAAAGATTTTAAAGGTGGGATACAGAAACACTTCCATTTGACATTTTTTAAGCTCAGGAGCTTGAGGTGTCAGGAAGTAGAAGGCAGATAGTAGACAAGGAGGCAAATGTTAAGGGTACAAGTTTTGCCACAGGGTGAGTTTCCATATTCGCGTTTTCTTTTCCATCTCCTGGTATATTTTGATTGGTTGATCAAGCAATATGAGCTGTAAGCAATGAGTGGACACGGGGAGTTGGGGAAGTGGGGCTACTGAGCAACACTGATAATAATACCAGCCTCAGAGACAATGTTCACAGTGTGCCTGACTTTGTTTTTAGGTGGGAAATTTTATATATTTGAAATATAGTTTTAATTGTGACATTTCCTTAAGGTAGCATTTCATGGGAAGCTCATTGCATGCTTTCTCAGGTAGAAATGAAGTGAATCTGGTTACAGTTCTCAGACCTACTTCCTACATAGATAATAAAACATTGATATTAAACTATAATAAAGAAAATGACAAAACTAAAACCACCACTTAATAGTCATATGACCAAAGCTATGGAAAACAGTAATTTCACAGATGGAAGGTCAAATTAATTTCAACCAAATGCTTCAGTGCAAAGGAGAAGTCTGAAATAAATAGACCATAATATGTTTTTAGAGGATGCTTGTTTTTATTTTCAATGTCACAGACACAATGTCCTATTTTTACAGTAGCCATGCTGGCAACACAAGCCTTAGGAAAACATGAACTGCTTTAGTCCTCCGCTGGGGTACTTCATGGGCATTAGGGCAACGTTACATTTTCTTTGTTTATTTTCTGGAGTCTCTTGCTTTAATTTAAATTTCTGGCCATCCTGTTTAGAAAAAAAATTTTTTTTTCCCTCATTTGAAACAATAATGAAAAGGCTGGCTCCTTTGTCTTTTTACAAGAGCCAACATAGAGCCTTCAATTATGAATATAGAGCTTTGTGCACAGAGGGGAGGTATGGGGAAAGGGTAGCCCCGCAAGGTACTCTGTGGATAGGAAAAGCCCAGCCTGTGGGGGATTCAGTTTTTCTTATCTCTGTGGCTTCCATTTATCTAGTCTTTAAACTGCCTCAGAGGAGGTCACGTTACTCTTTTCAGCCTCCAGCTCCCTTTGGATCCAAATTCGACTTTTGTGTCCTCTCTGGCTCCTCAGCCTGGAACCGCAGAGACCTCACTTCAGATACCTGCCTCCAATTCCTTTGTTTCTGCTCTCTCATCATCACTGTTTTCTTGCCCATCTCCACTCTCACCTTAAAACTGAATTCGTGAACTAGATCCCTAAATTGAAGATGGATCCAGCGTGGGGAGGCCTTTCAGAATTTACTGAGAAGTAGCGTTAGCACAAACATCACGGAGACACCTCTTTTCCTGGTGAGTCTTTGGCTTTTAAAATTACCATTCCTGCTTTATAGAAGTCGGGTGGAGAGAGGTTAAGTCAGTCAGTTTGTAGGCGAATACAGCTGAACTTAAATCCACAGTTTCTGACTGTGGGTTCCATGCCTTTTCAACGAATCCACCAGCCTCTCGTGGAGGCAGTAAATACCTGTACTTGAAATATAATTCATGTAAGTATGCGAAATGACCCATTTTCTCATCAATCCAGCTACCACTTCCCAAATATTTGAATCCCCAAGCCCTAGGTACTTTCTCCAATGCTCTTCGGTCCCACCATAGATCTCATAACCAGCAACGCACCATTTTTAAGTATTCACCAGTGCACGTAGCCAAAAGACTCCTCAGTCTTTGGCTTGGATCCCTTTCAGTCCTTGGCTGCACGTTAGAATCATCTGGGGAGCTTCAAAAATTATAGATGCCTGGGTGCCACCTCAGTTCAGTCAGAACCTTTGGGCTTTGCAGCTTTTGAAAAGCTTCTTGGTGGTTCAGATACAAAGTACATGTCATATAACTACAGTTTTGGAATATCCAGGTAACCATATCGATGTCCCATCATCTAGCCCACAGAGGTTATTCCTACCTCCCTCACCTGCAAACCCTGAATTCTCTCCACAGTATTATACTCACAGTCCTCTTACATTTACATCTTTTGGAACCCTGACCCTCCTAAGCCAGTATCAGGAACTCTTTACAAGTATATCCTCATTTCTAAGGCCAAAGGAAACCTGACCCAGTGCCATTGGGCCTCTCAGGCCTTACCACCTGAAATTCTCAGAGGTTATGCCAGGCTCCATCACAGGATAAGCATAGAGCTCCTTCTCCAGGCTTTTAAGCACTCACACTGAAGGCCTGTAGCTCTCACTTCCATCCTTCCTCCATCAATGTTTCTAAAGGACCCAGGGCCTGATATCAGAATGCATCAATTATTAATTGGAAAAATCTTCTACTTCTAATCCCTTCAGTATGCTATTTATTCATCCTGTCCTTTCTCCTTTTTTTTTTTTTCCTAGTCATTCAATATTTCCTATTTTTTGGACATCTTTTGTCTGCTAGGCTTAGGTATACAATGATCCTTTTTTCCTTAAGGAAGCCACAATTACTACCTCTAAGTAATTCATATTCAATTTATGCTCCAGATTTAGTTCTTAAGACTGACTTTGCTGTTAATTTTTCTTTGCCAGAATTATTCTTTACAACAACATGCAATAAGTGAGGGGTCCCCTACTTTTCTGCTTCTTGTAATCAAAATATGATTTTCCTTGGACACATTCCCAAAGATGTGATTCTGTTATTCAGAAGAATCATCTATGCAACTAGAAGCCTGTGCCCCAGCAAAGGAAATAATATAGATTAAAAAAAATTTTTTTTGAAAACCTACCAACTGAATAATTAGGCATGTAAAAAGTTCCACATTGTTTAGTGTAATAAGCATAAATCCACATGATTAATGGCTATTAATATCTCAAGGAAAGCACTTATTAGAGCTCTAGGTGGGTCTTTTTATTCCTCATTCAGCAGGACTGTCTTGCATTGCAGGATGCTTAATTATTCTGGCCCTGCCCAGTAAACGCCTGTAGTGTTTACTAGTCATTGTGAAAACAAAAACTTCCTGTCATGAATCCAAGTATCCTAAGGAATAAAAACCACCCTTGATTGAGAATCACTTAGTGAATCTACTAAGTGTTATAAATGCGAAATTTTTCATTAAAGAGAATGGCCATCCAGCAAAAGAAGTGTAGCAAAGAAGTGGATATGCTCTGTTGCATTGAACTTGATCTATTGTAATTTTTTTTTTAAATAGGTGGCACAGCCATGTTCATAGTAGCATCATTCACAGTAGCCAAGAGGTGGAAGCTACCCAAGTGTCCCTTAGTAGATGAATAAATAAACAAAGTGTGGTAAATAAATACAATGGAATATTACTCAGTCTTAAAAAGGAAGGAAATTCTGACACATGCTACAACATGGATGAACTTTGAGGATAGTAAGCTAAGTAAGCCAGTCACAAAAAGACAAATGTATAATTCCACATATATGAGGTATCTAAAATACTCAAGCTCACATAAATGGAAAGTAGAATGGCGATTACCAAGAATTGGAGGTAAGGTAGAGAGTTATTTAATGAATATATAGTTCCAGATTGGCAAGATCAAAAAGTTCTAGTAATCTATTTCATAACATTGTGAATATACTTAATATTAGTGAACTGTATACTTAAAAGTGGTTAAGATAATATTTAAAAATAAAAACAAAGTTTTAAAGGGCAAAAATAAAGATTACTAAACAAAGCTATCTTCATTCTCATGATCTCTCTCTCAAACCCCCGTATGTATCTGTTATGTACAGTCAATATATGTAATATATTGATTTTATATTTCATTTTATTTTCATTATAATGCATATACTATTATTGTATAATATACTGAAGCACCTGTATTTTAAAGTAAAATCTCAGCTTCTGGGTGTATTCATCAATATATCAATATACATTAGCAAAGAAAAATTAGAAAATGAAAAAACTTTTCACAAGTATATCTTCATTTACAAATAAAAATATGAAATTCTAAGGGGTAAATCTAATAGACTTTCCATAACCTATATACACCAAAAACTAGAAAATACTGCTGAGAGAAGTAAATGAAGACCTAAAAAATGGAGAGAATACTATGCTCAGAGATTGGAAGACTCGACATTGTTAAAATGACAGTTCTCCCCAGTTGTTCTATGGATTCAGTAGTCTCTATCAAAATTCTAGCAGGCTTTTTTTTTTTTTGTAAGAACTAACAAGCTATTTCTCAAATTTATATGAAAATGTAAAAGATATAGAACAGACAAAACAATTTTAAAGAGGACTTACACCATGTGGTTTCAAGATTTATTATGTTTCTTCAGCAAACACAATGTGGTATTAAAAAAAGAATGGATGTATAAATCAATAGACTAGAATAGAGTCCAGAAATACACACATATAAAGTGCATTGATTTTTGCAGAGGAATATAAGGGAAATCTAAAGTAAATGAAAACATACACTATGTTCTTTGATAGCACAAATTATATTGGAAAGGTAAATTTTCATAAATTAATTTCATAAATTATAATTTTGATTATAAGTGCAAAATTCATTTGGAAAAATAAGTCTGTGTCAATATCCAGGAAATTTTTTAAAAGAAAAAAATGAGTGCAGATTGATACAGATCGGTTCTATCTGATATGGAAACCTGTGAAGCTATCTGATTATGGACACTTATGAAGCTATATGAAAATAATATGATAGAAGAAATATATATCCAGAAAGTCAGTGAACATAAGTTCATAAAATCCATATTGAAACTTAACAAATCACAGTAATGTAATAGAGAATAATCTAAGAAATAATATAATCCTAAAGACAGAATTGTATCCAGAGCAACCAATAGATAAAAAGTCCATAAAAATAATGATAAATGTTTAAAGTGAAATCAGTGATAAGAAGAGGGAGCCAATAGAGTTAAAATAACTAGTTAATTATTTGGATAAAATATATGGAATTTCTGAGGCACCTGGAGCCTCAGCCGGTTAAGCATCCAACTCAAGGTTTCAGCTCCCATCATGATCTCAGGGTCCTGGGATCAAGCCCCACGTTGGGCTCTGCACTCAGTGTGGAGTCTATGAAGATTATCAACCTCTCCTTCTCCTGCTCTTTTCATTCTCATGTGTACTCTTCCTCTCTCTCTAAAATAAACAAATAAATTCTTTTTAAAAATCTGGAATATCTGCCTAATTCCTTGCATCACAATAAAGTTTAAATTGATCAAATTTAAGAATTAAACTGTAAATTTTTATGAGATAAAGATAAGAAAATGTATGTTTATTTTATTTTTTTAAAGATTTATTTATTTATTCATTCATGATAGACACACACAGAGAGAGAGAGAGAGAGAGAGAGAGGCAGAGACACAGGAGGAGGGAGAAGCAGGCTCCATGCAGGGAGCCCGACAGGGGACTCGATCCCGGGACTCCAGGAGCGCCCTGGACCAAAGGCAGGTACCAAACTGCTGAGCCACTCAGGGATCCCAAAAATGTATGTTTAAAGAGGGCTTGCAGAGATGAGTACAAAACCCCACACCCATAATGGAAAATATTGAAAAATTTGCATGAATATTCAAAACTTCTATATGTCATAAATAGCACAAACTTAAAAAATAAAACAGAAAAACAATGCAAAAATATGAAAAGAGACTAAATTTATTATATACAATTAGCTCATACATAATAAAAAAGGAAAATAGTCAAAAGTATGAATAATCAATTTATAGAAGATGAAAATAAGTGGCTGATAAAATATAAAATATGCTCAATCTTACTCATTATTAAATAAGTGAGAATCAAAACAAAAGATACATTTTCTCTCAGATTGGTAGAGGTTAATCTTATGTTGGGGAAAATGTGGCAGGGGAGTGGTGTGAATTTTGCAATTTTTAGATGGGAATTTGGAAATACTTATTTTTGAATACTCTCATACTCTTTGATCCAGAATATCTATTTTAGGAAGTTAGCCAATAAAATAGAGTACCATGAAATTATTCTGTGTTATAAGCATAAAAATGCTTATTGAGGCATTCACGTATTGAAGCACCTGAAAAAAATTTTTTTGAAGCACTTTTTAATAACAGAATGCTGGCTACAACCTGAATGCCCTTTAATTCGAGTCTTGCTAGTAAATTCATTATACTTGTCCAATGGAATATTATACACCTGCAAAAATGGGTTAGCTTAAACATAATGATATAAAAAGTTAGAAATTAAAATGTGGACTTCCATTTCTGGCCATAATGGAATAACAGAGAACAGATGTTCCCCTCAGCCTTAAACAATTAGAAAATTGAACAAAGTATATGAAAATATCGTTTTCAGACATGGGACTATAGACCACACATGCTTTTAATCCCTAAAATAAGGGAATTAATGAGGTAGGCAAACCCTATGAGTTTTTGTTTTCTGTCTGGTGGTAATTTCCAGGATGAATAATGAGAGGCAAAATCTAAATAGACCCTGAGAGTTTTACTGAGTTTAAGAGGCAGAGTATGTGATTTCAGAAGGTCTAGGTGGCTGGAATTTACTGGTAAGGCTACCAGAGCTACCCACAGAGCTTCAAATACCTGTAGTGGGGTCCTTTTGAGTCTTTGGCTAGATACTAACCTGTGCATGTACAGGAAGATTACCTAAGGCTGGGAAAAGTATAGGACACACATGATGTGTCCTAATATTTGGTGTTAACCCAGAGACCAGTAGGCTTAACAATTCTTGGACTAATACAGTGCCGAGAAAAATTTGTGATTCTAGCAGCGAAGTAGAAAGATGTCTTAATATGCAAGGCATTGGGTAGATCCTGAAGAGGCATTGCTACATTAATTAAGCTAAAATATCCTAGACTATAAGTTGCTCTGGACCTAATCTAATACACCTTATAAACAAGCCTCAAAAGGGTCTCATTAATTCTAAATAATTTAGCAACATTGACAATAAGGTGAAATCCTATTTATAGAAACACAACCAAATCTGGAACCCAAAGATGTAACATTAATATTCAAAATATATGTTACCTAATAAAAAATTACCAGATATTCCAAGAAGCAGAAAAATATGTTCTATCCTAAGAGAAATCAAGCAATAAGTACAGATTCATAAATAATACATATGATGGACTTAGGAGAGAAGGGTACTGAAACTTATTGTAAATACACTCCATTTGTTCAAGAACATGGAAGAAAGCAGTAACATGATAAAGAGAGAAGTGAGAGCAAGACCTCAGTAGAACTCTATAGATGAAAAATACAATATTTAAAATGAAGAATCATTCTGATGGTGTATTAATTTGCTAGAGCTGCCATGACAAAGTACCACAGACTGTGTAGCTTAAACAAGAGAAATTTATTTTCTTATGATCCTGCAGGCTGGAAGTCCAAGATCAAGGTGTTGGCAGGTGTGGTTTCATCCCAAGGGCTCTTTGTCTTTGGCTTACAGCCAGCCATCTTCTTCTGTATCTTCACGTAGACTTCCTCCACATCCTCATCTCTTCATACAAGGATACCAGTCATGATGGGTTAGGTCTCACCTCAATGACCTCATTTAACCTTAATTTGCTCTTTAAAGTACTTTCCTCCCAATACAGTCACATTCTGAGGTACTGGGGGTTAGGACGTCAATAAATAATTTCAGTTGAGACATAACTGAGCCCATTGCAGATGAAAAGGTGAATGAAAATGAAGATATGGCAATATAAACCATTTAAAATGAAACACAGAGAGTCAAAGTGACCAAAAAAAATGAACACAGCATAGGTGAGCAGTAGAATAAAATCAAGCAATTTAACTTATGTGTACTTATGTAGGGGCATAGAAAAATATCTGAAGAAATAATGGCTAAAAATGGTCTGGCAAATTAAAAAAGCTCAGTGAATCTGAGCAAGAGAAAACAAAACCACACCAAACAATTAGAATCAAATTGCTGAAAACAAGTAATGAAAAGAAAATCTTAAAAGTAGTCATAGGAAAAAGAATATATACAAGTAAACAAATGACTTCAGAAATTTTGCAGGTCAGAAGACATGATGGTAATAACATAAAAATTTTGCCAACATTGATTTTTGTATCTGGCAAAAGTATGTTCTAAAAATAAATGAAGAGGGATCCCTGGGTGGCGCAGCGGTTTGGCGCCTGCCTTTGGCCCAGGGCGCGATCCTGGAGACCCCTGATTGAATCCCACATCGGGCTCCCGGTGCATGGAGCCTGCTTCTCCCTCTGCCTGTGTCTCTGCCTCTCTCTCTCTCTCTCTCTCTCTCTCTCTGTCTCTGTGACTATCATAAATAAATAAAAATTAAAAAAAAAATAAAAATAAATGAAGAGTAAAGGCCTTTTTAAACAAATAAAGGCTGAGAGAATTAATTATCAGCAAACTTGCACTACCATTAACTTCAAGTTAAAAAGGTGATATGAGATGAAAATTTGGTTGGATTAATATAAAGGAGAACACTGGAAATTCTATTTATGTGGGCACATATAAAAGGTATTTTCCCTTATTCTTAATTTATTTTGAACAAAGATGATAAAACTCTATAATATATTAAGAAGCAAAGTATGTAACAAGAATAAAAAGGCAGAATGGGGAAATTTACATGATGTGTCCTAATATTTGGTGTAGACTATGAAACGGGAAAGTATTATAATACTAGAGAAACCACTAAAAGCATAAAACAAAGATATGTACTAATAAACCAAAAGGTAGAAGTTAAACAAATCAAAGTGCAACTGAGCTTATATTTCTCTTGGAGAAATACTGTTTTTGAGAGTTTCAGAAGACATGAACAGTGATTATATTTAGAGTAATAAACTTTAGGTAGAGAGAAGTACTATTTACATTTCATTATATACCTTTTGGTTACTCTTTGAATATTCTTACTGAATGCATTTGTTTAAAACTTATTGACTTACTTATTTTTAAAAATTATTTATTTATTTTTAGAGAAAGGGAGAGAGAACACATGAGTGGGAGGGAAGGGCAGAGGGAGAAGGAGAGAGAATCTTAAGGAGACTCTCCGCAGAATGCAGAGCACTAGCTGGAGCCTGATCCCACAACCCTGAGATCATGACCTGAGCCTCAGAAACAAGAGTCAGATGCTTAATCAACTGAGCTACACAGACACTCCTTTGATTTGTTTGTTTTTAAATGCTAGTTGTTAGCTGGACTTATGGGCCATTTTATTTTCTTTATACTTTTCTGATAATTATTGCTATTAAAATACATATTAAAATAATTATCCACAGCTCACATTTTGACACTTATAGTATGACAAAGGCATAATTATAGTCTTACTTTAAATGTTAAAATTCTATGTCATTTATGAATAGATTCGCTTGAACAAATTTTCACTGCATATGCATTTGTTGACCTTCTATTTAATATTTTACTTTTCATTAGATATCCAAAAGGAAAATAATATAAAGGATTACATGTGTAATTTAACTGAATTACAAAATATTATTTGTTTATAAAACACAATAAAATTAAGTTCGAATTAAACAAAGTCTACTGAATTACATATAAAATATCTATTTACCATTCTGAAGCTACTTCCTCGGGAGGCACATGTTTTCAAATGACCACCATAAAGCTTTCCAAGAACTGTGTAATGTACAAGGATCTGTTCCGTTCCAAGCATCCATTAGGTAAGGGAAAAGCCACAATGGGAACTTCAGATTCTAAATGCCATTCTAATGGAAAAAATATTGTCTTGGGTATATTTCCTGCTTTGATACCCCTTCTAATTTTGATAAATCCTTCTGTTTCATCTCTACATTTACAATGACATACAAATCCATAATACAAAGAGACGGTATTTGATTTGATATAATATATTACAGTAACTAAATTTTTATGATAGTCTTATCAGATCATGTGGTCACAAATGGAAATAAGTATGTGAAATGCTATTTTAATAGACCAAGGTATAAATGCTACATCATTGTAAGTAGAATTATAAAGCACATAGCAATGTTAATTTTTCATTTTGCACGGAAAATGAAGACGCTTTTTTGTTTCTCTTTAGTTTACTTCCTGGCTTGGAGAAATATGAATGTTGACAATGGACAATTACGTAGCCTGTTTCCAGACCTGCTTCTCCAATTAAGTTCTGAGGGAAGAAATTTTTTTAAAAGAGTTAATAGGTTCTAGGACAACATTATAAAGTATAAGTATAGTTGACTCACAATTTTACCATTAGCTTCAGGTGTACAACATAGTGATCAGATGAGTCTATACACTATGCTGTGCTCACCACAAGTGTAGCTACCATATGTCACCATCAAAAGCTATTACATACCAATGAATATGTTTTCTTTGCTGTACCTTTCATCCTGGTGATTATTCATTCCATAGCTGGAAGCCTGTATCTCCAACTCCCCTTCATGCATTTTGCTTATCCCTCCAACTCCCTCCCTCTCCGGCAGCCACATCAGTAAACAGGATATTTAAAAAAAAATTTATTGATTAAAAATTTTACATACAGTAGAAATCACTCATTTTGATAGACAGTTCCGTGAGCTTTGATAAATACAGTTGAAGAGTTGTATCATAATCAAGATACACAACCGTTCCCTTATCACCCCAGCAAACTCCCTTATACTTCTTCTTTGTACTTAAGCCTTCCACCAGCCCTCAAAACTGTCAACTGTTAATTTATCACTAACCAGTAATCATCATTTTGTCTTTTCCTTTAATATCACATATGGGAATTATTTGAGATTTACCTATCTTGTTGCCTTTAATTGCTGAGGTCCTTCCTCTCGTTGATTAAAGTTTTACTGCATGAATACACCAGAGTTTGTTCATCTATTTACCAACTGAAGGGCATCTGAGTTGCTTACTGTTTTCAGCAATTATGAATAACGATGCTCAAAGATTCACACAGGTTTTAATGTGAATGTATGTTTCGTTTCTCTTGGGTAAGTACCTAGGAGTATATAGTTAGACATATAACAAACTAGCAGGATGCCTTCCAGAGTGGGCATTACCATTGTCCATTCTCACCAGTGAGGTACGAGAGTTCTGGTTGCTCTCCATCCTCATGGGTACTTGATATTATCAGTATTTTTAAACCAAGTTAATAGGCATATAATGGTATCTCATTTTGGTTTGAATATGTATTTCCTTTATGAGTAATAATGTTGAACATTTTGTCATGTGCTTATTTGGTAAGTATTTTCTTCGATAAAGTGTCTATTCAAACCTTTATCTCATTTTTTGAAAAAGAGCTGTTTGCTTTCTTACTTTCAGAATTCTTTATATATTCCAGGGCAAGTCCTTTGTCACATATGTGACTGGCAAATATTTTCTCCCCATATGTGATTTGTTCTTCATTCCCTTAATAGGACAAAATTTATATTTTGATAAGGTCAATTTGTATTTTTTTTCTTTTATGGATTGTGTTTTTGGTGTATCTATAATCCCTTGTCTAACCACAGTCACAAAGCTTTTTCTTTCCTTCTCCTGTAAGTTTTATTTTTTAGCTTTATTTAGATCTCTGTATTATTTTGAGCTTATTTTTATAAAAGGTGTGAAGTATATATAGAGTTCATTTTTTTGGCATATATGTATTTAATTGTTCCGCCAGCATTTGTAAAATAGGCTATTATTTCTCCATTGAATTGGCTTTACACTTCTATCATAATCAGTTGACCTTATGTCTATGGGGCTATTTCTGTACTATTTATTTTGTGTTATTGACCTGTTCTTTCACCAATGCTACACTGCTTTGTTCCTGTGGCTTTTATAGTAAGTGTTGCAATCAAATTATACTCAACCTGAAAGATGTTATTTTTCTTTCTTTTTTTTAAGATTTATTTATTTATTTATTTGAGTGAGATAAAGAGAGAGTGTGCATCATGCATGGAGAGGGCCTGAGGGAGAGGGAGAAAGAGAAACTCAAGCAGACTCCCTGCTGAGTGTGGAGCCCAACATAGAGCTAGATCTCATGACCCTGAGATCATGACCTGAGCTGAAATCAAGAGTAGGACACTCAATTGACTGAGCCACTCAGGTGCCCTGTGAATGATTTTGTTTTTCAAAAAGTTTGTTCTTTCTAGTTCCTTGCTTGAGCCACTCAGGTGCCCTGTGAATGATTTTATTTTTCAAAAAGTTTGTTCTTTCTAGTTCCTTGCTTTTCCATATAAAATTAATAATCAACTTGGCAATATCTTCAAAATAATCCTCCTGGGAATTTGGGTTTGTAATGAATTTATGATGAGTTTGGGGAGAATTGACATTCTAATGATATTTGGTTCTCCAATTCATGAGCAACATGATTTATTTCTCTATTATTTCGATCTTTGATTCTTTCTTCATTGTTTTGTAGTTTGGAAGGTACTGTTCCTAGACCTACATGACTTTATATTTTCTGATCTAGTTAAACATACTTCTAAGTGGTAAATGATTATTGGTCAATTTCCTGATATTATTGTATGAAGATAATCATATCTAAAAATAGAATTTTATTTCTTCCTCTCCAATATGTACACCTTTTATTTCTTTTTATCATTTGATTGCACCACCCAGGACTTCCAATATGATGTTGAATAGAAGTGGAGAGAGTGGACATTCTTGCTTTGTTCCTGATCTTTGGAGGAAAACATTCATACTTCATCATTAAGTATTATGCTAGCCATAGTTTTAAAAGTATGTAGGTATGTATGAATGTATACTATTTTATTAGATTCTTATATTAGTCAGGGCTCTCCAGAGAAACAGAACCCATAGCTTATATATAGAAATAAATTTATTATGAGGAATGATGAGATTGTGGAGGCTGAGGAGTCCCATGATTTGCTGTCTTCAAGCTGGAGACCCAGAAAAGCTATTGGTGTAATTAAAGTCCAACTCTGATGGCCTGAAAACCAGGGGAGCCAATGGTATAAGTCCCAGTCCAAGGATAGGAGGAGCCTGATGTCTCAGCTCAAGCAGGCAGGCAGGAAGCAAAAGGGATGAATTTTCCTTTCTCCACTTTTTTTGTTCTATTCAGGCCCTCAATGGGTTGGATGATGCCCACCACACAGAATGGGGGGCAACTGGTGACAGAAGATAGGAGTCCAGGATTGGACTGACCCGACTTTTGGTTGACCCTGTGACCCAGGGTGGGGAGAATAAAAGTTGCTCAGTTGGAAAGTTTGTGAAGGAAGTGGTGCAGCCACAGGAAAACCAGGTTTTGATAGTGGTGAGGAGACACATGGCATATCCAGTGGAAAGTTTTAAGGGAACTGGAACATTTCTTTGGAGTACCAGGGCCTTGAAGCAATGAATAAGAAAATCAACATCAAGGAGAAAACAAAAGGCAAAGGGGAGCTCTAAAACAAATAAAAAATAGGGATATGAGAGGATGTTGAGAGATGGAAATAAAATAACAAAATTAAACTGAAAAATCTCCACTATCCAGGGGGTCTGTGGTTGAAGGCATTTCCTGGTGGAAGCCACCTTGTTCCTCAGATGACTGTATGGCCTTAATGCCTCAGCAGGAAGTCGGCCTTTGCTTTGTGGTGAGGTCACTGACAACTTACTTTTCTTCTTTGAAAAGTCTATCTTTGTTAACCAGCTAACAACTATTTCTGGTTCCTAAACTCCTCCCCCAAATTCTCCCCCAAATTCTGTAACCCCTTCCCCATCCACATGCTGAAATTCTATCACCCACAAATGCTTTGGTGGCACTTAAACATCCCATCTGGAAGGCTGTGTGACTTCAGTACACTGTTCAACCTCCCCTAGGTAAGTTTCTTCAGCTATAAAATGAAGAGACTGAGCTGGATGATTTCAGATTTTCTTTGTGGCTCATTCTTTAATTATATCCTTGGCATAATCATTTCTGTAAATCTGTTTTATATACATTTGGAGAATATAAATAACACAAGCTGCTTGGAGAATTACTCATCCAGTCCTAGATCATGAAACAATTCCATGTGCGTTATTACCAGAGTAAACAACAGCCTGCAGACCAAACTATGAATATTAGATACTGCTCATGGGCAAATTGTGGGTTAGGAGTTGTGGATGGTGAGGTGGAAGTTGTGCTAAATCTTTCCAACCCAAATTATATTCACCAAACTGATGATTTTGGCATTGGTGGCTAATCATACCTGTTTTGTAATTGACCAGTAAAACTCCATACGGAAGGCAGAGTTTGTTAAATTCTGAACCTTTCAAACCTAATTTAGGAGTAAATCAAACACAGAGTTTAGGGAGTGATCACGTATGAGTGAGTAGAAAAACAAAGATCAATGGAGAAAATGTTCCAGAGAAAGGAAATTGCATAGATGAAGGTCTTACCACGAGAATGTTCATGTTCATGTGTCATGTTCCAAGATGAGGAAAAATCTCCGTGTCACTCTATAATAGTGTGGACTAGGAGGAAGAAAGGAGGAGTGATACTGCAGATACAGGTGGGGACTTGTAAACTATGTTAAAGAATTAATCATTTATTCTAAGAAAAATGGGCAAAGATTTTGTCAGGAAGTGATAGGACCATATTTGTGGGTAGAAAGATCACTTTTCATCAAGTTGTAGAATCGATGGATGAGTTAGGAAGCAGTTCCAGTAATCCAGGGAGATAATGGTAGTATGGCCTAGAATCGAAATGGTTAGATGAATGGAAATGGGGAGACCCAAGAAGCAATTAGAGGATAGAACTCCTAGCTATCTGGCTTAGAAAATCAAGTGAATGCAGCTTCCTTTCACTGAGATAGGAAATACTTGAAAAAAATAGATTAGGAGGAGAAAAAGTCAGTTTTGGACAAGTGTAGTGTCAAGTGCTGAGATACCCAGGTGAAGAAGTCCAATAGGTAGTCATACTGTATGGCAAAAGAACAGGTTGGGGATGCAGATTTGGGAGTCATCTATGGATGAAAATGATCTCGATACATTTTATACATGGAAACAATCATGATATAGTGGATTAAAGTTTGTAATAGAATGTATCAAGTACTAACAGAACATTATTTGATTAGATAAATACATACTAAGTATTTATTATGTATAAAACACAAGGAAAATATTTTCAAGAAAAATTGGCTATGAAGAATTAGATTAGACAATCAGTGGAAGAGGTTGTGGAGTTGAGAGGGTTTTGGTTGTTTGTTTTAGACAATTGACACATCTATCATGTTTAAATGTTGTTGGAAAGAAACCAGTAGAAACAAAGGGGCTGAAGATCCCAGTAAGAATCAAAGAACAGGTGAAAAGATGCTGAGAGGAGTTGAGCAAATAAAATTAGCAACTCCAGATACTGAGTTAAAAATTTTTTTTTGACCTAGAGTGTCTATCTCTTGTTAATTACGAGCTATATAATTAGCTTTTAAAGTAATATAACACAAGACACAATCTCTAGTATGGTCAAAATTTACAACAACCCATTCCTTGTCAAAAAGACATTTCTTCATCTGAGCTTGTCTTCTGGGTCACCAAATTAGTGGCATCTTCAATGCTTCATAAGGTTAAATGTTTACTTGGAATATTGCTGAGTTCATTAACAGTAACCCCCCCCCCCTCCCAATTCAGTTTATGTCCTGAATTCCTGAAGGGGAGCTTTCAAATTTTGTCAGGGCAATCTCTCTAATGTTCACCTTACCTGCTCTTACCAATAGCTTCTGAATTCTTATTAAATTAATCTGACATCATTGGATGGGACCAATACACACACACACACACACACACACACACACACACACGTGCGCGCACACGCACATACGGTAGCAATGGAAACAAAAGCATCTCTCTTTGTTCCTAGAAGGCTGGAGGTAGGATTTAAATCATTAACTGATCTCTATTCTTACTGGGGCACTGAAGGGTGGCTTCATTTTTCTGGGAACTGATAGACTCAACAAGCCACAAACAATCAGCTTAGGCAAGACATCAATGAAAGGGGGAAAAAAGAATAACATCACTTTCATACTTAGCCATTTTTTTCAAGGAACTCAAAGGATGTCATATGCATGAATTCATTAATTAATTTTCTCATACCGTAAAAAGTGTTTTATAGTTAGAACAAGGAGATTATTTGGGTAGTCTTTGGAATGTTTATCAGTAAAAGCTGAAACTGGAACAAGAATTCTTAACTCCTTTGGTGGTCTAACACTGGTTATATTGAATGAGAAAGTTTCTATTCTAGAACATAAAAATGATTACAAGAAATACTTGAAAAATCTGGTAATTTGAATAAAACATCACCGAGTCATTGAAGAGTAATCACATTTTTGCAGTTTGTTTAGAGTCTCCTGAAACAGCATACAAATAGTACCCATTTTCTGGAATAATCTGTTCTTAACAGATCCCTCTTCTCCTATCTAGAGGAGAAGGCTCTCAAATCATATAGATGTGGGTTCCACTAATATAGCTTAGCCACTACGGGATCTTGGATATTTTTATTTAAGCCCAGTTTTTTTATCTGTAAAATGGGGAACAATACTCTCTTATAAAGTTGCCATTAACATTTAATAAGATTATAAGAGGGTGTGACACATGGTGAAAACTCCTTTTTCTTCGAAATTAAAATTAAACTGTCAGGCTAACGCACACTTTCCCCTCTCTGAATTCTTCCCTCCCATTGTGCCACAGATAATCGTTGTCCTTTACATATTCCCAAATCTATATTCCCTACCCACCCCATTTCTGATTCTTTTATCTTTCAGCTTTTATGTAGCATCTGTATAAAGAAAGAAGGGGAATATTAATTTTAGGAAACCAGAGCTCAATTTACTAAAAATAATCACTCTCATCTTTCTAAAAGCATTTCTAAAAGCAGTTAAAGTTGTTAAGCTATACCACACCAATAAACTAAAAAGAAAATTTTTGCTCAGGATTTTAAATATTTAACCAGGAAGGTTATACAATACTATATTTAATATGTTGACTTGGCACTGATTTTAAAATCCAGCAATATATACAAAATAATTCAGAGATGGATTTATAAATTATCCATATTTTCCCTAGCCTTCCCCACCCCCTCAGTTGGATAGTGGAAAATTGATACAGGTAAATCCATTTTGGGGTGATTTCTACATTGATAGAATGATTGCTTAGGCAAATGAGAATTTTTTCCTCTGGACTTATCTTAAATGTGTTAATTTTACTTTTGAAATATAATCTCTTAAAATGGAAAACCAGGTTACCAGGAAAGGGAAAGAAAGCTGCTTTTTCTACTTAATATAAAAATCTCGGGTGCCTCAGTCAGTTATGGCTCAGTCAGTTATGCATCCAACTCTTGATTTCGGCTCAGGTCATGAACTCAGGGTCATGGGATGGAGCCCTGCTTCCAGCTTTGTGCTCAGTGAGGAGTCTGCTTGGGATTCTCTCTCTCCCTGGCCCTCTGCTTCTCCTCCCTGCTTGCACACTTTCACTCTCTTTCCCTTTCTCTCTTTCTCAGATAAATAAATAAATCTTTTTAAAAAATCTCTTTTCTATCAGCCGCTTGAGGGATGGGGATGGGATGTCTCACTGAAGTTCCAGCAAGCAAAGGAGGTTTATCATTGATTCTGATCTCTGCCATTGCCATCACTTAATGGATTGTTTTGAAACTCACAAGTCATAAGATTGTAATCAAGAAAAATAATGAACTGTTAAGGTATGATTTTCAGGTCTTGTAAACACTTTCCCTCCTATACTGATGAATCTTATAGGAAAGACCTCAATTTAGTTCTTCAGTGATTTGTAGTATTCCTTAATTATGTGCCTACTGGAGTGTGAGTTTACAGAGGTAAAAAACTGGCCATCTTCCTGGTCTTCATAACTTTGCACATATAACCGATGTTTAGCAAATATTTGGTGATTGAATGGATCGATGATTGAATAAGTAAATGAAGGCACTAATGATATTAGTGCTGAATATTCACTTATTAGCTTTAGGAATTCCTGATTAGCAGGTGCCAATTCTTTGTAGGCACTCCAGCCCATTAGATCTCTAAGAGGAGGGAAAGAGAGATGAGTTATAGATAATAGCAGAGCCAGCACAATTCTGAATATCTTTACCTTTCTAGAAACTATCAGCTGTTACTGATGGCCTTTTCCAGAACAGAACGTGTTTACAACTAGTTGTCTTCATTACAGCTGTTATTACAGGTTGGGAAAAGAGGTATATTTCTCCCTGTAACACCTGTGCATCCACTCAGTGTATCTGTTGGACTTATTCAATAAAGGTTTTGAATAATTTGCAATCATTGCTTTATCTTCAAAGCATATGCAGACATTTAATTTACAGTGTACAGTGATTTGGTGGTTTTGTTTTGGTAAATAACTTGCCAATCAGGGGATGAAAACCTGAAAATTTAAGTTCCAAATGGTTTATAGTATGGAAAAATGACTAATTTATAAGAAATGTTTACAACAATTACACAAACACTTGACTTAGTAATTAGTTTCAGACAATCATCTGCCTTAAGGAAACATATATTTGTCTAATTTCTCACCATATTAACAAGACTATATGTTGAGTGAATCAAAGAATATGAGCTATAAATTTTCTTAAGAATAGTTACTGCTGCCCTTTCTCAGGCAGATTGTTCTAACGACTATCTATGTGCTTCTTTAAAAGGAATATCTCTTATTGAAAATTGCATTAAAGTAATATAAATTGGAAAAGAAATGTTCATACTTTACTTTTTAGATTTTTATGTAATACCTATATCTGTATTTCGAGATTTTTATGTGTTTATAGAGACATAATTCATATACAAGTGTATGAAGATATTTGTGTTTGCGTCTGTTTGCTTGTATATGTGTGTTTCCATTTCAGTGATCTACTTTTTTGAAGGATTAACTCATCTCTTAGGTTAAGTGATGTCTTTGCTTTAAAGAACACAGTTTGTGTTTTTGTAATGGGATTCTTGTCTCAGAAATTGACAGAATGCATTTAAATCTATTGTAGCACTTACATAATTCTGGAAGGTTTGGAGTACATTTAAATACATTTTTCTATATTTGTGATTGTAAAAATTTCCTTTGATATGTGGACTGCTATATTAAGGCATACTGTGGTGATTTATTTTAAATATTTATGAGAGGATTACTTATTTTAACCTATAAGGAAACAATGCTTAGCATAGCAATTTGAAAGTTTTTCTGGGCAGATGAAGTAAACAAAATGCAAAATCTTTAATGTGAATGCAAATCCTTGTTGAAAGTATTTTAATGTAAAAACTGCACCTTACCAGTATAGCATTGTTGGGGTCCAGCCTTTGGGTGCATCTTCAAATAGCCCTGTTGTCTTCCCTGCTTTCTAGCAGCCCTAGAGATACAACATCCTTCCCCTTTCTTATTAAAATACTTACCTTGTAATCTATTTCTTCAGGGTTGTCTCTACTCATAATGACTGGTGAATGTTGGCCTTTCCTGTATTCTAATTTATTAATTCTATTGAAAACAAACATTCAGACCCTTTCCCCTTTAAGACTTAGGCTACCATTTGCTTCAATGTGATTAGAACTGGAGGGTATTATGCTGAGTGAAGTAAGTCAATCAGAGAAGGACAAACATTATATGGTCTCATTCATTTGGGGAATATAAAAAAATAGTGAAAGGGATTAAAGGGGAAAGGAGAGAAAATGAGTGGGAAATATCAGAGAGGGAGACAGAACATGAGAGACTCCTAACTCTGGGAAACGAACAAGGGGTAGTGGAAGGGGAGGTGGGCGGGGGGTTGGGTGACTGGATGATGGGCACTGAGGGGGGCACTTGATGGGGTGAGCACTAGGTGTTATGTTATACGTTGGCAAATCTAACTCCAATTAAAAAATATACAAAAAAAAAAAAAAAAAGACAGGCTACAAATCTTCCCTCAAGGAAAAGCTTTCAGTAAAGCAGAACCCTGGAGTAGCTGCCTTGGGGTTTTTTTCTCTCCAGCTTTGCAGTATGGGTAGTAATTAACTACAATTTTATCTTACTTTATTATCACAATGGGGGGATTGTTTTCCCCCAACCTCACAAATTAGGAAAAGATAGCAAGGGTAGGCAATTGATTTGCCCAGAAATCTCTTATGTATGAGAAGTTAAACCCAGTTCACCGACTCTTAAGTCTAAGACTTGTTAAGATATATGTACATTTGCTTTATTTATTTGTGTGTGTGTGATTTAGAAGCTATTTCTCTGGAGTGCAATCTGTGGTTCTAAACAGTGCAGAATATTTTCCAGAAATCAGGAAAACATGCAAAATATAGCCACTTCTGGAAGCTTGTGACTGGTCATATGGTTTGCTATCTGTATAAGCATCCCTAAAATCCTAGGTGAGCAAATTGTTAGATTTAGGGGAAATTTTGGATTAGGTCCAGGCTGGCAAAGAGAGTGAACACACCGAAACACTGAGGTCAGTGGACATAGACTTTATAGGACACAGAAAAGGTGCTTGAGGTAGGGAGCATAGGCTAGCAATAGTTTCTGCTATTTGTTTCCTTGATGAATCTGCCCTGGCTTCCTAAAGCAGAAAATTATGAACAGTGATATGGATTGTATTTAAGATATGTATTTAATCAAAGTGCAATGCCAGCCTAGACCACAGAACAAAGCCTTTTCTCCCTGAAGAACATAGAGCTTTTCTGTTGCATCCATACTTCCTGGCAGCAGCTGAGCAGCAACTATGGGCCTGGGAGCATTGTTAGAAAAACTTCCCTAAGAGCAAGGAAGAGGTCTGGAGTTAGGGAGCTGGGTTGAGCAGGGTAAGAGCAGATGCTCCATAATAGCCCACTATCCAGGATCAAGGCCATTCTTCTCTCCCATTGCCCACAAACTGCTCTCAGAAAGTCACAGTTAATTCAATTCAACCCTTAAGCAATTACACCAAATGTTTACTCTTCATAGCAATTATTATGGAACATAACGACCAACAGTTTCATATATCCTTAAAAATTGACTATAAAATTTGCATATCATGTTCAAACATTGTTAAGGTGCTGCATATGATGAATTTATTAAATGAATAATTATTATTTATACTGTGTTTTCCAGTTTTTCTTAAAGTCATATCTGTATACCCTAAAAACTATAGAACACTTCTGAAAGAAATTGAGGAAGACACAAAGAGATGGAAAAATATTCCATGTTCATGGATTGGCAGAATTAATATTGTGAAAATGTCAATGTTACCCAGGGCAATATACACGTTTAATGGAATCCCTATCAAAATACCTTGGACTTTCTTCAGAGAGTTAGAACAAATTATTTTAAAATTTGTGTGGAATCAGAAAAGACCCTGAATAGCCAGGGGAATTTTAAAAAAGAAAACCATATCTGGGGGCATCACAATGCCTGATTTCAGGTTGTACTACAAAGCTGTGGTCATCAAGACAGTGTGGGACTGGCACAAAAACAGACACATAGATCAGTGGAACAGAATAGAGAACCCAGAAGTGCACCCTGAACTTTATGGTCAACTAATATTCGATAAAAGAGGAAAGACTATCCATTGGAAGAAAGACAGTCTCTTCAATAAATGGTGCTGGGAAAATTGGACATCCACATGCAGAAGAATGAAACTAGACCACTCTCTTTCACCATACACAAAGCTAAACTCAAAATGGATGAAAGATTTAAATGTGAGACAAGATTCCATCAAAATCCTAGAGGAGAACACAGGCAACACCCTGTTTGAACTCAGCCACAGTAACTTCTTGCAAGATACATCCACGAAGGCAAAAGAAACAAAAGCAAAAATGAACTATTGGGACTTCATCAAGATAAGAAGCTTTTGCACAGCAAAGGATACAGTCAACAAAACTAAAAGACAACCTACAGAATGGGAGAAGATATTTGCAAATGACATATCAGATAAAGGGCTAGTTTCCAAGATCTATAAAGAGCTTATTAAACTCAACACCAAAGAAACAAACAATCCAATCATGAAATGGGCAAAAGACATGAAGAGAAATCTCACAGAGGAAGACACAGACATGGCCAACATGCACATGAGAAAATGCTCCGCATCACTTGCCATCAGGGAAATAGAAATCAAAACCACAATGAGATACCACCTCACACCAGTGAGAATGGGGAAAATTAACAAGGCAGGAAACCACAAATGTTGGAGAGGATGCGGAGAAAAGGGGAACCCTCTTACACTGTTGGTGGGAATGTGAACAGGTGCAGCCACTCTGGAAAACTGTGTGGAGGTTCCTCAAAGAGTTAAAGTCATATCTGGATCCACTTAGGAATACCTAAGTGCTTCTTTGTTCATAAAGAGTTATTTTTTCTTCTCAAATATTAAAAAAATATACAAAAACAAAAGACATACAAATTATAATTAATAAAGATAAAAATTTTTTAAAATTAATTTTTAAACGTTAAAAAATTTAAAAAACACCATTCTATGGCTCGGGGTCATCTAGTTGGTATATTATCTATGTCTTTCATTATTTTTGTATTTTGATGCTTTGACATCTTGGGCCTTTGAGGGGCTGCTCCTCCCAGAGCCAATAGCTAGAGACAGCAAACAACTTGCCTATGAATACACTTTTCAAGCACAAACTAACCAATACAGAGCCCACACCCCAACCACTTCCTTTTTTGAGTTCTCACACTGGGGGTCACTGTCCATCTGCCCCAGTCACCCCAGGAACCAGGTAGCGAGGGGCAGTCCCTATGTTTCAGAGCCCACTGAAATTATTTAAGCTAGTCAATCCCACCTAAGCCTGCTTACCCTGTTTCACTCCTTTCCCATGGAAACCACAATAAAGGCTGTAGCTCAGAGCTCCAATCTCTCTCCCTCTGCCTCTTGATCAAGCCTGGTACCTCCTTCTATGACCCTGAATGATGTGGTATAAACCCTTCCTCTTGGAAACTGTGTAAAAAACTATCTTTTAAATGGCAATCATTTCCTGATCTGCTGACCTTACTATAACTCAAATTTTTTATTAATACACTATATTTTTAAACAGTTGGCAATGTAAAGAACTGCTACTGTGCTTCCAATTTTCATTTCGCATCCCATATTGAGTAATTAGGCCTTTGATTCTTTTCCTCACTCTGGTGTCTGATTCTATTATTATGTTTCTTTCTGAGACGAAATTTCTTCAATGGTGGGATTTTTCTCCTCCATTCATGCAGGAGAAGAGGATAAATAGGCTGTGTACCATGTCTCCTGCATAGTGTCATCAACAGAAGACTCTTAGAGAATTTCAGAAATCTTTGTCTATGCCCCCAATGACCGAAAATGAATGAATGGGGGACACCTGGGTGGCTCAGTGGTTGAGCATCTGCCTTCAGCTCAGGGTGTGATCCCAGAATCTGGGATCGAGTCCCACATCAGGCTCCCTGCGAGGAGCCCGCTTCTCTCTCTGCCTCTCTCTCTGTGTGTCTCTCATGAATAAATAAATAAAATCTTAAAAAAAAAAGAAAATGAATGAATGTTAATCAGTACCAACAAACACTAATATTGAAAACTGATATTTAGAAGAAAGAAACATACACAGGGGCTCAGTTATTCAATATGTGATTGAAAATGGAGATCAGATTACAAAGAATAAGAAAAATAAATGGTGTCTGGAACCAGAGAAGAAAAGCATTAAGTCACCTTGGAAAAAGGCTACTTGAAGTGAAGTGGTTTTCATATTTGCTCTTTGTAGGGATCACCTTGGTTTCAAAGTACTAGGTGAGGCAGCATTTACAGGAGTGAGTAAGTAACACCAGTGAGAAGATTGAGGAAAAAAAGAGAGTTACAAAAAAAGAGAGAGAGAGAGAGAGAGTTATGAAGATGTAGTGAGATAGATTGCAAAAATTAACTTGGGAGACAAAACACTTATTCCAAAAACATTGTCAATGGGCTTGAATATTGTCCCCCAAATTATAGGCAACATGAACAGGACATGTTGCTAAACTCTCGAAGCCTCAGTTGTATGTTTTGGAAAAAACAAAACAAAACAAAACAAAACAACATAATCATGACTTACACACAGACAATATTAGGAGAAATGAAGGGAGGAAACCTATGAAACCAGAATACACAGTGTTGTGTCTGCAGCAGGTATTTAATAGACATCCTCCTCACCCCTTTTTTTCATCCTGATTAAATGAACACTAACTAGCTGTATGACTATGAGTAAATTCTTTGATCTCTGTTCCTCATTTTCTTCAGGATAATAACAGATCTCACTTCATAGTTTGTTGTAAGGATTAAATGAGGTAATACGTATAGATTTGCTTTTAAAAATAACTGTCATAAGTATTAAATAATGTTCACTATATATTTATGTTCTTATTTTGGCATTACCTCAGGAAATTGTGGTACATTCTTTTTAAAGCTGAGAAGTGGTTCTATTTAGAAGGGATCTGAATTTTTCTAGATAGACAAATGTTACCATAAAATCGTGTCTTACATATCTGTATGGTCTATAAACAACTCTTAAATCAGGAGATAAAAATGCTGATACTAGGAATAGTAGTAGATTCTTAAACCACAAAAATATGTTACTTGGGAGATGGCAAAGTCAGAAGGTTTAAAGAAGAGAACTTGGGCTGATGGCCAAGTTTGTTATGATAAAACATTGATACAGAAGCATTGATGTGCTGATCAAGATTCAGAATTTAAAGGCCAGAAGGATTCCTGTGACTCTTCTCCCAAGATTCATGTGAGGGAGGGGAAGGAAAAAGACACCCAAATAATGAGTGGAAGATACCAAGACTTCTTGTATTTCCTCTCTTATATAGTTTGCTAAGGCTGTCATGATAAAGTGCCATTAACTGGGTAACTTTAGAGAAATTTTTTATCTCACAGTTCTGGAGGCTAGAAATTCCAAGGTCAAGGTATCAGCAGCACTGGTTGCTTTCTAACGAAAATCTGTTCCATGTATCTGGCCTACCTCCTGGTCATTTGCTGGCAATCTTTGGTGTTCCTTGGCCTGTAGAAGCATTTCTGGAGGTGACTGGAATCTGGAAATTAGACATGAGATGAGTTTCTTAGCAGAAACCAACTGAAAGTCAATGCTTATAGAAGACACGGATACAGTATTGCTTGCATATGTCCTCTTCTCTCCTAGAAAACACACCCCCTCCTTTTTTAAAAATCCAAGTCTTATCTTTTTTTTTAAAAAAAGATTTTATTTATTTATTCATTACAGAGAGAGAGAGAGGCAGAGGGAGAAGCAGGCCCCATGTAGGGAGCCCTATGTGGGACTTGATCCTGGGACTCCAGGATCACACCCCAGGCGGAAGGCGGCGCCAAACCGCTGGGCCATCAGGGCTGCCCCCAAGTCTTATCTTTTAAAGCTGAGATCAATTTCCATTCCATAAAACTTTCTTTTAGAATAGTAGTCCCTTGGTTATTTCTATCACCTCTAAATTCTTACAGCCTAGTTGTTGGGAGAACTGATTTGTGAATGCAAACCTATATGGCTGAAATCAATGATGGTCAACCATTTTTGACCAACAAAACTACAATCTTATGTTTTAACCTAATACTTGGATTGTAGCAGTCAAGAGCCTGAGACTTTCAACTCAGAATTTATACCAAATAATAGATCTGGGACCTAGACCCTAGGCAAGGCTGCCAAGTCTATGGCTCAGTTTTCTTAATTTTAAAATGAGGATGATAATACTAACAATTTCATGAGGTTGCTAGAAAGATTAATGTATGTTTAAGATTAATTATACATATAGCTCATTAATTAAAATTGTATATTAATGAGCTAATATGTATGTCTAGCTCATTAATATATGTTTATGACAGTGCTCTGTGTATGACATTCCATAATTGTTAGATATTGTTGTTACTTACTTAAGAATCATGTTTCTCCTGACATGTTTTTAGTATTGTAGACATTTTGTAAATAGTTGTAGAAAGAATGTCTCACTAAATGAATATATAATGTCTTCTTGATTACATTTACTCTAACAAATCAGTATACAATGTAGATAATAAGTACTTGCTGGTAATTATTAATTGTTAATAGTTCATTATATTAATAATTGGAAATATAAACTAAAAATGCAGCTCTGCATAAATTATAACTCCTATAATTTCATTCTGACTTGTTTTTCTTCATGTTAAAATTTTTCAAAGTTTTAATTCACTTTAAATGAAAAATTTGCTCTGGATTACAATCTAAAGGAACCAGTCTGTCAGGTACAGGCTCTTGGCTCTTCCTTTTTCTAGATTTCTCATGGTTAGTTTTCAATTATCATTAAATGAAAGAACAAAGAAAAGTCTTCAGCCAGTCACTGTGGCACTTGCAATGGAGATGCCCCCATGAATTCACTTACCTGGAGTGTTTACAACATTGTCTGAAGCTTCACTGGAATATTATCAAATGACTGTCCATCAACTCAAAACTAACTCAGGATTGATCCCCTGACTCCTCACACTAGTATAATTCTAAGGATAGAACTATGGATCTGATTGGAGGAAATTTGAACTTATAATATTTTTCAGAATATTTCTGTACAATTTAGAATTGATAGGACTCTGGCCTTGTCCGAAGCCCATGTAGTCTCTTATTTTATCTTGCTTCTCAAAGCAAGCCTATTCAAGATCCAAGCTGCTGGGAAATGGATTGCAATGGTGGGAGTCATCCAGTCTCCTATTTCTTTGCCGAGTTAAGAAGTATCGCAAGTCCAGAAAACAAGATGGAATCCATCAGACAACCTTCAGCAATAATCTGGTCCAGTGTTTTCACTTTACACATATAGGAATATGAAGGATAATGATGTGCCAAGATGACACAGTTTCTGTGGGAGTTGAACTAGATTTGGGACTCCAGTGGTTACCCTGTGGCACTTTTTGAGTATATCTGTTTCTCAAGGGTTAAAATAAAAGATTCTGACTTGCAATGCTGAAAACTCCAACAGAGAGTATGTTTCTGAACTGTAATTACTGGAAGATCTTTCGATTATTAAGATGAATGAGGGGATGTGAAGGACAGCAGTGTGGTGATCTATAATCTAGACAATCTACAAGGGAAGGCACTTAAAGGAACTCTAGGGAATGCTGTAAAACCAACCACCATAAAAACACTTATTCATATTTTAATGAGATTAATATAAATATTTTGATAGGTAGAATATAATCAAATTAAGGAGATATAGATAACTTCATTTTGTGCTCCTTTAAAAAATAAAGCTTGAATCCAGGAAAAGTAAAACACAAACAATTTTGTTATTAAAGCACTTCATTAGGATAGGTCAAACAGCCAGAGAGAAACTTGATTACAAAAAGAGAGGAGTTGACAAAATATCATGACGCTTAAAAATGGATTTCTAAATCATAAACATCAAAAATATTCGTGTAAAGGAACATTTATTGGTAACCAAGGGCTATGGGACTATTTCTCAGTGTATCTTGAAGATTTTTAATTAGATATAAGCAGAAAATCCTTCTCCCTTTGTCTCTTAACTAATTCCAGTACTTCTGCATCCAAGAAGATGGAAGAAAGCAATACTGTCCTGACATCAGATGGCAGGATGGTAGGAGTGTAGGCCAAGAGTTGGGTGAGATGAGTGATGGGATAGAATAAAGGGCCATCATCACACATTTGGAGAACAACGTCTGACTTTGTGTTAGCTGGGAGAATCCAGAAGTTTACAAGAGAGCCTGGAGTAAAATATAGAATGAGTTCCTATCAAGGTTTTCTTTTCAAGCATTCTGAAAGTCTGTAGATGTGACTCTTAAGCCATATTTACCTTAAACAACATTATTTTAATTGAAAAAGCTCATGCTCATTGTATAAAATTAGAATATTCAGAAAAAAAGAAAATCCAAAATTACTTATAATCCAATCACTCAAAAAAATCTCTATTTGCCTTTTAGCATGCTTTCTTTGCAAACACTAATTAATGTAATTGAGAACAAAATCCTTACACAATTTTGGGTGTCATTTTTTATGAGGCTGAGTAAATATTTCTCAACAACTGTGTTTTAAAAAGCATGCTTCATTTTAGCATATGGATGTTTCCACAATTATTTAGCTACTTAGTTTGCATTCAGGTTTTTTTTGGTTTTTTTTGTTTGTTTTTTTGTTTTTGTTTTTGTTTTTTGTTGTTGTATTGTGTTTAGAACTGCAGTAAGTCTTTGCATCTCTGGTATTTTCTTCAGGGTAGGTTGCTGGACTGGAAATACTGAATGAAAAGATATTTTTAAGGGCCTTGATAGATACAGCCCAATTATCTCTCCTGACAGGTGATACCAGTTAATTTCCTTAACTGTTAATTAAGCAGCATATGAAAGATCAACGCATCTGGAGAATTGTAAAAGAGGAAGTGATCTATATGGATTTGAGCCAGATGTGGACAGAGCTATACAAGGGCCTCAAGAGAGCATGCTTGAAACCGATAGCATACGGATGGGCATTGGGATTGTCCTCATCCAGTGCCATGTTTGTGTTTCTAAACCCTGATTCTCAGGGAAGGGTATGTGTAACTTACTATTTTGAAATACTTACAGATTCACAGGAAGGGGCAAAGGAGTATAGAGTATAGAGAAGGCCCACATACATGTCACACAGTTTTCCCCAATGGTTTCATCTTACAAAATTATGGTACAATACACCAAAAAGGAGATTGAGATTGATACCTTATGTGCATATGGGTCTACGTCACTCATCATGTGCTGATTCCTCTAACCACCACCACAATTAGGATCGAGAAACATTCCATCACCACAAAGATCTCCTTTATGCCACATCTTTATGATCACTCAGCTCCCCAACCTCCCTAATCCCTGACAACACTAATCTGTTTACCATCTCTATGATGCAGTCATTTAATAAAGTTAAATGGACTCATACAGTCCATTTTGAGATTGGCCTTTTTTTTTTTTTTTAACTAGGTGTCATAACATCCTTTAGATCTATCCAAGTTGCTGCCTGCATCAATAGTTCATTCCTTTTGATTGCTGAATAGTATTCCTTGATATAGATATACCACAGTTTTTTAACTCTTCACTTGTTGAAGAACATTCTGGTTGTTTTCATTTTGGGGCTATTAAAAATACAATTGCTGTGAACTTTTGTGTATAGGTTGTTGTGTCAACATGTGTTCATTTCTTTGAGGTAAATGCCCTGGAATGTAATTACTGTAGTGGATGTTAAGTGTATGATTCATTTTTAAAGAACTTGTCAAAACATTTTCTTTTTTTTTTGTTAACATTTTCAAACTGTACAATTTATAATCCCTTCAGCAAAGTATGAGAGATTCCGTTACTGGCCAGCACTTCAGATTATCACAATTTTAAAATATTTTCTATTCTCAGAGGTATAGGAACATTTGGGAAGGTAAAAGAACAATATATGATGCCTGGCCCCTATCCTTGTCCAACATTTGAATCAGAATCTCTGGAGAAATTAAACATTTGTATTTTAAAAACATCATCAGGGAAATAAAATATGTAGCCAGGACTGTGAATCACTGACCTAGAGCTGTGGTTCTCAAAATGCAAGATCTGGATTTGTAGCATTGCGTCACCTGGAAACTTGTTAGTAATGCAAATTCTCTCACCCTACCCTAGACTTAATGAATCTTGAAAGTCTAGGGGTGAGGCTCAGCAGTCTGTCTTAATAAGCCCTCATTCTGATGCATGGTGAGTATGAGAACAACTGACCTCTAAGGTAAAAACAAGAATGAGCTATTTTGACAGAAGATGTCCTCAAATCTGAAAGAAAGAGAGGCAATCAGAAGATAAGCATGGACTTGGTGGTGGTAGATAACAGCTGTCTAAGATGGAGTGATTAGGACCTCCTGACACAGAGGCTTATCCACATCTTTAAAAAACTCAAGGGTATAGGGTCTGGGTTTAAGCAGTGGCTCTAGAAACAAAAAGGCTTAGAACTCTGAGGAGCAGCTGCATGGACTGGCCATGGAAGATGTCTGGAAGGTTGTTCCTTAGCATCAACTAGTTTGTATTTTAAAGTTGAAACAGGGGACGCCTGGGTGGCTCAGCAGTTTGAGCATCTGCCTTTGGCTCAGGGCGTGATCCCAAGGTCCTGGAATTGAGTTCTGCATCAGGCCCCTGCATGGAGCCTCCTTCTCCCTCTGTTTGTGCCTCTGCCTTTCTCTCTCTGTGTCTCTCATGAATAAATAAATAAAATCTTTTAAAAAAAATCTTTAAAAAATAAAGTTGGAAACCATCTAGAGAACTAAACTTTTTTTTTTGAGAACTAAACTTATTTCAAGTGATGTTTAACTGCAAAAAATCTCAGCCATCCTAATAATCTTTAATTGATGTTTACAATAAATGGTGGATTTGTGTAAGTACATTAAAACTTGCTCAGAACAGTTATAGGCGATGAAGGTGGAGAAATTGGGGAATGATCAGAAGGAAGGAGTAAAGGGCTATGGGGACATGGCCTGAGGTGGAAAGACATCATTTTACTTGGCGAAAAAGTCTGGCCTAACATGTGGTAGCTGGATCATCTCCTACAAGTATATTCCCTCTGCTTTCTTCTCTGTAGAGTGAGAATGCTTGAGTCTGGCTATGGTGAGATAGTCATGGATCACCCACTGGCTTTTAACAGCAAGTTTTGTTTATACCTTATTAAAACTGCCTAATAATTTTTGTTGCCTTTTGGACTATTTGCCTGCATGTACATTGCATAGCTTATTTTATCATTGAACATGGTTTTCTTGCTCACATGTATTCTGAATGATTCAGATAGCTATATCTTTGGATATAAGACCATTCTTACATGGACACAAAGCTTTCTTTAGGGTTACTATGTAAGCTCCAGAAATATTTTTTCTTGATTCATTTAGTTGCAGAAAAGTTCAGTTTTGTTTAACAATGTACCTACAACAGCTATACCAATTACTGGCATGTAGTAACATGTGCTTAATAGACATTTGCTAATCAAATCACTGAATGAACAAAAAACATGGCAGCCAATGTTTCTTAGGTAACAGAATTTACCTCTGACCCTGTACACATTTGAAGTTAAAATATTGTTTTAAGTGGAGAGCTCTTATGCAGCTACACTTATCGATCACTGTCCTACCCTATACTATGGCATTACAGCTGGATATTCAAGTATCTCTGTCAATCTTTAAGAACAGGAAACGTTTGGAAGCTTCTCTTTCCTGATCCATAAAAAAGATGAAGATAATGAAGTTGTGGTTGGCTTAGCACCGAAGCCATTGCATGGCCAGTGTTCTGCAACCAAGCTGAGCCATAGTGTTGCCTGTGGGGAAACCCACCTTTGGTTTGCTTTATTTCCTTACATAATAGAGTAAACATTATTCTCTATTTAGACCAAGGAGGTTGCAAAAGGGTGAATGTCTTCCTAAGTCCAAAGGGGAGCCGTGCATGCTAACCTTGATCTTGAAGTCAGAACTGAACTTTGGGGGTAGGTGAAATTTGAACCTTGAGTGATGTTTCCCTCTTAGGTGTGCCCCCCCGCCACCCCGTATAATGCCCTGCAGAGGCTTACATACTTGATCCATCATTGGCAAGGATCTAATGTCACTTATCATTGACCAGAATCCAAAGTGGGGTGCAGATCTTTCTTTATTCTTTACCTTAAATATTTGTTTTTTAATATTGCACAAACTTCTCACAGGTACGAGAGGTCTTCTCTCCTTTTGAGTTCTTTCCTCTTGTCTATCCTTTCTCTATATAATCCTGCTGGCAACCCCTACTTCAGATGATGGATGCTTGCATTCCCCAGGACGGAGACAAATACTACTAGACAAGTAAACACTTCATCTCACCAATATCCATCAGCTCTCACAGAAAAATTTCCAAGAGTTCTTGAGTTTAAAATCACCCTTGCCACCCAGGGTGAGGCTTGGGTGGGATGAAAGTAGAGCCTGTGATTACCCTCCCCTTATCTCTTGGGCAGATTGACTGAGTTTCTCTTCGTGCTCTAATAGTCGTTTGTCATTGCCACTTGGAGTCACTTCTGAACCCATCAAATCTTCGAGGTCATTCTAGTCTCATGCGCTGTCGAAAATGAAAGATAATTTCATCCCTCACTTCTTAAATCTGATTTTCATTGAGAAAGTTATTCTTTAAATCTCACTCCTAATGCTGAGTTTATCCACCAACATATTAATTAGCTATTACAACTTATTGTTATTTACTAATAACAGTAAACAGCCAGTTGTCAGGACAAGAATGGGACCCTGGATGGATCAGTATTTGTTGGAGGTCTCATGAGCAGGCAGGGAAGAGTGGCACAGCAGACCTCTGGGAGCCACCAGCATGACGATATCAGTTTCTCTTTCTTTGGGAAGCAGAGGAGATTAACCACCTGAGAGCATTGCCATTATTCTTAAGTGAGTTATTGCGCGGATCTCTGTAGTCGGCTGATTGCAGGAAAGAACCAGGATGCCAGAGCAAATGTTGAAGAAGAAATGAGGTTTCCAGAAACTGAACTCTTAGGAGTTTACTGGCTTTCTCAGAAGAGGAAAATTATGCAAATATGGGCTGTTTATTCGGATGTTCAATTTGAATTAAGCTTTCTTTAGTGTTAACTATGCAAGCTCCAGAGATACTGTATATCATTTTTGTCTTTAAAAACATAGACAAACATGCATATGTGTGGAGGCCACTGTTTGTTTCTATTAGCTTTCATTCTTTCTTTCCTTCCTCCTAAGAGAATCCTTTAAAAAATTGTTTCTAGATATTTACCTTTTCCTCTACCAGCCATGTACCTCTGGAAAAGCTGTTCACAACTCCAGCTTCTGTAGTAGACCTAGAATTAGGACAATCCTAGTGACTCTCTGAGAAAAGGGCTCCTGAACCCTTTTGTTTTGGCCAATGAGATATGAATGCAACTTTTCTAGGAGGATCTGGAATGAATTTTCCTCATTTTTAAGATAATCACACAACAGAAAACAACATCTCAAAACTTTGTCATGTCTGGATTTGTTTTCCAAAACCCTGGTTCCATACTCCTCTGTGTCTAAGGGTAGAGCCAATGCTGGGGACAGCTAAACTGAGAAGAGGAAGGAACCTGGACTCTGGATGTTATCGTTGATTTGCTACATCAACCAGTCCTGGAATCTCCCCACCTCTGGACTTCCTCTTATGTGAGATAATAAATGTTTTCTTGGCTGAGTTAGCCTGGGGCAGGGTTTTAATTCTTTACAACTAGGAGAATCATAGCTGAATTGATATCTTAACATATAGTTAAGTGTGCTATGAAACTAATGTCAGTATATTTAATTCATTTTTAAAAACTGAACAAAGGAAATGATGTACTTATCCAATATCATACAGGACCACTAAGAATGGAGTGGGGCGGGTGGGGAGAGAAGGAGTCAGAATGAAAAGAGGATTTGGATATTTGGTGTGGGATTTTCCTGTGAATATTCAAAACACCTTTCATCTTCCAACGGTTGTGGAAATCTTTAAGATCCAAACATTTGGAAATTTATTGAGTTCTTTTATTTCCCCCTTGTTTGTTTATGCACAAAAATAAGAAATGTTTTGCTTTCATAGAATTTTTCATACTTTCTTTTCTCTTTAAAATAACGGTGCTTTGCAAAATAAATACTTGTTTCTTGAATACTGATGAAGATATGGAAAAAAGACATCAGGGATATATTGTGCTCTGAATTTGATTGAAGTTAACACAAAGAACATGCTGTCTGTAAGTTCTTGTCCTAAGCCGATAGCACCTTTATATTCTATCCCATTGCTAATAAGATGCAGAACTTTTAAGGCCCTAGTTACTTTTCCTTTCCTCACAGACATTTCCAGCTTCTCTGACTCTTCCTGTGGTCACATTGCACTTTCTTTACCTCTTGCATCCACTCTTCCATAAAATTCTCCTTCTCTCAGTTGCTTTCAAGAGGTTATCTCTCCTATTTCATCTTTTTTTTAAATTTAATTTAATTTATTTTTTATTATAAATTTATTTTTATTGGTGTTCAATTTATCCTATTTCATCTTTGAAGTCATTTTTGGAAGCTACTGTTTTTTGAATAGTAGTTGACTGTTTATGTTTGAATATGATTGCAAAATATTCAAAATTTTATTACAAAAAAGTACCTTCATGAAAATTCTGTGATATAATTGAACATTTTAAAGAGATAAACTATGCATATTTTTTTCTTAAAACAGTGTATGTATCCATAGTTGTAGTTGAATCTCATTTTACAGAAAACATAAGACACCAAATTCAGAGATGAACATTTTCAAAGGATTGTATCTGTGGCCAGATTATAGTCAAGTACACTTCTAATTTCTATTCCTTAATAATTGGTGAAAATAATTATTAAAATTTTTCGTATTTTTAAAAATGATTTCTTTGGAAAAGAAGAAGTTTAAGGGTGGTAAAAATCCAGATTCTTTTTCAAGTTCTGATTTTTTCATGCTTTATGGTGTTTTTTTCCCATTTCATGCATTTTTCTTTCAAATAATTACATTTTAAAAATATGTCACATTAAATTCTGTCATGCTTTAACTTCCACACAAAGTTCTACTTCAGAAAAATATTTCATTACTTGCAGGATTTTAAGGAAATTAAAAAGAAAGCTGGAACAACATGGTTCCTGAAAAAATCCTATTTTTCAAACTCGAATGTACCTTGACATCGAAGAATTTGTAGTTTCAGTTTAAAAAAAAAAAGAAAACAAAACCACACATTGTTTGAGTGGGCTCAAAATGAGCTGCTTTATCTTTAGTGGTTTAAGGTTTTCCTTCTCCCCTTCTCTTTTTTTTAAACACTTAAATCAGACTTCCTGGAAATTTACCCTTTGCCCTATTAAAATGAGTTCTATAGTTAAGCAAATTGGGAAAATGCCACATACTATTCCCTCTTGATATTAATAATGCACATCAACATATGAAAGTCAGAGAATCCCAATAGTAAAGACATTTTAGCCATCCAGCCTTTAATCACAGGGTCATTTCTTCCCATTGCAGCTGTGAACACCCCATGGAACTGCTTAATTTGACACACTTTGGGAGACAGCATTATATATAAATCTTCTCATCGACCCGAAGAGCCATTGGAACTTTTCTGGTTTAAAAAACCCAACAACAAAAACAAAACAAAAAAAACCCACATAATTTGTGTAGCCACTAAATTGCTTTAATTTTTTTGTTTTAATTTAAAGACAGAGAATTGCTGTCTCACGTTGTCATGGGAATCCTTGTTGACAGGCCGGTGACAAGACACTGCAGTTGACAGCTCAGCCCTGGAAAGCCTGAGTTTGACTGGTTATGGAGTTCTTTTAACAGATTTCCTAATTAATTAATTGCATTCATTCCCTGTCATTAACTTCAAAAGGTGGGAGAGGGTGAGGTTTACATTTTCTTCTCACCTGTATCAATTTTTGCGGGATATTTTATGTGTGAGAGGGGAGAGTTCGCAAAACGATTAGCATAAATTGAAGGGTAATGATTATTTCAAAAGGGCCAAGAGAATTTTTTCCTCATGATAGAGGTCATCTGCACTTTTTTCTCACATTGTTACACACAAAAGTTTCTAAGCTAAGAGGAAACAAAGAACACAGTGCCACATGCTGACCTTCCTACAGCCTTGAGATTCTGAAGATGCGCTCTGTGTTCACATGGGCTGTCATTGCATGATCTATGGCTTGATAAAGAAAGAGTCTGTATTCTCTGACCCCAATTCCTTTCAAGCCTGGAACAACGCTTCACATTAGAAATTTTAAATTGACCTATCAAGTTGCCATTAACTTCCCACATATAAATAGGAAATTTTACTCAGTTTATTTAAAAGAAAAAACTTAGTGTTCAGGTTTCTTTTCCTACCCAAAATGTGAATTCATTTTGTTCCTTTATGCTTTTCATACTTCTCTAATGTTGTCTATGCTTCAAGAGAATTTTTCTAAGATTCAGCTTCGGTAAGCGTTGCTGTTAATGAGGTTTTTTTTCCTTTCTTTCTTTTTTTTTTTAATTAAAACCATAGTGTGACTGAAATCAGAGAAATTTCATAAAAGTAGATAACTAAAGTAGCGCTTTTTAAAAATCTGAATTCAATTAGCCAACATGTAGTACATTATTAGTTTCACATGTAGTTTTCAACAATTCATTAGTTGTGGAAAGTGGCGTTTTCTTTTAGTTATCCGATTTGTAGGGGCGTTTTAGAGTAAACCTAGTCAGAATACAAAGTGTGCCTCAGAGAAGTAGTTTTCTATTGCAGTTTTTTCACATTTTATCATTAAATTTAAAGGCATGCTAACAAGGGAAGAAATTGAATTTAAAGAGAGAATTTAGTGTTATCAACTGGTATCTTTGTAATTTTGGAAATATGATTGTCATTTATTCATCCACTTATGCCTTGACTCACTGACTCTGTGAACATTGATGGAGCACCTGACTTTCTCATCCAAACCTTCTATATATGTGGATAGATGTGCTGCCAGACTGATGATTTCAGCTTCTCATGGTCCTGCCTGGGAATATGTCATGCCCTGTTTTTCTCTTGGGCTGTAAGACCTTCCCTGCTACTTTTTGCCTATTTAAACTCTATGCATGATCCAAAGCAGTTCCACTTCCATTATATTACATATTATATACTAATTACAGTCTCATATATATATTATATGTAGTCATATCATTTATCTGTAAAATATTTGTCTTCCTGATTGCATTATTGCATTGTAAAGTCAGAGGCCAGGGATCACTGTTCTTTATTATCCTGTGGCCTGTAGAGGATACTAAAGAACACACAATATGCACAATAAAAGGGTATTTATCAATGAACTGATTTTTAAAATTTGTTTGGGGGATGCAATTCAGTTTAAGGAAATGGGTTATGATACCAGACTAAAATCTCAGCCCTAACATTTATTAGGTGTACTTTTGGGTAAATTGCTTAAATAAATGTCCCCTCCCTCTGCCCCCTGCCACCATCTATTAAATGAGGATAATAAGGGATGCCTGGGTGGCTCAATAGTTGAGTGTGTGCCTTCAGCTCAGGGCGTGATCCCAGGGTCCAGGATGGAGTCCTGCATCGAGCTTCTAGCAGGGAGCCCACTTCTCTCTCTGCCTATGTCTCTGACTCTCTTTGTATGTCTCTCATGAGTAAATGAATAAAATCTTTAAAAAAATTTTTTAAATGAGGATAATAATAGACCACTCACTTCCACACCATATAGGTTTGTTGTGAGAATTGAGTGATAGTGCATATAAAGTGTATAGCCAATTGTGCCAAGAACTTGGTAAAAGCTCAATGAATATTAGTTGTATTATTACCAATTGAGCTAAAACAATACTCTTCTTTCTACCTGAAATGTGATTGCTAGAAAGAATACTACTAGACAAGACAGGAGTGGGGGCTGGGTAGATTAGGTCAGAGTGGGAAGTGGGAACTCTATAATCCTAATAAATCTCTTGCATGTGTAATTGTCTTGACATCTCTTTCTTAGAGGCCTCAAAAGAACACAGCTACCTAATTGGTCATTTCAAAAAACCATTATCACTCCCATTTACATATCACATATAAATAGATATTCTTATCCTCTTACTTCCATTATTTTGATTCAAAACATCCTGCTCTTTATGTTTCAATACCATTGTCAGCCATTATGTAATAGGAAACTTCAGTCAAATTCCCCTTTATGGGACTAAAGAAACTATAATTAACATTAATAGACTGAAGACCCATAAAAAAGTGACACTTTTTTCCCCCACGAGAAACAAATGGATTAAGAATCATTAAGTCACACACACACAAAAAAGAATCATTAGGTCACACCAACATAGTATGCCCCTTCCTTTGTTCTTCAGTAAGAGGATGAGTGATCTTGCAGAACTCCCATGATAAGATCTTCGTTGTCCAGAAATTCTGCTTCTTTGCAGTTTAATGTTTCTATTAGAGAACACAGAGAAGCTGTTCTGTAATGTCTTAACTGAGTTTAGGAGGTTGTGTTTGGATGTCACACTGAACCCACCTCAAATGAGAGACTCCTAACTCTGGGAAACGAACAAGGGGTGGTGGAAAGGGAGGTGGGTGGGGGGTGGGGGTGACTGGGTGACGGGCACTGAGGGGGGCACTTGATGGGTTGAGCACTGGGTGTTATGCTATATGTTGGCAAACTGAACTCCAATAAAAAAAATGTAGTTAAGAATAGTGGCTGGATATCATCTAATGATCATGACCTCTGTCATTAGGAGGTAAGAAAAGTGGCAGATAAACACTATCCTTGAAGCATCTGCTATTGTTGCATCAGAACTTGTCTCTGGGATGCATCTTTTGTCCAAGCAAGTTGGCTCTGGACTTAAGATGTTTGAAGTAAAGCCCATTTTTGGCTAAGGGCTGGAAGCAAGGCAAATGTTCTTTGAGTGTCTTGGGTAGGGAACAGAGGAATAAGAAAGATATCCTTTGGGTTTTGTTTCTGGGTAGCTTGAAACTTTTATTTGGTGACATTTTAAAAATCACAGCAAATGCCTAGCCCAAACAGGGGAGTTGCTATTCACTTTCACAAGGTTCTAAAACACTTTGATCTGTTTCAGTTTTCATAGAATGAGCCCCTCACCTCTTTCAGCCACCAAACACAACTCGTAAAACACAAGCACAGCTTGTTAGGAAATAGGGTTGGAGAGAAAGGGTTTGTGATTATATCTGCATAGATATCATCACTATAGTGTTTTAAGATTGAAAAAATAGGAAGTTCTCTCAAGAGGTTTTGGAAAGTTTGTTTACTGTCTCCTTTTTGAAGCATCAGCTTTACTAATCGGTGAACCATCCCCAGAAGATGGTAAGCTGAGGCCAAATGACTTACCAACTTTGACAATTCTATGAACAATGTCCAATCCACATTCTTTGATGATGTGACAGGGGAAGAATCTAGGAAGGGGATGTGTTATTTTTTCAAAGTTGGTTGCCAGTAACTAATAAGAATAATGCACTGTAAATCTTCCTTTAAGTAATGAGCTGTTTGTTTTCTTAACAATAAGTCTGAATGAGGTGAAATAAAAGTAAAATAAAACGATATTCTCACAATCTTGGTTCTGTGTGCCCAAGAAACAAAATGCCCATATTGTGGTCTGTGTTACTCATCTCTTATCATCAAACTTCAAGATTCTTTTGACTACGTAGAGGAAAATGATGCTTGCAGGACTGAATTCTCTCAATTTCCATAGGTTTTTCAAAAACTGCTACAATACCCACAGGAGATGTGTGCACTTAATTTTAAGAGAATTGCAAATTATTTTGCTGCAAAATGCTTTGCATGAAGAAGATGCTCACTAAGTATTTGTCAATTGTCCGATCTGTCCAACCTTTAAAGAGAACACAAATTATGAAGGCACAGAATAGCTCTTAACTATTCCCATGATCACAAACAGATCTCTCTGTTTTCATTTTACAATACTTTCATTTTGCGATAATAAAATTATCTGGCATTGGTACCGGTTTTCATGTGAATTTCTGCAGATGGTAAGGCGCTGTAACAGTAGAATATTAGAGAAGGCAGGGAAATCTTAGATCATCTAGTTTTCAAGTATGGCCCCTATTAGCAGCATAAATATCACCAGGGAAACTTGTTAGAGATACAGATTCACAGTCCTCACCCCAGATCCACAGAATCTGAGATTTTAGGAAGTGAGTGCAACAACTCACATGTTAGCAAGTCCTCTGGGTGATTCTGCGCGCACAGAAGTTTGCGAACCACTGATCACAGCCAATCCTTTCATGGTACATTATGAGACTGGGACTGGGACCCGCTGAGCCCTTCCATTCCATGCTGTCGCCTAAGTCTCCTGTCACACATGGCTTCAGGTACTTTCTATATGCGGCTGACTTCCAAATTGGCCTGTCTGGACTTTCCCCTGAAGACCCAATCAAGCACTTACTTGGGTGTTTCACAAGCACTTCAGATCTACAGGTGCAAACCCCTTTTCTTCTCCAGTGTCACACGGCTCAGCAAATGTGCGTGCTTTTGCCCAGCTGTTCAAACCAGAAGCCCGGGAATGTTCTTTCACACTTCTCCCTCACCCTCCTTTATGTAATTCATCAAAATGTCAGTTCTACTTGTGAAATCGCTCAAAATAATTCTCTCTCCCCCTCCATTGCTAGGGGCCCAGTGCAAACCATCGCCCTTTCCCCTTATGTCCTTAGTCTCCCATTCTTCTTTTGACCCTTACAGTGCTTTCTATTGGGAGGAGCCACAGCAATTCTTAAAAACTTGTCGTGTCAGTTCTGTCTCCTAGTTTTCCACTGCACTTAGATAAGGTCCCAAACCCTTCAAGTTGCTTATACAGGAGCCCAGAACTAATGTCCCTGCTGAACCGATCTCCTAGCACCTTACTTTTAATTCCTAATGTGGCTGACTCTTTCCAGTGCTTTGACAAATACCATTCTTCCTGCCTTGAAAACTTTGCCCTCCACTCTCTACTCAGCCTCTTCCCACCTTCCAATGTTGGCTGAAATCTCTGGTCCTCAAGGCGGACCACAAATTATAATCACTTTGGTGAGATTTTACTGAATAATGCTACCTGCACCTTGTTCCTAGATTCAATTTCCTTTGATCCGGTGGAGGGCAGGGCACACTCATAGTTTTTAAAGCCCCACCAGGTGATTTCAGTGCCCAAGATGAAGACCTCTTGGCTTAAACATCACTTTCTCAGGCCTCCTCTGCCTCCCAGTCACCCTGTTAGAATCCCTGACTCCTTTTGTTTAAGTAGTTACTGCACATTATAGGATTATATTTAACATTTGCCAGCCCTGCTAGATTGTTAAGCTTTACCAGGGCGGAGACCCTATGTCTTTTGTTTGCTTCTATCTCCAGTACTAAGCAGTGTCTGGCACAAGATTGATGTTCCATAAATGATTGTTGAATAAAGTAGTTTACAAGGTCTTAAAACCAGCCCATGGCAGAACCCAGTCGAAAATCAAGCTTTCATGAATTTTGCTTCTATAATGTTAGAATGCGGAGAATCCAATGTGTTTCTTTTTAGTCTTCCATGCCAAACCAGGGCAGCCCTCCCTTCCCCAGTCTCTTCTGGTGGCGGATGAGGTGGGCTGTTAGCTCAGTTCTGCTCCTCTTAATAGCAGCCCCACACCAAATGGCTACGTTTTGCTTCATTTCTGAACCCTAAATTTCAGAGTGGTGCTAATGTCTCCCAAGGATGTCCTGCTCTCTCCTAATGGAAGAAATACTATTGAATTTGTATGATACTTACATATACTTTGACAGGAATTTCAATTCAAGTCATGTGATGTAGAGAGCTATCAGAAAATCGTAGCTCTTTGGTCAAAAGCTGGCATTAAATGATTTGGGGAGTTCATAGGCACATACGTACTCTTTTCCTCTTTAATGTACTACCTTAAACTCTATTATATTTCTTTTTTTTTAAAGATTTTATTTATTTATTCATGAGACACAGGGAGAGAGAGAGAGAGGCAGAGACACAGGCAGAGGGAGAAGCAGGCTCCAAGCAGGGAGCCTGACGTGGGACTCGATCCCGGGTCTCCAGGATCCCACCCTGGGCTGAGCGCTAAACCTCTGAGCCACCCGGGCTGCCCTTTATTATATTTCATTAATATGTAGCTGCAACCAAAAAGTGAAAGAACATTGAAACAATCAGTCACTACTCCACTGGAAAGGACAAATTCATACTTTTTGAATAATAATACCCTTCCCCCTGCAAATAACATAGCCAGTTGGCAATAGGTAGTTGGCAGATAAGCATTACCTGGGATATTTATTATTTTTCAAGAAGTTCATGGTGCTTCTTTTTTTCTGAAGATGGAATCTAAACTCAGTGGCTAGCTCTGAGTTATCTTAGCTGCTATTGTGAAGATGTCCCTATATCCCTTATTTATTTTTGTATTTGGGTTGCTGTTCTTAAATCAGATCCCCAAATTTTCCAGGATAGTCCTGACTTTAAGCATCCTACCTTACTACCTTAAAACATCAAAATGCCCCAGGAAACTTCAAAATTTAGCAATAAAGAGGAATGACTCAAGTCAGAGGTTGAAGAGAAATAGAGCATTCACAAAACCATATATAGGAACCCTGCGTGCTTTCCTAATCATGCTCTCTGCGAACACCTCCCTCATATTAAATGCTAGAGCAATTGTTGCATTTGCCTGAGCAAGGCAAAGCTGAGTCACAGATTCAAGGTGATAAGGATGGCAAATATTGCCAAGTGTAATTGAAAGCAGTTACTTGCCTACATTGCTAGCATTCTTTGAAGGGTGTTCAAAAGGAAATTATATTTCATTTTAATGTCAAAATGAAGGTAAAATTCAAGAAAACGTGTGCTTTCAAGGCACTAGGTAAAAGGAATATCCTATTTAAAAAAATAACCAGTAATCACAAGTGATATTGTGCACATTGTAGAAGTGAGATAAATTTTATTGCTTGCATTGGGAATTTGATATGCCTTTATATACTCAGACAAAGAAAAATTGATTTATTTTAGGCTCTATTAACTTGCAGGTAGAAAAAGGGAGACTTTATTTAGTTATTTTTTGGGGGGTAAATTCAAAGAAGATTTCCTCACTTTTAAGGAAATGATCTTTTAAATAAACATGTTCTAAAATTATATTTTAATGAGAGTTTGTGAGCAGAAAAAGGCAAATAAAAAGACTACAGAGCTGCAATGGCTAAGATGTTAAGATGATATAAAGATGTTTGGCATGAAGACATTAGGATTCCAGACACAAAGAAATTATGAGAATTCATTGCCTCATTGTTATGTACAAATGCTATGAGAGCACGTTGGCTTTTTTCTAAATAATAACTTTTGGACATCAGAAACACATGTATCTTTAAAATGTGCATAATCCAAGTAAAAAAATCACAGACTTGCCATTATTTTCAGGAAACAAAACTTTAAAAAAAAGAATAAAGTTTTTACTACATCTACTAAGATATTATCAATCCTACTAGTAGTGAATAACTAAAATTTAACCTATTTTTAAGTGGCTATATAATTGAATTTTGCATTTCATATAATTTTATTGTTATAGGAAAGAGGAACCATGTGATGTAATTTTATGTTATCACATGATCTTAAATATTAATTTAGAGATATGGAAAATAATTTTCAATAATGTGTCTCAAATTTTGATATGAAACATATAGACAATAAATAATATGTGATAACTTTCTATTTTGGCTCCAGTCCTGCATTACAATAACTGAATTTTTTCAGTTTGGAAGTACGCCTTTGAACCTAGAGGACTTGGTTAACAGTTTTAGGGTGTGGCTGTAGAGTTGGGATTTTTAGACGTTGGTGTTCCTTACTCAGGACCAGGAACTGTTATCAAGAGTTGGGACATACAGAAATGTCCAGAAAAATGGTCCGTTCTCTGGAGAGGGATCTCATCTAATGGAGAAGGCAGTCAGGAACACAATTAAGTTAATTAACACAACCTAATTAAGTCAAGTGGTGTGTCCTAGTGTTGAGCAATAAAGGAAGAAATTTAGGGACAAATAGACAAATAAGGTTAATTCTGACAGAGAAGTAGCTGAGTGCCTGGCATTGGACTAAAAAAAATCAAATCTTTCTATTCCTGTGTTGTCCAGTAGCATATTTTGCGCATAGCAGGTGCTCAATTGTTGGACTAAATGATATCAGTATAGACACCTGAGCCGTCATTCTGTGGGATGGAGAAGGCCTCTTTTACTGTTTTTGAGATAGATGTCTGATAGCCTTCGTTTCTCTCAGGGGATTGAAACAGCAAATTAACAGTTAATTTCCTTTTAAGTTTACATTCTCTTTAAAGAAATCTTTACCTAATATTTTCCATCAACAAAGTTTGCAGATCTGGAAAAACCTAGACCTCCAAATATGTATCTTCCTTTTCTTACTTAAAATTCTACAACTGAAGGTGAATTTTCTTTGTTAAAGTCTCAACTCCTTTTGAATGCAGATGTCCCTGGGAAGGGTCACACATAATTCTGCATCTGAATGGGAGTCAATAGGCTCCTTTTCAGACTAGGGATGTTTTGTCTGGACAAAGTCAGTGACCTGAGTCCAGGGAAGTTGCAAATGTTCATGGAAGGTAGGGGTGTCTGATACAATGTGAGACATGGATAGGTAGACCCAGAAGAGGGGAGCAGGGTTTTGGAGAAGGAAAGAGAAGTTATGTCTGCCAAACCTCACTTGTCCTACCTTTCAGGTCGTGCCACATGTTAGGATTGTTCAATAAATCTAGTCAGTGCATTCTACAAACCTAAATCCTTCTAATTACTTTCATTGGCATTTAATTTAATTTAATTGAAATTGAAATTACTGAAATTGAAACCAATTGGACCTTCTGCAGGTCTTGAGGCAGGTCAAGATCCCAGTGCAGGTCAACCCTGGAGGCTGCCTCCAGAGAGGAGTAATGCTAGTTAATGACAAAATGCTGGATCAAATATTCATAGTCACGTGGGGGGACAGACCAGGAGTCCCAAACCATGCATATGGAATAAGGTGATGCCCCAAAGGCACAAATGTATAAACTACTTAAAAGAGCCCTCTCTTCCTATTTTTATCCCTACTTGTTATTAATGGTAACTCATATGATATATATCTTGTATTTGATATTGAAAATAAATAATATAATTTATATAAATAGCTAGCATTGATTAAACACCTACTTTGTGTGAGGCCAGGAGGCAATGCATGTCATGCAGTGTCCTATTCAATCCTCAGCGCTGAGGCTCAAATCAAGTGACCTAGATTCCCACAGAAAGTTAACATAAAGCATAAGCAGGATTTCAAAGCAGGACAGTCACAGTCTGATTCAGAGCTCTTAACCATCCTGTAATATCAGTCTCAGAAAGGGATGGAAAGAAAGACAACTGGAGACCCAAATCTTCCTCACCTTCATTCTGCCTATATATGGGCCACTTACTCTCTGATGGCCACCTGGTTCAGGAAACTACCTTACATCAGCGCAACAGCTCTTCAAGATCAAACATTCCACACTTTTCTTTACCTTGGGATTTATTAGGGTTGATTATGGTGTGGGTGTTGTCCCAGAGGGAACTTTATCCCTTACTTCATGATAAGCACATTTGGCAAATGAGAAGAATGAGCCATTTGCTCTCTTGCCCATGTGGAGCTCAATGTTCGTGACCTGCGGGGCTCTCAGAGCCTGCTTTCTCTGCAGAGCCCCTTGGCTGAAAACCACAGGGCATGCCTTTGCCATATATGGATGGGGCCTCGGCTGCATGGGTTAACTGGGATTACCAACGACTGTAATATTGGTGTCTTGATCCT